>NC_090926.1:682013263-684413263 GCF_040938575.1 Ambystoma mexicanum
ATCGCCGCAAAAATTGCTGTCGTAACAAAATATCGCTGCAAAAATGCTGCAGTTTTTGCACCGCAGTCCATGTAAAACATGCAGGGGACACCCCCGCAACCCCTGGACCCATTATACCATTTAACGGGAAAGGGGGACACCCCCGCAACCTCGGCTCCCCTTAAATGGTATAATGGTGCATACTTTTATCGTGTCAAAGTGATATTTTTTTACTGCAACATTTTTGCCGCAATTATATTACCTGATACCCCTCATTACGGGTCTGGCGGTAAACCTGCCGCTGATACCGGCGGCTTGCTGGCAGAGCCGAAAACAATTACCGGCACCTGACTTACTGGTAACACCGGGGAATCTAGGACTCTATGGGAGTGGGGTCCACAGAAGCATGGGCACCATAGTTAACGGTGCCGGTGCTTCCGTGACGGTCTGCATACCATGGCCCCTGTTCCCGGCAGGGTCATACCTGCCAGGCACAGCAACTCCAGCAGCCAGACCCATAGTGTGCCGGTCCGGTAACAACGGTGCCGGTAGGCTTACCGACACTGTTGTTACGGTAAAGGTATACTTGTAGTGAAGCCCAATGTCTAGTGTAAGGAAATCGAAATGTTATAACTTTTGACATTTTTTTGTATGGCTGCACAATGTTCCAATGATTGTTGTCACTTCTGCAATTTCACAGCAATTGGTGCACATGTTTACACTCACTGTTCCACATGTTTCTATATCACTCAGCGGTAAGTTCGTTTTGCAGGTAAGTGTGGGAAATATCTTTGGAAATGTTTGTGAATTCCCATGTAAGCTAACAATTCAGCATTTACTGTGTCCACACTTACCCCCTTGCAGAATACAACACTACAACCTGAAAGTAACTCCAGAGGAGAAATCTTGAAGGCCAGCAAAAGAATTTGTTCTGTAAAAATAAATTAACCAGCAGTAATTACACTGCGCCTGTTAAAGGTTCCCCTGGAGTCCATTTTCGGAAATAACTCTGTTCTGGTGGCAGCACCTGTAGACCAAGTCAATGTGGATGCCTCAAGCCCCTAATCCCCACTCCTCAAGAAGCCAGAGGCCAGATCCTGAACCAGTCTTGTTTTGGGTTTGCACAAATAGTGCCGGAAAAGGAGACAATGCAAACTGGGGAACTCCCTCCGGTAGGCACCCAGGAGTTTTCACAAGGGAGCACTGGGTACATTTGTGAGCCCTAGTGTCCCGATCATAGTCCAAGCACTGTCCTTTGTTGGGCTTTTACCTAAATGCTTACGACAAAACATCCGCCTTGGGGTTAGTATAGTCTGCAACCAATGGCTTGCCAGAAGTTTTGGAATTCAACTCCCATCAGTCCTAGCCAGCATACTCAATTTTGAAGGATTATGAGAGTCTGAAACCAAAACATCTGTATGGGTGAAGGCTGGAGAGGACACATGCATTTAGTGTAAGTTTGCAATTACAATACCAGTTTACTTTTAGACTGTATATTGATATGATTTTCCTGTATAATCACATTGGCTTCCCTTTCATTGTGTTACACTGTTTTGCTTTCTAATTTTCTCTCCTCAATCATCTTCAGGAGAGGAGCTTTGGGTGGTGCATGCTACCACACAGAGTGCAAGGGTACATTTTTGGTGCCCCATCTCTATTTTTGCACCATTGCTTCAGCCTGATTGGCAGAAGAGCTGCCATGTTGCGTGTGGCAAAGCACAGACCCACTGACTTCAGACCAGAAACATCTGCTCTTGATACAAACTCTATTTCTTTCCCTTCGATCATAAAATATATGATTGAAGTTATTTGCCCGGCACATATGTCCGGCAGATGCTACCTCTCCCAAAACATCTGCTCAGTTGAACCAAAATATTTTTCCCCATCTCCTGCAGTAGTTCCCAACTCTTCTTGTTAGCTTTTTTAGTCAATTCTCTTCCATTTGTTTACCCAGAACTTCAGTCAGGAAAACCAACACCTCCGCTCCCTGGGATGTCAAACTCAACCACTACTCCAATGGATGTTATTGTTTGTGGCAAAGTACAATCAGTCGCTACAACAAGTAGCATATTGCATGTTCATATGGCAAATCTCAAAATAAAAAATTTAACATGGCATATCAAAAATAGGTTTAAACTAATCACAGAATTATGAAGTTAGCCCTCACCGGATTCAACCCAGTGATCCTCAGTTTGCCCACAATCTGCAGCAGGCACTGAGACCTCAGAGTATTCTTTCCGGACAAACTCTGGCGTGCCTAAGCCTCCTGGTGGTCTTTGTGTAAATTCACCATGAGTGCTGAGTTCCAAATTCTCGACTAGGAACAGCCTTCGTTTTATGTTTCTTTTTCAATGTCACAATTCTCGGAAATGTTTCAGGTCACAAAACCATTCAATTCAAGTGGTTTCCTTTTTTTGACTAATGGTTGAATACACAATTCTTGTTTCTCTGACCGGACATGAAAAGCCTTCCTCATTTGCGAGTATCCCTCAGAGAGTCACGAGTTCACCTCAGACATAGCGTCCGCCTGCGCTTTGCAAGTGCCATTGCATTTGCATCCCATTCTCAGCTATTCATCCTTCTGAGGTAAATGTATTGAGTAACCTTAAATCATCAACATCATCATCATTTGTATAGCTCCTTTGTTATGGTCCCAACGTGCTGTAGGTTGAAGGCCCTCGGGGGACCGAAGTCCAGGAAAAGGAAAATGTGTCAGAGGATTTTAGAATGCTTGCGTGCATTTTATACAAAGTGAAGTTGGGTAGGGGTGGCCAGGTCCCTACTAGCTACCCATGTTAAGTAGGCACGTGGATGGTTGCCTTGAAGATCATACGCGAGTGCGAGTCGAAAAGGTGCATTATGTGTCCAGCTAGACCAAAATGTTGTTGTGGGGGATAGCTGCATTCCAATGGCAGGGGTGTTGTGCAGTAAGTCATTGGGAAAGTTGTTTGGTTGCTGATGTGTGCAGGTGAGTAGCCTTGCATTTGGCTAACTTCCATAAGTAGTGAGTGCGATACGGACCCTATCTGCTGTTGCTGGTTTCTTGGATTCGTATCTCCAGAGTGGACTTCCTCCTGTTTTCTAATGGACATTGTTAAACAGCTTGGTTCTTGAAGATCTTACCGTCCTTTGGTGAAAGTATAGGAGTTCATTCCTGTCCCCATCATCCGGGCTTGAAATGACTAGCTCATGGGGTAAAAATAGTACCTGGTATCCCATCACTTGGAAGCAGGAGGAATACATGATGAGTGGCTTTATAAAAGATATTATTATTGTTATTTTTAAAAATGCTATGTAATGTTATTCTCCTCCAGGCACGGGCTTCTAGGACCAGGTAGGCTTTGTGTAGTGGATGGGCCCCAAGTGTCCAGGCCCACTTTCCCAGTGCATAAGAATGCATCAGCTCACAGTGTGGTAGGATTCATGGCCTCTGAGAAAATGGCACGATGACGTCATCACCGTACCAGGGCAGTTTCGTGGAAAGCCTGCCATGCACCGTTAAGCTTTACAGCAGCAATGGTAATTCTTAACACCTACTTCTCCTGGGTAGATTAAGCTCATAATAGGTGGCCTTTTAGGATCTGGCCTTTTGAGGGAACCCGAACAAAGATATTCAGTAATCTTATGCAGTGTGGTGTGATTGGGTGGGTGTTATACCATTCCAGGCATCGACATTAATATAGGACAAGCAGGAGCTAGAAGCAGCTCTGGATGTTCAGCATTAGCCAGGAGCGACAACAAATCTAACTTCCACATATGATTCAAACATATAATGTTGCACATTATTTATGACCCCCTTATACTTTAAATGTCCTATAGATGTTTGTACAGTATCAGTTGTCCTGGGGAGCCACGAGTAGCTCCTGTTAGCTGTTGTTGTCAAGCTAACCAGGCCGTTCTAGGCTACAAGCAGGAGCTACATAGCTCCCAGCTCCCCTCAATTTTGACCCCTGCCATTCTGCTCTGCCTCTTGGATGGTATCTTGTACCCTTGAAGATCTGAAAGACTCGAGATGGGCTTGGTCATTGCCGAAAACGCAAGATCGCTCTACTGTTGTCTGTTGATGAGTGCATTTCGGACCTACCCGGCTGATGTGTGTAGGCCTGTTACTAGATGATTCATATGGAGAGCACCTGAGGTATCTGTCTCCAAATGGGAGCCTCTGTGCCACGTAAGACGACATTCCTAGGGGGCATTGGCTGTAAATGCCACGTGCAGGTTGGTTGGAGAGATGTAGGGTTCTGATGTTTGATGTCTGTTCAATTGCTATGTGTGGGTGGCTTAGTTGTTATGGTCCTGTGTTGGAGCGTAGAGTCTGCATATGTTAGTACAGGAGCAGTCAGTGGAGAGCTGGTGGATATCTGAAGCTACCATCTGGTAAGATAGCTCAGCGGGTTGAGTGCTCACTGCTGCAATCTGAGTGTGATCTGCAGGTCGCACGTTCAAATCCCAGAAAGACCAACTCAGCATTTCATCCTTCCAAGGTGGATGAATGAGTACCATTTTCATTGGGTGATATTGTATGTAAATATGTGCTCTGTAATGCACTTTGGATTAAAGCGCTATATAAATAAACACATCACTATCATTATCCCACATGGCTGTGCTGATGTCCTGCTGGTGTTGCCCTTCAGTGAGGTAAGTGTGCAACGAGGCCCTGAGGCACTCTAGAGTAGGCTGGTGCCCCTGTCTGCAGGGCATGCGCCGTTCCTTGCCCTAAATTACAGAGGGAAGCAGGAGAATAGAGGGGAGAATATGCGATAGCAGGTAGCTTTTGAGCTGAGGGCATCTTGTGGTGTAATTGCTCCAAGGATTAATCACAATATGGGCGTCAGGATCAAGGTGTGGACCTGGGCAAATTGCAGCAGGTAACATTACCTTCTGGCAATGCTTTCAGTGGGATTGGAAATCGAGGGGGCCTAGTTAAGGGGTGTGGCCTAAGGACACGCCCCCTAACCAGAGCCCTCCTTGATTAAGGGCAGGTTTGGTGGGCGGCTGGTAAAAGTTGGAGCAGGGGTACACTGGCAATATTACTTTTGATGCGCCCAGCCCCTCCTTTTAAACAAAAGGTGCCCTAGCTCTCAGGCAGCAGGCAGCGCTTTCATTCAAAGAGCCTGTTTTAACCACGGGCTCCTTGAATGAAAGGTCTGTACTCGAAACAGTAGGTGGGCTGGAGGCCCAGTCTCTCCTTTTGTTTTGGAGTAACTGGTCATCACCCAGCATCGTGCTGGGTGATGACTGGTTAGTTACGCGAAACAAAAGGAGAACTGGGCAGTCCAGCTCTCCTCCTGTATCGAGTGCATAGACATCAGGCAGCCTGCACTGAGCTGTCGGCTGGCTGGGGCTAGTCGTGGTGGGCCCTGGCGGGACCCTGGCACGGGATCCCTTTCTGGAGACTGCCGGGGCCGGCCCCACCTGGCCCTGGCCCACTTAAAGCCCTGTGCTTCTGGCACCTGGCAGTGATGGCAATATGCAGATCGTCCCCTCGGGAGCGCCAATGAATGGGCTTGGGCCTGTGGCTGTGAGTCAAGATGTTCCTGGGAACGGGTGCCAAGTGAATAACTCCCTGGCCAGGCCGTGAAGGCGGGCAGGGCAGGCTCAAACAGGCCAGCTTTTTTGGTTTCCTTGAGGCGTAGAATCGAGCGCCTCCTGGATGTTCTGTTATAAGGGACGGGCTAACAGTAATTCCAACAGCGGTGCGCTTGCCCCTTTACCAACATTATTTGGCCTGAATTTACTAAACCAGTATCATCAATCATCAACCAATGAGGAGTTTCTTATGATCCATTACTACGTTTCTTCCTTTCAGCGCACCAATTTTCCAGGAAATTAAAAACAATATCAGGGGTTCCCTGATCTAATGATTCTACAAAATCAGGATATGACAAGCATTAGGTACTGTCGAGTTACTTATCGGAGGGAGGATAAGGAGAGGTGGGTAGAGACTCCCCTGATTCGGTATGAGGGGTCAGGGGTCACTCCTGCATACATGCCAACATTAACCATTCCATTTGAGAGATGCTAGTCCAGTCCTGGTTTTAATTTTGAATTCTGGGACCCGGTATATTAAAGGCGACATCCTGGATTTAAAGTCCCAGAATGCAAAGTTAAAACCAGTACAGTATTGGCATTTCCCGAATGGAATGGATAATGTCGGCATGTATGGTCCTCGAAAATCTCTTATGTTCGTCCACCTCGATTGTTAATATACGTCATGTAAATATGTGAACCGCGTGTATAGTGTGGCAGCTCGTGCTCTACTCCCCCTCCTGTCCCCATCACATCCCTGTCCTGAAGTCAGTCCTTTGAGCTGGTGCCATAGCATGCCAAGTTTCCCACAGAATGAAACGCTTGCCGCTTCTTGCCTGGGCACAGAGGGCGAATGCCCAGCCATGGGAGAGACACGAGTTCCTCCTCTTTGTGTGGCCGGCCGGGGGAGTTGTTTACTGCAAGGCGTGTAAGGGGAAACGTGCTATTGTGACACCCGCAGCTGCTTTCCTCTTCTGGTTCAGCTGGAGCGCCTCTCAGAAGCAGGATGTGAAAAGCCGACACTTCACAGATGACAGAAGTGGTCCATGGGCGTTCGGCTCCCACTGCATCTCGACAGCGCGGTCGGATCGCACCTGGAAACCCTCGTTTGCTTCCCAAGCGCGCGGGCTTTTGGCTCCGACAAGAGAGCTCCCCCCGAGGACTGGAACGGCCGGATTTTGGTTCAGCAACCCAAGGTTCTGTGGCACCCACTGGAGTCTTCCTGGAAGGGCTTGTTTATCTCTGCGGGGGGCTGCGGAGGGCACGGTGAGGTGAGTGTTACACGTGTGTCTCGTCTTACACTCGCGACATGAGAGGGACACTTGCCTCCAGGACATAAGGGAGCGGTCACAGGAGGCTGGAGTGGGGGGTCTCCAGGTGGTGCCACTCTCAGTCTGAAGCGTACCATCTTTGTCCATGGTATTACAACGCACCCTCTTTACTTGTTTCTGTGGTTCATTTTACCCACCCCTTATACCAGTGCTGGAAATTGACATTATTAAGTGTGGGAACCCATCATCGATGTGTTGATGACTCTGGAGATTTTCTCATCCCACACCCCATAAATAAATATTTCAGGGCATTCCTTAATAATATATTAACAACTGGACCCTAACCCAAGAAAGGAGGCGTGTTTCCAATAATGTTGGAAGCACATTATGAAAGGTGCACAGCTTTTAGCTGTATGTAAATATTTTCTTCGGAGTACAACAGTAACCTACAATCAGATGCCCAGTGGTCTAGCGATGAAGTCTCTCGATTTGGGTCCTGACGACCATTGCGTGAAAGGGCACAAGTCCCGGACCTGGGAAAATCAGGCCCAATGGCAAGCGCTGCCCTACTCCCGAATCCGAGGAGTCTATAAATCCTTCAACACAATAAATGCACTAAATAAATAAATAAACCCCAGCCTCAAGCTTGACCATGCAGATGACCGCCACTTTGTCTCCAAGATTCCTTCTTCCTTCTTATGAAGAGTGTGGCCTTCGGAGAAGGCATGCGCGATTCATTCTGTGACGGTTGTAGCGGATTCCTGCACATGCCATGCAAAGGCTGACTCTACCCCAGCCCAATAGGCTGGGGTAGAGTCAGCACCCCTGATGTCCCTTAAGGCCAGTACACGTCATAAGTACATTTAGTCCCATGTTTCGGCAGAGACCTTCATCCGGAAACAAAATCAACACGTGTGTCACAACCCTCCCTGTTCCCCCACCTCGGGGACGGGGCGCTTCCGTCGTTTCTTGCTGTCGTGATCCTGGGTGAGGAACAGACCACATCCGATTTCTATTCGACCACAGGTTTTTTTTGGCCTTCCCGTCAATTGCCTGGATACTGACATATTTTGTTTTGCTTCTGATGGAAGAATGTGGTGTAACTTGAGAAAACACGTCGCGTGTCTCGTGAGTCACACACACAGTCCCGAAGTCAGTGTCCAGATTGTCAAAGGCGTTCAGGGGCCACTCTGGAGAAAAGGGCAGCGGAGCAGTCAGAGAGCCTGATCCCTAAGGCCCACCATAAGCATAAGGTAACTCCCTCCGGTACGCACCTCGTCGGCCTTGACCCTGTCCCAGCATCCTGACTACCAGGCCTTTCTGAGGGCTCCACGTCCACTTAAAGTGACATAAGGTTGGATGTTTAGACCCAGAACTTCACAAATTAGTTTTGGAGAAATTGGTGGCTGGGATCCCATCCAAGTTCTGTCATATTCTGACACATACAAGGTATGCACCCTCTAACTCAACTTACCCTACGGTGGTCGTCCATACTTTATCGATTTTCTTCATTATCTCTGTATACTTTGGTGAGGGGCAAACCGTTCTCTTAAACTGAGGAGCACTCCCCCGAGACACGGAGTCTTCGCCAGCACCTTTCCTGGGCCTCTACGATTGTCCAATCATTTGCCGTTTTGCTGAAGTTACTAACCTATGAAGCCGTTCTAGAAATGTACAGGATTTTCGCAAATACGTTTCAAAATGTGTTGCCATGTTTGCCACGGGCAATTATCGATGCAGTCGAGTTATTCCAATGAGCTACGGCCCTGCAGCAAACCTCCTGGCCACAGAAAGCACTTTTATTACTACTATGACATGTTTTTATAGCGCTGTAGGAGCAATGGGGCGCTGTACAGGTCACAGAGCAAAGCATTGGTTGCTGGAATATAAGAAGTCATCAATTAAATATTATTGATAACTGTCACGTGCAGTGTACGGATGGGGCCGTGCACAAGATAGTCAGAAACTAGGCGACACCATGGTCGTGGTGGCCATCTGTATTCATAAGGCTTCCAACGTCTGTGGACTTTCATTTTTAAAGTTTGGGCTGAGTGTATGTATCTTAAAGTTGCCATTCCCACTTGTATAGTCTTCTTTTTGGGGGTTAATGCCCAAATTATTTTTTTAACGTATTTTTCTTCTGACTGGTTTCCTCTTTTCTGTTTTTGTGGGTGTTTGTGTATGCATTCCTCATGGTATGCGTTTCCCATTGTTTGTAGGCAATGCGTTCAGTGTGTGTGTGTGTGGGTGTGTGTGCGTGAGAGAGAGAGAGAGATAGAGAGAGGTGTGGGGAGTAGCTTGTGTGTGTGTAAGGAGTGTGGGCGGTGTGTGTGTGCCTATTCTTGTATATCGTGTGTGCATTTTCATATTCTGAGCATTCTGTGCATTCTGTGATTAGGCACATTGCAAGCATATTGTATGTGTGTGTGTGTGTGTGTGTGTGCATTTGGTCTTAACTGGCTGGCATGTCATGCATCTAGTATGGGTTTATGGTGCTTGCTTGTATTCCAAGCATGTTGTAAATGCATACGCTCATAGCGTACTGCCTGCACGTAACAGGGACGGGGAGATGTGCAAACAGAATACAAAATACACTTAAACATGCACAAAAACACCCAACGCCTCCAATACAAACATCTCTATTGCCTCATTCGCGGTAGGAGGGGACTGACAAAAACAGGTGCCTGGAATTGCTTTAACAAATTGGATAGTCTTTGGAGGATAACTCAGGGGCAATGTGCTCGCCTTGGAAGCAAGACGTCACGGAGCAACACAGATCCGAATCCTGGGTCCGCGCTTAGAAACCTCTGGCTGCTAAGCGCGTTATAAATATCATAATAAGAGCAAAGTGTTATTTTCCAGCTGGCAGCAGGTAATTATTTCATTTTCAGAAGGATTATGGAATTCTTATCCAGAATCAAATCAATTAAATTAATTCCTGTTGTATCATTAATTATTGTTTGATCAAAAGCACAGGCGTGCAGAATATGCGCTAAACAGGGAATCCAATTTACTGATAATTTCAAACATTGTGGGACATATTTACTGACTGTCTGCCCTTGGATTTCAGGGGTCCAAAGAGAACAGGCTGGCGCGTGGCACACCGCATTCCTCTAGAAGTACAAGGAGGTTGTAGTTGCCCATTAATGGGCACTGAGAGCATTCGATTTTAATTGGAAAGTGGAAACCATTTTTCTCATAAGGATAGTGAAGCACAGGTAGATGAAGTGACTTTCCCAAGGGAAAAAGGGGAATCCGAGATTAGTATCATCCATGTCTTCTGGTTCCAAAATCAATAACATGGCACTGTCATTGCCCCCCTTTCCTCTCCTTGGCAATCTTTTAGAATTAATCTTGTGCTTTAAACTGTGATTATTTCCAAGTGTTGCCACATTTGGCAGATATGAATTATGAACCATAGGGTATGAATATATTTGCACAAGATCACACGCTTTTGGACAAGTGGGGAAACTAAGATTAGAATCTATGCTGCTATTTCCCCGAGGCCAGAGGGGGTCGCAGAAGTGGCACGATACAGTTCTTTGCCCTTTAACAGCATGACAAAAGGGAACATGGAATTTCTCAATGATGGGTCAGAGCATGATTTTGTAACCAATGTTTACAGGATACTGGAGGCTGTAGCTGTTAATATACCGGCAGGGATTTATCGAAATTGATAATGGGCACAAACACCCAACTATGAGAATGACCAACAGCAAAGGTCTAATCACTTAACAGATATGTAATTCAATCGGTTAAATAGCACAGGTTGCTAAGCAGTACACAGTACATAGGTTTGATGATTGCTGCAGTGAAAGGGGGCCCATTGTTATAATTGAGAGCTTCTGATTTCAAAGGCATCCATTTACCTAGTGCACTCAAACTCTTCTTGCTAGTCTTTCTGTTGTTCAGTTTGTGTTAAATACTGACAAAATGACCAAATAAGGGAATACGTGGGAGATAAAGTGATCTACTTAATAACAAACTGTATTGGTCAATTGCGGAATCAGGGATGAGATCCTGCATCATCTGCTTTGAAGGTCAGAACGTTTGCTGCAAAGCTGCCTCTGCCTCCTTTATTCTCTTCTCCAATCGTGTTGATTCAAAATAGTACATTGTGTTGGTGTCCAAGATCACACAATGTTGGTCAGGTGGAGGAAGCTGTGATTTAAATTCATATCTTCCAGTTCCAAAGTCTAGAGTTTAGCACTAGACTGCATCAGTCCTCTATTGTCCTCTCGTTAAGGCTCATTACAAGTATGGCAGTGCTGCAAAACAAATGGTGGTATCAGAATTGCCGCCACTTTTCCTGCACCACCATATTACGAGTATGAAAGAGTGATAAGTCTTTTGGTTTAATAAATTGCTTCATAAAGTGCTGATTGATAATACCAGATACAGGCTATATTGCCAAATCACTGCATGCATCCACTATTGATTATCTCTTGCCTCTTGGCCAGTGTTGCAATATCTGCTTGATATCCCTTTTCCATGATCCTGTCTGGTGGGCAACCCTGCTAATTCTGCCCGATGCCGTTATTGCTCTGGGGTGGGAGGTCTTACTGTCTGATGCACATGAGAAAAACGTGCTTGCAGTGCGAAGTTTCCAATTCATCTACAAACATCTCAGTGGTGAAATGCCTTTAAATTGCCTTAAAAATGGGAAGGAGTCCATAGTGAAAAATACATTGTGTGGAATGACTTCCTTGGTGGAATATTTTGCAGGGTTGGTGCATGGAGATCTGTAGGGGCGGTTCTAAGAAGAGCCGGTAGACACATGGGGTGCTTAGGAGGCATCACAGTGAACCATATTCATGGTTGGATCAAAGGGTGCAAGGCAGAAGCTCATCAGGGATTGCATTATTCACTTGCCACAGAAAACATCCCAAATATTGCTCTGTGGAGTTACACTAGCATTTGCTGGATTTAAGTTTCACAGGCCCTAGGGGGCTGCATAAGGCAGCGGATAGGTATGTCAGCCCCAGGATGCAGACACATACTTCAGGGGTCCTGGGAGAACAGATAACCGGCTGGCGCAAATATCTTTCCCCGCATAATCACCTATTGGAGGAGCCCCCAAAGGGTCTCCAAGAGAATTTCAGTAGGGGAGGGTCCCAGTCGCTGTCACTTGGAAAGGGGAAGGCATCCAAATGCATGACACTACCCCTCTTCCATAGACCGCGAGGGATCTGTTGGGAAAAAAAGTAGTATCATAAGAGATGGGACTCGAATTTCCCCCAAAATGCCAGAAGTGGTGGGCTGCAGGCCCTGCCTCAGTGGGCATGGGGGACGCAGGATTCGCTGGGCTTTCCCCATAGCCTTTGGATGCAGAACCATACAGGTTGGACAGGATATCATACAATACCCACATGCTCATTCAAGAGGCACACATCAATGGAGAGCCAGTGATAGCTTTGGGAGACCCTGCTGCCAGCCAGAAATTAGTGGAAGTCTCAGAGGTATCTCTCTGGACAGTCCACTACTATCTGAGGTGTTTCTCCCCCCACTCCACTACATACCCCGTTTGCTGACTTCATCATAGAGGGGGCAGGGGTAAAGACAAAATGAGAGCTGTAGTATGCATTGAGCTCCCGGTGGAGTGTCTCTTGGGCAATGTTTATTTCTGACTGAGTTGGTAACAGTGACTATCTGGTTGCAGGCACCTGCCAGGAACCAGGCTGGCTAAAACCTCCCTGAGAAAGGGAGGCCTGGCACTCAGAAAATGGGGTGAGTTAAGAAGGGAGGTCCAAAGGAAGCTTGTAGACGAGAATCCAGTTCCAGACAGCTCAGTGCCACCTGTTCTCTGTGGAGAGAGATCTTAGCTGCCACAGGAGAGCTTAGATTCTCGACAGGTGGGTACTTCTCAGTCACCAAGACAGCCTAAACAAGCTGACCTCTATCTGGTTCCTGTCGTAGTGACCCAACAACCAAAAAGCCAGGCAGTCTGTGAGATGTTGGCTGTGATGCCTTGGCCCAAAGCCACTGCTCAATCAAAGACTGAGGCTACTGACCATCCAACTGTGAACCTGCCTCTCCAAGTAGAGGCTGTTAGGATGCAGGTTGAACCTGCAGCTGAGAGGCAGTCCCAGGTGTCTCAGAGTTAGCATCTCCATCAGCACACAAGGACCCTGCTTTAAAACTAGGGGGAGGGGGCATGCATGCACTGACTGGGCGTCAGCCAAGTAGATGACCTACCCAGTCAGATGTTTGAACGTTGTAAAAATACTGCCCCGCTCTTGAGACCTATGCCCATAGGTAGAGATGCTGGCCATGGGTGACATTTCTGTGCTGCATGGAGTGCGTGTGGAATCTATGCCATGAATCAATGCCCGTGTTGCATCAGTGGATTCCTGAGGTTCTCAGTCTGGGGACGCAAGAGAACCCTGCAAGGGTGCAGGTTCAGATGATGGATGCCTCAGCCTTGAACGGAGCTCAAATGTATCCAATTAGACTAGCCAGTCCCTGGATGGGTGAAAGGCACCATGTCCTCTCAGCTGACAGTGGTGGCAAGGATCCAGAGATGACTCCTGGTAATGAGAACATCCTGAGGAATTAGTCTACTAACTACCTTGGTAGTACAGCAAGGACACCTGATGTCTTTGATGTAAGGGTATATTTCAACCTGAGTACTAAAATGAGATTAGGAGGGAGCACCTGTCACCTTGTCACGATTTACATTATACCCTGCATGCCAGAGCCTAACCTCCACCTCAATGGCAGTCTAAATGCCCACCTGGGGCTGTGGCAGGTTTTGTGGCAGAGAGTAGTGCAGCACCCGAAACAAGGGTAGGGGGAAAGTTGGGTCTCTGCTTTAGTGCAAGAGAAAATACTACCCCTGAGCACCTGACAGTCTTACTATTAGACAAGCAATATTGTAGTGGGTAACTGGAAACACAGTAAGAATGCACTCACTTTTTTGTTTAGCATTTATGTGCATGTATTCTCTTGTCAAGATAACATATGAGCATTAAAAACAGTTTAATCAAATGATATGCAGTATCTTATATTAGCAATAAAGTAGTTATTAGCATCCTACTCTCCCATTCACTTATATAATGTTAAAAATACCTACAACTAAACATCACGGTGTGTGCAGCCATTGTGGCACAGTAAAGCTTAAAATCATACTACCAATCATGATGCTGTGGATTGGTGAGACAGGGGGGCAGTAGGCCAATTCCTGAAAACCTCTTCAGGTGGAATGGGCTAAAATCTCTGTCCAAAATCCCTGGCTTCCATAGGCAATTCACTAAGAACAGTCAGAACGTGATCTACATTCATGGATAAAAAGGATTACAGGTAAAACATTTTAAGACCTCCCATAAGGATTCCGCTCACATTTTTTCTCTGCATTTTGATGGATCTCATTATCTTGGCCAAAGACGTATGAAGGGCAACACAGTTTATATTTGGACACTCAGTACCACCTTAAATTCAGTGTTTCTCTCGCACAGGGAAAATTGAAAGGCTACACTAACAGAACTATATCATAGAGTCTCTTAATTGTGTGACCACAGAACAGAAAACATGACTTGAAAAATTGGGTAATAAGGTTTATTTTGACCCCCAACATATTGAAACAGTCAAATAAATTAGAATAAGGAAAAAGTGCCAATTGTTTGGCCCATGTGCAGTTTACTGTGTCCAGGTGAATGCATTTTAAAGCTGTTTGCTTCTTGTTTCCAAGGGAGTTCATCTCTACAATTTAGTTTTTCCTCCAAAATATTGAAGGAGGTATTACAAATAAGAATTTGAAATTTGGCCCATAGAGTAGAATTAGAGGGTTGGGTTAGACATTACATCTGCTTGATCTTTTACCCAGGCAGTCTCAAGTCTTGTGGGGTTAGCTGTTGTCCTCCAGGCTCTGCCCACTTCGAAAGTGTCTACCAGTATATTGTCAGAAGCCCATCTAACCTGACTAAAATAGCTGGTTTATAAAGTATTTCTCCCTTACCTGTGCTTAATATGTTCCACCCATGTTTCCATGGTGGCCAATCCAATCCTAATAAAGAGGTATCATTCATGTGATCCTTTTGCACGGACCATCCTATTTGTTGCACTAAAAGTATCTTTTGGAAACAGTAGCCATGGCCTTGGGCAGTGGCCACTGTCATTGTTGCCCCAATAGGCTTCTTTGGGGCCCACTAGCCGTGGTCTTCAGACGTGGCCACTGTACATGTTGCACCAATAAGTTTCTGTGACGCCCACTAGCCATGGTCTTTGGCCATGGCCAGTGGCACAAAGACCCATTACGCCCTGCCTAGTAGATGTGATCACTGTAGGTGTAACATTTCCTTTTTTTCACTCTCTCCCGATTCCCATGGGATTCCCCAATATACCCCTGATAATATCAATGAACTACACATACAGCAGCAATGAACTACCTGTGCCCACGTTATCCCCCCGTATGCCCCCGAATCCAAAAATGTTTGAAAATCCAAAACTCTTCTCAGTCCTATCAGGCAGTCACAAAGTGCCCGCCTCCTCTTTTCATGATCCCGGGCCCTCTCCCTTTTATCCCCTTTCACGAGATTCCCCGGTATTCCACCGATGAGTTTGATGCTAAAATGCATATTCCAGAAGTGGCCCTGCTGATGAGGCAGCAGTGAGGGATCCCAGAGACTGTCTGTGCCAGAGTCAGCCCAAACCTATGGCACAAACGATGGAGCCAGCACAGCACTTCTCAACCCGGGCAGCAGACCAACAGTGAGCTAAAGATTGTGAACGGGCACACCAGTAAGAAGAGGCGGGCCCGGCAAGGATGTTCCTACGGAACTCAGGCTGTGGCGGGGAGTGCAACACCCGTCCTGGATCATGGGATGCCACAGTATACAGTACAGCTTGAATGCAGCAGTGATGTTGCGAGGTGCCCCTCTTGGCAATGGGGTGCCACATTGATGAATGCAGGTTCAGGCCGCCGTGGTGACTGTTGCATCATCTCGACCTTTCTTAGCGAGATTTAGGCTCCACTGTCATTAATGCCGCTCCTCTCCTGCACCTTATCCACCTTCTGTATCTCTGTGCTCGAGGAGTCCCAAGCGAAGTGCACACACTGGAGGAGCGCTCCACCTGTGTGCAACCCAGGAGGATGGCGGGCTGCAATATCGTTTAGAAATAAGTTCCTCCCATGGAAAAACCTCTTCTAAGAAGGCAAGGATTTGCACAGGGATGGATTAGGACTGGTCACTGTGCCTTTTCTGATGATTAGCGGAACAGTGCTCACTTTGAATTTATTGAAACAGTTTAGAATAGATATTTATGGGTTCCCCCCTTATATTGGGGTTATCTTTGTAAACATTTGTGGTAAATAGAACATAACATGTATTATTTGCTTTGGATATTAAAATATTTTACTGTTGCTTCCTTGTGAGCTATTGAACTGGTTGCACCTTGCATTCCTTATATAACTAAGCAGTGGTGGAAAGTGCACAGTGAGTACTGGGTTGCAGACACTCCACTTATGCACAGGCTGTCACTAATTCTGTCATGCACAATGTTCTGTTTCATATGTGTAAATGCCTGGATTCTATGTGTGAGGGATAGAGGGAGATGTGGATGAGCTTCCTGGGGCTGATATTAAAAATTAGTCAAAACTGAGTCATCGAGCATGTGGGGGTTCCTTAAATGGTGCTGGTACTGGTAAAGCAATTCCAAACAGGCATGTGTTCTTGCATTCCTAATACTGGCATTACTGGGCAAAACGAACCCTAGTGTGTACTTGCAGTGAAAGTACTGGCATTGTTGGCCACAGCCAGAATGCGGTTGTAATAACAGTAGCATTATTGGGTAAAACCAGCATTACTGAATCCTTATGGTGGCAATAGTGCCATTATTGGGGATAACCATCAATAGTGTGTCTTTACAGTTAGTGGCAATGCCTGCTTTTTGTTCACACAGCCATCATATCATGTGTTGCAGTACTAGTAGTATTGGTCACACAGTCCTCATGACAGTTTCAATAATGGGAAATATATGCCAGCATGCACATGTTTTCTTATATTGGCAGTACTGGCATTATTGAGTAAAGCCAACCCAAGTGTGTTCTTACAGTGGTAATACTGGCAACGCTGGGCTCAACAAACATGGGCATGTTCGTACATTGGAAAAACTGGCACTTATCGTGAACCAGTGTTTGCAGCAATAGCTACCTCTTTACATATGTCATTGAATTGTTTGACAAAGATACATACAGAGCCAATCTGGTCATCCTGTTTATCTCATAGGTTTCGTGTCTTAATTCCCTGTTCATGTGTGGTTGATAAATGAGCATTCTAGCTAATTATTTCTTTTTCTGGATAGGATCATCACTTGTGTTTGCAGATAATCCTACGACACATAATATTCTTTTATGTTTTTGTCGTTTTAGAGACGGGTGGCATGCCACCATATACTAAGTACTCTTTTATGTAAACTCTCTAAATTCAGCATCAGTTGTTTTGAATCCCATAACTTGCCCTGATGTAATGGGATTTGTGTTGCTCATCAATGATTTAAACAGTTCCAAGCTGCAGCAGACCTAGCAACATTCTGATCTTAATCTGTCTGAGGATAGATTTGTGATAAAAAGAACATTATAAAAAAGGGACGCTCTCTGTTGATGCAGTGTTCATCCGTTCTTTGCCAGTTGTGACTCCCATAACCTGTCCTGATCTTATGGCACTTGCGTTGCTCATCAATCACCAAAACCAAGTTTCTGCAGTCGCAGCGGCATCCTGGCTTTCTGTCATGTGAGGGTAGATTTGTAGATTGAGAGAATTTGAAAAAGGGGAAGTTCTACTCTCTCGATACAATGTCTGTAGGTCTTGGCAACAGTGTTGAAGCAAATGCTGTGGCGAATTGCTGGGGAGCGGCATACGCAGTACACTTGAGTCACAAGATGCGTTACTCATTCATACGTAGATGTGTGCTTGATAGTGAGGAAAGAGAAGGGGATCGCCCACACTCACCTTCAAGAATCAGACTGGTACTTAACTCTCTTGCTCGGTGTGCAATTGTATCTCTTCGGGCGTGTGTCATTCCCATTTGCCTCTTAACTACTGTGTTCCAAAGCCACTGTCCCCAATACCTGCTGCCCTGGTTTAGTAGAGCTGAAGCCACACAGACAGAATCATGCCAGTGTGGATGAAGAAAAGAGAACGTTCTCTTGGAGTGGGTTCTGGTGATCCAGTCTAGTTCTGAACCCTTAAAATTGCGAAACCGCCTATGTTCGGGGAGACCGTTGGGAAAAACCAAACATTTGAAACCAACAACAGTGAGGATTATCAAGTGAATACAGGTGTTCCACCCATGAGGAATGATGCCTCAACTGAAGGTGTACCAAATGTAGACACAGTGAAGACACTAACTACTGCAAATGTGTGTCACTGGGCGAGTGTAGCACCCACCGTCCCTCTATGCTGTTTTTTCTGTTTTGGCAAACAGCCTTGATACTGACTCTCCAGGTGGGAGAGCTTGCTAGGGCGACCTGTGACTTCTTTGTAAGGTTCTTTTGATTCTTGCTGGTGAGAACTATGCTACAGTGGCGGGAACATTGATAACACCAAACCTGCCTACGCCAACGCTCTAAATGCTGGGTTTCCTGGGACCCAACTCAACCATTCAAAGAAAATAAAAAATTCTGCTGTGAGACTTATTTTGAATCTTTCTAAACCTTCCTATAATTTGGATTCTAAAGGTCACTGCAGTGGCTTCCGGGGCAACGGCGCATTGATTTGAAGCTACTCTGCCTGGTCTTCAAATGCCTTCATGTGGACAGGCCTGCTATTCTCTAAAATGAAGCCTTACCGGTCTTACAGCTATTTTTCTGGTGGTACGGCAAGCAAATGATAAAATAAGGGGGACATGTTTGTCGGTGTGTGACCCAAGTTTGTGGAATGCCTACCTTCTCACATTTGCCTCTGCGATTCCGTCATTTCCTTCTGCTTATTTTGTTAACTTCAGCCTCAATCTACGACTGCTTACCAGCTTGTACCATCTACACACAGATGCGGTTTGGTACTTCAGGTGTGCATTACAAATACACAAAAGTACACATACAAATACAAATGCGCTGTCTAATGGAGCCAACACGATAGTGTTGAAGCGTCCACCATATACAGAAATGCCCATGGGCAGCTTGATAGTCCAGAGTGGACAGACAGGAAACAGAGGCACATTATAGATGTGGGAGACTGGGTGCAAATTACATAGAATGTTCATGCATACATACATACAAGGCTTTGATAAGAAAGCGTGCCAAAGCATACATGTTTCATGTGCTTGGTTCATATTTTGGGTTGGACTTGTAGGCGAACAAAGGAGAGTTAAGTAAATTGAATGCTGCGTTTTGTTTTTTAAAACGCTTCTCATGTTGGGAGAGCAGTTCATTTATAGAGCGGCGCAAAGGAAATTAGAGAAATCAACTACATGTATGGAACTGTTTTATTTCTCTTAGTTCACAGGTAACTTTTCCTTGTAGGGCTTCCTTTACACAGGTAGGGTGCACTAGAGCGAAATTAGTCTTCACTACTTTACTACTAACAGGTCTGATTGGTGATGTCAGCTCTGATGTGATGTCGTCTATGCAGGCGTGTTGCTAGGTCTGGAAAAGATATGGGGCTACGTTAATGTCGGGACTGTCGGGACTGGGGGCTAGCTAACCTTTTTGGTTGTAACCCTTGAGCTTCTATCCGGGGCTACAACCAAAAGACCCGGGGCTATAGCCCCATCAGCCGGCTCCTCCACCTCCAGCAACGCCTCTGCGTCTATGATAACATCAGAAGTCATGAGTAGGACTTGTACCACAAAACTGCAGTCCATATTTAATTTCTGAAACCCCTTCAGTTACTAAATCAAGAAAATACTGCATTCCGTTTTTCCATTTAAACTGAAAATTGTAGCCAACCGCCAAAATGAAGTATGACGTGTGTTCGGCTAAGACCGCGCAGAACTGATTGGTTTCCATTTTGCAGTAGCACCCCAAACAAATAACGAGAGAAAAAACAAGGGTTGCAAGTCCCAAGAAGAGGTGCCAGAGGATTGGGGCCTGGGATCATTTTTTTGCACTTCTTTGCTATGTATATACTAATTTATTTATTGAATGTATTTCTATAGTGCTGGAACGCGACCCGTAGGCATAGAAGCGCTGGGACAGACTAACTCACAAAAAACATAAACAGAAGGAGAATCTTGGATCCACAGCCGGAAAGCAGGTCATTCGAAGAGAGTAGTTTTCAATTTATGCTTGAAGGTTGTCAAGGAGGGGGTAGGACCTCAAATCAGGGGGAAGTGTATTCCAAAGGCCGGGGAAGCTGCAGGGAAGCACCCTTATTCTATCAAAGAAAATCTCGTTTTTGGTCTTTGCAATAGGCCCGAGCACAAGTTACATTTAGTGAGCAACAACAACTGTGTGTAACTAAAAGGCTGCCTCAAGTGAAGGGCCTCTGGCCTTATAGTCCAGGAATAGTTATTTCTATGGCAGTCTGCTCTGCATGGCCTTGCCACCACACCCTGTGCTTATCATTGCGCCCTGTCACTGGATCCCCGTGTACTGCAGTGCTCTGCTGCATCTTATACAGTTGTGTGCGACATAACACCAGTTCATGAATAGTGCAGTGGGTACATTTCCAAATGAAAGCATCTTACCCCACACACAGTCCACAGTTATCACCTCAATAAGCTGCATAACTTGCAAAGCAACAGCTACAAGAAGGCGACCCACCGTGTTTGTGTTCTGTTTTCTAAGTTTGCTGTTTCAGTTTTACAACATGGGCAACTTTAGAAAGTTCTCAGGTTTGCCTTTGTCAGGTGTTAGAGGACTTGTCAGTCCTCGCGTTTTATCTCAGCTCACTTTGCATCGGGCTGCAGTTGTGATTGGAATTGCAACTGCAAGTGCTCTGCAGAAGTGCAACATGACTTGAGTTCAAAAGACAGGACTTGCAGTATATTGCCGGAGATCAACGTGTCAGACAGACCGGAAGGAAAGAGGTTACAAAACCTCTTGCTATTCTTTTTATTTACCCCAGAATACTTTACGGAATATATCCGTTCCCACTCCAAACATGTCCACACACCTTTGTTCAGAGGTCGAAGTGGGCGGCAGCGGTCGGGAGCGGTGCCCCCATACTTTTTATTTTTAAGTTTCACCGTTCCTATACTTTTATTTTAAAAAGAAACCGTTCTGGAATTGTTTAGTTTTAAAATAACAGTGTAGGAAGAGGTTGAAGCTTGCACTTCAGTGCACTGCACTGCACATTCCCATAAATAGCAGGTGTGTTTGTTTGGGAGTTTGGATTGTGTGTGGAAGGGGGCGCTGAGATGGGGTTTGAGGTGAGTGGGGCAGACCAGTAGGGAACATAGTTCCACTACTTCTTCTAGTACACTTCGACCACTGCCTTTGTTCACTTTCACACCTCACACTTAACTTGTATCTTGATCTTCAGCCATAGCTTAAGTGTGTTCATAAAAGTTTCACAGGCAACTTTAATGTGTTATAAATACACGTACAGTTGCACTCTTGTAGGTGTGTGCCACTTCCTCATTTAGACACCACCCTTGGACGCACTTTGGAATGCCCCCTTTTGCTGGTCATGCAGAAACGTACACACCTATAAGTTAAGCATATGTCTGTGACTTCTTCATTTTTGTTTAACAATATGTATTAGACTTATAATAACAAGACAATAGTTATATAAAGCAGAGATCTGATCCAACAATCTGAAATAAGTTGGACAAGTTAACATTAGATAATAATAAAGCTAATAATACATGGTTAACAATAAACAATACTCAGGAAAGATAAAACATTCATCAATTCAATAAAATATGCTCTCATAGACCAGATAATTTACAAAAAGGGGGAAGACAAATAAGAGAGACAAACAAGAGGTCAAAGGGTTAGAGGGAAAGGGGTAGTGGGGAGGGGAATATAAACAACAATATATCAGGCATAAAAACATATTAGTTATAGATCATGAATGTAGCAGGTATATGGAATGTACAAAAATGGGATTATAAACCATGTGAGGAGACGTTAAAACAGTTCAGGTAACGAATTAAAAATGACCATTTTACATTATACTTAGGAATAGAGTCTTGTGAATTGGCCATACATTGTTCCATTCTTTGTATGTTGCAGTTATTGTTCCACCAACTTCGGACACAGTGAACTTGAGTTCTTCCAATGAACTGTTATAAGTTGTAAAGCAATAATAATGAACAGATCATATTGTTTTCTGGAGACATGCATATCGTGGCATAAATATAAGTTTAAGGTATTTCCAACCCTCTTGCCAAAATGTGAAGACAAAAGGACACTTAAAAAACATATGTTCATAGGAGGCTGGGGCATAACCACAGGTCCAACAGTTATCACTCGAACCATTTTTAGACTTAGATAGTCTGACTGGAGTGATAAAAGCCCTATGAATGAAAAAAAGAAAATGTTGTGTAATGTTGGCAGCCACTGCAATATTTTTGACTTTGGATAATATTAAGGACCAGGTATGATCATCAAGAACCACGCCAAAGTCCAACTCCCATGACGAACGGGCTGGTTGAATGGTTCCATGTCATTTCATCATCAGGCATTTCAAAGCCTGCAATTTAAACGTGTTTGATAGTTCATCGAATTTATTTTTTGGGGGTTCCTCCAACCAGATCCCCCTTCGTGCACCTATTATTAACTATACCCAACCCCCCAACCACTTATCTGCCCTTTCCCACCCCCCCAAAAAAATGGATGAACTGTCAAACACGTTTAAACTGCAGGTTTTGAAATGCCTGACGATGAAAGAACGTCATACCAATTGAACAACAGAATTTATGGTAAGGGCTTTATAGATTTTTGAGGCGTTGAGGTCAGGGGATGTGGTTAGCTGCAATAGTCTAAGAACATCAGGTGGAGAATGTTATTGGAAAAGTGATGAAGAGCATCAAGACAGGAGTTGACTAATTCGTTGTAAAAGTTCAATTCAGTGTTAGGGATATAAAATAAGTGTTTCAATTGCTAGAATGAAAGGATTACAGGTCCATTTATGATTTGTTGAATACATCTGATGCCTCTTTTTAACCAAGATTTCCAGTTCAAGGTTCTGTTATTAATAACATTGCTTTTGTTAAGCCAAAGCAGGGGGGATAGGTTTTATTGAGGGGTTTTACTATGTGGAAAAAGAAGGAAAGACCTTCACGGCAGCAACAGAGGCTTTAATGGGATCAGATATGGCCATGGAGGTGTAGTTAAATAGATAAATGAGATCAGCTGGGTCATAAGGATAAACCACATTTTTCTCTAATCTAAACCAAGACGGAGTGTCTGACATATGAGTGGAGTTAAACCACCATCGGGATTGTTTTAGAAGGAAGGCCGAATGATAAAGTTTGAAATCCGGGAACCTGACACCCCCATATCATATGGAGCTTTTAATTTGGCCATCGCAATTCTTTTACATTTGCCAGGACCCCAAAGGAAATCAAGTAGGATGGAGTAGATAGGTTTGAAAAAAGAAAGAGGTAGTGGAACAGGAAGGACTTGAAGGTAATATAAGATAACAGGGGAGAGCATCGTTTTGATTGTTCAAGCCGGACCCACCATGTAATATAAAGGGGGGACCATTTGGTAGTGAGGTCTTTAAGTTTATCTAGCAAAATGTGCATGTTAAGTTTATCAGTATCATGTTTTGTGGGGGCAAAACTAATACCCAGATATTTAATAGATTCATTGAACCATTTTAAACCAAAAGAATTCAGCTCATGTTTAATACAAAAGGAGTTAAGGAGTAGAATTTCGGATTTTTCTTGATTAAGTTTGTAACCGAAAACTAGACTAAATTGATGGAGCGTGTCGAGCAAGCGGAGGAGGTGAAGTTTGGGATTTTTGATAAAGATGAGGACATCATCAGCATAAGCTGCTATTTTAAAATGTGATGTACCTCCAGGGATTCTGGGTATATTTCTAATAGATCTAATAAGTTCTAGTTAGGGTTCCAACGAGAGAATATACTCTTGTTTTGTTTTCTCCAATCCCGTGCCAGTTAAGAGATTGAAACATAAAGTCCCAACTAACCTGGTCAAAAGCTTTTTGTGCATCGAGAGCAATAGTCGCATAACCCTGTTTGTCTTTTTTATCTTTAGAAACAGTATAAAGGGCATTTAAAAACAGTCTGGAATTCATTGGAGGAGATGTTGCATCCAGATTTAATCAAGGCTGGAAGGGAAGATTCAATTTATTTGGCAAAGATTTTGGCAAAGATTTTTATTTCCACGTTGATAAGGGATATAGGACAAAAGTTACTAGGGCATGTAGGTCCTTTGTCCGGTTTGGGGAATACTATGAGCAAGGCTTCAGAAAATGAACCAGAGGAGGATTTATTCGAGACAAAGTATGAGAATAGTGATTTAAGTTTAGGAGCAAGAGAGTGAGCCAAACAGTTAGAAAATTCAGCCGAGAAACCATCCGGGCCAGGGGCTTTACTCCTACCTAAACCCTTAATAACGTGAGTAATGTCGGAAAGAGTGATACCACTGTCTAGATGGGAGAGATCTACCTGTGGATAGGATGATCTATTAATTTTGTTGAGGAAAGACTGGATGTTATCAGCGGAGATAGGGGTGGCAGGAGCATATAGATGCTCATAAACTTTTTGAAAAAGTTCAGAATATCTTTTGAGTGATTGAGTATAGCACTAGAGGCATCTTTGATGTGAGATACAAAAAACCTTTCTTTTCTAGTCTTCAAATATGAGGTGAGTGACTTCCCAGCCTTGTTAGATGTTTGGTATATCTTAGTTTTATATTTGAGTATGGTACCAGCAGCAAGGTTAATGAGTTCATTATTGATTTGGCAGTGTAGTGCCATAACCTGGTGAAGATTGATAGTGTTAGGGTTTTGATAATACAGTTTCTAAGTAGATATCAGTTGAGAATATAATTCATCAAGGTGCTGTCTACGCATTTTTTTCATCCTACCCAAATATACCATAATGCGACATCTAAGTGCAGCCTTAGACACATCCTAATTATTTACCATTGAGGTATCTTCATCTTGATTATTGCCATAAAACTGTTGTAAGAAAGACTGGACAGATAAAATGAACCGTTGATCTTGTAATTAGGAATTTTTGAATTTCCACCCTGAAGAAGGCCTACTAATATCATAAAAAATAAAGGAGGTACTAACAGGGGCATGATCAGAAATAATAATATTGGAAATGGTAGAGTCAACAATGGTGCCTGTGAGGGTTTTGGATGTGAAAATATACTCTAGGCGGGATAGTGTGTTGTGTGGAGGAGAATGGAATGTATAATCAAATTGTGTGGGATGCGAAAGCCTCCAAGAATCAATTAGACCTGTCACAGAAAGATATCCTAGAAAAGACTTATGAGATTTAGAATTTTTTGAATACACAACTGGATTTCCTAGGACCTGATTGACATCTCCACACATAATTAGGTTAGAAAAGATATTATTGAGAATCCTTTTTTTAACAGTTATCCAGAACTGAGGATCAGGTTGGGTAGGTGCATAAATATTCAGAATAGACACTTGTACACAGTTAATCAAGAGCTTAACCCATACCGAACGTCCCTCGGTATCCACATCTTTCTCCAGAATTTTAAAAGACAATTTTTCCTAAGCAATATGGCAACATCATTTTTCTTGGCGACAGCCGGGCTTGCAACGACTTCCGTAACCCTCTGGGATCTAAGTTTCATAGCATCCTCAGTGGATAAATGTGTTTCCTGCAAGCAGGCCACAAAAGGTTTCAGCTTATTTAGATGAGACAGAACTTTTATTCTCTTAATGGGGTTGTTGCAGCCCTTAATGTTCCAAGTAACACATTTAAAATTCATTCATGGAAATAGGAGGTGATATGACCTTATTATGAGACCTTAATAAGAGAAAAACATTAATGTACCAAAAGAGGAAATGTTCATGAGAACAACCCATTTCACAAAACTCATAATGCATTTAAATTCCCAGGATTCAGGGGTAAAACACACGGGGAGAACACACGAGGAGTCTAGGAAAGGGGAGGAGGGCCTGATATGAAACATTTCATACTGAGGTGTGCAAAATGAAAAAAACTTTAGTATCAAATACAACATGAACCTCAGCATATGAGAAAGAAGAAAACAGAGAAAAAGGAATCAGGCCAGGAGGTAGACACAAAAAAGGAAGAAAAACTATAGTGGGAACCGGTGACGCCTGCCATGCTGTCAAAATGAAAAAGACTGCACACATCAGAAGAGGGGCACCACACCAGCCATCGTCTCACCAACATTTTGTTTTGTAAAAAAAAGATAACAACGGCATTTGAGAAGAGTTAATGAACAAGTATAATAAGGAAATGAAAAACAATAAAGAGAAAATACATGTTCCAGTGGAGGAAGACGTGTCCATACTTTCCGTTTTAATGGAACGTATGAAAGCTTTTAAGTCAGTTGGATCATCTAACATGGCAGAACGACTATTATGTGTAACCTTGAAAGAGCATGGATGATACAAGCCAAATCGAATGTTGAGCTGCTTCAGAGCCGGGCGTAGCGATAGTAATTCCTACCTGCATAAAACAGTACTTTTAGCTACGTCTTGCGTGATGTATAGTTTGCTGCTATGTCAAGCTAGAGATTTATTTTCCTAGACTGAAGCCATAATAAGTTGAAGATGAGAATATTCCAGTAAATAGAATATGAGAGTCCTTGGTGAAGGATGAGAGGAGGCAGAAACCTTTAGTTGACCCACACGATGAGCTCGCTGTATATTAAGCAGAGTATCCAGGGGTAAGTGAAGAATTGCAGGTAGAGCTTTTTGTAAGAAGGCAATTGGATCCACTCCCTCACAGCCTTCAGGCAGTCCTGATACACGAAGATTGTTGCATCTACTCCTATTTTCTCAGTCCCTATTGTGCTTTTGGAGGTCTTTGACAGATTTTTCTAATATTGCCACTCTTGGAGATATGTCTTCCACAAGACTGACCCATCTCTCAACTTCCTCCATTTGGTCTTCAAATCCCTTCCATCTGTCGTCAAGTTGCTGAAGCTTTTGGTTTGTGATTTCTATTAAGGGTTGTAATGCCCTAATTTCAGATAAGATAGCCTCAATGGCAGGGCCAGATATGCTGAGCAGTGGTGGCGAGTCGCTTTTAGGTCTTGTTAAAAGTGGTGGATGAAAGAGCAGGATGTTTAATTGCAGGTGCATTATTTTGGTTATTTTTATTGGTAGGCATTGTTGCAGTTCGAATCAAGTGAATTAATCAGTAAAGAACCAATAAAGCACAAATATACAGCAAACTGAGGTTAGAAGACCAGTGCAGCGAAAAGCCAATGAACCATGTGATAATGAAACTAGCACCTAGAGATCTAATATTGATGAAAGGTGACACCAGAGATGTCCAGTGTTGAAGAGACACACCACATATTGCAGCTGTAGAATAATGTCCTTCTACACAACTCTTCTTTGCTTCTATAGATAGACAGCACTATGTATTGCTCAAGTATCAGTTGACTCAGTGCAGAAACCACTACTAATAATAACAGGACACAAGAAGGCTTTTTGTTATGGCAGTCCTTGTTGAACTTTTCGCATTATAGTCTGTTGGCAGAGAAATAAATAGCTGGGAGCCAAATGAAATAAAAGTAAGCAAGGGGAGAAATTATTGCAGTCACGGAAAGTGAATTAAAAGCCTCAGAAGTAAATAGGCTCAAGTATAGCTACACACGTTCCTGTCAGCAAATTATGATATTGTGTATGAGAGGTTTCACAACATTCCTCCTCCGAATAAAACTTGCACCATGTATCTTTAAATGTTAATAAGCAGCGCAGCGAAAGATATTAAAATAGAGAATCCCGCCCACTTCCAAATGCAAGCAGAAGGTGGCGTTGCGTGGAGGAGGAGTTATGAAGGCCACAGCTGCAACTGGCATGTCACGGTAGGAGGGACCCGGAATTTACCTCACGCGAGGCGGATCTACGGCATAGCAGTGGGCGCTCGAGTGGCACTGCTCCTCTCCGTGAATTCAGGAAGGTGACAGCAATGTCAGAACCACAGCAGCAGGCGACGGAGTACTTTCGCTGAACTACAGTAGAATAAAGATAAGTTAAAGAATACAAGTATATGTTGAGAATGCCTTATTTAGAAGTCTGTGAGATGGAGCTAACAGGCTAGGCGGCCATCTTCCTTGGCGCCAAACCACACCCCACCAGTGTGTGACTTCTACCAAAACCTACCCAAAAAGTTGTAACTCCTTTTCAGAATCAATCGTAAAGTTCTTTTGTGAACGTGTAGTAACTTAGTCACAAGTAATGTACTACTTTTTACGGAATCAAGTCACACTTCCTCTCACAAAAAATAAAAAACGTTCTGAATCACCTTTACAAACAGCTCTCCTGTATGCAGCCTGTATTTACATATTCTATGACTTCCATGACTTCTAATGCGGACTCACCCTTTCATTCTTCTGTGGTTGAGAAAATGAGTGCTACTGATAGCCGGGAGGATAGCTCAGGGACAACGCATTTGTCTTGGAAACAAGACAACCCATGTGTTACAAAAGAATAATTATAATTATAACAGTAAAAATAGTTGTTTACAGCAAATTCAACTTGTCTTGCAGTCAGACATAATTTTTGATTAACATTGGCAGAACTGGACCTTAACGGGTTTCAGAGGCAGTGTGGTGAACACTGCTGGCGGTTTCTGAGTGCATGACTCTGCACAAACGTGAGTCCATGAAACTTGATCTAATTGCAGTGCATCAAAATTGGAAAATTCCACCTCTGGGTGCTGTTTGCAGAAGGACTTTCGAAGGAGTTCCTGGCAATGGCATTCCAAGCTGCCCACCTACCATCTTGACTCTCCCTTGGACGTCTAGAAAGAGGCTGTCACCTGAGGTCTTCGCAGCATCTGCCACCGTCATATGGCCATCTCTGTTTCTTCCCACCACCTAATCTTGAACTTGGACGCACTTCATCTGGCCGGGTCACGTTAATCACTCACGAGATCCTGATTTCCCCTTTAACAGTGACTCTCTTAGGGCTCGCTTGCCCCGGGTAGCCTCGTCAAAGGGCGTCAAAGGGTGACCCATCATTTTCTCACCCTGGTTGCCCCTGGTCACGCTAGATGAAGCACATTCTCTTCTTCATTTTCTCTACACGATCTCTCTTATCATGTTTCTCTCCACCTACATACCCTCCCTATTCCTACCATCCTTTGCTACCTTTCTATTTCTTACGATTCTCTGCCTGTGGTTTCTCTAGGATTATTCAATGCTGGTTCTATCTGTAATAAAATTCACTCTATTCTTGACCTCTTCTTTAATTTCACCCTTCACTTCTTCTGCTTTACTGAGACCCGGATCTCTCTTGCTAGCACTACTACTCCAGCTTTCCTAAACAGTTTTCTCACCACCTCCCCTTTTCTGGGCGTGGTGGGGGAACATGTATTCTTTACCATTCTTCATGGACCGGCTCTCATCCATTGTTCAGAATACCGAACTTCCCTTCATTCTAGTATCATTTCTCTTCTTTTGCTGAACCTCTTCCCTTCTCCCTCCTTATTCTTTACTGACCTCTGGACCCTCTCTTGGATATTTACAAGGATCTTGATTCTCTTTGTTCTTTCCTACTGCCTCTTACCTTCTCTTTGTATCTTCTAGATTTGAATCACCATCTCTTGTATACACACACATCTCTTACCCCCATCTCTCTCTTTGATTAATACCTTTTGTCTCAGTTCCCCACTCCTTCCTCCCATATCCCTGGATCATCCCTTAATCTTGTTTTCTCTTCTATTCCTTTCACTAATTCTATTTCTTCCTATCCATCCTATTGTCTATCAATTTCTTTGTTACTTCTTTCCTACACCCCTGCTCACTCTTCTGCTCCTATCGACCCTCTTTATCTCATTGTGATCTATGACCATTTGACCTACTTTACTTTTCTGCCCTCACCCCTTCCCTCGCCTCCCTTAAAGATTTATGTTTGTTTTCTGCTGATCACGCTGCCTCGTTTCGCTTCTATACTCTCTACTCTTGACTCTCAATTTCCCTTGCAATATTTTTCTCCTCATAACACCCCACCCCAATTCCTTCTCTAATCTCCCTGCAGACAACCCTGTGAAGGGCTGAGCCCCGCTGGAATAGTCCTAATCCCCACTTGATCTTACCACTGTCTCTTCTCTCCACTGCCACTAAGACCATTTGTTATTGGTTGCTAAGAGGAAATACTTCTCGGATCTCATTATCTCTCTATCACACCATCCTCATCGTTTCTTCCAACTTCTCAATAGTATTCCCTCTCCTGAAACCCTGATCACTCTCCGACACCCCCTCTATCTTCCTCTGATTTTGCTGACTACTTCACTTCCAATTTACCATCCTTACACTCATATTTTCACTCTGCCCCTTCCCCTTCTGCACCGTCTCCACACACTTGCTCATAATCTCTTTCCTCTTTTACCTTACCAACCATTCAAGACAGGGCACTTGCTCACTCTGCTGCCTATACCTCTGATCCCTTCCCTTGCTCTGTCTATTCCCATCCTGTTCCTTATCTCAACACTCTTCTGAATATCTCCCTTACTACTGCCTCTTCCCCCGGCTCCCTCTAACCATGCAATACTCATATCTATTCTTAGAAAATCTTCTCTCGATCCTACTGTTCCTGAAACTTCCAATCTATTTCTCTTCTTCCTTTCCTCTCTAAACATCTTGATCGTGCTGTCCATTTTCAGGTTTCTTCCTTCTTTAATCATTACTCGCTCTTTTCTTATCTTCAATCTATCCGACTTTCCTCACTATCATTCTACTGAGACTGCCCTTCTTCAATTCACTAATTCTCTTCTCTCTGCTTATCATACCAAGCAATCGTCTAAACCTAAACTTCTGAACTTTTATGCATCCTTTGACACTGGTAACCACTCTCTCATTCCATCCTTCTCTCCTCTCATGGCTTTTCTGGTTCGGTGCTCCAGTAGTTTCAATTCTACCTGATGGATAACTCATGCTCAGTGTCTTGATTTGGTTCTTCTTCTATTCCCTGGCCCCCACTTCACGGAGTCCCCCAGGTTCTGTTCTTGGCCTCCTATTATTCACTCTTTATGCCATTCCTTTGACTGAGCTCATCTCTTCCTACAATATATCATGTCTTGTCATTTCTGTGATGACGATGCACATCTTCTTCTCATTATCCACTTTTTCAGATTCGGTCATACTATTGTCTCCAATTGCCTCTCTGCCATCCAATTTTGGATGGCCTCCAATTTTCTTCACCTCAACTCTGCTAAAACTGAGCTGTTCTTCTTTCCTGCTAGTACTTGCCCTCCCCCTTCCTCCAACCTCTCTTTCATTCTGCCCTTTCTCACTATTCTCACTATCCTTTTCCCCATCTGCTAAATAACAAGGTGTTATCTTTGAGCCCTCTTTCTTTTTCTTCCCACTTATCTACTACTGCTTGTGTCTGACGCTTCCCCTCTATATTTGCCGCGCTCGTCCCTTCTGTGTTTCTCTGCTACTCAACTTCTTATTGTTTCTATCATCTTGTCCCTTGTTGACTACTGCTCCACCTTATTGAATGAGCTTCCAGCTTCTTACCTCCCTTCTCTGTGCTCTCTTTTCTCTCTCACTACATACTTCCCTTACCACATCTCTTCTGTGTGGCGAAAATATAGCCCCAGAGTGACAGAGATGGAAAGGCCATGCTAGGCCCCTATTGTGAGAGTGAAGCTGGCTAATGTGGAATCCCATTGAAATATAAAAGCCAGTACAAAACATTGATTTCTGACATAAGGCCTGGTGAAATGAAAATAAATGGGCCTAGTTCAATTCTACTAAAATGGACAGCTGCACAGATGAAAGGGAATCTACCTGATAGTTTAAAACTGCTGGATATGCCCAATGAATTGGACATGACATGTGGTACTGCAGATGCTGACTTTGTGTAAACTGGGAAAAGACACATTTTGACAGATTCAAAACTCCAGCAGTGCACATGGGAAAAGATATATATATATTTTTTTAATTATTATTATTTTTTTTTTATTAGTTGTTTTGGTCACGAGAAACTCGAGACCTTTCAACTTAACAGTACATACAAAATAAAATGACAATATTAAAATGAAAAAAGGATAATAAAAAGAAGCTCATTAATATTACAAATTAAAATCAAATACAAGATCATCAAGACATTAAGACATCAGTTATGCAGTCACAATTAACCATAAACCAAGAGAAAAGCAATCAATAGAGAAACAAAATAAAAATAAAACAGTCAACACTGGGTGACCTCACCATATAATTTGCCACATTATTATAACGTTTCAGTTAAAACGGGTATTCAAAAAGTTTCTGTAATTGGCACAAGCCATACGAGTATGTATCCAGTCAGCTTCCCAGATTTTTGTTTTAGCTCTATTTGGATTCTCCATTAACAAGATTTCATCTTCTTGGGCCTTTTCCAAGATAGACTGAATTTTTAAACGCCAAACTTTTGGAAAGTTATCCAGCAAACTCAGTAAGTAGGTAGAAATAATGTTGGTAATTCCTTTTGTCAATTGATTCAATAGACATTTACGATACAGTGCACATAATTTCCATTTGTAAATTGCATAAACCGAAATTAAGCCCAGTTCATATCTCAAAAGTGGGAGTGGTTGGAATTAGGCAAATTTAACACCTGCCTCCAGAAACGACCTTCTCTCAAAGCCCAATAAGGACAGGACATTATTTTCTTGGTCTCGGCACCATACAGAATAACAGGAACAACTTTTAGTTTGAAATAAGTAACTATCGGTGAGATAGAGAATTTGCAGTTTCTGGCCTTAATAATGCAGGCTTGCGAGATAGACATTTGCAATTTATGCAGCCCTTGTTTATTATACTGGTCGTGCGCACGCTGATTGGATATAATCATGCCCAGGTGCACATAAGTATTGGTAACAGAAATTTGGGAATTTTGCAATGGTCATAGAAGCCGAGCTAGACTTTGTTTTCTTGTGCCAAATTGGATTATGTTTGTCTTGGCAATGTTAATGGTTATACCATTTACTTTGGTATATTGATCCAAGGCACCCAGTAAATTCCGTAAACCTTTGGGGGTGTGCAACATTAATACCATATCGTCGGCGTATAGTAGCCACTGAATTTGCACCCCCATGATTTTAGGAGAATCAGTGATCAGTTTGGCAAAGGTTTGATGAACATCTGAAATAAAGAAATTAAATAAGGCTGATGCCAGCAAGCATCCCTGTTTCAGGCCTCTAGCGGTTTCAATAGGGGCAGTTAACAGTCCGCCCTTTGTCAATCTGACCTGGATCGTAGTGTTTGTATGCAATTGAATGATCCATTTCAGAATTTCCCATGGGCAGTTAGCATCAGCCAATTTTTATACAGGAGCTCTCTGGGGACAGCATCAAAAGCCATTTTAAAATCAATAAATGCAAAATACAGGGGCTGTTTGCGTTGATAGGTTTTCTCAATGATGCTTGAAAGAGTAATAATATTGATTGCAGTGCCTATACCCTGCAGGAACCCTGTCTGGAATGGATCTCAGAGATTCTTACCATTTAGCCAATTGTTAAATACATTTAGTAGCAACCTGGCAAACAATTTACCCGGGCAGTCCAATAATGCTATTGGTCTGTAAGACCTGGGGTCCTCCCGATCACCCTTTTTAAAAATAGGGTGGATGATGGACTTTTTCCAAGTCTCGGGAATGAAGCCAGATTTAAAGACTTGAGCAAAAATACGATATAGAATACCTGCCCACTCGTCGACATGCATTTTTAGCATAGCATTATGCAGGCCATCAGGACCTACTGCTCGGGAAGTGCTCAGTTTTGTGATGCAGAGTTTTATGTCATCGATGTCAAATAGAAACCCGCCACCTTCTGTATCCAAATGGAGCCTTAGTCGCATGTCAGGAAAGGGTGAAAGATATAAATTTTGAAAATACATCTGCCATGTGTCAGTCGATATCGAATTAGTCTGGGTAACGATTTGGGGGTTATCAGAGGTGTGATTAAGCAATGCCCAAATGCCAGCTGTAGATTTGGTTACAAGTTGCTTCAGCATGGCCGCCCCATCCAATTCCTATTGCTTGGCTCTTCTCGTTTTAAGCCATTTTTTATATTTCTGCTTTAATGATCTAATTTTAATTGCAGAGTCTGCATTATTCACCTTCATTAACTGCCGAAATTCACATCTTAGCCCAGCTTTTTTATACTTAATATCCGAATCAAAAAAATGAATATGTTGTTGCTTAATTAAACCGTTACCACTGTCAATTTGTTTAAACATCTGCATGGCAAGTGTATAATCTTTTTCCACCAAACCAGGGCTTTGATACATTTTTTCAAGATTTTGGTCCAGGCTTTGTAATTTTTCTCGATTCCATTTCAGTCTATTACCCCCGTTGTTAACTACCACATCTGATATGTTTGCATTCATTGACAGCATTGATTGGGGTTTTCTGATCTGCAATGATAGCTTCAGTTTGTTATGGTCACTTAGGTCAGTTTGTATCACCTCCAAATTTTGCACGCAGTTAAATACATTTGCATTGATGTATATATAATCTATTATGGCATGGCATGCTGAGCGCCTCTTTGCCAAGTTGCCTGAGCGGGGGTATCACCCCCCACATTGTCGTTTATGATAAGAAAGCTGCGCTCTGCCATAATTGTAGACCAAGTCATCTCATCACCTGTTAATTCCACATCCCCATCTGGAATGAGGTGAAGATTAAGATCACCTAATATTACGATATACATCAATCTGACCTCTAGGGTTAAGAAATCTAATATTTTCACAAACTGGTCAAAGAAGTCCTCAGATTTTAAGGTGTTGGAGCACCAGTAAATATTTACTATTGCTAATTTTTGATGACTGGTAGATAATTTAACCACTTGAAAGGATGGTGAAGGAGACTGACAAAGTTTCAGATGGAAACCACTCGTTTTTTTGACCGCTAATAAAAACTTCCTTTGGGTCTACCCAGAAAACCTTTTTCTGCTGGTGTAAAAAAATGACATGTGAGTCCCAGATAGTAGGTGATAAAAGCCAGGTTTCGTGGAGGGCAATAATATTGATGTCAATCAGTTCTCCAGTGGAAATGGAATTAAGGTGACTGTGCCCTCTAGTGTTCCAGGAGATCACACTTAAGGCCTTCATATCTGTGCATAGTTATGCAGGCCTTGCTTGATCTGAAAATCCTTGCTGGGGTAGACTATTACGAGCCGATGTAAACATACGGGACATATGACCTTGCAACATAGGAGGATCAGCTAGGGTTTCTTGTGTTAAACTGAACCCCAAATCAAATAAGGACATTCTAGACTGCCAAAAGTTCTCTGCCACCAAGGATGACCGGATGTATAACCGGGCCGAGGACAAATCGGTGTGGTTTGTAAATTCAATCTGCTCAATATCCACCGATGATATAGCAGATAAGGCCGGAATTTCCGCACAGATGTTAAGTACACTGGACCGGTTCAAATCATGTTTTAAATGACATGTTTTAGCACTTAATAATAAAGCAATGGTAAGTCTGATCTGTCTTTTCCTTATTCTGAACAGATCGTTCTCTTGTCTGAGTTGACAATCTTGCTGGGGACCGTGCCCACCTCTCCTGATGACTAGAAGATGCTGGTTGGGGCCCCTTTAGTAAGGGCCTCAGTAAAGGAAACCCTTTTTCCGTCATAACATTTTGGTTAGTGGCCTTTGACTGCTGGACATAGCCTTCAATAGATGCTTTAATTTCATCCCGTATCTCTTGTCGTGAGAGTGGCACCAGATTTGGAGTTGGGGCCGGGAGCATTTGCAACGAATGTTGTTCCTGGTTTTCAGTTGGATTAGCTTTGGAATTCAGGACCATATACGCCTCAACCGAAGCCCTAATCTCTTTTTGTAAATTATTTGTAGGGCAGTCGACTTTCTGAGGAGCTTCGGTATTTGATGCAAATTGCTCTGTGAGATCCTTCATATTTATGTTTTGCACAGTATTAGATTTGGAGTTCTGGGCTGTGGCATGAACAACTGGGATCATTGGTTGTTGTGAAATACATTGCTCATCCATTGACATCTGTGATGACTGACTTGTCCGAAGCTTTAAATAAGATTCAATAGAACTTTGAATTTGTTTCTGAAATGCTGCCAAAACAGGCATGCTCTGAGCAATGGATGCTTGTTCATGGGGCTCAATTATGGCCATCGCAGTCACAGCAGAGGACATTGGTGGTATTGCCTCCGGCAAGTTTATCTGAGATGCTCGCTGATTTTCACTGCTTGTCACCAGCTGCGCCAAATCATCTAATGGTTTGTATTGATACGCTGGAACAACCCTCTGTTGTACAACCTGAGCGTGAGTGCTAGAATTGGAAGCAATTGCACAAGACTGATCTATATGCGAGTCCATTAAATTCTTCCGTTTAGTTCTGATGGGCAGCTTTGAGCTAGTTATCTGAGATTTAGCCACTAGCACTTTTCGTTTTTTACTTGCACGTGAGCTGCTGGATTTGGAAGTTACCGTGCTAAATACTTCAAATATATTTGTGAGAGCTGGGACTTGAGGAGGCTGATCTTTCTTGGACTGTACCGTAGCCGCAGGAGTGGCGACAACTATGGAACAAGTTCAATCACAGGTAAAACAACTGAAAGCTGAAAACAGCCAGTTAATTATCAAAGGGCCTGACTCACAGGGTGGGATCAATCAGATGAACCAAAATTTGAACACATTGAAACAGCAGAAAGAGTAGTTGAGGTAAGAAAATAACAAATTAAGTCAAGAGAATAGTGCCCTGTTTCAGGAAGTGCATCAGTTAAGGGTGGACATGTAGAAAAGTGAGTCATGTTCTCAGGAACTGACTGACAGTAGGTTCCAAAATGCACAATTAACAGAACGTGTGAGGCAAGCAGAGATTGACCTAGAGCAGGCAGCAGAGGCCAAAGGGGAGGAGATTAGTCTCCTGAAAAAGAAATGCTCTGAACAGTTGCAGATGATGCAAGCCTCACAGAAGGAAAATGAGTTTAATTGTGAAGAGAACAAGGGACTAAAAGACCTATTTATGGCACAAAGTAAAGTGCTAGATGCCACTCAAGCACTGGTGTCAGAATTGAAAACTCGGGCCTCTGTATACAAGCAAATGTGAGAGGTTGGAAAGTGAAATAGCCAAATACAAACAGGCTTTGAGACACCCTGACCGGTCAGGGTATGGAAAAGCACCCTCCGATTACAGAGTGATTACAGAGTGATGAACTCCTTACCAGGGCTCTCAACTAACTCACCACCTCATATTTACAGAGTGCAGCTGACTTCATGCATACCAATTCTCAATAACAGGGAAACATGTGGCAGCTGGACTCACACAGGCCTAGTCTAACGGAAGGCCAGTCCTTATCTAACCTCGATGAGGGTTCAGGGTTACCAAGTAGGAGGGAAGGCGGCCGGACCAGTGGTCTCTGGGAATTTAAAAATACCCGGGCATGTACTTCAGACCAGGAGGGATCCTATGATGAAAAGATCAGGGAGTTGGACTGGCAGAAAATGAAGTTACAAAGGAACCACCTGGTCTGCTTTACAGAAAGAGAAGAACCAGAGTTTAGGCCTCAAAAGAGCATCTTAAAAACCTCTACGCATTCAGGGAGGTGGGAGAAATTCTACACCATCCCTGGAAGGAGGGATGAGGAAGATGAGTATGCACCGGTGAGAAAAGGGGAGTACAAGGGAAATGACCCTGAGAGCCCACAGCACAAACCGTAGAGAACAGTCCAGACCACCTAATTCTGGGAGGTATTCCCGGTCTCATGGAGGTAGGGAGCACCTAGAGGACAGGGAATGGACCACCAAAAGTGGCAGCTCTGAGTCAGAGGATGAGTGACTCAGGTGTAGTGGAAAAGGAAGTCTGCCAAACAGAAGAAAGGGCTGCTGAAAGACCCAATTCGGCAGATAAAGGTCATAAAAAGCTTCATGACTTTCTACCATAAGAATGCACAATGCTTGGTATGTGAGCATCTAGAGCTTTTTGACCAAATTATGACATAATTTGGTAATAAAATGATAGGAATTGCATGGAATTTGTTAAGGGGGCATTCTCCTCTGAATACACCGGATTCTTTGCAGGGTTGGAGGAACAAGATCACCAAAAATGGTCCACCTATAAGGCGGCCATTCTTAAACACTTCTCAATTCATAGGAACCTACAGGAGGCCTGCAAGGTGGCATACAACCTGCAGTGTTGTGAAGTCCAGGCACCTAGAGAGTTCATGCAGGAGCTGAAACAAGCGCTTTCTCAGACATCTAGGCAGGTAAACACCAATAGCCGGGAGTTCATTAACACATATTTTCATGCGCTCCAAAAATACAGAACGACCCAACTAGTAAGGCATTTCCATGAGAGTAGGACCATGGATTGGGTGATATAACAGGCCACCACGATCTATGAGGTCCAAAAGCCCACTGAAAATAAGAATAACCCAAATAATTAAAACCATCAAACACATTTGCCGCTGCAAAAGTAGCAGAGGTGAACAATATTTCCCCATTGGACTTGGAAACAGGGGGGCCTAAAAATATTCCTCCCACCAATCAGCAGAATGAGAGGCAGAGGATCCAACCCAAACAGGTGGTAGCCATGCAGGATACCAGACCAACACACCATCTGACCCTGCCACCTACATCAGGCTGAGATACAAGGGTAACAGACCAATCCAGGGGTATGTCTGCACTCCCCTGGCGCAGAAAGTGGGGCCCAACCAAGTAGGTACCACACCGGAAAACTTCCCTCAGGAGGGAAGGAATACTCCACCCCAACCTAAGCTTCTTTCTCTGATACCCTTCAAACCCTAATTTCCAGCATAATCCTCCGCGCTCTCCCCGCTTTCAGGACAATAGATTCCCGAATCCGGGAGAAGGGAGACCTACGATGGAAGGTTTGTCAGGGAAACTCCCAATACCAAAGCTACTCCAGGAGAAGGGACAACTACCCTTTCCAGGAGCATCAAAGGTATGAATCTAGACCTCCCTACCAACCAAAAACAATTTCACAACTGGAGCCACAAGTCCATAAATTAACAAATGACCTGAGTCGCATGTTGAGGGCTCAGCAGAACTCTCAACTGGAAACTGTTGTCCAGAATAATGTAAGTCCCAGGTCTGATAGCCTGGGGAGCAATGACAGGAAACAACCTCTGACAGCCAATAGGTCCTAGAGAAGAGGTCCCATGTGGAAGGGAGATGCAGAGCCTTAGAGGAAGCTTCCTTTCTCACCATAACAAAACCACTGGAAACCGCTGAGCCTGAACATGAATCTTCTAACCCCGAAAGCTGGAACCTAAAGAACAGAAGGTAAGTCAGAGAAATCGAAAGCCAAAGACAACCCACTTTGTGGAGGAAGTCTGCATCATTTATTTTGAAGGGGAAGAATCCATGGAAGATCAAGCGAAGAAAATCTTCTCTTTCAGAGATGGAGGTATCCCTTCTAAGGGAACATGGGTCCCAAAACACCCTGATTTTGATTGGGTAAGTATGGAAACCAACCAAGAGCAAGAACCTTTTAAAACCAATCAATGTCACCCAGAGAAGCCAGAAATCACAGAGGTATTCTCCCTCCAAACAGGTTTGGGTAACTGTCTCCAGGAAAAAGGGGACAGGAAAGAATCAGGGGAAAAAGGAGACTTCCCAATCACACCTGTTTCTAGGTGCAAAATATTTTTTTTACAGATTCCCGGACTCCGACACAGAAGATCGGAGTTCAATCTAAAAAAGTTAACTACCAAGCTGGCACAAAATGCACATTTTCTTTGCCCTGTTAAGGAGAGGGAAGGAAGATTTTACACTCCTGTCAAGGTACAGGGTCAGTGTGCATTATCAGCCCTGGTTGATACTGAATCACAAGCCACCCTCCTGTCCAAAAAGGGGGAGAGTCACCAAATTCTCCTCACACAATTTCCGGGACAACTCAAAGTCTTCGATGGGAATGATATTTCCATTGAAGGGACTGCAGATCTGGATATAAAAAATGGGCAACATAGAGTGAAAGACCCAGTGATAGTCGTGACTCACATTGTCTATTGGAGAATGACCTCCTTTGGAGGTTATCACCCCCAATTGACTGTGTGAACAAGGTCCTCTGGACCCAGACTAACCGGCGCTCAAACTAAATCAAAGAACAAATTATGTGAATTTGAATGGCACATGCCACATGATTGAACAACGGTCCGACAAAATAGAATTCCATTTTAGGAACAATCAAGTCCCAGACATCACCCTCATCTCTGTAGGAGAACCAACTGGTGATGGGAGCCCTTCTCCATTCTTGAAAATCAATCTTTCTCACAGTGTTAATTGCCATTGCGCGCGGGAAGGGAATACTCTGAAATGTTATCTAGTCCAAAATCAGAGGAAAACCCAAATGCCATGATGAAAAAAGGTGAAAAACCAGCTCAAAGTCTGAACGTCATCCTGATAAAGGATGAACAGCTGTTTTGCCCCTTTCAGATAAATGAGGGGGAGGAGCCTGTTCTCACCAGAGTATGCCTGAATAACAGAAGAAGCTTCATCAGCAAAGCATTATTAGGAAACTCCCAAAAGATCAGACCATTCCCACATTGAAATTGATTGATAACTGGGAGATGGGCTTCGAAACTCCAAATTCCAAACATCTCCTGCCTAGCAGGTTTATGCTAAATATTTCCATTGGCGCTAAAAGCATAGAAAATAATTGTTTGGTTGTCAGAAATGTCCCCTCCACCTTTTACTTAGACAGTGACATTCTCAATCGATTTGCAATCAATTTGGATCTAATTAATAACAGAGCCTGTCCCAACCCGGGGGTAACTCCATGGGCTTTGACAACACTGAGAAAGGATTCCGGTCAGCTCAATTGCTGCCTTATGCGGTTGAAGTTCAAGTGAGTGAAGAGGTTACCATCCCAGGACAGGAGCGACAATTTACAATTCCCCTAAAAATTAAGCGAGGACAGAACCTCAAAAACCAGGACGCCAATATAAATTTGAATTATCATCTTCAACAACAAGGTTTGTATTTACATCCGATACCCCTAGTTTACTTAGAACTTGACACCATTCGAATATTGGTGGATAACAGTGACCCTTGAAGTATCACTTTGGAATGGCGGTTGATGCCCAACATTATTCTTTTCGATTTAGGTAATGAGATAATTGGACCACTTCCAAATGACTGCTTCAATATCAACTACGGTATCCCTCCAGAAAAGATTTATACCAGGCAAGGGGGGAATCTCTTGGCGTACTATTCCCACCCATATTGTGTGGAAGAGGTAACCTGTGATATCAGGAAGGATGCTGTGGTATTCCGAGTCAACAGTGACTACCTCCCATCTTTGGAACCTCACGTCCAGGCCAACACCATCACAAGAGATCTCTCCACCCAACTGGAGGATACTGCCAACATTGCCGAGCCCAAGGTTTTTCCAGGCATTAAGCAGGTGGTCGAAGAACAAATCAATCTCGCTGATGCCTGTGAGACCGAGAAGCAAAAACAGAAGCTGAAACAGGTGTTTCTAGATTTTCAGGATATCTTCGCAGTGGATGTATATGACTGTGAATGCACAGAGATACATTCAACTACATGCCAGTATTTGTGAAGCAATACTGGTTACCTCTTGCGTCCATGGAGTCACTCACGGAGATGACTAAAAATGTAGAATCCTGTGTGATAATTCGTCCCATCCAAAGTACCTTTAACCACCTAGTACTGGGGATACTGAAACTCAATGGACAATGGAGACTGTGCGCAGACTAAGGGGGTTAAATAAATGGGTCCACATGTCAAGATAGGCCCTTCCCTACATCGATCAGAGACTGGCCCAGATCCAAGGGTCAAAGGTGTATACCGCCATTGACCTGACTAGCAGTTATTGGACAGTACCGGTGAGTAGGGAAGACCAGTACAAGCTTGTCTTTTCCTTTAGGGGGGCAGCAATATACATGGACCCAAACCCCCTTTGGATACATAAACTCTGGTAATTCATTTAACATCTTCCTACACAAGCGAATGCCCGATTTGAGCAAAAGGGGAAGCCTGGCCTATGTAGATGATGTTTTAATCAAGAGCTCAACTGTGGAGGAACATAAAGCAGAAATATGCTATGTTCTGAACGAGTTGCAGAAAGTCGGAGCAAAACTGTCCTTTCATAAGGCACAGTGGTGTAAGATTGTGTGAACCTCTTAGGGCACAACATCACACCAGAGGGTCTCAGTACTCTGGTGAAAAAGTTGGAAGCATTATTGAAATTGAAAGACCCTACTACTCTGCAAGAACTAAGAAGCCATCTTGGATTCACTAATTATAGTAGAAAGTTAATTGAATACTATGCAGAGGTCACTCGACATTTGGTCCATTTATTAAAGGCAGGGGTCAAGTGGGGGCGGGGTCCGGAACAATCCAAGGCAGTAAAACAACTAAAGAGAAGCCTTTCCCAAGCCCCTTGTTTGGCTTACCCCATAAAAAACAAGGAGTTCTTCTTGGAGACGGGGTTCTTAGATACTTGCTTAACAGGAATATTGTACCAAAAGCATGCCCGGGTCAACAAAGTAATCTCGTACGCGAGCCAGACTTTGTCCTCTGTGGAGGAAAAATTCAACAATTTCGGAAAGGCACTCCTGGCAACTTTGTGGGCATTGACGAATTGCCGCCCATTCATCCAGGGGGAGCACATCATCATCGAGACTCCTCACCAACCATTACAATATCTACAAAGTGACTGAATCTGAAGCGGGAACGTGAGTAATTCCAGTAATACTTTTTGAATTCTGTCTATGCAAGGCTTTCCTGTGGAGGTCAGATATGGCCAAAACAAGAAGAGTCCTCTAGCGCTAGGACAGGCTGATCTGCATGACTGTGCTCAAGAAAACTGTCTTGAGGACGAAAGTCTAAGGACCAATGACAATTTGGAGGTGTACCTTACTTCCCTGCTCAAAGTCTATGAGGAAGACACGCATCAGGGAATACCCACAGTTTATGTGGATGGGTGCTCCTACCATGTTGACAATCACGGGGAAAGAGAAATAGAGGCTGGCATTGGGAATGCCTGGGTGAATAATGCCCCAGAACACTCTGCTGGGTACAAAATTGGTCCCCGAAGTAGTCGGGTGCCAGAGTTGAAGGCAATACATCAAGCCTTTTCCATAACTGGAAAAATTGAGGCATACTGTGTGTAAAACCATAAAGCGCGAAATCATGGGAAAGTAATTAAATCAATTGATGATCTGGCAACCTCTAATGAGATGACCATCTATTGGAAAAAGATCAGAGGTCACTCCAAAATAGTAGGACCAGACAAAACCGGAAATGACTTGGCTGAACAGTTGGTCAAAACCAGAGCAATTCACAGGGATCTCATAGAAGCCAAATCCCTGTTGGGGGAAATCCAGGTCACTGCTGTCACCAGGTCCCAAACCCATGTCAATAATGAACTCTAAACTGCCCAGTGGAGTAAAAAAAACAGATGCAATTTGATTACTGCACAAAAAGAGGACCCAATTATTGATATGATATGATAGTTTAGATAGCGCCTATACACAATGTGTTTCAAAGCACTTCAAGGCAAGGGAGGGAACAAGGGAAAATACAATGACATTCTTACATGCCATGAACAGCAAGGATGTGAAATTAACTATCGTACTCGGCCTGACGACATTTCAGATAGTGCAAGACATAGATAAGAAAGGGAAGGGAGAGTGGGAAGGAAATGGAAACAGACATGCGACTACCATACTAGGCCTGACAACATTTCTAGTAGAGCCGGAGAAAACAAAAGGTGCAGGAGAGGGGTGTAGAAAGGGAGGGGAGGAATAAACAACTATAGTAATAGGCCTGATGGCATTTCAGATAGTGATGGAGGGGGGTACAATTAAGGGGAGGGGAGAGGAGACAGACGAAGTTGCTATCATACTAGGGCCAGGGACAATTCTGGAAGAGTAATTGCATAGAAGAAAGTAAGGGGATGAGAGGAGGAGATAGGAAAAGGGAGAAAGTGAGAGGAGGAGAGAACAGAGAGTAAGCAGTCAAAAAGAGTGATGAAGCAAGAGGGTAGAGCGAATACAATTGCAGAAGTCAGTAGTAACACATAATGTTGCAAGCCTGAATACAAGATGAAGATGGGAACAGCATGATTCAGGGCCACCATGAGAAAGGGTGAAGCACCGTGAATCAATGAAGTCAGTCCATAAGTCAAATCCAGCATTGGCCAAAAGACGGTGATGTAAAACCCGAATGTATCAGGACAGACTTATGTAGAAGTAGGCTGGAGGGGTGAGGGGGAGCAGGGTAGAAGAATCAAGCAAAGCAGGCAACATATGTGTGCGAGAAGGGGGTCACAAGGGAACATCACGGGTGGACCAGATGGGCAGGGATGGCCTGTGAGGACAGAGAGAGTAAACACATGCTTACGTACCTGCTGTCTGAGTAGGGGTTCGGGGCCTGGGTCCTCCTGGTCTGAACAGGTCCTAACAGAGATTGCCCTTTTCTTCGACTGCCCTTCACTTCGGACACCCGGGTGAGAGATGCCCTTGATCTAAGAGTTAAGAGCAGGAAGGAAGAGGCAGGGCTAAGAAGGTGGGTGGTGCTTAGGGCAGGTGACCAAGATCCACTTGCACCTGCTCCCCATCTTCAAAGGAAAAGTGGCTGGAGGGCTCCTTAAGTAGAGAAAAAGAGTGGCAACTAGGAAGGCACCAGGTGGCTGGGGTTATGCCAGGTGACAAGATCCACTTGCACCTGCTCCCCATCTGCAAAGAAAACTAGGCTGGAGGGCTCTTTAAGTAGGGAAAAAGGGCAGCAACCAGGAAGTCACCAGGTGGGCGGGCCTTAGGCCAGGTGACCAAGATCCACTTGCAACTGCTCCCCATCTGCAAAGGAAAATAAGCTTAAGGGCTCCTTAAGTAGGGAAAAAGAGTGGCAACCAGGAAGATGCCAGGTGGGCGGGGCTTAGGTCATGTGACCAAGATCCACTTGCACCTGCTCCCCATCTCCAAAGGAAAAGAGGATGCAGGGCTCCTTAAGTAGGGAAAAAGAGCAGCAACTAGGAAGGCACCAGGTTGGCACAGTTTAGGCCAGCTGCCAAGATCCACTTGCACCTGCTCCCCGACAGGTGCTACAGATGAGGAGCCCTTGTGCAGAATGATATTGTTGTGTGTTAGTGTACACGGCTAAGAATGAACTGTTTGTGATTGGTGAAATGTTGCATTAGAGTCGTGACAGGCCCCACTTGCGGGCATTCAGAGTCTATCAATGTGCCCTGGTTGTTGCAGCCCTGAAGGCCAGGCCTGCCTGGAGGGCTCATGAGTGTTGAAGGGGGATGTGGGGGGGTCCTTTCTCCAGTGCCTTCATTAGCCTTGCACCCTCCTTGGAGCCCAGGTTTGGGCTCTTGATGGTAGATGATTGCTTCAGAAGGTTGGTTGGTGATGGCTGGTAGGTTTGGTGGTGTTCTCACGCAGTTTCCTTTACATGGGTGCTCCATCTGAGCGGTTTGCATTCCTTGATGGATGAGTTGTTGGGAATTTGGAAAATAAGATGCTGAACCCATGTGCAAGGGCTGTGGCTCTGAGGTGGCCTTGGCTACTGGAGCTTCTAGGCACTACGGTGCCTGCGTGTTAAAGTGGCAGCACCCAGGGTTTTCCTACAGTGTTTTGAGGAGTCAGGCCGTAGGTACATTATGGAACATGATGCCTAAAGGGTTCTACATATTACACAACCACATTGAGTTGCGTGGTGGTGGTCAACACTGAGAATGAGGTGGTACCATGGCATTTCCTGTTGTTATGTGGCAACAGGCTCTTGCCATCCTTTTCTGATTTGTGCAGTAGGACTTTTCTTTGGATGAATTCTTGCCTTCTGATTAAAATCATCATAAATAAAAAAGTCCTTCAGATATCATATTGCCGATTGTAATGTTAGGAGAAATGTAGGGGAAATGGAGAATGGAAAGGAGTATACAGAAGAAAATGGCGGCGATGTTGTCTTTTATTGAATGTTCTAAATGCAAACTGTCAGAAAATAAGCCAAGTGAAACTCTGAACGGATGTTGACCCTAAAGTTAAAAGAACAAACATACTTGGCACTTTGAAATACTGGCCTGATCGTAAAGCTATGACTCCAAAATGGCTGAAACTGTATTACTCATGCCCATGAAGGTGTGTCCTTATTTGAGGTGCAGAGGAAGTTTCAGGTGCCTAGGACCCACTCACAATAAATGGGGAGAACGTGCCCCTTGCTCTCTATCTTGAAGCAGCGGCTCATATAACAAGCATTGGCAAAACCAGCGGATCTGTCTTGATTTAACAACACCTGCAGTCTCGTGTGACCAGCTACAGCCACAAGCCCAGCGAAAGGTTCACATGCACAAGTCCTGCCGCTAAATGCTAGCTGCAGACTTACATGGTGAGCTATTCCCATCAGGTAACGGGTGAAGCCTTGCTTACCGCGGTCCAGTCATATACACCCATCTATTGACAGCTTATGCCCATGTCTAGTCTTCTGTGCCAGGGCCATCACATTCCCAACTTCACCTCGGTTGCCAAATGCAGCCTTTCATGTTAGGTTGGGCAGCCAATGATTATTGTGTTCATGCATTTTCATTGCAAACAGCACACAGTAAATCGTTACTAGCGCTAGAAGAGACCACGATGGAACAGCAAGACAAAGGAGGGCGGTGGAGAGGAGTAAAAAGTCATGCCTGCAGTCCAGCCGGCAATTACACTAATGAATAGTCAAGAGGTCTCTAGGAGTTTCCAGATCCGTAATAGGGAGGTGGACTGACACATGTTGTTAGGAATGTGGTTCCATAGGGTGAGGGGTGCTACTGAGAACCTTCTGTCTCCTCTGGCACCATTCAGAGATGGGAAACTTTAGGTGTAGCCGGCTAGCACATACACACTCATAACAGGCCAGGTTTGGTTTCCATGCTGTATCTAGAGACCCCAAACCCATGCCGAATGACATGCTTTTCCACAAAACGCAAGGCGCTGTGGGTCTTCTTTGCCAAGAATGAATGTTGCTCGCTTAGTGCAGAAGTGCATACTTGTCCTTTGCATTACTCCATAATGATGTTGATGGAGGAGTGCGTGTCCCAGGAAGTGTTATGTTCCACTCATCACTAAAGTCTCACCAGGCATTCACTCTACCTCACTCAGTTTAGGTTCCTGCACATGGCTATTTCCCATGCCACATTTGACTCACCCTGTGAAAAATCCACCAAAGGGCAGAATATCCCAGAATTCCTTCTCCCGCTCAGAATGGAAGCCCACAAAAGGGAGCTATGAGTCACAGAATGCACTCTACCTCAATGAATCTGTCCTCAAAGCCCTACATCGTGCTATATTGCAGGCAATTACATCAGAGTCATTTTTATAGAGTGCATGGTGGTTCCAAAGAACTATGTACCCGATAAACCACACCACCTCTCTAAAAACAGACGCCACAACAGGACTACATACAAGACACACTCTATCCCAGAAAGTTCAGATGCCACGCCTGCCAAACACAAAACTGCATGGCAATACATGTATATTTCTCCACTCGGTATCGAAGTGTCCAAAAGACTATATTTCTGTCAATGTGTTCCCCCTTACACAGTACACATGTCTTCAGAGGACTGCATACCTGTGAATACATTCTGTATTACTAAGAACAGGTGCCACCCAAAACTGCCTCTTCATCTATTCTCAGTCTCCCTCATTTTCCAGCACCCCTCAAAGGGCCACATATTCCAAAATGTACTTTGGTAGATTTAGTATAGTGACTCCTAACATAATAATAGGTCAGATGCCCTACATACATACCACAAAATGTTCCTGCCACAGTCTCCATCAGGACCACATGGCCTAGGATGCATTCTACTTCACAGTAAGAGGAACCCCATACACGCTCCAGAATAAGCATCGTCTAAGTATAAAAGATCACTGAAAAATAATTACATGTCGCAAGTCTCTGAGGTTCTATACAAATTGAGCTGTTTTCTCTCCCATGTTTCCCAACTTGCCCTAAAATACCCTCCCATTCTCACAGACATTAATTCGGTGGACCCTGATGTCCCCATCAATGTGTTTTTGTGTGTGCATGTATGTGTGTCTGTGTGCATCCATTGGCATTCTGGTTGGCTGGCAAAACTGACACTCATCCCAGACCACCCCCAAATGATGTGAGAGGTAGAGCCCAGTCTAAACCAGTAAGAACCAATACGGGAGATTCCATGTGGACTCACAAATAGCCCATATTGTAGAATAACCATTTTAAGCTCACTGCGTTGTTGCCCTAATCAAAGATTGCCCTAAAATACACAACGGCTGATAGTAGTACTTAGAAAAGTATATTTATAACCCAATTGCAGTTATAAATGCCATATCATAAATGCCATATCATATCAATGGCTAGCAAAAAGGTACATTGGGCTACCAATGCATTAAAATGGATTGCACCCCTGGTGAAACCAAAATTAATCTACTTCCCAAAATAAGCTTATGACACACATGGGGTGCTTTGGAAGCTCCCATGGGGCTTGGATCCTTATGGGTGACTCAGGACCATATATCCAAAATGAGTGAAAAGAGTTGAAATGGCCGAGGGACATCAGTAGAAGGCCATCACCCACCAAAAATAGACCAGGGATACAAAAATAAAAAGGAGAAAAGCAAAACATGCAGTCACTGTCACAAGTGGCTCTAGAATCCACAAAATAGAAACTTAACAGAGTGCGTGTTTGAAGTCGCTTTATTAAGGTAGGATACTGGGGGGGGGCAACATTTTATTAAGTCGTTTAAGCGTGACAGGTTCCTTGGCTAAAGTTATTTGCAGTGGCCGTCCCATCATGAACTGACGGATGGGGCATTGTTTTGTTTCAACCTGGAAGTAATTTCGTGTGAGGCAGTAGTTAACATATCTATTAGACTAAATGAGTAGCATGGCAGTAATCAAGTTCCTTTTAATGAGCTAAGTATTAAGCTTTTGATCATCTCATCTGTTTTGATTTTCATATAATTGTAAGCATGCAGTTGATAATTTGGGACCATTAAGATTGCAAATGAGCGCAAATGAACAGTCTATGTTCCAGTTTACCTGTGTATCCCTGACCTTCAATTATCTAACATTTCCTTGACCATTAACCTTGAACCGTTTCTCTGGGGCCAGTAGTGCTCTGTTTGACACAAGGATTCACCCTGAAAGGAAGAGACGTGCCAAGTTATTGCTTGCTAAAACTCTGGAGCAACTTTCATACAGATAAACCAATTTTTTAGTATTTAATTATATAGCCAAGTGTATTCCCCGTAATAGTTCTTGGTGTATATTAGAGATTTGAGAAGAGGATTGCATGGATTTTATTGAGACATAGAAACTACTTGATCGAGTATCTTTACATCTCAGAGGGCATTTTATTTCAAAAGTTTTTTTCAGTAAATGTTATTGATTTTGATCACGTCTAGCTCACAGATTTTTCAGAATGATCCACTCCAAGGCTATCAGCTGAGCCCAGCGTACCCACAGCCCGTTTCCTGTGACCAAACATGCAGTTTTGTGTAATAACAACCTCTGTTTAACTACATATATGCATATACTGGTATTAGTCTAATTTCTTTTTTATCATTGATTGAATGGTACATTTGACCGAATTCAAAATTACCACATGCGAGGTGGGGGACCCGGAAAAAAAAGAAAAGAAAAAAAAGAAAAAGGGACCCTGCAGCATTCGATCCGGCCACGTTAGAGGGACGGATCTGACGCTGCAGCGGTGCAGTGGAGGTGGTATTAGCCTAATTGGTCGAGCAAATAGGTAGGTAGGAGAGGAGGATGGGGACGGGCGCATTTTGGTTTCAGTTTGTTCATCTGATAAATGTTCGAATGCAAGCATTTTTTGCGGACAGATCTCGGCAAACAATTATCAGATGAACAAACAACCCCAGACCTATATACTACATTTGCACAAGAACAATACAGGTTATAAGAGCTTAGCTTTATAGAGCCCACCCTCAGGTCAAACTTTATGTTATGTGTTGAATGCCCTCAAATAATACCTGTTAAGGCCATCAGCCAGGGTCTATAAAGCTTAATTAGAGCTCGTTTTCTTCCCTTTTGACGATCAGAAACTATAGAATCCAGGCTCTGACCACCCCTAGAAGCCTGCATGTCATGATCTTCTTTTGCATTTCTCACTGTTTTCAGCTATGTAGCCAATCAACAAGCTAAACTTTCAAAATCTGCATTCCAAGCTTCCCTTTGTGATGTTTACGCACTGAGCACTGGTGAAGGAGATATTGGAAAGCCATGTCACAGGAAGGGCCAGGTAAGGCTCGCCCTGCATTCTCAAGCTTTAATAGCTATAGAGCACCAACTGTCTGGCTGTATTGTCTGCCAGGTGACTTTTGCCCTTGGTAGAGGTCCTCACGCTCGGACCACTAACCTGAGGGGTGGTTATCTAATCCCCAATAGCTCCCCCTGGTGCAGGCCCTAATGCTTCAATGGCACTCGTCAGAGCCACATTGCAATAAAACACATGCATCCACCGTAAACTCACTCCAATACATGTCCCACGTGGAGACCCCCTGCTCCTGCAAGTTATGCAAGGTGACATCATGATGCAGAATGGATGACCACGCCCCTCCTCCCTTTGGATGAGTATCTCAAGATTGTCTATCATTCTCATTGTGTACATGTGTTCATGTTGTAACATTGTAAGTTTATATTGTGCTTCAGAAACTTTACACCATTCTCAAATCTAGTAAATACCTGACATAAATGTCAAGAATGCCACTGTTCAGGCACTGATGGTTTCCCCATGTGTTTGCTTCGTGTGATTGCGACAGGAGATGAATTAACATGGAGCACACGTCCTGCACAGAGGACAGGATCCACCATGCCCTGGAGAGATGCCTGCATGGGCTGAGCAGGAGCACCCCATCCTCAGCCACCTGGACCGGTAGGTGTTCTCGTTACTCCAACCTTGGTCCACATGGCGCATAGGTATCACCATCAGAGTGCCACTTATGGCGGAGAGGCCAAAACACTGAACACTTTCTCAGCAATAACAGTACCTTTATTTCCAGGAACCAGCTCAGCCACCATCTTAATGTTTGCTGGGGCATAGCAGTGTGTTTTCCACACATGGGACATAAGCAGGTCTACATACATGACTCCAATCATGCCTTTTGGAAAGTTGTTTCAATGACAGCCCACACTAAGGGCCCCTTTACCGGTTTGTTGGTAATTTGGAGGTAAATCTGATGAATTACTGCCAAACTTGATTAGCATTACCGTCATTCGGTTCTGTGGTTTTACTACAGGATTACAAGTGGTGGTAGGGCAGTATATTTGCTTATTTTTTAAGTCCATACGACTCCATTTTTTTTCCCACACCGCTGAACATTTAAAGAGGTCCTAACCTTTTCCACAGGCAGACATCCTATAATGGCTTAAGAAATTGCAATGCCACAGAGACACGGCAAGCACAGGTGACACCACTGAGCAGTAAACCATTTTACTTTCCACTCCATCTTTCACTTTGTTACCACTGCATTACCATTGCATTACCACACCCCTTACTACAACTGGGTGGAAGGCTGAGGATTTTTGTCCAGCAAAATGCTAGAGAAAATTCTCCACCTTATCTACAAAAAATGGCAAAATTGGCAGAATTACTGCATGCAGAATTACCCTCATTTAAGCATCTCTCTATGCCCGCCTCTTTCTTGGATGACCGGCATAAAAATACACTGCACTTTTTTATCTTACATATTTTGTTATTTTTCCGAGTGGTATTTTTTACAGTACTACTCTCACACTAATTAGCCAATGTATGTTGCTGCAAATCTATATATGAATCACTTTCTTTATTTATTTTAATAAAACATAGTCTTTTGTGTGGTGGCATAGGGGCTGATGCCTGCTTTGCAGGTTGCATGATCAGCACCTGCATCGGGCAGTAATCTAGCAACACAGCCTATCGGGAGGGCACTTCGGGGAGATGTCTTCACCTCTCGTTGATATACAATAGAGAAATTCGATTTTCACTGTTCAGAATATAGTTTGTCAACCTCTTGTGTGCAAAAGCATTCAGTCCTGTTAACGCCATTTTGTATTCTTGATTCCTTCATCAATGATGCTCGCCATTTTGTATTCATGAATTCTTGAACAATGGTCTACGGTAAAGGGTTTCTCGATAACTCTGTTTGTACATGAAAGGAATTGGAATGATACTTCCCGCTCTCTAGCAAGTGGTGAAGGCGTCCTTTGGGAAGAGCCAGAAGATCCGGTTGACTGTGGTTTTAGGGCCTTGATAGTAAGGACTTAATATTTTGCATGCTCCACCTCCAGATAGGACTTGAACCAGCAGCCTCAACGTTTTTTCTGGCTCTTCCGGCTGCTGCTTTAAGTGGCCTAACCTCTCCATCCTTGCCCCTGTGAATTCTGGAATTATTGGGCTCTGTTTCAGCTTTGTTAACATGTCTCTGTGTTTTGTAGCCGGCCTGTGCTTGAACTGCTGGAGTTTGGAAGAGCTGGTGAGCCGGGATGCAGGGAACTATCTCATCCTCGTTGAGAAGATTCTGCAGCGGACGCAACAGGTAAGAGTCCAGCGATGTGCAGCGGCTGAGGAGTGGAAGCGTGCCCTCACCTGCACTAAGCAGGGATAGTTCTAAAGTAAGGCAATGATATGTGGCCACCTAGAGAACCACCAGCAGGAAGGTCCCTAAGGTGCCCAAGAATCGCAACACAAGCAACAAATATAACCGCATTGTAGTTGTAGTGGTCATCAAAGTGGCATTAGCACTGAAAGGACATATTGGTCCTGGTTCAAGGTACAGGCGATAGAGAACGTCTGCCCAGGATCAAGCCACAGCCAGAAGGGGGCCAGAATACTGGTAAAAGGAGAAAATGGGGACTCTTTGCCAGGGTAGGAGGCAACAAAACTGTATTTTGCTAGAGTATTTCAGAATTCCATGCACACAACCTAGTGCCCACGATAGAGTTTGCATTCCTAGCTCCGTCTAGAAGTGGTTAGGCATATGGGGAAATCTGGCATTTCTGTTGCTGATAACAGCTAATGCAGAGTTGAACATATACATGTGACTGATTCTGCCCCATCCTACTTTTCAAAGGCCCTGTCCTCTCCCAAAATCTCCCACTGTTCCATGGGCTAGTCCACCACCTGCTTGTCATACAGAAGGACGCCCCGGGAAAGCCTCTGCATGATTTTATGGAAGCCAGGTTGGTTAGGCGCTAAACTAAAAGAGAGCTGCAGAGTTGCATTGTTGCATGCCTAACTATCCCCTAATAGATGTCAAGTACAAACCCTGTGTATGGTTTCATGCACGTTGGGAACCACAAGGCCTTTCGCAGATGGGTGTGGGTGGGCCCTAAACTAGTAGAGACACTGGCTTGAGATGAAACTGCTATGTCTTGGAGCCAGAGTGGTGCTGTCTGGCCTGCAGAGCTTCAATGTGGCATCCAGTCCCCTTATGCCTTTCAAGTACCATCCCTGTGTATGGTTTCATGCACGGTGGGAACCACAAGGCCTTTGGCATGTGGCTGTGGGAGAGCGAGAATATACAATTGGCACGGGGGTGTGCAGATGTTAATACAGAAGGATGATTTCCTACTTCCTGCCTTGGTGGGACCGGGACTTGCGCGCAGGGACAATAGCCGCAGCCCGCGTGCACAGTTTCCAGCCAGAGTTCTTCAAGGGGTCCCTATTCAGCATTGTGTGATAGCTATGTATTGTCCTGTGCGAACGAAAACAAGGTCAGGCTGCGGTTGGGGGTAACTGACGGAGGGACCCTACAAAATCGCAATATTCTGTGTCTAGCTTGCTCTGCTGTAGTGCCTACTGCTCCCTGCACAGAAAGTGACATGTATAATCTGTTCGTATGGTAATTGATGACTAATGTAATGTATTGGACACTGAATGGATTGACGGTCTAGTGCATCTTCATTGTTTTACGTGATGCTGCCTTTGAAAGTCCATCGGGGCGGGGCTAGGCATATGGCTCGTTGCCTCTTTTTGTCTCTGCGTCCCTATATACATAGGTTTCTAACACAGCGCTCAATACCCCCTGGAGGCAGTTTGAACCCGCTGCAGGTGGAGAGAAGAAAGGGAGGCGTGGGATTAGCAAGGAGGGGAAGCAAAGAGGAGAGGAAAGGGCACACATCAGAGGATTGCACCGAGAGCAGGCATGGGGCCTGAAAGTGAGGCAGCATTTATGAGCACGGGTGGGTGAAATGACCACAAGCAAGCACCTGGCAAAATTCACTGCCCATTCTACTTCGCCCGCAAAGCAGATTCTCTCCCGATTTAGCCGCTTTTGGGTAAAATACATTTTTGCTGACCTTGTTTTTACTTTTGGCGCATTCATATTTGAGGCCATCGGAGAATACATTGTTTCAAAGCCCCTAGTTGGGCGCTTAGTTGCCAAAAGCCAACAGTAGAACATGCGAAAGTTCGCATACACAGGTCACAATTGCCCAATTGTTGCACAGGAGAAATGGCAAAATGGGTCGATTGCGGCCAGAATTTGCTGTTTCGTCCTTCGAGTGAAATTTGTCCCGGCACAGTGGAAAGGCGACTAGGACAGCACAATCCAAAGCCTGCCAGTTCTCTCCCTCCTCCCCCGCACTCCATGTCCCTGTTTCCTGGCACCCAGCCCCACTGCATTAACACTTACCTGGAGTTCAGCGCTGTAGTGAATAGAAGGGAGGGAGCACTGGGTATGCTACTAGAACACAACCTTTCCATTCGTTGGGTAGACTCCTTGGGGGCCAGCACATCTGTCTTCAGCAAGATCACCCTCTGTGGGAGGCTAAGGGGCAGGCTGTGACACTTTCCTACGCCAGGATGGCCAGCCCTATGCTCGAGAGTCTAAGGCCTACACATAGTCTGCTTGACTAGCTACACCAAGCATGGGGCCTCCATCTACTGAGGACCGTGCCACCAAATTCTGTGCTCACCTTTAGAGAGTTACTGAGGCAGATAGGATGGAGATCTCGGCCGATTCGGCTCAAGGATTGATCCAATTGTGCAAATGGAGAGGGTACCAGGCCTGGAACTTGTAAATGAAGGGGACGGTGACACAATATGTAGACAGAGGTTGGAAGTGCCTATCTTTAACAGACGTTTGCCATGTGAGCACATCATACCTCTCCCATTCCTTCCAGCATCACGCGCATCCAATCAGTCTACAGTTCTTTCCAACCTTTTCATTTGGTGGGGCTCTAACCTCACCCAGGGCCAGGCTGCTCTTCGTACAGTGACTCTTCAGTGGCCCGCAATTCCTGCTCTGTCAGTCATATTGTTGTGTCTGTTTTTCAGGTGCAAGAGAATTGTGAGTACCACCTGGTCACGCCATTGGCCCTGATGTTCTACTCTGCTGTGCTGTGTGTGAGTACCTGCTGGTCTGCAACATTGCTTGTTTTTAGAGAGGAATGACCTCCTATGTTTTAGGAAAAGAACTTCAGATAGATAGGATAGAGTGACACAGAGTGAGAAAGAGAGAAAGAGAGAGAGAGAGCGATAAGGGAAGAGAGTGAGACTACCTAAGAGAGGAAAATGCTGTCCTAACCTTAGTCTACCAACAAATGTCTCTCGCTTTCAATTCCTGCAAAGTCTGCATTACATACAGTATTTTTCTCTCTCGCCCCACTTCATTGTAAAATACATAGTTTCCTCCTCTAGCTATCGTGGGAGGGACTGATCTGAGGGATTGACCTATTTCTTATCCAACACTTAATAGTAGGACTTCCTATACGGATGATCACATTTCTTCTGTAACTCTCAGGAGTGGCCAGTTATTTCATTACACTTCTGCTCCCATGGGTGCTCCTCAGTGCATGGTGTGGCTTGCCCAATCTCTTGCCCCGGTGATGAATATGATCTTCAGGTCCTCCCCTAAGGTGGACGTCGTTATAGGGTACCATGTGACCTTTCTCATGCTTCAGGTTGGTCTTCCTTAAAAGATGCCATGTGCCCTTTCTCAATATCCCATGTTGTCCTACATTATGGAATGCCATGTACCCTTACTAATGATCCCAGGCTTTGTCTCCATTATGGCATGACATGTGCCCTTTCGCATGCTCCCAGGTTGGTCTCCATTATGACATGCCATGTTCCCCTTCTCATGATTCTAGGTTAGTCTCCATTATGGCATGGCATGTGCCCTTTCGCATGCTCCCAGGTTGGTCTCCATTATAACATGCCATGTTCCCCTTCTCATGATTCTAGGTTAGTCTCCATTATGGCATGGCATGTGCCCTTTCGCATGCTCCCAGGTTGGTCTCCATTATGACATGCCATGTTCCCCTTCTCATGATTCTAGGTTAGTCTCCATTATGGCATGGCATGTGCCCTTTCGCATGCTCCCAGGTTGGTCTCCATTATAACATGCCATGTTCCCCTTCTCATGATTCTAGGTTAGTCTCCATTATGGCATGACATGTGCCCTTTCTCATGCTCCCGGGTTGGTCTCGATTATGAGACCTTCCATTTGAGATGTCATGTGCCCGTTCTCCTGCTCCCAGGGTGGTCTTCATTATGATATGCCATGTTCCCTTTCTCATGATTCTAGGTTAGTCTCCATTATGGCATGACATGTGCCCTTTCTCATGCTCCCGGGTTGGTCTCGATTATGAGACCTTCCATTTGAGATGTCATGTGCCCGTTCTCCTGCTCCCAGGGTGGTCTTCATTATGATATGCCATGTGCCCCTTCTTATGATTCTAGGTTAGTCTCCATTATGGCATGCCACGTGGCCCTTCTCATGCCCTTTCTCATGCCCCCGGGTTGGTCTTCCTTTTGAGATGCCATGTGCCTTTTCTCATGCTCCTGGGTTGGTTTTCATTATGAGGTGCCATGTGCCCGTTCTCCTGCTCCCAGGTCTGTCTTCATTTTGCGATGCCATGTGCCATTTCTCCTGCTCCCGGGATGTTCTTCATTGTGAGATGCCATGTGCTCCTTCCCTTGCTACTAGGGATGATCTTTGTTGTAAGAAGCCATATATTTCTTTTTCCTCTTAGTGGAGGTCTTACTACTAACATACTATGTCTCCCTCTTCTTGCCCCCATCTTGTCTTTATTACAAGATGGCTTGTGTCCCACCTCTTGCTCCAAAGGTGGTCTTCACTAAGTAATGCAATGTGCTGCTGCCCTTTTTCACAAAGTGCCTTCCGCCACTTGCACCCAGGGAAGTTTGCTTTAAGTGATATCATGAGCCCTTTCCAGTGGTGGACTGCCCAACAAGGAGGTCTGAACATTCCCTGGTGGGCCTTTGCACCATCGGCCCCTCTTCTAAGAGCAATGGTTTATGTTGCTGCGTGCAGTACACACAATTAGGATGGGATTATCCCTTCGACGTTGTAATATGGGGCCACTTTGGAGAAAAAAAATCCAGTGCCACTTTTGGTTCCCAGTCCACTCCAGGCCCTTTCTCTTTCTCCCAGCAGTTGCTTCCATTAAATTATACAGTGCATCTTATCTCATGTTTCCAGTGGTGGCCTTAATTATTCCACGTTCTGTTCCCAAGAGTGGTCTTCATTACTTGTTCCCTCTTCAGGCCACTTCTCTCTTCCCCTTTCCTCTCATTCATCGTTGACATGAGTTCCTGGTGTTCAAGTCTGCACTCTGTCTGTTCCTCATTGTCGACCTGTTTTCAGAGTTGAACGCAGTCTCATTGTTACAAGGAATTGCTTCCTTTTACGCTATCCACACCCTTAACTCTGTAACTTTCAGTTCTGCATTCCCAGGAAAAGGAACCAGCTCTAATTGCTGATATTATGTTCCCCGTCCGAAGGGATTGAATACTACTCAAGTGAGCGTTGCCAAACATGTTTCTTTGTTGTTCTCCATTGGCAGGGCCTAGTGCTTCCACAGTGGGCATGCGTGCCAATGTACAGGTGGATATAATTGTATTTTTTTTTCTCCAGGCACCATACTTCACCCCCTCTCTACAGCTCCTTCAACAGGCCTCCAAAATATATCACAGCTTCCTCACCTGGCCACTGCCTTACTGCAACATATACCAGGAGCTGCTTTCCTTCATTGACGACGAGCTCAAGGCGCCGGGTATGTACACCGCAAAACACCTGTGTTGGCCTCAAGGGATCACTTCTAAACATCTTCCAGGGGGGACCACTCCTCTTCCTCTTTCACTTTTAGACTGCCCTCAGATAGGCCCAATATATGCCTGCTGCAGTTTCTTGAGTGGGGGCCATTCTGGGACATATAGCCCACAACGTTGCCGACAGCGCCTATCATGAGAGATGAGTCTTACACGCTTTTCGAACGCTAACTAAATTGGTATGTTGCCTGTGTGATGCTGGAAAATGATTTACTAAACATGCTCTTGATTTCTAAATCCTCGCCCCCCCAAATGTGACTGATGGGCCAACCAAAAGATTAGCACCTGAAGATCGCAGAGATATTATGCGCTTGTTGAACTTTGATTTCAGGCACAAGATATCTGACCCGACACATACCTAGAGGCCAGACACCAAATATTGAAACCCATTCTAGCTTTCACGGAGAGCCACTGTAGGGAGCATCTCAAAGCAGAAATATGTCCCCAAAAATCAGCTACATTCTGGACTACCTTCAACTGATATAAACGTGAGGACGGAGGCCCGGCCAACTAAGCATTGCAATAGTCTGGGACGCAAATTAATAAGTGCGCCCATCAGCTTGGCATGATCTTCTTTCAGGATAAAACATTACATTCCCATGAGTTTGACAAGCTGGAAACAAACACCCTCACTGTGGCCTGAAGATGGGAAGTTAATGCAAGGTCAGAGTCCCATCACCAACCCAAGATTTTGCCAGAACTATTAAGGCTGATGAAGGAAGGAAACCCTGTTGGAAAATCATGATTTGGGGCACAATTAAGTTATTTAGGACTCCCTGTATTTCCCACATTCAGTGAAGACAGTTGTCCCTCATCCATGACTCTGCTACATTCAGACAATCACTGAAGACCACTGATTCCAAATTAAATCCCCCTATGGTTATTTAAAGCGTCAGTGTACAAATGGCACCTCACATCGGAAGCATCAGCCAGGGTAAAAAAGGGGATGGATCTAAATGTTGATTAGTACCCGGCGCGTTGATGCCACAGGATACACTTAATGTGGATTGGCTCGATTCCGAGCCATACCACAGCCTAATCCCGTGTACGCATTTGTGTGCATCCTGCGCCGGGAACACTGAGGCTTATATACTTACCTCCGTACGCCGCCATTCATTACTACGAATAGACTTGGCCCAAAATGGTGCCCTGTTGATCCATAGTAATGAAGCAGTAGGCGTGTTCTAGTCTTTGTAGAACTAGTGCGTACTGCTACGACCGCCTTTTCAAACAGCAAAAGAAATGCCGTCTGAAAAGGTTTGACTACAGCATTAGTATCCCGGGGCTACAAATCCCGGAATACTAATTGCAATAACCCCCTCGCTGGTGGACCATTACTGCCAAGCGATGGCCTATAACTTTGGGCCCCCGGGCATTGCCTTAGGCGGCAATGGCCCGCCGGCTCGGGGGTCATTGCCACAATAATTCACGAGACAGAGGGGAACGCTCTGGGAGTTTAATTGGGTCCAAGTTCACTAATATAACTGCAGAACACCGGCACAACTCCTACAAATTACTATAAATGTGAGACTAAGATGGTAAAGTCACTGGTATCAAAAGCCATGGACAGATTCAGCAACACCAATAGTGTAAGTTTACCATCATCGGCTTTAGCCATAATATTGTTCCTGACATCTAGAAGAGCAGGTTCAGTCCGATATCTAAGTTGAAATCCCAACTGCATAGGGTCGAGATGACCATAAACTTCCAAATGAGACTACAGCTGCAGTCCAAATTAATTTACCTACACCTTAACTATGGGCGAGTTGCCCATTTGTAATCGCCGATAATTTGTTGTCAAGACAAGAACAAATGAGGGCTTCTTCAGCAGAAGCATAATTATGCCCCTTTTTAATCTGATAGGTATTAGACCTTCCATATTTCAATTATTAAACCCACTAAGAACATTGGGGCAAATGAACTCCAGAAACCAGAAACCAGTAATGTTGTGTTCATCCCGGGATTAAGTCCGCCCCTGTTTTTTTAGGTTCTCTCAAATCCTGGCAGAAACTGGCGGACAATGAGCTGGCCTGCAGAAGATAATTCAGAGACATGAGTTAAAGAGTCTAGGTTGGTGGTTGCAGCCCGCAGTGATAAACACACGCCAATAGTCTTGGTTGGTCTTTTCAGATGATGTCAAGATATATATTTTAAGGGAGGTCTTCTGCTCAGTGCGACAGGTAGTATTAAACAGTTTCCATCAGCCGCATTCTGCCTGACATTTCCTTTTAAGGCTGAGAAACTGGCAGGAACAAAACAGACCTGAATTAGACTGTATTTTAGATTCGCAGGCTGGTACAGACTCATCCAGGTCACCGCTTACCACATGGCATAAGTGATCTAGCTGCTACTCATCAACTCGAGCGCTCTGCCCACAAGCCAGTTCCCGCCTAGCTCAGACCTGAACACTTGGAGAGTGGCCTTTCCTATCTCTTTTAAAAGTAAATGGCGGCGAAGTGATCTTTTTGGAGGGTGTATAGAGCAGAACTGCAGAGTAGACCAATAGAGAGTGATCAGACCAAACCTGGCGAAGCACATCAACCTCTGCAACCACACCTCTGCACGCACCCCTGCATGGGGGACTGGGCGACGAGGTGCAGCTCAAAAGCAGCAGACACCTCAAGTAAGGCCTAAGCCATCATGTCATCTTGACAGTCAGCTCACCCATTAAAGTCGCCACCCAAGACAATGTGAGGGGATCCCAGTGAACAGCCAGGTGGTCTGTAGCACAGGCAGCAATGAAGAGGCTCTGAAGAGCTGGCGAGCCACAGATAAACATTCACACATTGCATGTACTAATCCATGCCCTGAAGAGACTAATAAAGAGATTCTGTAAATAATGGAACCCCCCAGGCCCCCACCGTCAAATTGGGCCATTCAGGAAGCAGGTCGCCTGCCATGTGTGCCCCTCTCCCCATAAGCAGATCCGAAGTAAAAGCACGTGTGGGTAGAGTTGGAGAGGCCCCATGGCCAGGATCCACTCTAGCGCCAGCCCACCCAGGGTATATGCCCGCAAGGAAACCTACATTCATAAATAATTAGACTCTAAGTAAAAGAAAAGTGATACAACTTGGCTTGGATTTAAATGAGGCTGCAATCAGGCTATTATTATGAATGCTCGATTATCAAATTAATATGAGGGAAATCCCCCCCCGTTAGACGAAAGTAGCTGCATACACTTGCCCCAAGATGGCGGCCACTTAAAGGGATGCCCTGAGGCTTTTTGAGCATTTCTGGTTTGAAATTACCCTTCATTACCTAATCAATCACGTCGGTTCATTGAATGGGGCCACACGGGGTACAATAGAAGCTATCAACTGATTTTAGTGCTCCTTCGCTGGATGGGCAGAACATGGTTGGTGGCACAATAGGAGTTTGCTGATCCCGGGTATTTGCGCTAGTTAACCTCATGTACGGGCTTACCTACACCAGAGAAGTTGGTGTCACCAATTGCCTCAACTGTTACCACCACTTCCCCTCTCGGGGTACAACAGTAGAACTTAACATTGAGGAATGGTTGAGTGGAAAAACAACAGCCCTGGCTCTACCCAGAAATATCCAGGTGATGCAGGGTGGCCCCTAAAGTACTCTGGTCCACCGCAAGGTGATGGCATTATCCTGGCCAGCGCTAGTGCTCATGGGTAAGTCTGGCTGCTTGACCGTTTAGTTCCCCATCAACCCCACATGCCGGTGTCTGGGGGTGAGGACACTGAGAAAAAAGCACACTGGGCAGTTAGCACCTTTATCCATGTTATTCTGGCGCTAGAAAATAATGATTCTAACTTCAGTCACAGAATATTCAGCGAAAGTGCTAGTAGGCCATATGCATGAATGCTGACATGCGTTACTGCACATTTTCACAGCCAGAGCTGACATGCACTGAAGAAAGACACATCTAATGGCCAGAACATGGGGAGTTCTTGGGGAGAGCCAGGCAGGTGTTTGGCTCTTCCTTGCATGTTTGGCTGTTCCCTACCCCTCCACCCTTTCAGAAGCATTGGCTCCAAGGGAGATCATACTTTTTCGCTCTAGGCGGGTCGTGTTGACACATATGTTATGCACCTCCACAGACAGGGTACCAATTCGGGACAAACCCGCCCAAATTGTGGCTAACGGATGGGCTCCCAAAATGGCAAGCCTTGCCCCAAAATACCAGAAAGCACGGACTGCAGGATACAGTATTGCACTAAGATATAAAACAGACTGTCCCCAGGGGGCCTCAGCTTTTTATTTCGCTCAATTGAATCGCAGTCTGCTATCCTAAAAAGGTGGCATGCCCTACATATATATATATATATATAAAAAAAATCAAATTCTCAGAAATTGTATTTTCATTTTCAAAGCGCGAGTGAAAGCCTTGTGGCGGCTGGTGGGGCTGCTGGATCCGGGCATGGCGCCAGCTTCCGCTTTGAGCCTACCGAGTCGGGTTTGCTCTCTCACTGCACACAATTCACAGCAAGCGAGCGCGAGCCTTCCTTCCTCCTTATCGCGCAATCGCTTCGAGTGGCTTTTTACTTCTAAAACGTTTAACGTGAAAAATGCCTAATGTGGCAAATTGTGCCAAAACATACATCATTTACCCAGTAACTCGTCACATTCCATGATTCCCACTTGCTAAACACAACTGGTAAGGTCCATGGGTCTGGAAGCCCAGCCTACAAACTATTCACTTTAAGCACTTTTCGTAGAGCACTTAATACTTGTTAAAGTGCCAAATTGTGCCAAAACATACATCATTTACCCAGTAACTCTGCACATTCCATGATTCCCACTTGCTAAACATAACTGGTAAATTCCATGGGTCTGGAAGCCCAGCCTACAAACTATTAGCTTTAAGCACTTTTCGTAGAGCACTTAATGCTTGTTAAAGTGCCAAATTGTGCCAAAGCATACACCATTTACCCAGAAACGTTGCACATTACATGTGTTCTACTTCATAAACAACCTGGGAAGTTCCATGGCTTTTAGTTGGGCCAACCTGAACATTATTTATGTTAAGCACTATTTTTACATTATAAAATGTTTAATGTAAAAAATGCTTAAAGGGATGGTCTAGTAAAAAATGTTATTTAAAAAATAGATAGGCCACATTAAAAAAAAAACACTAGCATCCTCCGTTTTAAAACTTCCTATGTAAAATTTTGAGCTATTCAAGCTCAAAATTCGGAAAAGCAAGCACAGGGGCGCAGCCATTTTGTGAAATGGAGGCCCTCCTGTGCTGGCTTTTGCTTTTGCGGAACTAATGAAGGAAAAGCCAGCCAGCTGTAGTAAACAAAGTCTACCGCTGGGTAGATTTCCCTTCATTAGTGCCGGGACTCGGATAACTCAAAATTTTACATAGGAAGTTTTAAAACGGAGGATGCTAGTATTTTTTTTTATGTGGCCTATCTATTTTTTAAATAAAACTTTTTACTAGACCATCCCTTTAATGTTGCTAAATGTGGCAAATTGAGCCAACCCATACATACATTACCCAAAACACCTGCACACTACACATTTCTTACTTCCTAAACATAACTCAAAAGTCTAGCAGTTTGTGTGCCTCAACTGACTGATTATGCACAATAAGCATGTTCTTTAGAGCAAATATTGTTACTTGGTGACTTAATGTGCTAAACAGAAATAAAACATACAGCATTTATTCTGATACTCTGCATATGACATGTTTCATACCTACCAAACATAACTGGAAAAACACGTGCACAGTTTCTTGGTAAATAATTTATGTTTTTGCACATTTTGGCACATTATGCAACATTAAATTCAATAATACATGTGCTTAATGTGAATAATTTGCAGGTTTGGACACCGAAAACCACATAACCTTACAGTTATGTTCATAAAGAACGAAATCTGAAATATGCATGATCTCATGGCAAATACTTTTTGTTTCTGCACATTTTGGCACATACGCAGACACACACGTGCAATAATAAAAGTGCCTAATGTAAATAATTTGCAGTTCAGACACCAAAAAATCATGGAACTTTCCAGTCATTTTTAAGGAGCAGGATGCATGTAATGTGCAGAGTTTCTGGGCAAATGTTTATGTTTTGGCATAATTTGGCACATTGAGCAACATTAAGCACTCAAAGAAAAGTGCCTACTGTGGATCATCTGGAGGTTGTGACACATACATCCATGGAACCTTCCAGTTATGTGTAGGGAGTAGAAAACATGTAGTGTGCAGAGTTTATGGGTAAATTGTTTTTGTTTTGGCTCAATATGGTACATTTAACAACTTTCAGGGCTCCATGAATAGTGCTTAACTTGTATACATTTGAGGTTGTGCCGCCAAAAACCATTGAACTTTCCAGTTCTCTTCAGGAAGTACGAAACATATAATGTGCATAGTTTCTTCGTAAATGATTTATGTTTTGGTTTAATGAAGCAATATTAACTGCAATAGGAAATGTGCATAAGGCGGATACTTTGGAGGTTGTGCCACCAAAAACCATGGAACTTTCCTGTTACGTTGACGGAGTAGGAAACATGCAATGTATAGAGTTCCTTGGTAAAGGATTTGGGTTTTGACACAATTTGGCACAGTGAGCAATATTAAGTGCTACAAGAAATGTGCTTAACGTAGATAATTTTGGAGCCTGTGCCAGCAAAAAACATCAAACTCCCGAGTTACGTTTTTTGAAAGTAGGAAACAGGAAACGAGGACAGTTTCTGGATAAATTATTTATGTTTTGGCACAGTTTGTCTCATTAGGCAACATTAAGCGCACTAAGAAAAGGGTTAACATGATTAATTTGCTCGTAGATCCACCGTAAGCCATGGAACTTTCAAATGATCTTAAGGGAGTAGGAGATGTGCACAGGGTTTGGGTACATTAATTATTTTTGGGCTCCATTTGGCACATTAATCAACATTAAATACAATATAAAATGTGCTTAATATAGATAATTTGGAGGTTTTGCCTCAGCTTTGCATGCGCGTTTTCTTGGCCATGGTTTCTACATGCCCTGGCTCATCATGACACTGCAAGGGCCTAAAGCCTGTCAAAGGCTCAGACATAGACAGGCTTCATATTCTTAAGCACTTTGCACATTATCCTAGGGTTTTGGTAACCTTCTCATAAATAAATGAGGACATGTCAAGGTTTTTTGTTCGTTTTTCAGGGACCTGTTACGAAATTGGCTCATTCGGATTTCTGACATACAACACCTCCCAAATGTTATGGGGCTCCCTAGGGGCGCAAGAAGCAGGGCTTAGCTGCCTGTGTTAACTTCGGCATGGCTTCAACATGCACCAGCTCACCATGCATGAGTACATTCCAGACATACCCCGAGAGCAGGGAACACCTCTTCTCCATCTATTTCTCCTTTCGGTGCTGCACTCCATAGAATACAGTTAAGTACCAAGATAAATTTGGTCCAATTGTACACATATGACTTCCATCTGTTCCTTCTCATGCTTTACCCGCCCTCATCCCAACTATCTAACTGACTTTGCTTCTCGCTAGTCGTACTGAATTTTCTATAGTGCCCCTCCTTTGCCTCTATGACAGGCTAATCACTTACATGCCATGAACTATGGCAGTAGACGCTATACAAATGCCAGATAACATAACCCAAAAACATAGAACTCCCCAGTTTTGTTTTGAAAAGTATGAAGCAGATAAAGGGCATGCCTTCTGGGGACATTATTTATGCTTTGTGACAATTTGGCACATTAGGCAACATGAAGTGTTCTAAGAAAAGAGCTTACTATGATCAGTTTGCAGGTAGGACCACACAAAACCATGGAACTTTCCAGTTATATTCAGGAATTAGGAAACATATAATGTGCAGAGTTTGCGGGTAAATGATTGATGTTTTGGTTCAATTTGGCACATTAAGCAATATTAGATGGTGTAAGAAACGTGTGTAGAGTGCATCATTTGGCGGTTCAGCCACCAAAAACCATACAACTTTCCAGTTATATCTAGGAAGTAGGAAATGTTTAATGTGCAGAATTTAGGGGGACATTGTTTATGTGTTTGTACAATATGGCACAATATACAACATTAGGTGCACTAAGGAAAGTGCTTAACGAGCATAGTGTGCATAAGGTGCTCTATTAACATTGCTTACTGTGCATAATTTGGGGTTTGAGCCACCAAAAACCATTAGAGTTTCCTGCTTTGTTTAGGAAGTAGGAACTATGTAATGGGCATGGTTTCTGGGTAATTGATGTATGTCTGAGCCGAATTTGCCACATTAAGCAACTTTAAGCATTTACATTACACATTCCTGAAGTGCTTAACATGGACAATTTTCAGGGTGGTCACCAAAAATCATGAAACTTTCCATTTATGTTCAGTAAGTAAGAAACATGTAACATGCAGAGTTTATGGGTAAATGAATAATGTTTTGGTACAATTTGGCACATTAAGCAACATTCAGTACTCTAAGAAAAGTGCCTAATGTGAATAGTTTGCAGGTTGGACCACCAACGACTAGAGAACTGTCCAGTTATGTTTAGGAAGTAGGACACGTGTAATGTGCAGAGCTTCTGGGTAAACAATGTATGTTTTTCCACAATTTAGCAAATAAAGCAACATTAAAGGTTTTTCACATTGAACATTTTAGAATGTCCCTTTTTGATAAATATGTCAGGTTCTCAGACATGCGAACATGGTCGTGGCATATTTCTGAATGCCGCAGCAGTATCAGCTTCAGTCTGTGGACAGAGCTTGAGGGGGTGACATTTAAATAGGCTCATGTAAATTAAGTCATTGATAGATAGAGTACATGAATCACGTCAGTAGTCAGGTCACATGCCCTTAGCCGCCTCACATTAGTGGGGAAACGCATGACGCCATTTGATTCGTGGTTCAGAGTGAGTCTAAGTAAAACTCTGGACTTTCCAGATACAGCCTTTGACCACCACTACACCTTGTGAAAAATATTGTTTAACTTGTTTTCTCAAGAAGTTGTTCCTGTCTGTTTTAAAACTTTTCATTACTTTGTTTTTCAAGGGATGGAATCCCCCTCCATGTTCCCTCCCTTACATGAATGCAAACTCCCACTCAGCCTTTATGCAACCTCTCACCTCAAACTACCTTTTGACATGTTGACTTTGTTTTTTGTCAAGTTCTTTTGTGTGACTTTCATACACAACTCAATTATTCCACCACCTATTATTATAACTACCCGATTTCTTTATTTTTTTGAGTCGCTCCTTTAAAAGATGTTTGATCTTTTCAAATTGATTTTTGAAGATTGAGGGTTAGAAAAACAAGATAATGGACTCTGTGCTTACTTTCGCCACATTTGAAACTCAACATTTCGACTGGATGATCTGTTCCATAAAACTGTGAAAGGTGGAGAGACCCATTCTTCGCCTCTTCCATCCCTGGACATGCAGTTTCAACCTCCACTATCCACTTGTGTTAGTGCATTTGGCCACCAGTGTCCTTGTTGCACCACTGCTCCCACATCTCTCCCTTCCCCCACCATGTAGCCATACACCCACCATGTAGCCATACACCCACCATGTAGCCATACACCTGCAACCTACTGTTCCTAGCTTTCTCTCTCAATACCATTTTACACCTTCTTACAGAGGATTCTGCATCCCCCCCAAACTCTTACTATCTCTTTCCTCATCCTCCTCTACAAATCTAATTGTTAAGCTCTGCAAAATGCAATCTTTCTGCATGAAGAGCTCCTTTGTCAAAGACCATTTCAACTACTGCATCCCCCAGCTTGCACTCACTTGAATTAATAAAACCTGATTTGCTCCTCTTGACACTGCCTCACTGGTGTCCTTTACACTGTCTCTGTACCCTTCTTTGACTGTCCTCAGCTGGCCATGTGAAGTGGAGGCATGGAGGGGTCGGACTAATGGTCAGGAGGGCTAACTCCTCTTACAGAGACATACTTTCTGTCACTTCCTTTTGATCACACTGACACCCAAGTGCTTTGCTTCATTGATTCTCTCTCTATCATCCTTGTTCCCTCAACTTCTTTCCTGGCTTAGTTCTCTTACTTGAATGTCCTTCTACTGACACGGATCACTCTTATTATGAGAATGTCCTGCATCCACTAACTTAAACTTGACTCTCTGCTCTCTGATCACTCTCTGAACTCCCTCCACAACTACAAACACATGGTTCAGGGTAACTCCCCTGTCCCGATTTTTTACATCATCCCTCACCTAATATTACTATTGGCCTGTCTATGTCTGACCACTCTGCTCTACACTTGTTAAATTGTAGAGGGGAATGGTGAGACAAGGACAGGCAGACAATGGTCCTCATTACGAGCATGCCGGTCCAGTAACAACGGTGCTGGTAAGCCTACCAGCACCATTGTTACCGGACACACGCCGAGTCTGCTGGCAGCTGCTGTCCTGCACGCCAGGTCTGACCTGGCGGGCGGGACGGCACCTGCCTGCAGACTTTCCGGGAAGCACCGGCACCATTGTTAACCGTGTCGGTGCTTCCGTCATCCCCATTCCCATTGAGTCCTATCGGACTCAAATGGGAATGGGGATTTACATTTTTCTGGCGCCTGACTTCCAGCAACACCGGGGTCGTAATCCCCTGGTGTTTCCGTGGAGCCAGGCACCAGAAAGAATCACAACTCCAGCGGCAGTCTGCCGGTTTTACCAGCATGGCTACCGCCGGAGTTGTAATGAGGCCCAAAATCTCTGTTCCCCCTACAGATCCTTTCTCTTCCATATTATCGATCTACTATTGTAAACCTCACTTATTGGCTTCCTACCTGGCTAAGGCCAAATACTCTCCTTTAACCCTTCACATGCCGTCAATGACTTTGAATTAGCCCTTATATCCTACTTTGAACCCCACCATCTGACTCCAAAACTCCAAAATGTACTCCTCTACCCCATCCCCCAGCACAGGAAGAGTCCCAAGATAAGCCGCATCAATACTAACATGAACCTGCATTTGCGGCACTGGCGTAGATCACAATCCCCTCCAATGCTTGCCACCTGCAAGGAGGGCCTCCCTGCCCCTTCTACTCCTCTAAATGCAGATAGGTCCATGCATTGACCTTATATCTTCTCCCTACTTCACCCCTATAAACACTCATTTACCCTTCAGGCCATGATTCCCAACTCTCCCACTTCCACTCGGTCTATCACCTTTCCCTCTTTGCCAATGACTTTGCCCTGTATTTAAAACCCAACATGTATAGTATCTCTGGTACTTCCACTGTCCTCTTCTCCATCCCTCATCCTCCTTCTTCTCAACCCCGCTTACCTCTTCTCCATCCTCCCTTGGCCCCTTCCCTCTAATCTTAACTATTAAGTCGGCTCCCATTCTCAAGATACCCAAACAATCCTGTGACCCCGTGGGTCCATTTGCTCCACAAGCTGTTAAAGACCTTGCACCCTGAACTGCTCCCATCTCTCTTAACCCTTTAACCTCTTCCTCTCAACTCAGGTTTTCACAGTCTGCTTTACAATACCCAACCGTAAAGTCCATTAAATATAAATAGACACCTTTTTACGCAGCTTCAAGAAGCCTTCAGGTCCCCCACAACCTCTCAAAGTATCAGCTTGTCTCACTTCTCCCTCACCAATTTAAGAACCTAGAGTGTATTATATTCCACGTGATCACCAGATAGTTACTAGTCAACAGGTTCTGTGACTCCTTCCTATCTGAAATCCATAGTTGCTACTCCAATGTGGTCTCATTGACCCATGTCTCCAACCTGTTCTCGACTGCCCACCGGTAGAAACTTTCATCCGTATTGAACCTTCCTGACATTTCTGCAGCCTTCGACATTGTCAACTATCCTGCTGCACTTCTCGCCCTCTCAACCTCAGGTTCAAGGACACTGCACTCCCCTGAATGGCCTCCTAGATATCTGTTGGTCATTGTTCTTCTCATGGAGACATTTACTTTCACCGCCCTCCCAGTATAAACCCCCCCAAACCCCAAGGCTCTGTCCTTGACCTGCTACCATTTGTCAGCTAACACCCCCTCCCTTGGCAAACTCATCTTCTCCTTCAGTTTCTACTACCACCTCTTTGTCAATGATACCCATATTTCGGTTTTTCCCTCCTCTCCTCAGGGGTTTCTAACTATCTTTTGACCATCTTTCACTGGATTGCCCTATGCTAACTCATGCCTAATTCCTCTATCTTTTTCCCTGCCCTGTCCCCCCTGCCTTCACCCATTTCCTTTCCTACTGGCCTTTTCCCCGCCCGAAGACTCACAATCTGGGCTCTACCTCTTTGAAAACAACCTAAAACTCTGCCAGTTTATCACACTTGCCACTACTGTCAGTTGACTCAACCAGCATAATAACCTCTGCAAATATGGCAACTTCTCACCCACCATGACATGAAAACTATGATCTGCACTGTAGTACTGAGTCACCTAAACTACTGTTATAGCATCCCAATGGTTCTTTATTTGTACTCATTTGCCTCCATAGCAAAATGATCACCTTTGCACTTCATACTCTGTATAATCCCCATAGCAGTTCACCCACCTCTCTGCAAAACCTCCATGCCAGCCTGCTTGCCAATCATAACTAGCCCCAATTTGAATTCCTTCTACTTAAAATCACTCTATAGCCTTGCCCCTGCTTATCTCGATATCCCCAAAAGCCACACTACCTCCATGCATTATGTCTTCGTCCACATTATAATGTTGGCAGTGCGGGACACAAGTGGCAGCAATTTCATTACCAAAACAGCAAGATCCCACAAACCAGCTTCCTATCCTTTTCACTAAGAGCGATTGTTCACAGATACCAAAGTATCAAATCATGATAACCCCCTACTCAAAAGAAGGCCGAATAACCATGTAGTTTATAAAAAAATATACATATTTTAATTTTTTAGTATTTTCAACAACATATTGTACTCAACAATCTTGTACTAAAAACAATTATACAACAACAACATTTGGAATTCATTTCTCTGTTTATATATGGCTTGTCTATCTGGACTAGGGATTCATATATCGAAAACCCTTTCCGTGCCCCACTCGGGGTTCTGTGTGTTAACCCTCAATGATATTATTTATGCCCTTCCTAATTTACATGGACAAGGAGAGTGTGCCAACACTGTGTTGATGTGTTTCTAGGACCAGCATAAATCTTAATTGCTACAGAAATATATATACGGAATCATCCCCAATACATATTCTGCGGAAGGGCATGTGTGTCATAAGTGTATGTGTTGTAAGTGCGTGTGGCTTCAGAGGTTGTGGTGTAAGTGTGTGTGGCATTAGCGTGTGTGCTGTAAGGTGTATGAGTGTTTGGTGCTTAACTAGCTGGCATGTGAGTTTATGGTGCACAAATGTAATGGAACATTTATGCCTTATATGCCTCCTATATGTGTAAAAACTCGCATTAACGTGAGGTTTTGATTTTGATGCATGTTTTTATATTTAGAGGAGGTGTATACGAGTTTGTACAGTTTGTACATACACACAATTTATATCTACGGAAAACTGATATCAAAGTAATTCCTGACTTTGATGTTAGTTTTCATATGTAGTATAACAGTGTACATGTATGAAATGCATCTCTCCCACAGTTCGTATATAATATGGATATTCGCTCTGCTCATGTCTTATATGCCACTTACACGTCTCAAAGCTCACAATAAAGTGAGATCACCTTTTGATGTGATGTACCTAATTTATATCTTCTATATGGGGTTTATATACATATGGAAACTGACATCAAAGTCAGTGCTGACTTTGATGTGAGTTTTCATACATTTAGTAGTAGTGTACATGCCCGAAATATAGATCTTCTACATGTACACGTACAATTAGTATAAAAGATACACATTCATTCTGCCCATGCATTATATATAAATACATCTTAAAATGTGAGTATCTAGAAACTTATTCGCTACATTGTCAACATTTCGTTCAGTGCATCCATTCATAAAATCTATGAGCATGGCAAAAATCCTGACAATTGAAGTGGCCAATTTTGAGATATGTGGGCCAAATTTCTTTTTTTCATTTTGTTTTTTGAGAAAACTCTATTTTAAAAGCTCTTTAAAGAAAGGGTTTATGCCTTGAAATTTTACTAAGCAACATTTTCAGATTACTTTCATGAAAGCATTCAAGAGTTATTAAGAAAAGCTATTATCTGAAAATATAGTTTACTTTGCTTGCGCTGGGTTAGCCAGGTTTTCCCAAAAAGTGTTGATCCAAAAGAAAACAACAAATGTATACCTTCCTTGAAATATATATATTTTTTTGATTAAACTCTTTATCACAGTTTTTACAAAAGGGTGTGAGCAAAAGAAAGTGTTTCTTCATTTGATCCTAAACAAATGTTTCTTCATTTGATCCTTTATTGTCATTACTTGAAATAATGAAGTAATTTATTTGAGAGCAGTTAAAGAAAAATGCACCACACTTCAGGAACTGCGCCACAGTATTTTTATGGAAGCTGAAATGTATTGATTATAGTGCCCTTTTGGATAACACGTGTTTCGGCACACCAGTGTCTTTTTCAAATCAGGGCTAGTAACAAAACTAATAAATGTGTAGTCAAATTCACAATGAAAACAAGTATTCGAAATCATAATGCAGAGTGAAACAATTATGAAAACAAACCATGAAATAAACAAAGTTATGTGTAATCACAGAGAATTGAGGAGGGGTAAAGGGGAGGAAGTTCAAGGTAAGTACAAGGAAAACAACACAAATAGAGAAAAGGTGGAAAAACAAACAAATAAAAAACAGCACATCAGTACATACTCTGAATTGAGTGTCTATGTTTTGTAAAGTATCATGTTTTCTTAAGGTAAATGATATAGAGTTGTGCCCATGGAGGCCTTACCTATATTCCAAATCAATATTTTCCAATTCGGTAGAACAGAAAGTCATGGGATAAATCCCCCTATTAAAATTCAAGCCAAAATGTCACAGTTTAGACACTAATTACAATGTGTGTGGTTCATCATTTATGAAGTCCAGTATTATAAATGTCTCCTACGTTGCGTATTATTGAAAATGGTGGCTTTAGTCGTGCTTGCCCATCACGTTAGTCTGGGCAATGTGCCTGATTGGTAATCGTTCAATAGTAGTGTACCCGAAATTAATAAATGACCTCGGTATTATTAATTTCACAGTTTTAAATGTATCCGTGTAGACGCTGGATACTATCCGAGCACAGTAAAATAACTAGTTCGCTACACTAGCGTTCATTTGATAAACGTTTACTTATAACGCGGCAAAGCATTTCATATAATGTAATCGTATACCGAATAATGCTACGTCCAACAGCGCTGCAGTTGCGCTTGTAAAATAGACGCTTACTCTAGTCCGAACACGGCCAGAACATTACTCAAAATGCGGCCGTGCAACAGAGAGCGCTCGGTTACATAATATTAGAACATGAGACTAAAAAACCAGCTGAAAGCACAAAGGATTGGTGCTGCAGCTTACCTCCAACTTGTACTCAATCTCCTATCGTCTGGGTCGGTCGAAAAAGCGGTTTCTCCTGAGTTTACATGGGTTGTCTAGACAACCCTAGTCCTATTACTATTTCCATTAGGTCCTGCTCAAGGAGTCAGGCAAAATAGACGGGTGCCATGTTTGGAGTTCGTATATGGGTAGAATCAATAAAAAATGATGGAATATTTAAAACGGTCCCCATGGGGCTGCAAAATTAGTGTGTTAATTAGGTAGAACTTAAATTAAGGTAGAAACTGAACCATAAATCTACAAATGATTAATGAAGTAAAGTGATAAGCTATAATTGATTAGTGTTGGTCAAGATGGTGAAAGAGACATAAAAATGTTAAAAAAAATTCTAAGTATAGTGCCAGATAGCTGGAGGCATCTAAGTGGCTAACAGGTGCAAAAATGAGAGAAAAAGGTGATGGGGGCAAGCTAAACCCCTAACCTTTTACGCTATTCAGGTATACCAAAACCAAAACTAATCCAAAAAAATAAAATAAATATATATATATATTTATATAAATATATATCTGTCTTACACGATTAGCCTACAAATTTCTGATTGGCGGTAAATCTTTTACCAGATTATATAGGTGGTTGAACTACAAAGTCAAAAAACTCAAGATTACTTCGATATTACAAGTGCTAGTCAAAAACAAGGAATAACATATAGAGTTCTAGTACAGATTATATGTCAACTGGAACAATTAAATGCAGTTTTTTTCAGAGAAAATACGCCATTTCATGGTCTTGGTTCAGGCCAATCTCAGTTGCTCTGAATTTACAAATTGTACGAGCTTCCATCTGGCGAAGGAGGATATCTCTATTTCCGCCTCTCTCACCTAGAGAAGCCTGTTTCAATCCGACAAACCTCACATTCATTTTATCATCCAATTGATGATTAGTTTGCCAGTGTTGTGCAAGTGGTAATGTTGAATCAGATTTACTCATGGCATAGATATGCTCACGTATTCTACACCTGAGTTCTCTTATGGTGCTGCCAATATATACGCGCGCACATGTACTTATTATGGCATGCACAATTTATTTGCTGCGACAATTGATGGTATCTTTAATCCAGAGAGTTGTTCCTCTAGAATCCGAAAAAGTCTCTGTGTTGTGGTGCGCTAATTTACACATGCCACATGATCCTCATTTCCTGAATCCTGTCGGTTTCTTCAGTAACCATAATTCTAGTCTAGGTATTGGCAAATTGGGGAGTAGGGATGGGCTGAGAATATTTTTCAGGGATTTAACTTTTTTTTAAGATTCATTTAGGTTTTTCATCAATATGATCTTTGAGGTGATCATCGAGTTTGAGCAAATGCCAGTTCTTATTCAATATTTTTCTAATTTCAAAGTTTTCATGTGAAAATGTTGTAATGAAGCTGACTTTGTTGAAATCCTCTGGTCGTTTAAGATTCTTGGGTATTAGGGTTGCATCCCTATTTATGGTATCAACTTTTGCATATGCCAAGTCTATATATTTCTTGTTGTAGCCTCTCTAATGAAATCTGTGTTTCAGTAGATCACATTCCTCATTAAAGTCATTGGTGTTGCCACAGTTTCTCCGGGCTCGCACAAATTCACCCTTTGGTATGTTTTTTATTACTGTTTTTTGGTGACAACTGGTTGCAAATAGGGTTGAGTTTGCCTCAGTTGGTTTTCGGAAAGTTTTTTGTCAATAATTTGCCATCCATTGCATATATGGTGAGATCTAAGAAATCTAGGCTGGTGTCACTGGATGGTCCTGAGAGGAAAATCCCTTCTGTGTTGTTGTTAAGACAATCTCTGAATTCAATTAGGTCTTGGTCATTACCATTGCAGATAAGTAAAATGTCGTCGATAAATCTCGTCCATATCACGATTTTGTCATGAGCCTTTCGGTCTGCGTAGACATATTTGTCCTCAAACTTGCTCATGAAGAGGTTTGCAAGGGCCGGTGCGTATTTAATGCCCATGATCACTCCCTGTTTCTGCTTGAAATATCTTTTGTCGAACAGAAAGACATTTTTTTCCAAAGTTATTGTCAGCATTTCTTTCAGCATGGTCACATAATGCTAATGTGAAGCAGTTTCCCCACAAAATATGTAATCTATAGTTTCAATGGCTGCCTCGTGTTTAATCGAGGTATATAGAACTCAGACATCCCATGTAACAAGTTTGTAGGAGTCATCCCATTGAATAAGTTGAAGTTTCTTGATGACATCAGTAGAATCTTTACAAAAAGCTCTGATTGTAGGTACACGTGGACTTAAGATATTGTCAATGAACTCACTGATCTTCTCTGTGACCCAACCAAAACCGCTGACGGTTGCTCTTCCCTCTGGTATTCTGTTGAATGTTTTATGTACTTTCGGTAAAAAGTAAATAGTCATGACCACAGGGTGTGAGACAGTTAGATAAGCTTTTTCACTGTCTTTGATGAGACCTTTCCTTTTCCAAGTTTGAATTTGCTCGGCTATCAGATTTTTGATTTCCATGGTGGGATTTGTTTGAAGTTCTTCATAGCAAAGGGGGGGTTGTTAGATGGTTCATGGCCATTTGTATGTAATCCGCACGTTCCATTAGAATTATTTTTCCCCCTTTGTCAGCTTCTTTGATAACTATGTATTGGTCCATTTGTAGATTTTTCAAAGCTTTAGTCTCTTCTATAGTGAGGTTGCCCATTTTGTTCTTAAATCTCATACTTGATTTATTCTTGCTCTCGAAGAGATTGTTGATCTCCATTTGGACTACTTTATGGAAGGCATCAATCAGATTATCTTGTCCAAATTGTGGAGCGCATGAATAAGTCAAGTATGAGATTTAAGTACAAACTCCAATCATGGCGCCCGTCTATTTTGCCTGACTCCTTGAGCAGGACTTAATGGAAATTGTAATAAGACTAGGGTTGCCTAGACAACCCATGTAAACCGTGACATTTTGGCTTGAATTTTAATAAGGGGATTTATCCCATGACTTTCTGTTCTACCGAATTGGAAAATCTTGATTTGGAATATAGGTAAGGCCTGCATGGGCACAACTCTATATCATTTACCTTAAGAAAACATGATACTTTACAAAACATAGACACTCAATTCAGAGTATGTACTAATGTGTTGTTTTTTATTTGTTTGTTTTTGTACCTTTTCTCTATTTTTGTTGTTTTCCTTGTACTTACCTTGAACTTCCTCCCTTTTACCCCTCCTCAATTCTCTGTGATTACACATAGCTTTGTTTATTTCATGGTTTGTTTTCATAATTGTTTCACTCTGCATTATGATTTCGAATACATGTTTTCATTGTGAATTTGGCTACACATTTATTAGTTTTGTTAGCCCTGATTTGAAAAAGACACTGGTTTGTCGAAACACGTGTTATCCAAAAGGGCACTATAATCAATACATTTCAGCTTCCATAAAAATACTGTGGCGAAGTTCCAAGTGTGTTGCATTTTTCTTTAACTGTTTTCTCAAGGGGTGGGGGTCAAAAGCCCCTTTCTGCCCCACATCAACTGCAACACCTTTTTGAATTCTAATATTTAACCAGGCGCATGGAAATGTTTCAAGTGGTACAAAACAAAACCCCACCATTGTGGCATAATTTATTTGAGAGCTTTTGTGATGTTGGTCTTGAACACTTTCTCAGACAGAGGTGAAATGAAGCATTTGAAAAACATTTCAGCTTAACCAAAAACGTTCTGGAATGTCCTATTTTAGCCTGTTTGTGTACCAGATTTACAGCTTGTTCAGATTTTGAAACCCCCCACAAATTTCAGTCTTCTAGGTTTGAATGGTATGCTGCATTACCTGGCAGCAGTCAGTGGAATGAAACATAAGGCAGAAAGAAAAGAAGCCACAGCCCACCTTGTTACAGTGCTTTCATGAAGGCAGGAGGGTATAGGATAGCATCAGTCATGGAAGGTGCAGTTCTGGTGGAGATTGGTATATGCAAAACTAAAGAGCTGATGGCTGGAAGGGTTAGAATTAACCTTAACCAGACCATCGTTCGTCTCCTGCCAAGGCATTACAAAAGCGAAAGACCAGATGCAAATCAGGCTTGGCCCCACCCCAAAGGGGGCAGTCCAGCCCACACTACTTGGCCACATCCCTTCTGCACGAGACCACAAGCATCCCCACACATGTTTTGGCCTCATTGGGCCTCATCAGTGAGAAGTAGCTTGGGTCTCTGGGCATTGGTATATGTCAGGCAAGTCCTTTTGAAAGAACAGTGCTGGCAAAATCAACCTCCTATCAGGCTTGTGCCTTTCAAAGATCTCGTATGTAGGAGGCAAGACTAGTTATGTGTTACGGATTTGACTCATTGAGACCAGTGGTGTATATTTGCGATGAAAACCATACCAGGCTTGTGTTAAATTGACTAAAATATTAAAAGTATGTGGGGTACACATTTTAAATAAAGGGATGACACAAAGCACAGATTTCATGTAAACTATGCAGGGATCTTTTCCGGTGTTGCATCCAGCATGTGTGAGCACCCAAGATGGGCAACATGGGGATTATCCTATGATATGATATGTCATTTATAACACGCTGTACACAAGTGTTTCTAGGCGCAAATGTGGGCCAGCGCTACTGGTGAGATAAAGGCAAGGGTTTTGTAAAGGCCAATGGTGTGAGTTGCTGGCACAATGCCTAGTTATGATAATGTTGGTACTTTTAAAAAAATGAATGGCATTTTAAACATCCCTTGTTTTTAAAATACCACCTAATTATGAAGTGAGCTTGCATAGAATATTTATCATATGGGGTACACTGAAGTTACTGCATGCGGCAAATCTTTTATATAGCAGTGGGGAGTCAGAGAATTCTTGGCTAGAGCCGAGTCAAATTGTGACCAAAAATCTGATGGAGGGAACGTTTTTATTTAATAGGAAACACTGCATTTCTCTGAGAAACTTTCCACACTATCGTTTTTTAGCCGCCTACCTGTACCATTGCAGATGGGGACCAAGTCATATTCAAATTAGTCACAGTCCTGCTACCAGTGGTAGCAGTCAAACACAAACTGCTAGGTCACATCCCCTCTGCATGGAAGCACAAGTAATCGTAGACATGTTTCAGCTTTGTTGGGCCTCTTCAGTGTAGTGCAGCTTTGTTCCATATGGTTCAATGAGCAAGGGACCATAACCTGCTCACTTATGGAGAGAAATGTAAACCAGAATATGTGATGGGTGGAAGGTTATGAATACATCTGAACCATTTTCATTGTCCCGGGCAACTTAACAAACAATTCTATTTTAACTCAACTGTGCCATTGCTGAAGGGCTCCAGCCATATGCAAATCAGTTCTGGTCATGCTACCAATGGAAGCAGTCCAGACGGAATTGCTAGGCCAGGTCCCATCTGCATGGAAACACAAGCAACCCCAGGCATGGCTTAGTCTTGTTGTGTTTGAAAGTGTGGTCCCTTGCTAGCTGTGTGGTAGGTAACCAAGCCTCACCCTACTGATGAGGCCCAACAAGGCCGAAACATCTCTGAGGTTGCTTGTATGTCCCCAAGTTTTTTTCTATTTCCAGAACTGGGCGTGTGATCATCAAGATATAGGGTCTAATTCACAGAAGTGTTTTATAATGGCGATTCCCCATTGGAAAACACTATGTGAATAAGGGCCATAGTATTCTTGTTATAAACATACACACGTACATTGGAGAATCATGTGAGATCTAAATAGCCATGAACTCTAGCAACCAAGCATGACAAAATAAATATACATCTTTGGGATAGAAACTGAAAGACTGTTCAGGCCTATGACCGCAGCGTGTTTGAAATAGTGATTGAGTAGCATTGCAAGAATATTTAGTTAACTGAGTGGCCCTGATTTTACCAAACTCTGAATTTAACTAAACTAAAGAGTTCTCTTTCAGGCTTCACAAGCAGAACCTACAAAATAGTTTGTTAATGCAGAGGTGGTCTGCATACGTGGTTTATTCAAGCTCATGCCTTGTCATTACTGATTAGCTCGATGCATTAGTCATGACAGTGCAAAGCATACTTGTATGCATTTGTGCATGACCGTAGTCATTCAGTGCCTTATTACTGCAGAACAGATATTGGAATTTGTGTACACGTGATTTGCACAATGTGGATCGTAATGTACCTTGTGTCGGTGTCATGTTGCATGGTGAAGCCTTCCTTATTCTTCCATCTACTTCTACCCTCTGACCACTGCTATGTTTGTCTTGCCACAGGTGTCTCGTTCCAGAGGCTGGTTAGAGCGGAGCAGGGGCTCACGACCAAGAACCTACCTAACCGAACCTTGTAAGTAGCCCAGCAGTCTTCCAGACCGCCATAACACGCCGACTGAGTGCCTGAAGGTCTTGCTAGCACATGCCTTGCTCTGAGGCCCTGAGATTTGGAGACATTCACCAAGGTCTCTGGTGGCAGAGGATTCTTCCTGCAACTCTAGACACAGACTCCAATCGCTCCTTACCAATGGCTTGGAGCTAAAATGCAGGCCTCACCATGGGAGCCAAATATGTAATGGGCCTAGCGGCCTCTTTCTACCTTCCCTGCCTTAGAATATTTTGTCACTGTATGCAAATCAGTATCCATACGCTCTGAATGGGTTGTGTTGGGTCAGTTCCGCCCATGTTCTGAGCTATCCCACGATTCAAAACTGCTGATCAAAAGCTGCCCACAATTTACTATCATGCTGGGTAAGCCAAACAGTGACACGCTAGGCTTTCTGGCCTACAACTCCCATAACTTCTCACCATTGACTATGCTAGCAGAGATTTATGGAATTTGTAGGCGAAAAGATCTGTGAGCTGATTTCCCCTGCAGTAGGGGAACGTCCACAGGTTATGGCACCACCAATTTTAGAAGAAATCGCAGGTGTTGCAGCGAATAACCAGGGATGGTTAAAAGAAAGAAAAGTACCACCAGGAATCATACTACAATTATGACACATAATATTAGAGCCGCAGCATATGCAAGCTCACATGGATTCTAGACAACACCTCAGCCGAGAAAGGTGATAAATCATGGCTTTCAAAGCGAAACCACACCTCAACTCTCAGCATAGCCAGTATGGGGGCTCTCTACAACAAGAGGGGTGCTGTGCACAGACACACAAACGTACCTAAGTGCACTTCTCTAAAAATGTTGCCCAAGCAGTGGAGGCAGAGTCCACAAAACAGCAAACCTGGCTTCAGCTAAATATAGACAGGTCGCCAGAAACAGCTGCCTTGCCTCACCAAGATTAACCAAAACGTTGCCAGGGTTAACACCACGAACTACTTGCCATAGTCAAATGTCAAAATTCAAGTTCGAACTTGGCAAGAAAACAATCTTTGTTGCAAAAAAAATTGGACAGCACTGCCCAGAGGTCATCATTTAGGTAACAGCAAAGCAAAGCATCACAGTGCATTCAGGCAAAACAACCTATGGGGACGACAAAGAGTAATACTAACGCCAAACTCTATTATGTGCACTGTAATGTGCTGCAGTATTTAGAACGCCAGTTATTCCCCCTTTTGGAATACCATTGGACTTCATTGGCGATATGCTGCATGGGTCAGTAATGACTTTGTAAGCGGAAGTCAGGCCTCCAATTACAATTTGTGTTTTTTTGTTATGGGGGTTTCAGAACTCATTCATAGTTGTAAAAACAAAATATGGTATTCCATAACTTTTGTTTCCAAGAGATGACATTGATCTTGCCTGGGACCTCAGCCCTCATATGCGCCAATGAGGGACCATGACCAATCCCTCTTTGCAATTCTAGGTTACCACTCGCCTCGCGTCCCTCCCCTCAAGTGGCTTCAGTTCATGCTCAAGGTGTATCGCAGGGAGTGTCTGTTGCCTAAATTTGCTGTTTAGATGTTGTGCAGTGCTGAGGAGCTTCACACTACTGCGTTGTGAGCTAAGCAGCTTTTGAGTCACGATTCCTTTGATCTTCTTTGCACCTTGACAGTTCCGTGCCACATTACATTATTGGCATAGCCTTCACCAAAGCACACAAACTCGCACTTGATTAACGAGAGATATTTAATGTTGAATTATCGCTCATTTCAGGGTCACCATGGTGACTTGGTGGTTGACCCTTGCCGTGCGGCATTAAGAGTGGAAAAGCATGCAGCACAGGCCGGTACCAGCTGCATTCATTGTGCATCAAAGTAGAAGGGGCAATAACGCGCGATAACTATGCAGGAGTGGAATGATCATAGACAAGGGGCTACACATCAGGGCAAACCAATGTTTACAGCCTCCATCTTCCTGAGGTGGGCTGCCTCTCTGACCTTTTCAAGTCATAAATGCAGAGGATGGGCCCACCCTTCTGACATTGTTTCTGTGTCAGATGGCTGGAAGAATTCCTTACCAGTGGGACTCTTAAACGTCACACAGGAATTCACAACTTAAAAGATGGCTGCCCTTGCAAAGTGAGTCAGGACTGTCCGAAGGGATTTGTCCTTCCCTATGCTGTAGATCCGTTTTAAAATTGGAAGGGCCATCAGCATGTAGTGTTTTCAGTCCAACACCTTCTACCAGTGCGAGATCCCGATTCTCCAATTTCCAAAGCACGGAATGGTGATTTGGTTAAGAGTGGGCAGGGCAGTACACACAGAACCTCCCCTTTCCCTTTGGATCACATGCCCTTCTGCATTAGTGGATCAAGGCCTGGTTCATTTACCATCTTCTTCTTCCTCAGCACGGTCCTTCTGGTGAATCCCACAGAGGTCCCTGACGAGTTTGTGACGGTGGCGGACAAGATGAGCAGCATGCAGCTTCCCCGTGACACGGCCTACCGATCGCTCATCAAGCACATCTATCAGAGCAACTTTGGGACCGCCTATGACCTTGAAAGCCTGTGCGGAAAATTACAGGTAGGCCCAGAGCGGGGTGTCAGGACACCTCATCACCCTTTATCATTCGTATTCTCAGAGTATTTATCATTAGGTATGTATTGTGCAGGAGGCAATGGAGTGCTTCAGATTAAATTGTCTGGAAGCTCCAGATAAGAACACAATAGCCATTTAGGGCTAAGAATGGGCTGAGCTATACCGGATAAGAGCAAAGTCCGCCCTGGTCCCAGAATGCACCACCGGGACATCTATGTTTGCTTCTATTGTTTCTGAAACTATGTATTTCCTAACTTGTGTGTTTATTTAAAGTTCCAGCTACACAGTCATGATGGATGATTAGAAATCTTAGAGGTAGTGATGTGGGAGGTGTATTAGTCTCTATACACATGGCAAGGGTGAGTGTGTGTGTCCTGTTAACATAGGAATACATATTTGCACATGGGACATCCATTGAGGCAGTAATATCTCAATCCAAGGATGTTTTAAGGGTATAACAGGCAGGAGAAATAATTCGATTGTTATGTATTTTGATTTTATTGTTTGAGTTGTATTTTTGGCTGTGTGGGGCCCTTGTGAGCGGTAAAAGGAGCTAGGCTTGGGGGGAGTTCTAGGAAAGGGGAGCAACCTCTGCGAGTTCCTAGAGTCTTGCACTTACAGTGGCGTTGGCAATGGTGGTTGCCGTGGCTGTACCCTTGAGTTTCATAGTCAGGCACCTACCGGGTGCTGATTCGGGACAGGCATTGTTTCTCCTGGTGTTGCCCAGTTGAATTGTTCCACATATTGCTCTACCTAAAAGGGAACGGGGCAATCCCCAGTAGCGCGATGTCTCGAAGAGGCTAGGGGAGTTGGGTATAAGCCTGCACTGCTGGGCAGCCCGACACTTCATTGAAGGCCCTATCTATTTGCCATCAAAAGCAGCATTGCGCACTTTAAATGAACGACAAGGCGTTGGACCATATAAACGGCACAGGTGACAGGATTATTTTTGTAGGCATTAGCGCCATTCTGTTCACACAAGGTTTTTGCCCACACAGAATTTTCGGTAGTGTTACGTTTGCACTAAGAGTGTTCTTGTTTTGTTCATGCTCACACAGGTGTTAGTGTAAGGTTGTGGTGAACATGCATTACCGTTCTCCAGCAAATGTCTTAATTCATACCTACACAGTGCCTGCACCGGAAACTTAATTCAGGCCCACTAAGCTCTTTCCCCCTTTCCTTTTATTACCCCTTCCCTTCTCTTACTTCTTTATTCTCCCTTACTAACGTCGATGGATTGATGCCCCGTGATACTGAGCTGATGCTTCCCATTACATGTTTGTAGTGGTTTGTGTTTCTTTGAGCGCCTTGAGGCCTTCGGGCGTGTAGGCGCAATATACACATTCTATAGAATAGAACAGAACACCTCCCTTCTTCTCTTCTGCTCTTTTTGCTTCCTTCTCCCCAACACTCCCTCTTTCTTTTATATTTTCTTTCCTCGAGATTAAAAATTGGGAGAGAAAGACAAGAAAGGATGGGACCGGCTGCTCATGGCGCTGTGTAGAAAGTGAAGTGTAGTGTAATCTCCTCTACCACTTTTTAACCAGAGAGCAATGCAATATACACGCTATGTGATGCAGCGCAACATGAGTACTTGCTCTAGGTACTAACCAAAAAAGTAGCACCACCAAAAGTAGTGTATTTGGTCTGTCTCAATGTATCGTCTCAAAAGATCTTTTCGAGGTACCAGAGTTCAGACTGGTTTTGTAACTGAGATATCAACCCTCTTATCAAAATAAATGGAGAATCCTACCTCAATATGTAACTAAATCATTCCATCAAACTGTAATGTGGTTATCCTTTTTCTCTTATTCTCCTAAGCAAAAATCCTTCAGATTCCTGCTCTATTTTATTTCCGTGATAACCCTTTGTCTACTAGTTTTTGGAAAGTGCTTGCTCATGATGTTGAGTAATCTGTGGCATAGATGGCATAGTCACTTTCTGACGTGCAGGTGCTATTCTTGCACATGTTACAACATTACCCATTCCATTCGGGAGACATTACTCCAGCCCTGGTTTCAACTTGCAGTCCTCCTTCTGTGCCTATAGCAGTTACACTGTACTCTAGATCCTGTTCCTTTTAAAAGCGTTCTCCAGTCCCTAGAACACTGTTTATTTCTTGTGACCTCCATTTCTGCACGTTTTCTGATGACACACTTGTGTTGGGACTCTATTGAGATTTTCAGTCACATGGTCCCCATGCAAGCCCCTCAGATGTGAGTGAGTGCTTCATTGACATTGAAGGTATGGTGTCTGTCTTTGAAGATGGAGAGAACCTCGGCGACCCACATCTTTGACATGACCATCTAGGTCTCTGACACACTCCATCACTTGTTGTTAGAGCGTGATGTGCCATTAGGTAGTGTACTAACTTATATTCTGCAAGTTAATGTGCTATTTAAATCACTTCTTTTCAGTTGAAATGACATTGATTGATTGATTAATTGATTGATCAGAAACACTTATGTAGCACAACCAATACCTCGAGGGGGCGTACAGGGGGTGGGGATGGTCTCAGAGGTCTACAGAGCTCATTAAGAGGTACTATTCTTATTCTCTAAGTCTCTTTGGGACTCGGCAAAATAACACCACCATCTCCTTCAGGTTGGATTGTCGAAGTGCATTGCATGTGGTTGAGTGAACAAGTGGTTGAGGATACTGCATGTTGTAAAACGCTGATGCAGACCATGCAGTGTGCCCCAGCAGTGTGCACTGCTTTTCCGTGGTGCCACTAGAGCGGTCCACACTTTACAAGATGCCCAAGGCTCTGCCCCAAAAGGATGATTCCTGCTCTGTGACGCCTTCATTCAGCGAGATCTTCCTCAGCGAGACTATATATGTTGTTGATCCTTTTTAGGACAACGCCACAGAACTCGTACACATATGATAAATGCCTTATCATATAATATCATAACTCCCTCCCAGTCTCTGAGAAATGGACTCCCATCTGATATTGTTTTTTTTTTATACAAAACCTAAAAAGCTGTCTCTTCGCTCAAGAACCGGTCAGTTATACCATTCCTTTGTGTTATTTTCCATGAGTGCTGCACGGCTTCATGCGCTAGTTAAATACACTAAAATTGACAACTACGGCATGTAGCCTCACAGAACCAGTGAAAGATAGCACAATAGAAGGGTGTCATAGACCTGTTTCTCTTTTAAAGAGACATGTTTTTAGGTTTCTTTGGTTTTTAAAGGTCAGCTGGAGTCACTACTCCAATGCGCTAGTGAAACACTCTCAAAGCAATTTAGAATGGATCACTGGGTGCCTTTTTTGTAGCTTTCACTGCATTTTTGCCTCTATTTTCATGAAACTGATGTTGTGTTGTGCATTCACCAGACACAGGTCCTTCCACAATTTTAGAGCATACAAGATTATCTGCGTGCCCAGAAAAGGGTCTTTTGTAAGGTGTATATCTCCTTCAGGTGGTCCTCATGACTATATGGCACTCCTTTAAGTGTTAGATAATTCTAAACTTCACATTCACGTTTTTCGTTCTGATAGATATTCATGTTCCACCTATTCCCATCAACCAGTCAGAAGAGTGCTTTCAGTGGCAGAGGGGGCACATGCACTTTTCGACTGGCAGATATCATTAGGTATGAATACGCCAGCAGACTTATGCAGCTAGATTGCAAATCACTGGCATTCCTGCTGATTCAGCAGAAAAACACTCATCAGAATTTACTTCAAGGTTTGGGTGAAGTGGTTTCATTGTTTGGCCTTGCAAGTTAAATAAGTGCTGCACAGTTGGAGTTTGTGATCACTCTTGTAGGCAGTGTCAGAGGGAGGGGCTAGTTTAGTTGTGGAGGGGTACGAAAATTGAAATAGGATTTAGTTGATGGAGACAGAGACATTTAACATAGGAAATACGATTGTTGTTTACAACTAGGGAGGAAAGAATTGCATTGAACACCTTGCATGACAAACACACGTGCGTAATTTCTTGTCAGTGAATAGTATGGAGTAGAAAAACATACAATTGTTTGAAGGCAGCAAATTGCCTCAGTTGTAACTGATGTGTCGAACACATGTGCCATTTTCTTGTTACATGCACTGAGGAGGATAAAATCCCAGTGACCACCTTGCATGACATAAACACACATGACTACTACTTTGTAAGTGACTAGGGAGAAGACAATCCAATAATTGGTTGGTGTCAGACGGTCATTACATTCCGTGGCTGTCATTGGGTGTGCCATTTTGTGACAATAAGCATTGCGAGTGAAGAGAAAATCATAGAACTATTTGGAGCCAGGGGATTACATTCAGTGGTTGCATCTGAATGTGCCTTATTTTGTGAGGAGAGATATACTAACAAACAGACACATGTAGAATTTTTTTGGAAGCAGGAGATGACATTCAAGGGATGTAATTGGTACAACATGTGACATCGTCTTGTGCTGACTAGTAGTAGGCAGGGAAGAATCACATTTGCCACCCTATATGACATAAAGGCATGCAACATTTCTTGTCTGGGAACAGCAGAAAGCAGAACATTTGGGACTTAGGTGAAGGCAGGTAGTGATTACATTCAATGACTGTAACTGAGGATGCCTTCATTTTTCGATGAGACAGAATTCTAGCAAAGAGAAATGATTGAATAGTTTGAAAAGAGCAGATTACACTTATATATACTTACATTTGATCTAATGTTAGCTACTCAGTACATTGTTAACCTTGTACTTCTTTCTACTGTCTGTGTTCTCCATGCAGATCATTTCCTAGTTCATTTCACTTTCTCTCTGACCACCCCTTCTGTCTCTGAAATTACTCCTTTCAACATGTCTCTTCGGCTTGATCTTCGCAAACTATCAGCTGACTCCTGTACACACCTACTTTCCACCTAAGAAACTATGACCACCTTTCACACTAATCTTGTTTCTGCAATATTTCACTCTTCTATTCATTCTTTTCTGAATATTGTATGCCCAGTTACTTCCTTTTCTCCTAAACATCATCCACCTCGTCCTTGGTCTTCTAGTTCTTTACGTAAAGTAAGGGTACAATTTTGGTGAGTAGAGTGCTGTTGGTGTAAGGCTAATGTTATGTACCATTTTGACAGTTTTTAGCTTCTTAATTTCTTCACCCCTGCAATTCATGAAGCCAGGTATAAATAGTTCCATTATTTGACTTCCTCCTAAGCTTCATCTCCTAGACATCTATTTGATACCCTTAACACACCTTTGACTTCTCCTTCCTGTGACCCATCTTATGATTCTACACTAAACTCAGGGCACTTTTCTTCTTTTTTTATTACTCGAATTGAGGACATCAGGAGCTCCTTCTCAATTGAGACTGACCTCTTACTCCATCAATTCCTCAGTCTTGGAATAATGTTTTTTCATCCTCTGGTTTTATTACAAAATCAGAGGTTGTTTCCTTAATTGCTTAAACCAATCCTTCTTCTGCCCATTTGGATTTTATTGCCACCTCCATGATTACTTCTGCTTTTCCTTTTCCTTATAAACTTTCTTCTTATGTTATTTAATTCTTCTTCCCAATCTGTCTATTTCCCTTCTAATTTTAAGCAAGCAACTGTTATTTCTTTAATTTAAAAGCCTTCTTTATGTTCCTCAAATTCTTCAAATGTTCATCTGATTGCCTGGCTTCCTTATCTTCCTAAAATCCTGGAAAGACTACCACTGTCTCAGTTGTCTTAATTCCCACAATCTTTGGTCACCTTTCAGTAAGGGGAGGAGGTAGTGACTAATCGACCCAAACTGCTCTTTTTCAATGTGTGCCTTCATTCTGCCTGAATGGCATCACAAAAGCTCTTCCCTTCTGGGTTTGTTAGATCTGTTTGCAGCTTTTGATACTTGTATTCATCCTACTTGGCTTCTTTCACTGTCCTCTCTTGATAGCTCTGGTTCTGCCGTCTCGTGGGTCTCTTCGTATTAGCAGAATCTCACCTTCAAATTGTCCTTGAAAAGTTCATTCTCTTCCTCCAAAATCACTTTCACATGGAATTCCTCAAGGTTGGGTTCTTAGGCCCCTTCCCTTTACCTTATATTCTATTTAATGTCTTTTTATATACTATTTAATTTGAAAATATTATAAGTATTGCATCACATACAATCCTTATATACTATCCCTTTGGCTTTTCTAATGAAATCATTGGTTTCTGACGTATCCTCCCTGGATATATGTACGTGAGATAGCTCCGGGACAGCTGGCAATTCACGGTAGTAGAAAAGGAGTGTGTGTTAGGAGCAGTAGTTGCAAGTATAAAGGCATGCGTAGGAGACTTCAGCAAAGCAAACCCACCTGATCTTCCATCTCGCCTATCTGCACCAAGTGACACAATTGGAATGCTGTCAGCTGACATCTAACACACCAGCCTTCTACATTCATTGGGAAACACATGAGGTCAACCCATATAACATTTGATATATGTTTTCAAACAGTAAGAAGAAAGGACCCATTATTTTAGTTTGTTAAAAACAAATGTATCTTCTGAATGTACAATGAATAAAAGACATTATAAACCAGTTGTTAATGCAAACATGAAAATCACTACATATCAAAATTATATCGTAGACCATATGTCCAACCACCAATCATACAACGACATTCATTCATCCATATCCTAACACCATTCACTCCTCACCAAAAAGTGCATCAATGATAAAGTGCATGTGCATTACAATCTAAAAATCACTTGAAGCAGGGCGAGACAGGAGCTAATGAGGGTATGCCCCAGCTCTAAAATTCTAACACAGAAATTGGGAAACAACACCTACACTCTACTTAGGTGCAACCTTGCATACAAGCATTCGAGAGGGAGGTGAGGGTCTGTTAAAATACCATTAAAAAATCTAGGGGTGAAAAGAGGGGGACAGGAAACAGTTGCTATCTAGCCCTGCTTCTACTCCAATTTCCCTAGTGGGTGCTGATGTGTCGCCTGTATGAAGGTGGATAGGATAAGAAATCCACAAACAAGTATGTTAGCGGTATGCGTGGTGCTACCAAATCTCCCTAGACCTAGATATTCTAGGGCTCTGATTGGCCCACTGAATCTTTCAGAGAGGTCCACAGGTCCTGCTTGGCCCACTGACCTTACACATGAGTGTGGGTGAGACTTCAGCCTGCCGTTGAATCTCATGTGAACGCACAAGTCTGCCAGATCTAGAATATGGGTTTCATTTTGGTTCATGAGTTTGGCAGGCCGGGGGTTTAACCAGCACTACTTATGAACAGTGGTCATCGCTGGCTAATGTTCTTTACCCTATTTTAATGAATTTCAGAAAGAGTCAAAACCACCAATTTCACAGCTTGCTTAGCATTTTTGGGGCGTTTTCTTCTACACTGATGGTGTGTTGGCGATCTCAGCGATTCAGGAACATAAATGACTTCAGAATTAGCACACTGCCCTCTCTGTTCACATGCAAAGTTGATTTCTATGATTTATGTCTGCTTTCAGCAATGGGCCGCCAATCAGGCTACATGATGTTTGCCGATCAGGCTACATGATGTTCGCCGATCAGGCTACATGATGTTTGCCGATCAGGCCACATGCTGTTCTTTTCATTTCTGAGATACAAGCATTTTCTTCTCCTTTGTAGGCCAAGACGATGGAAGAACTGGTTGAAATCTATTCTGAGTCCACAGAGGCACTGGAGATGGCAGCCATTACCAACTACCCGGCCAAGGCCACCGAGTGGCTGAAGACAAAGCTTCAGGACATTGGTCAGAAGGCTGGGCTTCTCAAACTGTCAGGTACAGGCAGATGAAATGGAGTGAAGTTGATGTCTGTGAGCCCCTGCTTTGGCACAGGGTAAAGTTAAGGATGGTGTAGTGGGTAGGTTTTCCATGCCGCATAACAACCCTTTCTCCCCTGCAGTGTTTTGTTCGATGGTCACCTTACGATGCTACAAATTAGGGATGAGCATGTTGACCAACCAGATTGTAAAAGGAAGTCAGGTTGTGAGGACGGCAGCAAGTAATACACATGAGAAAGATGTGTATATGAGCAATTGTATAGGAGAATATTTACATATTTTTGTATGTCTGAAAACCTGATTTTACTGTTTGATGCTTCTTCAACCCTTAACCACAAAAGTGATGGGTGGAAGCTTTTGAATGAATCTGAACCACTGGCATTGCTATGGGCAACCTTCCACACCACCGTTTGTTAGCCCATCTGTGACATTGCAAAAGGGGTCCAGCCATATGCAAATCAGTCAGGTACTGCCACCAATGGTAGCAGCCCAGCCCAAACTGCTAGACCAGGTCCCCTCTTCACGGAAGCACAAGCAACCCCAGGCATGTTTTGGCCTTGTTGGGCCTCCTCAGTGAGGTGCAGCTTGGTTCACTATGGCACAGCGAGCAAGGGACCCACATCTGGGCCTACCCTCAATAACATAGTGGGACAACCTATAACCACAAAAGTGGTGGGTGAAAGGTTTTGAATGAATCTGAGCCACCGGCATTGCTCTGGTCAACCTTCAATACCACTGTTTACTAGCCCGTCTGTGCCATTGCAAAAGGGGTCCAGCCATATGCAAATGGTAGCAGTCCAACCCAAACTGCTAGACCAGGTCCCCTCTGCACAGAAACACAAGCAACCCCAGACATGTTTGCCCATGGTTATGATTAACTCAAAACCATCCAGCCATCACCTTTTTGTTTTGTTAAAGTCACCCCATGTGGGATGGGTATGCCCAGAGGTGGGTAACGAGTCTGCCGAGCCTATAGACCCAAGCTACTCCTCACTGATGATGCCCAACAAGGCTGAAACATGTCTGCAGATGCTTCTGGACTCGTACAGAAGGGATGTGACCTAGCAGTTCGGGGTGGACTTCCCCTTTTGGGGTAGGACCAAGCCTGATTTGCATATGGTTTTTCCCCTTCTGTAATGGCTTGGCAGGCTGAAAAACGATGGTCTGGAGGGTTGCCCAGAGCGATGCCTGTGGTTATGATTAATTCAAAACCTTCCAGCCATCAACTTCTTGTTTTGCTTCTTCAACCCTACATTTCTAAAGTATATAATTGAAATAGATTTTTTAAAATCTCTTAATGAGTGTAAAATGCAGCATAACGCAAACAGAGAAAGCGTAAGATAATGCAAATCCTTTTCTCAGTATGTCATAAATGAAACATTACAGAAATACACATGCATCCCTACCCATCGAAATGCAGTAGTCTAAACCTAGGAAAGAAGTGAATACATCACCCCAACCATATATCCCCGTCACAGGCTGCCAATGTTAAACTTATTCTGGCATCCTAACAACCATGCTCAAGGGTGGCTACAATCAAACACATGCAGAAATTAAAAAAAAGCTAAATAAAGCTACTTTAACCTTCTTGCCCATCTACCATAATAATGTGTCCTAATAATGTGTCATGACCTTGCTTTAAAAACCCAATGAAAAGAGCAGTGTTCTCTGTAAGAAAGCTGCTGTCCATCTAACAAACAGAAAGATATATCCAATCCATGGCAGTAAAAATGTAAATACAAACCAGACCAAGAGAGCAAATCACACTAAGGGCCTGATTCATAGAGCTTTTTCCAATGGCATTGCACCATTATAAAATGCTTCTATGAATCAGGCACTAAGGCGTTAGGCCGCAAATACATATACACATGACAAATTTACCTCACTCAAATTCTGAGGTCCACAACTAAAACCCCAATTTAAAATATCATAATGGAATGAAGGTCTTTCTCGGTAAGAGGTACAACACCATGGAAAATAGGAACAAGTCTGCATACAAATATAGACCTAGATCCTCAGGAATTCAGCTAGCTGACAAACAGAGATATGCCATGCATAAGAGATATTAAAAAGACAAAGAACTGGGAGAGCAGAAACCACCGGTGGAGAGGTTGCCTGTCTGTCAGGGTCCCTGGAGTTATGTAAGGTGAAATAATAATGGCTTTGGGCCCAGGCATGTCGAAGGGATTTGCAGTGATCAAACAGGAATCCTGGCTACTATTAAGGAAAGGCAATAGTAGAGAAAACCAGCAGAGAACAGAACTCGCTCCATCCGTAGGATACAAGGGATAATTCGGTGTCCATAGGCTTAGAGCCAGCGGTCAGTACTTTCAGAAATGAAGGGAGAGAGGCATTTAAAGCCTGACCATAAAGAACAGAGGGAAGGTTGTGTATAATGCTGTTTTGTCAACCACAGTTTGTCAGTCGACATTTAGTTTCACCTGTTTGGGTAGTTTGACTAAAAAATATATGTATGCATATGTAGGAAGGTAAGAGGAGGGGTGAAACCTATAAGGGAGGGTGATATGGTCGAGGACACCCCTCCCCCCCTAGTCTACTATCTCTCATCAGCCAGGCTTTTAGCCAAGGCTTCTCATTTGTACTTGATCTTGCTGGATGTTACCTTCTCTGGAACTTTAAGGGTAGTTAATGTACATCGTTATCTTCGCCTGAAGCTCATGCATAGGCCTTGTTTTCTGGTCTTACAACACGTGTTAAGAGACCATGGTTTTGTTCATTTTGCCTTTTATTTAGTGCTATTGATTCAATTATGTTGAATGTCATTACTCTCTTTGGCCTCTAGGGACTTGGTTGTTCCATCTCACATATGCTTTTCTGCATCTTTAATCGCCAAAAATTGGCATTCGCAAATGTTCGTTCATTTACTTACCTTAAGAGAAATGTGTCTTTCATACATTTCTTATGATGATTTGATGGTTTGAATATTTATATTTCGCTCATAACGAACCAAACCATATAATGGCGCAGCTGACAAAAAGAAGTTGAACAAACAGATTGTAGCCACCATCCGATTTGACTCCCTTTGTACTCTTCAGCAGCTTCTCGCAGTAGCATCCTTGATCTCTAGCCAACAGCTATTGTTTGTTCATGCACAAATTTGTATTTCTAGCTCTGGCTGCTCTGCAGCCCTGGCCTCTCTCCTTCGAGCTTTTTCGCTTCCTATTATTCAAAGCAGACGTCCATCTTTTCAACATGGCCACTTTACCCTGTTATATTTTTGATTGCAGCAAACGTCTGTGTGACTCATCTGCCTTGCATTTATGTGTTCATACATTTACTACTCATCTGGTTACTTATCTGTATGTAGGCTTACTCGTTTCTTCAGTTACATCTTCATTCTTTGAGTATTCTTATATCATTTCAGTGTGTCATCGTATCTTCTCTTTATGGCCTCACTTTGCACCTGTCAGGTTCTGTTTACAGCTCGTCGATATTCAGTGGTGGTTGCAAATCTCCTGCTACCGCCTCAGTGCGAGGGTACTTTCAGAACGGTTATCTGAGTGCCTAATGTCTCTTATTCACTTGATGAGGTATTTTAATTATACCAGGTGTCATGCGCAGTGTCTTCTTGTTATTCGTGCATTAGGTCGGAGGGGAGGGGGCGGGGTATATCAGTGACGGGCACGCCTGCTCCTCTACTCTAGTAATTACAATAGAACGCAGGCAGGAATTTCTATGTAACAGCACTTACTCCTGTGTTAGCTCCTATCTGATTGAGTGGCTGTAAAGTAAGCAGAACAATGCTAGGGTAAGAGTGGGAGGTCTTCTCTCCCAAAGCAATGGCACAGACGTTAGTGCTGTTCCACTTCTGTCTTTCATCCTTCCGAGGTCGATAAATCAAGTACTATTAAATAGAGTAATAATACCACCTGCTATTACAGTACTTAGAAGCTGAAGGATCCTGGCAAGAAGCCCTATGTAAGAACAAAATTATGATTCTATCAACTTCGGACTTAATGACTCAAACAAACAAACGACACTCCGGGCGACCGGTTCCCTGTCGGCCATTTGTAACGGAATCATTCCTGTGCTAACGGGAATGGCAAGAGCTTGAGACAAATTGAAGCACCAGTGGTGTTCATCCACACCAGCACTACGGGAATTTTGCAATGCCGCAGCTCTAGATAAGACTTCTGGGTATTAGTATGTTCTGGAAAATAACCAAGGAACCGAGTTTGCCTTGTATGGGTAGATCTAGTTCATTACTTTTCTTTTGTTGTACTCATAAAGAAACACAGTTTCTTTCTATTTGTGTTTTGTTGGTTCAGTTTCTGTTTGAAGCTATTAATTCCACTGTTTAAACCTGCTGGATGAAGTATTCCTTCAGTAATGAGGCCGATACTCCCTGTACCTTCAATGTCCACCCTGGTTCTTTTGAAAATGAGAGTGTCAGTGACAATGTGGGAGGGGGGATTACAATTCTTTTGATGTGGTTCAGAGTTTGATTGCCAGTAAAGTTCCCAGTCCTGTAATTTGAAATTAAATCAAAATTGTGTCTGTTTTACACAACCAACCAGTCAACAGTTTTGCCATCATGTCATAGTGGTGTGACCTGGCCAGACAATGGCAACAGCTGGTAAATGGTGATAGTACCTGAGCATATCATAGCAGTGCCTAGCAAATGCCTATCTAATGTACAAATAAGAATAACATTGTTGGCTTTGCCAATGCGTGTTTTAACAGTAATTCAGTGCAAGGAACATATGCCAGGACACTTTTTTTTTTGCTACTTAAGCAAGTGGCTAAATGTACACTTGGTAAACACATTATTATTACCCCAGCAGCTGGTTTACAGCTGCAATTAAGCAGTTTATTTTCAGAACATTGCTTAGAAATAATATCGTCACCCTAATGCACTGAATAGTTCAACGAAATCACAGGATTGTGTTGTTTTGGGTGTGGGGCCCAGGTAGTGGGTGGGAGGCTAGCATGCTATGGGCAGATACAAATCCAGAAAACACCCACATGCTGTGTGTCTCTCCCACATCCCATCCTCTCTCCTATCTTCACTTCTAACGCCAATAGTTTTGGTTTAGAAGTAGCGCATATTCCACCACCCACTGCAAAAACTAAAAAGGAGTGCAATACTCACACTGTAGATGTCCTTCTGGGACCTTGGACTGTACATTGTTCTTTCGTGTGTAATGTGCTGCACCCCTCCTTGACTTGCTGACTCTCCTTTCAGGGGCTGTCGATGCATCTCACCTGCAGACGATCCCACTTCCCACTGCACAGTGCCTCACTTACCGCTGGGACAGTGACAACTTCGGTAAGGAAATGGAACTCTGGGCTGAATCTGGTGTAAAGAGATAGGGCATCATTACGAGGATGGACGTAGCCATGCTGCATTTTGCAGCATGGCTACCCCCATTCTGGGTACCGGGTCCGGGTTCCCTGAATGGGGAAATACTGAGCCATTCCGACCTTTGCAGGGCCCGGTATTTCCCCATTCAGGGAACCCGGACTTGGTCCATCTCCATTCCCACTTGAGCCCACATAGGGCTCAATGGGAATGGGGAGCATGCTAACAACGGGCCCGTTGTTAGCATGCAGGACTGCTCACGGGACCTGCTAAGGACGTCTGGTTAAACCAGGCGTCCTTAGCGGGTCCCGCGAGCGTACCTCGTAATGAGGTGGTAGGGGGTTAATGGGGCTGGCAGCTCTACCGGCCCCATTAACCCCTACTGCCTTTCTCGTAATGAGGCCCATAGAGTTTAAGAGCATGAAGGAGGCGTTTAACCTACATATGTCGATCACATTGTTAAAGAGCACGTTTTCATTTTTATTCATTCAGTTGTTCATCATTTTCACTAGGAACGCTGCACAGATATATTATCTCATGAGACATGGGGCCTCATTACAACTGGGGTGGCCATGGAATGAACGGTGCCGCTAAGGGACCGACACTGTTCATCCCAGGCCGCCACATTACGAGTTCTGCAGCGGGTCCCACTCTGTACGCCTGGCCAGATCAGACGGGCAGAGCGGGACCCGCTAGCAGAACAGGATGCTAACAACGGGCCCGTCATTAACAGGCCCGTTGTTAGTATCCTCCCCATTCCCTTTAAGCCCTGTTGGGGCTCAATGGGAATGGGGAAGTACCGGGTCTGGGTCCCGCGAAAGGCAATTACCGGGCCCTCCAAGGTCGGAATGACCCAGTAAATCCCCTTTTGCAGGACCTGGACCCGAGTTTGGGGGTAGCCATGCCGCTAAATACGGCATGGCTACCTCCAAACTCATAAGACTTATACAAGGAATAGTAACACTAACCAGGGTATGAGCAAAAGTTGCAAGAATGCATACAAATTGCATTCACATTCCTTAGCGCTTTTTAGATAATTCTAGGGAACGACAAGGATGCATTGTGTGCTTTAGATGTTGTGAAAGTATGCCGAGGTGTTTGTGTTGGCAACACTTGAGTTGAAGAAATCATATATGGGGGATTTTTAGAAGTTGGCTGGAAAAAGGCTGAGGTCATGCCAAGGGGGAAGGCATTTAAATGAGAAGAAGAACAAAAAACTTGCAGGACAAGGTATTGCAGAGGTGTTGCAAGGAGGTAAGTCAGTTTCGCAGGCACCAGATGGAGATGTAGTGGGAGAAAGCTTGTGCCAGTTGTGGGGGGAGGGCATTGACAAACTTAGTGTAACAAACTCATATACACTTGTGGTATACATCGAGGCTCACTGGCTGTGTCCATAAAACAAAGACCAAAACACACACAAACGCGTGTATGCATCCACTCGCACACAAACCCACGCACTCTCACACACAGTTCCGCTTTTCCTATATCCCAAATCACATTCTATCAGTAGAATCCACACACACTCTTGGGTAGGTCTCTGCCACCAAGGAAACTATTCTTTGTTCCAATATTTGTGGATCTTCCTTGGTGTGGGCTATCTAATATGGTGGCCATGGTGTGGGCAATCTAACATGGTGGCCATGGTGTGGGCAATCTAACATGGTGGCCTTCATTAATTATGTTTGTTTTGCTTGTGGCAGATATATTGAATGATATCCTGCTCAATGAGTGTGACATCCAAGGGCCGCTGACTCTTGAAGTTGACGTGGAAGAGGAAGAAGACGAAGATGTCGAGACCGACGGGTGCTATCCAGAGAGGGATTCGATCATCTCCAACCTGTCCAACATGTCCCACAACTCCTTGATGTCCTCCACCTTGTCCATTTCGTCCAAAGACTCAATGAGGTCTTTTGTCTCCAGCCTTTCCAACCGCATGGACAGTGGCTACGTGGATGACAGTGATGAAAGCACGCTGGAGCCAGAGGTAAAAGAAGTAAAGGCGCCCAGGCTGAGAAACAAGTTCACAAACAAGATCTGTAAACTCATCAAGAGCAAGAGCAACCTTGCTCTGAAAAGAGACAAGCTGCACGAGGTGGACTTAGCCATCAGCTGCCCCACCTCATCTCTCTCTGTGCCGCTGCGCAGAGCGGAGAGCCTGCACAGTGCAGGTGCCAGCTACCAGACACTGGGCCGCTCAAGGAGAGCTCACTCGCTGCCCCAGCATACCCTCAACCCCTTCTTCAACGAAAACCACCAAGCCCAAAGCGTCTTCTTCAAGAGGAGACCCTTTTTGAGTTGTGATGAGGACGGCATGGTGTCCACGCTGCGTGTCATCGTCTTTGGGTCAGACCGGATCTCAGGAAAAGTGGCGCGAGCTTACAGCAACCTCAGGTAGGTCTGAATACCCACTTTGCGTTTGGATATAGTAATTGGGTTATTTGTTTTGTGTTTATTCATAAACTTATAAAGAGCCAAATTGATATGTGGCTTACCCATTAAGTAAATGTTTTAGAACAAGGCACCGTGGTTTAAAATCTCGGCCTTACTACTTGACAATTGATGTGACCATTGTAAGTTCAGTATTTCTCCTTTGACGTTGGTTTCACATTTGCCAATTGGGAGTACTGTGCCACTGCTAAAGGGATATACAATGGTCCAGGGTTCAAGTCGAGGGTACACGCGGGGGGACGGAGTCCACCCACTTTATTCAGAGGGGTGACTTAGTCCCCCCCAGTTAAAATGAGAAACATTGAATGACCTCTTTGAATTTATGAATTAAATCTGACCTCTGGGATCGAACCGCTGGCAGCAAGTTTGTAGGCCAGACACTTCACCACTCCACAAGTTTACCTGATGAACAATAACAAACAATTAAAGATGAAATGTTGCATTTCGCTACTGCATGTAGAAAACTTTTGTATTGGTTCTTGGAGTTTAAAACATGCACACTTTTTAGCGTTTTCAAAAACACTATTAGAGAAAAATATCCTCTCTTGGTTTTGTGTTTGTGTTGATTTTCTAAAAGACAAATTCCATTTGTCCTGTGCAATTTGGGTGGTTATGCAAAGCCAATGTATTGAAATGTGCACATTTCACCTTGATATGCTAATTTCTGGCGATGCCGCATCCCATTGCATTTGATGATGGGTCCCCCCACTTTCATTTTTAGGACTTGACCCCTGCAATGGTGTTTCTTTCACACTTTCTGCATAGCGATGTAGCGCAAGCATCACATTTGGTTGCTTTCATTTTTAAGTCCACCATGAACACCCACAGTGGCCACGGCAAAGCAGGCTACTACCGCATTTACAGAGGGGATTTTCTGGGCCTATGACAGCATATCCGTTTGCATGAGCAGAGCTTCTAAATTGGTTGTACATGCCTTTTCTGGAATCTAGTCAGGGCCGTTGCCAGATACTTTCACGTATTTCTGTAGACATGAGCCTCAAGCCTCAGAGTCAGGGCCGGCCCTAGGCATGGGCATTCTGTGCAGTCGCCCAGGGCCGCCGTCATGGGGACCCCACAGGCACGCAATGGCTGCCATGTTTGCTTTCAAGAGGGGGTGCGCTGTGCCCAAGCATGTTGTTTTTGTCTCTGTTCCAGCGTGACTACGCTGCCCGTTACCTTAAAATCCCCTGTAGCGCTGCCACATCGGCAGCCCAGACCCATCAGATGCTGCACATCAGGTCTATTAAGGCCTCACAAATGCAACTTATTGCTCCCTTTCTTTTGCAGGGCAGTTCGAGTTGAAGCTATTCGCAAGTGATGGTTCTTTTAAGTAGAACGAGACCTTGGCCGTGAGGCCAGCTGTGTGGGCAGCACACCCGAATTACACTATAAAGTGTTTTTTCTTTATTTCGTGTCACATTTGAATAATCATATTATACTTCTGTAGAGATGTTTAAATCCAAAGTAAATTTTTTTATTGTCGCAAAAGAAAATGTTTGCTGATTAGTTATTGTTTGCAGATATAGCACATCGTGGGCCTATGCACTTCGGACTTTATAGTCCTTCCTCAGGGCCAGTGATGATATATATATCTCTGCCAAAATCTGGTCTATGTACACCCATATCAAAAACAATGTTGTCAAAATCCAAATATGCAGTTATAATAATGTAGCAAAACATCATGTATATAATTCAACCATACGGCACCTAGAAAGCCAAGATCAATCATGTATATCCCAGAGGCAACGATGGTAATTCAACGTCAATGGGTAAATCAATAGTTAGCCATACATTTGGATCATAAAGGTAAGTTAGCATTCACAATGCGGTTGGAAAGCCTGGCGACCCACCATTAGGGCAATGAGTAACACATTAGTGCATGTAAACCAATTTAAGTTCTAATTAGGATCTATATATAAAGGCCGTCATACATTACCATTAAAGGTGTGATCGTTACCAAGGGGTGGTACCCCATTAGAGAAATATGGAAAAAGAAAGAAAGAAAACAAGATACGTGGTGGAACCGTCTAATTACAGGAGCTCAAACTAGATGGCTAATCCCGACGGCAAAACTTTTAAACATCACCATGGAAAAGATTAGTCACCTCTGATATCTTTGATATCGAACGAGAAAATCCCCTCAATTTTGACAAACCTTGGACGGCGTAAATAAGCTATATGTAATCATGAGAACTTCCTTTGTAAAAATCTAACAAAGATTATATACAAATAATAAAAAAAAAAAAAAAAAAGAAAACAATTAAAAAAAACATCACCAGGACTGTGCTGCATGCTGAATAGCTTTTCCCATTCACAAAAACTTCGTGTTAAGCACTAACCTGATTCGAAAATCAGCTCGATTTAATCTAAAAGAAAAATAAGGTGAATGTTTGCACTAGATTTCTGATTTCTCATGTGCCTCTATAAGGGATAGTACGGTGCAGAGAATTCTTACCTAAAACGATCGTGGTTTCAGCTTCCGCATTAACGAGCGTTGCCGCCTGGAAAGGCAAAGCTTGTGTTAGTGATCCGATCATTGGCGTTATAGTGTGCCGTGTCTGTACCGATCTTGTGCGAGCTTACCTGATTCAGATCGTCAGGCTGGAGCGATTGGAATGCCATAGAGCGCGTGCATGGCCATCTCACCGTTTTTGTATATGTGGTTCTCTAGCCTACCTCATTTTGATTCAGGCCGAGCGTCATTACCATTACAATCTATACAATGAACCCTTTGTAGGGCTAGCATTGTAACACATTTCGAAAGGAATCTCAGGCTTGCACCGGATATTCCTAGTTCATACTGATATTTACCTAGACATAAAAAATCATACAAGTCTTTCCCGACGAACCTTGTATAAATGTGTCAAAGTAAAATATTTTTACTTTCTCTTGTGTAAAAACCTCTCTATATTGAATATGTATAAACTTGTATCCTACTGTGTGGCGCAGAAGTTGTATCATTTACCAGTATTCACATATAACGTGCATGTCTATAGGGATCAAGGATGACGAATGAAATATTCGTCAGTCGAGACGGGGATTGCTCCCTCTAGTGGTTAAGGTCAAGTTAATTGTTGTGCCATTTCACGGAGGCACCTAAATAGTGGGCTTGCGCCCTAAGTGAAATCACCATTGTTATACTAAACCAATAGAATCCAACAAAAATTATAAAGGTTGTGCAAACTCACCTCTTTTCATGGTTCTTTTAAGTACTCATTGTTTGGACAAGATGTTTTTTGGTCGAAAGAACTATTAAAGGTGCATTTTTATTCTGAAAATACACACAACGCACCAGTTAGCCACCTAAATCATGCCTTTTTCCATGACAAGTAAAGTATGCCACGCATTTTTTAAAAATAATGCCCTTATATTCATGTGTTCTTATTTGACACACCAAAACGCTTTTTTTTTGTTGAAAGTCACATTTTCTCTAATCCTTTATGAATCAGGCCCTTGTCAAACATGAAAGCAAACAGGTTACCTTTTCACATATTTGTGTTCAGACACAAGTCAAGTCTTGAAAGTTCATTTCACAGAACCACAGGTGTTTTTTAGCCTCCTGCTGAATTGCTTTCTTATATCAGTATTCTTTCATTCAAGAAGAGGGACACTAACTCCCCAATCATGTTCTTTTTATAATACGTTATTTTAGCCAATATTTATACAGCACCCGTCACCACAATAGTGGTTTTACGGCGTGCCTTGTCCGAAAGGTGGCATATTGTGACTCTGCCAAGGTGATGCCAGTTCTTCATCTGTGGACAGGAAGGCGAGGTTGGCAGAGGAGGGGATAGGAAACAGAAACTAGACAACAGAATGACCAAAAACAGAGCGGAAAAAGATTTACGATGAGTGGGAGGGGATATGGTTGTTGAAGTTACTGGTAAGCATGAGTGTAGGATTCGGGAGAATACAGCTTGGATTACAGCAGGTTTATTGTGATGGAAATATCTAGGACATTTGAAGCATGGTACTAGATGTAGTGAGATGGTGAGTGTTTGTGTGATGGACTTCAGAAGTGCTCAAGAGGGCCCTAATAGTGAGAAGGCTTCCACCAGATTAGTTTGTAAGAAACAATCCCTATATCGGGGGAGAGAACTGGGTTCGCCAGGCCAGCTGACAGGAGTGTCAGTATCAAGATTTTGACGTGTATCGAAGGATGCCTGGGGAGAACAGGGGGTAAGTGGTAGGAAAGGGGAAGAGGAGACATGTTGGATTGTGTCCAGTCGTATTAGACTCTGTAGTTTATGAGCTAGATATAATTCACTGTAACTTAATACAATGACATTTATAACAACATAGGTCAAGCAATCAGCATTGTAAGCTAGGAAGACAAATACAGTCATTAGCGGTCCCTTTATATTTTTACATGAATATGTTTATATATGTTTGCATATGCAGAGGCACTTTAGTGATTGGAAGAATAAACATGAACATTTAGAATACAAGTTTTGCCTCTCGCTTTTAGAGAACATAAATTAGCATTTATATATATGGAATCATTGATGTTCATGAAAAGTGCCAAATGTACAATTTTGCAATTTAGTCTGACATTCTTTTTTTGAACTTTTGTTATAGTTATCCAGTTTTATTGAAACAATCCTAGTTTCTTTGCGTTTTGGCAGCCTACATGCAGGAACAGGTGTCATTAGACGTGTGATGATGAGAAATAAAGGGAAGCCGTGGGTGCGTGCTTCTTTTTGCCTGGCATGTCATGCTTGGTACCACTTGTGGGACAAGTAATGGGCACTGTTGATGATAACTCTGGTTTGGCAGGCAGGCAGGTGTTGGCTTTTTCTCTCTTGGAATGTTACTGTTGTCCACAGACTGTCACATATGTACCTTCTGTCATTATACACGAGTGGGCTAAGGGCAGTATTTTAGTGGATGACTGCGCTAATGTGCCATTTGTGGGCTTCCCCATTTTTTTCCTTCCCATTGTAATTTGTGCGGTTTCTTGTCACCTGCCAGCCTTTGCCTCCAGATTTGGAGTGGAGTTTGGAGGTATTTCTGGTGGATTTCAGTCACTTTTCCAACTCTGAATCATCCGTTATTTTTCAATGTGAATACCTCATGCTAATAGAATATCTCCACCAGGTGCTTTCATACCATGCTATTGCATGCAGTTTTATATACTTTTTCTGCATGCATTGTCCAACATGCAGTATCCAACTTGTGATCGAGGCCCCTCAGTGAAACCTGTGGCAATTAAGAATGCTACATGTTTTACAATGATCACACAACTACAAGTAGGTTGGTAGCACCCCCCCCCAGTGATTACCCAATTGCTGACTGCTCCAGAGCCTGTGGAACAGAAGGATGTTTCGGGCGGTACTTACCTGCTTACCCGTCTCTTCTCCCATAAGGAAGTGAGCACTGGACTCACAAAAGCAATCACACACCCAGCCCAGGCATAAGGTATGCACGCTCTTTATGCACATGTCGCTGCCCCATAGCTTTAGTTAAAGTCATGCACCTCTGTACTCTGATCTCCTACTTCTCTGGGTGCAGTCAGCTCAACCTGGCCAACCTCAAAGATACTGTCTCCCTTTGCGCATCACGATCAAGATGCGAAGGCCCTTCACTTTCCTTTGATACTGTGGGCTAAAGAACCTGCACTTGTTTTAGCTGCATGGAACTGTCCCCAAAGATGTCTGGAGATGTCATCATCCATTGGAATTGTCCTGCATTCCAGTGTCTCTCGTCACTGACTAGGCACTGTCGCTATTGGTACTCTTGCGCAATAGGGATTTGCGTGGAATGTCTATGCTGGACTCTCCCCGATTAATATGCAAATTGATGGCTCCACTCTGGCATGGCACAGAGTGGCAAACTGTGATTGTAGCCACTCCGAAGAGTGTATCATCACAAAGAACACCTGATATAGCCTTGTTCGTTCCCAGTAGACTAGATCTGACTCTTTTGGCAAGTGTTGAAATGCTTTATGTTGCATCCTAAATTAGTAAGTGTAATCCATACATGGTCCACTTGGTTCAGCACCTCACTAAGGGCACAAAACAAGACGCAAACACGTGCTGGGTTTGCCTCTGGTACATCTTGTTCAGAGATGAAGATCCTAGAATATGACTGTAGGCTGTCTTGGGCGGGCCCCATTCAATGGAATAGGTCATTTGTTTTTTTTCATTCTCAGTAGGAGGGCTCTCAAAATTGCGATAAATCATAGATAATGTTACAAATGACAGCACAAAGGACATTAGATATGGGAACATTACTGATAACCCCACATTTGATCATTTGATATCACCAATGGCATCATCAGGGAAATACCACTAATATTACTACTACTATTACTACCACTACTACTGATAATGATAACAACACTAATACAAATAATAATAATACAAATGATAATGAAAATAAAACTTCTGCTGTTTATACAGCGCCACCATCACGGGGATTCCAGATTCAGTGTGCTTGGAAACGGGTGTTACTTAGTACCATCATTATTACCCACAATTACCCACATCATTATTACCCACAATTACCCACATCATTATTACCCACAATTTGTAACTAACTGTATAAATCTGTCGAGTTGGGGGAGGGGGGGGGTGTTGAAGGGCTGAGTCAACCCTATCGTGGTGTAGAACACATCAATCACAGCATTGTCACGTGCCCAAGGCGAGCGTGTTTCACTTTGGCTATCTGCCGGGATTATCAATGCGATCATGCCCTGTGGGATCTGCACAGAGTGTGTGCACTGTGTGCACTGCAATTGTACCACAAAAAAAATTGTCATTGTCCACAGTACCTAGAGGTGATAATCTGCAAATATGTACATCAGTACTACAAATTGGAACATGGTCTATGGTCATGCCAAATCATATTAACCCTGTCATAAGTACCCACGGTGCTATGGCCATGCTCTGATCACGTTACCCCTCTCGGCTGTGGCCACTTAGCATGGCCTTCCACCATGGCCTGTGGGACTACACGTGGGGCAGAGATTGTGGGCATGCCCTTGCCGCAGTAACGCTATCATGCGTACAGAGAATGGATTGCCACAGTGCAGTAACTCTACATACGGTGCCTATAGGTCACAATAGCCCAGCATGTTGTTGGGGACAAACTCTCAGGTATGTTTGAGGCCTACTAGGAGTTTGTGGACTCTTGGAAGGCCCAACGCCTTCCCTCAAAAGGTACGTAGACCCAGCCAGGGGGCAAGTTCAAACTGAGGTTTATTACAGCAAATCCAACAGGGATCAGTACAAGGATAGAAGAAATCCAAGGACCACTCAACATCTCCTGGCTCACAGGCCAGTTTTGTCCTAAAGTTACGTCAACGTGACGTCACAACCTGGGCTCCTCTCCACAAAACCTATCACACTACTGGATTGGGGAATGAGTAATAGTCCACCTATAGTGGACACTATACATGTTAGTCTACTAGCTCTTGCATGTCAGGTGGCTGGCCTGGTCCATCGCCAAAATTGCTATCTATAACAATGTTGCAGTGTGGGGGTCTTACCATTGATTTGTGCCCGTTGCTAACCACCCCTAGGAGTCTGAACTGTGATTGGCTAGAGCTGACCTCCCCAGGCCTGGGATCCACAAAGGTTCTCAGCTATTGGTGTACCTTCTCAAGATAATAAGAACGACTATGTGTCTGCATTGTAACTTGTGTGTACATAGACTATGAGAGTGCTCGTTCATCTCGTGCAGCACCTGTCTCATGTTGTAACATCTTTGTTACAGGCTACTGTCAGGCGACGTGAGATTGATTCTCTTTCCCAGCGCTAGTTGCTGTCTACTGTCTGAGTCGGCCGGGTCACATATTCAGAGACAATGATTTGTAGCTTCCGCAGCTCTGAAGTATGAGAAATTATTCGCATTTTTTGCAGCTAGCATTACTGTCGTTCAGGGAATGGAATGTTGTTCATATCTGGTGGCCTTGACAGTGGGTCCTGTCTCACACATTTGCTCTTGTCCAGCCAGAATTCCACTCAGCTCTGCTCTTGCTGAGAGGTATGAGGCCTGCTGTAATTTTCCTAACCCATTATGCAGTTCCTACGGTGTCCATGCTTTTCTATATTCTACATACGTCAGTCACACGTGGTTCTGTCAGGTCCCCTAGGTGCTCCTGCAGCTCCATAAGGTTATGTGCACATAAGCACCTGCAAGCTTTACTCAGGATGTCTTGCTTCTTGTGGTTTCTGCGTTTCTGCATCAAGCTAATGATAAAATAATAAAAGCAATACAATGACAGTATGTATATGTGTCTGTCCTCAGACTATAGAACTTTACGCTTGTGTTCTTTGTATATTCGAGTGTGTGTTCGTGTCCCTATGTGCGGATGGCACGTGTGCGTCCTGTCTAATGCTGCTAAATTGTGGTGTCTCTAACAATGTCAGTAACATGGTTTCTTATCGCTTTAATCAATACTGTCAATTGAGGTCTCTTTAGTTGCGGCCTGAGGCTTGTCGTCCACTGAGGGGGTGAATTTCCCCATCCCTCTTCAGTGTTGCACCCAGATGACACATGGATCCAATCACTGTACATAGGGTCCAACACAAATTATGGCTGGGACTTTTCCCTGCCTGGGGGGATTGTGCACTTGTCTTGCTAATCTGCCCTGGGCTCAGTGACCTTATAAGGAATGCGCAATCCACAGAGGACCTGCCTTCTTTGCCGCCTGGGTATAGCTTTTTGACCTTGCATCAGGTACAGAAATAATGTGTGCTGTTCCAGCGTGGCATGGCCAGAGCGTGCCCCACAGGCACTGCGCCCACAGACTGGTTGTAGGCCATGTTCCACTGACACTGTCTTCTGCTCCTGCAGAACACATGTATTAGAAATTGGTGCTCCTGGGAACTGTATTCATTGAATGAGGTGTGTGGACTGCTGCAGTGTCTTTTGTTACCCTAATTTTGAAAGGGCATGCAACCATTTGCATCACCCTGTTCCATTGTTCAGCTAACATGCCCCTTGCTTCCAGAGACCATTTAGATATACGTTACCTCCCTTGACCATGCCTCTTTTCCGCCCTCAGCCCTCAAGCTCAAGGTAAGTTGCACTTGAATACAATATGTTCCACAAAAGCATGTTTGCCATGCGAAACCCATGGACTAAATCTAAGGTCCCAAACACAGCATGGAAGTCTGAGGTGCTTGCAATGTTCTTTTTATGTAGTTAGGTGACCTTTTCTGCCTTATAACACCACTGTCCCATTAGATGCTTGGTCTCCTGCTCGCTCCGATGTGGGACAACTGCCAATTGTTGAGATTCAGAATAAAAGTAGAATGCAATAATGTAAACTTTTTTTCTCCGTTGGCACTTATCATATGATCTTTATGCAATGAATTTCACTCAATATTTCATTCGTATTCAGTTCGTTGAATAGTGAAAGTCTGTGTTCTGTGGCTTTAATAGATATTCTTTCCATAGTATGCAGAGCTAGCACATGTTTCGTGCAAGTCTTCACTTCTTCATGGAATACGATATTGGTATCAAAGATAAGAATACTTTTATTGAGCCTAACTGTTCAAAGTGAGTTGTGTTGTAGTGATGGACTATTTACCCTATTGTCGCTCTTTTCACCTCTGTAATCCCTGCACCCTGTGTAAGCAGATTTTCATGTGCCTTCAAACCTGTACAGTGTATGTTTTGTGCTGCATTTTAGAGCTCTACTTTAAAATCGAATCTAGGTGTGCCTTTGAACCTACATAGTATATGTTTGGTGCTGCTTTTTAGTGCTCACCCCTGTGCATATTTTGTTTATAGCACCTCTTTCTTCTGGGCCTGCTTGACTGTTAGGCTCCCTGGTGAGTTAATTGCGCATTGCACAGTTCCCCTGTCAGGCTCTTTACCTCTCCCTTCCTCCCCACTACATGGCTCTCTCCGTCTCCCCTATATATTCTAACTGCTACCCTATCTTTCTCGTGAAGTCTGGAAGAAAAAAGGTAAAAGAAGCCCTCCCGGACTCCAATCTAGGCCTACCTATTGCTGACACCTATGTCAGTGCTACTTCCAGGCAGATTGTCACCGACATCCTCTTTTCTGTCCCTTCCCCTAATCTATGAACGCCCCACCTGGTCTCCACTCTCTCCCCTTTCTCCTCTTCTCCCATTAATGGCAGCACTAAATGAGAAGTACTTTAGGCATATCTATCATATTGTAGGTGCATTATTAATGCCTATCACAATGGCACTGCCATAGCCCAAGGTTCTTAACCTACTCTCCTCCTCCTCGACCTCCGCCTGTACTCTCTCATCTTCCTTTGTTCTCCTGCTACCCCTCCTTCCTCCTCTCATCTAATCTCTCCACTACCACCGACCGGAGTACCACGCGTCTGTAGCCCCCCCTCGGTAAACCTTCAAAGGTGGCAATCAGCTTCACTTAGCTTCTCTGAATGCCTGTTCTGCTGTCAAACACTCCTCTGACATCTGTCTCCTTCTTGAAGACTTTTCTTTTTTTTATTGAAAAATTGTTTTAGTTGAATTAACAACTTTTTCAATCGATACATTATCATTTATCAACATTTCATTCATTGAGCCTAGCAAGATGACAAGATGGTTTTACATAGTTAGTGCAATAGAAGAGCTATCATGAATGCAAATAAAGTATTGATTTAGTTATATATTCTAAACATCTTCATTTCAAGACTCAGTCTATACAGTGTAATGATATGCAAATATTAAAACATCAATAAAAGTTTAAAGCAACCTTGTCAGTGTACGCACTACTCTATTAAAACACAATTAGGTTCACTTCTCGCAGAAATTGGACAATATCAATAATTAATGCAATCTTAGAAGTGTTAAATATAACAAACCATAAGTCATCTTTGGTTAACAGAGTGAGGTGGCGAAAATGTTTGAATAGATAACAAGTTCTCATTTCGCAGTTCCGAACAATTAATCATAAGATGTCTCAAAGTTTGAATAGTGTCATCACGTTTACAATGGCCACAAGACCTAGCTGAATTAGGCAGATTATTATACATGGCTAGAATATCATTTGTATGTAGTAGATTGAATCTGAAACATAGGAAGGCATCTGCATATTTTCGATCTGGGAACTGCATAAGATATTGAGGGAGGACATTCACGGCCCGTAACTGAAAAGAGCCCTTTTTTGCAGGTTGGTAGACATTAATTTTTTCATAAGTGCACATCCAATCTTGTCTCCATAGTTTAGACTTGGCTTTATCAGGAAATTCAATTAGTAGGGATATAGGAATATCTGCGTCTTGAAGAATTTGTAGACAGCTCTTTTTCCATTCTTGAATTGATTTGTTTTTTGTAGTATTTAAAATATTTTTCAGGATTGGGAATAAGTTTGACGCTGGGTCAGATGAGATTAAACATTTCCTATATGTTGTAATCATTAGCCACGAAACAATAGCGTGAAGAGAGACAAGTGCTAGTTTGTATCTAATTAGGGCAATAGGAGTGCACAGAGAAACTGGGAGAATATGCTTCCAAAAAATGCCCTCAAGTAGATCCCATCTCACAGATTTGGGGTTGATCTTAGTTTGGCTTCAATATGTGATAATTGGTATAGCTTTTTGAAGGTAGAATATTCTAGCAGGCAGAATGGAGAATTTCCCATAATTTGTCTGGAGTGCTTTGCCTTGGATTGCTAGTAGACTCATTCTAGATGAGAATTCAGATTTGTAGGGTTGGTCTGAAGAGTGGGTATTTATATTTACACCAAGATATTTAAATTCCTGAATCTGAATTAAAGAGGACTTGTCCAATTTCCAGTTGAACTTATAGTTCGAGGTACGGCGCTGGGACTGGAATATAAGAATATTGGACATAGAGGTGTTAATTGTAAGGTCGTTCTTTATTGCGTAATCAGACAAGGCGGTAAGGTTCCTCTGAAGACCAATAGGAGTCCTATCTAACAACATAAGGTCGTCAGCATAGAGTAAATAAGAGATTTCATAATCTCCCAATTTAGGCGAGAATGAACGAACAGATTTAAAAGCATGATACATATCATTAATATAAAAATTAAAAAGGATCGAGGCGAAAGGACAACCTTGTTTAAGTCCAGAGTCAGTTTCGATTGCCTGAGATAATAAACCATTAGTAGTTAGTTTCACTCTCATTGAAGTTTTGGAGTAAAATTGATACATTAAGAACCTAATGTACAATGGGCAATTTGCTTTTAAAAGTTTATACCAAAGAGTTTGCGTCGAGATAGAGTCAACAGCTTGTTTAAAATCAATAAAAGCTACAAAGACCGGTTGCTTAGATGAAATGGCTTGTTGTTTGATGGTAGATAGAATTAAAAGATTTAGTGCTGTACCAATTCCAGGTACGAATCCTGATTGATTTATTTCCATCAGTTGATTTTCAGTTGGCTATTTAGTAACATCTTGTAAAAGTAGTTTATCAAAACTTTTCCCAGGAGCATCTAATAGAGCTATAGGTCTATAGTTATTTGGGTCAGATCTATCTCCTTTTTTGAAGATGGGAATAATTATAGCTTGTTGCCAAAATGGCAGAATTTGGGTTGTTTTAATTACTCTCTTAAAGAGAGCAGCCCATTTTTCTGAATGAGCTTTTAGTATTGCATTGGTCAATTGGTCGGGGCCTGGAGCTCTTGAGGCACTTAGTTTTTTAATTATAATGCAAATGTCCAGATTATCAAATTTAAATTCAGTTAAAACTGGCTGCTCAAAACAAAGGTCACTTTGTTGGCGATCAGATTTCAGTAAAAGTGTTTGATAATGGGAAGTCCATGTGGTTTCAGAAATGGGGTTCAGAAGAACAGACTTGTTCACATTATAAGGTACGTTATTAATGACCTTCCATATTTCACCTGGCGACTTAGAAACAAGTGCTTTCAGCATAAGTTCGGCTTTCTCTTGTTTATGGAGAAAAAGATGTTGTTTGATTTTATTTTTGTATTGATTTTTTCATTGAGATCTTATATCTTTGCTCATTTTAGCAACAGTGGTTTTCAGAGCACATTTTAACTCTTTTTTGAGGATGGTGATTGCTGGGATTTGAGGATATTTATGCACAAACCTTTGGCGCTTTGAGACCCTACATACCAAGTTCAGCATCAGAATGCAATCGTGATAAAATATTTGTTCAAGAGATGATGGATTTGTATGATTCTCTGATGAAGTTTGATAATTAGGTTAGGGAACCATTTAAGTTGATTCTTGGCATTATTTATACCCACATGGGGAGAAAAGTAGACAGACCTTTTGACACATTGGGGAGCCCAACATACTTTGAGGATATTATGATCGCTGGACTTAGTTGGTAGAATCTCACAAGAAGCTATTAAATTATTTGCATCAACAGAGATGTAGACATATTCAAAAATGGAATTGCTCTGGTTTCTTGTCCAGGTAGATTTGGGGGGAGAGTCTTCAGGCGCAGAACCATTCAACATTATAAAGTTTCTTGCCTCCATTAGAGACAGCCATTTTGTAGCTCTTGTATTCAAAGAAGAATTAGCATTGAGGAGACAGTTGAGATTGAAGTCGCCCGCAATTATTATTGTCTTAATTTTGGATTCAAGCAGAGCTCAATTCAATATGTTTTCAATTTTATCGATAAACTGGGAGGCAGCACGAGAAGTGGATTCCAATAGATATTTATTAACAGACTGCTTGGAAACAGAGGATGTGAAGTATTAGAAGTGGATAATTTAACAGCTTGGATGCCAGGATCAGGGGAAGACCAAGCAGAAAGTGATAGCTGAGAGTCGTTGTGAATAGAAACCAACAGCCCTGCAGCCGGGCGACCTCTAGCAGGTTTCGAAGCTTGGACAGCTTTTATCTGGTGATTGACCCATATTGGAATGGACAACATCCAGGTTTCTTGAAGGGCTATTATATCGAAGGTGTTTAGATTAGAGGAATAAGTAAAAAGCAAATGCGAGAAACCTCTACTGTTCCAGGATGCTAAGGGGCAAGAATGGGTAGAGTCTATGGAAATGTCCTAGTAGGCAGCCATCTGAACATTACCTTCTGTAACATTCTTGATCCAAACCCATTTAGAAGGTGGAGGATTATTACTAGGTCGAAGGTTAGTCATGCATTTACAGCCGGAGGCTGCGTTATGATCAGTGAAAGTTTTAGAGTTAGAGTTTGATTGGATCAGAATCGAAGGAGGATGCTCATTGCTCATTAGGGGTGGTAGATGAGCTTCGAGGCGCATACCTTTGTTATGTAACAGCTGTCTTGCACTCCACACTACATTTTTTACAATTTGTGATGGTATAATAATTACCGTACTATCTATCCGAGCCGGATTTGGGTATTTTACAGCACTAATGTCACTTGAGTTTATCTGGGTTAATGAACTGATGGAATTGAATACTGTAAGGATCGTTGTACGATTTGGGAAGGGATCAGTGTAGAGTCTATCAAGCATAGTAATGCAAATGCTTTCGTCTATTAAAACTGAGGGATTTGGAAATTATATGTAAACAGTACATGGATTATACCTAGAGGGTGTTGTGGGGAGAATCTAGCCAAAGGACCAGTCATAGTAGAAGAGGTGGCTATCGTTCCGTTTGTTAACGGAATGTGTTGTAAAATAGAGTTTTGAAGTAATTTAGGTGCCAAACTAGGAGCACTAGAGGACACTGGAATTACTGGAAGAGGTCTTTCTACTTGGTTGAATACAGTCAATACCGATTCCTTTCACCTTTGTTCAAGTGTTTTAAAGGCATTGAAGTCAGTGTCAAAGTTTACATGGGAGGTAGGAAGCACCTGTTGTTGGATACGAGGAACATCATGTAACCCAAATTGAACATCCTGCACAATTTGATTAGAGTCTTCAGGATATACTGATAGGTTCATGAGTTGATCATGAGTGTTATTCATAGTACAATTATTGGAAGGACCACAATCAGGTAAAGGTACATTACACACATGATTTTCAATAACCGGAATCATACCTTTCGAGACACCAAGGACTGAATCAGCGGGCAAAATTGTGGCCATAGCCGCGGTTGACGACGCAATTAAAGGATCACTCACTAGTTCCACTGCACCATTTGAAACAAGCTGAGTTACTGAGATGTTGGCAATTAATTTCTTGGTTTTTGAATTAGAGTTTTTATTTTTTGGTGGTGACATGATATTTTTAGGTTTCTTATTTTGCCTTTGATGAGGTTTCTGATGAGAATTACTCTCATTAAAACTTTGAGACCTTCGTTTTCTGTTTCCTTTCCTCCGCTGCCTTCTATTATGCGAAGGTCTGGAGAAGAGATCATAGAGTGGGTTTTCTATGATTTGAATGTCAGGTGAGCTATCATTAATGTCGACAGGATGTGGCAATAATTGGGAATCTGGTTTAGGATGAATTTTAATGCGCACTTCATCAGTACAAGGAGAATCCAAAGGTATTACAGGTTGGAGTTCCGGGGACACGAGAGAGACATTTGACAATTTTAATGCAAGAGTGAGACTAATTGCTCTATTTGTTGCAACCCAATCGAGTTTGTTATGCAAAAATATTAGAGACACATTTTGTGTAGTCGTTCGAAGATCAATCACTTCATACAGTTTGGTTAAAGTGAAAATGGTGGTGTTAATCGCTCTTAAAGCAGTTTCTAAAGCAGGATTTGCAACTGACGGAAATCCAAAGGATGGCCGAGGCACAGGTTTAGAAAAAGAAAGCGATGATTCTAAGTCACCAGGAGAAATAATATCCTCAGGAGCGTCGGTGGGATAAAGCTACAGGGATTTAGACAGACCTGAGATGTTAGCCTCATTTAAATGCAAGGATTGGGGGATCACAGGTTTGGGAATATTGGGGGCTGCCTTTTGAGTAGAATGGGAAACTTGAAGTGGTAGGGAATGGGTAGAATTAAGTGGATTCAGTGAGGAGTCGTTTGTCAGATTAGAGTAGACATTTCTCACACAGGAATGGTTTAATAACCTGTGAGTATAGAGGAAGAGAGGTAGCAGCTTGAGAAGAAGACACTACAAAGTTGGTTTCAGGTTCCATTGAAAATTTGGGCAAATAGCTTGGGGTATGGGAAGTTTCAGCCATGGTCGGATCAGTTGAGGCTGAGGTGCAGCGTTGCATTGTTCTATCTGAGAGAAGCATTGGAACACTAAGGATGTCAGAGGGATTTTGAACCAAAGCGCGATGTTGCAGGATCATGTTGGAGTTGGTGTTCACTGATAGTGGCTTTATCGGTGTGCTGGCGTTAGTCTCAGCATTGTGAAGAAAATTTCGAATATCGGGTGAGAAACCGATATTTTTTTTTAAAGTAGGTCCGGGTTTGCTCTGGCTCGCATTAACTGGGGATTTTACAGCCAGCTGGCGTTGCATTGAGAGAGTTGGAATACGGGGCATACCAGCTATAAGACGGCTCATATTGCTACTCTTCGGTGAATTGTGATGACCGAAAAAGGAGAGAGAGTGGCAGCAGTCAAATTTCTAAAATTGCGGTCGTAAAGGCTTACGAGCGCCGATAGCTGAGAGAGAGCTTTCTGAATGGATTTTCAGACTCTCAACTAGCCAGGGATATTCTTAGTGAACAACAAGGTAACAGAGGGAAAATAACCTGCTAATGCGCTGACACGCTGCCCCGCGGCTCAGCGGTCAGCAGCCAGTACTCTGATGTTACTCGGCTGGGTGCGCGCAGCCAGGTGCACGCAGGAACCGAATTTGTAGCAGCTGGGGGCATGGCTATAATCTATAAGTAAAGAGAGTGGTGTATAAGTAACATACGTTGTCAGAAAAGAATATATAAACAACTATGTATATTGTAACACACTCTAGTTAGTACCCAGTAAATAATAAAAGGCAGGCAGCAGGGGGCTGTGCAGACGTGCAGTCAGTACTCTGATGGTACTCGGCTGGGTGCGCGTGCACTGGACCGCGCAAGAGCCGAATTTGTAGCAGCTGGGGGCGTAGCTATAATCCAGTAAATAATAAATACAAATTTGAAGATGATACGGTCCACGTAGATGAAGCAGAAATCGTGCGTGAAAGCAGGCAGGCAGCAGAGGGCTGTGCAGACATGCAGTCAGTACTCTGATGGTACTTGAAAACTTTGACCTCGCCGTCCTCACCCTTACTATGATGTGCTTCAATGCCAGCTCTGTCACTGCTCTTAACACTCTCCTTTCTGAGGGGTACAACATCCTCTCCAACCCCGGACTCAACAGGCCAGGCGGAGGAGTGGCTTTGATCTTCCCTGAGTGGGTCCCTGCTTGCAACATACCTACTCAATCCTACTCCTCTTTTGAATGCCTAGTCTGTAGGCTTGGGGTATCTTCTACTCTCTCTCTTACTCTCGCTACAATCTACAGGCCAACAAGCCCTATTCCTATCTTCCTCTCTGGACGGGCCAAACTTGCCTCCTCCTTCTTGACCTCTCCCTCCAAACTCCTCCTCCTTGGTGATTTCAACATCCACCTCGTCTCCCTTGAATCAGCCACCTTACAGTTCTGTGTCCTGTGTAGCTCCCTCTCTCTCTCACTATTCTTCCTCCCGGCCCAACTCACACAGCCAGACACACTCTGGACACCCTCATCTGTGGTGACATCCCTATCTCCAACCCGGTCACCACTCCCCTCTCCTGGTCTGATCATTCTCTCCTCTCCTTACGCTTTCAGCCCATGGGCCTCCTATCTGAGCCACCCCCAGCACTGCCAACCTCCTTTGCCGTCATTTGACCGATGAGGCGAGTGTCAGACGTGGCTTTTGCTTCCACCTTCAGCTCCCTCCCCAACCCTTGCTTCTGACTTTCCCTCTGACTCTGTCCTTTCCAACCTGCACCTATCCATCTTGAACACCCTCGATATCCTTGCCCCTGTCATGAAGATCTGCCAAAAACCTGCCCCCAAGAGTAAAGGCTAGTATGACTCTAATCTAGCATCTCTGACACGTAAATGCAGAATTTCTGAACGGAAGTGGCAGACCTTGGGCGCACACTCTAACAAACTGGCCTGCTACCTGCTCAAAAGGCAATATCATTTCTCTAGCCACTCCAAGAAGAGGGCCCACATCCAGGTCGCATCTCTGGAGTCACTAACAACATGGCTGAACTTTTCAAAATCTGTAAGGAACTCAACCAAGCTAACTGCAGTCTCCACTTCTCCCCTTCCCTCCCAGGCTCTATGCACCACATTGGCCTCAAATTTCTCATCTAAAACACAGGACATCCTGTCCTAACTTCCCTCCAACCTCATCCCTACTCCCTCTCCTGTTCCCCTGCCTCCGTTGGCTCACCTCCTTCCACACCCGCACTCTTCTCCCTCCTGCCCATAGCACCGGATGAGGTCTGTAAACTTGTCCGCTCTATGAAGGTCTCTTCCAAAAAGGTGCTCCACTGCTCTTCTTGGACTATTAAGGACAATATCTCCTCCCTCCCCCCGGCTCTTGTCGACATCTGTGACTACTCCTTCACCACTGACTCTTTACCTCTATCCCTCAAGCACTCCCTTGTGCACCCTGTCTTAAAAAAGCCATCTGCTGGCCCCTCCTAACTATTGCCCTATATCCATTACCCCCTTTATGAAACTGGTCCTCCCCCAACTGAACGCCACACTGAACTTGTTGGTTGCCTCAGTGACCATCAATCTAGATTCCGAGCATTCAGAGGCATGGAAACTGCTCTCCCTAACCTCTGCGAAGACATGCTTGCAAACCTTGACTCAAACTCCTGCTCTTCTCATTCTCCTCAATCTCTCCTCTGCCTTTGACACAGTCAACCATTCTATCCTCTTAAAATGACTCTGTAATACCCTTGGCATCACGGACCGGGCACTGGAATGGCTGAACTCTTTCCTCACAATCGCACTTCCCAGTTGCAACTGGGCCCTTTTACCACCACCACCACACTCTTGACCTGTGGCATCCCCCAGGGCTCTGGCCTATCACCGTGGATCTTCAATACCTATCTCGCCCCTCTAGCTCACCTGATCTCCTCCTTCACGCCCCATTTCCAGTGCTATGCTGACGACACACATGTTTCCGTTAAATTTCCCCCACTACCTCTTCTTCCTCCTCTCACATTCCCAACTGTCTGACCACCATCCAGCCATGGTGTGCTGCTAACGATCTATGTCTTAATGCCAGTAAAACAGAGATCCTTCCAATTGGGACACCTGCGCCTTCCTTTCCTCCTACCCACTTCCCGCCCTCTTTGGGCCCTCTTCTCTCACCTACCTGTGAGGCCACAAAACATGAGGTCATCTTCAACTCCAGTCTCTCCTTCACCCCTCATATTATGGCCCTTGCCAAGAAGGCCCACTTCCAGCTTCACATTGTCAGAGGCATTCTCCCTTTCCCCACCTTCCCCTGAAACTCAATATCTCCAGAGCTTTGGTCCTCTCTGGGCTGGACTACTGCAACAGCCTATTCCTCAATATCCCACTCTCCTCCCTACACCCGCTTCAGCTAATCCAGAGAAGGGATGCAAGACGTATACTTGGCCTCAAGCCCAGGGACCGTATATCTCCAGCCCTAAAATCTCACCACTGATACCCTGTGGCCACGAGGATCAAATTCAAGACCCTCTGTATCATCCACAAGCCCTTCTGAAGCCTAGGACCACGCTATCTCCAACTTTCCCTCCCCAAATTCTCCCCTGCTAGAGCCCTCCACTCCTCTAAGTCCAACTCTTTGATTGTCAAGCACTTTTCCAAGTAGAGAGTTGGGGGTAGGTCTCTCTCCTCGGCTGGCACCTCCCTTTGGAACAGCCTCCCTGCCCCTCTTAGACTTGAGCCGGACCTCCGTAAATTCTTAAGTTCCGGAAACTTCTCAAAACTCTGCTCTTCTCTACCTCTTTTCCTTCCTTGCTAACTGCCCCACAGGCCACTGGTGGCATGATCCTCCTGATTCTCACAGGTTACCAGGCCCTCTACCCAGTTGACACCAGCACCTCCCCCCCATTGCACTGCCCCCTGAGGGCCCCTGCTTGGCGGCTCTGCATCCCACCCTTGGGATTCTTTCACTCTATCACTTAACCTGAGTCGTCCTCCTTGTCTCCCCCTGGACACTTCCTCCCGGGCACCCACCTGCACTTGCCCATTCCCACGCCCATCCCTCTCTTTAGCACTTCTCTTCTCTGCACTTGCACGTCCAAATGCCACCTGGCCTAGTAAGAACATAAATGTTCATTTGTTGGTTTGCCATTGTTATTATTCCCCTTGTTCTCTCCCCTGTTAGTCTTGTGTGCCTTGAAACACAATTCTGTTATATAGGTGCCTAACAAATGCTCAATAAATATATAAAGTATTTGAGTTCTGGTTTGTTCGTCGTACCTGCCACCATGTTCAAGCAAATGACCTAATGGAAGGCCTCCTATTCATTTTAACGTGTATCAGAAAAGTGTGATGAGTAAGATGTGCACTATGATTCATTAACATCACCATGTGTCTGGCGAAATTTACAAACCGCTAGACCTTCATTATGAATTACGCACTGCATACGTGTATCAGAAGTACTTGTACTCGCTCAGTTCCCCTTCTGTTCTTTTTACTCTTGCTTCATTGAACCTCATTTATTTACTTCCTGTTTTATTTTCCCGGTTCTGCTTGGCTCACAAGAGCAAGAGACTGGTCTGAGGCCAACCTGCTATCTCTAAGGAGAGCCTGCTTTGAAAGGAACCTGTTTCTTACAGCCTTCTGAAGGGGAACACCCAGAAAAGCCCGTGCCATTGAAAGGATGTCGATTTTAAACACTATAGATCATGACATCATTCTAAGTTTGTGCTGGAAATTTTGAAGAAAGGAAGTGGGTGTTTCTCACTAAAAATGTCAATGGCCCTCATTACGACCCTTGCGGAAATCGACTGACCGGAGCGCCACAGCGTAAATAGCGTTTCCGCCATTGCACGAAGGAGCAAAGTGCGGCCCATTCCGACCCATCGGGCACGAGCACCACGCCACGGCGGAAGTGCAAAGTCCGCGATGGCGGAAATGACCCCAAAACGGCCCACACCGCCGCCGTACGGCGCCCTAGGTGCAATACCGCCACCCCTCTCAGCGGTCACCGCAGTGTGCGCCTACCGGAAAGTACGGTGACCGGAAATATACGGAAACGGAAGTTAAAACATGGGCCCGGAACGGGAAACATCCCGGCGTACACCTATAAAAACACTAAAACCACACAACCACTAAAATCACCACCCTGAAACACACCCCAACCCGTCAACCACCCTAGCGAAACCAAGAAAAATGGGAAAAGTAGCGAAGAAAGCGTGCGACCGCAAGCGGCAGGTCCACTTCTCCCGTGAGGAACTCACCGTGCTAACAGAGACCCTCCAGGAGAATGCTGCCGTCGTCTTCTCCACGCAAATGACCAGGACGGCACTTGCAAACAAGAAGGCCATATGGGCTCTGGTGGCACAGCGGGTAAGTGCGGTGGGGACCGCACCCCGCACCCCACAGCAATGCCGCAAGCGATGGGACGACCTGCGGATACGCGTCCGCAGCATACTCTCTGCCAACCGCAACATCGCCACAGCCACCGGGGGAGGTCCTGAATCACCCATCAAGTTGACCCCCTGGGAAGAAATCTGTGCCTCCACCATCGGAATGGAGAGCATAGAGGGAGTCGGAGGGATGGAGAAAGGAGTGCAGACATCCGAAGAATCAGGTAGGTGGACCAGACAAAACAATGCCAAATCCACACAGTCCATCCATGTGAAGTACCATGCGTCCACATAGTGCAACAGAAACACATGTCCAGGAGAACGTCCACACACATCGGCCTGATAGCGCACGTTAAAACCCACAATAAATACATAAATAATTAAAAACCCCTAAAACACGCACTACACGTGCAGCAGGCACACCCTAACTGCAGGCTGCCAAACAACTGCACCCTCACTCCACACACAAATCAAAGCACCTCCAAGGCCCCGACCCAAATCACCCTCAGGTACCACCCCAATGCATGTGATACAATGCCATTCCAATTCCCACAGACCCATCAATAACCCTCGCCCTCCTTTACTCCACCACAGGGTCCGATCCAAACGACGAGCTACAGGACACCCCTACCAGCACACCTGCAAAGAGGGCCAAGACCAACGGCCAGAGACCCTCCACCTCAGCTGCACGCATCAAGACACGGCAGCAGCACAAATCAGGTGGCAGCACAGAGGAGGGAACATCAACAGGCACCCCAGCAGCCAGCATGCCCACAACACCACCACCACAGGTCCCCCCAATGGATGCCACAGAAGGCACTGCCTCAGGTGGCAGCAGCACCATAGGCGACACCTCATTGATGGCAGCATGCTCGGACACAGAAAACGGGGATGCCGAAGTCAGATCCATCCATGACCTGTCCCAATCCCCCTGTCTGTCCCATCCCGTACAACATGAGGATACCACGCAGGGGCACCCACAAGACGACGACTGGCCATCCCCCACAAGCCCTGTGGCAAGGCAACATGAGGACAACAGCCCCTCTGCGACACCCCCGCAAATGGCCATGGCCCAGCAGAGGCAACAGTCCCTCGACCAGTTGATCGAACAACAGCAGCAACTGGCCACACTCCTCAAGGACCATGCCGATGAATGTGGGGGCACTAAGGCAGACATAGAAACATCAACTGAGACACTTAGGGCAGAAATGGAGAGAGGCACAGAGACGCTAAGGGCACAAATTGAGAGAAGCACCGAGAGCCTGAGGGGGGAACTGCATGCGACGTCCAAAGACGTATGTGCCGAACTTGCCGCAGTGCGCCGTGTGCTCACTGAGCTCTCGCAAACCCTTAGGGACATGCATGGACGTGAGCAGGCAGACACATCATCCGTTGCAAGTTCCGTCCAGGGCAGCCCCCAACGTAGATCTGGGAGGAACCTGCGCTCCACAGGCAGGGGTGCCCCTGATACCCGCAGAGGGGGCTTGCAATAGCGACAGCCCACTTACAATGAGCATCTTTGGACACTGGTGTTCGGGGGGGAGGTAGGAGGGTGGAGGGGGTGTGTTGGGCTCACTTGGGTGGCGGGTCGATAGGGTGTTCAACATGATATCACATATGCCATAAACAGTGCACGATCAACCAATGAGATGTGTGGACATTGATCTTTGTGTACTAGGCCATCATAGGCGTACAGTCCATATTGTGCATGTCCCAGACACACACAGTGCCACGAGTCCCGTGTCCATGTATCAGCCACCAGGCGTGAGTGCTAGAAGCATACATCAATGAGATGCTGACGAATGTCACGGGCCTCCGGTGCCTCGCAGACTCCATGAGGTGCTGCCACATCCCCACCCTCATCATGACCATCATCAGGTGCTTGCAGTTCTGCGTCATGGGGCATGGGCACATTTCTACGTACGCACATGTTGTGGAGCATGACACATGCCATGACCATCTTTGCAACCTTCTCATGGCGGTACAGGAGTGCCCCGCCAGACCTGCTGAGGCAGCGGAAACGGCCCTTCAGTAGGCCGAATGCCTGCTCAATGACTACACGGGTACGTGAGTGGGCATGGTTGTAGTCCTCCTCATGCTGGTCCCGTGGGTTCCGGACTGGTGTGAGGAGCCATCTCTTCAGTGGATATCCAGCATCACCTGTATGTGGACGAGAAACGTATGATGTGGAATTCCATTGATACGTACGCACACCCCCCCCCCTTCCTGCCAGTACATTGCCAATTCACATACCCCACATCATCATGCATGTAATGAGACTCACCGAGTAGCCAGGATCTGTTCCCTGCGTGTCGCTCCATGTAGCGTGGTATTGTAGAGTTCCTCAAGACCATAGAATCATGGGTTGATCCAGGGAATCGGGCACAACAATGCGTAATGATCCTGTTGGAGTCACACACCATTTGTACATTCAGGGAATGAAATTGTTTTCGGTTGCGGTACTGGGCCTCCATGGCATGTGGGACGACCAATTCAACATGGGTGCAGTCGATGGCACCAATGCAACCCGGTATGCCGGCAAGTGCATGGAATCCCACTTTTGTGTTGGTAATTTCCTGCTCCGAGCGTGGTAGAGAGATGTAGTCGTCTGCGTGCTGCAGGAGGGCATCGAGCACTTGGAATAGTGTCCGTGAGAACAGTGGCTGAGAAATGCCATGCAACTGTCCGACTGTGTGCTGGTAGGTGCCTGTGGCCAGGAAGTGGAGTACAGACACCACCTTCAGTAGGGGTGGGATGGCGGTTGGGCTATCTATCATGCTGACTAGGTCAGCCTGTGTCATGTCCACAATGGCGGCTATGGTGTCCCGGTCCAGACGGTAGAGGGTGTGGATCTGCTCATCAGTGAGGTTGAACGGATGTGCTCGGAGGCGTGGGATTGCGGGCTGCCTGCGTGGTGGTAGTGGCTGTGCTGCTGGGCCTTGCTGGCCCTGCCTTGGCCTCCTCCTCCTCCTGCGTCTCCTCCGTGCGGCTGGTTGTAGTTGTTGTTCGTCTTCTTCTTGGAGTCGGAGCACTTGCAGTGCTATCAGGTCCCCCAGGGCCAACATCGCGAGTCCTGCCGGTAGCATTTCGCTGTGGTTGTGGGAGGAGACTGGCTGTGCAATTTATGTGTTTCCAGGCTGTATGGCCTCCACCTGTGGTGATTAATTCCACCTGTGCAAACTGCTCTCCCCTTTGGCCGAGCACGTCCCGCGCACAACGCTGCAAATCGGGGAATGGTATCTTGCTATTGCAATCATGTATTTGTACCCGATGGCCGTGTAAGATTGGTTGATATGTACATTCTGCTGTGGTCCCATTGTTTCCCATACTATCTGTGCAGTCGCGAACGGACTTGTGAAGGGTCAGTGGAACGTAGTACTCGAGTAACGGTGGGCCCTCATGCATCACTGTACCGAGTTGCAACGACGGGCGTGGCTTCCCATTTGTGGGTGAAGGCAGTTGCCATTTTCACACACAGCCGCACTCGATGGAATAATTAGTGATTTCAAACGGCCACAGATGCCTTTTCGACGTGATGTTGCAAATGAGGAATTCGAAGGGCGGCGCTTTCGGTTTCCAGGTAGCGGCGAGGAGATGCCCACAGGTCTGACTGCAAATATAACGTTCTCTTGTACTATGTCCTTGAGACAGGGCCCATGGCGAGGGAGCAATGATTGATATGAATAGTTTGGGATGCGCAATAGCTACTTGGGCGATGAGGCCGTCCGTTCCAAAATTCATGTTACTTCACAACACTGGATTTACGGGCTGGGGCACTGTGGATTTAGCAGGCTGCATTACGCACAGACTCAATGGATGTTTCTAATGTTATGTGAGTAATTATTCAGGCGTTTTGATCCCGGGATGAGGGAATGATGAATGGATGCATGGGCAGGTGATTTGATACAGAGTTTGCCATGTACAGGGCTTCTTGGGATCTATCCGCCTCCCCTACGCTATGTGATGCAGGGCTGCCATAGTGGGACCATCGTCTATCTGGCCTTGTTGAGCCCTCCCTGTCTCGACGCGCCCTCAGACACTTGTGTCCATGCACGTTAACATTCCCATCTGATGGATTCTGTTTTGACAGACGCATGCACAGGTACACTCGTTTGTGATGGTGTTTGCACCTCGATATAGATGGTCATGAGTCGCAAGTGGTTTTGGGGTGGTGATGATCCTTTTGAGTGGGCTAGCATGCATATGGCTGTGGATTTCGTGTGATCATTGAAGTGAGTTGTTCGAATGCAGTTCTGATGGCCATTCTGTTCTTGTTCTTTTCTTTTGGTTGACAGGTATCTCCTCCCCTTTTGCCACTGCCATCTGTATGCCACTCCTGCAGATGGATTTTACTCCCGACACCTGCTGCTTCGTGTTAATCGGTGGAGCAGCATTACGATCTTATGGGACGATCGCCAATGGCCCACATGCCCTTACGCAGTACTGGTGGCTCGGAGCAACATTTCGGCCTTTCAGCTGGACTAGTGCCTCCCCATTGGGTCGGCCCTGCGGTTCTGTGCGCTTCCATGTTGCCTTTTCGTACGTGAATGTGGCTCTGTGTACCATGGGGGAACAGGGCGACACACAGGTAGTGGCTGGTCATTTCATGCGGATGCAGCCCACAATGGTGATTAGTGTTTTGTAGTTCATGGCCTGATGGCTGTATGGGCTTGGTGACTTTGATGTGCATTAAATTTCTATTCTGATTTGGCCCGTGTAGCTTTTTTCTTTGCAAGTGATGTGGCATATGCCTATTTGGGGGGCGATGTATTGTGAGGAGATCTGCATTGGGTTCCAGCTTCGGGGTTTAGTTGCGTGGTACTGTGCTGGGCGCGTTTGCCTACGAAGCACAGTGAGGTCAGGGATGGGGGCTGCCAATATGACTGTTTGAATGTTGTCATGCTCAGGGGCGGGGGATTGGGTTTTGTGTAACAGATGCCGGTCAGCCAGGTGGACTGGTGGAATGATGTGTTTTTCGGAATATTGCTGGTCACAGGTGCCTGTGTTTGCGTGCGTTTCTTGGTGGGGGACTGTGGTCATGTCCATTGGGATGGCTTCTGTATTCGTGCCATCTGTGCCCTGCAGCTCCCATTGGCCCCTCTTGTGTTTCTTTTGTTCGTTGCCATGCAGGGGTGACTTGTACATTTCAATGGTTGCATTGTGACTTCATTGCACCTACGGGGAGTTGTACTTTGTGGGCAGGGAGCGGTGTACAGGCACTCAGTGGGGCCGTTTACGGTTGATTCGCGATGCCGTACTTCTCGCCATGGCGGAATGGTACATTACGCCATGCCTGATGGCGTTAGGTACATGTCCGCTAGGGTCGGAATTGGCGTACCCTTGCGCCATGGTGGTGTTTGCGGTTTGGCATGGCGCGCGCGCGCGTGCTTGGTGCAGTTAGCGTTGGCGTTCACTACGGTGTCGCTAATGGCTTCGTACTTTCCGGTGACGGGTCATAGTCGCAACGAGCGCTATTCGATGGCGGAATTGCATTTCCGCCATCGTTTTCACCTTTCCGCCAGGGTCGTAATGAGGGCCAATGTCTAAAGCATCTCTTTATGCCTTGATTCTTGATTGAACGCCCTTGATAAAGGGCTTCGTGGGAGGGCCGTGGCTTGTAGGTTGTGCATCCTTCATTCTGAAGTGGGTGGTTTTCGCTTTCTGTTTTCTGTGTGACATATTTTTTTTTTTTAAAGGATGTCACCCGAATAAACATGCGATTCGCAGTGAAAGAACGGAAATCGCAGTGCAAGTGCAAATATCGCAGGGAAACCAGCGCACATCTATTAATGGAAGTCCGTGCGCGAGTAAAATCTGGGATGTGCGCTGAAAAAGTGCATGGCGCACGGTGGCGCACAGGTCATCTAACGGCGTGCGCTAAGGCCACAGCGAAAGCGCACATAGCGCGACGCATGTAACAAAAGTAGGCGGAACATGGGGCGTGACACGCGGAATGGGGAACAACTCGTGAAAATGTGGGCGTCACGGGGGAAGTACAGGAGGCAAGTGCGCGGAACGCCCACACGCTCGCCTACAACACATATTCATGGAATCGAATAGGGCAAAACAGCGCACGGGCAAAGACGCGCACAGGCCTAAACACGTCCGCCACACGAAGGCAGGCGGTCACGTCCCTGCGCATGAAAAAAATGTGCGCCAAAATGTGCGCCCACAAAAAGCAGGTATATATAGGTAGCATGTGCGTGTATTTTGGGGGTGCGTGGGAAGTTCTACACGCTATTTGCCCTGGTGGAGCGGGGTACATGTATTACAGGGGTTTGCGTGAAGTTTCACACGCGATAGGCCTGAGTACGTGTATTTCAGGGGTGCGCGTGAAGTTTCACACGCGATTGGCCTGGGTACATGTATTTCAGGGGTGCGCGTGAAGTTTCACACGCGATTGGCCTGGGTACGTGTATTTCAGGGGTGCGCGTGAAGTTTCACACGCGATTGGGCCTGGTCGAGCGGGGTACCACTCTCCTTCTGCCTTGCGTGTAGAAGAACGCGTAACCAACACCCACCCGCTGTGAAGTAATAGCGTGTGAACCCCAACGCCTGGAAAACACACGCACCGCACCCCACAAAAAGCATGTACAGGCCCGTGTGCAATACGTTACAGAGGCGCTTACGCGCTGAGGGCCTTTGGTCCAATGAAATCGCGTATGCGTGCTGACGCGCCTACGCGCTAAGGGACTTTCCTCGAATTACACGCTGACGTGCAAGAATTATATGTGCCAAATCACTCCGTATCAAGCTGGCCCTGCGAAAACATACGGAAGACCACGCTCCTGCCCAAAAGGCTGAATTACTGCCCCCCAGAGCCCTGACCAGCCTCCCACGAGCTATCTGCTGCTGCCTGCCTGCTGCCATCGTGCCCTGCCATTTTGTGCCTGCACATCTGCCATCTGCATGGGTCCAGTTGCTGTGTCCACCCCTGCTGGAACAGAAGACTCCCGACTGGTATACCATCGCTCCACAGCCCAGCCCCAGGACCCAGTTGCCCACCCACGCCTGCCTCGGGGGTCGCCATGTCGGGGCAAACACCATCTGAGACCACTGGCAACCCCCAGCCAGAGGGGCAGAAGGCCCCCAGCTTCAGTCAGAAGGAAGTTGGTGTCCTGGTGGAGCTTGTCCTGGGGCATTATGATGCCCTCTTCGGATCATCACGCGCCAACAAGGAAGGACGGGACAGGATCTGGGACGACTTTGTGGTTGCCATCAATGCGGAGGGGGTGGCAACCCGCAACATCAAGCAAGTCAAGAAGCGCTGGGAGGACTTGAGGTCCAGGACCCTCTTAAAGGCCCGGTGCCTCGTGGAGGGGGGCCGGGGCCGCATGAGTACCATCCAGCTGAGGGTCCTGGAACACGTACGCCCAGCGCTCCACGCCCATATCCTTGAGAGGCAGACCCGTCTGGAGTTGAGCTATCTGCTGCTGCCTGCCTGCCTGCTGCCATCGTGCCCTGCCATTTTGTGCCTGCACATCTGCCATCTGCAGGGGTCCAGTTGCTGTGTCCACCCCTGCTGGAACAGAAGACTCCCGACTGGTATACCATCGCTCCACAGCCCAGCCCCAGGACCCTGTTGCCCACCCACGCCTGCCTCGGGGGTCGCCATGTCGGGTCAAACACCATCTGAGACCACTGGCGATCCCCAGCCAGAGGGGCAGAGGGCCACCAGCTTCAGTCAGAAGGAAGTTGGTGTCCTGGTGGAGCTTGTCCTGGGGCATTATGATGCCCTCTTCGGATCATCACGCGCCAACAAGGAAGGACGGGACAGGATCTGGGACGACTTTGTGGTTGCCAACAACGCGGAGGGGGTGGCAACCCGCAACATCAAGCAAGTCAAGAAGCGCTGGGAGGACTTGAGGTCCAGGACCCTCTTAAAGGCCCGGTGCATCGTGGAGGGGGGCTGGGGCTGCATGAGTACCATCCAGCTGAGGGTCCTGGAACGTGTACGCCCAGCGCTCCATGCCCAGATCCTTGAGAGGCAGACCCGTCTGGAGTTGAGCGGTAAGTGGCCAAGCATTGCTGTGTGAGACAGGGCATGCTGCAGTCTGCTGGTTGTCTGATACTTGCCTGTATGTGTGACATGGGCCATGTACGTATGTGTGTGTGCAGGGACATCATGGTCATTCATGTGAGACCAGTAATGTGTGAACCACATGGTTGGTGCATGTGTTTAAATGCAACATGGGGAGCTCTATGCGGAATGGACACATGAGAGCATGCCAGTCTCTGTTCCTGGACATGGGTGAGGGTGAGGGATGGGTGCTGATGCCATGTACATGTATGGTGTCCATGTCTGTGTGTCTGACCTGCGTGTCTGTGACTTGTGAATGCCATGGATGCATGACACATGTCTGTGACAATGTTCAGATTCACTGATGCAGCCTAGTCATCCTTGTATCCACTGTGTCTGGGGTGTACGAGGCCAGATGGATGAAACTACGGTGAAGTGTGTGCTGAAGTGTGTGCATGTGATAGGCATGACCCATGATGCATGTGAGTTTCAAACCAACATTGTATGTTTCAAGAGTCCCTTGGACATGTATGCTAATGTCCATAGCATGCGCCATGCCTGTTACTGAATGTGTTTTGCCTGCACTGACCCATGTGTTGTGGAGGGACATGATGGAAGTGATGTTTGACAGTGCCACTCATCTGCCATTGCTTCCTGTCTAGGGGACCATTGTACATTACCCTGATGCTTGTGTTCTATGTCTCCCTCTACACAGTGGCAAGTGAAGAAGAGGGCGGTGTGGAGCAAAGCGGTGGGGATGCCCCCACGGCTGCAGCGGAAGGGGTGGGGGAGCCCCCACAGGGGCTTGTAACGGCGGAAGATGGTGTGGAGCCATCCAGGTTGGTGGTTTCCACAGAGGAGGAGGAGGCCGCTACTGAGCTGCACATGGGGCCTGGTGGGGGTGGTACCACTGGTGCAAGTGGTTCAGTCCAGGGGCAGGGGCATGAGGCAGCACAGGTCGACGTGGAGCGGCCTGTGCATGTCAGTGTCCCTGACACTGTGACTGCACCACCAGGGATGCCCCATCCCAGGCCCGTCCGCAGGTAGGGGGATGTCCATGTCATCTGACACTCCTCTACCTGCGGACGAGGGGACCCCTCGCCGTATGGAGAAGGTCCTGATTGGGGTCGCGTTGCGCACGGGTGTCATTCGTGATGACGTGCGTGCTTTCCGGAGGGAGCACGCACATCATCACGAAGAGCAGCGTGCCAACGTGGCCCAGTTGGGAGCGACCATGGTCGGGGGTGTCGTACATGTGTCGGCCACTCTGGTGACCCTCTCCTCCTCTGTGGAGGCTATGCGCCAGTCGTTCTCCGTGCCGTCTTCCGGCCCAGATGCCACCAGGCCCCCTGTGGACCTGCCCCGAACAACGCAGCCAGCTCGGTGGGGCTCCCATCCCTGCCACAGTCGGGAGTCGGAGGTCCAGCAGGGGTGGACACACCAGCAACTGGACCCCAGCAGATGGAGGATGTGCCGGCATCATCGGGCAGGGCACGTGCACGACGGTGGATTCCATCAGCCTGGATGCCATCGTGCTGGCAGAGGCAGTTGCGTCGGAGGCAGCGGCAGGCTCGACGTGGGGACATCTACATCAGAGGGGCAGGCATCGGCTGGAGGGCAGGAGAACCCTGGAATGGGAGTGTCTTCCGTGTGGCAGCGGTTGGGCCAGCAGATAGGTGCAGAGTGCCGGCAGGCAGAGGCGGAACGGCTCACAATGGTCAGGGCGGAGAACTTCATGCGCAGGGCGCTGAGGCGGGCTGAGTGCCTCGAGGGTATTCGCAGGGAGTTGGAGCTGGACACCGCATTATTCCTGCGAGACCTCTGGGCCAGTTAACATGCCCGCCTCCAAGCCATTGAACAGGAGTTCGATGATGCCCTGGCCCATGACATCAACCAGTGAGCCGTTGGACTTGCCCGCCGCCATTGTATATAGTTCATTAGTGTTAAGTTTCCTTTCTTTTTTTCTTCCCTTTGGGGCGCATGGACTATGCCCCACATTTTTGTATATAGTTGTTTATTCTGTAGGCTTTTTTGTAGGTTTCCTTTGGACAATTGGGCTCATGGACCCAGGATTTCATCCTTGTAAATAGTTGGAGTGTGCATTTGTCGGCTTTTTCTTTTTTGATTTTTCCATGGAACAATGGATTTTACTTTTTCATTTCGGTTTGGATTTGCTTTGTTGGAAGGAGACTTTGGAGACATTTTTGATTTCATATATTTTGGATTCTGATTTCCTTTTATTATCATTATGTGACATTCTGCATTGTTTTCCTTATGTCCATTGTTTGGTATTTGATTTTCTTTCACCACATTTTTTGTTCAATACATTTGTTTCCGTACTTCAATGTGTGGTATTCTCTCATTGGCTTCATGCATGTCACGATGTGGGTGTTCACATTCACTGGCACCCATTGTGTGTGTGTGACGGACATGTGCTGATGTACATACATGCCATTTGGGTTGTTTCATGTAATTGGTATTTCAATGTGGGGTGTATGTTATGCTTGGTTGGTTATTTGGGCAGGGGTGGTGTGCCGTGGGATTTTGGTGGACATGAGGGCCATGGTTGTGGGTCATGTTGACATGTTGGGGGGGGAACATGAGTAGGACATGAGTGGGGGCCTGCTGGCAGGTGCCCCTGACTGCTGGGGGGTGGGGGTGCTGGGGGACATGAGTGGGACATGAGTGGGGGCCTGCTGGCAGGTGCCCCTGACTGCTGGGGGGTGGGGGTGCTGGGGCACATGAGTGGGACATGAGTGGGGGCCTGCTGACAGGTGCCCCTGACTGCTGGGGGGTGGGGGTGCTGGGGGACATGAGTGGGACATGAGTGGGGGCCTGCTGGCAGGTGCCCCTGACTGCTGGGGGGTGGGGGTGCAAGGAGACATGAGTTGGTGATCATATTGCAACGTGACATGTGGCTTGGCTGAGGGGAATGCCCATGGTGGCGGGGCTGCCTGCGGGACATGATCAGGGATGCAGGGTAGTCCCCTGTGGTGTGGGCTGCCTGCAGGGGCCGTGGAGGGGGTAGAGGGGACACCTGGGAGGACCCACACTGCCAATTCATGTGCAAAACTTCCTGCACACCCCTTAAATACACGTACCCAGGCCAATCGCGTGTGAAACTTCCCGCGCACCCCTGAAATACACGTAACCAGGCCAATCGCGTGTGAAACTTCCCGCGCACCCCTGAAATACATGTACCCAGGCCAATCGCGTGTGAAACTTCCCGCGCACCCCTGAAATACACGTACCCAGGCCAATCGCATGTGAAACTACCCGCGCACCCCTGAAATACACGTACCCAGGCCAATCGCGTGTGAAACTTCCTGCGCACCCCTGAAATACACGTACCCAGGCCAATCGCGTGTGAAACTTCCCGCGCACCCCTGAAATACACGTACCCAGGCCAATCGCGTTTGGAACTACCCACGAGCCCCTGAAATACACGTACCCCGCTCCCCCAGGCCCAATCGCATGTGAAACTTCCCGCGCACCCCTGAAATACATGTACCCAGGCCAATCGTGTGTGAAACTTCCCGCGCACCCCTGAAATACATGTACCCGGGCCAATCGTGTGTGAAACTTCCCGCGCACCCCTGAAATACACGTACCCAGGCCAATCGCATGTGAAACTACCCGCGCACCCCTGAAATACACGTACCCAGGCCAATCGCGTGTGAAACTTCCCGTGCACCCCTGAAATACACGTACCCAGCCCAATCGCGTGTGAAACTTCCTGCGCACCCCTGAAATACACGTACCCAGGCCAATCGCGTGTGAAACTTCCCGCGCACCCCTGAAATACACGTACCCAGGCCAATCGCATGTGAAACTACCCGCGAGCCCCTGAAATACACGTACCCCGCTCCCCCAGGCCTAATCGCGTGTGAAACTTCCCGCGCACCCCTGAAATACATGTACCCAGGCCAATCGCATGTGAAACTATCCGCAAGCCCCTGAAATACACGTACCCAGGCCAATCGCATGTGAAAATACCCGCGCACCCCTGAAATACACGTACCCAGGCCAATCGCGTGTGAAACTTCCCGTGCACCCCTGAAATACACGTACCCAGCCCAATCGCGTGTGAAACTTCCTGCGCACCCCTGAAATACACGTACCCAGGCCAATCGCGTGTGAAACTTCCCGCGCACCCCTGAAATACACGTACCCAGGCCAATCGCGTTTGGAACTACCCACGAGCCCCTGAAATACACGTACCCCGCTCCCCCAGGCCCAATCGCATGTGAAACTTCCCGCGCACCCCTGAAATACATGTACCCAGGCCAATCGTGTGTGAAACTTCCCGCGCACCCCTGAAATACATGTACCCGGGCCAATCGTGTGTGAAACTTCCCGCGCACCCCTGAAATACACGTACCCAGGCCAATCGCATGTGAAACTACCCGCGCACCCCTGAAATACACTTACCCAGGCCAATCGCGTGTGAAACTTCCCGTGCACCCCTGAAATACACGTACCCAGCCCAATCGCGTGTGAAACTTCCTGCGCACCCCTGAAATACACGTACCCAGGCCAATCGCGTGTGAAACTTCCCGCGCACCCCTGAAATACACGTACCCAGGCCAATCGCATGTGAAACTACCCGCGAGCCCCTGAAATACACGTACCCCGCTCCCCCAGGCCTAATCGCGCGTGAAACTTCCCGCGCACCCCTGAAATACATGTACCCAGGCCAATCGCATGTGAAACTATCCGCAAGCCCCTGAAATACACGTACCCCGCTCCCCCAGGCCCAATCACGTGTGAAACTTCCCGCGCACCCCTGAAATACACGTACCCAGGCCAATCGCGTGTGAAACTTCCCGCGCACCCCTGAAATACACGTACCCAGGCCAATTGCATGTGAAACTACCCGCGCACCCCTGAAATACACGTAACCCGCTCCGCCAGGCCCAATCGAGTGGGAAACTACCCGTGAGCCCCTGAAATACACGTACCCAGGCCAATCGCATGTGAAACTTCCCGCGCACCCCTGGAACACACGTACCCAGGCCAATCGTGTGTGAAACTTGCCGCGCTCCCCTGAAATATACATACCCCGCTCCCCCAGGCCCGATCGCGTGTAAACTTCCCGCGCACCCCTGGAATACACATACCCAGGCCAATTGCGTATAAAAATTCACACGAACAACTGTTATACACGTACCCCACTCGCACAGGCACTTTCGCATGTGGAAGTCACCGCGAAACCCGTAATACACGTTCCCCACTTGGCGTTTGCTGTTTGGCATTCCGGAAAACTGGTCCAGGGTTGGCGTAGCCCTTTGCGCTGGATTGGGGATTTTGATGGCTTTTCCTTGCGCAAGGGCGTTCTTGGGGGCATAACTGGCGCTGCTGAAGGGTTGCTACGCCACTCTGCGCCACGGCTGCTTTTGGAGGCTAAAATCCATGAATACGCTGTGCGCGGAAATCGATTTTAGCACACGCGGCTGGCACAGACATTCGCACGGGAACACTGTGCGCCAGCCGCGTGCGCCACTTTTGTGCGAATTTCTATGAATTACCCTGTGAGTTTGCATTTCTCTAATTCGATAAGTGCGTGACACAAAGTTGCTGCTGGTCGAAGGTTGGATGGAGTTTCCTGGTGGAGACCAATAAATCAGGTTTAAGTTGTAAATGTAATGTATGTCTGTCAACCTCACGCTAGTGCATACACTGCTATAGAGATCAAAGGCAGGGCAAGCGAACAGGCCACAATTCAGAGGTACAGATTTTTCATAGAAATGCAGAGACTGTAATGCACAGCTGAACACGGGCAGCTGTTGGGGTGTACTGGTAACAGCCTAAATGCTGACTTGGTAGACCCTTTGGCAAGGCACCATTCACCCTGATAAGCCTCTTATTATTATTATCGTTATTATTATTATTATTATTATTATTATTATTATTATTATGACTAATATTATTAGGGTATTTATTGAGCATATACTTACCTTTTGGAAGCAACAGAGCGCTTTATAGTCAGAGGCGGAAGGACTGGGTGTGGGGAGTAGAGATACAAGGGAGCGGGGAGTGACCAACGGGTGAAGGGTGGGAAATGTGGCAGCAAGCGATCTACAAGCAATCCGGAGAGGAGACAGTAGGGATCAGATTACCCAGTCTCAGGTTGGATGGAGAGGGGATGGTTTGTGGACTTAGGTGTTAGGAAGGAGTCATTCCTTGAAGAGGAGGGTCTTCGGCTCCTTCCTGAAATGTATAAGCATGGGGGCGGGTCTGGTGCTGACGGGGAGCAGGTTCCATAGTCTTAGGACATAGAAAAGACCTGGCATCTGGTTCTTTCCTTCCTGCACGGAAGGAGTTTTAGTCTGCACATGTCTTTGCTTCTGGTGGATCATAGGCCCGATAGATGCTGAGTTTCTCACAGAGGTAGCATGGGGAAATCAGGGTGACAGCCTTGCAGATGATGCAGTAGGTTTTTAAAATTGATACATGATAGCAGTGGATGCTAGTGTACTGTGATGAGGATTGGCGTGATGTCGAATTTGCAATCCTTTGATGAGTCATGCTGAGGCAGGCAGGACACATCTCAGGTGTTCCAGGGTAGTCAACGAAAGGTCTTCCCAAAAGGGCAATGCCAACATCCAAGTGGCAGAGGACCAAGCCTTGGACAGCAGATCTGACCTTTTTTTTTGGGAGGAAGGGCTTGATTGTACGCAGTAGAGAAAGCTGGTAACAAGCCGCTTGTGCATTTCTTGTTATGTGCTGTTTGAAGGAGAGGTGTCAGTTGATGTTGATCCAAGGGACCTGGGGCAGGTAGCAAGCTGGTGTGCGAAGCACTCGAGGTTTATGGCAGAGAACCAGGTATGAATGTCAGGGACGTCATTTAAGGATTGACAGGTTGCACCTGCGACCCCTGATGTCTCCCTTGCTACCACTGTTGTCTCCCTTTCTACCCATTCAAAAAATCTTTATTTTTTGGTTGTTTTTGTTTTACATTGAAGCTCCTGGGCTGTGGCCAGCGCCATGTGCATCTTTGTTTCTGGAGTGGATGGCTTTCTTGTCCAGCAGTGACCATAAATAAGAAAGAATAGGAATAACAAATAATTTGTCTTTCTGGAATTCTATACAATAATTGCTAGACTCATTAAAGGTTTATTTCCAGCGCACTTCAGGGAGTGCGTCACTGATTTAGTCTGTTCTTAAACACTTCAAATTCGCAATGTAGACAAAAACTTCCAAAAAGCATTTAGAGTAGAATAAGCATCCATTTCAGACTCTGAATTTTGTGTTTCGCAAGCTGCAGTTATAGCATGTTTATTTCTGCGTTGTCTCTGTTACAATCATCACAATACATTCCATCTCGGTGTCCTCGGTCACTTGACAAAATCCTTGTGCCTAAAAGCTTGTGTACAGTGAAGAAATGTTTGACCATAGCACATAAAGTGGCCATTGATTTCATTGTGCCACAATTAATGCTTTGTTGTAATGTGTCTATCTTTCCTATCTCCATGTCATGCAGTTCAGGAAGTTTGCATGTATGAGGTAACGAGTGCCTAGAGTACGGGATGCCATGAGAGTGTGCTACACAGTTATGAACCCTCCCAATGGAATGTATTTTGCCACCCTATGAAGCCTGGAAAGTAGACCCACACATGCTTGACATGTGACCAACTTTGCACCAGACCTGCAGATGAACTGGCCTGCTGTTAAATCTCAGTTACCTGTTTAATGGTATCCACTACTGAGTGCAATTTGCTTTCTGACTTTGAGAGCATTCAGACATGTAATTGCTCATTTTACTATAGCTGGTACAGTAGCTATGGTCGGTAAGATAGCTCAGCAGGTTGAGTGCTCGTAGCTACTATGTGTTTGTGATCTGCAGGTTGCAGGTTCGAATTCCGGCAACACCAACTAAGTCTTTCATCATTCTGAGGTTGATAAATTGGCACCAACACAGGTTGGGTGATATTGTATGTATTTTTATTCTATCTAAAGCGTTTAAGCGTAAGTGCCATATAATAAAACATCATTATCATTTGGCCTTCGATGTCTGCTTCCATTCACCGTAATTTGATAATATGAGCCTATACACACTGATGTTAACGATACATATGGTGATCCATTCTTGTATGAAATGTATATCACATTACAGTAACATAGTGACCATGTTTTTCATAGTGTGCCTAGGAACAGTTGCTATGTGATGCCACTTCCTTTTTTGTCAATGGGTGAACGGTCATGTTCCATTGCTTCCCTTGATGTCACTTCAAATTGTGGGGTCAAATGGCATCACTTCCAGTGATGTCATCAGAGGTCAAGGGTCATGCGATGTCACTTCCGCTACCCCTGGCATTTTGGTAAAATGACGTCCCTGATGAATGCCATGGTGTTCAGCATTGTAGGTCAGAAGTAGTTATTCAGTCTTTGAGAGGTTGAGCTTCAGAAAGGCACAGGACATCCACTACTGGATCAATGTGAGGCAGGCCTTGAGGCTGTGGATGTCTTCGATGGAGGAAATCTTGAGGTGGGGCTGAATGTCATCTGCATATTGGTGGATGTGAATGTTGTGTGTAGCCAGGAGGGTTCTGTTTGTTTCCATGTAAAGACTGAAGTTAACTAGGGTGAGGGGTGGGCAGGGCTTTGATGATGAGGTTGAGGATATTGCCTTTCCTGTGTATTGGGTCTTTCATGTGCTGTGTGAGGTTCAGAGTGGCAAGTAGGTAGTGGAGTTCTTCCTTCATCACTTAGTTGCTGGGTTGCCAGGGATGTTAAAGTCGCAGAGAAAGATGCTGTTGCCATGAGTAAGAGACATGGTAGTGACCAAGTCTGTGAAGTCTTTGATGAAGTAAGTGTTTGGTTTGGTGGTCTGTAAATGTTATGTTAAAGGTTCTAACACCACATACTGTTGCCACTTGTGTGTTTCCTTGGACCTGTGGCAGCTCTGTAAAGCAAAATGGTAGGGGGGTAAGTTAGCTGGACTCAGCGGGAAAAAGAAGCAAGAGAGCTGTTATGTGCAGTTGGCAGCTTCACTTTGGTTGACACTGTTCACTGAGCGTAGGTGTGTTTTCGGTTGGTAGTGTAAGATATTTAGTCTTATTGGGGAAAATTTGGGATTTGGCGGTATTTTCTTACTGTAAAAATATTGATGGTAATTTGGTGGTAAATTAGTCTTGCATTTATATTGGGTTTGGCATCACATTATTTTAGTGATCATACCTTGTTAGCTTATATTGGTGGTAATTTTAGTGGTATTTTGTTTTGCTGTATTTATGACTGTGGTATAGTGATGAGCATGGTTTTCTTCCTTATACTATAACCCCATCATAAAACACAACTTTCCTTTCTATTAGAATAACTCCTAGTTGTCTGTAGAGAGCTCCAGACCTATGCATTTGATAAGAACCCAATGATTTTATTTAGAGCGCCCCCTATAGTTTGTGGCTGGTATCACTGGCTTAAAAAGAGAAAAGTGGACAATAGAAGCGCACCATATTAGCAGAGGTTTAGAGTGATCTAAAAAGTAATAGGCTGATAGTTAATTAATTCAGAAATGGATTTGAGGTGCAGAGGAGAGAGATGCAACCTTGACACCTAGGTTGAGCGAAATACAGAAAAGCCAAACAAGTTCCCAGTTCAGGAAGTCACGTCCCCTGCACACTTTTGTGTGTCTGGAATACCAGACCAATAATTCATAATTTAGATTCACAGTATTTACAGTAAATATTTATATTATATATCTTAGAAAAGAAACAATTTTGAAATAATAATTTTTCAGTCAAATTAGGTCACAAGAACCAGTCTTCATTTTATTCATGATGATTCAGCTGTAGATGGCCCGACGCGTTACGAGTGATTACACACTCTTCATCAGGGGCAATTCAAATTCTAGGAAAAGATATATGTACAATATTTACGTTCAAAGTCAAACAATAGACCTTTAAGTCAATACTTAATTAATATAAAAAAACCCAGTCAAGAAAACATTCTATAAATCATCAATTAGTCCTAAGACCTCAAAAAATGTATTGAATACCTATTGCCAATGGCATAGTATATCATTATTATACATTTAAGTACAGTAGGAATACATTTCCATCAAATTCTGAAACAGACATTGGTCATATTATGTCTATAACTGCCAAACAAAGGGTACAACAGGAGGAGGAGCCTAATTGGAACTGCATAAAGGTCAGTATGACTCTGGCAGATTTAGATGATAGAAGATAAGGGAGATTAGGGAGTCTGACCTTGTGATATTTTCATAAGATGCTTCTAAATTCAAGCTGATGGATTACTCTTCAGATAATGAGCCACGCTCATATTGGGGTTGAAAAATTCTAAGCTGGAAAAGATATCCTATCTGTAGAAGAAGGGTAAACATAAGTGACTGCTCGACTGAACGTGATAGGACATAGAAAATGACAATATTTGAAAAAAGAGAGTAAAAGAAGAGCTATGACTTACTATAGTCTGCAGGAAAGCTCGAAAGAGATGGTTCAATCAAGGTAAGCGAGTGAAAATGACTAATCTCCGACGTGGAGCATGGTCTAGAGAAGAAAATATAATAAAGGTAGAGGCCTGTCAGTACTTTAAGATAAGTATTGTAACTTCTATGACAAGCCATGAGAAAGGTAGCTCAACAGAGCAAGAGAATTCTTGCCTATAGCCAGCAGCGTTGCAGAATGGAATCAGAATACACGTGAGGATGTCCGACTCCATTGGCAAAGCCACAGCAACTTAAATACAGTGTTGGTGGATGACGTCATCACGCGCATGCGTGTGTGACGTCTCTGGGTAAAATGAAAATAGTGCCAGAGAATAGTAATGTGGATCAACCAGAGTAAGAAGGTGTAGAACATGAATGGGAACCTTAACAACAGTAATGTACAACCCTGATGAGTATCCCAGGGGATGTATCTTGTGTATTTATCAAACACTGTTTACATGATGACATCATCACGCTGGTGCGCGGGTGACGTCACATGTAAACAAAGCCAAATTTGTTGGTCAGATCAAGGGAGTGAGCTGTTAGAGAAAAAAAACAAAGGCAGTTAAACGAAATTTAAAAGAAAGGATTCATCATCATGATCCTATTCTTGAGGAAAAAATGTAAACATCTACGGCGGAACGGTAAATGAGTAAGTCTCTAAAACGGAGAACTCATAAGATATATAGTAGCGAGAGGGGATCAAAAGGAAACTATATCAACTCATGGAAGTGAGTAGGCCAATGCTTCAATGCCTATAAAAAGTAAATATTGAGCAGCGGATGACTGCAGTTGAAATAGTTAGTCATGAAAAACAATTAAAAACAATTAGGCCTGAAAAACAATCATGGGCTATTTAGTATTGGCAGTGTGGGTCACTCACCTGATAACTCGCTCTGAAAGCAAGACCCCTTTTATTTCAGCGGACTAACGGGTGTATCGGCCTTCACTATGTTAGTTGGTAGACACATCCAGTAATCTATGTGTCACAAAGTATCACTGGCTTATTTACATCCAGTAATCTATGTGTTAGATCCTTTCCCATCAGCATGCAAGGAAAGAAAACAACCTCTGCCTTATAACTGTTTCTAATAGTTTTCTCTGGTTTGTTATTTTTCCTGCATTAGTAAATTGGCAAATGCACTACTGAACAGATATGAACCTCCCCTGTATACTATATATATATATATATATAAATGAATTCACAGATGCAAAAATGACACCAAAATCCCATTTGTTTTTATATACACTCATTATATTATACACAAATCTTATTCACATGTCATTCATGTTTACCATGGTTACATTGCATCGTCACCTGGAATATAAAAAGAAAACAAAACAGAACAAACAGATCTTTTGAAACATCAAACAGATCTTTTGAAACATGGGTTAATGTTCCCACATTCTAAACATGGCAAATAATAAACATGCAGTGACTTCCTGACTTCCCCGCCCTGTGATAAACCTCAGCCACTCATACAGCATTTTCCATGGTCCTCACTTGGCACATACATATCTTACCACGATTAGTATTTCTTTGAAGCTCCCAGCACCCCCTTGCTATTTTCGCAAATGCAGGCCCAGTGTCAGCGCAAAATGATTCTGTTATCTTGTGTGGGGAGCACCGGCGAAATATCTCTCACAGCCAGCACTCTGACCCCTTTTGAACCCTGTCAGTCTTCACAGCCCATCGTGAACTAACTCCTCTCTGCAATTTTTGCTATCAGGAAAGCTCAGATCCTTTCCATTTTGACGTGGCATGTCTGCCTATAATTTACCCCAGTCAGGTTAATAAGGATGTGTTCTGTATCAACCCTCATGTTCAGAACAATGAGAGCTTCAGAACAGAATAACTGTTTCATTTTTGGTTTCCTGCTGCAGCATTCTTTCTGCTCTCCACAAGCTAAAGTCAACGCCAGTGTGTATTTAAAATGAATTTCAGTAGTGCCAATAAAACATGGATTTTCACCTCATTTTGCACCTGAGACTACATTATAATGTTAGGGAAGTTAGAATTAGTATTTAGCAATGTTAATTATGTTAGTCAGTTATATAATTTAATGTAGTCTCCTTGTATAAGGTATCCAACAAAAAAAGTAAATGCAGCACTTCAATAGTTTGGCCTGGCAGCACTAAGCTTTTCCATGCATGCATTTCATTCTCTGCAGTTTCAAGTTGGGCTTGGCTGTGTTGTAAATGCTGTAATTTGCATACTACCAATAAGGCTATAATATACTGGCTAAAAAAATTCTATACTATTGCTGGCAACAAAAATGTCACTACATTTTGCAATAAAAATGCCATCGCATTTAGTAAAAAGCTATATATGTCCTCACATATTTCCTCCTTTTTCCGACAATTCTGGCTACCCAAATCCACAATTGGAGGAAACCCAAATTGTTTTTCTTTCTTTCCTTCATATGAATCACAATTGAAACAATAGCAACTTAATAAAATGAACATTGAAATATTTCATAATAAACCAATGCTTAATCATAATGACAGTAAAACATATCCCAAATGGGTCCATAAGTCCTCATAATGTGCATGTGCATGTATTATTTTCTTTTCAAGCAAAGTGTCCCCCACCAACATTTTATTTTCATGTATGATAATAAAAACAATAAAATAAAATAAATAAATAAAATAAATGATTAATATGACTAATTAAAAGAAATAATTAATATTAAAAACAAATTGATTCTCCACCACACTCCTTTTCAGTCCCATAGAATAATACTAAGGTTCATCAGGAACGCTGTAGAATTAAGTTGAATTTACTACTGTTCTTTTAAAAACGTTTATAATTTTTATGATTGCACCTCTACGATGTTCTGATCATCAACATTTCGTTATCTGGTTCATTCGGTGAAATTCTTTCATCCTGGCACTCTTGGATGCTTCTCTATAGAAGTCATCTCTTTGGGTGTCCCTGTTACTTTGTCTTCACCTCCATACTTCGGTCCGGAGGCTTTACTCAAGCTTCATCCCGTGGACTCCAGGACTCTGTCATCTCTCGTGTCCTCCGGTCCTGTGACCTCCGACCTCAACCAAAGATCAATTAAGTTTTCTAAATTAAATAGAAAAGAGACAGATTAAGTACATAGCACAATACCAATGTTACCCTTTCTAACACAAAAAATGTAGTCCAAAACTTTTCGCTTGAGTCTTTTTATTTCTGAAACTAAGCACATGTTAAAAAGAAAACAATAATATACATAAAACACCATTATACATCAAAAATATATTTCAACATTGTACCATAATAATTCAGTGTAATTCAGCCCCTTATGTCAATGTTTATCACCTATGGTATTTTCATTTACATTTATCTCTACAATAAGGACCACATCTATTTTTACTTCTATGGTGTGGGATACTATGAAGACAGCTACTGTGTTTTTCTTTCCATGTATTCAGGGAACTTAAGCTGTTTCAACTTGCTCAAGCCTCCTGATTTCATGTTTGGGATGACAGAGCTTGATTTGGTTAACATGAACAAATTTTTCTGACACCGTTTCACCCCCTGTCTTTAATATTTTGTAAACTACTGATGACACCTTATCCACAATTTCAAATGGCCCTTGCCAGGCTGCAAGAAATTTAGAATTTTTATGTTTACCTTTTCCAAAATGGAATTTATATACCTGATCCCCTACATTATACTCTTTCACAGATGTCTTTCTATCATAATATGACTTTGCACTGTCAGCAGCTCTTTCCAAATTTTGCTGCACAAATGCAAATGCATGTTGTGAATGCTTCCTCAGTTTTTCCACATATATGTCAAAAATATGCCAAATTCGCTCCAAATATTGACGTACCCGAATGGTGTTCTAGCCGATGCGTATTGCGTTTTATCAAATGAAAATGAAAATAAATTCTGAATATCCTCTGCCAGTGGCCCACACCAATATCGAGATGTGAGATCTAATGTGGTAAATACTTTTGACCCATTCACCTGAGCAAGGCCTTGATCAATGAATGGCAGCGGCCATCTAGACACTGGCACTCTTTTATTTAACTCCCTCAAGTCTGCACACAGACGCAATTGACCATTTGGCTCTACAACACCCGAAATAGAAGTGTTGGAGGTATTATGAATGGGTCTGATAATTCCCCTAGACTCCAAGTTTTTAATTGTCTCTGCTAATGTCTCTAAGCATGCCAGTGGTAATCGATACTGGCGCACAAATACTGGATTTCTACCACACTCCTCTGGTAATGTGGCAACATGTAAATTAGTTAGGCCAAATCATATGCATCTTTGGCAAAAACGCCTTTAAAGTCCATAAATATTTTTCTCAATTCACTCTTATCCTCTTCACTATCACATGCATCTGCTAACAGAATCTGCTCCTCTACCATTTTTTTAAAAAATTCTGGGAAATCCTCCAGTGGAGGAATCTCTGTGCTTTCTTCCAACTGTGTGGCTGTATCTCTCGGTAAAGCTGCCACTTTTAAATATTTTGGCATATCAGCTTTCATTTCAATGTGCTAATATTCTGTTTAATTTTCCTTTAAATTAAATACTATACAATTCTCTTGGTGACAGCACACTGTCTCAGTGGAATCATACGGATACACAGATTGAATTTTAGAGATCCCTTTGGGTTGAGAATCCAGATATTCTGGCAACACACCCTGTGCATCTACATATCTCTCAGGGATATTTCCAATCACCATGTTATTGAAATCTGCGGTATAATGTGATTTTGTATGGCCATTCCTAATAAATAATTCTCTTCTAAATGAATATCCTGACACCCTTTATTATTCACCATAATTTTGACAGACCCTTCTCCAACATCTATCAATGGGGTATATTCATAATCTAGGCCTTGCTGTTTCATGGATTCATTCAAGCAAACAAATGCATCAGCATCTTTCATTTGCTGTCCATTCTTGCAATTTAGTGTTATAGCAACCTGCTTGGTGAATGCAGGAATATTAATATCTATCTTCACCTGTAATTCAATTGCATATGGGACTAATTGTGTGCAATGATAAGCCTTTCTCTTGCCTTCAAATACGGGTAAAGGCCCACCTAGCCGGGACCATATGTTTTGGCTAAGGAAGTCTAACACCATACACATTCTGTGCATGATATCATTACCCATGTAAAAATCATTTTGTGTTCCACTCACTAGCCACCCATTGTGGTAGATGATTTTTTGTCCAATATTAATCTTTAGCATACACCTTCCTGCAATTCGATTTTCGAAATCTGGGTAGTCCAAACCAGAGATATATTGGTTTTTAATTCTAAATTTTGGGATCTCTTCCCTCTCAATTATTTTCTGCAGTCATTTTTCTTTAATAAAGCTCCTTTCCTGTTCAAGCGTCAAAGTAGCTTTTATCACTTCAGAATGGCCATTTATCCCAATGTGAATCCATGGCTGCTCATCTTCCATGTGCATTTCAGCAAGGGTGGTAATGTGTTTTTCTGTGTCTGTTTTAGGAATAGTGTTCTGTTTGCATTTCTTCTCTTTCAAATAGAAGCGCAATGTGTGTTCATCTATTTCAGTGTGTCATTTCTTCCTGGGATCCAAACAAATCTGCACAGATTGTTTTTCTTTTTCACTTAGCATTTTATCCTGACACATCAAAATGACAGTGACACTAGCCACACAGCTATTCTGTAGATACACCTCCACTACATCATTTGTTTTTGCAACAGTATGACATTCACTTACATTGCTGCTATGGGACCTTATTTTCTTAGGTCTTAATGGTTTTTTGATTAAAGACCACAGTACCCCATTTACTCCATCTATAAGAGGAGACAATCTTTTCAAGCAATCTGTTCCCATCAGGGATGGAATTTCACAAATAGATGTGATCAACACTTCCTGTTTCAGTCTCTGTTTTCCTATCTTTATGACAATCTCGGTGACACCCACGGTAGACACCTCCTCACCGTGCAAATTATGCACTGGGCCTTCACTCTGTCTCACTGTGATCTGATTCTGTGGAGATCACCCTTCATTAATACTGTTTACCAATTCTTTGGACATAATTGTGGCCTGTGCGCCTCTGTCAATCATGGCAAATTTATTGCATTTTTCTTCCACAGTAATGAGAGCATAATATCTGTCATCAACTTCCTCTAACACACACAAAAAGTGTGAATTCTTACTAATTTCAGGATCACTTTTCTCAGACCCTTTTTCACTTTTGGCTAAGCACATTGGCAGATGAAAGGACATTTTTCCCTCCTTTTTGTCCATTTCTGTTTGAGAAACTTTACTCATTTCCCCATGGTCAGGGGTCCTTTGGAGTGTGGCCACTGTTCGCCCTTCCATCCGGGGATCATCAGAGTTCATACTACAATCCTCCAACTGAATATGCGTAGAAACATTACTTGATAATTTATCATTTTCTAATTCTGGGCATTTGTGGGTATTTGGCATGATACCAATCTTTTTAACTTCCTCAAAATTCTGTGGCTCATAGAACTCTTCAGGTGATGGATCTCTACCCTGACATTATAGCATTTCATATAGTTTTGTACTTTGTTGCACAGTCCACTCAAGGGACTTGTCACAGTCAAATTCGCGGACTAACTGTGATATAATGTCTTTCTGCAACCCATAGAAATAGGCAGTTTTAAATTCATTGGAATTGGGATCAAAAGATACATCAAAGCGAGAAAAAGCTCTTTTTAAGTCTTGCAAAAACTGGCGAGGGGACGTATTTGGCCCAGTCATAATTGTGTAGGTCACTTTCTTTGCCTCTTGTAATGACTGGAATGGAGAAAAATGACGTCTAATCTCTTTTTCAAAATCTGCCCATGTCATGTTTTGCTGTTCATTTAATCCTCTAATGATACTGGCTTTTGGGAGCATCCAGAGTTAAGTGAAAGTATTGTCTGTATTGTTCTTTCGGTATCTGGAGAGCTTAAAATATATTGTGTACCACTTCTAAGTGGTCTTCTATGCAGCACTCCCCTCCTTTTTTGAATGGTTTGATTAGGGCCTTGAATGATTTCATTATTTTGATAGGGCTACGTGTTGCTATGCATGGGATTGCACTACTTTGTGAATCAACCCTTATTTCAGGCGTATGCGATAGGTGGAGGCCCCCAGTGGGTGTGTCAAATCCCCCAAGGGCACTGCAACCAAGTTCAGTCACTGGCCCCGCTACTGGGGCACTAGCTTTCTGTGTAGAAATAGAATTCACCTCAACCCCTTGAATGTGGTGCCCTGTCGTTTGTCGTGGGACCTGGAAGTGCATATTTGCTATTCCAAATCCTTGCACTTTTTAAGGAGCCTATCTGGCTCCTTACGCATATAATTGCTTTCATCACCCATCTTATTAATCACATTTTGCATATCGCTTGTTTGCATTTGGCATTCATTGAATTCTTTGTCTCTCTTGTCTCTTTCTTGAAACATTTTAACTATCTCTTGTTCAGCATTTTGAAGATCACTTTCTTTCTCAAAATGTTCTTTTTTTAAAATCTGCATTTCCAAAATAACCTCAGTGTTATCTTGTCTAATATGATCTACCAACCCTTTCAAGTGTTTTAATTCTTGCTCACTATCCTCAAACTGTTTCTTTCTTTGGGACAATTGAGTGTCAAGATCTTTACATTTTGACTGCAGGTCCTTTTGACATATCTCCTGTTCTGCTCTCAGCTTTTCCTCTTGTTCACTAGCTCCATACAATTCAATTTTTAATCTGCTAATCAGCTTGGCATCATTTTCTTGCATTCGCAGAGACCTATATAAAATGAACCATTTTTTGGCACATAGCCGTATCAGACAATCTTTCTCTGCATGTTTATCAGCAGAATTTAATAATCTCAAAAGACAGACCTGGATTATGCTACCTCTGCAAAAATGCTGTTCAATGGTTCTTTCTGCACTTCACCATAGATACAGTCATGCCACTCTGTGCCATTATTTGATGACCATGTCCCATGTACATATAGCTTTGCCTCCAGATATTGCACTAACTCTGGGAATGTGGCCCCCATTTGAGACATTCTGAAATAAACTTCTAGTGTCACAAAGCTCTCATAAAATGGGTTCCCTTTAATGCACGTATGGTAGTGTTAAACACACTTGCCACGTCTAGTAGGTGCTCTACAGCCACTTTCCCGGCCAACGCACCATAATTTGTAAGATGTTTTGTCTTATTGGGGTAAATTTGAGATTTGGCTGTACTTTCTTACCGTAAAAATATTGGCGGTAATTTGGTGGTAAACTAGTCTTGCATTTATATTGGGTTTGGCATCACATTATTTTAGTGACCATATATTGTTAGCTTATATTGGTGGTAATTTTAGTGGTATTTTCTTTTGTGGTATTTATTACTGTGGTATAGTGATGAGCATGGTTTTCTTCCTTATACTATAACCCCATCATAAAACAAAACATTCTTTTCTTTTAGAATATCTTCCAGTTGTCTGTAGAGAGCTCCAGACCTGTGCATTTGATAAGAACCTAATGATTTTATTTAGAGCGCCACCTATAGTTTGTGGCTGGTATCGCTGGGTTATACACATCCAGTAAACTATGTGTCATAAAGTATCACTGGCTTATTTACATCCAGTAATCTATGTGTCAGATCCTTTCCCATCAGCATGCAAGTAAAGAAACATTCATCATACTGCACACAACCTCTGCCTTATAACTGTTTCTAATAGTTTTCTCTGGTTTGTTATTTTTCCTGCATTAATAAATTGGCAAATGCACTACTGAACAGATATGAACCGCCCCTGTATACTTTATATATATATATATATTAATGAATTCACAGATGTAGAAATGACACCAAAATCCCATTTGTTTTTATATACACTCATTATATTATACACAAATTTTATTCACATGTCATTAACTCTTACCATGGTTACATTGCATCGTCACCTGGAATACAGAAAGAAAGCAAAACAGAACAAACAGATCTTTTGAAACATGGGTTAATGTTCCCACATTCTAAACATGGCAAAAAATAAACATGCAGTGACTTCCTGACTTCCCTTACCTGTGATAGACCACAGCCACTCATACAGCATTTCCCATGGTACTCACTTAGCAAGTACATATCTTACCACGATTAGTATTTCTTTGAAGCTCCCAATACGACCTTGCTATTTTCGCAAATGCAGGCCTAGTGTCAGCGCAAAATGATTCTGCAATCTTGTGTGGGCAGCACTAGTGAGATATCTCTCATAGCCAGCGCTCTGCCCCCTTTTGAACTCTGTCAGTCTTCACAGACCAGCACAAACTAACTCCTCTCTGCAATTTTTGCCATCAGGAAAGTGCGGATCCTTCCCATTTTGACGTGGCATATCTGCCTATTATTTCCCCCAATCATGTTAACAAGGATGTGTTCTGTATCTACCCTCATGTTCAGAACAATGAGAGCTTCAGAACAGAATTACTGTTTCATTTTTGTTTTCCTGCTGAAGCATTCTTTCTGCTCTCCACAAGCTAAAGTAAACGCCAGTGTGTATTTAAAATGAATTTCAGTAGTGCCACTAAAACATGGATTTTCACCTCATTTTGCACATGAGACTACATAATAATATTAGGGAAGTTAGAATTAGTATTTAGCAATGTCAATTATGTTAGTCAGTTATATAATTTAATGTAGTCTCCATGCATAAGGTATCCAAAAAAAAAATGGTGCACTTCAATGTTTTGGCCAGGCAGCAAAAAGCTTTTCTATGCGTGCATTTCATTCTCTGCAGTTTCAAGTTGGGCTTGGCTGTGTTGTAAATTCTGTACTTTGCATACTACCAATAAGGCTATATTATACTGGCTAAAAAAAATACTATACTACTGCTGGCAACAAAAATGCCACTACATTTTGCAATAAAAATGCCATCACATTTAGTAAAATGCTATATATGTTCTTACAGTAGCCGTCATGTGCTGTTGTGCGAGGCTACATGTGGTTTGTTTTGTTGTTTTGGTGTAGTGATGATGTGGAAAATGATTGTGTCCATAGTGGAGAGCATAATGTATATGAGAAGCACAGACCACCTCCTTCTCCTGTATTCAACCAATTTATAGACCCAAACCAGTCACACAAAGATTAACGCGTTTGTCAATGTGCATAGACCAAACTCAAAAACGTTGTGTTTTCACAGAGGAAACTATACATTTATTTATTTTACAAATGGTTTCCTGCGTTCAATTTATATTGTTTAAAAAACATATGACAACATCATGATTTTCATAATCACAACCAACAATTACATTCATTCTACAAGGGTTAGTGTACAAACATTGGCATCCTTCCAATGCCATGAAATCATTGATTCTACAAAAAACACAGGTATTACTCGAAGTTCACATTGATTACTGGATGTCTTTAAAACAGAGCAAGTAGAACACATGGAGATTGGGACACATTCACATTGTGATTTCTATTCACAGGAGACATTTTCACAAGGATCATTCATCATATATTTCTACACCAGGGATCTAGCCCTTGTTTAATCCTGTGGTCCCATCTGTTCACTGCTTTCCCTTGTCTCTGTGAGGTACTGAATATCCATTACCCCAAGGGTTTTTATTTTCACTGGATGTTTTAATGATGTTATGTCGACGCACTGCGTTTTGGCCTATTGCTCCAAGGTAAACCCCATTGCTAGTAGGTTTCCCCAATGGTATTGAAAGGCCTTCGTCAGGACAAAAAAGATGACTTCTTTACCAGATCTTTAATCTTCTAACCCCTCGTGTTTAGGACAGTCTAAAAAGAACATTTAAAAAAAAAAACTGAATTTTGAGTTGGTCATATCATCTTAATTTGATAATGCCAATAGTAGCTGGTGGGCCTACTCCACTGACCTTGTTCAGTAGACAACATCAGGGAAAGGTTTCTTATTTAGAAACCACTACATCAGGCCGATATTTCTTACTGTGGAATCAATCACAAAATAGATGGAATAGTTAAGTGCATTGTAAAGGCAAGGCGGGTGCCTCCGATATTCAATAGGTTATCGGCTACCGCCTACCATTTTGATGGTATCAAGAAAAAGGCAAAATGCCACATACCTCATAATGTATATGGACCATCATTCACTTAAACCTCGCTCTTGATTTTGAGAGCGCCAATATCTCTGGTCGGATAGGTGTAACCAAACTGCTCCTATATGTTGCAGTCCTATGGGAAAAACAACATATCTTAATATCCTGATGCATTTATCTAGGGAACACACATAAACATAGTGCTTTGGGTCCGACATTTTTTGCCAGTATAGATCAGAAAAATCCATTCTGTCACATGTATCATTTGTAGGGCACACAAACATATTGTGCCTCATCTTGGGCTAATTTCACTGAACCTTGACCGTGTGGGACTTGAAATTTCATAACTAATGTGCGCGGGTGCATTCGGACCTGTGTGCACAAGGATATGTCAATAAAGATGAGACATCCGCTCGGTTTTTATGTCGCCGGTACTTCAGGACAGCGTCCCTTTCCCTCGCGACATTTTACTTCAAGCCGACATGGAAATTCTTTTACCTTTAACCAGCCGTCAAAGGTCCTGTCCCTCGATATTAGACACACAAACGCCAAATCCTTGTCTCCCACGTTGCTCTTTGTACTCTGTTGTACTGCGGTCTATAATGCTGCCGGGAAGGGTCAGCTGACCGTCAGTCATATCCATAGAAAGAGGACTGCCTTGCTGCAATTTTCAACTGCAGGTTGTCGATGTTGCAGCTTGTTGCAAAAACCACAATACCATGCTCGTTTATTTATTCTGTATGCAGGGTGAGACACATGGCTCCATCTTATAACAGCTTGCAGCCTTTTTATGTCAAAAGATCTTGGTCAATACTGCAAGGTTACTACTGTAAGGGGCCCTAGGCTGAACCGTAGTGCTCTTTGTTACAGCATATGGTGCTTAATCTAAAATGCAAGTGCATATAGGGGCCATGGATAGTTGGAATTGACACAATATCCAAAACGTGGTGCGCCCCATACGTGAACTCAATAGTGGAATAATCCATACATTGGTATTTACAATATGTATACTCTGTGTACATTATCATGCACAGATATGTCCATCTCTCACTAAAGATGTCTGATGCTTTGTTTCTGGAAACCAATAGTTTTCACCTATCTATTCCTCAAAGAATTGCCATAGGTCATGGAGGGTGACACAGATGTTCCAAATTCTGATGTCATACTGTTGGCTCAGTGTCATGTCCGAAAGGAAGGGAGAAGGGGGAGGAGGGTGGAGAGCAGAAAATGGCAATAAAGGTTTTTGAAAGAACAAATAGTTGGAATTTCCTTTTGGGTGCATGCCGTTGATGCCTTTTTATTGATGGCAAGTCCTTTGCCTATCTTTTTTGGATGGTCTTGTAGAATTCCGTAACTGTTGGGGATTAGGATTTCTAGGATGTGGGTGGAGGTGGAGGTGGAAGGCATTCAGCTCTCAGTAATGAAGATGGCGCCCAAGACATGTGTGGTGGTGAGGTAGGCAATGTCTGCTGAGTGGTTGATTGCTTGGTGGACATTTGCAAGCATCGGTTTTCGTGTATTGGTGGATGATGGCTTACTGATGGGTTCTATGGTAATGCGGGTGCTGCAATGCGGTATCCAGGATGTTGCTGGTGAACGTTGTGATAAGTGGTAAGGGTCGGGATAGGATGTTGTGAGAGAGGGGTTAAACACACATTGAAGAGAGTTTACCTGATATTAGAGGAGTAGGGTTCTGGGTCCCTCTGGTTCAAACAGGTCGAAACAGGGATTTATTTATTTTTTATTTTTTATTTTTGCTTCAGACACCCAGGTGAGAGACACCATTGATCGAAGAGTTGAGAAAGGAAAGGAAAAGAGAATGGGATAATGCAATGCCGGGTCACCACACGCTTTAAGCTTGTTATCAGTGTGATTTATTATCAAGTTTACAGGAACAATAATGACCCCCAACCCATCCACAGGGAAACCCATCAACTGACTGAAACAAAAGAATAACATTCCATAGCTCAATGGGAACACTCTATATTCCACCTTAGTGTTCCACAACCCCCAATTACATACACCACAACACACCTGCCCCCTTTACCACACACACAGTAAAAAATGCTAAACGAACATCCACTATATACAACCCATAACGAAAAGTAACTAAATTATCCATGCCCCACACCATTGTGGGTACAACTATATACACATGAAATCGTCATAAGTACAGCATTTCAACGGCAAGTATGGCATAAAATACACAGTACATGAAATTACAGGTTGTTGGTTTGGTGAAACAACTGGCTTGGTATCTCACTCCACTCTGCCTTCACTGTGGCAACTTCACTCTCACCATCCTAGCCACATTCCACACCTGCCCACCAAGTACCCTTGAACCGGTGCAGTATATAACACATGCCCCTTCCTTTTAACTACCCCTTCTTGATGCGGACCCAATCACCCACTCCAATTTCCAACTCTTTTCTTCCTGTCCTCTCATTTACCTTCCTTACCCACTCATTCTTCTTCTTAACCATCTTCTTCCTTACTTCTTTCACAACACAGTCCGATGTGCATGCTCTTCCCAACCAGGGTGGTGATAGTATTAGGCTTCCTTCCCCTCATCAGTTCAAATTGACTCATTCCAGTACTAGCATGGGGAGCCAATGGTAAAGCATATAATCTATCCTTCACTGCCATTTTTCTATCCTTTTGGCACGCTATTGCCATCTGCACTGCTTCCACCACACATCGATTGACCCTCTCTACTGCACCATTGTTTTGTGGTTGATGTAACACGGTTTTATTATATTTCACACCACACAAATCCAGATATTCACAGAAATATCCCCCAGTAAATTGTCCACCATTGTCCATCAAACCCGTCACAGGAAAACCTTCCCTCTCGAAAATACACTGTAGGAACTCAACCATGCTCTATGTCTCGCACAACACAAAACTCTGTCCACCTCGAGAACAAATCCACTAACATAATTATAAGCCTCCCACAGCCACTCCGCATATCAACCGGTCGTACAATGTCCATCGCCAACTCACACCTGGCACCTCAACATTCGCCATGGCCTGTTGCTTAGAACAATGTTCTTCCCAGACACATCAAATTCAATACATTTCCCTACTATCATTTCCTAATCTCGATCAAATCCTGGCCACCAATACTCCCCTCAAAACACCCTTGGTTTTAGAACCCCAATATGCCCTTCATGCCCATCCTCCACCAACCTTCTCCTCAATGCACCAGGAACTACCACGCGATCCCACCAATAAAACATGTCATCCTTCACACATAAATCAGATCTGACTTCCCACAGAGCTCTCTTCTCACCACACAAGAGTTTTATTTCCGACCATCCTTCTTGAACAAAACGCATGACACGCATGAACGTCTCATCCCCGCTCAACACACTTGCCCATTCCTCTCGAGTGATCACCCCATCATGCGAAATAAATACCATATCTGTAACAACATCCTCCACCAACCCATCCCCGATCTCACCCTCATCCTCACAAAGCCTTGATACATGGTCCGCCCTCACATTTTCTTTTCCAAAAATGACCTCCACATTAAATTTGTGTCACTGCAACCTCGCTACCCAACATGCCACTCTCATAGACACTTTTCTCCAAACCCTTCTTCTCAAAGATGGACTTCAGTGGCCTATGATCGGTCCTGATGCTGAACGCCACTCCCCACACAAAATTGCAAAACCTCTCAACACCCCAATGACAAGCTAGGGCCTCTATCTCCAAGACAGAGTAGTTTCTCTCTGCCTCAAAGCTGTTGCTTTGGATGGTGGGGGTCTGCCAAGGCTCTTAAATCCTCGTCCATTCTGTGGACCTTTGACCTCTACTAGAATTAAGCCTTCACAGCAGCTTTTTACAATACACACACTCATGGACATGTGATTCTTTCCCCCCTCCACCTTAGCCATGTATCACCCACCTTTGCTCTTCTTCCAATTTCTGGCTTCAGATCTCCCCTTCGTACAACCTGCACTGAAACCTGTTTCATCCATATCTCAGGTCACTTTGGCATGTATCCCAGTCCTTTCTTGCGGCCTTCCTAGGGAGTTCTGTCAGCTGATTTCCAAGCTATTCCTACAGTGTGCCAGTCTGTCCCTCCCAACTTCCCACATCTTAGGTTGTCTCCAACCGGCCGTGCTAAGCAAATCCTTCCTTTCTCGCTACCACTCTTCCACCTTGCTTTGCAACCTTTCTGTCCTGGCTTCCACCCTCTCAGCATTTGCCTTTGTCTCTGCTGCACATTTCATTTCTCTTCTGGTAGCATTATTATGTCATTGTCCTCTTTCTCTCTCCTCCTACCATTGGTTTAGTTACAAATCCTGTTGTTCGGACACCCGAGAGATGCCTGAATGTCCACCTCGTGATTCTTATTTCTTTATTTCATAAAAAGAAAAGAAATGAACCATAGGTAGTGAAATAGACTGCAATATTTCAATCCAAAAAGAGAAAACTGCAATAGGTCAACAAATGCAACACTGTATGCACTGGGCAAAGTATGTATGAAGCATTAGTGTGGGGACGACCTTATCTGTTCATGTAATCACTGCTTTGGTCTGTGCGGTTTTAGGTGGTACAGGCCTTGGAGGGTCTGGTGATCAAATGGCAGGTAGGAGTGTTGACGCAGAAGGTGAAACTCACTGCCATTGCCTGTGTTACTGTCGCCCCGTGTGGATCGGGGATTCCAGGGGCACTTGCTGATCGAGAGGTGACGCTCTTCCATTATCTGTGAGCCCTGCATGCTCCTAGAGCTTCTTGTACCTCACTCCCATCCTTCCCCAATTACTCCTCTTCTGTGACAATCCCATTGCACTTCCCAGGTGCCTGACAGCTGAATGATTATGTGTCCCCTATTTTGAGGCTCTCCCTCTGGCCTGACTCTTCCCTTCTCTTTCCAATGGTCTGCTGCTCCAGATTCCATTTCTCTGTTGCTGGCACCCTCTCTGACCACTGCTCCACCACCACATGCAATTGTCCTCCATCGAGGATCAAGCGGCTTTCTGGTGCCTAGGACCATCCTATCTCCAAATTCCCCCTCCCTCAGTACTAGTTTGAACACACAATGCTGCTCTGCTGCCCTCAGTACTAGTTTGAACACACAATGCTGCTCTGCTGGAATCCTTGAAACAGGAATTTTGCTTGACGTTCCTGAGACATTGGTGCTGAATATCATTCGGCCACAAATGTAATTTCCCACAATGCATTGGAATGGTGGACTGTAAGGCCTGGAACCTGAATGTGAACCTTTCGGCCTCAGTGTAGGGAACATGGTAAAACATCTTAGAGACTGTTGAGTTCTATCCGCGGCACCGCGAGGCCCAGGGATAGAACGTGTGAGGCCGCGGAGGTGGGCCTCAGCTACGCAGCTCTGGCAGTAGCGAATAATGACACACAGACGCTTGTTAGGTCGGAATGCACTGGACCTGCCTCCTACTCGCGGGGGCGGGGCTTTTATTCAGGCGCCCTGCGTCACCGCATTGCGGGACGCAGTGCGGATACAACATTCCTCCTTTATTTCAAGTTAACTCAAATTTGACATAACAAACTGCCACATACATTTTTAAACAATCTACATCAAAAAGAGGCTCCCTTCATTAGAGTTCTCCAGGGGGGGTCTCACCACATATAGCCGAGCTGGTGGCTGGGTGGCACTTCTCAAACCATATCCCCCACCCCTGGAACTGGGACCCACAGTCTCATTGGGTGTCTCACCTTCCATGTCCGGCTCACCCATCTCTGGCTCATTCCACAACACCCACGTTCGGTCGTCTGCTTCCTCTCTGCCTTGTGGGGTTCCTGTTCTTCATTGTTCGATTGGTGGTCAGCGTCTTCTTGGGGGCATTCCCCATCAGTCCATAAGTTTCTTGTCACAGCCTTAAACCATGACGCATTTCGTGTCACTTGTCGGTCCCCTCTTTGAACAGTTATCATGGTTCCTTGCCTTTTGCTGACAGTCCATGGGACGGCCTCATAGCGAGAATCCAACTTGGATTTCGTCGGGTTCTGTAGCATGACCACCTGGTCCCCCACCCGGTGGTTGGATTGTTTCTCCCTTCTCTCGGCACTCATGTGCGCATTGGCTCCCTTCCTCTTTTCGTTTATTCGTTCGTCGTCGATCGTGTCCGGGCTTCTTCTGGGGTGGTGCGGTATGGATGATCTTATGACTGTGCCAAACAACAAATCAGCCAGGGGTACGCCGGTCGTGCTGTGGGGGGTGACCCTGTAGTTACGCAGGAATCGATACAGGTCGACTTGCCACGGGCTAGCATTTGCTCTTGATAGCCTCAGGACCTTGTTGAGTGTCCTCATGAAATGTTTGACGTCCCCATTTGCCTGTGGCCACGGTGGCATAATGTGGTGATAACGTATGTTCAGTTCTTGCAGGTAGTGTTTGAACTCCTCCCCTTGGAAGGGTGAGCCATTGTCACTCTTGATTCTTGTGGGTAGTCCATGTGTCGCAAACATCTTCTCCATTGCAGGGATGACCACTTCCTCCGCCGTGGAGTTTACCACCTCAACTTCGGGGTATCGTGAGTGGTCATCAATGGCCACTAGGAGATGGAGGCCTTTTCGCAGTTTGCAAAAATCAATGCGTATCGCATTCCCACCTCCCGAGTCCTCGCGCCGCTGACTGGATTGGCTCTGGGTCCGGGGGAGCACCAGTGATTTGGCATGGTAGACAGGTGTTTATCAGCTCCTCCACTTTCTCGTCAATTTGTGGGAACCACACTCGATGCCGGATGCAAGCTTTTGTCCGTGCCATTCCCTGATGGCCCTCATGAGCTAGTGCCACTGTTCTGTCCTGCAGGCTTGGTGGGATGATACTTCGATTGCCCCTCAGTAGCAACCCTTGTTCTGTGATCGACAGGTCCTGCCGTATGGTGAACAGTCCTGTGAGGAATGTATTTGCTTCCGTTGTCCTGTTGTGGATGTTCTTCATAAAGGATCTCCATTCTCCTGATATGAGTGTTCTTAATCAGGTTGCAGCACGGGTCCTTGTGCATTTCTTCTGCGAGGTCCTCAGTGCTGACGGCCTTAGGTCTCATGGTGAGCACCACCTGACAGATATGTTCTTCTGTATCCTCGGCTACCTGTACTTCCTGCGGAGTCGCCGCCCGAGGGTGCCGGGAGAGGAAGTCTGCCGGGTTCTCACTTCCCGGCTGATAAGCCAGTTCAAAGTTGTACTGCTGAAGGTGCAGTAGCCATTTAGTAATTCGGGCCGGCGGGAGGGAGGATGTGCCCATGAAGATGGGGATCAAAGGTTTGTGGTCTGTATATGTTGTGAACCTTCTGCCATACAGGTATAGATGGAAATGGCGACACCCCACAATACGGCTATCGCCTCCTTCTCAATGTGGGAGTACCGTTGTTCTGTCATCGTGAGAGCTGTGGACGCGTATGCGATAGGTCTTTGCTCACCCTCCTTCGTCACCAGTGTGAGGATGGCTCCCAAACCTACCGGGCTGGCGTCCACATACAACTCTGTTGGGAGCGTGGTATCATAGTACGCCATTTTGGTATCTATTGATAGCGACTCTTTGATGTTCTCAAAAGCTTCTTGGCACATTTGCCCCCATTCCCACTTTGCGTTAGCCTTGGTAAGTTCATGAAGGGGTTCCGACAGTGTGGGCAAGTTCCTGATGAATCTCCCACAGTACGTGGCCATCCCCGGAAAACTGCGCACCTCGGTCGGTGTGGTGGGTGGACTTGCAGCTTGAATATCCGCGACGTTCTCAGGGGTCTGGTGAGATGCCGGTACTGCTGAATGTGTAGCCAAAAAAAGATATTTCGGTCTTGAGGAATTCACATTTCTCCTTGTGAATGGTTAGGCCCGCTCCTTCCAGTCTGCCAAGGAGCATGTGCAGCCTCTTCAAATGCTCTTCTCTATCGCTGGTGCGGATCAGAATGTCATCACTCACATTCAGGACACCTGGTATGCCCCTGATGACCTCTTGAATCGTTTGTTGAAAAACCTCGGCAGCCAACGAGATCCCAATGTTTAGGCGCTTGTACCTTCGCAAAACAATGTGGGTTGAAAAAGTAGTTATGTATCGGGATTCCCTGTGCAATTTCAGCTCATGGTATCCTGCTTTTAGATCAACCTTAGAGAAAATCTTTGACCCCGTTAGGTCGGGCACAATTTCGTCTAGTGTCGGTGTAATGTGGCGTCTAGTGTCGGTGTAATGTGGCGCTCCCGCTTAATGGCGGCATTTGGTAGACGCATGTCTATGCAGTTTCGGACTTTGCCAGGCTGTTTTGGTTTCTTTGTGACAACCATCGGGGAAACCCACGGCGTTGGTCCTGTTACTTCTTCTATTATTCTTGCTTTCTCCAGCACTCTGAGTTCCTGTTTCACTTGTTCCCTCATGTGGAATGGTGTCCTCCTGTGTCTAGTAGCTTTTGGCTGGACTGACTCGTCGATGTGGAGTCTGATCGACTTGCCTTTCAAACATCCTATGCCTCTCTGTAGGTTGGGATATTTGGCTAGGAGCCTTTCAACTTCTTGTAAGTCCTTTATTTCACAGATGAAGTTTACTAGGCCCAGGTCTTCTGCCGCGTCGCCACTCAGGAGACATTCGATTCCCACATCTACCACGTAGATCTTGGACGGTAGCACGGTCTCACCATGTCTGGGGGTTGTGCGGAATCTGCCAACCACAGGTAATGGACTCTTGCACTCGTATGCGAACAGCAGAGTCAGGGGAGTTGCTAGGTCTGGAAAAGACCCGGGGCTACGCTGATGTCGGAACTGTTGGGACTGGGGGCTAGCTAGTCTTTTGGCTGTAGCTCCTGAGATTCTATCCGGGGCTACAACCAAAAGATCAGGGGCTATAGCCCCCTTAGCCCCCCCTAGCAACGCCTCTGAGCAGAGTATCTGTGTCCTTCAGGTTCGGTTTTGGCTGTAGCATTCGAAAAGTGCTCATGGGCATGACATTCCCGGATGCCCCTGTGTCAATGGTCATCCAAATTTGCTGGTTTTGGATCGTGACCTGGCACTTGTGCCTCCTAAGTCCTTTCCTGGGTGTAACTTGGTTATGGTTGAGGGCTGACACCAGATATACTTTTCTCCTTTTTTTCCACTGTTCCTTGGCAGGCTCCTGGTGGGCTCCGGTTATGTCATCCACTTCTTCCTCAGTCGAGGAGTTGGCTGTCTCTACTCGTCGGGCACTAACCTGCTTCTTCTTCTTGCCCCCACTTTTTTCTTGGGCGTTCTGTGGTGTGGGTTGTTGGGCAGTTGACGACCGGCACACTTTGGCATAGTGGTCTTTCCTGCCACAAGCGCCGCATGCTGTCCCTTGTGCCGGGCAGTTTCTCCGTCCATGTCGCGGTCCACCACACCATCCGCACGGGCCATGGGCCCTGGGATTCGTGGCTGCCATCTGGCATTCGTGTAGTTTGCGCCAGACTCATCCCTCGTTGATTGTCGATTGGTGACTTGGGCAACCATGGCCGCCGTGAGGGCGGGCTGTAGTTTTTGGAGCGTCGTGCCCATGTGGGCTACTCTGGCATGTGCCAGCTCTCTATGGCGACCCAATTCAAGGATGCGTGTTAGCGAGATTCCTCTTTTGCTCAGAACCATCCCCCTCAGTTTCTCTGATTGGATGCCGTTGATGAGTTGTCTTCTAATTTCCGTGAACTCGCAGGATATCGCCAGTTTTCTGAGTCGGGTGTGGTATGCATCTAGAGTCTCCTCCTCTGCTTGAATAGTGGTACAAAATATAAAAGTTTTGTAATCAGGATTGAGTTGTGGGAGGAAATGGGCTGTCAAGGCGTCCCTCGCTTGCTGGTAAATGTCCTGGCCATCACCGATGGTTTGTGAGTTGAAAATACGAAGCACTTCATCTCCCACATTTAACAACAGATGTGATCTCATTTTCCTGGCGGTGGTGATGTCCTTACATTCCATTGCCATTTCGAACTTTTGGATCCATAGTTGCCACCGGGGGCCAACTGAAGATAGGTCGGTAATTGGGTCAAATGGCTGTATCATGACAGAAGAGCCACCCTGTGGGCGGGCTTGTGGCGTGGACATTGATAAGTTTGCAGCAAGTCTAGATAGCATGCCTGGCCTGGGGGTGGATGTGCTGGTCGCCATGACAGGGCTACACTTTCCCCTGAAGGGATTCTTTGCCTCACCTGAGTGCATGTCCGTGGGGGTCTGTAGTCTCCTGACTGACTGACCAGGCCTGTCTGCTGCACTCCTCTGTGCCAAGGGCGTGTGTGGCCTTCCTGTGTCATGGTGCATGTGCCTACTGACACCCAGGTTTCAGGAGTACATGGTGGCAGTTCCTTGAGGTCGCCATGATTGGATGTGGCACCTCCGTCGTGTTAGACGAGCGTGTGATGAAGGAAACAGAGAAAAAATTATTTATTTTTTTTGGGGTGGGGGGGGTTTTGTGTGCCCCCCCCCACCGGGTTTCCAAAAATTGATGAATTGCTGCCGCGGCGATCAGCTGATCGTGCGTTGTGCCCGTGTCTCGGGTTCCTCGTCCCTCGTCGCCAGTGTTGAGTTCTATCCGTGGCACCGCGAGGCCCTGGGATAGAACGTGTGAGGCTGCGGAGGTGGGCCTCAGCTATGCAGCTCCGGCAGTAGCGAATAACGACACACACACGCTTGTTAGGTCGGAATGCCCCGGAACTGTCTCCTACTCGCGGGGGCGGGGCTTTCATTCAGGCGCCCTGCATCACCGCCTTGCGGGACGCAGGGCGAATACAACAGAGACCATAAAAGAAATTTGCTGAATTTCAAGGCACATCAGTGAGATTTTGGGAACTCATCAGGTACATGTGGAAGATACCCCAGGGAGGTTTGGCCAGAACATTCAACAGGGAGGCTAACTCAATGAGATGAATGCTCTGTTGGGGTGGGTGTATGTGCGTGCCGGTGCACACGCGCGACTGTGTGTGCATCCAGGTTATAGGTTTGTGAGCAGGCAGAAATTGCATTTGATTGCAGGATTGCATTTTCTTCTCGTGTTTCATCAGTTAGTTCAGGAACATGTTATCTGCAGTCCCAAACAATGGCAACGGTTGCACAGAGCATAACATTGTAAATGGCCTTCTGTGCTCGGATAGGATTTACTCTGGAACATGTGGTGTTATGTGGGACCCGCAGTACTTTTAGGCAGAGGGCATCCTGTGACATCTAATCCTTTTGGAGTTTGGGCTTCTCTTGAGTGAAGCAGGGTGCATTCTGTGACATGCAGTTCCACTTGGGCATCCAACCTAAGTGAACCAGAGTGTATTCTAATCTGTATATACTGGTAGGGTGTCTGGGCGGGGTTCAGAACTGAGTGGTGACTGTATATTTGGACAGGGCGTCCAATGGAGTCATATGTATCCAGTCGGTAGTGATTTAAAGTGCCTTTTGGGGCATTCTGCCCTCTGAGGCATCTATACATGGTTGGGAATTGTAGTCCCTATGGACCGTTCTGTACTGGATGGGGAAATGTGCAAAGACTTACATTTAGAACTGTGTGTGCAGGGGCGGCATTGGCATTAGGCGAGAAAAGCACTCCTGTGGAGGTGTATGCATGAATGGAGGCTGGCAGGTTTATGGGAAACACAAAGCCCCATTTTGAGTTTGGGGGTCCCAGTATAAAATCGAGGTAACCTAATTACTATAACCAAACAATGCGATGTGTTAAATTACTGCCCTGTTCATGGCAACCGTCTATTCCACGTTTGGTGCAAAATATCTCCATCACTTGACATTTCTTCCAGAAACATTGAGGAATTTGCACTGGCAGCATTTCACACATTAGCCTTTGAGACTCCAAAATGGGTAATAACAACAATGGGGATTTGGGGGTTTTCCCTCCAAATCCGATGGTGGTCATGGTATTCAGGCCTGTACCACAGTAATTCCGCCACACTTTTAAAGAGGTACATAGGGCCTCATTACACGGTAGGCGGTGAGCCATGGCGCTATTAGCGCCATGGCTCATGCCGGTAAAATACCGGCACCGCCTTGGCGGAAAGGGGATTTACCGCCCCATTCCAAGGTTGGAGGGGTGGTAAATCCCCTTTCCGCCATTGCCCTTCCCCATTCCCATTTCTGCCCCATAGGGCTCTATGGAAATGGGGAAGGCGCTAATTACGCCACTGCAATTTAGCGGTGCCCTAATTAGCTCCGAGGTCCCTTAGCGGGTTGGATTTTAACGCCTGCAAGAAGCAGGCGTTAAATCCTCCAACCCGCAAAGGGACCTCGTAGTACGGCGGTAAGGGTTAACGGTCACCGTTGCCATTAACGGTGACCATTAACCCTTACCGCCGTCCGTGTAATGAGGCCCATAGTCTTCTGAAGGACTACTTATTAGGCGAGGCACTGTGCATTTTGGGATACGTAGTCCAATATGGCTGCCTGCACTATGCGAGGAAGAGTGCATTGTGGAAATTGTAGTTCTATGGAGACAGCTGCACTGAAGCACTATGCGGGCATCTACTCCAAGACAGATTATTCCCTTCATGATAAGTAATCCTGTGGTTACATTTGCACGTGCTCCCCTTGGTAACAAGATGACATGAAGCAACACAGGTTCGATCCCCGGGTCCGTGCTTTTAAACCTCTGGGTATTGAGCGTGTTATAAATACGCAACTAAGAACTATTCCAGTACCAGCGCCTCGATGTCCCTGGGCTGGGTGAGCGCTTTAAAAATGCAAATAAATAAATACATAAATAAAACGGTGAGTCAAACGTGTTATGGTATATAGAATCATGTCCAGGAACCTATACCGAATGAAGCAAACTGAATGCCTGTGGCAACATCATTAATGAGCGGTCATAAAGTAGTCTGTGTTATATAGTGTTTGCATTTTTTTTGTATTTATTTGAGGAACAGAGAAGTCAATTTCCAACAGAAATGACTTAGACTGAAACATTTATAGAGGGTGCCTCTGGAATCACATAAAGCAAAGAATAAACAGTGAGCCAGTGTATGAGAGTGTAAACAAGAGGGACATAAACTAGGGACAAAACCATACAGTGATGTCGCGATATCGGCTCTGAATAAGGCACATCTCTGACTGAACGTATTGCACTGTGGGAAATGTAGTCCTGTGGTGCTTGCTCTGTGAAGGAGGGAGCATGCATTCTACAGTGCGTTTTGGGCACTTGTCAAACCTTGGCATGTTATTAGAGTGTCTCTGCATGTGAGGCTGGCAATCACGGCGGTATATGGTGTATGAGCTACATCCGGAAATAAGGGGGATATGCCTGGCAGAGATGCCAGGGCCCAGGCTGACCCCAGATGGGGGCATGTGGCTGCGTCTGGGTAACTGACGATATAGTGTGATTAGTAGCGCGTCATGTGAGGCTAAATATAGCATAGCGTGACGGCAGCTGTGAATGAGCGCTCCCTGCGCATATCATGGGCTGATCTGGGCAGATGAGCAAGAAGGGGCATCATGTAAAGCCAGAATTACAGGCATATGTCATGCTTGTTTCTTTCAAGATGACGCACTTGAACACATCCTTCTCTTTGTGAAATAGTAGCAAAAAACAAGTGATTAATACTTCACCCAATCACCCAACGACTGCTCCACAGTCGTCCCGCCATGTTAAATAGCCCACTGCCAATCGTGTGACCGTGTCACCACTTATGGGGAGCACTGGGGAAGGATTTGTATTGGGTAGGCCTTGACTATATTATGACTGCAATATTGTCCCACTTTTTTAAAGTACCCCGTCGCTTCATTTTTTCTTTCTCTGTGCTATTTTTATATTTTAATGTCAAGCGCGCCCAGCTGCCGGGGATTTCACCCATGTTGCACAGCATCACCTTGGTCCCTAGGCAACCACGTTGCCGCTCAGCTATCATCCCTACCTACGTTTTTAGTTAAACTTGCAAAATACGCATAGACATGTACTTTCACTTAAAGTACCTTAGTTATTTATCAGAAATAAACCATTCATTTTTTTGCCTGAGCCGGGTGAGATCATAATGGCCACCCTAATATTATCCCGGGGAACCACCTGGGCCCTGAACAGTCTCTACAGTTGGGTTCCAGGTAGGCAGACTTTCCCAGGCCTGAAGGTAACGCTGCCACCACATCTGGAGACGCTGAGCCAGGGGTGCATCTCCTAGATGGCCTTCGCTGTCAGCCCGTATGGGCGCCCTCCTCGCTTCAGCCTGTACACAGCCTTAAGGCAGAAGTTTCAGTTCCCCCCACCCTCCAGGGGAGAGAAATGCTGCACCTTCCAGTTCAGTGCCCCTTCCCTTCTGCCCCTGCTTTGCTCCTGCATACCCTTACCATCGTGTTGCAGCAGAAAGAATGGAGGATAGCACAGGGGCAACGTGCTGGTCATGGATACAAAACCACACAGAGCAACAGAGGTTCGAATCCAAGATCTCAGGTATTACGCGTGTTATAAAAAACATTATATCAATTAAATAAATAAAACAATATCATATATAAAAAAAAATCATAGCTGTTGCCCTCTAGGGACTGAAATAAGTCATTGCACCTCTCATTAACAGTCCATCACAAACAATAGAAATAATTGTACAGCACGCAGATAACGTGAGGACAGATAGGAAAACATTTTGGAATTATAATCCAAACACGTTGTCCATGGTTTAACTCTAACCCTAAAAAAAAAAAAAAAATTCTAAAGACTAAAAGGAGGGCTATGCATCAGTGGCTTAAACATTAAAAACCTTAAAATAATTAGACTTATATCCAGTCTTTAAATTGTTATAACATTATTTGAAATGCAATAAAATAATTTTGGGGTAGCAAAATTGACACTGCCACCAATACAAGTCAGCCACTCTTTAAGCTTTTTAATAGACTCAGCATGGCTTGGGCATGCTTTCCTGCCACAGATCCACTGGCTGTGAAACAATCACTATTTTCTTCATCAAAACAATCACAAATATTAACCTCAGCCTCGATGTGACTCATCGGCAGGTTGCCTCTACTCTGACATCTTATGTACTGTCTGATCTGTTGTCTTTCACTCTTCGGCCAGGTTGTACTTGTTAGCAACTGCCACCCCCCAACATTGAGGGTCTTATAACACAGGCGAAAACCTCTAATTGCGAGATTGACCTTGTCCCTGATTGGCTGTTGTGGCAGCTTTACCTATCTAGTGAAGGTAGTGGCGAGAGCATAAAGGAAAGAACGGGTCACTGCGCTGACCTTTTATCGAGTTCTATGGTGCCTCCTGCTGACAAGTCCAGGGTTCCTGTGGGACAATGCGCCCATAGTGCCGTATGATTGTGTAAAAGTAGAAGAAAGCCGCCCGTCTTTATTGACACTGGGTGCCAATATCTTTCACTGGATACGTCGGTGCGTCTAGATGCACCAACGTATCTAGTGTAAACATTTGGCACCCGGCGCCAACAAAGATAGGGCTCCATTCTTCAGCTTTATCTATCTATCTATCTATCTATCTATCTATCTATCTATCTATCTATCTATCTATCTATCTATCTATCTATCTTTATGCATTTAAAAAGTGCCAACAGCCAAAAAACATAAGTGCTAGTACCAGAAAGCCAAAGTGTTGTGTCTTTACTGGAGCAGGTGTGCCTGTATCCTGCTCTATTGTCCAGTTGCATCACACTCTTAATAAATGCCAGCTTTTCCGCTGGTGTCGCGCTCTACCCTTATATGCCTTCTGCTGAAGAAATCTTCCAGCTACCTTTAGAATCCTCACACAGTTCCCGGAGGTGTCCAAAGGAATGGAGACGGTAGCAATGGCCCAGTTGCAGTCCTGTCTGCACCAACATTAATGTCTCAAGAGCTCATGGAACAGTCCATCTGGGATGTTGGGATGACATCTTGGCAGTGGCATATCAACATCGCCCTCTTCTGACGGTCATGCTTAGCTTGTCCACCACATTTGATGGGAGGAGCCACGCTGCCTTTAGTTAGTTCAGAAGGGTCCTTTCTTCACTACTCCTTGTGGGGTGCCACCGGATTCCCCACTCTAGCAGGGCCCAGAACAGAGGCAGAAAAACATCAAAGGAGAAATAGAAAGAAATGGGGAGGAGAAAAGGCAAGTTATTGAAGGAAGGTTGAACCCAAGCTGGCCATGATCCTGAGCTCTGAGATTTTGCCCCACAATCTCTTGTCTACTCAATGACCTCGCCCACTTTTTGTGCTCCGTCAATGTGCCAAATGTTTTAATTTACAATGGTCCTCATGTTATCGAAAAAAAAAAGGCCTCTTGAGATTTTGGAGGTCTGAATGTAATATGTGAGTAGAGAATTAGCTGGCCAAGAAACATGTGCAAGCTGCCATGATGGAAAGATTATCGTACAAGACAAAAGACAAAGAAAGCTAAAGCACCACGATCTGCCACAGCGTCGTCATAGTGTATAATGCCGCTGCCGCGATCCTTCACTCTGGAAGCAACTCATTTTAGTTGCTTCTTTCATGTCTTCGCCATCACGTTGGGCCAAAGTTGATTTTCACTATGATGTGAATGCTTGCTTTTCTTAAATTAATTGATGTTGTTACCATATTTCATGTTAAAGCATATTACCATAAAACCAATGTAAATATGCATTGTGTTCCCTCTCCACCTCCTGTCTATTTATTATTACATGCTATTTTCAATTGTCATCTTATGTTATGTTATTTTGATTTGTACCGTGCACCACTGCCACGCAAAGGCAGTCTCCAGGCAGTCACGTGGCTGTGCAAGAGAGGAGGGCTGGGAGTGTTAGTGGGGATAGGATGATAGGATAGGTTCAGAACCAGGAGGAACTGGCGTCTGTAAGCAGTGTTTTGCATGTGGGAGTTGGTTCAGGAAGCCCAGTGTGATGTAACTTTATGGGTAGGACTCAGTGCCTCGGATGTGTGCCGATCACTTTGAAATAAATAAGAATCTAACTTTAATAAAAATAAATCAAGGAAGGCCTCTTAGGTGAGATGTCCTGTTAATAGTTATGCTTCCATTATCAGATGCCGCCCTCGTTAAAGGTTTGCTGGTATCCCGCCAATGGTATACCAGCAAACCTGCCTTACCATCTCCGCCGCCTGATATCCCGGTATTACCAGGATATTAAAGATGGCGGAGAGCCAGTAAGTTCCCATTCCATGGAGTCTAATTCTCATCGGAAGGGATTGTCTGATTCACCGGCACCATCAGTAATGGTGCCAGTGATTCAGGCCTTTATTTGCCGGTCGGGGCCTGAACTCCCAGCAGGCCAGGCCTGTCGTGAGATCCGTGGCCCCCACCGGCAAACTTGAAACAGGCCATTCGAGAAAAAATGCCACAGCCAGAATTGCAGGTATTTCTTCCAGACCAGCACACCTGAGTATTGGGAATTCCTCTAGTGACCACCGTCATGAGCATCTTGTGCTTCTCTTCCAGGCTTCAGGAGAGCAAGACCCCATTGCTGACAAGGTACTTCCGCCTGCAGTTCTTTTACGTACCTGTGAAAAGGAGCTGCACACACTCAACTGCATCACTGACAAATGCTTCCATGGTTACAGATTCTCATCACCGGCCCTCGGTGCAGATGGTAAGTTCATTTCTCCATCTCTCATCTCTTCTCATGGCAGGGTTGGACAATACACTGATTTCCTGTTCCCAATGATAGAGCATGACAGTAGTGCTAGCTTTGTACAGGGGCATGGTCTGAGATTGTGATTTGATGTACCTATGTTGTTGTTCCAGTACCTAATCCTCACACCATGTAGAGTTACGGGAAATAGCAGCTTGCTGACCTGCTGTGAATGAAAGTTAAAATTCTCTCTATGTCAGAAGTGTTATTCCCATATTGGGAATACACATGCTGCAGCTATTTGAAGATGGCGAGTGGACCCACACTGATGAGGTATCAGCAGTGCCACCTGCTGGGCACTCAGTGAATAACAGTTCTTGAGGGCCCAGAGCAGACATATGCAATCTTCCTCTCAGCCACACAGGGGCACTGTAGGACCAGTCTTTACTGGAAAAGTGAAGTGCTATTGGTGCGCCCTGTTTCGGCACACGCCTTTTGACGCTGTCTGTTTTGGCATATCACTGTGACCAGAGAACCCCTTGCAGTGTGCCCATAGTGGCACGACAACCAACTCAATGTGGCTTAATTAGGTGCAATGGTGATTTAGGTGCAGCTGCTAAATGTCAGCACTTCCATTGCAGCCTATGTGTAAATGGCCCTCGTGCCGAATGAGTGCCATAAAAGATTTTTAAATAATAAAGAGCCAAATCAGCTGTTTGCCTTTACCCTGACCAGGTAGGAATATCCCCCACCTTCCACCGACCTATTTTCTTATGGATTTCAAGACTGGTCACCTTCGGAAAGGCCACACGGGCTGGCAGAAATGTGACTTTTCACTTTTGCACAGCACAGACCTAGTTTCATATTCTATACCCTGCAGTTCGGGTTTAAATGATTGTGAGAATCGAATGAAACAAACTTTGCTCGTAATATTCCCCTGCTCCCAAACAGAATGTGCATCTTCTCCTGGGTAGGGAACGGTCCTGCCGGGAACCCCGCTCTCAGGGGGGCTCTGCTCTAGTGGTGTCTTCATCCCCCATGGCCAGGGCTGGACTGGCCTAAACGGAACTCTGGAGATTTCCAGTAGGCCTCTGCACCCTGGGCCTCTTTTGTGTGGTAACTTATGTTATTTTCAAATGTTCCCATATGAAAAGGGTTGGGTTTGTTGAAAATACTTAAAATGGGGCCACTTTGAGCATTATTTCCAGGGCCTCTTTTGGATCCCAGTCCACCCCTGCCCAAGGCCTGAACAGTGATTCTGAATCACGTTCAGGGCTCTATAAATGAACACAACACAGATAACATGACACTGCCCTCTGCTCTAATTGTAGAACTTGTCCTATCCTTTGGGGAATTGAGGAATTCTGTTTCCACTAGATGGCAGTGGTGGGCCGTTTTAGCGCAAGAGTGTGTTTTGTATTGGTGCACCGAAACATTCCTCCGCCTATAGGACCCTGCGTCCTGCTGGCCGTGGCTTCACCTTCGGCAAAGCAGCTGCGGCAAAACAACTGGCACCGTATGGCGCGTGCCTAAATGTCCTGCTCGGCAGTGCTACCTGGTCTGACTTGTATTGAACCCCAATCAAACTGATTTATAATAATGTATGGTTCCTTTTCTCCCAATATCCACACATGACAGCAACGCTTACATCTAAACGCCATTTCTCCCTGGACAACCGAGACGCAGTTCCACATACACTGCATCAGTGCTCCCTAGATACAATGAAGGGGCCTTTTCTAAGGATGAGAACTTAGTTTACATAATGCCATCCATAGCTAAATGTCTACGCAGCCCTCCACCTGAATTACATGATCAGGGTCATGTCAGGACGGGGGCAGACTCAAATCTTCCAGCCCGTACCTCAGTACCAAGCATGTTGCAGAATGTAAGTTTGGAATTCTATGCAGTGCCCAATTAAAGTAGGTTTTAATTAAGCAATAAACCCCAATGGGATAATGCTCTGGCCAATGAGAAGCCAAAATGAAGCAAGGATTTAATGTGAGCACCAGGCATTACCTGCCCCGATAAAGACCCCAGTCAGAGGGATTTATTGCTATTAGTATCCCGGCACGTTGTCTTGCCCAATGCCATCCAGCGCCCGGTTGCACTGTCCCAGCTCCCCTGATAAATCACCAGAGCAGCGATTTATCAGGGTGTAGTGCAATAGGCGGCCACTAGAGGTCCCTGTGGAAACAAGCAACTGCTTTCCATTTAAACTGTTGCAGTGCCAAAGGATGCCTTCGGCGACCCGTCTGGAAACAGATACTAGCCCTTGTTCAGCAGGGTCTAGTGTGATAGGTTATTGCAAAATGTCCCAGTTAGGGAAGATATTTCTTTTCGCTACCTTTTTAACCTCCCTTAATGAGACGCTCAGCATATTTGCTGTATTCTCTCTTTTGTGTGAGTGATGTTCCTTTATTACTCATGTCCAAAGGAAATTATGTTTTGGGACATTGATAGTCCCTACGGTTCTCAGTGTAGGGGACCCTGTCTTCAGTTTCTATTCTCGAATGGCATTGCCGGGCCCCTATGTCGTCAATGGCACTGCCAGCCCCTTTGGTTACCAGTGCAGGTTTACCCTATAGGCCACTTGTATTTTTTAATGGCACTGCCAGCCCTTATTTCTGTCATTTCAAGGTTACTCTACCATTCTATTATTGAGTGGCCCTGCCAGCTTCAATGACTACCACGCACGGAGGCTCTGTCCGCCACTTTATTTTTATCTAGGTGAGGCAGTGTGTGATTTTTTAAATGGTGCAATATTGCGCGCTTTGCCTTTTTACTGCAAGGTTGCCCAGTACGTTTTGATAGTGGCCAATGTGGCTACTTCATTGTTTAAGCCTTGTCTTTGTGACATCTTGGCTTTGTTGGTTATCTTGCTTGCATGGGAATGACACAATATGGCCATCACCTTTCACTGGCTCTGTGCAGAAGTCACAAAGGGTAACTGAATAAATGGGAACTGGTTTGAGGTGAGTCAGGGGTTTCTGGTTGGTCTCTAAGAACTCCTCATCAGAGGAATTTAGAAAAAAGAACCCTAACAGTCCCTGTGGAAGTAGATGCCACATCTGAATGTATCAGATGGTGCATACATGATTGCATTACGTCTGACTCTAATAACCTTTCGATGGTTTTTGGGAGTATCAGCATGAAGTTTACTTTGACAATTATTTTCCTTTTCAGTAAATATGCGTACACTTTCTTAGTTTTAAAACTGGATCTTGAAGGTGTTTCCATTTCACATGCTTCTTCTGTTGTCCTACCTCTATGTCGGTAGCCTGCCAGAGCTACTGATTTGGGAAGTCTGGTGGCCCCAGATGTCTCTCAAGCAATAAGCTCACCTGTGATCAAGATGCTCGAAAGGAGGAGCCTTCTACTTACACTTGCTGCACCGTCTAGGCTTCATCGTCAAGCAGCTGTCGCAGTAGGAACAGTCAGTGTAGCGTGGTGTCCTTGCTGCTGTGCACGCTGCAATGCCGCTAAATATGTTTCTTTCCACACAGAACTCTATCCAGACCGAAGAGGAGGAGAGCACAAATAATATCTCACACTATATCGGGGTGTTGGATCCGTGGTACGAGCGCAATGTTCTGGGTCTGATGAATCTCTCGACGACGGTTCTTTGCCAGGTAGGATGCCCCCTCCGCCTTCTGCCCTCTGAAACAGAAGAACAGCCTCAGCAAGCATCGTGTCACTGTGGCATGCTGTGGGAATATTGATTCCTGTTAGTGCTTCTGCATGTTAAGAAAAAAGAATGTGGACACTTAATACTGAGTTTTTGCAAAGGAGGTCACTGGTTGTACCCTGAATCTCAATTCTAGGTTTGAAATCCCAAACCTCTCGTTGGTTATTTGATGGAGATACACAGCATTGACCCGCAGGTTGAAGCAAGTCTGTGGATCTCAACACACAGACAGACACATGTGGAGAAGAGTAGGGCCTATTAAGTGAGGTGGGCGACTGTGTCCTGATTGATTGCTTGAGTTAACCATTGCAACTGTAGAGGAAGCCATGCCCCTAGACCAGAGGCGTTGCTGGGGGGGGGGGTGACGGAGCTATAGCCCCAGGTCTTTTGGTTGTAGCCCCCGATAGCAGCTCAAGGGTTACAACCAAAAAGGCTGGCTAGCACCCAGTCCCGACCGTCCCAAATGAGCGTAGCCCCAGATCTTTTCCAGACCTAGCAACACCGCTGCCCTAGACAGAGTAGTTGATTTGTGATGCACGTGGATAGAGAAGAGGGGGGGGGGGGGCTTTAACAGAGGAATCATTCACTTTTTGTAAAAAGAATCTGTCATCAGTTTGAGGCCTCACATGTCTGAAAGATCTTATCAACTCTCCTAACACAAGTAAGGAGCTTGGTGGGGAGCACATCGTGAGTGGTGCTGTAATAGTCTACCTAGGTTCCATGGCCAAACAAACTATGATTGCTTTGCTCATCTTGGATAATTAATTGGGAGGCTTTCTAACATCGAGGCAATACCACAGCCTGAGATCTTGAAATGCAATGCTTGTATAGGTGGTGTCAGAGCTCAGGGAATCCCTACTGACGGGTATCCCTTAAAGGAGACATCTGAGATTATGGGAGCATGAAGAGTTGCTAACCTACTAAGAAGGCATTCCCAACCACTACTTCCAAGCTCTAGACTACTGCCCTGGGCAGGTCTTCCAAACGTTTCATGATTTTAAATTCAGGTTTACTAGTGTCTTGTGCTCCAGGTCCTGCTGAGAATGACAGAGTTGCTCCCCAGGGCTCCAACATTCTCATCCAGGTTCCCTGGAGAAGTCATAGTCCCCTGTGTCATCTTTAGCTCAGCCCTTGGGGTGGATGAAAGTGTTTGAAGTGAGGCCTTGTCGTAGACTTCTAAAGGTGGGTGGGGGATATCACCTAGAAAATATGTGAGGGGGTGGGAGTGAAATAGAGTGATGGTGGTTAGAACTTTCAGGATTGCATGCCTTGCCTCACTTTGTGTTGTTGTTAGCAATTTGTACCCAGTGAGGGGGATTGGCAGCCTCCCAGCCAATGAGGACGCTCAGAACGGGGACTTTGCTACATCAGGAAAGACCCCACTCCTTGCCACCTCAGGGCAGGAGGGCGCCATCTTCCCTCGCCGGGAATGAAGGCAAGTGAGCTCCCCCTGTGTCCACTGCCCTGCCCCCTTTTCCACATATCCTCTCCCCTTCTCGCCCCACCCCACTTACCTGTGCTGCTCTGTCCCTCACTGGCCCCAGAAATGTACTGTTCCCGGGGCATCTCCACTATGCAAATAGCTACCATGGAAAGGGAAAAGGGACTATGATTCATGGCGGTCATGGTTTTTGTGTTTCTCGAGTTGAGAAACGGATTACACGCCGTTTCTCAACTCGGTGAAAGTAAACTATTACTACCCCGATACAACGTGCTGGGATACTAATAGCAATAGAGCCATCGGATGGGGGGGGGCATTGCCGATCTGGTAATGTCCCGGGCTTATGTTACAGCCCTTGCTTTGCTTGATCTTGTTACGGAAGCCCGGGACGTTACCAGACTGGTAATATCACCCGTCTGGCGTTCTATTGCTTAATTGTTCTCCTTCTTGTATCCACTATGGGTCAGCGACACATTTCTCAAAATCACTTTTAGTCACAGACAGGCCCATGGTGATTTCCTCTGAAAGTCTGGTACTTGCCGCGAAATGCCACCTTTGTGCCAGGCTAATTTGTGACTGAATCTGCCAATGTCTTACCAGCCTTTTCAAAGGTACATGCATTATGGAATATATCTCATAATGTCCTAATGATACTTAGTAAATATTGTATTTGTTTTCTTGTTGGAAGCACGGACCGAGCTCAAGAACAGCTCAGCAATGTACAGAGTGTGGGTAGCCAGCATAAGGGCTGGCTTCTTTGCAGTCCTTTGAGTTGAAGTTGGTGCGTCGGTATGTGTGTCCATTGAAGTTAGTCCTTGGTCGCGTGTTGTTGAAAAAGCAATGTTTTGAGAGATGTGTTAAATTGGTGAATTGTGAGAGCATTTCAAATTGACACCCGGGAGGAGTTCCAAAGCTGCCTTTTGGGTGTATGCTCTATGTGGTCGTAACCGTGCCATGCCAGCTGGTTTGAACAGCCTCCCAACACAATGCGTGCATCCTGCCAGATATACTGCAAATAAACACCATGCGCTTTGCTCACGTTGTTCTTGTCCACTTCTCAGCAATCCACCAAGCGAGAACATGAGTCTTCAGCAGGAGTGAAGGAGCCACTGCCAATCCTGGCTGACATGATGCTCTACTACTGCCGATTCGCCACACGACCGGTGCTCTTACAGCTCTACCAAGCTGAGGTGAGATCCAGTGTTCCATAAAGTGTGACTTCTTTAATAACATGTTCTAATAAGTTACTAAACCCAGGGGGTTTCCATGCGTGCTCTCAATCCAGATAGTTTAAGTAAGACCCCTCCAGCTTCCATCCTGCACCCATGATGCTGTGCCAGTATCTCACATCAGATTCATAACTTGGTTATAAGTTGTGCCACACGCTGTTCAACGCTGCTTCTGAGCAGGTCAATACCAATATCAACATTAAAAATCCTAGGAGTCATCCTTGTCTCTGAAATTACCCATGAACCCAGATAGGTCCTGTGGTTCAGGCATCCCACCACCTACAACTATTAAGACACACCTTACCTTTAATACGTCTGCTGATACATTCTCCGAGGACCACTAAGCAGTAGCAGGAGCGCCATCAGTTCTAGACTCGATTGCTCCAATTAACTCTACCCCAACCTGCACAAACTTCAATTGTCATATTTACAAGTGAAACCAAAGACTGCAGCAAAACTAGTACATGGTATGACGTCATGGGTCTCCAACTTGAAATCCCTATCATGGATTGCAGTCATCACTCACATGTGCCTCATAAACAAATGCATCCATGAAAAATACCCTTAATGGTTCAACAACAAGGCTTAATTCCTAGATGTTCTAACACAATCCGCCTCTGTTTCCCAGCAGGCGGTCAATTTTCAGTTCAAGAACCTCCGCAATGGATCACATTCTGTTGAACTAGAGGCAACAAGGCCAACCCATCTAGGTTGCAGGGAAAAACCGCAGCCCTCATATTCTCTGATCATCAAACACACTCAAGCACACACTCCTCACAAACAAAAAGTGTGTTAATGAATTCAATTAGTATCAAGTGCCACCATCCATTCTGATGACATAATGCTGTAGCAGCACGTCATGTTACCTTCTATTGTGTATTGCCAGTGTCCTGATCAAACAGGAACTGAAATGCTGGCTCATTATCCTCGATCAGCTTCCAGGCTGTAACCATCTTTCTGTGCCAGTATCCGGGGCGAGCTTCGAGTCTATCCCTATGATCCTGAGAGGGTATTCAACGACAGCCTGTGTCCTCTAGCCAGGAAGCCATGCCAATATCTGTGGCTAGGGTGTAGTGTATTCCCATGCTCTGGTGCTAGTGTCCAAGCCCAGCCTCCTGCCTGCATCCCGGAGGCTGTGCCAGCAAGCAATGCCAGTTTCTATTCTATTCCTGTGATTCAGTGTCTGTATCGAAGGATCGCTTAAGTCTGTCATTATGGTCATGTGTCAGAATAGACGGAGAATGTTATATCCGTAACACAGATCTCCTCCAAGGGACTCCCAGGCAGTATCACATGCTGGCGCCAAGTCTCCTCCTATGATGTTGGGCCTGGATACAAGGGCAACTTCCAGTCTTCCCCTGCGGTGCTGAGCTAGTACAGAGGACCAGTTGCCAGTCTGTCCAATGATGCTGTGCCAATATACCATGCCAGTGTCCAGTCTGTCGCTGTGATGCTGTGCCGGAAAATGGGAACTACTTATTGTTCATTGATATCAAACTGTACTAGTAATCCAATTCCAGTTTTCAATCTGATGTTATGGGGCTCTACCAGTGTCCATGGAGTTCTATGTTATTTCGCCAATATGAGTTTTTTCGATAGAATTTCTGCTGTAATAATTCCATTGAAAAATCTGATCTAATTATTTTTAATTATTTTGTGGGGTCCACCCCAAGCCCTCCCCCCGTCCCTATGCTATACCCCTCCTCCAACCCCCTCCCCACATCTTTTAACCCCTCCCCTATATATTTTGATGAGTCTTTTCAATGTAATTTCTTCAGCAAAAATTCCATCTAAAAAACTCCTGTCGAGCAAACAACGCAATACCGTCCTTGTCCAATGGTGGTATGGCAGTAGCCGCTGCCAGCTTCTAGTCTGTCCCTGTGGGGCTAGGCCAGTGTCCTCAGCAATGCCGCACCCTCGTGCTCAAAAAAGGAGGGTCAGAATCCAAGACCTCCTTCCCAAAGGGGCTCCTAGTGATCTATCACCTTCCCATGGGGGGATCTTGCAATCACCAGTGACGTTGGAGTGCTGCGATTGGTTAGACTGTGATGCCCACAGTGGACCGACATTTGAGTATGCATGTAATACTGACATCTAGGAGACGAAGGAAGCTTACTTTACATTGAGAGGTTTTCTTAGTGTCACCCTCTTCCCTTTCTTTCCTTGACAGTTGACGTTTCACAGCGGAGAGAAGAGGACAGAGGTTTTCATTCACTCCCTGGAGATGGGTCACTCTGCGGCAACCCGGGCTATCAGAGCTTCAGGTAGGCCTTCACCAGCAATGCGCTCTGCCTCTCCCTCATGAGGGATTATAGATGCTTCTCTCTCGCTTGCTGGTCCTGATGGCATGGCCCCTTAATGTCACTATAAGGACCCCTGAGCCCTTACTTCCGAAGCCTTACTTTCCCCCTGAGTTGCTGTTCCGTGGTGGGTGTGATGTGTCTTTCTGTGTTGCAATCCTCAAAGGAATTCTAGGAAGTCTAGTAGGGGTACATTATGCCCCAGTACTGGTGTCTGTGGAATGGGTGATGAACTTTCTTGCAAAGCATGATCGGGTTATGTCCTTACCACTGCATTGTACCCAACGCTTATATTCATTGGCATGGCTTGGTCCCTGCTCTTTTTAAATGGACTGATATTATTGTTTCTTACTGGATACATTCTGCTCTTAGAAATAAAAGTTTCTAAATGACTGCACAGTGAATTGGAATGTTTCCTGTAGTCCCTGATAAAGGCTTGCGCTGCATGAAGCAATTCAATACCAAGCAGCCAATGGCGTGAGGACAGCTCATGCGCCCACCACCACTGGCCATTTCCGATTGCATTTCTGCTGGACTCCGGAAGAGCTGGACAGAGCTTCTGTCCTATCAGTGAAGCAATGCCGTCTGATTGACACGCGCTGTCCGTGTGACCAGAGCAGTGCAGTGCCAGGCTATTATGCAAGTCTATGCATACTCGTCCTTGGCACCTAAGGGGTGGAGTATTATTCTGCAGAACAATGCCAGCCTTACAGTAATCATTCTATTCTTTTACGCTGTAATAGTTGCTGTAAAGTGGGAGATTCATTCGAAAATGACTGCACGCAGGAGTCCATTTCAGGGCTCGTTTGGGGGTTGACTTGCATCTGTGCACATAGGGACTAATGATGAGTTTGGCTGCAGTGACCGCGTACCTGGAAAGGACCCCATGTTTCCAAGTCATGCAGACCTGCATGTTATTACCGTTTCAGAGTCCTGTCGGACTCCATGGGGCCACGTCATGAGCGCATACAGTAATGTTGTTCTGTGGCTGTAATTATCACCACACAAAAGCAGGCATGAAGTGCTGAGGCTGCCATGTTTGTCCTGAATTCCCATAAGAAATCATTGTAGACTCTGCCCATTCCCACAGGTAAGAGTTTCAGTAAGAAAACTCGCAGTGTGGCAGTGTGGCAAAACATCCAGGAGTCGCAACACTACTGCCAAGCTCGTAATAAGGCCCTTTGTATATTGCCATACACCGAGGTGCCGCCCATGCTTACCTAAATGTTTAAACGATAAATGATGCTTGATACTACGGAGTTATGTAGGGATATATTCATAAACAATAGTATAAACGCAAAATTAAGACAATTCAGCATAACATTAAAGAGTAGCACACAGCTTAATATTCACATACAGGGGTGGACTGGCCTATAAAGAACTCTAGATATTTCACGGTGGGCCTCTGCACCATGGGCCTCTTTTGTGTGGTATTTCCACATTTTCTCAGAGGAAAAGGGCTGGCCTTGTTGAAAAAGTGTGATATGGGGCCACTTAGAGAATTATTTCCAGGGCCTCTTGGTTCCCAGTCCACCCCTGTTTACATAAGCATTGAAATGAACGAATATATCAATACAAAAATGGAATATAATTAAACAACAGTGCAAACCATAATTATCAAACACTATCATAAATGCAAATAATGGAATCATCATTTCAGGAAAAGTAGCTGCACCCAATTTATCAGTGTTAGCTGTGTATTTCAAATAGGATTAGGGCAGCAACCTGATGGTCTTCTGAATCATTCTTTACCAACCCCCCTCGTTTTCATCAAATTATCATTTCATAAATGTATTTTGGTAAGTTAGAGGCGCTCCCCATCCTTTTCAAATAGAGGGCCAGGCCAGAGGGCATTAGGATGACCGGCCGTTACCCAAAGTGTCTCCCAGAGGAAGGATGGGGCAGGATTCTCTGAGCTTGTCACCCCATGTTATGTTGAGCCATGGGAGAAGACTGGAATCTTAAACAGCTCAGAGGCATAACTGCTTCCAGCAGCCTCTGTCCCTGCCCAGAGCCGGCCATGGAGTGGATCTAAATGGTAACCGGGGGAAAAGGGGATGGGGGAGAGGCAGATGCAACATACCTGCGTACCAGTGAAAAGGGAAGATTTTAGGTTGGCCGTGGAACATGCAGTCCTACGAGAATGCCATGCTCCTTTATTCTGTGAACACAGGCAGCCGTGGAGCACCACGGAAACGTGAATACACAGATAGGAGATTGCACGATGGCAAAGATGGAACTTCACATGTTTAAAGTTGGGGAAAAAACAAATATGGATGTTGAAGTTAATATACCACCTAACCAACACAAAAGGGGTAGTAATAGAGATATTAAGACTCAATTAAGAAACCGATGGAAAGGGGCCAATCAGGTAACCAGAGGTAAGCCACTTAAGAAATAGGCCAATCCCAGACTTGCATATAAAGACTCCCACACTATAGGTGTATAAAAAGGACTGGAGGAAACCAAAAAGGGGCACACCGGGATGTGCTACTGGCTGGACCCTGTGGAATGATGGAGATTACTACTAGGGACAAGGTAGATTTCCGACTGGCACTTCTTCAGCAGAAGCTCTGTCAGATTGAAGGCCAAGGTTATGCTGCTAGGGTCAGCCATGTGAAGGCGGTGAAGCCCAAAGCAAGGGTCTACCACAAATACCAGAAATAAAGAGCAGGTTTGAGGACTCGGCTCTTCCAAGAGAATTATGAACTGAGACAAGCCTAAGAAGGAGAGACCCCTTGCAGGAGGTTGAGAATATCTACTACCTGACAAGAACATGGATTTGGTTGCGGGGGAGAATACTCTTTTAAACCCAGAGAATATTAATGCAGAGTGGGTAAGGAAACTGAGACACCAACCCAACAGAGGGCAGGCAGTGACAACGCTGGATTAGAAGCAAAGTGAGCATTGGGAAGAAAGAAATGCGGAGTGGGAGAGAGCCACCAAATGACAGGGACAGAAGCGAATACCCCAACCCAATGGGAAAGAAAGAGGAGATAGTGCCAGTAGAGGACCTGAGGACTGCCTGACAGAAGCCACCTGAAGACACCCAGTATTAGAGAGACATTATTTGACAATAGACCCTAGGACTGGGTTGGTCACAAGCAACCCTAAGACTTCTCACCTTAGGACCAGGCACCTGTGTCTATGGTTAGAGAGGAGGTTAAGGAAGCACCCACCACAAACTCAAAGAAGGCAGGGGAAGAATACAATCCCCTGATCCCAGAGAGAGAAAGAGGGAAAAGAAAACGTATTTCCAGTCCGGGCACGAATCGTGGTGGAGAGAGATCTTTTGTGCTCTGCGGGCCCATTTAGGAGGGCCGAGAAGGTTCATGATTTGGGTAAAGAGAGTCATTGATTGAAGACTTAGGAAGGGGATGGAGAGAGGACCCTGACCTGTGTGGAAACAAATTGCTAAGAAGGAAATAAGATTATGCAGAGAAAGCCCAGAGATGAAACAGATATGGAAAGGGCCAGTATAAAACCTATGAAGAGCCAAGAGACTGTTCAGAGGTTTGCTAAGAGAGACATTGCTGAGATTGCTTTGCAGACTAGGGCTGGAGATTACTTTGCAGAAGCATAGGCCTGGCCAGGAGTCTAATAGACTTGTTAAGAGTAGGTATGGACTGTATACTCCACCACCAGCTCGCCACCACCTCTGGAATCAGTCACCATATCTGGAGGGGCAGAAACTTGGTAAGATTGGGCTCGATACTTATGTTTATTGGGCAGAAAAACTGGAGGACCCCAGTTTGTGTTGTCCCATCCATGGCACTGTTTTCTATGTATTATTTCTATGCTATTCCGCTAGATCCTGCAGTGGTTTTTCCAACTATAGCCAACTATACATTACCAACAAAACCCCTGATCTTATTGATAATGTCTCTGTATTAAATTTATCTGCATCTTAACAGTATACCAAGCCTCAAATTATCCCATATAGTGCCCAAATGCATGTATGTGTGGCGTGTGTGTGTGCACCTGCCTTTCTCATTTGTCCTGCTACCTGCCTGTTTGTCTTTCTATCTATCTACCTTTCTTATCTGTCTGCCTGCCTACCTCCCTGTTCATCTATCTGTCTATCTTTCTATCCATCTATGTGTCTGAGATGGATGACAAGGAACACTGGACAGAGCGTTTCTGTTTCCAGAACTTGAGAAGGAGGATGTGTGGATGACGATTGATGACTATGGGCAGAGCGCTACCATTCTGTTCTTTCTCCTCTTGATGTATTAGCAATGGATGAAAAGGTTAATGTGCAGGCGAAGAATTGTCCTTCTGGAAGAAGCGCGCTGTTCCCGCTTCTTTTGTTGATGTCCCAACAGTAGATGTGACAGGTAGTGAGGATGAATGGTGATTCCAGATGTAACTCCAGATTTGTGTTTGTTCTCCCTCTGTCTGATGTGGGAGCAATGGACAAGATGGATGATGTTTGGATGAAGCTCACATTGTGTTACTGTTTCATCCCCTTGTCCTTGGTTTTGTGCAGATTAATTCCTACCGAAACCTGTTTGGATTTATGATTCGTTAGAACTCTCTCTGGATCCAAAGAAACTCACCCTTTCTGTCTATCGGGGCTGGCATTTAACACCTCCTCTGCCTAAATGTTGTGTCCTAGAGCAACCGGCCCTTTCCAAGGTCTCTCTGGCCTGTCTCCTAGTGTAGCCAGACCCTCACTGCAGTTCCCTCACAGAGGTTGTGTGGGCTGAGGCTACCTTCAGGCTGTGCTTTGCTTACCATAGCTTTTGGATTTAATTCTTGAGATTCCAGCAGCCATCTGAACAGCAGTTTAGATGTAGAAAGTGGCAGAAAAGTGGTTGAACAAAAAGAAGCAATCGTACAAGGTTGCACAACAAAAATAATATGCATGAACACTTAAACCGTAGCAACACTATTCTTCTAAACATAACTAATGAAATCATTATGAAAGACAGTCAAATGTAAAACATAAATAATATAATTAATGGTCAAGCATACGAATGGCGTTTCATTACTCTTCACTCTCTGTTGTGCAGGTCCTGGCAGCAAAAGACTGGGTATCTATGGAGACCGAGAGGCTGTTCCCCTAACACTACAGATTGTTCACAGCAAGGTACAGTATTCTAGGCATTGGAGGAGCCAAAGGCGATGTTAGGGGGCAGGAGGGGCAGAGGGGTCTGTAGCCCCGGGTCTTTTGGTTGTAGTCCGGAATAAAAGCTCAGGGATTACAACCAAAAAGGCTAGCTACCCCCCAGTCCTGACAGTCCCAAAATTAGTGTAGCCCCGGATCGTTTCCAGACCTAGCAACACCCCTGGGAGGAGTTATGCACATAAGGCCAGTCCAGTGTCCTAGGACAGACATGACAGACATGACCAGTGTTCTTGAGGCTCTCAAACCCAATCTAATGTTGCTAGGTCAGATATCATCATTGGAGTGTTTCTATGAGTGGCATTACAAACACTGTGTCCTTTCGGCAGGCATGACCAATACACTGTCCCCAGGGAAGGAAAGATTCATGTAGTTCTCCCTTGTAAGGCAATATTAATGCAGTTCGTAAAGCATACAAGACCAACGGAGTGTCTATAGGGCGGTCAAGACCAATGCAGTGTCTATAGGGCGGTCAAGACCAACGCAGTGTCTATAGGGCAGTCAAGACCAATGCAGTGTCTATAGGGCAGTCAAGACCAACACAGTGTCTATAGGGCAGCCAAGACCAGGGCAGTGTCTATATGGAAGACATAAGTAACACAATACTTAAAGACAGGCATGAGCAATTAAGTCTTCCTGGGGCAAATATGACTCCTGCAGTGACCCTTGGGCCGGCAAGACCAATGCAGTGTTTCTATGACAAACGCAACTAGTACAGTGTTCGGGGCAGCCATGACCAATGAAGTGCATCCAGGGAGGACAGGACCAATGTTATTTTATGTTATGGTCATAGGCTTTTATCCTGTGCCTTATCACCAGCAAGCTAGATTGAGAGCACCAGCGTTTTCTACGGAGCAGCATACAGTGAATCCCCCAAGGGTATCCAGACATTAGTCTGAGGGAAGAAATGCAATGTGCATAGGGCAGAGTTTCATGAAGAAATCTGTTTTCACTTCCACGGTTTGTTAGGGGTGACACACTGTACCCTACTCCATCTTCCCCTCTTAAAGAGTCAATGGGCCTCATTACGACCCTGGCGGAGTGGGTTTACGCCAGCGTTATTCGCGGCGGACCCGTCCGCCCTACTACGAGTTCCCGTAGCGCCATGGAGCGTTTTCCGCCTGGTTTTTCCGGGCGGAGAAATCCATGGCGCTACGGGACCTTGTTGTTAATTACGCCACCGTATTTTACGGTGGCGTAATTAACGCCTTCCCCACTCCCATTATACCCTATGGGGCAAAAATGGGAATGGGGAAGGGTAAAATGGGGAATGGGGATTTACCGCCCCGCCAAGGTCGGAATGGGGCGGTAAATCCGCCAACCCCCATGGCGCTATCGGCAGCTTTCCGCCGTGCTCCATGGTGCATATTGCACCACGATTTCCGCCAGGGTCGTAATGAGGCCCAATGACTGCGCTCATCTTCCCATAGCTACTGGAAGACATTGCAGAGCTGATGAATAAGCAACACAATCTTTTAGGCGCTGCCTACTTATCACTTCAAGTTCAGAAAGGACAAGATATTCCTCCCACTTACAACAAACCACTTAAGGAATGGTGTGAGACACACGTTAGACACAATAGATGTTATGTTATTCCACGATCCATGCACAGGGCCGGATTGGTAAAGGCTAATTTCCCTCATTGCGTGAGCCAGATTCTCGTGCACACAGCTGCAAGATAAGCATTTTCCATTGGTCCCAATTCATAAAAGTGAATCTGTGCCTGCAGAAATGACTGTACCCATTCCTAATAAACAAAATGCATGATCTGCATCAGTGGTTCTGCCCGACTGTGTAAAGAACGCCTCCCAGAACACATTCCTGATTCACAATGCAATGTTCCCAGAGACTTGTTCCCCCTGCAGCATGTCCATGTCCCGCTCCCTCCATTCACAGGCAGGAGCAAGACAAAAACAAAACAGGTAGAGGTGTTCAGGCGCATGCCTGTGCTGCAGTGGTAAACATAGATACGCTTATGCCAAGCCCTCCACCCACATTAGTTAAGGGGGGGGTCAATCCCTTTCTGAGTGTTGGGTGCAATGTTCACACCCAGATATACACTAGCAGCCTGGCCCTCCTCATACATGAATGACAGTGGTGGGGCCAGCTTTAGGTGCCGGTGGGTGAATGGCTCCAGAAGGGGGACCAGCATTCAGGATCTGGAGGTTAATTTATTTCATTAGAGGGGCATACAACATGTTCACAAATGTGCAGAAGCAACCAAGTGTAATATAGGAGCTCTAACCCTCATGGGGGGTTCGGATGGGTTCTCCCACAGAGCCATTCTTTTAAAATAATTGATTAAAATTGATTAAAATTGTGCATTTTACAATAGACTTTTTGTGAAAACGTTGGTAAAAAGTCATACAATTGCCAAACAATTTCGAAAGGTAAGTCAAAATAAATCCAATAGATGCCAGGTCACCAACAGCACACAGGAAATAGGCCAATATTATGCAAGTGTCAGAAGACAAGGCCATGCTGGCTGTGCCCATAAGTGCCAGTATGCTCTATTCAGAACATTAACTTTGACTTGGCAAATGAAGACAGCAATTATGACATACCACTTCAAGAAAACATGTCCATGTTGCACCCATTATAACAGTATTCTCATGTAGGAATACTCAGCTTGACTCTGCCTACAAAAACAATGCAAAATTCCACTGTCAGAAAACATGGCCATGCTGAATGCACAAATGTAGGCCAGTATGCCCATGTAAGAACACTCATCACATGGGTTTGGACCAAAAGCCCAGTAAAGAAATGGCATGCTACTGTAAGAAAACATGTCTAATCCTGTTGCATCAAAGTAGGCACGTATGTTGAGGTGTGAACGCTCAAATTATGTCTTTGCCCATAATGCCAGTAAAAAATGTCATACCACTGTAAGAAAGCACATCTTAACTAACTGCTCCAATGTGGCCAATAGGCTTATGCAAGAACTTTCAATGTGTTGGCTTTGCCCATAATGCCAGTAAAAAATACCATACAACTGTAAGAAAACATGTCCATACTGGCTGCTACAACAAAAGCCAGTATGCCCATGACATAGAAACAAATTATATGTCAAAGTAAGAAAACATCTCCACTTTGGCTGCACAATTGTTAGCCAGTATGCCCACATAAACCACGTATGCTGCCTTTCAGCATTATGCCAGTTGGAAAGGTCATGCCACCATAAGAAAACATGTACATACTGGCTGCACCAAGGTAATACAGTATGCCCACATATGAACACTCATCATGGTGGCTTTTCCTATAACGCCAGTAAAAAATGCCAATGCTGCTATAAGAAATCATTCCCATACTGACTGCACCAGTGTAGACCTGTGTGCATGTAAGAACACTCATGTTGAATTTGCCATCATGCCAGTAACAAATTACATGCCAGTGTAAGAAAACATGTACATACTGTCTGCAACAATGTAGGCCAGTATAACTACATAAGAACGGTCATCATGTTGGCTTTTCCCATGATACCAGTAGGAAAGTTAATGCCATGTCACTGTAAGAAACATATACAAACTAGCTAAACGAATGTATGCTAGCATGGTCACATAAGAACAATTATGTCCACTGTGTCTGTAAGGCCAGTAAGAAACACATCTATGCCTGCTGCTCCAATTTTGACCAGTATATCCATGTCAGAACAATCATCATTTTGTCTTTGCCATAATGTTAGTAAATAATGCTCTGCCACTGGAAAAAAATATGTCTATATTGGACTAACCAATGTAGGCCAGTATGGCCAGATAATAACCCTCATGTTGGCTTTTCTCATAATGCCAGTACAAATGCCATGCCACTGTAAGGAAACATGTCCACACTGGCAGCTCCCACATATTCTTGTACTTGATCACTATCACAGTTGGAGGAGGTGCCTTGTTTTGTTACATAATCTTCCAACCACAATGGAGTCATGCACCCTCTTCCTGACTCACTGAGCACTAAGTGGTTCTCACTCAGAGTATTCTGAAAGGATGAGTGCCTTCTTCTTCGAGGGAAGCTCCCTCCCTGTGATTCAGCCTGTCCTCCACCAATTCCTGGCATTTCAGCAGCAAAGACCTCTAACTCATAATGAAATACTGTTTCCAGGCATTTAACCTTCCTCTTCTCATTCCATTTCATTGAGACTTCGGGCAGACAGTCTTTGTGTTTGTCTGGGTTTCAGTTATGCACATTGCCCTTTCCTGGGCATGGTGGGTTTGGATACAGTTGTTTAGCTTGAAGGGTACATGACATGCTTGTTGTACTTGGAAACATATAGAATTTGTCTCAGCCTTTCCGGACTTCTTGTGTTGCTTCAAAACCCACGTCCGCTGGACATAATTTTTACATCCACCTATGGGTGAATTTCCTTTCATGTGTCCTAACATGCATGGAAACAAATGGCATGTGTTGGCTACCATTATGCACTGTTGTATGATAGCCATTAAATGAAGCCAAAACGGAACTGCTCATCATTGGATCCCAGACACGACTCAACAAACTTGACCCTAGGTACCAATCTTTCACCATTGATGGCAACATCATAAAAGTTTCAAAAGAAGTCAAAACTTTGGGTGTATATCTTGACTCCCCACTCTCGCTCAAAAAACAAATAAATGCTACCATCTCATCCACAGCCTATACAAACAGACTTATCAATGCTTGTAAACCGTTTTTATCGACGGCCAGTTGCCTTACTCTAGCCAGGGCCCTGGTACTATCCAGACTGGACTATTGTAACACCCTCTTCATAGGCTCGACCAACCACAACTTGAACAGACTACAGATACTACAGAACAATGCCCTCAGATGTGCGCTTAACCTTCCTTGCAATGCACACATCTCCACAATCAGAAAGGAAGTTCACTGGTTACCTATCCGTGAGAGAATCAAACTTTGCAAACTAGTCATTACTCATAAGTGCCTCTCCCTGACAGCCCCTCAATATTTATCACATAAATTCTCCACACATAGCTCCTCCAGACCAACCAGATCACCGTACTACACCAACTCAACATCCCGAAGTTTAACCTAAAAACAGCGTGGGGATCAAGCTTCCCTGTTCTTGCAGCAAAATGCTGGAATGCCCTTCCTATGATAATCAGAGCTGATACATTGTTTTGGTCATTCAGGGCGAAGGTGAAAGAGTTGTTCCTCACACAGCAATAATGACTTGCCGACCACCCTCAACATTCCCGTGCCAGTCCTAACACTGTACTATTTACAATTACGGACCCTCTCTAACCTGGTCCTTTCTATCACTTGTGCCTCTCCATTGCCAGGGACCATCCTGTAACACGGTCCCCTATACTATTTATTTTTATTGTATTGTCCCCTGTTGTGCAACTTTCTGTAACTCTTGTTGTTCTAAAATCTTTTATGCGCCCGAGGCTTTGGCTGTGCTTTACAAATAAACAAACTAAACTAAACTAAACCATTTTCAGGATGGTGTCTGCCACAGTAGGACATTCACCGAAAATCCAACCCCCTCTACTTTTACCACTTTGATCAACACAATATTCGTTAAGGCCATTTCCTTGAAGGTGGTTTAATTTTCAAATATGACGTCTGGGAATACATATTTCATTTTGTGAGTGATGGAGCAGAACCATTAAGCCACATTGGGCCTCATTACGAGCTTGCTTGTCCGGATACAACGGTACCAGTAAGCATGCCGGTACCGTTGTTTCCAGACCGGAAAACTCTGGGTTGTGCTCATGGGTGCCTTTCATTCCTGCTGGAATTAAAGTCACCCACAAGCACAGCATGTCAGATGCATCAGCACTGTTATTAATGGTGCCGGTGCATCCGACCTGTGGGGCTCAAATGGGAATGGGGAAGAGTTATTCCTGGTGCCCAAAAATGGTCAAATACTGAGTCCGGCAAGACCGTAATGACCAGGTAAATGCCCATTTCTGGGCACCGGAATAAAATGAATACCGGCAGCAGCCGTGACTGTATTACAGGCACGTCTACCGCCAGCCTCGTAATGAGGCCCATTTTCTTAGGGAACACCTGAACATTTCATCTCAGTGGAGTTCCACATTTCTTACAAAGCAGAGTCATTTGTACATCTCCGGGTGGTGGTGATAGATAAAACATCACACGCGGACTTCATGCCTATAGAAAATCATCTGAGGCAGAAACTCACACGGTTCAAGGGACCATAATGTGAAGAAGGAGATTTATGGCTCAATCTACAATTTACCCTGGTACTCCAGATGCTGCATGTTCTCAAACAAAGGGACACAGAATATTGCTTATTATTTGCTTTGTATTAAGATTTGGGAATGCACTATGATTAGTAAACATGAGTCCATGATGAAGTAATCCTGTCCAGGTGTGGTGGCCTACAACTCCCATTACTCCTAGACTCAACAATTCTATGTCCAAAGCTTGGGACATGATTGCCCCTATGAAACTTCGTAAAAGTAAACGAGAATCTCATCTCAACTCATGGTTCACGCCTCACCTCAAAGAACTTTGTATCCAAAAACGCAAACTCCAAGCTATCTGGAGGCATACACCTTCAGCTGCGAACAAAACCTTTCTTGCCAACTTTGCAAAAAAATATAAGAAGGAAATCATCCAAACCAAAAAAGACACTTTTAATGAGAGAATTAGTAAAGCTAACTCTAATTCCAAAGAACTCTTCTCCATTCTCCGGGAAATGGAAAACCAATTGCTCCCACAGACAATGTCCCCAAGGACAAACTATGGTGCACTAGCATCCAAAATGCCCTAGCAAATAAAAATACAACTCTACAATCCAAAATTGCTAAGAAAAAAGCTTCCTTGAGCTCTACTGGAACACATACCACCCTCCTGACAGATACACCAAGTACAAATACACAAAGCAACTGCAAACCATTCAGGTTTACCAACATATCCATACTGGAAACTGAAAAGATTATATTATCCCTGAAACCATCGAACTGCCAAGGGGACAGCTGCCCAGCACAAGTTATTAAGGACGCAGCTAGAGACTTAGCACCCTTCATCTCTAAATTAATCAACGCCTCCTTTAGGTCTAGTACTGTACCCACAAACCTCTAAGAATCTTGGGTACTGCCTCTCCTCAAATAACAGACCCTTGACCCAGCCATCCCCACTAATTATAGGCCTATTACCACAGTCCCATTTCTCCTTAAAGTTATTGACAGAGTAGCCTACCTCCAGATTCAAAACTATCTGGAGTCAAACCAACTACTAGGATCACGACAATCTGGATTCAGACCACTACATGGTACTGAAACGGCCTTAATTGACCTCAAGACACAAATCGACGAGTTGAAGGATAAAGGTAAAACAGCTATGCTCCTCCTCCTTGACTTATCTGCGGCTTTTGACCTGGTGGATCATGCAGTGTCCATCTAGCGTCTGCTGCCCATTTCTCAAGTGAAGCTATAGCCTGGGTACAATCCTTCCTAGCCAACCGCATGATGAGAGTGTTCTCCACCTTATCTTCAGCGGACCCAATACAAATCATCTGTGGTGTCCAACAAGGTTCATGTGTCTCCCCCACAATGTACAACATCTTCACTAAGCCACTCTTCTACAAACTTGACAGACTGGGGGTAACTTATACTAATTACGGGGATGACACGCAGATCCTCATACCGCTATCTGGCAACTTTGTCAAAGACACAGCTATAGTAAATAAGATTTACCTCCTCATTCAGGCATGGATGGCCTCCCACGGCCTCTGCCTAAATGATGACAAAACAGAGATACTGATCCTGGGTTCCGACTCTAACCTTAAAAAACTCGGCCCTAACTATCTTGCTTTCAACATAGATGGCAATACTAGGTTTCTCCCTTGATTCCACGTTATCTCTCAAAAAACAAGTGAACACCTTGGCTTCCTCTACAGCGTACACCTGCAAATTAATTAAGACCTGCAGACCCTACCTCTCCAAAACCAATTGCATCACACTAGTCAACGCATTAGTAATGTCTAAGCTGGACTACTGTAACGCCCTTTATGCAGGCGCCAATAAAACTGTCATAAACAAAATGCAAATACTGCAAAATAATGCTCTTAGAGCAGCCTTGGACATACCTCGCAGAGCACACATTTCCAATATCAGGAAAGACCACCACTGGTTAAAAATCAGCGACAGAGTTCTTCTCAAGACGTTATCTCTCACCCATAAAGGACTGAACAATACTGCACCTCCTTACATCTCGGCTAGACTGACCAGAAAATCCTCCAGTCACCACACCAGAGCCTCTAACCATTTCCTACTAGAAACTCCTAGATTTAGGCGAACAAAAGCGGGTGGAGCAAGCTTCCCTGTTAGAGCCGCCTTAGCCTGGAATGCACTTCCTATTGCATTGAGAGCTAATCTACCCTACTCCAGATTTAGATGCAAGGTGAAAAGTTGGCTCTGGACCAATGACAATTAACAAACTGAGCCCGGGATCACTAGGCCCTGGGTCACTGCATACTACTGCCATGATACTTCTGAAATCTGGACTATGGACTATCTCGCCCTCTGTGGGTTGTGAGGTACCCTTATCTTGTGCCTTTGTATATATGTACTGTAAATATGGTAACATGACATGTATTGCATCAGCTGTTTGTATCCTCTGTATGTAACCTAAGCTTAAGTATCCTTGTACCTGCTGCGCCCGGCTACCCCTGGGTTTGGAGCGCATTATCAAATAATAAACATAAACATAGCCTAATCAATAGTAAGGGATCGTGGGAGTAATAGTCCAAAACATCTGGAGAGCCATGGGTTGCAGATCCCTTTTATCGGAGGATAGAAGATAAACTGTGTGTACAATCCCTTTGGCCAGGGCACAAGCCCTGGCATTGCCCGGTAGTAGATGTAAGTATTCCCTGAGAGTACAAACCCTTCAGTTAAGACAGCATCGCCTTTGGGAAATCAAAGATCTCCCTAGCAATCAAAGCCATTCCCCAGGGCACAGACTCTGCATGGGTTCACAGGGTTACCGTGGGCACAGGCCACTTGTGTATGGGATTTGTCTGCCATGGGTGTGCTGTTAACTGCCATGCTGTCATCTTCAACTCACATAGGATGGATGAAAGGCTGTGGAATGGTTCTGCTACCTGTGATGGTGAGACAGTGGCGCCACCTATCCCACTCAAGTGAAGCATTAACTGAGGAACGTAGTGCCAAATGTCCTGCTTCTTTAAAGTGCTAGTGTAGGCCATAAGTGCCAGATGTCCAACCTCTAGATCATGTTAGGTTGGAACATACATTTCCACATGACCTGCTCGCATGAAGTGTTAGTGTTTAATGGTGGTCCAAAGTTCCCTTGTCCACAATCCTAGTTTTCCATTTCTCGCTGCCTGTTCTACTTTGAAAGTCTGACCCCCTTTCTCTTGCCTCCCCCTGTAGACTACGATCAGTGGAAGAAACCGATGGACGAACGGAGAGAAAGTCTGCACGTCGGTTAATCTGAGCAAGGCCTGCAGGCAGTACGAAGAGATTGGTGACTGTGAGTGAGCCTTAGAGATGAGTAGGCGGAGACTGGCGAGTGTGAGTGAAGCTAAGCAAGTTGAATGAAGAGATGGGTAAATGTAGGGCGAGCAAACTGCATCAAGAGACCCGTGATTGTGAGTGCACCTTAAGGATCCTTTTTAAAGAGATGTGAGTTGAGCGAACATGGGCCTACCCTGCGAGGAAATTGATTCGGGTGAGGGATCCAGAGAAACACCAATGAGCATGCGCCAATCACAGCAGTCTGCATGAATGCATAGGTAAGTGTGTGCAGGCCTGAGCAATCTCTTCATTGGGTGCGCAACACGCGAAGCAATTACGAGAAGATGCTTGAGCATGAGTGAAACTTTGAAGTGAGTGTGAGTAAACAAACATAATGTGCATAGCATGATACTTAGGTGTGCTGGAACAACTGGAAATGTGTACAAACAGGGGCCTGCTACAGAGCCTGACCTATGCATAGCCTGAAAATGGTGTGCAGGGATAGCTGAGTGTGAGAGAACCAATGTGTACAGGAATGGACGACTATGGGTGAACGCTAGCAATGTGTATACCGAGGTAGGTGCGTGAGCTTTAACATGATATACAGAGATCATTGAATGTGAGTGGACTTTAGCAATGCACAGAGTGAGTACGCATGGACCGGAAACCCAGTGCACGAAGAGGACAGTGAGCCTGAGTAACGTGTGCTCAGACATCAGTAAATTAGAGTGCACCTGAGCAAGTGTACCCTCATCCAAGCTTCCTAAATGTATCAGCCCTCTTCTAATGCCCGCCGCCATTTTTCTCAATTCTGCGTCTGACCCCATCCTCACACTGGTATGTGATGGGCATTCTGAGTTTCTGTACCACTGATTGAAATGGCGGTAATTGATAAAACTGATTGAGATGGTCGCAAAACCCACCCATCTTCCCTTTCACCTGTGGTGCTACCTGTGATTGTGGTCCTGGCCAGCCGCTGAGATAGCGCTGAATTCCACCCAGTAGGAGGGGCCAAAGTTCCAGCCGCATTGGCTGCATAACCATGTCTACTGGACAGGTGGGCACACTGTGCTGTGTGCGCTTACTAGCTGCAGCGAATGGCTTTTGATTGCTCGGTTCATTTTGGCCCTAAGAGCCAAGCCTGCTCACCTGGCTCTGCTCTGGCTTGGCTCTGGCTTGGCTCTAACGATGAATTTGCTCGCCTGCCCACTGCTATCTGGCACTTAGGCATGCTGGAGGGTACTCTAAACCAAGGCATGGAAGATGCCACAAGTTAGAGCTCCGGGGGTCTCCAAGGCAAGTTTGCCATTTCTTGTGTTCACTTGTATTCAAATTGTTCTTGCCTAATGACGAATATTCGGCTTCAGTTGTAGTATTGCTGCCTGAGCAAGAGACCTGTGTGGCCTTCAAAGCGAGGGGACAAAAATGTGGACTTAGTTTAATAAAGGTATCCCCTCTTCAAGATTCCATGTTCTTGTTTTCTTTTGCTCTGTTTTATTTAAAAACAACAACCTGGAATAAAATCAGTAAATGGTGTTCATGAGGCTGCTGATGTTATGTAGCAAAATATCCAGTAGATGGCAGAGATCACTCATAAAACCTGTGGCTCTTTTCCGGCTGCCCAGGCGCAAAAAGGAGATCGTGAGTAGGGCATTGCGTTCACTGGGCCGGATTCCCAAAACCTTTTTTGAATCTTTGACTCCTCAGAAGCATGACGTAGCTCACCCTCCCTGCACCGTCTGCACCGTCTCAGAGTCACAGGCCTGTTCAAGTTCCTCCAAATGCCCCGCAGGCAAGTTTCTTCTCGACCAGTCAACATATAGGGATCCGACTGGACTCACATAAACCCAATGCACTTGTTCTCTTCTTATTTCAGATTCCAAGATGGAGTGCTTGAACCTGACGGTCAGCGAAGTTATCAAGAGACAAAACTCCAAGTCCAAGAAGAGTGTCCACCAGGTAACCCCCTTTAAACTAACCTCAAAATGTCGGCATTGGTAGCGCGTGCTGGCTCCTGTAGGACAATTATAATGTCACACAGTGATTGCCATAAATGTGCATTTTGTCATGTCTTTATTGTATTTTTAACAGAAATGCCATTCAACCACTGTGCTGGGTAAAATGACAACATTTACCACCTTTGCCTACAGCCGTATCACCTAGAGTCCGGAAGGGAACCGAAACGCCCCTGTTCCGAACGTCCTATATGGCATGTAATGCAGAGGGCGAGCACCTATTCATGGCATCCAATTCACCGCAAATACGTGGTCTGCTCATCTTCCTGTCACCCTAGCCTTGCTCTTTGTGCTCTGAATCAGCCATCTGGTCGCATGACAAACACACTAAATTAACTATGGAGGAAACTGCTCATGAGAAAAGTTTAATACCAGACAATTGTAAGAGAAATCGATGAACTATCTCACAAGCCCCCAGAACAAAATGTAAGAGGTTTTAATAAGTCAACCTCTAGTTCAGCCGTATTTTCCACCCACCCCAAATCAAGCACGCACCATTTTCATTCTTTGAAGTTCTTTTTATGAATCTGTGCCCCCCCCTCCCCAATTTAACAATATTGATTCCCACACCTTTCAGGACAAGAAACACACAGGGTTACACAGAAGTTCTATTTATTAACAAAACAGATACAATTCAATCAATTTTAATATAAAGTTATTATACATCTATGAACTTCCACCGTCAATGGTGAAGAATGAGGATATGATCCGAGGCACCGTCAATGGTGAAGAATGAGGATATGACCCGAGGCAGTGGGCCGATCCTGTCGGTGATGGCCACACGGCCATGTTAAGGGCTTGAGCGAAAATCTCTGTTTAGTTTAAAAAAACGAAAAAAGAATCTAGCCTTACAGTGCTTCGTGCTGCGCGGTGTGGCACCGTAGTTTCTAAGTCCATTTTCTATGTTAATGACCAACAAGGAAAGAGATTTGGGAGACTACAGTGCCGCACCGAAATGGCAGTTTCTTTTTTTTTTATTATGCACTCTTAGCACCCACGGTTGTTTGTTTGTTTGTTTATTTAATATAGCGCGCAAAACCCAGAGGTAACAGGACGCAACAGAGAACAGGAAGATAAGATTATATAAAAGCTTAGGCGCAAGGTAAGGCACAATTGAGTATAAAGCAGAGCATTACATTTCGTAGAATCTGGTGAGAGGGCATATATACATATAAATATACAGTAAGTTACATTTCGGCAGGTCAGTTGAGGAATGTACATATGTAAAGTCAGGTTGGCTAGGGTCTGTTAGTGTAAGAGGGCCCGGTTTAGTCATGGGGGTCGTTGGATCGTAACCAAGTGAGAGTGTTTCGCCTTAAGCTGTAGTAGGATTGGTCTGTTCTGATGTTGAGTGGGAGAGCATTCCAATGTTGGACTGCCATGACAGGGAAGCTATTGCCGCCCGTTTTCTTTTGTCTGAATTGGGGTACCTGTAGGCAGTAATAGTTAACCATTCTGGTGGGGCGGGTGGAAGTTCTTTTTACTATACTGATTGTCGGTTATGTATTTGTTGGCTCCTAGGTACATGGCATTACAATAGTCAAGTCTGGAAAGTATTAGGGTATTGGCGATGATGATGCAGCTAGCTTCGGAGAGGAATGCTCTACTTGCCCTGATAAGCTTGCACGGGTAGGCGGTAGAGGATGCTAGTGAGTTTACTTGTTTTTTTAGTGACAAGGCTGAGTCAAGGTAAAAACCTAGAGTTTTCACTGTTTTGGCAACTGTGATAGTGTTGCCATCTATGTTGAATGCCTTCTAGTCGGAACTGAGTTTTTTTTGGTTGGCGTTGGAGCCGAGGAGCAGGATTTCGGTTTTATCATCATTCAGGCATAGGCCGTGTGTGGCCATGAATGATGGCCATGAATGATGGCCACACATCCCTGAATGATGAGGTATATTTTGTTTACCAAGGCCGTATCTGAGTCGAAGTTGCCCAAAAGGGGTATGAGGATCTGGGTGTCATCTGCATAATTGGTAAAGATGTTGTAGAGGGTAGGGGAGACGCAGGAGCCCTGGGGTACACCGCAGGTTATTGTGATGGGGTCTGCTGAGGCTAGTGAGGAGAAGACTCTCATAGATCGATTGTCCAGAAATTATTGGATCCAGGCTATGGCCTCTTTTGAAAAGTGGGCAGCCGAGGCCAGGTGTTCGCACAGGACTGTGTGATCTACCAAGTCGAAGGCCGCCGACAGATCGAGGAGGAATAGCATGGCAGTGTTTCCTTTGTCGTTAATCTCATTGATCAGGGTTTTAAGGTCGATTAAGGCAGTCTCTGTGCCGTGCTGCGGTCTGAATCCAGATTGGTGGGCATCTAGGAGTTTGTGAGTTTTAAGATATTGCTGCATATGTAGGTATGCTACTCTGTCTATTATCTTTAACAGGAAAGGCAGTGTGGTGATGGGCCTGTAATTAGTGGGAATAGCGGGGTCTAGGATTTGCTTCTTGAGGAGAGGCAGAATCCAGGATTCTTTGAGGTTGTTTGGTATGGTGTTGGAGGTAAATGATGCGTTGATCAGTTTGGTTATAAAGGGAGCCAGGTCCCTGGCAGCATCCTTGATTATTTGGGGTGGGCAGTTGTTGCCTTTGCAGTTGGATGGTTTGAGTGAAGCGATAACTCTTTCTGTTTCTAGGATGGAGATTTTAGCGAATCTGAAAAGATTGGGGCCTGATGGGTTAGTTATTTTGGCGTGGTTGGGAGGAGATGCTTCGTTGGTGGTTAGGGAGTCTTTTTTTAGAGCGATTTTTGTTTGGAGGGTTTTGATTTTGTTGTTTAGGGTGTTTTGGACGCTGGTACACCATGGTTTGTCTTTGGTTATGTTATCTGGTGTGGGTATGGGAGATTCCAGTTCTCTTAGGATAGGAAATAGTTCCCTGGTGTTGGAGCTGGAGTTTTTGATTCTTTCATTGAATAGGTTCTTTTTTGTGAGTAAGATTTCTTTTTTGTAGTTATTTGCGTAAAGTTTAAGTTGTAGTTTGTTCTCTTCTGTGGGGGTATTGCGCCATTGAGTTTCTAGTTTCCTTTTTCGCATTCTTAGTTCTTTCAGATGGGGGTGAACCAGGCGTTCAGGTGAGCTTGTTGTTTGCTTTTTTGCATTTAGGGGGCAATGATGTCTAGTCCTTTCTTCATAGCATTGTTATAGCTTTCTAGCGGCACTCTGGATTTAGGTTGTCGGGTAGAGCATTAAGGGTTGGCAGCAGTAGTGGTAGGAGGTTGTCCAGAGTTATATATTTTTTTGCTCTAGTGGGCAATGGTGGTGCCATGATTTTTTCTTTACTGACTTCTTTATTGAGTGATAATATGAAGTCAATGAGATAGTGGTCTGTCCAGTGCTGAGGAGTGGTTTTGGTAATGGTGGTATTGCAGTTCAAGGTGGCGATCCAGTCCAAGATCCTGCCTTTATTATGGGTAGAGGAAAGCACTTTTTGGGTTAGGCCGTGTTCAGCTAGCATGTTGGCTAGAGCTGGTTTGTCATCAGGGTCGTTCAAACCAAGATTCAGGTCGCCTAGTAATAGTATTTGAGAGGTTTCTTTTGCATTGTTGGCTAGGAGGCTGGATAAGTCTGCCTCGAATGAACCAATGGAGCCAGGTGGCCTATAAATTAGGTAAATGGTTAAGGTACGAGAGCTGGAGATAGGCAATTTGGCTGTGAGGAGCTCGCAAGATTTGAGAGGTGATTGAGGCAATGGTTTTAGCTCGAGATTAGTCTTTGCTATGATGGCCAGACCGCCTCCTCTGTTGTTGGGTCTATCCATTCTAATTATTTGATAGTTTTCAGGGATGGCTATTGAGAGTGCTGGGCCTGCTGCTTCGTGCAGCCATGATTCAGTGATCGCCAGGAGGTCGAGGTTGTTGGTGCATAAGGTATCTGCTATTTCCGTGGTGTGGGCCACTAGAGATCTAGCATTGATCAAGGCTCCGGATAGAATAGTTGTGCTGGGTGTGTCCTGGATTGTTATAGGGATAGGTTTAGGTTGGGTGGAGTTATTACAGTGTGTGGTTAGGTTGGGGCATACTTTAGGGTGTCGTGAGGTAGATCTCAGGAGAGGACTAGGTATCTTGTTGTTGCAGATGGGCTCATAGATACGGGGTAACCTGGCTTGAAGCCTGATGTTTCTTTCTGTGATCAGACACGGTGCATTTTCTTCTGGGTACATGGTTGATGCAGCAATAGAAATGGTGATGTATAATAAGGGTGTGAGGAGGTACAATAGGGTGGCTGTCTGACTCTTGCTAAGGCACATTGTACAGTTTTGAAGTGGGCTGAAGGTGGAGGATAGATACCTAGAAAGGCCACTTGGTGGCTGGCAGGGGGCGCATATACTAGATATGATATTCAAGTGATAAGGCAAATCAGGACTAGTCCAACATCAAAGTAGCAGGCAAGCATATACTAGATACGACATTCAAGTGATAGGGCAAATCAGGGCTAGTCGAGCATCAACGGACAAACTAGACAGGTGTTAAGAGGTGAGGGGGGAGTGGGGAAGGGAAAGAGGAGCAGGGAAGGGAAGAAGGCGCTGAGAACTAGCACTCAGGCTGGTCCATGGTGCTAATGATCAATACACTAGTCACCTCATTTTTCTATGCTACATTCACTTGAATAGACCTTTGTAAACACACACATCACCATCTACACAATGGATTTACCCTGAGATCCCATCCATTATGGATTGGAAAATGAATGAGGACTTCAGGTGAAGCTTTCATTTTAGGAATCAAAGTTGAACCATAATAGTTTTGTCTATCTAACTATCTCTACTTCCCCTTTATTGAAAATAGATACCGCCCCCCCTTGCTCAATAGGCATGTCACTTTCAAACAGAGTTCTAGAAAACTCAACTGAAATACTGGCTACTTGACATTCCTGCATGTTAATAACTTGTAAAAAAGCAGAATGTATGTTCAACGTACATGTTTGCTAAATTTCCTTCAAAGGTGTTTCGATTGCATTCATTTGAAAAAGTGTACATATGTCATTTTCAATAGAGACAATAGAGACAACTTAAAGGCGGGAAAATGGGTACCAAATAATCACACTGTTCCTTTTGTCTTGAGTGCTTCACACTAATATCAGGATTCTGCTTGGTGATGTAACCAGGAAATTACTTCAATTACATTATTTTTCAAGGTATGCACACAGTGATATGTTCTTTTGACTCCCAAAACTCTTCATCTGTACTAGGCACCTTCACAGAGAGGGAGTGTTGGATCACCTTGTACACACCATAGGACCCATTCGATCAACTTCATAATTCCTCTTACTCAAAAGTCAATCTCACTTTCAAACAGCATTCAGGAAAACATTTGATATGCTGGCTACTTGACATTCCTGCATGTAAATAGCTTGTAAAAACTAGAATGTATGTTCAACATACATGTTTACTAAATTTCCTCCAGTGGTGTTTCTATTGCATTCATGTGAAAATGCGTACATTTCTCATTTTCAATGAAACAACTTAAAGGTTGGGAAAATGGGAAGTGAATAATCACATGTCCCTTTTGTCTTGAGTGGTTCAGTACTAATAATAGGATTCTGCTTGGTGAGGTAACCAGGAAATGACTTCAATTACATTATTTTTCTTGGAATGCACACAGTGAGAGGTCCCTTTGACTCCCAAAAGACTTCTTCTGTACTAGGCGCCTTCACAGAGAGGGAGTGTTGGATTTCCTTGTACACGCCATAGGAACTATTCTATCAAATACATAATTCCAGAAGCACATACATTTCTGAAATATTCCCTAACTTCTGATGATGTACAATCATTTATAGACAGCCCTTCCGCACTTATAACAGGGGCTGGGATTTAATCTATTTCCCTTTTGAATACAGCTCCCCTCTGAATTATTTCTCTTTGGCATTATACAGAAATAGGAGTTTCTTTTGGCTGTCTTACAGACAGGTGGGCAACCTCTTAAGGGCTAGTTCAATTCGCCCCTCTAGTAGCAGGTGGGCATCAGTCATCAAGATGGTGTCAGTTTCCCTCCACAACCTGCCATCTCTTCACTGAAGAAGGCTTGGTACTTTAACCTTAGGTAGCCCTCTCTTACTGTATACTGTTAGTAATCCAATAATAGGTCTGAATGGAAATCAATATATTCCATCTCCTTTCTGTTATAAATTCTGCTTTCTCTCCTTCTTCCTCTCCCTCAGTCAGTGAGTGACTGAATGTTCACCAGAATATATGGCTTTGAACATGTATAGAGCAAAAACCACACACCTTAAAAATGTGTATCATTTCTATAATCTAATTGGTCAATGTATCTGATTGGATATTGTACCAAAAGTGACATGACACTAAACTAACCCCTTTATAGTCATTTGGCATATGAATATGGAGGGCAGTCTGATGGGAGAAACTTTCCAACCTAGTTTCCCTCCCATTTGATGTGATTACATCTTGGAGAGTTTGACATTCGACATTTGTAACCTTCTAAAACAGCATATTCCATATATGTGATCATGTTACTAATTGGTTCATCAGATTGCTCTCACTTAGGCAAATCAAATAATGCAATTTTTATGGTGGATGAGACAATCAGCTACCTTATTATGTCTGACAGCAATTGAAGTAGTGCCGGAATATAACAAGAGCAAGGGCGAGGGATGTAGAAATGAAGGAGAATGAGAAGAACAAAACAAGCAACTTTTGTTCTAGGCCTGGCGGCATTTCAGATAGTGCTGAAGGGGGAGTGGTAGAAGAATACAAAATGAGGGGAGTGGGGGGGCTAGTAATGGCCCTAGTAATGGCAGCACAATTCATTTTGGTAAGAAATGAACCTAACTGCATAAGTTTGATGTAATATGCCGAGGAAGAAACGTGATTGTTTACCTGAGCTCTCATGTTCATGTTTTGGTTAAAATATACACCTAATGTTTTTACCTTGGATTGAGTAGCTAATTCACAGCCCACAATGACAAAGTTCTGATATTCAGGGTCAGGTTTTTGTAACCTAAATGCTGTTCGGGCAATCATAAACTCAGTCTTTTCATCATTCAGGGCTAGGCCAATCTTCACCATACAAAATTGAATCAATGAATGAGCGCTATTTATGTCTTCTAGATCCTTTTCATAAACCCCAGACAAGGGGATTAAGCACTGCGTATCATCAGCATAGTTTGGAAACTTCATCCCCTTTTCCTCTAGTAACTAAAACAATGGAAAGGTAAAGATATTATACAAGGAGAGGGGATAGGCAAGACCCCTGAAGGATGCTGAACTGGATTTTCACTGAGCGATTCTCCAGGAATGATTCAACCCATCCTGCCGCTGAGGTGGACAAAGCAGCAACCTGTTGAAGTCTCTCAATCAAAAGGGTATGATCCACCAGATCAAATGCAGCAGAGAGATCTATCAGCCTCAACAGCACAGCTTTCCCATTATCAACAGATTGTAAAATGTTGCATTTCCGGTCCAGTAGAGCCGTTTCTGTCCCATGGGTGTGCCTGAAGCCCGATTGCCTCTTGCTCAAGATATTATTACTGGACATATGTTCCAGGACTTGTAAGTAAGCCACTCATTCTAATATTTTGAGAGCAGGAATGGCACATTTGTGATAGGCCAATAATTGGATGGGGTAAGGGGTCCTATCCCAGTTTTCTTCAACAATGTAGTGATCCAAGCATTGTTATGCAATCAGGAACCTGGCTCTTAGCAAAAGACCAATGTAAAAAATGTTGTTAAAGATGATAGTAGGGATGGTAAACAGGCCTTGACTACCATTGTGGGACAAACATTGCCTTTACAATTGGTTGGCATAAACTGAACGATGATGTTTTTCATCTCAGCCTCCGAAACCCGGTTAAACTTAAAAGATGTTTGTGAGGCCTCCAATCGGACAGATGTAGGAGTTTCCGAAGCCCCCTCAGTAACACCTGGGGTATTAATGTCAATCAGGCTTCATTTAACCCTAATATTTTCTTTGATCTTAAATAACTTATTAAACATAGCGTCTTGGATATCAGAACACCATGCTTTATCCTTTGTGATTTTAATAACCATACTGGGGCATGGGTTCTCCATCTCCTTCAAGATTTTGAAAGGTTTTTGCTTGTTAGACTCAGCATTCACAATCCTGGTGTTGTAATCATGTTTTTTTGTTCTGATAATAGCCAATATATAATACTTTGCTGCTTTGGTGTAAGCATTCCTATCTGCCATCAGTCCTGTCCTTTCTCATGTTTTAAAACATTGCCTCATGATAGATGTGAGCCATGTCCATGGCAGATTCAAGGGAGAAAGGATGGCTTCCAATGCTTCAATGGTAAGATTACGCATATTTCTAGATGTTGTCATAATTTGATTGGGTTTGGTCGTACCCACTCGACTCTATAACAACAGATCAAAGATGATAACATTGTGATCTGACCAGGGACACAGTGCCACAATAGGTTCACTGATCTGCGTATTGATCGTCTCAACCCATTCCAAGATGTTCCCCTTTGTATGAATCGCCTCATGAATGTGTTGACTGAAGCCCAATTCTTCGAGAAATGAATCGACCAAAGAAGCGATTCGGTCTGAGCTATCAGCCAACTAGAGGTTAAAGTCCAACAGCAAAATGAAAGTAGAGGTTGCTTTCAATAAGGGAAGCAGAAGATCAATACGTTTATCTGTGAACTCTAGAATGGGCAATGGTGGCCTATATAACAATACTAAGTTGACTGTGATGTTAGGGGCAGTTAGGACCGTAATATAGATGGTCTTGCAGCTGGTGCCTGAATTTCCACCTCCCGTGCCTTTAAATCAGATCTTCAAATAAATGCAGCCCCCATTAGCACTCTTTGCATACATTTCTTCAGTATAGATCCCTTTACAAAGTAGAATATAAGTTGTTACAGATCAGAATTTAGATTATACATAGAAAGGGGGGAAAAGGGTCTTCTGCTCATCTATGCAGGAGCACCTTAGAGGGGGCCATGGAGTATAAAGACATGTAGGGAGACATCAACCACAAAATTCCAGGAAACTGCCTCATATCTCATTAAATACATGGAATCCACATATTGTTGAACTGACAGATGAGGAGGCATGATCTTTACAGGAAAATGCCAGGGAAAGTGTAAAAGTCACTCAAAGGTGCTTGCATCTCACGTTATTTTTCGGGGTCCCAGCTGGTGTGGTTTTCCCTGATTGCCTTCCAGGGCCTGAATTCTTTCTTTGGTCACTAGACTTTCATTGTATGTTGAGATGGGACATTCCCTACAGACCACCAGATCACGCATTGCCCCTTAGATCCTGCTATTATAAGTACTTTGCCGGACAACTATGCCATTCTGGCCAATCAAATGAAACTCGGAAAAGGTGGTGAGGTGCCTCTAAACTTCCAAAAATGTATGAAGCTTTCTCCACTTAGCTATCTGGGGCTTCTGGGCTGTGAATCATTAATTGATTCATTTAAAATTCTACCCCCTAGGATTTTGCAAATCGTCATTGTTTACTGTGCTCCTACGTGTGGTTCTCATTTCCTTCAGTACATTTAAGAGATTGTGTTTCCACTATGAAACCTACTTCTTATCTGCTTATCATAGGATATTTGAATCTTGATTTTAATGGCATCAAGGAAACCTTGCCTTCTGGTCTTTACAATACACTCTTGGAGCTAGGGGTCCTTTTTTTGCAAACACCTCCTACTCCCAATCGAGAATGAACTCTCGATTGAGTGATATCCTGTAATATTAGCTCGGACAGCTGTTTGGTTCTTTCTATTGATTTGTAAGACCAGGCTGCTTTCCTTTCTGTACCTACATCTCAATTAAATCCCCCAGCAAATGTTGAGCCTTCGCCATTAGACACAAACGTACAGCCAACTCTCTTGGTCCTGCAGTTCATAATTTCATAGTACTCTTGATCATGATTCTACAGTCAATGATATGGTGGCAATTGATCACTCGGATCCCAGAAACTGTTCATTCAGCTGCCCCTTTAAAGGCTCAAATAATAAAAGGTAGAGATTTAGGGAAGAAATGGCAAATGCATAAACTCTCTATCTCAGATATGGCTCCAAACGCAATGAACTCAGGCGGAGGAGATCCCCAGTATTCCTAATAAAAAACGTTCAACGTAGCTAGATCTCTCTACAAATCTGCCATAGTTGATGTATTGTTTCACTCTAATGACACTGCATGCCACTCTTCAAAGGAGCTTTGAAAAATAAAAATGTACTTGAAAAATACAGGTACTTCTGCTTCTTCTTTACCTTGTCACCATCCTTCGTTGTCTGATAAAATCGAAGCATTCTTTAAAGACAAAATTGTGATAGTCATAGATTGGATTAAGCCATGCTTTCCCTCGATACGTGAAAATAACACTCTCTATGCATCTATAATACCTTCTGAGTTTCAGACAGGCTCACCTACAACAAGGGGTCAAGTCCGAAAAATGTAATTGGGGGGACTCATCAACCAACGCAATGGGATGTGACGTCATCAGAAATTAGCATATCAAGGTGAAATATGCACATTTCATTAAATTGGTTTTTCATAACCACCCAAATTCCACAGGACGAATGGCATTTGCCTTTCATAAAATCAACAGAAACACAAAACCAAGAGAGGATAATTTCCTCTAATAGTGTTTTTGAAAACGTTAAAATAAGTGCATGTTTTAAACTCCAAGAACCAATACAAATGTTTTCCCTGGGACTTGCAGTACCGAAATGCGACATTTCACCTTTAGTTGTTTGTTGTTTTTCATCAGGTTATGTAGTGCAGTGGTGAAGTGTCCAGCCTGCAAACCTGACAACTGTGGTTTGATCCTCGAGGACATCTTTAAATTCATAAATTCAAAAGAGTCATTCAATGTTTCTCATTTTAGCTGGGGGGACTGAGTCCACCCTCTGAATAAAGTGGGCGGACACAGTCCCCCTGTGTGTACCCTCGTCTTGAGCCCTGCCTGCAACAACTAAATTCCCATTGTTTCGCTTCCAATCAGTTAAAGCCTCTAATTGCTCAATTTACCCATATCCTGCCCAGATTATTAAGGACTGTGTGGGGCTCCCTTAGTCACTTCATTTCATCTTCCTTTAAGAAAGGTGTGGTCCCTGATATGCTTAATCAGTCTTGGGTGACACCAATCTGGAAAAAGGATTATTTGGATCCCAATGACAGTGCCACTTACCAGCTCATTACAAATTCCCCATTCCTTCTTAAATCATTATGTTGATCCGCTTTCCTTTAATTTCAGGATCACTTAAGAGACGTATCAACTTCTGGGTGATTGCCAATCTGGCTTTCACCCAGGTGGAGGCATGGAACTGGCTCTCCTAGACATTAAGGACTCTCTCTTGCAAATGATGGCCCGGGGTCAGGTAGGCTTACTAATGCTGCCAGATCTCTCTGCAGAATTTGACACTATTGATCAGACCCTGTTATGTCAGTGCTCCGGAGAAGTGGCAATGGCCTTGGAATCCTCTGTGGAATGGCTCTCCTCCTTTCTGAGGAATGGTAGCTCACGAGTAAAAGTGGGACCATACACATCCACACTGAACTAGCTGAACTTGGATTTGTACTGCTCCTATTCTCGTCACCATTTATGTGAAACCTCTTCACAACCCCCTGGTAAAATTTGGTGCGGTCTTTCAGAACTCTGCTGATGACACTCAGAGCATTTATTCTTCTCTTGATTGCGACTCTCATTATTGGGCTCACTAAATACAACATATTTTCAAATGCGTGCAACGCTGGATGGCCAAAAACTGGCTTGGATTAAATAAAGTAAAACTCAGTGGTAGATATGTACTGAAAAAAGTATCAGGACTGTGGTCTCGACAGGGGAGAGGGTAGGCGGAAGCATAGTGCAACATGTGGCACGGTGTCACGGCTGGGGCATTTCAATAGTCTAAGTGACTAAAGTGCCAAGGACGAGTATGCTCGTCCTTTTTCCATAGACTTGCATAATAGCATGGCGCTTAAGGAGTTAACTAAGGCTCCTGTTACAACTTTACATTTGCACAAGGACATGAATGACATGAATGGACAAATCCTCTGTATAGAATGGCAAATATAGTTGTAAAAAGTAGAGGAATGATAAACAGAAAAAAATAAAAAGTAGTGGACTACCGCTCCCGACTGTTGCCGCTCACTAGCATCACTTGTAAAACCGAAAACGTGCTTGTTTCCTCGTCATCCTCCTTTTAATCCCGGCTGACCAACCCTGAAATTACAGAGGATGAACATATTGTAAAGGTTGAGATCAAGGTCAAAACTCTGGGCATGACCTTTGATTCCTCCCTATTCATGCTGCCCCAGGTCACCTACATTTAAAAAAACAACAACTACCTTATGCTTAAACAAATTAGGCCGTATCATTTAGAATATCACTAGATTAGACTATCACAATTCCCTTTGTGCCGGTGTTCCTATATCCCCCATTCAACAACTTCAGGTCCTGCAGAACACCATAGCCATGGGCCGAGTGCTTAGAAACCTTGTAGCGTTTGTGCCTTTTCCTCGTGTCAAATATAGAAATAGAAATATACAAATAAAGAGAGGAATAGAGAGCAGCAGTGCACGTTTCTTACCCACAGAATTATTGCAGCACATGCAGCAGCAGTGCAACCTTCCCTCAAACAACATGTCAGCATAGGAAGACATATTTCACACTTCCCTCCCACTGTGCAAGTACAGTGCAGGCATCAGCAGTACAAGCTTCCCTCCCATAGAACAGGTACAGAAAAGTTAGCAGGAACACAAACATTCGTCACACAACCAGTTCAAAACATGTTCCAATTGTGCAAGCTTCTCTCCTCAGCAGGTCCAACATTCCGTCTTTTATCCTGGAAACCTACCAATACGCAAGTTCTTAGTCAAGACTTAGGGCAATTGGCCCTTTCTACAAGACCCCTCTCTGCCAGTTTACCAAATGTGCCCACTATTCATTTATGTATGTATGTATGTATGTATGTATGTATGTATGTATGTATGTATTTATTGGGTATTTATAATGCACCTATAAAGCCAAAAGGTGTTTCAAGGCATATCAAGACAAGGGAGGGTGGAGGAAAAGGAAGAAAACAACAAAAAACATTCCTACTAGGTCTTGATCATTCAGAACATGAAAGTGCCTAATGAGAAAGAGGGGAAGGGTGGAGCAGAGGTGAAGGAAGGGGGAACAGGGAAGAAGACAAACAGTAACAAACAATTCTACCGCGTTGTGCGACAATTCAGAGCGTGCAGGTGCAGAAAAGAGGGGCGAGGGGAAGGAGAGGAAGTGAAAGTGGGGATGTGCAGGAAAGAAGAAAAACTGCGTTCCTACTAGGTCGTGAGACAGTTCGGAGCGTGCAAGTGCAGTAACAGAAAGAGGTTGGGGAGGGTGCAGGAGGGGAAGAGTAGGAAGGCATGAGCAGATAGAAGACAAAAAATAATGTTCCTACTAGGTCGTGAGACAGTTCGGAGCGTGCAAGTACAATAGAAATGAGGGGTGAGGAGGGAGGAGGGGAAGAGCAGGATGGCGAGGAAGGGTAATGCTAAGGTGGGAAAGAGGAGAAAGGGACATAAAGTGCAAGTGAACAGGTTCACATGCACTAATGGGGAGAGGGTGCACAAGGGAGTGGTAGAGGACAAAGGGAAGGGAGCACAGTGGCAAGGAACGATTGCAGAATCCACCAAGGCTGGAGCAAAAGAGGCAATGTTTTCCTAGAAGTTCAGGAGGAGCAGGGATCACCTATTGCATGAGACTCTCACAGAGCGGGGCTATCCAGAGATCTCGTCAGGTGAAGTGGGAGAGAAGAGGAGAATAGGAGGGAAGGGGACAGAGGGCCAAGGGAGTCCTGGCAGTAGGTAAAGAAGAAGCATGAAGCACCTACAGAACAGTAGCAATTCAATCTAGAGTCAAGTGTCAAGGATAAAGGAAAAGCCTCAGTTTCAAACAGACAGCAGAAAAAGCAATACACCCAGATATGAGTTTGCTGGAAAGGACGAAAAAGGCCTAAGTTTAAAACATGCAGCAGAAAAAGAAGAAACACCTTGATACAAATTATTTGGAAGGGCCTAATTGCCTGTGAAGACAACATAGAATTGTGGGTGATATACAGCAGACTAGAGCAATTGGTAATAAGGAGTAATAAGAGAGGGTAGACAGTTTAATAGGGAGCAGTAATGGCTGTTCCCCTTAGCAGCACCTTCCTTACCTTGTCAGTCGCTGCTGGTTGACGGCTGCGCTGCATGCTCCCATGGCGAACACTGGCAAACACAGTCTGGAGCTGCTACTGAGGAGCTGCCCTCAGCCGTGGTGGCTGCACGGCACAGGGGCTTCCCTAGGGGGAAGACTACACACAGCCAATCAGGGTCCGGTGGGAGGGAGGGGAGAGGCAAGAGATGGAAAAACAGGAAGTGGCAATCCAGCGCAATCAAGGGCAATTACAATTTCAAAAAGTTACATGCTCCAGAACAAGATGGAAAAATGGGGTCGCAGGAGGCCCCAGAGCCACACCCCACAAGAAAGCAGAAAGGAAATGAAGAGGGAGTTGCAGCAACGCAGCTGAACCCATGCTGGAATAGAGAAAGGCGTCAGCCAATCAGGGTCCAGTGGGAGGGAGGGGAGCAGGCAGAGAGGGGAAAGCAGGAAGCAGCAACCAAGCGCGATCGAGTGCAATTACAATTTCAAAAAGTAACATGCCCCAGAACAAGATGAACAAATGGGGTCGCAGGAGGTCCCAGAGCTACTCACCACAAGAAGGCAGATAGGAAAATGCTGCTACAAGCCCAGTGTCCATGTCAGTGTGGTGGAACGGCACCACAGGAAATCCCAGGAACTGTGCTAGGTCACATGGACCATCAGAGCCATCTTTGATGGTAGTACACCAGACACACAGATTGCTTCCTAAACCTCTACACCTATTCGGTATGATTGGTGCCTTTCAGACCAATCATACTAAAGCAGGAGTTTTACTCCCACCTGTCTACCGCTTGTTGTGGCCATCACAGGAAAATCAAGAGTGGAGGAGTGGACATGCATGAATAGGCCAGAGGTAGATCGGTCACATGACACTCAACTCCCATCTATAGGATGTGCCAGGCATTCCTGGTCACCAAGAGGAGTCTCCTGATCACCCCTCAGTCTAAGCAGGTCAGAAGGCCACAGCCTAATCTGCTCTTTCTTGTCAAAAGATCGAGATCATTGGAATGAACCAAGGGAATACACCAGTTGTGCCCGGCCAGGATACACTCTGCTAGGCTGAAAAAGATATCGTACTGGCTGACAGGCCTCACACAATCACACATCTGCCAGGAAGGGTTTCCAGACTGAGGTATGCAGAAAAGGGTTCTCAACCAGTTCTCCCCGAAATGCTGGTGTTTTGACATCACGTTCAGATTCAAGTTTCTCTATTTCACAGGTTTCTGTTATGTGCCTCTATGCAGGGTGCAGTAGCAGACCCAGGTGCAGCAGCGACACCTAGTGGCCTGTTGCTGTACGTGCGTTTGAGGAGGAGCCAGCTGCCCATTTTCTTCCTTACAGTGTTTCTTTATGAAGTCTCAAATCGGAGACAGACCCAGTGAAGCACTGACAGTTCAGTTTCGGCTACCACCAATGGCTGACAGGATGACTGGATGGGAGGACCTGATTCTCTCCTCTAGGAATCCGTGTGCGAGGTTGCCTGTGAAGGAATAGTCATTTACTGGTGCAGCAGTGCCACCTGCTGGAAACCACATTATATGAGGTCCTTGATGGATTTGCGGCTGGCTCCCTGTGGTACTCTTTTCTAGTCTCGGTCGTAGGCGGGGACAGTCAATGGGCCTCATTATAATAGTAGCGGGGCGGTATGAACGATGCTGGTAAGGCACCAGCACTGTTCACCGTTCATACCGTCCCGCCGCATTACGAGTTCTGCTCGCGGGTTCCTGACAACCCGCCAGATCTTACCTGGCGGGCTGTGTGGCACCCACGAGCAGAACTCGTGATTGCACCGGCACAACGGTGCGGTGCAACGATGCTCCCCATCCCGATTCTGTCCCATGGGGCAGAATGGGGATCGGGAGCCCGGCAATACTGCCACCCGCTAATGGGCAATTACCGCCCCATTCATCTCGTAATGGGCCGGTTATTGCCCAATCGCGGGTGGCAGGCCGGTAGCGAGCATGGCGGTAGACGTGCCTGCCACACAAGCACGTCTACCACCATGCTCGTAATGAGGCCCAATGTCTAGTGCTGTTATTATTATTATTATTATTATTAGGATATGGTATTTATGCAGCGTGGACCTAGCTTTGAGAAGCAATGGAGCAACTTTACAGAGGTGGAGTGTGTTCAATAAATTGTAAATTGTAATGGGTTATTTATAACTGCGCTTAATACCCAGGGTTTTCTAAGCGCAGACCAGGGATCGAATCTGTGCTGCTCCGTGTTGCTCCGTGTCGTCTTGCTTCCGTGTTGCCCCTGAGCTATCCTCCCGAGACTGCCCATAGCAAGGAAAAACGCAACAGTGCGCCTTCGTGAGACTTGTAAGAGAATATATGAAATGCAATTGTGCCGGAGCGGTTGGAAGCGGTGCTCCTCTACTTTTTAAAATTAAGTTTTACTGTTCCTATGTATGGCAGAAGGCGTGGTGATGGGGTTTGTGGGACGCGGGGGCAGGCCAGCAAGCAACATACTTCCACTACTTCTTTTCGTACACTTCGACAACTGGCCATTAAAAATCAAGACCGAAAAAACGAGTAATTAGGGGTGCATTCCATTTGAGAGCAGCACTGCACAGTGTAAAAGAAGTGCAGGTTGGCAGGGAAGTATTAAGTGTTTCTCTGCTGGACTAGATATGGTTTGCAGTTGTATATATATATATATATATAACACGTTGCGGTACAAATCACGTGACATGCAACACGGATTCCTCCGCAGTGCTGCAAGAGATGTGCACTGCTCTGCCCCACAGATACGCTGTGGAATGTGCGTGTACAGATCACCGGCCGGACCCCAGGTGTTTCATTTACTGGACTGGCTTAAGAGGCTTAAGAGGCTGATCTGTTGGCCTGTCAGGTCAGCCAGAGAAGCAGATTGGAAAGGAGAAGAAAGGCCTAGCGAGGCGGAGCTGGCACCTGCGTGTGCAAAAGTGCAGTTTCACTGCTCTTCTGTCTGCTGTGTTGAGGGCAGAGGGACGGGCGCAGGGGAAGAGGAAGTCATGCCTCACCCAGGACTGTATTGAAGAATAGAAAGCTCTGTTCATCCAATCACTTTACGGGTTTTGCGGTAAACAATGTTGAGCTGATGATGATGGAGGAAATTATCTTGAAAGATCATTTTACAAGTCCCGGAAGAGAAAACGTGAGGCATAAACGCAGGGCAAACACCATCTGCCCCTCACTTTTAAAGTTTGCGAAATGTTTATTGTATTTGAAGGCGGGAATGGCATGTCTTCCATGCATTCCTCCGTGGTTTATTTAACACATGCAGCGCCTGTTCACAGCAGGCAGGTTGCACAGCAATCCATTGCACATGCCCTTTGGAAAGTGTTCATTGGCATTTACCTCGTTCACAAAACGGAGAGGTACACGCGAAAGCGTGCATGCGATTTCACCTTTTATTTTTCATTTGTAAATGCACAAACAAGGCACGCAGAGCACCAGTGCCTACATTGGTGATGCAATGCATCCAATTTGCATTTTTTACAAAAAGACCCCCACATTTATTATTATGCCCAAAATAAGACACCACATGTCTAATTTGCAGATGAAAATACCCTTATAAGCCTCCAATAATAACAGCACCATTCGGAAATAACACTATAATCGTGGGATTGTGACGTCACTGCATGCACTTTTTACAGCTCTCCGACTTATACAGTTTGAAGTATAATGCAGTTTCTGCTCCCCGCTTCAGCAAAGACAACTAGTTACCAAAATACTATAACATCACCTGTGGCTCAGGTTACTGATTGTTTAGCATTCTACTCCCCCTTTTAGTTTTGGCTCATTAGTGCAACCTATTCAAGCCAAAATATTGTTTTAAAGTGTGCTGACATTAGGATTGGCATGTTGAAGTCAGGAAAGCTCTTTGGTGTCCTTCAGACCGCCTTCCCAGCTGTCCGCTGGGATATGGGAAGCGACCACCTTTACATTTGCCAGGTGTTTGTCTGGGTGACAGCTGGAAGGACCTGCGTGGAAATCGTCTTAGTTTCTTCTCTGATTTATTTTATGGTGGTCCTTGTAAATATAAAAGAAATGATGATTCATCAAATGGTTAAAAAAAAAATTCACAAAGAGATTTTTATTCCAAGAAAAAAGGATTCAGAAAAGGGCCTGTTGCAAATTGCGTCCAATGCATTTCGGTAATTCGTGACCATCTGTAGGGACTATTTCTGGCTTCTCATATCTCCACTTGCTTGAATGCGAAACTGGTGCCCTGCTGGCGAAACGCTACAGAAAAAGAGGTACCTGACTAAGGACTCCTAGAGCATAGCAACCAACAAGCATTAAGAAACATTGATGGCATCAGACTGAAAGAGAGTCAGACTTTGGCTATGAGCAAGTGAAGAAATGAGAAGCCTGAAATAGTTCTGAAGATAGTCACGAATGACTGAAATGCATTGGACGCAATTTGCAACAGGCCCTTTTCTTAATCCTTTTTTCTTGGAATAAAAATCTGTTTGTGGAAAAAAAAATTGAAACCATTTGATGAATCATCATTTCTTTCATATTTACAAGGACTACCATAACAGAAATCAGAGAAGAAACAAGTGGATTTCCACGCAGGTCCTTCCAGCTGTCTGGGACACCACACCCAGACAAACACTTGGCAAATTTAAGGTATCACTCCATTGTGCAAATGGAGTGTCATCTGGTGACAGAACCAAATAACTAAAAAATAACATAATAACTACTTGAAGAGCTTAGAGGAATTAGGCCATGCCCACTCAACCCAATCTGGTAAATCAAAAAAGTCTACCTTTAGCAATGCCAACACGGTTCAATCTGCCTTTGCTTTGTGTACAACTCTCTGTTGCTTGCTACATAGATACATATATTTGTGATGTGTACATCCCATAAAAGACAGTCTAAAAAAATGGGATCATACAATCACTGCGCATTCGAAAATACCGGATTTGAAAATGTTGAAGATTTTGCTTCGAATTTTGCCGCAATTATATGTGGTGGGTAAATTAGGGTATTGAATTATGTGAGGAGGTGAGGGGGATTGCAAAGGTCTCCCCTCGCATATAATTTCACAAAAAGAAAAAATCGGGATTTCGAATTCACAGTGATCACGCAGACATGGAAGTTGCTGTTAGCAAACTCAGCTTCTGTCATGCAAAGTATGCTTTCAAAATAACTATAAAAGGCGGCCTTGAGTTCCTCCAAGTCACTACAGCCAATGCACAGCCCCTGGGGCAGCCGAGGTCCGCTTTCCTACTCACTGTCTTCCCCAGAGAGCTCAAGGAGCCCACGGCAGCCGTGAGCCGCTCATCCACTCCCATGTTGTCCTTTGCATACTGCGATCCGCTGTCCTACATTTAAAAATAGAGTTAGACATATCAAAATGTAGAGACCAGAACTAGGGCTGCATAAAATATTCAGCTGTGACGCGAGGCAGCTTGAGAGCTTTGCATATACATGTCGGCCTACAGGAGTACGTACAAATGGGGAAAGTCACACCGCTGTTGTGTTTGCTCTTGGAAATAAGCATTTCATTGAGGATGTTGAACTTGTTTTCATATTTAATGCTATTATAAAGTAAAACAAAGTAATACACTGGATATAATAAAGTATGTTTTATTATTCACGATTCCATGTTTTTAAATGATAATATTACATTGAATAATATACCCTCACCGCTTGCATTAAAAGGTCAATGAAGTCACCTCTGCATAAATCACTCGACCTGCAGCCACGTCATGTATATGGCCCAGTACTCATGCATGGATTTGCATGTCCTTATAGTCTCCTAGCAGGGGTCCATTACTCTGAGAGTTAGGTTATCATTATAACACTAAAGCTGTGACTCCTGCCGGTGGCCACCCTCTCCCAGGTGAGCTGACCAAACATCGGGGGCGTCTCTGCCAGCACTTGATCTGCCCGGAGTCTGAGCATCAATGAATGCGCCTCTTCTCTCTCCACAGCTAATCGCCGTCTCGCAGATGAAGGTGGACAAGGTGCAGGTGATCGCCATGGCCGGCTGCACGTTTGCCATCTGCTTGGACCAGGACGAGAGGAAGATTCTGCAGTGCGTCACCAGGTATGAGGGAGACGCCGAACAACCGTGGGGTGGTTCTGTATGTTGGACGTGGAGGGAGGAGGGCACATACCTCATGGAAAGTGATAGATGTCAACCATTGAACGTGAGGCAGCCATTACTGGGATGACGCCCATGATAAATCAAGAAATTAGCAAAACATCATAGTTACATATTCACGTTCACCGGACCACAGCGTCGCTTCATAAATCCTCTGGAAGGTGGTAGCAGGTCCGTAGGGATTGGAGGCCACTACTGCACTTAACATCCCGAGGGAACCTATGTTCCCTCACAAGCCAACAAGGCTGCCCTTATTCCAAGGTCAATCCAGGGCACAGCGGCGAGGTCCAATTTGTCAGGCCAACGGTGACAAATGTGTGGAAGCGTGTAGTACAATATGACTCCTTACTGCCAGTAAAATTATGTTATATAATCTTTGGTCAAGTTGGCTCTACTTACATTTATTACCAAAAAAACCACACAAACATAAAATCCCGAAAGAAGTAAGGTGAGTATCAACTTGAGTATGGGCACTGTAACCATTGAGGTTTTAGTGAGTTAAAATCTGTTCAAGTGAGTAAGGCTTTCTCGGAAGGGGTACACCCTGTTACGGCACCTTACGTTCCAGTTCGGTTTCTGTGGCTTTTTCAGGGTTCAGCTGAGAAACGGGTGAGGGTTCTTCCAATGCTCGAAGCTTGAGCATGAGAAGCATCCATAGTTCTGGCACAGAGGGCTTACCTGCACAAATGCAAGAGCGTTGGTATGACAGAAGCTGACAGGAGAAGCTAGTGTTCAGTAGTTTCCCAGGACATGCCACTATGTCCTTCTTAGAGCTGTCATCAGAAGATCATAGGAAATGCCCTCATCCAGGTCTTCAGCACAGAGAGGTTACAGAACTCGCACTGACCCACGCAGGGTAGACAAAGAGAGAAGGAGGCCTCCTGCCCTACTAGCTGGACTAGAGCCTCAAATAGCTCTGGGAGCTTCATCAGGACAGCAGTGGCCAGGGCAGATGTATAAACCAATGCTGCAACACTAGTGCAGACACATTCCATTGACCTTGTAAGGACAGCTGTGGGGTTGGTTTTTAATAGCAGATGAAGGATCTTGGAGCTGTCCCTGCTTAAGTGCGGTCGGAGGACAAGACTGATATGTCTGTGACCCAGTGATGTGAGGGCTGTGAGCAGCAGAGCAGCAATATCGTGATCACTCGGGGGAACACTCAGGTTCTAGCTCAGAACCAGAGGTTTCTATTTTTATTCAAGACACGATCACTCGTTCTCTTATGAAGTGTAATCTTGCAAGCATTGGCCGTCCCTAGATTCTGGCAAAGAGCAATGGCCGGGGTTTGTTCCTAGGCTACTCTTTGTCCACATCCGGCACATGGGCATTTCTATGGCAACGTGCACAACACAGGAACCAATACAACATCAAAGCCACATGGAGGATGAAGTTAGCTCTCATCTTCTGTGAGTCCATCTCTCTGGCTTTCCTTTCATTCACACACAAATCACAAAGATTGTCCAGAGAAGAAGCCCTTGGGTTTGTGACCTTTACGCTCTTTCATTGCCACTCCAGTGCCAGGTTGGATCTCAAGTATTGAAAGGAACCCGTGCTGGAGAGATGTATCCAATTAGCATGCCTTTAGAGGGATCAGGAAACCAATGCACCACCCCATGTGGTTATTTTCACAACCAACCATACTTTTCATGATTATGCTGCACATCAAAATAGAATGGATAAGTCACCGGATTCGGGGTGCTAGTTCCTGAAACAAACAGGCACTTTGTGGGCATCTTGGGGCACTGCACTGAACTGTTGCTTATGTTTCATTGGCGGGCGCAGCCACAGCTGTATCCTTTCCTAGTTACTGTTGAGGTACTGGCACACGCGTTTACCCCTTTCAACCTTACACATCTCACCTCCATTAGAATGAAGCTCCTATCATTGGTCAGGATCTCTGTGGGTTGCATTCAGTGATGGATTGATCAACCCACCCTTCTCTTTGGCGAACTGGCAAAGAGCATCAAGCAGCTGATGGGGCCTGCCATGATGTCAGACTAGTGTTAAAGCGCATTCAGACCTGGAGGAACACAATGAGAGTGGAGGCTGTCTACCCCAAATCACGTTTAGGTGCCCTAGAGAAGTGCGCCGTTACTCAGTATGGCAATGTGTAGATTGATAATGCCAATGGGTCAATGTGATTTCATCGCTTGCTTTTACTTCGCCAGGCTATTAAATGTGCACATTCCATCGAATGTGCTCATCAGGTTTTTTGCCTCCAGAGCTGCCTCCCACACTTATTTTTTACTAATGCCCACCCACCCAAACCCTTATTTGCCCTTTCGCACCCCCCTTAAAAAATTCGATGAGCTCATACATACAATGTAATGCGCATGTTTAAAAGCCTGGCGATGTAAAAGCAGGCGATGAAACGACGTCGTACCATGCCTATTTGGGGCAATACAGTAGCTGACTTGCATGTTACCTCTCCCACACTTTCTTTCCCACTCTTCAATGGTGCCCGCTTCCATTACCATTTCTACAATGTCCGTGTCCCTCCTCTCCAAGGCTCTCTCACCTTTTGAGCACTGCTACCACTATCCTCACCTTCTTGAGCCCTCTAAGAACTGTTATCGCTGATTCCTCCTTCACTCCTTTCACAACTGCTGCTATCCCCATCTCAACCCCTTCTGGAAGGATTAGAAGCGCCCTCTCGTTCTTTACCCCTTTGGCCACTGTTGTTACTATCCTAACATATTCACCCCCTTGGGCACTGTCTTTGCTCGTCTGAGCAGCACCTTCCCTCCTCTTGCTGGTGTCGACCTATTCGACCAGCACTCGCATGCCCCTTATCAGTAATTCTATTTCTTTTGGCTTCCAAGTATAGTCTCCTGGGACCCTCCTTCAGTTCCCAGGCTCCATTGCAACTATGCACTGCACTGCAACAGTGCATCCTACCCCCTAAAGCACATACATATGAGTAAGCCTGAAAATAACTGGATGTAGCCAAACTCATAATGCCCAAGACTGTCTTTTTACCTGTTTGTAACCACATTCTTAAGCAGAAGCGTCCACATGCCCCAGGGTTAGGTGCGCTCTACAAATGTAATAAATAAATAAATACATTATGGCCCAGCCTTATAGACCTCTCTGCTAGCCACCTGGGCTCTGCTCGAACTGCAAGTCTTCCTGCTCTCTACTGGCTTCTTCAAAACAACTCTTGTTTCTGCTTTCCTATCACTGGCTCCTACCCCAAACACCCCCAGTGAAGGACTGAGGCTGTGGGCTCTTACAGTGCTGTGTTTGCATATTCCAGCCGCAGTATTGTGTCAGGGGCTTCAGGTCTGTTAACTGCAATAGGGACGGGCTGTTGGGTTCAGCCCCTGCGATGGGCTCACAGTCCTGCTATGGGGTTCAGTACTGGCTCATCCCTCCCCAAGCGTGGTCCTCTCTTTGCCTGTCACAACCTGGCCCTACTTTTAAATCTCACTCCCTAACCCTGTCCATGGTATATACTCCTTTCGCCTATCTCTTCTTAACTGTATGGGAGTCGAGGCCTTGTGTGATGGATGGTTGGTCCCTTTCTTTCCCTCTGTAGATTTAGATGTGAGTTTGCTTGAGGGGACCTGAGTGGGCAGATGCTAGATGTAGATGTGATTTCCTGTACTCCCTTTAGGGGATCAGAGCAGGCAGATGCTGTGCCCTCCTGTGGAAATGCATGCACGTCCTCCCTTGAGGCTTTGGTGGCTTTGAATGCATTGTGCTGGGGAAAGCCTGATTTCCCTGATCTCATGTGCTTTCTGCTCATGAGGTATGGGTGGTGCCTCCCTTAATGATGCCCATGCCCAAGCCTACATGGCATAATGTGACTTTCCCCTACTCTGCGACAGGTACTTAGTGAAGGTTGACCAGGAGATGCTCCTCATTCCTGCCCTAGAGTAATCATCCGCTAGCCTACAGGCACCCCAATGCATGTTGTGCGTCAGGGGGGGCATAGAAATTCCCTCTCCTATATTCCTAATATATTGTCCACAGGGGACTATAGAGACTTCTTTACTTCTTATTGCAGTCCCCGCACCACAGCTAATACACAAACGGGCATGGGACAGTGCTGGGTAGCTCTCCTCGTCATCAGGGCTGGTCTTCTCACCCTGCCATGGAGAGGGCTCCCATACAGATGTATGTGAATTTAGAGAGAGAGAGAGTGTGTGTGTGTGTGTGTGTGTGTGCACGTGTGTGTGTGCGCGCGCGCGCGCAAGCGTGCTCGCACAAATGCATGTGTGGGGAATCTATCACAGGGTTGTTCTGGGGCAGCTCTGGAGGCAATGGGTATGATACAGTGAATTTCTCTGGACAATGTGCAAGACAGGTCAAGTCACGGGCAAGTGAAATGAGCAGTTCTGGGAAAATAGACATTGCATGGGGCAGCACAGGGGCAAGACACGTCACAGGGGGCAGTTCTGGGACAATGTGAGAGGCAGAGCAGATCTAGAGGCAATGAAACGTTGCATGGGATGGTTGTGGGGCAGCAGATGAGGCATGGAGCGATTTGGGAGCAATGGATGTATTTTAGGGCAGCCTTGGGGACTAAGTGACTGGCTGGATAGATCGGTCAGCGATAAGTTGTTACATAGGCCATTCTGTCCATAACAGATTATATATTGTGCTGGTCCTAAGGCAATGGGCAGGGAATGCGCCAATTGTGGAGGCAGTGGGAAACACAGGGCACATTAGAGAGTAACGAGACATGGCACAGGCATCGCTGGAAAGATGAACATGCATAGAGAAGTTCTCGTTGCAACTTGATTGACACAGGACACATCAGAGGTGAAGCTCCATGGGCACTTCTGGGGAAAAGGGCATAGTCTGAGTCAGCCCTTGGGGCAACGTAGACTGCAGCTTGATAATGTGCTTAACTGAGGCAACAGTGACATGCCACTGGTTTGCTGCCATCTCCATTGTCTGGGGGAAATTAAGGTGCGTCTACATTGCTTCCAGAAAATGGTGAGGCAGGTTTAAAAAGTGCCAAGCCATTGTTGCCACAAAGTTGCAATCCTGGAATCATATTTTCTCAACAGACATCACAATGTGTAATGAGCAGTGTAGATGCTAGCATAATATTATGGTTTAGCGTGTCAAAATCAGCATGGCTTTGTGAAAGTGGTGTCATACGTGTATGGGGCATCGGACATATGAATATAATGATGGGTTTGCAGGACCAACACTTTCATGGGATAGCATTGTGGAGATTTTCCATCCAGTTGTCTGGAGGCAATGCACACACATCGATATTGACCTTAGGGAAAGATGATGTTTATACATGAATCCCAATTACTGGGAGAAAGAAGTACAGCATGATAAGGTGATTTTCTGGGGCTGCACTGTCATGGCTTTGTTTAGAATGGCGTGATGATTTTATGGGGGCAATCGATCTAAATGCCAGCATGATTACATGTTTACTGCAGCAACCATTGAATGGCTTTGTTTCATACAATTGTAATTATAATTTTATAATTTTCAAGGTGCAGAATAGACCCCAGCATGATCTTTTGTTTACTGGGTCAACAATTGCATGTTTTATTTGATGATAATATTAGAGTTATCTGGGGCAATTTATACCAAGCTGCATTGCCCATAGAAAATTATGATGCAGGTTAAAGCATGGCATGTCAGTGTTCCCAAAGTAAAAACATATTAGTAACATTGATTTGCTGAGATAATAATTGTATATCTTGGGAAATGTTTACCGCAGTCTGAGGATGTGTTTTACTTCGGCAATACTGGCATGCGTGGCACTATTGAAACAGTAACATTGTTTATATTCAGGAGGAACAATGCTCTTTTGATCACAAAAGAATGTACAATATATAAGAAATCAATGAGCTTCTTACAACGGGGTATGTTTTAGGGACATTCTGACCAGGTTGTGGAGGGGAGTAAATGGAACAGTCACTGGTGACAATACATAAGTGGACATACTTCAATTAGGGACAACCAACATTGGACATTTTTAAGTGCAGGTAGGCAGTACGGCCAACTGTGCTTGGCAGTGACCATGCTGGGTGAAGTGCTGGAATGGAGACAGAGAGACAAAGGCAGGCTAGCGTTGAGGCACAATATTAGCTAGCAGGCAGATGAGAGGTAGGTTAAGAAGGTAACTCAGAGGCGAGGAGGTAGGCATTTAGTTTGCTTTTGAACAAATCTGTGTGGACTGCTTCTCGGATGTCCGGGGGAAGAGAATTAATTCTATGCAAGTGGAGCAAGAAGAGAGAAAGAGCTTAAGCGAGAGGAAGCACAGGAAGGGCGAGGAACCAGATGGGTAGTCCCAGAGGCAGAGCAAAGATTACGAGAAGGCTTATAGAGTTCTATAGAGGGGGATAGGTACAGTGGTGCCTTACCATGGATAGATTTGTGAGCGAGGGGAAGACATTTAAATCTGGCCCTGCTTTGCATCATCAGCCATGGATAGCCTGGTGACTGTACGAGGAAGTAGGTGTGAAGTAAGGGAGTTCAAAGACAGTCCTGGTAGCGGAGTAAATGATCTTGTTGAGAGGACAGAAAGCATAGTTGGGGAGTCCAAAGAGGTCACTGGCACAGAGGTTCAGTTTAGAGAAGACAAGAGTGGTTAAGAGATGCTTGGCTGTATTGAAAGGAAGGAGGTGCCTGATTTTCCTAATATTTAGGAGATTGAGGCGAGCTGCTGTTCCAGTTTTAGAGATGAATGTAGAGAAGGGTCATAGATGATGCATAGGTTTCTAGTTGGAGAAGAGTAGGGGAAAGTGTGATAGGCAGAGGAAGAGATGAGACAGAGCTTATGTCAGCGAAGAAGAGTACCTCTCTTTTGGTAGAGTTTAACATCAGAGATTGTAAAACCATCCAATATTTAACAGCTGAGAGATAGTTGGAACTTGTAATATTGGGATCAGAGGAGAGTTCAGGAAAAGAGAAGATTTGGGTGTCATCTGCGAAGAGTTGGTACCAGAACCCAAAGAAGGAGATTAGTGCTCCAAGAGCAGAAGTGTAGGTTTAAAGAGGAGTGGACCCAACACAGAGCCTTCTGGAATACCAACAGTTAGAGGAGTGAGTTGAGAGGTGTTGTTGCTCCAGGAGACAGAGAATTGGTGAGGTGCAAGGTAGGATTTAATCCAGGATGATTGTGAACCCCAAGAAGAAAGAGAGTATTTAGGAGATCAGTGTGATCGGCAATGTCAAAGGCAGCAGACAGGTCAAGCAGAATAAGGCTAGAGTATAGTTGGAACTGCTTAGCAGAGGCGATGAAGTTGGACACATTCATGTGAGCAGTTTCTGTGGAGTGACAGGAGCAGAAACCTGCTTGTAGGGGGCCTAGAATGTTGTGAATGTCTAAGATATTGGTAAGACGCTTAAGCCCAGCCCTTTTGAGTATTTTAGAGTAGAGTAAAGGGAGATTGGTAACATGTGATATGTGATTAATGTGGGCAATTGCAAGCTAATTTGTCCATGTGGAAATTGGGAGGGTCATTTATAAGCAGTTGTGCTGTCACATTGAAATGCCATATGTCAATAAACCCCTTGCAGCTAATTCTGATTGCATTGCACATTATAGTCTGGTGATTCTGAGTTTAGTTACTAACACAACAATAATGGTATGCATTCAAACGTGTGGCATAATATTTAAAAGTTGTATATTTTCTATTGAGAAATATTTAAAAGTTGTATCTTTTCTAATGAGATGTGAGTTATAATTTGCTTTATCCCGAATGGGGCCATAGCATATTATATAAGTCAATGCCTGAGTGATTTGACACAATTAGTCAAATGTGCATCCAGCACCTTTATTGGGCACACAATCTTATGATGGGCACATACTTGGTTTAGCTCAGCAAAATGCCCCTGCATATCGTTGGCAGCTTGGCTTCTGAAATGTTGCAACTTTGTGTCCTAGTACAAAACTGCCTGTAGCTCCTTTGGCTTTTTATTCCATCCCCCCAAACATTGCACCATTCGACCAAGATGTCTTGGGAGGCAGATATGTGCTTGTTCACAGTGCTTGCTCGTTTGCACCAATATGTGGAAAAATATATACCCCCACCACTTTAAAAATTTACCAGTCAGCAATGGTTGCAGTAACTTGTTACTTGTTCTCTGACCATACACCTTTGTAACATACTACATTAGGAGACTGCACTGAAAACAACTCCAAATTCAATTTCCATGTGGAAGGCACAAGTCAAGTGTGACTTTCAGCTCCATTTTCACATTTCTTTTGAAAACTCGGAAATGTTTTGGCTTGCAGCTTTTTAAGCCTCAGCATGACAAGCACATTTTGATTCACATTGGTAAAGGAATGTCGCCCGGCTGTAATTATGAATTTGGCAAATCAGGCACTGATTGTGTTCCAGTCAGAGGAGTCTTTGGCACCATGGTTTCCCCGAATCGAATGACGTTGCACTATCTTTCACACATTGGGGGCTGCGGTTTTCATAAAAACTAGTTCTCAGAAATGGGGTGTTCAGTTTTGTGCTTTCTCAAGGCTGCCCTCCCTCCGCAGATACTCAAGACATGGCAGCCAAATGCTCATTACAGATGGCAAAATGATAATTGAACAGCGTGTCTTCTAGAATGTTTCTCTGGGCATAGGATGCTGTCTTGGCCTAGATAAGAGCAGAAGTGCGTGCCACATATCACACCTCTGCGACTCAGGCGTGCAACGAGGTTTGTGGTCATATCACAGTCATCTCACTTTTGAGAGCCGGATACTACCTCACTGCATGTAGCTGCATCTGACAGCCAAAGACTGTATTCAATGTAGCTTTTCTAAATATACATATAACTTTATTTAAACGTTAAAGGGACATTAGGATTAAATTGTACTAATGAAAGAGCTTTGTTAAAGTGACATCATGCTTGCAGTGTAAAATCAAAACCCCATAGAAATGAGCCCGTTATGGCAAGCTACGCAACCTTAACTTACACCCGCTCCATGCACTAGGCATACCCACACATGTCTGCAAATTGGTAATTGTTTTTGATGATGCCATTTGTGGCTCACCTATGATGACTCCCATTGCACTACAGCATCTTGCACAGACCCTCTCTGAATTCCCTCTTCATCTACAGACCACCCTCATGTACCCCACCTTTGAGGAGAACCTCAGAGATTCTACAGTAAACCTCCTTCTCAATTATAAGCATCTCTCCAATTCTGGAGATGTCCACCTTTGGATGGAGGGAAAGAAAAACACAGCGACCAAAACCCCTGTCAGTGAACCTGGATACCCTCCCCCAGATGCATTTAGTGAGTGGACCCATTCATGCAACCTTTCAAACTCTGCATGCAATTCTCTGCAATGAAAACATTATTGCAATGCCACCCCACCACCCGCTGGCATGGGGTGTCCCTCTCACTCTCCCACTCACCAGACTAGTCCCAGCTACATCTCTTCCCAAAAATACCAAGACCCCATCGTCAACTTTCAGACCATGGAAAAGACATCAGGTTGGGCACGCTCGTCACTTAGCATCTAAAACCACTCCACCTTGCCAAACTGATGAGGAACACCTGATGCAGAACTCCATTGACTCCATGCATGGATGTCCCAAACTCTCAATATGTGGATCCCAAAGACACCCTTCAAGATCCTCAAAGGAAACAAGCCCCTCCATGCTATACCACCAACCTCACCTACCTCGATTCAGAGAGCAGGAGGCTGGGGTAAACCCAGAACCAAAATGACCTTGAGAAAGACAAGCTGTGTTACTACCTGCAGCTTTGGATATACAGGGCAGATATGGTAAAAGTCAAATATGTACATTACACACAGTGAATAGAATCTTCACAATATGCCAAGAAGGAAATGTTGAAAAACGTCAAAATGTTTTAGAACCCATCATTATGTAACCCCACATCAACCCATCAACATAACTCTGATACTCATTCTCTGTCCACTTGAACAACAATATCCTACAGATTCAGTGCCACCTAGACAAAAAGACCCTACAGCAACACCCACCCACAAAATGGAACCCCCAGAAACCGTGAGAGCCAGGGATTCATGAGGACAGTTCAGCAATAGCAGCCCAGCGGGGTCACCCACAGACCCTTGTCCTCTTAATATCTAAATAACCATAACTCAACAACCCGGGATCACCCTCTCTTCCAATCATTTGTCAATCAATATGATATGATATTTATAACACACTTAATACCCAGAGGTTTCGAAGCGCGGACCCGGGGATCGAACCTGTGGTGCTCTGTGTCGTCTTGCTTCGAAGGTGAGCACATTGCCCCTGGGCTATCCTCCCAAGCCGAAATGAATCATCCAGCAAGTCTTCAAACTGTTGATGTTATTGCTTCAATAAGGAACACTAACTGTGAATCTCGATGGCCCTTCAAGCGACTGCTCCAATTCCAACACTCCCTTTGCGGCAGAAATCCTAGCAAAGTGCATCTACCAACAGCCTCTGGGGCATGTGGAGACCAGTAACTTCAGGCTTGAATCACAATTCAGTTCAGAATGGTGGGAGGGACAGAATTATTATTATTATTTATTTATTATTACGCCAAACTCACCCGTGGGCCTCATTTTATGAGGCCCACGGGTGATGGATGAAGTCCTTCAGTTTAAACAAGATATAGACTACCTACATGTCCTCATTCACATCTGCCACACAATGTCATCTGAAGAACACTTCAAGACGCCACATCATCAGCACCATGACTCCACTTTTTTGAAATCATCAGCAACTGATGCCTCTCTTGTGCCAGCGTCAGGGCTGATATCCAAAAGTAAAGCTAAATCAACTTCACCATGGCCATTCCTCTGCACATATGGATTCATTGATGATAACATATCAACTAAAATGAAACCCAACTAAAATGGAACTTACGATCTGATATTCCAAAGCATCCACTCTCATAGACATTTGTGGTCAGAAGACATGTGAACCTGCCCTCAGCCGACAGCAACAGCCACAAACCTTGCATTCCCGTGGGCCTATCCCTCACATTTGGAACCCAAAATTAAAACTATAATGAGAAGCTGCTTGTTCCAGTTAAGATCCATCTGCCACATCACGCCTTATCTGGCATCCTCACATAGAAGTATGGCAGTTCTCACCCTTGCACTCCCTAGACTGGATTATGCCAGAAGCCTTTACCCAGGCATCCCGGAAAAGCTGCTATACTGTCTACAAAGAGAACAAAGCAATATGGGAACACATCACCCAGCTCTCCAGACAATCCACTCCTTCACAGTCAAGCATGGGTGTCAATTTAGGAGGGGACAAGGGTACCTGTCCCCCCCAACTTTCGTGCTACACCATTTTGTCCCTCTCTTTTTGCAGGGGCTACTTTCCTTTAGATGTTGTGTACCCCCAACATTTTCAACAAAGTTACTCCACTGCAGTCAAGTGCATGATGAAATTAAAAACACAGGGGCACATATCTGCCAAGGCACATTTATTACGTGCCAGGCAGAATGCACCGTTCCAGCAGCATGGCTCTAGTCTCAGTGCTATGCTAAGAAAGATCACCTTTCTGGTTCCTGTCAAACAACCTATGGAATACATGCCGTAATTAGCTCCTAGGTCCCTTTGAGGGTTGGTTTTTTAACGCCTGCAAATAGGGCCTTGGTTAACGCCAGGGTCGGAATGAGGCCCAATGTCTCTTAAGTCCAGCAGTCACAATTCAGACAATAGACAAACTTTTGAAACAACTTGTCTTTTGTAATTTTAACATCATGCACACGTTTTAGGGGTGCTGGGTTTATAAACACAATAATCAGTAATAGATGGGCCATACTTTGGCGAGACTGCCCCTTTATCACCCTGGGCATTATCACCTTAGTAAGACTTCTACACCTGTCAATAAAATCAAACTAAATTGCAAAGACCACTGTCTTTCTGGCAGCGGTCGAAGTGTACGAAAAGAAATAGTGGAACTATGTTCCCTGCTGGCCTGCCCCCGCACACCACAAACCCCATCGCCATACCCCCCTCCCACGCACAATCCAAACCCCCGAACAAATGCACCTGCTGTTTAAGGGAATGCTCAGTGGAGTGCACCGAAATGCAAGTTTGTAATTCTTCCTACACTTTTATTTCATAAACTAAATCATTGCAGAACAGTTTCTTTTTAAAATTAAAGTATAGGAACAGTAAAACTTCAAAGAAAAGTAGAGGAGCACTGCTCCCAACCGTTCCCGTTCACTTCGACCACTGCTTTCTGGCAGTGTATTGGGAAACTATTCCTCCACTCATTCTAATTTGGAGGGAATCCTTGTTCACTGCCTTTAGCAGAATGGAATTCTCCTACTGACTTCCAAATGAATTTAGGCACTTAAGTATTTTGTTCCAAAGAGAGAGGTCTACTAACATGCCAGTGAAAAGTCATGTCTAATGTATATAACACTACCGCCCCTGAAGGGCATCAGGGTACTACGTACTCATCAGAGAACTATGTATTATGCCAGACACCTGATTGGGCCTCATTATGACTATGGCTGTGCAGCAAAAGAGGGTCGCTAAATCTGTTACTGCCTTTTTTTGTCCGTAACACATTTACTTTATCACATCGTCAAATTCCGGTAAGTGGAATTTCTCCAAACTTCTCATGAGATCCGATGTCCTCTAAAAATGGGGACTAACTCCACTGTTGCCCTGATCGTAATTTGGCAGTAATTCCCCCAGACCAAGTGGCAGCATAGTTAAACAAGTTTGGTGATTGTAATGAGGCCCCATGTCTTGAATGTTGAAGACGCAGACTGGCCTATAGGGTGCTATCCCCTTTAGGCGGGTGACTTCTTTCAAACCCCCTTGCCTCTGAGGAAATTTCATAACTTCCTCCATAGACCGGTTGCATTCGGTCGACGACTTCTTTCAAAGTCTGCTTTAAAAGATATTTAGTAAAACGTGCACAAATTCTAATTTTGAGACCAGCATCCTGTACTGGATTTAACAAAATGTGTGGCTCAGTAACCAAAGTGAAACATACCAGATGAATGGAGTAGCATTTCCTCTGGGAGGAAGTATACATATTTTCTGTATATGCTTAAAATAAACGGCAGTCAATGCAAACTGAACTGAAACTATGCCATCAGTGGGGCTCATTACGTGTTTGGTGGTATCTTGGCAGTAATCTCACAGAGATACCACCAAACAGTTTCACCGTTACCAGCACTTGGTCTGGCGGTATTAACACTCAGGGTATTACCCCCGGCCATAAAAGTGTTGGATAACAAGTGGTGATTTGGCGGTGTAAATCTCCATTTTATGGAGTCCATAGCACTGCGTTGGGGATTTCTGATGGAATTACCTATGTATTTTTTATTTATTTTATTTATCATGTATTTGTAAGGCGCTGATAGATCAAGAAATTGTGTTTGAAAGCACCCATAGGGCAAAGGGGGAAGGGAACCTGGGAAAAACAAGCAAATTAAAAACTGTTGGAGAGGAAAGAGGCACTCCTTCAGAACGTGCAAGTGCAGAGAGGGAGAGGGGGCAAGGGGGGAAGTGCTAGGAGAATCCAAAAGGGGTGGACTGCCTGGGATATCAGCCCGTTGCAGGCAACAGGTAAGTGCCTGACAGAGATCACTTGGTAAGGAGTGGTCCCCCTGCCAATACAGTAATTGCAAACGTGTGAGGGAGCACAGGCCAATGGGTGCCAAAAGGGAAGTGTTGGAAGAGGGTGGGGGCTGAAGGGGATTGGGCGTGAGGCCATGACCCAGAGGACCCATACGGCCCTAGCCACCAATCTCAGCGACTGTGGGGTATAGCATGGGAGGGAGAGAGGTTATGCAGAGGTGAAGGGGAAAGTCTTGAAAAGCTTCTGGAATTTAAGGAAGCTTCTTTGTTGAGCTGAGCGTGGGAGAGCGGTCGCCGGTAGCCAAGAGGGAACTGCAGGCCAGGAAGCCCTGCCTGGCCCTAGCGGGCCTCTGTGAGTGATTTCTGTTGTTTTTTTTAAAAAAAAAAGAAAAAAAAAAAGAAAAAGAATTGTGCATTGCGCTCCGAGCGCGTTGTTGTGCCTGCTCTCCCCTCCCCTCCCACTTCCTGGTCCTCCTCTCCCTCCCGACTCCCTGCCCGCCCACCCCCCCTCTGATTGGCTGTCTGGCTGCCTCCCTTCTGGGATACTCGACGCCCGCTCCCCCTGCTCGCTTCTTTGTTGAGCTGAGCGTGGGAGAGCGGTCGCCGGTAGCCAAGAGGGAACTGCAGGCCAGGAAGCCCTGCCTGGCCCTAGCGGGCCTCTGTGAGTGATTTCTGTTGTTTTTAAAAAAAAAAGAAAAAGAATTGTGCATTGCGCTCCGAGCACATTGTTGTGCCTGCTCTCCCCTCCCCTCCCACTTCCTGGTCCTCCTCTCCCTCCCGCCTCCCTGCCCGCCCACCCCCCCTCTGATTGGCTGTCTGGCTGCCTCCCTTCTGGGCTACTCGACGCCCGCTCCCCCTGCTCGCTTCTTTGTTGAGCTGAGCGTGGGAGAGCGGTCTCCGGTAGCCAAGAGGGAACTGCACGCCAGGAAGCCCTGCCTGGCCCTAGCGGGCCTCTGTGAGTGATTTCTGTTGTTTTTAAAAAAAAAAAGAAAAAGAATTGTGCATTGCGCTCCGAGCGCGTTGTTGTGCCTGCTCTCCCCTCCCCTCCCACTTCCTGGTCCTCCTCTCCCTCCCGCCTCCCTGCCCGCCCACCCCCCCTCTGATTGGCCTTCTGGCTGCCTCCCTTCTGGGCTACTCGACGCCCGCTCCCCCTGCTCGCTTCTTTGTTGAGCTGAGCGTGGGAGAGCGGTCGCCGGTAGCCAAGAGGGACCTGCAGGCCAGGAAGCCCTGCCTGGCCCTAGCGGGCCTCTGTGAGTGATTTCTGTTGTTTTTAAAAAAAAAAAGAAAAAGAATTGTGCATTGCGCTCCGAGCGCGTTGCTGTGCCTGCTCTCCCCTCCCCTCCCACTTCCTGGTCCTCCTCTCCCTCCCGCCTCCCTGCCCGCCCACCCCCCCTCTGATTGGCTGTCTGGCTGCCTCCCTTCTGGGCTACTCGACGCCCGCTCCCCCTGCTCGCTTCTTTGTTGAGCTGAGCGTGGGAGAGCGGTCGCCGGTAGCCAAGAGGGAACTGCAGGCCAGGAAGCCCTGCCTGGCCCTAGCGGGCCTCTGTGAGTGATTTCTGTTGTTTTTAAAAAAAAAAAGAAAAAGAATTGTGCATTGCGCTCCGAGCGCGTTGTTTTGCCTGCTCTCCCCTCCCCTCCCACTTCCTGGTCCTCCTCTCCCTCCCGCCTCCCTGCCCGCCCACTCCCCCCTCCCCTTCCTCTCCTCCCTCTTCTATTACCACCTCGCTCCTGGGCAGCCCTCTGCCCGGCAGCCCCCTGCGGCTAAGGGCCCCAAGGCCAAAGGCGACTCCTGCAGTTGCGGCTCCCTGTGTGTCTGCAGGTGTCCGCAGGGGACGCAAGGCGCAAGTAAATTTCGCCTTCTCCACCTTCTTCCTGCCCACCCCCACCCACGCCTGGCCACTGCATTCGCACAGTGTCTTCACCTCGCTGTGTTCCACAGTTGTGGTAACTAGGGTTTTTCTCTCCTCGCAGGATTCTCAAACTTAGGTGGCCTCTCCACTGTGTTCCTAAAACACGATACTGCTGTTGTTCTGAAATGTGGTAACCTGTCTTGCCGTTCCTTCCTGTCTGTGGGCTCTCGCATCATCTGTCTTCCCCCCCCCTCCCACTCCATGGTGCTCTCTATCTCGCCTATCTTCTCTAACTGCTTCTCTATTGACTATCCTGCTCTCCTCACTAAATCTGGTAGGAAAAAGTTTAAAAAGGACATCCTGGTCTCCAACCCAGGCCTCCCTATCGCTGACACCTACACTAGTGCCTGCTCTAAGGAAACTCTCACTGACATCCTCTTTTTCGTGCCTTCACCTGACCTATGGACCCTTCATATGGTCTCTGTGCTCTCTCCTTTTTCCTCTTCTCCCATTAATGGAGGCACCCGTTGGGATGTCCTCTTGGCCCCCTTCCGCTCCTCTAAGGCCATCATTAATGTCTACGCTAATGGGATTGTGTTGGTCCAAGGCCCTCAGGCCAACCTTCACCTCTTTGATAGACGCTTCCCTCGCCTCATCAACTTCCTTTCCTCCCCTGCTGTCCCCCCCCTGTCTTCGGCTACCTTGCCTCTACCCTCCCTCCCTGCCCCCTCTCGCACTCCCTCTTCACCTCCTTCTTCTACACCTCCGCAGGGCGTACCTCTGATCTGTACCCCTCCCCGGAAGTCCTTCAAGGATGGCAACCTTCTCCACTTTGCCACTCTCAACTCCCGCTCTGCTGTCAAACATTCCTCTGATATCTGTCGCCTTCTTGAGGAACTGGACCTTGACGTCCTCGGTCTCACTGAGACATGGTTCACAGCCAGCTCTGTCACGAGCTTTGACACACTCCTACCTGAAGGTTACAAGATCCTCTCTGTGCCCAGGCCCAACTGTGCAGGGGGGGGTGTTGCCCTTATCTTCCCTGAGTGGACTCCTGCCACTGTCACTCCTACGCAGACCTACTCCTCTTTTGAATGTCTTGTCTGCCGACTCTCTCTCTCTCCTAGCCATTCCCTTACCGTGGCTACTATCTATCGGCCACCTGGTCAAATTTCCTCCTTCCTCTCTGAGTGGGCTGACCTCTCCTCCTCACTCCTGTCCTCAACCACTCAACTCCTCTTTCTTGGGGACTTCAACATCCACCTAGATGCCTCCTGTCCCCCCACTGGACTCTTTCGTGACCTCTGCGACTCTCTCTCACTCTCTATTCTCCCGTCTGGGCCTACTCATTCTGCAGGGCACACTCTTGATGATCTGATCTCTTCTGACCTTTCCCTCTCTGTCCCTCTCTCCACTCCTCTCTCCTGGAGTGATCACTTTCGCCTATCCTCCCACCTCACCCTCCCTACCCTACAGGCAAAGCCACCCTCATCATTGCCACCCACCTTCTCGGTCATCCGACCCATGAAGCGCGTGTCAGTTGCGGCTTTCGCTGCCACCTTCTCGCCCCCCCTCCCCCTTCGGCTGACTCCCCCCCTGACACAGCCCTCTCCTTGCTCCACTCTGCTATATCTGATACTCTTGATATCCTTGCCCCTGTCATGAAAATCCGCCTGAAGCCCAAAGCCAAATGTAACTCCTGGTTTGATTCGGATCTCGTCACCCTAAAACGCAAGTGCAGGGTGGCAGAGAGGAAATGGCGTGCTTCATGTTCATCCTCTGACAAACTGGCCTGCCGCCTGCTCCAAAGGCAATACCGTCTCTCTGTTCTCACCAAGAAGAGAGCCCTTATCCAAGCCCGCATCTCTGCGGCATCTAACAACTTGGCTGAACTCTTTAAAATCTGCAAGGAGCTTGCCAACCCTGCTGCAGTCTCTACCTCTCCTGTCCCCTCCCAGGCCCTCTGCACTGCTCTGGCCTCCCACTTCATCTCTAAAACTCAGGACATCCTGTCCTCACTCTCCTCCTATCACCTCCCCCCCTCTCTTCCCTGCTCTTCCTCTGGCCCTTCTGCAGCCACCCCTCCTCCCTCCTTCTCTGCCTTTCCCCTTTTTTCTGCTGACGAGGTTTCCAGACAAGTCCGATCTATGAAAGTCTCGTCTAAACAGATTCACCCCTGTTCCTCCAAAACTATCAAGGACCACATCGACTCCCTGGCTCCTGCCCTGGCTGACTTTTGCAACCACTCCTTCGCCTCTGGAGTCTTCCCATCCCCCCTCAAGCACTCCCTTGTGCACCCTCTCCTTAAGAAACCCTCTGCCGACCCCTTCTGTCCGGCTAACTATCGCCCAATCTCCATCACTCCCTTCCTGGGCAAGCTCCTGGAGAAACTGGCCATCTCCCAGCTTATCCTCCATGCTGAAGCTGTTGATAGTCTCCATGACCATCAATCTGGCTTCAGAGCGGCCAGAAGCACGGAAACTGCTCTCCTGAACATCCGTGAGGACCTGCTTTTCAACCTCGACTCCAACACTCCGTGTGTTCTCATTCTGCTCGATCTCTCTTCTGCCTTTGACACTGTCAACCATGCCATCTTGCTCAACCGTCTCCGTGATAACCTGGGTATCACTGGTCAGGCTCTGGCGTGGCTGACCTCTTTCCTTTCCAATCGACCCTCCCAGGTCCAACTTGGGTCCTTCCTCTCTGACATCTTTTTCTCCACCTGTGGCGTTCCCCAGGGATCTAATCTCTCTCCCTGGCTGTTCAACCAGTATCTGGCACTCCTTGCCCACCGCATCGCCGCCCTCTGCCCCAACTTTCAGTGCTATGCGGATGATACCCAGCTCATTTTCAGGCTACCCTCGGCCTCCTCCTCTCCCTCCCTCATCTCTGACTGTCTCTCTGCTATCCAGGAATGGTGTGCCGCCAATGACCTCTGCCTTAATGCTAGTAAGACTGAGATCCTACTCATCGGCACACCCACTCCCTCCTTCCCTGCAGCTCTCTGGCCGGCCTCTCATGGCCCTCTTCCTGCTCCTACCTGCAAGGCAAAAAACCTCGGGGTCATCTTCGACTCCACACTCTCCTTCTCTCCTCATATATCTGACGTCTCTAAGTAGTCACATTACCAGCTGCACCTCCTCAGAGGTATTCTTCCCTTCCTCTCCTTCCCCCAGAAGCTCACTGTCTCCCGAGCCCTGGTTCTCTCAAAGCTGGACTACTGTAACAGCCTCTATCTTAATCTGCCTGCCTCCACTCTCCGCCCTCTGCAACTCATCCAGAACAGAACTGCGAGACTTGTCCTTGGCCTCAAGCCCAGGGACCGTATCTCTCCAGGACTGAAATCTCTACACTGGCTCCCAGTGGCTGCGAAGATTAAGTTCAAAACCCTCTGCATTGTCCACAAGGCCTTCTGGGGCCTGGGGCCTAAATACCTTCAACTCTCTCTTCCTAAATATCTTCCTTCCCGAGCCCTACGCTCATCCGTCTCCAACTCCCTCAGGGTCAGCCGCTTTTCGAAGCAACGAGCTGGGGGTAGATCTCTCTCCGCGGCAGGGGCCTCCCTCTGGAACAGCCTTCCTGCCTCCCTGAAACTTGAGGAGAACCATCTCCGGTTCCGGAAGCACCTCAAAACCTTCCTCTTCACTTCTGCTTTCTCTCTCCCTCTCCCCTGCTAAATTCTTCACCTAAACTGCACTGATTCTGCAACTGGGCCACTCTCACCGACCTCGGTCCTGGGCCCAGTCACTCTTCACTTGCACTGCCTCCCTGGCAACCCCTGCACTGCGGGACTGTCTCTGTATCCCTACAGCCCCCCCCCCCAGCACTTGTCTGCACTTACCTTGCACTTGCCACCAGCTGGCCCTATTTATTTATTATTTTATTTCTATTCTACTTATTTGTACTGCACTCCCGCCCTCCCCCTTCCCCTTGCACTTTTTCCCTTCCCCCTACCCCTGCACTTGCGCGGTCTGAATGACACCTGGCCTAGTAGGATCGTTGTCTGTCTTCCCCTTCTTCCCCCCTCCGTGCCTCGTCGCGCCTTGAAACACTTGTGTATAGGCGCGTTAGAAATGCCATATCATATCATATCATATCATATGGCTCAAGATGGAGAGGAAGGGGGAGGCTGTTCCTGGGGAGGGAGGGAACCAGCCAAGGAAAGAGAACGGTCACCAGCTTGCTGCTTAGAGAAACGCTTGATGCACAAAGAGTTGGAGCTGGAGGTGCATAGCGGTCTGGAGGGAGAGCATTAAATGAGAGCAAGTTGAAGATAGCGTGGTCCCCGAATCCACGTGATCTGACCGCGGCTGAATTTGACGCGGCCGGAAAAATTTGCATGAGAAAGGTCCGAACTACCAAAAGTTTGCACCACCCCCACCCACACCCTCTACACACCCCCACCCACACCCCCAACATAAAAAAACCCCACTTACCTTGTCTTCCGTGATCGGGAATCAGCGCCGCAGGGTCCCTTTCTTTCTTTTTTTTTTCTTTTACGGGGCTGCATGGGTTTCCCCCGCAACTCCCGCTCACTATACTGTAAAGAGAACACCCCGCTCACTATACTGTAATGTATAGTGAGCGGGAGTTTTTCTTTTTTTTTTCGGGAGTGCTGCAGTGGTGTCCCCCACAACAACCCGCTCACTGTACCACACTGCATTCTTTTTTTTATTTTACTTACCATAAAGGATTGCATGGGCAAAAAATGCTACCACCAAAGGTGAAAACATTTGGTGTTCGAACCTTTGGTGGTAGCATTTTTCTGACTTTTTGCCCATGCAAACCTTTATTGTCAGTAAAAACGTACAAATCCGTGGTCCCCTGCCCCAGACAGCCTTATGACTGATGCAGAGGGATTTGAATTTAATCCTTGCAGCAACCGGGAGTCCGTGGAGAGATTTTAGGGCTGGAGGGATACAGCCCATGTGCTTGATGTCAAGGATAAGACTTGCAGCCCTATTCTGGAAAAGCTGAAGTACGTGGAGGGATGAAGAAGGAAGATAAAGGAAGAGGCTGGTGCAGTAGTCTAACCTGGAGAATACCAGAGCTCTAGAGACATTTAGCTTCTGGGTAAACATGAGTAAAAGAAGGATACCTCTATGGAGGTGAAGTTGAAAATGGGCCTTCTTGGCAAGGTCCAGAATGTTAGCGAGGAAAGAAAGAGAGGGGTCGAAGATGACTCCAAGGTTTCTGGCTTTAAATGAAGGAGTAGGGGGAGAGGTCATAGCAGGTGGCCAGAGTCAAGATGGGAAAGAGGGAGCTGGAGTCCCAATGGGAAGGATGTCAGTGTGATGCTGGAAATGCATCCGAGGGACAGGGCCTCCGTATCCTTGTCCTTTACTGCCTTTTTATCGTGTGTTCTGTCGTATTCTCCGCGCAGGAGTTCATGTGAGACTCCTGGCGGTGCAGCTCTCTCTCTTTTGGTTTGGTGAACAGACCCGTGGGATACCCTTATGGCACGCATGGGTGGGGGTACAACCTTGTGCCCCTAGTGTATGTTTTTGGGCACCTGTGGGTGGCTCGCAGAGCAGGGTATGGGCTGGTGGCAGCTCCATGCTGACTTTGACAGGTGCGCTGAGTATCCTCCATTTTGGGGATCCCCAGGCCCTGCCATTGAAATCAGTGGATTCCTGATGGAAAACAAGATGGCTCCTGTGGCCTCTTGCTTTCTATTACCTATTACCTTGTTTTCCCAAAGTCCTGGGAAGCCCTGATTCTGTCCCATCCCCCCTGACTGGCTGTTGAGTGGAAGTTCCATATATGGTGTTGTTGTGAAGTCCAGTCCAGACTGACTGGAGCCTTCCCAGTGACTGTATGCTGTGGGTACCTCCTGTGGGTGGGACCTGGGTGAATGGAGTGTGTGACCAATATGCACTTCTTGTTGTGGCTGTCTGGTTTTTGGTATGAGAGACAAAGACTGAGACAGCCCTGCCCGAAACTGGCCTGAATGTAGTGTGTAGTGTTGAATGGCTGGGTACTTGTCCCAATCCACATTCCTTGTTGTGAATGTCTGAGAGGGAGAAGGATAGCCTGAATGCACTGTGTGCCTGATTGGCTGACTGACTGCATGAATGCCCTTCTGTATGATTGGCTGCTGAGAGTGACCCAGCAGTGTGGATGAGAGACAAGATAGTATATCTGGGGACCTCTCACCACTGGAAATTGTTCAGAAGCTGTGTCTACACTTTAAGAGTAACTGGAACTGCTGATCCTCGACACCCAGCTGGAAGACGAAGACTTGCGGTTGCATTTGTTTCGACCTGATCTGAAAGCTGCTGAACTCGTCAAGGACTGATCCGAGAGAGGACCTGGTAAGGCGCCCTCTTCCCGTGCTCCGAAGGACCATCGAGCACCGCTAACCTTCGCCGAAGCTCCCTGGAAGTCAGACCCTCGAAAGGCTGCTGACCTGAGACGGGACCGCTGAGGAGAACGAAGCAAAGCACCCGGACTTCGCCGCTGTCGAAGTCCATTGCTGTCGACCAGGGTTCGCAGGTTTGTGTAACCGCTGGAGGCCCGTCGAAGTTGGGTTGCCCAGCCGTGGGGACCACTTGACGCCGTGCCGCCGACGACCGGAGCTGCCCGCTCCCTTTGCATAAGAACATTTGAATCCAAGGACTTCCTTGTCCGCAGCGTCGACCGCTTTGTCCCGCCGTAGAAAGTCGAGGACGACCAACGCGCTGAGGAGAATCCGCCGGTGGGTTTCTCGCCACCTGAAGGCCACAAAGACTTCGACGACTCGACGCCCTTGTTGGGCCACAGTTCTTCTGAAACTTTTTGCGGCCCTGAACAATCCATCGCCGAGGTGCCCCACACACCTCATCCTCGCAGGACGTCGCTGACGAGCACCGCCTGGATCGACATCGGGGTCTCGGCACCCTTGAACTTCTCATTGCCGCCGTCGACGACAAGATCACCATCTTCGACGCCTCGCGACGATCCGTGGCTCCTGCTTTAAAGGGAGTCACTCAAGAAGGATCATTCTACGCGTCTTCGAAGAACTCTACTCCACCAGGTATATTGGGGGGGGGGGGTAGAAGCTTAATAGGAGGAAATAAGGCTATTGAACAATATATGGACTGGCTTGTGCTATATATCTTTATTTTACAGGTTGCCCAGGTGGGGGATCTCCACACAGAACAGTGTCTATCGGTATAGGCCCACATTCTGCCTATTGTTTCAACCATCTTACGTTCCTTCCTATCTCTATTGCTGGTTTCCTCGTTATTGATCTATGTGACATTTTGACCCTACTGTTGATGCACTTTAATGAGATTTGATAACATTGGTGGTACCACTTTAGAATTGTATATATTTATCATTGTTGATTTCCGAGTACAGGGTGCGTTATTGTGATCGTGTACATACCTTTGAATATTAATTATATAAAGACTGTTTTCAGTAATACAGTGTGTGGACATTCCTTTGTGGGGGTTCGCGGACTACACTGTACTTAAGAACCAGCCTGCATCACCTCCTGAGAAACTAGGCCTTGATTGCTCATCCATTGCTACCGCTTGAGAATCTTGGCTGGGGTCCTCTGTGCCTCTCCTCTACCATATAGAGGGCAGAAGTGCAAGCACCCCCCACCAGTATCTTCACAGTCAGTCCTGCTTGCATTGAGTCAGAGGCCATTGGAGGCCCTCCAGGACTGAATTGCAGATAGGCAGTCGGGAATAGTAGAGGAGGTAAGGAGAGTATCAGAGGGAAGTTTGAGGAAAAGTTGGGTGCCATCTGCATAACACTGGAAGTGGGGGGAGAAGGTGGAAATAAGGTGAGCAAGCGGGGGGAGATAGACGTTAAAGAGCCAGGTTGAAAGGTTGGAGCCCAGGGGGATGCCACAGGGGGAGATAGAGATGGGGGAAGAGAAAGAAGGCAGGATAACCTGGCAGGGGCGATCAGTGAGGAAAGACACTGTTAAGGATTTCAATCAGGCGACGCACACCTTAGTCTCGGCCTAGTATGCAGTGCACGATTGAAATGCTTATGTTTTATGTCAGATTGAATATTGAGATGATACACCACTCATATCACACCCCCTTTTTAAATACCCCGGGTCACAAAGGACCATGAACCAGGCTGGTTGATAAGATATAATATTTATGTATTTATTTATTTGAAAATGAGAAGAAATAATAACATTTTTTTTCTTTAACTTCAACTGCAACCAACTGTCATTTCATCCCTGTTTGGGGTGAGGGTTCTCCCTTGACTGGAGTTATATTGCCCTCTGCACACCTCTGTCTTCCTTCCCTGGGAGTTTCATTGTTTGGGTCCCAGCAGAGACAAAAGTCTGTTCAACTTTGTAATTATCAGCGGTTTGTCAGTATCTGCTGAGAGTTTTCATGATAGTCCCCTTCCCCTTGGGTGAAGTTTCAGCCTGCCATCTGGAATAACTGATTCTTTTTTGAGCTTGCAAATTCAGCACAGTTGGTTCAAAATCTTCATTTCCTGATTTTTGTGTCCTGAATTAAACAAACCTGTGAAAGAAAATAACTCATGTATGCATTTTCACCAGCAACAAAGCCCCTTTACATTGTAAGCCGGCTTTTATTCAACAATTTATTTTTAAACAGGCCATTTTTTTTCTTCAGTCAGCAAAGCCCATTTTTCCACATGCTTTAAAACTGCTAGCATGTTTTTCTTTAAATTCGGTTTGGAAGCTGCCTCAGATTGCCCACACTGTCTTTGCAGCAGTAGTCATTTCCTTTAAAGCAGGGGTTTTACCTACAGCATAGATACATTTACACTTGACCTGGCTCAGAGAGTTAACCTCTCTTTGAACTGCTGCGCCTGGATACATTTGGAAGGAAAATAAATGTGTTTTCCTGTGTGAGTGAAAATGAAGTTGCTTCTTGATTTTTCTCTGAGAGGTGGTTTGACCGGGCCTGTCACTCAGGAATTATGCCTGGTTTTGGTGAAGCACAGTGCAATATCCTGGGCATGAAAGGGCCTTTTGAATCAAAGTGGTTTCAGAATGAACAGATGAAATTCGTGTAAAAACAGCACTTTGAACAGGTGAAAATGGCTTTCGCAACAAGGCAGTGCTGCCTGTTCACTTGGTTCCCTATATGTTTCAGAACACACAGGCATATTTTTCCAGTGTGCCCCCTTGTTCCACTTTGCCTGAAGTGTGCTAGGCAGGATGGTGCAGCCATTTTTTTTGTTGTTGTTACCAAAACACAGTTATAAGGTCCTGGTGCGCACAGGAGCCAGCGCAGCCAGGTTGCTGTTTCTTGCGCAAATTCAGCTTATTGATGTGGGGCAATGCCGTTAAGTGGGTCAATATATCCCACAACACCACACCAGAAAAAAAGTCTTAAATTAGCAATTCAATCAACAAAGTCTTGCAGAGGCTCAACATGGGGCTCCTGCAATTTCTTCAACACCAAAGGAAGATCCCATGGAGCAGAAATATTTTATGAGGAGGATGAAGCAAGAGAAACTCCTTAAAAAGCCTGTGTATCAAGGTATTTAACATGGACGGACCTCGCTGTCAGAGTCTAAAAGTCACGACTTCCCCCAATTTTATCCTGAGGGTTGACACCTCCAAACCATTATGAAAACATCAAGAAGAAAGTCGAAAGTCAAAGTAGGATCACCTGGTGAATAAGGGGAGGGGAAGTTAAGGCCTATAACAGGCCCTTTGGACAGTCAATGGACAGAGCACCTATTCCCTACGCCAGTCGGTCTACAACTCTGGAGCAGTACTGTCTGATGTTCAAGTTGTCTCTTATGGAAATAAGTTATTTACTGACATGTCAAATGTGTTGCATGTCTGGGAGAGTGCTGCCTGGGATAGCCTGTACTCCAGAGAGAATGGAAATACCAGACTCAGTAACGGCAAGTCCTCCTCTGGCCTTTCCATCATCTGGTTGACATTCCTAATCAGAAAGACAGGTTAGAACCAGCATAGGCTTTCGCTGTGCCTGTATCCACTTTCCTCTCCTGAGCATTCTTAAGCACAATGTCCTTTGCAACCCTGGAAGCTTCGGACTTTGTGGTCAGGGGTTGGAATCCCGACAGTACCACTCAGCCCTTCAACTTTGAAAGGTCGATAAAATAAGTGCTGTTAAGTTGGGTAACACTAAGCATTTGTTATCTGTCAACAGCGCCAAGATGCCTCTCTTGCAGTGAACGTGTGCTCTACAAATAGACTTGGTATGTTATTCTTTGTCAGCTCTTTACTAGTCCCCTGAACTGGGTATATTTTAGATATTGACTTGGGTAACATGACTTTCTCAGGATCACATCTAAAAAAACACGATGCCCTCTAGTCCCAGTGGCTAAGGTGCTGATCCGCTCATGTATTCACAAACATATATACCGTATTCAATCTATGTCAAAGTCAAACTCTGCTTTATTTTGACAATTGTAATCAAAGTACAAGAAAAACAAACGCCGCAATTCATCATAAATTAACTGGAATTATCAAGACGGTAGAAGCAGGCACCTCTGCAGTCACTGTTGTGTGACTGGCTAGTATCAGGGTGGATCCCCTTGGCCCCGACCCTCTGTTAGGCCAGTGCGCACACCACACACATCTTGTAACACATTTGCACTTCAGGCAACCACACCACTGCGTGATCCTATGCAGCACGTACAGGGTTTTAGGTGGGCCAACAACCTCCAAAAATTCTCCTTGAGGGACATTGGGCCCCGTCAATCCGATGCTGTGAAGGAAATGCTTACAGGAAAGCTTCCTGCGAGCTAGATTAGCACAGAAAGTAAATGTCTTCCAAAGCATTACTGTCTCCGAATATTTATATATGACTCATAGTTTGCCAGCATTTTACTGGTGAGGTGTTATTATAAATGAAATAATCAGAAAGGCCAGTGTGCAATATGCGCTCAGAAGGGTTGCAGACTTAACCCACTCCCACAGATGTGTCCTATATAAAAAATGTGTTTGTTCTCATGTTTCAAAAATGCACCTTGTTGTTTTGCAAAGTACCAAGTAGGTTACATTGGTGCTATTTGTCCTCGTCCCCTCCCTCACGGATGCTTACCTGGTGTTAGGCAGAAACCTGTGCACTTCCCTTAGGGACCGCTGCAAAAAAGTTTAAGACTACAGGTGTTGGCAGTAAACCCAATTGGTAGCAGTCTGTATCACCTAGATTTACCTGGTAGCTGTGGCTGATCAGTCAGACTTCACTCAAGAAGAGTTAGGCAGTATATAGAGTATACACATTAGGTACAAAAATACAGTAGTACAAGCAAACACTGACCAGAGCTTGGGTATAAAAGTATATAATTATTTATTTAAAAACACACTTATAAAAATACACTGGCACTAAATTGTCAAGCAAGTTCAAACACAGTCACTAGAAATATATACACCACCCTGATTAATTATTCGACAAGTCTTAGGAAAAGAACACCACTTATTATCAAATACAGAGGTGAGCGCTTAACCAAGATGGCACTCCAATAATTATTTAAAAAGGGAGGGAAAAGGCAGAATTAGAAAAGCACACAATACCAACACTTTTAAAAGAACCACAGCAAGTCAAGAAAGGCAGAGTCTACTGCAGAGCAAGAAAGTTCATAGGCCTGGCCCACTCTTGGAGAGAGCAAGGCGGAATGTGCCCAATATCACACAGTTTAAGTACACTTTAAAAGTCTTTGCAGATAGTTCAAAAGGAGTTGGATCAGTTCAGAAAAGTGAGTTAACAGGTCCCAGGTCACCCCAGGATAGAGAGTCAAGGTTTTACGGGACACCTTGAACAGTCTGTTGCAAGGGAGACCAGGCGGGGCACAGTACCTGAAATGGTAAGAAAGCTCCAGCGGGGGCAGTTGTTACTGCCAGCAGTTGCAAGTCGGTGCTTTGTCCAGGGGAAGAGAAAGTCTCGAAGTGGAGGTAAGCTGGAGGTCGTTGCACTGCCAGGGAAGAAACCAGCCGCAGAGTTTCTCGGTTAGAAGGTACCACCCTGTTATTCACGGTAGTGGTGAAGCGTGGCTATCCGGCCGCCGGGGTGCTTGGCACGGGCGATTCGACCACGAGACAATCCAGGAAGGCGAAAAGAGGGCAAACTGGTTAACCCCACCAGTTCAAAGGAAGAAGACTCTCCTGGAAGAAGATCTTCTCAGTCGTCGGGAAGTGGTGAGGATGTTCAACAGGGCTCCACCGGTGATGTCGTCGTTGCAGGTCGGCTCAGCTTCTCCCTCTTCGGATTCTTTAGGTCCTGTGGCGACTTCTGAAGTTCCAGCCCCCAAAGCCCTGCTTTTATGCAGAAAACCCCCATTCACCAGTCCTAGCTGTCAATCAAACATGCCAAGTGGTGAGCCGGGTGGCTCACCACTGGGCCAATCACACAAGAGTGTGACATGAGTTGCCGAGGCAACTCAGTCAGGGTGCCTATTCCCCCCTCCCACACATCCTGTAGACCCAGATCGAGTGGCACCACTTTTGGGTGCTTCTGTGCAGAAGCCCGCCAAAAAGTGGAACAAAGGGCTCGACTTGGGTTGGAGTTACAGAGGCGAACACAAACGCTATTTTAAAACCGAGTCCTGGCAAAAAGACACAACCGGGGAATAAATATTAAATTAATAACCCAGCGGTATCTTTAACATTGCACCAAAAAAGTGGTGCGTTTAAAATGAATGGGAAAATCCCATAGGAAATATTCTGGTGGAATATTTCACGTGGTAACCACTGCCACCAGCCAGAAACTCGACAAGGTGAGACTGTGCAGTGCCCCCTCGAAAAACATACCCAGGGGCAATCTAATTACCCCTACCAGTACTTCCACAATATGATGGTTTGTACTGGTTCTGTTCACCATTTAAGACTAGTAAAGTCAATGGTGACTTTACATGCCCTGGGAGACAGTAGTCAGTCCCAGGGTATGGAGTCTATGTTTGGAGGTCACTATGACACCCCTGTGTTAATGCACTGAGAGTGCTGTGTAACACACATCCCAAAAACACATGAAGTCCTATGGAGTAAAAGACCTCATAGCCCATAAAACACATTAAAAAGTCAAAGGACATTCTCAAATCATGCCTAAGAGTGGGAGAAAAATAGTCTCACTTTTAGCAGGAGAAAAAAATAAACCCCAAAAATCCAGCAAAGCTGCTGGGGGACTCACTAGGTTTGGGAAATTAGCCTATACAGAGAATTCTCCCTAACACTGGCCCCCCCCCTCCCCAGACTAAGGGACAGGAGGATTTAATCCACACCTGGATGAATCTCATACCTCTAGTCGATGACATACATCCTAGAGAGACCATCAACATTTTGGTGGTGACACCCTGACCTATGTTCTATGGTCAAATCAAAGGTTTTCCTTTGTAAGCTATATGACGTACAAACCCTTTGAGGAACATCAGTCTTTTTAAAACTATAGGGGATCTGGTTGACCAGTCCTCTGAACCTATGATAGGCTTTTTCAAGGGGTCCTTATAAAGGATTCCCTTAGATCTAGAGGGGCCTCCAGAGGTCCTCACCACTTCTCTGTTGGGAGACGGTTGGGTCTTAGGCCTCTTGGTTGGAGGGGATGGAGATAAGCAAGGTACATGCTTCTCCTTCCTCTTAGATCTAACCTTACCTACTTTAGGAGTTTCACTCCCAAGATTAGGATTTTAGTTGGAGTCTTCAGTAGAAGGTCCAACAGTCTGAAGGTGTTTGGCCTTAGACTTTTTTTTCTGGTTTTCCACCAGCACTGAGAATTGCCAGTTCTCTTAGGCCTAGTTAGGGGTCCAGTTGGTCTATCCACCTCTTCCTCAGAAGCAGGGGGAGTCACAGACTTTAAAACTGGGGGAATAATGATGGCGCTTGGTCCGGGCTCCCATTTCCCTAACATTTTAGCCTGAAATTTGCCTGGGTCAGAGGTCAACGTACCAACACCAGGGGTTGTAGTGAGGTTCTCTGTAGAGGTTCCCACAGGCTTAGAGTGGTTCCTTAAGGTGGCCTCTCTAGCCAATTTGGTTTGGTTCTGGGTCTCCATACTGGGAGGCCTGGGGGTACTGGATACTACTCCTAGAGTTCTTAGATCATTCCCCAAAAGTACTCTCCCAGGCACCTCAGTTTGAACACTGACAGGAATCATCGCTGTCAGGTTGTACACTGTATGAGGGCTGGTAGAATTGGAACCATTTGGACAGGGCCTCCAGACATCTTAGTGGGACCTTTGGATGCCTTAGCAACATCCACTACTGTTCTGCTGGCCCCAGAGTCTCGCCTGGCCATTGACAAGAACACTGTCCACATAATAAACTTTAGAGTTTTCTGGTATGGAGTTGTACACACTCCTATTCTGATCACTAACCAGACCCATGTACTCTACTGTTACACTTGCTTGAAGACCCAAAGGCTCTTCAGCAAAGACTTCAAAGTGAGCACTAGCCATTTGGACTTCCTCCCCAGGAGTGAAGGCTAAGGAGACTGTGCTGATCCCTGCAGGTTTACCCTTACATCTGGGATCTCCTTTGATATGGTCAGTGGCCTTACAGATATAGCATACTCCAAATGCTCTCTGAAAGGGTGGCTTGTTCTGACCTCCTTCTGGTTGTTGACCCGAAGGTACACTAGCCTGTTGTGGTTTACCCTGGGGCTTACCCTGGTTATTTTGTTGTTTGGGGCCCTCTTTAGGTTGGGAAGTATTAGAAGTCTCTTGGTTCCCTTTGGTGGCTGCTTTCCCTCATCCTTTTTCTGAGTGACCCCTGAATCCTTGTGAGTGGCCCTGTTGGCAACCCACACGTCAGCAGCCTTAGCTAGCTTTCTGGAATCTAATTCCCTGGAATCAGCCAAGTGCTGTCTGAGCTCAGGAGAGAAGGCATCATAAATTGACTACAAAATCACAAGATTTCTCATTCCCTCATAAGTGTTCACCTTGTAACCCTTAATCCATCCCTCTAAGTTTTTCAAGCACTCATTCACCCAGGTAGCCCAAGGGGTACCATCATGCTTTTTGAGGGTCCTAAACCTCTTAAGGTACTGGGAAGGGGTCTTCCCAAATCTAGCTATCAAAGCTAGCTTCACACATTTATAATCCTTCTTATCCACCTCCCCCAACTCCATTACCACATCAGATGCAACAGGGGGGAGCCTAGAGAACAACCAGGGAAGTAACTCATTCCCTGAGATGTCCTGGAACCCATGATTATACTCAAACATAGCCAACCAATCCAATTTAGGCTCATACATACCCACAATCTCTTTAGGCATCCATGGTCTTTTGGGACTGGAACTCCTAGAGGATCCGGAGAGAGAAGCACTTTCCACAGACAGTTTTTTTCATTTCTAGTTTATGGTTAAGCTCTGTCTCTCTGCGCCTTAGTTCAGATTGCTCATGTTTGAGCTGCAGTTCTCTGTGTCTTAGTTCAGATTGGGCAGTTAGTTTCTTGAATTCTAATTCAAGCTTCATTTTTTCTAGTTCCAAACATTGAGGACTAAAGATGTGACCTGGTAAATGTCCAGTAGGTACAGCTGGTAGAGCAGACAGTGGCCCAGGGGGGACAGTCACAGCAGCCTCACCCTCCTCTTCTGACTCTTCCTCAGGATTATCAATACTTTGATCAATATCAATATCATTACTGTTATCTACATTCTCTGGGAGAGTGGGTTCCTCTGAACCATCACCCAGACTTTGGTTTGCTAACAATATTTCTATTAGCTCCATTTTCTTGCCTTTAGTCAGGAGATTCTTATGCTTACAGAGAACTCTTAAACAATCAGCGGTTTTTGTAGCAAGGGACTCTTGACTATAACTTTCCATAGTTGACAGGTTAGAACATAAACTTTTTAGTGCTAAGTTTTGTGGTTAGTTGCACTAAGATATCTATAAGCACACTAAAATGTATACTCAATACAAATCCCACCGCTGTACACCAGTGTTAGGCAGAAACCTGTGCAGTTTCCTTAGGGACCACTGCAAAAAGTTTAAGACTACAGGTGTTGGCAGTAAACCCAATTGGTAGCAGTCTGTACCACCCATATTTACCTGGTAGCTGTGGCTGAGCAGTCAGACTTCCCTCAAGAAGAGTTAGGCAGTATATAGAGTATACACATTAGGTACAAAAATACAGTAGTACAAGCAAACACTGACCAGAGCTTGGGTATAAAAGTATATAATTATTTATTTAAAAACACACTTATAAAAATACACTGGCACTAATATGTCAAGCAAGTTCAAACACAGTCACTAGAAATATATACACCTCCCTGATTCATTATTCGACAAGTCTTAGGAAAAGAACACCACTTATTATCAAATACAGAGGTGGGCGCTTAACCAAGATGGCACTCCAATAATTATTTAAAAAGGGAGGCAAAATGCAGAATTAGAAAAGCACACAATACCAACACTTTTAAAAGAACCACAGCAAGTCAAGAAAGGCAGAGTCTACTGTAAAGCAAGAAATGTCATAGGCCAGGCCCACTCTTGGAGAGAGCAAGGCGGAATGTGCCCAAGATCACACAGTTGAAGTACACTTTAAAAGTCTTTGCAGATAGTTCAAAAGGAGTTGGATCAGTTCAGAAAAGTTAGTTAACAGGTCCCAGGTCACCCCAGGATAGAGAGTCAAGGATTTACGGGACACATTGAACAGTCTGTTGCAAGGGAGACCAGGCGTGACACAGTACCTGAAATGGTAAGAAAGCTCCAGCGGGGGCAGTTGTTCCTGGCAGTGGTTGCACGTCAGTGCTTCATCCAGCGGAAGAGAAGCTCTCGACGTGGAGGAAAGCTGGAGGTCGTTGCACTGCCAGGGAAGAAACCAGCCGCAGAGTTTCTCAGTTAAAAGAATTAAGAGAATTCTCCCTAACACCTCGGTGATTTCAGTGGGGGCTGAAGGAGTCAGGCATAAATGAACACCTTGAGGTCTGTCTTTGGTCAGCAAATGCACATTGAAAGTGGCAGAGCTTTTAGTTAGAGAAGTCTCTTCTGAGTCGCTGCTGTAATGAAGTATTGTAAATTTAACGTGTAAATATGTGTCATTGCATACCCTGCTCTGTAACTGTATATTGATGTTGTTCATGTAACCTAAGATATGCGCCCAGATGCCCTTGGGCCAGACGCGCTATACAAATAAAGAAATACAAATACAAATATAAGACCTGTGCCTCCCTTAATAATATGAGCATACTTTTAGCCCCTTCTTGCTCTGGGTAAATAGCTACAGATCATCACGGGACAGGCAGACAGCCGGGGAGCTGAAACCCTAAAAGAACACTTAAGAGCTATTATGCAAACTGGGCCTCTGGCATTTATTTATAGAATTAAGGTGATTTACTCATGGATTGAATTGCTAAGATCATGAGTCACAAAGAGAGTCATTTACAGACAGCTGTTCATTTAGGGACTGCACCAGAGGGAGTTGTGTGTACAGTAAACAGACTGGATGAAAAGAAGACTGCCTTATACCACTCTGGGTGTCCAAGCTACATATCTGCAGGGTCTTGTGATGTATTGTTTTGACCATGTGTGCCTTGCCTAAGTCACCGGTCCCTCCTTTAGGCCACGTAAGCACAATTTAGCCACACACCCTTTTCGGAGGATCACTTTGATTTTCTATCCCACTTACAGCACTGGGTAAGCACAAAATGGAACATCGATGATGGCACTGTACACTGAACTCTTCTAGGTAATTGCCCACATCCAAAGGCTCCTACTGGCACCCCCTATTTCCTGTCCCCCTCAGCCTCCTCCCCTGCCTCTGAAGCCTCACAGTCTCATGGGTCACTACAAGCGTATCCATCTTTGGGGATGTTGGTTGTCTACATGCTTTGCTCCATCTGCTCTACCAATATGTCACCTGGGTCCGTAAGCCTACAAGGACCCTCATATTATAGGCCACCTACCACTGGACAGCCTCCATGACCTCCACTTCGGCCAGGATGTCAGACAGTAATTGGGCATCTGGTGACCTGACAGCAGAAGGAATTTGGAGGTTGGATATGGGGCATTTGTTTTCCCTAGGTGTCTCTATTTCTTCTGTGGGATCTTCTGCCCCCCTGGCCTTTTATGACTGGCCTTCATTGGTGCCATATCATTTTCCTACATGGACAACACTGCAGTACGTTCTCTTGAGTGAATTTCTGCAGAACTAGAGAACCGAAGGCTAGGATTGTGGTGAGATCCCGTTTCATTGCAGGTGCCCGCTAATTCGACTGCATCTCTCCAACACTGCGCAGGCTTCACTCGCTCCCCCTCCCCGATCACATTCAAAACTGCATGCATCACCTACGAAGCAGTCTCAAATGGAACACAGGCATACTTGGCAGCTAAACGCCAAACCTCATGCAGCAAAACTATTAAAAGGTTGGAGTCAAAGCTAGCCCACAAAGAGCGGACTTGCAAGAAGTCCTTCTCATGCCACGCCTCCAACATCTGGAACTCAATCCCGGCAGTGGTTCGGAATGCACCTTCCATCCTCCAGTTCTGCAAAATACAAAAAATGTGACTCTTTGAGCAAGACCTGCCGCAAAAAAAGCCCTGTCACCCTCCACCAACAGTACCACGTTAATGTACAAAATGCCATGCCCAATCAAATTGTAAAGTGCTCTGCTGCTCTTGAACTAGGTTTCACTATAAACAATAAAATACAATACAAATGAGTGCCAGTGGGTGGTAGGTACTGTGACATGAGGAGGGTGTGCCCAGTTATCTCTTCCACTGGCAATTAACCTTTCAGTGCATTGTCCATAGTTATACACAACATCACTGCCTTCCAAGAACGTGCCCTCCACTGCTGTGCCATGAATGCCACCTGTGAGAGAGAGCGGGTGTCACAGTGTGTTAGCCAACACGTGTGTACATACAGATATTGGCTGCAATGCATGTGGTGTGCATGTGTGCATTGGCACTCAAGTGCCAGGGCAGTGAAAGTCCGGTGGAGGGTCAGGACAATTCCAGGGCAGAGAACTGACCACAGTCCTTTTCAGGTGGTCCTCAACAACAGGAGCAGGGGAAGTGGCACGCAGGGATGGGCTGTTTGGCACAGATATTGCACGAAGGGCCCAATTCATGGAATTCTTTGCACGGTTCAAAGTGACTTTGCACTGCGGACAGAAACCCTGATTCATGGAACTGTGCAAAGTGTATGTTTGCAATGCAAAGTCAGTGAATAGTCATTTCTGTAGTACAAAAAGACTTTGCACTGCAAAAATGCACTTTGCACAGATCCATGAATCAGGTTTTGTGTCGGCAGTGCAACGTTACTTTTCCATGAATCGAGCCCTAAGTGTCCAGCACGTGGCCAGGAGTCCTTGCTCGAGGAAGCATGGTAGGTTGTTTGTATATCTTTCTAATGCACAGGAGCCCTATTTTACCGGTGCGCAGCGGGCATGGGGTTACCTCATTTGTGCTCTATTACCTCGCCCCCTCAATGGCGGGCATACGTGTCTAGCTTTACAGTACCTCATACAACTCTGACGGCTCTAGATGACTTTCACCAGTCCCCTGGATTTTGCCTACTGCCCCTTGCACACAAAGTAGAGTTGCGCTCCATACGCATTCCCCCAGGATTCTCCGAAACGTGAGCACACGCCTACCTGGGAAGCACTACTGGGTCCCACCAAACACCACGCCCTGGTAGGGATGCTGCAAGGGCTGGAGACAGCGTATCCCTTGCCCCTGGCGCATGCCTACGCCTTGCCCCGCTCCATGTCAACCCCCACCCGGTGTGGCTTAGCAATGCTACAACACTATTTCACTTGCTGCTCTTCTGTCTACGCCCAGCGCTATGAAGTGGCCTGACAGCAGTCGAAAGCGCTGTACAAACAACCAACCCAAAATACATCCTCACAGCAGCTATGAAGAAGTTACCACAATACACGGGCGGCGCCAGCGCAAGCATTTATTCCGCCTCGGGCCAAATGCAATTCTAGTGCCATCTTCCTTCAGCTTGAGCTAGATTGATTGCAAAATAGTGCCCTCTTTAGTGGCGCCCTATTTGGCCACCTAGAAGTGCCTTGCTGTAGACGTTTACTGGCAATATTGCACACGTGCATGTTCTAGATAATTGTGCAGTGCTACTATGTTCGGCCTGGACATTTACATTTTGGGAATGGAAACTTGCACAGAATTTAAGTGAAATGACAATGCACAAAGTTTCGAACACGTTTATAGCAGTTTAATTTATCGAGACCGGCATCAGCAGTGTTCAAAAGGGCCTCCATTTTAGGAACTTCACTGAATTATAATTGTTGCTGGCTAGCTATCAACTCGAGGGATATGTTCCAGAGAGGGGCACCCCAGTGATATGTGCTGGACAGCAACCCTGAGCAGGGCCGTCACAAGGTGTGGTGAGGCCCGGGGCAAAACATTTGGCGAGGCCCCCTTATGTTGTTTCGCACTGGGCCAGCGGTGGCACTGCCCCAAACAGGAGACGGGAGAAATCTCACCTTGAGTTTACCTGGGAAGGAACCTAAAGATGGTTTATTGCTGCAACTGCAAATCAACTACAGCAAAGTTAGGTTTCTCTACTGACGAAAGGTGTATGGAAGAGCAATTTCTGTATCGTATAGATTAATATATATTTAGGATGGCATGAAGGCATGTGGTGCTTGACGCCATCATTAAGAAGTGCTGTGTCCATGTGTGTGCATTAAAAAACACTCATATACAGTGATGGACAGATGATGTATAGTGGAGGCTGGTGAATTTTTGAACCTAAGAGGCTTAAATGTTGGTGCCAATTATGCAGGATCGACAGAGCACAGTGGGGAGCCCAATCCAAACAAAGGATGCTTGAGAGGGTTTCTCACTCCCAAGAAAACCTTTGAAACATTGGTTTAAAATGGTGCACTTTACAGCACTTTCTTTGAAAAATTGGGTAGACAGCCACACCGTTTGCAATTGGTTTTGTATGGTAGCACCTGTAAAAACCCAATAGTTGCAAATCACCAACTGTGCCTGGGAACATTTCCAATGCATTTCATGCTGCCTTTGCCCACAACATATGGCAGTATAAAAATACATTCATACTGGCTGTTCCCATGTATGTCCATGCATGCTGCACCAACATATGCCATTATTGCCATATAAGGACTGCCAGCCAATAAAAATGCCATGCCACAGAAAGTATACCCAGGCTGGCAGTGCACCATAAGTATTGTTACTGGCTACACTGGTCTACATTCAATGTGGTCCAGTTTAGCCATTAGTACCATTTATGTTTGGTTTACCCCCGAGGCATAGTCCTGTGCATCAAGGATAAAACAAAACAAGCATTAGTAATGCTAACAGTATGTGCTTTTGTGTAGGCATGGGCAAGGCACTGCTGTATTGGTATTAACTTGCTGTTGATGGTAGCAGGTGCAAAATGGTTTGAGTACCCGTGCCTCTAATAGTGCCTGGCAAATGCCTAATCCGTATGCACAAGCCAAAACTGCTGGCTTTGCCAATGCATGTTTTTAACAGGACTTCAGTGAAGGACACACATAGTGCTTTTAAATCGAGTGGCTGAGGCAGACCAGCTGAACACACTTCTATTACACCAGTGCCATATTTACAACTCCAAATAAGTCATTACCTCTCAGACGCCTCCTTTGAGAAAAAACTTGCAGGCACTTGGAGTGCAAAGTTTGATGGTAAGGCTTGAATAAAGCTAGTTCCAAGAGTTCCCATGAGGAGTTATTTTGGGACGGGGATCAGGAACTGGGTTGCAATTTCCATAGGGATTTGCATGGCCATGGGCAGACAATGGTTGGGCAAAAAACCAAACCAGACCTACAAGGTTTGTGTCCCGCCTCATATGCCTTTTCTCCCTATCTGTACCCCATGCTGTCACTGGGCGTGATCTTCCCGGATCTAAGATCTGGCAGAAAATATCTCCCCAGTTATCAGAGCTGGCTGGCTCTACAATCCTGGTTAATCTCTGTGCACTATATATTTATTTTAGAATGATGTGGTGCATTCATATTTATGTCAGGCAGGGATATGAACCGTGGTCTCTAGGGTCAGAAGTGAGACATTTTGCCACAAGACCACTTGAAGGTCTGAGCAGGATCCCTGTGAAATCCCTTTTCAATGTTGCATTGTAGTGGAACTACTGATGTGCATTTAAGGGGTGCAGATTGTGTACTTTGCTGACCACCTTATAAGACATGGGGCTATTTTCCAGGTGTTCATGATAAATATGAGGGGCTAAAAGGCAAATGTTTATGAGGGTGACTAAAAATACCTACCCTAAACCCTCCGAATCAGGGATGGCATCAGGGCCTTTCAATCATTTCAAAGGAAAGTGGTCTTGTGGGGGCCTCAGCAACTACCCCATACTGCCAGTCAGTAGTCTTTGTAACACAGCAATATATTCCTTTTTCCGTTTTCGTTCTGGGGCTTAAAATGTGCTGCATTGTAAGCCACTGGAGCCCTTTCAGCTGTCAAGCCCTATGCAATTTACAGAAGTGTTATCACTTCATTGCCTCCTAACATTGGATACTACACATCAGCCACTTGCTGGCAAAGAAGGGTTTACAGCCCTTCAGTGGGCTTTTAGTGTTTAAGCATCTTGCTGGATGGCCTTCTCGTGATAATCAGTGACCATTAACCTTATCTTTGTCGCATTTGTAATGTATGCACCCCCTGAGCTGCCTCAGATTGTTTTTGCTCTAAGTAGGGTCCCCCAACCATCATGTTGAAATGGTCCCCAAAGTATCTTCAGGTGGGCCTGCTCCCAATCCTCTCTCCGCTGCACCCGCCCCCTTCCCCTGTGCCGCCACAGTAAAACAAAGTAAATTTCTACCACTGTCTGTACTTCAATGCAAGAGTTTTGGCTTTTTGGTGGCAGTGCCACCTAATATCCCAAACTAAAAAGAATGTGATGCCCCCACATCTAAATCTAGTGGCCTGCAGGGCTGCTACATTTAGGACGGGGGGGGGGGGGGGACTGACGCACACACGCACATACAACACTTTCACCCCTGCATTCATCCAGCAGTCACCCTGCGGGACACTAAATGTAGAGGTGGGGGCTGGCACACACACTCACATACAACACTTTTACCCCTGAATTCATCCAGCAGTCACACAACTCCTTGCATGCACGCATAAATAAAACCAAATACAGCAGTGAAACAAAGATAAACAGCACCATACATGTGCACAATCATACACATTTAATGTATATACACACACATATATACACATTTAATTTTAAATACAAAAAAAACTTACCATACCCTTTAAAAGTGCCTGAGCAGCCACGGATGGCACCTCCCTTCACTCCAAGGCATTGAAACGCTGCCTAACAGAGAGGAGTCCTCTCTTGTCACTCAGCATGTCTACACTGTCTGTTCAATAGTGGAAGTCGGCAGAGCTCACTTATGAGCCCTGCTGTCTCCTATTATTTTGATGTTTATTGCGGTGCCTAACAGCTCGTAACAAACATCAAAATCATTGCAGGGCCTGACAGGAGTCAGCACAGTCCCCCATCTGAATAAAGAATATGGGAGGGCTGTGCTGCCTTCTACTTGGGAGGGTGCCGCGAGGCCCCTCCCAAGCGCGAGGCCTGGGGCAGTTTGCCCCTCCTGCACCCCCTTTGTGATGGCCCTGACCCTGAGGTGGATTATAGCCCAGTAGTTTATGTCACATGAGGATTGCATTGAATCCAATTAGAAGTTATAAGGTGGATGATGTGGGTTTTTTTGTTTACAAAACCTTTAGACATGATTTTTAGACTTTGTTTATTTGCTTTTGCGAGCTGCACATTTTCCAACTGTGTTACAATTGAAGGTAGATGAGGCCTCAAGGAGCGGCCTTATGTGCAGGCTAAGAGGTTCATTTATTTTCTTAAATTTCATATCACTTTTGCAGCGAGGCCTGCCTGCTTTATGTTGAAGCCCTGACGGCTTCACACCAGAGCTCACCTCCTGCGCCAATTCCCTTGGGTCCCACAACAACAAACACTTCTCCTTCAAGACACACATAGCTAAGAAAAGAAACTCAGACAGTTTGCTATCTGCTCTCCCTCATGCAGAAAATAAAGCCCTTCCTCCCTCCCGATAGGTTCAGATCCACTGTTCAAACACTTATCCTATCCCACCTGGATGGGGGCAATGCAATGCCCTCCTCGAAGGCCTTCCATCGTCCTCCCTTGTGCCCCTGAGAAGTCGCCTGCATGCGGCCACACACCTCATCAAGGGTCTACACAGATACAACCACATCACCCCCGCCCTCATCGACCTTCACTGACTCCCACTGCACGCACAAAGTACCATCTATTAGGCAGCCACCCTCAAGTCATCCAGATACCTCGCAGAGAAACTCAGCATCTCCGGTGGACAGTGCACCACCAGAAGCCAGGACATGTGCAGACTTGAAATCTGTGGCTGCAAAAGGGAAAGGACAAGAAAACAAGCCTTCTCTGGCTACGCCCAAGACTATGAAACCTCCTCCCCATCAGCACCAGACTTAGCCCCACGCTCCTACAATTCAGAAAAGACATCAAGGGGCATCTCCTCATTAACACCCAGGCCATCACGTGGGCCTGCACCACCTGACTCACTAGACACTGTCTGCCCCTCTCCTCCTTGCCCCCCTGTACTGATGTACCCCTCCACTGTGCACATCAGGATCCTAACCCCCGCTGTCGTACTGTGTTTTTTTGTTACCTTTGAAAAGTGTTCTGTTGTGTATCTGTATTCGTGTATAACTCTGTAAAGTGCTCTGTGGCTTCTCGAAGCTAGGTCTGTGTTCAATAAATACCATACTAATAATAATAAGAAAAGGATTGGAGGGTGTCTGTGGGTGGGCTAGAAGTGGGCAGAAGGAGGTCTCAGGCAGGCTCAGGTGTGGTAGTAGCATACTGGAGGCGTTTATGGGCAGTTGTTAGGTGCAGGTCTGAATCTGGTAGGAACCGCGTGTACACACCTGTTTTTTCTCACTTAATCTGCATTTGGGAGACTTTCAACAAGTTAGATAATTTGTCAGGCGCCTTCCTCCATATATACGAATATAAGCACTCAATAAAGTGAGAGATGATAGCGGCGACAATGTGAGTTTGGTGTGTGATGTCACCGCGGACGGCTAGGTCTTGGCCACCAGCAATCTAACAAGCAGGGAACTTGATGGAAAAATAATCAAAAGCATAGTCTTTCTTTGCTTTCAAAAGGTGAAACATGCAAACAAACAGCCTAACTCCTGGTCCCGCTCCTTCTGGCCTGACTCTTTTAGGCAACGCCTAGAAACAAAGCTAGAAGTAAAAAAAACCTAGGGATCGTTGTAGGAAGTAAATTAAACCTATAAAAAGAAGTGGCCTCTGTAACTAAATCTTGTTTTTCATGATTAGGAAACTAAAGCACATTATTTCATATCTGTCTTTCCCTCATCAAGTCACTGAAATTAACTCTCTAGGCTCATCTAGACTAGATGTTAAGAAGAGTGCATATTTAGGAACCCCAGACAACCTGAATGTACGTGTACAGAGAGTGCAGAATCTTGCAGTCAGAATCTCAACCAAACCCCCAAATTATGATCATATCACGCCAACCCTGCGTTCCCTGCATTGGCTCCCCATACGTAACCAGATTTCATTGAAATCCATGTGCTTGGTGTATAAAAGCCTGCAACACCCGACATCCAACCCTCGTACTTCTATTCTCAGCGTATATACTCCTGTTCGCTGCCTATGATCCAATCTGGACAGGAAATTGGCTACTCCTAGGTTGTGGAATGTAAGACAGGGTGGCCGCACCTTTGCAGTGCAAGCCTCTAGGCTCTGGACTAGACGTCCACTCCTACGTATTGAGAGGGACCACCTGAAAAGCCTATCTTTTCAACAACCCTTGACCTCTGATATCATTGTCCCTCTTACATCTTGCTTTTCATTGCTGCCCACAGGAACATTGGTCGATTCTGTCTTCTATAGTGCCTAGACACCTTCGGGTATTGGCTGTGCTCTACAAAACCTTGTGACCATACCCTAACATGCGTGGGGTTTCCTGAAGGGAAAGCTGTACTATGAATGAACCTTCTACTTTGACTGTCGATATGATATGATATGATATGTTATTTATAACGTGCTTAATACCCAGCGGTTTCTAAGCGCGGACACAGGAATCAAACCTGTGGTGCTCCGTATGGTGGTCTTGCTTCCCAGACGAGACATCGATGGTGGCTATAGTCTTGTTTTTCTATGAATGTGTTCATTCTACAGTGTTATCACCATGTGGGTGTATCCTCCTGCTGATATAGCGGAAGCAGGACCTTTCAAGAAATGTAATATTCTGCTGGACACAATGTAGAGCTAATTTCAGGAACTGTTAAAATCTGTAGACATCTCTTTGAAGTTCTTGGGGCTACCTAATCCTGATATTTCATAACCTGTCCATTGTTTTCCAATAGGTGCGAAGTCTCCCCCTGCTACAAACCTGACAGTGGCAAAGTCAGCAAGACGAGGAGAGCGCCGCCATATGACCTGACGCAGGATCACTCTGAATGCGGCTCACTGCTATGCTTGCCCATTGCGACCTTCAGCGGTGCGCTGCCCTAACAGGTTCTACTGTGGCACACAAGTACCCCAAAGACCATAAGCAGGAGATGTGGGGTTGCAGAGCAGGGGAATGAACCCTACCCAGAGGCTGGAAGAGCACTCTTGCCATCAATAATAATAATTATTTATGATCTAAACAGCACCTTTTTGGGAAAGCAAAATCCCAACGCGCTTGAGCACTTTGGAAGCACTTACGCCGGCATGCGCTGGGGTGCAACACCTTGTTGCATGTATGTTTCTAACACTGGATTGAGATTGGGCAAAAGTGGCATGGAAAAATGTCGTACCCAAATGACACTTCAAAAAAGCAGCGCTCAGTCAAGCCCGTCCAGCTTTGCACAGGAGACAGCGCTGTATTGCAGAGACAGATTGGGGAAGCATGGAACTTTGCCTGCTACAATTCCGCAGTATGCGTGTAATCCCTTTTTCCCCATGCTCCCCAGTGATGGATATGTCTGGGAGATCTGGGTCCTCCTCAGGAACATTTTCAAAATAAAAGGTAGACACAAGGCCGCAGCCAAACAACACTCAGAAGATGTTCAGCATTTTTGCATCTTTAATCACATTGGAACATTGGAAGACCTTAGTATGGCCCTAAAAAAAGTGTTTGTATGTGGAAAGGATGCGCTGGGGTTTGCAACCTTTGGCTCGCCAGATGTTTTGGAATACAAATCCCATCATCCCTATCCAGCATCGACAATGGCAAGGCATCATGGGAATTGAAGTCCGAAATATCTGAAGAGCCAAAGGATGTAGACCCCTGCTCTACATTGTAAAGTCCCAACACATGCACGGGCTGCTTTAAATGGCCATTTTTGCATAGAATATTGAAGGTAGTTATGCCTTATCCGGGGTTCTTGGTGCTGGCAGTCTGACAAACCTGTAACATTGAAGGCCTGTGGTTACTTTGCTGTCCTCCTGCTAAGGTTCAGCTGCAGCACATGTTCTGGCTGCTCTACTGCCAGTGTGGCCTGAAGAGGTGGCCCTAGGGTCTCATGTAACAGGGAGGGCAAGGGGGTTTGATTCCATTGAGAAACCATCAGCATGTTGAGTGAGCTGATGGCAAAGAAATTAAGTATCAGTTGTATGCCACAGCTTTCAGGTGTTGAATGGTGAATGGGCCACTGATTCAAACAGACTCTGCTGCCAACTAACATTGTATTGGGTTATTTATAACGCGCTTAATACCCAGAGGTTTCTAAGCGCAGACCCAGGGGTCGAACCTGTGTTGCTCCGCCTCATCGTGCTACCAAGGCGAGCGTGTTGGCCCTCAGCTATCCTCTGATGACATTGACGATGAAATAAGTTCTGTTTGCACTCTCTTGTCCAGATGAGAGCTCTTCAGTAGAAGCAGTGCCATGGGTGCTTACCGGTGTGCGTGCCCTGACCTGATGGAGTACGTACTCAGTTGCCCCTACCCCCTACGGTACAAGGGCCATGAACTTCCCCGCACAACACGTGGCTGGAAATAATTGCTGTGCACATGTTTGTGTTGCACTCTATGGGATTCGTCGCACTGTTTTAACAATGTAAGCACATTTCTGTTGCCTAACACAACACACTAAAGCCCTGGTGCACCGTTTAACGCCAACGGCAGTCAACAGTCTAGAGAGTGCTGCCAACCTGACTTCTGCCGTTTGGCTGCTAAACCTATGTATTGCTTCACGCTGATGAAAGGTAACACGATTATATGTTGACATGTGGGTCTGTGAGATTTTAACTATAACCAAACATTTCTCAGTGCTGTGAAACCACTGCAGTGGTGATTTTGCGCATTACAAAGCATTCTTGACAGACACACCTGTTTATTGAGTAGAACTCTGCGGGTGTATGCTAAAAAAAAAAATGGGGTGTTTTAAGGAATGGATTTGCGAGTGAGCTCTGTTCCCTCAAACCGCAAAAAGTTTGCAGCATTTTTGGAAAGTGTGATATTTTGTATATGAACTGTTTGGATGAATTGTGTGCAGAGCTCAGCAAACGCGCTTTAATGCTGATTCTGTCTCGGGGATGATGACAGCAGCGCCCTTTAGTGCCCAGAAATTGTACAGCATTGGCACATGCAGGCAGACGGTAAGGACTTCGCCCGAGTCTGCAACCTTTGAATCTCCAGATGTTTTGGACAACACCTCCTATCAGCTGAGGGGAGTTGTAGTCCAAAACATCTGGAGAGCCACAGGTTGTAGGCTTCTGCGGGGCTTAGTCCAAAAAAGGCAAGGTGTCTAAATGATCACAGGTGCTGCAGTGTGTTCTCCATCTTCTCTTAACCAACACATTGATACCACAATGTGCAACATGTTTTTGCGGAAAATGCTTGAAACAAATAACAAAATTTTTAGTAAAATAAATGGTATTAAGTAAACTAAGTCCTCCTGTCACTCTTCATGATGGGGGCCCCTTTCAAGTAGAGGGAGTGGCTTCTTGTCTTAGCTCCGGATTTCGATTGCTTGACAGTCAAAGTAAAATAAGCACAATAAAGTCAATTAGAGGGCGACTACCTGAAATTTTGGTGAAAAGGTTGCTTAGGAACACCCATCCTCAGCCCTTCCTTCAGCACCTCTACATCGAACATTCGGCCAGACGGTTGGCAGCATAGAGGTAACCTGCAACATGCTACGATAGGCTGCCGCCACTGTCATCCTGGTAGGCCAGGACCAATCAGACACTGCTTGACATGTGACTGACTGCACTAGCTTTGCTTATCCCTCTCAGCCTTAAGGAAGCACTGGCCTGCCTGCCACCAAACCACCTGCTTTCCGCTTTCCCTCTCAGCCTTAAGGAAGCACTGGCCTGCCTGCCACCAAACCACCTGCTTTCCGCTTTCCCTCTCAGCCTTAAGGAAGCACTGGCCTGCCTGCCACCAAACCACCTGCTTTCCGCTTTCCCTCTCAGCCTTAAGGAAGCACTGGCCTGCCTGCCACCAAACCACCTGCTTTCCGCTTTCCCTCTCAGCCTTAAGGAAGCACTGGCCTGCCTGCCACCAAACCACCTGCTTTCTGCTTTGGCATGCTCGTGTCTGAGGTCTTTCGACACAGGCATCCGTGGATACCAACTTAATCGCCCTCAATATGTTAGGCTGCCCGGTTCGTTGAAGGTGCACATGTGCACATTTTAAAAATTATGTCTCTGGGCCCCATTGCCTTAAGCTCAGACAACCTGCCTGCATATGTCAACAACAACAAAAATGCATTGCTGTGGTGTAGTTTAAGGTTTTCAAAAGCAAAATACCAGTGGAAAATGTGTATCCAAGGATTTGGGCACAAGCAGTTTCAGTTGGTGCAGGTTTGTAAACCCAATGTGCTTATCTAATCACACAATTAATATATTATTAGGAATGTGAACATGTATTGGCTACGTATCAGTTTTGTTCTCATTCTTCACATGTAATAGATCTTCCATGCTGAGCTATAAGTCTCCTATATCAACACATCTTAAAAATGTGGCTTCCCTAGTGAACATGTGCATGCCCACAGCCTCAGCATGTGTTTGGACTTTGTGGCAAATCCTTGGTGCAGCAACGCAAGGGGCGTGTGGCCTGCAGATCATTAGGGGAAGTGTTTGCTGCTCTCGGCACAGCAGAGCAAACCAATTCAGCTAGCAAATGGGCGGAGCTTCTATATGAAGCTTCTTGAGGCCTTGATATCTCCACTTCTTTCCGGGTTTCTTGAGTCCTCCCATGTGCTTGATCACTTTCAGTCGGGTTTCCGCCCCGGGAGAGGTACAGAAAATGTCCTAGTTTCAGTAATGGATGATATGGCCAGGCTGGTCGATGGAGGCGGTGTGGAGGCCCTAATTCATCTTGATCTATAAGTGGCCTTCAACACTGTCGACCACCCCATACTCCTATCCCACCTGGCCTCCATAAGCATCTCAGATCCTGTCCTGGCGTGGTTTACCTCTTTTTTGACCGATCGGGGCCAATCGGTATCTTTACCTCCTTTTAGCTCTTGTCTCTATTCTCTTTACTGTGGTGTCCCCCAGGGCTCTGCAGTGTTCTCAGTGTTATTTAACATCTTTGTGCAGCTTTTAGTTGACCTCATCCGCTCTCACGGCTTCAAGTTCTACTCATACACGGACGACACGCAGATCTGGTCCATTTAGATTGGGACCGGGAGGAGGTGTTGTCTCCTCTCTGTGACTGCCTGTCGGCCGTGGGGGAGTGGATGGGCACCAATTGGCTCAAACTCAATCGGGACAAGACTGAGGTCCTGGTGGTGGGTGGCTCCTCTGAATCCTGTTCTTGGTACTCTGGCCATCTTCACTGGGTGACTTTCCTATTCCAGTGACGGTAGTTAAAAGTCTTGGTGCCTATCTCTCTGCTTCTCTGTCCATGGCATCACAGGTGAGTGCAGTGTGCCAGATTGGCCACTTCTTACTGAGGGTCCTTCGGAAGATCCTGCCCTTTCATCCTCCTTCTCTTCGTCCTCCAGTTGTGGTTTCTCTTATTTCCAGCAGGCTGGACTATTGTAATGCTCTCTACCTGGCCCAGCCCTCTGGCCTAATCCATCACCTGCAACTGCTGCAGAACCTGGCTTCTGGGACAGCCACAGCCACCCCTACGGTCCCCACATTAGCCCAGTGCTACATTCTCTGCACTGGCTCCCGATGAAACAAAGAATAGTCTTTAAAGCTCTTTGTCTTGTTCACCGGGCATACTACCAGGCTGGTGCCTATTTCTTGTGGGATAAATTCACTTATATTCCTTGCCATCCTTTTCGGCCAAGCAGTGACTATCTGGTCATTGTCTCCCGATTTTGTCTTCAAAGAGTGGGCAGTCGAGCCTTTTCAGTGGCTGCTAGTAAGTTATGGAATGGTCTCCCTTTAACTTTGAGACGGACCACGAACCACCTGCACTTGTACTACTGTGACTATCCTCGTGCCAAGATGGCATCAGGTGTACATGCACGTTTTAAATCTGAGTAACATAACAAGGTGTCTGGTCCCATACATGCCACCAGGGCCAGGCTTAGAAGCTGCAGCACCCAGGCAGCAAATCAAAAATGTGGCCCCAACATGTTCAATAGGCACGGCAGGGTGGAGCTCATTTAATTTCAATAGGGTGCCTGCTGCGTCTTATCCCACCACGCCAGTTCAGGGTAGACCTTGAAAGACTCCCTTGAGCTGGAGTAGCAGGGGTCTAATGGCAGAGCGCCCTGGTCCGGCTGCCTGGCTCGCCCTGCCCTAAGGCTGGCTCTGCTTGCCAGCATTATCCTTTCGAATCTGTAGGTACTTATCTAGTCCTCGTTTTTTGAATTGCATTATGGGACTTGTAGTCTGAGTCTTATCATGGGAAAAGCAGAACTACAAGTCCCAGAATGCAAAGAAAAAAGTAGGACAGGATACATACTTGCTGATTGAAAAGGATCATGTTGGCAACTATTTGGCCCATTTCACTTGAAATGGTTCAAATTCCCTGATGCCAGCACTAGAAGCTGCCTCCTCCCGATTAAAAAATGTTGCTCCACCCCGCCCCCTCGGGGTATTTTGCATTTCTGTACATTAATAGAGCTGGGGATATTGGTGGTCCAAAGCTATGCACCACCTTTGCCTAGACTAGCAGCTTCTAAGAAAAATGCCTAAAATGTCAAAAAATGTCAGTTAAGCGCAGCAGGTGGGAAATCCAGGCTGGTGTAGGTTTGTTTAGTCGCCAATGAGTTCTTGTTGGCTTGGATATTTTGTTGTGTAGTTTGCAGGATCTTTGCCCCAGAGAAAGGTTGTACAGTGAAGTGGTGCTGCATACTTTATACATGCCGCATTAACCCTGGGCCTTAATGCAGTACCCGGTTTGTTATGGTGCCGCTTTTACAATTTCCCTTGATACCGGGTTAAGCCTGTGTCTAAGCAGGTAAGGAAAAGGTTGCACAGTGAAATGAAGTTACCACCCAATGAGGTCAAGTGCAGAAACTGAGGTTAGAATTAGGGCACCCCAGTTAAAGAGTCAACAAAGAAATGGAACTCAGGGTCCGCGGCCACCCTGGTTGTCCCTTTGTGAATGGTATTTACTGGTGCATCACACTCAGAGTCCACTCTGGCTTATCCGCTAGACCATGTAGAACTGCTTTGCAATATCACCCGATGAAAACCTTGGATTCTAAAGAGAAGAAACTAAGGGAAGGGGGCGGCGCGTAACACGGAATCCCTCGCGCAGAACCTCTGCTCCTACTGCCTCTGATGGCGTCTCTTTCTATAACAGACATTAGTACCTGGCATTGTGCGTCCACAGGAAACACTAAATGTGGATTGGCTCATTTTCGAGCCATACCACAGTGTAATCCCATGGGCGCATGTACGTGCCTGCGTTTCTTCGTGGCGGGGGGCTGCCATCGTCACCCGCTGGGGTGTCAGGTATGTATTTTATTTCTTCCGCCCCCCTCCCCTGCAAACGATCCCCTCCCCGCCCTCCCAACCCCACTTAGCTCCCTTTTTCGGAAGCAAACGCGCTGGGAACACTTCTGTCTTGCTACGCTCGGGCCTGTAAATATGGGCCCCGGGGGCATTATCTTGGGCGGTCGCCGTCTCGGGCCTTATTGCCACAATAATGAAGATGTTAGCTCCACCCACAAACAGTGCTCAGACACAGTTATCATGATGTTAGCCCCACCCACAGCCATTTATGAGGATTCTAGCCACACCCGCAGGCAGTTGTCCTGCTGTAATCCCCGGCTTGAGAATGCTGGCATCAAGGAGCTGCTAAACAGCCGTGATTTTCTATTCAGTTACTGAGTTATAAGCTTATGATGACAAGAAATCCGGTTTTGCCGGGACCCTCCTGGAATCGAGCCCTCTGTCCCCGTATCTGGAACGTGTACGCGTATTTGATAGAAAATCCCGTCCCGGTTTTGGAGAGAGGGTGGATAAGCTTGTAGAAATGCTTCTGCGGCTGCAGCGAGTATACAAACGAGTGCTACCGTTCACAAGATACTGCATAATGTAATTTGCCAACAATGCAATGATTCATCAAATACATATAATCATGAACAAGTTATCTTATATTAACAATTAAGCCAGATCTCCTGCCATCCCTTCATGTGCTTGCACGTCAACCTCTCCATTAGTAAACTCAGTGATTGTGCCACAGAGACTGCTTCAGGAATGTTTTCTCAACCAGGCCTTGAAGAGCTATCAGAACACAAGCTCCTTGGTGTTTAACCCGCTTTACAGTTGCAGCCAAATGCACAACGTTTTTATCCAGGGAAATGCCAGGAAATCCTGCCACTATTCCCACTACTGAAATCTAGTCATGGCAGCCACCATCCAATTGAAGTCCTATCTTTATGTTGGTGGCCTGTCACTGTTTTATACATTTGAAAATCTGTTTACTGTGTGTAAGGAATGTCATGGTGATTGAAGAGCTGCACATTTGTTAGTGGCCAGGCTGGGATGTGCACAGATGGATATAGGGCCCATGCTACACCTCGTTGCTGGTTTACCATTAAATGTCTTCGTTTTTTAGTCATGTTTCCCCATTGACTTGCTATGTACTGTTGTGAAAAATCTAAAATATCCTTGACCTGTAGTGCTTAGAAGATGTGATTCCTCTTCACAGAGCTGGATGAGCCCTATTATTGGTACTGAATGGGTATAGCCATCACACCACACGCACTCGCTGTGATAGCAGCAGGGATGGGATGCAGGGATGCCAAATACATTTGCTGTCCAGCCACTGGAGGTATACCACTCCCTTGGAACAGCTGGACCCATGGTATATGTCATGTGCATTCAGGGTTTATTCTTTGAAAAACAAAATGTTGCCCAGGAATTGTTTGTAAAATAACCTGTACAGAAAATAAATGATTTGTAAATATTGTCTTTAAGTAATATTGCAAGAAACAGAGATTTGAAAATAAATGGTGATTTTTTTATGTTAAAACTTTTCCATGTGTTTTTGTGCATATATTTGCGACATTGCTAGGCCTGTTTTTATTTGCAGCCTGATAGAACCACAATGTTTATTTCAAGTACTACGAACATGCTTTCGGTGTGCAATAATAGCAGGTTGTAGCCAGTATGGGCCTCAGTACGAGTCCGGCGGTAACCATGCTGGTGCTACCGGCGAATTGCCGCCGGACTCGTAAAACTTTACCAGCGCCTGACTTCCCAGTGCCACCTAGAGATTCCAAGTCCGCCGGCCTTGGAAGTCAGGTGCCAGTGTAAACGAGGACCTAGTGACCTCTGACGGGCCCATGGGATCAGGGCTGGCCCTCGAATACCTTAAGACAAAGTAGCTGCACCTCGAGGAGGTTGGGGTGCAGCATTCAAATACTCCATCACAATTCAATCAGGATCACTCAAATGGATCAGCACAGAGACTGTTAAGTTCATAGGGGTTTATTGATCATAACTTGATACAGTGCAGCCCTAACAACTGTGCCCAAATTCCCTGCCTCCAAGAGAACCCACCTCCCAGCATTACACAGACACATTTATAGCAAAATGGGAGGGAGCAAAATGCCCCCTCCTCTCCCTGCACATCTTAAGCAACTATATCGTTACATTAGCTCATTGTCCAATTAATTTTAATTGGACTAAACCCTTCAACAATGAATTACGTTCTATCAACAATGAATTATGTTCTAACATGCATTCCTCACTCTGTCTCGGTGCTCGGTTCAACTTATAATTGTGCAGCTGGACTTTTCAGATAAGAGTTTCGACCAGGCCTGTCTGGTTTCTGCTCCTTAATCAAATTCCTGAGGCTTATGTCCCTGAACGTCTCAACTTTTAGAATGAGCTCATTATTACATACTTTGAGCACTACTCAGTTCTTCATCTTTTAGTTACAATTTAAGTACATGCATTTTTGTTAAAGGCATTTAGTCCAGGTGATTTTCTGTCTGCATACAGAATATCTCATTGTCCATTCTGTGCTTTGCCACCATACTACAACATGGTAATGCCATTTTCGACTTTATAAACACAATGCCTTTGAATGCTAGTATGTTGCAACATCATAAACCCGTTTTTGCATAATTCAACACCACATAAGTCCCTTTGAATTTCTCTGGTTAGGTTTATGTGGGGGGAAGGTTGGGGTGTCCACTTGATTCAGCTGTTGATTTAACATATATATATATAAGTTGGGACCTCCATTACACCGGTAACATGTAAGTCCCCATTCCCATAGAGACCAATAGGACTCTATGGGCGTGGGGACTCGAAAGTGCCAGGACCGTTGCCAACGGTGCTGCCGCTTCCGTGACCGGTCTACCTACCATGGCTGCTGCGTCCGGCAGGGTCAGACCTATCGGGCACAGCAGCTCCGGCAGGCAGACTCCTAGTTTGCTGGTCCAGAAACAAGGGTGGCAGTGAGCTTACCGGCACCCTTGTTTTCGGACCGGCAAACTTGTAATGAGGCCCTATGTGTGCTAATAGATATAAAATCATGCCCATTACAAGATACATTATAAAGTGTGAAAAACAATGCTTATTGTTTTCAATAAAGTTTACTGGCTCAATCGATGCATATTCAGGATTATGCAGTAGTTTTCGGCCTAATACATGTGTTTTGCCATGTGTGCTGGTGGGCGAGGTGGAATGTTTTGTGGCAAATGGAACATGGAATATAGGGGTATTTCTTTCAGTGGCAAGTGGGAATCTTTTCCTACCGATAAATGTACTTATTCCATGTGCCTGGTGGTACGGCCATCATTTCACTGGCGATGAGGAGCTACAAAGGATGTTGAGTGAGGAGTATTGAAGTCACCCCAAGTGGTGACCAACTGAGCCACCAACAACCTCCTCTAGCTGACTTACAGTCAGGTTTCAACATATGTTTGCAGTGCACACAACCATAGAAGCACACCGAACATAGCGGGGCTAACGACTGCTAAAGCCATCTGTGAAAGAAAATGTATCTATTAATTGAGGCCAAACATAAATGATGGGGCAATTTCCTCTGCTGTGTCATCTGATGCATTAGCTCAAATAGCAGCTATTGCATCCAATATCAAGGATTGGTCGTGGATTGGCAATCTGGTCAACACATTAGCCTCCATTGTACCTGCCAAAAAAGCACTGTATCCGTGGTATTGTTAAAGTGTATTCTTGGAATGTATCTGGTTTTCATAACTTCTTCTGTGCTTTAAAGTCAAATTTGTTATTTGACACTCCGACTATTATCTTTTTACAAGAGACCATGTATGTTAAACATCTGAGTGTGAATGTATATACCACCTTTTCTACACCCGCCCTAAAACAAGGGCTGGGTCTCCTTAAAGGAGGGTTAGCCATCTTAGTGAATAACAGTATAAATATTCACTCTTCAGTGATGTATTCCTCAACTAACATTCTTGCCATTGAGATGACAATGCTTGAGGGGATTAAGGAAAGAGTCATGTTGATCACCTTATATTTTAATACACACAATCATGATATAGTTGCATTCATGGATATTTTAGATTCGATTGAAACTGCGGTCATACGAAACGATTATGATGGCATAATCGTGGGCGGCGATTTTAATGCTAATTGCAGAGGTGACCTTACTGACAATGGTCTCCACAGTTTGTCAAATAACGAGCGACGAGCTATTGTGACAAGTCAACGATGGAAGGAATATTTTGCTTTTTGGAACATGAGTCTTTCCAGTTTTAATTCTAACACACTACAATATACGTGGCATAGGAAGCGGTCTTACTCAACAATTGACTATTTTGTTTATTTCTGTCAAGTTTTTGAAACTGTGTTCTCTGATTATTACAGACGACATGGGATTCAGTGATCATTGTTCAATTGCTACAGAATTAGAGTTATCATGGAGTCATATTGACACGGTGCCGGAACTGGCTCTGGTAGAAATAGAGCGTCTCCCGAGTACAATTAATTGGCATTGGAAAACATTTCTTTGTCAATAATTTGTGAAAAATCTTGGAAGGACTAAATTATATGGACCTTTGGTTACGTATTCAATGCAAGACTACATCTGGCTGGAAAGATTCAATAATCACATTATTCGTGAGCGATTGGCATGGCTTATTGACACATGCCAAACTAACCAGAGACCACATCTTCATCATTTTGAGCAATTTATTGCCTCATTAAAAAAACAAAAGCGCAAAGATTTGAAACAATTGGCAAATCAAAATGTTTCGGATGAAAAATATTCTGTGAGAAAAAAACAAATTGTGCTGGCATATGCTCACGCCTGTTGAAGCCATCAATATTTATTGCATCTTTCCGATAACCAGAAAATTGTGAGACATCTATGTAAACACGATACCAAATCAATTTGGAACATGTTTAAAAATCCTGATAACAAGGATGGAAGGAAAATGCATAATGGCATTTCTGCACAGCTCTGGACATCGTTCATCTTTGAGACATTTAAACTTCCTAATAATCATCTGCATCAACACTTTAAAAAGAGGCAACTATCGTGCTTACCACGTACTACATGGACCATTGCTGATGTCATCAGGGCTATAGGCTATAGGCTATAGGCAAAGGCCTCTGGACAAGATGGAATTCCTGCTTGTGCGTTAAAACATGATGCCCCTTGAGGGGGCGCTTTTGCGTGGCTCTCAAGATGGCCGCAGCCTGAGAGTGCTCAGGCAGAGGCTCTATTATATGGCTCCATAATCTGCGTTCCAGTGGCGAACGACCCAAGGGCAACGCGGCGTACTGAGTGTGTACTCCTGCGGCATGTGAAGAGTCCATTTACAGAGCCTTAGGACTGCATGGATCCCTGAACATCGACCCGTTTCCTCCAGGGCCTGTCACAGCGCGGCCCAGGCCAAGGCCTGACGGGCTGCCCCTCCCCCTCCAACAGCTGAAAAACACTTTGGGTTCTTGCCCGCACACCAACGCTCCTGTTGGCAACCTTCCCGGCTGCGCTGGTCTGGGACATTTATTTATTTTCCCCCTTCTCTTCCTCGCTCCTCATAGTTCTGGCTGGTCTGCCCATCATGAGTCCTCGCTCCTCCTCATGCACTGATTTCCTCTTTATCACAGCATCAATAACCAGCGAAAGCATCCTTTGTTCGCCGTCCACCGGTGCCTCTCGGCTGTCACCTGGGTCATCCCGAGATAGCCCCCTTACAACCTGCTCGCTCTGCAGGCTTCACATCTTTGCCCTGGCATGCTTGGGGTGCTCCATGGGATTGGCAATCAAAAGAAACAAGCGAAGATGGAGCAATATGCTAGGGCGGACTCATCACAACAGGAGGCTGAGTCTGCCCCAATTGGATATATCGGCCCTAAACCAAACTCTGTTGGAGCTGAAGAACAGTACGGACAGTTTGGGTGCCAAAATAGATGCACCAACATGTAAAGTAGATGTGTCTGCAGTTCAAATCGGAAAACTGTGCGGTCGAATGTCGGAGGTGGAGCACCGGATTGGGGATGGCTAGGAAAAAAATCGCAGAGCTTCAGCGAGAGGTGGCATCCCTTCAGCAAACGATGAAAAAGGTGGTCGCCAAGAATTATGACCTTGAAGGAAGGTCAAAGAGAAATAATACAAGGATCACAGGTGTCGCTGAGTCCACACACATCGACAATATGGAGCTCTTTGTGGAAAAACTCCTTAGAGAAGTTCTCGACAACCCCCCTGTTACAGACATGGTTATGGTGGAGTGAGCCCACCGCTCGCTTGCGGCCAGACCCCCCCATGGGGCCCTGGAGAGAGCCATCATCGCCTGCATATTCAACTATGGAGACCGGGATATTCTCCTTAGTGCTGCAAGAGAAAAAAAGTCTTTACAGTTGGGCTCAGCGATAATTAGACTCTTCCCTGACTTTAGCCAACAGGTTCAAGATCAGAGGAAAACCTTTCAATCAGCGAACAACATCCTGAGAAACAAAGATATTTGCTACTCTATGATGTACCCTGACAAACTTAGGGTTGTTTAGCAGGGGAAGACGTTATTTTTCACATCCCCGGAATCTGCGGAATGGTTCGCTTCTGAAGTAACGCACCCGGGGGCATCCCCTGCCATCCACCCTAGGCCGAATCAGGCAGGCCTGCGCCCTCTGCATTGCCGCAATCTGGTTATGGGTCCCCCGGTAACCCCGGGCCCCCGCTTTGCTACTTCTGGAACAATTACTACACTTGGTAACACTACAGTAGGAAATAAATGTGGTAAATGAGCCTCTCGCCAATGGGAGACACAGCGGCCACCGACACCCCCATGCCCAGCGGCATTCAATTGAATTAAAGTTTAATGGTCGAGGTTAAGCGAGGGACACATTGGCCAGTAGGTTGGAGTTTCTGGCGTGGATAGTGGGTTTGAGGAGGTTCTTACAGTATTGTCCCAGTTGGTGCATTTAGTTTTTTGGGGTGGGGAGGGGGGGCAACTTACTGTGAGCCGTTTGGGCTTATTGCACACTTAGCACCCATACAGCAACATAAACCCTTCAATCCAGGTGGCACACTTATGAGTCATCCTTTAAGGGATGCTTAATAAAATTTGCCCATTCAAGTGTCCCTTGTGGATTGGGCAGCTCTTTTTTGGGGCGCAAGTGTTGAGATGTATTTGTGCATTTCATTTCTTGCATTGATAGGTTTTTTTTTATTGACATTTTTTCAGTTTTTTTGCAAAAACGGCCGTTTTTGCGTCATTTTGTGCAAAACGGCAGTTTTCGCGGCATTTTGCAGGATCGCAAAATCGCTATAAGCTGGAGGGTCTGTCCAGTCCACTTTTAAAGCCAAGTGGGCCACAGTGATTGGTGTAGGCTAAGCCTACTTTAGTGAACAGATCCTGGGGTCCCTACCAACAATTTCCTATATGCGTGAGGTCGTAACCTGAGGGCTTTGTAACAGGAAAAGGTAAAAGGGTGAAAACAGGAACCAGGGGTGTCCCAGAACCAATATGGCAGAAACCTTATCTCAACAGAAAGAGCTCTGGCCACCCTCCCATGTGATACTAAGACCCATCCATCTTCCTGTCTGTTGTTGATCTAAGAGTCTGGTTGATGGATCTCTCTGTGGTTCCTGATTAAAGCGGCAGGTCTCCCTTGATGCTGCAGTGAGATCAGACTGTCTGGCTCTGCCAAACCACATTCTCAAACCTTATAAATGAGTTCCCTCAAGTGGGGTGGCTTACTGATGTACCCTGGGCCAGGATATTAAGAAGGAAAGGAGCAGGAACCAGTCTGACACAGGTAGGTGCAAAAGGAAAGATGCTTCTTATTCTTAATTACAGATTACAGGCTAGAGGTGTGAGAGCAGGGTCTAAGCACCCACTCAGGTTCCTTTCTAAGCTCCAAGTCCCCAACCGACTCTCATGGAACCTGCAGGTCGCCCGCGTTCCGCACACACACCACTGCATTCTACTAGGCCTTTCACTGTAACCACTCAACACAAATACATTCACTACACATCTCCTTCCTTAAAAAGCAAACAAACGAAGGCTTGCCAAAAACTTCAACCATCAACATGCCAGGACAATAACCTAAAAACAAACAACATCTCCTACTACCCTGGCCTGCCATGCCAGGGTGCCAAAACTGCCACTCCCAAGCACAACCTTGCCTCAAATGGGCAATAAAACAAACCAAAACCCACAACCACCAAAGGAGCTAAACCTCCTTCTGCCAGAGGGTGCCACTCCCTGGCCACAAGTCTGCCACACTTAAGTGCACACCTCACCCCACCAACAGAGGCAAAACACACTGGCCACAACAATGTACCACGACATTCATCTAACTGACCAAATAAACACACAACATCCGAGTGACAACCTACCAACATCTCCTCTCTCACAAACAAACACATAAAAGAAATGAAAGGTTGATAGAAAAGAGACTCACAACACAACGAACACATAAAACAAAACGCAACCTCAATGGGTGTAGTGCATAAAGGAACACAAAACACTCTATGAAAACCCACAAGCGTACAGTGCAAAACTCTACACAAACACAGTAGAAAGAAACTAAAGTGCTTGAGATAAAGATCTTCGAACAAATTTGAAAACATTTTGTTTTGAATATTTTTAATTCTCCCACCAGTGTCTTCAAAATAAAAGGAACAAATCCTTACTTGTCTCCCATAAGAATACTTCAACAAGGCACTCAAATAGACACTGGTATGTCAACTGTATGTCAAAACTTAAAACGTAAATCTGAAACCTATACACTGTATCACCTGGCATAACAGTACACTCAGAAACTGAAAATCTCCACCTAAACTGGATCTCCCTCACTCAGGACACACCGGCACATCTGCAGGACACCTCTTCAGAGACAGATATGTACGCTCACTCACTGTGAGTGAACTGAAGGACACTGCTAGGGTGAGGCACCTCTGACTTTGCCTCTTCTTTAGAAAAGGAAAATCGCTATGGGTGAGTACACAGGCATTTCCGAGAGAGGACTTAAAATAGCAGCTCATGTTCCACACTTTTAATAGAGCTAGAAAGAGGAAGAAGTGTCAGGCCAAAGACCAGTTTACAAGAAGGTAACGAACATGGCGAGAACCATAGAAGTGTCAGACTGGTGTGTATAAATCCTGAACTCCAATGAGGTCAAAATAGGGAGTATGAGAGTGTAGGCAATTAGTGCCATCCATGCTTTGACGAATCAACTTCCGGGGCACCAGTGGTCGAGGGATGAATATCGGTTTCTGAACCATCATGAAGCCCCACACCGCATGTACACCAGAAGGGATCTGAACAGATTGGAAGCACACGCACATTATAAGCCTCCTTGTCCAATTTTGGTAACGTGGACGGTATGGCAGGTTTATCTGCGAAAGGATGTGGATTGTTGCTTAGTTGCAACACAGCGACCCAATGATACAAGGGACTGTCCAGTCAAGGTTGTATAAAAATATCTACTTTATTATTAGCACACTTAAAATACAAACTACCCTGTAAAGGAATGCAGAGGAAAGACAGTTTTAAAGAAGGAAAAGCGATACACGCTGGATACTGACAGCAGGGTAGTCAGTATAGTCATTAATTACAATAGTTCAAGGAGACTTGGTTTCAACACAAAGGGAGCAATGGGTCATATAATGTCTCCAGGGGCCTTCAAATAAGGACCACGGTGAAAGAACCACAATGTACCTTGTGCTGTAGATTTTGTTGGTGCTCGACAAGGTTGAGTCGGTTTCAGGTTGCTTTGCAGCTTCTGTGACAGAGTATAAGATGGGAGACAGCTGCAGGTATCAGGCAGCAAATAGTTCGGCAACCAAAGCTAGACGGACGGCTGCAGGCTGGCCTACACAACAGCTTGGGGTCAGGAATTGTTGTCTTAGTGCTTGTCCGCAGTTATGAAACACTGGTCGAGGCATCATAGATGGCTTTCGCGACTGCGGCGTAACCACAGTCAGCAGTGCAGTTGGTGGCAGCTCGAGGGGCTCGATTGGCTCGAAAATGTCCTTTAATGTGGACATCAGTAGATGCTTGTCAATGCACTCCTCCTAGCTTCTTCACTGGGCTTGTGTCATCCTTTAAGGCGGACAGCTCAGCCCTGAGGAGAGTGTACCATACAGCTGCCTAGTCCTTGGTTTGCCTCAGAGACTCTCTGGCACTTCCCACCTAGGAAGCTTGCTGCAGAGCCTAGCAGGGCTCGCTGTGTGCTGGCTGGGCACCGGTTCTAGAGCTCCTGGGGGGTACTCTGGATTCGGTTTCTCCCACTATTACATGGGAGATGCTTAGGGGAGGGATCTTACTTCCCTCTTGGAGGTCCTGGCCTTCCTTCACTGGTGGAAGATGTAAGACAGATTGTACCTCCAGCCAGGGTCCAAATGCTGAATTCTTCTTGTTACTCCTTGCAATGTCTACAGATGATCTGCCAAAAGAGGGTCTCGGCCCCTTTTAATGCCAATTGGACCATAGGGATTGGTTTAGGCTAAGCCTACCTTAATGAACCAATACTAGGTCCCCACCAATAATCTCTTTTATGTGTGAGGTCATAACCAGAGTGATTTGCAAAAGAAAAGGTAAAGGGGTGAAAACATGTAATACTAAGTCCCACCCATCTTCCTGTCTGTTGTGGTTCAAAAGGTCCCTCTGATTAACAGAGCTCTCTGTGGTTCCTGATTAAAGCGGAAGGTCTCCCTTGAAGCTGTGGCGAGACCAGACATTCTGGCTCTGCCAAACCACATACTTGTCTCAGGAGGATAGCTCAGGGGCAACGCGCTCGCCTTGTTATGTAATGTTATGTTATACAGATTTATGAAGTGCACGTACACCCGAGGGCACCATGGTGCTGAGAGAGGAGGAGGAACAAAAGGACTAAAAGAGCAGTGTTTTAAGTGATCGTCGAAAGGAGAGATCGTCAGTAGTGACATGTAGTGTGAACGGGAGTCCTTGCAGGACCTAGCGGCAACCACAGAGAAGGCATGTCCCCCCGTCCTGATACGGGGCACCGATAGTAAAAGAACAGACTGAGATCAGAGGGCACGTGGTGGTACATATTGGGATAACTTTTCCTGGAGGTATTCAGTTCCTTGTCCGTAAAAGGCACGGTGGACAATGCACAGTGATTTAAACAGAATGCGCTTCTCCACAGGAAGCCAGTGAAGTTCTCTGAACACAGGTGACATGTGAGTACGAGGAACAGGACGGGAGACTGCTCTAGCGGCAGCATTTTGAGTCAGCTGGAGTCTATTTAGAATATAGGCAGGTTGCCCCAGATACAGTGAGTTGCAGTAACCAACTGTGCTTAAAACTAGAGCTGCAACCACAGGAGTGTGGAATTGGGCTGGGATAAAAGGGAGAATTTTCCTCAATACACAAAGTTTAAAATGGCCAGATTTACTGACAGCAGCAACCCGATCAGCCATAGAAAGAGAGGAGGGGAGGTTAACCCCAAGGTTCTTCACAGAGGTGGACGGAAGGAGAAACGGGCCGAGAGAAGAGGGCCAGAAGTCTGGGGTCCAGAAGGAGAGGGGACTGGTAGTGCCCACCACCAAGACCTCTGTCTTGTTCCCATTAAGTTTAAGTGAATTTAATGCCATCCATGCTCCCAAATCCGCCAGGAAACTCCTAGGAGTAGAATCTAAATCCATGGAAACGGATGAGAAGGAGGAGGAATCTGATATATATGTTAAAAAGTATAGGTGAAAGTGCAGATCCTTGCGGAACCCCATAATTGAGCCCTACCAGTGCAGAACAGAAAGTGGGGAGGGAGACGGACTGAGAGCGATCGGCCAAAAGGCAGAAAACCAGTTAAGAACCTATTTGGATATCCTGACTTCCGACAAACGGGAGAGAAGTATTGTATGATCAACCGCATCGAAAGCCGCGGATAAATCTAGCAATAATACTGCTCCCACTCCACCCTGGTCAACCAAGCGAGCGAGGTCGTCGAGTACAGAATTAAGTACCGAATCAGTGGCCCTTCCTGGGTGAAAGCCTGATTGAAAGATGTCGAAGCATCCAGAAGATTCCAAAAAGGAGGGTAGAAGAGGGGAGACAAGGGCCTCCATGACCTTCATAAGCACAGGGAGAAGTGAGATGGGCGAAAGGTTTCGAGCATCCCGGGATCAAGAGTGGGCTTTTTTAGCAGAGGTATAACCAGTGCATGTTTCAGAGGACAAGGAATAGAGCCCTCAGAAAACCACATGTTAACAGCTGCTGTAATATGGGAAATTACCTTGCCCGAGATGTCTTTAAGCAAGGTGAGCAGTATAGGAAGCAAGACAACGCAGAGCAACACAGGTTCAATCCCGGGTTCATGCTTTGAAACCTCCGGGTATTAAGCGCATTAAAAATAACCAATCATAATCATACTCATAACTTCTGAATGGGGACCCCTCTGCGGTGGTCACTACTGTAAATATGCAGTCCCAGATATGATATTTCACTGTCAATTGATACTGAGGGCAGGAGTTGGCTTCAGGTTGACATAGTGCATATGAAAGGGCTTTGGGTTTCCAGTTTCCTTTGTCAGCCTCCGCAGCCAGGCTCCATGTGGGCGTGTTTGAATTAAACTGTGATTATTATGCTAATGCTGTTACCAGCTATATGCCTCAACAAAAGGACAGGGTGTATCCATGGAGCCTTTGTTAGTTAATTAGGCTGACCATGGCAGGGGGAAGGTTTGGCCCTTCCCCTCATGGAGATGCACCGTGTACTCCTCCTGCCAGATCCCAACTAAATATGACAGGGGGAACTGCACTAGGCTGTGTCCACCCAGAGTACACAGGTCTATGCTCATCTCGTGGGATGAGCATAGGTAAATGTGTGCAGATCAGCCCCACACATTTTCCTGCGGTTGATCTACCATCATTCAATTTCAGTTAAAATTTCAAAATTGCCCATGAGAGTGCACACCCACTGTGTAAATGGTCGAATTTCTCACAGATGCTAAATGCAATGATACAAAATAACACATTTCAGTGGTCTGCAGGGGAATGAAATGGAACAAGAAACCATCATTTGGTGAAAGGTAAAATGCTGTTGTCAGCATATATGCTAACATGAGTTCTGTCAAAATAATGGTGGTTAGCAAATGTAGCCTATATGGGTGGAACAGTTGTACACAATCAAACAGAAAAGGGCCGACCCTTGAGGTTGATTGACTTAGGTATGGCACTAAGGGACATTTTGCGGCCATGTGCAAGAGAAGCGAGGGGAAGGTATATTTAATGGTTGTTAGGTTAATGAAAGCAAGGGTCCATCAAGCATGGCCATTTTGCTTGACTCTGGCTCCCTTCTAACATAACTCAGCAGAGATGGTTTGCCAGAAACTTCAGGTGGACATTGACCACATATAAACTACAGAACGTTCAATAAAATCTGATTAAAGTCATTGGTTATAGATGGTGCATGCACAAACTTTAGAACAGAGCTGTGGTATGCAAGGACTATATTGTTTTAACTTCTGTAGTGAGCTGGGGTGAGCAGGGAGAACATTACGTTTTTACCGGGCGAGAAAATACAGATACTCACTGTGCCAGGCAGCACAGATAAAGAATACACAGTTATTGTTTACCCAGAGGTATTTCATGACAAATGTGGGCTATTGAAGGTGTTCACACATCATATAATAGTCAAGACGTGTTCACAGCCGAAATCCAAAAGGTTTGAAACGTGCCTATTGATGTCAAGTAACAAATGTAACATGTAACTAAAATTATTGTGCGATGGTACAATAAGAGAATCCATTCAGAGTTTTGGGTAGTTGGCTCCAGTAGTTATTGTCCTGAAGGTAAACAATTCTGTTTGTATTAATGTGGACTGGATGGACTCCAATGTGTGTATTTGGGTAGACTACCATTCAGTAACACAGATTGCCCAAATATTAGTAACCATGAAACAAGTCCCAAATCATTCAATACCTAACTGACCATCAGCATGCCTCTGCACCCCTTTTGAAGTGGCCATCTTCAAGGGTTGCTGGAAGAATCATTGGGTGGTATGCTGAGTGTGAATCTTTCCAGGCAGGATTTATGTTCACATTTGATCAGAGAAGAAGATGACGGGACATAAGATGCTTCTTGCAATGTAGAAGGGACGTACCCTAAAAAAAGAAATGCTAGATCAAAGTGGAGGAAGTCACCTATCTTAGGCATGCCACATTAAAGGAGGGGATCAAACCCAAGAGGAATTTGCTGAACGTGATGTTCAATATGGCAATTTTAGATTGTAAGGAGCAATTATATTGCTTTTCGGGCGCGATAGAATAATTCTCATAGTGCATTTCCCACGTTGCCAGCAAATCATTAAACATGGATGTCCTACTAAAAGGGAATTGGTTTTAAATAGCGTGGAATTTGACAAAAGGAATTTTACAAGCCCAAGGAAGCAGTACATCAAGTTCCCTCATTGCAGGTGCAGATGTTTCAAGTTAAGCCAAGGTCAGTCATACCAGCTGATGCACGTGATCATGGTTTAGGTGGTGTTATTACCCGGAAGAAGAGAGGGTATGTGCGAACGATGGCTTTTGCATCTAAGTTGTTTAGTGGGCTGTGGAGGAGTTATAGTAAGATACAAAGGGAGTCGCTAGTGAGACATTTTTTAAGTGAGTGAATTATCGTTTGACTGCAAAAGTCAAGCCTTTACTTTAATAATAATAAATGTATATAGCGCGGCAACTGACCCGTAGGGTTAAGGGCACTAGACATCGAGGACAGAATACAGACACTCAGGAGCCGTACAGACAAAATAAGAGCAGAGTTAACAACCAGAGAGGTGTTTAATTTAACAGAAGGGTTTTTAATCTCTTTCTGAAGACCATGGTGGAGGTCATTTCTCTCAGGTTGTGGGGCAAACCATTCCAGGATGCTGGTGCTGCAGCATAAAAGGCTCCAGTTTTCACCTGTGATAGCCTGCAGGTGGGAAATGTTATTAGTACCCGGCGAGGGCTCAATCAAAATGAAACAAGCATTCTGCTTGGCCATTGCCAGGGCTTACCCAGCCGGGAATCCCTTGGCCGGGATGTGGCAGCCCCTCAGCCAATGAGAAGGCTCGAAGCGGGGATGTCCCACACGGCTGAGAAGCTGCCTTCGCCCACACCCCACCGAGGACTGAGTTATGTGTTTTTTCCCCTTTCCTCCCACCTTCCCGCCCTCCCCACACCACTTACCTTCTGCCTCCTTTGTCCACGGCGGGCAGCGTGGTAGCCTCCAGCCGTGTAGAGGCTCGGAGCGGGGCCATCTCCACTCCGAGCCTCCACACGGCTGGAGGCTGCCCTCGTCCCACGCCAGAGATTCAGGTACATCTATTTTCTCTTTCTTTCTCCTCCCTCTCATCCGCCCTCCAAACCCCACTTACCTTCTTCGCTGTCATCTTTCGGGAGCGAACGCGCTGGGAAAACTTCTTTTCTATAACTATTGGCCCTGGGGCGTTACCTGACCCGGTAATGCCCCTGCCGCTTGGGGCATATTGCTTAAGTAGTAAACAATTGTTAGATCTTAGATTGTAACTACTGGTTTTTAATACCAGTACCAGCCTAACCATGAACAGTTAATCCATATGTTCACTATGAAGGAAATGGTTGTGGAAGGAGAAAATCAAGGAACATAATCTATACAATGGAGTATGTCTATGGGAGAGAAATGCAGTCACAGATTTCTTATCAAGAATAACAAATCAAAAATGTGGAAAATACCATAAGGCATTGCTGGTTTGGAATTGGCAGCGGCGATGGTCAACCCTGTAATAAGCAAAGAAAGATGGAGGTGTTGCTGTCTCAAGGCTAGGTTTGTACTCTGAAGGTTGTGGGGTGGCTGGAAAAGAGTAGACATCTTTTTATAGGATTTAAGACAAATATTAGATTAATTGACTGATAATGGATGGGGCATAATTTCCAGAATTAGGGTGATACCAATAAGGGAACCGAGGTACACGAGTTGGGACATATATCAGAAAAGACATCTGGGCTGTGGCATAACAGAAGGAGGAGATAGGCAGAGAGAATCAGTAAAAAAAATGTAGCCCGTGTGATGTCAGAGAGAAGACCAAACAATTTACCTGCTAGTCAATTATATCTGTGACGATTCTGGACTATTCTAGTTTACTACACCTCTGAGTAAGTGGAATGAGAGCCCATTGGGCCAGTAACTACGTTCACTCTTTTAACTCTCTTCCTCAGGATTCTCAAAAGGGAGTGTATTCCAGAAAATATATATAACAAATAATTGTGTTCATTTCTGCGCCACAGAAATCCAGGATTTCTTAAAGCATATGAGTTAGGGATTGGCAAGCTGTCCTGAATCAATTTGAAGACTAAACAATGATGGTTCAAAACGTCTCGGCAACAATAATACTTTCTGGTTAAATTGAATTATGGGATACTGGCAGATTAAACATTATGTAATGAGGCCATCATGCCCTGACGGACAATATTCTGTAGCACTGACAGCAGCGAAAAAGACATCTATGCATTGTGTGCTTGATTCCAATGCTATCCTTATTCAAATGACCCATCTACTTGAAAAACATGTATTCATTTTATAGTTGAATCTTTTTATTTCAAGAAAAAAGTATCATTTTGTTTCACTTTTTGTCCATTAATATTTCATCTCATTTAATACTAAGTAGCATTTTGTTTAATTTTCAGTGCTTTCATTTTTCTTCTCATGTAAAACTAAATAGAATTTTCTTGGATCTTCTCTTTCAAGCAGTATGTTGTTGAACTGTTTTCTACAAATACATTTTCTCTTTCTCTTTCTTTCTTTCTGATTGTTCCTTTTTTTACCTTTTTCATTTATTTTGTTATTTTATCAAACAAAGATAAGCCTTTGTTCAAGCCATTGTTTTGTGATTGATAACCTCCTGTTGTAGACTACTATTTTCCAATTAATATTTTATTCTTTAGTTACATTTTCTTGTTTTTCTCGATAAAGGCGTTTTTTGCAGTTTTCAATACAGACAGTTCATTCCTTTTTCAATCAAAAATGTAATTACTTTCTTTAGCAGGCATCTGATTTCCTTGTTCCACTTTGTCAAGAAGCAGCTGTTCTGTGAGCGAGAGCCATAACAGATTGTGTGCGTGCGTCTGTGACGGTGAGTCAAGCTAAAATACATTGAGGGTAATTCATGGATTCTGCCCGCAAATCCCCGTTTAACAAATCCCGTTTTTTTTGGCGCAAATAATCCATGAATTACCCTCATTATGTTTAGGGAGACACGTTTCTGTGAGTGAGAAATGGATCTAAAACACATTTATAAAGTGTCTGGGTGGAGAAAATCACAATGACAGAAAATAGATGGGTGGGAACCACACAGTTAACCAGACACTCACATGCAGCTCTCTGTGGGGAGTTGCTCAATAATTTTGAATAAGTTTCTTTAAGATTTACACACTTCACGAAATCCTCTGCATGAGATCTTGCGCAAGGTTTGTATTGAAGATCCAAAAGCACCTTACATGAAAAAAATTAGATTTTAATTACAGAACAATTGAGGCAATCAAAAGCCTCATCAATTCGAGCTCATTAGTCAATCGGCCTCATTACGACTTTGGTGGTAGCCATGCCGCTATTGGCGTCATGGCCGCCGCCAAAATCGTGTCCGGGTTCCCTGAATGGGGAATTACCGGGCCATTCCGAGTTCGGAGGGCCCGGTAATTCCTCCCTCCAGAAACCCGGGCCTCGACCTTCCCCATTCCCATTGAGCCCCTAGAGGGCTCAATGGGAATGGGAGAGGGAGAAAACACGGGCCGATTATGAGCGGGCCGTTGTTTGCTCCCTCTTCCCCTTGCGGGACCCGGTAAGGACGCCTGGTTTGACCAGGCGTTACATACCGGGTCCCGCGAGGGGAGCTTGTAATGAGGCGGAACGGGTTTAATGGGTCCGCCTTCTTTAGCGGAGCCCGTTAACCCGTTCTGCCTCAGTCGTAATGAGGCCCAATGCATTTCAGACAAATAAACTCCTTCATCAGGGCTGAGAACTAGTAGGTGTCAGCATAAACAAAACACCACTTGTGCACAAATATGATATAAATGTAGAGAAAACATTTTCAACTGTTTAAGTTCTGCAATTTTTTTTAAAAACATGCAAGACCCTGTACATTCTGCCATGAGGGTCAGTGAAAGCTATACTGTCCATTTAACACATGATAGGTGGTTCAGCTCCCAAACAGCAGATTACATGTGCATCACTATACCTCAGGTGGCAATCCAACCTGAAGGTCAATACATCTCTTCTGAGGCCTTGCTCTGCCTGCAGCATCACAAGTGGCTGGTATCTGCAGCCATTAATTTGGAAAGAAAACTGTGCAAATAATATGTGTGAAGAGCTGTAGTTTATATCTGAGTGACTGCAGCCTCTGGATCTACATGATATTTTAGGGGTATCTGATAATGGGGAACACACAGTGTCTGCATTGTTAAAAGGACATTCAACCGACCGAACATACTCCAGATAATGCACAGGGCCAAAATGCTAAGGCACCTGAAAACAGAAGACATCAAACTAGTAGAGCCATATCACAGCAACAAAAGAGCAAAAGCCTTTATCCACATAGAATCAGAGTGCGGGAAAAAAATCAATCAGCAAGCATTCCAAGAATTAAAAGAGATGGACCTTCTTTTGACAGAAATAAAAAAACAGGAAAGTCACAAAACCGAAATGTACCCGGCACCCAAGAAATCGCAGGAAATCAACCCCAAGGAATATGACCAAACCCGAGGTAAAAGCCCGAGCAAGAACGAGCACCATCGCTACCCATGAGTAGAGACATCTGTGAAGCTCGATGAGATCAAACGCACAGAAAAATCTTTTGAATTGGGCAAACCACAAGGCCCCTGGAACTGGCTGAGATCAACGTGGAATGCTAATAGCAGCAAATAGCAACAACCTGGGCCGGCCCTCACAAACAGCAACGCTTCACCATTCAAAGAGGAACGGCCCACCAACGAGCTTCTCTGCCTGGGATCCTGGAACACCCGAGGCCATGCACACCTAACACAGCTAAGTGATGTGAACCTCGGCAGCTTTGACATATTATGTTTACGAGAAACATGGCTGATGGCCAAACCTACAATAGATGGCTTCACAGTCCACATCTCTCCAGCAGTAAAGGGTCTGCTGGGCAGACCATCAGCGGGCCTTTTGACGGCAATCAAAACAGGACTGGGCCTGGAAGAACCAAAAAAATGGAAAGAAGTGTACGAAATGTTGGTGACTCTGACTACCTGGCCCCAACGGGTCCCCAAACAGAACGGAGGTCACGTTATCATGCTAGCCATCATCAATTGTTACTGGAATCCTCAGCGGATGTCTACTGAAACGTTTTGCTCAAAGATAGGCAACACGATCGACAAGCTTTATGAGGATTTCGACGACATTGAAATCATCATCTGCGGAGACCTCAACGCAAGCTGTAGTCACCTCCAACAGACAATTCAAGCCAGCAATAAGCACCAGACAACTTCAGACCCCACCAGGAAATGAGGAAAAACTTGGCAGGAGCTAATTGCAGGAAGAAACATGCAAAACATCGACACCTTGTTCCCGTACCAAACAAACATCCCATCTTGGGAACGTGGAACGTCAAGCGCAACACTAGACCACATCTATATCTCGTCTGGTATAATCAAATACATGACGAAATTTCGAGTAGTGAAAACCAGCAACAGCAACCACAACCTGTTAACTTGCTCCTGGCAGGTATTGAAAAGCAAAAAATCAATATACCCTTTAGAAACAGAAGTCAGCACCCAGAGATCACGACTAAAGCTAATGAAACACGACATCTTGAAAATCAGGCTCGATTGGGAAAAGAAAGTGTGGTCCAACATGAAAAACAACATAAAAGAAAGACCAGACTACACACCGCTTCTACTACTTTACACCAAACCGTTGAAGAATAATAACAAAATAGTCCAAACGTCCCACGCTTTCAACAAAGAAGTGGTCGAACAAAGAAAAACGAGCCGCCGTCTGAAAAGAAGAGCAAAAAAATCTAACACCATAGAAGATTGGGAGATCTGGCACCAGGAGATGAAAAGGTATTGCAACTGGTTAAGACAACATAGGGCGCTGCAATATCAACATGACGCAGAGGACATGATGGAAAAACTTGCTTCTAAAAAATTGAGTGAATTATGGTTTCTGATAAAAAAGTCAGCCCACACACAGAATGTGCAAATGTGTAACGCAGTCGATGAGAAAAAATGTATATCCTACTTAACGGCGTAATTTGAAGAGGTAAAAGATTTGCAACCCCAGGCTCCAGGAAAAGAGAACAGAAGCTGGGTAAACCTCACTGATCAAGACGACATAGAAGCAAAAATCAAGAAACTAAAATCTTCCAGTGCTCCCGGCCCGATGGCCTGACAAACATGACACTTAAGCAATTTCCCAACCAGTGGTCCGTGATGATCAGCAAAATCTTTGCCGAATGCGAGAACAAACAACAAATCCCAGAGTCCTGGATGAAAGCAATAATCGTGCCCATTTACAAAAAGGGTTGCCGCGAAGATCCGGCTAACTACAGGCCAATCGCTTTACTCAATGTTATTGGCAAGATCTACGCTTCCCTTCTTTTGGACCACTTTAGAGCATGGGAAAAAAGCAGTCCATCGAAAGATAACCTTCAAACAGGTTTCCAAAAAAAATTGATCCACCTCACTTAATATCATGATCATCAGCATTTTAAAGGCAAAGGTGAAAGAAGGGGCGCCAAAGATCCACCCAGCGTTCATTGACCTATCCAAGGCCTTTGACAAAATTGACCGTAACACGCTGTGGACCAAACTAGAGACCTGGAAGTGCCCCAAATCAGTTCTGGACCCGATCAAAGCACTCCACTCAGAAAACACTGTAAGAGTGAAACTTAGTCAGCAAGGAACCCTCTCTGAAGCGATTAAGATAAACCGTGGGGTCAAACAAGGTTGCCCCCTCGCACCAGCTCTTTTCATTTCGTTCCTAGGCGACCTCCAACACTCTGAAAATGAAGTCAGGTGCTTCCCGCCAAAAATCGGCAAAACATCTATACCGAGACTCTTATACGCAGATGATATCATCTTAATTGATCAGACAAGAATCGGCCTACTGTGAAAACTAAACAATTTGGCTAAATACATCTCCCAAAACCACCTCGTAATCAATAAAAATAAAACCAAAGTCCTGACGATCGAGAAAGTGCCAAACAAGAAATCAAACCAACCAGCATGGTATCTGGTAAACGCAAATATTGAATCAGTAAAATCTATCAGATACCTTGGCGTCGACCTGGATAGCTCGAGTACATCCTTGACGATGCAAACAACGCTATGGGACAAAGCCAAAAGACTAAAAGCACAAATGCGCCACATCGACCAAAAATTCGGCAAGTTTTCCTTGATCCCGGCCCTACATTTCTACAAAAGCAAAGTGGTGCCAGTCTTGACCTATGGAATGGAAGTCTCACTTTGCATCCCACCCAAAATCTGGACAAGATTAGAAGGGCTTATCTGGAAGGCAGTTTTAGGAATTCCCAAATCAACATCTATGGCGGCAGTCAGGAGAGAGCTAGGCCTAGTATCCCTCGAAGCCATGGTAGACCAAGCCGCTATGGGCTTCTTCAGGAAAACCATCTTAAATGAGCCTTTGCCTGCCTTTACCATCATCAAAGATGAGATCGACAACGCAAAATGCATAGCCCTGAAAAGATGGACGGAAAAGAGAAGAGAGAAACTCCAAGAAATAGCTTGTTCTGAAAAAGAGCTCAAAGAAAATCCTGACAGAATCAAGGAAAAAATGGTAATGATGGACTGGATACGAACTCTCGAATTCGCTGCAAATAACAAACTCCTCACACACCTTCCGCCGACTTTCAACAAAGTAAAATCCCCGATTAAATACTGCAGAAAATTTCCTGACAAAAGAAAAAGAAAACTGCTCATGAAGGCAAGACTAAACTTACTACCGACTCAAGAAATTTTAAGCATCAGAGGCGCCCTAGACAAAACAGAATGTCGCCTATGCAAAAACACAGAGAAAAAGGAAACGCTGAAACACCTAATAGTAGAGTATCATAACAACAAACAAAACAGAACAGCCCACCTGCTACCATTGATTGAAAACCCATGGATTTTCCAAGAAAATGAATTATGGACAGATTAATATCCGGGGATTCTACTAGGTGGTCGGTGGCAATGGCAAACTTAATTGAGATAACCTTCAAAAAGATAGGTGACAGACCTCCGCCCACATAAATGGTCTCGCAAAACGGGGTTTACACTCAGTGACAAAGGCAGAGCATTGATGAAACCAGAAACGACACGAGTAACTCCAAATTTCGTCTTAAAATCACGAAAAGACGACAAGAGAGGTTTGAAATTCCAGTAAAGCACCGAAGCTTTCGATACATTTATCAGGGTTTCCCTGAATAAAAATAAATAAAAAAAAAAAAAAGGACAGATTCTACCATATACCATGCTTTGCCATTTGACTCTTTTGGTCCATGACTTTATCAAGGAGTAGCTCAGCATTATTACCTTGGTGGGATCAGCAGAGAAAATATGTGGCCATATTTTCATTCTGTGCGAGCAAGGGGCAGCGTAAGCAAACATATAGGCAACACATAACTTGTGCCCACTGGGCACATGTTCAGATGAATGCTAGAGCAAAAGAAAGCAATACAGGAATACAGCTAGCAGCATGTCGTGGCAGATGGTGTTATGCATAATTCATCACAACGGTTCATATTAGAACACCATAAATGCCTTCTGAAGAATCCAGTCACAAGGAACAAGTTGAGACACAGTGCCAGGCCTGCCTTTCAAAGCAAAGGAAATAGTCTGACATACTTGAATGCTCCATCTGCTTTAAAATTATGAATGATTTAACAAACTGATGGACAAAGAACAATGTAAGCTAGCAACATTACTTGATCCTTGGTTTAGCATGACAGAGCTATCAAAGTGCCTGGAAGGTTTATCTTATATAGCATGCTTGTTTCTGTTGTAAAACAAGATATGGAAGGTTTGTCAGTGGATTGTGATAACCCCACTAGTATCCAACCCCTCACTTCCACTCAACATCACCAATCAGCATTGGTACCAGCTCAGCTACAACAGGCACGTTAAAAAGTACTAGACATCAGAGTTATTCACATCCCTAGAGAACAACAGCATTTATGTGTCAAGAGAGCTCTCCATATTGCACATTTTTTACAGCTATCAGAGGGAAGGTGTCACATCAGTTGACACTGATACATTAAAATACTGGAGGCAAAAGAAGCAGATCTGGTCCTGGCTTTCCAGCTTAGCTGTAAAATGGTGAGCTGCCTGACTCTCCGCTGACTGGTGTTTACAGTGAGCTGATTTTTCAGAAAGTTGGAAATAGACAACCTGGGGTCATATATGCACACATTCCCTATATTTGAGGAGTAAGAACATCGTTAGCAATTGCAATGGCTGATGGAATTCAAGGAAACATTTCTAAATAAGATTTAGAGACACCAACGAAACACACAAATAATGATAGCATATTATTTTAACAAGCATGCAGATTTGGGTCTGTGGTAAAATTGCGTTACATTTTCCAGAGTCCTTTTCCAGTGTCAGGACAGTTTTTTAGGTGGTGGGTTTGCTACGAGAGTGAGCCAGAACAATTCTTCAGAGAGCAGATTTTCTGTAAATGAGAGCCAGAGACAAATGTAATTCTATGCAAGCCAGTCAATTAAATTTCAGTCCATCCAGATAAATCACAGGGGGAAACACTCATTTTGCTCAAGCCGGTTAATTGTATTTTATGACCACCTGGGATAACTTCACTTCACATAGATCCATTATTCATCAATATAGAAACTGTGGGCCTCATTACAAGTGTGGCGCTCCGAAAACAAGAGTGCTGGTAAGCTTACCAGCACCCTTGTTTCTGGACCGCCACACTATGAGTCTGCCTGCTGGTGCGGTTCCCGCCAAACAGCTATGACCCTGCCGGGCGTATCGGCCCTGGTAGGCTGAATCATCACAGTAGAAACCGGCACCCTTAGCAACGATGCTGGTGCTTCCATCCCCACTCCCATAGGGGGAGTTACAAAATCTGGCGCCTGACTTCCCTGTGCAACCAGGATTTGTAATGTCCCGGTTGCACCGGGAAGAAAGGCACCTTATTCGTTGTTATGGGGTTGGCGGCAACCCACTGGTCGCATCAGTGGGTTTACCGCCAACCTCATAATGAGGCCCTGTATCTTAAAACAAATGTATCAGAGGTGTGTGGTGACACTATGTCTACTATGATTTACCTTTAACAATTTTTCAAGGTTTGGCTTGCATTCAAGGGATGACCGTTAACACATTTTCAAGGCAAACTTCATACAACACATGATTCTTAGAAAATGTTTAAAGGCATTTCTTTCATACAAGGGATGGCCCTTAACAATTCTTCAAGATGTGACTTGCGTACAAGGGATGACCTTGAACACATTTTCAAGGCGATGCCTTTATACAAGATATTATCCTTAAAATGTTTTCATGGCACTGCTTTCGAACAAGGGATGACCCTTAACAGCTTTTCAAGGAATGGCTTTCGTACAAGCATGTCTCTTATCAATTGTGTAAGGCTCCGATTTCGTACAAGGGATTACCATTAACACTTGTTTAAGGTGCGGCCTTCATAAAAAGGGATGTCCCTTAACAATTTTCCAATGAGTGTTCTTCATGCTAGGGAAGAACTTTAACAATTTTTCAAGATGCGGCTTTCATATAAAATGTGGCCCTTAACAACATTTTAAGACAAGGGATGACCATTAACCATTTTAAGGGTATGGCTTTCTTACAAAGGATGACCTTTGACAATTTTTTAAAGCACAGCTTTCATTCAAGGGATGACCTTTAACCATTTTTTCAGGCACAACTGCCATATAAGAGATTATACTTTACAATTTGTAATCCATGGCTTTCATACAACAATTTTTCATGGCATTCCATTCATACAAGGGTCACCATTAATTGTGTTTCAAAGTGTGGCTTTCGTACATGGGTGACCCCTAACAATTTTTCAAGATGCGACTGTCATACGAGGAGTGGCACCTAACAATTTTGAAAGGCATGGTTTTCATACCAGGGATGGCCAATAACGATTTTTCAACACATGGCTTTGATAAAAGGAATGACCCTTAAATATTTTACAAGGAATGGCTTTCATACAAGGGATGATACTTCACAATCTATCAAGGTGTGAATTTCATGCAAGTGGCAGCCCTTAACAATTTTTCAAGGCACAGCTTTGCCTCAAGGGATAATCCTTAAACATGTTTGAAGGTGCAGTTTTGCTACCTAATATCCATAACAAACTTTAAGAGTGTGGCATTGCTACATGGAATGAGCCCATCTGGGACTTAATATGCCTTTGGATCTCTAGAATATTTGAATAGTGCAAAGAGACCATGAGTTTCTCTCTGGCCGCCAGAAAATAAGTTGTACATGTTTATTACTCAAGATAAATAACTGAATAGCAGGTTAGCCTTAACCTACAGAATTTACGTGATACACCAACCCGATACAGAAAAGATATATCTGTGCAATAAATTAACTAAAACTGAATAAATCATAGGCTATTTATTGGTATAATAAATATTCAAAAAATCCATAGGACAACAAAACAGCACAAAAATATTCCGATACTAAAGCCATATATAGTACCTGAAAAATAAATTCGAATACAAAAACAATCGAAGATCAGACTTTTCAGACCCGCAGACATGCCTACTAGAGGTAATAGATACAAGTTCTATCTTTAATGTATCCTCCCATTCTGTTGCCACACATGAATTGAATGTTCTTAGTCGACGGTTGACTTTTGTACCCACGCAAAACCAGAGCAACATGCAACTGACCAATGTGGTCAAGCAGTGTCTGGTCAAAATGCGACTTAAAGCCCTCTTTTCTAATCAAGACGGTGATAATGAGGTGGGTGTGACCGATTTGAGACCAAAATCTACCTTCACACTCAGTCTGTGATACACCCTACAAGTTATCGTACTTGAAAAATTTATTTTGGCTGAATTGGAAATAAATCATACTTTGTAAATTCAGAGCTTTTAAACGCAATTTGTCTTTGGCTTGATTTCAGGCAATTGAATCTTTTAAAAATTATCCTTCGATCATCATAAAATGAACTGATAAAGGAGGAGGCATGGTGGGGATGGACCTAGATTCTTATGATAAAGAGGTTAACCGCCTATCATCCATTCCAGGCTATTACAAAAAACACAATTATAAGCCGACCAATAGGATCAAAGGATTAATTCAAGATTTAGCAATGAAACGTCTGAAAACTGGCTTATTGTCCAAAAATGAATTTGACTTCATTAACTTTTCAGAATGCAGAACTCACTTTTTCTACATTCTCCCTAAAATGCATAAGGGTGCATTGAATCCCCCTCGACCCCCCAGGACGATATACAGTTTCCAACTGTGGGTCCATCCTGGAACGTTTGTCAGTATATCCTGATTTCTTTCTTCAACCATTAGCCATTTTCACTCCCACTTATTTGAAAGATACAAGTGACGTGATTCACCAAATTGAGGGGTAAACATTTGACCCCGAATGCCATTGTCTTGTCACCATGGACATAGAATTCCTCTACACTAATATCCCCCTAGACACTGATACGAAATACTTGATAGTCAAACTAGACCTCATGTGATTCACACTGAGTTCCTAATTGCATCTCATTTGTCCACATGAAATGTTTTTTCAAGTTTAAAAATGATTACTACACACAATGCAAGGGAACCTCCATGGGCTGGACTTCTGCACCCAATCGAGCAATTTTATTGATGTTGGCCTTTGAAGAGAATACTATTCTTTGCGTCAATTATTCCGTTATAAGAGATATATTGATGATATATTTATCGCATGGGATAACAGTAGATCTTTGGCAACAATGTGACACTTGGATTAATGGTTTCGATGATAACTTACACTTCACATGTGAAAACAATGAAGAAGGCATCCTATTTCTGGATTTGCAGATTATGCATCAGTGCTGACACATTGAAGTGGAGTGATTCCATAAGAAGCCAGATCGTAATACAACAATGCATTTTTCGAGTCAACATTCCAAGAATTTGCGACAAAACCTACCCAGTGATATGTTCCTTTGCATTAGAAGGAATTGTACTTGTGTGGAAAACTTTAATAATCAGGCAGATATGTTACAACAAGTGAGTGAGGTTATCCATCATAACTCATTCAGCAATGTCACAAACGTGCATGCTTTAAAATCGTGAAACCCTGCTTGAGACCTCTTCGAATTCTAAAAAATAAAGATAGTGTTATCAAATTTTGTCAATTTAGCAATGCAATAAAAGGATTGATGTTAAAAAAATGTGCATAATCAAAATACTTATGATTCCACTTTTGTTAAACCTTTGTTTGCTTTATAAAAAGAAAAGAGTCTAAACAACAGTTGGTAAAAGCCTCGAGAAATACCATTATGCAGGCATCTCTGGCTATCCCCAATCTGTGGAATGTATTCCTGACAGACCATGCTCCATGTGGGTCTTGCATGGCATGCAAATTCTCTAAATGTCTAACCTTTTTTACCCATCAGAAGTGCGTCGAAGAAGGAAGCTCACACAAAGGTGGCATGTTGTTGGTTGTAAAGTTTTAATTGTGTATAAAAAGTCCCTCACTGTCCCTATTTCTAAGAGGGCTTACCCTGCCTTAAAACTAATACTGAAAGTGTCAATCAGAATGTTCTTCAAATTAAAACACCACCACCATGCTGTGTCACAACCTACTTCTATCCCTCACACTATAACTAGAGAGATAATCCAACAAATGGTTCCTTCTCCAGAAGAATATCTCCCTTCTCCTGATGCTTGGATAGTGTTCAAAAGAATGTTATCTTCCAACAAAATACATGCCAGGGGTAATGACTCCCTTCCCCTGGCTTGTGGGTTTCATAAAACGTTTACATGATTCCAAATCCAGGAGAATTGCTCCCTTCTGCTGGTGTAGGTTGACACAGTTTCCAATATAATATATGCCAGGGAGAAATACTCCCTTCCCATGGCTTGTGAATTTCACAAAACCTTTACACAATTCCAAATCTAGGAGAATGGCTCCATTATCCTGGTGTATGTTGACACAGTTTACAATAAAACCAGGGGGAATGACTCCCTTCCCTTGGCATCTCTTCAACTCTCAGTTTGGTACCAGGAGAATGCCTTCCTTCTCCTGGTATCGCTCGGCACAGTTCATAACAAGGCCGGGAGAACAACTCCTTTCCCCTGGCGTCTTTCTCACAAGTCTCAGTTCAGTACCAGGATAATGACTCCCTTATCCTATTATTGCTTGGTACAGTTCTGTGGTTATGGCCCTTGGAACATGCATCTATTACTGGATGATATGATATGGCATTTATAACACGCCTGTAGACAAGTGTTTCAAGGCGTGATTCTAGGATGGGATTACACCAGAATAATTCTGAGTCCAAATAACCGGACAAACTCAAGAAGATGGCAAGTTACTGTTTTATTAACAATTATCTAAAACAGGGTCGTTACAACGAACATCAACAGACGTACATTCAATCTCTCAATGATTTCTACAAAAAATACAATTTATATACTTCATTATGCCTCAAAGTGACATCATACTACGTGGCAATAGTAAAAAACCTATCAAGGGTGTCGGGATTGCTTAAGATTGTTATTGGCTGTCCAATATCAGGTGAACAACTTATGCCTACCTCTTCATACATGTAATTTTAAGACAAATCAGTTACCCTGTGTTTCATTGGTTTCTCAAGCTAAAAGGTCCTTCGTTATACAGACTAATACAATTGGTTGGCATGCTTGTGCCATGTCTGGAATGTGGGTACATTGACCTACTCAGCAGAATTCCCATCCATGATCAAGCTGCACTTCACCAGTCAACAGCAAAATGGCTGCGCTGGCTCCTTGGAGCACCATTGCATCAAAACAGCATTTTGCAGATACAAAAGGATGGCTGCACCATCTTGCCAAACACCTATTGGACGAGTTGGAACAGGGAGCACACAGTGAAAGGAGCCAGTGTGTGTTCTTGTGTGCACCAAAAGAAGTGAATTGAAAAGCAGTGCTTCTCTGCTGCTTACTTCCCATTAAAAAGGGAATATTTTACATGAAAAAAGGATGCTGCCCTGATGCTATTTTCATCTGTTCATCATCACACTACTTTTATCAGTGAAACCCTGCCATGCCTACTCATATCCAGATTGTGCTCCAGCACAAGAGAGCCTTATCCCTGAATGACAGCCCACGTCAGGCCAAATCTGAGATATCAAAAGAAGCTTACTTTCAGCCGCACCGGAACACGCTTGACTTTTGAGTTACAAAATGTCACAAATCAATTCTGCAAAAGAGACCCTGGCTCTCTGGGCCTATGTTAATTTCAGTGGATCTCTGTCTTAAACAGATTGCTGCAAAAGAGAAAGTGACTGGGCTGCAGAACAATGTGGGAAATTCAGATGGAACCTTTTGAAAGGAACATGCCAGCAGGCTTCATTGCGTGTTTAAATGTACTTTTGCAAATAAGACAAATAAGAAAAATACTTGTTTTAAAAGTGTATGTTGGATAAGGCCCTGTCCTGGCCTAGCAATGTAAAGGGCTTTGTGCTGGGAAACACATAGTCAATGTTTTATTCAACAGGCTTGCTTCTGATGCAAAACAAAATAAAATAAAATCAAGAAATAATGGCATTGGATAGACTGGGGAAATATGCCCAAACAGGTTTTTCTGCCATGGCTCAAGGGGCATTTGGCTGACAACAGGAGTGGCCTAACCCCCGAAAGAACGAGCCACAATAGATTCTAGGACACCTACCTGTTAACTGCTACCTTTGAAAACTTTGAATGGACCAAGACAAAGAAATGTCACACGCTCGTCAGACATTTCTCTTTGCTTCAGCTTGAGACAATAGATCTGGGACACCAATGTGTGAAGTGGGGGAAGTGGTAATAAATATCCAATCAAACTGGGAAACCCCCATGGCAGCCCAGGGCTGAACTAACATTTGGTGGTAGCCTGAAGAAAAAAATGGTCCCAGTGGAGGACAAAGGCCTCCCATTTTGGTTCTAAAGACTAGTTTATTAATAAAACTTTGAGACTTTTATCTCCGCAATTGGATAATGCAGAAATGCAAAAGTTCACAACCTAGATGCACTTTTGATGGCTGTAATTCAAGATGTGGTAGCCTTCAGTGGCATATAAGGGACAGACATGGCAGAGAATTGGATATTCTGAGGAAAGTGTATATGGTATATAAATTATTAGACAGATGAAACAAAGTCCTACAAATGTGAGAATTGGACTGCCATGCTCTGCGTGAAATATGTTATCTGCCTATGTAATTTGTTAAAGTACCACAACTGTACAAATGTGTAATTTATGTTAAGGTTGATGTTTGGCAAAAAGGACTGTGGGATGACTTTGCACCTCATAAAACACAACCCCATAAACTAGAGGAGGCAACCAACATTGGCTGACCTATCCGGTTCTTGGGGGTAGGTCTAGCTCAGTTCTGCCCATCAATAAACCCGGTGATGTCACCCTCTTTTATATAAAGGGTGGGAGCTCACAGGGACATAACCCTCTCTCCTGAATTTCCAGCGCCTGCGTATCCAGACATTCCAGATCCATCTTTGCAAGATTCTAGGCTTTACTGCAAGGCAAAGCATAGCTGACCCTATCCCAGCAAGGCCAAAGCATAGCTGATCCTATCCCAGCAAGACCAATTCTCCAGAAAACCCCACAAAAATCCCAAATAGCAAAGGGGAAAAGCTGTAGTACCTTGAGGAGCATCATTTGACTGGACCAGCCTTTTGCTCAATACCTGCACACCCGCTGTACCCTTGATATCCAGTGATCAGACATGCCCAGTTGCTTGCTGTTAGGAGTGGCCACCGCTATCCTGTGACCAGAGCTTTTGCATCCAGAACCGGTTAACTGTCCAAATCCCCAAACTCGGGTGTGGATTGTGAGTATTTCCCCATTCCATAGCCACACATAGCCTACCCCATCTTGATACTTTGTCTTTGTTCCACTTTTCAAATAATCCTGTCCATACTCTGATTCCTTGTTAAAACTGTGAGAATTTGCTGTGCATCTTGTCATTAATCTCCAAGCGTTAGCGCCACTTTTCTATTAATTTCTGTCTTGTATAGATCATAAATCCTTAGTCATATTTGGAATAATCATATTAATTCCCTCATAAAGTTGAACGTGGGGTGAAAAGGTTGACGTTGTGAGTCAATCTTGGAACGTATTGTGTCTTTCTTTAACCATATAGTCTAGATAATTTAGTTTAAGTAAAACTTGCCTTTCCTTTTTAAAACCGATTTTCTCTTCTTAACTGCTTTATTTTACCTAAACGGAACCTCATTCCACCTTGAAAATCTCATCCAATTCTTCAGCTACAGTCACTCTTTCACTTCCATAGTGTCCTTGTGATGTGCATTTATCAATCAGCCTAAAAACCGCATTCCGATGCAGTGTATTTTACCCGTTTTAAAAACAAAAACAGTTTTTGACATCTAAAACTGAGAAAGAGAAAATTGCAACTTTTCAACGTGTGAATAGGCTGCCCTGGGTTTTCATTTCAAGTTGCTTTTTGAACTGTATGCCTTTTGTGATACATTGCTTGATAGTTGCTAGTGATATTACATCACTTAGACTGTGATCAAACATATGTACATCATTATTTAAACACACATATAATTAATTATTTGTCAAATCCGGGTGTCATTTTAGGCCACTGCAAAGAGTTTTGCCTCTTATTTTGTGAAGGAAGGTCGGATTATGATTCTGTTTACTGCATAATATGCCTGACTCCTTGCTGCTTACTGCTATCCACTCAGAATTTGATTAATTGTGGGTAGAGGGAAGATTGCAGGGGGAAACCTTAACTCGGTGCTATCTATCCAAATTGAAAAAGTGCTCCTATTCATTTGTTCTTTGGATATGTTCTGGTAGAAGGTTACCCAAGTGTATTTCAGTGGTTTTCATTGTAATTATCACCCCATTGGTGATTGCTGCCCAATATAAAATTCCCACCAACCGTCCTGGTTCATGGTCCATTGTGACCCGGGGTATTTGTAAAAAGGGGGTGTGAGATGGGTCGGGTATTGGCTCAATTCGAATTAGCAGAAAATAAAGAAAAAGCATTCTTATCACGCGCTACATTTAAGGCTAAGGGCGAAGGTCCTGGTCCAGTGTGTGACGCCCGATTGGAATCCATCACAGGAACGTTCAGTTCAATTAGCATCATGTAAGCCAAGACACAGGTGTAGGTTGATAGGACATGAAGCTACCTCACCACCCAATGATCCCAACATATCTCATCACCCATGCCTTCTGCCATGAAATTGTCTTTGGACTTGCAGAGCATTCTCATCCTGGGAATTCACGGGAGTGAGGGCACTCACTATCGTATCTGGAACTCCAAGTTCAAACTCTATTTTCATTCTTGACTCACGTGACAAGAGACCACAATTTGGTTCATTCTGCAGCTTTTAAATGCTTTAAATAAATAAAAACTTGGCACCCTTTGTGTTCTTTCTTGCACCTTAACGTGAGAGGATTCATCCTCGGCGCACTCGTTCTTCTTCAGAGCAGATATCTGACCTCGATTTCTAGGATCTTGATATTAGGCCATACAGCCCCATAATGCAGCTTCAGCAACCTGTTATTCTACTGTCATGGTTTTTCATTCATCTTTCATGGTTTTTGCCTTATTTATTTCATGATATCAATGTCCAGTTTCTATACAATGGCGGCTTTGCCTGCATTCTATTCACTAGTTATAGCTAGTCTACACGACGACTTGATCTATCTTGCGTTTCAGCGTCTGTACATTCTTCATGATTCTGATTTCTGCAGAGCTTTTTATTGTGTAATCTTCTTCTTTTAAACCTTAAGGTTCATGTGATTCTTTAATTTTCTCCTCTAGGATCCATACATCATCTTCATTCAGTATCTCCGGACGTTGTGCATAATTTCTTGTGACGTCATCAGTCTGTCTTCTTCGTTCGTTCTCATATTTCTTCAAGGATCTCCTCGTCGGTACATACGGTTGTCTCAATGGATACCTCCTTCCAAATACTTACTGCTGTATTGGTAATAGCTGGTGCCAGGTAAGGCACAGTCTCATGTCACCAATACAAAGGAGGTAGGGGCCCGGGATCTCCTGTGGATGTATAGATCTGCTCCTCTACAGTTCTTTCTCGCAACCCTCAGCATGGTGCACACTTTGCCACTCTGTTTTGTCATCAGTGGGCTTATGGTCTCTACTGTGATGAGGAAGGTCTCCTCAGATGCTTGGCTTTTGCTGGTTAGGGTCTCCGATTCTTCTCTGGTGGTCAGTGGGATTATGGTCACCACTGCGATGAGGAAGATCTCCTTGGATGCTTGGTCTGTCAGTCTTTGGGTGCCAGACCAATCTAGTTTCTACCCTGTGACCCCTCTGGATTTCTCACACCTCTCGTTACCTTCAAAGGGGGGTTGGCATGACAGGGGGACTTCCTGGGACTGGGGTTCTTCTCTTCAATGCACTAGTCTTCTCTCTTCGGTTTCTGCTGCACCGCTGCGGGTCTGCACTGTTGTCTGCCTATCGGCCCTGCACTCCTGCTTCACGTTCAGTTCTGCATCAGCAGGACCCACTGAGAACCTCTTCCTTGCCTCACTGGTGTCCTCCACTCCTCTCTGACTCTGGTCTGCCAGCAGAGCTTGAAACTCCCACTGGTTTCCATGCCTGTTTCCTCTCCCAGCTGGGTTTGACAGCTTGGTTAGTCCATCGTCTATACTTATACAATGTTGCCAGTCCTGCCCTGGTGGATTGTAAAAGTCCTTTGTTATTGTTGATTACTTATCGTCATGCCTCCTCTAGGCCACCTCATACCAGTACTAGCACAGTCAATGACCTTCATGTCTCCTGTGTTCTTCTTCATAAGAGTACTTTAGGCTTTATTGTGGATACTAAATTTCAAGGAGTAACTGTGTGGTGTGCGCTAGTCCTGAAGGTTACAACCGCTTTGTCTGATGGCCGTAAGTTTACAGCACATGGGGTTCCCTTGAAAAAACACCCTCAAAGTAAACTAAAAAGGAAGTGCTGTCCTGCGCCGAGACCAAATATATATGCTGTCCACAAGTAATATCCATCAATCAATGTCCACACATTACAGGATAATGGATTAAAACAATGTAAACTGTCCACAGATAATGTCCACAAATCAATGTCCACACATTAGCATTGGTGTTCAAGACGATCATTTAGTTATTACAGCCGACACGTGTTTCGACCAATGGGTCGTTCTCAAGGCTGTCATGATGTGATACAAAACATATATATAACAAAAAAGACATAACATTGCCATTGCCAATAACAGAACATATGAATAAGTTACATACCATAATGTATCCATGGCAGTGATGTTCAGGAAAACGGAAGAAACTGAAGTAATATTAACCATAGTGGTGACCACAATCAGTCAGTAATAATAATTAAATAAAGAAACTCTATTAGAAATGAGTGACCGTGCGTTGCCACCTCCAAGCAAAACACCACAAAACGTGTTTGCAAACTGCATGTCAAGCATGCAAGGGTTTTGAAACCAGTGAGTGACACCAAAGACCTATATAAGTGAAAATGAGTTTGTGAAAAATGTTGAATGAATAAAAATATATATATATATATATATATATATATATAAGTTATATATTACATTATAAAACCAAAATAGTAATGGCTAACATGGGAACTTACCCAGTTAGAACCAACCTGTGTAACGTGCAAAAACGAAAATAGAAAGAAAAAAGCACAAGTGCCTCTCGTTAGCAATTAGGGTAACCAATGTACTGAATAATACGAGAGAGCAGCAGTCCCTAATATATATGAAAGGACTTGTTGAATACTCACAGCATGCATATTGTTTAAACCTTCCCATTAATGTCCAAGGTTTAAGTGCTCATAAAAATGTGATGCAATCCGTGGGTCCTAATACCTAGAAAAGCATATTTTGCATAGTTAAAAGCACATCCGTTTCGTGTGCCGTAGCTGAAATGCTGTTCTAAATAGCTAAAGAGCTATTCCAGATGCGTGTCACAAAATGAACTTCTTTATAGTGAAACTTACCAGATACAGATTCTAAAAGGGAAAATTCCCGACGTGCGATCTTAATGGGCGTGCAAGCTGCTTTCCAGCGTTATACAGCAAAGGCTGGTGAAAGCATATAAGGTTCACGTAACGTGATCACGCTGAAACTTCTCACGTGATCAACGTGCATTGATACTACACTGGGAATAGTAGTGCACAAACAAACTGGAGTGTTTAGATTCCCGAACGGATCGACTTATCCTTTACATAAATATGTCCGTGTGTTTGAAAAGTATAGAGTAACTGTAACTGAAAAATTAGATGTGAATGAGTGAAGGCTTCTGGAATGGACTGTTACATGTTATGTGCATAGCGTATTAAAATAATGGGATCGGATGTCGTTGAAAAGCATAATAAAGTGAATACCCGAACATCATAGAATGATGGCATTGGGGTTGAATAGCCTGAATAAAAAGCGATGCATACCTATCACATATACCAATTAAAGTCCAGTGCGTTAGATAATATGGAGCTAATGTATATGCGCCTGTCAGTTGATATAAAAAATGCGATGACCTGCAACAATGATTGAGGTGAGACGTTACCGACCATTTGATAAGGATGTTACCAGTAAGACTCCACTTTGTGGTGTCTCCAGTACATGACAATGCACCATCACTTAAGCATCCTATAACGGATTACCATGCATTACTTGCTAGCAATTGCTCTAAATTATACTCCTCAACCCAAGAATTCACACAATGAGCAGTCAGCATAAAACAAATTATAGATGATCACTGAGTTTTTCATGAAGGGTAATAGACTCTATAGATATTGTACTGGATTGCATGGTATAAAAAATAGAAGTTCAGGAATGTAATATGAAGCATGAAATCAACAACTGTGTACTAACGTGAAAAACACTTATAATAGGTTACCCATTTTGTGATCTGAGTTCAGCCCTATAAGCACACATCGCACCTTGCATATATACTTGGATTCCATTTGCCTTAAACAAAGCTAGATATCACCTCCACGTTGACCCAGTTGGATCTTTTTGAGTCCTATAAACCTGATATCTTTGACTTGATCAAGTTGATGAAACATTTGCCAATGATGAAAGCAGCTTGCATGCCCATTAAGATCGCATGTCAGGAATTTTCCCTTTTAGAATCTGAATCTGGTAAATTTCAATATAAAGAAGTTAATTTTGTGACACGCATCTGGAATAGCACTTTAGCTATTTAGAACAGCATTTCAGCTATAGCACACGAAACGGATGTGCTTTTAACTATGCAAAATATGCTTATCTAGGTATTATGACCCACGGATTGCATCACATTTTTATGAGCACTTAAACTTTGGACATTAATTAAAGTCCTTTCATATATATTAGGGACTGCTGCTCTCTCGTATTATTCAGTACATTGGTCACCCTAATTGCTAACGAGCTACGGCACAGGAAACGGATGTGCTTTAACTATTATTAAAATGTATTATTCAGTACATTGGTCACCCTAATTGCTAATCAGCTACGGCACACGAAACGGATGTGCTTTTAACTATGCAAGATATGCTTTTCTAGGTATTAGGACCCACGGATTGCATCACATTTTTATGAGCACTTAAACCCTTTAATGTCCAACCAAAACAGGTTGGACATTAATGGGAAGGTTATGTCTTTTGTGTTATATATATATATTTTGTATCACATCATGACAGCCTTGAGAACGACCCATTGGTCGAAACACGTGTCGGCTGTAATAACTAAATGATCGTCTTGAACACCAATGCTAATGTGTGGACATTGATTTGTGGACATTATCTGTGGACAGTTTACATTGTTTTAATCCATTAACCTGTAATGTGTGGACATTGATTGATGGATATTACTTGTGGACAGCATATATATTTGGTCTCGGCGCCGGACAGCACTTCCTTTTTAGTTTACTTTGAGTGTGTTTTTTCAAGGGAACCTCATGTGCTGTACACTTGCGGCCATCAGACAAAGCGGTTGTAACCTTCAGGACTAGCGCACACCACACAGTTACTCCTTGAAATTTAGTATCCACAATTTTCCTGTAACAGTGGGTGCTGCTGTCCGGTCACATATAAAGGAACTATTATGGCAGAATATCTTAAGAATAGAGAAGAAGATATAGCGGCTCTGTTTGAGCCCCAAGGGAGTACTCTGAATCCTTTCAAAAGCATCTCCAATACCACTGAGAGCTTAAGCCAGAAATTTGTGAGGTTGGAAAGATTATCTAAAAAAGAGATTAATACATTCTGGGAGCAAGCTTCTCTTAACAACTATTTAGAAACTAAAAAAATGCCAAAGGGACTTAGGATCCTAATATTCCCTAATTTTGATAAACAAGATGATCTTGATCTGGCCAATGAGTGGGAAATAAATTTAGAACAGAGCTCTATTAATATGTTGAAATTACTTATAGAACATGCCAAGAGGGAGCACTCACGCACTCTCACTGCTATTGACGTACTTAAGGAGGAAATTAAGATAATGACCAATCCACAGGAAACTAAAGATAAAAATTACACTAAGATGTATTCGTTTCTAGGTACTTACCAAGATGAAGTTAAATTACGTAAATTCCGTAAATATTTCAGAGATGGCAGAGATTATAGGGAGGATCGTGTATACAGGAAACCGAAGCCCAAGCAGACCATTAATAGGCATTTTAACGAGAGCAGGGTCGAGGAAGCAACTGGGGTCACAGAATCGATAAGCTTGGTGGTGAACATATCTGACAAAATTCTAACGCCGTTAGAATAAAAAGTGCTTAATAGAGGTCTGTCTTTTGCACTGACTATAGGAACTGATTTTGTGGATTTCCAAATAGACCTTTTTAAATTCACTAGAAAATTGAAATTGAAGACGTTTTTTGCAACCCAGGCTAAACAATAAAAATCATGTGAATTAGTGGGCCCACCCAGTATTCATTCTATTAAAGATATTGAGAATATTCATATGCTCTTGTCTTTATCTTCAGAAAAAGAACGATCTATTATAGAGACACGACAGGATTTGGAAGTACATACTCTTTCTTTATCTGTTCAAGAATTGAAATTAAAATCTAAATTTAAACCATTGTTGGCGAGTGATAACATCATTGATACATTTCAGCGAGCAGTGACCAATGATATACACAAATATTTGGACAGTGTGAGGAGTAAATATAAAAAACACAGCTTCGGCAATCTGACAAGAAGGGAACGAGAGGCTTTGAAACAAATGAGACTTGATAACTCCATTGTAATACGTGAAGGTGATAAAGGAGGTAATATTGTGTTATTGAACATCCAGGATTACATTGAAATCAACTGACAGGCGCATATGCATTAGCTCCATATTATCTAACACACTGGACTTTAATCAGTATATGCGATAGGTGTGCATCGCTTTTTATTCAGGCTATTCAACCCCAATGCCATCATTCTATGATGTTCGGGTATTCACTTTATTATGCTTTTCAACGACATCTGATCCCATTATTTTAATACGCTATGCACATAACATGTAAAAGTCCATTCCAGAAGCCTTCACTCATTCACATCTAATTTTTCAGTTACAGTTACTCTACACTTTTGAAAAACACGGACATATTTATGAAAAGGATAGGTCGATCCTTTCGGGAATCTAAACACTCCAGTTCGTTTGTGCACTACTATTCCCAAGGACACTTGCAGTGTAGTATCAATGCACGTTGATCACGTGAGAGGTTTCAGCGTGATCACGTTACGTGAACTTTACATGCTTTCACCGGCCTTTGCTGTATAACGTTGGAAAGCAGCTTGCACGCCCATTAAGATGGAATGTCAGGAATTTTCCCTTTTAGAATCTGTATCTCGTAAGTTTCATTATAAAGAAGTTCATTTTGTGACACGCATCTGGAATAGCACTTTAGCTATTTAGAACAGCATTTCAGATATGGCACACGAAACGGATGTGCTTTTAACTATGCAAAATATGCTTTTCTAGGTATTAGGACCCACGGATTGCATCACATTTTTATGAGCACTTAAACCTTGGACATTAACGGGAAGGTTTAAACAATATGCATGCTATGAGTATTCAACAAGTCCTTTCATATATATTAGGGACTGCTGCTCTCTCGTAGTATTCAGTACATTGGTCACCCTAATTACTAACCAGAGGCACTTGTGCTTTTTTCTTTCTATTTTCGTTTTTACACATTACACATATTGGTTCTAACTGGGTAAATTCCCATGTTAGCCATTACTATTTTGGTTTTACAACGTAATATATAACTATATATATATATTTTTTATTCATTCAACATTTTTCACAAACTCATTTTCACTTATATAGGTCTTTGGTGTCACTCACTGGTTTCAAAACACTTGCATGCTTGACATGCAGTTTGCAAACACGTTTTGTGGTGTTTTGCTTGGAGGTGGCAACACACGGTCACTCATTTCTAATAGAGTTTCTTTATTTAATTATTATTACTGACTGATTATGGTCACTACTATGGTTGATATTAATTAATTTTCTTCCGTTTTCCTCAACATCACTGCCATGGATACATTTTGGTATGTAACTTATTCATATGTTCTGTTATTGGCAATTGCAGTGTTATGTCTTTTATATATATATGTTTTGTATCACATCATGACAGCCTTGAGAACGACCCATTGGTCGAAACACGTGTCGGCTGTAATAACTAAATGATCGTCTTGAACACCAATGCTAATGTGTGGACATTGATTTGTGGACATTATCTGTGGACAGTTTACATTGTTTTAATCTATTAACCTGTAATGTGTGGACATTGATTGATGGATATTACTTGTGGACAGCATATATATTTGGTCTCGGCGCAGGACAGCACTTCCTTTTTAGTTTACTTTAGGCTTTAGCTTTACCCTCTTTATTACAGAAATACAGAGGTTTACTTCTATAAAATTGTACTGAACAGTGGGGAAGGCTAGGGAATGTTGGGGAGTCACAATATTCTTTGGGCTGCACCCCACATGTTCATCCTTATCCCCACAGGGGGAGTCCCTCGTCATGAAGTGCTTCCACATTAAACCACACCTAGCGGGACTATTGGGTATCGGCTGCACCTCCCGAGCCTCATGGAAAAGGGCCCCCCTTGCAGAGAAGTGACGACACCTTGTGAATCATCAGACCATGAAAGAAGAAAATGAGAACTTCAAACTTTCACGACATGTAAAACAAAATGTTTTATTTGTGCCATTATATGCCCATGCCAGAAGTTATATGTGGCCAAAACTACTTATCGTGTGCATCTTCTAATTAACAAGACAGGGCTTATTAGTTATGCGTAGAACGATTTCCAAACTTGTGGTCCGTACACAGGGGCATTCATGCCAGTGCTCTAATGTTCAATGTTTATACGAGGCTCCATCCAGCATGCAGGTTTTGCACAGTGTGCAGTCCGTCCCTTCTAGACAAGCAATGCAGGATAAAGGTTGAGCAGCAAGCGTGCACCCATTCCTTCAGTTATGCAGTGTCCAGGTAAAGCATATTCTGTTTTCAACTGCCTTTATGATTACTCCAGTCATTGGATATCGATATTTGGCTTCAAAGTGCCACACACCTTCCCCAAATGACTGATTTCATTTATTTCAGATCCTTTTACCAACTTTGTCCTTGTCACTGTTGTGCATTTTTTCAGGATTCCCAGTGGACATAGCCCATTAAATACAGTGAGCGTCATTACCAGCATGCCGTTAGCCGTGCATGTATGGCAGGCACTGCTACCGCCATGCTCGCTACTGGCACCGCCTCCCGCGATTGGGCAATAACCGGCCCATTACGAGATGAAGGCGCCGGTAATTGCCCATTCGCGGGAGGGGATAATGCCGGGCTTCCGATCCCCATTCTGCCCCATAGGGCACAATGGGGATTGGGAGCATGGCTGCACCGCCACCGTTTTTAACGGTGCCAGTGCAATCACGTGTTCTGCTCGCCGGTGCAGCACAGCGCTGTCAGGAACCTGCGAGGGAAACTTGGAATAAGGCGGTACGGTATGGACAGTGCTAGTGCCATAGCGGCACCGTCCATACCGTACCGCCAGGGTCGTAATGAGGCCCAGTGTCTATACTGTTCTCCTTTACAGGTCGAATTATTCATCACTCTGGATAAATGGACATACATTTTGGGATGTGAAATGAATGTCAAATTATATATCCTTATTATTTTTATTAATGTCTCTTTAAATAATTTCGTGAGACACCAACATTCCATCTAAAGAAGAGTACAACATCCTTACATCGACAATCTTTTTTTCGATGGGTTTTTTAACAAATAGTTTTCAATGAAAAAACTCATCTAAAATGTAGGGGGGTGGGAAAGTGTATTTAAGGGGTGGGGGGCTGGGAATAGTGACAAACCATAAGGGATGGGTGTTTGGGGGTGCAACCCCCAAAAATAAAAATAAATCAATTTCAATTCGTTTTTTCATTAAAAAATATTTGTTAAAAAATCCATTGAAATAACGACTGTCGATGAAATGACATAGAACTCTAAAGAAGTAACTCACTTCACAATATCATTGTTTTTTTTTAGGAACTTTCACCATGAGCAAGATGTGCTCATTCAGCATATGATGAAACCGGTTGGTGTTGGCACCACAAATATTGACAATGGCGCAAAAACAATATTAATGTGTTCACAATTGTATGGTTTGTTGCCGTGGATGCTATTGTTGGGCTGGGGGATGATCGGCAATCTTTGCACTTTTTTCCTACACTTCTTGCACTTTCTGTCGGAGTTGGATGAATTTTGTATTTTTGTATGTATATTCATGAAATTATATGACACTTTGTATTTTAACTGAGCATCTCATGTGATTTGTATTAGATTTATTTTGTATTAGAAATTCTTTTTCCTGTACTATATATTTTCTATCGGAATATTGTTGTGGGGTTTTGTTGTACTATGAATTTTGAGAATATTTATAATACCAATAATAAAACTATGATTCATGCATGAGCAGTTAATTTATTCCAAGATGTAACTTTTCTGCATCACTCAAGATGGTCACTGACATTTGTATGTTACTCAGAAGAAAGTAATCAGAAAATGATTAGCTTAAAAAACAATAATAATAACAATTTCTACAGAGGTGGGAGGTGGGAGGAATCCAGCATTCAACACTGCATAAACTGGGATTTCATTTTAGGGGTTACATGTATTTTGTATTTATTTTTGGTGGGGTTTTTTATTAATGTACTATTTTCTATTTTTAGGTAACCGATAAAAACTAGACAGTTAAAGCTTGAACAATAAACAACTAGGACACATTCATTGAGCCTGGCTAACTTGGTTCTCCAATGCAGCAGACTGGAAGCACTTCAGGTCTGTCACTCTGACATCACCCTTCTTTCACACTGTACCCTGACAATACTGTATGGCAAATGTTGCAGACCTGGAGAGAAGTCCAGGACAGCTGGCAAACCCAACTTTGCAAGTGCAGAGTTAACATGCCGGTAATACTGTTTGCTGGCACATTACCACACCGGCAAAGTACGAGTTTGCCGGTAATGGGGCCTGATTTATCTCCATCTAAGAGCTGGAGATAAGTCAGGCCCCTTACCAGCAAAAATTTCCGGTATTAACGGCACTGGAATTACTGGTGACGGTAATACCGGCAACTCCCCCCCATTGAATCCTATGGCACTCCATGGAATGGGGAGCAACTACCTTTCCTGGCACTTGTAATCTGCCGGTAAATCCCACAGACCAAAAGCCGGTAACGGTAATTACGCTTGGTGGTATCCCACCGGATCTATCGGCGGGATACCACCAAAAATGTAATGAGGCCCCCTGTGCCCTTCTGCAGTGGGCATGGGGAGGAACCTTCAATGAGAGCGGTTTTGGGCCACTACTTGTGTGGATAGGAATGCTATTTTGCAGCTTCGGCAGAGACACCTTCAGAGATGTTGGGCCTCATTACGACCCTGGAGGTAGCCATGGCGCTATTTGCGGCATGGCTACCCCCATTCTGGGTACCGGGTCTGGGTTCCTGGAATGGGGAACTACCGGGCCATTCCGACCTTGGATGGCCCAGTATTTCCCCATTCCAGAAACCCAGACCCTGTACATCCCCATTCTCATTCGAGCCCAATAGGGCTCAATGGGAATGGGGAGAATGCAAAAAACGGGCCCGCTAATGACGGGTCCGTTGTTTGCATCCTGGTCTGCTCGCGGGACCCGCTAAGGACACCTGGTTTTACCAAGCATCTTACCGGGTCCCGCGAGCAAACCTCGTAATGAGACGGTAGGGGTTTAATGGGGCCGGAAGCTCTACCGGCCCTGTTAAATCCGTACCGCCAGGGTCGTAATGAGGCCCCTTGACATTGTGTGTCCTACCCAGGTGCCTCAGCAGTATTGTGGTGGTAAAATTGGAGACTTTTCCCTGGCTAGGCACCCCTCCCCCCCACAAATATGGCTTTCCACCCATGCAGCCTTTTTGTGCGTGCTTCCCCTGTGGCAGTGCTGAAGTATCGCCATGCCCCTGACATTGAGCCAGTTTTTGGACCCACCTCCCCTGAGGTTTAGAGTCTTCCTGTGTCCACAACCTCAGCTGCAGAAGAGGTGTGGCTGGTGGAGCCTGCTGTGCTTCATACTTCAAGAGCCAACAAGCTTTTCCCCAGCCTACCATCTCACCACGAAAGTTCCATACCACCTATGGTGCCTTTTAGTTGGGGGTCCTCCTATGGCAGCACTGAAGTATCGCCTTCCCCCTGAACGTGAACCACTTTTTGCACTGCAGGTGTGGCTGATGGAGGCTGCTGCACTTCAACAGCCTGAGGCAGTGGCTGCTGCTGCACTTGACCTGCCATCTTCTCCTGGGTGGGGCAGTGGAGGAAAGCAGCCTCTTCTGCAATTCATACTTCCTCTTGACCCCGTCAGCTCCAGCAGCCCCTTCCCTTTCTCCATTTTGCCCAAAAAGTCAAATAAAGCACACCCTCAAAAACACACACACATATGCAGCAGAGCTTCATATTTCTGTGTGATCTGTCTCTCACTCTCAGACTCCACCCAAAGGCAGAAAGAGGAAACAGTAAACAGGAAACAAGAGGTTTGTATTTGTTTCACTTTCTCTTACTAGGTGAAGCTGATTCAGAACAGCTTGAATTAATAGTTTCCTATAGCTCAAAAAACATTGAGCTGATTCGAATCAGTACGTCTTTTGTTTGAGAAAGCTTAATCATGTCTGGTGCGAGCTGAATTGTTGCTTTATTGACTCGGCTCGATTCTACTCATGAGCCACCACTATGTAGGCTCAATGGCAAGAGGCGAGTAGAACTATTTTGTTTTTAATTTTGGGAGCCGTCATGCGGGCTAAGTACTTCAAGTCTTACCCATCCCTAATTTGAACATCAAGCACAGAAGGGCTGCCCTATAGCATAGACGTATTTCTCCAATAGGCGCGTCGAGAGAATGAACAATCTTGGTTGCAATTGGGCAGAACCCTTTGTGTTGGTGGGGTGTGGGATATTGGGGAGAAACTAAATCTAGTGAGACTGTATTAAAAAGCAAGAACTGAAAATGATATGGGTGATATTTTAAGAAATGTGAATCAGAGGGAGTGTTAGGATAGCAAACCTGGTGTAGAAACCAAGGAGTTGCATATAGACAATGTGGTTAGTTTTGGATTCCAAGTTTGTGCCAAAGGGTCTCCACAAATACAGGCCACCAACCAGGGTAAACAAATAAAGAAAGAGGAGTTTCATCTTAGAGAACGGCAATGATGGCGCATAAATAACATTGTAAAAGAAAAGCATACATTAAGAAATATGAAGTGGGGTTGGGAAGATGGAAGGAAGTCGATGATTGAAATGCCAGTAGGAGAGTTGCTCAGGGCTTCCACATAACTCCAGGAAACGAGAGACGCCAACGAGATCTCACGATTACTAGGCGAGCTGGGCATGTGGTCAATAACCTGTTATGCACATGTTTATTGCATTTGTGTATATGGGTGGGACATATGCTACCTTATCAAAGTTGGTTTTGCAAGTATTTTATTATATTTGGAGGAGGAGGAGGGGTGCCGATCTTCACTAAAGTTATGTGTCATCTGATGACTTTTCACAGGACCTTAGTGTGTCATGAAACACTTGTGTACAGGTGTGTTATAAATGTTGTATCATATCATGAGAAGACCCACCATACTTAATACTGGCTGCCAGATCATTCCTGACCATTTGCAGATGGTGCTGGGTCCAACAAGAGTACTCAATTCAAGAAAGCATCTCTCTATTTCAGTTTGGTGTGTACATTGTGACTGATATATACCTCTAATTGATAGCTCTACATTGCTGTTTTGTTGTTATGTATCTTTGGGATTCATTAGAAATTCTTCTATGATTTTGGAATCACACCCTCGAATTCAAGGGGACCAGGGTGGAGAGTAATACAATGAGTGCATGCCGATCAAAGCACTTGCATAATTGTAATGCAGACTTAATTTTCACAATAATTTTTTATTTCAAAGTACTACAATAAGGGAGGGTGGGATTGTTATGCCCCGTAGACCTAACCCTGATACGTTACATGTTAAAATCCTGACAGGGCAGCACGCCCTTTCATCCTTTGCAGACCAATAATGTAAGGCCATTCATTTGGTGTAAATATTCATTATGATCAGTGATGTTGGGTTGTTTCTGGGGAAGGCAGTGTGTTTTTCTTTTCAGTTAACGACTGATTCATTGATCGCTAAAGGATAAAGTAAGGCTATTCGCTGATTGTGCATGCTTTAAAAACAGGCGTTGATATGATTGGGATATCAGGTGATATTATCCCCATACATATATGGTCGCCATACATAATGTCACCGGGAAATAATCATGGCAACATTATATATGGTGACCATATATATGCTGTCAAGGAGAGAAGGGGTTGCAAGGGTACCCTCCATCCCCCTTGAGAAAAAAAAGGTTTTGAGGGTTGCGTGACTGTCCCCCGCATGTTCAATGTAATAATGTCCCTGCAAGAAAAGGCAATTTTCTAGCGATTTTCTTTCAAGGCAACAATTTTGCAGGGACCATGATTGGTGATGTTGGGTGTCGCTGGGGAAGGGAGTGTGCACTTCGTTTCAAGTCAATACTGCTTCATTTGAGCTCATATTTCAAGTTCCCAGAGTTTAAAAAAAGGTACGCCTATCTTAACATCTTTTTTCATGCCCTGGGGCATGTTTGTGATTTTTGAAAGAACAGGAGATATGTTTCTGCCTCCCTTTTCCTCTCCGCCACCAAAGACCGCTTGGGTTTACCCCAGCATGATAATTTCATACTGGTGTAAAATCCACAAATTGGTGCAAATTGGTTCCATAGGAATCGATTGTCAATGCGGCATCCCATGTGTAAAAGGTAGGCAGCAATTACTCAATTTGCACTGGCAAGTGATCAGGGAGGTGCAAAGGTGATTTTGATAGCTTTTTACACCTAGCTTTTACACTTCATAGTGCAAAGTGACAAAAATTGCATGGAGGGCAACTAAGTGCAAATATAACAGGTCCCCTCAGTGCAATGCACGCATATGACAATGATTGTTTATTTTGTTTTATTTTATTGTCTAAAACGCAGACCGAGCTCGAGAGCAGCGCAGCACTGTACAGAGTGTGGGTAGCTGGCATTTGGGCTGACATCTTTTAACAGTAGCGCAGTACTGTGAGATCTGTGTATTGGTATGTGCGTCAATTGGAATTAGTCCTTGGTTAGGTGTTGTTGAAAGAGCCATGTTTTGAGAGATTTGCAAAATTGGAGAATTGTGGGGGCATTCCGAGCCGACCCTGGGATCGAGTTCCAGGGCGTGGGTGCATGACAAGAGAAGGATTGTTTGCCGGCCCTCTCTTTGCAGACGAGTTGTTATTTAAGCCAGATTGTCTATTTACTGCTCAAGGAGCGTGTGCCACCAGATATGTGATATGATATGATAGTCTATTTATATAGCGCCTATACACAATGTGTTTCAAAGCGCTTCAAGGCAAGTGAGGGAACAAGGGAAAATACAATGACATTCTTACAGGCCATGAACAGTAAGGATGTGAAATCAACTATCGTATTCGGCCCAACGACATTTCAGATGGTGCAAGAGCTAAGACATAGATAAGGAAGGGAGGGGGAGAGTGGGAAGGACATGGAAACAGACAGGAGACTACCGTTCTAGGCCTGATGGCATTTCTGGTAGAGCCAGAGAAAAACAAAAGATGAGAGAGAGGGGTGCAGAAAGGGAGGGTAGGAACAAAACAAGTGACTATCGTACTAGGCTTGACAACTTTTCAGATAGTGCTGGAGGGGGGTGCAATTAAGGGGATGGGGAGAAGACAGAGGAGGTTGCTATCATACTAGATCCAGGGACAATTCTGATAGAGTAAAAGCATGAAAGAAAGTAAGGGGAGGAGGGGAGGAGATAGGAACAGGGGGAAAGGGAGAGGAGGAGAGAACAGAGAGTAAGCAGTCAAAAATAGTAGAGAAACAAGAGGGAAGAGCAAATACAATTGCAGAAGTCAGTAGTAACACTCAATTTTGCAAGCCAGGATACAAGATGAAGATGAGAACAGCATGATTCAAGGCCACCATGAGTACAAGATGCAAAGGAGGTCCAGCATGAGAGTTGAGAAAGAGTGACGCACCGTGAATCAATGACATGCATAAAAGTCAAATCCTGCATTGGCCAGAAGACGGTGATGGTGAAACCAGAATGTATCAGGACAGGCTCTTCCACACGTAGGCTGGTGGGGGCAGGGGGAGGAGGTTAGAAGAATCAAGCAACACAGACAACACCTGTGTGCGAGAAGGGCGGTGCACAAGGGAACATCAAAAGCGGACCAGAGGGGGTGGGGATGGACTGTGGCGACAGAGGGAGTAAACACATGTTGGTGCAGGCTTACCTGCTGTCTGAGCAGGGGGTCGGGCCCTGGGTCCTCCTGGTCTGAACAGGTCCAAACAGGAAATGCCCTTTTCTTTGTCTGCCCTTTGTATTCGGATGCCCGGGCGAAAGACGCCCGTGATCTAAGAGTCAAGAGCAGGAAGGAAAAGGCAGTGCTAAGAAGGTGAGTGGTGCTTAGGCCAAGTAACCAAGACCCACTTGCACCTGCCCCCCATCTGCAAAGGAAAAGAGGCTGGAGGGCTCCTTAAGTAGGGAAAAAGAGTGGCAACCAGGAAGGCACCAGGTGGGTAGGGCTTGCTAAGTGGGGAAAAAGAGCGTCAACCAGGAAGGCATCAGGTGGGTGGGGCTTAGGCCAGGTTACCTAGACCCACTTGCACCTGCTCCCCATCTGCAAAGGAAAAGAGGCTGGAGGGCTCCTTAAGTAGGGAAAAAGAGCAGCAACCAGGAAGGCTCCAGGTGGGCAGGGCTTGCTAATTGGGGAAAAAGAGCAGCAACCAGGAAGGCACCAGGTGTGCGGGTCTTGCTAAGTGGGGAAAAAGAGCAGCAACCAGGAAGGCACTAGGTGGGTGGGGCTTAGGCTATGTGACCTAGACTCACTTGCACCTGATCCCCATCTGCAAAGTAAAAGAGGCTGGAGGGCTCCTTAAGTAGGGAAAAAGAGTTGCAACCAAGAAGGCACCAGGTGGGTAGGGCTTGCTAAGTGGGGAAAAAGAGCGGCAACCAGGAAGGCATCAGGTGGGTGGGGTTTAGGCCAGATGACCTAGACCCACTTGCATCTGCTCCCCATCTGCAATGGAAAAGAGGCTGGAGGGCTCCTTAAGTAGGGAAGAAGAGCAGCAACCAGGAAGGCACCAGGTGGGTGGAGCTTAGGCCAGGTGACTTAGACCCACTTGCACCTGCTCCCCATCTTCAAAGGAAAAGAGGCTGGAGGGCTCCTTAAGTAGGGAAAAAGAGCAGCAACCAGGAAGGCACCAGGTGGGCAGGGCTTGCTAAGTGGGGAAAAAGACGGGCAACTAGGAAGGCACCATGTGGGTTGGGCTTAGGCCTGGTGACCTAGACACACTTGCACCTGCTCCCCATCTGCAAAGGAAAATAGGCTGTAGGGTTCCTTAAGTAAGGGAAAAGATCGGCAACCAGGAAGGCACCAGGTGGGTGGGGCTTGCTAAGTGGGGAAAAAGAGTTGCAACCAGGAAGGCACCAGCTTGCATATGCTCCCCATCTGCAAAGGAAATGAGGCTGGAGGGCTCCTCCTTAAGTAAGGAAAAGAGCGGCAACCAGGAAGGCACCAGGTGGGTGGGGCTTGCTAAGTGGAGAAAAAGATCAGCAACCAGGAAGACACCAGGTGGGTGGGGCTTAGGCCAGGTGACCTAGACCCACTTGCACCTGCTCCCCATCTGCCAATGTGGAGCTTAGTCGCCAGGTACGCTTGCTTCTCAAGATTGGTTTGTAGATTATAAATACAGTCTTGAACAATATCCTTGCTTGGAGTGGAAGCCAATTTAGTTCGAGAAGGATGGGGGTAATTCAGTCAAATTTCCATGCTCCAATAATAAGACATGCTCCAGCCTGGTGGACTGACTTTAGGGGAGTCAAGTGAGCTGTTGAGAGCCCTGGCAGGAGAGCATTTCCCCCATCAATGTGTGAGACCAGAAGGGCCTGCACTAAGTTCCGGAAGTCCTGCTGCAGGGTGAAGGGTTTGACTTTTCGAGAGGTAGAGATTCTGAGCCAGGATATTTGGGCCTTCTTGGCTATATGTTTCTGGAGGGACAGATTGCTGTCAATGATGAAGCCCAATGAATTTGCTGATTCTGAGAGTTGTAGATCAAATCCTTCTAAGCGCATATCATTGAGCCCTTATTGGACAAGATGTTTTTTAGCAGGCAGACCGATGAGGATGAATTCAGTCTTGGATGGGTTTAGTTTGAGGTAGGCAGTCAACATCCAGGACTGGATGTTGGCTAGGTAATCGCAGAGACGAATGATGTCCAGCTTGCTATTTACTCTCATGTACAACTGAGTATCATCTACATATTGGTGAATGGCTGCATCAGGGATCTTTGAGGAGAGTGCCCAGAGGCTCCATGAAAAGGTTAAAAAGCATTGGTGAGAGGATGGAGTCTTGGGGGAATCCACAGGAGACCTTGATTTGGTTCGAACACAACAAGTTCATCTGGGCAGTCTGGTGTCTTCCTGTAGGACAGTGCCAGAGAAGCCCATCCTGTCAGCAAGGAGGAGAGAAGGGCGCTGTGTCAAATGCAGCTGAGAGGTCAAGAATGATGATTAGGCATGAGTCGCCCTTATCCAGGATCTGGAGAGCATCATCTACCACTTGGATGGTGGCTGTCGCGATGCTCCACTTTGGGTGGAACACTGACTGGCTCATTTAGGAGGTCGAGTTGTTTGATTCCTGCGAGTAATTGTGTAGCAACTACTTTTTCCAAGATTTTGTCAGTAAAAGGGAGGTTCACAATGGGCCTGTAGTTGGCCAGTTCGCCTGGATCTAAGATCTTTTTTTTTCCAAAAGACGTCGTATGAGACCAGTCCTGAGGGTGTCCGGGAATGATCTTTCAGGGACGGAGGCATTAATGATGCTTAGAAGCGAATTGAGCACTGCGCCCGTCAATTGTTAATGATAGAGGCTGGAATTATATCGCCAGAGTAAGAAGTAGGTTTGAGGGACACTATCATTTTTAGGCCATCTAGGGGAAAGAGAGGAGAGAATTCGGTCCAGAGGGTTGCATGCTAGGCTGCGAGGGATGCTAATGATGTGAGAGGTTGATTCAATGGTCTCTCAGATTTTGCCTCTTTTTTTCAATAAATATTTGGTTGATTCTGTCGTATTTATCCTGAGTTGCTGGTACCTCACGGTGGGGTCAGGGTCTGGTACAATGCTTTGCTCCTTCAAAGTGGCCTTTGCTCCTGTTATAGGCTGCTCCAATGGTGAGGGAGAAGTAGGTCTCCCAAGTTATGGTTTATGTGCCACCATTTTTCTAAGGCACTGATTGAGCATTTGTCGGAGGCTAGCTCGGGGTTGTAAAATGGGTTGGATGGTGTGATCTTAGTTTGTCTGGATCCTAGGGGGGCATGAGTGTCCACCAGTTTCATAGCAGAGTTGTTGAATAATTCTAGGAGGCTCAAGGCATTCCTTTTGGCGGGGAAGTTTGCTTCTAGCTCATTGACCGGGAAGGTTTTGAATGAGCAGTGTTGACTGAGGGGGCATTTAGCCTGACCTTTGTGAGCTGCAGTCGAGTGTATGACTGATAATGGGATGGCAGCATAGTCAGACCAGTCAAGTAGGATAGTGTCTGCACAGGTGATGCCGGGTGATGATATGAAGACTAAATCTAGGGTGTTAGCTTTGTTGTGTGTGGGGGAGAACACAATTTGCAGAAGGTCCATGTAAGCAGTCAGTGTGAAAAGCATGCTTGAAGTGTGGTTGTCAGCCTGTGACTCCGGGACTTTGAAATCACAGAGAAAGACATTATTTGAAAGTGTTAATTTGGCAGCTGAGAATTCTTTGGAGATGTCTGCAATGAAAGAGTTTCTCCTCTTGGGTGGTATATAGATGAGGTGGAAGGTGATGGACTCCTAGTTTGATTTATGTAACTGGCACGCGAGTGATTCAAATGAGCTTGTTCTGGTAAAGAGGATGATGGAGCATGGCAAATCTCTGCTGTGGATGATTACCCCTCCGCCTCCTGCCCTTCCTGGCCGGTCGGCATGTTGTATACAGTAGCCTTGCGGTAGGAGTATGTCGAACACATGTGGGGAGGATGGGGTAAACCATATTTTAGTGATGAACAGGGCATCACGTTTGTTGTATGAGATGAGGTCAGCTATCGCTGCAGCATGAGTGACTGCTGAGCGAGCATTGTTCAACATGAGCGGGCGTGTGCATGTGGTCCGTGGATGGTGGATGGGGGCAAGGGCAATATTGATGAGGTTCGCTAGAGTAGCTTACAGGGGCTGCCTAGGGCACTTGGCCATTCGAACCCTAGTGAGAGTGGGGATGGACTGTGGACAGAGGAGACACATGGTGATGTCTTTTGGTGAATAGCAGTAGTAGTAGAGTAATCATGGGCTTCATTGAGTTCATGATGTTTTTAGCATCTGGAATACAATGCATGTCCATCTAAATTACATCGAGGTGCTTTTCCGAGCTCAAGTTCAATGCTAATTTCTTGAAAATCTTAACATACTGAAAAGAAAGCTGCGATGCTCTGTGCATGTCCATGAATAAAACTCTCCTTTATGTCACTTGACAGCTGCTCTTTCACTGGCAAACAAGGAATCTTTATAAGGTGAGATTATGTAATTTGCATTTAAAGCCACGCTATTGCTGTACCACCTCCAATGCAGTGTGATTTGTGTTGCAAATTGTGTATTTAGCTATTTACTATCTGGTTTCATATAGTGCCAGAATTCTACCTTACTCTAACTTCATAGTACGCAAATACACAAACAGATACATTTAAGAGGCGGTGATGGCAAGGTGTTCTACTGTAATACAAGTTGAAGAAACTCATCAGGCATCCATTCCACAGTTAACCATATTGTAATTGAGAGCACCATATAAGCACATAATTCTTTTTTTTCACCCAAAATTAATGTTTTATCGATATATATTGCCAATTGCCAATATTTTGGCAGCAAACTCTCCCTGTGATGTGCAAAGTACAACCGGATAAGATGCGGTAAGCTGATTCAGCACTGCATCCATCACTGTCATTCAATAGGAGTCACCAGACCTGCACATGCATGCCATTCCACACCGCAGACAGGCACATGATTCCCTGGTACATAAGTGCTAGGTCCACATCATATTCAGAATATTGGTGGGCTAATGGTTAGAATACATGGCCGGGAAAGCAAGCAGCCAATACGTGCTGGGCTTGAACCCCAGTACTGATGCTCTCAATTAACTTTCCTTTTTACTTTTTTTTGTTAATTTAACACATATAAAAAGGTGAAGCGCTATACATAAAATTATATTTTTGCCAGCATACACACTAAATGTACAGTATGTACTTAAGATTGGATGAGCCCCATCAGGCAGGGTGTTGATAGCATTAATTTACTCTGTTTGAACCTTCCTAGACAACCAATGCTCCAAGAGAAACTGGCAACGGCACATTTATGTACTCCTTTCACCTGTCAAATATCACCCTTCCTTATGACCAATGCTCTTTTCATTATATTTCGTCCATCTCTAATAGTCAGGTTAAAAACTCCATCATATCTGTTTAATGAAAGGGTGAAGTTTTCATTGGCCAGTTATCAGGCCACTGTTATGCGTATGTTTGGATTTAACGGTCTGAAGGTGTAAATATTTTAGTGAGACAATGGGCCTCATTATGAGTCCGGCGGTAGCCGTGCCGGTAAAAACAGGACGGTTGTCACCAGAGTAATTTTTTTTCCGGTGCCGGGCAATGGGGACTCTCCGGGGCATTACAACCCCGGCGGTCCTGGTAATTCCCTATTGCTGGGCGCCGGAAATAATTACTCCCCATTCCCATTCGAGTCCCATTGTACTCAATGGGAATGGGGAGGACGAATGCAGCGGCACGATTCATCAATGGTGCCGGTGCATCCATCAAGGTCTGCGAGGGGGTGCCGTTCCTCCCGCCAGGTCAGACTTTGCAGGCTGGAAGACACCCACTCGCAGAACTCGTAGTTTGCCGGTCCGGTAACAAAGGTGCCGGTAGCTTACCAGCACCGTTGTTACCGGACCAGCAACCTTGTAATCAGGCCCAATATATGGGAGCCCTTGTTCAGTAACAAACACACACACTTCATGTTTTAAAATGTTGTTTTAATTGATTGCCCACATTGTGACATAGCAACCAAATGCATTGAACTTGTGTTCATTTTAATAATGGTGTGGGCAATTCCCTTCTTGCCATCTGCTTTTCTCAATTTCCCTCCCAGCGTTTCCAGATGTTGCACTTTTACCCCTTCCCCATGCCCATTCCTCCATAACCCCCCCCCATGATATAGTGGTTTAAGGTTTTCCAGATGTTGCTCATCTCTCTGTGTGTTTGCCCACACTGTGGACAATATCAAGGCAGTTTGGGATCTTGGATTAATCCAAATGCATATTTCAATCTTGGCTTTTCCTTTGACCATCAATTGGATTGTGGGAATTGTAGTCTTAGCTCATTTCATTTGAATGGATTAGCCTAAAGTCAGGCAGTGGGCGGCATGGGGTATAATATAAGATATGTCTTAAAGAGTAAAAGAAGAACCTCAGCTTTGCCCAGCCTACCTGGATCTTATAAGTGTGTGTGGACTGTTAACTAATCTCCTTTTGAAATACTAGTATACAAATATTAGTATTTATTAAGTCTTTACTGTACAGTGGAGTAAGTAAATAAGCACTAAGGTGCAGATTCAGGCATTGGCTTTGGTAGCCTTGGGGAACTGATGAATTGACATTCAGGTACTCCCACCCACTCTCAAAATTGCCAACTGTATGCGGTTGTCAATGTTGTTCATGTAGGTGCAGAATTGATTGAATTTATTGAATTCTTCTAGTGTACCGGTCCAAATTCCAAAGATGTCATCTATGTACCTTTCCCAATATTTTACATAGTAATGCCAAACTTGGTGGTGTAAGATGTGATCAATCAATCAATTCTGCACCTACATGAACAACATCGATGACTGCATACCATTTACTATTACTCATAGCAAATCAAGTGTCAACTTCTTAGATGTAACATTAATGCATACCGACAACACACTACAAACCACCCTCTATCGCAAACCAACCAATAGAAACAACCTCTTGAACTGATGTGTTACCACCCTCCCAAAACTATTAGAAACTTACCATACGGCCAATTGTTGAGAATAAAGAAAATTGCCCAAGACGAGACAGACTGTACCAACTAAAAGAAATGTCAGATAGGTTCAGAGAAAGAGGGTATCACGAATCAGAAATCACAAATGTATTAGATAAAGTACAGCAGATTCCGAGAGAGACCATCCTCAATGAAGTACCAAACAAGAAACAACCTCTGCTGATCTATGTATCAAAATACTCCACACAAAGTACCAAAATCGAGAAAATTATTGAAAAGAATTGGCACTACCTAGCACGAGACAGGACATTAGGAAAACTATATAAAGATCCTCCTTTTTTTCACGTACATTAGAAGCAGAAACCTCAAAGATATGCTAGTGAGAAGTGAAACCATTAGGCCACCAGAGAAAACAAAATGATGTGGAAACTTCCCATGCTTACAATGCTCTAACTGCAGCCTTGTACTTAAAGGCAACATAGTATTCCACCCCAACTCAGGTAAAAAAAATATACTTGAAATCTTTTGGAACATGCAACAGTAAAACCATTGTCTACAGTATCAAATGTCCCTCTGGCAAGTACTATGTAGAACAATCGATACGAAAAGCAAAAATACGTTGGAATGAACATCGCTCCAACATGCGCACAGGCCATATCAAATCACCAGTGACACATCACTTCCAAGAAGACAAGCACCAGATATCACAGATGAGATTTCAGATCCTAGAAGCAATCGATAGAAAACCTGTAGAATGTAATCTTTTGAAATTGTTAGATCAACTGGAGATATACTAGATAGACAAACTGAACTCATTACATCTGAATGGCATGAATGAGCAATGTAATTTTGCTCGCTTCATTTAAGACAAGAAATACTCTGTGAAATATGTTATATCATCAACGGGATCACGGTGACCACTGTGACCAAGAAATATTCCCCACAAGATTACCAACTCTGAAGTTTATTGTGAAAAAGATACAAGACACAATTAACATGAACTCTTTGAATTGTACGTGTGTAATCAATGTCTAACTGTTAATAGAGTGTTCAACAAATTGTAACTTGAAGGTCATGTCCTGTCACACTGTTGAAGCAGGAACGTTGTGTGTAAATGAATCATGTGGTGTCAATGTTCCAGATGTAAATTGAATACTAAACAAATTACAACATAGACTATATCTTCTATCACATGAAAAGGGAAAGTTATGTGCGAATTGTAACGATTATGTGAAGAAATATGTTATAGAATGACAATTGTATTACATCAATGCGAAACCTCTAATATTTTTTAAGAAGACTCTAAGAAGAAGTATTTTCACACAGATGTCTGTATAGGTACGTATTCGTACTACTACTGCAACTGTGAAGATGAATAATTTGAAGGATGAGGGAAAGGAATCCACAAAGACACATTTTGTATGCAGATAATTTCATAGACAATTACATATGAATATTTATATGAACACAGAACTGTTGTAAACAGCTTGAATTCAAATGGAACACAATTTATGTTAATTGATTCAACCACATTAAGTTTACAGTGTTTAGAATAATCTAAAATGGTGGCCGGCACGCGATTGGGTCATCAGATCGATGATGTCATTGCATTGCCGTAGCCAGCGCCACTTTCAAAAGTATAAAGCCATACTGAAACAAATGATCAGCTTGACCGAGTGATCCCTCCATTGTCAGATGGCTGTACAAAGACATTGTGGTAAGTGAGGAGGGGACAGATTGCAGGGAATAGTCCATGAGACTCACCAAATGAGCCCCTTTATTTTCATTAACAAAACAACCTTATTGCAGGCCAGAGCCACCGCATATAGGAGAGACCGCTCCATAGACCAAGAACAGGTAGGGAACCTTCAACAATGACTTTCTATGGTTTTCTTTGTTTGTACAACTGTGTTTAGAGAAGAAAAAGTATACTTAGAAGAATACATTCTCACTATTGTTGCAGGATCAAAATTAAGGATCTTCAACAAGTAAGCTGCATGCTAACCAGAACTCCAGAAGACAAACAAATCCATTTTTACCATGCACAGCAGTGCAGTCAGGTAATAACTTTTAAATTTCAAATAATACAAACATTAAACTGCAATCTAGATATGACATTATTTGTGAAACACAGAGTTACAGAGATGGTCTTATTTAATTATTTTTGTGGAATTGAGTCCCTGAAGATGGTCAAAATACCGAAATGCATTGGACAAGCTATGACCCACATGTTTCTACTATACCCTCTAAACCAGAAAATGTCAAAGCTTTTATTCATTCAAAGCTAAGTATTTGCATTTAGTTGTTCTCGTTTGGCTTGGATGGTAATTCAAAAATCCAAATACTTAGCTTTGAATGAATAAAAGCTTTGACATTTTCTGGTTTAGAGGGTACAGTAGTTCACTAATTCAATGAGCAAAGATTTTCTAGACAGCAGGAACTTGGCGGGGAAATATTGTGTGTCAGTGTGATCGATGCAGATCACCTGGGATGAATTCCGACTAAAATAGAAGCTTAAGCAGAGTTTCACTCTAGTTATTGCATAAATGATATATGTCACCCTCTGCTTCCCAGTGTATCACTCGGATATTTATCACTTTTATGATACCTGGAACCCAAATGTATTCCACTAAAGCAAAAGTATGCGAAAAGGCTGCCCTTTCAAGTGTGGTGGTGCTATGGTTCAATTGTAGGGAGAACTATTTTGCAGATAAAGCAATCAGATAGATGCTACCTCATGTAATGGACAACACCCAAAATAAGAAATTTGGAAACTGCCTCAATTTATTAATGCTTATCGCTACTAACCATGAAAAGGTTACACCTTCAGAATGCGGGTTACCTGCTTCTATGAGACACAGCAACCAACCAATGGTACAGAGCTGACACACAGCAGGTATATTTTCCTATCTGAATATTAAACCCACATCCAGAAGTACTGAAGACTGCAGTCATTTAAATTGATGCCTTGGCACACTGGAACAATGTCCTGAAAGCCAAATAAAGGTAGTGCCAGCTTTAAACAAGGAAAACATCAGTAATGTTGAAAACCACATCAGTCAATGGCCCTCATTACGACCCTGGCGGAAAGTGACTGACCGGACCGCCACAGCGTAAATAGCGTTTCCGCCATTGCACGATGGAGCAAAGTGCGGCCCATTCCGACCCATCGGGCACGAGCACCACGGCATGGCGGAAGTGCAAAGTCCGCGATGGCGGAAATGACCCCAAAACGGCCCACACCGCCGCCGTACGGCACCCTAGGTGCAATACCGCCACCCATCTTAGCGGACACCGCAGTGAGCGCCAACCGGAAAGTACGGTGACCGTAAATATACGGAAACTGAAGTAAAAACATGGGCCCGGAACGGCAAACATCCCGCCGTACACCTATAAAACCACAAAATCCACACAACCACTAAAAACACTACCCTGAAACACACCCCAACCCGTCATCCACCCTAGCGAAACCAAGAAAAATGGGAAAAGTAGCGAAGAAAGCGTGCGACCGCAAGCGGCAGGTCCACTTCTCCCATGAGGAACTCACCGTGCTAACAGAGACCCTCCAGGAGAATGCTGCCGTCGTCTTCTCCACGCAAATGACCAGGACAGCACTTGCGAACAAGAAGGCCATATGGGCTCTGGTGGCACAGCGGGTAAGTGCGGTGGGGACCGCACCCCGCAACCCACAGCAATGCAGAAAGCGATGGGACGACCTGCGGATACGCGTCCGTAGCATACTTTCTGCCAACCGCAACATTGCCACAGCCACCGGGGGAGGATCGGAATCACCCATCAAGTTGACCCCCTGGGAAGAAATCTGTGCCTCCACCATTGGAATGGAGAGCATAGAGGGAGTCGGAGGGATGGAGAAAGGAGTGCAGACATCCGAAGAATCAGGTAGGTGGCCCAAATGAAACAAAGCTAAATCCACAATGTCCAATCATGTGAAGTACCATGTGTCCACATAGTGCAACAGAAACACATGTCCAGGAGAACGTCCACACACATTGGCCTGATAGCGCACTTTAAAACTCACAATAAATACATAAATAATTAAAAACCCTTAAAACACCCACTACACGTGCAGCAGGCACACCCTAACTGCAGGCTGCCAAACAACTGCACCCTCACTCCACACACAAATGAAAGCACCTCCAAGGCCCCGACCCAAATCACCCTCAGGTACCACCCCAATGCATGTGATACAATGCCATTCCAATTCCCACAGACCCATTAATAACCCTCGCCCTCCTTTACTCCACCACAGGGTCCGATCCAAACGACAAGCATCAGGACACCCCTACCAGCACACCTGCAAAGAGGGCCAAGACCAACGGCCAAAGACCCTCCACCTCAGCTGCACGCATCAAGACACGGCAGCAGCACAAATCAGGTGGCAGCACAGAGGAGGGAACATCAACAGGCACCCCAGCAGCCAGCATGCCCACAACACCACCACCACAGGTCCCCCCAATGGATGCCACAGAAGGCACTGCCTCTGGCGGCAGCAGCACCATAGGTGACACCCCATTGATGGCAGCATGCTCCGACACAGAAGACGGGGATGTCGAAGTCAGATCCATCCATGACCTGTCCCAATCCCCCTGTCTGTCCCATCCCGTACAACATGAGGATACCACGCAGGGGCACCCACAAGACGACGACTGGCCATCCCCCACAAGCCCTGTGGCAAGGCAACATGAGGTCACCAGCCCCTCTGTGACACCACCGCAAATGGCCATGGCCCAGCAGAGGCAACAGTCCCTCGACCAGTTAATCGTGCAACAGCAGCAACTGGCCACGCTCCTCAAGGACCATGCCGATGAATGTGGGGGCACTAAGGCAGACATAGAAACATCAACTGAGACACTTAGGGCAGAAATGGAGAGAAGTACAGAGACACTAAGGGCACAAATGGAGAGTAGCACCGAGTGCCTGAGAGTCCAAATGGAGAGTAGCACCGAGAGCCTGAGAGTCCAAATGGAGAGAAGCACCGAGAGCCTGAGGGGGGAACTGCATGCGACGTCCAAAGACGTATGTGCCGAACTTGCCGCAGTGCGCCGTGTGCTCACTGAGCTCTCACAAACCCTTGGGGACATGCATGGACGTGAGCAGGCAGAGACATCATCCGTTGCAAGTTCCGTCCAGGGCAGCCCCCAACGTAGATCTGGGAGGAACCTGCGCTCCACAGGCAGGGGTGCCCCTGATACCCGCAGAGGGGGCTTGCAATAGCGACTGCCCACTGACAATGAGCATCTTTGGACACTGGTGTTCGGGGGGGAGGTAGGAGGGTGGAGGGGGTGTGTTGGGCTCACTTGGGTGGCGGGTCGATAGGGTGTTCAACATGATATCACATATGCCATAAACAATGCACGATCAACCAATGAGATGTGTGGACATTGATCTTTGTGTACTAGGCCATCATAGGCGTACAGTCCATATTGTGCATGTACCAGACACACACAGTGCCACGAGTACCGTGTCCATGTATCAGCCACCAGGCGTGAGTGCTAGAAGCATGCATCAATGAGATGCTGACGAATGTCACAGCCCTCCGGTGCCTCGCAGACTCCTTGAGGTGCTGCCACATCCCCACCCTCATCATGACCATCTTCAGGTGCTTGCAGATCTGCGTCAGGGGGCATGGGTACATTTCTACGTACGCACATGTTGTGGAGCATGACACATGCCATGACCATCTTTGCAACCTTCTCATGGCGGTACAGGAGTGCCCCGCCAGACCTGCTGAGGCAGCGGAAACGAGTCTTCAGTAGGCCGAATGCCTGTTCAATGACTACACGGGTACGTGAGTGGGCATGGTTGTAGTCCTCCTCATGCTGGTCCCGTGGGTTCCGGACTGGTGTGAGGAGCCATCTCTTCAGTGGATATCCAGCATCACCTGTATGTGGACGATAAACGTATGATGTGGAATGCCATTGCTACGTACGCACACCCCCCCCCCCTTCCTGCCAGGTCATTGCCGAATCACATACCCCACATCATCATGCATGAAATGAGACTCACTGAGTAGCCAGGATCTGTTCCCTGCGTGTCGCTCCATGTAGCGTGGTATTGTAGAGTTCCTCAAGACCATAGAATCATGGGTTGATCCAGGGAATCGGGCACAACAATGTGTAATGATCCTGTTGGAGTCACACACCATTTGTACATTCAGGGAATGAAATTGTTTTCGGTTGCGGTACTGGGCCTCCATGGCATGTGGGACGACCAATTCCACATGGGTGCAGTCGATGGCACCAATGCAACCCGGTATGCCGGCAAGTGCATGGAATCCCACTTTTGTGTTGGTAATTTCCTGCTCCGAGCGTGGTAGAGAGATGTAGTCGTCTGCGTGCTGCAGGAGGGCATCGAGCACTTGCAATAGTGTCCGTGAGAACAGTGGCTGAGAAATGCCATGCAACTGTCCGACTGTGTGCTGGTAGGTGCCTGTGGCCAGGAAGTGGAGTACAGACACCACCTTCAGTAGGGGTGGGATGGGATGGCAGTTGGGCTATCTATCATGCTGACAAGGTCAGCCTGTGTCATGTCCACAATGGCGGCTATGGTGTCCCGGTCCAAACGGTAGAGGGTGTGGATCTGCTCATCAGTGAGGTTGAACGGATGTGCTCGGAGGCGTGGGATTGCGGGCTGCCTGCGTGGTGGTAGTGGCTGTGCTGGCGGCCCTTGCTGGCCCTGCCTTGGCCTCCTCCTCCTCCTGCGTCTCCTCCGTGCGGCCGGTTGTAGTTGGTGTTCGTCTTCTTCTTGGAGTTGGAGTACTTGCAGTGCTATCAGGTCCCCCAGGGCCAACATCGCGAGTCCTGCCGGTAGCATTTCGGAGTGGGTGTGGTTGTGGGAGGAGACTGGGTGTGCAATTTATGTGTTTTCAGGCTGTATGGCCTCCACCTGTGGTGATTCATTCCACCTGTGCAAGCTGCTCTCCCCTTTGGCCGAGCACGTCCCGCACACAACGCTGCAATTCGAGTAATGGCATCTTGCTATTGCATCATGTATTTGTACCCGATGGCCGTGTAACATTGGTTGATATGTACATTCGGCTATGGTCCCATTGTTTCACATACAATCTTTGCAGTCGCGAACAGACTTGTGAAGGGTCAGTGGAACGTAGTACTCGAGTAACGGTGGGCCCTCATGCATCACTGTACCGAGTTGCACCGACGGGCGGGGCGTCCCATTTGTGGGTGAAGGCAGTTGCCATTTTCACACACAGCCGCACTAGATGGATTAATTTGTGATTTCAAACGGCCACAGATGCCTTTTCGACGTGATGTTGCAAATGAGGAATTCGAAGGGCGGCGCTTTCGGTTTTCAGCTAGCGGCGAGGAGATGCCCACAGGTCTGACTGCAAATATAACGTTCTATTGTTCAATGTCCTTGAGACAGGGGCCATGGCGAGGATGCAATGATTGATATGAATAGTTTGGGATGCGCAATAGCGACGTGGGCGATGAGGCCGGACGTTCCCAAATACATGTTACTTCACAACACTGGAATTACGGGCTGGGGCACTGTGGATTTTGCAGGCTGCATAACGCACAGACTCAATGGATATTTCTAATGTTATGTGAGTAAATATTCAGGCGTTTTTATACCGGGATGAGGGAATGATGAATGGATGCATGGGCAGATGATTTGATACAGAGTTTGCCATGTACAGGGCTTCTTGGAATCTGTCCGCCTCCCCTGCGCTATGTGATGCAGGGCTGCCATAGTGGGACCATCGTCTATCTGGCCTTGTTGAGCCCTCCCTGTCTCGACGCGCCTTCAGACACTTGTGTCCATGCACGTTAACATTCCCATCAGATGGATTCTGTTTTCACAGACGCATGCACAGGTACACTCGTTTGTGATGGTGTTTACACCTCGATATAGATGGTTATGAGTCGCAAGTGGTTTTGGGGTGGTGATGATCCTTTGGAGTGGGCTAGCATGCATATGGCTGTGGATTTAGTGTGATCATTGAAGTGAGTTGTTCGAATGTAGTTCTGATGGCCATTCTGTTCTTTTTCTTTTCTTTTGGTTGACAGGTATCTCCTCCCCTTTTGCCACTGCCATCTGTATGCCACTCCTGCAGATGGCTTTTACTCCCGACACCTGCTGCTTCGTGTTAATCAGTGGAGCAGCATTACGATCTTATGGGACGATCGCCAATGGGCCACATGCCCTTACGCAGTACTAGTGGCTCGGAGCAACATTTCGGCCTTTCAGCTGGACTAGTGCCTCCCCATTGGGACGGCCCTGCGGTTCTGTGCGCTTCCATGTTGCCTTTTCGTACGTGAATGTGGCTCTGTGTACCATGATGGAACAGGGCGTCACACAAGTAGTAGCTGGTCATTTCTTGCGGATGCAGCCCACAATGGTGAAATGTGTTTTGGAGTTCATGGCCTAATGGCTGTATGGGCTTGGTGATTTTGTTGTGCATTAAATTTCTATTCTGATATGGGCCGTGTAGCGTTCTTCTTTGCAAGTGATGTGGCATATTCCTATTTGGGGAGCGATGTATTGTGAGGAGATCTGCATTGGGTTCCAGCTTCGGAGTTTAGTTGCGTGGTACTGTGCTGGGCGCGTTTGCCTACGAAGCCCAGTGAGGTCAGGGATGGGGGCTGCCAATATGACTGTTTGAATGTTGTCATGCTCAGGGGCGGGGGATTGGGTTTTGTGTAACAGATGCCGGTCAGCCAGGTGGACTGGTGGAATGATGTGATTTTCGGAATATTGCTGGTCACAGGTGCCTGTGTTTGCGTGCGTTTCTTGGTGGGGGACTGTGGTCATGTCCATTGGAATGGCTTCTGTATTCGTGCCATCTGTGCCCTGCAGCTCCCATTGGCCCCTCTTGTGATTCTTTTGTTCGTTGGCATGCATGGGTGACTTGTACATTTCACTGGTTGCATTGTGACTTCATTGCACCTACGGGGAGTTGTACTTTGTGGGCAGGGAGCGGTGTACAGGCACTCAGTGGGGCCGTTTACGGTTGATTCGCGATGCCGTACTTCTCACCATGGCGGAATGGTACTTTCCGCCGTGCTTGATGGCGTTAGGTACATGTCCGCTAGGGTCGGAATTCGCGTACCCTTGCGCCATGGTGGTATTTACGGTTTGGCATGGCGCGCGCGCGTACTTGGTGCAGTTAGCGTTGGCGTTCACTACGGTGTCGCTAATGGCATCGTACTTTGCGGTGACGGGTCATAGTCGCACCGAGCGCTATTCGATGGCGGTATTGCATTTCCGCCATCGTTTTTCGATTTCCGCCAGGGTCGTAATGAGGCCCAATGTATTCACCTGTAATATTATAAATCGAAATGTTGGTATCTGTTTAAAATGAATCCTTTCAGTGTAATGTTTCTGTTTGCATACCACTTGGGTGTATTCCAACTAAAATACAACTAAAATAGAAGCTTACCCAGAGTACCACTCTAGTTTTTGCATAATTTATATTTTACCCTCTGCTTCCCAGTTTATCACTAGGATATGTACCACTCGGGATGCATTCTAGCTGTTTTATGATACAGGGAACCCAAATGTATTCCACTAAAGCAAACTCATGCCGAAAAAGCTGCACTGCTTCTTTCAGTTGTGCTGCATATGTTTGAACTGTAAGGAGAAATATTGTGCAGATAAAGCAAGCAGATAGGTGTCACCTTATGTAATGGACAGCAGCCAATGGACAGCACCCAACATAAGAGACATGGCGACTGCCTCAATTTAAAGTGAAGAGGTACCCAATAATGCACTGCTCAATTTATTAATGTTTCTCACCAGTAACCACGAAAAGGGTACACGTGTTTGGGATACAGGTAGCTACTTGCACAGAGGTTGTCACACTCCAGGAACATTTTCCTATCTGAATACTAAGCCCACATCTAGAAGTGCTCAAAATCTTAGCACAGAAAAACTGGCTGAAGTCATTTAAATTGATGCCTTGTCAAATTGGAACAATGTACTGTGATCTAAAGAAAAGCAGCACTAGTTTTAAACCAGGAAACCATCAGCAATGATGAAAACAACACCAGCCAATGCATTCACTTGTAATAGTATAAATTGCTGGTATCTGTTTAAAATGAAGCATCACAGTATACCATCTTTCTATTTTATTGGTAGTGTTTAAATTGCAAAAGTATTCCTATTCAGGATTTATTGAAGGCAAAGGGGTAAATTCATTAAAAAGCATTTGATAAGAATGGCTTACACATTGTCAATACAAAATAATTGAATCAGCCGTTCATGCATACAAAATCATATGGTGTCTTGAGACGACTTAGCCGCTACTTGTTTTGTTGTTACTGTTACTCTTGCTGACTTGACCACAAGAAACTCCAATCCAGCGCTGCTTTTATGTGCAAATGGGGGATGGTTATGTGTCTCTGCAGATGTGTCTGGGCAATCTCGAGTGGATAAGGTTTGGTTGCCTTTAATCATGAAAACACTTTGGGTTTGCAAAACAAAGGGCCATCTACATCAAGAACCCTGAGTTAATGAGCTGCCCCGCCCTTTTCAGACCATTTAAAGGAATTATTTCTAATAAATACCGTTTACAATTCCTGCAGAGGTTGAAATGTGGTCTCCTTAGAGATAGAAATCTGAAATGACCACATGGTCAAAGCCCTGTCCGAGCTTCAAACAAACATGATTGCTCTTAATGTGTCATTTTGAGATCAGTTAAGGAAATAAAGCCAGATGTTCAGTAATGGAAATTAGACAATGTTGTTTGCATAACTCATTATGATAGCATCCGGGTTTCACAATGATGCTCTGTTGCAAGAATATAATGGGCTAACTGAACCAGAACTATTGATGCATTTAAAAATGACATAACTTACAAAATAAAGGAAAAGTGAGTTTTAACCATTAGGATCTCCTCTATCATATGACTCTGCATTTTATTTCTTTTTTATTTATTTATTTGCATTTATAAAGCACACAGAACTGCCCTGAGGCATTGTGGCGCTGTTACAGCAGGCTTAATCTTAAACATAACATAGTTATAGAGTAACAGAGTAGACAGTTGTTTGCAATAGAACATTGAAATTAGAGGATTATGCTTTGCTGAGGTTACAATGCAAGCATAACTGTGCTTGGGAACATTGACATTGACCTTGAAACATTGAAATTAGGGGCAGGCATAACTGTGCATGTGGATAGACTTTAGCGGAATAGAAGGGTTTTTAGGTTTTTGTGGAAGGTGGGGTATGATTTTTCATTCCTTAGTGAGGTTGGTAAGGAGTTCCAGTTTTTAGGTGCGAGGTGTAGGAAGCTGGATCCTCCCATCCTGGATCTTTGGAACGTGGGAACATGGATCATGTTGGTGCGGTTAGCTCTGGTGGGTCTGATGGAGGCTTTGGGGGTGATTCTTTCTGTGAGCGGAGACCCAGGAGTTGGTTCCTGATGTTAGTGGGTCTAGTGTAAGAGGTTATGCTAGGTGGAGGATGAGGTGCTGTGGTGTTGCTTTCTGTGAAGAATGATGGTAGGAAGTATGTAGGAGGAATTTTGGAGAGGAAGGTAAGTGGGGCAGCTGGTGAGCTGGTGGATTGAGGATGAGGCATGGCGAGGTAGGGGGCTGAGATTAGATAGCAGAGCCACTGGATAATAGGAGCGGCAGTCAGCGAGGGGTGCAGCTAGGTGCAGGAGCAGCAATCCGTATAGGGCAAGCTGTCAGGGGCGGGTGCGTCTAGGTGTGTCCAGGTGCAAAAGGCATCTGCCAAAGGCGGTATGGGCAGTTAAGGAGGGATGCTGCTGGATGCAAAATGCAACAATCTACGGCAATCAATGCAATAGTGTGGGGGTCAAAGACTCAGGCACAACTAGATTAGGAATGCAATTTGGGCGGCAAAAAATCAGGCACAAACTAGGACCCAATTGCAATATGGGAGTCAGAACTCAGGCATATCTAGATACGAGATGCAGTGTGGGCAGCAAAAATCAGGCACATTTTGGAATCAAAATACAAAATGGGGGTAAGAATTCAGGCATATGTAGATACAAGATTCAGTGTGGGCAGCAAAAATCAGGCACATTTTGGAATCAAAATACAAAATGGGGGTCAGAATTCAGGCATATCTAGATACGAGATGCAGTGTGGGTAGAATAAATCAGGCACATTTTGGAATCAAAATACAAAATGGGGGTCAGAATTCAGGCATATCTAGATACGAGATGCAGTGTGGGCAGCACAAATCAGGCATATTTTGGAATCAAAATACAAAATGGGGTTCAGAATTCAGGCATATCTAGATACGAGATGCAGTGTAGGCAGCAAAAATCAGGCACATTTTGGAATCAAAATACAAATGGGGTCAGAACTCAGACACATCTAGATTCAGGAGGCAATATGCAGGGCTTGCGACACTGTGACAGAAGGCTATGGGATGGGAGGTAGCTGGCTGGTTCACTGTGTAGCTTTGTAGTACCAGGTTGCTGGGTGGGCGAATGTGCTTGGATTTCCCTCTGCATTCGTGTCAGCATGTTAATTGTTATAGATAGCAGTTCTAATGGGGGGTGGTGGGGCCAGGTCGAAGTCTTGCGTGCGATAGAACAATTAGGGGATCAAAGGAGGGGCAGGATAAAGAGTCAGAAGTCGTATTCAAATTGCCTATGTATTTAATCATTGATAACATTGTTAAGATTAATATCCTATCCTTCATATCAATGCTGAATATCCAGATGTTGGGCTAAGCCGGGGATCCCAGAAATCCATATATCATTGATGTGGCATATTGCTACAATAATATATGAGATAAAAAGACTTTTGCATTCAAAAGTGTTAAGACCAGATTGGCCCCGCCCCCACACACACACACACATGTTTATGTCAGAATTATGATTGGCCTGTGAAGATAGGGGGGGTGCATTCTCTGGGAATGTTGGACTATTAAGCAAAGCAAAAACAAAGAGGTGATGGCTGGAAGATCTAGAATGAATCTCAACCACTGGCATTGCTCGGGGCAACCCTCCAGACCATCGTTCTTCGCCTGCCAAGCCATTACAGAAAGGATAACACCATATGCAAATCAGGCTTGGCCCCACCCCAAAAGGGGAAGTCCAGCCCGAACTGCTAGGTCACATCCCTTCTGCACGAGACCACAAGCATCCCCAAACATGTTTCACCCTTGTTGGGGCTCATCAGTGAGGAGTAGCTTGGGTCTCTAGGCCCAGCAGGCACGGGACCCACGTCTGGGCATACCCGTCCCACTCGGGGTGACAAAGCAAAAACAAAGAGGTGATGGCTGGAAGATCTAGAATGAATCTCAACCACTGGCATTGCTCGGGGCAACCCTCCAGACCATCGTTCTTCGCCTGCCAAGCCATTACAGAAAGGATAACACCATATGCAAATCAGGCTTGGCCCCACCCCAAAAGGGGAAGTCCAGCCCGAACTGCTAGGTCACATCCCTTCTGCACGAGACCACAAGCATCCCCAAACATGTTTCACCCTTGTTGGGGCTCATCAGTGAGGAGTAGCTTGGGTCTCTAGGCCCAGCAGGCACGGGACCCACGTCTGGGCATACCCGTCCCACTCGGGGTGACAAAGCAAAAACAAAGAGGTGATGGCTGGAAGATCTAGAATGAATCTCAACCACTGGCATTGCTCGGGGCAACCCTCCAGACCATCGTTCTTCGCCTGCCAAGCCATTACAGAAAGGATAACACCATATGCAAATCAGGCTTGGCCCCACCCCAAAAGGGGAAGTCCAGCCCGAACTGCTAGGTCACATCCCTTCTGCACGAGACCACAAGCATCCCCAAACATGTTTCACCCTTGTTGGGGCTCATCAGTGAGGAGTAGCTTGGGTCTCTAGGCCCAGCAGGCACGGGACCCACGTCTGGGCATACCCGTCCCACTCGGGGTGACAAAGCAAAAACAAAGAGGTGATGGCTGGAAGATCTAGAATGAATCTCAACCACTGGCATTGCTCGGGGCAACCCTCCAGACCATCGTTCTTCGCCTGCCAAGCCATTACAGAAAGGATAACACCATATGCAAATCAGGCTTGGCCCCACCCCAAAAGGGGAAGTCCAGCCCGAACTGCTAGGTCACATCCCTTCTGCACCAGACCACAAGCATCCCCAAACATGTTTCACCCTTGTTGGGGCTCATCAGTGAGGAGTAGCTTGGGTCTCTAGGCCCAGCAGGCACGGGACCCACGTCTGGGCATACCCGTCCCACTCGGGGTGACAAAGCAAAAACAAAGAGGTGATGGCTGGAAGATCTAGAATGAATCTCAACCACTGGCATTGCTCGGGGCAACCCTCCAGACCATCGTTCTTCGCCTGCCAAGCCATTACAGAAAGGATAACACCATATGCAAATCAGGCTTGGCCCCACCCCAAAAGGGGAAGTCCAGCCCGAACTGCTAGGTCACATCCCTTCTGCACGAGACCACAAGCATCCCCAAACATGTTTCACCCTTGTTGGGGCTCATCAGTGAGGAGTAGCTTGGGTCTCTAGGCCCAGCAGGCACGGGACCCACGTCTGGGCATACCCGTCCCACAAGCCAATGGGATGAATTTACCAATCAATAAGTACAATGTAATCAATGATAAAGCATGTGAATAATTATTATAAAAGCAGGAACTCATAGGGAATAGAGAGCTCACTCTGTAATTAAAAGCTGCAATGAGGTAGAATACCTGTTTCCAATGGATGCAATGGATGGGTGCTGATATGGGATACTGTCTGGAGATGACAAGGCCTTGGCCATGATGGAGTCTGAATGAGCTTAACCTGAGGCAGACCAGCTTTCCTGAATAAAAGGAGGAAGGGACCAGGAGAAGACTGCTAGCCAGACATTCACTGGGAACACGTGAGGCTCGCTGGTGGCTCTGCCCCGTAATTAAATCATGAGTATAAAAACTCACCCTAGTGTAATTAGATAAATACCCTAGGATCATAGGACTACTAAGTCTCTGTATGGGAGAAGTGGTTTCCACAAGGCGGTGATAATTCCAAATAGAATACCTTAACATTATAGTAGAGAAACGGTATCTGGTCTTTCCATCAAAAAGGTTTCCAACAAAACCTTTTCCAGCTAAACGTATTCATCAAAAATATATGCATCAAATGCATATATGGGTGGGGTAAATGGTTCATTTTTGTTGGGGTGAGTTTTTAAGGGTAACAAAATATAGGGAGTTGGGGGCGACCCCCGCAAGAAAAATGCAAAAAATGCATTAGATGCATAAACATTCGATGGATAATTTTCGATGGAAAAACTTTAGTTGGAAAGTTTTTGTTGGAAAGACCATAAACCCAGAGAAATGTACTGAGCTTTCTCACTATATTTAAAACTAATTGAGATTTAACTTTTAGAAGGAAACACAGCTTTTCTCTGCATGATCAATTAGTATTCACAGAATCAGAAAATGATATTTTAGTTTGCTAATGTGAGTTATATTCTGTTTCCAGTGTACTAAAGCTGAAAAAGATTTCATTTAAATAGGAACAAAAGTGCTTTTTCTATGCTATGTGTGCTTTGTAAAATGGGACAATTCCCAGTGCCAACAGTGCAGTATTGGTTAAGTGATAGCTAAAATAAACTGAATCCTGCTATTTTCACATGTAAAATCAAACACTTTGGGCTGTTAATCGATGGCCACGTTTCAAAGTCTAAATAGAGAATTGCTTGATAATGTGTGGCCTGTGAAAGCCATAGATATTTAAATGGGAAATCAAAGGGAGGTTACCCATCCTAATTCCATTCCCAAAGAAAATCATACCAGTGCAAATTACATCCCCTCTCTTGAAATTTCACAGTAGGGAAGGGCTCGGTACATGGGGACGCGATTCACAAAATTGAAGGGAGCTGGGTACTCATTTGTATATTAGAAAACCATAAACACATGTTCTTCTATTGGGTGATGAACCAATATCCTGTGCATTCTAAATTGATATCTCTTTTTCTTATCCAAACCTGCAAAATTAGATTAAAGTCATTGTAGCCTGGTTTCAAATGGTATGCCTGAACCCACAAAACCCCATTCCCACTGAGGTGAGGGGAGGGGCACTCAATTAGACATGGTTACATGAATGCCAACTTTCTATGCAACCTTTCACTGATACCACTACTTGTTTTTGGTACTGGATGAAATAAAGTGCTTGAATATTTTGTCATAAAACATCAAGTGAAATGCAATGTTTGAATTGAAGAGAAAGCTTTAATGATGAGCGGCAATGCAATTATTGATTTATTTTTTATGATGTAGATCGTATTTTGTAACATTAAAGTGTAGTATTACGAAATACTAATTCATATGGTTTGACTGGATAAATGCACCACATTGTAACACGACTGTGACTGGCAGTCCAATTCAAATTGTGTAACCAAATTATCAAAGTTTATGTATCTAATTGTGGTGATGTCTCTGCATAAAATAAGGGAACCAGCTTTGATTTGTCTTATTTAAATAAATGTGAGTTTCAATTATAAATAAATATTATTTCCGTCCCAGAATTAGTGGGGGGGGTGTATACCAGGGGATATTAGATCAGGGATTGCCACTTAGTGAAAACCAACATATCATATCTCTGCACAACTAAAACAAAAGCTTCTCTAGAGTTCCTACAGTGATGAATAATGAATATGTAATGTATTACTTCCAAGTGTTTTGGTTTCATGAGTACTGGGTGATCAGCTCCTGCTTGGGTAAGCTACATTGTGCTGGCAAGTTCCAAACAGAGAGAAGCTCATGACAGGAGTTCATTAAAGCATATTCTAGAATGGCTGATGGTATTAAAGTTTAAAAAATAACGTTTCTCCACCATGTGGTCTGAGTTACAGAGCTTGCGAAGCTTGTATTGCCAGAATCACCTCCTTTTATTCTTTTGAGCATGCTATGTAAGTCCAGATATCTTGTTGTAGCAAATGTTGTGAGCCCCTGCCTCCTGACCCAGTTGTTGGAGGGTGGACAGGGGGTCCTCCCCACACCACATACAGTATCTGCATCATTGAGAGGATGCCAGCATCCAGTGTTCATGGTGGGCTAATGACTTGTATTCTTCTATGAATTTGGAGGATAATTTCTCCTATGGTTGTTACCCATTCACCAGTCTCTATTTTATTTTATTGTATTTATTTATTTATATTCAAGGCATGGAGCACCCCTTCATCCTCTCCTGCTGGTGAACCTTGTGCTGCCTTTTCTTGGCTTCTGCAAAAGCACTAGTCATATTATTCTAGTTCTGTTCCTAGGGAGATCTACTCAGGTAAGAAATCATGACAGCCAAAGCTGCTCACAGTGCTTCTCTGCTTACTGTAAGATCTACCTGGGTTTTCAGATAGACCTCCTGTTTCGCAAGGGTGAACAAGTATTTGGGGTAAAAGAGTGAGGCAATATTTGCTTGGGGTGGACAAAATCTGACTGACCTCTGACTGTCGACTCCCAGAGTCTAAAAGAGTTGTGGTATGTTGCCCCTATTCGGAGGAAAACATAATAACTTTGACCTACCATCTACTGGGCCATCATATATCTATCTGCCTTCTCCTGAAAAAGACCTGTGGCATATTTTGGACTGGCTTCTATTCATATATCAGATCTGCTTTCACTGAGACACAGTTTCTGGTGTCCCTGTGTTCAGGAATGGTAGTTTGTTGTATGCTGTATTCTGGTGCGTGTGGAATGTTGTTCCATGTTCATGGGTCAAAATTTCACATGGGCCAGTTGATTATTGCTTGTTTGCCCGGCAGCAGTTTGCCTCCTCCGGGGTCCAGAATAAACTGGTAAACACATACCTGGTGTCCGTGGTTTACCACATTGGCGACAAGACGTCTGGACCCCTTTACCCCCACCCGTGCACAGTTGTTGCTGTCATCTGGCCGGGGATCGTAGGAGAGAGAGCCACAGAGTACGTCCGCCCGGGCGCTGTCCTTCGCACCTGGTGGTGCTGCTGGTGACCAGGGCCTGGTGCCGGTGTGCAGGCAGTTGGTGACCCCTCCGGTCGAGTTTTTCAGCAGCATTTTCCCCAGGTGGGGCCTTAAGCCGCAGCTTCGGTCCCTGTCGCAGTGGGCACAGGCGTCTGTGGGGCCGCTGCTGAGGGGTGCTGGAGCCCTTTGCCGGTGCTGCTCGTAGCCCCTGGTCTCCGCCGCCAATCGGGCTGTGGCGGTGCTGCCCCAGGCGGGGGTGGCTGCAGTTTGAACTGCGGGTGCAGTGCCCATTGCAGTGGTTGCTGTTGGCGGGCGGCGCTGTTTCCGCTGAGTGCTGTTCTACGCGTCGTTGCATGACAGCTGCTCCCAGGAGGGGGATAGCTGTGTGTGCGTGTGAGTGGGGCATTGGCTCAAGCACTCAGAGGCGCTGGTTGCCTCCTCCGCATCCTGGAAGCATCGGGAGTCTGCCAGCGGTCGGCCTTCCCTGCGTCTGCTGGTGTCAGATCCGGGGGCGGGGCCTCAATTGCGATCAGGAGCTGAACCGAGTCTGCAGCACCTGTGGCTGGAAGGAGGGGCCAAGGCGCATTTCGGGAGAGTGTGACGCCTGATTACGTTGCAGCACAAAAGGGGTGTTCCTTGCCCCATGGCACTGTCTGTGTCCTCTGCGGTGTTGCCTGGTTATGTGCAGCAGAGAGGGAGCGTTCCCTGTTCCAAGGTACTGTCTGTGTCCTCCAAGGGGTGTTGACTATACAGAGGTTCTGTGCAGGACGGGCACAAACCTTGTTTGGGAACAATTGCAAGGTGAGGAAGCATTATGCAAGTGGCGAGACTGTGTGTAAGCCAGCTGGGGGACCCCACTTGTTGCTCTTCTGCAGGGATTCTCGTCTTGGGAAGATTTAACTTATCCAGAAAATGTATACCCTTTGACTGGCCCGGTGTCCGTGCATAGGACATGTTGCACACTGCTGCTAGACCCCCTCCCTGCATTTTTTGCCTACTCCGGGTGAGCCAGCGACGCCATGGGATCAATGGATTGACTCCTTCGGGGTATTTTTAAGGGCTGCTGAGGGTGCAAAATTCTCTGATGATGGAAAGGAGGCAGCGCTCTTGAACTGCATTGGTACTGAAGGTTTACAGGTCTTCCGTCACTTGTCAGGGGAGGAGGTGACAGTTCCTGGCAGTGGTGATGGGGAAAGAGTTGTAAGTGCATATGAGACTGCATTGAAGAAATTAGAAGTTCGCTTTGGCAGGAGGATAAATGTGGGATTGGAGCGTTATAAATTCTTCTCAAGAGCACAAGGGTTGGGCGAATCTATAGATGCCTATGTGACAGCTTTGCGGACTTTGATGGCCACTTGTAGGTTTCCGGGATTGTTAATGAGTACATTAGGGATCAGATAATGATGAAAACAAGTAACCAAAAGATAAGGGAAAGACTGTGGATAGAAAGAGACCCGCCATTGGAGAAGGTGGTCGAGATCGCCAGGGCCATTAAAGCTTCCAGAGCAAGCGTACAAATTGTCACAGAGAGGGAGAATTCCAGAGATATTGTTCAGGCTATTTTGCCGCATGGAAAAGGAGGCGATTGGGACAATAAGAAAGAAGTTTGATAATAATAATTTGTTTCAGGGGCGGTGCAAATTGCCTGGAAAATGTGTTTTTAACATTTAAGAGCTGGGGGGGTTGCTTTGGCCTCCCTGTCACGGGTGTAAGTGGTAGCAGGAGGCTGCGATTTGAAAGCGGTCATAGGTACTACCGCGAATTACATTTGTTGTTGGGTATGGCGTCCATGCCGCGCATTGCATTTTTTATCATTAGGTTAACTGGATGGCTGGTTGCTTGTTCATGGCCTCGGCGAGGTACGGCCATTCAATTTTGGCGTAATGTTTTATAATAAGGGCACCCGGTGGTTAGGGCCCCGTTAGGTATCTGGGCAAGCAGCTGTTGGCAGTTACGCACAGCTGTGCAATTTATCCTTGCAGGGGTTTGCTTTGGCCTCCCTGCCACGGCCAAAAGTAGTAGCGGGAGGCTGCGGTTTGAAAGTGGTCGTAGGTACTACAGTGAATTACCTGTGTTGTTGAGCATGGCCTCCGCACTGCGCTTGGGAGTTTTTTATCGTTACGTGAATTGGATGGCTGGTTGCTTGTTCATGGCCTCGGCGAGGCACGGCCGTTCAGTTTTGCTGTAATGTTTATAACAAGTGCATCCAGGGGTTAGGGCCCCCGTTAGGTATATGGGCAAGCAGCTGTGGCAGTTACGCGCAGCTGCACAATTTATCCTTGCAGCAGCTGGAAGGGTGTAATTCAGTTGGAGCTTTTAGTTTGAGAACTCAGTAATATACTTCAGCTCGAGTAAAGGCATAGGGGAAAAGGGTGCCATGATCAAAGGTTTCTCGAAGTCGAGATGCCGGCATGGGGATTATAAGTGCAAAACACTGGAGTGAGCAGCAACCAATATTAAATTGTGTTGTTTCAGTACAGCAGCATCGTGCCTGCTCCCATTAGCCATATGGAAAAGTTAAGGGCAAAAAGGCGACAGTCATGGTTGGTTGCTTGATATGTCCGAAACACAGGCATAGGGCATGATTTGCAAAGGAGTTTGGAAGAGGAAGCTCTCATTCAGTATGCACTAGTAAAAACTGTTATTTTGGGACGCACGTGTCCCTGCATTGCAATTAAGCAATCTAGCAATATGTAGGTGTTGGCAAAATCTTCACCTGAACTTTAGTTTCATGTTTTAATAAGGGAGTTAAAGGGAGCTCACTGCGGAGAATTTCCAGCAATGGCTGTTAATTTCGTGTCGGCTAGTGGGGGGTTTCAATGCCGGCATGGGTGGCACAGAATCAATAGTAAGGGTGGCTGTGCCATTTGGGGATTGTAGTAGGACGCCATAGGGTATGCAGCCTATGGCCTGATGGGTAAGCAGGTATTGCATTGGGGGATGTCTCTAGCGGTACGGTTACTTGAGTGGGAATTCACACTGGATACAGATGGTCGAGTTTAGGGAAAAGTTGGGTGACAATGTTGCCAGTTTCAGGGGGAAGGAAAGGTACGTGTGAGTTTATGGGCTCCTGAGCCCACCACTTCTGGCCAGTGGAAAGAGACTGCGATTGGGGAACAGTGTTTAAGAATTGTCGCAACGGACATCACAGTGCATGGCCTTTTTCCGGGGAGAATTGTTTAATGACCAGCTTGGTACAGTACAGTGGGATCAGCTGGGGTTTGCCTTGGGTTAAACAGCATTTTCGGCTGAAAGGAGAGCCCTGGCAAGGGTATTTCTTCTATTTGTGGCCGCCCGGTCAGAATGATGGTGCACGCCCCAAACGTGACAACCATAGCACTGAAAGCATACACTTGGCAACTTGCCGCAGGGTGTGGTAAGGGTCGGCGCATAAGAGGTCTGCATGCGGAATGGCCTTTTGTTACTTGGTAAAAAGAAGTCTTTTAAGGCGCTGTCGGGGCGGTAAGCACACAGCTATAAGTACAATGGCGCCGCCAAGCGCAGAGCAACCCAACTTGGCAGTTAGGGGGTAAATGAAGACTAAGGCGCTCCAATCTAAGGAGTGGGAGAAAGGTAAGAAAGGGAGGCCATTGGTAAGTGGCTGAGGACAAGATACGGATGCAGGCATTATGGCAGAGTAAGACATACGCTAGACAGTGGTGGGTCGTTTTAGTGAGGAGTTAAAGAAAGGTACCCAAAGTTGGGGGAAGTCTCGGGAGGACAGCTCAGGGGCAACGTGCTCACCTGGGCAGCATGAGGTCACAGAAAAACGTGTCGAACGGGAAATTATATTGTACCTCCAATACTATATGAATATATGTGTATTGGCCTACGCCAAGCTGCTTATAAGCCACTTGCGAAGAAATCCACGCTACAAGGTCTTGACCTTAGAGTTAGTGTAAACCGCCATTTTAGGTCTATCCGCCGTTTTAGGTTCTCCCCGTAAAGTCACCCTGTGAGCTAAAACGGTGGACAGTGTCAGTCCGAATGTAACATGGCCGTCTTGACGTCTGTGTACAAATTAATGTGTAACTTGCCTGCAGGCCAAATTTAAGGGTCATGAATTGAGACCTTGTCCTTCGTTGACCTGTGTGTAGAGGATTACTTGTGCCAATGAAGCTAATCCGCGAGAATATGTTAAGAACAATGTATCCAAATAATGAACTGAGAACACTTGTTTAAACTACATTGTATAGATGTTTGAGAAGGCTCAACATGAAATCCTAAGATATACTGTTACTATTTAGGCCTGTTGGCGAATGTATTAAAGGTAAACCTTAAGTGCACAGATGCGTGAACTCAGCACGAACCCTAGATCCGTAATTTATTAACCAATATTAACTTACAGAAGGGTTGAACATCATGTTTTCGAAGGTGTATAAAGTGTGAATATTCTAATGTACAGTCCCACTCACTGAGCACACCGAACCACGCTGGAGTTTGCTGTGTTGTACTGAGGGCCGATAGCTATCTGTTGCTTTGTCCTTTGAAACTGTTCAGTATAAAATAAAGATCTTTGTATGTTCCTTTGTAACCTGTGTTCGGTGTATTTCCTTTTGGGGTACTCAGCCTCGATATTTTCTCTTTGTTTTCACAGTTGGGGCCCGAATAGGGACCCTCAAGATTGATGCTGGACTGTCGAAGGTTGACACACGCTATCGGACCGGGATCGGACGGTGTAAACGGGGCCCCCTTTTTTGAAAGATACGCAACACCTCAACAGTGCTGCATGACCCGATCCCTGGACGATTAGCTTGTGGTCCGAGACGGCATCTTGGCGAGGGTCCACTTATCGAGGCGGGCAGATTTGCCGAAATAACCAAACACGAGATAGTATCAGTAATAAAATAAACTTTGTAATCCGATCGGACCTCCTTAGGATTGATCAGGTGAGTCGTGACCCGATTCTTAAGTATCCTGATAATTTGTTTTGGCGCAATGTATCTGAAAATACAATTATTGACCAGGTAACATCAATATTTTGATTTGCCTGGGAAATTGTCTACCTGCTTCAGGGCGTTATTCCGCAGTGATAGGCAATCTTTGGAATATTGCCATCCGGCACCACAGGAGGGGTTGCCGGCTTGTACTATGTACTGTAAGCATGGCATTGGTAGTATAGTGTTTAATGATATTTGGCACAGACAAACCAGACATGCTTCCGAACTTCAGTGGCCAATCAATGGTAGCTTTGAAATCTCTCGTATTGAGCATTTAGAGTCAATTTTGTTAAAGAAAAAGGCTAGACGTGCAGCATTTGATGTTTTGCAGAATTGAAAAAAAGAAGCGTTACAGCAGCTTAAGAGTAGAGAAGAAAATGCGCACCATCATAAAACAAACGCCGAAAAAGCATTGTTGTATGACCAAGATAAACAGTCTGAGTCGGATAGGAATATGGATATGGCTTTCTCACTTGATATTCAGAAAATCTATCCTTCTAAAGACCTTAATGTTTCCAACAAATTTATTGACAAATTGTTAAATGAACGAAGGCCTGGTGCCACTGCGCCACCTCCATATGTTCCTCTTCCTGCTGCTTTGTGTCTTCCTGCTGTTATTCCTGCTCTTCCTGCTCCGCCTGTTGTTCCTGCTCCTCCCGTTGTTCCTTTTCCTCCAGTTGTTGTTCCTCCACCTGCTCCTCCGCCTCTTCCTATTGCACCAGAGACAGTACCTCCATTGAACTTGCCTGCTCCCCCCTCTTCCAAGTGGTCTTGTACCACTTGTAGTCAATCAGGGTGCGGGGTCAAGGGTTGTCACTCGTAATACTGTACCTCCAGAGACAAAGCGGAATTTGATTGCATGGGCTAAGCATTGAATGGAGAGAGATGATCGAGCTAATGTTTTTGCCACACTTTCTAATATGGATAATTTTCCTGTGAAAAATGTTTTTATTGAAGGTTTAGGTATTCGTTTATGTGTAATGTGGGGCAAATTAAATAATGCAGATCTCCCACAAGGGTTGAGCGATCTGAACACTTTAGCATTTTCAAGAGACACTGTGGAGAAAGTACATGAGCATGTCGAGAGGATATTTGAGTATAGAAAGGGGTTGGAAAGGTTACAGAATGAGGATGACGATGAGGATAGTATGTATGTACAGAAACGGTTCCTTCCTTGTCGTAAATCGATATCTGAGGAAGCACGAATTTGTACGGAAGACGTGATTAGATGGATCTCAGACACGTCAATAACTCCAGTTGAAGTATATGACACATATAGTCAGTATACGCCAGAAGTGCAGAGGAAAGGGATACAGGTAATGGTAGAGTACCTGCAGGATGAATGTGTAAAGAGAAAGATTTGTTGTCCCACAGAGTTATTGAGTATTTATAAGAGAGCTTTTTCACTTGACACTTCTTCGGCTGCTTTAGCGCTCGATTTGGCTCTGTTGCTTAGTAAGCGTTCGGAGTTGCCCAATTCTCAGTTGCCTATGAGAGAGGTTCCTCCGACATTTGTCTCGAAGGTTGAGATTGCAGCCGATGCTGCAGCAGATACGGTTGCTGTGAACATTCCTGCACATTATGTATCGCAGTTTGTTCACGTCCCGTTCTCAAGACAGGAAATGAATACCATTAGACAATCTATTCCTGACATTAGGAAAAATCCGACAGGATTCTATAAAGAAATAAAGTCTGTCTTGCAATCCTCGGTATTCACCTTGGGTGATATTCATCTGTTATATCCTGTACTCCTGCCCGTAGATTTGTGGAAGCGGGTTAGGACTATAGACGACATACATGGGCTAACATAATTAGACTTGATGGAGAAAGGCCAGCTGGCGAGAGACCACCTCAGGTGATACTAACTTTACCTGATAGTATCATTGCAAAATTGAAAACTATAATTCCCGAAAAGAGAATTATTTGGGACAAGTTTACGGCCTGTGTCCAAGGGAAGTCTGAAGGTGCTACCAAGTTCTTCAATCGGTTCGAACAGGTATTCTCTGATTTCAGTGGACAAGACTTAGGCACAGAGTCTGGGAAAAGATTATTAGTGGACAGATTTGTGCGTGGATTGCTGCCTGACATCCAGTCACAAATGATGTCTTCTGACAGCGTTTGGCAAGCAAAGTCTCAATCAGAAGTACTGCACATGGCCTAGTACTATGAGAATCGTGTCAATAATGAAAAGGAAAGAGTTGAGAATAGAAAATGTGATTTAAAGACTAAAGTATTATTACAGCAAATTTTTAGAGGCCCTAGAGGGGGTAGTTCGCAGATTAGAGGTCAGTATGTTCCACAAGGAAGTGTGCCTTTGGGTCCTGTGAACATTAACCAGTGTGCCTATTGTCGGCAAGAGGGTCATTGGCGTGCACAATGCCCCGTCCTTCGACAAAGGTCGAATAACACATTAGGAAATATGGGTAGACGATCCAGAGGTCGCCCGGGTGCAGGGGTCCCTGGTAGAGGTCAGTTTGCACAGGATCCAAAGCAACCCTTTGTGCAGGATAATCAGGCTCCAAGTGTGGATACTAGAAACATATTTGATCATCCTTCTGCTGCTTACCTCTCTGAAGAACTTCCTTTTGATGATATTCTGTTTCGTTAGGATTGCCCGAAGCAGGGTTTGGAACCAACACCTATTCCCGTTAATCAGAAAGGTCCCTATGTTGAAATGTTAGTGGGAAATAGGAAGCATCTATTCTTGATACATACCGGAGCACAAAAGTGTTCCATTGATCATTCTCGGGTTCCAAACATTCCACTGTCAGGGCAAACCAATGTTTCTGTAGGGTTTTCTGGTACACCAGTTGTCTATCCAGTTTCTTCGCCGGTACCTATTTCTTTGGGTCCCTTTATGGACCACTGTCCATTCCTTTTGACTTTGAATTGTGGAGAGAATTTGCTGGGGTTGAATCTGTTGAAAGAATTAAATGCGGTAATTAATTGTTCTTCTGACGGAGTGCGTTTGACGATTTCACCACAGCATCTTTCTGTCTCTCAATTCTTGACTAGACCTTTGCTGCCAGAATTCAGTGATGTACCAGAGTGTTTATGGGCAATTGACGACAATGACGTTGGCGTTTTACAGATCGAGCCTGTTAAAATAGTCTTGAGAAATGGAGTAAAGCTGCCACGTATTCCACAATATAAGATTTCAGTTGAGGGTGAGCATTCTTTGAAATGCATTGTTTCCGATTTTGTGCATTGAGGGGTGATTGAGGAAATTGCAGGTAGTTTGGGCAATAGTCCAATTTTGCCCATGTACAAAAAAGGCGATAATGCAATTCCATTACGTTTCATAATTGATCTACGTGCCATTAATAGGGTCGTCGCTCTGCAATTTCCAATTGTGCCTGATGTGACGACAATATTAACTATGATTCCTGCTTAAGGCTACTTACTTTAGTGTAGTGGATATGAAGAATGTTTTCTTTAGTATTCCTATACACAAGGACAGTAGATACTTGTTCGCGTTCACGTTTTGGGGATGTGCTTTGGCTGTATTAATGCAGGAACATGGAGGGAAGAATAGGCCATTCGGTTACTTTTCTTCCACCCTTGATTCTGTAGCATGCGCTTTGCCAAGATGTTTGTGAGCTGTCGCTGCTGCTGCTGCGTCTGTAAAACAGAGTGAGGGAATGGTCCTAGGCCATGATCTAACCCTGATGGTGCCTCACTCTGTAGATGTTCTGCTGAACAGAACTCAGACGCAACACCTCATTTCCGCATGGTTGACGAGATATGAATTGATCTTGTTTGCTCCTCGCATACAAATTAAGAGGTGCTGTGTTCTTAATCCGGCTGAACTCTTACATTTCCCGCAAGATACTGCTTGCTGTAACGAAGAGTCACATGACTGTCTGTATACTACCGAACAAGAGACAAAGGGTAGAATTGATCTTAAGGACACTCCTTTGAACAATCCACAAGGGGAGCTGTTTTGTGATGGCTCCTGCTTCAAACTCCCAGATGGTACATCCACAGCTGCTTATGCAATCACAACATTGGGCACGGTCGTGGAAACCAAAAGAATCACGCATAACTCTGCGCAGGCCACAGAGATTATAGCATTGTCCCGAGCTTGTGAACTTTCCGAAGGGCTTACAGTTAACATATATACTGATAGTCAGTATGCCTTTGGTGTGGTTCACAACTTTGGGAGACTTTGGTCAGAAAGAGGGTTCTTTACTTCACATGGTACAAAGATTCAGCATGGCTCCCTATTAGTACAACTGCTCTCAGCGCTTGCACTCCCTACTCAGTTAGCTGTCGTGAAATGTGCAGCACATCGAAAGATTATAGATGATATAGGAAAAGGGAATGCTTTCGCTGATCAGATAGCTAAGCAGACTACCACCAATTTCTCTGCAGGAATGTATGTTTCAAGGGAGACTGTAAATGCCGATGGAATGGATGAGGGTGTTGATTCTGTAAGGGATATCTAAGCCGATGCCACATTAGAAGAGTCCAAGAAATGGGCTGAAGACTTGGGGAAACTCGATGATGATGGGTGTTGGGTGGACATAGTTGAAGGGAAATGGCTACTTCCTGACGCAGATGTGGTGATGATGGTCGTCATGGCTCATGGCCCTACACATATATGTGCCCAGAAGGTTACAAAAATGTTGGAGAAAGTTTGGGCGAATGACAAAATCTCTAAAATAGCTCAGCACTATGTTCAAGACTGCATGATCTCTTTACAGCACAATGTGGGAAAGGGAACATCAACTCCAAGGGGAAGCTTTGAACCACCTTCTGTCCCCTTTGAGGTTATCCACTTTGATTTTATCGAAATGGAATGATGTAATAACTTGAAATATGTGTTAGTTGTCACCTGTGCTTTTAGCAAATGGGTTGAGGCTTTTCCTGTTAAAGACGCCACAGCCATGACTACTGCAAAAACCATGTTAAAGGAGTATTTTCCCAGGTTCGGGCTACTAAGAGTCATCTGGTCGGATAATGGTCCACATTTTGTCGCTGCTGTAATCCTGCAGATATGTGCGGCATTACAGATCGACAAACGGTTCCATTCGGCCAGACATGCTCAGAGTTCCGGACTAGTAGAAAGACACTACAGCATCATCAAGAACAAGCTCGCTAAGATGTGCGCCTGCACCATACTAAAATGGACGGACGCCTTACCGATCGTGTTGCTAGCCATGCGTACAACCCCTCAAACTAAGACTGGGCTCTCTCCATTTGAGGTGGTAATGGGGAGACCTGCCAATATCTGGAACCTTCCAAAATGTCGGTCTTTAAGGAATGTTGAAAATTACTTCTTTCAGATTACTGTAGCCAGTTGACTAAAAACCTGTATTTGATTTATCACCAGGTGGGAGAGGCTTTACCTGTGCGATACGAGGACCCGGGCCACAGCATTTGGCCCGGAAATTGGGTGTTAACCAAGGCCTTTGAGCGTTCTTCTTGCCTTGCACCTCAGTGGCGGGGCCCATTCCAGGTCCTGCTGGTCACACAGACGGCGGTGTGTGTCACAGTCAGAAAAATCTGGATCCACGTGACACACGTCAAGAAAATTCCTCCTCCAGTGCCATACGATACAGAAGAAACAGAACCCCTCGCTAACACTGCAACCAACGATCCCAAAGCAGTAAATAGCGTTGAGAGTGCATCGGAGAATCTCTCTGACCCGTGAGGCCAGGAGAACCAGTTATTTTGTCTCCACACTCTCCAAAAGTTTTGCTTCCGGAAACTGTCGTTCCGAATCTTGCATCTTCACTTGCTCTTGATACGCTGCTTCCAATGGGACACATTGTTCTCGGATCAATCAGTACCGGGGACAACAAGGTACAATTTACGTCCAAGGAAATAGACTTACGGCACGGTTCGGCTGTGCATCTGAAAACAGAAGGGAAAATCATCAAGGGCTTGCTTTTTGCCCAAATAATTGTTTGAAAAAGGGGATTCTGTTGGCTAGGGTTGTGGAATGACTAAGAAGTTGCTTGGCCGGGAGGTCGCCAGCAAATAACATTGGGGTTTCCGTTTGAAGACTGCTATGCCTGCAACCACTACCGCTCGTACTAGACTGATAAATGATCGTGTGACCGGCCAGGAAAATGGACAAATTGCTTGGGCCCCAAAAAACGTATTGCTGTTTTTTTATAATGATAATTGGTTTTATAATAGTCACTGTCTTAGGCCTTTGGCATCTCGAGGAAGTACATCCATTAGAGACCTTGTTACCGATTGAAAATGTACCCACTGTCCCTACTCCTTTTGTGCATTTGCATAGTTTATCTCCTAGAGATTCTCAGCATAGACAAAGATATTACAACAATACCTTGTTACTTATCATGAATGCTACACATGCCATTTTTAATAGGTCCAACTGTTGGGTCTGCTCGCATTTACCGCAAGATGGGGATAAGGGGCTAAGTTCATCCTTTACCTTTGACAACTGCTTGTTATGCTTCTCTTAGAGCACTGTTCTTTGGCCGTTGGAATGATAGCATCTCAGGGAACTTTGATGGTACTAATTTGAATAGTTTTGAGAAACGTGTTCTGACTCCCCTGGGATGCTCGCTTTTCTCAAATAGAAGTAAGCTTAATGTTGCTTCTTTTAGGCCCTCTGATAGACTGTCTCGTCCCTTTCAATCTTTGATTTCCTTCAAGATGGCTCTGATAGGCAATAAGGATGCCATGCCTCCATCGTACACTGTTAACCATAGCCCTGATTCAGTTTCTTTCTGCATACAGAGGAATGGGACTCAGTCAATGGGAAATTTTAAAGGTTGTGCCAACGTTGCAAATTTGACTGGGGAGACAGACCTTTGTATGTAGGCGAACCTGTCTACTTTGTTTGCGGTAATGTAGCATTTCCATCGTTACCCAGGGATTGGCAGGGAACTTGTTATTTGGGGATCTTGTTACCCGGATTATTCATAGCTAGTACTGTAGAGGTTTTAAAGACTCGTCCACGGCGGGACGAGAATGGTGACACTCCAGCACAGGTTCTGAGAGATGTAGCAAAATCATTCGTGCCATTTTGGGGACAGATAGCTAATTCCGAAGACATCAGAAGACTAGCGAGAGTACTGGAGAGAACCATCAACCAGACAACAGACATACTCTATAATATGACATTAGAACAAAAAGCAATAAGATTAGTAGCACTTCAGAACCGGATGGCATTAGATGTCATTCTGGCTGAACGTGGTGGAGTGTGTAAATTAGTGGGGTCCGCTTGCTGTGTTCCTCCCCAACTATCTTCAAGGCAATACAGAATCTGCACGTCCTTAGTTCAGAAGTGCATGTTCCCGAGGGAAATTGGGATCTTAGCGCTTGGTTCTGGGACTTCTTGCGATCTTGGGATTGGAAGATGCTTTCGGTCTTACTGATCATTTTGGGAATTCTGTTGTTTCTTTGCTGTTGTATCCAGTGTTTACCTAGTATATGTTCGATGCTAGGGGGATGTTGCGCACAGGCGATAGATACAATGGGACATAAGGTACATGCCCCAGATAAGAGCTCCAAAGAATATGTGTTAACAGAAATCCTGATAGATGATCTAATGGCAATAGATATTTCTGACAGTGTTTCAGGGTGCATGCACGATGGAACGTGAAGTTGTTCATAAAGTGATCAGAAGTCGTTTTTAGCACTTGGCATAGGCCAAAAGGAGGGTTTGTCGAACGGGAAATTATATTGTGCATCCAATACTATATGAATATATGTGTATTGGCCTACGCCAAGCTGCTTATAAGCCACTTGCGAAGAAATCCACGTTACAAGGTCTTGACCTTAGAGTTAATGTAAACCGCCATTTTAGGTCTATCCTCCATTTTAGGTTCTCCCCGTAAAGTCACCCTGTGAGCTAAAATGGTGGACAGTGTCAGTCCGAATGTAACATGGCCGTCTTGACCTCTGTGTACAAACTAATGTGTAAATTGGCTGCAGGCCACATGTAAGCGTCATGAACTGAGACATCGGGCCTCATTACGAATCAGGCGTTAAGGGGTTAAGGGCTGTAAACGGCGCCGACCCTTAACGCCTGATTATAAGGTCCGTTAGCGCCATGGTGATATTAACGCCTGCTTTTTGCAGGCGGTAAAATCCATGGCGCTAAGGGACCATGGTGCTAATTACGCCACCGTAATTTACGGTGGCGTAATTAGTGCCTTCCCCACTCCCAATTATGCCCTATGGGGCAAAAATGGGAATGGGGAAGGGTAAAATGGGAAATGGGGATTTACCGCCCCACTCAACTTGGAATGGGGCGGTAAATCCGCCATCCACCATGGTGTAAACATAGTTTACACCATGGTGGCAAGGGTATGACCCAGGCAGTAACTTACCGCCTGGGTCGTAATGAGGCCCATTGTCCTTCGTTGACCTGTGTGTAGAGGATTACTTGTGCCAATGAAGCTAATCCGCGAGCATATGTTAAGAACAATGTATCCAAATAATGAACTGAGAACACTTGTTTAAACTACATTGTATAGATGTTTGAGAAGGCTCAACATGAAATCCTAAAATATACTGTTACTATTTAGGCCTGTTGGCAAATGTATTAAAGGTAAACCTTAAGTGCACAGATGCGTGAACTCGGCACGAACCCTAGATCCGTAATATATTAATCAATATTAACTTACAGAAGGGTTGAACATCATGTTTTCGAAGATATATAAAGTGCGATTATTCTAATGTACAGTCCCACTCACTGAGCACACCGAACCATGCTGGAGTTCGCTGTGTTGGGCTGATAGCTATCTGTTGCCTTGTCCTTTGAAACTGTTCAGTATAAAATAAAGATCTTTGTATGTTCCTTTGTAACCCATGTTCGGTGTATTTCCTTTTGGGGTACTCAGCCTCGATATTTTCTCTTTGTTTTCACAAACGCAGGTTGAGTCCCTGGGTCCGCAAATACAAACTTGGTGGTATTAAGCGCGTTATAAATAACCTATCATATCAAGCTGAAAAAAAGGTTCAATTGTCTTGCCATCCAGGAGCTATGACCTAATGGGGTAATTGGTCACAGATGAGGCAATGCGAAGGGTCGAGGTGGGTGCATACGCGTGCTATGGCTAAGGCATCGGAGCAGGTAGATTTATGCCTCTAAATAAATAGTAGAACAAGGACCACGGCGCTACAATCAGTGGTTATATCGCATGTAGAATACCCCGGGAAGGGCACACGCCGTGGTTGTAAAGGAGCAAAGCACATAGGCAGGAGACTACATTGCTAGTATATGAAAGGTTGAACTACTCCGGATTTTAAAGAGGCCTCCTCAAGTTAGTTACAGGGTTATGCACCTGCTGCAGATCCCAGTTGCAACAGGGGACGCTGTTAGGGGGCAGCTGTCGGGACTCTCGGAAAATATAAAACCCACTGGTGCAAGCAAGGTTTATGTCTGTTTGTTTATATGTTTGTATGTATGTTATGTATGTTTGTTACATCTCGGGAGGATAGCTCCGGGGCAACGTGCTCGCCATGGAAGCAAGACAACATGGAGCACGACAGGTTCAATCCCCGGGTCCGTGCTTAGAAACCTCTGGGTATTAAGCATGTTATAAATAACCTATCATATCATCTCATATCATATGTGTGTGCCTTCAGTTGGCTAGTTGGAACCGTATAGGAAGTGCCAAGCACAAGTCGCACTCCTGCCGCCCCTTTTGAAGTACCAGGAAAATTCACGCTGAAATATGTGACGTATGATGAGCAAATAAACCAGCAGAGAGCCGCAGTTGGACGCTATCCCGTACCTATCGGAATAACAACACCTACTGAAGTACTGTCACCTAAGAAAACCTGGACAGTAAGGTACCTATCGAGAAAACCATATCGACAAGTGAGACAGAATGACAATTGGCAGAATGTAACACTCGAAGAAACTAAGAATATACAGAAGGAAGACGAATGGTGACGTCATAAGCACCCTGACTGACTCACATATAGAAGAATGATGACAAAAATAGACGAAATACCATGGATAGGTGACATCCTGAGCCTAAAGTGAAACAATTGATGTCAGGATGTCAGAAACTTTTGCCATATGTATGATGAAGATATCCAGTTAGTTTAAACGTGTACAGATGCAAGAAACCGCAAGAAGCCAAGAAATTGTGAGGCTTGCTTATGCTTAGTAGCAAAATAGATTGCGGCAAGCACCACCCATACATATAGCTACCTCAAAAGAGCACTTTATATAAGCATACTTCCACTATGCACAAGAGCAGAATCAACCAGAGGTTACAAAAGGTCTCAAGAGGAGAGTTTCGAAGCAAACAAATCAAGAATTAAAGACAGAAAGAAACTCAGCCGAAGGTAACCATGCCAAGAAGCGAAGGTCGTATCAGCTGGAATAGGCCAACAGTGGATACAATTAAAGAGAAAGAAGAACAGAGTATCCTGTTCGGAAAGGTCAAGATAAGCCACAGATGGCAGACAACTGGCAGAATTAAATTGCATGAAGAAAAGGTCGTTTTCACGGTGTCAGAATCACGTGACCAGGCAAGCAGGAAGGGATGTAACTTACACACCTGTGCATGAACCTTTGCCATACTCAGACACCTTAACTCTCCCACACCAAGAAGCAGACTTGAGGCCAACTACAAGGAAATACTTGACACATGACCACTGAGGTGATGCTGGATTGTAACAATAATTGGAGAGAAGCTGGGTTGCAGACAAACTCCCTGCACCTGGCCGGCTATTCTGCACGCTGCTAAGAGCAAGTGGAAAAGTATGAGTGGGGTTGATGCCAACCCAATCATAGTGGACAGTGTAATATAGGGTCCTATAGTTAGTTGAACCAAAGAGTCGTCATACTTTAAGTGACGTTTACAGTAGCCATTTTGAAGGAAGGGCTTAGTTGCCCCTCCTGACATTTTTTATCCAATCCCCTCTCCCCGTTACCATATACAGATATAGTACCTATATTAAAGTGACCTTCCTATAACCAATGAAGTTGCATGCTAAGTTTTAAGAGTTACACGTCAGTGATGACGAGTTTTTGGTATAAATATTGTGTTGTTTCGGAAAGTAGTTGGAGTTGAAGCAAGAAGGAAGATCGAGCGATTGCTGATGTTCACTGAACTCCCCGTTTTTTGTATTTGTCATTAAATGGACTCCCTTTGACAAACTATTGAGTTGTCATTATTGATTTGGTGCAAGAGTACGAATCTTCATCCCCATCTATCTCAAGGGTGCTGCTGCTCATCTTAAAGTGCTGTTTGGAAACCCCCAGTCCTGGGGTCCATCCTGCACAGAACTATATATTGCCATGAGCATAAGACAACAGGTTGGATAAGATTAGTTGATGGGGTTAAGTTGGGAATAGGACAACAGGAGTCGAGATTACGTCATCAGTCTGTGGGGGTTATGTGGCAGTAACAGGATTTAGGATGGATAACAGTTGACCCGGGGGTGGCAAGATTGTTGAAGTTGTGACCAGGGGCCACGTGGCAGGCATTACCAAAACTGCAAGGTAAATTGGGTGAGGCACCATTCTCTTAAGGTGTTAGGCAATACTCTGGGGTACACCGTTACCATGGGGAGATGGCTGGTAGATTAGCAGGTTGGCAAGGCCAACTCAGCTGTTCATCCTCCCGGGGTCGTGAAGCAATTAACAGTGGGCATGGCGCAGCTGGTAGGAAGCTGTATAGGTTAAGAGGCAACAGGAGTGCCAGAAAAATGGGCAAAGGAGACCTAAACGAAACAAGGACAAGCGTGGATTGTCTGGGTCCTGAACGGCACTCCTCTACCCTGTGATCGTCAGCGAAAGTAGGATGTCTGCTTGGACGATGGCTGGGGAGCTTTGGCTTACATATGGAATGGAAGCGAGGAGCGAAGTCTTGTTAAAAGGAAGGTGGCCCAGCTCTCTCTGGCAAAAACGGTGCACTTCCAGCCTAATAATAAAACCCAGCAAGTGCAGGCTATCCTCAGAGGATTTGGGTGGGGGAGCTTGGACCTACATGACAGGTAAAAATGGGGGTGGAGAGCCTCTCTTTGATGCTTAGTGGCAAGGGAGAATCTGATTAAGTCTGATTAAGTAATAGAAAGGGGCAACTTCCCTTGTCAGTAACGGGGCTCCAGCATAAGAAGCCCCGGCAGGGGCAGGCAGACCGAAGATTCTGGAGGTTGTCGAGTTTGGCCTGATGAAATATGGAAAGGAACGATACAAAGGGGAAGGAAAGCAAAGTTGCTTATAACAAGGGAATAAAGCGCAACGTCACCCGTAAGGTAACAATGCTCCCCCATCATAGGTAACTCCTTCAAAGGCAGGCAGAGCAACGAGAATTTGGTTGGGGAGCTTTGGACTGAGACAATGCAGAGAGGAAATTATTGAGGGTGAAGTATGACATAGGTGTGGACTTCTAATCGGGGGGAACCCAACATCCAGTGTTACGCAATCTTTCAAAGGAGGGAATGAAGTATGGCAGGGGCAGAGGTTTTCCCTCGATCAGGCACGACCTGAACAAGTTGTAGTCCCCAGTAATCTATGCAAAGGACGGAGTCCATTGGTCAGCATTGGGCAGGGATGGTTACTATAAAGCCATTGGAATTGTGAAGTAGGAAAGGGGGGAGCTCCGGTGGGCGGTAACCCACCTTCGGCGTGGTGGTGTTTTGGCGACAAGAGACAGACTCCGAATTAGCCATGGGAAAGCCGGAAGGGTCTTCGCTCTTCTCGGGACCAACGCCTCTTGGGAGCCTAAGCGGCGGATACGTCTGGGGGTAGCAATGAGGGCTCAGCTTCCCCCAAATAAACAGCACTCTCCCAGCCCAGGAACACCTGCATGGGCAGAGGGAGCTCAGACACAAAGGGTTGGGGGAGTTCTGCCTACTGTGGACATTGTTGGAAAAAGGGGGAAGCAGGTTTTGGACACAGAGCAGTTGTTGCACCTTCAGAACTATTTTCACAAAATTGTGTGCAGTGTTTGGAATTTATTATGTTGTGAAAATAAATCTTCAGCCTTTTTATGCCAAAAAGAAGACATGTCTCATTCTGCACCTTTCTGGGTGAGAGAGGAAACGGGCAAAGAGGAATGAGCAAGTATGATGTATGATGGTACAGAGATGGACAAATACCCAAGTTATGAAGGTGATGACGAAGAGCAATGGAGGAGGCGCCCCGATAATCTGGGCACGGTCCTCCTCCTCCCTCCCCTCAGGATAAGAGGGAGAGTTGGGGCAAGCACGCCAAAGCGCGATGAAAGCCCGCAAATGGCTACAAAGGATGGGGGTGTGACAAGCTCCATATATGCCGGCGCGCGTCTTGCTGCAGGAACATCCAGCCCCAAGCAGAAGGACACCCGCTGCACCCAAGGACTGGGTTTCCATTTTCCACCCACCCACCCTACATAAGGAATAGCGGTATGGCAAGGGCTGGCCGTTGATGTCGCAGGACGGCAAGGCAGTGTTTTGGCAACCAGTGACAAGAGACAGACACTAAATGAGCCATAGGAATGCCGGAACGGTCTTCTCTCTTCTCGGGACCAGCGCTTCTTAGGAGCCTAAGCGCGGAGGCGTCTGGTGGTAGCAAAGAGGGCTCAGCTTCCCCCAAATAAACGGCACTCTCCCAGCCCAGTAACACCTGCATGGGCAGGTGGGGCTCAGACACGAAGGGTTGGAGGAGTTGTGCATACTGTGGAGATTGTTGGGAAAAGGGGGAAGCAGGTTTTGGACACGGAGCAGTCGCCGCACGTTGAGAACTATTTTCACAAAATTGTGTGCAGTGTTTGGAATTTATTATGTTGCAAAAATAAATCTGCAGCGTGTTTATGCCAAAACAAAGACATGTCTCATTCTGCACCTTTCTGGGTGGTAGAGGAAAGGGGCAAAGAGGAATGAGCAAGTATGATGTATGATGGTACAGATATGGACAAATGCCCAGGTTATGGAGTGATGAGCGCATGTTGGAGTGGCTCCAGACGCATGGGAGTTCTAGGGGAGGTGCAACACGAGTGTTGTGGCTGTTCAGTGGTAGGAGCGCAAGTGCGGAGTTGTCGCACGGACTTTGCAGCACGAGCATAAAATATATATTTTTAGGTTTAAATGGGTATCATTGTATTGGTCGAATTACAGGCACCAGAGGAGGCCCTATGCAGCAGGCAGTGCCTTTGCCATGCAGGGTTTGTGAAAACCCTTATATGTTCTAAGTAGCAAATCGATGTGGAATAGGCGTTTATGATGTAAGGCATATGTATGGAGATGCAGACATACCCCCACACGCGGGGCTGTGGGGCTAGCTGCAGCTGATGGGCAACAAACATGGTCTCACTGGGACATAAAATCATTCCGGGCATCCATGTCAGAGTGGCCCACACATGCACATTTCAATGTGCTACTTTTCGGAATGGATTACCACCAACTGGGAGTTTTTGCTTAAAGGGCTCATTTGTAAAGCATATTTACTTAGTAACATTATTTTTTTTAAATGGTGCAGTAACTAGGCCCAAAAACAAGTTGCCATTCTTGCGGTCAACCCCCTGCGTCACTCCATTCAGTGAAGCCGGGTGCCCAGCCCAATGTTTGGCAGGCGTGCTCACAAGTGCACATTTCAAAGCGGCCTGCACAAACCAATCACTCTGGTAAATGCACACACCCGACACTGCAACTTCCGGAACGCAACATACAAATGGATAAGAAAGAACGGACATAAATAACGTTCGGAAAAATGGTGCACATGTAATAGCTCTTGATGTAATGTTGCTTTCTAGTATTGTTTTCACGCCCCACAGTCCAAATTTGTCAACACCTGCAGTCTCTCTTGAAATAAATGTCTGCACTGTATTCATGGCAAAGGGTATGAGAGCACAGACATAGCCACTATCCTTAGAGGTTCTCTCTCCCTCCTTCCACAGGTGCTGATACCACATGCTGTTGATACCACATGCTGTTGCCCAAGTGTGCTGCATTACCTAAATAAGTATCTATCCCTTCGCTATCTTCCTCTGCATTTCTGCTATATCTCCATATGCAAGGTTGGTAGACTGCCCACAGAGTGAATCAAAAGCAGTCGTCATGGTAAGAAGAACCAAAGGGACACCTGCCTTGTCAGGACCAATGTGATAGAGAGGGTGAAACAGTAGAAACAGAAAGAAAAAAAGAGTAATTGTGCAGGCATATACAATGCACAATACCATGGTCATCCAGCTCTCCCGCCATCCTGGGACTGGCCGGGCTTGGTCACTCCCGAAATTGTATTTGCTCCACCATAGGGCAGTGGGGCCAAGCTGTGCGAAAACTCAAATCTGCTGGCAACTACTGGTAGAACCAATTTCAGAAGGGGAGAGGGGGAACTCCCACCTTGCCTCCTCCCTAGGAGGGAGGGCTGTCCTCAAGCCCAGCCACATCCAGCTGGGCTCTGGGGAATGGATCAAGGCAGGGGGACTGCGAGCCCAGTCTCTTTCTTCAGCCCCCCGCCTGAAGTCACACAGGCCCTCACCTAACAATAGGATAGCAAGTAGTTCATGTAGAAACAAAGTGATTGCACGATAGACACTTTCACCCTAGGGCGAAAGCCATGTGCTGTAACAGGGCGTATTTGTTCACATCGATTACAATTTAAAGTGCACAAATAGAGTGAATGGAAGGTAAGGCATCGTTCATGATATGAACATGATGTTTTTGCCTGGTGCGCTGCATGGGGCACGAAGAATGACGTGGTTCGGTGTAGAGAGGTGAGGCATGCATGAATTTTCCATCCTTGCCTCTTAAATGACAGTTTGCGAGTTCGATGTCTCTTGGCCTAGTAAAATCAATGTCTATGTCCCCCTCTGCTTCCACTTCCTTGACGCTGCTGTTTAAGCTTGCTTTTCGGACAATTACTCAGCAGTGAATGTTGGCAGCATCGATGTTCCATCTAGGGGTCCATTAATATGAATAGAACCCTGTGATTTGTGACTCGAATGCATTCGGGTGGGGTAAGGGCTTTAAGCAAATACATTGTAATAGTTTGCAATATATAGATACACTGACAGGCGAGGTATAGAATCTCACAATATAGCCTAAATTAACAATTGTAATCTAATGCACAGTGTATCAACCCCCATGAGGCCAGTGTTTGTTGTTAAGCGCGTTAAGGGAGCTAGTAACACGCCACGGTTGGAGCCTTTCTGTGTTTGTGTTTTGGTGGGTGACGATGGAAGGTTTTAAGGAAAAGCACCCATTTGTATGTTTGTGGGGCTAAGGTGTCTGGATGATGGCCGTTCCACAAAATTCTGGGTCAATTAGTCGATCAAAAGCGAGATCCTTCAAGTTATCCGTTTTAATTTGAGGCTGTAAAGAGCTGCCCAAGAAATACATATGTTCTATGTTTCCAGCTAAAGCGAGGGGGCAGGCTAATAATGTTGTGAATTGAATTAATGTGTCATGACCTATACTAATACATTTTGTCTTTTGTTTTCAAGGTGGGAACGTTCGTTGGGCAGCTAATGGAAAGTCATGAGGGGCTCACCTAGCCTCCAAGGCAGTCGCTCTCCGGAAATAGTGATGGTTCCTCCTGAGGGGCGAGGGTGGAAACTGGGGGGTGCACTACCTGAAATGTATACTTTGGGTACGGTTATGTAAACATGCTATGTATAGCATACATAAATAGAAAAGTAAAATCAAATCAAAAGCTAATTCCCAATCTAATACTATTAGGATGGAAATCATAAATCGCCATTCGGGTCCAATTTGGGGGAACATGCACATTATTCTACATTTGGGGTGATCAGTGGCTCAGACAAGATATGGGAGTAGTGGGGGAGTTCACCCCAACTATCTAAGGTATGGAGCACTGCAGATTCTGGGAGATTATGCAATCCTGTTTCCCGACAGGAGCAAGTTGTAAGCGAACAAATTCAGGCCAGCTGTAAACAAGAGGTTTTGCAGTATTACTTCCTTGCGCCTAGCTATCGATACCTTGGTTTACATACGGCAGTGGGGCCATGCATGGAAACTCCCAAAACGTGCAGGCAATTAACTGGGAGATTCAATTGGAAGGGGGTGCACACCCACCTCGCCTCCCCCCTAGGAGGGAGGGTTGTCCTCGGGCCCAGCCACATCCAGTTGGGCTCCTGGGAATGGATATAAGGCGGGGGATTGCCAAGCCCAGTCTCTTTCTTCAGCCCCCATGCCTGAAGTCCCACCCGCCCTCACTTAACAGTGATTAGCGAATCATTAGTGAGGCATTTCTTAGTGCCCAGCGTTAAGAGTTGAGTCCTGGGTCATAAGGTTTCTGTTGGTCAAAACAAGGAAGTATTCCTTTGGTTAAGGTGGGGATTTCTTTGCTTTAAGCAGGTTTGGAGGGTGTACGTTGTCGGTTGTGACGGGAGCAAGGGGGCCCCAGGCAACAATAGATCAGGTAATGTTGAAAGTCAGTGGACGCAAGAGAGACACATTCACACAAGGATGAAGGCTGGGGCCGGAGCTCCTATACAATTTTGACATGCTGCTGGACACGTCCAGAGGGCCTTTCTAATGTATTAATGTTGGGATGAGTGTGAATGTGTGCGGGTTAAGCAAATGTTGTTGGGAAGACCCTTGCCCCAGGGCGAGCCATGACCTGGTGTCTGGGGGGAACTCTCTGCCACAGGTAACCAGCAGAGAGTCAGGGCAGAGTCACAGGTCGATCCCCTCGAAAGCACTGACAGATCCCAAAGGGGACAGTGCTGCCAATAGCTTAGAAGTAACGGCGCCCAGGAGTACTAGACTCAGTGAAGGCCCTGGGAAAAGGTGGTGGGGTTAGGAAGCTTGGAAGTCCTTCCAACTCCAAATGCAGAGGGGTGTGAGGAAAGGAAGGGAGAATGGAAACTGAGGGGAAAGTGGGGGGAAGTTGTGGGGGAACAAGAAGAATGTGGTTACAGGAAGGTTTGGGTAAAGAAAGAATTTGGGGAATGGATAAGTAGGGTGGGTTAAGGAAGGAGTTGGGTAAGGAAAGAAGTGGGGAAAGGGGAAGTATCTAGGGGAAGGTGAAGAGTGGGGGACTGAAAGGCTCTGGGGGGTAAAGGTTGACAGGTCTGTGAGGAATTAGGGGGTTGGGGAAAAACTTGCTTGGGGGATGATGGCTAAGAAAAGGGGGGAAATAGAACTGACTATGGAAGCAAGGGGCGGCAGAAATGGAATAAAACTAAAGTGGGGTGGAAGCACTGGGGGAGGAAGAGGAGACTCAGGAATGAAGCAGGGGGTTAGATGGGGAAGGGGGAATGGGTAGGGGAAAGAAGGAAAGAATTTGGAATTAAAACGAAAGAGAACAATGAAGATGGCTAGAATGGGGAAGAAAGAACTGAGAATTAGAATATTAGAATGTTAGAAAGAGCAATAGAATAGAACATGGATTGAGGAAAGCTCATGAACACTAAGTTTTTGAATTAGAATGTTAGAATGTTAGAACAAGTGAATAGAAATAGAATGAAAGAAAACTACATCAATTGAAAATAAAATAAAGAAAAATGAAAAAGAAATGGCCATGGGTAGAGAGGGAATGGTTATGGAGTGCCGGGCCTACCTGGCAGGGTCCTCTGAACACTGACTGAGGGGGTAGGTGCTTAAGAAGCCACACTCAGAATAGAATAATCCTGAGGTGTGGTGGAGAACAGATCACTTGTAAGAAAACTCCTGGCTTTATGCAATAAAGCTTGCTGCAGCATTTGTGACTTCCACCTTTGAAAACTCGTCCTGCCTTTTTATTTCGGGGAACCCTCCGGAGGTCTTGGCAGGGTGGGGAGGGTTAGGAGGCTGAATGGGGTGAGAGATGCTACAACCAGGGGAGGCACAGTTGTGGGATGTCCCTGCTAAGCGGCAAGCTGGGCTTCTGCTGCGCGCACTTGCAGTGTCTGCGAGGGGATGTGGCAGTACCATGAAGGAAACAAAGCTGGGCTTCAGAGAGCGATGCTTTGAGTTTGTAAAGCCCGTGCATCGAGAGGACAGAACGCATGCTGCCCTGGCGGTTATTTTTCACGGTGGCTCGTCTTTCAAGGCACAGCCTGCGCATTTGCGAAAGGGCTCTGACATAAGCCCTCTGTCTGCTTCTTCCAGCAGTACGTGTCACACTGCGCAAGGGGAGAGTGCGCACACAATGCCTGTGTACATTAAAATGAGAATGTGGTCTAATGCAATTTGAGAAGCGTTTTGTCGTTTGTTTCACACAATACGACAATAGGAGCTGGATCTTTCTTTCAAAACAGCATGTGGCTTTACAGCAGGTCCTCGGGGAAAGGGAAGGAGTGCACTGTGTGTCCGCAAAAAGAATGAGTTAAACTCGGAAATCAAGTTCCGCATTGTATTGATGAATAGACAAATATATACAGTACAATGCACTACAATATGACCTGGTCTGCGTGCGCGTGAGAGAGAGAGAACGTGACACGTATGGAGAAATGCAGAGGAATTTCCACACCTGACCTGATTCCTGCCAGAGAAAACCAGTCCTGCATGACAGGCTCAGACTGGCCCTCGGGCAATGCCTGAACCAAAAATAGAAAAAGCTAGTGTGGTCCAGCTTTTTTGGTCAAAGTGGGCCAGTTTGATGAGTTAACTCACCATGAGGCTAGTCGTTTTTGACCATTGTTGCTGAATAATTATTCTTTAAATTGCACAATTTGCATCACATTTTATCAAAAAACTCCCCTTTGGGTACTATTCAAATAGTCTGTCACAAAGTGTGTGAATTGCCATTTGCAAATGCTGACCACTTTTTCATTGGTGCCCGAGACAATTTTATGCCCCAGTCCGTAACATCACACTTTGGCCTGCCAGTGCTATTAGGAGGGGCGGGAGGTGTTGACTGGGGGTTCAGAGGTGCCGCAAAACCTGCTCTCCGCCTCATTCTTTCATTAAAGCAGCATCTGTTCTGGTCACCAGGCGGCAGATGGAACTCGATTATGAATTCTTTGCACACTAATAAACAGCTTTCTGGGGGTCTGCCTTCTTTCAACAAATGTCTTGAACATGCAGATTAGTTTAACAGGTAAACATGCACTTTACAAAGCTACCAATCAAGTTGAAAGATGCACAGGGACACATGTTCTGTCATTAACGCTCCTATCAAGCCTATCCTCAAGTTCCCAAACATACTTTTGGGTTATTTGCTACAAAGTGATGCCACACATTAACTAGCACAAATGAGTTTTATGTAGTCATTAAATGCGCTCTTGCGTTTATAAACATCCAGGACGTGCCCGCCCATGTTACCCTTCTCGCTGTGTAAGTGTAGCATGAAAGTATTGATACCTCAGTGGGTTAATGCATCTGCTTTTGAAATCTGAAATACGTGCATGTTCCAGTTTCGACTCCATCAGGGCCAACCCATACTTTCACCCCATTAAGTTCACGAGAATGAGCACCACTGAGTTGGGTGGTAGGCACATCCATTATTCGAGAAGCTATGGAATTAGGGCACCCATGTCATGTCACTGCACTGGAAGCTCACCGCTTCCATACCGTGATCTTTCTATGTGGGGTAGAACCCCATACCATCTGTTTGTCACCCCATCTTCCTCTTGTGCTGTTCTGAAGGAGGGGGCTGCCCTCATATCTACCCATTTATGCCACATGCAGTCTCGCTGCAAGCACTACACACCTGCTGTTGTGAGCCGTCCCACCGTGGCATGGGGAAACTAAATTAGGCAGGTTATACCATCCATCTTTTCTTGAAAGTGTCAAAGAGATGGGGAACCGTAAGAAAGATGGGAGCCAACATCTGGGGGCACCTCCCTTCGTTGAGAAACCCAAACATGGGGCTCAGATGAGGCCCAAAAAGCAGGAGTATTCAGTGGGGCAGCAGCAGGAGATGAACTGTGGAAAAAGTCCTGACTTTTATGGAAATCTGGGTCTCCGAACATGTGGTCAAATCACCTCAACAAGCCACTTCTTTGGATGCCCACTCACATCCTCAACAACATAGCTAGAGTAGAGTCTAGAAGCAGTGGTATTCAAACCTTTTGGTTTTGGCGGGTTTTGGTGGCATAAGCCGCCAGATTTTGCCAGAACAATCGCTACAAGAAGAAATGGGTTCCAAGAAGTGGTCTTCAAGTTTGGGATGACAACTGGAAATGCTGTGCCATATAATCGCCAATTTACTAAGTGTTCATTACAGTAGTACGATGCAGATGTAATCCAATAGTGGCTTGTTTAATGTATTTTCCCCCAACCATTAGTACTGTCACATGTCACGTGTTTGTCAATTCTGGTGTCACAGAGTGATCGCTTTTCCAGATGGCAGCCATTTGCCCTAGTTTGCCTTCTTTGCAACTATATGCTTTTCCTATCAAAATGGTCAGGGTCCCCTGCTCCAGTGCCCCCTCTTCCATCACCCCTGTTTGTTTGTGATTGGCCCAGTGCCACTGGCAGGTAGGTTGCTGGGTGATCTGCTGTCCCCCACAGGTCATTCTGCTGTCCCTCACAGGTCATTCGCTGGTCGTCTCTCGGTCATGACCTCCACAGGTCACTCGCTGGTCGTCTCTCAGTCATTGCCTGCCTGTTCTTTCAGGACCCTTAGGATGGGGGCCAGCAGACAGAGAAGGTGGGATGGATCCGGAAATTCTGCAGGAAAGGTATCTTCAGGGCAATCTGGAAGAACAACTATGTGATCCTGAAGGGGGACCAGCTCTACATTTTGGAGAAGGAGGTAAGTGTTAGGCAAGGTTTGTATGCAGTACCCTCTGGGACCACTACACAATACTCTGACCACAGGAATAGGCAACCCAACCTTTGGTATAAGCTTGTACTACACAGTTTTGGTAGCGTGAGGAGCATCCAGGCTTATCGCAAGAGAGGAAATGTGAGCTGTAGTGGAGTTACACAAAGATTCACAGTTACAGATATTCAAATAAATGCTTACACTCAATGTTTCTTGCATAAACAATTATTAATTTATTTATCAGTCAGTTATAAAGCCTTCTTCAGAAGGGAGCAATAGAATAGTAACACACAAATACCCTTCAATACTGTACACTCTGAGTTTCTGAATCAGAAAAGACCCTTTTGGGATGGCCCACTGACACAACCTACATCCACAGGTGACTTCAATAATTAGGGTGCTGGGGACATTAATATCGTACTGTTGGTGTTCAGAAAACTCTTAAAAGTTGGTAAAAGGCAAAGGTTATTAGAACACAAGGACCGCACATATTCTTAAGCAGGTAAATACTTTTGGATCCTCCAAGAAGAGTCATACAATTCAATAGGCTAAGCCAAAGTCAATAGGCAAAGTCTTGTATATGATGAAGCACTTCTGGTAAGTAAATGGAAAGGTCTTTGCACAAGTTCTTAGGAGTCTTTGATGAAAAGAAGAATCAAATGTAGATCCACAAGCTGATTAGACTTGTGAGTTGTAGAAGTTTCAAGCAACTCTACAGTAAGAGGTAAGTTCTCTTAGAGTTGTTTTACAGTATCTTAGAAATTAAGAAAGATGCAGCTGATGACTTCTGTTCCTGTGCAGCTCTGCAGATCTCACTGTTCCTGGGCCTCAGTCCTGGGGACAAGAGGGAGGACGTCGGGGGACTCCTGTAATGCACTGGGACGGTCAAAACTCGCAACCGGCAAGCTTCACTTTTAGTAGCTGTTCAGTGTTTCAGCTCCTTGCATCTATCGCAAATAGCAACACCGTGGTTCCTGGTATCGAGATGGACTTTCCTTGCTTCTGGGGTCCCGCATTCTGTTAAGTGGGCTCACGCTTGTCCAGTCCTGCTTCTTGAGGGTCCGGAGGGTCTTCCAGAAGCTATAGGCCAGCTTAAAAGCAACACACACAATCTGGTGTTCCTCTCCCATGCTCTACGGTTTCCAGCAGCAAGTCTGTGGAAATTCAACCAGCTCTGAGATGGATGTACAGGTGGCTTACTTTGGAGTTGATTGGTCCCCAACCAAATCAAGGGGAGAAGTCGACCTTGCAGGGGCTTCTCTGTCGACGCGAACTTGGCGTTTTGGCACTGCAGAAGGGCTTCACTGGGCAAACCAACGGTTTAGGAATTTCCGCAGACGCCCTCTTCAAGTTCTTCTTCGGTTCCTCCGTTAAGTGGTCGACTCTGCCTTCCAAGCCAAAGGACTCACCTTTTATTCAGTTCTCTTCCATTCATTCCAGCCTAGCTGTCAATCACTCAGCAGGGTGGCTGTCCTTGCCGGACAGTCAGCCAACCAATCACCACAGAGTGCATTTGGGTCTCCTAGGAGACTAAGCAGAGGGCGTTTCGGGCACCTCCCTCACTTCCTGCCTACCCCAGACACTCTGGAGCCAGAGGCGGGTTTCACCTGTGAACTCAGCCAAAGGCTGTGAACAAAGAGAGCAAACTTGGTTTGGCGTGCAAAGCAAATCTCAAGAAGGACCTTTTGACAAAGAAATGGTGGAAAAAGAAGACCGGGTGCCATTTTGAAAATGATGGCTGCCGTGTATGCTTTACTGTTGCTGCGAATGCAGCCCGCAGTAAATACATACCATGGTAGCACAAACGGAACCACTGCCACCAGCCATTCAATGAGAAAAGGGTAACATAAAATGTTACATGAGAAACTAGACAAAGGGGATACTAGGTAACCCTTCCAGCACTCTATTGTAAGATAGCGTGTGCTGGGTCTAGAAAGCTACAATGGTAAGTAAAGTCAATTTCACTTTACTGCTCTGGAAAAAAAAAGTAGTTTATCCCAGAGAAGCTATTTAAACCTTTGGGAAATCTGGAAGACTTTCCTATGTCACTGCACTGAAGGTGCTGTGTGACACAATGTAAAAGATGATGCCTATGGAGTTTGCCAGACTCTCCACAAACCAAAAGAAACACAGAGGTAAAATTCACATTAAAATACATGAGAGAGTGGGAAAAAGGGTCACACTCTCTCTGGGTTAATAAATCAAGTCCACAAAATCCAGCAAATTTGCTGGGGGTCTCTAATGTGGAGGGAATTAGCACATTTCTGAGAATTCTCCCTAACACTCGTCCCCCGCAGAGTAGGGGAAAGGAGGATTATATTCACCCCTGGATAAATCTCCTTACTCCAGTCGGTCATACTTTCTGGAGAGACCATCAGCATTTTGGTGATTACACCCTGACCTGTGTTCAATGGTAAAATCAAACCCCTGTAAGCTGATTGACCATCTTAACAATTTAGGATTCTACACCTTCATCTGCATTAACCATCCCAAGGGTTGGTGGTCTGTTTGAATAACAAAAGTAGATCCATACAAGTATGGTCTAAACTTCTTCAAAGGCCACACAATGGCAAAACATTCTCTTTCTATGGTTACCCACCTTGTCTCAGGTTCCTTCAGTTTTCTACCGATGAAGCAGATTGGGTGTTCCCTGCTTTTCTCATCCAGCTGACTCGGAACTGCACCTATACCTGTATTGGAAGCATCTGTCTGTATAATAAAGGATTGGCTGTAGTCAGGAGCTCTTAAGACTGGAGCTTGACAAAGGGCTGGCTTAAGTCCTTCAAATGCCTTAGTGCACACCTCATCCCACCTGACCTTCTTGGGTAATTTGGGTGATGAGATCACATTCAAGGGAGAAGCTTTGTATTTGTATTTGTATTTGTTTATTTGTATTGTGCACCTTGCCCACAGGGATCTGGGTGCATACCTTTGGTTACAGAGACAGACATTTTACAGACAGAGAGCAGGTAGATATGCAGTAACGTATGTTCAGGCATGATAAAATATACATGACAACATTTTACAGACAGGGAGCAGGTAGACATACAGTATAGTATGTACCGGCATGATAAAATATACGCAGGGTTACAAACGAATGAGTAGTCTAAATACAGTGTTGATTAAGAATTATATACAAGTAGAATATTTAAAAGCAATCACAGTGCAGGTCAGGCGGGGACAGAATCAGTGATACAGCGACAAGGTGTCTCAGATGTCTTGGGCTGCGAGCCATAATTTGGTTTTACTCTTGAAGGATTGGAAGGAGGGCTCAGTACTATTAGAATTGGGTAAGGTATTCCATAATTTAGTGGCTAGGACTGGTAAACCCATCCCACCAGCTTTCTGAAGCTTGAATCTCGGAAGGGAAAGGCTGTGGGCTTGGGCAGCTCTCAAAGGTTGGGTAGCATTGTGAGGTGTAAGTCGGCTGGCCAAATAAGTAGGGGCCTGGTTAGCCAAGCACTATGGACCCATAGTTCTCAATTAAGTTCCTATAGTAACCTGTGAGACCTCGAAAGGCTCTCACTTGGGTTTGAGTAGTAGGGGTGGCCCAGTCTTGTACAGCTTGTACTTTGCTAGGCAATGGCCTTATTGCACCTCATCCTACCTCATGTCCAAGGTAGACCCCTTTATGCTGATCAATTTGACATTTACTTGCCTTTATGGTCAGGTTGGCCCTGCTCAAGAGCCTGCAATACATATCCTAGGTGGTCATCATGCTCTTTCCAAGTAGGGATGAACATTGCAATGTCATCCAAGTATGCCATGCAGAAGTCCTCCATCCCATTCAGAACATGATTCACCATCCTTTAGAATGTAGCAGGTACATACTTTAATCCAAAATTCAACGTCTTGTGTTTACAAGAAACCTTGCTTATTGAGAAACCCTCTCCAGGCGGCTTTGAATTAGCCCATTCACCGGCTCTAAAGGGTATCAAGGGTAGGCCTAGATCTGGCCTAATTACAGCGATTATATCGGGTAGCGGCCTCCACCTGAAAAAAGTACTAAAGGTCTCAGAATTTATCTTGGCCACCATTATTGAATGGACTGGGAAAACGAATCCCCTGGATGCGAATCAACTGACAGAGATCCTGCTGATCAACATATATTGGAACCCTAAACTAGGGAATAACGAGAGCTTTATACAACAAATGGAAGGTTTAATTGGCACGTTGTTGATCATGAACAAGGTCAGTCACATCATCATCGTGGGCGACCTGAATGTAGATTTGACCCGACGGCTGGACTCCTCGTTAGGGAGAGCCTGCATATGGACCAACTTACTGAATTCGAGAGGCTTACATAATTTCCAACAGACGCAGGGGCTGAAGGACGAAAGAATTCCAACATGGGAGAGAAAGGACCAAACAGCGACAAATGATTACATCCACATCTCACGCAACTTATTGACACTGATGGAATCATTCAAGGTCACTAGGACAACATACAGCGACCATAACATCTTGACATTTGTGTGGTCTACGCACAGACCTGATGAATGTCGTATGAACCCAAATGTGGAACTCAATTCAAGTGGCAAAAGGTTGAGGCTGACAGTAACAGCAATAGCACTTCCCACGCAGAATTACGTTGAGGAAAAGATGCAGGAACACTCTGTTGCAACAAACTTAGCTGACTACTCCACAGCGCTCTCAGTTTTTAAACCAAGGAAAGGCAAGAATGCCACGATATCTAAACAAATTCAGCACAGATTCAACAAACAATTGGTGGAAAGAAGAAAGCTAGTCAGAAAACTGAGACGCAAAGCCGCCAAGTTGAATTCTAAAGTCAAAAGAGAGGAGGCTACAATTGTACTCAGAAATTGCAAATCCTGGCTAAGGAACACCAAATTCCAACATCTACAGGACGACACAGAAGAAATGCTTCACACCATTTGTGGCAATAAGACTAGAGACTTCTGGTCGTTAATTAAAGGAGATGCCAAAGGAGTGAATCAATCACTGCAAAACTCAGTAGGCGACCAAAGGTGGGAAAAACACTTCAAGGATTTTTACAGAGTCCGGGAGAACCCAAATAAACAGCAAATTGCGAGAGCGGGGATCCATTGGTCGATCCCCATGGACCTAGACATGATCCAATTGAAAATAAAAAAATGTAATGGATCCCGGGCGGCTGGCCCAGAAGGGATTACCAACTTTGACCTAAAAAAACGTGTAATCCTGGTCTATATTCATAAAGGAGGTGTTTACGAACTGCATCCGCTCGGCTGCTATTCCGCCTTCCTGGAAAAAGGCGATAGTGGTGCCAATTTTTAAGAAGGGCTCCAAAGACAATCCATCCCACTTCAGGCCAACGACTCTATTAGACTCCATAGGAAAACCTTTTGGCGCCTTGATCCTGAATAATTTACAGGCTTGGATATCTACCTCCAGACTGACTGATCGACTTCAGGCCGGTTTTGTGAAAAATGTGGGGAGGTCAACGAATATCCTAGCCCTGAGTGCACTTAAAGCCAAAGTCCTAGAAGGCCGGCCAAAAAATCTATATGGCATTTATAGATCTGGTTCAGGCCTTTGACCACGTAGACAGAGGCATCTTGTGGGAAAAATTGGAACAACTAGTCTGTCCACCAGAAATTGTGGATCCCATAAAAGCGCTATTTACAGGTACTTCGATGTGTGTTTGCCTAAACAACAAAGGCTTGTTATCTTCATGGATAAAGATAGGAAGAGGGGTTAAACAGGGCTGCCCATTGGCTTCGGCACCATACAAGGCCTATACAGCTGACTACATGAATTACGAGGACAGAGTACCATCCTCCCCCCGTCTTTGGTGAGAGTAAAATCTCAAAACTGCTTTACGCAGATGATATAATCCTCATGGATTACACGCCGATACATCTACCAAGGCAGATCAACAATTTAGCTAAATACCTGAAAGACAATCATCTTCAGATGAACAAACACTGTAAAGAACTGCCAATGCAAGAGAGCCTAATAACAAAAGTGTGCCACTTAATTTCACATACTAGGGCGCTGGCCACCAAATTTGGGTGCTTCACATTGTCCCCAACGCTGACCTTCTACAAAGCAAAAGTTACCCCAAGTCTGACCTACGGGGCGGAGGCACTACCCAACTTACCAGCTAGCTTCTAGCCAAGACTAGAAGGTTTATACTGGAGGAAGGTCCTCAATCTCCCACAATCTCTATCAATCGCATTGATAAGGAGGGAGCTCTCCTTGCAATCCTTGGGCTCCATTGTGGCACGGAATGAAGAAATGCTTTATCGGAAAACCCTGCTTCCCTCGCCCCCGCTCATCTTGAAGGTAATAAATCAGGAAATTCAAGAGGAGTCATGCAAAATGCTCAAGGAATGGGCCTCCAGGACTCAAACTCTCTTACTCTGGGTAGGCAGCTCGGAAGAAGAATTTATCAATGATCCAGAAAAAGTAAAAAAACGCATATTGGAGAGAGAGTGGATACGCACCCTGGAAGAAGCGACCACCTTAAAATTGACACAAGATCTGCCACCTAACATGACTAAAGTGAATGAACAAAAATCTTACTTGATAACATGTCCAGATTAGAAACTTCGTGAAGATTTCCTAAGAATCAGTTTAAATATTCTTCACACCAGGGAAATCTTGGCCAGAAGGAAACAATCGGAAACAAAATCATGCCGCTTCTGTCCTCAACCAGAGGCGATCGAAACTATCAAACATCTCCTGTTGAGCTGTACAGGGGTGACTTCATCACATTCCATTCACTTGGGCCACTCGTTCAGAAACTTCCACTGTTATGATGAAGAAGAATGGTGGAGTCGGCTGATGAGTGGGGACAAGACAACATGGATTATTGCGGTGGTGGGATTCTTTAGAAACATCGGCATACTCAATGGATGAACAAGGTCCTCTGACGAAGCGCCATGAGTGTATTCAGGGAACTTTTAAAGAAAAAGTAGTGAAAGAACTGATTTGATCAACTAATGACTCATCCTTGTTTAGGATCAAGTCTTGAAAAAATGGTTTTATACAATTGATCCAAGTAATAAAAAAATGTAAAAAGGCATAACATTAAACTGGTAGAGGCCTCCACGGGATGAAAATGCATTTTTTTCCTTGATATGGTCTGTCAGAGCTATTTGCCAATAGCCTGATGCTAGGTCAAATGTACAGAGGTACTTCACTGAACCAAGCTTGTCCACAAGCTCTTCTGTCCTGGGTAAAGGATGGGCATCCATCGTGGTGACTGCATTAAGGGCTCTATAGTCCACACAGAATCTCAACTCCTTGGATCCTGCCTTTGGTACTAGCATAACTGGACTAGACCAAGGACTTGTAGACGGCTCTATTACCACAAGATCAAGCATCTTGTTGACCTCTTCCTTTATGTGGGTTCTTACATGGTCTGACATTCTATAGCCTCTGCTTTTAACAGGTAAACAGTCACCAGTGAGCATCTCATGCTGTCCCCAAGGGGTCAAGCCTGGTGAGAGTGAAAACAGAGGGGAACATTGATTTAACAGAGCTTTGCACTCCTCATGTACTCCAGTGTCAGATCAGAAGAGAGATTAACTCCTTTTATCTTTCCATCTAAAGGTTGTCCCCTGAGGAGGCCAGGTAGAGGCTCACTCTCCTACCCTCCTGATCAGAGATTAGAAGCAAAGCTCCCAGGTCTGGTCTAGAGAGATAAGCCTTTAGGCGGTTGGTGTGAAAGACCCTGGGGGCCTCCTTGGGATTGCCTAAGTCCTCCAAATAATTGACTTCTCCAAGTTTTCCCACAACCTTGAAGGGTCCAATCCATTTGTCCTGTAAGGCCCTCTGCCTTGTAGGTACCATAACTAGAACTAGCTGGTCTTTAGTAAACGCAACCATATTGGCCTTCTGGTCATGCCAATGCTCCACCAGTGCCTGACCTGTGTTCAAGTTGTCAGATGCTTCTGTCATCATGTGTGTCATTCTCCTTTGGAGACCTAATACATAGTCAGTGACGCTCACTGGCTTGTGGGAAGGAGCACTCACCAAACCCTCCTTGATTAGGGTCAATGGACCTCTAACCGGATGACCATAGAGAAGCTCAAAGGGACTGAATACAACCCCGTCCTGAGGGACTTCTCTATAAGCAAATAGAAGGCATGGCACTAGAAGTTCCCATTTTTTTCTAAGGGGTTCTTCTAAACCACATATCATGTTCTTTATAGTTCTATTAGACCTCCCTACCAACCCATTGGTCTGGGGATGGTAGGCTGTTGAGAACTTGTAGGTCACTCCACGGTTTTTACACATCGACTGCATGTAGTGGGACATAACGTTACATCCTCTGTCAGAGATAACCTCCTTAGGAAAACCTACTCTGGTAAAAATACCAAGTAGGGCCTTAGCCATGGCCTGAGCTGTGACAGTCCTCATAGGTATTGCTTCAGGATACCTGGTCGCATTGGTCTACCACAACCAATATAAATCGATTGCCTGAAGATGTTGGAGGTTCTAAGGGACCAACAATGTCGATTCCTACCCTCTCAAAAGGAACTCCCATCACTAGGAGAGGCACCAAAGGTGCCACATTCTTGGCTCCACTCTTGCCAGATGTCTGACTAGTGTGACAGCTTCTACAGAATTTATCTACATCAGACCCCATTTTAGGCCAGCCAAAAGAATCCCATGGGCTAACTGTAGAAACTGAGGTCTCCCCTCCTGGGGCACTACAAGTCTTCTGTAGTCTCCTGCAGTAAACTCAATAGGTTCACTGTAGAGGAGGCCATCCGCCCAGTATAACCTGTGCTTCCCTGGCTTCTGCCCTTCCAGCTGGGATGCTGCCTGTTGGTGAAGTCCTTCAAGAGTAGGACACTCTCTTTGACCTCTGCTGAAGTCAGCCCTACAGGGGCCACCTTCTGCCAGTAAGGACTGCAGTTTAGGATGGTCTTTAGGATCCAGATCTCCAACACGGGGAAGGCCTTCTTCCAGCTCTGTATCATCAGTAGCTGACTCAACTTCTTCTGGTTGGATCTCACACTCAGCCTCAGCTGGTGGAGTAGCCCCTGGTATGACTTTGGACTGTCCTCTCGGGGATGTCCTGGTTTGATGCACAGGAGTGATATCTTCTTGTTTCCTTAGACCTTGGGTTTCCCCTTTGTCTCCTTCTTCCTGGAAATAGAAGTTGGGTCTTCCTGTGGACTGGGTGTTATAGGTTCTTCTGTAACCACCTACTCAGAGTCATTTAAAGTGAGCTCTCTGGCCTTCCTAATCTGCTCCTGCTTCATTTTACTGGGAGGCCTGGGGGTGTTTGAAACAACTCCAAGAGTTTTTAAGTCACTCCCCAGCAGGACTGTCCCAGGCACCTCACTTTGTACACTGACAGGTATTCTTACAGTCAAATGTCAGCACTGGATGAGAGCTGGTAGTATTGGAACCATCTGGATAGGGCCTCCAGCAAGCTTAGTGGGACCTTTGGGTGCCTTAGCAACATCTTCAGGTTTGAAAAAGGTTTCATCCACCACTGTGATGCTGGCCCCAGTGTCTCTAAGGGCAGGGGTCTCTTGATCATTTACAAGTTCACTGTCCTTGTAGTATTATTTTGTGTTATCTGGTATAGAGTTATACACATCTACATTCTGCTGTTCCCACAGACCCTGGGACACTAAAGAAACACTGGCAGAGACTCCAATAGGGTCTTCAGCCAATAGTTGAAAGTTTCCACTTGCCATATGTACATCTCCCTCAGGGATGAAGGCTAAAGAGGCAGTGTGGATCCCTGAAGGTTTACCCTTGCATCTGGGATCCACTTTCACATGGTCAGTTGATCCACAAGCATAACATTTTCCAAATGTTTTTATAAATGGGGGTTTCTGCTGACCTCCCTCTGGTTTGGCACCAGAGGTTTCACTTGACTGACCTGGTTTCCCATGTGGTTTACCCTTTTTATGTTTGTGGCCCACTTTTGGATCAGAGGTTTTAGAATTCTCTTTGTCATCTTTCTTGTGCTGCTTCCTCTCATCCTTTTCATGAGTGGCCCCAGAATCCTTGTGAGTAGCCATGCTGGCAATCCACAAGTCAGCAGCCTTTGCAAGCTTCTTGGAATCAATCTGGTTAGAGTCAGCCAAGCGCTGTCTCAGCTCAGGAGAGCAGGCATCAAAAATAGATTCCAACAAGAATAGATTTCTCATTTCTTCAAAAGACTTCACTCTGTAACCCTTAACCCGTCCATCTAAGTTGTTCAAACATTCACAATGTACTGGGAAGGAGTTTACCCAAATCTAGCTATTAAAGCTAGCTTCACATTTTCATACTCCAATCTTTCAAGTTCCCCCACATCCATTACAGCTTCAGTTGCAACCTGGGGGAGCCTAGACAAAAGCCAGCATCAGTTGCAACTTGCGGGAGCCTAGACAAAAGCCAAGGAATCAACTGATTCCCTGTGAAACCATGAATCCCATAGTTATATTCAAAAGCACCCAACCAATCAAAAATATCAACATTCACATCATACATACTCACTACTTCTTTAGGCATGTGAGGTCTCTTTAGATCGGAAGACCTAGAAGACTCTGGGATAGAAACATTTTCAAGAGACAATTTCTTCATTTCAAGAGCATGTTGCATTTCCATTTCCCTTAATTTGATGTCCTGATGTTTGTTTTCAGCTCGGAGTTTCAATCTTTTGAACTCTAACTCAAGTCTTGTTTTTTCAAGAGAGACACCTTCTGGACTCAGTACTGGACCTGGTAGGGTCCCTGTGGCGAAAGGTTGAGGGATAAGGGCCTGTTGAGGTGAAGAGGGGCTCTATTCCTGAGAATCCTCTAACTCTTCTGACTCATCAACAATATTAGAGTTAGACTCTGAACTATCATCCTCCTCATCATTTTCCACATTTCCTGAGATAGTAGGTGTGACAGGCCTACTACCCAGACTTTGATTATTCAACAAGCTTGCAATTAGTTTATTTTTCTTTCCTTTAACAGGGAGTTTCCCGACTTTACCCATTTATTTCAGTTGCTCTACTGTTAAAATGATCAAGGCTTCCTGCCTGAAGTTATTCATATCTGGCATGTCACAATTGCTTTTCTAGTGGAGCTTAGCCTTGTGAAGGTTTTTAGTTGAACAAAAGTAATAGCAAACTCTCAATGTAACAACTCTACAATCTATCCTCACCGCCTGCTGCTAGTGTTAGGCAAAGTTTGTATGCAGTACCCTCTGGGACCACTACACACAACGTGGACCACAGGTATAGGCAACCCAAACTTTGGTATAAGATTGTACTACACAGTTCTGGAAGTGTGATGAGCAGCCAGGCTTATCTCAAGAGGGGAAATGTGAGCTGTAGTGGAGTTACACAAAGATTCACAGTTACAGGTATTCAAATAAACTCTTACACTTAAGGTTTCTTGAATAAACAAGTATTAATTTATTTATCAGTCAGTTATAAAGCCTTCGTCAGAAGGAAGCAATAGAATAGTAACACACAAATACCCTTCAATACTGTACACTCTGAGTTTCTGAATCAGAAAAGACCTTTTTGGGATGGCCCACAGACACAACCTACACCCACAGGTGACTTCAATAATTAGGGTGCTGGGGACATTAATATCTTAATGTTGGCATTCAGAACACTCTTGAAGGTTGGTAAAAAGCAAAGGGTATTAAAACACAGGAGACCACAAATATTCTTAAGCAGGCAAATACATGTGGATCCTCCAAGAAGAGTCATACAATTAAATAGGCTAAGCCAAAGCCAATGGGCAAAAGTCTTGTGTAGGATTAAGCACTTCTGGTAAGTAAATGGAAAATTCTTTGCACAAATTCTTAGGAGTCTTTGATGAAAAGAGGAATCAAATGTAGGGCAACAAGCTGATTAAACGTGTGTGTTGTAGAAGTTTCATGCAACTCTATAGTAAGAGGTAAATTCTCTTAGACTTGTTTTACAGTACCTTAGAAATGAAGAAAAGATGCAGCTGATGACTTCTGTTCCTGTGCAGCTCTGCACATCTCACTGTTCCTGGGCCTCAGTCATAGGGACAAGAGGGAGGACGTCAGGGGACTCCTGCAATGCACTGGGATGGTCAAACCTCGCAACCGGCAAACTTCACTTTCAGTGGCTGTTCAGTGTTTCAGCTACTCGCCTCTGCCGCAAATAGCAACACCTTTAGTGTGTGTCAATTTATTGATTTACAGTGCACTGTGCCCATATACCCCCACACCCAGTGCCCAGAGTCCCACATACATGGCACCCCCTGCATCCCAGTACATCAGAATGATTGGTCTATGACCGATTGGTGCACAGCACGTCCCTCAAGTGTATCACGTCCTGGCCGATGTCCAACATCTACTCCTTCCTCTCCTTCAACTTCACCTGGTGGTTTCTGATCCATGTCAGGTGACAGGGGTATGTTCCGCCAGATGCACATGTTGTGCAGCATGGCACATACCATGATGATCTTGCCCACCTTCTCAGGCCGTAAATGAGGGTGCCACCCACCTGCTGAGGCAGCGAAACCGTGCCTTCAACAGGCCAAAGGTCTGCTCAATGACCACACGCATGCGTGTATGGGCACGATTGAAGTCCTCTTCGTGCCTGTTCTGCGGATTCCTGACAGGGGTGAAGAGCCACACCTTCAGGGGATAGCCTGCACCACCTGCATGGCAGCAGAAGAAGGTATGTATAAGGATACTGCTCAGTTTCCATACGTGCTCGGCCTGTACATCATTCATGTTCACATGCAGTATTCTGTCGATGGCAGCTATGGACTTCACATCTGCACAACTATCTGCCCTGTACAGTACTTGCCAATTCATGGTGCTGGCCTTGGGTGACGTACATGATTTAGGGGCCTTGACATTGGAACCATTAGCCACCCAGATGGATTGACAAGGTCCATGATGCACACACATGTGAGGGCTGTGTGGCAGGGGATGACTCCAGATGCATGTTGGGCAATGCTTGATGCATTAGGCTGCTGTACTACATGATATTGCTTGTTCAGACAATGGTGCATATGGGTCATTGTAGACGACATTCATGTGACCCTCGAAGTCTACACACTTGTTGCATTAAATAAATGGCACAATGTGAATGTTGGTAGTGTCCGCCAGTGTTGGGTAGAGTACCTTAGATGACTCATGGTGTTGACTTGCATACTGGTACTCATGTGCCGTGGGCAACGCCCACACCTATCGCACCGATGTAGGTGTTGCTCGCTACTTGATGTGTTCAATTTAATGCATCCTTGTTGCCTGTGTACTGCCATTTCTTTTCATCAGCACATGTTGCCATGGTGTTCTGCAGTGTTGCTGGCGGGGAGGGGCAGTGACAGCGGAAATACCTGAGGTGGAATTGATACTGTGCACGCATGCATGCTTGTACTGCAAGGTGCCTCAATGCGGTCATGTGTTTTCAGCTTCGTGGACATGTGATGATGGTGCGTTGGGGGTCTTAAAGGGCATGGTCAGGTGATGTCTGGTGGACATGTTCAAGGGTGTGTGCTGATTGTGTGTGTGACATTTGTAGAGGAGGTCCCAGATATGGCCTGCACTCCAGCCACCCATTTTGAAATACCAGGAACATACTCGCCGAGATATGTGACGTATGATGAGCAAATAAACCAGCAGAGAGCCGCGCTAGGGCTTTGTCCAGTGCCCATCAGAAGAGCAATACCTGTTGAAGTGCCAATTACCAGACAACCATGGGCAGCACAGTACCCATTGAGACAACCATGCCAACAGCTGACACGACATGAAGACTACTTTCAGACTGTCCCAGAAGAGACCCAAAGGGCCTTAATCGAAGGCGAATTGTGCCATCAAGAGGGCCCGGACAGACGTACAGATGAACGAACAACAACCAAAAGATGACACAATAAGACGAAACACCATGGATAACTATATCACAGACATAGAAGAAGAGACGATGTCGAAATATAAAGAAAGTAACTGTAAAGCAGGATGAAAGCATGCAACCAGCTAACGCCTGTACATAGGCTTGTAACACAAGAAGCTAAGAAAACAGTGGAGCTTGCTATACTTAGTAGAAGAATAGAGTGGCAAGTGCCAACTATATATATCTACCTCAATGAAGCACATTATATAAGTGCAGTCCACTCTACATGAAAGCAGAATTAAGCCCAGGATGGTAGGGGACAAACAGGCCAGGGTTCATATACCAGCACAAGCCAGGAGATAGAACGGTATCGAAATTTAGCAAGAAGCAACTCATGCCTAGGAATTCGAGGTCAACACAAGGAAGGGAGGAGAGTGGCAACTCCGAAGAATCGAAATTTAGGAGCATAGCAGCCTGCCCGTGAAGGTCGAGATAAGGAGGCCCAGGCAGATGGCGAGGCCGAAGAGAGAATCAAATACGGAAATAGATGGAAAATGAAGCAGCTTCACGGTGTAGTGACACGTGACCAGCCAATTGCAAAGAGGTACCAACGTCTGATGTCACCCAAAACCAGAGGATGCCATAACTTTCCCTGATAAGAAGCTACAGTTTCGAGGCCATCCTCAGCCAACTAATTGACACATAGCCCTAAAGTACTGATTGATGGAAGGGAGGCAGGATGAATCTTGGGGCATGCCGCATCTGGGAGAACATTCTGCATGCTGTTAATTAAAGTGGAGATTTATGCTTGGGGGTGTAACTGACCCAATCACAATGGACCAAGTAATCTAGGGTCCTATATTTAGTAGAACCAATGAGACGTCGTACTTGTAGTGACGTCTAGCACGAGTGATGTAGAGGGATGGGCGTAGACACCCACCCAATAAGAGTTATCCAATCCCCACACCCCGTTACCATATACAGATATAGTACCTATACATAAGTTACCTTTTCCAACCAATAGACTTGCATGACAAACTTTCGAGTTTTACACATCAATGATGATGACTTTTGCCTAAAGGAATTGCTGTCTGAATGAAGATTGTGGAAGTTGAAGCGAGACGGGCGATTGCATCACTGATGATTTCCTAATGTTTCCCCGTTTTTTGTAATTGTCATTAAACTGACTTCCCCTTGCCAAACCATTTGAGTTGTCCTTATTGATTGGTGTTGGAGTAAGAGAATCCTGCACCCCATACACCTCAAGGTGCAGCTATCTCGCCTTAAAGTACTCGAGGGTGAGCTCTGATCCCATGGGCCCGTCAGAGGTCGCTCCGCCCACATGTACACATTTACAGATTGGTGTGCGGCCAGAGTGTGTCAGACTCCATTGTCTGTGTCATGCATCATATTTGGTTGATTATGGGAACGGTCTTTGGCAGCATGGACAGTGTCCAGACACCCCATTGAGTCCACTCCCATGGGCCAGAGGGCAGTCTCCTTGCGTATGCATGTATGCCCCCCAACACTCTCCCATGGCCCAGAGCGCAGACTCTCCCAGCAGCCAGCCACGTCGTACGACATCTCCTTCCATGTAGCAGGGTAGTGAGGAGTTCCACAGCACCATAGCATCATGCGTGGATCCTGGGTATCTGGCACATAAATGTGTTATCATCTTGCTGGCATCACACACCATCTGCACATTGATGGAGTGGTATAGCTTCTGATTTCAGTACACCACCTCCACGGCATGTGGGACTACCAACTCCATGTGGGTGCAGTTGAGGGCACCAATTACATTGGGCATGCCTGCCAGTGCATGGAATGCTATTTTAGTGTGATTCAACTCCTGTGGTGTCCGTGGTAGGGATATGTAGTCCCTTGCATGCTTTAGGAGTGCATCCAGCACCTGGTTTAGCACACCAGAGAAACATGGTTGCGTGATGCCATGCAGCTGGCCCACTGTGTGCTGGTAGGTGCCTGTGGCCAGGAAGTGGAGCACAGATGCCACCTTCAGCAGAGGGGGGATGACCAAGTCCTCATGTATTAATTCCATTATGGTGTTGATGGTGTCCCTGTCCAGGCTGTACAGGGTGTGGATCTGTGCTTGGGTTAAATTGAATGGATTGGCCCTTATACATGGAATTGGTGGCTGCCTGCGGGGTACAACTGCCTGCACTGGTGGAATTTGCTGGCCCAGTCTCACCCTCCTTCTCCTCCTGCGTCTCCTCTGTGTTGCCTGTTGTACTGCCTGCTCAAGGAGGAGCATTGCAGGCATGTCCTCCAGCTCCAGTGTGGTGAGTGCAGGTGGTGTCATTTTGGTCTTGGAAGGGGTGTGGTGTGTGGGTGTGCTCCTTTTGTGCAGGGCCTGGCTCCATTGCCTCCACCTGTACTGATTATGTGCACCTGTGGCAGTTGGGTGCACAGCAGTTTCCTATTAACGGGTGATCCGCAATGCCGGTATTGACGGCATCATGGTGGCTTTTCTTACCGGTATCTGGTTGCCGGTATGTGCATGTCCGTGAAACTCGTGATGTCCTCTTCCTTGTAGCATGCCGGTATTACGGACACGGTGACCGTATGCACGTGCGCATGCCGGTACGGTGGAGCACGGCCACAGCGGGTCCTTGTCAATGTCGGTAGAACCGCCCTCTAGGATCGTAATACTATGGTCTGGTAATGGATGCCTGTATTGCCGTACCGGCACCGTTATTACCGGACCGCCAAACTCGTAATGAGGCCCTTTGTCTTATGTCAAGGTCACATGTTCGAATTCTGGTAAGATAGCTCAGTGGTCTCAAGCGCGGAAAGATAGGTCTGTGTTAAAGAGTTGAACCCTGGTCTGACTGCTAAGTGGAGCAATGCTGGGTGTGTCGCAAACGTGTGCAGTGTGCATGTTACAGGTTCAGACCGCACTTAGACTGCTGATTGGGCACATGCACCTGAAACCAGCTATAACCGTGCAATCTGCAGGACACATGTTTGATTAATACAGGGATGCTAGCTGGGCGGGTTGATGTGTCTGCCCAGGATGCACGTAGCCAGAAAGGCTTTGGTGCAACTAGTTATGGGAAAATAGTTAAATACCTTCAGGAGCCCACAAAATACAAGCATGTTCAAAATAGATATTAAAGTGTTTAATGGTGTTTTTTTATTTAGTCTCTGTTTGTAACATGATAAGGGTGATTGCTGAGTTGGCCCGTGCGCACTGTCGCTCTCTCTCTTGCCTATGTGCACTGTCTCTTTCTCTCTCTCTCCCCGTATGCACTGTCACTCTCTTTCTCGCCCCCATTGTGCACCGTCGCTCTCTCCGAGTTCACGCAGTCGCTCTCTCCCCCCATGCGCTGTTGCTCTCACTCTAGCACTCTGGAAGATAGCCCATATTCTGTCTTCTCCAACTCTCACTTCTGCTCTCAGTCCTTACTTTTATTCTCATCCTTCCTCTCACACTAATTTTTTCTCTCATTCTCTCACACTTTCTCGCTCATATTACCTCTTGCTCATCATCGGCACCCTCTATCAATGGCTTCCTCCATTGCTCTATTCCCTTTCTCATTCCATTGCACACCCGGACCCTTTATCGCATCCTACTTTTTGCATCGTACTTTAAAACTTTGCACTCTCCTCCTTGCACCCTGGTGCCTATAAATGCAAAATGCAAAGAACAATAGTGAACGCCAAAACTATTGGCATTGCCAATGCTTGTTTAAACGAAGCCATGCTTCTTTAGTATGCATCCTTATATAATATACGGTATTTGTATTGTTTTAATAAAATATGATTGTTAAAAAAATACATTTTAAACAATTTTATGCAGTACCACTTCCATGCACCACCCGAGCACTTTTTTTAAATTGTCATCAAAACTGACCAATTCACGGTTATGGATGTAGGGGGAATTACCACAATGGTAAACAATATGTCCATGCTTACGCCGGTCAGATAGCACAGCAAGCTAAGTGCTCACACCTGATATCTGTGCGCAGCCTGCTGCGGCAGGTTTGAATCCCAGCAGAGTGAACTTTCATCTTTCTGAGGTCGACAAAAGGAGTACCACTGTGAGGGATAATAATGTCTTCTGTTATTTGTGCGCTATGAGACCTGTGGGTGTATAACGCTATATAAGAAATAAAATTAGTATTATTTAAGTTTTCTGCGCAGGTCTCAACAAGCTTAATTGTGGCAAATGTTTTCCAGGTGCACGCCAAGAAAGCAATGCTCGGAAACCCAGTCAAACTCTCCACGCGCTGATCGGAGGCTCCTGTTTTCTTTGGCAGTCATTCTTGACTGGATGCGGTCAATAACAGTGTTGTCACGTGATTTCCTTTGAATCTGTTTGTCTCTTCTCGAGTAATCCCGATAGCTGGCGACCTGTTGCGGTTGTTACCATGAAGACATCCTCGTCATAAGCGGCCGCTTTGTTTTAATAAGAGCAGCACTGAAGAGGATTGGAGGGCGCCTCGAGCCGTGTGAGGGTTAAGAAGCAGGGCTGGCGTTCCAAATGTGTATGTAAATAAGGCCCGGCCTTGGCGCTAGGAGCGGATTGCATCTAAGAAGTCTTCCTGTGGGTCCCCCAAGGATTCGAGCTCCGTTACAAAATTCCGGCCTTCCTCTCCAGGTTGAAACAATATGTTATTTGTTCTCACAGATTGATTTTTGAATGAGTGCTGGGAATATTATTTGGTGCTCCTCGTGAGCTTGCCAGCCGCCCCTTCAGCTGCTCCGCATTCTTAAGCATCGAGCCATGGATGCAGGCAAGTCTGCCATCACTCTGGGAGAGCTGGGGACATTTCATACAATCCTCTCACGTGCAAATAAAGGTACCAGTGAAGGTGCGCCAGCAACCACGCCTAATCAGAAGGAACGTACTTACCTCAGTCCACGCAGCATAAGAAATACATTATCAAATGACTTCCCGCGTCTTGTGTAGCAGGAACAGTAGGGCGCACACCAGTGGAACAGCTCATTGGAGACATACATGATCCGCCTCATAGTGGTAAAGATAACTTCATTCACACCTAAAAGCACTTCCACTATATACTTACCAGCACCGGGCTCCACCCTCTGCACCCTACACAGAACCCTTCCATTAACAAGAAAACCGAAAGCAATGTATCAACCCAATCTAAGATGTAGTCTCTGTAAACAGCCTAATGTGTGATGTAATTAATGTAACTAACTTCTGTAACCTATGCAAGTAACGTCTGTAACCTAATACCTATGCAAGCAACTAAAGTAACCATCCTTCTTAAGCAAAAATTGCCTAGATGCCTCCGGGTTAGGTGTGCTATACAAATGACAAAATAAATAAATAAATAAATGCCGCACCAAGACAACAGCCTGAACCTCAAACTGTTTTTCTTCAGAGTTTTTACGCTCTCTCAAAATGGCCAACTGTCTTATCCTGGGAGCAGTGACCGCTGGTCTGGGGCACAGGCTATGTCCAATGGGTACTGCAGCCTGGGTCACCCCGTGTACAATGACCAGTCAGCATGGCCACTTTCTACGCCTAGTGGGCATAGTGGTGTAGTCAGTGTCCGGGGACACAGTGAAAGCTGAATAAGGACACCAGCCATGCCCAGTTCCTAAGGCAATATCCATGGCCAGGTCCTCAGCACTGTGCCTGTAGGTATTGGCCGCTGGATTAAGCATCACTAACCCTGGTGGATGGTGAGAAGAATTGCAAGGCCACGGGTGACAGGCACAGTGGCCGCAGGGCATGGCCATATGGCATATACAGTGGGCATTCCATGAAGAATCAATGTGCCCCAAAAATTAAGTTATGGTTAACCTTCTGGTAAGAAAACCTTTGAAATACACAGAATAAATATATATGAAGTGATGTTGTGGTTGCAATGCAAAAACTAAAAACAACTGACATGTGCAAGTTAGGATTGGCAAGTCTATACTACTATAACTACTATAACCATCCACAGTGCACGGCTCATGATTTCACAGATAGCATCACGGATGGCATCATTAAATGAGCTGACTGATCACATCACAGACATAACGCCCAATGTGTGAATGCCTTGAGGGAAAACAGATAGGGGATATGCAAATATAATTATGCATTTCCTTAAAGGATAGAGAGGGTATGAATGCTGTGTCTGATGCATGGACGTGGTACATGCCCCAGATGCACTGAGGCATGCTCAAGATGCAGGGTATGGCTGCATGTCATGCCCTCTGGGTACTGCAGGGACAGTTAATGCTGCAGGCCATGCGCACAACCTAGTACCTAGACAGGGGAGACTGTGGATACAGACACAAGTCCCAAACATCTGAATACCCTTAGCATAGGCACTGCATTTATAGCTAAGCGTAGACATAGCCAGAGATGAGGTGCCACATCCAAAGGACATGGCCATGGCTACTGTAGAGTTAGTAAGTATTGCACAGGGCATGATAGTAGCCAGAGGCCTGCCAGAAGTACTCAAGGGGAACTATTAGCAAGGGTAATGCACTGCGTGCAGTCATAATCCAGCCTCATAAAAACAGACTAGGCCAGGACAAACTATCCCACTTTAACCTCGAATAAGCCACATTTCAGGTGATTCGACCAGGTTGAACTTTGGATGAACTTTTGGAAATGTTCGTCGAAAGTTCGACCACACGGCTTAAAGCGAGACATTTGGCTGTAGCTCATGCTTCGTGTTGTGCAGCTTTTAAAGAGGTAGGATATTGTTGCTGGAGGAAGGCTTAGGAAAATTAGTGAAGGGTTAATAAACTGGAGCACATTTAAAGTAGGTGAGTAGGAATAAGGGTAGGTGAGTTAGTAAGTGACTGGGACCCCAGTCAGAAAGATTTATTAAGAAAGATAGGTAAGGTTTTGCATACTCAATGCTGTGTGATGCATTCAGTGATTTGAAGCGGCCAAACAACACAAGTGACTTCATCAGAGATTCTAGGAATCAGGTGGCACATCAGTCAGTGTCTGCCTCCTGAAGCAAGTGGACAAGACACATGCCATCAGGTGGCAACTCAGAGGAGAAGCAGGAGGAGTAAGGAATCCCTGAGGGCACTTTGTGGGAGTGTCACACTGAACAGATTTTGATGGGAGGGAGCCACTGAGATTTGTGGATGGAAGTGACACAACACTCATTTTCTGTGTCTGGAAGGACGTGAGTGGGTGAGATACGTGTTATAGGGTGTTACCTACGAGGAGGGATGGGAGCACCTGAATCACTGAGGGCATTGTGATGAACCCTGTGGAATCATCACCAAACCCCAACCTAAAGTCTCCCCTCATGTGTCCAGGGGATGGCAGCCGGTACCTGATCATCCTAACACTGGGGATGGTATCAGGGGGAAGGATCACATGGGAGGAGACAGCTATCAGGGGAAAGTGGTGACTCCGTTAGGAGGGAAGTGGTATTCTTCTGAGGATGAAAGTGAAATAATTCCCAGATACTTAATGGCATGTTCGATATACCAGTCCATCCCATATAAATAGCCAAGGAACATGCCATGAAAAGTAATCTAAACAGAATAAGGTTGTTGCCTAAAGGGTTAGGAATTGAAAGTGAGAACTTTCAATTGACATAGTTTTGCTTTAATTAGAAATCCTCACTTTAATGTGGAATTGCAAGCTCTTTTCACAAACCCCCTACTCTAAAAACTCTCAGTTCATAAAGCAGTCTGAATTAACTGAAAGTAAAATAGAACAAACTAATGGCACACAATCTTCTATGGACTTCAGTTCCCATAAAGCTAGAAGTACTGGGACGAGGAATAAGGGCTCAGAGACAATAAGGACTCAAAATCATGTCTATTCAAAGGTGGGGTCTAGTTGCTGCAGACCAAGGCATCTAAGCAGGAAATTTGAATCCCAAGATGAGGCACAGCTGGGGAATGAAGGTGAAGCAGAGGAAGAAGGCCAAGGAGCTTTTGAAGGACATGAGGGAGGCATAGCTGAGGAAGCTGTCCGAGGTGCAGGAGCACCCACGGAAAGAAGCAAGCCAGCAGAAGTCACCATGAAGGGTGAAGGCAAGCAGAACTGCAGAGCATGCGCATCTGGAAGCGGCGTCCGCAGGAGAAGCCCAGCTTAAGAGGAGAAGTACTCCCGGAGCAGCGTACGGCAGATTGATGAAGCCGCTTAAGAACAACAAAGCTGCCATTGCTTCAGAAGACTGATGCACAGCTTACTAGAGGTTCACAGAAGTGAGCAAAAAAGCAGGCTAAACGCTGGAGGTCCGCCATGAAGCCTGAGAGGGAGCCGCCACAGAGAACTGGTGAGTTGGCTGAATGGGAATGCTAACCCCAGGGTGCTCCATACAAGAAAGGTGTTACAATATAACAAGTTTGTATAATGAATAATTAATAAATCAAAGCAGGAATCATTGTATGAATATCTAAGAAATACAGAAACTGAACGAAAGTGGCAAAGAAGAAAGTTCACCTTATAAGGGACTAACTGAGGGGATCGTTTATGTCCGGGATTATAAACAGCCAAGAGGCTGTCAAAAGACTTTAATAAAACTACCAGTGGAGAAAGCCTCTAACCAGTATTACCAACAGCCAAGAGGCTATGAGAGAACCCTACTAAGGTGACCACTGGGAAACACTCATAACCAGCATTACAATCAACCAAGATGTTGTGAGAAAACCTCAATAAAGCAACCAAGGCATAAATCCCCTTATACGAGATGTACCTTTAGGAAAGCTTATATCTCACATTGCCAACAGACTGTGAAACCATACAGAGGCGACAAGGGTGCAACTCTTTCTTTTTTGGGATCTCAACTGAAAGAAGCATGTAACCAAACTGCCAGGAGACAAGAGGTTGTCTAGAAGCTATTGAGAGACACTTTGAGAATACATCGTCTATGTTTCATTTTAAGTTTGAGGAAAACTGGGACACAAGTGGTCAAGAGTCAAGATACTATAAGAAAGGGCAGTTATTGTTCAACCCTCCTTCCAAGAGAATTTGGTGTGGAGAATCTTGGAATCAATATTGCCAACAAATGTGAAAGTTGTTGTAGGAGTGTTCTTCCTGGCAGGCAAGTACACCAGGAAAGGGCTTAAATGGGTTAGTCCTGGCAGGTCAGTGAACCAGGGAAGACGTTAGTTGCATAAAATACCTTTCGTGGCCAAAAGGGTGTGTTGGAAGAACCTTTTTGAATCAAGAAAATCCATTTACTTTATCATTTGTTTGACAAGTAGTGGCATCATTATGACAAGTTGATTTGTTATCCTGACAAAAGTATTTTATTCCAAGAAGATGTATTAAAACAGGTTGAAGTGTTATCTTGATAAACGTAGCACTGTTAAAGAAGGTGTAACATGATAACAGAACAATTGCATAGGTTTGAACTTGTACTTGTGAAAGAAAGACAATCATCTTTTCAAAAGAGACATTGTGGAAAATACCAAGTTGTTTTGAATTATCAACCAACCATTGTGGGAAGGACATTTATTTTATCACAGAGAAAGACACAGTGGTTGGGAAAAACCTTTCTATTACCTTGAACATGCTAACTTCATACGGAAGTGTTTGCCATGTTGTCATTATGTTTATTTATTTCCTTGTTCTTCGATGAGAAGGCTATTTATGCGTTTTAAGATGAATCAATTTAGAACTAAGGAACAATGTTGTCACTGGGCGGACATGTCACCATCTATGCAATCTATGAAATGTAGGTTTCCCCATTGTCTTGAATCGTATGAAACCTTGAAGCACTTAGTGCTCGATTGTCTGCACCTTAAATCTTCCTGCACGCTCCTATTAATGAAATTTGTTAGCAAGGAATTTGTTGATTGCACTGCACTTTTATGGGATAGACTCATGAATTGCATCCATTATCCATTCATTTTAGCATTAGGCCATTTTTTAAGGGATATTGAAAAAGAACTTCCACTTTTCGAAAACCATAGCTGAAATCAGTTTCTGATGAAAAGTTAAAAAAGCAAAATGTTTTTTATTTGTATAATACATTGTCGTAAATGATGAATTTTCTAAGATATTTTAGGAGTGTATTGATGTATATAGCATTGTTTTAATCTTGTTGTGAATTGATATTCCATGTATGATTTCGATGTTGTCTTTTGTAAAGGATTTTTTTTTAGCCAAATACAATTAAAACATTTTTAATTTTTTTGTTACCTTGAACATAACTTTGTTGAATCAGAACTGTAACCAAAGTATTCCTGATATGATCCAGGGGAATGGAGTCCAACCCTGGTCGCAAGGAGTGCTTTCAATAAATGTTACGTTTGAATTAAGAAATTGTTTTGTTGAACTTAAGTTAGCCATATTTCTCTTATATTATTGTGTTGTGTGTATTAGTGTGAGGGTCAGAGATGTTTTGTGAACTAGGTAATTTTTCTTTAGTTTTAGTGTGCTAGGCAGGAACCTCTCTATTAGGAGTGGGAAAGCTAGGTGTTTCTCAAACCCTTTTTATTTGAATAAATGGCAAGCCTTGAGAAAACATTATCTTTGTGTCCGTCTCTCATTTCTGACCCCCCGCAGCAGCACGCTCACCTGATTTTGCTGGGATGGAGCAGCAAAGATGTGAGGAGGTGGTTGACACACTAGTTAATGTCTGTCTCATGAAGCAAGGCGATGAGACATGTGCCATTGGGTGGCACCTGGGAGAAGGAGTAAAAGCAGACATGAATGCTGGGAGGCAGCTTGTGGGGGAGGCATGCCCACCTGTATTTGTTGGAAGGGAGCAGCAGAGTTTCAGTGAGGTGGTGACACAGGGTAGCCAGCGATATGATCGGTCCCCAAAACATTGTTCACAGAAACAAAAAAAGAATGAAGGAATAGTGGCACATAATGTCTTTTTGGATTCTGTTTAAAAAATAATATTGTGGCCAAGGGGTGTCCCCTTGAAAGGATTAGTAGGCCAACTTCCTCCTTCCTTTCTGTGAGTGTATGTATTGCATCACATTTTTTCTGTCATGAAATCTGTAAACAATGTTAAAGAATTACGTCACAGTCTAAAGTGAGATGCTGCATGCTTTATTTAATTGGCCTGAAACTCTCTATTTAATCTAAGCCAACCACTTCCTACCTTCGGAAATGTGGCTGTAAAGCGGTGGGCTTCTGTGATCGTAAATCTCTGTTCCTAGACCAGTCTTAATTGTGTAAATAGTTACACATTTCCACACGGTTTTCAGCTGCACTGCTTGGTTAATCACTGTATGACATTTCACTGTCCTTTTCACTTTAGGGCTTAAAAAAGAACCAATATTTGGTTGCCCCATCTCCAGCACATCAATGACCTCCAACTATGTTTAAGGAGCAATATTTTTTGATTTGCCATTATTTTTATCTAAGCACTATTTGTTTTTTCAATGGCATTGGTACAACACAATGTTTTAAAAACAAGCACATACAACCATGACACACCAGTCAGTGTTCATCTCTTGAAACAAGTGGATGAGACAGTTGCCATCTGATGACAGCTGGGAGGAGCGGGAGGCAGCGGAATCCCAGAGGGAAGCTTGTAGGAGAATCATGTTTGATGGATTTTGCTGGTAGGGAGCATCAGAGATTTGGTAGGTAGGTGGCACATCATTCCTTGTCCATCTATTGAGGTGAGTGGATAAGGCAAGCACAATCTTCTTATCTGCTGTCCAAGGTTCTTGTGAGCAGAGGTCGAAGTAGGTGGGAGCGGCCGGGGGCGGTGCTCTTATACTTTTTATTTTTAAGTTTCACCGTTCCTATACTTTTATTTTAAAAAGAAACCATTCTGGAATTGTTTCGTTTTAAAATAAAAGTGTAGGAAGAAGTTGAAGCTTGCACTTCATTGCACTGCACTGCACATTCCCATAAATAGCAGGTGTGTTTGTTTGGGGGTTTGGACTGTGTGTGGGAGGGGGGCACAGCGATGGGGATTGTGGTGAGCGGGGCAGAACAGCAGGGAACACAGTTCCACTACTTCATTTCGTACACTTCGACCACTGCTTGTGGGTATGCCATGGACCTATACTAATGTACATAAAACATATTGATTGAATTAACTTCGCTCTTTTTAACATGCTTGTTATTAATTGTATTGTACTCTTATTGTATATAGTGTTTAAGGCTGGTGCAGGGTCTTCTGACATATAAGAAACATTTCAGTTGCTATAAAATACACTTTAACCTAATGTGAGCACCTTTCGGTTGTGGTTACTTGGCACTTTAGGAAAGCACCAACAGGCTATATAAGAGTGACACAAAGCCTTGCTGGGCTGTTTACACCCTGCCTCAGAACTTTGTGGGTCCTGCTGGCCGTTTTTCAACCTTCTTTGTGACAGACGTTTGAGAGAGAGGTATTTTAATGTTGTTTACTAACAGTAAAGTGTCTACATCCCCTTTAGTCCATGATAACATTCGTTCTCTTCACATTGGGGTTCCATTGGGTAAATGAGTTCACAGTGTGTCTGTTTGCCCCACATATACATTCCAGTGCTCTTCACATGTGGCCTTATTAATGCTGGATCTGTGAAGAAAAATGCATTGTTCCCAGCGGACGGGATCGGAGATCACACCCTGGATTTTCTTTCCATTACCAAGAGTTGCTTAGTGGACCAGTTTTTAATATTCTAGTTCCTGCTAATGACAGTATTAGATGGCTTACTATATGGGACATGCAGGGAGGAGCAATTGATGTAATGTATGAGTTCTGTCTGTCAGATTTCCTTCCACTCACTTTAGAAGATACTGTCCAGAGTGGAATACTTGATATTTACTTGCCCCCCGTTCTACTATCAGGTATCTGGTGTGCTATAGACTGCCAGGCCCATCAAAACCCTTTTTGTGAATCCGGAGAATTTGCCTGCTACCACAGCCCTGAATTTTAATAAGATTTTTCTTTTTGGTGACTTTAACATTTGGTTTCAATGAAATGTCAATGCTGATTCACCTTGGCTACATGAGTTGTTCTTGGTACATGATCTAGGTTCTCTTACTGCTTCTCCTTCGCATTCAAAAGGTCACTGCCTTGACCTGTTATTTGTTAGAGGTCTGAAAACCAATATGTTGGACACTCTCTCTCTCAGTTGGAGTGAAATGATATGATATGGCATTTGTAACACGCCAATGCACAAGTGTTTCAAGGTGTGATGTGTTACTGATCACTTTGCCAGAATCCTTACTTGGCAAGCTGAGATTACGTCGAGAAGCAAACCACCTGACACCTAATTTGGAAAAGCTCAGCATAATCTCAACAAATTATATGTATATATTTTACTTTGGGAAGTTCCTGCTCCAAGTATTTCAACAGTTGTCACTTAACCTTTCAACAGCGTTGTGATAAAAAAAAATAATAGTCATTATTAAATGATGCAATCGCACAATCCTTGTCTTTATGACCAATTGAAACAGTTACAAAAGATATATCGAAAACAATAAACTATGGAGAAAACTGATGTCTAATGACACACTGCTCTTAGTCCAATCAGCCTAATAATCAGACTATTATTTGAGCCATATCTGCCTACTTCTCTCGCAAAATTAACTCTGCTATTAAAAAGCAAATTAATAGTTTGAGACGCTTGCTTCCATGTGTAACCTTCAATGTTTAATAAATACATTGATCTTAATATTCATGCTAAAAATGTCAACACCTTATTCTGGAAATAATTGAAGAAATATGAATAAGCATTACTTCCAGTCTGCAGATTCTCAGATCCCCTTCAACACTACTACCCATTTCTTCAGTACATTTTTTTCCGTTGTCCCAAACATCAGAGGTTTTGATTCAAACCATCCTCCCAACTTTGAAACCGACCTGTAAAGAGGAGGATGCTCTACCATCTTTCATTGCCTACAAATATGCTGCCACCCTTTGCTTACCAGTTGCCACTGTGAGTAAAGTAAATATTTCACAAGACATAGTCACTAACCAATTCAAGGAAGCAATTATGTCTCCTATACTAAAAAAATAAATCACTGGATCCTGCCATCATGACTAATTATCTACCAATTGTCAGATTGCACTGAATTTTCAAACTAATGGAAAGGTGTTATCAGTACAACTTTCTGATTCTGTGAAATCCTATGGATTATTGGATGACCATTAGTCCGGTTCTTGTCCAAGCATGGGATTGGGAACAGCATTTGTAACAGTATGGGATGACATTTTGGCTGCTACAGATGATGATATTATCTCTGCTTTGATTATGTTAGACCTGTCTGCAGCATTAAACATGGTTGACCATAATATTCTTTTAACTCGTCTCAAGTCCTTGAATGACCTTTCCATCAACTCTTAGGCTTGGTTGGAATCATGTTTGCGTAAAAGATCTCAAATAGTACAACTACGCCCTTTATGCTCCAATACCCAACATGTGCCGTGTCCCTCCTAATGTTCAAGACGAGCATCGAACCTCTCATGGCTTTGTTAAAGAAATATCAGCTTTGCTACCACTCTTACGCAGAAGACATGCACATTTACTTTAGCGTTATGAACTTTTCTGAGAATTGGATTAATCTAGCCAGGCTCATATCAGAAGTCCAGAATTGGATAGTGCAAAATGGACTTAAACTAAATCCTTCAAAATGGAAACAATGCTCCTTGGTCCAAAAATGCCCCCAAAGACCCATTCAATCTCCCAGAACCTCAATTATTGTTTGATATACACTTTTCCTATGTTGAAAAGGTTGAGAATCTTGGTGACATCTGGCAAATTTATGTGAGAATAAACTCTCACATAAGCGGGATATTCGAATAAGTATTTTATAAACTACATCCTTTATAAAAGATCTTACTGTTTATTCCTTCACATTAACATGCAGGGATAGTAGACCCTCACTAATTCAAAACTGGATTACGTTGATGGTCTATTAATAGGTCTTCCTGCAAACGAAATTCACTACTTATAGAAAGCCCAAAGTGCAGCGATCAGACTTATTTTTAAATTGTCTAAATTCAGACAGGTTTCTAATTACTGCCGTTCTTTAAACTGACTGTCAGTTCATAAACGTATTCAATTTTAAATCCTGTGTCCGTTTTTCAAATGTCTGCATGATTTGTCTACTCCCTAGCTGCCCAACAAAATCTGTTGCTGCTCACTTCTCACTCCTTGCAATCTTCCGGTCAGAATCTCTTGGTTATTCCTCCTGCTAGATTTTGATTTAGAGGTGATAGAAGATTCTCCATTGCTGGACAATTTCTTTGGAGCTGTTGTTGTCCTGGGCTTCATTCAACCCCAACCCTTTCTGCTTTCTGCAAAGACTTGAACACTTATCTTTTTTGTTAGATTTTTCGATTCATCTATAAAACCTTAGTCAATTCAGCTTGAGGTTGTTTTTCCTGTCATCTGCACCTGGATGCGGTGTACCGCCCAGTGTGCATTGTAAATAACTCAGTAAATCAATCAGTCACTGACAGTTCAGACAATAATAATGATGATGAGTTGGCTGATGATCCGGACAAAGATTATGATCCATTAGTGTCCCGACAGAAATAGGGATGCTGCTGTTAGGCAGCAATACATAGGAGGATGAGGAGCAGGATACCACAGATGCAGAGCCTGCAGTATTAATAGAGGTTCTACGTTATTTTAACAAAGACAATTACTTCCTGGTAATTTACTACAACAAAACTATTTTGAATTTGTTTTTTAATTTTCTTTTAATGGGGGTCCCCCAATCCTCTCCTCCCCCCTCACTACCACCACTACCCCAACCCCTCCCAACTACCCTATACGCCTAACCCTTAATAGGATCTATAGACCTATTTCCAGATTAAGTAATTCTGACAAAGTAAATTACCTAGAAGTAATTTATGTTGTTAAAACAACAGCACACGTTAATAGACTCCTGGCTTCACCCATTGTACAGAGCCTCCTGTCACAGTTCAGAAAGCACATCACATCCTTATGTGGAATCCAGTTCCAGAACACTGCCAGCACCATCACATCCACATGTGCCCAACCTGTGTGCTAGCCCTCAACTAGCATCAGAGGTGTGGCAGTACTTGGCACAGAATGAACAGTAACTGAATTGGCCACTTGCACAACCTGCTGGAAAGTGGTATGCTGAGGGAAGGAAGGTACCAACTTGTGTACCACATTTATGGAGTCTCACATGCTACAGCACCATCCACAGACCTGGGAAGAAGTCAAAAGGACTGATGTTCATCCCTTCCCATACCATCAGACAAGCAGCATACCTCCACCAGGCCACACAATTTCCCCTAAAAGTACTTCACCTGTGTTAGTGCTTGGAAGTTGGACACCAAGCACTACACTCTATAGTGCAGCAGTGAAATACTAATCTGTCAGGCCAGTGTTGTGGTTGTGAAGTGTTGTGTTGTGAAGTGTTTGAGTGTCACCATAAACATTAGAAGCCTCTTGACCTACAGCACCTGAGCGATGCCAACCTGCCTATAATGTTGGAATCAGACATCTTGCACTAATCCTTTGTGGAAAAAACCTGGATTCAGTGAATTATGAGAACATTAACCTCTGCTGGGAAGTTCCTGGCTGATATTTGATCCTTCACAGAGCAGTATCAGAACTGTACAATTAGGTTTTGGCTACACTGAGGTAGGCACTACAGCAGTTCATGAGACAAAAGGTAGTTTTCCTCATGGACACGTGGACCAGTATTCAGAACATTGACTAGCATTTTCTTCCTCTAATAGCCAATAGGGGGCACTGAGCATTTCAAGAGGGCAGCAGGGCCACTGAGCATCAGGCATGATTGTGCCTGCAAGGGTTTTAGGACACAAGCCACAGGACAGTTGACATCTCGGGGATGGTGGAGGAGGTGGAAGCACAGTGGCTAAGGCCTCAAAGTTTGGATTTGCCCTTTATTGCAGCAGAGAATGGATCCAATGTCCTTGCTGCTTTATGGAATTGGCAAGACAACCCCTTAATTGCACATTTGCTTGACCTCATGGTTACACACTTACACTAAGCATGTACAAGAAATGGTTGCTGTGATGCAAAAGATCAGCTCCAAGTTTGGCCCAGCTTACCATGCCAGAAATGCACTGAGTCCCACCCAATTCTACTTTGCGCATGCTGGAAAGGCTATGTGAACATTGTAATTGCAACACAAATTACTGCCAGACTCACAGCAGAGGTCTAGATGGGGCAGTTCTAACACCCCTTCAGTGGCAGCTGATAACTATTGTTTGCTCTGCAACTCAATCTTTTGAGGAGGCATCAAAGCAGGTGGTAGACAGCATGTAAGGTCAAAGGAAGGTCTAAGAACTCCAGCGCCTCAATATTGCCACCATCCACTGTGAGGAACCTGGGGGCATCCTAACTTCTTTCCCCAATATATCCTCCCCACAGGTGGCCAGGAAAAGGCCTTCACTTTCGGATCCTGACCTTGGAGGTGTATATGCAAGGGAGGATCACCTGGGTGGAGGAGACTTGGGGAGTGGGGACGAGGCACCCTTGGGTGACACATGGTATCCACCATTTCCCTTTTCCAATGAACCTAATGTTGCCAAGGTCTTTTTATCGTATTATTAATCTCTTCCCTATTTTCCTAGACAAGCTACTACCAACACACACCACTTAGGTACTGAGACGAGGAGGCCACCATTTAAACAGAGGAAAGACTGGATGAAGAAATTTGATCATTCTAGTTGTTGGGCTCATTACCATGGAGCCGTAAACTTTTAAATAGGCTCAGATTAGATGTATCAGGGGAAACATGGCAAGCACGAAGAAGAGTTCCAGGGCAGAAGCTGTGGCAGTGGGCAGGCACCTTCCCAAGATGCTGGGAGGTTTATGGAGCGTGATCCGGTGCAACGAGCGAGAGGTGCTCGCTGGCAGTCTGAGGCACAGCAATGAAAGCAGTACTACAGTGCGATGCAGAGCGAAGGTACCATGAGCATTGGCGAGGCTCCAGACAGCTCACTGGTGCAGGACCGCTGACTGCAGCTGACTGGAGCGCCGCAATAAGCAGCTGGGAAGCGAGGAAGCCGTGCAGGATGCTGAACCTCCGAAGGAACCAGCGTGAACAGACCGTGAATGGAGACAAGTCTCCGGAAAAGCCACTGAAAGGGGAAATCCGACTGTAAGAAAGCCGGTGAGACAACCTGGGTGAAGAGGGGGCCTGGACATGGTGGATGGGCAGTTTTAAAGCCAGAGACATTTGGTTTTGAATATCTAAATTGAATATAAGAGAAAAGTGAATGGAAAACAAGCATTGGCAAGAGTCAACTAAGCCGTCAGTAATAAGAGTCAAGTAAGTTAACATTGTTAAGAGTTCAATGATCAAGCATTGCCAAGAGGCAAAAACAATTTAGCACAAGAAAAACTTGTATGCCAGATAATATGTTTCCTAGCAAGAGAGTGTACTTGGCAGCTTATGATGGATTATGAAATCTGAACTATAACAGTAGCCATGTTTCCTATCAGGAGAGTGTAATGGGATATCTCTGTTGGATATGCAAGTGAAAGCTACTGGAGAAGTAAATGTTAATGAAATCTGCAAGAAAAATCTCCAAAGGCCGTTGAAAGGACATTGAGTCAAGCCTCATTTTGTAGCTAAAACAGTGGCAAGAAACCTATTAAACAGAATCAAGCAAGGTGTGTCGGTTGTGTCACCTGTGATGGATGGACCGTGTGGTCCGACTACTGTGCCTAGACCAAATACACCCAACTAAGGAAAAGCCACACTGTGATTAAGGCCTATGTGAACTGAGATTGATGAGCTGATTTTGACAAGTAACCAAACTCGAAGAGCTGAGGAAATATTCCAAGGAACTGTGTTATGTTGTAACATTAACTATCCCAAGGAATTGTGTTGTTTTGAAACATTTGAAGACTTGAAAGCCACAGGAAGGAAACCCCTTTGTTGTCAAGTGAATTGGTTGAATCTTGAGGAAGGGAAAACCCTTTTCAACTTAGTAGCTGGAAGAAGCTCGGAACTATTGTTTGGAACACTTATCAATTGATGCTGACATCCCTACACAATGTATGGAATTAGATGGGTGGGCAAGTACAGGGTTTGGACACAGATAGACATTTGCTTTGAAGTTCCTGACCTAGACTATCATTAGTTTCATTTAGATAGGGAAATAGCACCTTAGCTTAGGGCAAGTTAGGCATTTTCCAACCCTCCTTTTTAGTTTACAAATGTTTATACGTTAAACCTCTATCTTGTTGTCTGTGTCTCATTCATGATGCCATCACAAATGGTGTCAGAGTGGGATGCAGCTCAACTGATACACGTTGGGGAACCCTAAAGTTTGAAAAGTTAAGTCCCAGAGAATCAAACCTCTCAGTAGCCGCAGAAGGCTCCATTTGGTTTGATATTTGCAGCAGTAGGGAAGAAATCAATCCCCCAGGTGAAAGAAGACTAATACCTATGGATCCAATCTTGATTCCACCCCCACAGCAAACATCAGGTTAGCTCCTAATTCAGGGATAGCATGAAAAGTTATAATAGATGTGATAGCCAGGGTTATAGATCCAGACTTCATAGGGGACATAAAGGTGTTACTACAAAACCAAGGGAAAGATCCCTTTTCAATTTGTCACGGGGATACAATTGTACAGGGGGTACTCCAAAGAGCAGTATTCTCCAGGGTAAAAGAAAAGGCCAGGGAAGAGGTGACAGAACAAGGTACCCAAGGTTTTGGGGAAGCCAATGAGACATCTGATACCCCACAAAAACCCGAATGCAGAAGTGTTATAGAACAAAACCTGAAACCCTTCCCAACCTAGCCTTTGCCCAAAAGAATGATCCACTATTAGCTGGAGCCTTCTTGCAAATTCTACCAGAATGCGAGGGCCAGGAGAAAGTGGGTCCTTTTTTCTTTTTAAATCATGGGTTGCTGTACCGAAGAGACACCACTTCTGAGTGCATGGTTAGAACCCAGTTGGTAGTGCCAAAAAGTCACAAACACATTTTCCAGGAAATAACGCACTCCCACTTGATGGGCGGTCATATAGTGTAGACAAAAACACAGGTAGAAATCCTTAATAAGTTCTACTGGCCAGGAATTCCCTCAGATATTAAGACCTTTGTACAGTCCTGTGATATCTGACAAAAGACTAGCACCCATATGCCATCACCAGTACCCTTAAAACCACTCCCAATTGTTGAAGTTCCATTTTCTAGAATTGGCATGGATATTGTAGGTTGCATAGAAACATAATAATTTGTGAATGAGTATATTCTGGTCATAATAGATTATCCCACGCGTTACCCAGAAGCCTTCCCCTTAGACCTAATGCCACACAGCAGATCCTGAAAAACCTACTTCTCTTCTTTTCAAGAGTAAGGGTTCCCAAGGAATTCTTAACAGATCAGAACTCTACATTCATGAGCAAACTCATGGGTGAAGTAAAAGAACTATTATACATAACCACCGTAAGAACTTCAGTATATCATCCCCAAACAGATGGCGTTGTGGAAATGTTTAATAAGACCCTGAAAACAATACTATGAAAGCTAGTGAAACAAGATGGAAGCAATTGGGATCAGATGGTACCATGGGCTTTATTTGCTATTAGAAAGACCCCACAGGCATCTACAGGATTTTCCCTGTTTGAATTACTTTACGGACAAGAAGCCCAAGATATCCTGGACATGTTGAGAGGGACCTGGGAAGAAAGAGAGGAAGCCCCAATTCCACTTTCCCAAACCGCCCACCGTCTTAAAGACCACATGACTGTCGTGAGATATTTATTCTAAAATCATATTGCCAAGGCACAAGAACAGCAGAAAACCTCATATATGCAAAAAGGTCACCTTAAGATCTTTCTCAGTAGGACAAAAGGTATTGGTGTTGTTGCCAACCTCTGAGAATACATTAATTTTCAAATGGCATGGACCTTACGCGGTAGAACAGACAAAACCATGTAACAATAAAATCTCCCAACCTGACCACCAAGTGAAAACCCAGGTATACCATATTAGAATAGATGTGTTAGCCAGGGTTATAGATCCAGACTTCATAGGGGACATATAGGTGTTACTACAAAATCGGGGGAAAGATCCCTTTCCAATTTATCAAGGGGATACAATTGTACAGGGGGTGCTTATGTAGGGAAATTCCACCTTATATTAGGGCAAGTGAGGCATTTTCCGAACCCTCCTTTTTAGTTAATGAAAGTTTATACTTTGAACTTCTATCTCGTTGTCTGTGTCTCATTCATGATGCCTTCACATCACCAATCATTGAATAGTGCCTTGCATAAAGGTAACAACATACTCAGTGCACATGCCATGCCTGAAACCCAACACAAAGTGGTCAAGAAAGTAATTAAACTCTACAAAACCCTTGAAGTTGATGGACCACAGTTGTTTCCAGGAGTTTAGTCAGAAAGACTGTTGTGAAATAGGGCAAAAGCCTAAAGGGTTCTTGGAGTCCATATTTATATTAGACTTCATACTGGAGTCCAGCCCTAAGAGCAGGTCTGGGTATCAAACCCATGAAGCTCCACATTGACTTGTTTCCAAGACATGTGTGTTGCCCCATGGGCTACCCTCCTGACCTTAGATGTCTTTTTAGGAAGCAGGAGAGCCAATGCTTGTTTCAAATCTACAGAAACCAAACCTGGAGACAATGACAAATGTAACCCTTGATGAGCTAGTTAAATGAGAGCTGTGTTTAGGACAATCTGTTTAATGATCTCAGTGGGGCCAATATCACAGGGCGACCAGAGCATTTAGTTTTTGACCCTAGAGTTTTAAAATCATATGTTTTTAGAAGTTGAAATGTATAGAATTACCTTGCACCGAACAAATGAAATTCTGATCTGGAGCTAATATCATACATTGTAAATGGATCTAAATGTATCAAGGGATCTTTAGACTAGAAATGATCAGCAATTCAGTAACAGATACTGATAGAGGGGTGAATGTACCGTTCATGACTTCAGACTATTTGAATTCCTTCAAGGCTTTGAATACGCTTCGAGACGAAACATTCTGTCATGAAAATATAGTTTCTTTGCTGTTAGCAGCATCTTTTTTGTATGCTCAGGAAATCAGACATACCGTCTGTTGATTATTTACAGAGTTAGAAGCTATCCACCCCCTTTCTGCTCTATGGACCTCACGTTTTTCTCGGCTTGTTGTTTGGTATCCCATGATGGAGATATTCCTATTCATATTAGCTTTTGCATAAATTTAGTGTGGGATAATTATAATATCAAAGAGTTTGGGAAGGGTGTTGCAGGGTGTGGTTTAATGAAATTAAGTAGTCTTGAAGTGAAAGGGTTGTATTTGCCATATGGCAAAAGTGAAATAGTTTTCTTGATTGAAGATGTAGTGATTAAATAAAGACCATTTCTGTGTGGCCATGAGTTGCTCCTCTTTAATTTTTACATGAAGCATATCAGGTCCCTAACATTAGTCAAAGTTTAGACATCTGTGTTGATGAGCCTTCTTATACCAATCATATAAATAACAATCAACATGCTAGATATACTCTTGTGGGACATTAGGGGATAGGCCATACAGGCCTATGTAGCTCCTCCAGATTTCTTAAAATAATTATTTTCGTGTACGTCTTTCATGGGAGACCACATTAAACAGATCTGCTTGCTCTGTTTCTTAGGCGGTTGTTGCACTATTCCACATGTAAAGGATCATCGTCTCACCTTTGCTAGTGACTTCATAATCCGCAGGGCCTGTTATTTGCCCCATAATTGACAATACCAATGAAGAGGATCCTTCGTATTTTGAGATCCATGACTTTACTGTGTTATTTCTTTTATTCCTGTCAATTTCATAATGAATAAATAGAGTCAACACAAGCTAAGGGAACACTGAGATCTGTTGGTACACAATGAATGCAGTACACATGCTAATTTTGTATTGAAAGTATTTTACCTTAAATGTTCAAGATGACATACATGCATGCAAAGACTTTGGATGCATTGCATACAAAAATGAGCCATTGAATTGGAAGATATGATGAGAAAATAGGGAAAGGCTAGGAAATGGCATAAAGGAGCTACAGTATCACACACCTGGGGGAAGGATGTGGGGAGGGTCTTTCAGATTTGGCATGTAGAATGTAAAATGTTTCTTTCTGGATACTTTCTTTGTTGTCTCTGCTGATTGTAGGGTTCTTGCATACGGAAATGGGTCATATATCATGCTAAAATATGGGGATGTACACCAGTATGGTTCTTGTTGCTTCCTTCTCATGGAAAGAGTTGATGGTTTAGCAAAATTACAGGCAACAGAATGAAGAGTATGAAAACCTTGTGATGCACAATGGTGCAGGAAATAAAGAAGTCATATTTAGTAAAAAATAAAATGATCAAAGTTTGGTATTCAGAAGTACTCCATATACCCTTGCACCTCCATCTATAGCACTTTGCTAGTCGGGCAAAAGCATAGTATGCATTTTAGTAGCCAATGGTGGATGATCATGTGAATTACCATCAATACCATTTTTGTCAGGAAATGGAATTGGGGCAAGCCTCGGCGACCGTACCATAGAAATTAGCTGTGAACGCTGAAGAAACTACATTTCCCAGTAGGCTGAGGGGGCTGGAGTAGTTCTTCCCTCCTCGCGCCATTCGCCAGCTGGGGATAATTGAGACAGCAGCTGAGGGTAATTGAGACAGCTATTAAACCGTGTCGGAGCAGCAGGAGAAAATACGGCATGCTGATCTTCACGTTTACTCATTGAATAGGAGAAAGCCGCGATGCCGTTCAAACTCTCGGTTATGAGTAATGAGAACATTGCATTCTGTTTCATGCTGCGGCGGTGAGAGCATCCAGTTCACGCCAGCTGACTGCAGCATTTCAAGAGGTCCGGGTGCGCTTGTGAGACGCCCGCACTCAAAGGTAAGTGTTTTTCTTCTTATGGTTAAAGGACACGGGAGTATCTGCGATTTATTTAGCAGCTGGCTGCATTGAAGCTGGTCTGTTGTGTCCACGAGCAACGCTATTGATTTCCCTGGACATTTTTTGTTCATATGTATTCCGCTATGTGTTCCGCAGTCCTTTCTTAGGAACTGAAACTTCTTGAAGTACAAGAGCACACTTTTCATTTAAGTTCATTCAGTGTGGACAGAGTTTTGTCACCCTCTCTGTAATGTTCATGTTGCCTGCCTACAGAGGGCAGAGTCTTGTCACAGTCTCTGTGAAGTTCATGTGCCTGCTTAACTAAGGGCAGGGTTAGTTTCACGTTTGTCTACTGCTTTGCTAGCCCAATAGGCCAGGTGTTCACGTTTATTCATCATGGAAGCAGCTTTCTTGTTTGTGTCATTCCGCTTGCTATTACTGTGGGGTCATGTCATTGTTATTTGTGGCCATTCTTCATGTTTGGTGTAATATGCAAAATCAGGTTTCAGGAGGAGGTTTAGGTATACTATGCATAATTCTGAAATAGGTGTAGGATCATGAGTAGGTATTCAGAATTCATGGTATTAGTAGGTTGTTATGTGGAACAATTGTGAACTGTATGTTATGTCCCCTTCTTTCCTTTGTCTATCCACCCCCTTTTTTTAATTCCTTCTTCCCCCCATTGGCTGCCACGTGGTTCACTGTGATATTATATTCAGACGCCCGTGCTAACCACGGTGGGAGGTGGTTCGGGAGAGTGGGTCGATCCCCTATTATCCCTTACGGTTTTTGACAGAATTATCAGCACCCTAATTGGGGTATTTGAACCACCGAGGCCAAATGGAGCCAAATCCTCCCTCATTAGCAGAGGTACTAAAAGCTTTACAGGATATCCAAGGGGAGTTAGCACATGCAAGGCAAGAGTCAGATAATCTAAAGGCTCAGGTGCAAGGCTTAGTAGCACAGCGCACTCCCTTGGAGGGTGCTGGTCCCGCCACAGGGAGCGATACTGGAAGAATGTCCACGGTATTAGTTCAGACACCCAGTAATGTACCATTGGCATCCCCAGAAAGATTTGCTGGCGATCCCAAGAAATACATGACATTTTTAACACAATGTAGATTACATTTTTTGTGTAAACCCACAGCCTTTGAAACCATTCAGACCAGAACTGCATTTGTAATTTCATATTTGACGGGAGATGCGGCCGCATGGGCCATGCCATCGGTACAAAAGGATGACCCTTTATTATATAATTGGGATGGTTTCTTGGGGGAATTTGGACGGTTATTTGACCGGAGAGAAGTTTCATTGGCTCAAGATAAGGAATTGTTGGCCTTGAAACAAGGAACCCGTGATTTGGTATCTTATGTGACTCAGTTCAACAGATTAGTCATTGAGACAGATTGGCCTGAGAACAAACAGACAGTATTGTTTTACCAGGGATTGAGAGAGGAATTAATGGATGCTATGGCTCAAGTAGAACCACAACCTACGTCATGCACCGCAATGATTGATTTAGCATTGAGATTAGATCATCGTATCAATGAGCGAAAAGACCTGAGGCAATGCCTTTTGTACGACTGGACAAGAGTAGGGGTATGAGAAGTAGTGAAGGTGAGCCGATGCAAATCGGGGGAGTAAGGGGCTCGTTGTCGGTGGCAGAGAAAGAGCAGCGCAAACTTAATAACTTATGTTTGTATTGTGGTCAACCAGGACATTATATACGGACCTGTCCTAATACGCCAAAAAAGGAATGAGAGGTGAAGGGAACAAGGTGGAGTCGGGAAAAGGATTAGGCCGGCCGTAGTGGGGACTCCGGTGTCTGACCCTATTTCTAGTAGGTTCCCCAGTTGGGCAGTGAATACTGTAGCAAAGAATAACTCTCATATGTACCTGTTGGTAACTTTACTATTTGCCTGTACAAAACAACTGGTGTCAGCCATGGTGGATTCAGGCGCCACAGGGAATTTTATTGACATCAGTTTGGCCAAGAGATTGGGGTTACCCTTGAGGGATAAACTGCAGGTAGAAGGTGTACAGTCAGTAGATGGGTCTCCTTTGATTTCGGGTCCTATTTGTCAACAAACCCAACCCATGCAGATGAGGTGTGGATCAGGTCATATGGAAGAGATTGTGTTTGATCTGATAGCAGCACCTCAGTTTGGACTCATTTTAGGAATGCCTTGGTTGTTATTACATAATCCTAGTATTGACTGGGTCAAGAGGGAGGTGGTGTTTGAAAGTCAGAAGTGTAAAGAGCATTTGGAGGAAAGAATTTGTCCAGCGATGTTCTTAGCAGATCAGGTACCTGACATTCAAAGGGTAGGAATGGTAGGTGCGTGTATTCCGGCACCATATGTAGAATTTGCTGGAGTGTTTGATAAAGGAAGAGCGGAAAGGTTGCCTTCTCATCGTTCATATGACTGTGTGATTGAGCTAGAACCTGGGGCCAAGTTACCATGTAGTCATATTTATGCATTAACTGAGAAGGAGAACCAGCATCTTAGAGAATATTTGGATGAGATGTTGCAAAAAGGGTTTATTAGGCATTCTACTTCGCCAGTTTCATCACCTTTATTTTTTGTGCCAAAGAAAGAAGGAACACTCAGAACCTGCAATGATTAAAGAGCTTTGAACAAGGTCACCATAAAGAACAGGTATCCATAACCATTAATTTCTGTATTACTGGACCAGGTAAAATCAGCAGTGATATAGACTAAATTGGATTTAAGAGGGGCATATCATTTAATTCAAGTTAAGGCAGGAGATGAGTGGAAGACTGCTTTCAGAACAAAATTTGGATTGTTTGAATATTTGGTTATGCCTTTTGGGTTGTGTAATGCCCCTGCAGCCTTTCAATATTTTATGCAGGAAGTATTGAGTGAGTTCCTGGACATATTCGTGATTGTATATATTGATGATATTTTGATTTATTCTTCTTCTGAGGCTCAACATCCGGGCCATGTAAGAGCAGTGTTGCAGAGATTGCAGGAATATGAGTTGTGTGTAAAATTGAAAAAGTGTGAATTTAACACTAAAAACGTGGAATTTTTGGGATTTATATTAACCCCCTTGGGCATAGTGATGGACCGAAAATAGGTACAGGCAGTTCTGGAGTGGCCCGCTCCTCAATGTATAAAGGACATTTAGTCTTTTTTGGGATTTGCCAATCTTTACCGACGATTCATTTTGAATTTTTCACAACTTATCTCGCCCATAACTAAATTGCTAAGGCAATCAGCAGGGTTCTGTTGGACTCCAGAGGCGGATAAGGCTTTCCAGGATTTGAAAGAAGCCTTTACTTCTGCTCCGGTGTTTAGGCATCCGGACACGGAAAAACCTTATCAAGTTGAGACGGACACCTCCAATGTTGCAGTAGGAGCAATATTGTCCCAACAAGATAAAGCGGGCATTTGGCATCCAGTGGTGTTCTATTCAAGAAAAATTAACAATTGTGAGCAAAATTACTCCATTACTGACAAAGAATTGTTAGCAATAAGAGCAGCATTTTTGGAATGGAGGCATTATTTGTTGGGGGCTAAACACCAGGTGATGGTCATCATAGATCATAAAAATCTGCAATACTTTAAGACGGCACATACCCTCAGTCCGAGGCAATTGCGTTGGTCTCAATACTTCAACGAATTCGATTTTCTGGTGACTTTTAGACCAGGAAAGAAAAATGGAAAGGCTGACGCATTGTCCAGACAACAACATTCTGATAATATTGTGCCAGAGGTCAGAACAATCCTGCCAGTGGAATGCGTGGTGGGAGCCATCACTACTAGTTTATTGCACCAACTAAAACAAGAGCTGAGGAAGCAAAAGCATGAACAATGGGGTAAGAGGGGATCAGTAGAAACTGTCAAAAATGGTCTCCCGTATTATGAAGGAAAATTGTATCTGTTAACTCCCGAATTGCAGACGAAAGCATTATATTGGTGTCATAACTTGCCATTGGCAGGTCATCCAGGGGGTAAAAAGACACAGGAAATGTTGGAAAGGTACTTTTGGTGGCCCACATTAGGACAGGATACTCTAAAATACTTTCAAAGATGTGAAACTTGCATATGTAGTAAAACGGATCATGTAAAGAAAGCAGGATTATTGCAACCATTGCCCACCCCAGAAAAGGTTTGGTCTAGTATTTCCATGGATTTCATAACTGACCTGCCCCCGGAGGACAAGTATGATACTATCTGGGTAGTAGCAGATTATCTGTCCAAACAAGCCCATTTTATAGCTTGCCGGGGAATTCATGGAGCTGGGGAATTAGCTAAATTATTTCTTCAGCACATTGTCAGATTACATGGGTTACCCCAATGTATTGTATCGGACCGAGGTCCTCAATTTACCTCTAAATTTTGGAGGGCCTTTTGTGAAATGTTGGGAATTGAATGTGCATTGTCCACTAGCTATCACCCCCAGACTGATGGACAAACAGAGCGCATAAACCAAACTTTGGAACAGTATTTACGTTGCTATTTGCATGAGGGAATGGACTCATGGGTGCAAGCTTTGTGGTTAGCAGAGTTCACTTACAACAATACAGAACATGCTTCTCTGGGCATGGCCCCTAACGAATGTTTATATGGACAAGTACAGACTATGTTACCCGAACATTTACCGGATGTGGAAACATTTCCGGTATTACAGGAAAGAAAGGAATGGCTAATGACGGTTAGAAAGATAGCTAGAGCTAACTTGCAAAAAGCAAAAGAAGAGTATAAGAAACAAGCAGATAAAAAAAGACGTGTGGACCCTTGCTACACTGTTGGGGATAAAGTCTGGCTATCCACATGTAATTTACCCTTAGTGGGGTCACGTAAATTTGCTCCCATATTCATTGGCCCTTATGAAATTGTGAAATGTGTGTCGTCAGTGGCTGTTAAATTGAGATTGCCTACTACATTAAAGATACATCCTGTGTTTCATGTGTTTCTTCTTAAACCCGCAGTTCCTGGAACCCGTGTGAAGAGACCTCCAGCTATCAGCAAGGAAGGGCAAATGGAATATGAAGTTCAGAAAATCCTGGATTCCAAACGTAGGCAACAGAGATTATGGTACTTGATCAAATGGTCTGGGTATGGCATCAAGGACTGCTCGTGGGAACCGGCTAGTTCGGTTCATGCTCCACGGTTGGTGAAGCAATTCCATGCACGTTTTCCTGAAAAAGCAGGCCCTGGAAGGGCCCCTGGGAGAGGAGGTACTGTCAGGAAATGGAATTGGGGCAAGCCTCTGCGACCGTACCATAGGAATTAGCTGTGAAAGCTGAAGAAACTACATTTCCCAGTAGGCTGAGGGGGCTGGAGTAGTTCTTCCCTGCTTGCGCCATTCGCCAGCTGGGAATAATTGAGACAACAGCTGGTGGTAATTGAGACAGCTATTAAACCGTTGGCCGCCCGTGCACTGGTGCTGATAATTGTTGATTATGCAGCACGGGCGGCCACGACGTGTCGGAGCAGCAGGAGAAAATACGGCATGCTGATCTTCACGTGTACTCATTGAATAGGAGAAAGCCGTGATGTCTCTGTGAAGTTCATGTGCCTGCTTAACTAAGGGCAGGGTTAGTTTCACGTGTGTCTACTGCTTTGCTAGCCCAATAGGCCAGGTGTTCACGTTTATTCATCATGGAAGCAGCTTTCTTGCTTGTCTCATTCCGCTTACTATTACTGTGGGGTCATGTCATTGTTATTTGTGGCCATCCTTCATGTTTGGTGTAATATGCAAAATCAGGTTTCAGGAGGAGGTTTAGGTATACTATGCATAATTCTGAAATAGGTGTAAGATCATGAGTAGGTATTCAGAATTCATGGTATTAGTAGGTTGTTATGTGGAAAAATTGTGTACTGTATGTTATGTCCCCTTCTTTCCATTGTCTATCCACCCCCTTTCCCTAATTCCTTCTTCCCCCCATTGGCTGCCACGTGGTTCGCGTGATATTATATTCAGACGCCCGTGCCAACCACGGTGGGAGGGACGATTCATTCGGCTTCTGTGGTTAGGGAGAGGGGGTCGATCCCCTATTATCCCTTAAGGTTTTTGACAATTTTGGTGTTTTGTAGGGGAACACATCTAGTATATTAGGAATGGAGGACAGTTGGTGATGGCAGCTACAAAGGGATATTGTTAGTTGTGTATTTAATGGTTGTATGGGAGAAATGTGAAATTATGTTTATATCTTCAACAGACTTTGTCAGCAAAAGACCTGTGGTGTGCCAATTAAGAGCAAATCCTTCAGTGATATGCTCATTGCAAAAGGTTCAGCAAATACCCTGCTGTGTTGATTTCTAATAAAAACAAAGCTATGATGAGGATCTCTCCACTACGGCCATATAGGTGGGATGACAACGAAGGAGGGAGGGTTGAAGAAGGAACAGAACGCCTGTATAGGAGCAAGGATGTAGATAGATACATAGATAGATAGATAGATAGATAGATAGATAGATAGATAGATAGATAGATAGATAGATAGATAGGTATTGAGCTGGGGCTGGAAAGGACAGTTGTTCAGAATGGAGGGTAGGTGATGGAACAGAGAGGGAGGGGGCCTGGAGCATGGTGGGAAAGTTGCAGATAGAGTAGAGAGAACTGGGCTGGAACATGAAGGAAGGGTTTGAGCTGGAGCAAGAATGGAGGGATGGGGCTGGAAGCAGAAGGGCTGGGCTTGAGCAGAGAGGGAGGTTCAAATCTGGAATATGGAAAGCTGGTCTGGATCATGAAGAGATATAGTTATAGGAGCAGGTGAGGTGTGGATGAGAAGAAGAGATAGCCGGGCTGCATCAGGTAGCACCTTGCAATCTGCTTGAGTATTCACTCATTCTGACTTGTTTATATTATTCCTTGTATCTGTTAGCAGTACCAGAATGTGTATTGGCAAGGTGTAATCAAAACCACAATCTACATTTTTAAATGGCACAGCAGTTTCAAATTACAGTTTGGTCCTGTTAGTTATTTCAAGTCAAAGAGATGCTTGCTGATGTTGTACTGTTTATTATTTTTAAATTTGATAACGTTTTAGGTCACTTCCTTTGATCTTTCTACTTTGGCTACTGTCTTTATTTTCCTTGCCAACACAACCTTCTCCTGGGCTCAAGGAACACGGTTAGTATGTGGTTACACAGTGAATGCATACAGTGGGGTTACAAAAGGCACGCCTACCTGAAATTGTGCCCACCAGGATAATGCCAGATGAAAACTATGGTTCTGGTTAAGGGCTTAACATAACACTTCAAAGTATGCCCCATCCTACGTATAGTTTTCGGGACCTCTTTTCATTGGGAACTAAATGTAATTCCCTGTACCCTCCAGTTACAACCATACTCAGAACAACAACGTTCTTCCAGTCTGTACCTGTTGCTCCTAAAATATACAGGCTCCTCAATTCAATTGCCCACTTCTCAATGTTTGTTCAGGTGCCAAAAATACAATTTTCCTAGAAAGTCCTATAAAGTCTCATCTGCAACTCCATTCTAAACATAGTCTATAGCAAAGAATATTGGCACCCATCTTGGCCCAACGTACTCCACCTAACCTTCATCCTTTAGCTGGCAATAGCTCGAAGGCTGCAGTAATTTGCAGCTACCACTTAAAAATCACATTGAAGGGTTGCCAATTTTAGGGAATGTATTTATTTTAAACCTTCTGTACTCCTCTCAACACTATACGATTATATCTTTTTTTGAGCTACAAAACGCCATCAACTAAAGCAGGTATTCCATCTACCCAATTCAACAATGTCCCCAATAGGCCTTTTGTATGGTCTGACTGACTGATCTTCCATTAACATGTGAAGTACTAAGCAACTCAAATGCTTTGGGCTTCTCTCAAAGTGTTATTGGACCAACCCATATAAAAGAGCATCAGTTCAAAGCATGCTTCCTCTGCATGCCACCATCAGAATTCCATCCCAAATGCTATGAATATGGTCCAAGCATGAAGTGATTCTTTTCTCTATTTCAATGATTCAGCTGTCCAATGCAAAATGTAGGTTACACCATGTGCATCTCATATGCAGTGCTCAGCTGCTTGACAGCCAGGTTTGCACCACCAAACTCCTCATACACACATAGATACATATTTCATCAAGGATTTCCCCCTTGGTTACACGTTTTTCAGACTTGAAAACATTGAAAAGAATCAAATACATTACTCCACATTTGCATTTGTTTTTTATGTTTATTTATGGAGCGCTATGTGCCAAAATGCTTTACAAACGTTTCAGAACAACAGTAGGAATCAAATGAAAGTCAGTAACAGAAATGGATCAGTGGGACGCAGACGAGTAAGAAAAAGAGATTAGGAAGAAAGAAAGAGAAGAGCAGGGAAGTGTGTCCCATTGCTTTGGGGCAAGAATAGAGAAAGATCAGAAACAGGATTGAGCACCAGGGGGCTGAGTACAGTCAGATGACAGAGGGTCTTCGAGTGGAGAGAGCGAGAGGAAAACAGGAGGAGATAAGTGCAGAAAAATAGGGAGGGCTCACTCAGGGCAAACATTTAAAATACCAAACAGAGGAAATGGAAGAATAAGCGTGAGTCAAACGAGAGCCATCAAAGCGATGTTCAATGTTAGGGCAAGGGAAAGAGAATCACAAGAAGAGAGAGGAAACAGTGAACATATAGAAGAGTCAATAATAGAACAATACAGAACAAAATGAGTGGCCAGGAGTCAAAAACGTAAGAGTAGTGCAGGTGAGAGACGATAAGATAGAAAACACAGGCTTTATCAGCATGAAACTAAAGGAGGGGCCATGCTTTCCAAATATTGAAAAGGTGAAGCCGACAGAAGCAAGCAATAGTACAGAGATGAGAAGAAAATGTAAGTGAGGAGTCAAAGATCACACTGAGACTTTTGGCAGAGATCTAATAGGAAGAGAAGAAGGAGGAAATGAAATAGAGGGTGGAGGTAGAGGGGGAGGAATATTGCAGGCCGGATGGAAAAATAACCTCAGTCTAAGAGGGATTAAGATGAAGGTAGTGGCCAGACCTGCAAGAATGGATGGCTGACTCACAGGCCATGAAACTAGAGTGGATGGAGGGGGAAGAAGAAGGACAGAAAAAGTTGTGAATCATCAGCAGAGAAGTGATGAGAAAGGCCAGCCAACAGGACAACAGCAGTAATTTATCTATGCCAATTCGCATACGTTTTAAGATGGCCTTCTTCACAGACAGCACCTTGATGGAGTGCCAGGAAACTTCCTTTCTCAGCTGATACGACACAAGGTGCAATGACATCTTCTGAATGCAGTGCAAGGAGCACACCTGCTACGTTTACAGTCTAAAACAACATAGCCATAAACATCAGGTTGGCTCCCTCAATGCACCACTTCAGGGAGGAAACGAAGACCTCACACTTCAGGAAGGGAATGAAGACCTTACTTAGCCAATGATGAGAGGATACTGATACTGAAAATGCTCCCTAACTAACTGAACCAGACCCTGTCCTCTACCTGCATAACCCATCCTCTACTTATACTGCACTCTAGCTGGGTTTGTGCTTTATAAATCACATACATGCATACCTCCTACCTGTAGAGTTTCCCTTTAATTTGAAGCTCTTGCTTTAGCCCCCATTTCCCCTTTTAGTTTAGAACACCATCTTACTGTTCATTCACCAGCATCTTCGCATACGTATCTCACTTGGTTTGTGAAGGCCAAGATGTTTACATTTATATAAAGTACACCAAGCACATATCTTGAGGTATGACGAATTATTGGTGCTACTGTTAAACAGATGCGTGGTGGTCCAGGACAAGGCTACAAATGAAAACCCCATTTTATCCTAATCTCTGTGACTGAGTTCAGTACTTGTGCTCTCTGAATACCAGCGTTGTACAAAAACTCCAATGGCATCATGTCAGGGCAGTTGTGTATTCTGTGGCTTATTTTGGAATAGTATTAATTCCAGGAAGTTCCATAAATTCCAGGAAACTTCACAGCACATATTCAGTTAAAGGCAAGGCAGGCTAGATGCCCTGTGACACTCATGTGATTTAGTCTTATCCCAGGAGATGCTTCTTCAGATATGCTAGAGTGTGATCACCTGGATAGTGCCAGGGTGTAGTCCCATGGCTAGAACATTAGAATCAATGTGGAATCATGTTTCAGTACTGGGGGGAATTGCATGACGAACTACAAGAATGATGCGTAACAAGCTGCCACAGTGCCACAGAGATCCAATCACTGCCTGGCATAAGCAAGAGAGGTAGGGACAGCAAATCCAGCTGCACAACGCTACTGCATGGAGACCCACCGCGTGCAGACACACCATGTGGAACCGGCAGTGTCCGCTGGTAATTTCGGCCAGCACAAAGTGATTCCCTCGACACAGAGGGGAAAAGTGACCATTGTCCAAACTTACCGAAGCATTCCATAAGGAACTCAAACTGGTACATTGAACTTTCTACGCTGCCATGTCCATTACGTGGCAAGACTGCACAGAGAAAGTAGGTGGGGCTTAGCCCCCTTTTCAAGTACTTTTCCCACACATACACTACCAGGGAGAGGAAAGAAGGGGCAGATTGGTTAGGGAAAAGTGGCCAACATTCACAAGGGAAAGGATACTTATGCAGGGGACTGGAAGCAGGAAGTGTGTTTGTTTTTTAGAGTGATGTCAGAGGTGGATGTTGAGGATGACCTGAAGTAGAAAGCAGGTAGAAGCCGCATGCGGAAGAGGATTGTGGAGCAGATGAGGTATTGTCTTAGGAATGATAGTGTTTCTGCTGTTTAAGTGTGCATGTCTTGAAATCCATGAGTAGATAAGACAGCATAAGGAATGAATGTGCCTAAGTGAAAGGAGGTTGAGTAGTAGTAGAGGGAGGGTGACAGTAATAGTGGGAGGAGGGGAGTAGCAGTGGAAGGAGGAGGACAGTAGTAGTGAGATGAGGGTAGTAGTGTGGAGGAGGAGAGTAGTGTTGCGAAGGATAGTAGTAGTCTATAGAAATGGAACAGTACTGGAGAGAAGGAGATGTAAAGAGGAGTGAAAGGACATATAATATGAAAGGGTGGAGGAGTGGAACAGAAGGAGTGAAACATCTGGGGGACTGTGGACTGGTGGGAGGAGTAAGTTGGAGGGAGTCGTAGTAAGAGTAGAAGAAAAGAGATGACTGAGCGTAACTGAAGTAGCCCGAATCCTACCGAGTAAATTCAAGGCACTATCAGAACTCTCATTTGAACACTAACCCATTGGCTTGTTTCAGGAGATTTAGAAACTCCCTGAAGGGGTTAAGATAGCTTGCGTTTATGGAACCACCATAGAGAAAGACTCACTTTAGACAATAGGGGTCAACATTCAGTAACCCTAACCTGGGATTCTAGGCGCCTGGGTTATGGGGGAGGGGCATGGCAAAGCAAGAGCGAGACAGGACGGCCCGATGCCCCAAATAAAGAATAAAAACCCTTCAATCATCTCAAAGACTCGTGTGATTGCTGTGCCATCTAGGGCATTATGCTCTTTAAGTTTCAGAGGCACTAGATAGATTGGCAGGGATTTGTATGGACTGGGTTTGGGGGTGGGGTTGGGAAACGGTTGCCTGAGCTGTGGGATTTACTGTAAGAGTTGCATTAGGGTCTGTTTTCCACGCGGATGCATGTTCTGGAGAAGCTTGGCATGCTGCTGCTGCTCTGAAGATGAAGGTCAGGCTCAGGAGAATGTTGAAATCTGGTGGTAAATATAAATGTACATAAAGAGCTGCGAGTGCTGCCTTAATAACCGGCCAAACGTTGTTCGTTGAGGGAGGGGAATGTGAATGGATTTCGTAATAGTAAGCACAGTTGTAATTTACAATCTTATTAAAGTTCAATTTGGAGAAAAAAAACAATGGTTAAGCGTGGAGGCAGAGGGGAGATGGAAATGAAAGTGTACATTTTTTTGCAGAACTCAACTTATCTTTCTTCAAAGAGTTCCTTTATTTTGTAGGATTGTGTACCCACATACAATTTTCATTGGGTCACTAAACCCTCTGTATTCAATGACTACCAGAATGTTGAGACTGCCCATCAGAGCCTCTCGGGGGCATTCTTAGACCCCGTGTAATGGCAGTGTTGGGTTATTATCACAAACCTTCCATTCAGTAGTTGCAATGGCATGCCCCTGTTTTCCAGACAGTAAATTAACAATTACTGTGTCGCAATCTGTGTAATAAAAATAATGTGTGCGCATCTTAAAGTTCACAGATTGTGTTTATCGTGTGTAGTTAGTTAAGATTGCAAATGCTGAGTTGGAAGAGTTGTTTGTTAAAGTATAACTCACTTCCTCCTACTGAGGGACTTGATCGTAGATTGCTCTGAATGGAAGAGTTCTGGAAATACTGCGAATGTTCCAACTTAAAGCAAGTTCACATTTTTAATGGCTGTCACTGTCCTGTGCTACCTCTCATCGCTGTGTGCAAAGCTCTTGAGGTTTCGATCCAGCCTCTGAAGGAAGATTGAAGGCCGAGAAGCCTGGTTGCAGGGAGACTGGGTGCCCTATCAGGCCACCAGAAAAGAAGGGGTGCATAAGCTGGGCATTTGTCCATTATTATGCCAACATACATTGCCCTTGCTCATTCCTCTTAGCCCCTTTCTTTTCCCACTAGTAAGGTGCAGAATGAGACATGTCTTCTTTTGGCATAAAAGGCAGCAGATTTATTTTCACACATAATAGAAAACACAGCAAACAATTGTGCAAATAGTTCCGAAGGTGCGGTGACTGCTCCGTGTCCAAAACCTGCTTCCCCCTTTTCCCAACAAAGTCCAGAGTAGGCATAAATCCCCCAACCCTTTGTGCCTGAGACCAGCCTGCCCCTGCAGGTGTTCCTGGGCTGAGGGAGTGCCTTTTTTTTGGGGGAAGCTGAGCCCTCATTGCTACCACCAGGCGCCCCGCCGCAAAGGCTCCCAAGAGGCGCTGGTCCGAGAAGAGCGAAGACCCTTCCGGCTTTGCAATGTCTCATTCGGAGTCTGTCTCTTGTCACTGGCCGCCAAATCACTGCCAGGCCGAAGGTGGGTTACCGGCCACCACGGCTGCCCCCTTTTCCTCTTTCATAGCTCCAGGAGCTAAGTGCACTTTGTGCACAATTCTTTGGGGAAATCATGCTCCAATTGCTGGCCAGTGCCCTCCGTCTTTTGGATATTCAACCAGGAACTTCACCTTTACCAGGTTGTGCCTGGTGTGGGGAACACTTCTACCCCTTCCACCTTTCTTTCTTGCCTTAGCCTGCTCTCAGACCACCGGCTCCTGATTTACCCCAGCTGTGAGGTGAACACGTTCGTCATACATCACCCACAATAAGTTCCTCTCCATATTTTATTAGGCTAAAGCTCCCCAACCAATTTATCCTTGCTCTGCCTGCCCATGCAGGAGTTACCATGCTGGGAGAGCGCCGTTCCTGACGGGTCAAATTGACCTTCATTCTTTTGTTACAATTTCAAAAACCAACTTTGCCTTCCTTCCCCCTTGTCTCAGTCCTATCCATTTCTTATCAGGCTAACTTGCCCCCTTCAATAACCCTCGGACTGGCGACCCTTGCCAGAGATCATCCCTCATCATGGTACTTCCAAAGGGAGGTCCCCCACTTCCATTTTACTTGTCATGTAGGCCCAATCTCCCCCACCCTAATCCTTTGAGGATTGCCTGCCCTTGCAGGAGATTCACCGGGCTGGAGGAGTGCCGCTCATGACCGGGAGGACTGGGCTATCCTCTTAAAATAGGCCTCCTTCCCCTCTTCAATTCCTTCAGTAGGCCACAGTTCCCGAGCCATAGTCCCTGCATATTATCTACCCGCAGACGATCCCAGGTTGGATGACTGCGTTATAGACCCGGCAATCTGACCTTGCCCTTGCTTCCTTTAGCCCACCCTTGGCCATCTTTCTGGCACTTAAGTAGCATCTTACTAAGACCTATACTGTTACCTATCAGATGCACCACCACACTGTTAGTTGTTTATCCACCCTGGAAGGATGAAAGGCAGAGTTAGCCTTGCTGACCTGTTACTCCAAACCCCGATGATAATGCCAACACTGTACCCCAATGCATCGCTTAACACCTTATTTTAGAGAATGACGCCTTTCCTTATTCACCATGTAGCTTTGGTAACGCCTGACCCATGGCCCCAGTCATAACTTCAGAAATCTTGCTCTCAATTGGTCAACAACCAAGTAAAAGGAATCCTGTTTGTCTTTAGTTGAAAGTCGATATGCAGCACCAGACCCACACGACGTGCTGACATAATTCCTACTCCTCTTCCTTTGCTCCCAACTTAACCTCCATTGCTTGACACTTATCCAACCTGTTGTTTTTATCCACATGGTGTTATGTTGTTCCCATTTAACCGGCCCCAGCGTACACTAACTAGTAAGTTGAGTTATTTCCCTCTTACTTTCACCCAGAGTCTTGCATGCTCCAGTGTCTCTCCAATTCTGTACTGTTAGTGTGAACTGGTGTTCTTCACCCAAATCTGCACCCCACACCTTCCTTGCTCAGTGAAGCACTTACCCCCATAATAATGATTTCAAACCCCATTTTAATCTCCTACTGACCGCTTCCGTCCCTGTAATAAACAGCTGGCCGCTAGCAGCGTCTGATAATACCCGCTGCCCCCCAACAGTGTCCCATGTCTAATCTGTGGTCTACAGCCAGCGCAACACCCTGTGAGTTGCTTGAAGGAAGCCCATAACTATCTGTGCTACTTCAGCCTTTATATATGTACAACGTGCCCTCCGGCCTCTATGCATCGGTCATTTTTACCCTCTGCGTATGAGATGAGCAGCCGAGTTTTTCCCAACCCTTCCACGAAAGGCATATTTCCCAGGGTATCGAAGCTCCCTATTCGTAACACACCCCTTATGAGCGAATGCCTTATGTAACATCCCCTGATGTCTGCATCTGTGTCCCAACGCATCTCCTCAGGCATTCCTCAAAGGTACTCCCGCCATACGTGCCTGTCAATCACAAAGTTGGAGCAGCCTGCCCTTCCTCTACCACCCCTTTCACAGCAAGACTTTCAGGTGACCAAAGCCCGTCCTCCAGGGAGGGGAAAAGAGTGGTGCCAAACCCAAAGAAAATGCTAACCGTATTTAACACCCATTTTCCCGCACCAGTCCACCTCCTTCTTTGAAAGACCCCTTTGCCATCTAGCTGAAAGCCGCATTGAAACCTGGGTCTGCCACCCTATCCTCTTCAGGGGCATCACGCTGCCACCACAGAAAAGTGCGGGTTAATAACCCCAGAGCCCGTTTACGCCTTCCATACCCTAAAACTAGCAGGAGTATCCCACCAAACTTCCATAATGCTAGTGCGATCCTTTGTCGCAATCTCCATCCCACGCTCAGGATCTGAACCCTTGTTGCCCCGGGTGGTCTTGCTTCCAAGGCAGGAGCATTGCCCTTGTGAAAGGAATATGGCGACCCCCTTTCTGATATCCCTTGACCCCCAGCTCTGCCCCTAAGTCATTGCAGTCACCCTTGTCAACAAAACATTTCAACTGTGCTTACCAGAACTACTTGCCCCATAATGTGACTACAAAATGGCCCATATCGAGTTCCACTGCAAACATCCAGTTCAGGGTATCAAATAAAAACACCAGGTAAATACATTAATACCTTGATCAGCGTCTGGCTGTCTGTGCAATGTGACCTCTACTCCCAAATTCAATATACCTGCTCTGGAACAAAGCCTCAATTTGTGACCATATTTTTGTGTCGCCACGACCATGACCCGCATGTTCGCCATTCTGCCTGTCTACTCCTTTGTGCTGCCCCACGGCAACCAACTGGACCCAGACCCGAGGCTGTCAAAATGCCACCTGAACATAGGTGGCCCGACCAACCGCGCCCTTCATGTTAACCGTGCACACTCTAGGTGCCCAAAGACCTAGCGCCTTATGTATATACGTGCTGAGCCTCAATACACGGTCCGTTTACATGTACCCATCATGCTCACTGCAATATTGTGAAGAATCTGATTGTGCACAGTCGGGCCCCATTCTACCTCCCTTGGCCGCTGCATTGACCCACCATCATCACGTGAACCCACCAAACCAACCAACTAACATCTTAAGTCTTTATGTGATGGAACATTACTGTATTTCATTCGAAATGATGTTCCAAGTGAACAGAAGCCAGTACATAGTCGGCGGCGCACCTACTTAGACAGTACCAGTGAACCTAGCCTGCACCCGTGTGCCACCCAGCGCCTGTGCGAGATCCCCAGTGCGTACAAAACCAGTCAAAGTAGTTGCCCCTACTCAGTTGGGGCTACACGACCCCCGCCTGCAACTTTTCTTTAGCGCGACACCCCTTTTGCAAGCGCCAGCCAGATACAGATACACATTCTACCACATCCGATGCATACTTATTAAGCGTGGCCCCCGAAACCAACACAGTAAGCCATCCCAGCGTACCTTTGCTGTCCGCCTACAACCTGCAAGAAGCCTGCATATCAAGAAAGCCACACGTTATGGCGTACGGCCAATAACCACCCTGCAACGTGCCCATTTAACCTGATCCTTGCGAAATTCCTGTGCCCGTGTTAATTGCTACAGTTCATATTGCGCACCCCATCTTCTTACCCTGCGGAGTCATGTTCCTGCACTCGAAGATACAACCTACTACAGCACAAATGATACGCTTCTTTCAAGCTGTTCCAGAACACGCACTATGCCTCCAAACAGTCCTGGCCTTGCACTTTGTATGTCTATGATGTGAGAAACGACCTATACTCAGTGGCAAGGACGCAAGTACCCGAAAGCGTCATGCCTAAAAAGCGGGACCTGGCAAATACGAATGATATACTTTCCATAAGCTCATAAACTGAACACATCTATTGCTAGACATCCATGGACACGTTACTGGGTTACTACGAGACACCACCCAAACCAAGAGGTTCCAGCTCTGAAACCGAGACCATAATCATCACCCCAGTAACACCCCCCACAAAGTACCACGCTTCGCTCATTCAACACATTTCGAACAAGCTGACCACTTCGCGACACATGGCGCTCTCTTGGACCTCCACTAGGTTTAAAAGTTCGAACCTTCCTGGTATAGTGAGCAGAGGTTGTGGGGGACATCCCCGCAGCCTTCAGTTTAAAATAATAATAATAATAATAACGGGTGCTGGGGGTATCCCCTGTAACCCCCCGGTCACTATAGTTTATGGTATAGTGAGCGGGAGCTGCGGGGGACACCCCCGCAGCCTTCAGTTTAAAAAAATAATAATAATAAAAACGGGTGCTGGGGGTATCCCCTGTAATCCCCCAGTCACTATAGTTTATGGTATAGTGAGCGGGAGCTGCGGGGGACACCCCCGCAGCCTTCCATTACAAAAAAAAAGAAAAGAAAAGGACCCTGCAGCGCCGGTTTCCGATCACGGAAGTGAAAGGGAACTGGTACTGCAGGAACCCAGCGTGAAGACGCAGGTAAGTGGGGTTTGTTTATGTTTGGGGTGTGGGTGGGGGTGTGCTGAGGGTGTGCTGAGGGTGTGCTGAGGGTGTGGGTGGGGGGGTTGTTATGGGTGTGTTGTGTGTGCATGAGAATGTATGTGTGCTTGCATGAGAAAGGTGCAAACTTTTGGTAGTTCGCACCTTTCTAATGCGAACGATTTGCCCGCAGTACTTTCAGCCACGGGCAAATCACTTAGATTCCCTCCACTATGGATAAATATAATTTTGCTGCACTAGGTACAGGAGACTACGTACAGGTGACTACTAATACCAGAATGCAGCCGGGCAAACGGCCCAAACAACCAAGTACCGTTCTAAGACAACGTGGCCTGGAGACAGCCTACAATCCCGTATGGGCAAATCCCATTGAACAAGCATTATGTAGACCGCCTATGCTACCATACACCATGCCTGCTCCGAATATTCAGTTTGCCCGAACACACGGCACTGGAACTCCTTTTTTAAAAAAAATATATTTTTAGTGCCGCCATACGCCTCACATAAACTGCGTGTTCAGATATTTTGCTAGACAACATAAGCGAACAAAGGAAGCTGTATATCCACCGTTGTGATTGTGCTCGAGCAGTCAGCAAGCCACGCGGTAATATGGCTGAAATGATGAATTGGAAATCCACATTAAAACGAACCGCTGGTCGACTTTGCCACCCCACGTGTTGGTGAGCCGCCCCTGGATCATACACCCCGTATAACGTTAGCACACGTGGTTTCTTAGGAATTGCCCGCATCTCGCTGCTTTGGACCACAAATACCTCAATGCGGTTGTTAACAAGGATACCTCTCTTTTGCTGTCATTTAATAATTAAATTGCGTACTGCTTCCATAATGTTGCGCTTACAAATTGCGCATTGCTAACCCGTGCACCGTAATGTATAGCCCATAAAACGTATAAACCTAAACCGCATGAGATCGGACCCCCAAATCCATATCCAGGACCGGGCGCAATCCCCTCTAGGCATAATTGCATTCAGTGTCCCCCTCAGCCCATACCTTCTCTCCCCCTTATCCCTGACACACAAGCTCCTTTCTGGACGGCAACCGAAAGCCTTCTTGCTGGAACACTGGAGCTCCCGCATCACGAACGGTGGCATGTCCTTCACCTGGAACGACCACATCACGAAACAGCAACAGGAGTCACGAACAAGCAACAAACAGGAGCAGGAAAAAACGAAAATCCTTCCTAGCATCGGCGGGCGTCCATCTGCTGTGGGCTATTGGTTCTGTGCAGCCCGCGCCTGTCGCTTATATGGGGCTTGGCCCGGCCCTTTCTTTTGTTTGCCCTTGGCGGGCTTTCCTCACGCTTTGGCATGCTTGGCCTTATCCATCCCCCTAACCCAGGGAGGGGGTGGAGGAGGACACTGCCCCGGTTATCGGGGTGCCTCCTCCATCTTGTTCTGTCTTTCTGTTGTTAACTTCAGAGCCCCTGGAACCGCAGCCTGCAGGCATGCCTTCGAATGCCCTTCGTCAATGCCTGAAATGCATGTTTAAATTTTCACTGGACAGAGTAAATTCGCTTTACGAGCCTAAACATGACACATGTGTGATTTCCCCTACGCTGTGCAGTGCCACCAAGCGAATGAACAAGAGTGCCCTGGCCCGGGCTTTGCAGCACTCAGGGGAGGAGCACACCAGCCAGCCAGCCTGTTTGAATCCCAACACAATCAATGACTATAGGTTAGATATATTTGATGATTAACAACCATCAAATATATCTAACCTATAGTCATTATGAGTGTTTGGGCCTCATCAGGAACCATTCATGCAGGTGCGCATTTTCAGATACAGATGAATATTTTACTTTAAACGTTTTTAATAATCTTCATTTTAGCTCTGTGGACTGCAACTGCTTCTTACTCCCCGATTTTCCTAACTCTAGTGAATACGTGGCAGCCAATCACCTTTACTGATCTAGACACAGCATCACTTTCCCCTTACCCAACCTGGAGAAACAGGAGGGGGCAACTGGCAATTAGGGATTGTATCACACCTGCGGGAATGTAAGCACGCTGTTGTCTGTGCAGTGCTAGGCTGGTAGATAATGGTGAACATGTCCACACATTGTTGACAGAAAATATGGAGTTCTAGGAAACTGGAACTTTGTGAAGGTAAAGGGTCAACCCCTTTTCTTCAGGACATCAACTTTAACAGGGTGAATAGAAATGTGATTCTTGGAAACAACACAGCACACATTTGTAGATGTTTTGTAATCAGCCTTGTCCACGCGTAACTGAAGACCCGACTTTGTAGTTGATCTGGAACTATTTCAAATAAGCCTTTTCTTCCATTTGGGACCGTTTTGAAAGACAGTAAAGTTATCTAGCCCCTATATTACTTTTAAATGTTTTCAAATATTAAACTGGGGGTTCCATAACACATTGAAAAGGTGCATAGGCACCACATATTTCTGCAGGCATCTCCATGCCTTCGGAGGAATCATTTTGGATCAGGCTACACTCTCTTCATCAGGGTCCTCAGTGGCATATGGAAATAACGAAACATGCTTCAGATTCAGTATGAAAGACAGAAGGTCCCCTGTGAAACATGACCACATCATCCAGTTTGTCCACTGGTGTGGCGACTCACAATGCCCCCCTAATATTTACACTCTTTTCTGCACAACAATAATGCGAGGACACATTGGAGCTCCCGAGAGTTCTTCTCCCTTCTCAGTGATCCCATGGATTATCTAATGGTGGAGCCCCTGTGTTGCTAGCATGAAGAGAGCTAATGGCCTCAGCCACAGATCCTGTAAGACCCATCCTTAAACCCATGTGGTGGTCCATCATCAAGCCATGGCATGTATGAACACCTTCTTATATGGAGGACATCTTCTTTCGGAGAAGATCATAAGCTGTCCGTAAGAATGTCCTTCACTTTGGGGCTTTTGCATCTTCCGAGCTGTTGTCTCCTGGCTAGGACAGCATAAAACACCCAACACATAGATATTAACTGCTGTAGTTCCCAAAAGAGCTCATTCTGCATTTCTGAGCGTTCTGCTGTTCAGCAGAGAACAATATTTCTTAACAGACACTTCCATTGATTTGCTAGCTTCTCCATCAAAAGTAACTAACTGCTCATTGATTTATTTGTCTTGGACATTGAAAAATCCTCATGAATTTGTTAATGGAATAGAGTCGGTGAGACATGTCCTTTACAGGAATCCACTTCAGCACAGTAGCCAGATTCAAAACATATGGATGTCACACAGGGGCTTACAATTATCACTTTCCGGAGGTCAGTACATACCACTGGGCTCTGTTCCCATCTCAGACCCTTGCAAATGCTTCAATTGTCCCCACAAGGACATTTCCTTCATATACAGTGACACAAGGTAATGTCCTTCATCCTTCATATACTGTATCTACAAGTAAATGGCCTTCATGTGTAGTGACATAAGGAAATGCCATTCATGTACTGTCCTGAAAAGAAATGCCCCTTCATATTCAATGACACAAGAACATGCCCATCGTCATTTACTGTCATCCAAGGAAATGCCTATCATCTACAGCGATACAAGGAAATGCCCTTCATGTCCTTCATATACTGTGCTCACAAGGAAATATCCGTCATTTATTGACCTGTGGCGTTATGGACCCGTTTCAAGGGCAACACCGGGGGTAACGACCCACAGCCCCAGGTAACGGCCCTAGCGAAGCGAGTGCCATTAACGCGGGTCCAGGGCCGATACCCCCGGTGTTGCCCGTTGAACGGGTATATAAGGCCATTAGAACCCCAGGTTACCAAAGTGGCAACCCGGGGTGCTAAAAAAAAGGAAAAGTATGTTCCTTGCTACAATGGGATGCCGCGCACATCCCGTTTTAGGTAGGAAAATCCTTCACCAATATGGCCACCATGGAAAGGGAATGCTCCCCTTTCCATGGTGGCCGTGGGAAGCTGAGAGGAAGGTGCAGCTGCTGCGGCGAGGGCCGGTGCAGCCGAAATAAGGTATGGGGGGTTGGTTAGTAAATCAAAAAAAAACGGGGACAGAGGGTAGGGGGAAGATGGTGGCAAGGGGAGCAGGCCATCAGACAGCTTGGAACGTGGGCTTACACCGGTGGTTCAAACCTGCATTCCTAGCCACTTGATTGGCTGGCTCCCCAACCCCAGTGCTAATGCAAGGGAATGCCCTTCATCTACAGTGAGACAAGGAAATGCCCTTCATGTACTGTCCTGCAAGGAAACGTCCTTCATATTCTGTGTTCACAAGGAAATGCCCTTCATACACTGTAACATAAGTAAATGCCCTTCATGTACTGTCCTGCAGGAAATTCTCTTCAAATACAGTAACACGAGGAAATACAGTCATTATACAGATATACAAGGAAATGCCCTTCATGTACTGCCATGCAAGGAAATGCCTATCATCTACAGCGACACAAGGAAATGCCCTTCATGTACTGCCATGCAAGGAAATACCCTTCATCTACAATGACACAAAGAAATGCCCTTCATGTCCTGTCCTGCAAGGAAATGCCCGTAATATACTGTGCTCACAAGGAGATTTAAAGGAGCAACAACCAGCCCTCTGCTGGTGTTTATTGAATCTGTCTCTCCCCTCTTTCACGAAAGAAGAATATCAGGGTCTTTACTGACCATTTTGCCAACCATTGTCTACCCACACCTCCTCCTAAGGAATGTCTGTCTAGCAAATAGTCTGTGAAGAGCTACAGTGTCTACATAAAGGGGTTCCATGTAATAATATCCCTCCAAAATGTCGCCATGCAAAAAATTCACTGAAAAATTGCCATTTTTTGCGGAGACATTATTACATGGAACATGCGGGGGACACCCCTGCAGCCCCAAAACCTTTTTCTTTTAAAGGGGAGCATGGGACACCCCTGCAACTCTCACTCCCCTTGTCTCTATATATATGGTCCCCTATATAATCTTGCCACAAACATTTCCCAGTGATATTATATACAATGACCATATATAGGGACGTTAATACCTGATACCCATAAAGGGCAGCAGATTTTAATCATATGAAGTGAGTGAGCTAGCGAGTAAGGGCAGGGTAGGAATAGGTTCATGTGTGTAGGTATTGCCAGCACTTTTCGCCATCTGCAAAAGGCACATTATACACCTTCTCTCTCCCTGCTTAGTGATGCAGCCCCTTGGCTGACAGGACAGAGGCCAGAGTTTGATCTTGTCTTGCTGGGTGACACTGCTTGGACGGACATAAGAAATCTTCCCACTATCTCTTTAGGAACCCACCATGTTCCAAGGTCGTGTAATGGCCCGTCTCTGACTCACTTCCACCTCCGAAGGCTAAATTAACTCTCTTACACCCTCTTCCCAAAATGTCCAGAGCACCCTTTATTAGAAAGGAAATGCAGCTCTGCGCAGCTCTCAGGGTGCACACTGTAAGGCAGCCCTGCTGGCCTAGGTAAGCGAACCTGCCCTGGATTCACAGCTGCACATATATCAGGAGTGTGTTTCTAGATTTGCTCCCCTATCTTGTCTCCCCCCATTCCCAGAGATATGTTTTCTTCTCTCCTGATCAGTCTCCGTGAAGTCTGTTTCCCCAAACTTCAGGGGTCAGCAGCAAGTTATGGACCAATGAACATCGCCAAAAAAGGTCCCTGAAGCGAAGCAAGTCATGCCTCTAGCTAGCGTTAGAGGTTCAGTATAAGACCAGGTCTTCCCATTTCTGCAATATTGTTCTGCAGAGTATCTCAAGCAGAGGGGGAATGTATGTGTAGTCAGCCTAGTAATGGTCCCATGGGATGCAGGTGTAAGTTTCACATAGAAAATAGATGGCCTATTTTCATCAAAACTGATGCACTATATGGCAAGACCTTGTATTGCGTTCTTTAATTGAGTAAACGTATATTGTGCACATGCAGATTTAGTCAATGTCCGATTCAACCAGCATAAAATAAGGAACCTTCAAGAGGAACTATCAACATGCATTAAACATTTGGCTTTTCAACGTTTTACATGAAATCATGATATCACTGTGCTGTGTCAGGTTGATTACTTTATTTGTCTTGCAAATAAGGAGCATCAAAGAAAACTAGTGGACACATCATAGACTGACATACCAGAGGGTTTCTGCTTCACAGCCAAATTTTCCAATATAGATGGACAGATTTTTCAAGGATGTAGACATTAGGTAAGACGTTTCTAAGCCTTCGATCCTTAAAGGAGAAAATAAGACCTTGTAATCCCCTTGAACAGTACGTCATGTGAGAGATGCAGTGGAATGGTCCTCTGAAGCAGAATCTGTTTATCATTTTAATATATATAGTATAATGTGGTTGCTGCCATTTTATCTTATGCTACCAGCAATGACAAAGGCCTACAACTTACATGTCTTCTCGGTGCTGATTGATTGGTCCATATGTGGGAGGAGGCCATGGCTCATTGCCTTATCAGCATAAGGTTCTACTGGTTGTGGTTTCACTTGAGGGTATATTTCAAAAGGATGTTGGGTTGTTTAACCTTCCTCGCTGATTGGTGCAGTATTTCTGAGATGTGCAAATGTGCAAGAGTTGTTTCCTTTGTGTGCAATTGTCACTTTCTAGTGTTGTGGGACTTGTGGGCGGTAAAACTGTCTAGTAGTATGGTTGAGTGGAGTCATCAGCGAAAGGCAAGCAATTGGCTAGATGTACTTTGAAGAGTAGGGTCTTCCGGACCTTCCCGAAGGGTAAGATTGGCTGTGCCAGTAGGACCACCATTGATAACTTGTTCCTGACATTTGGTGCAGAGGAGGAAAATGACTGTTTCCTAATGTTTTCCCTATTGTAGTGTGTTGTTTCCAATCTGGCAACGTCCTGGCTTCTGGTGGTATGTGCCTCCATAGATGATGGGCTTCTTGGCCAGCTGAAGTGGTGTTTCTATTATGATTGCTTTATTGGTGGTGCACTGTCCTTGGTAATAGAGTGTGTTGTGGTTGTGTTTGGAGTGTAAGGTTTTAGTAGCATGTTTAATGCAAAGTGTTTGAGGTAGTGGTTGGTTTGAGTTCCGGACAAGACTACAATAGTCGCAATCTGCCAGCCTGAGTGCAAGCAGAGTGTCTAGGGCGGGTCTGCTTATTGTTAGGGATAAAGTCTGGTGTAAGGTTCAACTTGCAAAGTTTGAGGAGATATAGGTTTCTGGGATACTGTGGTGTGCATGACTTGTTCTGCTTGTCAAAGATCAGGTGTAAATCATTTGTGGAACATGTTGAGTGTCTGCTATATGTGTGCTTGTGTAGTGTATGTCATTTCGACTTGCCGGCAGGATCGGATGTGTATTCCTTGCAGGGTGTGTTGAGTGGGGAAGAATAAAATGGGTCAGATGAGGCAAACTTGTGGAGTTATTGGATGTCAAGAGTTGTTCCCGATTCAGTTTGTCGTTTCAATTAATTCCTCTTAGGCAATTATCCTCTTGGGTCCAGTCAATATGACCTCCCAAAGAAGAAGAATGAGATGAATGAATGCAGGCAAATGTGGTCTCTGTGGGATCTGTGTGTTGTTTGTTTTTTTATGATTGTGAGAGGTAATCCACAAGTAGAAATGTGTCAGCCTGCGGCTTATGGTGTTTGATTTGCGAGCATGGCTTGTGTGTGAGCTTGTAGGTGTAGAATAGTTAATGACCCTAGATCACTTGGTCTGCCTTATCTGATGACTGTTCTAACAACGACCTGGGTACCTACTTTGCAGGTGTGTGGTGCTTGGTATATTGGATGTCTAGTGCTTGTACTCAGCCATTGTGTGTTTACACTGTATTCCATGGGGGCCTTTCCAAATAGGGGGTTAACTGGATTCTATAGGGTCGAGCAGGAAGCTTTCCCGGATAACACTTGGAATGCTCTTCCTAATTATATAGGGATAATGATTAAGATGTCTGTAGGAGACTAGGCTCAGGTCAGATATGCACCTGCCCCTGATTGGGCCTCTGTTCTGATGTGAGGGCACATGGACGAGATCTTACGGCGTATCGCTCAGAAAAGTCAAGTGGATGTGCCAGCGCCATTCGGAAAACCAGTGAAGTAACTGGACAAACGCGCGCCCCTGCACCAGAAGCAGGATGGAGAGTTCATCCTTCCAAACCATAAGGTGAGCTTAAACCGGGGGTTTTGGAGGAATCAGAGAAGAACGAAGGGGGGCAGAGGGGAGCAAGCACACTATTCAGCAGACAGTTAATCCCCTTTCTCATCTGCAGAAGGATATTCCTATGGCCCGACAAGCAAGATTTGGGGGTCCTGTTCAATCGGTGGTCCGAATTCTGCGCATCACGCTTGAAGAGGCCACAGCAACCCAGTCCAGACCAGCGCCTCCGTGGGAGCCAGGTGAGTGTTACAGGACGCAAAGCCTTCCTACAAATTCCCACCCAGGCGCTATGGAAACTTCCGAGACTGACCAGTTGGCCCAACTACTGGGGGAATTACGGGCCGAAGTACACGCCGCTCGTCAAGAGACTAATGCTCTCAGGAGGGAAGTGATTGTAACAAAGGAAAGAGCTGATGACCTGGCTAGACAGATTTTGCAAGGTCAAGCTGGACAAACTCCTTTACCTGGTTCTGGAGGGAACCCCGCTCCTGTGCTTTCCAGTAACCCGGTGCAGATTAATCTACTTGGAAACATGCCGCTGGCCCCACCCGAACGCTTAGCTGGGGACCCCAAACGATTCGCCGTATTCATGAATCAGTGTCGTTTGCATTTCCTGTGCAGACATGGGGCCTTCCCTAATGACCAGACCAAGGTAGCCTTTGTATTGTCATATCTCAGCGGCAGTGCTGCCGATTGGTCAGTTCCACTGGTAACTCAAGATGACCCGATTCTTCGTGATTTTCAAGGATTTCAAGCAAGCATGGAAAGGTTATTTGCTCGTCACTCCCAGGGGCAGGCTCTAGATGACAAACTTTTATCTCTGCGACAGGGCAATCAAGACCTCCTTTCCTACATTGCAACCTTTAATAGACTAATTGTGGAAACTGGGTGGCCAGAGGATAAAAGAATCACGTTATTTTATTGAGGTCTACGCGGAGAACTTAAAGATGTCCTGGCCCAAGTTGTAAATCCGCCCCAAGAATGCTCAGAATATATAGACTTAGTGGTCCAATTGGATCACAGACTGCAAAACAGAAAAGCTGATCGGTCCAAGTTTGAGACCCGGGTGTTAGTCAAGACCCACGCTAACCTCAAGGGGGCTGAAGCCTCTGAGCCAATGCAAATCAGAGGAGTTAAAGGACCTTTAACGCAAAAGGAACGTGAAAGAAGACGGCAGATGCACTTATGTCTTTATTGTGGATCCTCTGGACACTTTCTACGTATTGTCCGGCAAGGCCGCCCAGGAAGGTGGTTGGAGCCGCTTATAAAATCCATGAAACCTCTGTATCGGGAAATGACCCCGCCCGACAAGCGTAGGGGTCCGCTTGCCGAGCTTGAAAACGAACTCTCAGACCTCGCAATTCACTGTGCCAATGGTCCTCGTAGATCCGGAACAGCCTAAGCGGTTGCATGCAATAAAGGCATACATCGATAGTGGGGCTATAGGAAACTATGTGGATCGTGAATTGGTCTCCAGGATTAACCTTCCCCTGCGTCCTAAAACCAGCAAAGATGTCATCACCACAGTTGATGGAACCGAAATTGCCTCAGGACCGGTAACACATTCCACAGCTGAGGTGACACTTGTAGATCCGGACGGCCATCGGGAGGCAGTTGTGTTTGATGTAATCAAGGCTCCACAGTTTCAGCTTATTCTCGGAATCCCTTGGTTAGAGACACATAATCCTCGAATTGATTGGCGAGCGAAGAGAATAACCTCTCCGGAGTGTGCACGAACCTGCTACCCAGAAAATCTGAAGATCAGTCTAGTATCTGTAACCTCTGTCTCCATGTAACTACCTCCGGAATACCATGACTTTCAGGATGTCTTCCAAAAGGAACAGGCAAACACGTTACCTCCACACAGATCGTACGATTGCCAAATCGATCTGGTGCCCGGTGCACAACCCCCTTGTAGCAGGATTTATGCCCTTACTGAGCTGGAGAATCTGCATTTGAGACAATATTTAGATCAATACCTAGCCAATGGTTTCATTCGCCCGTCAAAGTCTCCGGCATCCTCGGCTTTGTTCTTCGTGCCAAAAAAAGAAAGCGACCTTAGAACTTGTATCGATTACCGCGCATTGAACCAGATAACTGTTAAAAATCGTTACCCTCTGCCTTTGATCCCTGAACTCCTTGACCAGGTGAAGGACACTTGCATATACACCAAGTTAGATCTCTGGGGGGCTTATCATCTGGTACGAGTAAAAGAAGGCGACAAATGGAAAACGGCCTTCCGTACAAAATATGGACTATTTGAATACCAGGTGATGCCTTTCGGGTTGTGCAACGCGCCTGCTGCCTTCCAATTCTTCATGAACGATGTCCTTCGGGAACTCATCGATGTCTGTGTTGTCGTGTATATCGATGACATTCTGGTGTACTCCTCTTCGGAATCTGATCACAGAAAACATGTCAGGGCCGTCCTTGAGAAATTGCGCCAGCACAAACTGTTTGCAAAGCTGGAAAAATGCATTTTCCATACCACCGAGGTTGAGTTTCGTGGATTCATCCTGACACCTAAAGGGGTCCGAATACACTCACGGAAAGTGGATGCCATCCTCAAATGGCCATCACCTAGTTCGGTGAAAGGTGTCCAAAGCATGCTTGGTTTTGCCAATTTTTATTGCAGGTTTATCCCGGAATTTTCACCGGTGGTGCAACCCATTACTGCACTCTTGCGGAAGAATAAACGTTTTGAATGGACCGAGGAAGCTGAACAGGCCTTTCAGGAATTAAAAGCTAAATTTACGTCCGCACCTATTTTGAAACACCCGCGTCCTGATCTCCCATATATAGTCGAAACCGACGCATCCAGCTTAGCCATGGGAGCTGTCCTGTCTCAGAGAGACGCCGAAACCAACCAACTGCACCCCGTAGCATTTTGGTCCAGAAAGTTCTCGCCGCCGGAGATAAATTATGCAATCACCGATAAGGAATTATTAGCCATTAAGTCCGCCTTTAAGGCTTGGCGGCATTATCTTTTTGGCGCCAGGCATACCATCACCGTGATCACTGATCACCGAAATTTACAATATTTAAAAACTGCCAAGGCTCAGTCTTCACGACAGCTCCGATGGGCTTTATTCTTTGCTGAGTTCGATTTTGAATCACCTACCGTCCCGGCTGTAAGAATGGCAAAGCGGACGCGCTATCTCGAATTGGAATGGGAGAAATGGACACAAACTCAGAACCTATGCCGATAATTCCCGAACAAAGAATCTTGGGGATAACCACTTTACAAACCCTTGAAGACATTCAAGCACGGGTAAAACTATTCCTGGACTCTTCAGCCTTGCAGGATTGGATCAAAAGGGGGTCTGCCTTTTCAATCAACAATGGCTTACCTTACTTCCAAGGACGTTTATTTTTGCCAGAAAAGGAATTGCAAGAACTGGTTATTTCCCGTCATCACGATACTCTGACGGAAGGACATCCTGGCATTGCCAAAACAGAGGAAAAAATTAAACGACAATTCTGGTGGCCGTCCTGGCGAAAGGATATTAAATCTTTTGTGATGTCCTGTGGAGTTTGCGCCCAAAACAAAGGTCAAAAAACAAAACCCGCCGGTCTTCTTCAACCCTTAGACATTCCACCAGCACCTTGGCACACCTTGTCACTAGATTTTATCACGGACCTGCCCTCTTGTAATGGATACAATACTATTCTGGTTGTGGTGGATTTATTTTCCAAGATGGCCCATTTTATTCCGTTGAAAGGATTACCTTCAGCTTTTGTTCTTGCCAAGGAATTCCTCGAAAATATCATCCGTCTGCATGGATTCCCGTCCATACTAATCTCCGATCGGGGAAGCCAGTTTATTTCTCATTTTTGGAAAAAGTGTTGTCAACTGGCACAAATCGACGTAAGACTCTCAACCAGCCACCACCCACAGACCGATGGTCAGACGGAGAGAACGAACCAGACCCTTGAACAATATCTACGATGTATGTTGCACCAATTGGAGGGTAATTGGAAGGATATTTTATGGGTGGCTGAATATGCATACAATAACTCGATACACTCTGGAACTGGTCAGAGCCCCTTTTATACCCTATATAGACATCACCCTCGTACTTCAGACTTGGACTCACCTTTGAGCCTCGAAATGCCCGCAGTGGACCATTTGCATTCTACGATTACTCAAGCCTTCAAGGATGCTACTGCACACTTACAACATGCAAAAGGGAAATACAAAAAGAATGCGGATCTGCATCGAAAGGAGGCGCCTCCATACCAAATAGGGGATCAAGTATGGTTGGCTACCAAACACTTATCGCTCAAGGGACCTCGGACTTTTAATCCAAGGTATTTAGGCCCTTACTCGATCAAAGCTATAATTAACCCAGTGGCAGTCAAGCTAGATCTACCAGCTAACATGCGGGTTCACCCCGTTTTTCATGTGTCGCTTTTGAAACCAGTGCAACCAGGAACCAGATTAATAAAGCCACCAGAACCAATCCAGATAGATGGGGAGCCTGAATTCGAGGTGAAGAACATTTTGGATTCTAAGATCTCAAAATCAAAACTTTTCTATCTAATTGATTGGAAGGGGTACGGGCCTCAGGAAAGATCTTGGGAACCCAGCGACCACGTGCATGCACCTCGGCTAGTAAAAAGGTTCCATCGGAATTTCCCGAACAAACCGAAACCTCCTGGGGAAACGACCTTGGCAGGGGCCTTGGGAGGGAGTGCTGTCATGATGCCTACCCCCGGAGCACCAGCCCAGGCCCAGCACCCCCGGGAGCAGGAATCACGCCCCCGGGTAAAAGCCCAGCAGCCCTTTATAGGGGCTCTTTGGACTCTGTCCTGGCGCCGTTGGCACCAGGCTCATGTTGGGCATCAGTCCTGGTGCCATAGGCGCCAGGCTCATAAGGGGAAGTGTTTGGTGCACTTACCTGAAGCAGACCATGCTGCACACTCACCTGATGCAGACCATGCTGCATGAAGAACCAAGCCAAATGAGGCTTAGGAGAGACTATTTTTCTGAAGGAACTACTTTGTTACTTGGGTGGGGCTGTGGAAGAATACTCACCTGAAACCTCTTCCAAAGCTATTTAAGCCACGCCCGGACAGCCACACGTGCTTCGCGTTGTTCTGCATCCCAGCAGCTGAACGCTCACCATGTCTGCTCCTGCACCTGGACTCCAGCCACGCCCGCCTCGAACCTGGAACACCTGTAAGGGAATAAGAGAAGAGAAAGGTGAAAACCAAGAACTTATTCAACCTTCTTACCTGCATCCGGAATCTTCACGCCAGCATTCCTGAAGGAAGACTTCCATTTAAAAGCACTGCGTTGCTCGCTGCAGCGCCGCGCTTCACTCACCTGTTCCCGAGATGCCGCCCTGCTCCATCGCGGCTCTCAGCACCGGTCGCCACATCTCTGCACCTAGGGGAGAGAAGAAGAGACAAAAGGGTGGGCAAGGGAACACAAGAGGAAAGCCGAATTTTCGGCCATATTACTTACCGGCTTTTCTTGGTGAACCATTCCACATCTCGGGTCCGCGCCACAATTTTTGGCAGGTACCTCACCCCGGCCCCTATGGGGAAAGGACATTTTCAGCCATATTACTTACCAGCTTTTCTTGGTGAACCATTCCACATCTCGGGTCGGCACCGCATCTTTGGCAGGTACCGCACCCCGGCCCCTATGGGGAAAGGACAAAAGACATTACTGGGGAATTATAAAGACATTTAGAGGGGTCGCCCTCATCACTAACTCACCTGATTTTACCACCGGCAATTTAACCCCTCAACGCATCGCCTTTGTTCTGCACCTGAAATAAAGGACAGAAAAGACAACATAAAAGTAGGCTCACACTTGAACTTTTGCATCTTCATACTTACGGCGTATCGCTCAGAAAAGTCAAGTGGATGTGCCAGCGCCATTCGGAAAACCAGTGAAGTAACTGGACGAAAGCGCGCCCCTGCACCAGAAGCAGGATGGAGAGTTCATCCTTCCAAACCATAAGGTGAGCTTAAACCGGGGGTTTTGGAGGAATCAGAGAGGAACGAAGGGGGCAAGGGGGGAGCAAGCACACTATTCAGCAGACAGTTAATCCCCTTTCTCATCTGCAGAAGGATATTCCAACGGGCCCGACAAGCAAGATTTGGGGGTCCTGTTCAATCGGTGGTCCGAATTCTGCGCATCACGCTTGAAGAGGCCACAGCAACCCAGACCAGCGCCTCCGTGGGAGCCAGGTGAGCGTTACAAAGTGGGCAAAACCACACAGTTTGAAATGAGTTGTGTATGGTAGCACATGGAAAAACCCAGTAGATGCAAACTACCAACAGTGCACAGCACCCTTTTCTAATGCATTTTTAGTATGCCTTTGCCCACAACATATACCAGTATATAACACATGTTCATGCTAGTTGTGCCCATACATGTCCATTTATGCTGCACCAATATAAGCCAGTAAGAGCAGGCGGATTGGCTGGGTAATTGATTGCCCGCTTATTTGCCTTACTCAGTTTACTCACCTTGAAGATATCTATGTGTAATCACTCTTCAAATGTCGACTGTATTAAAGCACATTTAATTGTAAACAAATGGAATGGTTTGGCTGCTTCTCGGAAGCTTTGTTTGTATAGTCAACAAGCATTAAGCCAGCAGGTGTCCATTATGCTTGGCAGGCAGCAGAGATCGGCGGTGAACCAGAAAGGTGAACCAGAAAGCGGGGAGTTTGCTTTCTTCAAAACCGCGGTTACCTGACTGTCGTTCTCTTATGTCAATTTTATTTCTTGACGGTACACATTATTTTGTTTACATTTGCAATTGAAAATTAAAAATATTATGTTATGCTATCTTGCATTTGTATAGTGCCTCCTGCGATAGGTTACAGCGTCCAAGCACTTTGCCTGTCAGATGCAAAGGAGGGGTATGCTAGAACATTCAGTAGCGGTAGGGAGAAGAAAAGTCGGGTAGATAGTTGGGATGAGGGCGAGGGATAAATAAGATGCACAGGAAGCCGTGAGAAGGAAAAGGTGGAGGAGATCTGTGTACAATTGGACCAAATTTATCCTGGGACTCAAATGTATTCTATGGAGAGCAGCGCCCAAAGGTGAGATAGCTGGAGAGAAGTGTTAGCTGTGCCAGAGGGGTTGTCTGGAATTTACTGGTTGAATGGTGAGCCGGGGCATGTTGAAGCTATGCCCAAGACAACACAAACAGCAAAGCCCTTCTACTTACTTACCTAGGCCCTCAGTAACATTTGGGAGGCTTGGATGTCAGAAATACGAATTTGCCAAGTTTTCTGGTTTCCTCATTTATGTCATGGTTACCACAAGGATTGTTTTGTTTATCTACTTGACCTAAATCCTAAATCCTTGGCTTGTGGACAGAGTGCTTACGGACATAAACCCTGTCTTTGGCACAGAAGCGGTCAAGCTTGTAAGCCTTCCACAGTGTCATGGTGATCCAAGGCATATTGAAACTACGCCAAAGAAAACACAGCAGGCAAAGCCCTATTGCTCACTAGTGCCCTAAACCGTGAACGGCGGGTTCTATTGATGGAAAAGCTGGCAAGAAATGTGGGCAGATTTACCCGAGGGGATCCCTTGCGCGCAGAAGCCACTGTCCAGCCTTCCTGAAGGTTCCTGGGTTCTGCTTGGACCCTTACGGGAATGGTTGTAGTGGTGTGTGATGCAGGAATCCTCTTAGGCTGGGGTTGGTCATTAATGGGAATTAATTTACATGATACAGCTGTTCACTAGCCTGCTCACACTGGGCTGCAGTTAGGGTGTCCTGCTAATAGATGACATCATGCAACTGTTAGATCAAAAACAGGGTTGTAGAGTCTAGTTAACAGATTAGATGTCCATGTCTACATTCTGTTCCTTTTGTGTGTGTTTTTAGGACAATGCTACCTGACTTCTGTTTTCTTGAAGGTGCTTGAACATAAGATATTTAAAGCAAAACATTATAATAAAACCGCAACATGACCTAACTAGCTAGTATAAAAGGAAACCAACATCATATTTTTCTCACCAACCACAAAAAGGAGTGAATGAGTACATACATTTGCAATTAAAAAAAAGCAGTAACACTCAGGTAGGTTCTAGTTAACTTACACTTAAGTTTGGGAAAAGTAACATTGATCCCAACAGAACAAGATATTAAGTAGAAAAAGAAGGTCAGGCGCGCACTCTGGTTCCAAGTCATTTAATCCTGATGTAAGTAATAACAGGGTTGAATCCCAACACAGTTCAAAAAATAATAACAGGGCTGAATCCCAGATGCAAATAGTCCCAACAATGTTAGAAAATTACCAGGGTTAAATCCCAACTGCTACAGTTCCAAAGCACAATAGTTAGTTCTACTCCTCCAAGTACTTTCAAGTCTCAAACTCTCATCAGGGAGGCTGTGTTAGCTGTGTTCCTTTTCAGGTGTTGCTAATTACTTTTTTCAATTTCAGTCTCAAAGGATTCTGGTTATTGTAGTGATGGCACAAGTGTTTCATTCAGGAGACCAGGAACTAACTCCCCTCCAAACACAAATCTTACCCACAATTGGGGGAGGGGGGAAAACCATGAATATGGCTCTCCAAAGTGGGGGCATGACAGAAGTCACTTGTGTATAGGCGCGTTACAAATGCCATATCATATCATATCAGATGACCGCTCACTATGCTGGCTAGGGCTGATGGTATGTGTAGTTCAAATCATTTTGCAGACTCCTGTTCGAGGGAGACTGTCGGCCAATGTCAGGGTGTGCGGACTGCAAGGTAATCTGCGAGGCTTGTTTGAGCTTGAGGAGACACTGAATCCTACCAGTGCTTCAGTATTGAAAAATGTGCAATTTTGATATCGCAATGTCAGTCGGCATATTGAAGTGTTGTTGCCCTTTTGCCTATTTGTGTGGGATGATGCCATTCGTTTATATGCTGCTACTAATTTATCAAAACTGACCACACATGTTTCATTCATGTTATTTAATAAATGATAAAAAGATGTTGTGTATTGAAAGATAATGTAAATTATATAATTGAACTGCCTATGAAATCATTTGAAACTTACTTAACATATTGTATTATTGTACTCTGGTTGTGTCACCATCCATCTGCTTCTTTTTTTAACAATAGAGATGTGATAAATTACCTATCTTAAACATTTGCAAAGTGCAGTAGGCATTAGAGATCATATGTGAAATGTGTGACTTGTATTAGGGATAATTGTCCTGAAAAAGTATTGATGTTTAATTGTACTTGTTTATCATTATTCAGTTATGTTAATACTATGTATTTAATGGTTGCCAGTTATATGTTGTCCTGAAGAAGGTGTGTTATGTCAAAGAAGAACCTTACAGTCAACACTATTACTGGTAGACATTATGTTGTGATACATGATTTTTGGTTTATGTTTTCCTGCTTCAATTGGTAATTTGTTTAGAGAAGTATACAGTTCTGATGTTCGCTTTAATGAAAAAGATGTTTTGTTTTGTTTTTCCAATACATTTATGAATATGCATGTAATGTAAAACAGAAAAGGTTAATCCTCCAGCTATCATCCACCCCTTGCTCCTTTTATAGTCACTTATAAGTTCAACATATTGTGAATTCCATAAATCAATGATCCTTCAAGAATCCATCTAATCATTGTTAACCAGTCTCCATACAAATCAACATTGCTGTTCATAAATGTTCCTAAAAACCCTATTAGCTTAAGTTAGTTTAACTCCTCCAAAGGCAGTATCCGCTCCAAGAAAAGAGTCTTTATTCAAGCCTGCATCTCCGTGGCAATAAAATAACACGGCTGACATTTTCAAAGTCTGCAAGGAATCAGCCAATCCTACTGCAACCTCCTCCAGCATTGCACCCACCCAGTAACTTTTCTCTGACCTGGCTGCCCAAAAACACAGAATATCCTATCCTCTCTCTCTCTTCCTCACCACCTCATGCACCAACATCTCTTGTACTACCCTTGGCCATGTCCAAACCTCCCCTTCTTCTCTCTTCTCTCTCCCCTGTCACACCTGAGGAGGTCACCAGACAAGTCCAGTCTATGAAAGCCTCCTCCAAATAGGTGGACCCTTGTCCTTCCAAAACCATCAAGGACAACATTGACTCTCTCCGCCCAGCCTTGACTGACCTCTACAACCTCTCCTCCACCATTGGGGTTTTCCCCACTGCTCTTAAGCACTCCCTTGTGCACCCTCTCCTCAAATAACCTTCTGCTGACTCTTCCAATTTGGCAAACTATCGCCCGATCTCTATCACTCTTTCCCTGGGCAAACTCCTGGATAAGTAGGCTATTTCCCAGCGTATCCTCCACACTGAATCTGCTAGCTGCTTTCATGACCACCAGTCTGGCTTTAGATCAATGCAATCGTGCAACGAGCAATAGAGTGTCCTCTTTTTTAGGAGCTTGTTGGGGAAGGACTTAGTAACATGAATAAACAGGGTCCACAACAAACTAGCTGCTAATGTCGTATTGGGCTGAAAAGATTAGCATCACACCTAGAAACAAAGAGGGTGAAAAATCGTCTTGCCAAACATATATAAAGACGATAGGGTCGGAGATTACCAAAACATATATCAAATTTTACTTTTTAACACATGATAAAAAATGTGCATTAGGAAATGTGCCCATACAGATAAAAAGACATATAAACAGATGTTTTTTGTCCCAACAGAGACACTTATTCTGTATCTGCAGAGTGATGTTAGAAAGTAGTGAGTGAGTTTTTGCACATTTCTTAGCATAAAGTACAAATCCCGATTCAAAAAGTGTCGACAGTCACCAAATCTGTTTCCAGCCACAAAACGGTAACTACTTGTTCCCCGCACTTCAGGGGTGATAGTAGGTATGTATTTTTCCCGTTAAGGCTTTCATCAGGACACTTGTGATCCAAATAGAGCAGTTTTAAGGATGTCGTGTTGATGATCTTTATTTGTTTATACCCAGCAATTCTAAAAAAACATATAAAAATGTTTTCACCAACCATTTATCAAGAATACAAGAAGTTTATACCCTTTTCTAGATAAGTGACAATCTATATTCTAAACAGCCAACAGATGAAATCATAATACGCATCAGACTATTCATTTATATATAAACAAGTTATAAAGAGACCTACAATTGGTACATGTGACATCAATCATATGTCAGCTTATTTCATTAAATTTCTCACTGGCAAAAGGCATGAAAAAATTGTGCCCATGCCAAGTGGGAGAAGAAAGGGAAGGGGAATGGGAACGGGGGGGGAGGAAAGAAAGAAAGGGACGATTCAGTGAATTACATCTCTTCTACACTTAACAATTCTGTATGAAGACATTACAGAATAAAACTGTACCTTTACGAGCTGGCTACAGTCATCAATCACAATTCCTTTATTTCAAAAAGGAAGGCCATGTGTCACGTCCCGGCCGTAGAGCATGGATCTTCTATGCGTTTAACTAGGAAAAATAAATCAATAAACCTAGTGTGTGCACTTTTGGTTGTTTTAGACCTACATTAAATTTTATTGTATTTTCTTCATGACTCTCTTTATAGTTTAATTTTAGACACCTAACTTAAATACAGGCGGATGGATGGAAGCTGTGTGTCGCTTCCTAGCACAAGTTTATGCTAAAACTCTAGTGCGGCTTACGTGTGGCCATGATTTACGTGTGTAAACATGGCAGTAGTTGAAAAAGGGGGGGCGCCCCTGAGTCACCCTGCTGGATAGAAATGTCCCAGCCACTGTGAGCCCCAAAATGGGGAGGACCTGAACCCAAGTGTAGGTCCAGGTGCAAAAAAGGAAAAGTAATGAATATGTATACACATTATTTTAGTGCGGCTGGATGGGAATATACCAGCCACAATGGGCCCCAAGGTGGGGAGGACCTGAACCCAAGAATAGGTCGAGGTGCAGGAAAAAAGAAGAAAGAAAAAATTGTAGATATATGGGTACACATTATTTTGGTACTGAATGAACGTCGGAATGTCATGAGAGCAGAGCCGCTCCCTGTTGGCCAAAAAGGGTGGTACACACACACTTTTAGGGCAAATTGATGGAGGAGCCCACAGAGCATAGAGCAACCGATGTTATCTACTATAAATCACCCAGAAAAACCTATTTACAGGCAAAAATACATAAATGCAGAAATGCCTGAAGGGTGACATAAGTGGACAGAGAGAGAAAAGGAGTCAATTCTCCACACAACAATATATGTTAATGTAGTAGATACATTGTTTGAATGGGTGCACTTGACTATACATGAAGGAGATAACATTATTTGCGCAGGAACAAGTTCCATTCAATGTATAGATCAAGCCCCTGGTTGACTGAGCCCAGATTGTAGATCCATTTTTGTTCTAATCTGCAGAGCTTCAGATCTCTGTCACCTCCACGAGGGTGTGGGCCCAGAGTTTGTAAAACACACCAAAAAAGATTGTCATGACTATGTTTCATTTTTTTACAGTGTTCCACCAAAGGTTTGTCTGTTGTGCCATTTTTGATGCATGACCGATGTTCTCCTATTCTAATGCGAATGGCTCTTTTTGTTTTTCCAATATACCAAAGGCCGCATGGCCAAATAATGCAGTAAATCACCCATTTAGTGGCACAATTGGTAAAAGATTTTAGCTTCCAAATTTTTCCCTTGAGATCAATTGATTTGAGGTTTTTTGTGAATTTACACATCTGACATTTGCCACATCTATAATGACCTGTGATCGGTGAAAGATCCCATAATGTGGATTGTGTGGTCGTCACATCCCGTTGTTGTGGGTATGTGTGAACCAATTTGTCACTGAGGTTTAGCAATCTTTTAAAAGCAAAACGGGGGGAAGTATATTGAAAGATTCGGTGTTAATCATCTTCCAATTTTTTAGAATAGACTTCCTCTGATCATTACTGATGGGAGTGAAAGACGAGACACATGTAATTTTGTCCAGAGCGATTTTCGTTTGTTTTTGAAGACATTCTCCTCTTTGTATATTCTTTGCTTTTCTATAGGCTCTTCTTACAATGTGTGATGGATAGCCTCTGTCTTTCAAGTCCTGTTTTAGTGACTTACTGTGCAGTTTGTAGTCCTGTATATCGGTGCAGTTGCGCCTGATACGTAGGAACTGCCCAAAGGGCAAATTTTCTCTTAACGCTTGGGGATGCCAGCTGTTAAATTGCAGGAGAGTATTTTTTTGGGTGGGTTTTTTGAAACACTGGTACCAATAGATTTGTTCGGCATACGATAGATTAGAAGGTCTCAGAAAGCAATATTTTCCCTATGTGACTCACAGGTGAAATTAATGGTTGGCTCCTGGTTATTAAGCCACATGTTGAAAGCTTTCAGATCTTCATTAGTGCCTCGACCAGATCATATAAATATCATCTATATAGCGATAGCAGGCTCTGATGTTTGCTAGATATGGGTTCATACTGGCGTATATATGGTGGTTCTCAAAAGAGTCATATATAAATTGGCTAGGTACGGGGCGAAAGTCGCCCCCATACTTTTGCTGGAAGTAGATGTTATTGTACATGAAGATGTTTTTTGTAACAGCCAGGTAGATACATTCGGCAATAAATGCCAAGGGAGGATTTTTTTGCTGCCTGGTCTCCGACAATTCAAGCATAACTTTGATGCATTTCATCTGAGGGATGTTGGTGTACAGAGATACTACATCGAGGGTGACAAAAATGTCTTGAGTATCAATGATCAATGCATCTAAGATTTTTATCATAGATGTGGAGTCTTGTATAACAGACTTCATTTTGTTAACAAAGGGTCTTAGGAAAACATCTGCATATATTGATAAGGGTTCAAGTAATGAGCCTATTGCCAACACAATGGGACGTCCTGGAGGTGTAGTAGAATTTTTATGGATCTTGGGGAGGCAATAAAATGCTAGTGTTACTGGTTGTGTATTAATCAAAAAGAGTTTTTCCTCATCATTGATCCATCCCTCTTCATGTGCATGTGTCATTGGGCTTGCTATTTCTTCCATGATTTTGACAGTAGGATCGGAATGCAATTGTTTGTAGACATTTGCATCCATCAATTATTTTTCAACTTCTGTCTTATATAACATAGAATCCCATAAAACGATGCCACCACCTTTATCCGCTGGTTTTATAACGAAGAGGTGGTTATTCTCTAAGTTTTTTAGGGCCAAACGTTCTGCTTTTGAGAGATTGTCTTTGTATCTATTCTTGTTGGCACATAGGAATTTCATATCTCTCAGAATTTTATTTTCGAAAGCCAAAATTTCTGGGGATACCATGGATTGTGTAGGTGTAAAGGAAGAAGGAGGTTTTTTCCCGAATAGTTGTCATATATGATTTTAGGGTTGTCTTTGTCATGGAAGAAATATTTTAGCCTAATGAGGCAGAAAAAGTTCCGCATTTCAATTTCAGTCTGGAAGACATCAGCCTTCTGGAATGAAGGATAGACCTTTAGTGAGGACAGTTTCCTCAATTTCTGAAAGCACGTAGGTGCTTAGATTGAAAATGGAGTTAACTGTTCTTACCACTGCTGCTGCGGAGGGATCCATTGTCGGGTCCGCATTGTATGATTGCCCCACTGTCTGTTCCTGCCTCGATTCCCTGGCCGTTGAAAAAACTGACCCCTTTGTGGAGGGTTATTCCCGGTGGTGTTGGAATTGTTGGGAATAGTAGTGTCCGAGTCACTACTATTAGAGGAGTTTGAAAAAGTAACTAGCTTTTTGTTCCTCTGGGGTTTAGAGTTAGTCTGTCCTTTCCAACCTGTCTGATTGTTACCATACAGTTGAAAGAAACCTGGCACCAAGTATGGGTATGTGGTTTCTTCTTTGTAGTGTGAGATATATTTTTTCAGCTACTAGATTTTTTTGTCTAAGGTAAAGGTTTTAAATTTAGACATTTCTTCATTCATTTTTGATAGAGCGGTTTTTAAATCTGGAATTATTGATTCGTCCTTCATCTTTTTTTCAAGAGTGTCTAGTTCTTCTTGTTGTTTTTTACCTTCTTCCTCCGCTGTTTCAATAATGAGAATAATCCAATCGCGGGAACATTTATTGCCAACGCCACTGAAGCTTTTCATGAATTTAGGATTTTCAAGAAACACTCTAGGTATATTTTTGATCTGGAGACCTTCAGGGATGACTCAATTTTTTAAATATTCAATCATGAGTTGTCCATGGGATTGGGTCCTAATCAATTTTTTGGTTTTTATGTGTTAAAAGATCCAGATCAGTAGAGTTGGCCTGTGGAGTGGCTTTAGAGCATCCAGAGACACAGAAACTGCTCTTCTGAACACCTGTGAAGATCTGCTCTCAAATATTGATTCTAACTCTCCCTCTGTCCTCATTCTACATTATCTCTCCTCTGACTTCGATACGGTGAACCAAAACACCATGATTGCATGTCTCTGTGACACCCTGGGCATCAATAATCAGATCCTGGTGTGGCTAACATCCTTTCTCTCCAACTGCCCATCCCAGGTGACAGTTGGGTCTTTCCTCTCCCCATCACTCTCTCTACTTGTGGTGTCCCCCAAGGATCTAAACTAGCCCCCTGGTTTATCAATGTCTACATGGCCCCCCCGATCTGTATGATAGCCACCTTCACATCCAAATTTCAGTGTTATGTGGATGACATGCAGCTCTCCTTCAGGCTACCCTTGGCCTCTTCCTCTTTCTCACTCATATCGGACTGTCCGCAATTCATTTGTGGTGTGCTGTAAACGACCTCTGGCTCATTGCCAGTAAGAGATTGTCCTCATTGGGACCCCTGATCCCGCCTTCCCTCTTCCTCTCTGGCTGGACTCCCTTGGCCCTACGCCTCCAAGCCAAAAACCTTGGTGTCATCTTCGACTCCACTCTCTCCTTCTCGTCTCACATCACGGACATCTCTAAACAGTCCCACTACCAACTGCACCTTCTCAGAGCTATTCTCCCTTTTCTCACCTTCCCCCAGAGGCTCACCATCTCCAGAACCCTGGCCCTCTCTCGACTGCACTACTGCAACAGCCTCTTTCTCAACCTGCCCTCTTCTAGCCTCCGTCCTCTTGAACTCATCCAGAACAGAAATGCAAGACGTATCCTTGGCCTCAAGCCCAGGGACCGCATCTCTCCAGCACTGAAACCCCTTCACTGGCTCCCCGTGTCTACAAGAATTAAGTTCAAGACCCTTTGCATTGCCCACAAAGCTTTGTGGGGCCTAGGCCCTCTCTATCTGCAACACTCTCTTCCTAAATACTCGCCTTCTGGAGCCCTCTGCTCGTCTTCCTCCAACTCTCTGCGGGTGAGCTGCTTCTCCAAGCAGATACTTGGGGGGAGATCTTTATCCTCTGCAGCTGCCTCCCTCTGAAACAACCTCCATGACTCTCTCCATCTTGAGCAGGATTTCCTTACATTCCGGAAACTCTTCAAGACTTTCCTCTTCACCTCCTCCTTCTCTCTCCCCCTCCCGTGCTAACCTCCTCTTTCTGCTCTCTCGCTTTCTCTCCTCTACTTCTGCTCAGTTTCACTGACTGGCTGCCTGGTGTACCTTCAGAGCCTCACAGGTCCCAAGCTTTCCTTGCCAGTCTCCTGCACTTGCCTCCGGGCCTTGCACTAATGCACTTCGGTTACGAGCCATGAGAGTGGTATCTCACTGCACTTAATACATGTTCTGACGGGACTGGGCGCACTTGTCCCTATTGCCCTTCCCACCCCATGCACATCCTTTTCTGTTCAACTGCATAATCTGAATGTACCATGCCTAATAAATCGTTTGTCTTGTTTTCCCAATGTCTTCCCATCCCCTGCATGGTGGTGCTTTGAAACACTTGTGTATAAGCGCATAATAAAAAAGAAATCAATCAATCAACTTATAATGACTTATTTGCAATCAGAAATTATAACCTTTTCCGAATCCATGAATTGCTTGTCAACTGATACAAAACTCAATTTTCTTGGAATTCCCATGATCTTCAATCATCGGTCACTCATCATACCTTGGAAGTATTCCTTCATATTTTAGTAAATGTATCATTGCATTCCTACTTAGTAATGAATAGTTCGTTTTACTTGATAAAAGAGTATCGTTAATAGCTATTTTCTTCTCATTCTTCTATATTACCTCACAATTTAGCTGAATATTTCACGCTGGCTCCATTCAGGCAGCTGGAAGATTAACTTTTTCTGTGATGCATTGATCGATGACACGAGGTTTGAGTGCCATTAACAGGTTTTTAGTGCTAGCATCAAAATCCAAAGCCACTGCAAATTATTTAGATTTTATGTAAGGCAGTGTCAGTACCAAATTTTAGGAAATCAATTTTGAACTTGTTTGTAAAAAATAACTTTGCAGCTGTGTCTTTATTTAATACTTACCTTGGAGCTGATATGTGATCCATCAAACAGTAGCCTAAACTGCAATAAACGGATACCATGATTATGGCCGGCACTGTATTATAATGAGTTATACAGGAGGGACTTTCTAAGACTCTGAAATACTAGTCAGCGGATATGACCCTGCAAAGAGGAATTCGGTATATATTACAAAGAAAGGTAAGATTATTTCCCCTTAACTGTGTAAACAGGGCAAGCCAAAGATTAGGGTGAGATTTGAATAATGCATGGGGAACGCTGTGCCTATCTGTGGGGTCGCCACACTTGCATTCACAAACACTCAAGCATGCAGAGATGTGGTATAGGACAATGTTTTAAAAATTATATGAACAAAACAATCGCTCTCCTCTCTGTTGGCCATCATATCTGTCACTCAATCAACATAGCTCTGTGTACAACAAAACATGTGTTTATTTGTCTACTTTCATACCGTCATTAATTTGAACAACTCTGTTATCTCACTCTTGCACGCTTGCTAAAACACTGATCTGTAAACATTGAAATGCTTTATATATACAGACACCATTTCTTTTTTTTGTACAATGCTTCACAATGTGTACAAATAAATATCCTTTTAAAATGTCCATCTCAAAATGCGTTCACAATTCATACATACAATATGTACCTTCTGTATCTTGACTATACAAATCTCTCTCTCGCGCTCTCTCGCTCTCTCTCCCTTACGCTTTATATTCCCGTCTCTATGTCTTTCCCTATCCATCTTTTAATGTTATGGTGGATATATAAAATCTTGAAAAAACGCTTGAAATGTGAAAGAAGAACACGCCCTTTCAACTAAACCACACATACCACAGTGCCGCCCTGCAGCCATCACGGAAAGTTCACCTGTAGCTCAGAGACGTATGAACTCTCCATTGTGGGTATGCAAATTAGCTCAAACACAGCATTTTCTCTCTAGAAAATTGTGTTGGTCTTACCTAGCGCAGTGCTATATTACACTTAGCTTTTTCAGCCCAGGACTGACTGTTGCCAACGCTGTAGACAGTCCCATATACATTTCATACTTATTAGGGATGATCAGTTCAGTATACAGTCCGATTTGTCTTCTTCCTGCTGTCTCTAAGCGTCGTTTGGGAATGGTGGTCACACCCCTGTTTAGTGACTTTCTTGAATCTTCTAATGTTCTTGATCCCTACCAGGTTGGATCCTGCACCCACATGGGAAGGAATCTAACTTGGTAGCCACCTTTGATGATCTCTGATTGGCTACATACTCTGATGGAGTCAGTGCCTTGCTGTTGCTTGAACTCTCAGAGGCTTTTGATACCATTAATCATTCCATCCTTTTGTCTTGCCTCAGCGAGGTTGGCATTTGGGACAATGTTCTTTCCTGGTTTCCTTCTTTTATTGCTTCTGCTTTCAAGTGATTACACTTTCCCATTTCAGCTCCCCCTATATTTGAATTTTCTGTGATGTCCCACAAGGCTCTGCACTGTCCTCTTTCCTCTTTAACATCTGGTTCCACCCATTGGTGCAGCTTGGGCATAATCAGGGATCTCACTTCTATGCTTATGCTGACTACACCCAGATCCCCCTTGTATTGAGGAGGAGAATCAGGGTTCCTCTGCTATTCAATTTGTCAACTGTCTAAGATGGCTGACCATTAGCTTAAGCTAAACAGAAACAAAATCACACTTATAATTGTTGGGGCAGTTCCCAACTCTGGGTTACAGAATTCTGCCCTTGGAACTCGGTCTGTGTCCCCCTCCTGTTCCTATTGTTCGTAATGTTGGTGTTCCTTTTGATGACTCTGTTTCTCTTAAACTCAAGTCAATTTTGTTTTCAGTTACTGTTTCAATATCCTCATGCTGCCTTGTAAGATCCTTTATTTTATCTCTCATTCTCTTTGGCACCTTGTTGCCTCTGCTCTCCACTCATCTTGACTCAGGGCTCAAGTCGAGGGTACACGCGGGGGGACGGAGTCCACCCACTTTATTCAGAGGGTGAACTCAGTCCCCCCAGCTAAAAGAGAAACATTGAACGTCCTCTTTGAAATTATGAATTAAAACCGACCTCAGGGATCAAACCACAGTCGTGTGGTGTGTAGGCCTTACACTGCACTATATGACATGATGGAAAATAAAAAATGACTAAAGGTGAAATATCCCATTGCGGTACTGCAAGTCCCAGGGAAAACATTTGTATTGGTTCTTAGAGTTTAAAGCATGCACATATTTTAATGTTTTCAAAAACATTATTAGAAGAAAATATCCTCTCTTGGTTTTGTGTGTGTTGATTTTGTGAAAGGCAATTCGTCCTTTTAAATTTGGGTGGTTGTGCCAAGCCAATTTAATGAAATGTGCATATTTCACCTTGATATGCTAATTTCTGGCGATGTCACATCCCATTGTGTTTGTTGATGAGTCACCCCACTTTAATTTTTAGGGCTTGACCCCTGTCTTGACTTTGCCAAATTGCATTATCTCTGTGCTCCTAAATCTCTTCTTTCTAAACTTTAAATAGTTGAAAATGTTGCTGCTCACCTTGCTTTGTCTTCGCCATTTTATTCTAATAGGCCTTGTCTTCTCCAACAGTCCCACTGACTTCCTAGCCACTTGCTATTCCCGGTCTCATGTTTGAAGTCTACCTCTCTTGCGCTCCTTTTTTATCTGTTCTAAATTTTCTTTATATCTTCCCTCCCTTTGTCGTCACTTCTCTTCTGCTCACATGTTTTTAATTCCCCATTTCCAAAAATCTCAAATAGTCATCGCTACCTTTTGGTCCTTGGACCTTCTCTTTGGAATTGATTGCCTCTTTCTCTACATCCTGTGACAATTGTTCAGGTTTCTGTCTTCTTTTAAAAACCCAGCTTTCATTTCACTAGCTTTCCTCGTTTTTACTGTTCCAGTTGTGTTTCTCAGTAGGATGGCCACGGTAACAGCACGCGTTATACAGTTGACCAGCCCATACCATACCATACCATACCATACCATACCATAGTCTGACATCATGCATACAGATGCTTGGGTCATGTTTTCAGCTTTTTAATGTCTGCTGAGACCTGTTTTCAAACGTCTTGGATTCAAGGGGTGCATTGACATATGGGGTGCAAATGTGGCCAGTGTACTCAGACCCGTAACATTGTTTTTGAGATGTTCTGTGTGTTCTGAAAACCTTGTTTTTTCTCATCAAAATCTTAAATTAATTTCTGCACAAAAGGAGATTGTTGTTCTAGTACACCCTCCCCACATTTATTCAGGACATGTTTCCACTAATTCTTTTAATTCCCTCAAACAAAATAGAAACGAGCAACACTGAGAAAAATGCCTGCTACCACAGGTTGTCTTATAGTCTGATTTCTTGCTTAACATTCTGTGTGGTCCACAGTAGGCCATTACACACACACTCCTACTTATACAATCACATTATCTCTTTCTCAGTTAATTGTATCATCACAATCTGCAATTTCTACAAGTCCTTTTCTATCCCCACTTCTATCACTCCTTCACTTTTGCCCTTTTTCCTCCTTCCTCCACAGATTATGGTCTGGTTAACTTGGGTGGTGGCACAATATGCCAATTTTCCAGATACAATACGCGCACCATAAGACCACTGTGGTGGAAACGGGCACAGAATAAAAGCATTATAATATAACATAATGTATGTACTTCTTATGTTGTGCTTAATGTTATAATTAGATGGTAAGTCTTAGGAATGTGGGGAAGCTGATGTCATGTATGGGTTACTGTTCTAGAAGGTTGAGATGCAACACGGAACACTGGTGGTTGGTGACAGAGGTGGACGCTGAGGAGGAAACACTGGAGGGTCTTCTTACCCACTAGCGTCTACTGGAAATGTGTCTCAATAAACTACGAACAGTAACCTGCTTCCTGTGATTCATTACCAGTACTACCTTATAATTCCACTCCAAACGAAGAGGCTAATGTCATAATTGTGCTCATTATCTTGAGCCACTCACATACTGAAGTAAGCTCAGTACACTATGACTAGGTATTGATTTCTGTAACTTTTTGCACAACCACATATTTATTTATTTATTTATTTATTTATTTATACAGTTGTATAGTGCACACAAGCCCTCAGGTATCAGGGTGCTTGAGAAGAACCAGTTGCATGTAGCCCGAAGGTGCATTGATTACATAGTCAGGATACTGAAGGTGCATAGGTCTGGCCTGGCAGCCATTGGATACACATGTTCTGTTTGTATTTTTGTATTGTATTTGGTTTTATATAGCGCCTTACACCAAAGCACTGAACATAAGAACAAAAACAGTACGAATAATGAGATTGATATTTAAAACACAAAATAATTCAACAATTGCAAAAAATTAATCAGATGAAAAAAGGTAGATTCGTAGAGAGACCGGAAAGGATGAATAAGCAGCAATAGAGAAAAGAGAAAGTGGAAGTGAATTCCAGTTTAGAGGTGCTAAGAGAGTGAAAGAACAAAAACGAGATTGGGCACAGGGAGGACGAGGAAATATAAGAAGATGATGAGATGCAGAACAAAGTGAGCAATAGGGAAGGTAGAAGGAAACAAGTGTAGAAAGATAGAGAAGAGCAAGACCATGAAGCGCTTTATAGACTAAACATAAAAAGTAACATTTTTAGCGGGTGATGAAAAGCACATGCAGTCAGCATAAGGAATAGTACAGTGATGTGGTTGTTGTTTACTCATTTCTTGAACAAACATGTTTTGAGGACTCTATGGATGGCCCAGTAAGATTATGTGGCTTTTAGTGTAGGCAGGAGCACGTTCCATTGCTTGGCTGCCATGTCTAGGAAGCTAGATCCTCCAGCTCCATTGCGTCTGAATTTGGGTTGCACCAGTCTGTGGGTGTAGGGGGACGTGTCTTCAAGGATTTACTTTTTGGTTCCTTTGTGATACAGAAAGATATCCAAAATATGGATTTACATCTTCTAGGATATAAAGGCAGAGGACTATAAATACATTAACCTGCATGGAACAAGAGTATATTAAGCTTTTTAACTGTAGAAATCTATGTATGAATTTACAAACAATTATCATGCACCCTTTACAGAATCAGCAGCAGCATGCCAGCCATAGACTGCAAAATCTTTCTTCCCGGTTGATCCTGCCCCACCCCTTTAAGGGAACGAATTATAATATAATCTTCTCAAAACAAGGACCATTTATGTATCATCTACCTACAGGGTGTGTAGTATAGAGTATAGAAGTCCTCTTTTTACGGGGGCTGTGTGGAAGAGGATAAATAGCACTAAGTCAAGGACAAGAATACAATAAAAAGAGGGTTAATCTATTGATTGAGATGTTTCCCTCGCGTCCCTACTAACCTCACAATTACGCTGTAACAAGTAGAATTCATTTGGTTAACTATGGGCTTTTTCATTCTAGCCCAACGAGGCCATTACTTATGATGTTTTTTAATGTGATTTATTTTTAATGTTTGTACGTTTTGTATACATTGGCCCTCATTACGATACCGGCGCTAAACCGTGGCGCTATTAGCTCCATGGTTGGTGCCGGTATCGTAACGTGTCCGCCATGGTGAAATGGGGAAATTCCGCCCCATTCCAAGGTTGGCGGGGCGGTATTTCCCCATGGCTCTTCCCCATTCCCAAATTTTCCCCCCTAGGGCATAATGGGAATGGCGAAGGCGCTAAGTACTGTACCGCAAATTGTGGTACCGTACTTACTGCGAAGGTCCCTTTGCAGGTCCCGACTTTAACGGCTGGTCCAGACCAGGCGTTCAGATCGGGTCCTGCAAAGGGACCTCGTAGTAAGGCGTTAAGTGGTTAACGGCACCGCAGCCTTTTACAGCACCGTTAACCACTTAGCGCCTGAGTCGTAATGAGGCCCATTGATTAAAATATGTGAATTAGTACATCTTTGTCTAATATATTTCATGATATTGTCCCGGCGACTTTTTGCAAGCTATGAAACCTAATACGTGTGAAGGTGGGAAGCTGCTCTTGTGGATTTTATGTGCATACATGTATCATCTACTTTACACATTGGTTCCGGCTGTCAATATTCAATTCTGCTGCCCTATTAACTCCCTTATTTGCCTTGTGATATCAACAACATTCACATTTTACACACCGTCAACTTGGACTAGGCTTGTGAGTCCCAGAAATAGCAGGATGGAATTTATCTGTGGTATTTTAAGTAGACATTTGTAGGTGAACGAGCTTACACATTGTCATGAATTGGCCATGCTTGAGCCCCTCATGTACCGAACACTGCACTGTTTAACCTTAAATGACTTCAACGCTGAGTTGGAAATGCGGTCAGTATGTTTTCACAACACATGCATCTTTCTGCAGGCTCTCTGTAGAAACATGTCTGCTACATTTAGAAGTTGTGCCCAATAGCCTCTCTGAGAAAGTTGCATTTAGAAGTTGTGCCCAATAGCCTCTCTGAGGAAAGTTGCATTTAGAAGTGTACCCAATAGCCTATGTGTATTTAGAAGTTGTGCCCAATAGCCTCTCTGAGAAAAGCTGTATTTAGAAGTTGTGCCCAATAGCCTCTGAGAAAGTTGCATTTAGAAGTTGTGCCCAATAGCCTCTCCAAGGAAAGTTGCATTTAGAAGTGTACCCAATAGCCTGTGTATTTAAAAGTTGCGCCCAATAGCCTCTATGTATTTAGAAGTGTACCCAATAGCCTCTCTGAGAAAAGTTGCATTAAGAAGTGTACCCAATAGCCTATGTGTATTGAGAAGTTGTGCCCAATCGCCTCTCTGAGAAAGTTGCATTTAGAAGTGTACCCAATAGCCTATGAGTATTTAGAAGTTGCGCCCAATAGCCTCTCACCTACCTCTGAGAAAGTTGCATTTAGAAATGTACCCAATAGCCTATGTGTATTTGGAAGTTGCGCCCAATAGCCTCTATGTATTTAGAAGTGTATCCAATAGCCTATGTGTATTTAGAAGTTGTGCCCAATAGCCTCTCTGAGAAAGTTGCATTTAGAAGCTGTGCCCAATAGCCTCTCTGAGAAAAGTTGGACTTAGAAGTGTACCCAATAGCCTATGTGTATTTAGAAGTTGCACCCAATAGCCTCTATGTATTTAGAAGTTGTGCCCAATAGCCTCTCTGAGAAAGTTGCATTTAGAAGTGTACCCAATAGCCTATGTGTATTTAGAAGTTGCGCCCAATAGCCTCTCACCTACCTCTGAGAAAGTTGCATTTAGAAATGTACCCAATAGCCTATGTGTATTTGGAAGTTGCGCCCAGTAGCCTCTATGTATTTAGAAGTGTACCCAATAGCCTATGTGTATTTAGAAGTTGTGCCCAACAGCCTCTCTGAGAAAAGTTGGACTTAGAAGTGTACCCAATAGCCTATGTGTATTTAGAAGTTGCGCCCAATAGCCTCTATGTATTTAGAAGTGTACCCAATAGCCGCTCTGAGAAAAGTTGCATTAAGAAGTATACCCAATAGCCTTTGTGTATTTAGAAGTTGTACCCAATAGCCTCTCTGAGAAAGCTGCATTTAGAAGTTGTGCCCAATAGCCTCTCTGAGAAAAATTGCATGTAGAAGTGTACCCAACAGCCTATGTGTATTTAGAAGTGTGGCTGATTCCAGTATGGTCTGGAATGCAGGGAACGTTTGGAAGAGCATGTAACCCACCATATCACACCCCACGCTTACTCTCTCCTCTACATCACCACCCCAATAGAACACAGAGATACTATGACACCATTCGGTATAACTGTTCTCATACCAACACTTCTCGCTCACTCCCCATCACTCTAAGTAAACACCGCTGGTTACACACCCCCCAGCCAGGCGTTCTCCTCAGGCCTAACGCAGCCACAGTTGCTCTGGATAAATCCTGCCAGAACGAACACATACCCCTGATATCAACCACCACACCTACCGCTAAGAAACAGCTATTTCACGAATACCGCACCAGCTGCACACATACCCGGTGCGCACACGTGCCGTTTGACCCTCCCCACTCTCTCTACTGACCTGAACTTCGGTTCCCAAGGGCGTTCAACCTACCAGTGCCTTCAGACCATACCAATGGTATATAAGGCGCTATATAAGTGCAAAATAACATAACATAACATAACATATTGGGGAGTAACATGCATGCATGCTGACAGAAAGCATGCTCCTGGCTGTTGCATCACCTTCCTCTATCTATAAGGTCGCTCCGGCATTTCCCACCTTCTGTCTTTACCCTTGTTTCACGCTCTTATCATAGCAGACTACTGTCTGGTTTCCCGAAGTAGGGGACCGAAAGCCACTCTAAGATGAAGGATAAACACTTTGAAAATATTATAGGGGTTCGGATGCACACAAAACATCATATTAACATAACGCAGCACAACATAGCATCATGTTAAGTTGCCTTCCTGGCCAAGCATGACACTGACGCTAGTGTAGGAACAGGAAACATCTTTGCTAAATTCCAGCATCGGGTCCAAGGTACAGGGACACATTTAGGCCACTTTTGGTAAGTACCTTTGACAGACATCCACCGGCCTGCTCTCTGTGAACCCATCTTCTCAACTGCACATTCACAGAACCATTCAGAAAATAACATTCTCACACACAGCATTCCATGTCAGTCACTTCTAGCATTTCATGCATACATGGCAGGGAAAGACATGACACAAAGCACAATGTAATCTGTGGTAGGTTAATTACCAGTATTGGCTGCTTCTTATCCCTCACTGAGGTTCTTGCTCATTCCATTTTACTTACTGGCCTCTTCCTAAAAAGACAGAGTCTGTGAACATTGTTGATTCCCCTATTGGCTGTGTTTTGTTTAGATTTTAGACTATTGCTCAAACAAATAGAAGGTGTGGTAAAGGGAGATAAAAAAAAGCTCCTAGCGTAGCAAAGCTGTGTTGTCAGGCTTTTTGACTGTACCAAATCACTAGCGTTGTAGTCTCAGAAAGTCTCGCCTTGTCCATGAGTGGCCACTTAGTCTGCAGAAAGAAACAAGAGCGAGGTAAAGATAAGACAGAAAAGTGGTGGGAGGGATGGAGAAGGGGAAGAAGTGCTTTATGATAGGATGGGTGCTCACTGAAGACCAATAGATTATTGCTACATGGAGAAGGGAGTGTTCTGAACTGTAAGGCAGCCTGTGGGCTGTGCTGTTGAAAATGTTGAAGGAATGCAAATCTAAACAACAGATATTGTACATCAGCACTATATATGCCTTTGAAGACGATTTGTAGATGGGAAGGCTCGGAAAAACAGGCAAGCCTTTCTGTGGAATGTTTTAATATCCTCGACCCACAACTGAAGTGTACGCAATCCATGAGAACCACAGAGACATAATGATGTACGCTAAAAACACCAAATTAAAATAGAGACCATATAACAAGCCAGCAGATAGCAATTCACTTCCACACTTCACTCTTTTCCACTTATGTCTATGCACATCAATACAGCCACATAAACAGGCACAGAAAGGTTACACGAAAATAATGATAAGAACGCCATGAAAAAGAGCATGACCCAATGTCCAAGGAGCCCTTCTAGCCGATCAGACAAAATAGAAGCAGGAAGACAAATTGGCTTCTGTGAGTACTTTCGCCAACCTGCCATTCCAAACCAAAAAGATCCTATAAAGTCATTAGCATTCTAGCCAATGGTCCCGAGATGTCTAAACCACAGCTGTTTGCATATGCAGAAGCAAGGCAATCCAACATTGTTTAGTACACACAGGTGTTCAAACACAATCCTACTGAGCCCAAACAACTATCAAAGTTTTTATTTTGTGGGGCTGCGGACACGCGGGCGGAATCAAAGGCTAGGATCCATGTGGAGGTTTTGAAGCCTTGGTGTATCATGACTATGGAACAAATACCAGTTTCATCACATACCAGATTATATGCCCTGTAAAAAATAAATAGAGGTGGACGGCTACAAGAGGTGCCTAAATAGATGTTTAGAACATGACTGCAACATTGGTCTCAGAGTATTTAGAAAAACACTACAGTGAAGATGGTAAAGTTGGACAGTACTTATGTAGTTCAAAAAAGTTGCCTAAATAGAGATACAAATGCACAAATTAGAACAAAGAGTGGTTTTCAAAACCGAGAGCTATTCAATGACTGAATGAGGAAGTGGAATGGATGATATAATATAGATACCCAGCAACATTCATGGAAACGTCAAAGAAACATATTCTCCAAATAGATCCTGCACTTCTGCAAAACGTGATTGTACAAAAATAAGAATTTGGTTGTAACTGTGTAATATCATTTACCGTTTGAGTTTGTTAATTGTTGAAAAAGAATATCCAAAACATCTAATATCCAGTGCCACAAGGTCAGTAGGCCACATTTAGACACGTTTTGTGACCCATCACTTGTCCTTTATATACACTCACTAATGGACACCCCCACAGAGCATCAGCAGAAAAGATACATAAGGGTAAATATAAGCTCTGGTTGGTAACAAGAGAAGTGGGAGGCAGCTTCTCTGTGTGGGAATGTTAGGGAGATGTTTCCTTGACACTGGTGAGGAATGTGAAACCATTTATCCTGAGGGTACACAGGGTTCCAATCAAAAGATAGGCCAAACTCTCCTCGTTGTGAATAATGGACGACATGACAGGCTTCACAGAATCAACGCAGGGAGGCTTTTTGATAGATACAATGGGCCTCATTACACGGACGGCGGTAAGGGTTAACGGTCACCGTTAATGGCAACGGTGACCGTTAACCCTTACCGCCGTACTACGAGGTCCCTTTGCGGGTTGGAGGATTTAACGCCTGCTTCTTGCAGGCGTTAAAATCCAACCCGCTAAGGGACCTCGGAGCTAATTACGGCACCGCAAAATTGCGGTGGCGTAATTAGCGCCTTCCCCATTTCCATAGAGCCCTATGGGGCAGAAATGGGAATGGGGAAGGGCAATGGCGGAAAGGGGATTTACCGCCCCTCCAACCTTGGAATGGGGCGGTAAATCCCCTTTCCGCCAAGGCAGTGCCGGTATTTTACCGGCATGAGCCATGGCGCTAATAGCGCCATAGCTCACCGCCTTCCGTGTAATGAGGCTCAATGAGTCCCAAATAGGCACGCCACTACACAAGATTACTGAAAAAATATAAACTTTATTATCTGATTGCACATAGAGTAACTCACAGTTCAAATAAGTACTGGATAAAAGATAAAACATAGCAGGCCACAGTGGTTTTCTAAAATCAGTAAAGGGCTAAAGTCAGACCCTTCCCACTCATAAGCAAAAGGTATATTACCTGGTGGTTGACTCAGTTCCTATAAGGCAAAGGGATGCGGAGAGTCATAATCAGGACCCAAAATGCCAACACATGAATAGTCACTGTAATCCCCACCATCTCCAGTACATAGTAAGGTTAAACCTACACATGGAGGCAATAAACTATACACAGCACCTAAAGGGGGTAACAGATGTTTACAATTTCTCATCAAAGCCCAGATGGCCAGCAGAATGTCAGAATATGCTACCAGACGAGTATGGTTTCATTACATTCCTAGAAAACATTGCTTCAATGTAATCATAGCTAGCAACAATAGCCTAATACAATTCTGTCGCTGGAGTGTGGCGCATTGAATTTATACAATTACATCTGTAGTAAGTGAGAGGTAATAGCTACAATTCTAGTGCTCATCAGGAGATTTGAGGGACACAAGTAGATCAATAAAAATATCAAGGTTCAGGTAAGTATCTTTAAAAGTCACTTGAGTGGACTTTTTAGAGTTGGTAAAATGACTCCATGGCAACCAACAGGGCAAATCTGATAGTGAAACAGTTATGGGAAAAAGAAAGGTATGTTTCTGTTCTATCCAATAGGTGCATAAAAGGAAACAACCAACACCATGGGATGCCTGTGGAGATTCTCTTGAAGATTTTCAGCCCCGTTCTGAATCCTAGGTGACCATAGACAGAAAGAAGCAAAGCAACATTCCAGCCAATCAAAGTCAGAAGCAAACCATGGTGGGTAGGGGCCTAAAACACCTCACCATTCCAGGACCCAAGGGACCTCAGAGGGGAAAACCAATGACTAAGCCAGGAACCCTGGACCTGTGGACAAGTGCTCACTGCACCAGATTCAGAGAACATGGCTTGGAAAAAGTGAAATAATCTGGTGAGTACAAGGGATCTTTTATAGACACTGGCATAGGGGGCGAGCCCTACAGACCCCACGTTGAGGCAGGCCCTGAGCATAAAATCTGGAGGTACCCGGCCCTCTCCTCACCCATCAGGGTGAAGGCAGGGCCAGGGCTTGCAGCAGAAGAAGGAGGCGTGCAATAGGAGTTTGAGCTGACCGTAACATGTGGCACGTGTCACATGCCACATTCAGTTCGAACCCCTTCACCTCTGGCTTCCTCACGGCTCATATACAGGAACCAGGAAGCTTCCCCAGCTTCCTGGTTCCTGTTTGTGAGCAACACAGAGGAGCCGAGGGTGGCCTGGAGTGACGGACCAAAGCTGAAAAAACAGGTAAGATGTGTATTTTGCGTGTGTGAAGTGCATGTCAGATGTATGTATGTTCTATCAATCAGGGAGTAATGGGTGAATGAGAAGAAAGGTGAATGTGTATCTTTGAATGTTCTGGGTGGGTGGGTGGATGGGTGCCTGTGTAGAAAATGCAGTGTGAGTGGATGCAAGAGAAGGTTATATTAAGTTGATTTATAGCACGCAATGCTACCACCCAGGGGCAGTGTCCAAGTACTCATGTGGCTCTGCAAGAGTGGGGGTGGGGCGGTAAGTGAGAAGTAGGTTAGTAAGTCAATCAATTTGTTGGAGCCTCTGGTGTGACTCTTTGTTTGCTGCTTGCTGGTATCAACCCTAGGTGCATAGTTGTGGTTCGTCGGCCCATCTCGCCTTCTCTCTCGTTGTTTGCCTGTGATGTTATTGCTGCTGGTCTTGCTTTGCGGTTGTCATTGTCTGTTGAATAACCAGGTTTTGAGTAGTTTCCTAAAGATGATGTGGTCCTCTGTGGTTCTAATTTCTTTGAGCATGGTGTTCTTGAGGTTAGCAATTAAACGTGAGAATGCTGTTCCCCAGAATTTCCTTTTTTCGTAAATGTTTGCCTTTATTTGTAGCTCGTTGCAGGATCTTAGGTCCCTTCTTGGGCGATACCGGCTAATCCTGTCTTGGAGGAATTCAGCTCCTTGTCTGTGCAAGGCTTTGTGGGCAATGCAGAGTGCTTGGATTTTATTACTGGTACCCAGTGTAGGCTTTGTGGAGTTTCTTGGTGAGTCTTTCTTGCATTCCTAGGTAGAAGCTGTTTGTGTAGTCATTTTTTGTGAGTATCAGGGATATGATTGTGAGGGTTATGTGAGTAGTCTTAGGAGGAAGAAGTATTTTTTGACTTGCGGTTTCAGGGATAGTCCGTTGTCCATGAGTATTCCTAGGTTATTTACTACATCGGTAGTCTCCAGGTTGCGTTCCCATGCTGGCTGACCAGTCCAGTTGTGGGTTCTCTGCATCGAATCCTGCGGGTGAGAACATTATTTCTGTTTTTGCTGGGTTCAGTTTAAGGTTGTTCGTTGTCATCCAATTGTAGATATCTGTGAGGCAGTTACTCTGTTCCTGGGTTCTGTTTGTTTTCACAATCAGTTTTGTGTTGGCTGAGTAGTTGTAGGCAGTTAGTCCGTGGGTTTGAATGATTTTCATCAGTGGGCACATGTAGATGTTGAAAAGCAGAGGAGAGAAGCTGGATCCGTGTGGGACTGTGCAGGATATATTTTTGGTGTTTGAGGTGAACAGCGGTAGGTGGGTTCTTTCAGTTCAGTTTGTTAGAAATGAGGTAAGCCACTTAAGTGTGGATTCCTGTATTCCACATTCCATCAGTATTTTTATTAGTGTTGCATTGCTGATTGTGTCAAATGACACTGATATGTCCAGTAGCATGAGGGCCAATTTGGCATCATCATCTGCATTATTTTCAGGTCGTCCGATATCGATGGGAGTAATGATACTGTAACTCTCATTAGTCTGAAGCCAACTTGTGACTGGTTGAGTATTCCATTTGTTTTGACGTATTTCAGTAGGCTCTTGTACACATGGTACTACAGGATCTTTGCTGGGTAGGGCAGGTTGGATATCGGTCTGTAATTGCTCGGGTCTTATGCGCTTTCTGATTCCTTTTTTATTAGTGGTTTGATGTATGCTCATTTGAAAGCAGATAGTACTATTGCTCTTTTGAGTGATAGATTCATTAGTTTCCGGAAGTGTGTGTTGATGGGGTCCTGTGGTTGAGGTCTCCTTTGAAGATGTCAGTGGACCTGCAAGGTAGGTGTCCTTGATCAGTGTGGCAAAGGTTTCTTCTGTGATTAGTTCTAGGTGGGTGGATTTGCTGTAGTCTATGTGTCAGTGGTCCAGCAGTTGTGGTTGTATTTGTCTGGGCTTTCTTGATGGTCTACTGGATTGTATCTATTTTTGATCTCAGGTGGTTGGTGATGTTGTCACAACGTGCTTGTGTCCAGATGATGGAATTCTGTCAGGATGTTTTTTTTATAATCTCTTCAATGATTTTGGAGAGTTCTTTCTGTGGATTGTTTGCTGATTGTATGAGTGAGTGACTGCTAGATGAATGAGTAGGAATGTGATAGTGTGTTAGTGAATGTTCTGAAGGTGAGTGTGTGTGCCTGCATAGATAGTGCATTGAGAGTGGATGTAAGAGAAGGTGTATGAGTGAGTGACTGGTGGATGAATGAGTAGGAATGTGATAGTGTGTGTTTGAATGTCCTGGGTGAGTGGGTGTGTGTGTGCCTGTGTAGAGGATGCAGTGAGAGGTGGAAGAGAAGGTGTATGAGTGAGTAACTGGTAGGTGAATGACTATGAATGTGATAGTGTGTGTTTAAAAGTTCCTTGTATGCCTTTGTGGAGAATGCAGTGTGAGTGGACACGAGAGAAGGTGTATGAGTGAGTGACGGGTGGGTCAATGAGTAAGAATGTGAATGTAAAAGTGTGTTTTTGTTCTGGATGGGTGGATGCACTATTAAGTTGCACTAATAAAAACCTATGAAATTTGGTGAAAAAATGTTGTTAAAGGGACGTTATGGTTACAAGTAAAACTACAAACCCCAGAAATGTGCTTATTATGGTAAGCTAAGCAACCATTACTCGTGCCACCACCGTGCACTGCTAAGACTGACACATCAGTGATGAAATCACACATCTAGACCACTTGTTTTTGTTCACTGACATATCTAGGCTAGGTCTTTTTGTTCACTAACAGTAAAAATACGAAAATTGAAAAGGTGCTATATATCTAGACGTTAACCTTGTTATATGTTATGTTCTTAAAGTACTTTCCTTAGGGTTTGGTCTCAGCTCATGGTGCACATAGGGTGGAATAAGAAGGCCTCAAACACACAATTCATTTCTATACATGAAGATGAACTTTAATGTTATTGACATTTTCTGGTAATGTTGTTTCTTTCTTCCTTATGTGCCTCTGATTTGTATGCATTGTGGGTCTTCATATGTATTGTTTGTACTAACACAGGTGTGTAGTAAGTCTTGATTTGTTAGCTATGTATTCCATGTTTAACATTACTCAAATCTCTGATGAGGTAGCATTCATTATTTTAATATCCAAATTACCAGATTAAACATTGTACTTCTATGATGCATGCAGCAGCCATTACCTATGTGTATGTATGATTAGGTTCATGTATTAACAACAACACTCCAATATAAGTTAAGGTGAGTACATTTTTTAATGCATTAAGTAGTTCATGATAGGTCTCCTGATCACACCTGACATCTTATTACCAACATTATAAACACAACACCTTGTAGGGAATTGTTATCAAAATTAATTTCATATGTCATGTTATCAGTGATGTCATCAATGACATTTGTGATGTCACCTTTGATGTCCTGTGTGTTAGTCTTAGCAGTGCACAGTGGTGGCACGAGTTATGATTGATTAGCTTAGCAAAACTGGAACATGTCTATGTTTTTTTCATTGAATTTCATAGGTTTGATTAGTGCAATTTAACCATTACGTTCCCTTAACAAAGATTTTACACTACATTTTATAGGTTTTTATTAGAGCAACTTAACCATAACGTCCCTTTAAAAATGTTTTTTCACTGAATTTCATAGGTTTTTATTAGTGCAACATAACCATAATGTCGCTTTAACAATGTTTTTTCACTAAATTTCATGGATTTTTACCAGTGTGCCCTAATTTGCTACACCTTATACTCACCCCCAATATAGCATCATTTTTTAGCAAATCTAGAAAGTTTTACCTTAGAACTGTGCCAATCCCCACCTTAAAGCAACATCTTTAACACTTCTATGAACTTTCAGCAACTTTTTGCAGCATTTTTTTGTTTGCCAAAATTTGCGAATGTCTGAAGTCATCGGAGACTTTCCGGACAGTGTCACGTGACCATGTGCATGCATTGTGATGACATGTTGGCAAACGGGTCCGTGCTTCACGAAGAGTTCCTAGACTTATTCTTATTGATTTTCCATCTGCAATCCAGTAGAGAACACATGCGTGGAAGAATATTAGCACAACTGCTATTTGCTTCAGAAATGGCATCAGCCATGGCCCTTCCTCCTCCCCATGAGCCACCGCCACCACCATCTGCAGGGCCTAGACAACAGAAAAAGCGCAATGAGGTAGAAAACAATCAAGCAGACCAGGAAGATGAGACAGAGGAAATGCTTACCTCCAGCACCCAGAGAAAATCATGGGTGTGGTGGTTCTTTACCACCATTGGGGGTGTCCCGAAAGCTAAGGCTACCAAGGTCAAATGCACTGAGTACATTGTACATTGTACTCAGTTGCGGATTACCTGGACAGTACTCCTACGGGACCACCTCCATGCACCACCACACCAAATCCAACCCCGGGGATGCTCTGAGAAAGGTTGTTCCTTTCTCAGGAAATAGTTGGCTGTCTTCCTTTAACTCATCTTGCTCAATCAATTTTGCCACCACACAGACTACTCCTGTGGGGCACAAAATCCCACCAGCTACATTGTAAGCCATAAAAGAGGCTGTTGATCCATATCTTTGTAAGACAACAGTACTCTGTATATACTGCAACCCATCACTCTGCAGGGGGGAGAAGTTTCAAAGTGCTTTCGAGGCTGTAGTTAATGAGCATGAGAAACACTGCCCCCTACCTTACATTTAATGCACACACCAACAGCCACTGAAGAATGTTCTAGAAATCTTTTCCATGGGCATTTCCCTTGCTTATACAAAGGAATGGTACACACTGCTGCTATAAATGCACATATCTATTGTACAGTAAGAGAAGTGCATGCATGGAAAGGGGAGTAGGGATTGCCAAGTGTTGATAAGAGCTCAGAAGGAAAGTGCCAAGAGATGCCAAGACTAGAAGGCCACTGGCTAACTGCTGGGGCAGAGAAGTCCCAAGGGTAGGGTACATAGCCACGAGGTGGTAGACCAGCAAGAGCAGTACTGAAGGGGGGTGGTGTACTGGTGTCAACTAGATATAGGGCGTGGAGCCTGTCAGATTCATGAGGGACCAGGCCACCAGTCTCATTGGCAGTGGTATGAGTTAGCAGAAAAGGGATTAAGTATAACATAAAAAGGAAAGCAGGGTTTTTAAAAGTTTCCAAAACGTAAGGAAGTCCAACTGAGGTATAAGTGGAGCAGGAAGGCTGTTCCAAAGAGAGGCACCAACCAAATAGAGAGACATGCCTCCCACTCTTTGTTTCAAAAAGCGTTTGACGAGCAGAGAATAGAGTTACAAGGGCAGAGGGCTCTAGCAGGGCAGTATTGATGGAGACAAAGTTGGACATATTGTAGTCCCGGATGCCAGAAAGCCTTGTCAATGATACAGAGGATTTTGAATTTCATTCTTGCAACCATCAGGAGCCAATTTACACATTTTAAGGCTGCAGCGATATGATCCCTGGACTTGAGGCCAAGGATAAGTCTTCCAGTCCTATTTTACAATAGCCAAATGGGGCGTAGACAAAAAAAGGGGGAGGTTTAGGAAGAGGCTTTTGCAGTACTCCAGCCTACAGAGGACCAGGGCTCAGGGACATTGAGCTTCTGGAGGAATGTGAGGAACAGTTGAATGCTTATAAGGAGGTCAAGCTGAAAGTGGACTTTCTTTACAAGCTCCAAAATGTAGGACCAAACGAGAGAAAGAACTTAAATATCACCCCAAGGTTTTTGACCTTACAGGATGGTGAGAGTAGAGGGTTCAAAAAGGAGGCCAGAGGGTAGTAAAAAACAGGGCTCAAGTGTCACAATAAGAAAGATCTCGGTCCTGCTGGCATTGAGACATAGATTCTTAGCTGCACACAATGCCTCAATGGCGGTCAAACACTCAGGGATAAAAAACAAGAAGAAAAAATGTGTTGTTGGACGTTTAAGGAGAGCTGTGTGTCATTAACATAACACTGGAAATGAGAAAAGAAGAAGGACATCAGTTAGCCCAAGGGAGGAAATATATATTGACGAGCTGCAATCGTAGAATAGAACCCTAGGGTACTTTGCAGATAGACAGTGAGGTCATGGAGTACAAACGGCGCATTTGCAGCTGGGGAGGGCGGTTAGTGAAGAAAACAAGTCAACCAGTCAAGTGCCCGGTCCACGATGCTAAAGGTATCATATAACTGTTTAATGAGGATACAATGGTTGGCCACGTAAAAAACAGGAGACAACAAGGAGTACTATCCTCAATTGTACTACAAACATAAATACCATATACACTTAACTTACATAATTCCACCATATTACAAATAGTGTATACTCCCCCTACAGTACCTATAATTCGTATACACATATTACTATAGTGTGTGTGGCCAATGGCCACAACCACCACAATATAATTAAACCATATAGCAAGTACGTATAATACACCTTCAAATAACAAAACTCACTCAGAACCCCTTGCCATCCAAATGATGTCCGCGGACACCAAAATTGACTGTGGATTCAGTGGCATCTGCAAACCCTTGTTTCACCTAGAAAAACAGCTCCATATCAACTTTATTCCATTACCCCACCCTTTCCAGTCCCACGTTCAGCCACCAAATAACCCCTAATGTATTTACCATACTGTTTGTGTTCACAGCATTGTCTGCCGAGAACCGCAGGCTCTGCAGACTCGGCAGCACCTGCACGCCCTTTTTCACCTATGAAAACAGCTCCATATCATCTTTATTCCACTCCCCCACCCTTTCCAGGCCCTCTTTCGGCCACCAAATAACCCCAAATGTGTTTTCCAGACTTATGTTTTTCCGACCTTTTTCCCACAGCACTATCCACAAACAACGGCCACTATCTGAGGATCCAACATGGCGTCTATTAAAAAAATATGACACACCTTACATTTTTGAGCATCCAATCAGTGGGCAGGTATGATGTCCACGGACATCACGCCACACCCTGATAGGTCCAGGCGTGTCTGCAGACCCTGAATCTGAAAGTGAGTCTGTGGACCCACACAGATATCACTAATTTATTCGTACCTACTTTTTGGCCGTTTTAAAATAAACTACTGGACAGATTTACACAAAATTTACAAAAGCACACTTTAGGGACCAAGCCACGCTCCTGGCATAAACTTGGTGAAAATCCATCCAGCAGTTTGGGCTCTAGGTGCAAGCAAAATAAATATCAATAGCATCTATTAGGATTTCCACACATTTTGGGACCCCCTCTATAATTTTTCCCCCCTGAATAAAACCGCACCAAACTTTGCAGACCATTCTGAAGGGTCCAAATACTTTTTTGGCAAGGTTTTTTGAGGATTCGTCTAGGCGCGGCAAAGTTATAAGCCGCCCTAAAAGTGCTCTTTATAGGAGTTGAGCAACTTAATTGTTAGTCCAGAAACGACCATATAGTATGTATAATACGTATGCTATGTTGGCTAGAAACCAATCGCATCATATACCATACATCACTAGCATTGGATAGGTTGACGTATTGAGAATAACCAGAGGGCATCCATTTTGTGAAGTATCCGCCATTTGCTTTTTCTTTTTTCTGTAAAACCGCTTTGCAAAATGTATTCTATACTTCGAGCTCATGCATGGCGCGAGGCCACAGCCTGAATGCTGAAAGACCAACACAGACAAGAATGTCAGATGATACAGAAATACATTGTTTTCCTCCCTCATGACGTCTTTGGAGGCAAGCAGAAACTGCATCTAATCAGCGTCCCAGGTGCCGGCCTGTCTTGCAAACTCTGTAGTGGTAGGCAGTTAAAACATGAATTATATTCTTTCTAGCGGTACCCCTCCGCGGAGAATGTTATTTTGTGCCTCAGAATTGTCTGACCCTTGGTACATGAATAGAAACGCAAAGATAATGTGCTAAAGAATGTCTCTCTCCTACGAACATGATAGCCTTGCTGTACTAAGAGCTCTGTGTTCTCCATAACAAAGAACTGTCTCTGCTACTGTTGATAGAATAAGTATATTTTGACTGAATAAGGACTTGTCATAACGTGTCATAATTGTCATGATTGTCAATCATCGAACCTTAGCCTAAAAGATACATTATGGGTGGTATGAATTGCTTTCCAAAAGATTGCATGTTCTTTATAAATATTGCTGCATGAGTGTTGCTCACTCTCTTGCATCTCACGAGGTCTGGGTACACACGTTGCGAGACGTTAGACCCCCAGTCGGCCGACTGAGAATACTTTGAAATAAACCAGACTTGTTTGGAAAAGCGAACCTTGTGTCTGTCGTGTCACTAGCATATGGTGATTGTGCCTTAGTTTCCATATGAGGGGTCTTTACGGCCTCGTATAATCATAACTACAGGGCCGCTACCGCAGACCCTGTAATAATAACTCTGATAAATAGAGATACAGTGGTATTTGATATGTTGGTTGTAATCATTAACAGACATTCTTCTCATTATAAAACAAAAGGTTGACTTCCCCCTCAAATATTAGACCCGAAGAACACACCCACCGTGCACACATTTATGTGGGACACTGCGGGTGTTTGAAGGACATGGTCTGCAGTTGAAACTCTTCGTTGACACTCTATTCATGCAGGAGCTTGCAAAAAATATGCTGTGCCCAGAGGTCTGCTGACAGAGAGGCCAGGCAGGTTAAATCATTCATACTACCCACCTAGGAGCGTCAACTGCCCTCCTGGAAGGATCAGGTACTCTGTTTGTATTCATTACAGGTGTGAAGAAGAAGTAATGTTTGTCCTATATGAAATAATACCCCGATCACCTTTACTACTCTGTCTCTGTTGTCTGCAGGATCTGTGGTTCACCATGTTATCAATAGGGATCCACCTGAGGAAGGCCCAGTATTAGGGTGCCTGGGGCACAAACATGTCGGAGCACTGTTCCAAATGGAATTCTTTTGGGTGAAATATGCAAATGGTCATTGATTTTATGAATAAATGATGAAACATGTTGGCATGAAATGTACAAACAGACATTTATTTTATGTATACATTCTGAAAACTGCAAAATCCAATGAAACTGTGTGTGGGTGTACGTGTGAATATTGTATGTCAATATACACAGATTGGTGTTTTTAGCAAGGTGAGATAGCGAAATTGCTTAAAAGCATCAGTGTATGAAAATAAAGAAAAAATGCCACATATCTTTTCCATTGCACACATACATGTTGATTGAGTGACATATGTTGAGATGTAGAACAACGGAGATGCGAGATGTTTAGTTTGTATACTATTATTATTCCTGGGAGATCTATATAGTCTCTCCTAAAAAGACGGTACCTCGTACCTCCCATATGTCCTGGTCACCTTCACCAGTGTATAGAAAGGGACTCGGTAAAGAGTTTCATGACATTTCTTTCTATTAGGTGTCACGCATACCTTTCAAAGTAATGTTTGACAGGTTGTTGTGAATCCAGGTAGTGCATAAAGCCTTTTACTTGACATTCCACAACAGGCACATCATATTTTTGTGGTACATCACATGTATCAACCTGCCGGATATTTTCTCCTACCTTTTCATAGAATTTGGAAGAAGCCCCAGTGGGCTCTCTGAGTAATTAACAACGCATGCTGGTGCTCCTGGCAGAGCGAGAGGATACATGTTTAGTAGTAGCTATTAGTTGGTGCTTAAGCACCACCTCTAAGTCGTAACTATTGCATACGAGTATAGCCAGGGAGTGATGACATATGAGGAGGGACACCTGCCCATGGCCATGCTGATCCATATGGCCACTCCCATCTGCAGCCTGCCACTCCCCACCCAAACGCATCATCCTGCAACCTTTTTCAGATATGCTATCAATCAGTAACATCAAATCTGGCCTGGCACTATTATTTCTAAGTAGTCTGCTGAGGGTTGAGGGCTTAATTGCATTTGTAAACACACTACTGATGTAATACACATGTCTTAGCCAAGTGTGCCTTCAGCCACTTGATTTCTATCTGTTCTTTAAAAACAAGCATTGATAAAGCCATCAGTTTGAGTTTATATATAGGCATTAGATAGGCGTTCACCAGGCACTGCTATCATATATGCATGCAATCACGCCACTTTCCAGCTGTTGCTATGGCCAGGTAATACAAGTATGGCAGTGCAGAGCAAAATGCCTACCCATTGCCTACACAAAAGCAACGACTGTTGACTTTCCCAATGATTGTTGACATCGTCAGCTGAATATACGGCAGGAGGAGAACTTTCCCTCCTTCCGTAGACTGCTGACAACTGCTTTGTTCAACTAAACCATGCTTGTCTTTGTTTACAGAATAACCTCTATTTCTTCTGTCTTGACTTTGATGTTTTTGTCCTGTCTCTATGGGCCCCCTGATGCCTGGTTTGCACGGAATAAAACCACATGACTAAACAGAAGGGCCTGAACAAATTGTGTTTGAAAATAAAGGTCACATAAAAAAGGGTGTGAGAGTAGAAGAATGCACAAGCATTTGTGTACATATATAACGGCAGGGGTGAAAAATGCCCAAACCAGATTGAAATGGTTTTTGGATAGCATACAAACAGTACCTAAAAATGCAGGGTTCATATTTGAAAGGTTGGTAGGATTAAAGCGTGAAAAACAAATAGAGCATAACACCATGGCAACAGTGATGGGAGATTAGTCAGCAGGTTAGGGATGAAGAATGTGTTCTGGGTGCTTACTGTGACCATAACCTATACGGTGGGGGAGGTGGAACTGATAAAAACATGGCCCATGACATTGGCTGGATTTGTTCAATGACTTTCCTTAACAGTGTGATTTGTGCTGAGTACTCCTCTCTGCCAGTTAAGGATTATCAGTAACTGCAAAGCACATTGTTTGGGCTGGCGGGTTCCTTGTTTTACTGCTTTTATGTTTATCTCAAACTAAAGTCCTCTATTGACAGGGGAGCTCAAAGACCTTTTCATGGCTGGAGTTTCCTGCGAGGTGGATTCCAGTGCCTTGTTTAGCAGGAAGTGGGGAAATATATTTTCTTGAAAGCCAATTAGGTGCTTAATATGATCAGTAAGAAACTCACTGTGTACTTTTAGCAAGAACGAGGAAGTCACCTTAGGATTCTTACAGCTGCTTATGCACTACAGCAGGAAGACAAGTGGGCTTCGACTCATGAAATGAGTGGAATCTCGCAGAGTCTTCACCCCAGTGCTCTTTAATGCTTTGGGTCCAATTGAGTGACCCCTGCATTGAGTAATCCTGTAGTTGTAATATGCAGATCATCAATAGAAAGGTCATTGCTAATAAAGCCAACAGGTTTTACCTTGGTATAACTGTACTTTCCTCCAGGGACGGACTACGGCATAAAATTGTCTCTGGCACCAATGTAAAAGTGCCCCACAGTCGCAAATGGTAATTCACTCCTTTTGTGATAGGGCGTTTAAGTAGTACCAAATGGCAAGCTTTTTGGAAAAAAATTGTTGCAATTGTCCATTTTAAATGATATTTGTCCAAGAACACTATTCAAAACTCCTAGCTGCATAGTGAGGTAGCTCAAACAAGCCCACTTCAACCAAATAAAACGGGCCCACAATAGCATGTTGGGCCAGCAATTCGGGATTGCCCAATTGCCTGATAGGCCAGCCTGAACCTGCTTTTTCTGTGATAAATTAAGACAGTTACGGGGTATAAAGAAAGGGACACAGGGTACATCTGCGGGGGTTGTTATGATATGATAGGTTATTTATGCTTAATACCTGGAGATTGACACCCGTGTTGCTTTTGACCTATCCTCCTGTGTGATCTTACCTCATGGACCTCCTACACCATTTCTTGTTGCTTCTCAGCAACCCCAGCTTGGGCAAGCAGTGTGTGAACCTGGTGATGAAAAATGTATTGCATGCAGCAGAAAGAGGCGAGAGGAGCCCCTGGGTTCCGGGGCTCCTCTCGCCTCTCCAGACCGCCGGTCCAGACCGCCGGTTACTTGGCAATCAGGGTCTGGCCAGAGTCACCACAAATGTTCCTCTCCATATACTGCATTGCCTTCCTGATGCTCCAGGAACCCCGAACCCAAGAAGTCTGAAAGTAATATCATTGTGTGGAAAGGTAAGATTTAAAAATAAAGTGTGTGCATGGTTAGACTGTTATCGAATGTGTGTGTGTCTGCCTGTGTCTTCACAACAGATTTTGAAAGAGTGTGCTTGCAGATGAGAATGTGAGACCTGCGTCTGAGTGAGGGAATGCAATGTGTGTACGTTTGTGTGTTTCTTTAACACCAAAACCAGCACGTTGCCTTTGACCTCTCCTCCAGAGGCTGTGGGAGCATTATACATTTGCTTTCTTTAGTGGCATGCTGGCATATTTTATGGACCAAGCCATCAGGAATCTGTGCTTCACAGTGCGCTGCTAGCATATATTGTAGGCACCATTTTGAAAGTGTTTGCCACTGAAAATACAGGCACAGGCACCATGTAAGCATTTTACAGGGACATGCTGGCATACATTTTGAGCTAGGCATCATCAACATGTACTTTACAATGGTATGCAGGCATATATTGTGGGTAACATTGTGAAAGTGTTTTTCATCGGGAATTTTGCCTCTGTTTGGTCACAGCATCAAGAACATGTTTTTTCAGGGCTGCACTGGCATATATTGTCAACTTGTGCTTTACAGTGACAATTCTATCAAAGGTTGCAGACACCATTAAGAAAAAACATGTTTTACAGTAGTAATGCAGGTGTATATTGTGGGCACAGGCATTGTGTTATGCTTCCGGACAAATTGTACATTTTATGTCTTTGTGCACAGATTTATTCAAAAATGGTACTGTAAAATGTCCCATTTCAACCCATGATTGAAATATTTTCCATGTGTAAATCTGAATATAACCTGTCCATTCTTCTGGGTATCATTCACTGTGCTCAGGCACTCACACTTTCTAAGGGGAAATAGTAGTACAGCTCCCAAAAAAAGAACCCCGTGGCTCCTCTAACCTTGCATTGATTATAATGGAGGTCTCCCCACAAGCACCCCATTCCCCTGGTACCAAAAGCTATCTTTACCATGCTGGAGCAGTGTAGAAGGGAAGGGGCACTGGAAGTCTACATGGGAAAAAGTACAGGAGAGAGCCCTGAGGTGGGAGAACTGGGCATAAGAGGACAAATGGACGCCCCCGGATCCCCTTCTTAGCAGGCATATGATAAAGGGTGTTCCATCCATAGCAATTGGTGCAAGTAACCAAGTTTCTTGTAGCAGAAAAAAATATTTTTTATCAATTAGTGGCAAAGATCCCTCAGTAGTCAATAAGTGAATAAACCCTCGAGTGTTCCAACTCAACAGGGAAGAAGCTCAGGGCTTCTACAAAACCATCAGTAAAGAATCTGCCAGCCACTTCAGTGTATTTTGAATATCACACATCTGGACTTTGTCCCCTTTGATAAGTTTCGGTTTAGATAGCCTTTTACTACCCAATATCTTAGGGTGACTCGGGAGATCCTGATCTTCTTCATCCCTAGCAACGTCCACCTCCCCAACTTGCGTTAGACTGTTTTTGTGAATGCGAATCAGTTGGACTATGGCCAGCACACTACAGTGCAAAGCGGGCACATTCAGATTGCATACCTTGAGCGGTTCCACAAAAGAAAAGTCTTACAAGCGAATCACTCGTAGCTGAGGTATTAAATGCAATTTCGTTAGAACCTCGCTTCTGGTCAGCCATTTGTCCCTTTTTTCTGATTCAAGTTTTTGATTGCACACATTTTGTCTACTGAGCAGGTATTGCAGGTATTATCTTCATCCCTTTCCCTCTGGAAAGTATCATCCAAGGCCCTCCTTTTATGCTTCCTCTGGGGAGTGGAATATTTGTTACTTTCACTATTAGTGTAAACGAGGAGTCTGATTCTTGATCATTACTACTCAAATAGGTGCTCTCATTAGATTGTTCTGGAAGAATCCAGCTGGTCAGCGTCCCTGCTGTTTTAGCCTGGTTCTTCTTGGCCTTCTGGGCTCTTTTCCTCACTCTTTTAGATTTTTTCACAGGTACTTGCCTGGCTGACAATGGGGATGCTATGACTGGTACTGTTTTGTCAGTGGGACGTCTAGCCATCCGTCACTGCTTTCTAGAGTAAAAGATGCCCGAGTCTTCAGTAGGTGCTGACTTGGTTTCATTATTGGTTAACAAGGCATCCACCCCTGTTCCGAGACTGGGGAATCATTTCCACAATCTCAGGTTCTTGTTCCATAGTCAGATCTGGTAGGCCCAATTGCAAGACTGTGTTAACGTGTATCCTTCCACACAATTTCAACAATATCTTTAATGCAAATTGCACAGCTGTCATAGATGCTTGCAGCTCAGCGATTGAATTTGGGTTCACAAGAGATGACTCACTGGGCCTGGTGTCATCTAAGTGTCCTGTACCTTCCAGATCGATGCACATGTTAGGTGAAGCCGACAGCCGCCCAGTCGCAGGAGTTGGTCATATGTTACTAGTCAGGTTTGAGGGATGTTCCTCTGAATGAGAAGCCGCCTGACTATTAGCCTCTAATTGTTCCTGCCCTTCTGTCAGATCTGGTAGTGTGAGATTCTCTACACACAGAACCTGGGCTTTTACTTTAATGGTGCATTCCTTATCAGGGATGGCTTCCTTTCCTGTAGATGCCATAGACTTTTGAATAGAAAGGCATAAATCCAATAAGGAGTTATTATCAATATCTACATAATTGGAAGCAACTGAACTCTCAGTCTCATTCACATTGGATACAGTAGTTTCTCCCTCTTGAATATGGTCATTGTCAGTAACTTTTGGAATAGTTTTTTGAAAGAGGGCTGGAATAGTCCCTTTTCCCGCCAGGCCGCCAGCAGACTCCTCTGGGAGTATCTATTGTACCCTACACAGGAGAGGGGGGCCTGCTTTTTTCAACCTTTCACTTTTATATGTTCACAGGGCAGCGGATGGAGGTCCAGTCACCCCTAATTCACAGGGAACACCCACGCGACCCCTGTTTTTATTAATTTCTTTTTGATTTGTTAATCCTATTCCTCCATTCAACTTCCCCACACAGGTTTATGGTCAGTTCCAGCCTAACCTGCTCCAATAGTCATTGCAAAGGGATCCACAATAGCTTTACTGTGTTATGTTGACCAGGTACCACTGGCTTTATCCATGTACTGCTAACATTGATTCAGGTCAAGGATGTCAATTCATCAAAATGCCAGTGGTAGCCCAAGCGTTCATCCTTGCCTGATGATACCACAGGATGTGCAGTCACATGACCTTTGACTCTGGCGACATCAAAAGAAGTGCCATTGATAGTCTTAAAAAAATAACTAAGCAGCAGACAAATCAGGAATTTTTCTTTACCAACCCTATTTTAACTATGGTGCTGCCTTGATACTCCATGAGATTCAGTGATGATAGGTATACGGAACACCCCCAAGAACCAAGATAAGTCAAGGACATTGCTTTGAAATCTCAAAACAGCCGAATATGGCCAGTGTCAGAGTGGGAGAGGAACACATTACTCCACTCAAGTACAAATCGAGTGTGGCTCTATTTACATCATGAGACAGTTGATTAGAGATCAATACAAGGACAACAAAAGGTGATCAAAGGAAATGGGATAGCATGAACAACTGTATGAGGGACAAGATCTCTCGCAAGGAAGGAACATGATCATAAATTGGGAGCAAGGTGGCAAACTGCTAAATCTAGTTTTGGGCACTCCTCAACAAAGGGCCACTTACTCTCAGATAGCTTCACCCCAGGCCTGGCTCTCAAGAATGTGCTTAGACAATCTCTTACAGGATCTTTGGGGAAGTTACCTAAAACATAAGAGGGAGTATCTGTGAATACCAGAGTTAGGACAGTGGTATCATGCATAAGCAAAACAGTAAATGCGAGCTTCTAATCTAAGAGGACCTACTGTCCTGGTTAAAATTGCCTTCCCTTTCTAAATAACAGGATCCCAATGTGACCTTGCCTTGCCCTGTTGCCACTTTGAGACCACTCTTGGTCAGTTGCTACTTGTATTGTAGATGGTCCACTGGCCCCGAAATTGTAGACACACCATGCACAGACCTGACAGAATTTCGAATCACCCTGTCCTTAGGGGATAGAAGGAATCCCCTATCCCCCATGTCAAGGTGGCTTTCAGATTGTGCTTTTTCCTCACCAAGGATTTTCCTTTTCCTCTGGTTTCTACTCTTTTTGAGTAAAGCTCACCACAGGCTGTGGTTTCTTCTCTTGCAGATTCAAGCCCACCGCAGGCTCTGGTTTCTTCTATATAATTTTTAGCTTACCACAGGCTCTCGTTTCTCCTCTTCTCCTCTTGGTTCTATGTTGTCCCCAGGGTCTGTGTATGTGTCCTGCAGCAGAATGGCAAAACTACCTCGCAGTTCTGGTGGTCTCTGGCTGCCACCAGGGCTGTTGCTATATCCCTAAGCAGGCTCTGTGCATGGGTCCTCCTTTGTAGGGTCATACAGTGGTCTATTGTGTTCAGTATGCACTTCACCTAATTCCTTTTCTCTCCCTGCCCTCCCTCCCCCTCTCTCGATATATATATATTACAGGGCCTGTGGTAGCAGCCTTGTAGTTATGGTTAGGTTGCTCAACCAATACGAAATGTTTCCCCTCAGATTGATTCTGCAAAGTTTGGTGAGCTTTCGTCCAGGGAGGGGGGGGGGTGGCAAAGTTTAGGGGGTTCCCAAAATATGTGGTTTTCCTCATAGACACAATGGAAAAAATGTTTTGCTCATGCCTACAGCCCAAACCTCTGGAAGGATGTTCACCAAATGTGTGCCAGGAGAGACAGTTTGGTCCCGAAAGTGTGCTTTTGTTAATTTGGCGTAAATCCATCCAGTATTTTTTTTTCTTAAACGGCCAAAAACAAGGTAAAAAATAATTAGTGATATCTGTGCCTGGTCCACAGACTCACTTCCCTATTCACTCCACAGACACCCCCTGGGCCAATCAGGGTCCTCGTAATGAGGCCCTTTGGTTCATTTTCTGTGGAAAAGAAACAGTATAATTTGTTTAGCAGGATAGCTGAAATGCTTTCATTGCATACAATTTTACATATACATTTATTGTTCGGACCCTCATAAACAGTACATTCTATGTACTATGTTTGGTACAACATTAGTGCATGGTAAACAGTTGTTGTATTCATTTGAATAATCATTGGGAAACAAATCCATAGAGGATTAAACAAAAACTACAATTATGTCAGTGTAAGTGTGATAATATGTCTGTTTGAAGTGTGTTTTTATTAAGGGTATGTTTAAAGATACTTGTTGGCGTATTCAAACTCCATTAGACATTAGAAGACGTTGAGTAGTAACAAGAATTGTGATGGCGTATTTCAGTGTATTGAAATTAAGGGTATTTTTTAAGTAGTTAGATTCCAATTGGTGTATTCTAACTATCTTGACTTTTAAAAGTACAATTGTAGCATTATGGATGTAGTCAGATACCTGTTGGTGTATTCTAACTGTTTATTGTGCTACAGTTATGTTGAAGGAATATTAAGTAGGCATTTCTTATATTTGCTGGTAACCTATGTTTTGGAGTAATGGAGGTGTTGTTTCATTCAAATCAACTACTTATTTGGTTTTTGACATATGCAGTGCATATGTGGCACCAGTGTGGTATATTATACCTACTGTTTTGAGGTTGTTCTTGCCAAGAGATACTTGGCTGTGTGTGAATCTAGAAAACTTACAGTTATTCTTGATACCATCTGCATTGTACCTAAGAAACATTAGTATGACATATTGGCTATGTGAGTTGATTTGCATCCTGAATCGATTGTCTGAATTGCAAAAATTGCATCTTTTGCCATGATTTGCATTCTGCAGACGCTGGTGAAATGGAATTGATTCACAAGTTGTGTGGATAAATATAAAAATCATTCATTATGGATGTGCTCTTACGAAACATGTTTGCAGAGAGTGCATTTATGTTTCCACGTGTGTGAAATCTGGAAGATTTTATTTATAGGGATGTTTTTGGTTTCCAGCACTTATTATAAGTACATTAGGAATTATTAAGGATCGTCTTCTGTGTTTATGGTAAATGTTACCATTCCTGCACAGTAGTCCAATTCTTGGCTTATACCTGAGACACTGTCAGTGCTGTTAGGATTATTTGTGGCAGTTCTATGAAGGACAAGCATTTGCAAACACAACTGGTCAGAGTTCTTTAAGTAAATGTTGTGAACAATTGGGGGCAATCGGAAGATTGATTGTTACATTTGCATAGCAATTTACTCCAGTTGTGTTGCTGAATTTAAATCGACCAGAGAGTTGTGTGTCTGCATCGTTTGATGGGCCTGCAGATCTTTTTGTAGAAGAGATATTTGTCTCTATCTTTTCTGATGGACATGCAGTTGAGTTTGTAGTAGACAGTTTTGTGGTTGTATAATTTGATGAGCAAGGAGATGCTTGTTGTTTTTTTAGCGGTATTGTTGGAAGATCTGTTGTAGATTCTGTTTGCACTAGTTTTATTTTTAAAGGTGTTATTCTTTGAGGTACAGGGTACATAGCAAGATGAGAGGTGTACAGTGCACATAGCCTGTTGTATTCTAGGATGCAAGGAGTGTCAGCGTTGACTTTGTTTGCATCAAAATGCACTAGGAAATGACCATTGAGTGTACGCAGATGTGAAATTGCTACATAACTCATACCGTCCTTAAAGACTGTGCTGCCAATGTCAATCAATGCATGACCTAGGGTTAGACCTTGCAGTTTGTGAATAGTGACAAAATATGCAAGAGATAGAGAAACTTGTTCTCTGCATACGTACATGTCTTTGAAAAGAAGGAACATGCTATTGTGTGGCCAATTTTCTTTACTTCTGCAACTTTGTCAATGTGGATGTTGACAAACTGAATGTTGTTGTCATGTGGATATGTTTGGAAGCCAACAACTGTAGCAATTGCTCCATTAACTAAACCTGTTTCTACATTGAGATTACGTTTTGCAAATACTCTGCTGTTTAAGCACAAAGTTAATATCTTCCTCAATCCAGCTGTGCTGGAGATAGATTTTTCTAAGCTATTTACTCATGCTGTTGCTTTTGACACATAGGAAGTGCCATGCTGTGTAATTCTAGTGTGTCTGTGGAGCTGATATGCAGTGTGGGTTGCATTTCTTTTTTTAACATTTTCCCGTTGAATTGAGTACAGCTTGCAATGGTTTGCATTAAGGACATGCATTTAGAGTTAATTTTTCCATGACATCAGGAGCAGATGTGTTTCGCCCACATAGCTCATGAATTAGCCTAGTATATAAGATGGATTTTGCATCGTTTGTATGCAGACCAGTTCTAATGCTTTTTAAATTGTTAGCATAGGTGAGGTCTGCAGACTGACAAATGTTTTGAGTCAGTTCTCTGTACTGAAAATGTTGCCAGAGATTCACATTTCCAATGCTGCAGATAGTGTTGCAGCATTGTTTGTGTCCTAATGTTTTGAAAATAGGTTGACCTTTTACTGGTGTTAACTGTAGGAGGTCTTTGTAAACAATAACATGTTTTCCTCCAAACAGTTCTTCGTAGTCAGTTTTTAGGATTTCTGGCATTCTGAGGTGAAGTAAAGCCATTATGAGGTAAGAACCATGCTTACCTCATCTATTAGGAGCATTTTGATTTGTTTCGGAATTCTGCATACTTCAGTAGCAGCCACTGCCGATAATGTGTATTATTCAAATTTATTTTGGTGTTCTGCTGGAAGGAGGAGTAGTTGGTGTAAAGTTACACCTCCTATGTTGTAGGCAGCTAAACCTGTGGGGGCTGTACAACAGCCGAAAGGTTGTTGTTTGTTAAGGTTTGTAGACATTTGCTAATTATTTTAATTAAGGGTGTTTACCAGAACCAGCTTTACCACTTACATACAGGAGCCAAGGATTAAAATGTTTAAAGCTACACATTTTAGTTTTATGTTTAAAACCATGTTCAATTTATTTAGTAACTTCTGGATAAATGGTGAGTTTTTCATCATTTAGCTGTGATTTGATCACTGCCAAGTCTTTTTCAAATTGTTTATACTGACACATGGGGCCTCATTCCGAGGTTGGTGGTAGTCATGGCACTATTTGCACCATGACTGGAACCAATAACGGGTCCGGCACCGGTCTAGTTCAATGGAGACTTACCGGTGTAGTCTGACATTTGCGGGACTGGTAAGTCCCCATTGAAAATGCCATTCCCCTTTCCCACTTGAGCCCCCATAGGGCTCAATGGGAATGGGGAGGATGCAAATAACAGGCTGGCGTATGTCAAGCCTGTTATTTGCACCCTGGTCCCTTAACGGGTCCCGTCCACAATGCCTGGTCAGACCAGGCGTTAAAGGAGGAACCCGCTAAGGGACCTCGTAGTAGGGCGGTAAGGGATTACCAGCACCAGTCTCCTTACCGGTGCCCGGTATCCCTTACCGTCCAACTTGGAATGAGGCCCATGGTATTTTTTTACCCCAGTCATGGCTATTTCTGCTTTATTTAGAATGAGTGGTTCTCCAAGTGGTTCTTGGCCTCCAATAAGGGAAGGTTGACTACCCTCAGCAGTGTCTTCATCTAGTTGAGCTTCAATTTCTTTCTCTTGTTGCCATTCATTGTCCAACATTTCTTTGTATTGTTTGACGTCGACATGTGTTATACTGCCTTCATTTGCTTTGAATGCAGTTTCAAAAGATTCATGGTCACCTAATCATTCTTCTTCTTTTCTCCAAGGTTTTAAAAAGTTATAATAAGGCCATGTAATATAGTTCTCTATGTTGTATTGATATAAATAATAACTTTATATGTTTAATTAGGCTTCCTTCACATGGTGAGATTGAATAGTTACCATTTCTCTCATCTAGTGTGACATTGCTTTTGTAGGAGTAGTTTTGGGATATGTCGTACAAGCACATGCTCTCCAAACCAGTACTTCTGTTTGGATAGTATGTGTCAATTAAATTGTTTAAAAAAAATGTCCTGGCTGTTGGGATCATTTGCGGCAATTGTTTCTATCTCTGTGGTAATATTTCAGTACTCTTTTTGGGATGAAGCTGGACCAATGTTTAGCCAAACAATGTGTAGAGATTTGCCATATAAGGCTGTACCTGTTAAATGGTCTGCAACTTCATAGCACCACGTTCTCCACGGGAGAGCATTTTTATACCAAAGCTATACAATTTATGTGATAGTGTTTTGTCAGATGATATGTTATCCCAGAGGTCTTTTAATTCTGTTTTCTTAGCTTTTGGTGAGAAAGACGGTGACATATCTTGCAACTGCAGTGGAATGTCTGATTATCTGAAGTGTATTGTATGTCTACGTTTGCATTCCACAAGAGGGCAATTAATGCTTCGTAATCATTGATGTAATTGGATGCTTTGTCCCTTTTAAAGTTGTGAGTGTTTTTAGGGGATTTGCCTTTTACTCCAGGTCTAACAGAAGACATCAAGCTATTTACTTGTCCTTTTATGCAAACAGTTCTAGGGAAGCCAAAGCAACATTTGGTATAGTATTAACCTTTGTATTTATATGTACGTCGGCAGTATTTGCCACACTTAAGTTTTTGAAGCGTAAGATTTGTGTACATAGGTCACTATCTGTGGTTTCTTAAGGGCTGTTGCAGGTAATGTATTTTTCAATAAACTTTAAAACAGTGGCCTCACTGTCAAGGCCAGATTTGGGGGCATATTTTATCCACCAAAGCATTTGCATGTGTGGTGCTTCTCTGGATTGATTTTGTTATCTCCAAAAGAAGTGTTGCACTTCTCCAAGCGGAGGGGTATTTTTATTGCAGATAAAGTGCAGCAATGTAATGAGAAATAGTGAAACTACCTTGATGCATTGGCAGGGTCAAGTGAACTGAGTTATACTGGTGTTTTTATATCTATTCTCACTTTATTTTGGTTTGCAGTGAGTAAGAAGTCGTGCAAGTCATCCCATGATACTCTGCACAACTTAAAGTAACAAAGCATGTGAGTGGGATTCGGTTCCTTAGCATACAACTTACATCAGCGTGACGTTGGAACCAGTATTCTTTTGTGCCATGCATGTTTGCCAAGAGATTAGTGATACTTGACTGCAACACCACTTCTTTGTCTTTTATCATTTGAAGCAGTTAGGTAGCAGACATGTTTAATAAATTACATCCTGATTTTAATGAGTGTGCAACTCCATAACATGGAGTTGCTAGTTCACTTTCAAACAGGAGGTGAAAAATGTATTATACATTTTGTCTGAATCTGAAGTCTTAAGAATACATTCGTAAAGAGCAATATTCTGATGCACTAATTTCTGTGGAACTTTCATCATGTCTTCTTCCTTTTCCTGTAGAAAAGAGTCGAGGAAAAGAACATGCTGCTTCACTTTCTTCCCATATGCTCATTGGGGATCCTTTGGCTTCACACCTTTGATATGTTTCTAATGCATCGTCAATGGTGTCTTTTGAGTGTAGTGGGTGAATTTTATACTGGTCTAAATTGTTGGCTGCAGTAACAGGATCCACATGTTCAAATTGGCCAGTTTCTGGTGAATCTTGAATTAATTGGTTGGTTTCTCTTAATTTTCCCTCTATGTTTATTTGTTTGTAGTATTCATTGTTTTCTTTTAGATATTTTAGAGCTTGTCCAACTCTGTTTAAGTTGACTAGTTGTTGCCAAATTATTTGGTCTTTTGTTGGTGCACCATTTGCTAGTACAATCAAAGATAGATCTATTGGTTGTTGTATTCCTAGTGTTTCTACATTTTCTTTCAGATTTAATGACAAATATGCTACTTGCCATGGATGCCCTTTAGTAACTCGGATGTAGGTAATTTGGCTGATTTCGGTTGAAGGCGTATTATAGCTTGAAATGGGTGTACTGTTTGGAATATAATGGTCTCAAACAAGTAGATTTGTTGGAGAGCTTTTGGAATGGGAGTATTTCTAAGTTGTTAGTGATAGCCTGTGATAGCATTTGGTTATTGTCAAGCTTTGTGTTGCATTACATGCAAATTATTGAGGGCTGTAGGGTATTTTGTGGAGATTTGGGGCCTGACGGTATTTTATTACCGCCGAGAAATAACTTAGCAATAATCACTCTTTGTATTCAGATTTGGCCATGTGCAACAATAATACAATGGACATGCATTATTTCAGCACCCAGACCTGCATATTTGGTATACGTGGTTGGTGGTATTTTGGTGAGCATAATTCCCTTGTTTTATTTGTGGCCCCAATGTCCAGAATCCCTTATCTTCGCTTAGATTTTTCGTGTGATCACTAGAGAGACCTCAGACCTGCATTCTAGGGAAACCACAATTTCCAGGGATAGTGTTGGTGCGCCACCATGGGCAAACTCACTGACTTATTTACGACAGAGAGCTATATGTGGTAGTCTTGTGGTAATTTCCACTACCTTATATACGGTAGGGAGCTATGTTCAGAGAGTCTCTCTTCCCGTTGGCTCATGTACCTCCAACAAGTTATACTACAGTCACTCACAATTATTCATACTGATTCTGACATACACACATCTGTCTTAAAATGACCATTGCACTGTTTAAAAATCTCCCCACATCATTGGCATTGTAATGGTAAATAGAAAATAAACCACCCGTCTGTTTTTCAAATATTTTCTGTATTATAAAATTTGCATTTAGACATGATCTCATTCTTTACAGCAATAAAAGTGAACAATCAAAGCATTTTCAATGACACACTGCAATTATAGTGGCGGAGAACAGAACTTAAATTGCAACATTAGCACTTGATTAAGACACGCACGGGACTTTCATTTTTCTACACTGACTGCATACTTTCGTGCACACACACAGCTCCCCCAGTTAGGTAATTACCTTATCTGTTTAGAGGATTCTCTCTGTGAATGTGGCTCTCTTGGCTTAACTCCAACGAAAAGGGACGCTTGCCTTCTCAAGCCGGGGTCATTGCCTGGAATTCTCAGCTTTTTCAGATAGGACAGCCTCTGCCAGTGGAAATGTAATTCTTTCAGCTTTCCCCAGTCTCGACTGCAGCAGGACACCCCCACAGCCAGGTCTTCTCCCCAGTAGTGCAGAAAGATGTCTGCCTGTCTTTTTCCCTGCTACTGCCCACTAAAACTTTCCTCTCAGCCCTCTTTATGACGTGTTCCAATGAAATCCATCATCTCTCATCCTCCTACTTTTAAACAATAGCTTCGCTTATACATTTGCAATTGTTGCAAATCTGACTTCCTTCCTCCTGCAGTTACTGTGCACAACAACACGGATAATCATGCAGAGAAGAGAGGAAAAATCTGCACACTCATTTAACTGGTTTTCAAAATATGCCTAATTCTGCAGTAGAGAACACATTTTATTAGTGAGTTATAATAAAATAAGGTTTTATTAGTCAGGTTAATGGTTAATATGTTAGCTGTTAATTTTCAAATGTGTCTCTAGCAATATAGGCATTTCAGGTGAAAAATAGTGTGCATATTTTTAAATGAACACGTGTGCTTTTAACTGTAAAAATAGCTTTGCATCTTATATGTTAAAATCGTTTTTTGACTGAATAGTCTGTCTTTCCTTGTTAATCTGCTAACCCATATAGCAATGCACCGCACCCTTGTGGTGGTGCTGCAAAAAAAAAAATGCTACTTGTGCAGTAGTGCTGTAATGCTACTTGTGCAGTAGTGCTGTAATGCTACTTGTGCAGTAGTGCTGTACTCTGTGCTGTAACATGCCAAATATCCTTACATATACCCTCCTTTTGTTTTTAGAACTTGGCTATAATCCAAGCCAATTCCTAAAAACAACTTGTTCTATTTTTTTTTTTACAATATAGCAATCCAACAAAATGAATATTCATGTGCATCAATGAAAATTTGCAATTAACATTTCATCTGAGTCCATCAGTTCATAAAATGTTCCACATTTGCCTTCTCAGTGGAAGTGGCATTACTTTAAGTTTAAATTTTCCAAGTCAATTAAAAACAATGAAATAAAACAACTAACTAAAACAAATAAGTAATATAACAAGTTAAAATAAATAATTAAAATAATAAATACGTGGAACTTCATATGCCGGAACTTTTGCTTTGTCTCTTTTGGTATGTCCCGGCCAGCGATGTTATTCGGTTCATTCGAGTACTCTTTCATCTTGGCAATCTTGAATCCACAGTAGTCATCTCTTTTGGCATTCCGGTTATTTTGTCTTCACCTCCACCTGGAGGCAGGCATCTTTTGGTCTTCATCCAGGGGACTCCAGGACTCCATCGTCTCCCGTGGCCTCTGATCCCGGAACCTCCGATCAAATAATGTTAATTGTCTAAATCAAAATAGAAAATAAACAGATTAAGTACATAGCACAATACTAACTTCATCCTTTTGCCAAAAATAAAACATGCTTGGTAAAAATACTTCGTTTTTTTTTTTCTTTTTTTCTGAAATTAAACACAAGTTAAAAGAAAACAAACACATATAAAACAGCATTCAATATTTAATACACTTTCTCTCTGCACACCAACCACGAGCTTCCGTTATATGTGCATTTATTTATTTATTTATTTATTTATTTATTTATTTATTTATATTATATATTTTCACATATATTACAGTGTTTATGTGCCATCCTAACAATCAACTTTTTTTTAACTTCTTTGTCACTGCCTCCTGATCACACCCATTTATTTTCTCAAGGGACTCTATCCGTTTCCACATGCTCAAGCTGCCTGATCTCATGTCTGGGATGGCATGGTTTGATTTGATTTACATGGACAAACTGCTCTATTGCTGTTTCACCTTCATTTTTCAAAATTTTATACACTACAGGAGAGACTTTATCTATAATTCGAAATGGCCCCTGCCAGGCTGCCAGAAATTTAGAATTTTTCTGTTTACTTTTTCCAAAATGAAACTTGTACACCTGATCCCCTACATTGTATTCCTTTACTGATGTCTTTTTGTCATAATATGACTTAGCACTGTCAGCAGCTCTTTCCAGATTTCTCTGCACAAAAGCAAATGCATGTTGCAAATGCCTCCTCAGTTCATCAATATATTCATGAACTGTGGATGCACTCACTAGAGTTTGCTCATGTGTTCTGTATAGTAGGTGTTGTGGTAACACCATTTTCCTACCTGTTAAGACCTCATGGGGGCTAACACCTGTTGCTTTGGCAGGAGTCGACCTGATTGCCATCAAAACCAATGGTAAACGCAAATCCCAGCTGGAACCTGCTTCTGCCACAAATTTCTTTAAAATGTCCACAACAGACCTATTGCTTCTTTCAACTGTACCTGAAGACGCCGCCCGATATGCGATATGTAGTTTCCTTTTCACACCTAGTATTTGCCATACCTTACTCATTAGAGTACTTGTGAAATGACTTCCTCTGTCTGACTCAATTCTTTGTGGCAACCCAAACCTTGAGAACACATGGTTCACCAGCAATGTGGCTGCTGTTTGCGCACTACAATCTGGTGCGGGAATGCACTCAATCCACTTTGACATCAAACATACCACACTCAAAATATAGCGGTGTCCCCTGCTCGACCTTTTTAAAGGACCTACATAGTCTATTTGCAAATCTGACCATGGGAGAGTTAGGCCTCTTTTCATCAATGGTGCTCTATGCATTGGTGAAGCAGGTTTAAATTGGGCGCATACTAGACATCCTCTAGTATATAATTCCACATCTTGGGACATATGTGGCCAGTAAGCATAATCTTTTAGTATTTCTAATGTCTTTTGTGAACCTCTATGGCCTGCAGTTATGGCATCGTGTGCATGGTGTAGCATTAGTCCTCTGAATGAAAGGGGTACTACCCACTGTATTTGCCCTGTTATGGACTCTCTAATCATGAGCCCATCCTGTAATCTAATTCGTGTTTTGTTCTTTAATAACACCCTCAACTCTTCTTTTCCCATACAATCATTTTCTGTTAAAGGATTTTTTTCAGGATCTATCAAATGATTATAATAGATTCCCAAAATTTGATCATTCTTTTGTGCCTCAATCAAATCTTGGTCTGGCGTGTCATGACTCCACTGCACCACCGGTTGATCTACCTCCTTTGGTGCTTTAGAACGTGTGACTGCATCAATTTGTATTTCACCCATTAAATAATCAATAGGTAGCAATTCTCCCATCACAGCCCCAATCTTAGCCAGATGGTCTGCCTTATCATTTCCCTCCTTATCCTCTCCTGGTGTTTTTAAATGCCCACGAATTTTTCTCCAGTATATTGTTAAATTATTTTCTGACACCAATTTGTCTATGGCTTGTATCATTTTTCCATGTTTAAGTGGCTTTTTGTTGTATGTAATCATGCCTCTTGCTTTCCAACCAGGCAAATACTCCACAAAGCTATTCCGTGCATAGTCAGAATCAGTCACCAGGACAATTTCACTGAACTTTTTATCAACTGCAGTAGCAATTGCTTTATAGATGGCTGCCAATTCCGCTACCTGACTGCTCCTATCTCCAATCCTCATCCCTATACTAGGAACGCCTTCACACTTCAACCAGACATTTCCTATTCCTGCCACTAATTGTTTATTACTGTCATTTTCAATGTGAAAAGCACAACCATCCACATATACAGTTGGCAAATCCTTGCATGTTTTTTCATCAAAAGCTTTGTGTGGTGATTGTTCAAATTCCTGCAAACTAGCTTCCACTTCCATTTCATTTGGTATTTGTTCAGCTGCACAGTCATGTAAGTCAGCTAACCCTTGAGCAATTGGGCTCTTTTTATTTTGTCCATATCTTACTTCTACGGGAAAACCTTGTAATGCCAGCGTCCATGAAGTGATTCTGGATTGCGCTAGATTGCCTGATCTAATTCTTTTGCTCTCTAAAAATTGCAAAGGTTGATGATTTGTTTCAATAATCACCTTTTCTCCCTGAACAATGGGGCGGAAATGTTGTAGCGCCCACACAGTGGTTAATAGGGCCTTTTCGCATCCATTAAATTTCATTTCAACTTGGGAAAATGCCTTACTTGCATATGCAATGGTTTTGTGATTCAAATCGTGTTTTTGTGATAACACTGCTGACATACAATGTTCAGAAAAGCCTATTTCTATAAAGAAATCCCTGTCCTTTATGGGGTATGCTAAACATGGTGCCTTTACAAGACATTCCTTCAATCTAGCCACTGCATCAGACTGCTCTCTTCCCCATTTCCAGGGAGTATTTAGTTTAAGCAGTTTAGTCAATGGTTGAGTGATTTCTGCATAATTCTCAATGAACTTTCTGTTATAGCCTGTCATCCCTAATAAACTTTTTACTCCTTTCACATTTTTAGGATCTTTTAATCTTTGTATGGCCTCTATTTTCTTCCTTTGTGGATTTAGCCCATGTTCAGTCACTTCATGCCCTAGAAAGTTCACTTTTTTCTTGCACCATTGTGCTTTTTGCAAAGATACTTTGGCGCCTGCTTTCTGCAATTGGCCAAGCACATGTCTTATTTCATCAAAATGGCTTTTAAGGTTTTCATTTTTTATCAAGACATCATCCACATAAACTATTGTCCCTCTTTCCGCTGCATCCGGCATGGCCTTTCTCAAAAATATGCCAAATTCACTCCCACTATTGATGTACCCGAACGGAGCTCTAAGCCAGGCATATTGAGTCCTGTCAAATGTAAAGGAAAATAGGTGTTGTATCTCCTCTGCCAATGGCACACACCAATATCCAGATGTGAGATCTAACGTGGTAAATACATTTGAACCATGTATCTGAGCTAGGCCCTGATCAATGAATGGTAGTGGCCATCTAGATACTGGTACTCTTTTATTTAACTCTCTTAAGTCTGCACACAGCCGCCATTGACCATTTGGCTTTAACACACCTAAAATAGGCGTATTGGATGTGCTATGAATGGGCCTAATTATTCCCCGTGATTCCAAATTTTTAATAATCTCTGCCAATGATTCTAAACATGCCAGCGGTAGTCTATACTGGCGTACAAACACTGGATTTCTGCTACAACCTTCTGGTAGTGTGGCCACATGTAAATCAGTTAAACCACAATCATAAGCATCTTTTGCAAATACATCCTTAAACTCCATAAATATTTCCCTCAGATTGCGTCGATCCTCATCGCTGTTACATGCATCCGCTAAGGAGATCTGCTCTTCTACCATTCTGGAAAATTCTGGAAACTCTTCTGGTAAAGGAATCTCAGCGCTTTCCTCTAACTGTGTGGCTGTGTCTTTTTGTAGGGCTGCCACTTTCAAATATTTTGGCATATCAGCTTCCACTTCAATGGGCTGATTTCCTGTTTCATTTTCATTTAAATTAAATATTATGCAATCCTCTTGATGGCAGCACACTGTCTCATTTGAATCATAAGGATACACAGAGTGAATTTTAAATATTCCTTTGGGCTGAGAGTCCAGGTGTTCTGGCAACTCGCCCTTGGCATCTACATATTTTTCAGGAATATTCCCAATCACCATGTTATTTAAATCTGCCGTATAATGTGATTTTTGTATGGCCATTCCTAATGGGGAGTTTTCCTCTAAATGAATGTCCTGACAACCTTTATTATTTACCATGATTTTTACAGATCCCTCACCAATGTCTACCAATGGAATGTATTCATAATCCAGGCCTTGCTGTTTTATGGATTCATTCAGGCATACAAATGCATCATAGCCTTTCATCTGCTGTCCATTTTTGCATTTCAGTGTTATTGCAAACTGTTTTGTAAATGCAGGAACAATAGTATTTTTCCTCATTTGTAATTCGACTGCATAAGGAACTAGTTGTGCACAATGATAAGCCCTTCTTTTGTCTTCAAATTCAGGCGCCGGCCCACCTAGGCGTGACCATATTTTTTGATTAAGGAAATCTAACACCATACACATTCTGTGCATGATGTCATTGCCCATGTAAAATTCATTTTGTGCTCCACTCACTATCCATACATTATGGTAAATTGCTTTCTGCCCAATGCTAATTTTAAGCATGCATCTGCCTGTAATTCGGTTTTCAAAGTCTGGACTGTCCAACCCAGAAACATATTGGTTTTTAATCCTAAATTTTGGGATTTCTTCCCTCTCCATAATTTTTTGCAACAATTTCTCATTAATGAAACTCCTTTCATGTTCAAGCGCTAAAGTGGCTTTTATTGTTTTAAGATAATCATTTATACCAGCGTGAACCCATGGTTGCTCATCTTCCATGTGTATCTCTGCCAGAGTGGTAATGTGTTTTTCTGAATCTGTTTTAGGAACAATATTCTGTTTGCATGTATTCTCTTTTAAATAGAAACGTAATGTGTGTTCGTCTATGGCAGTCTGCCAATCTTTCCTTGGGTCCAAGTATATTTGTACAGGTAGTTTTTCATTGTCGCTCTGATCTTTGTCTTGACACCTTAATATAACAGTGACACTAGGTATGCAGCTATTCTGGAGATATACCTCCACAGCATCATTTGTTTTGGCAACGGTGTGACATTCTTTTATATTGCTGTTTTGTGATTTTAGTTTCTTAGGCCTCAATGGTTTTTTGGTTAAGGACCACAGCACTCCATTCACCCCATCTATGAGAGGAGACAATCTTTTCAGGCAATCTGTCCCCATCAGAAATGGAATTTCACAAATAGATGTGATCAATACCTCTTGTTTCATTCTGTGCTTTCCTATTTTTATGTCAACCTCAGTTACACCTATGATGGGCACCTCCTCCCCATTAAAGTTATGCACTGGGCCTTGATTTGCCTTCACTGTGATCTGACTCTGTGGAGGCCTCCCTTCATTGATACTCTTTACCAGCTCCTTGGACATAATTGTGGCCTGTGCGCCAGTGTCAATCATAGCAAAGGTGTGGCATTTTTCTTCTACAGTGATGGGTGCATAATATCTGTCCTCAACTTCCTCTAATACACATAAGAAATGTGAATTCTTACTGATTTCAGGGCTCACCTTTCTCAGGTCTTTTTCACTTTTGGCTAAGCACATTGGTAAATGAAAAGACATTTTTCCCTCCTTTTTACCCATTTCTGTGCGAGATATTTTATTCATTTCTCCATGTTCAGAGGTTTTTTGGAGTGTGGCCACCGTTCGCCCATCCATCTGGGTAACATCAGAGACCACATTACAACCTTCCAACTGAACATGTGTCACAACATCATTCAGCAATTTGTCATTTTTTAATTCTGTGCATTTGTGATCATTTAGTGTAATACCAGCCCTTTCAGCCTCTTCAAAAATATGTGGCTCAAAGAATTTTTCAGGTGATTGACTTGTACCCTCCTTGTGAGTATTTCCTTTTTCTGTCTGTGTTTGGTAATTGTTTTGCTTGCCCAGGGAAGGAGCTATGGCATCCCCACTTACTCCCTGTTCACTGGTATTCCCCATGCATGAGTCATTTTTCTTAAATCTGTCCCTTTGTTCTTTTGGAATTCCTAATGTTTCTTTTTCATTTGTGCAAATCTTTACTGTTTTATTTAGCTCTAAGTTAAACCGTACCTCTTTTTTAGAAGTATTTGCACTTTCTGTCACAATTTCATTTACTGGTACTTTCATTTTTAATCCATTAGACATCTCAGAGTCGTTATGCAAAATTATATCAGAGCTATCTGTCATTTTGGCACTGCAGTTATCATGAGTACTTAGTCACTTTTCGGAAGCCCCCCGGTCATTGCTATGGCCATCAGCCCCCTCTTTGGAAGGTTGTTTTTGCGCTGTATAGAGCTTTCCTATTTGCTCAGCTAACATTTTCACTTGGGCCTCAAGGCATTGGAACCTTTCCACCTCTCTAGGATCCTCTTTCTGTGGCCTAGGTCGATATTGGTTGTTTTCCCCCTGATTGGATCTATTCTGATACCTCTCAGGTGATTGATACCGGTTGGGATGGTTTCTGAACTCTTGATTCATTTGTGGAGGGGAGCGGGTTGCACCCATCCTTTGATTATAGTCCCCTGGTGGGGAATCATTGTACTGGCGTGGACTGTAGTTCACGTTTTGCTTCATGTCCTGTCTCTCAGATTGTGGGTACTGGCCCCTATATTGATTTCCATTATCAGTAAATCGATCCACATATCGGGGCCTATCCTGATTACCATATATCATGGTGCTGGGATCAAATCTGCTCTGTGTCCCCAATGACTGGTAGGGACCATCATTTCTTTGATCTTGATTTTGTCTCTGGTTATTGTTCATACCTGCCATATCAGACCGGTATCTTACCCGGGGTCTATCTCCTAAATATCTAGGGCTGATGTAGCTCTCTCTATTACTAGGATCATGTGATTGGAACATTGGTACAGTAAATGGCGATCTTTGTTGATTACCCCTTTGTTCAGGTGTCACATTATTTTTACCTTGGCTTTGAGCAGACTCAAGGGACATTTTGGCTGACCTGATTTCCATTACTGTGGCTGAGGGTTCTTTAGATTTAGGCCTAGTATCTTTCATTTTATCACTTTCTCTACCCTGACAATAGAGTACCTCATATAGCTTGGTGCTTTGATGTACAATCCATTCAAGGGACTTGTCACGGTCAAATTCACGGACCAATTGGGATATGATGTCTTTCTGTAGCCCATAGAAGTATGCGGTTTTAAACTCATTGGAATTTGAGTCAAAAGATACATCAAAGCGAGAGAATGCTCTTTTTAAGTCTTGTAAAAATTGGCGAGGTGATGTATTAGGTCCAGCAGTAATAGTGTACGCAACTTTCTTTGCCTCCTGCAATGACTGAAAAGGAGAAAAATGACGCCTAATTTCTTTTTCAAACTCCAGCCATGTCATATTCTGCTGTTCATTTAATCCCCTTATGATGCTGGCCGTCGGGGCATCTAAAGTTAAATGAAAATATTGTCTGTACTGTTCCTTAGGTATCTGGAGCGCTTTAAAAATGTCATGCACCGCTTCTAAGTGATCCTCAATGCAGCATTCACCTCCCTTTTTAAATGGTTTGATCAGGGCTTTAATGGATTTCATTATTTTTATGGGGCTACTTGTTGCAATGCATGGAATTGCACTATTTTGTGATTCAATCCTGTTTTCAGGTGTATGAGATTGGTGGCTGCCCCCAATGGGAGTATCAAATCCCCCAAGGGCGCTGCAACCAAGTTCAGTCACCGGCCCAGTCACTGGGGCACTAGCTCTTTGGGCAGAGCTAGAATTCACCTCCACTCCATTGAATGTGGTGCCCTGCCGCCTCTCCTGGGACCTGGGAATGCACATTTGCTGTTCTAAGTCCTTACACTTTTTAAGGAGTCTGTTGGCTTCATCATGCAAATAATTATTTTCATCACTCATTTTATTAATTGCCTCCTGCATATCGCACATTTGCATTTGGCATTCATTGAACTCTTTACTTCTCTTGTCTCTTTCTTGGATCATTTTAATCATTTCTTGTTCTACACTCTGGAGATCACCTTCTTTTTCGCAATGTTCTTTTTGTAAAATCTGCATTTCTGAAACAACCTCATCTTTATCCTGCCTAATGTGATCCACTAAGGCTTTTAAGTGTGTCAATTCTTGCTCACTATCTTCAAATTGTTTCTTGTTTTTGGATAACTGAGTATCAAAGTCTCTGCATTTTAATTGCATGTCTTTTTGGCATACATCCAATTCTGCTCTCAACATTTCCTGATTTTTACTTGCCCCATCTAATTCAGTCTTTAACCTGTTAATTAGCTGAGTATCATTCTCTTGCATTCGCAGTGACTTGTTTAAAATAAACCATATTTTGCCGCATAGCCGTATTAAACAGTCTTTCTCTGCACTTTTATCGGCTGCATTCAATAATCTTGTAAGGCAGACCTGAATTATGCTGCCTTCTGCAAAAATATTGTCTAGTTTTTCTTTCTGCACCTCACCCTGAATGCGGTTACTCCATTCTAAGGTACTGTTCGAAGACCAATTCCCATGTGCAAATAACTTTGCCTCTAAATATTGCACTAGATCTGAGAATGTGGTTTCCCTTTGTGACATTCTGAAATTCGTTTTTAGTGGCACACTGCTATTATAAAATGGGTTCCCTTTAATGTGCAAATGGCAGTGTGAGACACGCTTGCCACGCCCAGTAGGTACTCTATGATCACTTTCCCGGCCTGCAACGCACCATAAATATGTAGGGTATTTTGTGGAGATTTGGGGCCTGACGGTATTTTATTACCGCCGAGAAATAACTTAGCAATAATCACTCTTTGTATTCAGATTTGGCCATGTGCAACAATAATACAATGGACATGCATTATTTCAGCACCCAGACCTGCATATTTGGTATACGTGGTTGGTGGTATTTTGGTGAGCATAATTCCCTTGTTTTATTTGTGGCCCCAATGTCCAGAATCCCTTATCTTCGCTTAGATTTTTCGTGTGATCACTAGAGAGACCTCAGACCTGCATTCTAGGGAAACCACAATTTCCAGGGATAGTGTTGGTGCGCCACCATGGGCAAACTCACTGACTTATTTACGACAGAGAGCTATATGTGGTAGTCTTGTGGTAATTTCCACTACCTTATATACGGTAGGGAGCTATGTTCAGAGAGTCTCTCTTCCCGTTGGCTCATGTACCTCCAACAAGTTATACTACAGTCACTCACAATTATTCATACTGATTCTGACATACACACATCTGTCTTAAAATGACCATTGCACTGTTTAAAAATCTCCCCACATCATTGGCATTGTAATGGTAAATAGAAAATAAACCACCCGTCTGTTTTTCAAATATTTTCTGTATTATAAAATTTGCATTTAGACATGATCTCATTCTTTACAGCAATAAAAGTGAACAATCAAAGCATTTTCAATGACACACTGCAATTATAGTGGCGGAGAACAGAACTTAAATTGCAACATTAGCACTTGATTAAGACACGCACGGGACTTTCATTTTTCTACACTGACTGCATACTTTCGTGCACACACACAGCTCCCCCAGTTAGGTAATTACCTTATCTGTTTAGAGGATTCTCTCTGTGAATGTGGCTCTCTTGGCTTAACTCCAACGAAAAGGGACGCTTGCCTTCTCAAGCCGGGGTCATTGCCTGGAATTCTCAGCTTTTTCAGATAGGACAGCCTCTGCCAGTGGAAATGTAATTCTTTCAGCTTTCCCCAGTCTCGACTGCAGCAGGACACCCCCACAGCCAGGTCTTCTCCCCAGTAGTGCAGAAAGATGTCTGCCTGTCTTTTTCCCTGCTACTGCCCACTAAAACTTTCCTCTCAGCCCTCTTTATGACGTGTTCCAATGAAATCCATCATCTCTCATCCTCCTACTTTTAAACAATAGCTTCGCTTATACATTTGCAATTGTTGCAAATCTGACTTCCTTCCTCCTGCAGTTACTGTGCACAACAACACGGATAATCATGCAGAGAAGAGAGGAAAAATCTGCACACTCATTTAACTGGTTTTCAAAATATGCCTAATTCTGCAGTAGAGAACACATTTTATTAGTGAGTTATAATAAAATAAGGTTTTATTAGTCAGGTTAATGGTTAATATGTTAGCTGTTAATTTTCAAATGTGTCTCTAGCAATATAGGCATTTCAGGTGAAAAATAGTGTGCATATTTTTAAATGAACACGTGTGCTTTTAACTGTAAAAATAGCTTTGCATCTTATATGTTAAAATCGTTTTTTGACTGAATAGTCTGTCTTTCCTTGTTAATCTGCTAACCCATATAGCAATGCACCGCACCCTTGTGGTGGTGCTGCAAAAAAAAAATGCTACTTGTGCAGTAGTGCTGTAATGCTACTTGTGCAGTAGTGCTGTAATGCTACTTGTGCAGTAGTGCTGTACTCTGTGCTGTAACATGCCAAATATCCTTACAGGGCTCAGGTATTGTGTATTTAGTTTTTGCTGTTAGATATAAAGTTAATTAGAACCATTGGGATTCCTCATTGTCCTCTATTTTGTAGGCTTTATCTGATATTTTTGTGCTCTTTTTGTAAAATGTTCTGCAACAACAGACACAAACTTGAACTGTTATTTCAGCAGCTGTGTTTTGAAATAGCTATTTCTTTTTTGTATGTGTTTCTTAGGAGGTTGGTGTTTGTTAGGTTTTAAGTAATGTTTTCTGAGGTTACTGAATTTTCTAAGTCAACTTCAGTTCCAAAGTATTTACGTATGTGCTCTATTTCTTGAACCAGTTCTTTGGATGTTCCCTGTAGGAGAATGTTATTTAAATTAAGTAGTTCTAGAGCAGAACCTTTTGCATAGTATAGTTTATGCACAAGATTCAGTATATCGAAATCGTGTGTTGCTAACATATTGATGTGGTGGAAGGTGCTTTTGCAACCAGTTTCTAAAATGCAGGCTAATGAATTTCCTCGAAGTCCAGTGTGGCTGTGCACTGGCCAAGAGTCATTGGTTTGTAAAATGTTCCTTTTACTTTTGTCTGTTAGTTTCAGATACTAATTAAGGATGTGTTGTAAAAATTTAAAGGGTGGTTGTCGTATGTTACAAATTGAGCAGCATATCCATTTGTACACTGGACAGTTTGTTTGGGTGAAAGGAGTATTTGGTTGAAAGTTTCTTGGGGATGTTTTTTCTATGAGGCTTTCTTTTGACATAATGGTGTCTCCTACAATTTCATACCCTCGACCATTACTGTCTATGGTAATAGTTTTTTGTTGTTCTTGATTTGAAGCCTCTTCTTTGAAATATTGTTCTGTGCTGCTTGTGTGAATCCATTCACCATCACAAACATTTGAAAAGATATCTGTATTGACATTGTGCATGTTTAGAAGTACTATCTTTAATGTATTGGTTCATTTAGTTAGTGTTTTCATTCTGTTTAAAATGAATATAAACAATGTTCTCTTTAGTAGTAATGCTCTGGCAATTAGAGCTTCGATGATTAGTCTCCTGCTGTAGTTTTGAAGGGTAGATTGTGACTTTTCAGCTGTTTTTATAAGATTGTGAACACCACTACGGTGGAACATTTTTTGTAACATTACTTTTTTGGATTGCTTTACTGTGACTACGTTAATACTGGTAGATGCAGAGTTAGGTTCATTAATAGGTCTGGTTTTCTATGCAAATTTCTTTTTACTTTTAGTTTTTGCGAGAGGGGCCTTACTTTTATTTTTGTGGCTGGTTTTGTTCAATGAGGTTACTAGCTCCTTTGTTTTAATGTTTTCTATAAATAGTTTTACAGGTGTGTGACTATATGGTTTGCTTTTACTTTTTAATAGGCATTTTTTGGGCCTGTTGGGAAAAGAGAGCATTTGGGTTTGAAAGGTGTGGAATGTATATATATATGTATTGTGAATGGGTGTGTGGGCATGATTGCAGAGGTTAATAGAGTGCTGTTTGATTGTGAGGTGGCATATTACGTGTGGTTAGGAAGATTGTGAGAGAAAGAGTCTGTAGAGGTGTGATGGCGTTGGGTTACTGAGTGGTGGTGGTGTGATTGAATCAGTATGGACATTGTGATGTTTTCAGTAAAGCAATGGCGATGTTTAGATGGGAATAGAAACAGTGTGAATGGTGCAATATAATTAGTTAGAGTGAATGAAATGTTGGTTTGCAAAGAGTAGTCCCGGTGATATATAATGGAACTGTACTGTTGCAATTATATACATATACATGGTACATTAATGTACTTAGTTTGTAGGATTTGAAGGGTATTCTTTTTCAGTTCTTGTTTTCAGCAATGTGCTTCTTTCCTGTAATTGTAAAAGAAAGTTAGTGGGGATATGTGGTAATGATGAAGTACTTTTAGTAATCAAGATTGTTATTTATGAATGATGGGAAAAATTGTTAATGAAATTGCTGGACGTCTACACATTTTCTTTAGGAGCATTTTCATGAAAGTTAAGAAATGCATATGTACATTTACAGAAGCTCTGTGTGTAATTGTTTGTAAAAGAGGTGAAAAGTTGATGGAAAACATGTGTAGTTCACTTTAAAATGGCACTTGGTGTGTGGAAGTTTAATATGTTAGGAGCATATGCATACTTGCCAAAATGATGCATTCTGATCTGTAGGTGTTTATGTAGTCCTAGATTTTATGTTTGCATTCTGGCACTTGTAGTTCCACTTTTCCCATTATAAAAGTTGGAGTGCAGAGAAATAATCAGGACTAGATAAGCACCTACAGATTGGAATGGGTGATGTTGGGATGTATGCATGTGCTGCCAACATATTAAACTGGCACACACTAAGTGCCACTTAAAAATGGTCTACACATCTATTCTATCTGCTTTTCCTTTCTTTATGAAAAAGTCACACACAGTGCGACATATGCATTTTTTTACTTTCATGAAATTGGTCTTAAAAAGAAACAGTGCGACATATGCATTTTTTTACTTTCATGAAATTGGTCTTAAAAAGAAACATTTATAAATGCAGAGCATTGTAATTATTTGCTACAGATGCCTTTGATTAACAGGAGATATGTACTCTCAGGGTTCAAGTGTACATCTGAAGTGTTGAACTGAGATGACAGCGTTAGGTATACAGTTTTTGGATGTGATTGGTGGATGGAGATGTGACTCTTTGAAAGCAGCCAATAAGGGAGTGTTGAGAACATGAAAGTGGAAAGGGTAGACAGATTGCCTCTGTTCTATAGGGTCTGCGGACACCGTGGTAGTCCACGGACAGCATGGGCTACATCCAGGACATTTGAGGATGTCTGGCATGGAAAGGGAACTGTGGGGATAAGGCAATGAGGTGTTTTGGTTGTGGTTTACAGGAAGACAGGGTATCAGGTGTTTCGTTTGTTCTGTACAGTTGAAGATGGGTGTGTCTATGGCTATTAAGAAGCAGAGTGTGTGGATATTGGGATATTCTTCAATTGAGCCTGCTGGTGTATGCTGAGAATCATGGTATCTTTGGGAGCATTGGATTGGCAGCAGTGTAAGTCAGGTGGCATTCACTTTGTAGCTTAAACTGGGCAAGCTTTTTCTCATTCTGTCAGAGTATGTCTCACTTTAAATGGCCAGACATTGTAATTGTGCATTGTGGAGGGGACAGTTTGGGGTGTGTCACTCTAATTTATTTGCAGGTTGCCATGAAGGATTTCTTGAAAAGCCTAATGGAACTGTGTCCTGCTGCAAATATTATTTTTTATGAAATGAATTAGAGGCAAACATGGAGATGTCCAAAAGCTTTCAGTCCACAAATGGAAGAATCAAGAGCAGCTTGTCAATAAAGCTGTATCTGCTTTTTTTTATATGCTGCAGACATGTCATCTTTTCAGAAGGACAATATAAGTTCTGATGGTGTGCATTTTTTTTGTGAAGATGGATTTCATTTTCCAGATGTCAGAAATGCGATTTTTCTATAGAGTGCATAGAAGTAGTGTACATAAAAGCAAAATAAAGGAAAAAAGGTGTTTGTTAACAAATCCTAAAAAAACAAAGCTTCTTTTGAGAGACACCACTAAAGAATAAATAAATGAAATTGAATTTAAACTCCCCTCCCACCTCTTTGAATGGCAGTAGTCTGCGGACAACATGTGCACATCTGGGTATTTTAAGGATGCCTGGCATGGAAAGGGGACTCTGGGGATTAACCAATCAGGTTTCTTGGGTGTGGTGTACAGGAAGAGAGGTTAGCAGGAGTTTTCTTTGCAGGGGTTTTGAGAGCACTGAAAATGCCTATGGCTATGTCTTTGAGTAGGCAGAGTGTATGGAGTTTGGGGGACTCTTGGATCTATTGGCTGAAGGTATATGTTGTGTACAGTGGATTGGGTGAAAATCCTGGATTCCATGAACTTGAAGTGCCATGGTATGGAGTGCGAGGGATGAAGTGGGTGGATTTTCTCCCATTTTGTGAGAATGTGGTTCACTTAAAACATCCGGACATCATTGTTCTTCATTTTGGAGGGAATAGTTTGGGGTAAATCACTGGAATTTCATTGCAGTCTGCAATGAAGGAGACATTTGGAAAGTTGATGGAAATGTTTCCAAATTCTAAAATAATTTTTTCATGGATTGCTCAGGTTCGAATGTGGATGCGTTAGAATTGATTTTGTCCGCAAATGGAAAAAACAAGGCGCGACTTGAATAAAGCTGTGTGTCATTTTTTTGCAAGATAATGGCATGACATCTTTTCATAATGAGAACATTAAATTTGATATTGTAAACATTTTTCAGAGAGATGGAGTGCATCTAACTGATGTGGTAAATCAGATTTTTCTTGAAAACATTCAAAATGCATTGAAGCAGTTTTTGTGAACACATAATAATGATGTTGCGTAGAATGTTTGTTAGTTTAGTATGTAAAGCAAAATAATCAACAAATATGTAAAAGTCAAAAGGACAAAAAAGGTTCTTTTAAGAGCCACTATGTTTGCCTGAAAAACAATTAAAGTGATTTTCATGCCCCACCGTACATCAGGAATTGTGTAGGTGTCCACGGACTACTGCACAGTCTGTAGACTATGCAGGCTGCAAATGGGCCTGTTACTTTTTTTCTCACTTCTGTTTTTTAACTGGTAGATATTTTTTGGTGTTTTTTTGGTTGTGGATTCTTTTGGCTTCTTTGTGTTTTTTTTCCAGAAGATGCAAGGTAAGGTGGGGGAGGGAAAGGAGGGAAGAGAGGGAAGGAGCACCAACCACAGAGACGAAGGCGCAAGTGGACAGAGGAAGATGTTGGGTGGGCCTTAATCAAGAAAGTGTTTCCTGTGCTCCTTGACCGTGGCCTCAAAAGCACTCCGAAACTGCTCCACCTTACAGATCGGTGCTTCACAGTACAAACATAGCACTGTAACTCTCGAAAGGTAAGGGTCAACAGCATTCTGTATGGCCTGTGAGGCTGCCACTGGGATCCTCTGCCCCAAAGGAGTATCCTTGTGGTAACAGAAGCAGTTGAAGAAGATGAGGTAGAGGGCATCAACCTACTTTTCCCTGAGAAAGGTACTGCCTTCCCCAGAGCACCCAGGTGGTTCAACTTGGTATGGCGCAGCAAGGAGGAGGTGTCGTAGGTATACAGCCCCGGTTTTTCATGACTGAGTACAACTTTGAACTCAGTGCATCGAACCTAGCCTGCACGAGCCTTGGGTACATTTCCAACGGTGGTGAAAAAACCCCACACCCAGGACTCACTCTGGGTGCTGGAGATAGGGACTTCCTCCACCTCTTCTTTATGTTCCTCTTGATCCTTATCCTCTGTATCTCTGCACCTGTTCCCCTGTCCAGGCCTTTCAGGTTGTTGAGGAGGTGTGGTGGTGGGGGTGGCTGGGAAGAAGAGATGGCCATAACAGATGCCATGATGGTCTCTAAGAAGTTCTGCAGAACAGATCTGCAAAGTAGCAAATCAGGTGCTCTCTCCTGGATAGCCAGACTGAGAATTAGGAAAGTAATGGGTGGGTATCTTCATAGGAACCGTCCATGGACAGTCATTCTGTGCGCAGACTACCAAGTTGAAAATAGCCCTTGAAAAGTTATGAAAAGGTGCCAGATCAACCTGAGTGTAGGAACTGTGGAAGGGTAAGGATTGAGCTTGAAATATACTAGAAAACGCAGTTGTATCTGTCCATGGCAGCAAACACCATCTGCAGACACACCGTCACGCTACACAGGTGCTTTCACATAATGACATCCAGGGATGTCCGTGGCCCTGACAGCCGTCCGCTGACACACATCGGGTGGGATTCACACAGCACATGCTCTTAGGTGTCCATAGAACTGGCGCGCGTTGTCTCGGGAGGATAGCTCAGGGGCAATGCGCTCTCCTTGGAAGCAAGACGATGCAGAGCAACACAGGTTTGATCCCCGGGTCCACGCTTAGAAACCTATGGGTATTAAGAGCATTATAAATAACAAATTATTATTATTATAAAAGTGCATCATGCGAGAACAGACATGTCTGGACACCGCATCTGTCCGGAGGTACCTCCATTTTGAGTGCTGACACCCCGGACACTCGTGGTGTCCACAAACTCATAATTGAGCTTTATTTACACAACAATATACAACACATTGAAAGTATAAAAAATGCATTTATTTATGAAAGGGATGGGGTATCGGATTGGGAAACATAAATGGGAGCATTAGGAATTTCTGTACAATAATGATATGGGGAGGTAGGGAGCGAGGTTTCACCAAAGCCTCTTTGAATTACATTTTTGGAATTTGATGGGGATGATTGCTGGGGACAAGGGGGACAGGTGCAAGAAAAACAGTACTTCTACTGTCTGCTGGGGCGATGCATCTTCCCCACCTATACCAATAATATATGGGGTCCCTCACGGTGCCTGTTTATCACCACTCCTCTTTAACTTATATCTTAAACCTCTATGTGATTTGTTGCAAATCTTCAGGGCCTTCTTTACCATCTGTGCTGACAATACTCAGCTGGTCCTGGAGCTTTGCAGGAACTATGAGCAGGACTCAGCTAGACTGACTGATCCCTATCTCTTGATAGATTCTTGGATGTACCAAAATCGGATGTGTCTGAACAGCAACAAAACAGAACTGTTAATTAGTGGCTCCTCTATCTCTCGAGATAAACTTGACCCGAGATAACACTCTTTTAAGATCCATGAGTGTGACATCCCCATAGTCAAGAAAGTTAAGACCCTTGGTTTCCACCTGGATGCCTCCCTCAAAGCCAAATCACACATCAATCAGACTGTAGCAAATTGTTCCTATTACCTGCGGCTCCTGAGAAACATCTGCCCAGTTCTGTCTGAACCCAACAGTGCATCTGTTGCATGTGCAGTGATACTTCCAGGAATCCACCTGATCTGTCCGGTGAACTACTCAGGTACTTACAGTCTTGGGATATAATTCACTGCTATCGCACCCAGTCTATGGAACATCCTCCCTTGTGACCTTAGACAACAGAAAGACCCTGCAACCTACCCTGCAAAGATGAAACTATTACTGTTCTCTTAATTCCCTGGCTCACACCTCCTCTGCTCTCTCTCTGCGTTGTCCTGTCTATCTCGGTCCATGTGTCTTTATGGTTTAGGCACCCCGATGCTTGGAGGTTTTCAGCGCTATGTAAATAAAAAATAAAAAAAGTGATATGCAACATTTTTTATGACATGATGTTTGACATATTGTAAAGGTTCCTTAAAATTATTACTTAGTTAATCTAATTTTGCAGACAATTTCATGATTTGATTGTGTACAAATGGGTATAGGGCTTCTCTTTGTGATTCCTGGGATTGTGTATAATTACATTGGAGCATGGTTTCTTCATGAAAACTATGTACTGTAAGAAAAGGGAAATTAATATTTCAGTGAGGTCTTTAACAATTACATTATTTGTTTATATTAAAAGATGTATTGTTTACCATTAGACATGTTATCGTCACTCATTTCTTCTTTTGGGAATTTCTCCCCTAACCACTTAAGTGTTCTTGGCATGTCTGTTAAAAAGAAAAAGAGTGTTTTTTTCCTTATAAGACACGTTTACATAATGAATGCTAATAATAAAGAAAGAAATACAGTGCCTCACTGTTTGGTGAGAGATTGTCTTAGAATAAGCGCTTGGTGTATGTCATTCTCTGTGAACAGTTGTATTGAAGTGATAATATGAGGTGTACAGTTATGGTTTATGCTTGGTGCATTCCATTATAGTGTGTGTTTTCAATAAAAAATAATGTGTAGATTTTCAAGTCATCATTTGTTCAAAATGGTATATTTGAGTGCAGTGTTTATAAGTAATGTTGTTTTATGTATATGTGTTTGTTGGTTGATGGGTAGAACATTTTCTTTTCTCCCCTGTGCTTCTGGGCTTTGTGAATGCTAATGCTACCTGATGTCCACGGACAATCGCACCGTTCGCAAACTCTACTGTTGTTATATTGGGGGTCAGTACAATATAAGGAACTTGTAGCAAAATAAGGGTGCACTGGTGAAAGCCTATGAAATTTAGTGAAAAAACTATGTTAAAGGGATGTTATGGTTAGGTTGCAGTAATAAAAACCTATGAGATTCAGTGAAAAGATTTTGTTAAAGGAACGTTATGGTTGAGTTCCACTAATAAGAACCTATGAAATTCAGTGCAAAAACTTTGCTAAAGGGATTTTATGGTTGAATTGCACTAATAAAAACCTATGAAATTCAGTGAAAAACTTTGCTAAAGGGATGTTATGGTTACAAGTAAAACTGAAAAACCATTGAAATTTGCCATTTATGGTAAGCTAAGCAACCATAAGTCATGACACCACTGTGCACTGCTAAGACTAACACCCAGGACATCAAAGATAACATGGCAAATGTCTTTGATGACATTACTGATGACATCACATATCAAGTTTATTCTGATCAAAAGTCGGTAGAAGGGTTTGTGTGTACAGTGTTGGTAGCAACATATCACAGATGATTGGGAGACTTCTCTTGAACTATTTAATGTATTAAAAAATGTACTCATTTAAAGAAAATGTTATATTGGAGTGTTCTTGCTAATAAAACAACCTAATAATACATAATACATACACATAGGAAAAGGGTGCAGCATGGACCACAGAAGTACAGTATTTTTAATCTGGTGATATTGGTCAGTAAAATAATGAACGCAAGGCTATCAAAATTTTGTCTACTGTTGAACTTGAAATTAATAGCTAACAATACAAGATTTACTACACATTGGGCCTATTAGCGCCATGGCTGCCTCCAAACTCGTTCCGACTCCCCCCTGGTGAATGGAGCAATTACCGGTCCATTCCAAGGTTGGCGGGACCGGTAATTCCCCATTCACCAGGGCCATTCCCCATTCCCATTGGAGCCCCCACAGGGCTCAATGGGAATGGGGAAGGCGCTAATAATGGTACCGCAAATTGCGGTACCGTCATTAGCTCCAGAGTCCCTTTGCGGGTTCCGTCCTTAATGCCTGGAAAAACCAGGCGTTAAGGGATGACCCACAAATGGAATTTGTAGTAGGGTGGTAAGGGATTACCGGCACCGGTGCCCTTACCGGTGCCGGTAATCCCTTACCGCCCACCTCGTAATGAGGCCCATTGTGTTAGTACAAAAAATATATATAAAGAGAGACAATCCATGGGAATCTGAGGCACATACAGTGAAACTCTAGTAAAGAAGGAGAGAAAGAGTATCACTAGAAAATGGGAATAATAGTTTATTATCATGTACACAAATGAATTGTGAATTTGAGGCATGCTTATTTCCCCATATATGTGCACCATGAGCTGAGGCCAACCCCTAATGAAAAGTACCGTAACAACTTAGGTTAAAGTTAATGTCTAGATATAAAGCACCTTTTCAATATTTAGCTTCTTACTGTCAGTAACAAAAAACACCAGGTCTAGATTTGTCAGTGAACAGAAACAAGTGTACTAGATATGTGATGTCATAAGTGATGTCATCAATGACATTTGACATGTCATCTTTGATGTCCTGGGTGTTAGTGCTAGCTTACAATAACTGGTGAATTTCAATAGTTTTTCTATTTTACTTGTAACCATAACATCCCTTTAACAAAATGTTTTCAATGAATATATATATATAAATTACACAGCCCATGGTAGTGGCTGTGTAGTTATGGTTAAATTGCTAATCCCATAGGAAGAACACTTTTTGGGCGGCTTATAAGTTTGCTCCCCCTTGACGAAACCTCACCAAAAAAAAAGAATATGGCCCACTCTGAATTGTTTTCCAAATGTTTGCGTCATGTCCACGATTGGCTGGAGTGAAGCGTGAGGTGCGTCACATTGCTTTGATGCATCCGCCATCTTGGATCCACCGACAGCGCGACGGCGAACAGAGGCAAAATGCAATTTTGGGGAGTGTGTTGGTGTGCAGAAGTGCTTGAGGAGGTTTGGGGAATAAGATATGGGTCAAATACTGTATTTGTTTAGGTGGCAGGGTGCCCTTGATGTGTTCGCCATGTCCGCGGTCTTCGCGGCTGTCCGCGGACATAATAAATGCACTACTAGCTATTTTACTTTTGTGTGATGTTGGTTCTGGGTTGTTAGTAGAGGATTTATTGTAATTAATATCCCCTATAAGCAGCCCACATACCACAGTCAAAATGTTTGGTAGTATAGGTGTGTTATGCTGCGATGGTTGTGGCCAGGCCACAACCACAGCAGCATAACAAACCCATAGAATCAAACATCCATAAAATATCCACAAAATGGTCATTAGAGTTCACTACGGAAGACATTGTGGGTCTTATTAAAAGAACTAAAATTTCGGGTGCTCCAGGCCCGAACAACTTATCAAACCAATTACTGAAGCTTGACCCAGCCACATGGGCTAAGATTTTGCATCTGCTATTCGAAAACATTTTACAAAATAAACATATCCCTCAATCATGGAGGGTCTCGATTGTAATACCAGTGTTTAAAAAAGGCTCTCGCCTGTGGCCTTCTAGCTATAGGCCGATACCAATAGCAGATCCCGAGTCCAAATTGTTTGCTTCCCTAGTTCTACTAGATATACAAAAATGGATCTCAGAAAAACATATTTTAGATCCCAAACAAATTGGGTTCAAAAGGAATATCGCCACAGATTGTGGTGGTTTAATTCTAAAGTTCATAATTGCCAAATCAATGAAAATAGGAGCGAGGCCTACTTTTGTTGCATCTATGGATTTGAGTCAGACCTTTGACCTGGTCGATGGAGAAACCTTATGGCAGCTGTTAAGAGATCTTTATATGGCCACTCATTTACTTGATATTGTTGTGGTTCTCTACTCTAACACCAGGTTGAAAGTTCGACTTAATTAGGAGGGTCACCTTTCTAAAGAACTGAAAATACCTATTGGTCTCCGTCAGGGCTGTCTGCTGGCCCCCACCATATTTAATTTATATGTAAGTGGTGCAGATACTGCCTTGACCAACAAGGGTTTAGTTTGCCCCAAATTGAATAAAGTTTGTTTATCATGGACGACCTTACGCGGATGACTTCCTACTGATGGATAACACGAAGGTTGGTCTCCAAAGATTATTAAAAGCATTTGAGAAGTTCGTATTTAGCTTATCACTAAAAATAAATCCACCTAAAACAGTAATTGTCTGTTTTGGGAGACCGAACAAGAGGGAAAGTGCCTTTTTTTGGTCATGCAGAGATAAACTGATCAAAGCCCAATGAGCTTTCAAGTATTTAGGCTACTATTTTTCTGGGGCCGGCACCACTACTTTAATTAAAAGCCAGCTCAAATTAAAAGTGGAAGTCGCAATTAGGCAAATGTGTGCTATTGAAACCAAAATTGGGAAATTTTCTATGTTACCACTTAGGGAATTCTATGTTAAAAAAGGCATACCCTGACTTGTTTATGGTATGGAATTGTTTTCAAACGAACTGAAAGAGTACATAGAAGGCAATATCTGGAGGTCAGTGTTATTTTTCCTACCGAAATGTATCCCGTTTGAACTGATAAAATACGAATTTGGTTTACAATCTCTTTCTACGTATGCAACCTGGAAAAGAATGTGTTTATGGAGAAAATGCAAAATGGCGGACGAGGGCAACTTGTATGCTTGTGCTGATAAGGAACCTACTAATCCTTTTATACATACTCTGCATGCAGAGACAATGCAATGTCTTGTTGAGTTAGGTATGTCTGTTACATCTATGCACATAAACCTAAAAAAATTAAAGAAAGCCTTATGGGCTTTGACTGGCAGAAAACTATGAACAGAATCTCAAAATCCAAATTGTATAAACATGCATGCTCTACATGGAAATGGCATCTGGTTATGGAAGGTTACCTAAAGAAAAACCCTTGCAAGAGAGTACGTAATGACTTTATGCGCTTTAGATTTAACATGATCCAAACTAACCAAATAAAATGTATCAAAAACTGTAACTCTGTGGACTGAATATGGTGCAGATTCTGTAAGATGTTAGTTCTTTCTTTTGTGCCCCTATTGACCTAGTGGTCTACGATGAGTTTTTTAATCAATTGACATTTTATATTTTGAGAAATGTTTTGTGATTCATGAAAGTTTCTCTTTTTTATTTTTCTTTATTTCTTTTTCCTCTTTCTGGTTTGATTCATTTCTCTTTTCTCGTTATGTGTGTACAAAACATGTAAGATTGTGTATGCTTCCCTTTTTTACCTCTGTAAAAACCTATAATATTGTCAAATGTTCTTAAACTTCTTTCTTTTTTGCAAAGGTTTATAATAAACCAAAAAAAATCCACAACCTAAATGTTTGTGTATTGTTTCATTTGTAGAGTTTGTATGTGAAGTTTTGGCTGGGCTATGCATTTAAGATTGTAGAGTTTGTAACATGGACTGCAGTGTTTGTGAGTCTATTTATTTTATACTTACTGGTTGAGTTTGTTGTGGTTGTATGCAGTTTTTTCACGACATGGGTAACTGGATCAGACTTACTTTTTTGATCTCTGTGATGAAAGAAAAGATCATATGTTAGAGTAGGTAGTTCATAATGAGTTATTGCATTCACATATGGAAGGATATAACAGCTTATCCTGCATGTCTAGCCCATCTCATGATAAATTGTATACGTTTTGCGGATGATTTGTTGTTGATCGACAAAACTCCGTTGGGACTGCAGAACAAGTTGAATTCATTTGATCTATATGCTGAATCTTTTAATTTAAAGATCAACCAGGCAAAATCGCAGATTATAATTTTCTCTGATGGGAAGAGAAAAGTAAAGAAATTCAATTGGTCGATTGGTAGGTTGGAGCTCCAGGTGCTTAAGGGAATAAGATATCTTGGCTATATGTTAACTGAACAGAACTAAAAGAAAATGGTGGAAAGTGCTCTTAGAGGAAAAACTAAAGCCTTTGATTGCCCAGATGTGTATCATTTACTGAAAGTATTGAACCTTGTCAATAGTTCCTATCATTCAATTCTATCTGTTAAAAAAGGAACCAAGCATTTTATATATTTTTGATATATGCACCTCAGATAGAGATGATATGTTAGACATTGCTCAGGGAAAATTATGAAAAAAGGTGTTGGGATTAGCAAAATCAATCCCTAATGATATAATTCGCATGAATTGGGTCTTTTACCGCTTTCAGTCAAATAAATTGGAGGTTGTTGAAAAACTATAGCAAGATGCTGGGCCCCCCAAAAAAGTTGCTTTTTGTAGACCTAAACAATATGATTCTGTCATGTTCAGTACCTATCCTCTCTAAATTTGTAAATAAAATGGATGAAATTTTTCTCCAATTTCCATGCTTTGCTGCAAGAGGTTTATATATGCGCTTTAGACTAAATCAATTTTGTACCTATGTTCAAATTTCTAATTGGACTATAGTTAAGGAAAAGTCTGAAACCCAAAGTAAAGAATGATGTTTCTGTTGTGTTGCACAACGGTTGAGTCCTTGAAACATCTGGTGATGTACTGTAGCCATTTTGAGTCGCTAAGAATTAAGGAATTTGGAAGTCTTTGGTATTCGGGATTGGAACTACCTCGGACCTTACTTTGGAACAAATGTAGGTGGGGAAAAAGTACAAAACTGATAATTTCTTTAAGGAAAATTCTCGAAGTGTTAAAAGAACAATTATTGCTTGAAATTGTTAAGATTTTATCTGTTGAAGCCTAACATGCATATGTAAAAATGTATTTTCTTTTGTAAGAATAGTTCTATATGTATAGGTTGTTATATTTATTAGAAAGACATTTTTGAAATTGTAAAGGTTCTCTTGTTGAACTAAACTGAATTTAAAAAATGAGTTATTGCATTGCATAATAGACATTTCTGTATTTTTCTGACCCTCATATATAGTACTTTAAAAGTACTATAGTTCAAACCAGTGTACTGCACAATTTGCTTAGTTTCTGTGTTTGTTTTCTAAATCATTGGGTCTGTGGGAAAAAAATCCATGCTGGATTTAAAAAAAAAACCTATGAGTTCTATGTTGTGGTACAATATATTTCTTTCATTTTTTCACTGTTTATTTCTTGTTTCTTGCTAATCTTCTATCTGTTGGCTTGTTGCAGATTTTTGGGGCAATTAGATACCTGTTGGCATATTTTCATTGTTTATCGCTACTTTTATGCTGTTCATCTATCTGTTGGGTTGTTACAGATTTTTGGGGGCAGTTAGATACCTGTTGGCGTATTCTAACTGTATATTTCTTGTTTGATTTTAGTGGTATTTATTTTTCTGTTCGCTTGTTGCTGATTTTGTGGGGCAGTTAGATACCTGTTGGTGTATTCTAACTGTATATTTCTTGTTTGATTTTAGTGGTATTTATTTATCTGTTTGCTTGTTGCAGAATCTTGGGGCAGTTAGATACCTGTTGGCGTATTCTAACTTTGTATTTCTTGTTACATTTTAGTGGTATTTTTTTATCTGTTTGCTTGTTGCAGAATCTTGGGGCAGTTAGATACATGTTGGTGTACTCTAACTGTGCACAGTTTTGAAGTTGAAGTTTTACTTATGTTCATACACAGATTACGTATCAAATTTTGGTTTTAAGAATATTGAGTAAGTGTTTACAAGATTTGCTTGCAATCTCTGCTTTAGAGTAATGGTACTATCATTACATTCGAACCATCCACAATTCTTTTTTTATATATGCAGTGTAGTGACCTGCATTGGTTTTGGCTCCTGCGTGGTAGAGTATACCTATTGTTATGAAGGTTTTCTTACCAAGTGACACTTGACCATGTGCGAATCCAGTCACCTTACAGTTGTTTTTGGTACCATCTGCATTGTAACATAAAAGCATTACTATTACGTATTTACTATGTGTCTGTATTTGTAAGGTGGCGCTATTATCTGAATTGCAGGTAGTACATAATCTACCATGGTTTGCATTTTGTACAAGTTGCTGAAATGGAATAGATTCACAGTTAGGTATGGATACATACATGAAGCGTTCATTAGGGACTTGTTCTTGTGCCACATGGTTGCAGGGAGTGCATGTATGTTTCCACATGTATGAAATCTGGAAGATTTCATTTCTAGGTATGTTTTTGTTTTCCAGTACTTGTAGTAAGTACATTAGAAATTCTTGTGGATCTTCTTGTGACTTTATAGTGAATTTGACAATTCCAGAACAGTAGTCCAATTCTTGTCTTATTCCATGAACACTCTAAGTGTTGTCAGGATTGTTGGTTGCATTTGTATGAAGGACTAACATTTGCAAACAAAATTGGTTTGTACTGTGTAAGCAAATGTGCTCAATAATTGGTGGCAATTGGAATATTTATTGCTACATTTCCGTGTCAATTTACAGCAGTTATATTTGAAAATTTGAATGGACCTGACAGTTCTGTGTCAAAGTCATTTGCTCGGAGTGTGTGTTGCTTCTTTGAAGAAGTAGTTGAGATACTTTGACCAGTAGATTCTTCTTTGGTTGTGGTACTTGATGAAGTATTAGCTTCTTTTTTTTTCTTTGGAGGAATTGCAGTGATATCCTGTATCGTTTTAGTTTGAAGTAGTTTTCTTTTACAACGTTTTGCTTTTTGTGAGCAGGATAGGTTTTTAGATGGGGGTGTGGAGTGAACGCAGCCTATTGTATTCTATTTCTATTTACTTTACTTGCATCAAAGTTTATTAGAAATAACCCATCAAGTGTACGTAAGCGTGATCATGCTACATAGCTCATGCCTTCTTTAAAGACTGTGCTACCAATATCTATTAATGCTTTATCTAGGGTGAGACCTTGTGATTTGTGAATGGTAACTGCGTATGCTAGACTTAGTGAAAATTGTTCTCTGCGTACATACATGTCTTTGAGAAGAAGGAAGCGGGCTGTTGAGCATCCTACCCTTTTAACTTCTGATAGTTTGTCAAATAGAATATTGACAAATTGAATGTTGTTGTCACATGGGTATGTTTGAAAGGAAACAACTGTACCAAGTGCTCCATTAACTAGTCCTTGTTCCATGTCAAGGGTACGTTTAAGCATTACTGTACAATTTAAAGATAATTTTAATATTTTCTCCACACCAGCTATGATATGATGATATGAAATGATATGGCATTTGTAACGTGCCTATACACAAGTGTTTCAAGGCACGACGAGGCGGGGGGGAACAAGGGGAGACAGACAACGATCCTACTAGGCCAGGTGTCATTCAGATCACGCAAGTGCAAGGGTAGAGGGGAAGGGAAAAGTGCAAGGGGAGAGGGGAAAGTGCAGTACAGGGTTAAAAGCATACAGGATATACAACAAGGGCTAGCTGGTGGCAAGTGCGAGGTAAGTGCAGACAAGTGCTGGGAAGGGGGGCTGTAGGGATACAGACACAGTCCAGAGTGCGGGGGTTGCCCAGGAGGCAGTGCAGGGGAGTGTGGCTGGGCCAAGGACCGAGAACGGTGAGTGGCCCAGTTGCAGATTCAGTGCAGTTTCAGTAATTTTAGCAGGGGAGAGGGGGAGAGAAAGTGAAGGCAAAGAGGAAGGTTTTGAGGTGCTTCCGGAACCCCAGATGGTCCTCCTCAAGTTTCAGGGAGGCAAGAAGGCTGTTCCAGAGGGAGGCCCCTGCAGCGGAGAGAGATCTGCCCCCAACTCGTTGTTTGGAGAAGCGGCTGACCCTGAGGGAGTTGGAGGCAGATGAGCTGTGTTGGAGATAGAGTTTTCTAGGGTATTTTATCTTGTTGAGGCATGTTGACACATGGGTAGTGCCATACCATGTACGTCAAGGTTATCTGTGGAGCAAATTTCAATTATTGGTTGCATTTCTTTTTTCAACATTGTTTCATTGAATTTTGAACAGCTTGCAAGAGTTGGCATCAAGGACATACAATTGACATTTTTGAGTGCTAATTGTTCCATGACATCAGTAGCACATGAGTTATGGCATAGAGTGCATGGATGTGCCTGTTTTTTTTTATTGATTGTGCTTCTTGAGATAGTATACTTTTTAAAATGTTGGCATATGTGAGGTCTGCAGACTGGCACATGTTTTCTGTTAATTCTCTTTATTGGAAATGTTGCCAACGGTTGACATTTCCTATGCTGCCAAGGTTTTACAGCACAGTTTGTGCTCAAGGTTTTAAAAATAGGTTCAGCTTTCACTGGTGTCAATTGAAGAAGATCTCCGAAAACAATAATGTGTTTTCCTCCAAAGAGCTCTTCGTAGTCTGTTTTCAGGACCTATTGTAATCTGAGGTGAATCAAATCCAACAATAGGTTGGAGACCATGCTCACCTCATCTATTAGTGGCATTTTCATTTGTTTGAAAACTCTGCGTAGTTCCATTGCAGCTTCTGTAGAAAGTTTGTAATAGTCTAATTTGTTTTGGTGTTCTACTGGAAGGAGTAGTAATCAGTGTAAAGTGACACCACCTATGTTGTAGGCAGCTAAAACTGTGGGGCCAGTTACAACAGCTGACAGTTTGTTGTTTGTCAATTGTTGAAGGAACTTGCTGATGCTTTTGATTAAGAATGTTTTGCCTGAACCAGCTTCAACACTCACGTACAGCAGTATAGGTTTGTAGTGTTGGCAGGTACAGTTTTTATTTTCATGTTCCACACCATGTTCAATTTATTTTGTTATTTCTTGGAAAATGCTACGCTGCTCATTGTTCCGTTGTAATTTCAGTACAGCAAAGTCTTCTGTAGCTTGTTCGTACTGACACATGGTGTTTTCTAATTCTATCATGGCTAATTCTGCCTCATTTGCTATTATTGGCTATCCAAGTGGTTCTTGGCTTCCTGTTAGAGTAAGTTGACTACTGTTGGGAGTGTCCACTTGTAGTTGGGCCAGGAGTTCTTCTTCGTGTTTCTGTTCATTGTGCAAAATTGTTTGGTACTCTGTAAAGTTTACATTTGTTATAGTGCTTTCATTTGCTTTGAAAGTGTCTTCATAGGAGTCATATCTATCCAGTAACTCTTCTTCTTTTCTCCATGCTTTAAAAAGTTGTAGCAGGGACATATAATACAGTTCTTTATGTTGAGAAGTTTTTAATGACAATTTGATATGATTAATTAAGCTGGTGTTTGGTAAGTTTCACTAAGCTGCCTTCACAATTTATAACTCTGTATCTACCTTTCTTTTCATTTGGTTTAACATTATTTTTGTATGTGACGTTTTGGGCTAGGTGGTAGAGACACATGGTTTCCAAAGTGGTACTCCTGTTTGGGTAGTATGTGTCTAGTAAATCGTTTTCAAAATGTCTTGGCTGTTGGGTTCATTTTTGGCTATTGTTTCTATATCCTCATATGATCTGAGAACTCTTTTTCTAGATTTTGCAGGACCAAGACTTAGCCATACTTTATTGTCAGATTTTCCATACAAGGCAGTACCGGTTAAATGGTCTGCAGCTTCATAGCAGCCACATTCTCTATGAGAGAGAATTTTTATGCCTAAACTGTACAATTTCTGTGATAGTGTTTTGTCAGATGATATGTCATCCCAGAGGTCCTGAAGCTCTGTTTTCTCTGCTTTGGTTAAGTAGGCTGTGCCATATCGTGCAACTGCAGTGGAATTGTCTGCAATGTACTGCACATCTATGTTTGCATTCCATAGGAGGGCAACGATTGCATTGTAATCATTGATGTATTTTGATTCTTCCGTTCTTTTTATGTAATATGTGTTCTTAGGTGATGTACCTTTGACACTACCTCTAACTGTAGACATGAAGTTGTTTACTTGACCTGTTGCTGAAACTGGTAGGGAAACCAAAGCAGCATTTGGTGTAGTATTTCCCTTTTTTTATATATATATTTGCGATGACAATATTTCCCACATTTGTGTCTTTGAAATTGTAAAATTTGTGCATGAAGGTCACTATGTGTTGTTTGTGAAGGGATTTCACAAGTGACATATTTTTGGATGAACTGCAAAACAGTGACATCACTGTCCTGACCAAATTTAGGAGTATCTTTAATCCATAATAGCATGTGGATGTGTGGTGTTCCTCTGGCTTGGTATTCTTTTCTCCAAAAGAAGTGTTGAGGGGAAGAACAATCTTATTACAAATGAAGAGTAGCACAGCAATGAAGTGATGATGGAAATATCTTGATACATTTACAGGATCTAGAGAGCAGAGTTCTCCTGGTGTTTTTATATCTATGTTTGTTTTGTTTTTGTTTGCTATGCGAAGGAAATCGTGTAAATCTTCCCATGCATATTCTGCACAACTTAATGTAACAAACCAAGTGGGTGGCCAAGGTTTCTTATCATACAGCGTACATCTCCGTGACGTCGGAACCTGTATTCTTTTGTACCACGCATGTTTGCTAAAAGATTTGAATACTTGACTGTAAAACGCCATCTTTTTCTTGCACTTTTTTTTGTTTTTTTAATTTATTTATTTGTAAGATTTACTCAAAGATAAACAAGCAAGTCAGTTAATACAATCAAACAAAACAGTTAATTACACGCAGAATATAATATACAAATAACCATCAAAGAACTAGTATAAACTCAGAAAGTCATCCCAAATCTTTTCATGTAATCTTAACTTCCCTTGTCTCTTATAAATCACCCTCTCCATAGTTGCAAGATCAGACATCCCCTCAATCCAATCCTCCACTGTAAGTGCAATCCGTGTCTTCCAGCCCCTCAAAACCAGCTTCTTGCCGAAACTAGCACCATGGAGCAGAAACTTTTTCCAAGAAATAGAGAGATCCTCTAGCAACTCACCACCTCCCAGAATCATCGTCATGAAATCCAACTCAACATCCAGATTCTTGCACTTTTTGTAATAATTGCGTAGCTAACATATTTTTGAAAATGGGTACCTGATTTTAATTTGCGTGCAACTCCGTAGCATAGAGTTGCTAGTTCACTTTCAAAGAGAAGGTGGAATATGTATGCCACGTTTTGTCTGCATCTGGGGTCGTCAGAATACGTAAAGGGCGATATTCTGATGCTGTTATTTGTCTCGGTCTATCATCATACCTTCCTCCTTTTCCAGGTGGAAAGAGTAGAGGAAAGGCCTGTGCTTTATACTTTTTCCCATATGCTGATTGGAGATCCTTTGGCTTGTTGCATATGGTACATTTCCAGTGCATCATCTATAGTGTCTTTAGCGTGTAAAGGATGAATTGTATAATTGTCTAAAATATTGGATTCTGGAGCAGGATTTAGAAGTTCAAATTGACCAGTTTCTGGTGACTCTTGAATTATTTCAATGGTTTCTCTCAGGTTTTCTTTAATATTAATTTGTTTGTAGTATTCATTCTTGTTTTTTAGATTTTGCAGGGCTTGTCTAACTTTATGTAAGTCCACGAGTTGTTGCCAATTTTTTTTTTCCTTTTGTAGGTACGCCATTTACTAAGACATTTAAAGATTGACCTATTGGTCGTTGCACTCCTAGAGTGTGTACATTTTCTTCGAGCTCTAATGGTAAATAAACTACTTTGCCACGAATGCCTTTCACTGATTTAGAGGGAGGTAATTTAGCTGTTTCTGGTTGGAGGCGTATTATTGCTTGAAATGCTTTATATGCCCTCATATAAATGTAGTTGTTGCAGGGGTTTTGGTAGTGGGAATAATTCCAAGTTATTTGTGACAACACGTGAAGGTGTTTGGTTGTTGTCAAGTTTTGAAGTGCAGTAATTGCGAAGTATTAAGGGGTCAGTAATGTCGTATTTGTTTTCTGCTATAAGGTAAAGTGCTAATTGGAACCATTTGGAATCTTCATTGTTTTCTATTTTGTACGTTATGTCTACAGTTTTTGTGGTATCTTTATAAGAAGTCCTGCGGCAACCCACACACATGGTTTGGTGCGGAGGCACTTTTAAACTTTACTATTTCTTTTTTGTATGTGTTTAATAGAAGGTTGCTATTTGTGCGGTAGTTGCAAGTTTGTTGTACATCTATTGCATTTTGTAAGTGGCTTTCAATTCCAAAATATTTTCTGTGGATATGCTCTATTTCTTTGAGTAGTTGTTTCGTTGCACCATGTAGAAGATTGTTATTTAAATTGGCTAGTGCTAAAGCAGGACTTTTAGCATAGTAGAGCTTTTGGAGCAGATTTCTTATATTTAAATGATATCATTTTGATATGATGGAAGGTGCTTTTGCAAATAGGTCCTGAAATGCAGGCTAATGAACGTCCTTGCAGTCCTGTGTATTTGCACACTGGACAGGCATCCATATTTTGTAGTAGTTTCATTTTGAATTTGCCATTGTTTTTAATTGAGGAACTGGTGTAAAGATTTAAAAGATTTTTTGTTAATGTTACATATTGATGTGGACGGCAACTTATAGACTGGATATTTTGGTTCAGTAGAATGGGGAGGTGATACTGAGTTTTCTGGGGATATTTTTGTGAGCAGAGTTTCTTGTTCCGTAATGGTTTTATTAAGTTTTTCATACCCTCGTCCACTGCTATGTATGGCGATTAGGTTTGTTTGCTTTTGTTAATATGCTTCTTCATTAAAATATGGTTCTGTGGTCATGGTGTGACTCCATTCACCTCCACAGATGTTTAAGAAGCTATTTTATTGATATTCCGTTTATTTTGAAGTCTTTTTTGTAGTTTAGTAGTTAGTTTTGTTAGGGTTTCATTCTGTTTAAAACTAAAATAAATAACTTCCTTTTGAGAAGGCAAGTACAGGTGTGGATTCGAAAATATAGGATCTGTGCGCTAGTAGTCACTAATAAGTTATGGTATGAAAAGTAGTTGAGGAGATAGTGTAAGCAGTACCTCAACTCCCGCCAGCCAATCTACCCTGGTTGGAATAGAATTGAAGTATTAGAGGAGAGGGGGTGAGTGTGCGCTTTACACTAGTACAATAAAAAACAGCTTGATAAGTAGTTTGATATTTAATTCACAACATCCGACACGTGTTTCGACACACAGGTCGTCTTCAAGGCTGGTAAATGTATAGTGATACAAGATTGAAAATACACACAGTAGCAAGGCATATAAATAAACGCAAGCAAACAATAAATGATAAAATGAAATAGACAACACATTATATCATATAGATGTTAAGGTAAACACAAGATGCAGTGAACAGCCCAGAAAAAGTGTGGGCAAATACAAAGAATGTACATAATAAATAATATAACACATACCACATGTCCAGTTGGGAGGGAGGGACAGGACGCAGCGTGGGAAATATCGGGAGACAAATACGGTTTGTAAAAATAGAGTTACGCATAAGCATCATATTGAAGTATATATGTCTGGAATAGTAGATCAATTCACGTGGAATAGTAGTATCGGTAAAAGTGAGTTAATCATCCAGTGAATGGTAAACGGGAGTATCGCCCAGTGATGTCAAGGCAACCGTTATCTTCCAAACAGACTGTCAAAGCACCAGACACCAGTAAAGTGATATTCAATGAAGCCAGAGTACATGCTAAAAATTAACTGAAGTACCAGACTGGCTCAGGGCAAATTAAACAAAGGCATATGATGTGCACATCTGCTTCTTTTTTAGAACATGTTACCATGCTCAAACAATTTCTACAATTTGTTCTAGCCAACAATGTATGTATCTTCAATGATCAGTTTTATCTCCAACTTAAGGGGGTCGCAATGGGTGCAAAGTTCGCACCTTCATTGGCGAACCTCTTCATGGCTTTTTACGAAGAAACTCATATTCTTACCCAACCTCAATTTGTTTCCAACATTATAATGTGGCGGCGTTTTATCGATGACATCTTCCTGATCTGGAAAGGCACTGAAGAATCATTTCAGGAATTCTTATTGTTTGCCAACACTAACTTGTTTGAGATCCATCTCACTGGAAAGTGTGATCCCCACTAAATCGACTTTCTTGATTTACATATCTTCATTGAAGGATGTAATGTGTTTACTAACACCTACAGAAAACCCACAGAGGTTAACTCGATTTTGGCTGCCCAAAGTAATCACCAACGTAAAACCATTGACAACATTCCGATGGGTGAATTTCACAGGGCCAGACGAAATTGTACCAATTTCAAAGATTACCTCAAGGAATGGAACATTCTTAACCAGCGGTTTTTGAACCGTGGCTATAATGGTAATGTCATCAATAAAGCCTACGCCAAATTTGTAAATGTAGCTCAATCTGACCTTTTGGAACAAGTTTCTAAGCCTAAGGAATCTCCAGAATATATTTCGATTGTAACTCGATTCAGTAATGATTCCCAATATTGTACAAAATGTTTGCTAGACATTGGCACATCCTGAGACTTGATAGTGATATCGAACCTTATTTGACTACAAAGCCTAAATTTACTTTCACCAGAGCTCCCACCATTAAATCCATGGTGAGTCCGTCTTTCTTTGATAATAATCTCAAGACTCCCACTTGGCTACAGCAATCTGCTGGATTCCACAAATGTGGTAATTGCAATCAATGTCCTTAGACCCACCCTCCATGCAAAACCTTTCATGATAAATTTGGTTCAAGAGTTGAAATTCGTGAATTTATCAATTGCAAGACCACCCATGTGGTGTATGCCATCATCTGTATTTGTGGCAAACTCTACGTGGGCAGCACCATCCGCCAACTTAGAGTTCGCATCAGGGAACACTTGAGCAGTCTCAGGATGTGTGAAGCGAAATCACCTTTAGCCGTTCATTGGCAAAAAGAACATCAGCTAGACCATATTGCTGATCTACGGTACATCGGCTTGATGAAAGTGCAATCGGGTAAAAGGGGAGGCAATTTACAACTTAAATTACGGCAAATGGAGGCCAAGCTCATTTGCCTTCTTCGCTGTACCTTTCGAGGTCTTAATTCCGATCATGAAATGCATGTATTTTTATGACATTTTTACGTTTACATGAATTTGGATCAGACAGCTTTAATAATTGTCTCCATGAATTTGTGGCCCATCATTTCCCTTTTGTTCCTTTCATGATCTACCAGTTGTCGGGCACCGTTGATTGTTCCACTTCTGTTCTAGCACCAACATTTATGGCACCGTTGTTTAATCTTCAGTATAGCGGACTAATATTCTGGCCCAGCAACCGTTCTTTTACGGCTCAATTTTGATGTTCTTATCTTGTTTTACCATCATATGAATCATCCTTATTTATTCAGCATTACACCGCCCTCTTTCATTTATTTGAGTCTCACTTCCTTTCCATTCTATCAGGAACCCTCCTCGTTGTTTCCCGGATTTCCTCAATTGATGCATTCTGATATTCTGTTTTTCTACCTGTTCTCCTTCTTAACTTTTTGTCACCTTTTCACCCGGCATGGTTTTTCTGTGTTTATCTACTGTATCCACTTTCGTTGTCACCCTTTCTCCTTTCATCGTAGCCCGCCTACCCTGTTTCGTGTCTTATTCTTATTGACACTCTCATCATTCTGGCTCTCTCCCGTGCAAATGAGCTTTGTTTACATTCGAAGTCACGCCAGTTACGTCATCGACCCGCGACGCTGCAGATGTCACTTCCGTGACGTACACAGCGTTCTTATACTTTGACTCGCCCCACTGGCGGTTGTTACTGGGACTTCCCGTTTGATTGTTGCAGCTCGATTTGACGAGTAAGTACATCCCCGTCCATTCTGTGCTTTTTAATCGATTTGCGATCCTGTTTCTAGGGCCATGTGTATTGTGTGCCGTTTTTCCTTGTTTCATGGATAATAGTATTTTAATTGGTTTGTGGTCTCTAATTCTTCAGGTTATATATTATTCGCCATTGTGGCATGATACTCACCTTGCCGGTAGAACATCCTTTATTGTTCTTATCCACTGAGCCGTCCTAACATACGGCCTGCTATCAGGTATGTGCTGTACCTTTGCATTTTTTACCTGGCAGTTTACCCACTTTAATTATGCTACCAGTACCATCTTAGGTTATTTGTCTCTATTGATTTAGGAGCTCTTTATTTGAATTTCAAGTGCGGTAAGGATCTTCATTGTTTTTACATTCTTCTTACTTTCACGTGCACACCACCATTTTGATTAGCACCTTTATAAGTTATTTTTCTTCATATCCTTCCTGATATCTGCACGCCATATGGCATTCATATGCCTTTGTTTAATTTGCCCTGAGCCAATCTGGTACTTCAGTTAATTTTTACCATGTACTCTGGCTTCATTGAATATCATTTTACTGGTGTATGGTGCTTTGACAGTCTGTTTGGAAGATAACGGTTGCCTTGACATCACTGGGCGATACTCCCGTTTACCATTCACTGGATGATTAACTCACTTTTACCGATACTACTATTCCACGTGAATTGATCTACTATTCCAGACCTGTATACTTCAATATGATGCTTATGCGTAACTCTATTTTTACAAACCGTATTTGTCTCCCGATATTTTCCACGCTGCGTCCTGTCCCTCCCTCCCAACTGGACATGTGGTATGTGTTATATCATTTATTATGTACATTCTTTGTATTTGCCCACACTTTTTCTGGGCTGTTCACTGCATCTTGTGTTTACCTTAACATCTATGTGATATAATGTGTTGTGTATTTCATTTTATCATTTAATGTTTGCTTGCGTTTATTTATATGCCTTGCTACTGTGTGTATTTTCAATCTTGTATCACTACACATTTACCAGCCTTGAAGACGACCTGTGTGTCGAAACACGTGTCGGCTGTTGTGAATTAAATATCAAACTACTTATCAAGCTGTTTTTTATTGTACTAGTGTAAAGCGCACAATCACCCCCACTCCTCTAATCCTTTTGAGAAGGATTTCACTGTATAAGAGAGCTTCTAGGATTCATTTTCTATGGTAGGATGTTAGGGTTGTGCATGATTTCTCTCCTGTTTTTATAGAGTTCTGAAGGACTCTGTGGCGGAACATTTTTTGTAAAATATTTTTTTTGGTATACTTACTTGCCACTTTATCAAGATTTATAGGTGCAGTTTAAGCAGTAATGGTAGCTAAAGTCGTGATAATTACTTTCTGTTTAGTTTTAGATTTTGATAAAGGAGGGTAAGTTTCTGTACTTGAAGCTTGTTTTCTTTCACGTAATGACTGTATTAGCTGTTTTGTTTGAACATTTTATACAAAATCTGCTAGAAATGGATGCTTATTTTGGACACTTTTCTTCTGATTTGCTCTACTTCTGCGTTCTTTTCTACGGAGTTGCTTTTTGGTAGTCATTCTTTGGGGTCTGTTGGAGAAAAGAAAGAAAGTGTGGGTTGGGTTGTTGTGCAGTGCATGCGTGCTTTGTGCATGAGTATCTGAGTGTGATGGTAAGGATGATTGTGGAGGTGTGTGGTTTTGCAATGGGCAGCTACATCAAGTTACAAAGACTATTCTTGTATTTGTGTGTTACTATACTGGGTTCAATTGACAATATAAAGTATGGAACTGGTAAGGGGAAGCACTAATACTACATCTAATGGTAATGGGTTAATACACTTGTTTGTTTTACAATACTAAAATGCTAGTGTATTCGAGTAACAGTTGGAACATTATGTTAGTATTGTACTTACTTTTTTGTAGGGAAAGAGTAGGTTTCTTCTAAGACCTTGTTCGTACTTCAGACGCTGCAGCTTTTCAGGAAAGTGGTCTTCACTGCAATTGTAAAAGAAAGAAGTTGGTGAATATGTGTGTTTCTAGCACTTTTGTTAATGTAGACATTGTTATTCTTTGTTTTCATAATTATACTGTTATTTCTCCCATCTTATAAAATGAAATCATATTTTTTTAGATAGGTGTGTGTGTGTAAACACAAATTTGGAGAGCAGAAAGGTTTGCAATCGACACTTCATCATAGCAGATGGGAGAAATGACAGTAAGTTCATTTTACAGTTTTTACAGAATAAGTGGCAGTTACTGTGTTTATATTTTTATTTTACATTTTTAAAGCGCTCACATAGCCCATTGGGCATTGAGGCGCTGTAACTCAATTGTTTGTTTTTGAGTTGCGTAATTATGTTATCTTAGTTGCATATTTATAACGCCCTTAAAAACCTAGAGGTTTCTATGCGAGGACCCGGGGATCGAACCTGTGTTGCTTCATGTCGTCTTGCTTCCAAGGCACGCACGTTGCCGCTGAGCTATGCTCCAGGGATGTATTGTATTCCTAGAACAGCTATACATGAACTGTGTAGAAAATATTCATACCTGTAGTCTGTGTTCATGAATGTGGATGTGCATGAATCTGCAAGTAGAAGTCTTGGGGAGTTTTATAGTAGTTGTTGCTGTAGGTCCTTTGCAGTCACAGCCAAATTATACTGAGAGGGATCAATTGTACATCTAAAGTGCTGATCTGTGATGATAGAGTTAGATGTACAGTTCTTGTACAGTTCTTGGGTGTGATTGGTGGATGATTGTGTTACTGCTTAACAGTAGCCAATGAGGGAATGGTGCAGAGAGTGAAGTGTAAAGTGTAGAAGGGTTGCCCCAGTGTTACGCGCTCCGCGGTCACCGTGGTTGTCCGCAGACCAGGCGTGCCAAATCCAGGGTTTCTCAGCAAATCCAGCATGGAAAAGGAACTGTAGGGATCAGCCAATTAGATGTTGAGGTTGTGGTTTGTGTTGAATGAGGCTGTGTGTAGTGAAGATGGCAGAGGTGAAGAAAGTCAGGGTGTTGGTGCTCAAACATATGTTTGTTAATAGTGTGAAGCAGTATGCTAAATGTAGAAATGTGGAAAAGAATGTTGATGTAAAAGCAGTTCAGTTGGTGTGGAGTACTGTGCCTGGTTTTTATTTGCAGTCAATTTTGGAAGTTTGTCAGGATATGGCTAGGTTCAATAGTTCAGATGTAATTGTCCTGCACTGTGGTGCTGTGCATTTGGGCTATGTCAGTGCCCCTATATTGGTGCAAGATCTGCAAAACTTTGTTCAGGCAATCATGAAAGTCCTTCCAAATGCCAAGGTTATTTTTTTTGCTTTGTTACGTAGGGCAGTATGGGACAATAGTTTTGTTTTTTGTCCTCAGTAAAATATTGCTAGGTGTGCAATCAACTGAGGCATGTTTGCTTTCATGCTTAGAGCTGGTATGTTCTTTTGTAATAATGAGAACATTGATTCTGATAATGTTTATTTTAAAGAAGATGGCATTTCTATCTTTTATGGAAAATGTCATGCTGTTTTGGAACATAAGGGTTGCTTTGGAGAAGCTAATGTGAAGACTTTTGGAGGCAAATAGGAAAAAAAAGAAAAAAATGCAAAATAAAAGGTGTTTTTGAAGCATCTGCAAAAAAAATGGTTCTTTTCAGAGCCAACCTCAAAGGGGAAATGGGGCACACTATTTAAATTTTCATTCCGCACGTTCAGATTTTCGATCTGTCCGTGGTCACCGCGGTTGTCCGCCGACACCGCGTATTACATACAGGGATTTTGGGGTTGAGAGGCATGCAAATGAGAATGAGCAGAGCAAGGGTTTTGGTTAAGAAGGTTTACTGGGTGTGTTCTGTAAGGAGAGAGTTTGCCAGTAGGTCTTTTTCCTGAGAGAAGAGCAGATAGCTATGGCTGTGTGTTTCAGAAAGCAGATTGTCTGGATTTTGGGAGATTCTTGGATAAATTTGTAGGAGGTGCATACAGATCACTGTGGAGTGGCTGCACATCATGGATTCTCTTCTGTGGAAGTGCACTGGCATGGAGTGCATGGAATGAAGTGGGTGGATTTGGTACCTCTCTGTGCTTCTTTGGTGACACAGCGTTATCCAGACATTATTATTATTCATTGTGGAGGGAACAGTTTAGGACATGTCGCTGGAATCTCTTTGCAATTTTCAATGAAAGAAGGACTTGGGAAAGTCATGGACATGTATCCAAACTCCAGAGTATTTTTTCCCGTATTGCGCAGAGACAAATGTGGTTGCGTTCTTTTTCATTTGTTCCACAAATGGAGAAAGCAAGGCACAATGTTAACAAGGCTCTTTGTACCTTTTTGAGAGATGTTGGTATGCCCTCTTTTCAAAATGAAAACATTATGTTTTGTAGAAGCCACGTTTTTCGCAGAGATGGAGTACATCTTACTTATGCCGGCAATCAGATTTGTCTGCGAAATATGCAAAATGCATTGCGATCTTTTTTGGAATTACAGCAATCCATTTTGAAGTAGGTGTTGACCATTTGAAGTTTTTGAAACACAAGAAAACACCACAAAAAGGCTCTTTTCAGAGCCACCACTTCCCCCTACAGAAAAGTGCAATGGTTCTGATAGGGCATTACTCCCAAAAAATACATGTCCGCAGACTGTCCGTGGACTTCTAAAAAATGCACAGGGTGCTGCAGTATTTATTTGTCACTTCTATTTTTAAACTGTGAAAGGCAGCTCTGAAAAGAGCCTTTGTTTTTTTTTCTTTTGTTGTTTTATATTTTTTGTGGTTTTTTAAACAAGACACACAAGGAAAGGGGGAGAAAAGAGGGTAAGGAAGGGACACCAACCACTGGGATAAGAAAGGACAGGTGAAGAGAGTAAGATGTTGAGTGGGCTTTATTGAGGTAGGTCGCAGACCTTCTGATGTTCCTTGACCGCAGTGTTGAAAGCACTCGGAAGGATCTCCCCCCTGCACAGTACTGCGTCACAGTACATGCACATTATTGTGAGCATTGAAAGGTAAGGGTCAACCGCGTCATGGATGGCCTGTGAGGCAGCTGGAGGGATGCGCTGTCCCACAGGAGTGTCTTTTGTGGTGACAGGAGTGGAACCGGGGGATGCTGCAGAGGAACTCAACCTACTGCGTTTATCACAAGGTACACCTTGTGAATAGCCCCATTGTAGAACGACTTTAGGTGTCGCTTCATTGATGTAGTACCATAGCTGTACGAACCAGGCTTGCCACGACTGAGTGCCATTTGGCACTGAGTGCAGATCACCTTGCTCGCATAAGCTTTTGACTTTCCATCAATGGTTGTAAATAACCGCCACACCCAAGACTCACAATGAGTGCTAGTAGTAGGGACTTCCAATACCTCATCCTCTTCATGCTCTTCATCCCTCTCCTCTGCATCCTCACGCCTGTTCCCCTCTGCAGGCCCTTGGGAAGGAGGTGGTGGTGGAGGGGTTGAGGGTGCTGATTCCGAGGCAGTAGCAGCAGAAGCAATTTGGGATGCCATCTGGAAGGTTAATAACCAGGAACCAGGAACCAAGAACAGCAACCGGTACAATTGTCCTGTTGTAAATCTTGGAAATCCAAAAGCAGAATGAGGATTGGCTCTGGGGTGTGGCCTTTTATAGGGTGCCGGGGCGTGCTTCGCGGACACCTGTGCCGTCCTCCAACACTTCGAACACCAAGGAAGGGCTCAAAAAGTTCCAAAAAGTATGTAGCTCAGCAGGGACATTGTCTGGGACATGTGCAATGGTGAACATTTGCTGTAAAATACTTTGGAGAGCTCAGAAAAATACTTTTTAAATGTTTGGGGGCTCAGACAGTGTCCACATATCAGGACACATGTTCAGCGTGGGTGCAGTCACATGATGTCGCAGACACGTTCACAAATGGGACGGCTGTCCACAGGAAACCAAATGCACAGGGACGGATGTGCGCATGGACGCGGGTGTTCTATGGACAGTGTTCGTGTCCCTGAACTAATTAAAAGTGTGACACACGTGTGGCACAATGTTAAGGACAGGCGCGATTTTCATAGGACCCAAGGGTGTGGTGCACATGTGCGCGGGTGTTCTACAAACAGTGCTGAAGTCCCTGAATAAAATAAATGTGCGTCATAACTTTGTGAACAGGCGGACAGGATAGGTGTTCTACGGATATATTAATTCTGGTTGCGGACATTACAAAAACCCCAATTTTGGGTGATTGCGGACAGGTGGATATCTTGTGTGTTCTAAGGGCACCTCCATTTTAATTATGAACAGTACAAACAGGTATAGTGTCCTTATGACGCCCCCATTTGGGTGAATTGCGGACATAACGGACACCCACGCTGTCCGCGGACACCCTAACTGCCTTTTAAAAAAAAAAATAAGACACATACATATACTAAGAACGCGCTTAAAATGTTATTATTGTTTAACAGTATAAAAATTACGAAAGAGAGGGGGAAGCAGAAACTGAAACAAATACAGGGGAATTAGAGGTTTGGACATGATGTATGGAAGGGGATGAAGGGATGGAAGTCTCATCGTAAAGTTTTTCTTGCTGGGGAGGATTTGGGTATAGTTGGCTGGGAAATGGAGAGGGGGAACAGGTACATGTGGGACAGTGATATTTAATCTTTTTTTTAATGTGGTCCCACAGCTAAACTGTTTTAGAAGATTGAAACTTTTCATTAACATATCAATTTTTACTTCCATTCGTTTCAGAGGATCTTCTAATTTCTCTCTTGGTATATTACACTTATTGTCTGTATGGTCTGTTAAAAAAAATATATGTTAACTACACATAAAGTAATGGTTATTAATTGGCTTATATAGAGAAGTGTTGTGTCACTGTCTTCACTCATTTTATCTCGTTGGAAATTTTCTTCCAGCCATTCCAAAGCACTGGACATTTCTGTGTACGTAATACTGAAAATTTATAAATATATGAAATAAATATTGTGTACTGACTAGTTTTTTACAAACTTTTGGTGTTATTGTTGTGTAGGTATGCTCTTGCTTTTTGCTGCACAGTTTCTGTGAGGTAATTCTGTTGGAGGCTTATTTTTTTGTTTTGGTATATTCAATTATATTGGAAACACTATTTCAGTGGAAGGTTGGTGTCTTACATATACAGTTTACACTTCTTATTTACTATTAAATATAATGTATTTATGTGGTGATTTTTTAACATGTTTGGTGTTTTTATTGTATGCTACAATAATGTAAGATAGTGGATAGTGTTGATGGTGACCGCGCCGGTCCACGGACATGCGCGCGGTCCGCGGACATCGAAATTACTAGCGTGGCAGGGGGTTCAGTATTTTCTTTGTTATATGTATGTAAGCTAAGGGAGTCTTAGTAAACATTTATTACATTTACATTATCTATATCTATATTCAGTGAAAATAAATTTGTTAAAGGGATGTTATGGTTAAGTTGCGCTACTAAAAACCTATAAAATTCAGTGAAAAAAAGTTGTTAAAGGGATGTTATGGTTAAGTTGCATTACTAAAAGCCTATGAAATTCAGTGAAAAAAACTTTATTAAAGGGACGTTATGGTTCCATGTAAAACCGAAAAACCCTTGAAATTCGCCAGTTATGGTACGCTAAGCAACCACAACTCGCGCCACCACTGTGCACTGCTAAGACTAACACCTTAGACATCAAAGATGACATCACAAATGTCATTGATAACATCACCGATGACATCACATGTGCATTCACTTTTCATGAAAAGTCTGTACAGGGGATTCTTATAGTAATGTTGATAAAAAAGTGTGAAGGAATATTGGAATAAAAATCATGGGGTACGTAATTCTTTAAGTAATACACTAAGAAATGCATTGATACAAATACCATTCTATTATCAGGTTTTTTCCAGTATACTAAGCTACTCATGTAGAAACATAGGCATTGAGTGCAACACACATGATGGATGTGCACTATTTTTAATCTTACCATGTTGAATAGTGAAATGATAAATTATTTTTATTACAGTTTTATCTACTGTGCAATATTTAATAACTAGCTAACAAAACCCACTTACTACATAATGACATTGCTAAAAAAAAACATAACTCACAACAACACATGCAAATATGAGCATATACAGGAAAAATGAAGTAAAAAAACAGTATTACCAGCCAATCTTCATAACCCAAATGATTAACTTCATACACAGAAATGATTGCTCTGCTTCAAAGCTACCAATTTGCTATGTATAAGTATCATATAATGAGACTGGACCCTAAGGAGAGTAGTTTGCATAGAATGTATACAAATATGAGCATATCCAGGAAAGTAAAGTAATAAAAAAAGGCAGAACTATAAGAAAGTATTGCTAACCTTACTGATTAGCTTTATACACACACAGCATTGCTGTTTTCCAAATCTGTATTTTCCCCTATGTATATGTTTCATATGCTGTGAGTGAACCCCAAGTGAATTACTGTAAGAACATATTTGAAGCATAACTCTACAAATATAGTACTTGAATATGAATTATGAGTATATGAATGTTTGGTTCCTGACTGTTACTGGCCTAGATATGTCAGTAAAGGAGAAAAGAGGGAGCCAGATATTTGATGTCATCAGTGATGTCATCAATGACATTTGTGATGTCATGTTTGATGTCTTGGGTGTTAGTCTTAGCAGTGCATGATTTTGGCGGGAGTTATGGTTGCTTAGCATACCATAACTGGCGAATTCCAAGTGTTTTTCGGTTTTACGTGGCAAAATAACATCCCTTTAACAACGTTTCTTCACTGAATTTCATAGGTTTTTAGTAGCGCAACTTAACCATAATGTCCCTTTAACAAAGTTTTTTTTCACTGAATATATGTAAATGTGTGTAAATATATAAAACAGATGTACAGTTGCAAACCTGCACCAGCTATTATTTTGAGCGCACATCAAAATAATAGCTGGTGCAGGTTTGCTGTGGTTCATCACCGCATTACAAATAAAACAATCTGTTACTCGCAAAACGCAGGAAGACAGCACGCCAAGGAACAATAGAAACTCAACAGTCCTAATAAGAATAAAATGGTGCTTTATTGTAAGTATATAGCCTCAGGGAGGCAGCACAGAATGAACAGCAATGTGTTTCACATTGCTTGGTGCTTGTTCACACAGCTTGATCGGACACTTACGCCAATCTAATATGATAAGAGTCCCACATTAATGTCCATGACCCAACAGGTATGCTGTACAACACATGCAAAACGTGGCAGCCATTATTAAAAGGAATAATGGAACAGCTTAATACTACCTAGTGCACTGAAAATCATCAATACCAAATTACTCTGGCAAGAACAAATACAAATAAAATAAAATAAACATCAACACATATTCATAGGTGTAAATACATGAATTGAAAAATGATTACAATTGTAGCTGGAATAACAATGTCAACTGAGAAATGTATTAATTGCTCAATGCAAACATCCATCCATGGTATGTTTCAGTTTTGAATTCTCAAAATCAACATGGCGAACTAGCCGATTAGTGCAAAGTATATACTAATGCTGTTAGAACTGTGTACATTATGCCAATGCAACTGGCACTGCTTTGAATGGCCAAATGCCATGCAAACTAGATAGTAAAATATGATAGCGCAACAGTTCTCTGTCCAGAGAACTAATGTGTGTGCTGCCGTGGGCGTAATATATCACAGGGTCAAAGTACAATAGATTTCATCAACAGAGTAGTGACCAGATGATAGCAGTGATGAAATGGGCACACAATATACACTCTGGAGACAAAGTGAAGCAAAAGATATGGACGTGGGTATGGTGAATGCATAGAACTGTGTTACTGCTTGCGTTGTAATACTCGAGTGGGGAACAAGTCCCAATGTGCACTAGAGTATCTTACCATTAATATGCATAAATGTTGTGAGCCCTTTTAAAATAAACTGCAAGTGTGTGAATTATGACATTTCCAAAATAATTTCTGTGTATGAGAGATAGTTCAATGAACTCATATCCAAAAAGTATTTATATGCTTTTGGTCCCACTTTGTGTTCAATAGAAGTGTAAAGTGAGACCACATCGAGGGTGGAACAGAAAGTGTCTAGTGAAACATTCACTATACCTAGCGACGGAATACTGCTGCCTGTTAAAGAATATGTTCAATCGATTTACAATAAACAAAATAAAATAAACACAAGGTTCTCATAGTTCTTTTGGTTGAACTCTTCTCTTTAATTTTCATCATTTGCGTGCAGAGCCCCTTGCCGATGCATTTCAGACTGAGCATCCATCTTCAGGGCAGGTTCTACAAATACATAACATAGCAATGTTCTTAGGGTTTTCTAGTTAATAGCATGAATAATAAATACTGTAAGTCCCTCATGTTCAAAAGGCTTGTCATACCTTCTTTGTAAGAGAGGAGAGGAAGACTGCCATAGCTTTCCACCTAAAGGGATGAAACCTTAGTGTTGGAGCCGCTCTGGAACTCAACAGAGGTTCTTTTTCTCTATATTCTCCCTAACACAATGGTGTATAACTAAGGGACATATACATAAGAAGTGTGAACAATATAATGAACAGAGGTAGAACAGGTGGCTGTTCATTAGGTCTTCATCACGCTGTCGGTTAAATTCATTGGTGCAATCTTACCTAATGGTGTTCAGGAAAAAGTGACTCTTGTCGAGGAGCTAAGCTATTTATAGGCAAGAGTTGGCCCAGGAGTTAACTGGTGGTACCGCTGTGACAAACATTGGTATTCCAGTGCTGCTGTGGTATTGGGAATCCTTTGCCTTTAAGCGTCCTCCTCCCCCGGCTGCTTCAAAGAGCTTCCATGGCCCGAAGCGCCTGCGCGAGAGTTGGTGCAGGAGTTAACTGGAGTTAACTCCGAGGCACAAGGGGGGGTGTGCATTGGATGGCCGCTCCCGGCCTACGGACATGGAATCAGCTGAAAAGGTGTGCTGCAGCCTCGAGTGGCTCTTAAGGCATGAGTATTCCAGAGATAGAGTTGGATCCGTTGGAGATGGCATTGGCAGCCTGTGAAGTACACACAGATGTCAACTATGCAGACAGAGGTGAGCAAGACTGTGATATCTATTCTGACTACCAATGGAATACTAGTTTTGGGAGTGGAAATCGCTGCTCGTTCAATTACTCTTGACTGCAATTTACCAAGAATATCTTATTCTTGGAGCCCCAGCCTTTATTTCCCTTAAGAAGAAGCCTTTTTTTGAAGAGGCTCAGCCTCCGGATCAAGTCCGGGTAGACATTCCATCTCTTAGCCCTGCTGATATGTCTTGGGGGGGCTGCGACATTTTGCCTGTTTCATCACTAATTCCACCAGTTTCGCTCTCTGTCTACTCAGCGCCGCCTGAGACCCGTCTTGAAAACACCTTGGTGTCAGGTGCACTTGACGCCGTAAAGTAACTAGACAGAGAGAAATACGAGCGACAAAGGGGTCTATGAAAAAAAAGGTTTAGCCCAATTCTAGGTCGCCCGTGACATCAAACTCTATTTGCACTGGGGTTGTCCCAATTGTCATTGTAGGAAGAGCTTTTTTGGATGGCTCTCTGCTGAATGTAGCAGTGATCATTTAAAAGCGCTGTGATGCACGGGTCGTGAGATCATCGCTCGATATTGTAGAAATCAAACTTCTATAAACAGTCAGCAAAGAAGAAATGTGGTTTTTGGAACACCACCTCAAACTGATTGCCAGAACAACCCTCCCCCAATTTTGATATCTTATTTACCAACTATCTATAAACCAAAAATAATGCCTCTACTTTAGGAGAAGAACACTCCATTGAACCAGGATCTGAATGTACCTAGAGACCTGATTTATCAGGTCTCTCCAGACGCTGAAGTAGACCCCTCATGACCTCAGGATATGGTGGCTTCTTCGGTTAGTTTAATGAACTGCCTCCATTCAACAAACAAGCTCTCCTAGCTCTTCCAAGGCTTCTAGCATTGCAGATAAATCTAGATTGAGAGACTCACTGATCCAGCATGATCCAAGAAAAGAACTCGGCAAAATGATGCCTAGTCCAACGACGATGATGGATTTGCAAAATAATGTGATGGCTGCCTTGACTATCTCCTCATCACCATTTCTAAAACTGTATAAGACTTTTGGAGATGCCATGAAAGACCAAGCAATCCTTTTAGCCATGATTCACTCAAGGCAAATATGTTTGGAGACATTTACAACCAAAATTCCATCACACCTTGATAAGGAGGCTGAACTAATGGCACAGTGGCAAGCAAGGCTCTTTGATTTGGTGAGGGGTGAGCATGCAGACAAACCAACCATGATGACATCAATCTTAGATATGATGACTTCTCTATGGCGTGAACAGCATTGTGCCCAGATGCAGACTTTGCCCCTTAACCAGCCTATATTGGATACCAACTCTCAACTTCCAAATATAGCAATCCCGATCACATGTGAATTCAATCGACTTCTATTGAAGGCAAGCATGATCAACTCAAGGGAACCGTTCTGTCAGTGAATAAATAGAATGAATTATTACCAGCTGTGTGTCCGCAGGGTGGAAGATCAGTACACTTTGAGCACCCACTATAGGCAACAGTAGTTGGTACTGTATTAGATGATCTCTAAACTGAGCCTGGGCAACCCTTGGTTAATAGGGGTGGAGCTATAGTGGATGCTGTAACATCAGTTCTTAACGAAGACCCTTCTTCTCAACAGATTTCCCGAGCGGTAAAATTCGCGAGTGCGAGAATCGTGATTACAGAGTAAGTATATCAGGTAGTCGGTTCTAGGCTTGTTGGAAAGGTAAGATTCTAAGCTTTCAGAGGAAAGTTAAACCAAGATCCTAGCCCAAACGGTTCCAGAGATACAGACGATTAAATAAAGGTAGTTTTTTGGATTTGAAATTTTAAAAGTTCAAAGGGACAGGTTACAGCTTGCAGATAGAAAATGACAGGTGACAGCTTTTAGGCAGTTCTGGTTAAATTAAAATAGATTGAATTATATTATTTTAACTAGGAGATTGGTTCTGCACAGTTCTGCTAGGTACTCACAATATATTTTTGAATTAGGCCTCGCCACGGATCTGGTCAGGTTTTGGACTGGACTCCGGTCTGGTCTGGGTCTCTTCACAGTGATCTGGGTCAGCTCTCTGGTTCTGCTAACAGCGGTCTGGGTCAGCTCTGCTCTGCTGGTCTAGCCTCTCTGGATTCTGGATACTGCTCTGCTTTCTAGGTACTGCTACAGGTTCTGGAGATTGATGGATTTGAAGTCTGGATCTCTGGATGTGAAATCGTCGATCAGCATGCTCCGCAGCAAATGGGATTGAATGTCTCTATCTGTTCTGACTGTCTGCTTTTATGTGTTTTGAAAGTGGGTGTGTGTGCAGCATCACTAGCCAGCCCCTCTTTCAACTTGTCATTGTCCCAATTCTCCCCTCTCCCATGATTGGGGAAGGAACTGTGAGTCAGAGTGATGCTGTAGGTTTTATGGGTCAGAGGATCCTCCCCTGGTCAGTTTGCCCACAAATCTATATTTGATTCAAAATGCACATTTCTCAAATACATAGTGGTTTGTCATTGCATGTACATATTACCTATCACATGAGGTAGTCTCTGTCCCAAATCTGCTCTTCCTAGGAGCTTGGGTTCAAAAATGGCAACATATTTCACTTTTTAGTCGGGTTACCAATATTGGATTTTTCCCCGCATTTACACAGATGTGCCCATGGTGTGTGGGCATTAGGTGGTGGAGTGTCAGATTTTTAACATACATACATTTAGAGTAATATCCTCTTTTCCGCTGAAAACCCCCCTGAACATACCACCGGGTCCTAACACGTCTTCAAATGTGCACAGAAAAATCACAAGAATAATGATATTACTTATAACATTTTCACAAGTCCGCTCTATGAATGATCCATCTTTTTAGATTTATGTTCTGGCCCCAAAGGGGTGTGGTTTCCCCCAGCACAAGGTTGAATTTCTGGTTTTTCCAGTTCTGCCAAGCCAGCTTGCTCTCACAGGCAGTGCTCCTCCCCTTTCCTTCCAGGAGGAAGCCACTTTTACGACCCCCATAATAAAACATTTGCCTGAGTCAGGACATGGCTTTGTTCAATTTCCTGCATAGCCCAGGTAATTCAATCAGAGAAGTGTCATATCCCTTTTGGTGGGAGCAGCAAAAGGCAGCTAGGCCTGGGAACACAGCTGTTGTGCAAAATTCAGTTTCATTAAGCCAGGTTTCAGATAAAATGTCACTTTTTGTTCCCCAGTTTAAGTCAAGACAATTTTTACATATGCAGCTAGAATGCTGATTCTAAGTTCAAAACTATGACATTTAAACAATTGCAACTTATGTGACACTCAAAAGAAGGTCACTCATTTCTTTTAAACATTTAGATTTTTGGTAGTTTTAAATCCAGTTTCAGTTAGGCTGCTGCAGACCTGCAGAGCTCAGCCAGTCTTGTTATGAACATTCAAGTCACTTCAGAATATAACTTTACATTGTATCCACCTCTCAGTAAGTCTTTCTTTGGCCTGCTTTGGGTTCATTTATTCAGTTTTACACAAATGTCTGGTGTTGTTTTAAAACGCCGGCTTTCTGATAGTGGTGAGTACTGGTAATGCAACCATTTTTGGGATTTAAGAAATGAATTCCCCACAGTCTAGGTTGCTATTGGCAATCAGCATTGCCATTCCCGATGGTTTCAGGCTACTGTGTGGGTAGTCCAATGGTGGTTTTAGGCAGTGCCCTTCTGTGCCCATAACATCGGCAAAAATGGGTGGCAGCCTATTCTTCATGCATTTCCCTGGGCATTTTCTGGGAAGCTCTGGCCATCATGATGTTTTCAATGCCAGAACTGCACAGTTTTTGTGGTAGGGCTCGGATGCATGGGTAAAAACATCCCACACCACATTGTCCATCAGCATTTTATATAAAGGGGTTAGGATGTGCCGGCTGTCGCCTGAATTATCTATGTAGGCTAGTATAGGTGTTTCGGGCAGTTCGCTCAGGAATTTGGGCCATCTAGAGTGGATTTGATAGCATTGGAACAGTTCACCTCGGTAGCTACGTGACCCGGTTTCCAGGTCTCTAGCATGAGGAATTTCACATCTGGAAATAAGTCAGCCAGTGCACTGTATCCCAGCATCTCCCAGCGATTTCGGGTTGACCTGTCCCTCAGTGGTTGTAGCCCTGGTAGTGTTAAAAAAATGACATTTGGCACGGGTAAGTTCTGCACCATATCACGAGATTCCCCATAACGCTAATCATCCCAGACTTATCCTTGACGAACATTACCGCACAAACTCGAATTACATACATTTCTGGTGATTCATTCAGTATGGTCCTCGGATAATCTTTTTACATTTTGGCTCAAGTTCGACCACCTGGCCTAAATGGGAACACATGGTTTAAGCTCCTATTCAGTCACAGGCAGCTTTTAGAAAGTGAAGAGATTGTTGCTGGAGGGAGACTGGGTAGATTTCAGGAAGGGTTAATATACTGCTGTAGCTATAAAATAGTTGTAGGAAGTCAGAGAGTGAGATTATGGGTTGAGTTTGCTTTTGTTGTGTTTGTGATAAAGCAAGTGTCATCACCAGAAATGTCGGTAGGCAGGTGATGCACCAGTTAGTGTCTATTCTTTGAAGTGAGACACGTGATAGAAGAGGGAGGAGACATGAATTTCTCAGGGGAGCTTGTGGGGGAGGCATGCTCGCCTGCTTTATTGGAAGAGAGCTGGAGAGCTTCAGGGAGGCAGATGACACATCAGTATCTGTGTATTTACATGAGTGGATGAGACACGCACCATCATGTGACACCTAGAAGGCGGAGTGGGAAAGCCAGCAAAGTCTAAGGGGAGATGGTTGGAATGACACACCACCTGATTTTGCTCTGGGAGGGAGCAGAGATTTGGAGAGGTGGGTGATAGGCTAGCCAGTGTCTGTCCCTTGAAGTGAGTGGAGGACACACAGGCCATCCGGTGACACCTAGGAGGAGGAGCCAAGATTACCCGAGGCAGCTTGTGAGAGGGGATGCTTGACTGATTTTGTTGTGAAGGAGCAGCAGATATTTTGGGGTGTGGCAGACATATTGGTCAGTGTCCATCTCTTGAATGTGAGTGGACGAGACACCGGGAGAAGCAGTGAAAGGAGAAAGGAATCGCAGAGGATATCTTGAGGGGCGTGCACTCTCACCTGATGTTGCTGTTAGAGAGAAGCAGAGATTTGGTGGAGGCGGATTGACATGCATTTGGACACATTTGGAACATCATGTCAGCATCCAAATCAGATTCAACTGGTTTTTGTATAACAGTATGTGCAAATACAGGGTTCATATTCGAAAAAAACAAATAGAGCATAAAACCATGGAAACAGTGATGGGAGATTGGTGAGCAGGCTAGGGATGAATTTATTCAGGATGTTTACTGGGACCACTGGAGGGTATACAAGAACTATAGGTACCTATACGGTGGGGGAGGTGGAACTGATAAAAACATGGCCCATGACATTGGCTGGATTTGTTCAATGACTTTGCTTAACAGTGTGATTTGTGCTGAGTACTCCTCTCTGTCAGTTAAGGATTATCAGTAACTGCAAAGCACATTGTTTGGGCTGGCGGGTTTCCTTGTTTTACTGCTTTTTTGTTTATCTCAAACTAAAGTCCTCTATTGACAGGGGAGCTCAAAGAGCTTTTCATGGCTGGAGTTTCCTGCAAGGTGGATTCCAGTGCCTTGTTTAGCAGGAAGTAGGGAAATATATTTTCTGGCAAGCCACAACTAGGTGCTAAATATGATCAGTAAGGAAATCACTGTGTACTTTTAGCAAAAACGAGGACGTTAACTTGAGGTTTGTAGAGCCACTTATGCACTACATCAGGAAGACAACTGGGCTTCGACTCATGAAATGAGTGGTATCTCGCAGCGTCTTCACCCCAGTGCTCTTTAATGCATTGGGTCCAATTGAGTGACTCCTGAATTGCGTAACATTGTAGTTGTAATATGCAGATAATCAATAGAAAAGACATTGCTAATAAAGCCAATAGGTTTTATTGGTATAGCAGTACTTTTCTCCAGGGTCGCACTGTGGTATAAAATTGTCTCTGGCACTAATGTAAAAGTGTCCCACAGTCGCAAAGGGTAATTCACTCCTTTTGTGATAGGCTGTTTCAGTAGTACCAAATGGCAAGCTTTTGTGAAAGATGTGTTGCAAATTTTGCATTTTAAATAACATTTGTTGAAGAACACTGTTCAGTGCACCAAGCTGCACATTGAGGTAGCTTAAACAAGCCCACTTTAACCATAAAAACGGGCCCACAATAGCATGTTGGGCCAGCAATTCAGGCACTGCCCAATTGCCTGATAGGCCAGTCTGAGCCTGCTGTTTCTGTGTTATATTAAGAAAGTTAAGGAGTACAAATGTATATATGTGTGTGTGCTTGTGTGTGTCTTTACAATAGATTATGAAAGAGTGCGCTTGCAAATGAGAATGTGAGCCTGTGAGCGTGAGTGAGGGACTGCGAGCTGTATACGTTTGTGTGTTTCTTCGACAGGTAGGATGTCTTCGCTGGGAGCATTATAAATGTTCTGCTTTTTTTAGTGGCATGCTGGCATATGTTATGATCCAAGCCATCAGGAATCTTTACTTCACAGCGCTATGCTGTCATCTATTGTGGGGTCCATTGTGAACGTTTTTGCCACTGAAAATACTGGCATATTTTTGGGCACAGGCAGCAAGTAAGCATTTTACAGGGACATGCTGGCATGCAATTTGAGCGAGGCATCATCAATATGTACTTTACAGTGGTATGCAGGTATATATTGTAGGTAACATCACGAAAGTGTTTTTCATTCGGGAATATTGGCCTATATTTGGTAACAGCATCAATTAAAAACAATTCAGGTCTGCACTGGCATATATTGTTGACCTGTGTTTTACAGTGCCAATTTTGTCAAATGTTGTGGACACCATTATGAAATTGTTTAACAGTGGCAAGGCTGGTATATATCGCGGGCAGAGGCATCTTAAAAGCACTACCTGTTGGTCACAGCTGTGCTTCCTTCACTGTGCTCAGGCACTCACATTTATTCAGGGGAAACAGTAATGCACGCAAAAAATATGAACCACTCCGCCCCCGCTCCTATAAGCTTGAATTGTTTAAAATTGAGGTTTCCCAACATGATCCCTATACCCCTGGCACCAATATCTATCTTTGTCACACTTGAGTAGTTCACAAGGGACGGGGCACTGGAATGCCACATGGGGAAAAGTACAGGAGAGAGACCGGAGGTGGGAGAACTGGGTATAAGAGAGACATGGCTGGCCAGGGGAAGGCTCATGGAATGGAGAGCATGATATTGCAGGCAGCCATACTGTGACACAATGCCTCATGTGTCGGGATGCTCATGTTTTACATGGCTCTACTGCTTCCTTTGGGCGGATGTTGGTTCATGTCCTGGCTGCTCCTTCCTCTCTCGGCCCATCACCAACTCCTCTGCCCCACTTCACCAATATGTGCAAGTGCAATCATTTCCCTTGCCCCTTTCACTTCACGGATGTGCTGGCTTCTGGGAGGATCTATTCCCTACTCGGAAGAGGGGGTCCCTGTTTTTCCCAACCTTTCACTTTTATATTTTCCCGGGGTAGTGGATGGAGGTCCAGTCATCCCTAATGCAAAGGGAACACCCACGTGACCCCTGTTTTTTAATTCTTTTTTTATTTGTTGACCCTTATTACCCCAGACAACATCACCACACAGCTTTTTTGTCAGTTCCAGCCTAAACTGCTCCAATAGCCATTGTAAAGCAGCAGCCAAATAAGGAATTTGTAGTTATCAACCCCATTTTAGCTAGGGTGCTGCCTTGATATTCCATCGGTTCGGTGATGATATGAGAAAGCAACACTCCCAAGAACCAAGATAAACCAATAGCACTGCCTTCAAATCTCAGAACAACAGAATAGGGCCACTGTCAGAATGGGAGAGGAACAAAACACTCCACTCAAGCACACATCGAGTGTGGCTCTTTTTGTATCATGGGACAGTTGATTAGAGGTCAATGTAAGGACAACAAAAGGTGAGCAAAGGAAATGGGATAGCATGCACAGCTGTATGAGGGATAAGAGCTCATGCGAGGAAGGAACATAATCAAATGTCTTCTGCCTGCATCAACGCTCAGCCGGACGGAGCCTTCCTGTCCTCGATGTTTCATCCCTCCTCCTGCCTACTAACACCGGCTGTTGGGGTAAGCACATTTGGAATCGGCTCGAACGCACGTTGTGCTGACTTTTGTGACTCTGAGCCTCTAAATTGTGCCATCCGCCTCACGCAGGGTGCGGACTTAACTATCCTGCTAATTCTGTTGTGAATGTGCCCAATTCCTGGGTTTTACTCATTTTTCCGTGTCTGGGGCTACGGTGGCCATATTGTTCTGGCCCTTTCCATCATGTCCGTCTTGCTTACAACAACTTTGGCCTGCCTGCTCCCCCTCCTCCCATTGGTTGCCTTGGTCCTTATCATCCAATCGCTGCAACCGGGAGGCGGGAGCCGGCCGCAACTACTAAGGCCCACGACGGGGCCAAGAATCACATTTCTTCTGCCTGCATCAACGCTCAGCCTGACGGAGGCTTCCTGTCCTCGATGTTTCATCCCTCCTCCTGCCTACTAACACTGGCTGTTGGGGTAAGCACATTTGGAATCGGCTCGAACGCACGTTGTGCTGACGTTTGTGACTCTGAGCCTCTAAATTGTGCCATCCGGCTCACGCAGGGTGCAGACTGAATTATCCTGCTAATTCTGTTGTGAATGTGCCCAATTCCTGGGTTTTACTAATTTTTCCGTGTCTGGGACTACGTTGGCCGTATTGTTCCACCCCTTTCCATCATGACCGCCTTGCTTACAACAACTTTGGCCTGCCTGCTCCCCCTCCTCCCATTGGTTGCCTTGGTCCTTATGGGCCAATCGCTGCAACCGGGAGGCAGGAGCCGGCCGCAACTACTAAGGCCCACGACGGGGCCCAGAATCACGTTTCTTCTGCCTGCATCAATGCTCAGCCTGACAGAGCCTTCCTGTCCTCGATGTTTCATCCCTCCTCCTGCCTACTAACACTGGCTGTTGGGGTAAGCACATTTGGAATCGGTACGAGTGCACGTTGTGCTGACTTTTGTGACTCTGAGCCTCTAAATTGTGCCATCCCCCTCACGCAGGGTGCGGACTGAATTATCCTGCTAATTCTGTTGTGAATGTGCCCAATTCCTGGGTTTTACTCATTTTTCCGTGTCAGGGGCTACGTTGGCCGTATTGTTCCAGCCCTTTCCATCATGGCCGCTTTGCTTACAGCAACTTTGGCCTGCCTGCTCCCCCTCCTCCCATTGGTTGCCTTGGTCCTTATGGGCCAATCGCTGCAACCGGGAGGCGGGAGCCGGCCGCAACTACTAAGGCCCACGACGGGGCCCAGAATCACATTTCTTCTGCCTGCATCAACGCTCAGCCTGACGGAGCCTTCCTGTCCTCGATGTTTCATCCCTCCTCCTGCCTACTAACACCGGCTGTTAGGGTAAGCACATTTGGAATCGGCTCGAACGCACGTTGTGCTGACTTTTGTGACTCTGAGCCTCTAAATTGTGCCATCCGCCTCACGCAGGGTGCGGACTGAATTATCCTGCTAATTCTGTTGTGAATGTGCCCAATTCCTGAGTTTTATTCATTTTTCTGTGTCTGGGGCTACGTTGGCCGTATTGTTCCGGCCCTTTCCATCATGGCCGCCTTGCTTACAACAACTTTGGCCTGCCTGCTCCCCCTCCTCCCATTGGTTACCTTGGTCCTTATGGGCCAATCGCTGCAACCGGGAGGCGGGAGCCGGCAGCAACTACTAAGGCCCACGACGAAGGCCCTGTCTACCCCTGTCCACCACGGTACGCCACTAGCCACCCCTTTCCGTGTCTCCATGTCCCCCCTACCCCCTGCCAGTGTCTCCATGTCCCCCCTGCCCCCGCCAGTGTCTCCATGTCCCCCCTTCCTCCTGCCAGGGTCCCCATGTCTCCCCTGCCCCCCGCAAGTGTCTCCCAGGGATGTTCCCACTGTCCCCCCACCCCCCATTGCCCAGTGTTGTTCCCGCTGTTGCCCCACCCACCCCCCCTTTTTGCCTTGTGATGTTTTTCCCGCTGATCCCCCCCATTGTCCCGTGTTGTTCCCACTTTTCTCTCACCCCAACGATGCCCTATGTTGTTACGGCTATCCCCCCACCCCTCTCTGATTGCCCCGTGTTGTTCCTCCACTTCTCCTTGCATTGTTCTCGCCCTCCCACTCCTCTCTGTACCCTTTTACCTATCATGTTTACTCTTATAGACATGTCTGATGGCTCATGTCCTCCTCCAACCCCCTCTTCCTGCTCTTCTTCTTCCCCTCTGTTATCTTCCTTCCCCTTCCCCTCATTCCCACACTTGCCCCTCCTGCCTTCCGGACTACCCTAACTGCCTGTCTTCGCAGCCACCCTCCATCTCCCTTCCCCCCCTCCCTCTGTCCTTTTAGCCATTGGCACTTAGTTCTACCACTTGTCTCTCGACCTTTGTTAGGACCTTGTCTGTCCCCTCTGCCCTCCTTGTCTTCTCCCCACCTTTTACCCTTCCTGATCTATGCCCGTGACCGGTCCTTACAGGATAGTCATTTGTTTGTCCCTCCCCTTTTCCCCTCACCTTACCTTCCCTTTCCTCTTGTTATACTCATGCACTACATCAATTGTCGTCAGACATAGTAATGTTCCTGCTTGTTTTGTTCCCATTTTTCTTTCCCTGCCCCTCCCCTCCCTAATTGTTTCAGCACTTGCACTATCAGAAATGTCGCCAGGCCTATTACGATAGTTATTTCACATTCTGAATTGTATCAAGGACTTGAAAGAATGTAATTTGTTTGTCTCCCATGTTCCCTCCCTCCTTGAAGCGCTTTGAAACACATTGTGTATAGGCGCTATACAAATAAACAATCAATCAATCAATCAATCAATAAATTAGGAGCGGGGTGCCAAACTGCTAAACCTAGTTTTGGGCACTCCTCCAAAAACGCCTGCCTTACTCTGGGTTAGCTTCATCCGGGTCTTGCTCTCAAGGATGTGCTTAGACAAACCCCTAAAGGATCTATGGGGAGCTATCTAAAACAGAAGGGAGGATCTATGAATACCAGTGTTAGGAGGGTATTATAATACATAACCATAAGCACTAGAAGCAGTGGATACATACAACAAAACTTAAGTCTCCTCATGTCCCTAAATAGGATATGGAAGGCAGCAGAAAAGATTATATTGAAGACAGAACAAATCAGTAGCGCAAATCTGTGGGCCGGATAAAACGTCAGTTTCTACTTTATTATACTGATTCACTGTTATTACCTTACTGTATGTTGTATCTTATGATGCTCATATAACAACTGTGTATACAATATACTGCTTAAGGGAGACAGAGAGTCATAGGGCCCGAGGGGTTTCAACACACATTGCCATTACCTTCTCTCCTGTTCTATGTCCGTGGCTGGCCCTCAATGGGTCGATAGTAGCTAAATATGTCTTTGCACACTATTGATAAAGAGATTGATTTCATGAGATTACTGGTAATACAGTTTTTTTTTGTAGGATAGTTATAACTGGAGGGGATCAACCTCTTTATTTATGAAATTATCATTTTATGGTAAGGAAAACATGGAAACGGAAAGTAAATGAAATATGAGATGTTTCGATTCATGATTTTCCTCTGTATTGCATTGACTATGGACAATGTTCATGTTTATGTTCTTAAAAAAGCTATTTTGTATTCAGTATGAATTTTAGAATTTATGCGAGTATATACTGATTTTGTACAAAATTTTAGAGATTTGTTTTTATGTGTAAAGTTTTTTAAAAAACTATATCACATTAAATAAAATAAATAATAATGCATAAGCAAAACAGTAAATACGAGCTTCTAATCTAGTAGGACGTACTTAGCCGGTTAAAATTGCATTCCCTTTCTAAATAACAGGATCTCAAGGTTAACTTGCCTCCCCCTTTGCCACTTTCAGATCACTCGCGGGATCACTTTTGGCCAGTTGCTCCTTGTATTGTACATGGTCTTCTGCCCCCGAATTTGTAGACACAGTAAGCACCTACCAGACAGAATTTCTTATCACCCTGATCTGAGCCCATAGAAGGAATCTTGTCTCCCCCCATGTCAATGTGGCTTTCAGATTGTGGTTTTTCCTCACCAAGGATTTTTCCTTCTCTTGTATCTACTCCTTTGGGTTAAAGCCCATCACAGGCGGTGGTTTCTCCTCTCGCTGATTCAAGCCCACCACAGGCTATGATTTGAAAATAATATGATATGATATATCATTTATAACGCTCCTGTACACAAGTGTTCCTAGGCGCAACAAGACAAGGGGAGAAGACAGAGGGAGGACAAGACAAATGATCTTACTAGGCCTTGTGTCATTCAGATCGTGCAAGTGCAGTGCAGCTCTGGGTAAGAGCAAGGAGGCAGGAGTCTGTAGAGGTTACAGTTACAGCCCCTAAGTTTATGGTAGGCCCAGAAACAGTATAGGGGAGACTGATCATGAGACTGTGGAGGAGCCTGGTACCCAGTGAGACATCTCGGGGTAGCCAAGCAACCAGTAGGTGCAGCAGACAGGTAGTTCAGCAGGGGCGAGAGAGAGAGTAAGCAGAGGAGAAAGGTTGGTTTTGGGCAGCTTTCAGAACTTCAGGTGGTCCTGCTCAAGTTTGGGAGGGGGCTGTTTGAGAGGGAGGTGCCTGCAGAGGAGAGAGGTCTACCCCCCACTCTCTGCCTGGAGAAGCATATGAACCTCAGAGAGTTGGAGGAAGCTGAGCAAAGGGCTCGAGAAGGAAGGTATTTTGGAGGAGAGAGTTCGGTGTAGTGCAGGCCCTGACCCCACAAAGCCTTGTGGGCGATGCAGAGAGTTTTAAACTCTATTCTTGCAGCCACCGGGGGTCAGTGGAGAGATTTCATGGCTGGTGATATACAGTTACTGGCCTTGAGGCCAAGGATAAGCCTCTCAGTCCTGTTCTGGATTAGTTGCAGAAGGCGGAGGGTAGAGGAAGGCAGACTGAGAAAGAGGGTGTTGCAGTATTCCAGCCTAGAGAGAACCAGGGCTCTGGAGACAGTGAGCTTCTGGGGGAAAGTAAGAAAAGGAGGAATACCTCTGAGGAAGTGCAGCTGGTAGTGGGCCTTCTTGGCAAGGTCAGTGATGTGAGGAAAGAAGGAGAGAGTGGAATTCAAGATGTCAGCAAGGTTTTTTGCCTCACAGGAAGGTGAGTAAGAGGGCCCCAGGAGGGCAGCCAGAGTGAGAGAGGGAAAGAGGGAGCAGGGGTCCCAAAGAGAAGGAGCTCCATCTTATTGGCATTAAGAGAGAGATAATTGGAGGCAACCCAATCCTGAATCGCACATAGACAGTCAGGAATGGTCGAGAGAGGAGAGGAGGCTGAGGGGAGCCTGAAAGAGAGCTGAGTGCCATTCTCATACCACTGAAAGTTAGAAAAGGAGGTAGAGATCAGCTGGCCAAAGGGGACATGTAGACATTGAAGAGGCAGGCTGACATGTAGAGAGGTGGTGGAGAGAAAGGACCCAAGTTGGACCTGGGAGGGTCGGTCCAGGAGGAAGAAGGTCAACCACTCCACGGCCTGATCCATGATGCGGAGAGTCAATTGATCAGGATGGCGTGATTTACCTTTTCAAAATCTGAGGAAAGGTCATGGAGGATGAGGACAGAAGGGAGGCTGGAATCAGGTGTCATGCCTCTGTCTACTCTGAAGCCAGACTGATGGTCATGGAGACAACCAACAGATTCAGTATGCAGAGTAAGCTGGGAGATCGTCCATCTTTTCCAGGAGTTTGCCCAGGAAAGGAGTGATAGAGATTGGGCGATAGTTCAGACAAGTAGGTTCGGCAGAAGGCTTTTTAAGAGGGGATGCACAAAGGAGATGGGGAGCACCTCTTCGGGTGACACTTTCATAGAACGGACTTCTCTAGAAACATTGTCGGGTGTTGCAAGAGAGAAAGAAGAGAAAGGAGGAGGAGAGTGGGAAGCAGCCAGAGGGGGGCCAGGAGAGATAGAGGGATAGGAAGAGGAGAGCGAGGACAGGATGTCCTGGGTTTTAGAGGTGAAGTGAGAAGCCAGAGCCGTAAAGAGGGCCTTGGAGGGAACAGGAGAGGTAGAGACTGCAAAAGGATTGGCCAGCTCCTTGCAAATATTAAAGAGTTTAGCCATGTTGTTAGAAGCTGTAGAGACACGGGCTTGGATGTGGACTCTCTTCTTGGACAGGATAGATAGTCTTTATTGCCTTTGTAGCAGACAGCAGGCCAGTTTGTCAGATGATGCACCCAAAGCCCTCCACTTCCTCTCAGCCTCCCTGCACTTGCATTTCAGAGTGGCGAGGTCGGAGTCATACCAAGACTTGCACTTGGAGGTAGTCTTCAGACGGATTCTCATGACAGGGACAAGGATGTCCAGAGCGTTGGAGATAGAAAGATGCATGTTAGAGAGGGCTCTGTAACAGTGTGAGTCAGCCGCAGGAGTAGGAGGAGCTGAGAAAGTAGAGGCAAAGGTATCCACTGACATACACTTTATGGGCTGAGTGGCAGTGCTGGGGCAGGGTTTGTATGAGGGACAGAGACTTAGAGGTGAGAAGAAAGCAGAAAGTGGCCAGTCCAAAAAAGTGGAGTGTTGGGAAGGTTAGAGAGGGGGATTTCTGAGGAGATGAGAACATCCAAGGTGTATCCGGCCGAGTGTGTCAGACCAGAGGGTAGAAAGGAAAGAGAGACAGTTTCACTGAGGATGCGGAAGAGACCAGAAGAGCGATTAGAAGCATCCAGGTGGATGTTGAGGTCTCCGAGGAGGAGAGGTTTAGAGCTAGAGGCAAGGAGAGTGGAGGAGAGGTCAGCCCACTCTGAGAGAAAGAGGGCCACATGGCCAGGAGGCCTGTAGATGGTGACCACAGTCAGAGAGAGGCCAGGAGAGATAGAGAGACTGCAGACCCAGCCTGCGTAGGAATGACAGAAGCAGGGACCCACATTGGAAAGATCAGAGCTACTCCACCTCCAGGTCCGTTGGTTCTTGGGCTTGGAGAGGATCTTGTAGCCATCAGGGAGGAGAGTGTCAAAACTTGTGACATAGCTGACCATGAACCATGTCTTGATGAGAGCGAGGACATACAGGTCAAGTTCTTCGAGGAGGTGGCAGATGTCTGAGAGGTGTTTGACAGCAGAGCGAGAGTTGAGAGTAGCGACGTGGAGCAGGTTGTCACATTTGAAAGTCTTCTGGGGTGGCATGCAGGCTTGAGGTATGCCCTGCAGAAGTGGTAGAGGGGCCTGAGAGTGAGTGGACATGGTAGCAGGAGGTGGGATAGTACCCAGAGAAGAGGAGGGAGGGGCCATAGAGGTGGCAGAGGCAAGAGGTGGCAGAGGTGCCATGGAGGTGCTACTAGGAGTAGCAGGAGACGGAAGGAAGTTGATAAGATGCGGGAGACACCAATCAAAAAGGAGGAGATTGGGTTGAGGGCCCTGGAACAGGAAGGTGCCATTCTACTCAGCCTCCACCTCCCCTAATTCCTTCTCTCTCCCTTCTTCCCACTCTCTTCGCTAGTGGCTGTATAGTTATGGTTAAGTTGCTAATCCCATAGGAAGAGCACATTTTGGGCGGCTTATAACTTTGCTTCCTCTGGACGAATCCTCACCAAACTTTGCAAAAAAAGTATATGGCCACTCTGAATGTTTTGCAAAGTTTGGTGATGTTTGGTCCAGGGGGGGGGCAAAGTTATAGTGGGATTCACATAACGTATTTTTTCCCATAGACTGAATGGGGCAAAAACTTTGCTCAAGCCTACAGCTCAAACCGCTGGACGGATTTTCACCAAATCTGCGGCAGGAGCAGCGACTTGGTCCCGAAAGCGTGCTTTTGTAAATTTGGTGAAAATCCATCCAGTAGGTTTTTTTTTAAAACGATCAAAAAGTAGGTCACAAAAAAATAGTAATATCTATGTCCGCTCTGCACACACATTTCCCTGTTCGCTCCGCAGACAGGACACCGATTGGCTAATTGGCTTGCGTCATGTCTGCGGACAAGCAACTTGTTCGCTGATTGGCTGGAATGATGCGTGAGGTGTGTCATATTGTTTTGATGCATCCGCCATCTTGGATCAGCCAACATCCGTAGACAGTACAGTGACAAATGGGGAGTACAACTCCTGCAAGTGTGTTGGCGTGTAAGAGTGTTTGGGGAGGGTGGGGTAGTAAGAGATGGGTCAAATGCTGTATTTATTTAGGTGGTAGGCACCCCCTTTGTGTTTGTTTTGTCCACGGACAGTCACGCTGTCCGGGATGTCCGTAATTAGTCAAAATGGGGGTGTCCTAAGAACACTATACCTGTCCGTGCTGTTCTTAGAACACATTCTGTGTCCGGTATGTCCGTAATGAACCAAAATGGAGGTGTCCTAAGGACACTATTCCTGTCCGTACTGTCCACAGGCAAGTTGAAACTGTTCTAAGAACACACGCAGTGTCCGGGATGTCTGTAATTATCCAAAATGGGGGTGTCTAAGGACACTATACCTGTCCGTGCTGTTCTCAGAACACTTTCTGTGTCCGGGATGCCCGTAATTAACCAACATGGAGGTTTCCTAAGGACACTATTCCTGTCCGTACTGTCCGCAGGCAAGTTGAAACTGTTCTAAGAACACGCTTGGTGTCCGGAATGTCCGTAATTACAGAAAATGGAGGTGTCCTAAGGACACTATACCTGTCCATGCTGTACGCAAGCAAAATAAAACTGTTCTTAGAACATGTGCGGTGTCCGCGGACATAAAAAATGCCCATATGGCATAGTTACAATGTTTGATTCTATGGGTGTGATCTATGGGTGTGATATGCTACGGTGGTTGTGGCCAGGGCCTAGAGTCTTCGGTGCATGGCCGAAGGCCGTAGGCCATAGGCCATGCACCCAAGACTCTAGGCCCTGGCCACAACCACCGCAGCATATCACACCCATAGATCACATCCATAGAATGGAATATCTATGGAATGTTTGCAAATCTACAGTTTATGTACTGTTTGATTTGTATAGTTTGTATGTGAAGTTGCAGAGTGTGGTGTCCGGGATGTCCCTAATTAAACAAAATGGAGGTGTCCTAAGGACCCTATACCTGTCCGTGCTGTACGCAAGCAAAATAAAACTGTTCTTAGAACACGCGTGGTGTCCGCGGACATAAAAAATGCCCATATGGCATAGTTCAAATGTTTGATACTATGGGTGTGATCTATGGGTGTGATATGCTGTGGTGGTTGTGGCCAGTGCCTAGAGTCTTGGGTGTATGGCCGAAGGCCGTAGGCTATAGGCCATGCACCCAAGACTCTAGACCCTGGCCACAACCACCACAGCATATCACACCCATAGATCACATCCATAGAATGGAATATCTATGAAATATTTGTAAATCTACAGTTTATGTACTGTTTGATTTGTATATTTTGTATGTGAAGTTGACTTATAACATATCCATGGAAGTAAACATTTTGTATTGTAGTGTACGGTTACATGTTTGCTTCAATGGTTGTTTTATGGAGCAGTATGTATGAGTTGTATTTATTATAATATACTTACTGTTTGGTTTGGTAAATGGGGTACATATATGCTTTGTCAATTTCTGTGATAAAAGAAAAGATCATGTTAGTGTTAGTCTTTTATAAAGACTTATAACATTGAGTAATATACATTTCTGATTCATTTCGACCCTCATATTTAGTAGATTACAAACCAGTGTACTGTGCAATTTGCTCAGTTTCTGTGTTTGTTGCTTAAATCAATGGGTCCGTGGGAAAAACAATCCATGTTGGATCAAAAAAAACCTGTTTTGGTACAGTACATTTATTTCTGTGTTTTCAGTGTTTACTTGTGGTTTCTAGCTAATGTTCTATCTGTTAGCTTGTTGCAGATTGTTAGATACTTGTTGTTGAATTGTAACTGGTTATAGTTTTTTATTTATATTCTCAAGTTGCTAATCTATCTTTTGGGTTGTCGCAGATTCTTGAGGCAGTTAGATACATGTTGACATATTTTAACTGTTTATTTCTTGTTATTTTTCAGTGGTATTGATTTATCTGTTTGGCTGTTGCAAAGTCCTGGGGCAGTTAGATACCTGTTGGCGTATTATAACTGTTTATTTCTTGTTACTTTTCAGTGGTATTGATTTATCTGTTTGGTTGTTGCAAAATCTTGGGGCAGTTAGATACCTGCTGGCGTATTCTAACTTTTTATTTCTTGTTATTTTTCAATCGTATTGATTTATCTGTTTGGTTGTTGCAAAATCTTGGGGCAGTTAGATACCTGTTGGCATATTCTAGCTGTATATTTCGTGTTATTTTTCAGTGGTATTGATTTATCTGTTTGGTTGTTGCAAAATCTTGCGGCAGTTAGATACCTGTTGGCGTATTCTAACTGTTTATTTCTTCTTATAATTCAGTGATATTGATTTATCTGTTTGGTTGTTGCAGAATCTTGGGGCAGTTAGATACCTGTTGGCGTATTTTAACTATTTATAGTTTTTTAATTGAAGTTTTATTAATGTTTATGCACAGATTAGTTATTCAATTTTGGTTTTAAGAATATTAAATAAGCGTTTATAAGATTTGCTGGTAATCTTTGGTTTAAAGTAATGGTACTATCACTACATACGAACCATCCACAATTCTTTTTTATATATGCAGCGCTGTGACCTGCATTGGTTGTGGTTCCTGCATGGTAGATTATACCTATGATTATGAAGGTTTTCTTACCAAGTGATACTTGACCATGTGTGAATCCAGTCAGCTTGCAGTTGTTTTTAGTGCCATTTGCATTGTAACATAGAAGCATTAGTTTTACGTATTTACTATGTGTTTGTATTAGTAAGGTGGAGCGATTATCTGAATTGCAGGTAGTACATAATCTGCCATGGTTTGCATTTTGTACAAGTTGCTGAAATGGAACGGATTCACAGTTAGGTATGGATACATACACAAAACGTTCATTAGGGATTTCTTCATGTTGCATATTGTTGCAGAGAGTGCATGTATGTTTCAACATGTATGAAATCTGGAAGATTTTATTTATAGGTATGTTTTTGTTTTCTGGTACTTGTAGTAAGTACATTAGAAATTCTTGTGGATCTTCTTGTGAGTTTATAGTGAATTTCTCCATTCCAGCACAGTAGCCCAATTCTTGTCTTATTCCATGAACACTATATGTGTTTTCAGGATTGTTGGTTGCATTTCTATGAAGGACTAACATTTGCAAACACAATTGGTCTGTACTGTGTAACTAAATGTTGTCATCAATTGGTGGCAATTGAAATAGAATATTGATTGCTACATTTGCGTAGCAATTTACACCAGTTATATTTGAAAATTTGAATGGACCAGGTAGTTGTGTCCAAGTCATTTTTTCGGAGTGTGTGTTGCTTCTTTGAAGAAGTACCTGAGTTACTTTGAGTAATAGATTCTTCTTTGGTTGTAGTAATTGATGAAGTATTAATTTCTCTTACTCTCTTTGGAGGATTTGCAGTGAGATCCTGTTGCATTTCTGTTTGAAGTATTTTTTTACAAAGTTTTCCTTTTTGTGGAACAGGATATGTTTGTAGATGGGGGTGTATAGTGAACGTAGTCTATTGTATTGTAAAATGCAAGGAATATCAGCGTTTACTTTACTTGCATCAAAGTTGATTAGAAATAGACCGTCAAGTGTACATAAGCGTGATAGTGCTACGTAGCTCATGCCTTCTTTAAAGACTGTGTTCCCAATATCTATCAATGCTTTATCTAGGGTAAGACCTTGTGTTTTGTGAATGGTGACTGCATATGCTAGAGTTAAAGAAAATTGTTCTCTGCGTACATACATGTCTTTGAAAAGAAGGAATCGAGCTGTTGAGCGCCCTATCCTTTTTACTTCTGAAAGTTTGTCAAAGAGAATATTGACAAACTGAATGTTGTTGTCACATGGGTATTTTTGAAAGCCAACAACTGTACCAGTGCTCTATTAACTAGTCCTTGCTCCACGTCACGGTTACGTTTAAGCATTACTGTACAGTTCAAAGATAATTTTAATATTTTCCCCAAACCAGCTGTGTTCTTTGTTCAATTTTGATTGTATTGATTGTAGTACAGTTAAGTCTTCTGTATCTTCTTCATAGTGACACATGGTGTTTTCTACTTCTGTCATAGCTAATTCTGCCTCATTTGCTATTAGTGGCTCTCTCAGTGGTTCTTGGCTTCCTGTTACAGAAGGTTTACTACTGTCGGGAGTGTCCTTATCTAGTTGGACCTGGAGTTCTTCTTTGTGTTGCTGTTCATTGTGCAACATTGTTTTGTACTGTGTAAAGTTTACATTGGTTATAGTGCTTTCATTTGCTTTGAAAGCGTCTTCATATGAGTCATAGTTATCTAGTATCTCTTCTTCTTTTCTCCATGGTTTAAAAAGTTGTGGCATTTAGTTATTTATGTTGAGGAGTTTTTAATGACAATTTGATATGATTAATTAAGCTTGGTTTGGTAAGTTTCACTAAGCTGCCTTCACAATGTGACACTCTGTATCTGCCTTTTTTTTCATCGGGTTTTATATTATTTTTGTATGGGAAGTTTTGGGCTATGTGGTATAGACACATGGTTTCCAAAGTGGTACTCCTGTTTGGGTAATATGTTTTCTAGTTAATTGTTTTTCAAAATGTCTTGGCTGTTGGGAACATTTTTGGCTATTGTTTCTATGTCGTCGTATGATTTGAGAACTCTTTTTCTAGATTTAGCAGGACCAAGACTTAGCCATACTATATTTTCAGATTTTCCATACAAAGCAGTACCGGTTAAACGATCTGCAGCTTCATAGCAGCCATATTCTCTATGAGAGAGCCTTTTCATGCCTAAGCTGTAAAATTTCTGAGACAGTGTTTTGTCTGATGATAGGTCATTCCAGAGGTCTTGAAGCTCTGTTTTTTCTGCTTTTATTAAGTAGGCTGTAACATATCGTGCAACTGCAGTGGAATTGTCTGCAATGTACTGCACATTTATGTTTGCATTCCATAAAAGGGCAATGATTGTATTGCAATCATTGATATATTTTGCTTCTTTTGTTTTTTTATGTAATACGTGTTCTTAGGTGATTTACCTTTAACACTATGTCTAACTGAAGACATGAAGTTGTTCACTTCACCTGTTTCTGTAACTGGTCTAGGGAAACCAAACCGGCATTTGGTGTAGTAGTTACCTTTGTTTTTGTATTTGTGACGACAATATTTGCCACATTTGTGTCTTTGAAATTGTACAATTTGTGCATGAAGATCACTATTTGTTGCTTCTGATGGAATTTCACAAGTGACATATTTTTTGATGAACTGTAAAACAGTGGCATCACTGTCTTGACCAAATTTAGGAGCATCTTTAATCCATAAAAGCATGTGGATATGTGGTGCTCCTCTGGCTTGGTATTCTTTTCTCCAAAAGAAGTGTTGCACTCTCTGAGGGGAGGAACAGTTTTATTACAAATAAAATGTAGCATAGCAATGAAACGATGATGGAAATTTCTTGAAACAATTACAGGATCTAGAGAGCAAAGTTCTCCAGGTGTTAGTATATGTTTGTTTTGTTTTTGTTCGATATGCGTAGGAAATCATGTAAATCTTCCCATGCATATTCTGCATAACTTAATGTAACAAACCAAGTGGGTGCGCCAAGGCTTCTTATCATACAACATACATCTCTGTGACGTCAGAACCAGTACTCTTTAGTACCACGCATGTTTGCTGACAGATTTGTAATGCTTGATTGTAAAACCTCATTTTTTTCTTGCACTTTTTATTGTAATTGCATAGCTGACATATTTTGAAAGTGGGTTCCTGATTTCAATGTGTGTGCAACTCCGTAACATAGAGTTGCTAGTTCACTTTCAAAGAGTAGGTGGAATATGTATTCCTCATTTTGTCCAAATCTGGGATCTTCAGAATACATTCGTATTGATCGATATTCCCATGCTGTTATCTGAATAGGTCTATCATTGTATCTTCCTCCTTTGCCAGTAGGAAAGAGAGGAAAAGCACGTGCTTCTATACTTTTTTCCCATATGCTGATTGGTGATCCTTTGGTTTGTTGCATTTGGTACGTTTCTAGTGCATCATCTATGGTGTCATTAGAGTGTAATGGATGAATTGTATAATGGTCTAAAATATTGGCTAATGTAGTAGGATCTAGAAGTTCAAATTGACCAGTTTCTGGTGACTCTTGAATTATTTCCGTGGTTTCCCTTAAGTTTTCTTCAATATTTATTTCTTTGTAGTATTCATTATTGTCTTTTAGATATTGCAAGGCTTGACTAACTTTATGTAAGTCTACGAGTTGTTGCCAGATTTTTTTGTCTTTTGTAGGTACACCATTTAATAAGACAATTACAGATTTCTCTATTGGACGTTGCACTCCTAGAGTGTGCACATTTTCTTTTAGATCTAATGGTAAATAAACTACTTTGCCACGAATGCCTTTCACACATTCAGAGGGAGGTAATTTTGCTGTTTTGGTCAAAGGTGTATTATTGCTTGAAACGGGTGCACTGTTTGAATTATGATGCTCTCATATAAATTCAGTTGTTGCAGGGGTTTTGGTAGTGGGAATAATTCCAAATTGTGTGTGATAGCACGTGAAGGAGTTTGATTGTTGTCAAGTTTTGTAGTGCAGTAAATGCAAAGTATTAAGGGGTCCGTTATTTCGTATTTGTTTTCTGATATAAGGTAGAGAGCTAATTTAAACCATTTGGAATCTTCATTGTTTTCTATTTTGTATGTTACATCTATAGTTTTTGGGTTACGTTTATAAAAATGTTCTGTGGCAACACACACACACATATGGTTTGGTACTTCAGCGGATGTACTTTTAAATTGCAATATTTCTTTTTTGTATGTGTTTAGTAGAAGTTTGCCATCTGTACAATTGTTGCTAGTCTGTTGTAAAGCTACTGCATTTTGTAAGTGATCATCAACAAAAGTTGATGATCACTTACAAAAGTAAGTGATATTATTTTTAAATATTATTAAATATTTTGGAAGTATTTCAAAATCCAAAATATTTTTTCTGGATATGCTCTATTTCTTCGAGTAGGTCATTGGCTGTACCATGTAAAAGATTCTTATTTAAATTGGCTAGTGCTAAAGCAGGACTTTTAGCATTGTACAGTTCATAGACTAAATTTCTTGTTGAATGCTGTGTTGATATCATTTTGATATGATGGAAGGTGCTTTTGCAAATAGGTCCTGAAATGCAGGCTAATGAATGTCCTTGTAGTCTGAAATGCAGCCTAATGAATGTCCTTGTAGTCTTGTGTATTTGCACACTGGACAGGTATCCATATTTTGCAGCAGTTTCATTTTGATTTTGTCTTTGCCTTTCACATGCTGATTGAAGAACTGGCGTAAAGATTTGAAAGATTTTTTGGCAATGTTACACATTGACGTGCATGGCCATTTGTATACTGGATGTTCGAATGGAGAGGTAATATTGAGTTTTCTGCAGATATTTTTGTAAGCAGTATTTCTTGTTGCATTATGGTATTATTAAGTTTTTCATAACCTCGTCCCCTGCTATGTATGGCAATTCTGTTTGTTTGCTTTTGTTTGTATGCTTCTTCATTAAAATATGGTTCTGTGCTCGTGGTGTGACTCCATTCACCTCCACAGATATTTAAGAAGTTATTTTTGTTGGCATTCCGTTTATTGAGAAGTCTTTTTTGTAATTTAGTAGTTAGTTATGTTAGTGGTTTCATTCTGTTTAACAGTGAAATAAATAACTTTCTTTTGAGAAGGATTGCACTGTCTATCAAAGCTTGATGATTTGTCTCCTGTTTTTATAAGATTCTGAAGGACTCTGTGGTGGAACATTTTTGCTAAAATACTTTTTATGGTATGGTTACTTGCCACCATATCAAGATTTATAGGAGCAGTTTTAGAAGTAGTGGTAGCTGAATTCTTGTTAATTATTTTCTGTTTTGTTTTAAATTTTGATAGAGGAGGCAAAGTTTCTGTACTGGAAACTTGTTTTGTTTCGCTAAATGACTGTATAAGCTGTTTTGAACTTTTTGTACAAACCCTGCTAGAGATGGATGCTTATTTTGGGCACTTTTATTTTCATTTGCTCTATTTCTGCATTGCTTTCGTCGGACTTGCTTTTTGGTAGGCATTCTTTGGGGTCTGTTGAAAAAAAAGAAGGTATGGGTTGGGCTGTTCTGCAATGTATGTGTGCTGTGTGCATGAGTGTCTGAGTATGATGGTAAAGATGTATGTTGTGGTGTGTGATTGTGCATTGGGCAGCTACAATTAGTTGGGAAGGCTATTCTTCTATTTGTGTTTTACTATACTGCGGTTCAGATGACAGTAGAAAGTGAGCTAGTGGTATAGTATAAAATTAAAACAGTTCTTTGTTTTGTAATACTAACATTCTAGGAGTTGAGTTATGTTATTTGTGTTCCAAAAAACAGGGATTTGTGTGCCATTCTGCCTGATAATCCCTGTTTAATAAATGGGGGTTTGTGGGCAGAATGGTTCAGAAATCTCCATTTTTTTGGTGTAGAAATTACATGAAAGAACCACACTGTGTTTGAGTAACAGTAAGAATATTATGGTAGTATTGTACTTACTCTTTTTTTTGTGGAATGAGCAGGTTTCTTCGGAGATGTTGTTTGTAGTTCAGATGCTGCTGCTTTTCAGGAGAGTGGTTTTCACTGCAATTGTAAAAGAAATAATTAGTAATTTTGTGTGTTTATAGTACTGATGTTAATTTAGACGTTGATTTTTATGTTTTTGTAGTTGTATTCTTGTTTGATATCTGAACATAGTGTATGCATGCATTTCATTTGACTATGTGCAGCCTTTATATTTTATTTACAATATGTTAGTTCAACATGCTTTCAAATGAGTAGAATATTAAGGGCCTCATTAAACGGTATGCGGTAACCATGGCGCTATTAGCGCCATGGTTGCCGCCAGTATTTTACTGTGTCCGCCTTGGTGGATGGCGGAATTACTGGCCTACTCCAAGGTGAGCGGGGCGGTAATTCCCCATTCACAAAGGCATTTCCCCATTTCCATTTTTGCCCCCATAGGGCTCAATGGGAATGGGGAAGGAGGTAATTACGGTACCGCAAATTGCGGTACCGTAATTAGCACCAAGGTCCCTTTGCGGGCCTGTTCCTTAATGGCTGGTAACACCAGCCCTTGAGGTTGGGTCCAGCAAAGGGACCTCGTAGTAAGGCGGTAAGGGTTTACCGGTACTGGTGCCCTTACCGGTACCGGTAAACCCTTACCACATACCGTGTAATGAGGCCCTAAGTGTATGAAATTCACTTGGTTTTTTAAAGCCGTGTTATTGAATGTTAGGAGAAAGAAGAAATAATAATATATTTATTTTGTAATTTTATAAGGTGAATGGCAGACACTGTATAGAAAAGCATGGAATGTATGCATTTGTGAAGGTTTGGGTTATAACGCAGAAGAATGTGATTTACAGGCAGTGGTGTTATTGCAATTGGGAGCTTTTCATTGATAGTGTCTATGTGTGTGGGTGTATGAAGATGCACAACCTTTTCCTGGCTGTGTGTAAATTTATAATACGCTACTAAGTGTTTTTCCGCAATTATACTGTTATTTCTGTTATCTTCTAATATTTTTAGATAGGTGTGTGTGTAAAAATAATTGTAGATAGCAGACAGGTTTGGAAGTGATAGTTGATTATAGCAGATGGGAAAAATTGCAATAAGCTAATTTTATAGGTTAGACAGGTTAGTGGCATTACTCTGTTTATATGCATTCATAAGAGTTGTACATGTACTCTGAATAAAATATGAATACCTGTAGTTTGTATTTATGCATGTGGATGTGCATGCAGCTGTAAGTAGAAATCTTGGAGACTTTTACAGTAGTTTTTGTAGTAGGTGCTTTCCAATGATATGAGACTTGTACTCAGAGTGATCAACAGTACATTTGAAGTGCTGAACTCTGATGATGGAGTTAGATGTAGAGGTCTTGGATGTGATTGGTGGTTGGTTGTTTGACTGCCTAGCTGTATCCAATGAGGGAATGGCAGAGAGAGTGAAGTGGAAAGGGTAGAAGGGCTGTCTAAGAGTTACGCGGTCCCCGGACGACGCAGACACCGCAGCTGTCCGCGGACAGGGCGTGCCACATCCAGGGTTTTCCAGCAAATGCAGCATGGAAAGGGGACTGTAAGGATCAGCCAATCAGATGTTGAGGTTGTGGATTTGTGATGAAAGAGGCTGTGTGTAGTGAAGATGGCAGAGGTGGAGAAAGTCAGGGTGTTGGTGCTTGGAGATATGTTTGTGCATGGTTTACAGCAGTATGCTCAATGAAGGCATGTGGCAAACAATTTTGATGTTAAAGGAGTGGAGGTGGTATGGAGCACTGTGCCTGATTGCAATGTACAGGGAATTGTAGAAGTTTGTAAAGATATGGGCAGGATGAACAGTCCCCATGTCGTAGTTTTGCATTATGGTGCTTTCCATTTTGGCTATGTAAATGTCCCTATTTTGTTGACAGATTTGCAAGACTTGGTTCAAGCAGTAATGAACATCCTTCCAAATGCCAAAGTATTTTTTTCTGGATTACTACCTAGGGCAATATGGGACAATAGAGCTGGTATGTTTTTCTGCAATAATGAGAATATTGATTCCAGTAATGCTGTTTATTTTAAAGAAGATGGCATTTCTTTATCTTTTTTGGGAAATGCCATGCTGTTTTGGAATGTAAGGGTTGCTTTGGAGAAGGTTATGTGAAGATTTTAGTAGTAAAGTAAGAGGAAAAAAAAACCAAAAATACAAAATAACAGGTGTTTATCAAGCATCTGCATAAAAACAAGAAAACAGCTCTTTTCAGAGCCAACCTCAATGGGGAAATGGGGTACACTATTTAAATTTACATTCAGAATGCTCTGATTTTCGATATGTCCATGGACATGGTGGTATTCCGCGGACAGCGCGTATTACATATGGGGATTTTGGGGTGGAGAGGCATGCAAATGAGAATGGGCAGAGCAAGGGATTGGTCAGTAAAGTTTATTGGGTGTGTTGTGTAAGGAGAGAGTTTGTCAGAAAGTCTTTTTCCTGACAGAAGAACAGTTAGGTATGGCTGTGTGTTTCAGAAAACAGATTATCTGGATTTTAGGAGACTCATGGATACATTGGTTGGAGGTGAATGCAGAATGCTGTGGAGTAGCTGCAGATCTTGGATTCCCTCATGTGGAAGTGGACTGGCATGGAGTGCGTGGAATGAAGTGGCTGGACTTGGTACCTCTCTGTGCTAGTTTGGAGACAGAGCATCATCCAGACATAATTATAATTCGATGTGGAGGGAACAGCTTAGGACATGTGTCTGGAATTTCTTTGCAATTTGCAATGAAAGGAGGACTTGGGAAGGTCATGGACATGTTTCCAAATTCCCAAGTAATTTTTTATTCGTATTGCGCAGAGACAAATGTGGCTGTGTTCTTCTTCATTTGGTCCACAAATGGAGAAAGCGAGGGGCAATGTCAATAAGGTTGTTTGTGCCTTTCTAAGAGATGTTGGCATGTCCTCTTTTCAGAATGAAAATATTATGTTTCATAGCACATACATTTTTCGCAGAGATGGAGTCCATCTTACTTATGCTGGTAATCAGATTTTTCTGAGAAATGTACAAAATGCATTGCAATCTTTTTTGGAATAACAGCTATCCATTTTGCAGTAGGTGTTGACCATTTCAAGTTTTTCAAACACAAAGAAACACTACCAAAAGGCTCCTTTCAGAGCCACCACTTCCTCCCATAGAAAGGTGCAATGATTTTGATAGGGCAGCACCCCAGAATTTAAGATGTTTAGATGTCCGCAAACTGTCCGCGGACTTCTAAAAAATGCACAGGGTCCTGCTCAATTTATTTACCACTACTATTTTTAGACTGTGAAAGGCGGCTCTGAAAAGAGCCTTTTTGGGGGGATTTGTGTTGTTTTATATTTTGTTTGGTTTTTTACACAAGACACACTAGGAGAGGAGGGGTAAGGAAGGTAAGGAAGGGACACCAACCACAGGGATAAGAAATGGCAGGTGGAGAGAGGATGATGTAGGGTGGGCCTTATTTAGGTAGTGGACAGACCTTCTCATGCTCCTTGACCATAGTCTCGAAAGCACTCTGAAGACTCTCCCCCCTTCAGAGTACTGCATTGCAGTACATATACAATATTGTGACCCTCGAAAGGTAAGGGTCAACAGCATCGTGAATGGCCTGTGAGGCAGCTGCAGATATGCGCTGTCCCACAGGAGTGTCTCTTGTGGTGACAGGAGCGGAAACACAGGATGTGGTAGAGGAACTCAACCTGCTACGTTGATCACAAGGTACAACATTGCGAACGGCCCCACCGTGGAACGACCTTAGGTGTCGCTTCATAGATGTCGTACCAAAGCTGTACGAACCAGGCCTCCCACAACTCAGCACCATGTGGCACTGATTGCAGGTGACCTTGTTTGCACGTGCTTTTGGCACTCCACCCTGAATGGTAAACAACCGCCACACTCAAGTCTCACGGCGGGTGCTGGTAGTAGGGACTTCCGCTACCCCATCCTCTTCATCCTCTTCATCCTCCTCTACATCCTCACGCCTGTTCCCCTCTTCAGGTCCTTGGGGAGTTGGTGGTGGTGGAGGGGGTGGGGATGGTGCTGAGACAGATGTAGCACCAGCTGGAACAACAGCAGCCATGGATGCCATCAGGTTTCAGCAAAGGCGGCACAGCAATAGCATGTAATCTTCAATAGTAGGAAGACAGAATAAAGATCAGCTCGGGGGTGTGGCCTTTTCTAGTGCTGCTGGTGCGTGCTACGCAGACAGCCGGGCTGTCCGGGGACAGATCGAACACCCAAAAAAGGATCAAAAATTTCCCAAAAAGTATGTAGAATGTCAGGGTCATTGCCTGGGACATGTGCTATTGTGAATTTAATTTTTTTCCGGACACTGCGTGTGTTCTTAGAACAGTTTCATCTTGCCTGCGGACAGTACGGACAGGTTTAGTATCCTCAGGATACCTCCATTTTGGTTAATTACGGACATTCCGAACACCCGCGCTGTCCACGGACATCTTAACTGCCTTTTTTAAAAAAAAATAAGACACAAAGGACTGAATTAAAACATACATAATATATTTTTTTTATTATATACAGATGTAAAATTTATGAAAGAGAGGGAAAAGCAGAAACTGAAATAAACACAGGGGAATTGGGAGTTTCGAGAGGATGGATAGGAGGAGATGAATGGATGGAAGTCTCATCGTAACGTTTTTCTTGGTGGGGAGGGTTTGGGGATAGTTGACTGGGATATGGAGAGGGGGAACAGGTACATGTGGGACAATGATATTTATTTTTTTCTTTTATGTGGTCCTCCACAAAACGTTTCAAAAGATTGAAATTTTCCATGAGTATGTCCATTTTTTGTTCCATGCGCTGCAGAATATTTTCTAATATCTCTTTTGATGTATTATTTTCAGGGTCTGTTAAAAAGAAATATATATGTTAAGTGCACATAAAGTAATGATTATTAATTTGCTTATATAGAGAAGTGTCTACCATTAGTATCACTATCTTCAGACATTTCCTCACGTGGGAAATTTTCCTCAAGCCATTCTAAAGTATTGGACATTTCTGTGTAAAAAAAAAAAAATATTACTTTTACTCTACGTAATACAGAAAGTTTAGAAATATATAAGAAAAATGAAGTTTACTAGCTTCTGGTAAGTTGTGTTCTTACTGTTCTGTAGGTCTGCTTTTGCTCCTAGTTGTGCCGTTTCTGTGAGGTAATTATTTTGGAAGCATATCTTTTTTGTTTTGGTATATTCCATTTTAGTACATATGGTATTTAAATGGATGGTTGATGTGTTAGATATATAGGTTATATATTATTACATATAATGTGTTTGTGTGCTGCTTTTGAACTTCCGCAGTGTTCATATGGCATGATAGAACAATTTAAGATACCCCCTGAGTTTTTAGGTAGTGTTGATGTTGTCCGTGTCCGTCCACGGACATACGCACAGTCCGTGGACATCAAAATCACTAGCTGGGGGTTCAGTATGTTCTATGTTACATGTATATAAAGTAAGGGAATCCTAGTAAACATCTTTCAAATTTACGCTATGAATATGTGTAATCAGTAAAAAAAACTTTGCTAAAGGGGCGTTATGGTTAAGTTGTGCTACTAAAAACCTATGAAATTCAGTAAAAAATCTTTGTAAAAGGGACGTTATGGTTACGTTGCACTACTAAAAACCTATGAAATTCAGTGAAAAAACTTTGTTAAAGGGAAGTTATGGTTAAGTTGCACTACTAAAAACCTATGAAATTCAGTTAAAAATCCTTGTTAAAGGGACGTTATGGTTTAAAGTAAAACCGAAAACCCCCTGAAATTCGCTAGTTATGGTAAGCTAAGCAACCATAACTGGCGCTACCAGCGTGCATTGCTAAGACTAACACTAAGGACATCAAATATGACATCACAAATGTCATTGATGACATCACTGATGACATCACATGTCCATTTACTTTTCATGAAAATTCTGTACAATGGATTCTTACTATAATATTTGCAAAAAAGTGTCAAGAATCATTGGAATAAATATCATGAGCTGTGTAGTGCATTGATATAAATAGCATTCTATTATGAAGTTTTATACGCTGTGAGTGGACCCTAAGTGAATTATTGTAAGAACATATTTGAAGTATAGGTATAGTAAGCTACTCGTGTATAAACATAAGCATTGTGTACAGCATACATCATGGAGGTGCAATATTCATAATCTTCCATGTTGAATAGTGAAATGATAAATGCTTTCTTATTAGAGTTTTGCGTACTGTGTAACATGTAATAAGTACCTAATAAAACCCACTTACTAATCCACTTACTACATAATTTCATTATTACATACAAAACACAAAGACAGAACCACACATACAAATATGAGTATATAAAGGGAAAGTGAAGTAGGCAAAAAAGCAGCAGTAGAACCAAAAAGTGTTCAAAACCTAACTGATTATCTTTATGCACAGAAATGATTGCTCTGCTTGAAACCTACTACTTCCCTATGTATAACTATCACATGAGTGACTGCACCCTAAAGAAAGTAATGCGAATACAAATATGACCATATCCAGAGAAAGTACAGTAATAAAAAAACAGCAAAACAATAAGAAAGTGCTGATAACCTTACTGATTCTCTTCATACACAGAAAGCATTGCTCTCTTTCAAGTGTGTATTTTCCTTATGTATATGTTTCATATGCTGTGAGTGGACCCTAAGTGAATTATTGTAAGAACATGTTTGAAGTATAAGTCTACAAATGTAGTACTTTTTACATTTTATTTTCCTAACTATTGCTGGCCAAGATATAGCACTAAAGGAAAAAAGAGTGAGTCAGACATGTGATGTCATCAGTGATGTCATCAATGACATTTTGTTATGTTATATATGATGTCCTGGGTTTTAGTCTTAGCAATGCACAGTGGTGTCGCAAGTTATGGTTGCTTAGCTTACCATAACTAGCGAATTTCAGTGGTTTTTCGGTTTTACTTTAAACCATAACGACCCTTTAACAAAGTTTTTTTACTGAATTTCATAGATTTTTAGTAGTGCAACTTAACCATAACATCCTTTTAACAAAGTTTTTTTTTACTTAGGAGAACCAAGGAGAGTGTCGGCTTGACACAGCCGAGTCCCGAATTGGTGCAGATGACCCCCCCCGCGCTGAGTTGGGCCGTGACACAGCCCCGGCAGCTGTGTCTGCAGCACATGCCAGAGGCAGCAACACACACCGGGAGGCTCGTTCCACAGCAACTCCTCTGTAACACACGGAGCGGGCGGACCGGAACCCAGAGGTGGGTCCTGGAGGTCCTGGGCGTCAGCTCGCCCTGAGATGCTGTGGAGCGTCGAAGACTCCAGAAGACCCACCAGCGACTCGAGAGCAGCCTAAAGTCCAGCCCAGGTACAGAGCGCACTGGGGGTGTGGGGTCTGGCCATACATGTACCTGCTGAACTCTCCCCCTCACATGTACAGACTACAACTTGAAGCAAGCCCAGTAACATGGCGTGCCCTTTCATCCCACCACCTGAATCATTGTATCTGGCAACAGCCACAGCATTTCAGAGCCACGCTCCTCACCGTGGCGGGAGAGAGTGGCGGTCGTGGCTTTTGAGGGCCTACCTGCTCCATTCACCTGTGGCAGCGCTCTACCCCCCTCCTTCGGGGCCCAGAGACACTGCAAGAAAAGACATTCCAGTGAAATAACCCTAAGGTGAGCGCCACACCCTCCAGAGGGGCTCCTCCATCCTGCACTTCTCCCGCTATTCTCCACAGAAGTGCACGAGCTGCCCCTCCTCTGCAGAAGCCCACTGAAGCCCACAAACCACATTAAAACTCTGAACCTAATGCAGGGTAACCCCCAACATCGCAGGGCCAATGAGAAAAAAAGACAGGTCACAAAGGAAGCTGACCTTTGAGACTGGTGCAACCCCCAAAACCCTTAGGCTGAAAGAAGTCCCGGAGCCCCCATCAGGAAGCTCTCAACAAATGGAGGAAGGAAACTGCCCCACCGACATCAAGGGACTCCTGCTGGATTTGAAAGCAGGCATAGGGAGCCTAAATAACAAAATGGATGGACTCTCCTCTAAAGTCGATCTCCTACAGCACCGCATGGACACACATACTGAATGCTTAAATGAGGTGTAACAACGGGTGTCCAACTTAGACGACGGCGCAGCAACTCTAACAATCAGAGTGTCTCAACTGGAATCCCAAATGAAAGCGGCCACTGCCAGATGTGAAGACTTGGAGGGTCGCTCAAGAAGAAACAACATCAGAATTATCGGAGTGAGGGAACATCAGTCACAAGTGAAAATGGAAGACTTTGTGGAAGCGCTGTGCACCTCCCTCTTCAGCCGTGAAGCCCTCTCCCACTTGTTCATTGTGGAAAGAGCGCACAGAATACCATCCTCTAAACCCATTCCCGGCGCTCCGCCTAGGCCAATAATTGCAAAACTGCTCAATTATAGAGACCGTGATACCATTCTTCGATTGGCCAGGGAGAAAGGAGAACTGCACCACGACGGAGATAAAATTCACTTCTACTCAGTCTTTTCCCCAGCGGTCCAAACGCAGAGGAGACCCTTCACGAACATCAGACAGAGGCTCAAAGACAACCAAATTGCATACTCAATGCTATTTCCAGCACTGCTCAGAGTACAACATGGCTGGAAAGTCCACTTCTTCCATTCACCAGAAGAAACAAACGCATTCCTGGACCGAGCAGGCTGACCCTGGTTGAATCCCAGCCAGGCTCCTGCACAAAGAGAAAGAAATCACAGGAACCCTCCATAACCAAATAAGGTCAATGGCAAGAAACCCACTCTCCGAGCACAGCACCTTACCGAAACAAACACTGGAATCAAACACTCCGGGGCTGTGTCACTTGGGAAGCCACTAGCAGCCCTTGTACAGCAGAGTTATTCTTAGAGTTCTTTGTTAATGGGTGGGAAATCGGGCGACGGTCCAGCTATGTTGCGGTCTGCCACCTGTTCAAGTAAACAAACGGGTGAGTTGGGGGTTGCCCGTGAAAGGAAGGAAGCAGGAAAATGGGGAGGGAGTTGCGCCTCCAGTTCAATGCCCCCCGTTAACCCCCAAACTACCGTCCAATACTGTCTCCCAGCTTCCAAATGCCAAAGAATCCACCAGCAGTCAATCAAAGGTTTTGTCCACAATATTCTACGACTCCACAAGCCAGAGCAAAAGATATCAACTCGAACAAGCAAGTTGAACATGCAATCAAGGTTGCTACATGGAATATTAGAGGAGGTAACCTCCCCTCTAAAACCAGGAAGATCCTACAATATTTGAAAAGGCATGAAGCAGACGTGATCGTGATTCAAGAAACGCATCTGCTCCCCGCAAAGGAGCATCACTAGGCCCGGAACTGGGCTTGTCATAGGTACTTCTCCTCATACTCGTCTTACGTTAGAGGGGTAGCAATCCTAATTAGCAGAAGAACCGGATTTCGGCTGTTAAACACAGAGAAAGACTCCGAAGGCAGATAAATTCTGGTGAGAGGAATTGTGGCAGGCCAATAAATCATTTTTGTCAACTCCTATGGCCCCAATGTGGACGGGGCAAACAACTTTGACTGGGTGTTAACACACCTTTCAGTCCAAGACTTTGCGACGATTATATGGGAAGGCTATCTGAACACGGCCCTCGACCCCGCGAAAGACAGGTCACGGACCACGTCAGAGCCTATATCCAAAGCCAGCCACCAGGTACAGGAAATACGTAGTGCCTACGATCTTATAGACGCATGGAGACACAGTAAATGGGAACAGCGAGACTATACCTTCCACTCGGCAATACACAACACCAGCTCCAGAATAGACTACCTATTCATCACCGCAAGAGGCCCTCTGCAATTGGGACCCTGTCAAATTCTACCCAAAACTTTCTCTGACCACTCTGTGGTAACCCTCATTTGCACTCCATACAGCAACAAACCAACCCTGATGCATTGGCGCTTCAAGCCAGGTTCCATGCAGGACCACGTTTTTGCATCCAAGCTACGCGACGAGATCACCGCATTTCTAGAAACAATCCTGAGCACTGTGTCCTCGATGAGCACGATCTGGGAAATGCTAAAGTATTTCACGAGAGGGGTCTGCCCGGCTAAGGAAAACAGCATCCTCAAGCTAATATGATGGGAATTAACCACCTGTGAGGAGCAGTTAAAACACCTTGAACTTCAGTGTAAGCCTACGAATGATCCAAGCTCCCAAGCTGCATTAAAAGTGGAGTTACAGAAGTTCAGAGCCACGGCAGAACATGAAATAAAATTTCTAAACCGCAGTGGGCTGGTCCGTCGATACGGCGAAGGCCAAAAACCAGGTGCCCTCCTAGCAAAACTGGTAAAGGCAGACAGGAAACCAACAACCGTCGAAAGAATACGCTCTCAACAAGGCACGATGGTACACACTGACAAAGAAACCGTAGAAGAATTCCCAACCTTTTACCAAAACCTGTATACTTCAAAATACAATGCAGACTCGGACGCCCTGCGCAAGTACCTCGAAGACACTGAACTCTACTGGGCAGAGGGGCAACTGCGCGATGCTCACAACGAGCCCATTGCACCGGAAGAAATAATTGAAGCCATCAAAACCCTTCCAAGCTCGTAAGCCCCGGGACCCAAAGCCCTAAGAGGTGAATTCTACAAGGCTTTTGCAAACACCCTATCTCCCCTTATTGCTGGAGTGTACGGTGAGGCGCTAGAAAAGGTTTCCCTCCCTCAGTCAACCTGTGAGGCCAACATAATCCTACTACATAAATCTGGTAAACCCCTGAAGAATGTGCATCGTACAGACCCATTTCTCTACTCAACCTCGACAATAAGATACTAGTGAAGGTACTTACAAACAGGTTACTGCCACTGAAGCCCGGCCTCGTGCTCGCAGACCAAGCAGGATTCGTCCCCGGGCGCAAAACGTCCTTTGGCATCAGGAGGCTGTTTGGAATTATCGAGGCCCTTGAACCCGCCCACCAAGCTGCCACAGTCCTACTCGATGCTGAAAAGGACTTTGATTTGGTAGAATGGCTCTTCCTCTTCGCAGTGCTTACCCGGATGGGCCTGGGTGCCCGTTTCATCAAACTAATATCCTTATTGTACACCAACCCCCGAGCTAGCATCATCGTTGACTCTGCAAAGTCTTCCCCCATCAAACTTCAACGCGCCACCAGACATATTTGCACTAATAATGGAACCCCTAGCGTCAAACCTTTGGGAACAACAGACTCGCAGGGGACTTAACATCGGCCCACACAAGCTGATCATATCCCTGTACACAGATGATGTAGCACTATTCATACGCGACCCCACTGAAAACCTGAATCCAGTCATGAGGGAAGTAATCAAATTCAGGCAATATCTGGCTTAAAAATGAATCATACAAAATCGATCATATTCCCGCTGACCCCAGCCACCAAGGCATTTGCTGATGACTTTCACTTTGCATGGGAAACTTTACGAATACGCTATCTGGGGATACAGATGTCACTAAATTACCATGACGTATTCCGAGATAACTATGAGGCAGTGGCAAAAACATTGCAGGAAAAAGTGGCCTGCTGGAAGACACTCCCGCTAACTCTGTGGGGAAGAGCTTCACTAGTCAAAATGGTGATCCTATCGAAGCTTCTGTATCTATTCTCCAATATCCCTATTTTAATACTGCAGACCTTTCTGAAGAGAATGAAAAGTCTGGTGCTAGAACTGCTGTGGGCGGGCAAACCAGCCAGAGTGGCTCACTCAACATTGGCTGTCCCAGTGTCAGGTGGAGGCTTAGCTCTCCCAGATCGAGAGAGATATTTCTGGGTGGCTCAGGCACAGTTCCTCAGCTTTTGATACTCCACGTACTTTTTCAGACCTCATGTACAAATAGAGCACGCTCTGGCGACCCCCAACTACTGAGAGCGGTTATCATTAGTCAGATCCCAGTACCCAACAACACTATGAACGTAGTCCTTGCAACCTCCGGGATCTGGAAGAGAATCGCACAAAAATACGAGATTCACGGTGCGGCACTCGTCCCTCCTCCCGGTCAAATTTATACCAGGAATTCCACTGACCTCGGAGAGAGTCTTCCAGCAATGGGTGGAGAAACTGTAGATAAGCACACTGGGCGACCTATTCGTCAACAGAACCTTTCTAACCCCCCCAGCAAGCAAAGATGAGAGGGGGAAACACCTCCCTCGACACATTCATCTACTTCAGAACCAGATACACCCTACAATCCCTTTTTCCCACCTTTCCACTGCAACCTCCAACTTGGCAATTATTACATAACGTGATCCAGGCGCAAAGGGAAGGCAGACTAGTCTCGTCCATCTACAAATCCATTTTAACCGACACAGTACCTAGTAACACTCGCATGAAAATAAGATGGGAAAGGTCCCTCCAAGCAGCGATCTCAGATGAGGAATGGACATATATCCTAAGACAAACACAAAAAATAGCCCTCAATTCCCGTCTCAAACAAATCCACTTTAACTACCTACACCAGACTTACTTCACCCCATTTCAAAAAGAGCAAACAACAACCGGAATCACCATCATGGTGCGAAAGATGCAGGAACCCCAAAGCCGACTTTGTCCACCTCGTATGGGAGTGCCCCAAGCTGTCCCCATTCTGGACTCAGGTGCTACACACGACGGCAGCAATAGGCGGCGAGGAGATACAACCCGTCCTGATGGTGGCATTGCTGGGGATGACAAAACTACTCTCGCCCGCAATAAGGAAACTCACGGGGGTGCTGCTGACCCTCGCACGCAGAAGAGTCGCCATGTCCTGGGGCCAAGGGCCCCCACCAACAGTTACCAACTGGCGTAAGGACATCCTCTACTGCCAAGACGTAGAAGCAGATTTCATCAAGACGTTGTCTCATCACGCACGCCCCCCGGATATCTGGGCCCCACTGGTGACATTCCTAATCAACGAAGCTGATGAGAACACCTCTTCCCTACCATGAAGACAAAGCACTCAGGACACGGACACGCAACTGGCCCAAACACACGAACCTGCACTCTGAATGAATGAAAGGCATGGAGGAGGAAATGGCTGATATACAATCTCAACAGACTGGAGGAGAAATAGAACTGAGGCGGGAAGGGTGGGGCCGGTGGGGGGACGGTGCATAGTTAATTCACCCTAATGTGGGTGTGATTGTTTGTAACAGTTTGGAAAACTCTCAAAAATAAAGTTTTTTAAAAAAAAACTGTACTGTGCCAAAAGTCCTGCTTTAGCACTGTCCAATTTAAATAACATTCTTCTAGACGGTACAGCCAAAAAACTACTCGAAGAAATAGAGCACATCCAGACAAAATATTTTGAAATTGAAAGCCACTAACAAAAATTCAATATCTTTAGAACAAACTAGCAACAACTTTACAGATGATAACCTTCTACTACACACATACAAAAAAGAAATACTAAAGTTTAAAAGCACATCTGCTGAAGTCCCAAACCAGGTGTGTGTGTGTTGCCGCAGGAATTTTTATAAGAATAGCACAAAAACTGTAGACATAATGTACAAAATAGAAGACAATGAAGATTCCAAGTGGTTCAAATTAGCTTGCTATCTTATAGCAGAAAACAAATATGAAATGACTAACCCCTTAATACTTTGCAGTTACTGCACTGCAAAACTTGACAACAACCAAATACCTTCACGTGCTACCACTAAGAACTTGGAATTATTCCCACTACCAAAACCACTGCAACAACTTAACTTGTATGAGAGCATCATAATATGAATTACTGAAAGGCATTCATGGCAAAGTAGTTCATTTGCCATTAGATCTCAAACAAAATGTACACACTCTGGGAGTGCAACGTCCAATAGATCAATCTTTGATTAGCCTAGTAAAAGGCGTACCTACAAAAGAAAAAAAAAATTGGCAGCAACTAGTGGACTTACATAAAGTTAGAGAAGCCCTGCAATACCTAAAAGACAACAATGAATACCACAAAGAAATAAACATCGAAGAAAACCTGAGGGAAACCACCAAAATAATTCAAGACTCGTCAGGAACTGGCCAATTTCAACTTCTAGATCCTACTACAGAATCCATTATTTTAGACCATTATACAATTCACCCATTTCACTCTAAAGACACCATAGATGATGCACTGGAAACCTACCAAATGCGACAAGCCAAAGGATCTCCAATCAGCATATGGGAAAAAAGTGTAGAAGCATGAGCCTTTCCTCTAATCTTTCCTACTGGAAAAGGAGGAAGGTATGATGAAAGACCCACACAAATAACAGCATCAGAATATCGCTCTTTACAAATGTATTCTGAAGACCCCAGATTCAGTCAAAATGTGGAATACATATTCCACCTTCTCTTTGAAAGTGAACTAGCAAATCTATGCTACAGAGTTGGACACACATTGAAATCAGGTACCAATTTTCAAAATATGTCAGCTAAGCAATTACTACAAAGAGTGCATGAAAAAGATGAAGTTTTACAATCAAACATTACAAATCTTTTAGCAAACATGCGTGGCACAAAAGAATACTGGTTCTGACGTCATGCAGATGTAGGCTTGTATGATAAGAAACCTTGGCCCACCCACTTGGTTTGTGACATTAAGTTGTGCAGAATATGCATGGGAATATTTGCATGAATTTCTATGCATAGCAAACAAAAATAAAACAAATATAGATATGAAAACACCAGGAGAACTCTGCTCTCAAGATCCTGTAAATGTATCAAGATATTTCCATCATCACTTCATTGCTATGCTACACTTAATTTGTAATAAAACAATGCCTCCCCTCCGAGAAGTGCAACACTTCTTTTGGAGAGAATACCAAGCTAGAGGAGCACCACATATCCACATGCTTGTGTAGATTAAAGATGCTCCTAAATTTGGTCAGGACAGTGATGCCACTGTTTTACAGTTCATTCAGAAATATGTCACTTGTGAAATCCCTTCACAAATTACACATAAGGCCTCATTACGAGTTTGGAGGTAGCCATGGTGCTATTAGCGCCATGGCTGCCTCCAGAATCGTGTCCGGGTCTGGGTTCCTTAAATGAGGAATTACCGGGTCATTCCAACCTTGGAGGACCAGGTCATTTTTCATTAAAAAAAACCATCCCAAGGCCACCAGGGGGCACACAGGCAATGGCTGCCTGAATCCCAAGCTCCTGCCGAAGCCAGGTCGCAACGGGGATTGAGCCTCCCCAAAACCCCCCCCAATGAGAACAAAGGCGCCCGAGCGGGCAGTGAACCCCTGGGGCTCCCCCTGAGAGAAACAGCTACGTCCGGGGACCCCCGAAAGGCGAAGATCTGGAACCGGGACCTAAGTAGCGAAGACGTCACAGGAGAGCCGATCGGCCGTGGAGCCGGAGAAAGAACTGCGGCCCGCCGAATGTGGAGGACCGCGCTGGAGGAGCCAGCCCCCCCTTCACGACTGGCGCCCGCTCCCTCGTGGGTGAACCTCAGAGCGGGGACACAGAAACCCCCGATGGCCGGGCCCACAACCCCTGATCGAGGCGGCGGCGTCCCCACGCCTCACCTGGGCGGGTAGAGAGCTGCACCGGCAAGCCGTACACAGACAAGAGGAAGGCACATTCCCCCGGACCAGGCACCGGATTAAAAGGGGTGGCGGCGCTGGGGCCGGGAATCCCGCCACTGTGCCTGCCGGCCCTGAGAGGAGACCAGCATTACGGTCCTGAGCGAGGGGACCCTCGGGACCGCGCCGCGACCCGCATACGGGAGAGGTACCTCCCTCCCCCTCTGTTGCTGGGGCCTGGTTCCCGGGCCCCGTCACCAGAGGAAGCACAGACAACAGGAGAGGATACCATGCTCAGACAGGCCCCCACCAATTTCACAAACAAGACGGGATTGCGGCCCGCCCCCCCCCACGGAGGATAAAGCAACCTGACCTCGCCGGAGTGCACGGAAGACACCGAAGACCCTGGCGTAACTGCATTGGGTGTGAGGCCCCCGCCAGGAGATGGCGGGGCGTGTGCCCGCCCGGAGGTGACCCCCCCAAGAGCATCAAAGGACCACTGAAACAAGAGGGGGGTGGTTCTCGCCTGACCCCCTCCCCACACCGGGGACCCCCCTACCAACACAGCACTGGCCGGCCTGCGAGGTGAACCCTTGACCCCCCAAGAACAGCGGAAAACCCAACGGCGAGGCCCGGGGGGTAACCAGATGAACTGGCAAGAGAATCTAGAGAAATACCGCTACCAAGAGGCAGGATCCTACAACAATGGGCCGTCCCACGACAGAGAAATGGCCCACTTGGAAGCCTCGGCACCCTCAACGGCGGCAATGGAGAGGGGCTTCGCCTCAATCCTACAAGAAATCAGGGACATGCGCTCCGACATTGCCCTGAAATTCGAAAAATTTGACCAACGGGTTGACAAAGTCAAAGACAGGCTTCTACAGGTTGAAACCAACCAATCAACATCAGCAACCCAAGAGGTAGAGACAAATATGAGGCTATCTTCCCTTGAGAAGAGGGATGAGGAGAGGTCGAGACAAATGGATGACTTTGAAAACAAGGAACGGAGAAACAACCTCAGATTTTTCGGGGTCCCTGACTCAGAGGGGCAGACAGAGAGAGAGGCCACCTGAGTGGTGATAGACATTATTGCCCTCCTCTTTGCAGAAGAGATGACTACAGAACTCACTTTCGACAGGGTGCGCAGAGCAGGAGGACGGGCAGGGGGGCCCCGATCGATTCTGGTCCAGTTCCACTACTACTCGGAAAAGACAAGGGTGCTGAAGGCCGCCAGGGAAGCTCAGGAGATTACATACAACAATTCCCAGGTCTCCATTTTTCAGGACCTCTCCGCATATACATTGGCCAAACGCAGAATGTGCCGCCCCCTCACTCATCTGTTAAATGAGAAGGTGGGTACGATACAGATGGGGCTACCCCTTCTCCCTAGCCTTCGAATACCTGGGCCAGCTGACAATGTTGATCACAGAGGAGGACATCAAGGAAGCCATCCAGGACTATGTGACGGAGCCAACCCCGAAGGGTCCAACTGGGCTGGCTCGGGGCGGAGTAAGCGGCCCGGGACCGTCGGGCGAAAGGAGGAAGAAAACTGGTGCAAGGAAATTTAGAAAAATGAACACACCCTCACCAACAAAGGAAGGAGAGCGGAACAACTCTGAGGGTTGAATACCTGGGGGACCCAACCAGCAAAGATGCGAGAGTGGGGATCTCAGGGACGACCCGGGTGACCCGACCACTTGCAGATCGTGAACTGAAGCACTGGAGGTCTGGCCGGAAATTGAGTCTCCTTGAACAGCAAGTAAAGCGGGGGCGACCGAGGGGACGAAGTAGAGGGGGGGGCTCACAAAAATGAGCTTTGCAATGATTGCCGGGCCAAGGAGGGTAGGCTGGTGGCCTGGCCAAATGCCAGAAATGGCGGAACTAACTGGCTGGATGCCAGGGAGGAGGGTGGGGGTTCACGAGTTAGTTGGGGTTTGTTTGTTCAGGATGGGGTTTGGGGGCAGTTGGGGAAATGTTCAAAAAGTGTCCAAGTGGTGAGACAAAGGGAGCGGGAAGGGAGCAGCGATGCGATGCGGTTGACCAAAAGAGGGGGAAACATAGATTATGGCTGATAGCCGGCCGGCCCTGGGAGTGGGTACCCTGAACGTGCGGGGGCTAAATACCCCCACAAAGACGTCTCTGGTCTGTAGAGAATTCAGGAGGGCGAAACTAGACCTGCTTTTCTTGCAAGAGACACACTGGGCGCGGGGGAAAGAACCCAAAATGCGAGGGGGTGGAATCTGAGAGGTTTTCCACAGTCCCATAAGGTAAAGAAAAGAGGGGTGGCCATCCTGATAGCAAGGGACATAGGCTTCGAGAAAGAGGCCATTCTGAAGTACCCCGAGGGCCGCTACCTGTTGGTAAGGGGCTCCCTGCACGGCTCCCCCCTAACCCTGGCAGTAGTGTATGGCCCGAACAAAGGTCAAGTCCAATTCTGGGAAGAAGTAAGGGAGAAGCTCAAGCTATTTGTGCAAGGCACAGTGGTGGTGGGGGAGGATTTCAACATGGTTCTAGACCCATCCATAGACAGAAAGCGGGTAGGCCCCCAAAGCACCAGACCCGCAGACGAAGCCATGGCGCAAAGCTTTCAGAGGGTGAATGATGAGCTGAGCCTGGCGGATACAATCCCGACCCCCAGAACTGATGTCCCCTCATTTACTTACTACTGGGCCATCCACACCTCATTCTCTAGGATAGATTACATCTTGGTGGACGAGACCCTCCGTCCATATGTCACTGGCTATAGGATAGACCCTGTTCCCTGGTCAGATCACGACATGGTCCGAGTCGCCATAGCGGAGGGATGGCGTAGAGAACGCAGAGGATGCTGGAAATGTAATGATGCTCTATTAAAGGACGAGGTCCACGCCCAGGAAGTCTTAGATGCCATAACAGAGTTCTTCGAGCTCAATGATAACGGGGAGGTGGGCACACACACGCTTTGGGACGCCTTCAAGGCAACCTTACGAGGAGTCCTCATTAAAATAGGTGCTCTGAAGAAAAGGGTGAGAGAGGCCTAGGAGAAAGCCCTGTGAGAGAAAATATCCTGTCTCCAGCCGGGGGACCCCTTGGATCAGGCTCTAGAACGCGACCGGGTGACCGCACTGGAGGACTACAGGCTCCAGCTAATGGACTTACTCCTTCACAAAATGGAGAGGAGTCTTCAGATGGTCAAACAAAAATACTATGATAAAGAGGACAAAGCGGATAGGATCCGAGCCTGGAAGTTGAGGGAGGTCCAGAGAAGTAGAAGGGTGAAGGAGGTAAGGGATGCCCAGGGGTCTCTTGGCTACGACTCTCCACACTTTGGAGAGGCTTTTCGCCAATACTACAAGACACTATATTTGTCAGAATATGACTGGGATGATAACTAGATAGACTACTTCCTGAACTCCATCCAAATCCCGTCCCTGTCGAGGGAGATGGCAGAGGGGTTGGAGGGCCCGGTGACCGAGGATGAGGTGGATAAGGTGATTAGTGGGATGAAGGTGGGAACTACCCCCGGGGAAGATGGCTTTACTGTTTTCTTTTACAAAAGATTTTGCTTCTCCCTAATCCCGTACCTAGTGAGAGTTTTCAACTCCGTGCTGGAGGGGGGCATCCTTCTCGAGTCCATGATGGGGGCCATAATAGCAGTGCTGCCCAAGGAAGGGAAAGACCCCGCAGAATGTTCCTCCTACCGCCCCATATCGCTGTTAAACATTGATGTAAATATCCTGGCCAAGGTGGTGGTGAAGGCGGATGGAGGGGATAATGCTGAAGCTAGTCTATGGGGACCAGGTGGGCTTCATTAGGGGAAGGCAAAGGTCAGATAACATTCGCAAAACGATAGATCTGTTTCATTTTGCACAAAAATCGGAGCTTGGTGCATGTGTCCTCTCCTTAGGCTCGGAGAAAGCCTTCGACAGGGTCGAGTGGAGATACATGGAACGCCTCCTCCAAAAAATGGGCTTCGGGACCCATATTATGAGTTGGGTAACTGCCCTCTACACATCTCCCAAAGCAAGGGTCCAAGTGAACGGGAAGCTGTCCGAACCATTCCCCCTCTACCGAGGGACAAGGCAGGATTGCCCACTCTCCCCCCTGATATATGTCCTCACGATGGAAGCATTAGCCATAGCGATCAGAGCTCACCCGGACATCAGGGGAATTAGAAGAGGTGAGGTTGAACTCAAGCTTTCCCTGTTTGCGGATGACATTTTAGCCTACCTGGTAGACCCTAGCTCCTCGCTCCCCCCTTCCTAGCCCTGGTGGCCACGTTTGGGCGCTTCTCGGGCCTGAAAATTAACACTACGAAAATTAACCTGAGTGGGGCGGGTCTAGTCGCAAGATGTGTGGCCATCGACCTGGGGACCCACGACCCGGGGAGTGGCGGAGCCAAGTCAGTCGGTGACACAGTCACATATCGCATCATCTCCTAGGCACAAGAAACGGAGAGAACATTAAGAGTCTCCCTAGACGAATGCTCTAGTTTGGACACGGGGAAGGGGGGTGGGCCGGTGTTGGGGTGGGGGGATGGGGGGTGGCGGGGTAAGGGGTAACTCAGTTTTTGCATTGAACCTGTTTGTTTTATTACAAAATGAGAATAAAAAACAAAGTTTAAAAAAATAAAAAAATAAAAATCCCCATTCCCATTCAAGCCCCCATAGGGCTCAATGGGAATGGGGATGGAGCTAATAACGGGCCTGTTAATAACGAGCCTGTTGTTAGCTCCCTGGTCCCCTTGCGGGACCCGCAAAGGATGTCTGGTCTGACCAGACGTTCTGAGCTGCTACCGCAGAGGAACCTCGTAATAGGGCGGAATAAGTTTACCAGCACGACACCATTACCGGTGCCATTAAACCCATTCCGCCCACCTCATAATGAGTCCCATAGTGACCTACATGCACACATTTTACAATTTCAAAGACACAAATGTGGAAAGTATTGTCAAATATAAAAACAACGAGAAATACTACACCAAGTGCCGCTTTGGTTTCCCTAGACCAGTTTCAACAACAGGTCGAGTGAACAACTTCATGTCTTCAGTTAGACATAGGGCCTCATTACGAGCATGGAGGTAATGAAAAACGAAGGCGAAATGGCATTACCGGCATCGTTAACGGGTCCGGGACATTACGAGCTGACATCCCACCAATACCGCTACCGCCTATACCGTGCCCCTTCTTACCGGCATACGCGTGTACACGCGCCCGTTCGCAGTGCCAATACCGGGATGCCGCTATCAGGAGGACATCACAAGTTATGCAGGCATGCACTTACCGGCATCCCGAAGGCAGTAATTAGGGCCTGCACAACGGCGGCAATACAGGCCTTGCGGACCACCCGCAAATAGCAACCTGCAGTGCAGGCAACTGCCACAGGTGCACACAATCACCACAGGTGGAGTCAATGGAGCCTGTACCAGTACAAAAGGAGTACACCCACACACCACACCCCTTCCTACACCAAAATGGTCCCCCTAGCTGTTGCAATCATGGGGTTGGAGGACATGCCTGTACTGCTACAACAACAGCAACAACAGCAACAACAACAACAACTACAGCTACAACAACAGGCAGCACAGAGGAGACGCAGGAGGAGAAGGAGGGTGAGACAGGCCCAGCAAGTTCCACCAGTGCAGCCAGTGGTACCACGCAGGCAGCCACCATTCCCTTGCATCAGACCCAGTCCATTCAATCTAACCCCTGAGCAGATCCACACCCTGTACCGGTTGGACCGGGACACCATCACCACCATAGTGGACAGGATACACGACAACATCGTCAGCCTGATAGAAATCTGCACTGCCATCCCCCCGCTACTAAAGGTGGTATCTGCGCTCCACTTCCTGGCCACAGGCACCTACCAGCACACAGTGGGGCAGCTGCATGGGATATCACAACCACTCTTGTCCCGCATGCTGACCCAAGTGCTTGATGCCCTCCTGAAGCAGGCAAGCGTCCACATTTCCCTACAAGTTACTGGCGAGGAGTGCGCTGACACCAAAGTAGGCTTCCATGCACTGGTAGGCATGCCCAATTGCGTCGGTGCCCTTGACTGCACCCATGTAGAATTGGGGGCCCCTCATGCCAATGAGGCAGTGTACCACAATCGCAAGCAATACCACTCCATCAATGTGCAGATGGTATGTGACTCCAGCAAGATCATCACACATTGCTGCGCCCGATATCCCGGATCTACACATGATGCCATGGTGTTGCATAACTCCACGCTACTCCGCTACATGGAGCGACATGCTGGACGACATGCCTTGCTGCTCGATACGTTGCCTGACTGGGCCATGGTAATACATTGGGGTCTTGAGGTGGGGGGGATGCATACTCCGCCTGGGTAGGATTGGGGTCAGGGGATGCATACTCCACCTGGGTGGGATTGGTGGGAGATGCGGTGTGCAGTCATAATGTCGACTGCAAAAAGTCGAAAACAATAATATCAAGAAAAAATAAATGTCTAAAAAAACGAATGTGTTTTTTTTATTCATATGTTTTTTGGGTTTAGCTATAAAAAATAAACAGGGAGTTGGAAAAACATTTGACATTTTTTTTTAACATTATTGTTTTTGACTTTTTTGTTTTCGACATTTTGACTATAAACCGGGAGATGCATACTCCACCTTTGTGGGATGGGGCGGTGAGTGGACAATGCACTCAGAGTTAAACACTGCTGTCCTGAACATCCCAACCTGAACATGACACATCAATTCCATACATACGACCAATGCCGCACATCAATGACAACATGCCAGACGCACAAGCAGGCCACCATGGGTATGTCAAGCGATGCATGACTAATCATGATTACAACTGCGCCAATGCCGCCAGTGTGATTAGGTACAGAGTAGCACACACTGCAATAATGGGTGGGAAGCCATTGTTCCGCATCCACAATACATCTGCATCAGCATGCAAGTGACCACCCTGCAGCATCTGTACAATGCAATCCACGCTAGTAGACCATTGTGCAGTAGACAATGCATCAAATGAACCTGTGTGCATACATCCAGGGACATGTGCATGTCAACACCAAATAGCTGCAGCCATGGCCGTTAATCCTAAAGGTGTCAGCTTAGATTGCCCCACACATACCTTTTTGTGCTCCCATGCAGGTGATGGAGGCTATCCCTTGAAGCCGTGGCTACTTACCCCTGTGCGGAACCCGCATAAAAGGCATGAAGAGGAGTACAATCGGGATCATACCCGTACCTGTGTTGTGATTGAGCAGACCTTTGGCCTGTTGAAGGCACGGCACCGCATCCTAAGCAGGTCTGGTGGAGCACTCCTTTATGGCCCTGAGAAGGTGGCAAAGATCACCATGGTCTGTCATGCTGCACAACATGTGCATCCGGAGAAACGTACCACTGCCACCTGACATTGACATGATGAGGATGATGATGGAGGCGAAGCAGCACCCCTGGCAGTACATGATGCACCAGATGGCCGTTCTGTACGCCAATCACTGATTGATGATTACTTCTGAACCACAGGGACGTTGATGGTTATGTGTCAGTACTACACTGAGCTCTGGGACTGTGTGGACATGGGCACAGGATGTGTGGGGAGTTGGGCACTGTGCGTTGTCATGAATGGAATGAACACACACAAAATGAACAATGTCCAGGCATGAAATGATTTTGAACACAATGGGTGTATTAAGAAAAATAACAGCATAGTGCTTCCTCCCTCCACCACGCACATGCCCTCCCCCATACCCCCAAGACACCCAAACACCCCATACCCCCCAAACACCCCATACCTCCACAAACAACCTATGCTCCCCAAGCAACCCAAACCCCCAATAAACATCCCCTTAATCCCTTCAACACCACCAACACCACCTCCCCCCTCAGCCATTGTCAACCCACACACGATGTGGTTGGACCGACTATTTCCGGACATTTTTTGTGTTGGGGGCAGCATTTCTGTGTGCCTTGCACTGCGCTTCGTCATCCGCACAGGGCTTGAGGGAGTGGAGCTTGCAGGTGTGGACGATGAGGTGGAGGCGGATGGGTTTTGCACCACTGGTGCAGGTTGTTGGTGCTGCATGTGTTCCAGCATCCTGTTTAGGACCTGTGTGACGTCCCCTAAACTGTCACGTATCATTATGGCACTCGAATTGATGGCCGCAATGGTTCCAGCATTCACCTCCCGGATCTCACGGCGTGTTTCCTTGCACTCGGCCACATACTGGCGGACCAGCTCAATCATCAAGTCCTGGTGGGCCTCTACCCTTGACAGGCATGCCTCCATGTCAGTGGGGGCTGTGGAGGTGGAGGGTGCTGCGGCTGGGTGGGCCATTGCAGGGCTGGCCTCTGGGGTACTTGTAAAATGCGGACTGTGCAGTTGAACCGCTGGTTCCTGCATAGGGCTGGACGGTGTGCCCTGAGTGGTGTGGTGGGAGGTGGATGGGGGCTTGGTGTGTGGGGACATTTGACATGGATTGTGCTGTCAATGTCCTCGTACTCCTCCGCTTGCATATCCACCCACTGAACTGGTGGCAGCAGACTGTGTGCCATCAGCCTCGCCTTCAGCTGTTGTTGCCAGGTCAGTATTTGCAGTCTTGTCTGCTGCTGTTGTCTCCTCCTCAGCCTGCCTGGCCTGTACAGGTGCCCTGGGTTGCACTCTGGGCCCCAGTGCTGCCCCGGAGGTGGAATGCCCAGTGCCCTTTGGTCTAGCCCTGGATTTTGATGCCCTTGGGGCAGGGTCCTGCCCTTCACCTTCTGCATCAGTGCCTGTGGGGGAAGAAGAGATGCAGGGCATCAGTATTGGTGTTACATGCAAGATGCATGAGTTGGTGCTGTAAAGTATTTCATTTCTCATGCATTGCATTCTTATAGGTGTGTCACACAGGGTACTTTCAAGGGGGGGGCATATGGGCATAAACCGTGGCCTCTCCATTTGGCTCTAATGCGTACCAGTTGGCATACCATTGTATTGCGGTTTGGACTCCATTTGTATGGTCGTGCTGCAGGTCTCTTCCCAGCGCATCATTTATTACTGGTGAGTGGGTACCCCCGCCTGTGGCCATGACCTCCCTGCGATTAGAGGCCAGGATGTTATGGACCCGGAGACGCAGGTCGTCCCATTGTTTTTTATAGTCTTTGACCATGCGGGGGGCAGTGCCAACCGCTGACACCTTTCGTGCAGCCTCCTCCCATATTTCTTTTTTTCTTAGTTGCACCTCCCTTTAGAGGTTGTTTGTAAAAACCTCATCTGCATGGGCTGCAAGAGTATCAGCCAGCATGTTTAGCTCCTCATCGGAGAAGCGCTTCTTGCGCAGGAAGGGGTAGTTTTGTGGGTAGCCTTGGACATGCTGGATGGTTGGCCCTGCTCTCTCCTCTGTAGCACTGCTGGATTGAGAGGATTGCAATGGATTGTGTTTTTAAAGATGGCCGCCGGCGCATTTTCCGTTCTGACGCAATGACGTTACTTCCGGGTCTGGTATTACGAGCCCGGAATTAGCATGATGTTATTATCGGGTCGTTATTAAGGGGTTGCTCCTTGGCGGAGGCAGAATCGACAGTTCCCGTGATGGCAATATCGTGGGGTTGGAGGGCCTTTAGCTGCATGGCGGTGCAGCCATTACCGGCACGGGGGTACGCGCATGCTTGCACACTCATAATCAGCCGATATTATCGGCGTCAAGGTTGCACGGACGCGCTATTACCGTCATGCCGGTAATGACTCCGTTTTTAGCGGTGAATCTCGTAATGAGGCACATAGTGTCAAAGGTAAATCACCTAAGAACACATATTGCATTATAAGAAAAGAAGGATCAAAATACATCAATGATTACAATGCAATCATTGCCCTCCTATGGAATGCAAATATAGATGTGCAATACATTGCAGACAATTCTAAAGCAGTTGCATGATATGGTACAGCCTACTTAACAAAAGCAGAAAAAACAGAGCTCAAAGACCTCTGGGATGAAATTGTTACGCTCACTTGATATCCCCGGGGGCGTCTGGAAGGCTCTGAGATCTGGAACCCTGGATGCGTTAGTTGCCCAGTTCTGAATAATGAATCTGCAATTACAGAAGGGAGGATTTTTGATTCCTGTCTCTAATGAGTGAATCTCCTATCTCCCTCTGACCGATTCCCTTCCCACTGGGTTCTTTTCTCACCATAGTTATTTGTAGGGTGAGCTATCCGTCCTGCATTTCTTGTGCAGGGGCGCTTGACGTTTGTTGGTGAGCTGCCCGAGTTGCTTAACTGGTGCAGGACGCCTTCCTTTGGCCCAGGCCTGCTGTGACCCCGAATCTGCTGGTAGGCAGGTAGATTTGTTAATTGTAAGTCTTTGTTCCGTTTATGGTGGGAATTCTTTAATGTCTTTATCTCCTTCTTTTCAGGTGCGAAGTTCTTGATGCTGGCGTGCCGGATGGAGAGGCATGTTTTCTAGGTAAGAGAAAGCGCGAAGTGCAGCGCCTTTATTGTCTTTTAAAGCTAACCTGTGTTTTCTTCTTCTCCTCACAAGCCACTGTGGTGCTGCGAGTGGATGAGAGTGTGATGAAAAACAGGCCCCGGAATCCGTTAAGGTAAGTACAGCGCTGTGCAGTTGTTTAAATTGAAAGCGAACCTGAATATGTCTCTTTTCCTTTGCAGATGTTGCTGTGGTGCTCGAGATGGAAGCGTGGTGTAGCGCAAGGGAATTCAGGTAAGACTGATGGAATTCGATGTTTCGGAAGCGTGCCTTCTAATATTGTTTTTTCCCTTTCTCGTTATTGCAGGTCCTAATGTTCGAACAGCAGCTGTGGTAGTGGTTCGCCGAAAGTACTTAAGCTAGTACTCACAGGTGAGTGATGCTTCTTCTCTCGGTTTCCACAGATTGCAGCCCAGTTGAGATGCTGAGTGCTGGATGGTGTTTCCTCAGGTAAGACAGAATAATCTTGTTCTTGTTCTTGCAGGATTACAGGATGATGCTGAAGACCAGGAGCTGGACACGGTGAGCGTCACACTGTGGGTTGCAGTATAACATGAAGCGTGTTCTGCAGTCAGGGTGTGGTTTATATATCCCAGGTAAAGTAGTACCAGGGAAAGTAGTTCTAGGCCTGCCACACCGAAATCACTAGACCGCATGTTGGATTTAAAGGCTCATGTACATAAATGGGACCTAGTTTGAACAGCCCTTCCTTCCTACATATGAGCCTGGTGCCAAAGGCGCCAGGATTGGCTCCAGGAGCCCTTTTGCAGTGGTTTTAAAGCCCTCGGGGTTCTGGTGGGAGCCTGCTTGTGGCACAACTTGTGCCCCCTCACAGTGGTCATGACAGAAATATCATCTGACAAAACACTGTCACAGAAATTGTACAGCTAAGGCATACAAATGCTCTCCCATTCAGAATGTGGCTGCTATGAAGCCGCAGACTGCTTAACAGGTACTGCGTTGTATTGAAAATCTGAAAATGTTGTATGGCTAAACATTGGTCCAGCTAAATCTAGAAAAAGAGTTCTCAAATCAAATGAAGACATAGAAAAAATAGCCAAAAATGATCCCAACAGCAAAGACATTTTGAAAAACAACTTGTTAGACACATACTACCCAAACAGGAAAACCACTTTAGAAACCATGTGTCTATACCACTTAGCGCAAAACTTCACATACAAAAATAATATTAAACCAGATGAGAAGAAAGGTAGATGCACAGTGGAAAATTGTGAAGGCAACCTAGTGAAACTTACCAAATGAAGCTTAATTAATCATATGGAATTGTCATTAAAAGCTCCTCAACATAAAGAAATATATTACATGTCCCTACTACAACTTTTTAAACCATGCAGAAAAAAAGATTTACTATATACCCATGACTCCTATGAAGATGCTTTCAAAGCAAATGAAAGCACTATAACAGACTTATACTTTACGCAGTACAAAACAATGTTACACAATGAACAGCAACAAGAAGAAGAACTCCAGGCGCAACTAAATGTAGACACTCCTGACAACAGTCAACCTTCTGTAACAGGAAGCCAAGAACCACTTGGACAGCCACTCATAGCAAATGAAGCAGAATTAGCCATGACTTAAGTCATAAACACCATGGCCCTCATTACGACCTCGGCGGTAGCCATACCGCTATTGGCAGCATGGCTGCCGCCGAAATCGCCTCCGAGTTCGGAAGGCCCGGTAATTCCTCCCTCCAAGGACCCAGACTCGGTCCTTCCCCATTCCCATTTCAGGCCCCATAGGGCTGAATGGGAATGGGAGAGGGAGCAAACAACGGGCCATTACGAGTTGGCGCACTGTTTGCTCCCTCTTCCCCTCGCGGGACCTGGTAAGCACGGCTGGTTTGACCAGGCGTTACTTCCTGGGTCCCGCGAGGGGACCTTGTAATGAGGCGGTACTGCGTAAACGGCACCGGCACCTTTTACGGCACCATTAACCCCATACCACCAGGGTCGTGATGAGGCAGCACAAAGCTCAAATTTAAACCTGTCAAAACTACAAACCTATACTACTATATGTCAGTGGTCAAGGTGGTTCAGGCAAAACATTCTTAATAAAAATCATCAGCAAGATCCTCCAACAATTGACAAACAACAAACTGTCAGCTGTTGTAACTTCCCCCACAGGTTTAGCCACCTACAACATAGACAGGGTCACTTTACACTGATTAGTACTCCTTCCAGTAGAATACCAAAACAAATTAGACTGCTACAAACTTTCCCCAGAAGCTGCAATGGAACTACACAGACTTTTGAAACAAATGCAAATGCTGCTAATAGATGAGGTGAGCATGGTTTCCAACCTAATGTTAGCCTTGATTCACCTCACATTACAAGAGATCCTGAAAACAGACTACGAAGAACTCTTTGGAGGAAAACACATTACAGTTTTCGGAGATCTTCTTCAATTAACACCAGCTAAATGTAAACCTATTTTTAAAACATTAGGCCACAAACTATGCTGTAAAACTCTCGGCAGCATAGGAAATGTCAACCTTTGGCAGCATTTCCAATACAAAGAATTAACTGAAAACATGCGTCAGTCTGCCGGCCTCACATATGCCAACATTTTAAAAAGTATTAGAGTTGGTATACTATCTCAAGACGCACAATCTATATTAGATACCAGGCACATCCATGCACTCTATGGCCATTACTTATGTGCTACTGATGTCATGGAACGATTAGCACACAAAAATGTAAACTGTATAACCTTGATGTCAACTCTTGCAAGCTGTGCAAAATTCAATGAAATAATGTTGAAAAAAGAAATGCAACCAATAGTTGAAATTTGCTCCACATACAAACTGGACGTGCACAGTATGACACTATCCATGTGTGAACAAGACAGCGCATGACTAAATACCTTAGAAAACTATATCTCTAAAACAGCTGGATTGGAGAAAATATTAAAATTATCTTTAAACTGTAGAGTAATGCTTAAACGTAACCTTGACGTGGAGCAAGGACCAGTCAATTGAGCGTTTGGTACAGTTGTTGGCTTTCAAACATACCAACGTGACAAAAACATTCAGTTAATCAATATTCACTTTGACAAACTATCAGAAGTTAAAAGGATGGAATGCTCAGCAGCCCGATTCCTTCTTTTCAAAGACATGTATGTACGCAGAGAACAGTTATCTAGTATACGCAGTCACCATTCATGAATCACAAGGTCTTAACCTGGATCAAGCATTGATAGGTGTTGGTAGCACAGTGATTGAAGAAGGCATGAGCTATGTAGCACTATCATGCTTACGTACACTTGAATGACTATTTGTAGTCCACTTTGATGCAAGTAAAGTAAACGCTGATATTCCTTGCATTCAAGAATATAATAGACTGCATGAACTCTACGCCCCATCTCAAAACATATCCAGTTCCTCAAAAAGCAAAAGTTTGTAAAAGAAAACTACTTCAGACTCAAATTATGCAGGATCCCAAAGCAATACCTCCAAAGACATTAAAAGAAGGTAATACTTCATCAATGACCATAACCAAAGAAGGATCTAGTGCACAAACAAAACCAACTACCTCCTCAAAGAAACTATGCACACTCTGAACAAATGATTTGGACAAAGAACTGTCTGGTCCATTCAAGTTTTCAAATACAACTGGTGTGATTTGCTATGCAAATGTAGCAATCATTATTCTATTCCAATTGCCACCAATTGTTGAAAACATTTACTTAAACGGGACAGACAAATTGTGTTTGCAAATGTTAGTCCTTCACAGAAATGCAACCAACAATCCTGACAAAACTTACAGTGTTTCTTTAATAAGGCAGGAATTGGACTACTGTGCTAGAATGGTCAAATTCACTATAAACACACAAGAAGATCCACAAGAATTTCTAATGTACTTACTACAAATATTGGAAAACAAAATCATACCTATAAATGAAATCTTCCAGATTTCATACATGTGGAAACATACATGCACTCTCTGCAGCCATGTGGCAGAGGAAAAAGTCCCTAATGAACGTTTTGTGTATGTATCCATACCTAACTGTGAATCAATTCCATTTCAGCAACTTGTACAAAATGCAAACCATGGTAGATTATGTACTACCTGCAATTCCAATAATAATTCCACCTTACAAATACAGTCACATAGTGAATACGTAATAGTAATGCTTTTACGTTAAAATGCAGATGGTACCAAATACAACTGCAAGCTGAGTGGATTTACACATGGACAAGTATCACTTGGTAAGAAAAGCTTCACAACAGTATGTATAATCTACCACGCAGGAGCCACAACCAATGCAGGTCACTACATTGCATACATAAAAAAGAATTGTGGATGGTTCGAATGTCATGACACTACCATTAAACTAAAGCAGAGATTACCAGCAAATCTTGTAAACGCTTACTTAATAGTCTTAAAACCAAAATGTATTCACTAATCTGAGTATGAACATCAACAAAATCTCCCCGATAACCTTAAAATCCATAAACTAATAAAATAAGACAACAAATATCTAACAGTGAAAAACTATAAACAGTTACAATATGCCAACTAATATCTAACTGCAACCAGAAAACGTCAATATACATTTTTCTAAGGAAACCCTGCAATACTTATTATGTATACAAATACCTGCAACAACTTAAAAACTATCAACAGTTAGAATACGCCAACAGGTATCTAACTGCCCCAAGATTCTGCAACAACCAAACAGATAAATCAATACTGCTAATTGCAACAAGAAATAAACAGTTAGAATATGCCAACAGGTATCTAACTGCCCCAAAATTCTGAACTAAGCAAACAGATAAATGAATACTACTAAAATGCAACAAGAAATAAACAATTAGAATACGTCAACTGGTATCTAATTGCAAAAATAATACCACCACTTCCAAACCAAAAACCATACACCTATTCAATTCCTCTTATTGAAATTAACTACAGAAAGATATTGTACCATAACGTAGAAAGTTTTTTTTTTAACACGGCATGGATTTTTTTCCCACAGATCCAACGATTTCATGAACAAACACAGGAACTGTGCAAATTGCACAGTACACTGTTTTGAACTTTGAGGGTTGAAAAAGTACAGACATGTTTACTATGCAATGCAATAACTCATTAAAAACTACCTACACTAACATGTGATCTTTTCTTTTATCACAGAGATTGAAAAAACAATGTCTGCTCCAATTACCCGTGTCATGAAAAAACTGCATACGACCTTAACAAATCAAACAGTAAGTATATAATGATTGGACTCATAAACACTACAGCATAAAAGACCCATTCAAGCAAACACCTGACCATAGACCACAATCCAATATATTTGCTTATATGGGTGGTTGTGGCCAAACCCTACAGTCTTGACTGCATGGCCAAGCCAAAACTCTACATACAGCCTCAGCAAAGCAAACAGTAAGTATATAATGATTGGACTCACAACCACCACAACATAACACACCCATGTCTAGAGTCTTGAATACCAACATTCTGAACACAATCCAACAAACCAATTACCCCACATCATGTCACTACTCTACAAACAGTATTGCACTACTGCCAATCAGTACACAAACTTTTGAAAATATATCCCATAAACAGCCCACGTACTGCGGTCAAAGTGTTTGCTTGCATGGGTGTGTTATGCTGCAGTGGTTGTGGCCAGGGCCTAGAGTCTTGGATGCATGGCCAAGTTTAGTGAAGTTTGGTCAAGGGAGGCAAAGTCATATAGGTGGTGCCAACATTTTTTTTATTTACATAGACTGAATGGAAAACAACTTTGCCTACAGCCCAAACCGCTGGATGGATATTCACCAAATTTGCGGCAGGAGCAGCGGATTGGTCCAGAAAGCTTGCTGGAAAGCCGTCCAGTAGTTTGTTTTAAAACGACCAAAAAGTAGGTCCCATTATATTAGTGATATCTGTGTTCGGTCCGTGGACCCATTTCCCTGTTCAGTCCGCGTGCAGGCCTCAAATTAGTTCAGAGGGTGACGTGATGTCCGTGGCGATCAGATTTTCCCACTGATTGGATGGTAAAAAGCATGAAGTGCGTCAGATTTTTGGAAATGTCCGCCATGTTGGATTTGCGAACCTCAGCCAGTGTCCATGGACATCGCGGTAAAAACATATAAAAAAACACAACATTGCACTTGTCAAACTTATCAATCAATCTCTGGGGAGGTGAGGGTGATGAGAATGGGATGGGACATGGCCATAAGAAGCCAAAAAAGTGGTGTATTTCACCGTAAAATTTCACGAACAGTCCTGTGAAGTTCACGGCCACTTACAGGGTTGGTGAAAAGCAATTCTTGGATGATTTATAACTTTGGCACCACTCAATAAAACTGCATGACATTCTGGAATTCCATTCTAGACCTGGTTCTGAAAGGTTTTCCAATGTTTGTTGGGATTCTGTGATGAGTGTGCAAAATTAGAGGGGGGGGTCCCAAAATAATGTAAAGGCTTATAAATGTGGTGCCATTTGACGAATCTGCACAAAAGTTTGCAAAACGACTTTAAATCTAGATATAAATAGTTTCAAAAGTTTGGTGGGATTTCCTCAAGAGGGGTCTAAATTAGAAGGGGGGCTAAACATTTTTAGATGGCTTATAACATTGTTGCCGTTTGACGAATGTGAACAAAAGTTTTCAGAAAGATTATAGACCCAACCTTGAATGTTTGTGTAAAGTCTGAATGGATTTTGTTAAGAGGGGGCTAAGTTATATGACTATTGACTATTGTATGTAGATACATTTTGACACTTTTGAAAACATAAAACATGGGTGGATTTCAAGCAAACTCATGCAAGGATCATTGGCCTGAAAGCATGTTTTGAAAATGTGCCTGTGGTTTATTTTTTGACAAGTGTCATAATGTAGGTACAAAAATAGTGATATACCTTTGGTGACTGAGGTGTAGCCTGTGGCCAAGGGCAGTGGTGAGATTGTCCGGGTCATGGTATAAGGTCATGTCCCGGACAATCTGGCTACTGGCATGACCGGGAGGGACGAAAGATGGGGTTAAAGTGGCCATGCCCACCTGGGACCGGCTATGTGGTAGAGTTATTCAAAAGTGCGATAGATTTGAAAGGGAAAAAAAATGTGCTTGTGGTAATATGGTCATAGGGTTCTGTCTTCACCTTCTGCTGGCTGCCATGGTAAGGGAAGAGGGGCTCTGTACGGAGTCCCGCCTTCCCTTTCCATGGTGGCCATCTTGGAAAAGTATTTTCCTTCCTACAGCGGGACGCCTGAAAACTCAATTTTTTGCACCACAGGTTCCCGCATTGGGAACCAGGGGTGCTAATGGCCTTTATCCCCCGTCACAGGGCCTGGAATGGAGGATGATGGTCCAGAGCCCTTGTTATTTATTTATTTATGAGTGCTTCTCACGCTCCTTGATTACAGCTTCAAAAGCACTTTGAAATTGCTTCCGCTTGCAGAGTGGTGTGTTGCAGTATATACAGAGGACTGTTGTCTTCAAAAGATATGGATCAACACCCCCTTTTATTGCTTGCAAGGTAGCTGGTGGGATTTTGTGTCCCACAGAAGTAGGCTGTCTGGTTACAGTATTGGTTAAGGAAGATGATGTGGAGGAAGACAGCCTACTACTTGCTGAGAAAGGAACAATATTTCTGAGAGCATTGCAGTGGTTGGATTTGGTGTGGCGGCACATGGAGGTGGTCCTGTAGGGGTAATGTCCAGGTAGTCTGTGACTGAGTACAAAGCTGCACTCAGTGCATTTCACAGAGTGGTGGTGGCTGTTGGGGAGGAGGGATGGCAATAGCTGATGCTATTTTTAAGATAAGGAGCTGTGCAAGGGTACATTTTGGGCTTGAAAGTTCCTAGATCAGTAGAAAATGCAGTTCCTAACTGTCCTCGAAGCAAGGACGCAAAGTGCAAACGCATTCATGGACACGTCATCATGCTGCACACGAGCACCTGGTCATGTGGCACTGTCCGTAAGGTCCACAATGACATCAGACGTTTGCGGACGTTGACGGAAGCAAAAACATTGGAAAAAGTATAGAAGTGTTCAAAAACAATGCTAGAAGTTGGGAAATGGGAGAGTTGTAAGGTGAATTTTTGTAAATTGGACAAAACTGTTGATATATTGGTTAAGTATGTTATCATGCACTGGTAAAAACCCATGAAATTATCTGAAAAAAGCTTGTAAAGAGACATTATGGTTAACTTGCACCAATAAAAACCTATAAAATTCCCTGACAAGACATGTTTAAAGGGACATTATGGTTAAGTTGCACTAATAAAAAGCTATGAAATTCAATGAAAAAACTTAGTTAAAGGGACCATAATTCACAGAGAGTTCAGAACTGCATTTTCTGCTGATCTAGGAACTTTCAAGCTCAGAATGTACCCCTTGTACAGCTCCTACACCTATTCTTACTCGTTATCCATTAACAATCTAGTACAGAGCACATATTTGGAGGAATGTTAGCAAAAATGATATTTATCTTAAAAATGGCATCAGCTATTGCCATCCCTCCTCCACCACCACCACCAGCTGGAGGACCTACACAACGAAAAAACTGCAGTACTTCCAAAGACAATGAAGAGGACCAAGAAGAGGAAGTAGAGGCAGTGCCTACCTCTAGCACTAAGACAGAATCATGGGTGTGGCAGTTCTTTACCACTTTTGGGAATGTACCAAAGGCTAAAGCTCCCAAAGTGAAATGCACTGAGTGCAAGGACTCTTGTATCTTGGGTCAATACTTATTTCACATTTTTCTTGGCAGTCTTTTTGGCTTGGCCACAACTGATATCTCATACAATTCACACTGTGGTCTTTTAGCCCTTCTCACCACTGTGCTTTCACTTCATTCATAAATGCTCATAATGGGTTAGAACTTGTTTTTCTTTGCCGCCATATTCAAAACATACTCAATATATCCTTTAGTTAGTTCAGTATTCACTAGTGCTCTCTGCACCTTTCAAAAGTACTTATACGTGGTAGCTGTTCGTTATTCACAGTTATCTCATTATACCTTCTGTAGCATGTGCAATAAGAATCAGTTTGTTCGGCATTCAGGTACATCAGTTTCCCAGCCCCATAGTGCCCCGGTATGAGTGTTCCCTTTTCTGCACTCACTGGTAAACGTTTGCTCCTGTGGCTTCTCGGTTCAATAATTTTTGCTCCATCTTCCCGCGGGATCCGCAGTGAGCAGCGCTCACTGTCCTAGGCAGTTGGCAGCCCTGCTCATCCATGACAGGAGCTGCCGAGAGCTCCTCCCTCTTGCTCAGCGGCTAGCAGCACTTTGGAGGTTTCGGTGCCTCACATCTTCTGTTGGGCACGGTCAGAGGCTGTGCCCACTGGCTAGGGCTGAAAGTCATGGGTACTGGTCTGGCAGTGTTCTAAAATGGACAGTGGGCACAGCCGAGGACCATGGCTAGTGAGCAGGTAGTGAGTTAAAAAATACAGTGGACACAGGCAGAGGCCATGGCCATGACTAGTGGTCTGGTAGTGTTCTGAAAGGGACAGTGGGCTTGGCTAATGGCAATGGCTAATTGTCTGGTAGTGTTCTATAAGGCCATGGCTATTGGTCTGGGAGGGATTTAAAAAATACAGTGCGCACAGCCAGAAGCTGTGCCCACTGGCATGGCCAAAAGCCATGACTAGTGGTCTGGTAGTGTTCTAAAATATACAGTGGGCAGGATCGAAGGCCCTGGCCAGTGGTGCAGAAAAAATCAATGGAATAACGAAACCCTTGAAATTCAATGAAAAAAACTTGAGTTAATAATCAGTTAAGGTAAAAAATGTATTGCAACAAAACCCTGGAAATTCAGCTAAAGCCATCTTAACTTCGTGCCCTCTGTTGCGCAGCCTATGACCACTATGATGACATCACTGATGACTTCAATGATCACATCACTTATGACATCACTGGTGACATCATCTCTTCACTCATCAGCAGCCAGGGTAGAACTCCTGCACACATACACAGTTTTCTTCCGATTTATGGATGGTCCTTTAATCACAGACCATGTCAGTGCTGTGTCTATGCTTCACTCCATGACGTGGAGCACCCTGCTTTTGCCCCTGCTGTGGGAGTCAGTTTGTCCTCTTGTGGATTTATGAATGCATTGTGAATGAAAAACATGAAGGATAAGAAACTCCACTTATACTTTACTGCATCTCCAAAGGAGAGCTATGTAGAGCACACTTTGAACTAGATTGAATTATAGTTCTTCTTTCACTCAGTTTGTCCTCTATTGCCATTTAACTCTCCTTCTCCCTTTAATCTCACCGTGGGTGGTGGGATACGACTTCTGGGGGCAGTAAGTCTCCTCTATCTCTTTCTCTTTCATTCTTATAATTTAGATATCATCTTTTACCAAACTACTGCAAATGAAAGCTTCACAAGTAGTGATATGATGTATGTTTAGTTGTTGACAATTTTTCACAATGTACTCATTGTTATGAACTAATTTATTTATTTATTTTTTAATTCTCATAAAGCACTACACAGCCATGGGCCTCAGAGCGCACACATAATTAAACATGGGGTCAGTAAATGGGAGTCAGACAGGAGAAAAAAAAAGAAGCAGAATTAAAGAGGAGAGTTTTAAAGGTCTTTTTGAAAACTGTGAAGGAAGATTAGGATCTCACGGCCAGGGGGAGGGCATTCCATTACTGTTGTGCATGGATTTCAAAACTCGTTCTGCCAAATGTTTTCAGACGGTAACGTGGTGGATTCAATATGTAACGCTTGTTAGACCACAGCACCACATAGGCTATCTAGCAGTAAGCCTGTTAATCAGGTACTGTGGAGCCGCAGTATTCTGGCATTTTTAAGTGAGGAATAGAAGCTTATGCCTGATTCTCTGTTTGATTGGTAACCAATGTAAGCTTTTTCTGAAAGTGGAAACATGGTTATCGGTGAATAGTCTGTGTATTGCCCTGACAGCACTGTTCTGAGTAGTCTGTAATCGGGACAGTTTGGCTTGTTGGATCTGTTTTTTATGGTAAGCTAAGGCCTGATTTGATGAAGTAGTTTGATCACATATCCACAAGAGGAACGTATGTTTGAGACATGTTGTTTCATGGACAATTCAGAGTCAAAAATGACATCCATGGTTTTCACAGATTTACTGACAGCGATCAGGTTACCAGAAATGTAGGAGTGAGAGTATGTTGAACCTATAGACTAGGGCCCTTTAAAACGAGGTAGCAATACTTTGAGATAGATGGGGATGCAGAAGTTACTCAACATCAATAATCAAACCGACTCAGGAAGTTGACAAAACTTGGTGCTGTTTTATTTGCAATTGTCTAAAACAGGGAGTTGCAACTGACATCAACGGACGATTGCTCGATTTCTCTCAGCACATAACACAAAAAACACAACTTTTATAATCAAAACTCATCATAAGTGACGTCAAACTACATGGGAAACTACAAAAACCTACTTGGGGACGTGATAGGATTACAGGGAACATCTAACAATACGTTCCATACAGATGGGGGAAGTGATTGGGTTTCTACTGTCAGATGGGCAACTAAGCCCCTCCCAAGTGCAAATCATCTTTCGTGTCACTCTAATTCTCGACACTTCATTGGGTATACAAACTATAGGGGTCTTGGATACATGGCCCTCTACCATTGGTTTGGCACCTTTGTACACTTCTGGAATATTCCACATGCTAGCAGCTCGCCGGCTACAATACCAGGTGCATGGAAGGTTGGCGTGATCATGCCTGCCCTTACAATTAGCCCCACATCTATCATCACTCTTGCAGTCTGCCAGTCAATTAGGCTTAGAACTTGGCCTTGGAGAAGCTCTCTGTGCCTGGGAAATAAAGGAGGTATCTTCTTGGTTTTGGTGTAGCTCGACCCAATGTCTATTTTTATCTGACCATGTGACTGGGAAACCGCATTTACAAGCCTTTTGCAGCATTTAATTCTATTAAATGATAAACATTTGACGCCTTCAGTGTTCTTCCATTACATTTCAAACAGAAGTTTGTTTCTTTATCATGTTCATGTAACTACTGCATGGACACCCATGCTCACGGTGGCCTTGTCTTCTTGGTGCTGGGCCAGCCAAGCCTTTCTTGAATTTCTCTCTTGCCGTCAGTAATTTTCCAACTGTGCCCCACTTTCCAATCACTGGTTTTCAGCCTTGCTTAAAGTGCACTGTGGAATATCCAGGTTTTAGACATTCCTATGTATTATACATTGGCGTACGCTGCAAAACTATTCAATATGTAGCCAGCCTTAAGATTACTTTGTCTACTTGCGTTACTGCATCTGTACAAGTGTAAACTGATGTACATATTCTTCAGCATTTCAGTAGCATGAGCATCTTCATCTCGAGCCCGAAATGTTGCTCATCTTTACCACCTCCTTCCCAGAGCTTATAGAACGTCAATGTTCTTCTACCTCGTGCATCTTTTCCAGGTGCGTCATCATCTGTTCCGCATGACATCACCAGTCTTCTCTTTCACTCATTTTCACACTCCTTCTGGGACTTTGTCCAAAAGGCCATTATTTCTTTGTGAATGCATATAAGGTTTTCTCAATGGATACCTTGTTGCCATGATTCTCTGCATTACAGGCAATTTCTGGCTCACAACATATAGGCAGCATGGGGCAGAGCTTTTGGTGGGGGTACTGTCTTGGGAGGATAGCTCAGGGGCAGCATGCTTGCCTTGGAAGCAATATGACATGGAGCACCACAGGTTCAATCCCCGGATCCGCACTTAGAAACCTCTGGGTATAAAGAGCGTTATAAATAACATATCATATCATATCATCATATCATACTTGACCCCACCTCTACACTGTGATGTCAAGTTTCTTTAGGCGAGGGCCGGAGGCAATGATAAGAAGCTCTGTCTTCTCGTAATTTAATGCAAGCGAGTTGCATGCCATTCAACTTTGAATTTCCATATAAACCTTATTTAGTGACTTGGCATCTGTAGAGTATGTCCCAGTTAGCTCGAATAGTAGTTGTGTGTCATCTGCGTAATTAGCGTATTGGACAACCAGTCCATCAAGTAGATCAAATAGTGGCCTAATAAAGATATTAAATAAAGTTGGGGATAGACAAGATCCCTGTGGAACTCCGCATGTGGAGGAGATGGGAGAGCCCTGGGCATTCTCAACGGCCACTCTTGAAGTTCTGGGGCCCAAAAAAGATGTAATCCATTGGGACGTTTTCTCTGAGTAGTTAACAATGTTTCTCAACCTTTCTTGAAGAAGGTTTAAAATGTTAAAATCACATATGTAGAAACATAAGGGTGGTCTAAATTTTTGCAAATACCTAGAGTGATCTTATGTCTGATGTGATCAGTGAAATAATCATTTGTCATATATGATGTTATTAGTGATGGCACCAGTGATGACATCAGTGATGTCATCAGTGAAGTTGTACATGATGGTATTAGTGATGTAACCAACAATGTCATCAGTGAAGTCATCTGTGATGTCATCATTGTGGTCATAGGCTGCGAAACAGGCGGCGTGAAGCTAAGGGGGCTTTAGCTGAATTTCTAAGTTTTTGTTGTAATATGTTTTTTACCATAACTGATCATTAACTAAAGTTTTTTTTTATTGAATATTTATATGTAAACGTTTATATAATTTCCTCTGACTTTTTAAATATGTGTAAACATTTCATGGTGGGTGGACATTGGGGGAAATTTGTTGAGAGCTAGCTGTGGGGCATCGACACTAGGGCAGCTTTCATATACTACCTCCAGATTTCACCTTGCATAGTGGGTAGCTTCCTGTGTCCACCACAGACCCCAGTCCCTCTTCCTTCCTCGACTTTCCGAAGTGACTTATTTGGATCAGTTACATTACGTCTCACACACCACCAGGCATGCTAATCATAAACTAAATATAGCCCCACATTCCCATTTGATGCTGTAATATCCCATGTGTCGCAGCCTCATATATGGGGGCACTGCACTTTTAGGCCAGCTTATCTTGTACTGCGTATGAAAAAGGCTGACAACTACGTTGCTACTATTATATGGCAAGTTCAACCTTCTTTTTCTCAGAAATGCCATCTGATGCCAGCTAATGTATCAAATACCTGGTATAGTCACCAAATGCAAGCTTCTGCTTTTGTGTCTGGGTGCATCCATCATATGCCAATTGCATCCTGGAATGCCCCTGAATTGTCATCTAGTGCCATTCAATGTTCCAAATGAATGATATAATCACCATATGCTAGTTGCAGCTTCACGTATGCAGGGGGTTCCACAAATGGTAAGTGGAGCCCCAAAAGCATCATTAGCACCCTGGTGGAGAGGGCAGAGGAGGTGGCGGCCTCCCATCCAATAAGACAGATCAGAAATGGGTCTTTACCTCATGGTCATTCTGTCATCCTTAGCCTCCTCAGAAGTAAGAGTCTGACAGCTTCTTCGCCAGTACAAAGCTATGTGCACCCCTACGCGCCCTGTGTTATGTTCTCCCACCCCAGCCCCCAATGAGTTCATCCCTAACCCACCCCCAAGCCCACCCCACTTACCTAGCACTTACTTGTCCATGGCCAGTGTTGTGAACACTCTGTGTTCTGGCGCATCCCTGTCATCGCAATGACTGCCATGGAAAGGGAGAAGGGACCACGTTTAGTTCCCCATGCGGTGATCTTGATTTGTAGTGTTTTTTAAGCTGAGAAACAGCAAACACGCAATTTCTCAACTTAAGAGAAAACTATTAGCATCCCGTAAAAAAGATTCCAGGGTGCTAATAGCAATATATAAATGGGTCTGGTATTGCCCCAGAGCTAACGTTAAGGCGCTTCCTTCGCTCGGGCCTCTAACTCAGCATCAGGGCATTTTCTGACATGGTAATGGCCTCGCCTGTTGTGATTTATTGCTTATGTAATGCCAACCAAAAACGGTTAATGCCTCGTAAACATGGCACAGTCACCATACAACAGAAAATGCTTAGTAAGTTCCCATTTTGATGTTTTGGTGAACAAACTGGCAGTCGTCCTACCAATTAGAACCCTATTCCTGCAGGACCACCTCTTCTTTATGGCATGGGTGGAGTTTTGGAACGCGAGACACCCTCTCGCCTGCGCACCCTCTATTCGGTTGTTGACTGAGTTAGGCCTGCAGCCAGAGTAATAGTTTGTGAAGGAACCAACTCCGAGGTTCCTAGTGTTTAGAAGATTTGTGGGGTTTGACAAACTCTGGACTGGAAAGGCACTGGTTGGATTAGATAATCCGGTAATTGTTGGTAGGTAGTTTGCACAAATAATAGATGAGTCAGGTTATTAGTGTGTCAAACACGAGGTTTTTAGGTTTATTCCTTGTTGTAGTCAGCACCAATGAAAAACATCATTGGATGTAAAGGTGATATTCATAACATAATGATATGTTACACAGCCGACGCGCGTTTCAACCTAAGTCTTTTTCAAGGCTGTGTTTTTAGTGAGGTGGTGATGTGGTATACCTAGTGTGGTGACATTCAAAGCCAATTAGTATTGAGGATATTTCATTCACATCCATTATGCATACATTAATAGGCAGTATCACGAAACATAGAAAAACCAATTGCGATTAGGGCAAAAACACAAAGTGACACCCAGGAGAGGTGATTTACCATGTTGGGTGATTGCAAGTGATAGTAACAGAAAAATATAGTTGATTGGACAAAACAAAATCACAGTTTAGGAAAATAAGGTGCCAATTTGCAGTTTGGTTAGCAAAACGAAATGAAAACAATGTACCAAGGGAGAAAAACAGAGGACAAACAACTAGGGTTGGGTAAGCAGTGAGCTGGATAGAATTCCAAAATAGCCTCATAGAAATAAAAGGGTTGGATTCTTACCCTTTTACTCATTTGGGTTTGAGGGTTGAACTTCCAGGTGGGGTGGGCTGGTCCTCCCAAGTGTGGGTGCCAGAGGGCTGGTTAGCCGTGCTGAAAGGAAAAGGGTTAGGAGTGAATGATGATACCCTGGAGGTTTAGAAAATGGGCATTATTGTGGTATTGGCTATTATACGTGAATCCAACTACTAAATGCACGTTGTTTGATACTAGCACCGAGGACTCACTCGCAGCCCTAGATTCATTTAGCCCTTGCAAACTTAATGCTCTTAATCCAAGCACGTATTCTGCCTATTAATGTATGCATAATGGATGTGAATGAAATATCCTCAATACTAATTGGCTTTGAATGTCACCACACTGGGTATACCACATCACCACCTCACTAAAAACACAGCCTTGAAAAAGACTTAGGTTGAAACGCGCGTCGGCTGTGTAACATATCATCATGTTATGAATATCACCTTTACATCCAATGATGTTTTTCATTGGTGCTGACTACAACAAGGAATAAACCTAAAAACCTTGTGTTTGACACACTAATAACCTGACTCATCTATTATTTGTGCAAACTACCTACCAACAATTACCGGATTATCTAATCCAACGAGTGCCTTTCCAGTCCAGAGTTTGTCAAACCCCACAAATCTTCTAAACACTAGGAACCTCGGAGTTGGTTCCTTGACAAACTAGGACTCTGGCTGCAGGTCTAACTCAGTCAACAACCGAATAGAGGGTGTGCAGGCGAGAGGGAGTCCCGCTTTCCAAAACTCCACCCATGCCAAAAATACAACTCAGGGACCGGATCCCCCGCAGCACCTAAGCCAACATGGCTGACTATCTGGAATCAAGAAAAACTGATACTAAGAATCTCTTCGCACCGAAAGGATCTACAGTGCATGCATTTCCCCCTACCCCAAAGGCGCCAGATAACCTAAGGCAACATTTTATAAAACTTGAAAGACTTTGTACCAAGGAAATAAATAAATCTTGGGAGAGATTCACCCTCCAAACTTACCTGGAACAAGAGAAAATCCCAAGGGGCCTAAGAATCATTATTTTTCGGGACTTCACTGACCCAGATGACGCAGATCTAGCTGCCAAATGGGAAGAAAACCTTATCATGGGCTCCAAAATAATGATGGAATTGCTCCTAGAACATGCAGATAGAGCACATGGGAGATTGGTTATACAGATTGACCAACTCAAGGGTGACATCGAAACCAACAACGCTCCTGCGGCTACCTAAGATAAAAATTACAAAACTATGTACGAAATTTTACGAATCCACCAGGATGAAGTTAAAATCAGGAAATGCAGGAAATTCGCAAGGGATGAAAGAGATTATCAAGATAATAGAGTCTGTACCTTTCAACCTAAATTTGACAACATACAAGGAAATAATTCAAAAGATAGTTCTGCATCTAGCTCTCCAGCAACATCTGACGCTGACAGTGAACCAGAACCAGAACAAGAAACAGAAGAAAATGAACATTGTGATCAGGTAATAGAAACAGCACAAGGAGAAACAGATGGAGCAGCAACCCCCATCGAAAAAGAAAAAGACCGAGTTGCACCAAGATTGTCCAGACAACATGAGCAAAGCAGAAGCATTGGCTACAACTTTCTTGATGAAATTCAGCGATACAGGAAAGGAACCAGAGCACCACAGCAAAAACAGCAACAACAACAAAAAAACAACAAACAAGTTCATTTTTTAGACCCTACCCGGGGCAACATACCACCAAGATTAGAACCAAGAGAGGCAAGCGAGCGGGGACCAAGAAACGCTCAAGAAGAACAAGAAAGCGCTATCAGGCTAACAAGATCCAAAACACAGCTACAGCAACAAGCATCAAGGTAACACATCTAGTGACGAACCTCTCCAAGTATATCCTTTCTGAACATGATTCAGAAATTCTAAATAAAGGACTTTCCTTTGCACCAGCTAAACACACCACCTTTGTAAATGCTCAAATTGATCTATTCAAGTACGTCAGGAAACTAAAGCTCAAGAAATGTTTCGTAAAGCAAATCAAGTGGAAACAACCTAAAACTATAACAGTGCCCCTGAGCACTTTAGACATGGAACACCTTGAATGCACCCACCTCTTGACGAACCTTGACCAATCACCAAACAGAGAAAGGCAGACCATGTCAGAGACTATGCAAGATTTGAACATTGAGGAAAGCAACCTTAAAATACCAGAAATGAAGCAGAAATCCAAATTTACCCCAAATTTACAAGGGGACAATGCAATAGACATCTTCAGCCAAGCAGTTACAAGGGACCTCCAAGCAATAGAGGAACGTCTAAAATCAAATCCCTCGAGGAGAGTGGATAACATTACTAGCAAGGAACGACTCACACTCAAAAGATTACAGGATAACCACCAAATCGTAATCAAGGAAGCAGATAAGGGCGGCAACGTAGTCATAATGGACAGAGCTGACTACGTCAGAATGGCCATTACTCACCTAACCACCCCTGGTTGCTACGACACTATTAACAGGAACCCGACAAATGAAATCATAATGGAAGCAAACAAGATGCTGGCCAAATGGCATAGATGTGGACTCCTGTCAGACGATGAATTGAAGTATCTACAACCCTCACATCCCAGGATGCCAACAATATACTTCTTGCCCAAGATACACAAGAAGTTTGACCCCATATCGGAAGGATGACCTATTCTGAGCGGGATTGGTTGGATCACTGAACCTCTAAACAAATATATTAACAATGTCCTGGCACCTGAGGTACCCAAGATACCTACTTTCCTATGTGACACAATGCATATCTTGTTGATCCTACAAGAAATTGTATAGAACAATGATTACACTCTTGTCACTCTCGACATTAAAGCCCTGTACACGTCCATTGACCATGGACTAGCTCCCAAGGCCATAGATTTTGCCTTTACAAAAGCATCAGCTTCGTTCTGGTCACACCTGGAACTCACAAAGGATTTTTTGGAATTTTCACTAACTAATACCATTTTTCTTTTTGACCAACAGTACTACAAGCAAACAAAAGGCATAGCCATGGCCGCCACATATGCACCCTCCATGGCCAACCTTTTCATGCACCACTACGAGCAAGCACATGCCTTCACTAACCATGACTTTAACAAACTGATCCACACTTGGATACGATTTATTGATGACATCCTGATGATCTGGAGTGGAACAAAAGAAGAACTTGACTCATTCAAACTCTACTTGAACCAAAACAACTTTGGCATTCAACTAACAGGCTCCTCAAGCAAGGAAAACATTGATTTTCTGGACATTACCATCACACCAGCAGGTACAAGGCTCACAACCACAACCTACAGAAAACCAACGGAGGTCAACTCTGTCCTACATGCCTCAAGCTGCCACAAGAAATCTGTAATCAACAATATCCCCAAGGGGGAATTTCTTCGAGCCAAAAGAAACTGTAGTGGTCTACCAGTATTTGGAAAGGAATGTTCAACACTCAGCAAACGCTTCCACGAGAGAGGCTATCCTGAGCAATCAATACAATCAGCTATAACTATGGCTAACAACAGAGAACGTACCACGCTCCTGACCCCCAAAGTACACATCAACAAAGAGGAGACAAAAGACAGCCAAATATGATACATCACGCAATTCTGCAGTGATAGCCATCGAGTACAGAAAATCCTCAAGAAACATTGGCATATCCTAACAATTGATGAAGACATTAGGGCATGGATCCCAGATAAACCAACTTTAACCTATACCAAAGCCAGAACACTTAAGAACATTCTCAGTCCGTCATTTATGGCACCAATTGCCAATACTGACACCAACTGGCTCACCAGCAACAAACCAGTAGGGTTCTACAAATGTGGAACCTGTTCTATGTGTAAATTCGCCACCACAACTAAGACGGCAACTTTCAGCATCACTGACACACATACCATTTGGCAATATATAAATTGTAAATCTAAATTTGTGGTGTATGCTATCAACTGTGTATGTAACCGGAAATACATTGGAAGCACGAAAAGAGAGCTCAGAACAAGGATCAGGGGACATCTGAACTCCCTTCACTCTCAGGACACCAGATATCCACTGGCGCTACACTGGCAGGAAAAACACCAGTGGGACAACAAGGATGACATCACCTTCATCGGCCTGGAAAAAATACCAATCAACGTAAGAAGTGGAGACAGAGAACTCCAACTACGTCAGAGAGAAGTGAAGCTGATATGCAAATATCGAGCGGTTACCTCTGGATTGATTAGTGACCATGATTTCCATGTGTTCTTATAACAGTGTATACATACAAATGTAGGAATTCTGCATGTTATATATGTCATAACATTTTTCAGTGACCTTCTTGTCATTTTTGGAATTCATGCCACCACATACGGTACCCCATCATCATAGTGGTGGGTATTAGCTCCTTTCACTATTTTTAATTCCTGTTCACCCTATGTCTTTACTCTCCAACACAATAATAGGCTCTCCTGCCCTTCTTACCATGAACTATTTGCCCATTAACGGGCCTTCACTCATTCCTTTTGCCTTGCCAAATTGCCTAAACCAACCCCTTATCAATCACCATATGACCTCGTCTGCAACATAATAATGGGCTCATTCTGCCCTTCTTACCAACTAACTGCCCACCATTAGGCCCTCTGCTGAATTCTGTCCTGCTAACTTGCCCAAGTTCACCCACATTCTCTTCCACCCGCCGCCCCATTAGGGCTGACTCAGTTCCCTGAGTCTCCTAGCCCCTTTCACAACTGGACCAATCTCCATTACGTCACATCTCGAGTATAACTTTCAAACCATGCACTCGCACTGCCACCAATCTCAGTATTCACCATGGTGGAATACTCGCTTTTCATCGTCCACAATAACATTACTGAATGTGCTACACCCAGCACCATGACGTGTATTGGCCCAGCAGCCAATCCGCGGGCCGGTTGCAACAAGCGAATCAGATCGCTCGTTGACGGTACCAACCACAGCGCTCCTTCCTTATCTTCAGGAAGGAGTGCGACTCTATGGCAGCCGATCCACGACTCCACACACCAGCACTGCCGAACCCGGCCAAGGTAAGCGCTAACGCGGGACACCCACCGCGCCACTACGGACGCATCCGCAACTACTTCCCCGAATTCTCGCCATCCTGCCGACTCATAGCCCCCTGGGAATTTCGCTATTGCTCACTTATTGTTCTCCTATTTTACGTGAATCCAACTACTAAATGCACGTTGTTTGATACTAGCACCGAGGACTCACTCGCAGCCCTAGATCCATTTAGCCCTTGCAACCTTAATGCTCTTAATCCAAGCACGTATTACCAACGCACCTTGCTGTTAATATTACAAGCACCCCAATCTGGCACACCGCCTTTCCTGAAACTTTAGCTCCCCCCACACCAACCTGGCACTCGCAAACAGTAGAATTATTTTCTGGAAATGGCCATACAATCACATGGCAGCAGTTTGCATTCATCGATCGTTGATACAATTTTCGTTTTGCCTGATAAGCTGCATCAGCTTCAACAAATAAACTGTCTCAGCAGCCGCAGAGGCTTCGCATGACCGTACTAATTCAATAACTATGTCCGGACTTGGGCACAGTCCTTAAACACACTATTAGACCAACTAATCCACAGCCAAACAACATGTCTTATCTCCCGAATACCACCAGTGCGCGGACAACACGTCAATACCACAATAATGCCCATTTTCTAAACCTCCAGGGTATCATCATTCACTCCTAACCCTTTTCCTTTCAGCACGGCTAACCAGCCCTCTGGCACCCACACTTGGGAGGACCAGCCCACCCCACATGGAAGCTCAACCCTCAAACCCAAATGGGTAAGAATCCAACCCTTTTATTTCTATGAGGCTATTTTTGAATTCTATCCAGCTCTCTGTTTACCCAAACCTAATTTTTTGTCCTCTGTTTTTCTCCCTTGGTACATTGTTATCATTTCGTTTTGCTAACCAAACTGCAAATTGGCACCTTATTTTCCTAAACTGTGATTTTGTTTTGTCCAATCAACTATATTTTTCTGTTACTATGGGCCTCATTACGACCCAGGCGGTAAGTTACCGCCTGGGCCGTGACTTTACCACCATGGCGTAAACTACGTTTACGCCATCCATGGTGGTTGGCGGACTTACCGCCCCATTCCGACCTAGGCGGGGCGGTAAGTCCCCAATCCCCATTTACCCTTCCCCATTCCCATTTTTGCCCCATAGGGCATAATGGGAGTGGGGAAGGCGTTAATTACGCTACCGTAAATTACGGTGGCGTAATTAACTCCATGGTCCCTTAGCGCCATGGATTTTAACACCTGCTAAAAGCAGGTGTTAAAAGCACCATGGCGCTAGGGGACCTCGTAATCAGGCGGTAAGGGGCGGTGCTGTTAACGCTGCCGTTAACACCTTACCGCCTGAGTCGTAATGAGGCCCTATCACTTGCAATCACCCAACATGGTAAATCACCTCTCCAGGGTGTCACTTTGTGTTTTTGCCCTAATCGCAATTGGTTTTTCTATGTTTCGTGATACTGCCTATTAATGTATGCATAATGGATGTGAATGAAATATCCTCAATACTAATTGGCTTTGAATGTCACCACACTGGGTATACCACATCACCACTCCACTAAAAACACAGCCTTGAAAAAGACTCGGGTTGAAACACGCGTCGGCTGTGTAACATATCATCATGTTATGAATATCACCTTTACATCCAATGATATTTTTCATTGGTGCTGACTACAACAAGGAATAAACCTAAAAACCTCGTGTTTGACACACTAATAACCTGACTCATCTATTATTTGTGCAAACTACCTACCAACAATTACCAGATTATCTAATCCAACCAGCGCCTTTCCAGTCCAGAGTTTGTCAAACCCCACAAACCACCTCTTCTTTAGTAAGTCACTCAACAAACTGGATATTTATGAGGGCAGCCAAAGACTTGGAGCTCATGCAATACAAAGAGAGAATCACAGCCCAGCACTCTCACAGGACAATACCAAGACAAACAAATCAACAAAATGGACACCCTGCGGCCGGCCAAATGTAGAAAGGTAGCTACAAGGAACATAGTAGATGAAAAGCAGAATAATAAAATGCACACCCATATGATAGGGATCTACATGTAAGAATAATGCACTAGAATGTAAGATGTTGTGACTATGGGCCTCATTCCAAGATTGGAGGTAGTCATGGCGCTATTTGCGCCATGGCTGCCTCCAATACCGGGACCGACACCAGTCTTGTTCAATGGGGACTTACGGTGCAGTCCGACCCTGGCGGAACTGGTAAGTCCCCATTGAACAAACCATTCCCCATTCCCATTTGAGCCCCCATATGGCTCAATGGGAATGGGGAGGGTGCTAATAACGGGCTCGCGACTTGCAAGCCCGTTATTAGCGCCCTGGTTCCTTAGAGGGACCCGTAAGGGACTTGTGGTCAGACCACACGTTCCTTATGGTCCCCGTCAAGGGATTTTTGGAATAGGGCGGTAAGGGATTACCGGCACAGGTCTCCTTACCGGTGCCCGGTATCCCTTACCGCCCAAGTCATATTGACCCCCTATGTCTGATATTCTGTACTGCTTCCTCTTGCAATATGATGGGTAACATCTGGACCATATCACCATATTCTCCATAATGCTAATGATCCCAGACTTACCCTTGGCGATCTTTTCCGCACACACTGGAATTACATACATTTCTGGTGATTCGTTCCGGATGGACCTCAGATAAACGTTTTACATTTTGTCTGAAGTTTGACCACCTGACTTTAAGGCGAACACATGGTTTGAGCTCCGATTCAGTCGCAGACAGCTTTCAGAAAGTGAGGAGATTGTTGCTGGAGGGAGGCTGGGTAGATTTCAGGAAGGGTTAATATAGTGGAGTGGCTATAGAGTAGTTCTGGGAAGAAGGGTAGGTCATGAGTCACTTGGACCCAGTTAGAGAGTGAGATTATGGGCTGAGTTTGCTTGTGTTGTGTGTGTGACACATTTAGCGATTTGGAGTCACTGAACAATGCAAGTGGCATCACCGGAAATGGGGGGAGGCAGGTGACACACCAGTCAGTGTCAATTTCTTGAAGTGAGACTTGTGCCAGAAGAGGAAGGAGACTTCACCTTCTGAGGGCAGCTTGTGGGGAGTTATGCTCGCCTCCTTTGGTGGAAGAGAGCAGCAGAGATTCAGTGAGGCAGGTGACACGTCAGTATCTGTGATATCTCTTTAAGTGAGTGGATGAGACACATTCCATCTTGTGACACCAAGGAGGAGGAGGAGTGTGAGAGCCAGCAAACCCTGACGGGAGATGGTTGGAATGTCGCACTCATCTGCATTTTCTCTCGGGGTAAACTGAGATTCAGAGAGATGGGTGATACACTACCCAGTGATAGTCCCTTGAAGTAAGTTAAGGACACACATGCCATCTGGTGACAACTGGGAGGAGGGCAGGAGGAGCCACGAAACCGTGGGGAATGCTTGACTGGTTTTGCAGACATTTTGGGATGTGGAAGACATATTGGTCAGTGTCCACAGTGTCCATCTCTTGAATGTGACTGGACCAGACATGTGCCATTGGATGACACCTGGGAGGAGCAGTGGGAGGAGAAAGGAATCGAAGAGGACAGCTTGTAGTGAGTGCACACTCACCTGATTTTGCTGTGAGAGAGCAGCCGAGATTTGGGGAGGCGGAAGGCAAGCATTCGGACACATTTGGGACAACTTGTCAGCATCCTGATCAGATTTTAGATATCATACAAACAGTACCAACAAATACATAGTTCATATTCGAAAGGTTGGTAGGGTTGAAGCATGAAAAACAAATAGAGCATAACACCATGGAAACAGTGATGGGAGATTAGTGAGCAGGCTAAGGCTGAATGTGTTTGGGATGTTTACTGGGACTACAGGAGGCTATACAAGAACTTTAGGTACCTATAGAGGTGGAACTGTTAAAAACACCGCCCATGACATTGGCTCGATTTGTTCAATGACTTTGCTTAACAGTGTGATTTGTGCTGAGTACTCCTCTCTGTCAGTTAAGGATTATCAGTAACTGCAAAGCACATTGTTTGGGCTGGCGGGTTTCCTTGTTTTACTGCTTTTTTGTTTATCTCAAACTAAAGTCCTCTATTGACAGGGGAGCTCAAATACCTTTTCATGGCTGGAGTTTCCTGCAAGGTGGATTCCAGTGCCTTGTTTAGCAGGAAGTGGGGAAATATATTTTCTGGCAAGCCACAACTAGGTGCTAAATATGATCAGTAAGAAAATCACTGAGTACTTTTAGCAAAAACGAGGACGTTAACTTGGGGTTTGTAGAGCTACTTATGCACTACATCAGGAAGACAACTGGGCTTCGACTCATGAAATGAGTGGTATCTCGCAGCGTCTTCACCCCAGTGCTCTTTAATGCATTGGGTCCAATTGAGTGACCGTTGAATCGCGTAAAACTGTAGTTGTAATAGGCAGATCATCAATAGAAAGGTCATTGCTAATAAAGCCAGTACGTTTTACCTTGGTATAGCAGTATTTTTCTCCAGGGTCGGACTGCAGAATTGAATCGAGAACCAATGTAAAATTGGCCCACAGTCGCAAATGGCAAAACATTCCTTTTGTGATAGGCTGTTTAAGTAGTACCAAATGGCAAGCTTTTGTGAAAAATGTGTTGAAAATTGTGCATTTTAAATAATGTTTGTTGAAGAACACTGTTCAATGCTCTAAGCTGCACAGTGAGGTAGCTAATGCAAGCCCACTTTTACCATAGAAACGGGCCCACAATAGCATGTTGGGCCAGCAATTCAGGCACTGCCCAATAGCCAGATAGGCCAGTCTCAGTCTCTTTTTCTGTGATAGATTAAGACAGATAAGCATTATAAAGATAGGGACACAGGTGAAGGAAAAGGGGTACATCTGCAGGAGTTGTTGTGTGCTCTTCTCTCATGGGCCTCCTACACCATTTCCTGTTGCTTCTCAGTAACCCCAGCTTGGGCAAGCAGTGTGTGAGCTGAGCCCCTGCGTGCAGTACTGCTCCAGACCAGCGGTTACTTGGCAATCAGGTTCTGACCAGAGTCACCACAAATGTTCCTCTCCATCGACTGCATTGCCTTCCTGAAGCTCCTGGAACCCCAAACCCAAAAGAAGTGTGAAAGTAAGATCGTTGTTATGATATGTTATGTTATTGGGCATTTGTGTAGGGCCTTTTACTATTGGTATGATTCCACAGCGCTGTGTGTTGAATGCCCTTGGGGACGCAGTCCTGGTCAGTGGAGAGAGTTATGTAGTAAAACGTGCTTGGGTACAGTCGGCATGTGTGTAGCCAATGTGGAATATGTGGTGTGTGGCTGCATACTAGTGGTAGCTGTTATGACTTGGGTAGCTGCGTGGATATCTACATGCTGGTGGTGCTGATGTTTGTGAGTGATGTGTGCAGCTAGGCTGATTTCGAGGGGCATAGCTGTGTTCTAAAGACTGTTGAGGTGAACGTGGAGATGTTTAAGTAAGTGTGCAGTTAGGCCGAAAGAATCGAGTGGTGTAGCTGCATTCTATTGTTTGTTGGTGCAGAGGAAAGAGTTAGCATAGTGTTGTGTTTGAGTGCCTGTGTGCTTTTTAGGGTCACCTTGTTCCTGTTAAGCTTCCAGTGCCTTTCAAAGGGGTGGTATCTCACCCAGGCCTTACCTGACCCATACGGCTCAGAGATCCGTGCAGCCCAGAGTTCTTCCGGCAACTGGCCATCATGTAAAGGAAGAAGGGACTATGTATAGTCCTTGCTCCCCTTCCATGGCGGTCATTTGTTTACTATGGCTGCCACGGAAAGAGAAAAAAGGACTAAATTTTCTGTCCGCGGCTCCCAATTCTTTTACTTTTTAACTTTTATTCCGCTGCGAAGCGCAACACGTCTTGCAGCCGGGAAAAAAATACATTATTACCCCTGTCTAATGGATCGGGGTGCTAATGGCAATATGCCCCGAGACTGAGGGCCATTACCAAATAAGATAATGAACCGGGGGCCTTCGTCGTTAACTATGGACCCTGGGGGCATTACCTTATGCGGTAATGGCCCACAGTCTCGGGGTATGTTACCTAAATAAGTGCTAGAACGTTCCATGGTACATTGTTCAGCTCATGGTTTGCAGATGTGTGCAATTAGCAAGCATTTCATGGACTGAAACTGTAGTGCATATATGCGGGGCAATGATCAAGTTCATAAGTGCAATTAGCGCTTGGGTTGGTAGTTCTGCTAGGTAGATTCCCGGTAGGCAGTTCTGCTAAATGCATTCCCTGATAGGTGTGATTATCAAAATATGTGCTATACAGCTCCCAGTATCTAGTTCTGCTCATGGATTTCCAGATGAGTGGGATTAGCAGGCATGTGCCTTCTAGGACTGATAGCGTAATGCATAATTGCATGGTCTTGATCAAGCTCATGTGTGCTAATAGTGCTTTTAGTGCTTTGGTTGTGAGTCTAGCACAGTCGGTCCAGATTATTGGCAATGGAAAGGTAAGATTTAAAAATAAATTGCGTGCATGTTTATACTGTTATGTAATATATTACATGGCCACGGTAGTGGCCATGTAGTTATGGTTAAGTTGCTGTTTCCATAGGAAGAGCACTTTTTGGGCGGCTTATAACTTCACTCCCCCTGGATGAATCCTCACCAAACTTTGCTAAAAAGTATATGGCCCACTCTGAATTGCAAAGTTTGGTGAGGTTTGGTCCAGGGGGGGGGCAAAGTTATAGAGGGGGTCCCTAAACTTCTTTTTTTCCCATAGACATAATGGGAAAAAACTTTGCTCACGCCTACAGCCCAAACCGCTGTAAAGATTTACACCAAATTTGCGGCAGGAACGGTGGCTTGGTCCCGAAAGCTTTTTTATTTGGTGCAAATCCGTCCAGTATTTTTTTTTTAAATGATAGTGATATCTATGTCTGCTTCGCGGACACACTTCCCTGTTCGCTCCGCGGACAGGACAGGGATTGGGCAAGCGGCTTGTGTGATGTCCGCGGACATGTGACATGCTCTCCCATTGGCTCTGGTGAAGCGTGGAGTGCGTCGTATTTTCAGAGACACCTGCCATCTTTATTTATCGCATCGAGAGGCTTTGTCAACAGGAGCGAGATCTGCGGCCTGTACAGTAAGTGTCTCTCTCCTGTTCCCCCCACACCCCGCTCATGCCCCGTGTCTCTCTCCTGTTCCCCCCACCCTCCACTCATGCCCCGTGTCTTCCTCCTGTTCCTCCACCCCCTGCTCATGCCCCGTGTCTCCCTCCTGTTCCCCCCACCCCCCGCTCATGCCCCGTGTCTTCCTCTTGTTCCCCAGTCCCTGATCATGCCCAGTGTCTCACTCCTGTTCCCCCCGCCCCCCACTCATGCCCCGTGTCTCCCTTCTGTACCCCCCACCCCCGCTCATGCCCTGTGTCTCTCTCCTGTTCCCCCCACCCCGCGGTCATGCCCCGTGTCTCTCTCCTATTCCCCCCACCCCCGCTCATGTCTTCCTCCTGTTCCCACCACCCCCGCTAATGCCCCGTGTCTCCCTCCTGTACCCCCACCCCCCGCTCATGCCCCGTGTCTCTCTCCTGTTCCCCCCACCCTCCACTCATGCCCCGTGTCTTCCTCCTGTTCCCCCCACCCCCCGCTCATGCCCCGTGTCTTCCTCTTGTTCCCCCCAACCCCTGATCATGCCCAGTGTCTCACTCCTGTTCCCCCCACCCCCCACTCATGCCCCGTGTCTCCCTTCTGTACCCCCCACCCCCGCTCATGCCCTGTGTCTCTCTCCTGTTCCCCCCACCCCGCGGTCATGCCCTGTGTCTCTCTCCTATTCCCCCCACCCCCGCTCATGTCTTCCTCCTGTTCCCACCACCCCCGCTAATGCCCCGTGTATCCCTCCTGTTCCCCCCACCCCCGCTCATGCCCCGTGTCTCCCTCGTGTAACCAACACCCCGCTCATGACCTGTGTCTTTCTTCTGTTGCCTCCAACCACCCGCTCATGCCCCATGTCTCCCTCCTGTTCCCCCACCCTCACTCATGCCCCGTGTCTTTCTCCTGTTCCCCCCACCCCCCGCTCATGCCTCGTGTCTCTCTCCTGTTCCCCCCATCCCCCGCTCATGCCAAGTGTCTCTCTCCTGTTCCACCCACCCCCCGCTCATGCCCCGTGTCTTTCTCCTGTTCCTCCCACCCCCCACTCATGCCCTGTGTCTTCCTCATGTTCCCCCACCCCCCGCTCATGCCCTGTGTCTCTCTCCTGTTCCACCCACCCCCCGCTCATGTCCTGTGTCTTTCTCCTGATCCCTCCCACCCCCCGCTCATGCATGCCCTGTGTCTATCTTCTGTTCCCCCTCCAGCCCCCGCTCATGCCCGGTGTCTTCCTCCTGTTCCCCCACCCCCCCGTTCATGCCCTGTGTCTCTCTCCTGTTCCCCCCAGCCCCCGCTCATGCCCTGTGTCTCCCTCCTGTTCCCCGCACCCCCCGCTCATGCCCCGTGTCTCCCTCCTGTTCCCCCCTCATGCCCCGTGTCTCCCTCCTGTTACCCCCACCCCCCCTCATTCCCCTTGTCTCCCTCCTGTTCCCCCACCCCCCGCTCATGCCCTGTGTTTCTCTCCTGTACCCCCCCCACCCCCCGCTCATGCCCCGTGTCTCTCTCCTGTTCCCCCCACCCCCCGCTCATGCCACGTGTCTTCCTCCTGTTCCCCCCACCCCCGGTCATGCCCCGTGTCTCTCTTTTGTTCCCCCCACCCCTGCTCATGCCCCATGTCTCTCTCCTGCTCCCCCCACCCCTGCTCATTCCCCGTGTCTCTCTCCTGTTCCCCCCACCCACCGCTCATGCCCCGTGTCTCTCTCCTGTTCCCCCCCACCCCCCGCTCATGCCCTGTGTCTTCCTCCTGTTCCCCCCACCTCCGGGTCATGCCGTGTGTCTCTCTCCTGTTCCCCCGACCCCCCGCTCATGCCCCATGTCTTCCTCCTGTTCCCCCCACACCCTGCTCATGCCCCGTGTCTCCCTCCTGTTCCCCCACCCCTGCTCATGCCCCGTGTCTCCCTCCTGTACCCACCACCCCCCGCTCATGACCCGTGCTTTCTCCTGTTGCCTCCAACCACCCGCTCATGCCCCGTGTCTCTCTCCTGTTCCCCCCACCCCCCGCTCATGCCCCGTGTCTTTCTCCTGTTCCCCCTCACCCCCCGCTCATGCCCCGTGTCTCTCTCCTGTTCACCCCACCCCCCGCTCATGCCCTGTGTCTCTCTTCTGTTCCCCCCAACCCCCACTCATGCCCCGTGTCTTCCTCCTATTCCCCCACCCCCGCTCATGCCCCGTGTCTCTCTTCTGTTTCCCCCACCCCCCGCTCATACCCTGTGTCTCCCTCCTGTACCCCCAGCCCCCGCTCATGCCCCGTGTCTCCCTCCTGTTCCCCACACCCCCGCTCATGCTCTGTGTCTTCCTCCTGTTCCCCCCACCCCCTGCTCATGCCCCGTGTCTCCCTCCTGTTCCCCCACCCCCCGCTCATGCCTTGTGTCTTCCGCTTGTTCTCCCCAGCCCCTGATCATGCCCAGTGTCTCTCTCCTGTTCCCCCCAACCCCCACTCATGCCCCGTGTCTGCCTTCTGTACCCCCCCACCCCCGCTCATGCCCCGTGTCTCGCTCTCCTGTTCCCCCCACCCCCTGCTCATGCCCCGTGTCTCTCTCCTGTTCCCCCACCCCCGCTCATATCTTGCTCCTGTTCCCACCACCCCCCGCTCATGCCCTGTGTCTCTCTCCTGTTGCCTCCAACTTCCCACTCATGCCCCATGTCTCTCTCCTGTTCCCCACACCCCCACCTCATGCCTCGTGTCTTCCTCCTGTTCCCCCACCCCCATTCATGCCCCATGTCTCCCTCCTGTTCCCCCCACACCCGCTCATGTCCCGTGTCTCCCTCCTGTTACCCCCACCCCCCGCTCATGCCTGTGTGTCCCTCCTGTCCCCCCACCCCCTGCTCATGCCTCGTGTCTCCCTCCTGTTCCCCCACCCCCGCTCATGCCCCGTGTCTCCCTCCTGTACCCCCCACCCTCCGCTCATACCCAGTGTCTCTCTTCTGTTCCCCCGAGCACCTGCTCATGCCCTGTGTCTCACTCCTCTTCCCCCCACTGCCCACTCATGCCCCGTGTCTTCCTCCTGTTCCCCCCACCCCCTGCTCATGCCCCGTGTCAACCTCCTGTTCCCCCCACCCCCCGCTCATGTGCCCCGTTTCTCCCTCCTGTACCCCCCACCCCCCGCTCATGACCCGTGCTTTCTCCTGTTGCCTCCAACCACCCGCTCATGCCCCGTGTCTCTCTCCTGTTCCCCCCACCCCCCGCTCATGCCCCGTGTCTTTCTCCTGTTCTCCCCATCCCCCGCTCGTGCCCCGTGTCTCTCTCCTGTTCGCCCCACCCCCCCGCTCATGCCCCGTGTCTCTCTTCGGTTCCCCCGCACCCCCCACTCATGCCCCGTGTCTTCCTCCTATTCCCCCACCCCCCGCTCATGCCCCGTGTCTCTCTTCTGTTCCCCCCACCCCCTGCTCATACCCTGTCTCCCTCATGTGCCCACCAGCCCCTGCTCATGCCCCGTGTCTCCCTCCTGTTCCCCCACCCCCCGCTCATGCCCCGTGTCTTCCTCCTGTTCCCCCCACCCCCTGCTCATGCCCCGTGTCTCCCTCCTGTTCCCCCCACCCCCCGCTCATGCCCCGTGTCTTCCTCTTGTTCCCCCAGCCCCTGATCATGCCCAGTGTCTCACTCCTGTTCCCCGACCCCCCACTCATGCCCCGTGTCTCCCTTCTGTACCCCCCACCCCCGCTCATGCCCTGTGTCTCTCTGCTGTTCCCCCCACCCCCCGCTCATGCCCCGTGTCCCTCTTCTGTTCCCCCACCCCCCACTCTTGCCCCGTGTCTCCCTCCTGTACCACCACCCCCCGCTCATGCCCCGTGTCTCTCTCATGTACCCCCACCCCCCGCTCATGCCCCGTGTCTCCCTCCTGTTCCCCCACCCCCCGCTCATGCCTTGTGTCTACCGCTTGTTCTCCCCAGCTCCTGATCATGCCCAGTGTCTCACTCCTGTTCCCCCCAACCCCCACTCATGCCCCGTGTCTGCCTTCTGTACCCCCCACCCCCGCTCATGCCCCGTGTCTCGCTCTCCTGTTCCCCCCACCCCCCGCTCATGCCCCGTGTCTCTCTCCTGTTCCCCCCACCCCCGCTCATATCTTCCTCCTGTTCCCACCACCCCCCGCTCATGCCCTGTGTCTCTCTCCTGTTGCCTCCAACTCCCCACTCATGCCCCATGTCTCTCTCCTGTTCCCCCCACCCCCACCTCATGCCTAGTGTCTCTCTCCTGTTCTCCCCACCCCCCGCTCATGCCCCGTGTCTTCCTCCTGTTCCCCCACCCCCATTCATGCCCCATGTCTCCCTCCTGTTCCCCCCACACCCGCTCATGTCCCGTGTCTCCCTCCTGTTACCCCCACCCCCCGCTCATGCCCCGTTTCTCTCTCCTGTTCCCCCCACCCCGCTCATGTCCTGTGTCTCCCTCCTGTTCCCCCCACCCCCACCTCATGCCTCGTGTCTCTCTCCTGTTCTCCCCACCCCCCGCTCATGCCCCGTGTCTTCCTCCTGTTCCCCCACCCCCATTCATGCCCCATGTCTCCCTCCTGTTCCCCCCACACCCGCTCATGTCCCGTGTCTCCCTCCTGTTACCCCCACCCCCCGCTCATGCCTGTGTGTCCCTCCTGTCCCCCCACCCCCTGCTCATGCCTCGTGTCTCCCTCCTGTTCCCCCACCCCCGCTCATGCCCCGTGTCTCCCTCCTGTACCCCCCACCCTCCGCTCATACCCAGTGTCTCTCTTCTGTTCCCCCGAGCACCTGCTCATGCCCTGTGTCTCACTCCTCTTCCCCCCACTGCCCACTCATGCCCCGTGTCTTCCTCCTGTTCCCCCCACCCCCTGCTCATGCCCCGTGTCAACCTCCTGTTCCCCCCACCCCCCGCTCATGTGCCCCGTTTCTCCCTCCTGTACCCCCCACCCCCCGCTCATGACCCGTGCTTTCTCCTGTTGCCTCCAACCACCCGCTCATGCCCCGTGTCTCTCTCCTGTTCCCCCCACCCCCCGCTCATGCCCCGTGTCTTTCTCCTGTTCTCCCCATCCCCCGCTCGTGCCCCGTGTCTCTCTCCTGTTCGCCCCACCCCCCCGCTCATGCCCCGTGTCTCTCTTCTGTTCCCCCGCACCCCCCACTCATGCCCCGTGTCTTCCTCCTATTCCCCCACCCCCCGCTCATGCCCCGTGTCTCTCTTCTGTTCCCCCCACCCCCTGCTCATACCCTGTCTCCCTCATGTGCCCACCAGCCCCTGCTCATGCCCCGTGTCTCCCTCCTGTTCCCCCACCCCCCGCTCATGCCCCGTGTCTTCCTCCTGTTCCCCCCACCCCCTGCTCATGCCCCGTGTCTCCCTCCTGTTCCCCCCACCCCCCGCTCATGCCCCGTGTCTTCCTCTTGTTCCCCCAGCCCCTGATCATGCCCAGTGTCTCACTCCTGTTCCCCGACCCCCCACTCATGCCCCGTGTCTCCCTTCTGTACCCCCCACCCCCGCTCATGCCCTGTGTCTCTCTGCTGTTCCCCCCACCCCCCGCTCATGCCCCGTGTCCCTCTCCTGTTCCCCGACCCCCCACTCATGCCCCGTGTCTCCCTCCTGTACCCCCCACCCTCCGCTCATACCCAGTGTCTCTCTTCTGTTCCCCCGAGCACCTGCTCATGCCCTGTGTCTCACTCCTCTTCCCCCCACTGCCCACTCATGCCCCGTGTCTTCCTCCTGTTCCCCCCACCCCCTGCTCATGCCCCGTGTCAACCTCCTGTTCCCCCCACCCCCCGCTCATGTGCCCCGTTTCTCCCTCCTGTACCCCCCACCCCCCGCTCATGACCCGTGCTTTCTCCTGTTGCCTCCAACCACCCGCTCATGCCCCGTGTCTCTCTCCTGTTCCCCCCACCCCCCGCTCATGCCCCGTGTCTTTCTCCTGTTCTCCCCATCCCCCGCTCGTGCCCCGTGTCTCTCTCCTGTTCGCCCCACCCCCCCGCTCATGCCCCGTGTCTCTCTTCTGTTCCCCCGCACCCCCCACTCATGCCCCGTGTCTTCCTCCTATTCCCCCACCCCCCGCTCATGCCCCGTGTCTCTCTTCTGTTCCCCCCACCCCCTGCTCATACCCTGTCTCCCTCATGTGCCCACCAGCCCCTGCTCATGCCCCGTGTCTCCCTCCTGTTCCCCCACCCCCCGCTCATGCCCCGTGTCTTCCTCCTGTTCCCCCCACCCCCTGCTCATGCCCCGTGTCTCCCTCCTGTTCCCCCCACCCCCCGCTCATGCCCCGTGTCTTCCTCTTGTTCCCCCAGCCCCTGATCATGCCCAGTGTCTCACTCCTGTTCCCCGACCCCCCACTCATGCCCCGTGTCTCCCTTCTGTACCCCCCACCCCCGCTCATGCCCTGTGTCTCTCTGCTGTTCCCCCCACTCCCCGCTCATGCCCCGTGTCCCTCTCCTGTTCCCCCACCCCCCACTCTTGCCCCATGTCTCCCTCCTGTACCACCACCCCCCGCTCATGCCCCGTGTCTCTCTCATGTACCCCCACCCCCCGCTCATGCCCCGTGTCTCCCTCCTGTTCCCCCACCCCCGCTCATGCCTTGTGTCTACCGCTTGTTCTCCCCAGCTCCTGATCATGCCCAGTGTCTCACTCCTGTTCCCCCCAACCCCCACTCATGCCCCGTGTCTGCCTTCTGTACCCCCCACCCCCGCTCATGCCCCATGTCTCGCTCTCCTGTTCCCCCCACCCCCCGCTCATGCCCCGTGTCTCTCTCCTGTTCCCCCCACCCCCGCTCATATCTTCCTCCTGTTCCCACCACCCCCCGCTCATGCCCTGTGTCTCTCTCCTGTTGCCTCCAACTCCCCACTCATGCCCCATGTCTCTCTCCTGTTCCCCCCACCCCCACCTCATGCCTAGTGTCTCTCTCCTGTTCTCCCCACCCCCCGCTCATGCCCCGTGTCTTCCTCCTGTTCCCCCACCCCCATTCATGCCCCATGTCTCCCTCCTGTTCCCCCCACACCCGCTCATGTCCCGTGTCTCCCTCCTGTTACCCCCACCCCCCGCTCATGCCCCGTTTCTCTCTCCTGTTCCCCCCACCCCGCTCATGTCCTGTGTCTCCCTCCTGTTCCCCCCACCCTGCACTCATGCCCCGTGTCTCTCTCCTGTTCCCCCCACCACCTGCTTATGCCCCGTATTTTTCTCCTGTTCACCCCCACCCCCGGCTCATGCCCCGTGTCTCCCTCCTGTTCCCCAAACCCCCCACTCATACCCCGTGTCTCCCTCCTTTAGCCCCCTCCCCCAGCTCATGCCCCGTGTATCTCTCCTGTTGTCCCCACCCCCCGCTCATGCCCCGTGTCTTCCTCCTGTTCCCCCCACCCCCGGTCATGCCCCATGTCTCCCTTCTGTTCCCCCCACTACCGCTCATGTCCCGTGTCTCCCTCCTGTTCCCCCCAGCCCCTGCTCATGCCCCGTGTCTCTCTCCTGTTCCCCCCAACCCCCGCTCATGCTCCGAGTCTCCCTCCTGTTCCCCACACCCCCTGCTCATGCCCTGTGTCTCTCTCCTGTTCCCCCCACCACCCGCTCATGCCCCGTATTTTCTCCTGTTCACCCCCAACCCCGGCTCATGCCCCGTGTCTCCCTCCTGTTCCCCACACCCCCCACTCATACCCCGTGTCTCCCTCCTTTACCCCCCACCCCCAGCTCATGCCCCGTGTATCTTTCCTGTTGCGCCCACCCCCCGCTCATGCCCCATGTCTTCCTCCTGTTAACCCCACCCCCGGTCATGCCCCATGTCTCCCTTCTGTTCCCCCACTCCCGTTCATGTCCCTTGTCTCCCTCCTGTTCCCCCCAGCCCCCGCTCATGCCCTGTGTCTCTCTCCTGTTTCCCCCCAACCCCCGCTCATGCCCCGTGTCTCCCGCCTGTTCCCCCACCCCACGCTCATACCAAGTGTCTCTCTTCTGTTCCCCCCACCCCCAGCTCATGCCCCGTGTCTCCCTCCTGTTTCCCCCACCCCACGCTCATACCCTGTGTCTCCCTCCTGTTCCCCCAGCCCCCGCTCATGCCCCGTGTCTCCCTCCTGTTCCCCCCACCCCCCGCTCATGCCCCGTGTCTTCCCCTTGTTCCCCCCAGCCCCCGATCCTGCCCAGTGTCTCTCTCCTGTTCCCCCCACCCCCCGCTCATGCCCTGTGTCTCTCTCATGATCCCCCCACCCCCCGCTCATGCCCCGTGTCTCTCTCCTGTTCCCCCCACCCCTGCTCATGTCTTCCTCCTGTTCCCACCACCCCCCGCTCATGCCCCGTGTCTCCCTCCTGTACCCCCGACCCCCGGCTCATGCCCCGTGTCTCTCTCCTGTTGCCTCCAACCCCCCACTCATGCCCCATGTCTCTCTCCTGTTCCCCCCACCCCCGCTCATGACTCGTGTCTCTCTACTGTTCTCCCCATCCCCGCTCATGCCGCGTGTCTTCCTCCTGTTTCCTCCACCCTCCGGCTCATGCCCCGTGTCTCTCTCCTGTTCCCCCACCCCCCGCTCATGCCCCGTGTCTCTCTCCTGTTGCCCCCCACCCCCGCTCATGTCTCGTGTCTCTCTCCTGTTCCCCCACACCCCGCTCATGCCTTGTGTCTCTCTCCTGTTGCCCCCTACACCCCGCTCATGCCCTGTGTCTCCCTCCTGTACCCCCCACACCCTGCTCATGCCCCGTGTTTTTCTCCTTTTCCCCCCAACCCCCCGGTCATGCCACGTGTCTCTCTCCTGTTGCCCCCGACCCCCGCTCATGCCCAGTGTCACTCTCCTGTTCCCCACCACCCCCTGTTCATGCCCCGTGTCTCCCTCCTGTTCCCCCCCACCCCCCCACTCTGCACTGTGTCTTCCTCCTGTTCCCCCCACCCCCGGTCATGCCCTGTGTCTCTATCCTGTTCCCCCCACCCCCCTCTCATGCCCCGTGTCTCCCTCCTGTACCCTCCCATCCCCGCTCATGCCCCGTGTCTCTCTCCTGTTGCCCCCCCACCCCCGCTCATGCCCCGTGCCTCTCTCCTGTTCCCACACCCCCCGCTCATGCCCCGTGTCTCCCTCCTGTTCCCCCCACCGCCCGCTCATGCCCCGTGTCTCTCTCCTGTTGCCCCCCACCCCCACTCTTGCCCCGTGTCTCCCTCCTGTACCACCACCCCCCTCTCATGCCCCGTGTCTCTCCCCTGTACCCCCACCCCCCGCTCATGCCCCGTGTCTCTCTCCTGTTCCCCCACCCCCCCGCTCATGCCCCGTGTTTCCCTCCTGTTCCCCCCACCCCCTGCTCATGCCCCTTGTCTCTCTCCTGTTGCCCCCCACCCCCTGCTCATGCCTCGTGTCTCTCCCCTGTTGCCCCCCACCCCCCGCTCATGCCCTGTGTCTCCCTCCTGTTCCCCCACCCCGCGCTCATGCCCCGTGTCTCTCTCCTGTTGACGCCCACCCCCTGCTCATGCCCTGTGTCTCTCTCCTGTTCCCCCACCACCCGCTCATGCCCCGTATTTTTCTCCTGTTCACCCCCACCCCTGGCTCATGCCCCGTGTCTCCCTCCTTTACCCCCTCCCCCGCTCATGCCCTGTGTATCTCTCCTGTTGCCCCCTCCCCCCGCTCATGCCCCGTGTCTTCCTCCTGTTCCCCCCACCCCCGGTCATGCCCCATGTCTCCCTTCTGTTCCCCCCCACTACCGCTCATGTCCCGTGTCTCCCTCCTGTTCCCCCCAGCCCCTGCTCATGCCCCGTGTCTCTCTCCTCTTCCCACCAACCCCTGCTCATGCCCCGAGTCTCCCTCCTGTTCCCCCCACCCCCTGCTCATGCCCTGTGTCTCTCTCCTGTTCCCCCCACCACCCGCTCATGCCCCGTATTTTCTCCTGTTCACCCCCACCGTCGGCTCATGCCCCGTGTCTCCCTCCTGTTCCCCACACCCCCCACTCATACCCCGTGTCTCCCTCCTTTACCCCCACCCCCAGCTCATGCCCCGTGTATCTTTCCTGTTGCCCCCAGCCCCCGCTCATGCCCCGTGTCTTCCTCCTGTTCCCCCCACCCCCGGTCATGCCCCATGTCTCCCTTCTGTTCCCCCCACTCCCGCTCATGTCCTGTGTCTCCCTCCTGTTCCCTACAGCCCCCGCTCGTGCCCCGTGTCTCTCTCCTGTTCCCCCCCAGCCCCCGCTCATGCCCCGTGTCTCCCTCCTGTTCCCCCCACCCCACGCTCATACCCTGTGTCTCTCTTCTGTTCCCCCCACCCCCAGCTCATGCCCCGTGTCTCCCTCCTGTTTCCCCCACCCCCCGCTCATACCCTGTGTCTCCCTTCTGTTCCCCCAGCCCCCGCTCATGCCCTGTGTCTCCTTCCTGTTCCCCCCACCCCCGCTCATGCCCCGTGTCTTCCTCTTGTTCCCCCAGCCCCCGATCATGCCCAGTGTCTCACTCCTGTTCCCCCCACCCCCCACTCATGCCCCGTGTCTCCCTTCTGTACCCCCCACCCCCGCTCATGCCCTGTGTCTCTCTCTTGTTCCCCCCACCCCCGCTCATGCCCCGTGTCTCTCTCCTGTTCCCCCCACCCCCGCTCATGTCTTCCTCCTGTTCCCACTACCCCCAGCTCATTCCCCGTGTCTCCCTCATGTACCCCCACCCTGCGCTCATGCCTCGTGTCTCTCCCCTGTTGCCCCTCACCCCCCGCTCATGCCCTGTGTCTCCCTCCTGTTCCCCCACCCCGCGCTCATGCCCCGTGTCTCTCTCCTGTTGACGCCCACCCCCTGCTCATGCCCTGTGTCTCTCTCCTGTTCCCCCACCACCCGCTCATGCCCCGTATTTTTCTCCTGTTCACCCCCACCCCCGGCTCATGCCCCGTGTCTCCCTCCTGTTCCCCAAACCCCCCATTCATACCCCGTGTCTCCCTCCTTTACCCCCTCCCCCGCTCATGCCCCGTGTATCTCTCCTGTTGCCCCCAACCCCCGCTCATGCCCCGTGTCTTCCTCCTGTTCCCCCCACCCCCGGTCATGCCCCATGTCTCCCTTCTGTTCCCCCCCACTAAAGCTCATGTCCCGTGTCTCCCTCCTGTTCCCCCCAGCCCCTGCTCATGCCCCGTGTCTCTCTCCTCTTCCCACCAACCCCCGCTCATGCCCCGAGTCTCCCTCCTGTTCCCCCCACCCCCTGCTCATGCCCTGTGTCTCTCTCCTGTTCCCCCCACCACCCGCTCATGCCCCGTATTTTCTCCTGTTCACCCCCACCCCCGGCTCATGCCCCGTGTCTCCCTCCTGTTCCCCACATCCCCCACTCATACCCCGTGTCTCCCTCCTTTACCCCCACCCCCAGCTCATGCCCCGTGTATCTTTCCTGTTGCCCCCACCCCCCGCTCATGCCCCGTGTTTTCCTCCTGTTCCCCCCACCCCCGGTCATGCCCCATGTCTCCCTTCTGTTCCCCCCACTCCCGCTCATGTCCTGTGTCTCCCTCCTGTTCCCCCCAGCCCCGGCTCGTGCCCCGTGTCTCTCTCCTGTTCCCCCCCAGCCCCCGCTCATGCCCCGTGTCTCCCTCCTGTTCCCCCCACCCCACGCTCATACCCCGTGTCTCTCTTCTGTTCCCCCCACCCCCAGCTCATGCCCTGTGTCTCCCTCCTGTTTCCCCCACCCCCCGCTCATACCCTGTGTCTCCCTCCTGTTCCCCCAGCCCCCGCTCATGCCCCGTGTCTCCTTCCTGTTCCCCCCATCCCCCGCTCATGCCCCGTGTCTTCCTCTTGTTCCCCCAGCCCCCGATCATGCCCAGTGTCTGACTCCTGTTCCCCCACCCCCCACTCATGCCCCGTGTCTCCCTTCTGTACCCCCCACCCCCGCTCATGCCCTGTGTCTCTCTCCTGTTCCCCCCACCCCCGCTCATGCCCCGTGTCTCTCTCCTGTTCCCCCCACCCCCACTCATGTCTTCCTCCTGTTCCCACTACCCCCGGCTCATGCCCCGTGTCTCCCTCATGTACCCCTGACGCCCCGCTCATGCCCCGTGTCTCTCTCCTGTTGCCTCCAACCCCCCACTCATGCCCCATGTCTCTCTCCTGTTCCCCCCACTCATTACTCGTGTCTCTCTACTGTTCTCCCCACCCTCCGGCTCATGCCCCGTGTCTTCCTCCTGTTCCTCCACCCCCGCTCATGTGCTGTGTCTTACTCCTATTCCCCCCACCTCCCGCTCATGCCCCGTGTCTCCCTCCTGTTCCCCCCCACCCCCAGCTCATGCTCTGTGTCTCCCTCTTGTTCCCCCCACCCCCGGCTCATGCCCCGTGTCTCTCTCCTGTTCCTCCCCACCCCCGCTCATGACCCATGTCTCTATCCTGTCTCCCCACCCCCCGGTCATGCCCCGTGTCTCTCTCCTGTTCCCCCCACCCCCCGCTCATGCCCCGTGTCTCTCTCCTGTTGCCCCCCACCCCTGTCATGATGCCTACCCCCGCAGCACCAGGCCAGGCCCAGCACCCCTGGAAGCAGGCATCATGCCCTCGGGTAAAAGCCCAGCGGCCCCTTATAGGGGCTCTTTGGACTCAGTCCTGGCGCCTTTGGCGCCAGCCTCATGTTGGACATCAGTCCTGGCGCCATAGGCGCCAGGCTCATAAAGGGAGGTGTTTTGTGCACTTACCTGATGCAGACCATGCTGCACGCTTCAGGCCTCCCTGAGACCTGAAAGGGACTATTTTTTCATAGGGACTATTTTTTCACTCGGGCGTGGCCAGGGAAGGATACATACCTAGTTGGGGAAGGATACATACCTGGGACTTCTTTGGAGGCTATTTAAGCCACACCCAGACAGCAGCTCATGCTTCGCGTTGTTCTGCTTCCTGCAGCTTAACGCTCACCGTGTCTGCTCCTGCTCCTGGACTCCAGCCACGCCCGCCTCGAACCTGGAAGACCTGCAAGGAAGGAAGAGAAGAGAAAGATGAAAACCAAGGACTATTTCAAACTTCTTACCTGCATCCGGAATCTTCTCGCCAGCGTCCCTCAAGAAAGACTTCCATTTAAAAGCATTGCGTTGCTCGCTGCAGCACCACGCTTCACTCACCTGTCCTCGAGACATCTCCCGGCTCCATCGCGGCTGTCAGCATCGGACGCCACATCTCTGCACCTAGGGGAGAGAGGAAGAAACAAAAGGTGAGCAGAAGGAACACAGAAGGAAAGCCTGATTAACAGCCATAATACTTACCGGCTTTTCTTCCACATTTCGGGTCGGCACCGCCTCGTTGGCAGGTACCGTACCCCGGCCCCTATGGGGAAAGGACAAGAGACATTTCTGGGGAATGATAAGGACATTTAGAGGGATCGCCCTCATCACTACTCACCTCGGCAGTTTAACCCCTCAACGCATCGCCTTCATTCTGCACCTGAAATAAAGGACAGATCACAGGTTAGAAAGACAACATAAAGGGGGCCTCACTTGAACTTTGAACTTTCATACTTACGGCGCATCGCTCAGGAAAGTCAAGTGGATTTTGCCAGCGCCATTCTGAAAACCAGTGAAGTAACTGGACGAACACGCGCCCCTGCACCAGAAGCAGGATGGAGAGTTCATCCTTCCAAACCATAAGGTGAGCTTAAACCGGGGTTTGGAGGAAGTTAGAGAGGAACAAAGGGGGAAGGGGGAAAGGGGGGAGCTAGCACACTATTCTGCAGACTGTTAATCCCCTTTCTCATCTGCAGAAGGATATTCCTACGGGCCAGGCAAGCACGATTTGGAGGTCCTGTCCAATCGGTGTTCCGGGTCCTGCGCAACACGCTAGAAGAGGCCACAGCAATCCAGACTAGACCAGCGCCCCCGTGGGAACCAGGTGAGCGTTACAGAACGCGAAGCCTTCCTACAAATTCCCACCCAGGCGCTATGGAAACTTCCGAAACTGACCAGTTGGCCCAATTACTGGGGGAATTATGGGCCGAAGTACACGCCGCTCATCAAGAGACTAGTGCCCTCAGGAGGGAAGTGATTGTAATAAAGGATAGAGCTGATGACCTGGCTAGACAGCTTTTGCAAGGTCAAGCTGGACAAACTCCTTTACCCGGTTCCGGGGGACCCCGCTCCTGTGGTTTCCAGTAACACAGTGCAGATTAATCTACCTGGAAACATGCCGCTGGCCCCACCTGAACGCTTTGCTGGGGACCCCAAACGATTAGCCGTATTCATGAATCAGTGTCGTTTGCACTTCCTATGCAGACCTGGGGCCTTCCCTAATGATCAGACCAAGGTAGCCTTTGTGTTGTCATATCTCAGCGGCTGTGCTGCCGATTGGTCAGTCCCACTGGTAACTCAAGATGATCCGATTCTTCGTGATTTTCAAGGATTTCAAACAAGCATGGAAAGGTTATTTGCTCAACACTCCCAAGGACAGGCTCTGGATGACGAACTTCTATCTCTGCGACAGGGCAATCAAGACCTTCTATCCTACATTGCAACCTTCAATAGACTAATTGTGGAAACTGGTTGGCCAGAGGATAAAAGAATCACGTTATTCTATCGACGTCTACGCGGAGAACTTAAAGATGTCCTGGCACAAGTTGTAAATCTGCCCCAAGAATGCACTGAATATATAGACTTACTGGTCCAATTGGATCACAGGCTGCAAAACAGAAAAGCAGATTGGTCCAAGTTTGAAACCCGGGTGTTGGCCAAGACCCACACTAACCCCAAGGGGGCTGATGCCTCGGAGCCTATGCAAATCGGAGGTGTTAAAGGACCCCTAACTCAAAAAGAACGGGAAAGAAGAAGACAGATGCAATTATGCCTTTATTGTGGGTCCTCTGGACACTTTCTACGAGATTGCCCGGTTAAGCCGCCCAAGAAGGTGGTAGGAGCCGCTGATAAAATCCATGCAAACTCTGTATCGGGAAACGACCACGCCCGGCAAGCGTAGGGGTCCGCTTGCCGAGCTTGAAAACTAACTCTCAGACCTCGCATTTCATTGTGCCAATGGTCCTCGTAGATCCGGAACAGCCTAAACGGTTGCATGCTATAAAGGCATACATCGATAGCGGGGCTATAGGAAACTATGTGGATCGAGAATTGGTCTCTAGGATAAACCTCCCTCTGCGTCCTAAAACCAACAAAGATGTCATCACCACAGTAGATGGAACCGAAATTGCCTCTGGACCGGTAACACATTCCACAGCTGAGGTGACACTTGTAGGTCCGGATGGCCATCGGGAGGCAGTTGTGTTTGATGTAATCAAGGCTCCACAGTTTCAGCTTATTCTCGGAATCCCTTGGTTAGAGACACATAATCCTAGAATTGATTGGCGAGCGAAGAGAATAACCTTCCCGGATTGTGCACAAACCTGCTACCCAGAAAATCCAAAGATTAATCTAGCATCAGTAACCTCTGTCCCCGTGCAACTACCTCCAGAGTACCAAGACTTTCAGGACGTCTTCCAAAAGGAACAGGCCAACACGTTACCTCCCCACAGATCGTACGATTGCCAAATCGATCTGGTGCCCGGTGCACAACCCCCTTGTAGCAGGATTTACGCCCTTACTGAACCAGAGAATCTGCATTTGAGACAATATTTAGATCAATACCTCGCCAATGGTTTCATTCGCCCGTCAAAAAGTCCCCGGCATCGTCAGCTTTGTTCTTCGTGCCTAAAAAAGAAGGCGACCTTAGAACTTGTATCGATTTCCGCGCATTGAACCAGATAACTGTTAAAAATCGTTACCCTCTGCCTCTGATCCCTGAACTCCTTGACCAGGTGAAGGACGCTTGCGTATACACCAAGTTAGATCTCCGGGGGGCTTATCATCTGGTACGAGTAAAAGAAGGCAACGAATGGAAAACGGCCTTCCGTGCAAAATATGGACTATTCGAATACCAGGTGATGCCTTTCGGGTTGTGCAACGCGCCTGCAGCCTTGCAATTCTTCATGAACGATGTCCTTTGGGAACTCATCGATGTCTGTGTTGTCGTGTATATCGATGACATTCTTGTGTACTCCTCTTCGGAATCTGATCACAGAAAGCATGTCAGGGCCGTCCTAGAGAAACTGTGCCAGCACAAACTGTTTGCCAAGCTGGAAAAATGTGTTTTCCATACCACCGAGGTTGAGTTTCTCGGATTCATCCTGACACCTAAAGGGCTCCGAATTGATTCACGGAAAGTGGATGCCATCCTCAAATGGCCATCACCTAGTTCGGTGAAAGGTGTCCAAAGCATGCTTGGTTTTGCCAACTTTTATCGCAGGTTTATCCCGGAGTTTTCACGTGTGGTGCAACCCATCACTGCACTCTTGCGAAAAAATAAACGTTTTGAATGGACCGAGGAAGCCGAACAGGCCTTTCAGGAGTTGAAAGCTAAGTTCACGTCCGCACCTATTTTGAAGCACCCGCGTCCCGATCTCCCATATATAGTCGAACCGACGCGTCCATCTTAGCCATGGGAGCTGTCCTGTCTCAGAGAGACCCTGAAACCAACCAACTGCACCCCATAGCATTTTGGTCCAGAAAGTTCTCGCCGCCGGAGATAAATTATGCGATCACCGATAAGGAACTATTAGCCATTAAGTCCGCCTTCAAGGCTTGGTGGCATTATCTCCTCGGCGCCCGGCATACCATCACCGTGATCACTGATCACCGAAATTTACAATATTTAAAAACTGCCAAGGCTCAATCGTCTCGATAGCTCCGATGGACTTTGTTCTTTGCTGAGTTCGATTTTGTAATCACCTACCGCCCCGGCTATAAGAATGGTAAGGCGGACGCTCTATCCCGAATTGGAATGGAAGAAATAGATACAAACTCAGAACCTGTGCCGATAATTCCCGAACAAAGAATTTTGGGGATAACCACTTTTCAAACCCTTGAAGACATTCAAGCACGAGTGAAACAATTCCTGGACTCTTCAGCCTTGCAGGATTGGATCAAAAGGGGGTTTAACTTTTCAGTCAAGGATGGCTTACCTTACTTCCAAGGACGCTTATTTTTGCCAGAAAAGGAATTGCAAGAACTGGTTATTTCCCGTCATCATGATACCCTGATGGAAGGACATCCTGGCATTGCCAAAACAGAGGAAAAGGTTAAACGACAATTCTGGTGGCCTTCCTGGCGAAAGGATATTAAATATTTTGTGATGTCCTGTGGAGTTTGTGCCCAAAACAAAGGTCAAAAGACAAGACCCGCCGGTCTTCTTCAGCCCTTAGACATTCCACCAGCACCTTGGCACACCCTGTCACTAGATTTTATCACGGACCTGCCCTCTTGTAATGGTTACAATACTATTCTGGTCGTGGTGGATTTATTTTCCAAAATGGCCCACTTTATTCCGTTGAAAGGATTACCTTCAGCCTTTGTTCTTGCCAAAGAATTCCTCGAAAATATAATCCGTTTGCATGGATTCCCTTCCATACTAGTCTCCGATCGGGGAAGCCAGTTTATATCTCATTTTTGGAAAAAGTGTTGTCAACTGGCACAAATCGACGTAAGACTCTCGACCAGCCACCACCCACAGACCGATGGTCAGACGGAGAGAACGAACCAGACCCTTGAACAATATCTACGATGTATGTTGCACCAATAGAAGGGTAATTGGAAGGACATTTTATGGGTGGCAGAATATGCATACAAAAACTCGATACACTCTGGAACTGGTCAGAGCCCCTTTTATACCCTATATGGACATCACCCTCGTACTTCAGACTTGGACTCACCTCTGAGCCTTGAAATGCCCGCAGTGGACCATTTGCATTCTATGATTACTCAAGTCTTCAAGGATGCAGCTGCACATTTGCAACATGCGAAAGGGAAATACAAAAAGAATGCGGATCAGCATCGAAGAGAGGCGCCTCCATACCAAATAGGGGATCAAGTATGGTTGGCTACCATACACCTATCACTCAAGGGGCCTCGAACTTTTAATCCAAAGTATTTAGGCCCTTACTCGATCAAAGCTATAATCAACCCAGTGGCAGTCAAGCTCGATCTACCAGCTAACATGCGGATTCGCCCCATTTTTCATGTGTCACTTTTGAAACCAGTGCACCCAGGAACCAGATTAACAAAGCCACCAGAACCGATTCAGATAGATGGGGAGCCTGAATTCGAGGTGAAGAACATTTTGGATTCTAAGTTCTCAAAATCAAAACTTTTCTATCTAATTGATTGGAAAGGGTACGGGCCTCAGGAAAGGTCTTGGGAACCCAGTGATCACGTACATGCACCTCGGCTGGTAAAAAGGTTCCATCGGAATTTCCCAAACAAACCGAAACCTCCAGAAGGAACGACCTTGGGAGGGGCCTTGGGGGGGAGTGCTGTCATGATGCCTACCCCTGGAGCACCAGGCCAGGCCCAGCACCCCCGGAAGCAGGCATCATGCCCTCGGGTGAAAGCCCAGCGGCCCCTTATAGGGGCTCTTTGGACTCAGTCCTGGCACCTTTGGCGCCAGGCTCATGTTGGACATCAGTCCTGGCGCAATAGGCGCCAGGCTCATAAAGGGAGGTGTTTTGTGCACTTACCTGATGCAGACCATGCTGCACGCTTCAGGCCTCCCTGAGACCTGAAAGGGACTATGTTTTCATAGGGACTATTTCTTCACTCGGGCGTGGCCAGGGAAGGATACATACCTAGTTGGGGAAGGATACATACCTGGGACTTCTTTGGAGGCTATTTAAGCCACGCTCAGACAGCAGCTCATGCTTCGCGTTGTTCTGCTTCCTGCAGCTTAACGCTCACCGTGTCTGCTCCTGCTCCTGGACTCCAGCCACGCCCGCCTCGAACCTGGAAGACCTGCAAGGAAGGAAGAGAAGAGAAAGATGAAAACCAAGGACTATTTCAAACTTCTTACCTGCATCCGGAATCTTCTCGCCAGCATCCTTGAAGAAAGACTTCCATTTAAAAGCATTGCGTTGCTCGCTGCAGAACCACGCTTCACTCACCTGTCCTCGAGACATCTCCCGGCTCCATCGCGGCTGTCAGCATCGGACGCCACATCTCTGCACCTAGGGGAGAGAGGAAGAAACAAAAGGTGAGCAGAAGGAACACAGAAGGAAAGCCTGATTAACAGCCATAATACTTACCGGCTTTTCTTCCACATTTCGGGTCGGCGCCGCCTCGTTGGCAGGTACCGTACCCCGGCCCCTATGGGGAAAGGACAAGAGACATTTCTGGGGAATGATAAGGACATTTAGCGGGATCGCCCTCATCACTACTCACCTCGGCATTTTAACCCCTCGACGCATCGCCTTCATTCTGCACCTGAAATAAAGGACAGATCACAGGTTAGAAAGACAACATAAAGGAGTCCTCACTTGAACTTTGAACTTTCATACTTACGGCGCATCGCTCAGGAAAGTCAAGTGGATTTTGCCAGCGCCATTCTGAAAACCAGTGAAGTAACTGGACGAACACGCGGCCCTGCACCAGAAGCAGGATGGAGAGTTCATCCTTCCAAACCATAAGGTGAGCTTAAACCGGGGTTTGGAGGAAGCTAGAGAAGAACAAAGGGGGAAGGGGGGAAGGGGGGAGCTAGCACACTATTCTGCAGACTGTTAATCCCCTTTCTCATCTGCAGAAGGATATTCCTACGGGCCAGGCAAGCACGATTTGGAGGTCCTGTCCAATCGGTGTTCCGGGTCCTGCGCACCATGCTAGAAGAGGCCACAGCAATCCAGACTAGACCAGCGCCCCCGTGGGAACCAGGTGAGCATTACAACCCCCCGCTCATGTCCCGTGTCTCTCTCCTGTTCCCCCACACCCCGCTCATGCCCTGTGTCTCTCTCCTGTTGCCCCCCACACCCTGCTCATGCCCTGTGTCTCCCTCCTGTACCCCCCACACCCTGCTCATGCCCCGTGTTTTTCTCCTGTTCCCCTCAACCCCCCGGTCATGCCACGTGTCTCTCTCCTGTTGCCCCCCACCCCCGCTCATGCCCCGTATCTCTCTCCAGTTCCCCCCACCCCCCGCTAATGCCCCGTGTCTCTCTCCTGTTCTCCCCCACACCCCGCTCTGCCCCGTGTCTTCCTCCTGTTCCCCCCACCCCCGGTCATGCCCTGTGTCTCTATCCTGTTCCCCCCACGCCCCTCTCACGCCCTGTGTCTCCCTCCTGTACCCTCCCATCCCCACTCATGCCCCGTGTCTCTCTCCTGTTGCCTCCCACCCCCGCTCATGCCCCGTGCCTCTCTCCTGTTTCCACACCCCCCGCTCATGCCCCGTGTCTCCCTCCTGTTCCCCCCACCCCCGGCCCATGCCCCGTGTCTCTCTCCTGTTGCCCCCCACCCCCCGCTCATGCCCTGTGTCTCCCTCCTGTTCCCCCACCCCCGCTCATGCCCTGTGTCTTTCTGCTGTACCCCCTCCCCCCGCTCATGCCCCGTGTCCCTCTCCTATTCCCCCCACTCCCCGCTCATGCCAAGTGTCTCTCTCCTGTTCCACCCAACCCCGCTCATGCCCCGTGTCTTTCTCCTGTTCCCCCCCCACCCCCTAGCTCATGCCCCGTGTCTCTCTTCTGTTCCCCCTCCACCCCCCGCTCATGCCCCGTGTCTTCCCCCTGTTCCCCACCCCCCGCTCATGCCCCGTATCTCTCTCCTGTTAAACCCACCCCCCCCTCATGCCCCGTGTCATTCTCCGGTTCCCCCCCACCTCCCACTCATGCCCCATGTCCCTCTTATGTTCCCCCTCCACACCGCGCTCATGCCCCGTGTCTTCCTCCTGTTCCCCCACCCCCTGCTCATGTCCCGTGTCTCTCTCCTGGTCCCCCCACCCCCCGCTCATGCCCTGTGTCTCCCTCCTGTCCCCCCCACGCCCCGCTCATGCCCTGTGTCTCCCTCCTGTTCCCCCCACCCCCGCTCATGCCCCGTGTCTCCCTCCTGTTACTCCCACCCCCCCTCATTCCCCTTGTCTCCCTCCTGTTCCTCCCCACCCCCGCTCATGCCCTGTCTTTCTCTCCTGTTCCCCCCCACCCCCGCTCATGCCCAGTGTCTCTCTCCTGTTCCCCCCTCCCCCGGTCATGCTCTGTGTCTCTCTTTTGTTCCCTCAACCTCTGCTCATGCCCCGTGTCTCTCTCCTGTTGCCCCACCCCCGCTCATGCCCTGTGTCTTTCTGCTGTACCCCCTCCCCCCGCTCATGCCCCGTGTCCCTCTCCTATTCCCCCCACTCCCCTCTCATGCCAAGTGTCTCTCTCCTGTTCCACCCAACCCCGCTCATGCCCCGTGTCTTTCTCCTGTTCCCCCCACCCCCATCTCATGCCCCGTGTCTCTCTTCTGTTCCCCCTCCACCCCCCGCTCATGCCCCGTGTCTTCCCCCTGTTCCCCACCCCCCGCTCATGCCCCGTATCTCTCTCCTGTTAAACCCACCCCCCCCTCATGCCCCGTGTCTTTCTCCGGTTCCCCCCCACCTCCCACTCATGCCCCATGTCCCTCTTCTGTTCCCCCTCCACACCGCGCTCATGCCCCGTGTCTTCCTCCTGTTCCCCCACCCCCTGCTCATGTCCCGTGTCTCTCTCCTGGTCCCCCACCCCCCGCTCATGCCCTGTGTCTCCCTCCTGTCCCCCCCACGCCCCGCTCATGCCATGTGTCTCCCTCCTGTTCCCCCCACCCCCGCTCATGCCCCGTGTCTCCCTCCTGTTACCCCCACCCCCCCTCATTCCCCTTGTCTCCCTCCTGTTCCTCCCCACCCCCCGCTCATGCCCTGTCTTTCTCTCCTGTTCCCCCCACCCCCGCTCATGCCCCGTGTCTCTCTCCTGTTCCCCCCTCCCCCCGCTCATGCCCCGAGTCTTCCTCCTGTTCCCCCCACCCCCGGTCATGCTCTGTGTCTCTCTTTTGTTCCCTCAACCTCTGCTCATGCCCCGTGTCTCTCTCCTGTTGCCCCACCCCCGCTCATGCCCTGTGTCTTTCTGCTGTACCCCCTCCCCCCGCTCATGCCCCGTGTCCCTCTCCTATTCCCCCCACTCCCCGCTCATGCCAAGTGTCTCTCTCCTGTTCCACCCAACCCCGCTCATGCCCCGTGTCTTTCTCCTGTTCCCCCCCACCCCCATCTCATGCCCCGTGTCTCTCTTCTGTTCCCCCTCCACCCCCCGCTCATGCCCCGTGTCTTCCCCCTGTTCCCCACCCCCCGCTCATGCCCCGTATCTCTCTCCTGTTAAACCCACCCCCCCCTCATGCCCCGTGTCTTTCTCCGGTTCCCCCCCACCTCCCACTCATGCCCCATGTCCCTCTTCTGTTCCCCCTCCACACCGCGCTCATGCCCCGTGTCTTCCTCCTGTTCCCCCACCCCCTGCTCATGTCCCGTGTCTCTCTCCTGGTCCCCCACCCCCCGCTCATGCCCTGTGTCTCCCTCCTGTCCCCCCCACGCCCCGCTCATGCCATGTGTCTCCCTCCTGTTCCCCCCACCCCCGCTCATGCCCCGTGTCTCCCTCCTGTTACCCCCACCCCCCCTCATTCCCCTTGTCTCCCTCCTGTTCCTCCCCACCCCCCGCTCATGCCCTGTCTTTCTCTCCTGTTCCCCCCACCCCCGCTCATGCCCCGTGTCTCTCTCCTGTTCCCCCCTCCCCCCGCTCATGCCCCGAGTCTTCCTCCTGTTCCCCCCACCCCCGGTCATGCTCTGTGTCTCTCTTTTGTTCCCCCAACCTCTGCTCATGCCCCGTGTCTCTCTCCTGTTTCCCCCACCCCTGCTCATGCCCCGTGTCTCTCTCCTGTACCTCCCCACCCCCTGCTCATGCCCTGTGTCTCCCTCCTGTTCCCCCCACCCCCGGGTCATGCCCTGTGTCTCTCTCCTGTTCCCCCGATCCCCCGCTCATGCCCCGTGTCTCCCTCCTGTACCTCCCCACCCCCTGCTCATGCCCTGTGTCTCCCTCCTGTTCCCCACACCCCGCTCCTACCCCGTGTCTCCCTCCTGTACCCCCCAAACCTGCTCATGCCCCTTGTCTCTCTCCTGTTGCCCCCACCCCCGCTCATGCCCCGTGTCTTCCTCCTGTTCCCCCCACCCCCGGTCATGCCCCGTGTCTCCCTTCTGTTCCCTCCACTCCCGCTCATGTCCCGTGTCTCTCTCCTGTTCCCCCCACCCCCCGCTCATGCCCCGTGTCTCCCTCCTGTTCCCCCACTCCCCGCTCATACCCCGTGTCTCTCTTCTGTTCCCCCCACCCCCCGCTCATGCCCCGTGTCTCTCTCCTGTCCCCCCATCCCCCGCTCATGCCCCGTGTCTCCCTCCTGTTCCCCCACCCCCGCTCATGCCCCTTGTCTCTCTTCTGTTCCCCCCACCCCCCGCTCATGCCCCGTGTCTCCCTCATGTCCCCCCATCACCTGCTCATGCCCCGTGTCTTCCTCCTGTTCCCCCCACCCCCGCTCATGCCCCATGTCTCCCTCCTGTTCCCCCAATCCCCCGCTCATGCCTCGTGTCTCCCTTCTGTACCCCCCACCCCCGCTCAGGCTACGTGTCTCTCTCCTGTTCCCCCCAACCCCCGGTCATGCCCCTTGTCCCTCTCCTCATGCCCCATGTCTCTCTTCTGTTCCCCCCACCCCGCTCATGTCCCATGTCTCCCTCCTATTCCCCCACCCCGCTCATGCCCTGTGTCTCCCTCCTGTACCCCCCACCCTCCGCTCAAACCCAGTGTCTCTCTTCTGTTCCCCCCACCCCCGCTCATGCCCCGTGTCTCTCTCCTGTTCCCCCCAGCGCACGCTCATGCCCCATGTCTCCCTCCTGTTCCCCCCACCCCTGCTCATGCCCCGTGTCTCCCTCCTGTTCCCCCCACCACCCGCTCATGCCCCGTGTCTCCCTCCTGTACCCCCCACCCCCCGCTCATGACCCTTGCTTTCTCCTGTTGCCTCCAACCACCCGCTCATGCCCCGTGTCTCTCTCCTGTTCCCCCCACCCCCTGCTAATGCCCCATGTCTTTCTCCTCTTTCCCCTCTACCCCCCACTCATGCCCTGTGTATCTCTCCTGTTCCCCCCACCCCCCGCTCATGCCCCGTGTCTCTCTTCTGTAACCCCCCACCCCCGGCTCATGCCCCGTGTCTTTCTCTTGTTCCCCCACTCCTGCTCATGCCCCATGTCTCTCTTCTGTTGCCCCCACCCCCGCTCATACCCTGTGTCTCCCTCCTGTTCCCCCAGCCCCCGCTCATGCCCTGTGTCTCCCTCCTGTTCCCTCAGCCCCCGCTCATGCCCCGTGTCCCCCTCCTGTTACTCCCACCCCTGCTCATTCCTCTTGTCTCCCTCCTGTTCTCCCCCCACCCCCCGCTCATGCCCTGTGTCTCTCTCCTGTACCCCCCACCCCCTGCTAATGCCCCATGTCTTTCTCCTCTTTCCCCCCTACCCCCCACTCATGCCCTGTGTCTCTCTCCTGTTCCCCCCACCCCCCGCTCATGCCCCGTGTCTCTCTTCTGTAACCCCCCACCCCCGGCTCATGCCCCGTGTCTTTCTCCTGTTCCCCCACTCCTGCTCATGCCCCATGTCTCTCTTCTGTTGCCCCCACCCCCGCTCATACCCTGTGTCCCCCTCCTGTTCCCCCAGCCCCCGCTCATGCCCTGTGTCTCCCTCCTGTTTCCCCAGCCCCCGCTCATGCACCGTGTCTCCCTCCTGTTACTCCCACCCCCGCTCATTCCCCTTGTCTCCCTCCTGTTCTCCCCCACCCCCCGCTCATGCCCTGTGTCTCTCTCCTGTACCCCCCACCCCCCGCTCATGCCCTGTGTCTCCCTCCTACACCCTCCACCCCCCACTCATGCCCCGTGTCTCTCTCCTGTACCCCCCACCCCCCGCTCATGCCCCGTGTCTCCCTCCTACACCCTCCACACCCCGCTCATGCCCCGTGTCTCTTTCATGTACCCCCCAGCCCCTGCTCATGCCGCGTGTCTCCCTCCTGTACCCCCCACCCCCCGCTCATGCCCTGTATCTCTCTCCAGTTACTCCCACCCCAGCTCATGCCCCGTGTCTTCCTCCTGTTCCCCCCACCCCGGTCATGCCCTGTGCCTCTTTTGTTCTCCCCAACCCCTGCCCCATGTCTCTCTCCTGTTCACCCAGCTCATGCCCTGTGTCTCTCTCCTGTTCCCCCCGCTCATGCCCTGTGTCTCTCTCCTGTTGCCTCCAACCACCCGCTCATGCCCCGTGTCTCTCTCCTGTTCCCCCCACCCCCTGCTAATGCCCCATGTCTTTCTCCTCTTTCCCCCCCACCCCCCACTCATGCCCTGTGTCTCTCTCCTGTTCCCCCCACCCCCCCCTCATGCTCCGTGTCTCTCTTTTGTAATCCCCCACCCCCGGCTCATGCCCCGTGTCTTTCTCCTGTTCCCCCACCCCTGCTCATGCCCCATGTCTCTCTTCTGTTGCCCCCACCCCCGCTCATACCCTGTGTCTCCCTCCTGTTCCCCCAGCCCCCGCTCATGCCCTGTGTCTCCCTCCTGTTCCCCCCACACCCTGCTCATGCCCCGTGTCTTCCTCCTGTTACTCCCACCCCCCGCTCATTCCTCTTGTCTCCCTCCTGTTCTCCCCCCACCCCCCGCTCATGCCCTGTGTCTCTCTCCTGTACCCCCCACCCCCCGCTCATGCCCTGTGTCTCCCTCCTACACCCTCCACCCCCCACTCATGCCCCGTGTCTCTCTCCTGTACCCCCCACCCCCCGCTCATGCCCCGTGTCTCCCTCCTACACCCTCCACCCCCCGCTCATGCCCCGTGTCTCTTTCATGTACCCCCCAGCCCCTGCTCATGCCCCGTGTCTCCCTCCTGTACCCCCCACCCCCCGCTCATGCCCTGTGTCTCTCTCCAGTTACTCCCACCCCAGCTCATGCCCCGTGTCTTCCTCCTGTTCCCCCCACCCCCGGTCATGCCCCGTGCCTCTTTTGTTCTCCCCAACCCCTGCCCCATGTATCTCTCCTGTTCACCCCGCTCATGCCCTGTGTCTCTCTCCTGTTGCCCCCGCTCATGCCCTGTGTTTCTCTCCTGTTGCCCCCCACCCCCCGCTCATGCCCCGTGTGTCCCTCCGACACCCTCCACCCCCTGCTCATGCCCAGGGTCTCTCTCCTGTACCCCCCACCCCCGCTCATGCCCCGTGTCTCCCTCCTGTACCCCCCACACCCCGCTCATGCCCTGTGTCTCTCTCCAGTTACTCCCACCCCAGCTCATGCCCCGTGTCTTCCTCCTGTTCCCCCCACCCCCAGTCATGCCCTGTGTCTCTCTCCAGTTACTCCCACCCCAGCTCATGCCCTGTGTCTTCCTCCTGTTCCCCCCACCCCCGGTCATGCCCCATGTCTCTCTTTTGTTCCCCCCAACCCCTGCTCATGCCCTGTGTCTCTCTCCTGTTCCCCCCGCTCATGCCCTGTGTCTCTCTCCTGTTCCCCCCACCCCCACTCATGCCCCGTGTCTCCCTCCTACACCCTCCACCCCCGCTCATGCCCTGTGTCTCTCTCCTGTACCCCCCACCCCCCGCTCATGGCCCGTGTCTCCCTCCTGTACCCCCCACCCCCCGCTCATGCCCTGTGTCTCTCTCCAGTTACTCCCACCCCAGCTCATGCCCCGTGTCTTCCTCCTGTTCCCCCCACCCCCGGTCATGCCCCATGTCTCTCTTTTGTTCCCCCCAACCCCTGCTCATGCCCTGTGTCTCTCTCCTGTTCCCCCCGCTCATGCCCTGTGTCTCTCTCCTGTTGCCCCCCACCCCCCGCTCATGCCCTGTGTATCTCTCCTATACCCCCCACCCCCACTCATGCCCCGTGTCTCCCTCCTGTACCCCCTGCCCCCGCTCATGCCCTGTGTCTCTCTCCTGTTCACCCCCACCCCCTGTCATGCCTTGTGTCTCTCTCCTGTTTCCCCCCACCCCCTGTCATGCCTTGTGTCTCTCTCCTGTTTCCCCCCACCCCCGCTCATGCCCAGTGTCTCCCCCCTGTATCCCCCACCCCCGCTCATGCCACGTGTCTCTCTCCTGTTACCCCCATCCCCCGCTCATTCCCAGTGTCTCTCTCCAGTTCCCCCCACCCCCCGCTCATGCCCCGTGTCTCTCTCCTGTTGCCCCCCACCCCCGCTCATGCCCCGTGTCTCTCTCCTGTTCCCCCCACCCCCTGCTTATGCCCCGTGTCTCCCTCCTGTTACCCCCACCCCCCACTCATGCCCCATGTCTCCCTCCTGTTCCCCCCACCCCCGCTCATGCCCCGTGTCTCCCTCCTGTACCCCCCACTCCCCTCTCATGCCCTGTGTCTCTCTCCTGTTGCCTCCAACCATCCGCTTATGCCCTGTGTCTCTCTCCTGTTCCCCACACCCCCCGCTCATGCTCCGTTTCTTTCTCCTGTTCCCCCCACCCCCCGCTCATGCTCCTTGTCCCTCTCCTGTTCCCCCCACCCCCCGCTCATGCCCCATGTCTCTCTCCTGTTCCACCCACCCCCCGCTCATGCCCCATGTCTTTCTCCCGTTCCCCCCACCCCCCGCTCATGCCCCGTGTCTCTCTCCTGTTCCCTTCCACCCCTGATCATGCCCCATGTCTTCCTCCTGTTCCCCCACCCACCGCTCATGCCCCGTGTCTCTCTCCTGTTCCCCCCACCCCCTGCTCATGCCCCATGTCTCCCTCCTGTTCCCCCACCCCCGCTCATGCCCCGTGTCTCCCTCCTGTTCCCCCCACCCCTGCTCATTCCCCGTGTCTCCCTCCTGTTCCCCCCACCCCTGCTCATGCCCCGTGTCTCCCTCCTGTTACCCTCACCCCGCGCTCATTCCCTGTGTCTCCCTCCTGTTCCCCTCCAACCCCGTTCATGCACCTTGTCTCTCTCCTGTTCCCCCACCCCCTGCTCATGCCCCGTGTCGCTCTCCTGTTCCCCCCACCCCCGCTCATGCCCCGTTTCTCCCTCCTGTTCCCCCCACCACCCGTTCATGCCCTGTGTCTCTCTCTTGTTCCCCCCACCCCCGGCTCATGCCCAGTGTCTCTCTCCTGTTCCCCCCGACCCCCCGCTCATGCCCCGTGTCTCCCTCCTTTACCCCCCACCCCCCACTGATGCCCCGTGTCTCCCTCCTGTACCCCACACCCCCTGCTCATTCTCCGTGTCTTCCTCCTGTACCCCCTACCACCCGCTCATGCCCCGTGTCTCTCTTCTCTTCCCCCCACCCCCCCGCTCATGCCCGTGTCTCTCTCCTGTTGCCCCCTCCCCCAGCTCATGCCCTGTGTCTCTCTCCTGTTCCCCCCACCCCCGGTCATACCTCGTGGCTCTCTCCTGTTGTGGCCCACCCCCCCGCTCATACCCCATGTCTCTCTGCGGTTCCCCCCTGCCCCCCGCTCATGCCCCGTGTCTCCCTTCTGTACCTCCCCACACCCGCTCATGCCCCTTGTCTTTCTCCTGTTCCCCACCCCCCGCTCATGCCCCGTATCTCTCTCCTGTTCCCCCACCCCTGGTCATGCCCCGTGTCTCCCTTCTGTTCCCCCCACCCCCCGCTCATGCCCTGTGTCTCTCTCCAGTTACTCCCACCCCAGCTCATGCCCCGTGTCTTCCTCCTGTTCCCCCCACCCTCGGTCATGCCCCATGTCTCTCTTTTGTTCCCCCAACCCCTGCTCATGCCCTGTGTCTCTCTCCTGTTCCCCCGCTCATGCCCTGTGTCTCTCTCCTGTTGCCCCCCGCTCATGCCCTGTGTATCTCTCCTGTACCCCCCACCCCCACTCATGCCCCGTGTCTCCCTCCTGTACCCCCTGCCCCCGCTCATGCCCTGTGTCTCTCTCCTGTTCACCCCCACCCCGGTCATGCCTTGTGTCTCTCTCCTGTTTCCCCCCACCCCCGCTCATGCCCTGTGTCTCTCTCTTGTTCCCCCAAACCCCCGCTCATGCCCCGTGTCTCCCTACTGTTCCCCCCACCCCCGCTCATGCCCAGTGTCTCCCCCCTGTATCCCCCACCCCCGCTCATGCCACGTGTCTCTCTCCTGTTACCCCCATCCCCCGCTCATTCCCAGTGTCTCTCTCCAGTTCCCCCCACCCCCCGCTCATGCCCCCTGTCTCTCTCCTGTTGCCCCCCACCCCCCGCTCATGCCCCGTGTCTCTCTCCTGTTCCCCCCACCCCCTGCTTATGCCCCGTGTCTCCCGCCTGTTACCCCCACCCCCCACTCATGCCCCATGTCTCCCTCCTGTCCCCCCCTCCCCCGCTCATGCCCTGTGTCTCCCTCCTGTACCCCCCACTCCCCTCTCATGCCCTGTGTCTCTCTCCTGTTGCCTCCAACCACCCGCTCATGCCCTGTGTCTCTCTCCTGTTCCCCACACCCCCCGCTCATGCCCCGTTTCTTTCTTCTGTTTCCCCCACCCCCCGCTCATGCTCCTTGTCCCTCTCCTGTTCCCCCCACCCCGCGCTCATGCCCCATGTCTCTCTCCTGTTCCACCCACCCCCCGCTCATGCCCCATGTCTTTATCCTGTTCCCCCCACCCCCCGCTCATGCCCCGTGTCTCTCTCCTGTTCCCTTCCACCCCTGCTCATGCCCCATGTCTTCCTCCTGTTCCCCCACCCACCGCTCATGCCCCGTGTCTCTCTCCTGTTCCCCCCACCCCCTGCTCATGCCCGATGTCTCCCTCCTGTTCCCCCACCCCCGCTCATGCCCCGTGTCTCCCTCCTGTTCCCGCCACCCCTGCTCATGCCCCGTGTCTCCCTCCTGTTCCCCCCACCCCTGCTCATGCCCCGTGTCTCCCTCCTGTTACCCCCACCCCGCGCTCATTCCCTGTGTCTCCCTCCTGTTCCCCTCCACCCCCGTTCATGCACCTTGTCTCTCTCCTGTTCCCCCACCCCCTGCTCATGCCCCGTGTCGCTCTCCTGTTCCCCCCACCCCCGCTCATGCCCCGTTTCTCCCTCCTGTTCCCCCCACCACCCGTTCATGCCCTGTGTCTCTCTCTTGTTCCCCCCACCCCCGGCTCATGCCCAGTGTCTCTCTCCTGTTCCCCCCGACCCCCCGCTCATGCCCTGTGTCTCCCTCCTTTACCCCCCACCCCCCACTGATGCCCCGTGTCTCCCTCCTGTACCCCACACCCCCTGCTCATTCTCTGTGTCTTCCTCCTGTTCCCCCCACCACCCGCTCATGCCCCGTGTCTCTCTTCTCTTCCCCCCACGCCCCGCTCATGCCCTGTGTCTCTCTCCTGTTGCCACCTCCCCCCACTCATGCCCTGTGTCTCTCTCCTGTTCCCCCCCACCCCCGGTCATACCTCGTGGCTCTCTCCTGTTGTGGCCCACCCCCCCACTCATACCCCATGTCTCTCTGCGGTTCCCCCCTGCCCCCCGCTCATGCCCCGTGTCTCCCTTCTGTACCTCCCCACCCCCGCTCATGCCCCTTGTCTTTCTCCTGTTCCCCACCCCTGCTCATGCCCTGTATCTCTCTCCTGTTCCCCCCACCCCTGGTCATGCCCCGTGTCTCCCTTCTGTTCCCCCCACTCCCGCTCATGTCCCGTGTCTCTCTCCTGTACCCCCCCACCCCCCGCTCATGCCCCGTGTCTCCCTCCTGTTCCCCCCACTCCCCGCTCATACCCCGTGTCTCTCTTCTGTTCCCCCCACCCCCCGCTCATGCCCCATGTCTCCCTCCTGTTCCGCCCACCCTGGCTCATGCCCTGTGTCTCTCTCATGTTCCCCCCGCTCATGCCCTGTCTCTCTCTCCTGTTGCCCCCCACCCCCCGTTCATTCCCCGTGTCTCCCTCCACACCCTCCACCCCCCGCACATGCCCCGTGTCTCTCTCCTGTACCCCCCACCCCCCGCTCATGCCCCATGTCTCCCTCCTGTACCCCCCACTCATGCCCTGTGTCTCTCTCCAGTTACTCCCACGCCAGCTCATGCCCCGTGTCTTCCTCCTGTTTCCCCCACCCCCGGTCATGCCCCGTGTCTCTCTTTTGTTCCCCCAACCCCTGCTCATGCCCTGTGTCTCTCTCCTTTTCCCCCGCTCATGCCCTGTGTCTCTCTCCTGTTGCCCCCCACCCCCGCTCATGCCCCGTGTCTCCCTCCTACACCCTCCACCCCCCGCTCATGCCCCGTGTCTCCCGCCTGTACCCCCCACCCTCTGCTCATGCCCTGTGTCTCTCTCCAGTTACTCCCACCCCAGCTCATGCCCCGTGTCTTCCTCCTGTTCCTCCCACCCCTGGTCATGCCCTGTGTCTCTCTTTTGTTCCCCCCAACCCCTGCTCCTGCCCTGTGTCTCTCTCCTGTCCCCCGATCACCCGCTCATGCCCCGTGTCTCCCTCCTGTACCCCCCCACCCACCGCTCATGCCCTGTGACTCCCTCCTGTTCCCCACACCACCCTCATACCCCGTGTCTCCCTCCTGTACCCCCACCCCTGCTCATGCCCCTTGTCTCTCTCCTGTTGCCCCCACCCCCCGCTCCTGCCCTGTGTCTTCCTCCTGTTTCCCCCCACCCCCGTTCATGCCCCGTGTCTCCCTTCTGTTCCCCCAACTCCCGCTCATGTCCCGTGTCTCTCTCCTGTCCCCCCCACCCCCTGCTCATGCCCCGTGTCTCCCTCCTGTTCCCCCCACCCCCGCTCATGCCCCTTATCTCTCTTCTGTTCCCCCACCACCCGCTCATGCCCCGTGTCTCCCTCCTGTCCTCCCCACCCCCGCTCATGCCCCATGTCTTCCTCCTGTTCCCCCCACCCCCCGCTCATGCCCCGTGTCTCCCTTCTGTACCCCCCACCCCCGCTCATGCTACGTGTCTCTCTCCTGTTCCCCCCAACCCCCGGTCATGTCCCATGTCTCCCTCCTGTTCCCCCACCCCCGCTCATGCCCCGTGTCTCCCTCCTGTACCCTCCACCCTCCGCTCACACCCAGTGCCTCTCTTCTGTTCCCCCACCCCCGCTCATGCCCCGTGTCTCTCTACTGTTCCCCCCTCCGCCCGCTCATGCCCCGTGTCTCCCTCCTGTTTGCCCCACCCCTGCTCATGCCCTGTGTCTCCCTCCTGTTTCCCCCACCCCTGCTCATGCCCCGTGTCTCCCTCCTGTACCCCCCACCCCCGCTCATGACCCTTGCTTTCTCCTGTTGCCTCCAACCACCCGCTCATGCCCCGTGTCTCTCTCTTGTTCCCCCCACCCCCCGCTCATGCCCCATGTTTTTCTCCTGTTTCCCACCACCCCCGCTCATGCCCCGTGTCCCTGTGTCTCTCTCCTGTTCCCCCCACCCCCTGCTCATGCCCCGTGTCTCTCTTCTGTAACCCCACCCCCCGCTCATGCCCCGTGTCTTTCTCCTGTTCCCCCACCCCTGCTCATTCCCCGTGTCTTTCTCCTGTTCGCCCCACCACCCGCTCATACCCTGTGTCTCCCTCCTGTTCTCCCAGCCCCTGCTCATGCCCTGTGTCTCCCTCCTGTTCCCCCCACACCGTGCTCATGCCCCGTGTCTCCCTCCTGATACCCCCACCCCCACTCATTCCCCTTGTCTCCCTCCTGTTCCCCCCACCCCCTGCTCATGCCCTGTGTTTCTCTCCTGTATACCCCCACCGCCCGCTCATGCCCTGTGTCTCTCTCCTGTTCCCCCCACGCCCCACACATGCCCCGTGTCTTCCTCCTGTTCCCCCCACCCCCGGTCATACCCCGTGTCTCTCTTTTGTTCCCCCAACCCCTGCTCATGCCCTGTGTCTCTCTCCTGTTCCCCCCACTCATGCCTTGTGTCTCTCTCCTGTTGCCCCCCAACCCCCGCTCATGCCCCGTGTCTCCCTCCTACACCCCCCGCTCATGCCCCGTGTCTCTCTCCTGTACTCCACACCCCCGCTCATGCCCCGTGTCTCCCTCCTGTACCCCCCACCCCCGCTCATGCCCTGTGTCTCTCTCCAGTTACTCCCACCCCAGCTCATGCCCCGTGTCTCCCTCCTGTTCCCCCCACCCTGCTCATGCCCCTTGTCTCTCTTCTGTTCCCCCCACCCCAACTCATGCCCCGGTTCTCCCTCCTGTTCCCCCAACCCCCCGCTCATGTCTCGTGTCTCCCTTCTGTACCCCCAACCCCCGCTCATGCTACGTGTCTCTCTCCTGTTCCCCCAACCCCTGGTCATGTCCCATGTCTCCCTCCTGTTCCCCCACCCCCTCTCATGCCCCGTGTCTCCCTCCTGTACCCCCCACCCTCCGCTCACACCGTGTCTCTCTTCTGTTCCCCCACCCCCCGCTCATGCCCCGTGTCTCTCTCCTGTTCCCCCCACCACCCGCTCATGCCCCGTGTCTACCTCCTGTTCCCCCCACCGCTGCTCATGCCCGTGTCTCCCTCCTGTTGCCCCACCCCCCGCTCATGCCCCGTGTCTCCCTCCTGTACCCCCCACCCCCCGCTCATGACCCTTGCTTTCTTCTGTTGCCTCCAACCACCCGCTCATGCCCCGTGTCTGTCTCCTGTTCCCCCCACACCCCGCTCATGCCCCATGTCTTTCTCCTGTTCCCCCCACCCCTTCTCATGCCCCGTGTCTCTCTCCTGTTCCCCCCACCCCCTGATCATGCCCCGTGTCTCTCTTCTGTAACCCCCCACCCCCCGCTCATGCCCCTTGTCTTTCTCCTGTTCCCCCACCCCTGCTCATGCCCCATGTCTCTCTTCTGTTTGCCACACCCCTGCTCATACCCTGTGTCTCCCTGCTGTTCCCCCAGCCCCTGCTCATGCCCTGTGTCTCCCTCCTGTTCCCCCCACACCGTGCTCATGCCCCGTGTCTCCCTCCTGATACCCCCACCCCTCGCTCAGTCCCCTTGTCTCCCTCCTGTTCCCCCCCACCCCCCACTCATGCCCTGAGTTTCTCTCCTGTATACCCCCCACCGCCCGCTCATGCCCTGTGTCTCTCTCCTGTTCCCCCCACGCCCCGCACATGCCCCGTGTCTTCCTACTGTTCCCCCCACCCCCGGTCATGCCCCGTGTCTCTCTTTTGTTCCCCGAACCCCTGCTCATGCCTTGTGTCTCTCTCCTGTTGCCCCCCACCCCTCGCTCAGTCCCCTTGTCTCCCTCCTGTTCCCCCCCACCCCCCACACATGCCCTGAGTTTCTCTCCTGTATACCCCCCACCGCCCGCTCATGCCCTGTGTCTCTCTCCTGTTCCCCCCACGCCCCGCACATGCCCCGTGTCTTCCTCCTGTTTCCCCCACCCCCGGTCATGCCCCGTGTCTCTCTTTTGTTCCCCGAACCCCTGCTCATGCCCTGTGTCTCTCTCCTGTTGCCCCCCACCCCTCGCTCAGTCCCCTTGTCTCCCTCCTGTTCCCCCACACCCCCCACTCATGCCCTGAGTTTCTCTCCTGTATACCCCCCACCGCCCGCTCATGCCCTGTGTCTCTCTCCTGTTCCCCCCACGCCCCGCACATGCCCCGTGTCTTCCTCCTGTTCCCCCCACCCCGGTCATGCCCCGTGTCTCTCTTTTGTTCCCCCACCCCCGCTCATGCCCCGTGTCTCTCTCCTGTTCCCTTCCACCCCTGCTCATGCCCCATGTCTTCCTCCTGTTCCCCCACCCACTGCTCATGCCCCGTGTCTCTCTCCTGTTCCCCCCACCCCCTGCTAATGCCCCGTGTCTCCCTCCTGTTCCCCCCACCCCTGCTCATGCCCAGTGTCTCCCTCCTGTTCCCCCCACCCCTGCTCATGCCCCGTGTCTCCCTCCTGTTACCCCCACCCCGCGCTCATTCCCTGTGTCTCCCTCCTGTTCCCCTCCACCCCCGTTCATGCACCTTGTCTCTCTCCTGTTCCCCCCACCCCCTGCTCATGCCCCGTGTCACTCTCCTGTTCCCCCCACCCCCCGCTCATGCCCCGTTGCTCCCTCCTGTTCCCCCCACCCCCCGTTCATGCCCTGTGTCTCTCTCTTGTTCCCCCCAACCCCGGCTCATGCCCTGTGTCTCTCCCCTGTTCCCCCCAACCCCCCGCTCATGCCCCGTGTCTCCCTCCTTTACCCCCCACCCCCCGCTGATGCCCCGTGTCTCCCTCCTGTACCCCACACCCCCTGCTCATTCACCGTGTCTTCCTCCTGTTCCCCCCACCACCCGCTCATGCCCCGTGTCTCTCTTCTCTTCCCCCCACCCCCCGGTCATGCCCCGTGTCTCTCTCCTGTTGCCCCCGAGCCCCCACTCATGCCCTGTGTCTCTCTCCTGTTCCCCCCCACCCCCGGTCATACCTTGTGTCTCTCTCCTGTTGTGCCCCACCCCCCGCTCATGCCCATGTCTCCCTCCTGTACCTCCCCACCCAACGCTCATTCACTGTGTCTCCCTCCTGTTCCCCACACCCCCCTCATACCCCGTGTCTCCCTCCTGTTGTCAGATCCAGGTGTTCCCTTCACCCCTTCCGAGTCACTCCAATCCCCTTCCTCCTCACCTGTGAGTTCTGAGTGTAAGGTTCCTCCGAACCGCTTCTTCCACAGCTCTTCTTTCTTCTTTCCTTTTTTTTGTGGAAGGGATCTTGCCCCAAAGGGAAGCCACCCTGACCTCAAAATAGAAGGTCTGGGGGGGCCCCTCCTCCGGTTCAGACCAGAGGGGAAAAAGCCGTAGGCATAAAAAACCCCTGGGTGATGGTCTGTGATGGTCTTCAACTTGAAATAGCAGAAGGTAAGTTCTTGGATGGGATGCCGGCAGGAAAGTAGCATACGGTAAAGAGTGGATTGGAGAGCCTATAGAGGAACCCGGGGGCAGCCTCAGAGACAGACCGCGAAACACTGTAGCAAGACAGAGGGGGAAAGCTGGAGAAAAAGGGAAGGGAAATATGGAATAAGCTCCCTGCGAAACCTGACGAGAGCCTGCGAGTCCCAGGAGAGAGGACAAAAGAAAGACAAGAGGAAGGGCGCCAGCAGCAGGGAAGAGAAGCCGGCACCGAGAAAAGGCGCAGGGCAGCACACAAAGGGAGAAAAACCTACGAGCGCTCCAACCCGAAAGCCTGACGCGAGTAGGTTGCAACGCGCAGACTTCAGGGTTGGAGCGGCTAAAAAGCGGTCTCCCCCGGCGGCCGGCCGAAAGACTTGACCGCCACTGAGCGTTGCATGGGGACATGGCGGAACGGCTAATGGCCGCTCCAACGCCATCGGCTCCATGCACGCCAGTCGCGGCGGTGTGTGACAGTATGCCCCCCTCCACGGCCCACACCCCCCGGTTTACCCGGATGGAGTCGATGAAACCGCCGAGTCAGCCTGGGTGCATGTACATAAGACTCAGGCTCCCAAGAGTCCTCAGAATGGGGAAACCCCTTCCAGGCCACCAAATACTCCAGCCGCCCTCGTCGATACCTGGAATCCAGAATACTCGAAACTTCATACTCCTCGGGGAAAGGCTGTTGGGCTACAGGTATGGTTAGTTTCCGTTTGTAAGGAGTATCAGGAGTAAGGAGGAGTGAAATACAGGATGAATCCGATGCATACTTCTGGGGAGTTGTAGTCTAAAGGCCACCGGATTTATCTGTTTGACATTCTTAAGGGGGCCCAGAAATCGGGGAGTAAGTTTGGTCGGGTGAACCCATCGAGGTAAATATTTGGTGGACAGCCATACCCTGTCACCTACCTTCCAATCGGGACAAGGAAGGCGAGATCGATCCGACTGCTCCTTATACCTACTGCGGGATTGGCGTAGACTTTGCTGAGCAAACTTGTGAGGGGTGGTTATCTCAGCTAAATGGGATTCAAGCGTAGGTATATTGGAGAAGGATTTGAAACATGGAAGCAATCCCAGTGGGTGTATTCCATAGGTGCAGAAAAAAGGACTGAGACCTGTAGCTGAGTGCGTGGAATTATTATATGCAAATTCCGCAGTAGGTAGGAGGGTTACCCAATTGTCTTGTACGCTATTAACATAACACCTAAGATATTGTTCAAGTGAGGCATTAAGCCTCTCAGTCTGTCCATTAGTCTGCGGATGAAATCCCGAGGAAAGGGCACGTTCTATTCCCAAACGCTGCCACAGCGCCGCCCAAAACCGGGAGGTATATTGACTTCCTCGATCGCTGATAATCTTCTCAGGTAACCCATGTAACTTGAAAATGTCCCTAAGAAAAACTTCCGCCATGGCTGAAGCAGATGGCACTCCGGCTAGAGGGGAGAAATGAGCCAGTTTGGTAAAAGAATCTATAGTAACCATCAGACAGGTACAGCCCTGAGACGGAGGTAGATCTACAATAAAATATGTAGAAATATGGGACCACGGTTGAACAGGGGTCTCCGGTTGTTCGAGGAGGCCATAAGGTTTGTGAGTTGGATTCTTATTCTTGGCACAGGTCAAACAAGTTCTACAATGTCTCTTGACATCTTGGGTAAGAGTGGGCCAGAAAAAAGAACGGGAGATAAGATCTAAGGTACCCCTTATCCCTCTATGACCTGCTGTCACATGGTCGTGGCCCCAACTTAGGATCTTGGATTGTAGGGTCTTGGTGGGGATGAACAACTTCTGACCCACCTGCAATAAACCATCAGACCATCGGACCTGGTGTTGTTGGTTCCGAGGTATCTGAGTCTCCGATTCGGACGTAGTGACCATTCTGACCTCTTGGAGAAAGGCGGAGACCAGGCCCACAATACGGTTCCTAGGAAACATATACTCAGGTGTGGGTTCTGGTAGTACTTCGGGGACATCGCGCCTAGATAAAGCATCTGCCAAACTGTTTAAGGTTCCAGGAATGTAGGTAATGATGAAATCGTATTGACTAAAAAAATGAGCCCAGCGTGCTTGTCGAGAGTTCACACATTCCATATTCCTGAGGATCTGTAGGTTTTTATGATCCGTGCGTAGGGTGAATGGATGCAAACTTCCTTGTAGTAAGTGTCTCCATTCCTCGCAGGCAGCCTTCAATGCCAGTAATTCCTTCTCAATCACCGAATAATTCTTCTGACTGATAGTGAGGGTCCTTGAGAGGTAATCCACTGGATGTTCCTTCCCATCTCTGGTCTGTAGAAGAACAGCTCCTAAGGCTCTCACCGATGCGTCTGCTTCTACAATGAAAGGCTTGGTTTGATCTGGCTGACTCAAGACTGGAGCAGAACAGAACCTCTCTTTAAGCGTTAAAAAGGCTTGGTCAGCTTGTTCTGTCCAGAGAAAGGGTTGTGACTCCTTCTTGAGAAGAGCGGTGATGGGTAGAACTATTTGGGAGAACTGACCTATGAACTTCCTATAAAAGTTTGCCAACCCCAGGAAGCGCTGAACCTCCTTAAGGGAAGTAGGAGCTGGCCAGTCCAGGATGGCCGACACCTTCCTGGGATCCATCGTGATGCCTTCGGAAGAAAGGATATACCCCAAATATGGCACGGATGAGACATTAAAGAGACATTTCTCTGGTTTGACCTTCAAGTGTTGAGTTTGAAGACGGTTAAGTACTGTTCTCAAGTGCTGGGTGTGTTCTTGTTGAGAGGATGAGAACACTAGGATGTCATCGAGGTAGACTATGGTATTGAGAAAGAGTAAATCCGAGAAAAGACGGTCCATGAAGCGCTGGAAAATGGCTGGTGCATTAACAAGTCCAAAGGGCATAACCCTATACTCAAACAGACCAAAAGGAGTTCTAAACGCCGTCTTCCATTCATCCCCTTCTCTGATACGGAGGAGATGGTAGGCGCTCCGTAAATCCAATTTGGAGAAGACAGAGGCGCCTTGTACGGCCTCAAGGATGTCTGAAATAAGCGGCATAGGGTAGCGATCCCGGATGGTGACCTTATTAAGGCCACGATAGTCTATACACGGTCTTAGTTCCAAAGAATCCCGTTTGGGTATAAAAAATAATGAGGCTCCAGCAGGAGACCGCGAAGGTTGAATGACCCCATTAGTCAAATGAGTGTCCAGATAGGTACGAAGGGCCTTCTTCTCTGTCAAGGATAACGAAAACATGCGCCCAAAGGGTACCAGAGCTTCTGGGGCCAGCTCTATGGCGCAGTCTTCCGGCCGGTGTGGAGGCAGGTCCAGGACAGGAGTTTCCTTGAACACTTCTTGGTATTCCGACAATTCTGGAGGGATCCGACACACAGCACAAATGTTCTTATCTTCAGGAGTAATGATCTGCACTGTTTCAACCCGCGGCTGTATGAGACAATTCTGTCTACAAAAATCCGATTCGAAAGCCATAGTGTTGCGGGTCCAGTCTATAGTTGGATTATGTTTCCTAAACCATGGAATTCCGAGAATAATCGGAAAATGAGCCGCTCTGATGAGATCGAATTGTATCAGTTCGGAATGTTGAAGGATGGTCGCAGTTAGAAACTCAGTAGACTGAGTAATAGGTCCGGAGGAGAGTGGGGTACCATCCACTCCTTCCACCTTCTGAGCATCTTCACGTTGCAAGAGGATGAGACCTTGCTGGTTGGCCCATACAGTGTCCATGAACACCCCAGCGGCCCCACAATCAAGCAGAGCCATGGTGGTAAGTTCTATGTGTCTTGTCTTCAACTGGATAGCTACTACCATGAGACGGGCATCCATTGCTGGGACTTGGGGCGAAACAGTAACAGAAACATAGCGACTAAGGTTTAGACCTCGGATGCTAGTCCCCTTTAGGTCCGAGGTCGATCGTTTCCCGCCCGCCTAGGTGGTACATCTGGGCAGTTTGTAAGTAGATGGGCATTGGATCCGCAGTACATGCATAGACCAGATTCTCTCCGTCGTCTTCTTTCCTCTGGTGTCAAAGGAGGCCGAGCTGTTCCAATCTGCATTGGTTCTTCCTTATGGCACAAGGATGGTATGGCAGGTAGAGAGGAGGTTCCAGCGGGATGGGTGACTGGGGTCTTTTGCTTCCTCCTTTCAGCCTTTCGTTCAGAAAGTCTATGTTCTATCTGCAGAACAATCGACATGAGATCTGATAAGGTTGTGGGTCGAGCTATGCGAGCCAGCTCGTCCTTGAGTTCCTCCCTGAGACCTCGACGAAAGAGGGTATACTGGACCTGTTCCGGCCACCCTGCTTCTTAGCCAAATGTTTGAAAGAGGAAATGTAGGAAAGCAGATCACTGGATCCCTGCTGCACTTCGAGTAGCTCTTCAGCCGCTACAAGTGTTATGTCGGGCTGTTCAAATGTCTGTTTCAGCAAAGACAGGAAGGCATCATAATTCCGAAGAACTGGGTCGTTGGATGTGACGAGAGGTGTAGCCCAAGCCAGGGCATTACCTGTCATAAGAGACACCATGAATCCCACCTTTATGTGGTCTGTGGAATAGGTCTGTGGACGAAAGGCAAACTGGACAGAACATGCTTCCAAAAATTCCTTCAAGCGTTTAGGGGCTCCATCAAACTTGCCGGAGGACAAGGCCATGGGAGGCAAATCAAACTCCCGTGCTTCTCGGTTAGCGAACAATTGCTTCAGGGTGGCATTCTCAGACTTGACGTTCTGTAGTTCTACATTCATAGCCTGAACAGCGGCTACCAACTCTTGTAACTGCTCAGGGGTAGCCATTGGAATCTTTTGGCGTTGCAAACTGTCAGATTCAGGTGTTCCCTTCACCCCTTCCGAGTCACTCCAATCCCCTTCCTCCTCACCTGTGAGTTCTGAGTGTAAGGTTCCTCCGAACCGCTTCTTCCACAGCTCTTCTTTCTTCTTTCCTTTTTTTTGTGGAAGGGATCTTGCCCCAAAGGGAAGCCACCCTGACCTCAAAATAGAAGGTCTGGGGGGGCCCCTCCTCTGGTTCAGACCAGAGGGGAAAAAGCCGTAGGCATAAAAAACCCCTGGGTGATGGTCTGTGATGGTCTTCAACTTGAAATAGCAGAAGGTAAGTTCTTGGATGGGATGCCGGCAGGAAAGTAGCATACGGTAAAGAGTGGATTGGAGAGCCTATAGAGGAACCCGGGGGCAGCCTCAGAGACAGACCGCGAAACACTGTAGCAAGACAGAGGGGGAAAGCCGGAGAAAAAGGGAAGGGAAATATGGAATAAGCTCCCCCCTCGAAACCTGGCGAGAGCCTGCGAGTCCCAGGAGAGAGGACAAAAGAAAGACAAGAGAAAGGGCGCCAGCAGCAGGGAAGAGAAGCCGGCACCGAGAAAAGGCGCAGGGCAGCACACAAAGGGAGAAAAACCTACGAGCGCTCCAACCCGAAAGCCTTACGCGAGTAGGTTGCAACGCGCAGACTTCCGGGTTGGAGCGGCTAAAAAGCGGTCTCCCCCGGCGGCCGGCCGAAAGACTAGACCGCCAGTGAGCGTTGCATGGGGACGTGGCGGTACGGCTAATGGCCGCTCCAACGCCATCGGCTCCATGCACGCCAGTCGCGGCGGTGTGTGACACCTGTACCCCCCACCCCCGCTCATGCCCCTTGTCTCTCTCCTGTTGCCCCCACCCCCCGCTCATGCCCCGTGTCTTCCTCCTGTTCCCCCCGACCCTGGTCATGCCCCTTGTCTCCCTTCTGTTCCCCCCACTCCCGCTCATGTCCCGTGTCTCTCTCCTGTTCCCCCCCACCCCCCGCTCATGCCCCGTGTCTCCCTCCTGTTCCCCCCACTCCCCGCTCATACCCCGTGTCTCTCTTCTGTTCCCCCCACCCCCGCTCATGCCCTGTGTCTCCCTCCTGTTCCGCCCACCCCGGCTCATGCCCCGTGTCTCTCTCCTGTTCCCCCCACCCCCGCTCATGTCCGTGTCTCCCTCCTGTTCCCCCCACCCCCGTTCATGCCACTTGTCTCTCTTCTGTTCCCCCCACCCCCCGCTCATGCCCCGTGTCTCCCTCCTGTCCCCCCACCCCCCGATCATGCCCCGTGTCTCTCTCCTGTACCCCCCACCCCCCGCTCATGCCCCGTGTCTCCCTCCTGTACCCCCCAACCCCAGCTCATGCCCTGTGTCTCTCTCCAGTTACTCCCACCCCAGCTCATGCCCCGTGTCTTCCTCCTGTTCCCCCCACCCCCGGTCATGCCCCGTGTCTCTCTTTTGTTCCCCCCAACCCCTGCTCATGCCCTGTGTCTCTCTCCTGTTCCCCCCGCTCATGCCCTGTGTCTCCCTCCTACACCCTCCACCCCCCGCTCATGCCCCGTGTCTCCCTTCTGTACCCTCCACCCCCCGCTCATGCCCTGTGTCTCTCTCCTGTACCCCCCACCCCCACTCATGCCCCGTGTCTCCCTCCTGTACCCCCTACCCCCGCTCATGCCCTGTGTCTCTCTCCTGTTCACCCCCACCCCCCGGTCATGCCTTGTGTCTCTCTCCTGTTTCCCCCCACCCCCGCTCATGCCCCGTGTCTCTCTCCTGTTCCCCCAACCCCCCACTCATGCCCCGTGTCTCCCTACTGTTCTCCCCACCCCCGCTCATGCCCAGTGTCTCCCTCCTGTATCCCCCACCCCTGCTCATGCCACATGTTTCTCTCCTGTTACCCCCACCCCCTACTCATGCCCCGTGTCTTTCATCTGTTCCCCCAACCCCTACTCATGCCCCGTGTCTCTCTCCTGTTGCCTCCCACCCCCGCTCATTCCCCGTGTCTCTCTCCAGTTCACCCCCACCCCCCGGTCATGCCCCGTGTCTCTCTCCTGTTCCCCCCACCCCCCACTCATGCCCCATGTCTCCCTCCTGTTCGCCAACCCCCGCTCATGCCCCGTGTATCCCTCCTGTACCCCCCACTCCCCTCTCATGCCCCGTGTCTCTCTCCTGTTGCCTCCAACCACCCGCTCATGCCCTGTGTCTCTCTCCTGTTCCCCACACCCCCCGCTCATGCCCCGTTTCTTTCTCCTGTTCCCCCCAATCCCCCGCTCATGCCCCTTGTCCCTCTCCTGTTCCCCCCACCGCCCGCTCATGCCCCATGTCTCTCTCCTGTTCCACCCACCCCCCGCTCATGCCCCATGTCTTTCTCCTATTCCCCCCACCCCCCGCTCATGCCCCGTGTCTCTCTTCTGTTCCCCTCCTCCCCTGCTCATGCCCCATGTCTTCCTCCTGTTCCCCCACCCACCGCTCATGCCCCGTGTCTCTCTCCTGTTCCCCCCACCCCCTGCTCATGCCCCGTGTCTCCCTCCTGTTCCCCCCACCCCCGCTATTACCCTGTGTCTCCCTCCTGTTCCCCCACCCCTGCTCATGCCCCGTGTCTCCCTCCTGTTCCCCCTTTCCCCTGTACATGCCCCGTGTCTCCTTCCTGTTACCCCCACCCCGCGCTCATTCCCTGTGTCTCCCTCCTGTTCCCCACCACCCCCGTTCATGCACCTTGTCTCTCTCCTGTTCCCCCACCCCCTGCTCATGCCCTGTGTTGCTCTCCTGTTCCCCCCACCCCCCGCTCATGCCCCGTGTCTCCCTCCTGTTCCCCCCACCCCCCGTTCATGCCCCGTGTCTCTCTCTTGTTCCCCCCACCCCCGGCTCATGCCCTGTGTCTCTCTCCTGTTCCCCCCGACCCCCCGCTCATGCCCCGTGTCTCCCTCCTGTACCCCACATCCCCTGCTCATTCCCCGTGTCTTCCTCCTGTTCCCCCCACCACCCGCTCATGCCCCGTGTCTCTCTTCTCTTCCCCCCACCCCCTGCTCATGCCCCGTGTCTCTCTCCTGTTGCCCCCCACCCCCCACTCATGCCCTGTGTCTCTCTCCTGTTCCCCCCCACCCCCGGTCATACCTTGTGTCTCTCTCCTGTTGTGCCTCACCCCCCGCTCATGCCCCATGTATCTCTGCGGTTCCCCCCTGCCCCCTGCTCATGCCCCGTGTCTCCCTCCTGTACCTCCCCACCCCCCGCTCATGCCCCGTGTCTCCCTCCTGTTCCCCACACCCCCCTCATACACCGTGTCTCCCTCCTGTACCCCCCACCCCCGCTCATGCCCCTTGTCTCTCTCCTGTTGCCCCCACCCCCCGCTCATGCCCCGTGTCTTCCTCCTGTTCCCCTCCACCCCTGGTCATGCCCTGTGTCTCTCTCCTGTTGCCTCCCACCCCCGCTCATTCCCCGTGTCTCTCTCCAGTTCACCCCCACCCCCCGGTCATGCCCCGTGTCTCTCTCCTGTTCCCCCCACCCCCCACTCATGCTCCATGTCTCCCTCCTGTTCGCCAACCCCCGCTCATGCCCCGTGTATCCCTCCTGTACCCCCCACTCCCCTCTCATGCCCCGTGTCTCTCTCCTGTTGCCTCCAACCACCCGCTCATGCCCTGTGTCTCTCTCCTGTTCCCCACACCCCCCGCTCATGCCCCGTTTCTTTCTCCTGTTCCCCCCACCCCCCGCTCATGCCCCGTGTCGCCCTCCTGTTCCCCCCACTCCCCGCTCATACCCCGTGTCTCTCTCCTGTTCCCCACACCCCCCGTTCATGCCCCGTTTCTTTCTCCTGTTCCCCCCATCCCCCGCTCATGCCCCTTGTCCCTCTCCTGTTCCCCCCACCGCCCGCTCATGCCCCATGTCTCTCTCCTGTTCCACCCACCCCCCGCTCATGCCCCATGTCTTTCTCCTATTCCCCCCATCCCCCGGTCATGCCCCGTGTCTCTCTTCTGTTCCCCTCCACCCCTGCTCATGCCCCATGTCTTCCTCCTGTTCCCCCACCCACCGCTCATGCCCCGTGTCTCTCTCCTGTTCCCCCCACCCCCTGCTCATGCCCCGTGTCTCCCTCCTGTTCCCCCCACTGTCATGATCACTGCTTCCAAGGAGTCAGGAACAACCCAACATCCTTGGAAGCAGGCCCCTAACCGTTATCTTAGGCACCAGCCGGTCCCCACTGGGACCTTTTGGGCCTCGTCCTGGCGCCTGTGGCACCAGGCTCATCACAGTCATCGGTCCCGGCACTGGAAGCGCCGGGCTCATATTATGGATAAAGATGCTTGGGTGGACTTACCTGCAGCAGACCATGCTGCTTACTTACCAGCCACTTAGAAGTCCTCTGTGAACAGGAACTACTTTCTTACCTGGGTGGGGCAAGCTCCACTCCCTGGATACAGCACTGGAACACTTCTGGAACTGGAACTCTTTTCTTACCTAGGCGGGGCCGTGGAGGAAGACGCCTCATCACTCCAAGGCTATTTAAACCACACCCGATAGATGAAACGTGCTTCACGTTATTCTGCATCTGCAGCAGAACGCTCACTGAGTCTGCTCCGGCCTTTCTTCTTTCGATCCTGAACCTGCAAGAATTATACTTACCATTCCTGTATCCAGTCGACAACAGCACCTGCAAAGACAAGAAACAACAGGTTAGCAAGGCAACCTTTACACGCAGTGCTTACTCACCTGATCCATCGGCTGCGGCCAGTTCTTCACGCTGCATCTCCGCCTGTGAAGACAAAAGCATTGTTATTACTTACCGGCATTCCGCGAATTCCGGATTTCTTCACGCTGCACCACCGCCTGTGAAGACAAAAGCATTGTTATCACTCACCGGCACTCCGTGAATTCCGGATTTCTTCAAGCTGCACCGCCGCCTGTGAAAACAAAAGAAGAGACATTAGTCAGGTATTTACTTACGCCCATCGCGCTCGCCACAATAAGAACGCATGCAAATACTCCAGCGTCTCTTCAGCACGGACTAAGCAGCAAGGGAAAAAGACAGTTAGAGCGCTTGCATTTACTTACTCATTTCCAGGCGCTTCACTCCATCTTCCGTCTCCAGAGTCCTGCAAGACAAAAGGGAAAGCATTATACAGAGTCCTGTTCAATATTAACGTGCCACGCACCTAAAGACTATAAAGACTAAAAAGGTGCCCAGAAACTCACCGCTCGTGCAGTTAACGACGGTAACGATCCTCTGAGTTCAAGAGGCCTATGTTTCACCAGTGAAGGAACTGGCAACGGCACCCTGCACCAGACGCAGATGGAGAGTCCAGCATTCACCTATCTAAGGTGAGCACGTGACCTGGGGGGGGGCTCTACGGAGAAGCTAGGAAGAGAGGGAGAGGAACATTCAACAACCCAGACCCTTAACCCCCATATTCTTTCACCTACAGAAACCTTACCCTTCGGGTTCGACACACAGTGAGAAGAGGTTCGACCCCAGAAGCCAATCGAGTCCTGCACATCACTTTTCGAGTCACAGACACCTTCCTGCCAAGACCAGCGCCTCTGTGGGAATCAGGTGAGCGTTACAGAACGCGAAGCCCACTGCAAAACTCCTACCCAGGCGCAATGGAAACCTCAGACACTGATCAATTAGCCCAGTTGCTCAGGGAATTAAGAGCAGAAGTACATGCTGCTCGTCAGGAAACAAACTCTCTAAGAAGAGAGCTGATAATTTCCAAGGAGCGAACAGAGGACCTCGCTAGGCAAGTGCTACAAACGCAGGCAGGACAGACACCTTTGCCCGCTCCAGGAGGAAGTTATCCTTCTGCATCATCTTTAAATCCAGTGCAAATCAATCTACCCGGTAATGTGCCATTGGCTCCGCCCGAGCGCTTTTCTGGTGACCCAAAGAAATTTGCAGTGTTCATCAACCAGTGCCGCCTACACTTCTTATGTCGACCAGCTGCATTCCCAACAGATCAGACCAAGGGGGCTTTCGTGCTTTCTTATCTCAGTGGCAGCGCAGCAGATTGGTCGATCCCTTTAGTCACCCAGGATGATCTGGTTTTACATGATTTCCAGGCCTTCCAGTCCAGCATGGAGAAACTGTTCGCAAGACATACACAAGGGCAGGCCTTGGACAATGAACTTCTTTCATTACGACATGGTAATCAAGACCTCTTGACTTATATAGCCTCATTTAACAGACTTTTAGTGGAAACTCAATGGCCCGAGGATAAGAGGATAACGCTTTTCTACCGAGGCTTGCGTGGAGAGCTCAAGGATGTGTTAGCTCAAGTTGTGAATCCTCCACAAGAATGCTCAGACTATATTGACTTAGTTGTCCAATTGGACCACAGATTACAGAACAGGAAGGCTGATCGTTCCAAATTTGATACCCGAGTGTTTTCTAAACCACAGACGTCTACTAGGGGAGCTGACACTGTGGAACCCATGCAAATAGGGGGCATGAAAGGACCTTTAACCCAAAAGGAGCGGGAAAGAAGAAGACAGCTGCAATTATGCCTCTATTGCGGAAACTCAGGGCACTTTCTTCGAGACTGTCCAGTGAAACCAGCTAAGAAGGCTGTAGGAGTCGCAGATACCTGTACCACAAATTCTGAGCAGGGAAACGACCTAGCCCGACAAGTGTAGAGGTCCTCTTGCCGAGCGTTAAGATCTGTCCCGTGACCTCGCATTTCGTGGTGCCCATGGTCCTCATTAGTCCTGATCGTCCGGATCGTTTGCATGCAATTGAAGCTTACATCGACAGTGGAGCAATCGGTAATTATGTGGACCGTGAAATGGTATCAAGGATGAACCTACCCCTTGTCCCTAAGGCAGTAAAAGAAGTCATTACTACAGTGGATGGCACGGAGATAGCCTCCGGACCAGTAACGCACGCCACCCAAGAAGTGACGCTAGTGAGCCAAGATGGACACCGGGAGAAAATCGTGTTTGATGTGATCAAGGCCCCTCAGTTCCAGATCATTCTGTGAATTCCTTGGTTAGAGAAGCACAATCCTCAGATCGATTGGCGAGCAAAGACGGTTCAGTTTCCAGAATGTTTTACCACTTGTTATCCTCGGCCTGATGTTTCACTGGCGGCAATCTCTTCTGAGGTTCCCAAATTACCTCCCGAATATCAGGAATTCCAAGACGTCTTTCGGAAGGATCAAGCTAACACCCTGCCACCTCATAGGTCGTACGACTGTCAAATAGATCTGATACCCGGAACAACTCCTCCTTGCAGTAGGATTTATGCCCTCACCGAGCCAGATAATCTTCACCTCAGACAATATCTAGACCAATACTTAGCCAACGGGTTTATCCGTCCTTTAAAATCTCCAGCTTCCCCGGCTTTGTTCTTCGTTCCGAAAAAGGAAGGAGACCTTAGGACTTGTATAGATTACCGCGCCCTGAATCAAATCACCGTTAAAAACAGATACCCGTTACCTTTGATCCCTGAACTCCTGGATCAAGTCAAAGACGCATGTATATATACAAAGTTGGATCTCTGAGGAGCCTACCACTTGGTACGAATAAAAGAGGGCGATGAATGGAAGACGGCCTTCCGCACCAAGTATGGGCTGTTTGAATATCAAGTTATGCCCTTTGGACTTTGCAACGCTCCTGCCGCCTTCCAGTATTTAATGAATGATGTCCTTAGAGAACTCATAGATGTGTGTGTTGTTGTCTACATTGATGACATCCTCGTCTATTCATCATCTAAAGAAGAACATCGGAAACATGTTAGAGAGGTCCTCAAGAGACTACGTCAACATAACATTTTTGCTAAACTCGAAAAATGCGTTTTTAACGTAACTGAAGTTGAGTTCCTGGGATTCATATTGTCACCCAATGGAGTCCATATGGATTCAAAGAAAGTCGATGCAATTATCAAGTGGCCTTCACCAACCTCTACAAAGGGAGTCCAAAGCATGTTAGGCTTTGCTAATTTTTACCGCAGATTCATTCCTGAATTCTCTCGAATAGTCCAGCCCATCACTGCTCTGTTAAAGAAAAACAAACATTTTGAGTGGTCTACTGAGGCGGAACAAGCTTTTCGGGACTTAAAAAATAAATTCATTTCTGCACCTGTTCTAAAACATCCTCGTCCAGAACTCCCCTACATCGTAGAAACAGATGCTTCAAGTCTTTCTATGGGGGCAGTTTTATCACAAAGAGATCCGGTCACACATCAATTACATCCTATAGCCTTTTGGTCCCGCAAATTCTCGGCTCCCGAGATCAACTATTCAATTACAGACAAGGAACTTTTAGCTATCAGATCGGCCTTTAAAGCCTGGCGGCATTATCTTTTGGGAGCCAGACACACAGTCACCGTAATGACTGATCACCGCAACTTACAGTATCTGAAGACGGCCAAAGCTCAGTCTTCCAGGCAGCTTCGCTGGGCTCTGTTTTTGGCGGAATTTGACTTTATAATTACTTATCGACCTGGCAGTAAAAATGGAAAAGCAGATGCCCTTTCTCGGATGGGAATAGATGAACATTTGACCAATCCAGAACCAATACCCATAATCCCTGAACAAAGGATTTTGGGTTTGGTCAGCGCTCGATCCTTTGAAGACATCAAGACCACAGTGAAATCACTTCTAACTCCGGCCGACTTACAGAACTGGCAATTAAGGGGAAAAGAATTTTCAGTGGATCAAGATCTACCTTTTTTCCGAGGACGATTATACTTGCCCAGTGAGAAGATACAAAGACAGGTAATCTCCTGTTATCACGATTCACTAATGGAGGGTCACCCTGGCATAACCAAAACCATGGAAAAGGTCAAAAGACATTTCTGGTGGCCATCATGGAAAAAGGATATTAGAGACTTTGTAATCACTTGCGGTGTATGCGCCCAAAATAAAAGTCTGAAGGAGAAACCAGCCGGCCTCTTACACCCACTAGACATCCCTCTCTGTCCATGGCATACCCTGTCCATGGATTTCATCACGGACTTACCTCCATTCTCAGGGTATAATACCATTTTAGTAGTCGTGGATCTATTCTCCAAGATGGCTCACTTCATTCCCCTGAAGGGCCTACCTTCAGCTTCAATATTGGCCCGAGAATTCTTAGAAAACATCGTTCGGTTACACGGGTTTCCCTCGGTTTTGGTTTCCTATAGGGGAAGTCAATTCATCTCCCACTTTTGGCGAAGTTGCTGTCGTTTAGCCCAAATAGATGTGAGACTTTCTGCAAGTCATCATCCCCAGACTGACGGACAAACCGAGAGGACAAATCAAACTCTAGAGCAATATCTACGTTGCATGCTCCAAGAAACTGAAAACCCTTGGAAGGACATTCTTTGGATTGCTGAATACGCTTATAACAATTCGACTCATTCTGGAACCGGAAAGACTCCCTTCTTCTTATTATACGGACACCATCCTAGAACCTCTAACCTGGATCCTCCCCAAGAATTGGAGGCACCTGCTGTGGATCACTTGCACTCGGAGATCACTCGTGCTTTTAAGGAAGCCACTGACCATCTGCAAAGAGCTAAAGCTCAATTCAAGAAAGGAGCAGATCAGCACCGTAAAGAGGCCCCTCACTACGAAGTGGGAGAGCAGGTCTGGTTATCCACTAAGCACCTACCTCTAAAAGGACCCCGCACTTTTAACCCAAGATACCTTGGACCCTATCTTATCTCTGCCATAATTAATCCAGTGGCTGTTAAATTGGAATTGCCTTCGCATATGAAAATACATCCAGCTGTCCATGTCTCCTTACTAAAACCAGTACAACCAGGAACCCGATTGACCGAACTCCCAGAACCTGTTTTAGTAGATGGAGAAATTGAGTTCGAAGTAAAGAACATCCTAGACTCCAAAATCTCCAAATCTAAATTATATTACCTGGTTGATTGCAAAGGAATACGGCCCCCAGGAAAGGGCTTGGGAACCCTCAGAACATGTCCACGCACCTCGTCTGGTCAAGAAATTCCATTTGAATCACCCCGACAAGCCAAAACCCCCGGAGAAGACACACTTGGGAGGGGCCTTGAGGGGGGGTGCTGTCATGATCACTGCTTCCAAGGAGTCAGGAACAACCCAACATCCTTGGAAGCAGGCCCCTAACCGTTATCTTAGGCACCAGCCGGTCCCCACTGGGACCTTTTGGGCCTCGTCCTGGTGCCGGTGGCACCAGGCTCATCACAGTCATCGGTCCCGGCACTGGAAGCGCCGGGCTCATATTATGGATAAAGATGCTTGGGTGGACTTACCTGCAGCAGACCATGCTGCTTACTTACCAGCCACTTAGAAGTCCTCTGTGAACAGGAACTACTTTCTTACCCGGGTGGGGCAAGCTCCACTCCCTGGATACAGCACTGGAACACTTCTGGAACTGGAACTCTTTTCTTACCTAGGCGGGGCCGTGGAGGAAGACGCCTCATCACTCCAAGGCTATTTAAACCACACCCGATAGATGAAACGTGCTTCGCGTTATTCTGCATCTGCAGCAGAACGCTCACTGAGTCTGCTCCGGCCTTTCTTCTTTCGATCCTGAACCTGCAAGAATTATACTTACCATTCCTGTATCCAGTCGACAACAGTACCTGCAAAGACAAGAAACAACAGGTTAGCAAGGCAACCTTTACACGCAGTGCTTACTCACCTGATCCATCGGCTGCGGCCAGTTCTTCACTCTGCATCTCCGCCTGTGAAGACAAAAGCATTGTTATTACTTACCGGCACTCCGCGAATTCCGGATTTCTTCACGCTGCACCACCGCCTGTGAAGACAAAAGCATTGTTATCACTCACCGGCACTCCGTGAATTCTGGATTTCTTCAAGCTGCACCGCCGCCTGTGAAAACAAAAGAAGAGACATTAGTCAGGTATTTACTTACGCCCATCGCGCTCGCCACAATAAGAACGCATGCAAATACTCCAGCGTCTCTTCAGCACGGACTAAGCAGCAAGGGAAAAAGACAGTTAGAGCGCTTGCATTTACTTACTCATTTCCAGGCGCTTCACTCCATCTTCCGTCTCCAGAGTCCTGCAAGACAAAAGGGAAAGCATTATACAGAGTCCTGTTCAATATTAACGTGCCACGCACCTAAAGACTATAAAGACTAAAAAGGTGCCCAAAAACTCACCGCTCGTGCAGATAACGACGGTAACGATCCTCTGAGTTCAAGAGGCCTATGTTTCACCAGTGAAGGAACTGGCAACGGCACCCTGCACCAGACGCTGATGGAGAGTCCAGCATTCACATATCTAAGGTGAGCACGTGACCTGGGGGGGGCTCTACGGAGAAGCTAGGAAGAGAGGGAGAGGGAGAGGAACATTCAACAACCCAGACCCTTAACCCCCATATTCTTTCACCTACAGAAACCTTACCCTTCGGGTTCGACACACAGTGAGAAGAGGTTCGACCCCAGAAGCCAATCGAGTCCTGCACATCACTTTTCGAGTCACAGACACCTTCCTGCCAAGACCAGCGCCTCCGTGGGAATCGAGCGTTACACCCACCCCCCGCTCATGCCCCGTGTCTCCCTCCTGTTCCCCCACCCTTGCTCATGCCCCGTGTCTCACTCCTGTTCCCCCTTTCCCCTGCTCATGCCCCGTGTCTCCCTCCTGTTACCCCCACCCCGCGCTCATTCCCTGTGTCTCCCTCCTGTTCCCCACCACCCCCGTTCATGCACCTTGTCTCTCTCCTGTTCCCCCACCCCCTGCTCATGCCCCGTGTCGCTCTCATGTTCCCCCCACCCCCCGCTCATGCCCCGTGTCTCCCTCCTGTTCCCCCACCCCCCGTTCATGCCCCGTGTCTCTCTCTTGTTCCCCCCACCCCCGGCTCATGCCCTGTGTCTCTCTCCTGTTCCCCCCGACCCCCCGCTCATGCCCCGTGTCTCCCTCCTGTACCCCACATCCCTTGCTCATTCCCCGTGTCTTCCTCCTGTTCCCCCCACCACCCGCTCATGACCCGTGTCTCTCTTCTCTTCCCCCCACCCCCCACTCATGCCCCGTGTCTCTCTCCTGTTGCCCCCCACCCCCCACTCATGCCCTGTGTCTCTCTCCTGTTCCCCCCCTCCCGCGGTCATACCTTGTGTCTCTCTCCTGTTGTGCCCCACCCCCCGCTCATGCCCCATGTCTCTCTGCGGTTCCCCCCTGCCCCCCGCTCATGCCCTGTGTCTCCCTTCTGTAGCTCCCCACCTCCGGCTCATGCCCCGTGTCTCCCTCCTGTTCCCCACACCCCCCTCATACCCCGTGTCTCCCTCCTGTACCCCCCACCCCCGCTCATGCCCCTTGTCTCTCTCCTGTTGCCCCCACCCCCCGCTCATGCCCCGTGTCTTCCTCCTGTTCCCCTCGACCCCTGGTCATGCCCTGTGTCTCCCTTCTGTTCCCCCCACTCCCGCTCTTGTCCCGTGTCTCTCTTCTGCTCCCCCCCACCCCCCGCTCATGCCCCGTGTCTCCCTCCTGTTCCCCTCACTCCCCGCTCATACCCCGTGTCTCTCTTCTGTTCCCCCACTCCCCGCTCATGCCCCCTGTCTCCCTCCTGTCCCCCCACACCCCACTCATGCCCCGTGTCTTCCGCCTGTTCCCCCCACCCCCCGCTCATGCCCCGTGTCTCCCTCCTGTTCCCCCAACCCCCGCTCATGCCTCGTGTCTCCCTTCTGTACCCCCCACCCCCGCTCATGCTACGTGTCTCTCTCCTGATCCCCCCAACCCCCGGTCATGCTCCTTGTCTCTCTCCTGTTCCGCCCACCCCCTGGTCATGCCCCGTGTCTCTCTTCTGTTCCCCTCACCCCCCGCTCATGTCCCATGTCTCCCTCCTGTTCCCCCACGCCCGCTCATGCCCCGTGTCTCCCTCCTGTAGCCCCCACCCTCCACTCACAACCAGTGTCTCTCTTCTGTTCCCCCCACTCCCCGCTCATGCCCCGTGTCTCTCTCCTGTTCCCCCCACCGCCCGCTCATGCCTCGTGTCTCCCTCCTGTTCCCCCTACCCCTGCTCATGCCCCGTGTCTCCCTCCTGTTCCCCCCAGCCCCCGCTCATGCCCTGTGTCTCCCTCCTCTACCCCCCACTCATGACCCTTGCTTTCTCCTCTTGCCTCCAACTACCCGCTTATGCCCCGTGTCTCTCTCCTGTTCCCCCCACCCCCCCGCTCATGCCCATGTCTTTCTCCTGTTCCCCCCACCCCTCGCTCATGCCCCGTGTCTCTCTCCTGTTCCCCCCACCCCCCGCTCATGCCCCGTGTCTCTCATCTGTAACCCCCCACCCCGGCTCATGCCCCTTGTCTTTCTCCTGTTCCCCCACCCCTGCTCATGCCCCATGTCTCTCTTCTGTTCCCCCCACCCCCCGCTCATACCCTGTTTCTCCCTCCTGTTCCCCCAGCCCCCGCTCATGCCCTGTGTCTCCCTCCTGTTCCCCCCACACCCTGCTCATGCCCCGTGTCTCCCTCCTGTTACCCCCACCCCCCGTTCATTCCCCTTGTCTCCCTCCAGTTCCCCCCACCCCCCGCTCATGCCCTGTGTCTCTCTCCTGTACCCACCACCCCCTGTCCATGCCCCGTGTCTCCCTCCTACACCCTCCACCCCCGCTCATGCCCCTTGTCTCTCTCCTTTACCCCCCACCCCCCGCTTGTGCCCCGTCTCTCCCTCCTACACTGTCCACCCCCGCTCATGCCCCATGTCTCTTTCCTGTACCCCCCAGCACCCGCTCATGCCCCGTGTCTCCCTCCTGTACCCCCCACCCCCCGCTCATGCCCTGTGTCTCTCTCCAGTTACTCCCACCCCAGCTCATGCCCTGTGTCTCTCTCCAGTTACTCCCACCCCCGGTCATGCCCTGTGCCTCTCTTTTGTTCTCCCCAACCCCTGCTCATGCCCCATGTCTCTCTCCTGTTCACCCCGCTCATGCCCTGTGTCTCTCTCCTGTTCCCCCCGCTCATGCCCTGTGTCTCTCTCCTGTGGCCCCCCACCCCCCGCTCATGCCCTGTGTCTCCCTCCTACACCCTCCACCCCCCGCTCATGCCCCGTGTCTCCCTCGTGTACCCTCCACCACCCGCTCATGCCCCGTGTCTCTCTCCTGTACCCCCCACCCCCACTCATGCCCCGTGTCTCCCTCCTGTACCCCCTACCCCCGCTCATGCCCTGTGTCTCTCTCCTGTTCACCCCGACCCCCGGTCATGCCTTGTGTCTCTCTCCTGTTTCCCCCCACCCCCGCTCATGCCCCGTGTCTCCCTACTGTTCCCCCCACCCCCGCTCAGGCCCAGTGTCTCCCTCCTTTATCCCCCACCCCTGCTCATGCCACATGTTTCTCTCCTGTTACGCCCACCCCCTGCTCATGCCCCGTATCTTTCATCTGTTCCCCCACCCCCTGCTCATGCCCCGTGTCTCTCTCCTGTTGCCCCCCACCCCCGCTCATTCCCTGTGTCTCTCTCCTGTTCCCCCCACCCCCTGCTTATGCCCCGTGTCTCCCTCCTGTTCCCCCCACCCCCCACTCGTGCCCCATGTCTCCCTCCTGTTCCCCCCACACCCGCTCATGCCCCGTGTCTCCCTCCTGTACCCCCCACTCCCCTCTCATGCCCCGTGTCTCTCTCCTGTTGCCTCCAACCACCCGCTCATGCCCTGTGTCTCTCTCCTGTTCCCCACACCCCCCGCTCATGCCCCGTTTCTTTCTCCTGTTCCCCCCATCCCCCGCTCATGCCCCTTGTCCCTCTCCTGTTCCCCCCACCGCCCGCTCATGCCCCATGTCTCTCTCCTGTTCCACCCACCCCCCGCTCATGCCCCATGTCTTTCTCCTGTTCCCCCCACCCCCCGCTCATGCCCCGTGTCTCTCTTCTGTTCCTCCACCCCTGCTCATGCCCCATGTCTTCCTCCTGTTCCCCCACCCACCGCTCATGCCCCGTGTCTCTCTCCTGTTCCCCCCACCCCCTGCTCATGCCCCGTTTCTCCCTCCTGTTCCCCCCACCCCCCGCTCATGCCCCGTGTCTCCCTCCTGTTCCCCCACCCCTGCTCATGCCCCGTGTCTCCCTCCTGTTCCCCCTTTCCCCTGCTCATGCCCTGTGTCTCCCTCCTGTTACCCCCACCCCGCGCTCATTCCCTGTGTCTCCCTCCTGTTCCCCTCCACCCCGTTCATGCACCTTGTCTCTCTCCTGTTCCCCCCACCACTGCTCATGCCCCATGTCGCTCTCCTGTTCCCCCCACCCCCTGCTCATGCCCCGTGTCTCCCTCCTGTTCCCCCACCCCCCATTCATGCCCCCTGTCTCTCTCTTGTTCCCCCCACCCCCGGCTCATGCCCTGTGTCTCTCCTGTTCCCCCCGACCTCCCGCTCATGCCCCGTGTCTCCCGCCTGTACCCCACATCCCCTGCTCATTCCCCGTGTCTTCCTTCTGTTCCCCCCACCACCCGCTCATGCCCCGTGTCTCTCTTCTCTTCCCCCCACACCCCACTCATGCCCCGTGTCTCTGTCCTGTTGCCCCCCACCACCCACTCATGCCCTGTGTCTCTCTCCTGTTCCCCCCACCTAAAAGGCAACAATATCGTTGCAATATCGTCATTCATAACAAAAAGGACTACATCAGAGAAGCTTGCAAACAATTAAATGATGTTAATTGTTATGAAAGACTCACCATGAATCCCATTAAAGAACTGGAAGGGGAAGTTTGGATCTTTTTGAAAAAATGGCAGGATTCTGGCATCTTAGAAGAAGAGATGGTTAAATTCTTATACACAAAACAATCTGCCACTCCTACTATTTACTTTCTCCGCAAGGTTCACAATAACCCCACAAAACCACCAGGAAAACCCATTGTGACTCTATGTGGTTACCGCCTCAAGAATTTGTCTACATTTGTGGATGAAGTACTCTCCACCCTTGTACCCTCATTGCCTTCATATATACGAGACACCACTGATTTTTTATTAGAAATTGATGAACTTCCATGGGAACCCACATACTTACTAATAACCATGGATGTGGTGTCCTTATATACGTCCATCCAACACAAAGATGGAATACAGGCTTGTCAATCATTCTTAGATACTCAATTTCTCAACCATCTTCAACATTGCAACATGATACTTGAGATGATGAACCTCTGTTTGCAGAACAATATTTTTATTTTCAACAATTAAGTGTTCCGCGAAGTCCAGGGCACCGCCATAGGCATAACATTTGCGCCGCCATACGCAAACCTATGATGGGCCATTGGGAAAAATCTACAGTCTGGTCAGAGGCAAACGAAAAAAAATACACTGAAAACATTGTGTTGTGGCAATCCTACATAGATGATTTATTCATTATTTGGAAAGGTACCATACAATCATGGAGTGAATTTGTGAAGATGCTTAATATCAACAACTACAATCTCAAGTTCACGGAACAGCACAGTCGACAATCCATTGTATTTTTGGATGTACAAGTTAAAATTGTTGGACAAAAAATACGGTGTGAATTACACAGGAAAGTTACAGGGCTAATATCCCTCTTCATGCCAAAAGCGCACATCCTAAAAATCTCCGATGGAGCATCCCATACAGAGAATTTATCAGAATAAGAAGAATTGGTAGCGAAACTGCCGACTTTGACCTAGCCTGCCAAGTTATGGCCCAAAACATTTTGCAGCAACAATACCTAAGAAAGGTGATTGAGCGCTCATGCCTCAAAGTATGTGACATGGACAGACATAAACTGTTGACAGTTCAGAAATCAGATTCGCAAAGTATGGAAGAGGACAATACTACCAGACTGATTTTAACACCATTTTAAGCCATTCTCAAACCATTAAACAAATTGTAAATAAATACTGGAAGGTACTAAAGGCCGATAAAGACTTAGCTGGGATGATGAATGATCGTCCAGATGTTACCTTTCGTAAGAGTGTCTCGATGAAGGACACATTAGTGAACAGTTATATGGTTCCTGATAAAATTGGTACTAGTGGTAACTGGCTTTCCACTGGGGGAAATGGATTTTCCATGTGTACTAGGTGTAAGGTTTGACAATATGCACAGAATTGTAAACTTACATCCATCCTATTTTAAAACATCCTAGTCAGATCATGAGTAGAATTACATGTGAATCGGTGCTTATTGTCTATGTTCTGACTTGTCCTTGCCTTAAATAGTATGTTGGCAGTACTAAATGCAAACTTAAGGTGCGTATATTACAATATGTAAGAGCTATTCTCAACAAAGACTGTGCATACCCAATGGCAAAACACTTCTCAGAATTCCATGAAGGAAACCCCAAAAGTTTAACATTCTTCGGTATATATAAAGTAATTGTTGGGCCTAGAGGTGGAAATGCAGAACACACACTTCCACAGGAAGAAACCAGATTCATTATTGATTTTGAAAGTAAAAGCTCTGTCGCCACAATATTGATGAGGAACTATATACCTTTTTTGGTGTGTAATATACAGTGACTGATGAAATACACAGAGGGCATGTATAGTATCAAAGTTTTATGGAATATTCTTAGCTTACAGTATGAAATTGAACTATATGAATTTTTATGAGAATATATTTTATAAATAAGGACATATTTTTTATATATGTGTTCCAGCGTTCCCACCCTATATTGTTGAAAAACATTGAGATTAACTACTTATCTATATACTTGCTCTGGCCGCACCTGAATTGTATACAAATTCTAACAATTCTATTTTTCCTTTTCGTATCTTCCTTTCTTTTTCTCCTAGCATATGCTCTCTCTCTCTCTCTCTCTCTCTCTCTCTGTCTCTCTCTTTTTTTTTGTCCTTATTTGGTCCCCATCAATTTTAATCGGCACAACCACACTGAGATTATGACAAATGATGTGAAGTATCTATCTTGATGCCTATGTGCTTGGGATTTTCGAATTTTACATAGGAATAGTTTTAACATCAATATTGAATTATGCATTTTACTGACAATGAAGCAGTGTCATTTTAAATTTGTGGACAATATGTAATGAAGTTGTTTACATGCACTATGCACTTTATGCAATCCATACAATGTCAAATCACTATAGGAATGCACTATTCACTTTATTCTTTTATAAAACTGTCATAGGAATGCACGTTGCACTTTATCATTGAACATTCTGGTATTTGACATTGTATTAAAGGTAAAAGACTACAATATACATTTGAAATGCCTATTAATGTGTTAAATGCACTGTGCACTTTATTCTGAATGTACTTAAATAGGCAATTCTGTTCAAATGTATTATCATTCAGTCTTTTCGAAATTTCGAATTGCATAATAAATGCATGATATATTGCCTAAAATGCAGTGAAATGTCATCACACGCACTATGCACTTTACTTATTCTTTAATGACAAACTATGACAAGCCTTTAAATAATTGTATTTAACAAGGTTAATGTCAATAGAATATTTTTAAAAGGGCTGACTAAACGCTTACATGTGTGTTTATAATGGAAAAAAGCAGTAAAGGGCATATTCAATCCCCAACTAGCCCAAAGCGAAAAATGTTAGTCACCTTCTCAGTGTTCACCAATTTCTGGTATCCTTTCTTTCCCTAAAAAAACCGTGCATGTTACTGTGATCAAGCCACAAGTCTTTGGCAAAACGTGTCAGGCTGCCTGCTGGCACACACACTTATGGGAAACTGGGAGGCTGCCTGCTGGCGCGCACACTCCTGCAAAACTGGGATTTTCTTCTTTTAACTTTCCATGATGAAATAAAGGCTGTTTGAACAATCCAACCTTGGCAAGTTTTTGGGCTGTCTTTTCCACATAGTTTTCTTGTTGGATCCACGATTTGGGAGTGCTGCTGGCCATGACAGCATGGAGCTTGCTGTTCGATTTAAAATATATATATATATATATGTGTGTGTATGTGTGTGTGTGTGTGTCTTCACAATAGATTTTGAAAGAGTGTGCTTGCAGATGAGAATATGAGCCTGTGTGTGTGAGGGATGTGATGTGTGTATGTTTGTGTGTTTCTTTGACAGGTAGGATTTTTCCACTGGCAGCATTACAAATGTTATGCTTTCTTTAGTGGCATGCTGGCATATTTTATTAACCAAGCCATCAGGAATCTGTGCTTCACAGTGGTATACTCACATATATTGTGGGCACCATTGTGAAAGCGTTTGCCACTGAAAATACTGGCATATATTTGGGCACAGGCTGCATGTAAGCATTTTACAGGGACATGCTGGCATACATTTTGAGAGAGGCATCTTCAACATTTACTTTACAGTGGTATGCGGGCATATATAGTGGGACTATCATGGAAGTGTTTTTCATTGAGAATATTGGCCTATATTTGATTGCGTTTTTTTTGGTGCTACACTGTGGCAATAAGCCCCGAGACAGCGGGCCCCACCAGGGGCATTACAATGGGTGGTATTGGCCGGCTGTCGAGGGGCTTATAGCCATTAGTACCCCAGCCCATTAGACCGGGGTACTAATAGCATTTCTTTCTGCTCTGATACGCTGCTGCGTTTCGAAACAGAAAAAAAAGTCAAGTAAAATGGCCGCCGGGAAAGGGAAAACGTAGTCCATTTTCCGTTTCCATGGCAGCCATCGGGAGCGGATGCGCTGGGAACAGAAGTGTTCCCAGCGCGTTCGCTCCCAAGAAAAGAAGAAAAAAGAAGGTAAGTGGGGTTGGGAGGGTGGGGAGGGGACAGTTTGCAGGGGAGGGGGGTGGAGGAAAGAAAAAAACTTACCTGAGTACTCGGCGGGGAACGAAGGCAGCCTCCAGCCTTGGGGAGGCTCAGAGCAGGGATTGCATCATTTCGAACCTCCTCATTGGCTAAGGGGATGCCACGCCCCCGCCGGGAACAAACGCAGGCACATATGTGCGGCCACAGGATTACACTGAGGTATGGCTCGGAAATGACCCAATCACCTTTCAGTGTACTCCCGTGGAACGCAGTGCCGGGTACTAATGGCATATATTGTTGACGTGCTTTACAGTGACAATTCTGTCAAAAGTTGTGGGCGCCATTATGAAAGTGTTTTACAGTGGAAATACTATTATATATTGTGGGCACAGACATCAAAAAAGCACTACCTGTATGCATCCAGTCGAATTGTACATTTTATTTCTTTGTGCACAGATTTGTTCAAAAATGGTACTGTAAAATGCTCCATTTCAACCCATGATTTAAATTTTTTCCATGTGTGAATCTACATTTAACATGTCCACATTGCTCGGTCTCTCTCACTGTGCTGAGGCACTCACCCATATTCAGGGGAAATAGTTATGCACCTGAAAAATCAAAGAACCCCAGGCTCCTCAAACCTTGAATTGTTTATAATGGAGAAGTTCCCACAAGATCCCCATTCCCCTGCCACCAAAAGCTATATTTGCCATGCTGGAGCAGTGTAGGAGGATGGGGCACTGGAAGGCTACATGGGGAAAAGTACAGGAGAGAGACCTGAGGCGGGAGAACTTGGCATAAGAGAGTCTCGGGTGGCCAGGGGAAGTCTCATGGAATGGAGAGCATGATATTGCTCTCACTGTGACACAATGCCTCACTTGTCGGGATGCTCGTGTTTTACATGGCTCTCCTGCTTCGTTTAGGCGGCTGTTGGAACGTGTCCTGGGTGATCCTTCCTCTCTCTCGGACCATTACCGACTCCTCTGCACAACTTTACCAATATGTGCAAGTGCACTCATTTCCCTTGGCCATTCCACTTCACGAGGGTGCTGGCCAAGGGAAGATCTATTCGCTACTCAGAAGAGGAGGCGCCTGCTTTTCCCAATCTTTCACTTGCATATTTTCCTGGGCAGTGGATGGAGGTCTAGTTTTCCCTAATGCACAGAGAACACCCACGTGACCCTGTTTTTTAATTATTTTATTTGTTTACCCTCTTCCTCAGTCAACTGCCCCACACAGCTTTATGGTCAGTTCCAGCGTAACCTGCTCCAATAGCCATTACAAAGGGACCCACAATATCTTTACTGCATTATGTTGTCTGGGTTCTGCCCGCTTTACCCATATACTAATAGCATAGAGTCAGGTCAACAATGTCAATTCACCAAAATGCCAGTGGTAGCCCAAGTGGCAATCCTTACCTGGTGATACCACAGGTTGTGCAGTCACATGACCTTTGACCCTGGTGACATTAATGTAAGTGACTTTGCTGGTGTTAAAAAGGAAATTATGCAGCAGACAAATCAGGAATTTTTTGTTACCAACCATATTTTAACTACAGCGCTCCCTTGATATTCCAAGGGTTCGGTAATGATATGAAAAGGAACCATCCCCAAGAACCAAGATAACCCAAGGACGCTGCCTTCAAATCTCAGAACAGCATAATATGGCCAGTGTCAGAGTGGGAGAGGAACAACCACTCAGGTACAAATCGAGTTTGGCTGTTTTGACATCATGTGACAATTGATTAGAGGTAAATGTAAGGACAACAAAAGGGGAGTAAAGGAAATAAGATAGCATGCACAGCTGTATGAGGGACAGGTGTCCTGGTGAGGAAGGAACATATGATACAGTGGGAGCAGGTTTTCAAACTGCTAAACCTAGCTATCTCTACTCCTCCAAAAAGGGCCTCCTTACTCTGTGTTAAATTCAACCTTGGCCTGGCTCTCAAGGATGTGCTTGGACAAATTCCTACAGGATCTATGGGGAAGCTATCTAAAACATAAGAGTGAGTATCTGTGAATACCAGTGTTAGGGGGTAGTATAATGCATAAGCAAAACAGTAAATAAAAGCTTCTAATCTAAGAAGACCTACTGTCCCGGTTAAAATTGCATTCCCTTTCTAAATAACAGAATCCCTTTAGATCACTTTTAAGATCACTCTTGGTCAGTTGCTGTTTGTATTTTAGATGGTCCTCTAGCCCAGAATTTGTAGGCACACCAAGAGCTTACCAGACAGAATGTCTAATCTCCCTGAGCTAAGGCAATAGAAGGAATCGCATCAAACCCCCATGTCAAGGTGATTTTCAGATTGTTGTTTTTCTTCACCATGGATTTTCCTTCCCCTCTGATCTCTACTACTTTGAGTTAAAGCCCATCACAGGCTGTGGGTTCTCCTCTTGCAGATTCAAGCACACAACAGGCTCTAGTTTCTACTATGTAATGTCTCCTCTTCTCCTGTTCAGGTTCTGCGTTGTCCCTGGGGTCTGTGTATGTGTCCCGTGGCAGGCTGAATAAATTACTTCTCAGTTCTGTTGGTCTTTGGCTGCCACCAGGACTGTGGCTATAGAATCAAGCAGGCTTTGTGCATAGGTACCCCTACATAGGGTCATAAACTGACCTATTCTGCTCAGTCTCCACCTCCTTTACTTCTTCTCTCTCTCTCTCTATCTCTCTCTCTCCATATGTATATTGTGATGAATCTGATGATGTCATTACTACTTTTCCGGGGGCAGCCTTTCCCCATGTTGCCAGTGGAGGCGGGAAGTCGCTACCTCATTGTCACCCTCACGGGAATAGCATGCCATTGTCAGATGAAAACACATACTCTCCTTTCCCTTGTAGGGATATCCTCTCCATGCCTCATGCCTTTATGGCTTATTGTGCTAGTTCCCTTATGTCACAAATATACCTTACTGATAATACCTGTCAAAGTAATACACCCAGAACTGTTTTTCAATCCCATATATATGGGAGTACTGGGATGCAGAAGTGGAACAGAGCAATAAGGAAGACTAAGACCAAGAAGCCAACTCAATGGTCTAGTCTCTGGAAGGCACTCCGCCTGGTGGGGAAGTTTAAATTCACCCCAGCTGTCAGAGGGGAACGAGAAGGAGAATGAGAGCAGCAACAGGAAGGAAATATGCCAGAGCTGGGTGATGGCGCAAGCCGACGAGACGCCGGTCAGCACGCTGCAGCCCAGCACTCCGGGGAGAGCGGGTCTGAAGAAACGCCTGCCAATGTAAGGGGAAAGCGAATGACAAGCGGTCCGCTGCCAGAAAGCCAGAGCCAGTGGGAGCCGGATACCACAGAACGAGGCACAGTGAAGGAACAGCAGCTGACGGGCTGCATGCTGGGCCAGGAACCCGAAAGGAGAGAGAACAAAGAACCGTGAGAGACCAGTAACACATCAGTTAAACCCGGGGAAGGAGAACGGGTTACCAAGTTGCTTGAGGCTGAATGACGCTTCACACCAATGACAAAAGAGACACTAAGTGAAGCCTGTAAAGAGTTTAAAGGGAGCGAAAAGAGTGAAAAAGACTGCAAACAGGTCGGTGGTCCCCTATGTAAGAGAAGGAAACCAAGTTATTGAGAGTACAGAAATCAAAGGGAATTGTGTTAAACAAGAGTCGTCAAACCAATATTGTGCAAATATTACTTTGAGGGCAAGAAGAAAGAAAGCTACATATAAGTCCTGGCAGGAAAGTATAACAGGCAAAGTCAAGTATTTGAAAGAGATTGTAATTCAAAAGCTTGGGGAAATATATAGCAGGCCTGGCAAATGAGTATACCAGGAAAAGGCAAGTTCCCAAGTGTGAGAGTGAAATATACAAGGAAAATCCCTGGCAGAAGAGTGTACCAGGAAAAGTTAACTTTTTTAAAATAAAAGTGAGCAACATAAAGAAAGCACAAAGGAAGACCCAGGCCCTCGGAAGGGAGACAATACCCTTACCACCTTACAGTTTCTTTTGAAGTGTGAGGGCTAGGAAGGGATTTCGGGCACACGACATTTAATTTTGGACATCTTGACACTGGACAGACCCTTAGATTTAGTTGAAGTAGGGAAATACCTCAGAGCGCAGGGACAGTCAGGCCTTTTCCAACACTTTTATTATTTAAATAAAAATCTATAGCAATCACTAGGAGTCCTCTGTGTCAACATCGCATTCCTGTTTCATCAAAATATATATACATACACACTTATATATTTATCTATACATGTATATATGATCTCCTCCTTCTCTTTTTTAAATATTTGAAAACGTTTCATGGTGGGTGAAAATTGCAGTGCTTGTTTGAGTGCTGGCTGTGGAGCCTGGACTCTAGAGCAGCTTTCATAGTGGGTAGCTTCCCTTGTCCACCGCAAACCACAGTCACTTTTTCTGCTTCCACCCTCTAAAGTGAATTATTTGGATCAGTTACATTATGTCTCACACACCACCACGCATGCGAATCATAAACTAAATATAGTCCCACATTCCCATTTGCTGCTGTAATATGCCATGTGTCGAAGCCTCATGCAGAGGAGGTCCCAAATAAAGCCTGCACTCCAGTCACCCATTTTGAAGTACCAGGAACGTTCACACCAAAATATGTGACGTATGATGAGCAAATAAACCAGCAGAGAGCCGCAGTAGAGCTCAGCCCAGTACCTATCAGAAGAGCAATACCTATTGAAGTACCAATACCCAGAAAACCATGGGCAGTAAGGTATCCATTGAAAAAACCCTACCAGCAAATGAGACGAAATTTAAATTGCCTAAGTACCTTCCCAGAAGAAACCAAAAGGACCTTAATGGAAGATGAATGGTGACATCACAAGGGTCACAAGGACTCGGATCGACTTGCAGATAGTAGATATGACAACCCAAGGATGACACAAAGAGACGAAACGCCATGAATAAGGATATTGTGAACCTAGAAGAAGAGAACGATGTTGAAATACAAAGAAGCTTAAGCTGTAAGCAGCCTGAAGATATTCAACCAACTAACGCCTGTACGTATACTTGGAACCGCAAGAAAGCTAAGAAAACAGTACAGCTTGCTATGCTAAGTATAAGAATAGAGCAGCAAGCGCCATTATACATAATCTACCTCAAAACGAAGCACAGTATTATAAGTGCGTTCCACTTTGCACTAAAAGCAGAATCAACTCAGGTTACTAGAGGCCAAACAAGACAAGATTCATATTATAGCTAAACGAGAAGAGACGGCTGAATTCAAACTCAGCAGATGCAACTCGTGCCAGGAGAGCCAAGGTCATACCAATAGAAGGAACAAACACTAGCTACATATAATTGAAAGTAAGAACAGAATATCCTGTCTTTGGAGGTCGAGATAAGGAGGCGTAGGCAGGTGGCAAGCTAAATAAGAATTAAATGCACAAATTGAGAGAACCTCTGCAAATTCAGTGTGGGTAGCAAGTGACCAGCCGAGCGAGAAGGAGCACGGTTCACACCTACGCTTGGCATCCGCCCAGACAGAGAAATCGGAACTTTTCCAGATAGAAGATGCATTTTCGAGGCCAACCACAGTAAAATAATTGACACATAGTTGCTGAAGCGATGATTGATTGTAACCTTAATTGGAGGAAGGCTGGGTAGCTGAGGGGCACCCGGCACCTGGTTGACCGTTGTGCGTGCTGCTAAGCAAAATGGAAATTTATGCATGGGGTTGACGCCAACTCAATCACAATGGACCAAATAATCTAGGGTCCTATCGTTAGTAGAACTAATGGGATGTCATACATTTAGTGACGTCTACAGTAGTCGTGTTTGAAGGGAGGGCTTACACGCCCACCTGACAGTGTTTACCCAGTCCCCTCACTCCGTTACCATATACAGATATAGTACCTATATTAAAGTTAACTTTTCTTAACCAATAGAATTGCATGGTAAACTCTTGAGTGTTACATGTCGATTATGACGCGTTTTGAGAATAAAAGATATGTTTTGTATGAAGTTCATTGGAGTTCAAGCGAGACGGGCTATCACTGCTGATTTCCATGACTCCTCGTTTTTTTCTACTTTTCATTAAATGGACTCCCTTTGCCAAACTATTGAATTGTCCTTATTGATTGATGTTGGAGTAATAAATCTGCACCCCAATCCATCTCAGAGGTTCAGCTATCTCGTCTTAAAGTACTTCGAAGTAAACCATGGCTCTATGAGCCAGCCAAGGGGTCTCCGGAATATACTTGGTCACAGAGATTTGATGGTTATTGATTATCGATTATTGATTAAAGTAAGACACCTATCGACCGTCGGCATAAAGTAACGGGCAGCAGGTGAAGAGCTGAAGAAGGCAGTAACAAAGGCAGTGATCCTGAGGGTCCAGAGAGGAACCATGCGAATGGTGAGTGAAACAAAAAATGTAATGTTTTGGCAAATAATGCATGCCTCAGAACAAGTAAAGGGAAAAGGTAATGGAGGGAGGAGGGAAAAACAAAATATAGTTAGAAGTAGAGAAGACTGTATACATATATATTTATGTATATATATATATATATATATATGGGGATAATGACTCGAGAATAATTAAATAAATAAAGGTTACCGGGGAGGACACCTGAGAAGTGAAAGGTTACTAGGGAAGACACCCGACACCCGAGAAGTGAGAGGATTTGCCTTATTCCTACGCTTTAATATAGCGGCTAGAAGAAACGTGTACCCAGAGTTCCACCTAAAGGGGGAACGATTAGACTACCACAACGGTTAAAGACGTCGTTAAAGGGTACGTTTAGACTCCATGAAGGCAGAAAAAAACGTACATATACCACTAGCTACCCACCTTTAACACACCGAAAGGTGGCTACTTGTCAGAAATTTACCTCACAGTAGAAATTTCATAGGATTATATCTCCCACCATAGACAAAGAAATGTGTTTAGCATATTTTAATTATTATATCAAACAACATGGTAAAACAACATAAAAAACCTATTTCCAGCGTTCGTTATTTGTAGAAACACAAATGGGCGGAAGAAGCAGACACCAAAACATTTGCAATGCACAATTTGCGTGATGTTAGTAATGGTGTATTTCGATCGCATTTTCAATTATACAACAACATGGTATAATAGTGTCAACATTTGAATATGTTTCTAGGGAGAAGGACAACACTGTTGCAGTTTAAAGCTCGTCAGTAAAGTCCAACGCCCCGTCTTCAGGACGCGATAGGTTAAAGAAACACGTTACACTGGCAACATGGCACCTATGTGTCAGTGTAGTGACCTAAAAAGATAAATAAAAATTGTTTTACTCAAACATGATAAAAACGGTGATGGTGGTGTTTGTGTGCATACAAAACAAGTAGCCAGGTTGCTAACCTTAAAAGTAATTTCTTTTGGTGTGATGGGCAAAGCTATTGCATGAATCAATTTAATTGAGGCGGCAGACCAGTCCGTCTTAAGAATTCAAGCTGTAAATCAATACGTAAATTTATTCAGATTTTTGTTGATACAAGTAACATATTGAACCAACAATAGTTACATTTTGATATATGAATCAATCATATTTACCACTTTATGTGTAAGACAGGGATTTTTGTTTCAAGTACTGCAGAGAAATTTCAGTGGTGTACCGAGTTTCTATGGTATTCCGGATACTACATGTCCCATAATGCATCATGGAATCTAAAAGAAATGTGAAAAGCCTTTCAATTTCACAGGTTTCACCTGATTTGCGTTTATTTCAAGCATTTAAGTGGCAGGGAGTAACACTTACTTGGCCATAATGATCCCCAAGGCTGTCTTGCATTGTTATATCTTGGGTTAGATATTTTAAACTGCACGCGTGTCAGTGAATGGCTCTGTGTGGGAGACAAAGGCACCAGAGAGTACAATTAGACTCTCTGTATGTTTTTGAGCAACAATCAAGTGTGGCATGGATTTCAAAGCAGGCTTACCTGTCGTGTGTGCATTCGCCTTCACAGAATCGCTTTACCCCGTGGCTTTTTCCTTGGTTGAATACTGGTGTAAGCCAAATGTCATTCGTTGACATCGAAAGAGGACTGCCAAGTCCAGTCCATTCGTGTGTGTAATAGAGGAAGGACTTTCCTCAGTATTAGAAAGGGGTCGGCCATTTTTGAGTGTATATGGATCCTATGAAGTTATGCTTAACACTGCAGTAAATAATGACCTGCTTGCTAGTTCTCAGTAAGGGGGTGTGTATAGTGTGTCAAATACATTTTTTCTTATAGAGCAAATTTGTGCACACAATGGTTATGCATTATATGACAATTTTAGACAAGGCATCACCCTCCAGCAGACATGATAGACATAAATGGCAATGAGATCATATTTCATTAACCCCCCACTGGTTGTCTGAGCTATTAGTGGATAAACAGACTCCACTCTACGGCAATATTTAGACCGGATTGGACTGTATTGAGATTATAAATCCATTTTTGCTCCATTTTTTTAAGGAACAGATCCCTATTCCCTCCCCGTGGGTGAGCTTTAGATGTCTCAATAACAAACCAAAATATATCTTCGCATGTGTGTTTCGCTTGTAAATAATGGGCCACCAATGGTTTATCCGGAGTACAATTCCGTATGGCTGAGCGATGTTCGCCAATTCGTAATTTCACTGACCTGATCGTTTTGCCTATATAGATTAACCCACAAGGGCATTTTATCCCATAGATAACCACTTTAGTCAGGCAATTTGAGAAGGATTGGTATTTCCATAGCCTGTCATACAGATCAATCTGTTTCAAATTCTTCGTCAAATGGCAGACTGAACAATGTCTGCATGCATAATGACCACTGACTGGTGGCAGTCCCCATAATGTAGATTGAATGGGTGTCCCAATGTTGTTAATAGGGTAAGTGTGTACTAATTTATCCCGCAGATTAGGCATCCGCTGGAAGGCAAATCTAGGACAATTGGGTTGAAAATCATCGGTATGAATGATTTTCCAATTTTTTAGTATCACCCTTCTTAGGTCATTACTCAGGGGTGAAAAAGATGAGACACATGTAATTCTATCATCCTGTGGTTTTGTGTGTTTCTGAAGGATCACTTCGCGATTTGCGTTACGTGCTCTCTTCATGGATCTCTTGATTATTTTCCGAGGATATTGTCTCTGTTTTAGTTTTTCGCTCAAGAACTGGCTATTGATTTTAAAGTCAGCCAATTCACTACAGTTCCGTCGGATTCTAAGAAATTGTCCGTAGGGTAAATTTTCCCGTAGACTGGATGGATGGAAGCTGCTGAACAATAAAAGCGTATTCTTGTCTGTGGGTTTTTTGAATAATGTAGTACCCAGTTGGTTTTCTTTTTTGAAGATTTTCAGATCAAGAAAGGCTATATTGTCAGTGCTTGATGACATGGTGAATTTGATGGTTAGAGTTTGGCTGTTGAGCCATATTAAACAGAGATCTAGTTGGTCCTGGCTTCCGTGCCAAAGCATGAACACATTGTCTATGTAACGATGCCATGAACTAATGTGTTCATGGAAGGGATTAGTCGCCGTGTAGATGAAATTAGATTTGTCGTAATCCATGTATAAATTTGCTAACTCTGGTGCAAATGTAGCACCCATTGAGGTCCCTTGCCTTTGTTGGTAAAAGGTTTGATTACACAAGAACAAGTTTTTTGTCAGTGCCAGCCTTACGCATTCGATGATACAATTGGATGGCACTGTACGGTCAGCTCTTGTCTCTAGATATTGATGTAATACTTCAATGCAGTGGTCCTGGGGGATGTTAGTGTATAACGACTCTACATCCAGGGTGACCAAGATGTCATCGGCCCCTGGGTGTAGACTGGCAACAATGTGTATCATAGCTGTAGTGTCTTGCACATATGATTTCATCTTAGCCACAAATGGTCTCAGGAAGGAGTCTGCATAGATGGACAAGGGCTCCAACAATGAGCCTATAGCTGAGACAATCGGGCGACCAGGTGGATAAATCGCATTCTTATGTATTTTGGGTAATAAGTAAAAGGCAGGAGTGATGTCATATATATTGAACATTTTCCTTGAGAAAACTGATTTAAAATGTAGGCGATTCAACAGCTGAGATAAAATCGCATATAACATGATGTTTTTTGAGTAAATTAGAAGGTATACAATTTTGTGAAAAATGTGGATTGGAGCTTGCAGTGCCTGGTGCTCGCTCATATTGTTGGAACTGTTTAAGGCACACAAAAGCATTGACCAGTATTATATAAAAGGAGAGAGAATAGATTAAAGCATGGAGGACATAACTCCACTGACACACTTGACAAACAGTTGCCGAAACACGCACCCAAACTGAAGAAATATAGTACAGAGTGGGTTAAAGGGACTACCCACAAGATGTTTATGCCATGGCCACAAGGTGGGTACTTATCTAAAGCTTTTTGCAACATATGACGACATATTTGCATGCAATAAACACGGGCAAAAAGCTAGAAAAACATCTTGCTGTTCTGTAGCTTTGGAAAATATATGAACAAGGAAAGGAGGAGGAGCCGCCAACAGATTGGATACTTGATGTATGCACAGTGGGGGGTGAGACGCCTACCACGACACCTGCCCCACCCGAAACGAAAGTTGAAGAAAGTAAGGATGAGGGATTATACCTGTTGAGGGAACTTAAAGCAGCCACAGGGTACAGCAATCCCGCATATGAGTCACCTACACGTAGTAGTGATGAAAACCAAGTTAAAAAAGATAAGGATAGGAATATTACCTCCACGATCCCACGGGACAAGGGGAGACGTGATGACAAAAGAAGAGATCAGGCACAGACAAGTGCATCTCTCGACAAGGAGAGAGAAGGGAAAAAATGGAAGGGAAACGAAGATAGAACTGATGAGATAGCATTCGTAAAAGACGAATGGATGGGAGGGCACATTTTATTAAAACTTGATGGCAAAGGCATTGATGACGTGAAACAGAAAGAAAGGATAGAGAATGTACGGGGAAAGGGAAAGGAATTAAGAGAGGAAAGAATAAGAAGGAAAGACAGACAAAGGAGGGAACAGCTATATCGCGAAGAGCAAGAAAGACAGCTTGATCGCAACCCGAGAGCAGCCAACGATCAAGACAGACAGAAATAGCAGAGGTTAGAGGAAGAGCAACGAATACGAAAGAACAGAATAAAGAGAGAAAGAGATGAGGAAATTCGAAGGGCCGATGAACGTAGGAAGGAAAAGAAAAAGGAAGAGGAAAGAGTAAGAGAAAAGGCGAGGAAGCGCAAAGAATTTGATGATGACATAGAAAGTAAGCAGAGACAGATAGCACGTGATCTTGAATATCTGGGAAGAGAGGTTAAAAAAATCTGATCCAGTGGTAGATTGGGCAGTTATAGAAGAATTCTTTCCTGCGTATGATTCAGTACTAGGCATGTTTAGGGCAAATATGGAAGATGACTTCGATACCAAAAGCATCAGAGAAACGATAGATAGAATATATGATGAAATGGGGCTGTAACATACACCCCAAGGGGAGGGGAAAGATGAGCGCCTGGAGACACCCAGCTCTACGACACTGAGGATGTCACCCGAAGTAGTGGGAATAGGGAACTATCCCTGGATAGATTAGAAATCAGTAGAAACAATGAAGATACAAGAAGCTGCGTGAATTGGGGACAGACAATGTCCGACTCCGAAAGGGAGGAGCGCGAGGGAAATGAAGAAGGGAGGTGATGTGAAAGACGACTCCCAAGGGAAAAGGAAATAAGGTGGTCAGACACTAGTGAGTCTGCACCAAGAGCATCAGAATCAGCCATACAGTAAGACCGGCATGGAGAAGTATCTCACGGTCAGAGGGGGGTGTCTTCACCGCCCTACGTAGACAGACTTAGATCCCTACCAAGCAGGCAACGATGCAGGAATATTACCCTGTCCTTAGATAAAAGAACCATGAGGGAAGAAAGAGAGAGCTATGCAACCCAGTTTCCGTTACTAGAGAAAGGGGGAGTAAGACTGCAATATATTCCATGTCCACACATGGATCGAGAAAATCTGAAAAATAAACTTCCAATGCTGATGTCGGGAGCCGGCATGTGGATACATGAGCTAGAAAAAATGACAGGAGGAAACACGCTAGCTATAGGGGACATCAAAGGTCTCCTTATCGCCATACCTGGTGAGAGAGCAGACGATTTGTGGGCGCAAGCAGGCTACCCTGGTGTAACCACAATTAATACCTTGCATGACGGGGCTGCAGTATGGAAAACACCTATGCATTCTATACCCAGATACTTCCTATATGGGAGCTATAATGACTCGAAAAATGAAGGATTCTGAGGATCCGTTAATTTATATACAGAATTTCCAAGGTGCTTGGGTGCCCGAGACTCATGAATCTTGGAGGAAATCTATACCCGTGTTTTACCATATATTGTGCCAAGGGCTGCCAAAGCCAGTGCAGAAGCAACTCAAGTAATGGGTGGGAATTGAGGCCAAGCCTTGGGCTGAAATACAGTTGACCATTGCACACTATTTTAGATTGCTGCAAGAAAAGATCGTAAAAAGGAGGCTAAACGTAAGGGTGAGGAAGCGAAATTGGTGCAAAAGAAACTCTTGAAATATACTCTTGAGGGAGCCATGATAACTAACACAGCTGAATCAAGCATGCAGCAGGTGATTAATCCACAGCAGAATAACCAGGGCAATTCAGGGTTTTACCTCAGGGGAAGAGGAGTTAGGCAAAGTGGATGGCAGAGTAATCAGGGAGGTTTCCAGAGTAATCAAGGAGGTTTTCAATATATGCAAAATGGTAACCAAGATAAGTCAAACGGACAAATGATCCAACCACCGGCAGTATGTTGGTTGTGTGGAATGACAGGGCACTTGGCACGCACATGCATAAACCAAGGCATGATGCAGAATGGCCAAGGGACAGGAGCAGGCATGGCGAATCCACCTGCATTGTTACAACAGGGTATTGCGCAGAATCACACAGTGCAACAAGAAGCACCAGGAGCGCAACAAGGCGTGCAACCTCAGAGCATGGGAAATTTTCCACAAGGACAATCCCAACAGGCGCCGTTGCAGTTATCACAGACGATGAGCACAGGGCAGACCCCAAACTGGGGAATGGGAAATAACCTTGGGAATGGAGGAAATCCACCTGTACATAGTGGACCAAATTTGTATATGGACTAGGACAGCTCACTGGGAACCCTGATGTGTTCTATCCTATCAGTGACACCAGACCCTCATAGCGAACCCAGGGTGGATGTCATTATATGGGATAAAGAATATTCCTACTTAGCAACACGCTCATGCATACGTGAAGGCAAGTTTTCCTTGCCTGGCGAGGCCATAAATACTCAAAGTTTTACGGGTGCTACCAGTCGTGTTCCCTTTACTAATGCACTCGAATCTCCATAGGAGAATGCGAGATGTACTTTCCCTGTATATGCTCCTATTTTTATATTTTGTATTCACACTACTTTCCTTAGAGTCCAGGCACATCATGTAATATGTGATTATGTGATATATATATATATATATATATATATATATATATATATATATATATATATATATATATATATATATATATATATATCACATGGCCGCGGTAGCGGCCATGTAGTTATGGTTAAGTTGGTGTTTCCATAGGAAGAGCACTTTTTGGGCGGCTTATAACTTCGCTCCCCCTGGACGAATCCTCACCAAACTTTGCAAAAAAAGTATATGGCCTACTCTGAATTTCTTTGCAAAGTTTGGTGAGGATTCGTCCCAGGGGGGGGGGAAAGTTATAGGGGGGTCCCAAAACTTTTTTTTTTCCCATAGACTGAATGGGAAAAAACTTTGTGCACGGCTACAGCCCGAACCTCTGGACGGATTTACACCAAATTTGCGGCAGGAGCGGCGGCCTGGTCCTGAAAGCGTGCTTTTGCAAATTTGGTGTAAATCCGTCCAGTATTTTTTTTTAAAATGACCAAAATGTAAGGCAAAAAAATTAGTGATATCTGTGTTCGCTTTGCGGACGGACTTCCCTGTTCGCTCTGCGGACAGCACCCCGATTGGCCCAGCGGCTTGCGTCATGTCCGCGGACATGCAACGTGTTCGCTGATTGGGCGGCGTGGTGCGTGATGCGCGTCAGATTTTCTGTCACGCCCGCCATCTTACATTTGCGGACGTCCACGGACAGTGCGGTGAAAGTTTGTTCAAAATGTGTATTTAGTAGAGTGTGTTGGTGTGTAGAAGTCTTTGGGGAGGATGAGGGAGTATGAGATAGGTTCAAAGTTGTATTTTATGTATGCGCTAGACGCTTTTGTTGTGTTCGATTTGTCTGCAGAGAACACGGCTGTTCTGACATTTTGTTAATAAACTAAATGGTGGGGTGTTTAGAGGACGGAGTATGTGTTATTTTTGTTCGCAAGGAAGGTAAAAATGAGCTATGAACACTCGCGGTGTACTTAATTGTTCGGAAATACACAAACTGGGGGTGCCCTCAGAACGCTGTCCGTATTGTAATCTGTCTAGTTGAATGTATTCTAAGAACACTCGCGGTGTCCCGAAATGGTTGCAATTACACAAAATGGGGGTGTTCGGAGAACGTTGTTTGTATTGTTCGTTGTCAGAGTGAAAGTGTTTTAAGACCCCTCCTTTTGTCCGCTAATAGTACAATTTCCTATGGGCGTCAACCGACTTTTTGTCCACTAAAGAAACGATAAATCCAGCTGGTGTTCGCCGACATTATGTGATAATCCTATGACTGGCGCTATTGACCTGGCTGACTTGCTTTTGCGACACTAAATCATATCTCCCGCCCCTAAGCCTGATATTATCAAAGCATTCATATTCCCCGCTTCTCTCTGTGAAGTTACAGGGTGCGTCATCAAACGCGCCCAGTCCTCTCCAGTCCTAAGTGACTTTACACAGAACCTGGAAGACAACACATATTATGTCACAACACAGCGCGCCACAATTCGGAATATGAAACAGTGATTTAAAAGCAAACAGCAAGATTGTAAATTTTGTAAAGTACATTTATTTGACATCAAATGTTTAGAGAATATTCAGCAATTTGCAGTTGTCTTTGTTGTCGATCCGCAAAAGTTCATGTTGAGGCACGCGATGTTCCTTTGCGGTACAGAGGGTGTTAGATCAGCTTACAACTCAGTGCGCCACAATTCGGAATATGAAACTGTGGTTTAAAAGTAAACAGCAGGATTGTACATTTGGTAAAGTACATTTATTTCACATTAAATGTTTAGTGAATATTCAGCGATTTGCTATTGTCTCTGCTGTCGATCAGCAAAAGTTTATTTGGGGCCACGCGTTGTTCCTTTGCGGTAGATAGGCTGTGGGTTTATGATAAAAGCAGTAAATGGTCGCTCTGATAATCAGAAGGTTGCTCCAAAAACGAGCCATTAGACCACCCTATTGGTTGGTATGTTGTTTGTAGCCGCTCGTACTGTGTAAGGGCATATTGGTCCTTGGCGATTGTCCCATAAAATGGTGAGGGTCATGAAGTTGCATATTTGGACCTGCACCTGGCAGTTGAAGACCACATCCGCTGGAGTCTATAAATCGTGACATAGGCAAAATGGGGCCACATACCTGTTTTAAAAAACATAAATTAGTCTCAGCAGCCGATCTTCATTAAAAATCATCATTTTCTTTATTAGAGCGTGAAACTATTTGCTATCGAAGATAGTGCAACAGAGTTTGTTAATAATAAAATAATAATATTTTCCCATTCATATAGCGCTAAGAACCGTGAGGTATCTAAGCGATGCTTATTATTAACCACGGTGTGTGGTGCTCATTTATCGACCACGGAAGGATGAAAGGCTGAGTTTGGCCTTGCCGGGATTCGAACTTGTGTTAGCAAGCTGTGCACGGATGTCAAAGCGAGCGTTGTACTCGCTGTGCCATTTGACAGGCTACAGTGAAGTGGCACAGCGAGTAGAGCGCTTGACCACCTATAGACCGGTTAAATTATTTGTATTAACCCACCTTGTGTCGTCTGCCTTTTTCAGAGCCCTCTAAACAACAGGGGATCAATTTGGCGGTGATAGTGCACGGTAGAAAACATTATGCCACTTTCAACGAACAAGTTCAACTTGAGCGGTCTTTAATGCTACGCTATTGTAATTATATTTGGTATAAAATAATCTAAAGGGTAACTTACAGTACAATTGCAATTTCCATTGTCTACGAGTGGTGCAGTCCCAAAATACGACTCTGCGTGTGCCAACGATCTTTCGCATAGTGATATAATATATAAAAGTGGTTTTGTTTCATAAATTTCATCCTTATCTTCTCTTACATTTTAGCAACACTCCTTCAAGAGAAGTCTTTCATCACAATCTCTGTCTGTCAAGGTCAAAACACAATACAACCTTATAGTCCGCTTTGTGAGCCTCTCCGGGGCCCGAGAAAAAAATGGAAGCAGCTGACCTTCACTGTGAACAAGCATAAATTCTTACTTTGCAACATTCTGTGTAAAGCCATCTGTGAGAAGTTGGTTTTTGCACGCCATGTTTGTATATTTTTTTGCGTGATATTAAAAAAAGTTTGTTTAAAGGACGTTATGGTTTTAAGTACAGCCGGAAGACCCCTGAAAATCGCAAGTTATGGTAAGCTATGAAAAATAACTTGCGCCACCACCGTGCACAGCTAAGACTAACACCCAGGACATCAAAGATGACATCGCAAATGTCATTGATGAAATCACTGATGACATCACATGTGTATGTACTTTTCATGGAATTTGTGTACTAGGGATTTTTATTATAATGTTGCGAAAAAAGTGTCAAGGATATTGCAATAAATATCATACCGTTATTAGTGCTTTGAACGATGCATTGATATAAATAGCATTGTATTATGGGATTCTATCTAGTATACTGAGCTACTAATGGAGAAACATAGCATTGTGTGCAGAGTACAAGATGAAAGTATAATATTTGTAATGTTAATATGTTGAATAATGAAATGATAATTGTCCTGAAATGTTTGAAAATTCACAAAATGGGGGTGTTCTGAGGACGTTATTCGTATTGTGTGATTGCTTAGCTGTATGCAATGAGGGAATGGCACAGAGAGTAAAGTGGACGCCGTCCGCAGACACCACAGCTGTTCGTGGACAGGGCGTGCTACATACGGGTTTTTCCAGGAAATCCAACATGGAAAGAAGACTGTACGGATCAGCCAATCAGATGTCGAGGTTGTGGATTTGTGTTGAAAGAGACTGTGTGTGGTGAAGATGGCAGAAGTGGAGAAAGTCAGGGTGTTGGTGCTCGGAGATATGTTTGTGCATGGTTTACAGCGGTACGCTGAATGCAGGCATGTTGCAAAGAACTTTGATGTGAAAGGAGCGGAGGTGGTGTGGAGCACTGTGCCTGATTGCAATGTACAGGGAATTGTACAAGTTTGTGAGGATATGGCCACGATGAACAGTCCGCATGTGGTAGTTTTGCACTATGGTGCTTTCCATTTGGGCAACGTCAGTGCCCCTACTTTGTTGGCTGATTTGGAACGCTTGGTTTAAGCCGTAATGAAGATCCTTCCAAATGCGAAAGTAATTTTTTCTGGATTACTACCTAGGGCATTATGGGACAATAGTTCAGTTTTTTGTCCTCAGCAAAACATTGCTAGGTGTGTCATCAACCGAGGAATGTGTGCCTTCATGCTTAGAGCTGGTATGTTCTTCTGTAACAATGAGAATATTGATGCCAGTAATGCTGTTAATTTTAAAGAAGATGGCATTTCTTTATCTTTTACGGGAAATGTCTTTCTATTTTGGAATGGAAGGGTTGCTTTGGAGAAGGTTATGTAAAGATTTTAGGAGTAAAGTAAGAAAATAAAACAAGAAAAAAAATGCAAAATAACAGGTGTCTGTCAAGCATCTGTCAAAAAAAACAAACAGCTCTTTTCAGAGCCAACTTCAAAGGGGAAATGGGGCACAATATTTAAATTTACATTCACCATGCTCAGATTTTCGATGTGTCTGCGGACATGGCGGTAGTCCGCGGACATGAAAATCACTACGAGGGGGTTAGTATGTTCTATGTTACATGTATATGAAGTCAGGGATATTATGGTTAAGTTGTGCTACTAAAAACCTATGAAATTCAGTGAAAAAACGTTGTTAAAGGGACGTTATGGTTAAGTTGTGCTACTAAAAACCTATGAAATTCAGTGAAAAAACTTTGTTAAAGGGACGTTATGGTTCAAAGTAAAACCGAAAAACCCCTGAAATTCGGCAGTTATGGTAAGATAAGCAACCATAACTCGTGCCGCCACCGTGCACTGCTAACACTAACACCCAGGACATCAAAGATGACATCACAAACATTTAACAAATTCAAAAAGCAACACACATACACATTATATGTAGTAATACATTAGAAATGTAACCCAGGTATGTAACACACTAACCATTCATTTAAATACAATATGTTCTAAAATGGAATATACCAGAAGAAGATAAATTGGCTTCCAACATAATTACCTCACAGACACTACAGAACTAAGAACAACACCATACCTACACAGTACTTAGAACATATTTTACCTGAAATAGTAAGTGTACTTCATTTTAATAATATATTTATAAACTTTCTGTATTAGATAAAAAATATAATATCTTTTTTTTTCTCTCAGAAATGTCTAGTACTCTGGAATGGCTAGAGGAGCATTTCCCACATGAGGAAATGTCACAAGATAGTGAATCTAATGGTAAACACTTTACAATATTAACCATTTAATTATTATTATTTTATATACATTTAACATATATATATATTTTTTGTACAGAACATACCAAAATAGAAAATACCTCTGAAGAAGCTGTTATGGAAAACACGCTTGACAGCATAAAAGAAAAAATGTATTTATTGTTGACCAATTTTAATAATTTGAAAACTTTTGTTGAAGATCATTTTAAAACAAAAATGTCATACAATTGCCCCACATGTACTTGTCCCCCCTCACCATATCCCAGTCAATTATCCCCAAACCCTCTCCATAACCCAAAATGTTTTGATGAGACTTCCATCAATTCTTCACCTGATACCAATCATGTTGAAACCCCTAATTCTCCTGTTTTTGTTTCCGTTTCTGCCTCTCCTTCTCTTTCATTAATTATTAATATATGTTAAAGAAAGTTAAATGTTTATATTGAGTTGTAATTAGTTTCTGTTTTTTTTTTTTTAAACAATGTAGGTGTCCGCGAACAGCCCTGGTTTTCTGAAATGTTTGTAAATAAACGAAAATGGAGCTGTCCTGAAGAACACTATACCTGTCCGTACTGTTCGCTAGCAAGTTCAAACTGTTCAGAGAACACAATTGGTGTCCTGAAATGTTCGTAATTAAACAGAAATGGAGGTGTCCTGAAGAACACTATACCTGTCCATACTGTTCACTAGCAAGTTGAAACTGTTCTAAGAACACAATTGGTGTTCTGAAATGTTCGTAAATAAATGAAAATGGAGGTGTCCTGAAGAACACTATACCTGTCCGTACTGTTCGTTAGAAAGTTGAAACTGTTCTAAAAACACAATTGGTGTTCTGAAATGTTCGTAAATGAACGAAAATGGAGGTGTCCTGAAGAACACTATAACCGTCCTTACTGTTCGTTAGCAAGTTGAAACTGTTCTAAGAACACACGCGGTGTCCTGAAATGTTGGTAAAGAAACGAAAATGGAGGTGTTCTGAGGACGCTATTTCTGTCCGTATTGTTCGCAAGCAAGTTGACACTGTTTTAAGAATAAACGCCTGTCCGTAACTGTTCGTTTGACGTCTGATGCACTTTTAATTACTTCAGGACCCGAACATTTTCCGTAGAACATCAACGCGCATGCGCAAACCAATGCCCGTGCATTTGGTGTCCTGCGGACAGTCGCTTCCTTCGCGAGCATGTTAGTGAAGCGACCATGTACCGCGCCCACGCTGATCGCGTGTTCTGAATGCGGACACTGTTTGTGTCCCCGAACAATTTAAAAGTACATTTTCAAGTAATCCACAATATTTTCCAATAAAAACTCACCATAGCACTAGTCCAACATACTAATTATAAGTTTATACATACTTTTTGAAACCTTTTGAACCTTTTTTTGTGTTCGCTCTGTCCGCGGACAGCGCGCATGTCCGCGGACCGCGCACAAGCACCCCTATAAAAGACCACGCCCTAGAGCTTATTCTCATTGTGTTTCTGGCTATTCTACAGAGCACAGAAATTTGTGCTGCAACCTACAGATTTCCATCTTCAACCTGATGGCTTCTGTGGCTCCACTGCTGCCACCTGGTGATGTGTCTGCCTGAGCACCACCCCCACCCCCTCCACCACCACCACCTCCCCAAGGGCCTGAGGAGGGGAACAGGAGTGAGGATGCAGAGGAGGAAGAAGAGGATGAGGAGAATGAGGTAGAGGAAATCCCTACTACCCTCACTAGGCGTGAGTCTTGGGTGTGGCGGTTGTTTACCATTTATGGGAATGGTCCTAAGGTTTGTGCGAACCGTGTCACCTGCAATGAGTGCAAAATGATACTCAGTCGCGGGAGGCAAGGTTCGTACAGCTTTGGGACCACTATCATGAAGCGACACCTGAGGTCATTTCACTCTGGGTCTATTCGCAAGGTTGTACCTTGCGAAGAACGTAGTAGGTTGATTTCCTCTACTTCATCCTCTGTTTCTGATCTTGTCACCACAAGGACCACCCCTGTGGGACAGCGTCTTCCTCAAGCTGCCTCACAGGCCATACAGAATTCTGATGACCCTTACCTTTCGAGGGTCACAGTTGTATGTATGTACTGGGACACAGTCAGTGGTCGAAGTGTACGAAAAGAAGTAGTGGAACTATGTTCCCTACTGGACTGCACCGCTCCCCACAAACCCCATCACCACGGGCCCTCCCAAGCACAATGCAAATCCCAAAACACATGCATCTGCTGTTTAAGGGAACGTCTACTGCAGTGCGCTTACAGTGCACGCTTCAACTTCTTCCTACACTTTTATTTTAAAACGAAACCGTTCCGGAACGGTTTCTTTTTAAAATAAAAGTATAGGAATGGTAAAACCTAATTAAAAGAAGTATAGGAGCACCGCTCCCAACCGCTCCCGCCCACTTCGACCACTGGACACAGTACTCTGCAGGGGGGAGCGACTTTGCAGTGCTTTTGAGACTATCGTCTCAGAGCATGAGAAGACCTGCTCACTACCCAAATAAAACCCACTCTACATCTTCCTCTCTCAGCTCGCCCTTTCTTATCCCTGTGGTTGGTGTTCCCCCTTTCCCCTCCTTTCCCCTCCTCTCCTAGTGTGTCGTGTATAAAAAAACAAAAAAAATACAAAATTACAAAAATCAAAAAATAAGGCTCTTTTCAGAGCCGCCTTTCACAGTTAAAAAATAGAAGTAAAATAAATGAAGCAGGGCCCTTTGTATTTTTTAGAAGTCTGCGGACATCTAAAAAATTGGGTTGCTACCCTATCATAACCATTGCAATTTTCTCTGGTAGGAAGTGGTGGCTCTGAAAAGGAGGTGTTTGTATGTCAAAAATTATAAATACTTAACACCTACTTCAAAATGGATGCTTTAATTCTAAAAAAGGTTGTAATGCATTTTGCATATTTCTCAAAAAAATCTGATTGCCAGCATAAGTAAGATGGACTCCATCTCTGCGAAAAATGTATGCACTACAAAACATAATATTTTCATTGTGAAAAGAGGACAGGCCAAAATCTTTTAGAAAGGCACAGACAGCCTTGCTTTTTCCATTTGTGGACCAAATGAAGAAGAACAAAGCCACATTTGTCTCTGTGCAATCCGTGAAAATATTACTTGAGAATTAGGGAACATGTCCATGACCTTCCCAAGTCCTTCTTTCATAGAAAATTGCAAAGAAATTCCAGACACATGTCCTAAACTGTTCCCTCCACAATGAATTACAATTATGTCTGGATGTTGCTCTGTCTCCAAACTAGCACAAAGAGGTAGCAAGTCCAACCACTTCATTCCACGTACTCCATGCCAGTGTACTTCCACATGTGGAAATCCAAGATCTACAGCTACTCCACAGCTTTCAGCATGCACCTTCAACCAATGTATCCATGAATCTCCCAAAATCCAAACAATCTGTTTTCTGAACCACAAAGCCATAGCTATCTGCTGTTCTCTCAGCAAAAAGAGTATCTGAGAAACTCTCTCCTGGCACAACACACCCACTAAACTTTCCTGACCAATCCCTTTCAGTGCTCATTCTCATGTGCATGACTTCTGAACCCAAAAATCCCCGGATGTAACACCCGATGTCCGCCAACTACCGCCATGTCCGCGGACATATCGTGACATGGGCAGCCCTTCTACCATTTCCACTTCACTTTCTGTGCCATTTCCTCATTGGATGTAGCTAAGAAGTCACATGACCATCCACCAATCATATTCAAGACCTCGACATCTAACTGCATCATCATAGATCAGCACTGCAAATGTACTGTGAATCTCTCTGAGTACAAGTGTCATATCATTGGCAAGCACCATCTACAAGAAATACTGTACAAGTCTCCAAGATTTCTACTTGCAGCTCGATGCATATCCAAATGCATGAACACACACTACAGGTATGCATATTTTCTGTACAATACATGAACACATTTTCAAACTGACTTAATATTTTTGTTTTATTTCTTTATTTATTCAATTACTTTAATTTAAGCATGACATTGAGACACTATTACCTGGAAGAGCTTACTTACAGAAATAGTGGTATTCAGTGGTACATTATGAATTTCACAAACATAGTAAAGATATTTTGTTTGCTAAAGTTAGTCATTACAATACAATTTGTTCATTAAGAACATACCATGTGTATTGAACTTGTGCGACGTATCTTATGTAAATAAGATAGTTTTAATGGTTTTGAGGAAGGCGCTGAGGATTTCAATTAAAAAAATCAATGTCTAAATTAAAAACAGTGCTATATACAAACAAAATTACTAATTTGTTTCTTTCACAATTGCAATGAAGACCATTCTCCTGAAAAGAAGCAACCGAATTTGAAGAACAAAGAATAACTGAGAATTAACCTGGTCATTAAAAAAAAAGTAAGTAGAATATCACAATAATATTTGTATTATTACTGAAACACACTGTAAAGTTAAGTCATGCTATTTCTGTGCCTAAGAATAGAGATTGTGCACCATTCTGTCCAAAAATCCCCATGTCTTAAACAGCGATTTACAGACAGAATGGCCCACAAATTCCTATTTTTGGACACACAAATTACCCAACTCAATCGCTACAAGTTGGATATTATAGAACAAACAACTGTTTTAATTGTATTCATTAGATTTACTATTTGTACTTCTCCACACAACTAGCTTACTTTTTTCTGTCATCTGAACCCCAGTTTAGTAGCATATAAATTCAAGAATACCCATCCCTACTAGTTGTAGTTCCCAATGCACAATCACACACCATTACATACATCTTTATCATCTTACTCAAACACTCATGCACACAGCACACATACATTGCAGAACACCCCAACCCATACCTTCTTTATTTTTCCAACAGACCCTAAAGAATGCCTACCAAAAGTCAAGTCCGTAGAAAGCAGAAGTAGAGCAAATGAAAATAAAAGTGTCCAACATAAGCCTCCATATCTAGCGGAATTTGTAAAAGAAGTTGAAACAAAACAGCTAATACAGTCATTTAGTGAAACAAAAGAAGTTTCAAGTGGAAAAACTTTGCCTCCTCTATAAAATTGTAAAACAAACCAGAAATCAATTAACAAAAAATCAGCTATCACTGCAGCTAAAACTGCTTCTATAAATCTTGAAGTTCAAAGTAAGCATACCAAGAAAAGTATTTTAGCCATAATGTTCCATCACAGAGTCCTTCAAAATCTTATAAAAACAGGAGAGAAACCAGGTTCAACCCTTAAAACCTATCGTAGGAAATTAATCTTAGAAGCGTTGATAGACAGTGCAATTCTTCTCAAAAGAAAGTTATTTATTTTAGTGTTTAACAAAATGAAACCACTAACAAAACTAATAACTAAATTACAAAAAAGACTTCTCAATAAACGAAATGTCAACAGAAAGAACTTCTTAAGTATATGCGGAGGTGAATGGAATCACACTACGAGCACAGAACCATACTTTAATGAAGAAGTGTACAAACAAAAGCAAACACATACAATTGCCATACATAGCAGTGGTCGAGGTTATGAAAAAGTGAATAATAGCATAATGGAACAAGAAGTACTCCTTACAAAAATATGCCCTGAAAACTTAGAATTACCCCTCCATTCAACTGAATCAGAACATCTAGTGTACAAATGGCCATGCACGTCAATGTATAACATTCCCAAACAATTTTTCAAGTCTTTACGCCAATTCCTCAATCAATATGTAAAAAGCAAAAACAAAATCAAAATTAAACTACTGCAAAATATGGATACCTGTCCAGTGCGCAAGTACACAGGACTACAAGGACATTCATTGGCCTGCATTAAAGGAACTACTTGTAAAACAACCTTCCATGATATCAAAAGGATATCAACACATCATTCAACTATAAGAAATCTAGTCTATAAACTGTACTAGGCTAAAAGTCCTGCTTTAGCACTAGCAAATTTAAATAACATTCTTCTACATGGTACAGCAAAAGACCTACTTGAAGAAATTGACTATATCCAGAAAAAATATTTTGGAAGTGACAGCCACTTACAGAATGAAATAGCTTTAAACCAAATTAGCAACAATTCTACACATGGCAACCTTTACTAAACACATACAAAAAATAAATAATAACATTTAAAAGTACATCAGCTGAAGTACCAAAACATGTGTGCGTATATTGCCGCAGAACTTTTTATAAAAGTAACACAAAAACTGTAGACCTATCATATAAAATAGAAGACAATGAAGATTCTAAATGGTTTGAATTAGCTCTCTACCTTGTAGCAGAAAACAAATACGAAATAACTGACCCCTTAATACTTTGCAGTTACTGCACTACAAAACTTGACAACAACCAAACTCCTTCACGTGCTATCACAAATAATTTAGAATTATACCCACTACCAAAACCCCTACAACAACTTAATTTATATGAGAGCATCATAATTCAAACAGTGCACCCATTTCAAGCAATAATACGCCTTCAACCAAAAACAGCAAAATTACCTCCCTCTGAATTGGTAAAAGGCATTCATGGAAAAGTAGTTTATTTACCATTAGATCTAAAAGAAAATGTGCATACTCTAGCAGTGCAACGTCCAATGCAGCAATCTTTAATTATCTTAGTAAATGGAGTACCTACAAAAGACAAAACAATATGGCAACAGCTGGTAGATTTACATAAAGTTAGACAAGCCTTGCAATATCTTAAAGAGAATAATGAATATTACAAAGAAATTAATATTGAAGAAAACTTGAAGGATACAACTGAAATAATTCAAGAAACACAAGAAACCGGTCAATTTGAGCTCCTAGATCCTGCTACAGTATCAAATACTTTAGACCATTATACAATTCATCCTTTGAACTCAAATGACACCATAGAAGATGCACTGGAAACATGCCAAATGCGTCAAACAAAAGGATCACCAATCAGCATATGGGAAAAAAGTATAGAAGCACATGCTTTTCCTCTACTCTTTGCTACTGGCAAAGGAGGAAGGTACGATGATAGACCTATTCAAATATCAGCATCAGAATGCCGCTCATTACGGATGTATTCTGAAGATCCCAGATTTAGACAAAATGTGGAATACATATTCCACCTACTCTTTGAAAGTGAACTAGCAACTTTATTTTACGGAGTTGCACACATATTAAAATCAGGATCACTCTTTCAAAATATGACAGCTACTCAATTATTACAAAAAGTGCAACAAAAGGATGAGGTTTTACAATCAAATATTACAAATCTATTAGCAAATATGCGTGGTACTAAAGAGTACTGGTTTCGACGTCATGGAGATGTACGTTGTATGATCAGAAACCTTGGCCCACCCACTTGGTTTGTTACATTAAGTTGTGCAGAATATGCATGGGAAGATTTACATGATTTCCTATGCATATCAAACAAAAACAAAACAAACATAGATATACTAACACCTGGAGAACTTTGTTCTTTGGATCCTGTTAATGTTTCAAGATATTTTCACCATTGCTTCATTGCTATGCTACATTTTATTTGTAATAAAACTGTTCCTCCCCTTGGAGAAGTGCAACACTTCTTTTGGAGAAAAGAATACCAAGCCAGTGGAGCACCACATATCCACATGCTTTTATGGATTAAAGATGCTCCTAAATTTGGTCAAGACAGTGATGCCACTGTTTTACAGTTTATTGAAAAATATGTCACATGTGAAATTCCATCAGAAGCCACAAATAGTGATCTTCATTTACAAATTTTACAATTTCAAAAACACATATGTGGAAAATATTGTCGTCACAAATACAAAAACAAAGGGAAATACTACACCAAATGCCGATTTGGTTTCCCTAGACCAGTTACAAATACAGGTCAAGTGAACAACCTCATGTCTTCAGTTAGACATAGTGTTAAAGGTAAGTCAGCTAAAAATACATACTACATAAAAAGAAGAAGAAACATATATCAATGATTATAATGCAATCATTGCCCACTTATGGAATGCAAACATAGATGTGAAGTACATTGCAGACAATTCTACTGCAGTTGCACGATATGTCACAGCATACTTAACCAGAGCAGAAATGACAGAGCTCCAAGACCTCTGGAATGACCTGTCATCAGATAAAACAGTGTCTCAGAAATTATACAGCTTGGGCATAAAAATGCTCTCCCATTGAAAATGTGGATCATATGAAGCAGTTGATTGTTTAACTGGTACTGCATTGTATGGTAAATCTGAAAATATAGTATGGCTAAGTCTTGGTCCAGCTAAATCTAGAAAAAGAGTCTAAAATCATACAAAGATATAGAAACAATAGCCAAACATGATCCCAACAGCCAAGACATTTATAAAAACAATTTATTGGACACATACTACCCAAACAGAAGTAATACTTTGGAAACCATGTGTCTATACCAAATAGCCCAAAATTACACATACAAAAATAATATAAAACCTGATGAAAAAATAGGTAAATACAGAGTGACAAACTGTGAAGACAGCTTAGTTAAACTCACTAATCCAAATGTAATTAATCATATCAAATTGTCATTAAAGACTCCTCAACATAAAGAAGTATATTACATGTGCCTGCTATAACTCTTTAAACCAGGGAGAAAAGAAGAAGAAATACTAGATAACTATGACTCATATGAAGATGCTTTCAAAGCAAATGAAAGCACTATAACTGATGTAAACTTTACACAGTACAAAACAATGTTGCACAATGAACAGCAACACGAAGAAGAACTCCAGGCCCAACTAGATAAAGAAACTCCTGACAGTAGTCAACCTTCTGTAACAGGAAGCCAATAACCACTGGGAGAACCACTAATAACAAATGAGGTAGAATTAGCTATGATAGAAGTAGAAAACACCATGTGTCAGTATGAAGATAAAGAAGTCTTAACTATACTACAATCAAAACTAAACAATGAGTAACGTAGCATTTTTCAAGAAGTAACAAAACAAATTGCACATGGTGTACAACATGAAAATGAAGAATGTTCCTCCCATAATTATAAACCTGTACTACTGTACGTCAGTGGTGGAGCTGGTTCTGGCAAAACATTCCTAATCAAAATCATCAGTAAGTTCCTTCAACAATTGACAAATAACAAACTGTTAGCTGTTGTCACTGCCCCCACAGGTTTAGCTGCCTACATCATAGGCAGTGTCACTTAACACCGATTACTACTAGTATTGAAACAAATTTAAATGCTACTAATAGATGAAGTGAGCATGGTCTCCAAACTAATGTTGGCTTTGATCCACCTCAGATTACAAGAAGTACTCAAAACAAACTATGAAGAGCTCTTTGCAGGAAAACACATTATTGTTTTCGGAGATCTTCTTCAATTGACACCAGTAAAAGGTGAGCCTATTTTTAAAACATTAGGACACAAACTATGCCGTAAAACTGTTGGCAGCATTGGAAATGTCAACCTTTTGCAACATTTCCAATACAGAGAATTAACAGAAAACATACGGCAATCTGCAGATCTCACTTATGCCAACATCTTAAAAAGTATCAGAGTTGGTATACTTTCTAAAGAAGCAGAAACATTATTTAAAACCCGGCACATTAATGCACTTTATGGCGATAATGCATCTGCTACAGATGTTATGGAACAATTAGCCCACAAAAATGTCAATAGTATGGCCTTAATGCCAACTCTTGCAAGCTGTTTCAAATTCAATGAAATAATGTTAAGTAAAGAAATGCAACCAATAATGGAAATTAGTGCCACAGACAAACTAGATGTACATGGTATGACACTACCTATGTGTGACCAAACCGCGACAAGACTAAATAGTTTAGAAAAATCAATCTCAAACACAGCAGGCTTAGAAAAGATATAAAAATGATCCATAAATTGCAGAGTAATGCTTAAACGTAACCTTGACGTGGACCAAGGACTAGTTAATGGAGCACTGGGTACAGTTGTTGGCTTTCAAACATACCCACGTGGCAACAAAATTCAGTTTGTCAATATACTCTTTGACAAAATTTCAAAAGTAAAAAGGATAGGATGCTCAACAACTCGATTCCTTCTCTTCAAAGACATGTATGTACGCAGAGAACAATTTTCTCTAACTCTTGCATACGCAGTCACAATTCATAAATCACAAGGTCTTACCCTAGACAAAGCAATGATAGATATTGGTAACACAGTCTTTAAAGAAGGCATGATCTATGTAGCACTATCACGCTTACGTACACTTGACGGTCTATTGCTAATCTACTTTGATGCAAGTAAAGTAAACGCTGATATTCCTTGCATTTTAGAATACAATAGACTTCGCTCACTATACACCCCCCATCTAAACACATATTCTGTTCCACAAAAAGTAAAACGTTATAAAAGAAAAATAAATCAAACAGAAATGCAACCGGATGTCACTGCAAATCCTCCAAAGAGAGTAAAAGAAAGTAATACTTCATAAAGTACCACAAGCAAAAAAGAATCAATTAAGGAAAGTAAACCAGGTACTTCTTCAAAGAAGGAAGCCAAACTCCAAAAAAAGCAGTCAGATACAGAACTAACTGGTCCATTTAAACTCTCAAATATAGTTGGTGTAAGTTGCTACGCAAATGTAGCAATGAATATTCTATTTCAATTACCACCAATTGTTGACAACATTTACTTACACAGTAACGACCCATTGTGTATGAAAATGTTAGAACTTCACAGAAATGCAGCAAACAATCCTGACAACACGTATAGTGTTTATGGAATAAGACAACAATTGGACTACTGTGCTGGAATGGTGAAATTCACTATAAACGCACAGGAAGATCCACAAGAATTTCTAATGTACTTACTACAAGTACTGGAAAACAAAAACATACCTATAAATGAAATCTTCCAGATTTCATACATGTGGAAACATACATTCACTCTCTGCAACAATGTGACAGAAGAACAAATCCCCAATGAACGCTTCGTATATATATATATATCAATACCTAATTGTGAATCCATTCCATTTCAGCAACTTGTACAAAATGCAAACCATGGTAGATTATGTTCTACCTGCAATTCAGATAATCGCTCCATGTTAGTAATACAAACACATAGTAAATACGTAATACTAATGCTTCTATGTTACAATGAAGATGGTACCAAAAACGACTGCAAGCTGACTGGATTCACACATGGTCAAATATCACTTGGTAAGAAACCCTTCACAACAATAGGTATAATCTACCACGCAGGAGCCACAACCAATTCAGGGCGCTACACAGCATATATAAAAAAGAAATGTGGATGGTTTCAATGTAATGATAGTACCATTACTCTAAAGCAGAGATTACCAGCAAATCTTACAAACGCTTATTTAATGTTCTTAAAACCAAAATTTGATACTGTACTTAAACCCTAAGTAAACTTGTAGGCAAAAAATATAAACTGTTAGAATATTCCAAAAGCTATCTAACTGCCCAAAGAGTCTACAACAACTAATCAGATAAATGAATACCAGCAAATTAGAGCAAAAAATAGACAGTTATAATACGCCAATTGGTATCTAACTGTCCCAAAATTTAACAATATCCAAACAGATAAATGAATACCACTAAAATATATAGAAAAAATAGACAGTTAGAATATGCCAATTGGTATCTAACTGCTCCAAAACTTTATAATATCCAAACAAATAAATAATATGTTACTGCTCCAAAAGAATGCAACAACCCAATGTATAAAGCATTAGCCAGAAGCAACAAGTGAACACTGAAAACAAACAAACAAATAAACTGTAGCATAACAGAAAAAGGTTTTTTTTTTAATCCAACATGGATTTTTTTTTCTCCCACAGACCCAATGATCTTAGCAACGAACACTGAAACTGAGCAAATTGCACAGTACTCTGGTTTGTAATCTACTAAATATGAGGGTCCAAAAAAAAATAAAAATGTTGATTATTCAATGTAAAAAGTCATTACAAAATACTTATACTAACATGCTATTTTCTTTTATCACCGAAATTAACAAGAAATACATGCACTCCAGTTACTAAACCAAACAGTAAGTATATTATACACTCTATGCCATGGCCACAACCATCGCAGCATATCACACCCATAATATCGTATAACTTTGTTCCTTATAAATTTGTTTTTGACCCAAAGTTATAAGCAACTATAAGTGTGATATGCTGCGGTGGTTGTGGCCAGGGCATAGAGTGTTGGGTGCATGACCAAACGGTCATGCACCCAACACTCTATGCCCTGGCCACAACCACCGCAGCATATCACACCCATAGAGTCAAACATTTCAACTATGGCCTATGGAAACTTTTAATGTCCGCGGACATTACCAGTGTTCTTAGAACACTTTCAACTTGCCAGCGAACAATACGGACAGCATCTTCAGGACACCCCCACAAACATTTCAGGACACCGCAAGAGTTCTTAGAACACTTTCAGCTTGACAACGAACAATACGGACAGCGTCCTCAGAACACCCCCATTTGGTTTATTTGCAAACATTTCAGGACACCGCGAGTGTTCTAAGAACACATTGAACAGGCCATCGAACAATAAGGACAGCATCTTCAGGACACCCCCTACGAACATTTCAGGACACCACGACTGTTCTTAGAACACATTCAACTTACCATCGAACAATACGGACAGCGTCCTCAGAACACCCCCATTTTGTTTATTTGCGAACATTTCAGGACACCACGAGTGTTCTTAGAGCACATTCAACTTGACAAAGAACAATACAGACAGCGTGTGTGTTCTTAGAACACTTTCAACTTGCTAGGGAACAATACGGACAGCGTCTTCAGGACACCCCCTACGAACATTTCAAGACAACGCAAGAGTTCTTAGAACACTTTCAACTTGACAACGAACAATACGGACAGTGTCCTCAGAACACCCCCATTTTGTTTGTTTGCGAACATTTCAGGACACCGCAAGTGTTCTGAGAACACATTCAACTTGCCAGCGAACAATACGAACAGTGTCTTCAGGACACCCCCTACGAACATTTCAAGACAATGCGAGAGTTCTTAGAACACTTTCAACTTGACAACGAACAATACGGACAGCGTCCTCAGAACACCCCCATTTTGTTTGTTTGCGAACATTTCAGGACACCGCAAGTGTCCTGAGAACAAATTCAACTTGCCAGCGAACAATATGAACAGCGTCTTCAGGACACCCCCTACGAACATTTCAGGACACCGCGAGAGTTCTTAGAACATTTTCAACTTGACAACGAACAATACGGACAGCGTCTTCAGGACACCCCCTACGAACATTTTAGGACACCACAGGTGTTCTTAGAACACTTTCAACTTGACAACGAACAATATGGACAGCGTCCTCAGAACACCCCCATTTTGTTTATTTGCGAACATTTCAGGACACCGCGAGTGTTCTTAGAACACATTCAGCTTGCCACAGAACAATACGAACAGCATCCTCAGAACACCCCCATTTTTTTTATTTGCGAACATTTCACGACACCGGGAGTATTCTTAGAACAGTTTCAGCTTGCTTGCGAACAAAACGGACACATATTGAGTCCTCAGAACACCCCACATTCATTTTATTTACAACATTTCAGAACACCCGTGATGTCCGCAGACAAATTACACACGAAAAGAACGTCTACCACATAAAAAAGCACAACATTTAACCTATCTCATACCCTCCCATACTCCCCAAACACTCCTACACACCAACACACTCTACTAAATACACATTTTAATCAAACTATCACCGCGCTGTCTGTGGACGTCCGCGAATCCAAGATGGCGGGCACTATCGAAAATCTGACACACTTCACGCTTCACACCGACCAATCAGCGAACACGGTGCATGTCCGCAGACATGACGTAAGCCGCTCGGCCAATCAGGACACTGTCCGCGGAGCGAACAGGGAAGTGTGTCCGCGGACCGAACACAGATATCACTAATTTTTTTTTACCTACTTTTTGGTAATTTAAAAAAAAAATACTGGACAGATTTTCACCAAATTTGCAAAAGCATGCTTTCGGGACCAAACCGCTGCTCCTGGTCCGAATTTGCTGAAAATCCGTCCAGCGGTTTGGGCTGTAGGCGGGAGCAAAATTGTTTTACCACTCAGTCTATGGGGAAAAAAAAGTTTTGGGACCCCCCTATAACTTTGCCCCCCTGGACGAATCCTCACCAAACTTTGCAAAAGAATTCAGAGTGGGCCATATACTTTTTTTGCAAAGTTTGGTGAGGATTCGTCCAGGGGGAGTGAAGTTATAAGCCGCCCAAAAAGTGCTCTTCCTATGGAAACTGCAACTTAACCTTAACTACATGGGCACTACTGTGGCCATGTAATAAGGGGATAATGACTCGAGAATAATTAAATAAATAACTGTTACCGGGGAGGACACCCTAGAAGTGAAAGGTTACCAAGGAAGACACCCGAGAAGTGAGAGGATTCGACTTATTCCTACGCTTTAATATAGCGGCTAGAAGAAACGTGTACCCAGAGTTCCAGCTAAAGGGGGAACGATTAAACTACCACAAAGGTTAAAGACGTCGTTAAAGGGTACGTTTAGATTCCATGAAGGCATAATGATTAGAGGCAGAGATAACTGTGTCCAGCTGGTGTTCGTCTAGTCTGTTAAGCGTCTGTTTTACATGTTTATGTCATATGTATTGAACATTTTCCTTGAGAAAACTGATTTAAAATGTACGCAATTCAACAGCTGAGATAAAATCGGATACAACATGATGTTTTTTGAGTAAATTAGAAGGTATACCATTTTGTGAAAAATGTGGATTGGAGCTTGCAGTGCCTGGTGCTCGCTCATATTGTTGGAACTGTATAAGGCACACAAAAGCATTGACCAGTGTTATATAAAAGGCAGGCAATAGATTAAAGCTAGAGGACATAACTCCATTGACACACTTGACAAACAGTTGCTGAAACACGCACCCAGACTGAAATAATATAGTACAGAGTGGGTTAAAGGGACTGCCCACAAGATGTTTATGCCATGGCCACAAGGTGGGTACTTATATAAAGCTTTTTGCAACATATGACGATATATTTGCATGCAACATACACAGGCAAAAAGCTAGAAAATCATCTTGCTGTTCTGTACCTTTGGGAAATGTATGAACAAGGAAAGGAGGAGGAGCCGCCAACAGATTGGATACTTAATGTATGCACAGAGCGGGGTGAGACGCCTACCATGCCACCTGCCCCACCCGAAACGAAAGTTGAAGAAAGTAAGGATGAGGGATTATACCTGTTGAGGGAACTTAAAGCAGCCACGGGATACAGCAATCCCGCATATGAGTCACCTACACGTAGTAGTGATGCAAAACAAGTTAAAAAAAGGTAAGGATAGGAATATTACCTCGACGATCCCACGGGACAAGGGGAGATGTGATGACAAAAGAAGAGATCAGGCACAGACAAGTGCATCTCTCGACAAGTAGAGAGAAGGGAAAAGATGGAAGGGAAACAAAGATAGAACTGATGAGATAGCATTCGTAAAAGACGAATGGATGGGAGGACACATTTTATTAAAACTTGATGGCAAAGGCATTGATGACGCGAAACAGAAAGAAAGGATAGAGAATGTACGGGGATAGGGAAAGGAATGAAGAGAGGAAAGAATAAGAAGGAAAGAGAGAGAAAGGAGGGAACAGCTATATCGCGAAGAGCAAGAAAGACAGCTCGATCGCAACCCGAGAGCAGCCAACGATCAAGACAGACAGAAACAGCAGAGGTTAGAGGAAGAGCAACGAATACGAGAGAACAGAATAAAGAGACAAAGAGATGAGGAAATTCGAAGGGCTGATGAACGTAGGAATGAAAAGAAAAAGGAAGAGGAAAGAGTAAGAGAAGAGGCGAGGAAGCGCAAAGAATTTGATGATGACATAGAATGTAAGCGGAGACAAATAGCACGTGATCTTGAATATCTGGGAAGAGAGGTTAAAAAAATCTGATCCAGTGGTAGATTGGGCAGATATAGAAGAATTCTTTACTGCATACGATTCAGTACTAGGCATGTTTAGAGCAAATATGGAAGATGGCTTCGATGCCAGAAGCATCAGAGAAACGATAGATAGAATATATGATGAAAAGGGGCTGGAACAAACATCCCAAGGGGAGGGGAAAGACGAGCGCCTGGAGAGCACCCAGCTCTACGACACTGAGGATGTCAACCGAAGTAGTGGGAATAGGGAACTATCCCTGGATAGATTAGAAATCAGTAGAAACAATGAAGATACAAGAAGCTGTGTGAATTGGGGACAGACAATGTCCGACTCCGAAAGGGAGGAGCGCGAGGGAAATGAAGAAGGGAGGTGAAGTGAAAGACGACTCCCAAGGGAAAAGGAAATAAGGTGGTCAGACACTAGTGAGTCTGACTCAATAGCATCAGAATCAGCCACACAGTTAGACCGGCATGGAGAAGTATCTCACGGTCAGAGGGGGGTGTCTTCACCGCCCTACGTAGACAAACTTAGATCCCTACCAGGCAGGCAACGATGCAGGAATATTACCCTTGCCTTAGATAGAAGAACCATGAACCATGGAAGAAAGAGAGAGCTATGCATCCCAGTTTCTGTTACTAGAGAAAGGGGGAGTAAGACCGCAATATATTCCATGTCCACACATGGATCGAGAAAATCTGAAAAATAAACTTCCAATGCTGATGTCGGGAGCCGGCATGTGGATACATGAGCTAGAAAAAATGACAGGAGGAAACACGCTAGCTATAGGGGACATCAAAGGTCTCCTGATCGCCATACCTGGTGAGAGAGCAGACGATTTGTGGGCGCAAGCAGGCTACCCTGGTGTAACCACAATTAATACCTCGCATGACGGAGCCTCAGTATGGAAAACGCTATGCATGCTATACCCAGATACTTCCGATATGGGAGGTATAATGACTCGAAAAATGAAGTATTCTGAGGATCTGTTAATTCATATATACAAAATTTCCAAGGTGCTTAGGTGCCCGAGAGTCATGAATCTTGGACAAAATCTATACCTGTGTTTTACCATATATTGCCAAGGGCTGCCAGAGCCGGTGCAGAAACAACTCAAGTAATTGGTGGGAATTGAGGCCAAGCCTTGGGCTGAAATACAGTTGACCATTGCACACTATTGTAGATTGCTGCAAGAAAAAATTGCAAAAAGGAGGCTACACGTAAGGGTGAGGAAGCGAAATTGGTGCAAAAGAAACTGTCGAAATATACTCTTGAGGGAGCCATGATAACTAGTGCAGCAGGTGACTAATCCACAGCAGAATAATCAGGGCAATACAGGGTTTTACCCCAGGGGAAGAGGAGTTAGGCGAAGAGGATGGCAGAGTAATCAGGGAAGTTTCCAGAGTAATCAAGGAGGTTTTCAATATATGCAAAATGGTAACCAAGATATGTCAAACGAACAAATGATCCGACCACCGCCAATATGTTGGTTGTGTGGAATGACAGGGCACTTGGCACGCACATGCAGAAACCAAGGCATGATTCAAAATGGCCAAGGGACAGGAGCAGGCATGGCAGATCCACCTGCATTGTTACAACAGGGTATTGCGCAGAATCACACAGTGCAACAAGAAGCACCAGGAGCGCAAGAAGGCGAGCAACCTGAGAGCATGGGAAATGTTCACGAGGACAATCCCAACAGGCGCCGTTGCAGTTATCAGAGACGATGAGCACAGGGCAGACCCCAAACTGGGGAATGGGAAATAACCCTGGGAATGGAGGAAATCCACCTGTACATAGTGGACCAAATTTGTATATGGACTAGGACATCTCACTGGGAACCCTGATGTGTTGTATCCTATCAATGACACCAGACCCTCATAGCGAACCCAGGGTGAATGTCATTATAGGGGATAAAAAATATAAAATATTCCTTCTTAGCAACACGCTCGTGCATACGTGACGGCAAGTTTTCCTTGTCTGGCGAGGCCATAAATACTCAGAGTTTTACGGGCGCTACCAGTCGTGTTCCCTTCACTAATGCACTTCAAGTCTCCATAGGAGAATGCAAGATGAACGTGCCTTTACTATATTCACGTCAGACCCCAGTGAACATTTTGGGTCGAGATTTAATGACAAAGTTGAACATGACAATCTCATTCACGGAGGAGGGCATAGTATGTTCCACTCCAGGAATGCACTACTGAAATGTATGCAAAATGATTAGGGCATACTCAGGACACATAGCCATGAGGGCCATACCATTAGAGCCCGAAATTTTCGCATAGGTATGCGTGTGCTTATGGCAGGATTGCCAGGCCTTGCAGACAAAATCATGAGAACCCCTGATGAGTTCTTATTCAGACCCAGAATACCGATGCAGGAGGAGAAGGGACAAGTATTTCCCTTGATGATACACACAGCTGCAATACGACGTGGCCTTGGTTGACAGTTACGATGACGAGGGAAGACAATGATGCGCGATAATTGCCATTGACGAAGGATATTGAGTGACTGATGTCACCGATGACGATCTGTTTGAAGAACAACCAGATGTGGGAGAGACAATGGTGGAAGTGGGTCTGACCTTTTGGGTTAAAATGATTAAAAGAAAAGTACCTCAAAGAATGTTGTTGGCACTAAATCTTCCTAAATATTTTGATGACGACATGGTCAAGGTACCTTTCTCAGTATGGACTACAGGCCCCTATGACGTAGGCCTCTTGAAGAGGGTTGGAGAAGTAAGAATTAAATTGAAACCAGGAGCCATTTTACCAAAGGCACGACAATATCCCAAGTCCAGAGAGGCAGATGAGGGAATTTTTAAGACAATTTCTGCCATGATAGAGCAAGGCATCTTAGTGATGTCAGAGTCACCATGTAATACATCAGTGTACCCTGTGAAAAAACTAAAGGGTGGGTCTTGGAGGCTAGTGCAAGACCTGAGGCCAATAAACGATATTGTTGAGGCTGAGTTCCCTCTAGTCCCTAACCTGTCTACAATCCTATATAATATACCCGTTGAGGCAAAATATTTCACAGTGATTGACTTGAAATTCTCAATCCTGTTGCACCGTGACTCACAAGATCTGATGTCATTCACGTTCAGACAGATGCGTTTGAAAAGCACAAGACTGTCACAGGGGTACTGTGAGTCTCCTTCTATTTTCAACAAAGTCTTGCAGATGAACTTCAGCAATATTACATTAGAAAGTGTCATCCTGCAGAAAGTGGATGACATCATAATTTGCAGCACAACAGAAGAGCAATGCAGGCACGATTCTATTCAGCTATTGACCATGCTGGCTGAGAAAGGATGTAAAGTTGACAAGGAAAAGTTACAATATTGTCAACAAGAAGTGCTGTACATAGGCCAGCTGATCTCACATGAGGGAAAGAAGGTGACCCCAGTAAGGGCTGAAGCCATATTGATCACGGCTAAGCCACACACGATAAAGCAGATGCAGAGCTATTTAGGTCTATGCAACTTTGTTAGGGCATGGGTCTTCGACTACAGCTCTTTCACTAAGCCTTTACCTCAGGCCCTAAAGAAGGCCCAAGTGACGAAAGAAAAGATTGAATGGTCTGAAACCATGGAAAAAGGGTTTGCTGAACTCAAAAGAGCTATTTGTACAGCTCCAGTCCTCGGGAATTTTACCTGTTTTACAGTGCCATGACAGCAGTACTCACACAAACAGCCACATTGGGGTACAAGCCCTGGCATACTATAGTGGGAATTTGGACCCAGTAATGAGAGGTTGTTTCCCATGCGAACAAAGTTTAGCTGCTGCAGCGTTCGCCAAACAGAAGGCTACAACCATTGTAATGGAATGCTCCATGACGTTGTACGTCAAGCACTCATTATTTGCCATTGTAGAGAAACCAAAGGGCACACTGACATCTCAGAGAGCTTCTTCGTATGAAGTAATCATATCAAATCCATCGATTAAAATAGTCCGATGTAAGATAGTGAACCCCGCCATGTTTATAGCAGAGCCAGTCACTGAAGGAGAGCCAGTATATGACTGTGGAAACTATGAAGAATTCTATGATGATTTCCCCAGGGCGAAATAAAATGCCTTGGCAGAAGGAGAGATTGTCTTTATTGACTGGTCTTCAAGGATCGAACAAAGTGATGGGCAAAGATACACAGGCTTTGCTGTGATGAAGCACACAGCAAATGGAGAATTTTGAGTGCTTCTTAGTGCACGAATACCATCTCATTATTCAGCACAGGCTTCAGAATTATTGGCATTGATACTCGCCATCGAGAATCATGCAGACCAGGAAGTAACGGTGTACATTGACTCTGCCTATGGGACATCGACAGTGCATGTAGGCCTAGCGTGCTGGAAAAGGAGGGGCTACCTCCGAGCAGAGGGCACACTAGTGCAGCAGGCAGCCTTATTGCATAGGCTGTTTAAGGCACTACAGCTCCCAGTGGGCATAGCTGTCATGAAATGCGCCACCCACACGAAAGGGACAGATTTGATCTCACGTGGAAATTAAGCAGCAGACACAGAAGCCAAGCGTATGGCGTCCCAAAGTGAAACAATCATGGCAGTGGAAGTTATCCATGCCAACGAGAGAATGATGGTTACACGAACCATACCTGAGAGCTACAATAATCTGGGACAAACACAGCTAATGGAAATACAAGGGGAGGCACCACAGGAAGAGAAGAACCTGTGGAAACGTCAAGGGTGTTCTTTAAACCCCTCTGACAGCTTGTGGCGACAAGACAGCACTGGTAAACCAGTAATGCCTATAGCCCTGTTGAAAATAGCGCTGGAGCAGTTACATCCCCCGGAGCATATGACAAAAGAGAATCTAGCATCAACGCTCGCGGAAGTCTGGTTCATACCGAATTTAGCTGAGCACGTTGCATTCTTTATGGTAAACTGTATAATCTGCCAGCAATTCACGGCTGGGCACGCATTAAAAGTAATGAGTGGAGTCATCCCCAGGCCAAATGGGCCTTTTCAGCACTTGCATGTTGATTAGGTCGACATGATTTAAGTATTTAACGGGTACAGAGACTTAATTGTTGTGGTGTGTCCATTCTCTAGATGGATTGAGGCAGGTCCATGTACACACCCACACTCTACCTGTGCGGCCACATTTTTAGTGAGGGAAGTGTTCCCCAGGTGGGGGGTATGCGAAATCATGAGATCAGATAATGGCCCTCACAGATTAGCTTGCTGCTTGGTATAAAGCACAAGTTCTCGTCGGCTTATCATCTGTAAGGTAATGGGGTCTGTGAGAAGCTCAACGGCTTGTTAAAGGAAAGGATAGCCAAGTTGAGGCTTACTCTAATGAAGGGATGGTTGCACTGCCTTCCACTGGCACTGTATGCACTTCGGAACCAACCTGGTTCCGACCATCATCTTACACCACATGAGATAGCCACAGGAAGAAGGATGAGAACTCCTTTGACACCCCAAGATAGAGCCAGATGTGATGCTCAGTCAACAGGAGGAATTTTAGGGTCTGAAATGCAAAACTATCTGAACTGCATGACATCTTGCCTTACTGTAATTTCAGACTAGCTGCAGCAACGACGAAAGGGGTGTAGGGCAGCACAGAATACATAAGGAGATGCTACAACAGACCCAGCTCAAGGATTTTGTCTACCACCCATCTTCCCTGGAGACGCCGTCCTTGTGAAAATCATACAAGGAAAAAGATTCAACAGTCCTTTTATAGTGGAGGACTGCACTTCATCTGTAGTGAAGCTACAAGGCAGGAGAGCTTGGATTTTTTCTCTGTGATATCAAACCCTACATCAGAGAAGGCCCCCTGCCTGCACCCCAATGAGAGGAATCGACGAGCGATGGGGAAAAACCACAGCACGTGCAGACGAGATCCATGGCGAGGAAGGCGGACGCATGACACAGTGAGAAAGAATCAAATGTTCCCAACACAGGCAGAAATAGATGAGCTTATCAACACATTGTTCTTTAGTATAATCAAAGACTGTCCAACTCTTATCGGGAGAACTACAGATACACTCACGTTTCTTCGAGACCCAGCAAACACTGAACATTTAAGCCATCTTTTGAATAAGATCATAATTCTAGTCGCACTCCACGCGACCGGACAGTGCAGACATTGTTCACATTTAGGAGAAAACATATGATCCTAAACCTCAGCAAAGACAGGACCACCACCATCACCAGAAGACAGCAGGTTGGCACACAACGTCCTTTTCCGTCTAGTCACTGACTTTTCAGAGCTAGTGGGGATACCAATCAATGTTGACGTCCTCCCATTCATCAGAGATCCAGCTAATGTGCACAGATGGAAATGCTCCTGCATGGAATCGTGCTTCAAGTGGAACTTTCTAACCATCAGAGGAGCTATCTGAGGAGATTCTAAAAAGCCTTCCACCGAGGGACAGATCAAAGAAGCAGAGTCAAGAACTTCACTTGGTATACTGTTGTTATGTTTTGCCTATTTCTTCATACTGAGCAGTGTCCAATATGTCCTCAGGACTGAGGCAAATCTGAGGAGTGGATTGGGAGCTTACCTACTTTGAACATGCACAGTAAAGGGACTCACTGAAGTTTTCTTTAATTTGATTTTTCCCATAGTCTAGCAAAAGAACTGTATCCTGAAATAAGAGACAATTTGTCACTCACAAAAGGAGGGACACTTGTGGAGCACCTAACACTCTTAAACACAGAACTCGAAAGACGATATTGGGTAAAGGAATAATAACATTGACATTTGGGGAATGATCAAGATGGGGGTCCAGAGCAGCAACCTGGTTCTACCACAAGAGGAGAGGCACCCGCGCTTCTCTGGATGAAAATGCTGCCGCCTGACCTACAGGGGCATAAAGTACCTATGCATCACATTCATCATTGTTTTATTGTCATTAATGATCAGAACTGCATTCTTTATTGGTGCACTAAACGTTCCAATTTCAGTGCACCCACCTAATGATGCATGCATAAAACTCACAAAAGCACCCAGGCCTTATATAGTCATTCCAGTCCCTAGAAGATCTGATGGTGGAGTGAATGAACTTGAAATTAATGTGATTAATAATTACACACACACACACACACACACACACACACACACTTGTGGTAACAAATGAAAAGGAAAGCCTGAGACAGGGTCGGAACGGAATGAGTGAAGTAAAATCACTGACAACTACATGCACGCAAACACTGAATGCACACGAAACAGGCCTAGTATCAATGACTGCAGAACCACAAATCAAAACAGTAGAAAAGAAGAGACTGTCTACATTAAGAAACTTCACAGAAGATTTTGTGAGGAAACAAGAAGAAATAAGAGGAAAACCAACAGAAGCAGTCATATCAGAGACTCTCAAGAAAATAAGGGCCAACTCAGAAAAACTCTCTGCAAGGACGACACTGATAGTAGACTCATCATTTCCGTACATAGCCAGAGCGAGGAAACTGCATGAGGAACTGAAAAACAAAACCGCAAACACTGTATTGCCAATCATATATGTTCCCACACAAGGGACAAGTACCAGTTCCACAGTGCAGCCATATACCGGACCAGCGTCAGGCTGATTGGCATGGGCATTTGTAACCAGCAGGAAAAGGATGTATGAAGAGAAGGAAAGAGCTTCCAGACTCTTGTCCACTCAAATGGCGCAGATGAGGAAGCCTGCACCATGGACCGGGATACCTGAAAATCTCACAGCAAGAAAAAGCCATACAGATGCATTCAGAGATGTAGTAATAGCAAACTACATGAAAACACTAAGAATCAAAGAAAGCATGCATGGAGATGACAATAAACTGAACGATTACCTGGATAGCAGAGCACACATAGGAAACAACATTTGGTACCAGCACATGAAGCATGTTGGAAGATGAAATTCTGAAGGGGAATGCTTTGTTTGCGCACTCCTACCATACAGCATGGGGAATCCAAAATCTTCGTGGCTGTAGAAATTGATGTCCCAACAGCATACTGTCTCTCACACAGAGCAATGTGCAAGACCAGAGGCCAGTGATGCCTCATTGATATGGGAAAATTAAACAGCCTATCCCGATGAAGATGATTATGTCCAAGACATCAAGACACAGAATAGAGCTCATACTAGGAATCATGTGATCAGGTACGAGAAGCCTGGAGTTAAAGGAGCGGGAATAAGATGGGAAGTGAACCCGAGGTTAAATGTCCAAGGAAAAACTCCAGAAGAAGCTCAGAGATGGAAGAATCGAGGCCAAATGCAAATTTGTGGAACAGTGCTTTCACCAGGCGGATGGGAGAAAGGAGTAGTGATTTGCCAAGCATGGATGGTCGTCGGTCACTACGAGCCCACCATCAACATAGTGCGAAACGGATGCAAGCCGTTATGGCCAAAACTTGCAAAGCTGCTGACATGGGTCAAAGACAGAGGAGGACCCTTGCAGATCGTGCCACTGAAAAGCCTGAAATTCTGCTTCAGGAATAATGGCACAAGAAAGATGGGAGAAAAGTCTTTGATGCCCCAGGAATGATACATGGAACTGCAGTGGGCATGCAGATCCAAAGCATACATCAGACTGTAAATAACTGGGGAGGCATATGCACAATAGTGAACGTCCATGTTCCAGCACTGGTGATCCCGATAAGTGACCTGAATATTGACAGTTTCCCGAAAGCAGATGCTCACCTGAGAAAAAAGAGATCTGTGGAACTTATAACTCGAATGAAGAGAGAACATTACTTCTCTGCTAAATCAGAAGAAGCCTTTCATGCAATCCCATATTAACATAGGCTGTTCAGCCTCACCTCATCAGTGTTCACAATGCTCTTCGTGCCAAGAATCCAAGTTAGAGTAAATACTAAATGGTTGCAGATAACCAGATGGGAGTTACTGCAGACCATCAACATGACCATAAAAGGATTCAATGTGATTAAGGAAGAGTTAAGGGCCATCCAATTGATGACTCTCCAGAACAGATATGTCCTTGACATGATCACAGCCATGGATGGAGGAGTTTGTGCAAAAATCGGAGAATCTTCTTGCACATTTATTCCATCTCACAACGAGGAAAATGGAACTTTAACAGAAGCCATAGATATGTTGACGAAGCTACAGAACCAGATGATCGACGAGACTGACGAAGTTGATGATGATAGCTGGTTTGGATCACTTTTCCCGTGGGTCTCACAATGGATGGCAGACATATTCAAGTTCCTAGGAGCCCTGCTAGTGATGATGTTAGGATCTTGTGTTATCAAGATAATAATCTCTTAGTGCCAGAAGACTGCGAAGAAAGCCATAGGGATGAAGATCATGATTGATGTCAAGCCAAGATGGAAGCCCAAAGACCTGACTGATGAAGAAATAAGAGACTTTGTGAAGGCCAGCAGGCATGCACCTGAGGGAACTAAGTTTTTTTTATCCTAGGAAACACAGAAATTATTAAAAATGGATTTAATGTAGCCCCAATGGACAATGTCAACTAATGACATGGAATAAAGACGAACATGTAAGGACAGCAGGAAGCCTGAAAGGAGTAATAAAGGTATGGACTCCAAAAAGACACTTCTTCAAACCATCATGTACAGACCCAGAAGATGAAGAAGGAATGAACCTAGACGATGAAGTGAAGATGAATACAGAGGAACCAAGTAAGATGAATCCAAAGGAGGAAGTGAAAGTGGTTGATGAATCGCCCAAAAAGGGGGGGAGTGTAGAGGAGGTCCCAAATAAAGCCTGCACTCCAGTCACCCATTTTGAAGTACCAGGAACGTTCACACCAAAATATGTGACGTATGATGAGCAAATAAACCAGCAGAGAGACACAGTAGGGCTCTGCCCAGTACCTATCAGAAGAGCAATACCTATTGAAGTACCAATACCCAGAAAACCATGGCCAGTAAGGTATCCATTGAAAAAACCCTACCAGCAAATGAGACAAAATGAAGATTGCCTAAGTACCGTCCTGGAAGAAACCAAAAAGACCTTAATGGAAGACGAATGGTGACATCACAAGGACTCGGATGGACTCGCAAATAGAAGATATGAAGACCCAAGGATGACACAAAGAGACAAAATGCCATGAATAAGGATATTCTGAACCTAGAAGAAGAGAACGATGTTGAAATACAAAGAAGCTTAAGCTGTAAGTAGGATGAAGATATTCAACCAACTAACGCCTGTACATATGCTTGGAACCGCAAGAAAGCTAAGAAAACAGTACGGCTTGCTATGCGAAGTAGAAGAATAGAGCGGCAGGCGCCATTATACATAATCTACCTCAAAATGAAGCACAGTATTATAAGTGCTATTCCACTTTGCACTAAAAGCAGAATCATCTCAGGTTACTAGAGGCCAACAAGACAAGATTCATATTCTAACTAAACGAGAAGAGACGGCTGAATCGAAACTCAGCAGATGCAACTCGTGCCAGGAGAGCCAAGGTCATACCAATAGAAGGAATGAACAGTAGCTACATATAATTAAAAGTAAGAACAGAATATCCTGTCTTTGAAAGGTCGAGATAAGGAGGCGTAGGCAGGTGGCAAGCTAAATAAGAATTAAATGCACAAATTGAGAGAAACTCAGCAAAATCGCGGTGTGGGTATCACGTGACCAGCCGTGCGAGAAGGAGCACAGGTTCACACCTACGCTTGGCATCCGCCCAGACAGAGATATCAGAACTTTTCCATAGAGAAGATGCAGTTTCGAGGCCAACCACAGTAAAACAATTGACACATAGTTGCTGAAGCGATGATTGAATGTAACCTTAATTGGAGGAAGGCCGGGTAGCTGAGGGGCACCCTGCACCTGGCTGACCATTCTGCATGCTGCTAAGCAAAGTGAAAATTTATGCATGGGGTTGACGCCAACCCAATCACAATGGACCAAATAATCTAGGGTCCTATAGTTAGTAGAACCAATGGGACGTCATACTTTTAGTGACGTCTACAGTAGTCATGTTTGAAGGGAGGGCTTAGGCGCCCACCTGACAGTGTTTACCCAATCCCCTCAGCCGTTACCATATACAGATCTAGTACCTATGTTAAAGTTACTTTTTCTTAACCAATAGAATTGCATGTTAAACTCTTGAGTGTTACACGTCGATTATGACGTGTTTTGTGTATAAAAGTTATGTTTTGTGTGAAGTTCGTTGGAGTTGAAGCGAGTTTGACTATCGCATCACTGCTGATTTCCATGACTCCCCGTTTTTTGTACTTGTCATTAAACAGACTCCCTTTGCCAAACCATTGAGTTGTCCTTTTTGATTAGTGTTGGAGTAATACATCTGCACCCCCATCCATCTCAGAGGTGCAGCTATCTCGTCTTAAAGTACTTCGGAGCAAACCCCGGCTCTATGGGTCGGCCGGGGGTCACCGGAATACACTCATATATGGGTGCATTGCACTTTTAGGCCTGATTTATACTCTTTTTTTAACTTTTTTTATTGTTGCGTTTTTAGTTTACAAAAAACCTTACACAACATATCAAGCAATAGCATTAAAAAAAAATCAATAATACATCACACATATCCAAAAGTTCATCTGAAGATTTAAAAACCACATCGAGCAGAGTACAGAATGTTAAAATACAAATTCCCACACAAAAAAGTTTTACATAGTCGAATTCATTTGTTCCAAGCCTTTAGTTATGGCCTGCAAAAGTGCATTCAGTGCCACAATCAAGGATATATTTAGACCCCACGTACATCTATTCCAAAATAGATTGACAGAAAGCTCTGAGTCTTTCTTATATCTATCTTTAAGAGTTAGAGCACGTATCGTGTCCAAGTGCAAACACCCTAGCACAAAATGCTTAAGTGACTCTTGAGAGTTGGCATCCCCACAAAATCGGCACCTCATAGCTTTGGATTCCAACCTAAGAACCCTATTATTATCCCAATGGATTATCCTTTCAAGGGTCGGTAGCTGATTAAGACAAAAACGCATATAGCTAGTTCTTCTTTTCTCGCAGGGAAACCTCTGCAAGTAAAGGGGCAAACATTCCCTTGCATGGCAGAAATTAGAATAGTCTTTATAAGAACCATATGAATTAACACTATCAACCGTTTCCACCCAATCAGCCCTCAGGAGGAACTTCTTCACCAGACTTGGCCGTTGTATAAGATCCTCTGTGGTAAGTCTTAATGATAGAAGTATTGTATTCATTCACTTTTCTGGCTACAGCCACCTCTCTTAGAGTCTCATACAGAGAGTTTTTGGGAGGATCACTTATTTTCTTATGCAGGGAAAGATGTTTCCAGAGATACCTCACTTTAAGAGATATAAGACACAACTCATGGCTAATAACTGTGTTTGGCACAGCCATTGATAGGCCCATTAGCTCTTTCCACAGCTTTCCCTGGATCCTATTAAGTGATGAACTCATACCATGAGTACAAATATTGAGGCCATAAAGCAGGATAGGCTCACATTTTGCTAGGTAGTTGCGCCTTATAGGAATCAGGGAAAATCTGCAGACCCTTACTCTCAAAAATTTCATCTGAGACCTGAGTTTGCAGACCTTCTCCTCAAGACTCTGTTTCCATTGATTCATACTGACCCTATTAGTGAGGAAGTATCCCAGGTATGTAATGGCCTGTACCTGCCCTACTGGTTCTTCACCCATGATCCACTCATATGTTTGGATCTTTCTTTTTTTGTGAAGACCAGAATCCGCGATGTTGATGCATTGGGCATAAGGTTATTGGCCAGGGCATAGTGGTAGAAAAGTTGCATTTTCTTCCTAAGACCCCCCGGGGTACGATCAAATACGATGAGATCATTGGCAAAGGCCATCCACTCTATTGCCATCCTTCCCAGTCTGGCCGGCGTGATCAGAGGTCACTGTCACACTCCCTCCACATCGAACATGTACAGATTAAAAAGAATAGGCACCAGTGAACAGCCCTTCTTGTCCCCACACAGGTGGCTATTTCTCTCGAAAGGACACCCTCCCTGGTCAGACGGACCCTGATGGAAGTCCGAGTATGAAGCAGTGCAAGAAGGTGGACTATCTTGCGAGGAATCTTTAAGGCCAGCATTTTGGTCTACAATCTCAAACTAATTACACCATAAAAAGCATTAGAGAGGTCCAATGATGCTACAAACACATCTCCAGTGTTGGCTTGATGAACAGGATCTTCACATGCCAGGTATTCATACTATGTATGACATAGCCTGACATTTATGGTGCCACTATTATCTGCGAAGTTCAACCTTCTTTTCCTCAGAAATGCCATCTGATGGCAGCTAATGTATCAAATACCTGGTATAGTCACCAAATGCAAGCTGCTGCTTCTGTGTCTAGGTGCATCCATCATATGCCAAGTGCAGCCTGGAATGCCTCTGAATTGTCATCTGCTGCCATTCAATGCTCCATATGAATGATATAATCACTATGTGCAAATTGTAGCTCCATGTATGCAGGGGCTTCCATCAAATGATAAGTGTAGCCCCAAAAGCTGCATTCTCAACCCGGCAGAAGGGGGGGGGGGGTGGCGGTCTCGCAGACAATCAGAAAGCTCCAAACAGAGTTTCTACCTCATGGTAAAGACCCCATCCTGAGCCTCCTCAGAAGCAGGAGCCTTCCTTCTTCCCCGCCAGGACAAAGGTAAGTGCACCCCGGCGTTCCCCTGTGTCATCTGTTCCCAACCCCAATTTCCAATTTCCACATGTTTGTTTGTTTGTTTGTTTATTATTTGTAATGCACGAGCATACCCTAGGGTAACAGGGCACAGCCTTTACATGGATATGCGAAGCTTAGTTACAACAATCAAAATATACATGGGCACAATGACAAAGAAGAACTGCAAGATTATATACATATATACAGACGGTGTCCATGTCATGATCTCTGCTTCCAAAAGGTCAGGGTTTTCCCAACTCCCTTGGAAGCAGATCCATAACCCAGGTTCCGAGTGCCAACCAGTCCCAATTGGGACCTTTTGGACCCAGTCCTGGCGCCAGGGGCACCAGGCTCATAAATATGCCCAGTCCCAGCGCTGGAAGCGCCGGGCTCATAATGCTTGGGTGGACTTACCTTCAGCAGACCATGCTGCTTACTTGCCTGCCAGTTGAGCCTCTGATCCTCTTCTGTTTGGAACTACTTTTCCTGTTGGGTGGGGCTGGAGCCACTCCCTAGATTCAGAACACTGGAACTCTTCTGGAAGGCAGGAACTCTTTTCTTACCAGGAACTCTTTTCTTACTTAGGCGTGGCTGTGGAAGGAGACATCTAAGCACTACAGGAGGATATTTAAACCACACCCGGTGGATGAATCTTGCTTTGCGTTACTCTGCAACCTCTGCAGCAGAACGCTCATCGTGTCTTCTGCATCCGGTCCTGGGCCTAAGGAAAAAGGCTTACCATCCTGAATCCAGTCTTCAGCAACACCTATAAAGACAAGAAAGAACAGGTTAGCATTCCGGCATCTGAAAGGCAAAGGCTTACTATCCTGAATCCAGTCTTCAGCAACACCTATAAAGACAAGAAAGAACAGGTTAGCATTCGGCATCTGAAAGGCAAAGGCTTACCTACTCTTCGTGCGCTCCGGAGGTCTTCACACTGCATTCCGGCATCTGAAAGACAAAAGTTTACCAACTCTTTGCACGCTCCGGAGGCCTTCGGCGCTGCATCCCGCATCTGAAAGACAAAACAAGGTGCGTTTAAAGACATTGGGGAACTTTAATACTCACGTGCCATTACTCCTTTCCACATCTAATCCAGTGGGTATTCCGGCACCCTGCAGCCGCTCCGAACTCGTACCTGCAAAATAAAAAGACAGTTAGAGCGCATAGTGAAGCAGGCAACAAGCGCTTACTTACGTGCTTCCAGGCGCTTCTATTCATCACACGGGCTCCATCTTCAACTCACTTCAGCCCGTCATCCGCCATCGCCGGAACCCTGCAAAACAAGAGACATCATTACTAAAGACTTTAAAGACATTTGAATGACTCGAAACTTACCGTTCGTGCAGTAAACGACGGACAGCAGTCCTCTGAAGTCAAGAGGCCTGCGCTACCTATCCAGTGAAGAAACTGGTTACAGCACCCTGCCCCGAGGCAGATGGAGAGCTCGGCATTCACTTACCTAAGGTGAGAGCGTTAACCTTTGGGGGTCTACAGGAGAGGAGAAGAGGAAAGAGATAGGGACACCCCAATAACCCCAGTTCATTAACCCCATATTTTCTATCTGCAGACATCTTACTCTACACATCAGGCATACAGTGCACAGAGGTCCAGCCCAAAGAGCCAACCGGGTGCTACGCATCACCTTTGAAGATACGGTAGTCGCCCAGTCAAGACCGGCGCCTCTGCGAGAATCAGGTGAGCGTTACAGAACGCAAAGCCTACCGCAAAACTCTCGCCCAGGCGCTATGGAAACCTCGGATACTGACCCCCTAGCCCGGTTACTTGGGGAACTAAGGGCAGAAGTGCATGCAGCTCGTCAGGAAACGAATGCTCTAAGAAGGGAACTAATTATTTCCAAGGAGAGAACAGACAATCTTGCTAGACAAGTGCTACAGTCACAAGCCGGACAGACCCTGTTACCCGCATCAGGGGCAAATCTTCCTTCAACATCCTCTATGAATCCAGTGCAGATCAACCTACCTGGGAATGTACCTCTGGCTCCGCCCGAACGATTTTCTGGTGACCCAAAGAGGTTTGCAGTATTTATCAATCAGTGCCGGTTGCACTTCTTATGCCGGCCAGCAGCCTTTCCAACTGATCAAGCAAAAGTAGCTTTTGTACTTTCGTACCTTAGTGGCAATGCGGCAGACTGGTCAATCCCTCTAGTTAATCAAGATGATCCGGTTCTCCATGATTTTCAAGCCTTTCAGCTTAGTATGGAAAAACTGTTCGCAAGACATTCACAGGGGCAGGCCTTGGACAATGAGCTTCTTTCGTTGCGACAGGGTAATCAAGACCTTTTGGCTTATATTGCATCTTTCAATAGACTAATAGTGGAAACTCAATGGCCTGAGGACAAAAGGATTACGCTGTTTTATAGAGGTCTACGTGGAGAGCTCAAAGACGTTTTAGCCCAAGTAGTGAATCCCCCACAAGACTGTTTGGATTATATAGACTTGGTCGTTCAAATAGATCACAGGCTGCAGAACAGGAAGGCCGATCGTTCCAAGTTTGATGCTCGAGTATTTTCCAAACCGCCAACTCCTTCCAAAGGAGTAGACTCCGGGGAACCCATGCAAATAGGGGGTCTGAAAGGTCCTCTAACACAAAGGGAGCGGGAAAGGAGGAAACAGTTGCAATTATGCCTATATTGCGGAACCTCAGGGCACTTTCTTCGAGACTGTCCGGTGAAACCTGCCAAGAAGGCAGTAGGAGCTGCAGTTACCAAAGTTACAAACTCTGAGCAGGGAAACGACCTCGCCCGACAAGAATAGAGGTCCTCTTGCCGAGCGTGAAAACCAGTTCCGTGACCTCGCATTTCGTGATACCTATGGTCCTCATTAGCCCTGATAATCCGGATCGATTACATGCAATTGAAGCTTACGTCGACAGCGGTGCCATCGGCAATTATGTGGATCATGAAATGGTTTTGAGGATGAATCTAACTCTTTGTCCCAAGGCTGTAAAGGACGTCATTACTACGGTGGATGGTACGGAGATAGCCTCCGGGCCAGTAACGCATACCACTCAAGAGGTGACGCTAGTAAGTCAAGATGGACACCATGAGAAGATCGTGTTCGATGTGATCAAGGCCCCTCAGTTTCAGATTATTCTAGGAATACCTTGGTTAGAGAAACACAATCCTCTGATCGATTGGCGAGCAAGAACGGTCCAGTTTCCAGAATGTGTCTCTACTTGTCACCCTCCACCTGGTGTTGCACTGGCCGCAATTTCTTCAGAGACTCCCCAGTTACCTCCCGAATACCTAGAATACCAAGATGTTTTCCGGAAGGATCAGGCTAACTCTCTACCTCCTCATAGGTCTTATGACTGCCAGATAGACCTGATACCTGGATCTACTCCTCCTTGTAGTAGAATTTATGCCCTCACCGAGCCTGAGAACCTTCACCTTCGACAATACCTGGATCAATACCTGGCAAATGGGTTTATTCGTCCTTCCAAGTCCCCTGCTTCTTCAGCTTTGTTCTTCGTTCCAAAAAAGGAAGGAGACCTTAGAACTTGTATCGATTATCGCTCCCTGAACCAGATCACCGTTAAGAATAGATATCCGTTACCTTTGATCCCTGAACTCCTGGACCAAGTCAGAAAAGCATGCATATATACAAAGCTGGATATTAGAGGAGCTTACCACTTGGTACGAGTAAAAGAGGGCGATGAATGGAAGACGGCCTTCCGCACCAAGTATGGGCTATTTGAATATCAGGTCATGCCCTTCGGACTTTGCAATGCCCCGGCCGCCTTTCAATATTTTATGAACGATGTCCTCAGAGAGCTCATAGATGTATGTGTTGTTGTTTACATTGACGACATCCTCGTTTATTCTTCATCGGAATCTGAACATCGGAAACACGTGAAAATGGTCCTCGTAAGATTGCGTCAACACAAACTTTTCGCTAAGTTGGAAAAATGTGTTTTCAACGTGACTGAAGTTGAATTCTTGGGATTCATATTATCACCTGGCGGAGTGCGTATGGATTCAAAGAAGGTCGATGCAGTTCTCAAATGGCCATCACCATCCTCCGTAAAAGGTGTGCAAAGCATGTTAGGCTTCGCTAACTTTTACCGCAGGTTTATCCCCGAATTCTCTCGAATAGTCCAGCCCATCACTGCCTTGTTAAAGAAAAACAAACGTTTTGAATGGTCTACCGAGGCGGAACAAGCTTTCCAGGATTTGAAGACTAAATTTATCTCTGCACCAATCTTAAAACACCCTCGCCCCGAACTCCCCTACATCGTGGAAACTGATGCTTCAAGCCTTGCCATGGGGGCAGTTCTATCACAAAAGGACCCGGTAACCAATCAGTTGGATCCCGTGGCATTTTGGTCCCGCAAATTCTCGCCTCCTGAAATCAATTACACGATTACTGACAAGGAACTTCTGGCTATCAAGTCTGCCTTTAAGGCTTGGCGGCATTATCTGCTGGGGGCCCGACACACCGTTACTGTGATTACGGATCACCGAAACCTGCAATATTTGAAGACCGCAAAAGCCCAATCCTCTAGACAACTCCGTTGGGCATTATTCTTTGCCGAGTTTGACTTCATAATTACCTATCGACCTGGTACAAAGAACGGTAAAGCCGATGCCCTTTCTCGGATGGGAGTGGAAGAACACTTGGTCAACCCTAAACCTGTACCAATCATTCCCGAACAAAGAATTCTGGGTGTAATCGCCACAGAATCCATAGAGGAAGTTAAGGATAAAGCCAGGCAACTTGTAACTCCAGCAGACATACAGAATTGGCATCTGCAGGGAAAGGACTTTGCAGTAAAGGACAACTTATTGTATTTCCAAGAACGATTATACCTACCCAGCACAGATTTACAGAAAAAAGCAATCTCTTGTTATCACGACTCTTTAATGGAAGGTCATCCCGGTATAGCCAAGACCTCAGAAAAGATCAAGCGCTACTTCTGGTGGCCGTCTTGGAAAAAAGATATCAGAGACTTTATAATGTCCTGTGGAGTATGCGCCCAAAACAAGAGTCAAAAGGAAAGACCAGCAGGCCTCTTACGCCCTATTGACATCCCACCTCGCCCTTGGCACACGCTTTCTATGGACTTCATCACCGATCTACCTCCATGCTCCGGATACAATACGATTCTAGTAATCGTGGACTTATTCTCCAAGATGGCGCATTTCATTCCGCTCAAAGGCTTGCCAACAGCAGCAACTCTGGCCCGAGAATTTCTCGAAAACATCGTCCGACTGCACGGTTTTCCTTTGGTTCTAATTTCGGATCGAGGTAGTCAATTTATTTCTCATTTTTGGCGAAGTTGCTGTCGGTCGGCTCAAATTGATGTGAGACTATCGACCAGTCACCACCCTCAGACCGACGGACAAACCGAGAGGACCAATCAAACTCTGGAACAGTATTTACGCTGCATGCTGCAACAAACTGAAAAAACTTGGAAAGACATCCTTTGGATAGCCGAGTATGCCTACAATAACTCTGTCCATTCGGGAACTGGGAAAACCCCGTTTTTTCTTTTGTACGGCAGTCACCCTCGAACCTCGGAGTTGGATCCCCTCCAAGATCTTGAAACACCAGCAGTAGACTACCTGCATTCTACAATCACCCAACCCTTTAAGGAAGCTGTTTCTCACCTTCAAAGGGCTAAAGAACAATACAAGAAAGGAGCAGATCAACATCGGAAGGAAGCCCCTCACTATCAAGTAGGGGATCAAGTCTGGTTATCCACCAAATATCTATCTCTAAAAGGGCCACGCACATTCAACCCAAGATACCTTGGTCCCTATTCCATCACTACCATAGTAAACCCAGTAGCGGTCAAGTTGGACTTGCCCCCGCACATGAAGATACATCCGGTCTTCCACGTCTCTCTATTAAAACCCGTGCAACCTCAAACCCGACTAACCAAATCTCCAAAACCTATCCTAGTGGATGGAGAACTCGAGTTTGAAGTCAAAAGCATTCTGGACTCCAAGATCTCCAAATCTAAACTATTCTACCTAATTGACTGGAAAGGCTACGGCCCCCAAGAGAGATCCTGGGAACCTGCTGAATATGTCCACGCTCCTCGCCTAATCAAAAGATTTCACCGAACATTTCCTGACAAGCCAAAACCCCCGGAGAAGCCCGGTTTGGGAGGGGCCTTGAGGGGGGGTACTGTCATGATCTCTGCTTCCAAAAGGTCAGGGTTTTCCCAACTCCCTTGGAAGCAGATCCATAACCCAGGTTCCGAGTGCCAACCAGTCCCAATTGGGACCTTTTGGACCCAGTCCTGGCGCCAGTGGCACCAGGCTCATAAATATGCCCAGTCCCAGCGCTGGAAGCGCCGGGCTCATAATGCTTGGGTGGACTTACCTTCAGCAGACCATGCTGCTTACTTGCCTGCCAGTTGAGCCTCTGATCCTCTTCTGTTTGGAACTACTTTTCCTGTTGGGTGGGGCTGGAGCCACTCCCTAGATTCAGAACACTGGAACTCTTCTGGAAGGCAGGAACTCTTTTCTTACCAGGAGCTCTTTTCTTACTTAGGCGTGGCTGTGGAAGGAGACACCTAAGCACTACAGGAGGCTATTTAAACCACACCCGGTGGATGAATCTTGCTTTGCGTTATTCTGCAACCTCTGCAGCAGAACGCTCATCGTGTCTTCTGCATCCGGTCCTGGGCCTAAGGAAAAAGGCTTACCATCCTGAATCCAGTCTTCAGCAACACCTATAAAGACAAGAAAGAACAGGTTAGCATTCCGGCATCTGAAAGGCAAAGGCTTACCATCCTGAATCCAGTCTTCAGCAACACCTATAAAGACAAGAAAGAACAGGTTAGCATTCCGGCATCTGAAAGGCAAAGGCTTACCTACTCTTCGTGCGCTCCGGAGGTCTTCACACTGCATTCCGGCATCTGAAAGACAAAAGTTTACCAACTCTTCGCACGCTCCGGAGGCCTTCGGCGCTGCATCCCGCATCTGAAAGACAAAACAAGGTGCGTTTAAAGACATTGGGGAACTTTAATACTCACGTGCCATTACTCCTTTCCACATCTAATCCAGTGGGTATTCCGGCACCCTGCAGCCGCTCCGAACTCGTACCTGCAAAATAAAAAGACAGTTAGAGCGCATAGTGAAGCAGGCAACAAGCGCTTACTTACGTGCTTCCAGGCGCTTCTATTCATCACACGGGCTCCATCTTCAACTCACTTCAGCCCGTCATCCGCCATCGCCGGAACCCTGCAAAACAAGAGACATCATTACTAAAGACTTTAAAGACATTTGAATGACTCGAAACTTACCGTTCGTGCAGTAAACGACGGACAGCAGTCCTCTGAAGTCAAGAGGCCTGCGCTACCTATCCAGTGAAGAAACTGGTTACAGCACCCTGCTCCGAGGCAGATGGAGAGCTCGGCATTCACTTACCTAAGGTGAGAGCGTTAACCTTTGGGGGTCTACAGGAGAGGAGAAGAGGAAAGAGATAGGGACACCCCAATAACCCCAGTTCATTAACCCCATATTTTCTATCTGCAGACATCTTACTCTACACGTCAGGCATACAGTGCACAGAGGTCCAGCCCAAAGAGCCAACCGGGTGCTACGCATCACCTTTGAAGATACGGTAGTCGCCCAGTCAAGACCGGCGCCTCTGCGAGAATCAGGTGAGCGTTACAGTCCAGTTAAAGGGTCGAAAGCAAAAGTGTCGAATGCAAAAGGGTCGAGTGCATTCGACCGAAAACCAAAGGATCGAAACAAATTTAAATATATCTTTTTTTTTTTGCTCTAGTGTAGCTTTAAAAGGGAGTTTTTACCCCAAAAACAGGGGTTTGGGGGGGGGGGGCAAAAAAATGTGATCCTTTTTTTCGGTCGAATTGACTCGACCCTTTTGTCATTCGACCCTTTTTTTTCGATCCTTTGACCTACAACCTATACAGACAGGCACAGTTGGTTACAGTGTGTGCGAGAGGCATGGGTCTTACATTTTCATCCATAGAACTACCTCTGATCGGAAACTTTGATAGGGCAAGTCCCTTCTAAGGGTTGGCGGTAGTGAGTTCCACAACTTGGCAGCTTGCACTGGGAAACTATTGCCCCCTATTGCAGAGATTTTAAAGTTAGGAATAGAAAGGCAGTCCTTATAAGCTGTTCTTGTCAGTCTCTCAGAAGATTGTCTGTGAAATCTGTCTAATAAGTATGTCAGGGCAGCGTTATGAAGGGATTTATAGGTGAGGGATGCCGTTTTGAGGGTAATTTTGTCTTTAATGGAAAGCCAATTGTTCTGTTGACTGTGACCTGTGATGTGCTCTTTTCTAGAAATGGCCAAGGCCACTCTAAGGGCGTTGTTCTGCAGAATTTGTAGTTTGCTAGTGATGGCTTTAGAAGATCCCAAGTAGAGGGCATTGACATAGTCCAAACAGGACAGAATGAGGGATCTCGCAATGGTTAGGCAACTAGAGTCAGACAGGAATGGTTTGGCTGTACGGATCAATTTACAATATGTACGCCGTGGAGGAAGCCAGGGAGTTTAGCTGTCTTTTGAAGGAGAAGTTAGCATCCAGGTAGAAGAACAGAGTTTTAACTTCTTGTCCCACTTTGATGTTGTTCCCATCGATCAAGAAAGAGCAGTAGGCATGGCTTAGTTTCTTTAGACTAGTGGTGGTGCCTAGAATGATGAGTTCAGTTTTATCATCATTCAGGCATAGCCAATGTGTGGCCATCCATGCCTGGATGATGATGTACACACTATTCACCAAGGCCAAATCCTTTTCATAATCTCCAGAAAGCGGAAGGAGGATCTGGGTATCATCTGCGTAGTTGGTGTAGGTAATACCGAGATGATCCAAATCATCGAAAAGGGGCTTGGTAAATATGTTGTACAATGTAGGGGAGACACAAGAGCACTGTGGTACCCCACAAGTGATGGGTATGGGATCTGCTGCTGCTGTAGGAGAGAAGACCCCCATGGCTCTGCCGTTGAGGAATGATCTGATCCAGATGATAGCCTCAGAGGAGAAATGGGCAGATGTATGGAGGTGAGTGCACAGGATGGAGTGGTCAACCAGGTCGAGGGCTGCAGAGAGGTCAAGGAGGAGCAGTAGGGCTGCCTGGCCATTATCTCTGAGCCTATTGACTTGTACTTTCAAGTCGATGTGAGCAGTTTCAGTCCCATGTTGAGGGCGGAAGCCTGATTGTCTCGCTCCTAGGAGATGATGTTCTTCCAAGTGCCTCTGTATTTGTATATAAGCAACCTTGTCCAGGATTTTTAGAAGGAAGGGTAGAGTTGTTATGGGTCTGTAATTGGTAGGCGTGGCAGGGTCGAGTGTGGGTTCTTTTAGTAAGGGGAGCACCCAGGATTGTTTTAGATTCAAGGGAATGGAGCCAGTGGAAAAGGAGGCATTCATTAATTTTGTGATGAAGGGGGAGCGGTCTCGGGCGGCATCTTTAATAAGCTGCGCCGGGCACAGATCTCCCTTACAGTTTGAAGGTTTTAGTGACATGATGATTTTTTCTACTTCTGGAGTAGTCACTTTAGAGAAGTTGAAGCGAGGGGTTTAACTAAGTATAGGCTTCTCAGGTAGTTTGGATATGAGAGGATTATTTAGGGAGGTTTTTTTGTGGGTAATTTTGTTTTGTAGGGTGGCAATTTTGTTAGCTAGTGCATTTTGGATTTCAGAGCACCAATCTTTATCTTTGGTGCAAGTATCTGGTGGAGCTATGGGGGTTTCCACTTCTTTACGGATGGGGAATAGTTCCTTTGTGTTTGATTTGGCTTGGGATATACGAGAGTCAAAGGAGGTACGTTTATCCAAATAAATTTCTTTTTTGTACAGGGTGGTTAGTTTGGAGAGTTTGAGTTTGTTGGCCGCTGAAGGGACTTTTTTCCAGTTAGCCTCGCAATTTCTTTTTTGCAGCCTCAGATTTTTGAGGAGAGGAGTGTACCATTTGTTTAGGTGTGATTTAGGCTTACTTAGTCTAAGTTTGAGAGGGGCAATTAGATCCAGCGACGTGGACATAATTTTGTTGTATTCTTTAACCAAGGTCTTTGGATCTGAGTTCTCGGGGAGCGAGTTGAGACTAGGGAGTAGGTTAGGGATACGTCTCTCGACTGTAATATTCCTCTTGTTTCTTGTGATTGTGGGAGGAGCCCTGATAATCAGCAGGGGTGAGGGTGGGGTGGTGGAGAGCCTAAACGAGACCAGATAGTGTTCGGTCCATGCTAGAGGTGAGATATTGGTGATGTTCGCAAGACAGTTGTGGTCGGCTATCCAATCAAGTATTGTGCCCTTTGCATGAGTAGGTTCCATATTTCTTTGTTTAAAGCCTAATTCAGAGATGCTATTGACTATAGTACTAGCGAGCGGATCTGCCGGGTCATTATAACCCAAATTGAAGTCCCCAAGGGGAAGTACTTGGGTGGAACTTTTGAGGTTGCTAGTTAGGATAGTGTTTATGTCCTCGTCAAAAAAGTACCTAAAGGGCCTGGCGGGTGATACATCAGGTGGATGTTGAGGGTCTGGGCATTGGTGAGGGGGCTTTGACTGAGAGTGTTTCACAGGAGGGGACTTTGATTACATCCCTAACCCACCCACACACCCGCCACACTTACCAAGCACTCCCTTCTCCAACGCCATGGCAGGGAACACTCAGTGTTCCCGGCATATACCTGTTGATGCAATGGTTCCAATGGAAAGGGAAAAGGTACTACTTTTAGTTCCCGTCTCCCTTGTCCATGCAGCAATCTTGGTTTGTAGTTTTTTTCAAGGTGACAAACAGCCAACCCACCGTTTCTCAACTTGAAAAAAAAACAATTTTCATCCCGTTAAAAAACATTCTGGGATGCTAATAGAAATACACCCCTCCAGGGGTGAGGGGGCATAACTGGGTCTGGCAATGCCCCATAGCTAACGTTAAGGCACTCAGTTCACTTGGGCCTGCCAATCAGCCTCAGGGCATTACTTATCATTGAAGTAATGCCAACCAATAATGGTTAATGCGTTGGAAAAATAGTACATTCACCATACAAGAGAAAATGACTAGTAAGCTCCTAATTCTGATGTTTTGGTGACCAAACTGTCAATCTCCCTACCAATTAGAACCCTATTCCTGCAAGGCCACCTCCCCCGTACTAAGTCACTCAACATTTATGAGTGCAGCCAATGATTGAAGCTTGTGCAATACAAAGAGCAATTCACAGCTCAGAACTCTCAAAGGACAATAGCAAGAAACAAGAAAAATTAACACCCTGGGCCAAGTGAAGAAAGATAGCTACAAGGAATATAGTAGATGTAAAGCAGAATAATAATATGCATACCCATATGATAGGGATCTACATGGAAACAAAATGCACTAGAATGTAAAATGTTTGTAACTATGGGCCTCATTACATGGTATGCGGTAACCATGGTCCTATAAGCGGCATGGTTGACGCCATTATTTTACTGTGTCCGCCTTGGTTGATGGCGGAATTACTGGCCTACTCCAAGATGAGTGGGGCCGGTAATTCCCCATTCACCAAGGCACTTCCCTATTCCCATTTTTGCCCCCATAGGGCTCAATGGGAATGGGGAAGGAGGTAATTACGGTACCGCAAATTGTGGTACTGTAATTAGCACCAAGGTCCCTTTGCGGGCCCGTTCCTTAACGGCTGGTAAAACCAGCCGTTGAGGTCTGGGCCGGCAAAGGGACCTTGTAGTAAGGCGATAAGGGTTTACCGTTACCGGTGCCCTTACCGGTACCGGTAAACCCTTACCGCATACCGTGTAATGAGGCCCTATATCTGATATTCTGTACTGCTTCCTCTTGCAATATGATGGGTGAGATTAGGACCATATCACCATATTAGCCGTAGCGCTAATCTTCCCAGACTTACAGGGTAATTCATAGGATTTCGCACAAAAGTGGCGTATGCGGCTGGCGCACAGTGTGCGCGTGTGAATGTCTGCGCCAGCCGCGTGCGCTAAAATTGGTTTCCTTGCACAGCGTATTCATGGATTTTAGCCTCCAAAACCAGCCGTGGTGCAGAGTGGCGCAGCGACCCTGCAGCAGTGCCAGTTACGCCCCCAAGAACACCCTCGCGCAAGGAAAAGCCATAAAAATTCCCAATTCAGCGCAAAGGGCTGTGCTAACCCTGGACCAGTATACAGGGCTGCCAAACAGCAAGGCGTCAAGCGGGGAACGTAAATTACTGGGGTGCACGTGAAGTTTCACGCGCGAAAGGGCCTGTGCGAGTGGGGTACGTGTATTACTGGGGTTTGTGGGAAGTTTCACACGCAATGTCAGCAGGGTATGTGTATTACGGGGTTCGCCGGAACTTTCACACGCGAAAGGGCCTGTGCGAGAGGGGTACATGTATCACGTGGGTGCGCGGGAAGTTTCACACGCGATTGGCCTGGGTACGTGTATTTCGGAGGTGTGCGGGAAGTTTCACATGCGATTGGGCTTGGTAGTGTATTTCAGGGGTGCGCTGGAAGTTTCACACGAGATTGGGCTGGGTACATGTATTTCAGGGGTGCCCGGGACGTTTCACACGCGATTGGCCTGGGTACATGCATTTCAGGGGTGCACGGGAAGTTTCACACGCGATTGGGCTGGGTACGTGTATTTCAGGGGTGCGCGGGAAGTATCACACGCGATTGGCCTGGGTATGTGTATTTCAGGGGTGCGCGGGGAGTTTCACACGCAATTGGCCTGGGTATGTGTATTTCAGGTGTGCGCAGGAAGTTTCACACGCGATTGGCTTGGGTACGTGTATTTCAGGGGTGCGCAGGAAGTTTCACACGCGATTGGCCTGGGTAAATGTATTTCAGGGGTGCGCGGGAAGTTTCACACGCGATTGGCCTGGGTACGTGTATTTCGGGGGTGAGCGACAAGTTTCACACGTGATTGGTCTTGGTAGGTGTATTTCAGGGGTGCGCGGGAAGTTTCACACGCGATTGGCCTGGGTACGTGTATTTCGGGGGTGCGCGGGAAGTTTCACATGCGATTGGAGTAGGGTACGTGTATTACCGGGCTGCGCATGAAGTTTCACACGCGATTTTGCTGTCAGAGCGGGGAATGCGTATTTAGGGGGTGCGCGGGGAGTCCTACACGTGAATTGGCAGTGTGGGTCCTCACAGGTGTCCCCTCTACCCCCTCCACGGCCCCTGCAGGCAGCCCACACCACAGGGGACTACCCTGCACCCATGGTAATGTCCCGCAGGCAGCCCATCCACCATGGGCATGCTCCCCAGCGAAGCCACATGTCACGTTGCAATATGATCACCAACTCATGTCTCCCAGCACCCCCACCCCCCAGCAGTGCAGGGCACCTGCCAGCAGGCCCCTAGACATGTCCCCCTGCACCCCCATCCCCCAGCCGTCAGGGGCACCTGCCAGCAGGTCCCCACACATGTCCCCCTGCACCCCCACCCCCCAGCAGTGCAGGACACCTGCCAGCAGGCCCCCACACATGTCCCCCAGCACCCCCACCCCCCAGTAGTCAGGGGCACCTGCCAGCAGGCCCCCACACATGTCCCCCTGCACCCCCAGCAGTCAGGGGCACCTGCCAGCAGGCTCCCACACATGTCCCACACATGTCCTCCTGCACCCGCACCCCCCAGCAGTCAGGGGCACCTGCCAGCAGGCCCCCACACATGTCCCACACATGTCTCCCTGCACCCCCACCCCCCAGCAGTCAGGGGCACCTGCCAGCAGCCCCCCACACATGTCCCCCTGCAACCCCACCCCCCCAGCAGTGCAGGGCACCTGCCAGCAAGCCCCCACACATGTCCCCCAGCACCCCCACCCCCCAGCAGTCAGGGGCACCTGCCAGCAGGCCCCCACTCATGTCCCACACATGTCCCCCTGCACCCCCACCCCCCAGCCATCAGGGGTACCTGCCAGCAGGCACAGACACATGTCCCCCTGCACCCTCCCCCAGCAGTGCAGGGCACCTGCCAGCAAGCCCCCACACATGTCCCCCAGCACCCCCACCCCCCAGCAGTCAGGGGCACCTGCCATCAGGCCCCCACTCATGTCCCACACATGTCCCCCTGCACCCCCACCTCCCAGCCATCAGGGGAACCTGCCAGCAGGCCCCCACACATGTCCCACACATGTCCCTGTGCACCTCCACCCCACAGCAGTCAGGGGCACCTGCCAGCAGGCCCCCACACATGTCCCACACATGTGCCCCTGCACCCCCACCCCCAGCAGTCAGGGGCATCTGCCAACAGGCCCCCACTCATGTCCCACACATGTCCCCCTGCACCCCACCCACCAGCAGTCAGGGGCACCTGCCAGCAGGCCCCCACACATGTCCCACACATGTCTCCCTGCACCCCCACCGCCCCATCATTGACAGGCACCTGCCAGCAGGCCTTGACACATGTCCCCCAGCCAACACGTCATCACAATCCAGATCCCTGGCTCTTATGGCCACACAAATCCCACCCCACAGCACCCCAGCCCAAACACCCAACCAAGCTTTACATCCACTCCAAATTGAAATCCCCATTACATGATAGATCACAAATAAGCAGTATGCGCATGAGTACAAGTCTGTTCGACCCACACAATGGCAACACATGACGGAGAAAACCCACATTGTGACATGCATGAAACCAATGAGAGACGACCACACATTGAAGTAAGAAACAAAAATGTAATCAAGTCAAAATGAAGGGAATGAAATAAAAACACACAATAATGCCAATAATAATGAAAATGCAGCATGTCCCAAAAAATGATAAATAAAAAAAATGAGAATCCAAATTAATCCAAATGAAAACGTGTCCAAAGTCACCGTCCAACAAAGCAAATCCAGAGGGAAAGAAAAGCGTAATATCCATTGCTCCATGGTGAAGATAAATAAAGATGAAGGAGAAAAATCCACTGTAAAACTATGTACAAATAGCAAATCCAGGGTCCATGAGCCCAACAACATAAATGAAACCTACAATGAAACCTACCTAATTACTAACTATATACAAAAATGTGGGGCATAGTCCATGCGCCCCAAATGAAAGAAAAAAGAAATGAAACTTAACACTACTGAACTATATACAATGGCGGCGGGCAGGTCCAACGGCTCACTTGTTGATGTCATGGGCCAGGGCATCATCGAACTCCTGTACAATGTCTTGGAGACGGGCCTGTTCTCTAGCCCCGAGGTCTCGCAGGGATAACGCCATGTCCACCTCCAACTCCCTGTGAATTCCCTTGAGGCACTCAGCCCGCCTCAGCACCCTGCGCATGGAGTTCTCCGCCCTGACCATCGTGAGCCGTGCCTCCTCCGCCCGCTGCCGCTTCGCACCTATCTGCTGGCCTAACCGCTGCCACACGGAAGACACTCCCATTCCAGGGTCCATTTGCAAGTCACAGACACGCAAGTCAGACACACAGACATGGACACCATACATGTCCATGATAGCAGCACCCATCTCTCACACCCCATCCATGTCCAATAACAGAGACAGGCATGCATTAATGTGTGCATTCCCCATGCTGCTCCGCATGTTGCATTGTAACACATGCACCAACCATGTGGTTCACACATTACTGGTCTCACATGCGTGACCATGATGTCCCTGCACACACACATACATACATGGCCTATGTCACACATATAGGCAAGTATCAGACAACCAGCACCCTGCAACATGACCTGTCTCACACAGCAATGCTTGGCCACTTACCGCTCAACTCCGGACGGGTCTGCCTCCGAAGGATCTGGGCGTAGAGCGCTGGACCTACGCGTTCCAGGACCCTCATCTGGATGGTACTCATGCTGCCCCGGCCCCCCTCCACGAGGCGCCGGGCCTTGTTGAGGGTCCTGGACCTCAAGTCCTCCCAGCGCTTCTTGACATGTTGGAATCTTTGGACTGCCACCCCCTCCGCGTTGATGGCAGGCACAATGTCCGTCCAGATCCTGGTCCGTCCTTCCTTGTCGGCGCGGGAACTTCCGAAGAGGGCATCATACTGCCCCAGGTCTTGCTCCACCAGGACACCAACTTTGGTGGCAGTGGAGCTGGTGGCCCTCTGCCTCTCTGGCTGGGGGATGCCAGTGGAATCAGATGGTGGTGTGCACGACATGGCAACCCCAGAGGCAGGCGTGGGTGGGCAACTGGGTCCTGGGGCTGGGCTGTGGAGCGATGGTATCCCAGTCGGGAGTCTTTTGTTCCAGCAGGGGTGGTCACAGCAACTGCACCCCTGCAGGTGGCTGATGTGCAGGCACCAAATAGCAGGGCACGTGGGTAGAAGGCAGGCAGGCAGCAGCAGATGGCAGGTGGGAGCGTGCTCGGTGCTCTTGGGGGCAGGAAAATGGCCTTCAGGGCAGGAGCGTGGTCTTCCGTGTGTTTTCGCGTGGCCAGCTTGATACGGAGTGATTTGGCACATGAAAAGCGCTCCACGTCCAGGTCCTTGAGAGGCAGACCCATCTGGAGTCGAGCGGTAAGTGTAAATGCATACTGATTGTAAGCTGTGCGTTTGGTGGTGTGCCAGTAGTGTGCAGGTTGCACATGTGGTTTTGTAGGGCCATGTATGGATGTGTATGTACAGGGCCGTGAGGCTAACACATGCGAGTCTTCTCATGTGTGAGACACACGGATGGTGCATGTGTGTGTAAGCTTGCATGCCAAATGCAAATGTAGGAAGCACAAATGCTTGAATAACTGTGTATGTAAGTTGGCATGGTTGTAGTGTCACACATGGATGTCAGTTCCAGCTGCATGTATCTGCACCATGTACATGTGCATGTGTGTGTATTTCACAAGGGTTCAACAGTGATGCAACATGGATGCTTGGGACACTGATATGTAGAAGACTGATTGCCAGATGTGACATGGATGCCGATCTCATCACTGCGACAGTTGGTGAAAGTGTACACATGCATGTAAGTGTGGTGGCGTGTGTGCATGTCTAGTGCACTCCCTGTGTTTCATGTGATGTCTGGCTCACCTTTGGCTGCTCATGCTGTTGTATGTGTATGGATGGTGCTGGCTGTTGCCATATGGCTGTGGAATTGCTCAGGTGTGTGAGTTGACATGCCATGTGTGTTGGGGATTGTAATGCCATGTCTGAAGTTTGACACTGCCACTCATGTGCAACTGGCATGTGTGTATCAGTCCATTGTACAGTGTCCTGATGTCTGTCTCCTATCTCTCCCTGTCTACAGCGTCAACTGATGAATAGGGCGGAGAGGGTGCTGTGGAGCACAGCGGCGGGGATCACACCACCAGCCGGAGATGCAAGGCCCGGCTCCCCTCCCAGGTTGTGATCTCGTCACGGAGTGAGGAGTCCGGTGCCGCATCCCAGGCTGCAGCTGCCGAGGGTAGGTCCAAGAGGCGGAGGTCGGAGTTGGACTCCTCGGCAGCAGAAGGGGCAGCTGAGACCCCACAGGGTCCGATGAAGGAAGATGGCACGGAGTCATCCAGGTTGGTGGGGGGTTTGGTGGAGGAGGAGGCCGTGCACGGGACAGAGACAGGGTCTGGAGGTGGGGATTCCACTGGTGCCAGTGGTGCAGTGCAGGGGCAGGGACAGGAGGCAGCACAGGCCGCCGTGGAGGTGCCGGTGTGTAATCCTGTCCCCGATCGGGTGACTGCATCATCCCGCACCAGCAGAGATGCCTACGTCCAGACCCGGTTTCAGGGAGGGATGCGCTTACAACAACTGGCCCTCCTCTCCCTATGGGCGTGGCTATCCGGGACCGGGTTGAGCCTGTCAACGGGACATGCAAGGTGACCTGCAGTCTTTTCATGGGGAGACTGCACGTCATCTCGAATGGCTCGTTGACCACGTCAGCCTACTGGGACAGGTCACCCAGGCCGGATTCCTCCGTTTTCTGAACCTTGCTTCGACCCCCTCCTCACCTGAACCCCTATGCGCCAGTCGTCCCCCGTGCCATCTTCCCACCCATGTATCACCTGGCTACCCTGTGGAGCTGCCTCTGACCATGCGGCCAGGTTGGTGGAGGACACATCCCTGCCACAGTGAGGAGTCGGACGTCCTGCAGGGGTGGCCACCTCAACAACTGCACCCCAACCGGAGGAGGATGTGCAGGCAGCAGGAGCCAGGGCACGGGCACAGGCACAGAAGCAGCAGCAACAAGGTGGGAGCCATGATGGCTCGGGGCCTTAGACATCGGAGGGGCAGGCATCGGCCGGAGGGCAGGAGGACCCAGGACGGGAAGTGTCTTCCGTGTGGCAGTGGTTAGGCCATGCTATAGATGCGGAGCTGCAGCGGGCAGAAGAGGCACGGCTCACGATGGTCAGGGCGGAGAACCCCATACAAAGGGCTCTGAGGCGGGCCGAGTGCCTCGAGGCAATTCGCAGGGACCTGGAGGTCCGGATGTCATCGTCCCTGAGAACCCTCGGGGCCTTAGAAGAGGACCGCCTCCGGGACATCGAGCAGGAGTTTGATGATGCACTGGCCCAGGAAATCAGGAAGTGAGCTGTCGGACTAGCCCGCTGCCATTGTATATAGTTAATTAGTGTTAGGTTTCCTTTTGGTTTTCATTTCATTTGGGGCGCTTGGACAATGCCCCAACTTTTTGTATATAGTTGTTCATTAGGTAGGGTTTTTGTAGGTTTCCTTTCAATGGTTGGGCTCATTGACCCTGGATTTGTACTTTGTATATGGTTCTACACTGGATTTCACTTAATTTAAGTTTCTTTTTTACCAGGGATAAATGGATGTGTCTTATTTTTACACTTTGGATTTGGTTGGACGGACAGACTCTTTGGACCCATTTGCTTTTGGATTGATTTGGATACTGGTTTGACACATTGTTTTTAGAATATTTTGGACATGCAGCTTTTTCTTCATTTGTTCCATTATTGTGTGATTTTTTTTTATTCATTTGGTTAATTATTGAATACACATTCATTAAATACTTTACTGATGTGGTCTTATCTCATTTGTTTTGTGCATGTCACAATGTTGATCTTTTCACAGTCATGTGTCACCATTGCGTGGGTCTGAGGGACATTGATTCATGGCCATGCTGGTTATGTATTTTCTATCATGACTTTGGGAATTCAATGTGGGGTGTTTGGACTGGGGTGGGATTTGGGTGGCCATGAGGGGCATGGGTCTGGAGTGTGATGACCTGTCGGGGGGGCCATGTGTGGGGGCCTGCTGGCAGGTGCCCCTGACTGCTGGGGGGTGGGGGTGCTGGGGGACATGAGTGGGACATGAGTAGGGGCATGCTGGCAGGTGCCCCTGACTGCTGGGGGGTGCGGGTGCAGGGGGACATGTGTGGGGGCCTGCTGGCAGGTGCCCCTGACTGCTGGGGGGTGGGGGTGCTGGGGGACATGTGTGGGGGCCTGCTGGCAGGTGCCCCTGACTGCTGGGGGTGGGGGTGCTGGGGGACATGTGTGGGGGCCTGCTGGCAGGTGCCCTTCACTGCCGGGGGGTGGGGGTGCAGGTGGACATGTGTGAGACATGAGTGGGGGCCTGCTGGCAGGTGCCCCTGACTGCTGAGGGGTGTAGGGGAACATGTGTGGGGGCCTGCTGGCAGGTGCCCCTGACTGCTGGGGGTGGGGGTGCTGGGGGACATGAGTGGGACATGAGTGGGGGCCTGCTGGCAGGTGCCCCTGACTGCTGGGGGTGGGGGTGCTGGGGACATGAGTGGGACATGAGTGGGGGCCTGCAGGCATGTGCCCTGCACTGCTGGGGGGTGGGGGTGCTGGGGGACATGTGTGGGGGCCTGCTGGCAGGTGCCCCTGACTGCTGGGGGGTGGGGGTGCTGGGGGACATGTGTGGGGGCCTGCTGGCAGTTGCCCTGCACTGCTGGGGGGTGGGTGCAGGGGGACATGTGTGGGACATGAGTGGGGGCCTGCTGGCAGGTGCCCCTGACTGCTGGGGGGTGGGGGTGCAGGGGGACATGTGTAGGGCCTGCTGGCAGGGGCCCCTGACTGCTGAGGGGTGGGGGTGCAGGGGGACATGTGTGGGGGCCTGCTGGCATGTGCCCCTGACTGCTGGGGGGTGTGGGGGTGCTGGGGGACATGAGTGGGGGCCTGCTGGCAGGTGCCCATGACTGCTGGGGGTGGGGGTGCTGGGGACATGAGTGGGACATGAGTGGGGGCCTGCTGGCAGGTGCCCCTGACTGCTGGGGGTGGGGGTGCTGGGGACATGAGTGGGACATGAGTGGGGGCCTGCAGGCATGTGCCCTGCACTGCTGGGGGGTGGGGGTGCTGGGGGACATGTGTGGGGGCCTGCTGGCAGGTGCCCCTGACTGCTGGGGGGTGGGGGTGCTGGGGGACATGTGTGGGGGCCTGCTGGCAGGTGCCCCTGACTGCTGGGGGGTGGGGTGCTGGGGGACATGTGTTGGGGCCTGCTGGCAGTTGCCCTGCACTGCTGGGGGGGTGCAGGGGGACATGTGTGGGACATGAGTGGGGGCCTGCTGGCAGGTGCCCCTGACTGCTGGGGTTGGGGATGCTGGGGGACATGTGTGGGGGCTGCTGGCAGGGGCCCCTGACTGCTGAGGGGTAGGGGTGCAGGGGGACATGTGTGGGGGCCTGCTGGCATGTGCCCCTGACTGCTGGGGGGTGGGGGTGCAGGGGGACATGTGTGGGACATGAGTGGAGGCCTGCTGGCAGGTGCCCCTGACTGCTGGGGGGTGGGGGTGCTGGGGGACATGTGTGGGGGCCTGTTGGCAGGTGCCCTGCACTGCTGGGGGTGGGGGTGCAGGGGGACATGTGTGGGACCTGAGTGGGGGCCTGCTGGCAGGTGCCCCTGACTGCTCGGGGGTGGGAGTGCAGGGGGACATGATTGGGACATGAGTGGGGGCCTGCTGGCAGGTGCCCCTGACTGCTGGGGGTGGGGGTGCTGGGGACATGAGTGGGACATGAGTGGGGGCCTGCAGGCATGTGCCCTGCACTGCTGGGGGGTGGGGGTGCTGGGGGACATGTGTGGGGGCCTGCTGGCAGGTGCCCCTGACTGCTGGGGGGTGGGGGTGCTGGGGGACATGTGTGGGGGCCTGCTGGCAGTTGCCCTGCACTGCTGGGGGGTGGGTGCAGGGGGACATGTGTGGGACATGAGTGGGGGCCTGCTGGCAGGTGCCCCTGACTGCTGGGGGGTGGGGGTGCAGGGGGACATGTGTAGGGCCTGCTGGCAGGGGCCCCTGACTGCTGAGGGGTGGGGGTGCAGGGGGACATGTGTGGGGGCCTGCTGGCATGTGCCCCTGACTGCTGGGGGGTGTGGGGGTGCTGGGGGACATGAGTGGGGGCCTGCTGGCAGGTGCCCATGACTGCTGGGGGTGGGGGTGCTGGGGACATGAGTGGGACATGAGTGGGGGCCTGCTGGCAGGTGCCCCTGACTGCTGGGGGTGGGGGTGCTGGGGACATGAGTGGGGGCCTGCAGGCATGTGCCCTGCACTGCTGGGGGGTGGGGGTGCTGGGGGACATGTGTGGGGGCCTGCTGGCAGGTGCCCCTGACTGCTGGGGGGTGGGGGTGCTGGGGGACATGTGTGGGGGCCTGCTGGCAGGTGCCCCTGACTGCTGGGGGGTGGGGTGCTGGGGGACATGTGTTGGGGCCTGCTGGCAGTTGCCCTGCACTGCTGGGGGGGTGCAGGGGGACATGTGTGGGACATGAGTGGGGGCCTGCTGGCAGGTGCCCCTGACTGCTGGGGTTGGGGATGCTGGGGGACATGTGTGGGGGCTGCTGGCAGGGGCCCCTGACTGCTGAGGGGTAGGGGTGCAGGGGGACATGTGTGGGGGCCTGCTGGCATGTGCCCCTGACTGCTGGGGGGTGGGGGTGCAGGGGGACATGTGTGGGACATGAGTGGAGGCCTGCTGGCAGGTGCCCCTGACTGCTGGGGGGTGGGGGTGCTGGGGGACATGTGTGGGGGCCTGTTGGCAGGTGCCCTGCACTGCTGGGGGTGGGGGTGCAGGGGGACATGTGTGGGACCTGAGTGGGGGCCTGCTGGCAGGTGCCCCTGACTGCTCGGGGGTGGGAGTGCAGGGGGACATGAGTGGGACATGGGTGGGGGCCTGCTGGCAGGTGCCCCTGACTGCAGGGGGTGGGGGTGCAGGGGAACATGAGTGGGACATGAGTGGGGGCCTGCTGGCAGGTGCCCCTGACTGCTGGGGGGTGGGGGTGCTGGGGGACATGTGGGGGGGCCTGCTGGCAGGTGCCCTGCACTGTTGGGGGGTGGGGGTGCAGGGGGTCATGCTTGGTGATCAGTAGTGCAAGGTGACATGTGGCTTGGCTGGGGGGCATGCCCATGGTGGATGGACTGCCTGTGGGACATGACCAGGGGTGCAGGGTAGTCCCTTGTGGTGTGGGCTGCCTTCAGGGGCCGTGGAGGGTGTAGAGGGAACACCTGGGAGGACCCACACTGCAATTCACGTGTAGGACTCCCGGCACCCCCGTAATACACGTACCCTGCTGAAATCGTGTATGAGACTTCCCCGAACCCCAGGAATACATGTACCCCACTCGCACAGGGCCTATCGCGTGTGTAACTCCACACGTACCCCAGAAATACACGTACCCCACTCGCACAGGCCCTTTCGCGTGTGAAACTTCCTGCGCACCCCAGACATACACGTACCCGGATCCAATCGCATATGAAACTCCACGCGAACCCCAGTTATACACGTACCCCACTCGGCCTATCGCGTGTGAAACTTCCTGCGCACCCCCGAAATACACACACATGCTATTTTTCACACAGCGGATGTCCGTGTTTGTCGCGTACCCCTTTACACGTCATTTGTCCTAGAGGGACACAGTATAGGACATTCATCATAGCTGTATGTACGTGATTTTTGTTAGTGCACATTTTTTTCATGCGCAGGGACGCTACCGCCTGCCTTCGTGTGGCGGACGTGTTTAGGCCTGTGCGCGTCTTTGCCCATGCGCTGGTTTGCCCTATTCGATTCCATGAATACGTGTTGTAGGCGAGCGTGTGGGCGTTCCGCGCACTTGCCTCCTGTACTTCCCCCGTGACACCCACATTTTCACGAGTTGTTCCCCATTCCGCGTGTCACGCCCCCTGTTCCTCCTACTTTTGTTGTGTGCGCCACGCTTTGTGCGATTTCGCTGTGCGCTTAGTGCACGTTGTTTGGAGACGTGTGCGCCAGCGTGCGCCATGCAGAATTTTTGCGCACATCCTAGAATTTCCTCGCGCACGGACTTCCATGAATCGCTTTGCGCGGGTTTCGCTGCGATTTTCGCACTGGCACTGTGATTTGCACGCTTTCGCACGCTTGCGCTGAAAATTTCAGCGCACATTAATTCCATGAATCGGCTCCCTAGACTTGATGAACATTCCCGCACAAACTCGAATTACATACATTTCTGATGATTCATTCAGGATGAACCTCAGATAAACCTTCTACATTTTGTCTGAAGTTTGACCACCTGACTTAAAGGAGAACACATGGTTTGCGCTTCAATTCTGTCGCAGGCAGCTTTCAGAAAGTGAGGAGATTGTTGCTGGAGGGAGACTGGGTAGATTTCAGGAAGGGTTAATATATTGGAATGGATATAGAGTAGTTGTAGGAAGAAGGGCAGATTAGGTTGTGAGTGACTTGCACCAGTTAGAGAGTGATTGTGGGTTGAGTTTGCTTGTGTTGTGTTTGTGACACATTTAGTGATTTGGAGTCACGGAACAATGCAAGTGCCGTCACCAGAAATTTGGGAAGGCAGGTGACACACCAGTCAGTGTCTATTTCTTGAAGTGAAACACGTGCCAGAAGAGGAAGGAGACATGACTTTCCCACGACAGTGTGTCTGGTAAGCATGCTCACCAGATTTCTTTGGAAGAGAGCAGCAGAGATTCAGGGAGTCAGGTGACACGTCTGTATCTGTCTCTTTAAGTTGGTGGATGACATTGTGTGACACCTAGGAGGAGGATTGCAGCCCTCATGGGGTGATGGTTGGAATGACGCACTCGCCTGCTTTTGCTCTACGGGGGAAGCAGAGATTAGGAGAGGTTTGTGAAACACCAGCCAGTGTCAGTCCCTTGAAGTGAGGTAAGGACACACATGCCATTTGGTGACCCCTGGGAGGAGGAGCAGGAGGAGCCAGGAAATCCTGGGTGCAGCTTGTGAAAGGAGATGCTTGCCAGATTTTGTTGTGAATGAGCAGCAGAGATTTTGGGCTGTGGAGACATATTGGTCAGTTTCAAGTGTCCATCTCTTGAAGTGAGTGGACATGTGCCATTGGATGACGCCCGGGAGGCGCAGTGAGAGGAAAAAGGAATCACTAAGGACAGCTTCTGGGGAGTGCACGCTCACCTGATTTTGCTGTGAGAAAGCAGCAGAGATTTGGGGATGCGGGTGATATGCATTCAGACACATTTGGAACATGTCACCATCCAAATGTAGCAAAGTCAGGGGGATGTGTTGTTTGCAGTAATTTCACTCCTGCAACAAGACTTTCTGTGTACACTGGGGATGCCAGAATGGGATAGCAAATTGCAGGTATCACCCAACTCACGTTGCACATCGGTATCACAAGCACTCTGGGTTACATGTGCCAGCACAAGAAAATGCATAGCTAACAGAGCACGGAGAGAAGACAGGCACAACATGTATATCACATCTATATGATGCGGAACCAATCACAGACATGGGAAGGGGTCCAAAGATTTTAAGTGCATCCCACCCCATGCTATCATAGAAGCAGATTACCTCAGCTGGTCCACACAGTTTCCTCTGAAAATACTGCTGCTGTGTCAGTGCTTTGGAATGAGATGTCAAGCTCTACCACCTGTACCTCGGAGGTGCATAGCTGTGATACCCAACTATACCTCAGAGGAGAGTTAGAGAAACATTTGCGTGTGGCGAATAATATCAAAAATCCCATACATGCAGTGCCTACTAGATGCTAACCTGGCCATAGTTTTGGCAGTAGATCTGTTGCACTACTGTTTGGTGGAACACCCTGTATTTTGGCGCCTTATTGAAAAAGTTGATCACAGTTGGAAAGACAGAAAGCGGCACTGGAAAATGCAATTAAAGTATGGTTGCAGTAGGGCAGATACTGCAGTCTGTCAAGCACAAAGTCCACTTTGCTATGGAGATCTGAACCAATAGTCAGAGCATTGCCTATATGGCCAATATACACTTTAGGTGGCCTTTTCTTTCTGTAATAACCAAGAGGGGTCACCGAGTAATCAAGGGGGCATCGAGAGTCTGCAGTTTGGCCACAGGCATCATTGTGTATGCAAGAGTTTCAGGGCTAAAACCGAAGGAGAGTTGACATCTGAGAGAATGGTGCAAGAGGTGCCTTGTGATTTCCATTTGAGCTTTGTTGCAGCAGGCAATGGATCACATTTCCTTGTTGCCTTGCATATTGGCAAGACAATGCATGTTACCTGCTTTGTGCATGTCCGTCACCTTGTGGTCAGACGCTTTATCAGTAGTTGTTAGTCTGTGAAAGAAATGGTTGCAGTGGCCCAGAAGACATGCTTACAATTCAGTCAGGCTAACCATGCCAAGAATGCACTGAGCTAACGGCAAGTGTGCCACAAGCTGCCACTGCACAACCTGAAGACCTCAGGGACCACCTGGCGGATCACTAGTTTGCAAATCTTGGACAGGCTATGTGATAAATGCAATGCCATCACAGCTTGCTGCAACATGCACAGCAGAGCTCTAGATGGGGCATTGTTAATACGGTCAGGGACAGATGCTGTGTAATATATGCCATGTGATACAATCTTTCGACGAGGCCACAAAGTGGGTTAATCATCACAATTAAACCTGGGATAAATTATTCTTCCGAATCCTGAAGCCCCGCAGATCAATATGTTTAATTAGTTGACCTAAGTCTGGGAAGAACTGTTTCTAACCCTTCCTACTTTATACAGGGCTATCCATACAATACCCCTGAGAAGCACCTCTGTATAAGGACAGAGGGGGCCATAGCCTCTGTGTGGTGTTGAAATGTCCACTATCAAATAATATGCTTAATATATGCCCCAAAAGGGACAGTCTCACCAAGCAGATGTGAAACAATAAGACAATGGGCCTCATTACGGGTCCAGTGGTAACCGTGCTGGTGCTACCGGTGGGTTGCTGCCGGACGCGTAAATATTTACCAGCACCCGCCTTCCCGGTTCCACCAGGAGATTACAACCCGGTCCGCCCGGAAAGTCAGGCGCCGGTAAAATGTTGACTCTATGGGAATGGGGATACAGAAGCACCGGCACCGTTGCTTCCATGACGGGTCTGCTTACCGTGGCTGCTGTGCCCAGCAGGATCAGACCTGTCGGGCACGGCAGTTCCAGCAGGCAGACCTGTAACATGCCGGTCAGGAAACAACAGTGCCGGTAAGCTTACCAAAACCCTTGTTTCCAGACCAGCAGGGTCAGAATGAGGCCATGTGTCTGTGGTTTGAAAGTCATGATCCCATTGTTAGCTTTAATCTTATTGTGGTTTTATACAATCACAATTAAAATAAACTTAAAGCATTGTTCCTAATGATGGTCTCAGAACAATTTGACCCACCCATTTTTGAAGATACAACACCGGTGATACCAAGCGTCCCTCAGCACCCATGGCAGGAAGTAAGGAATGGCTTTAGAGCAAAAACCCACCAGCTGACAATTGGCTTGATCATGAGTTGGGCGATTTCCCAGCTTGGATACTGCCCAACTATATTAGCGTAAGCGCCCACCCATCAGGCAGTATTAATGCTGGATCACCGGTTGAGCACTAACTGTAAATCCCCATTCCCCCTTGGGTTCAATACATTTTTGGCACTATTACTGCGTGGTAATACCGCAAGCGGTAATTGCACCGAAAATTGGCATTCTCTCATCGTGTTTACCCCCAGCTTGAAGCTGGGGGTAAACATGCCAGCCTTGTGATAGGGCGAGCCCTTAAATGCGGTGGTAACACCGTTACTGCCGCATTTAAGGGCTAACGCCCAACTCGTGATAAGGGCCAAAGTGATGATCTAGAGCCCTTGCAAGCCTTGGCTTTGAGCTCTGGAGTGACTATTTACCCATAGCTAACATTGCATTCTCAGGATACACCCAGGTCCATTCTACACTAGCGACCTACAGGGTCCCACCATTTCTAGCAACCGTTGCCCTCCTCATACCACTCTACATTTAAAGCAAATATAGCCTACCCACGCCAACACTCCCCCCTCTCCTTAACCTCTCTTGCGACAACATACCAACCTCGTCCCCTACAATTGCATATTTGGACATCATCCCTCATTACGAAACACAGAAGTCACACATTTTTTGAAAACATAGAGGCTTACATACAGCAGAACACAGATTCGCCAAGTGAATTCAATTCAATAACAGCAACCTTGCTATTCTTCTAACCCCACCTAACCCCACACCCGCTCTCTTAGAGATCCCAAACCCCAAGAATGGCTTGCAAGTCGCAGAAACCCTGCTACGGAAAGCCCAATAGCATAAAATAGCCCCAATAAACATTAGTTTTGTATATTTTTAATGGCTATGCATTTTTATTTTTCAACCCATTACCATTTTATGGGAGATATACGAGTTTTCTGTAAAGTTCATCACAAAATGGGATTGAGAGTAGAGATAGCTTGTATGGCATCAAAGGGCGAGCGTCATCTTAATCCAATCTAATCAACTTTACGTCATTGGGAGACTGAAGGAAGGGACCACTTCCAGTGTGAGCTTAAGTTTTCACTGATATTAATTCTATGTATAGATCATTATATGTGTATTTACATATTTTATTTGAGGTATTTCTATACCGCAGGCCTGACAGTAAAGCGAAGGGGACTTCTTCGCAGAGCACCTTGAAGCTGGTTTACATCCAGAGTAGTGCAGGTTACCCAAACTTGCACCAGAATAAGAGATTACAATGTCCCGGTCATTAGTGAGGAGGCAGCGAGTCTCAACTATGCTGGCAGAGGGTTCCAGAGTGCGGGATTGGCATCTGAGGTGCAAAAATAGCCAAACTGGAGAGTGCAGTATTCATAGGACAAAGGTGGAAAACAAAAAAAAAAGATTGGTTAGGTGAACATCAAGGTTTTAATTAGCTTCCTGAAGGATAAGTGCGATTCAACATTTCTGAGCTGGGGGGCAGGGCGTTCCAGTGTGTCACTGCCAAGACTGGGAAGCTATATCCTCCTGCACACACTCTCTTTGTTTTAGGGACGGGTATTCTATTAGAATAGGCCATTCTTGTGGGTCTAGTAGGATCTTGCTTAACGAGTCTTTGAGCCAGGTACAAAGGTGCCCGGTTGTGGACACATTTGTGTGTTAAGGCAGGAACTTTGAAGACTATTCTCTCTTTAATGGGGAGCCAATGAACCTGCTTCCTGGTTTCAGATATGTGCTCTCTTTTGGATATCCCAGTGACAGCCCTAAGGGCATTATTCTGGACCAGCTTGGCCAGCGAGTTGATGCAGAGATTGACTGTTGTCTGGAGCTTGTTGACAATTGTGATGCCAAGGGATTGTATGTGATTAGGACACCATGATAATCCTGGGATAGGCTTGTCTTCAGAATCTGAATGCTGGTAATAATATTCATTTTCTAATTTATGCACCATGTAATTTGCATATTCTTGAATTGTGAACAATAAAGCGGGGACTATTGATGGTTGGGAACACAATGTGACCAATTGTCATTGTGAACTAAAATATTGATCTCACTGTTCACTGTTATAAAACAATAATTCAAGTAACAGTTAACCCAGCTTGAAATATATGACCCTCTCTAATATAGTTCATAACATACAAGAAATGTGTATATTGTATGATACAGCATGTATGCATGAAAAAAGGGAAAACAGTGCATTGAGTGTCTTATACACTGTTAGGCCTGAAAAGATACCATTAAATACACCTCTGTGTTTCTACTTTCTTGAATGACTATAGCAACTGCTATTGGCCCACGTGTTCAGCTGATCAGATGAAATTATTTAGATTTCACTGAGCATTAGATAGAATGGGTATCCGATTGTGTCCAAAACTCTGTGCCAAACTATATACAGGGATGACCTCCTGCAGTGCTGCTTAATCGTAGCACACAGGTGATTTGCGGCTACCCTCCACTTCTTCATAAACCTACCCAAGTGTGTATGAGCGGGCAACCCTTTGATGCATAGCTATGTTGCATTTAGCTAGTACCAGCCCTACAACGACAACATGTATTTGTTGCAAGCTCTTCCTTCCACATTATCCCCAGCAAACGCATATTAATCAAGGCCGCACATCTCCACTTGCGGGAAGCCCGCCAATTTCTCCATCACTACCTTTCAAAAATTGGCTATCTCCATAACTCCCTACAATGTATGTATTTAGTCAGCTGGTTTATGAGCACACTTCCAACAAGTTGGACCCTTAGGCCTTTAGGGTGCCCCAAATCAGCCTCACTGTTCTGACGAAATGTCATCATCTTTGCTGTCCCAGGTTTAGGAAGCCCTGTCTTATTTATAAAAGGTCAACGTTCTACTCTCCTAGGGCCAGCTCTCGAAAAGTACTACTCACAGAATGCTCCTCTACGAGAACCATGGCCACCATTCTCTAATCCCTGCGGCTGCCCTGGCATATATTAAGATAAGTTATTTATTAATTGGTTGGGCCACCTTGTAATTTTGCTTGAACATGTGTCTATAACTGAGTAACCCCGTTTTGTACTGTGCCTTGTGTACTCAATAACCATGACTGGACTTTCAGAGCCTTCTATTTTAAGGATTTGAATCCATGCCAGCCAAATTGCCTCCATTGTCTGTAGAAGTGGCTTATCCACACACCAACCACGAACCACATCACCACATGCTGCACTCATATATGTTATATGTTCTAAAATCTGTGTACCATTTTTGCACAACCGACGAAACAGAAGCATATCCAGTTTCTTAATAATAAACTGTGTGGTATCAACGTTGTCATAATAGAAAATATATGGAGACGTTGCAGTACCATAAGCACTATGTGAATGGCCATATGAGTGATAAGGAGAAGATATGCTCCACTGGGCCTTCCAGAACTTAAGTATCCTGACCACATTTCTCTGGTATAACTCTTCATCATCCCAATTCGTACAGATTCCTAAGTACTTATACCTTTCTCACAGTTCACCCATCTGCAATGTGTCCACCTACCACAGATCCCAACAGGGGATCAATCATCAATTCTCAACTCAGACCATTTTCAGACAGACCTGCCATCTGAGACTCGTATAGGGGTTTACAAAAAGACTTTATATTTTTGTCCACAACGCAGGGTTAGTTGAGGAAAGGAAAACAGCAACGCTGAAACAGTCATCGGAAAGAGCGTGAGGGTTCAGAGCCAACAAATACATGTGCGGAGAATGTTTATGAAGTGTAGAGCTGGACTTCTCATGGGGTTGGGGTATGCGGGATCTACTGGACAGTGGTCATCTGGCCTGCTGATGACCCAGCGATGATATTCAGGCAGTTGTCATTATAGCCCCAGCCTGACTCGAATCCCTTGGGTGTTGAGGTGTGACGCTGATGAGCTTACTGCAGGCTCTTTGTAGGTTATAAAACTGTTTCTGCCTTTTCACTGTTACAGGTTTCGAAGTACTTGTTTATCCTGCTCTCTCACTCTGCCTCGTCTGTGTTTACTTCACTTTTGAGTCTTTTCAGGTTCAGTCTCAAAAACGGTCTGCTTGTGAACCTTTTACAGTTCGCTTGGGTTTTTATTGAGTCCTCCTAGCTCAGACTCTTGGGTGGCTAGTGGTATTTAGTTTCGTTGGTGGCTTTGCTAGTCCCACCACAGTCACGACTATAGCTCCTGCCTATACTCTTATCAGTCTCGCTCTCTTTCTCTCTCTCTCCCCGTTTCTCACAGAGCATCAAGTATTTAGTTCTATCAATCTCTGGGCAGATCAGGAAGGCTCTCACCCTTTCTATGACTTGAACCTTGCCCGCACACAAGCCTTCTCGTTTCACCACTCAGTGTGCTGTCTTCCTTTGGCCCTATTGTCTTTGCTAATGCTTGTTCTTTGCCAGTGACCTATATGCTGCTTTCTCCTCCTCCTCCAACCTGATCCTTCATATCTCTTACCCTTCCAAGCCTGATGTTCTCCTTTTCCTCTCCACGTGGTACCTCAAATATCTTCCTATATCACGTTTCTTTTTCCTTCCCCCTCCCGTGACCCTATTACAATACAAACCTTTACCTTCATTCACTGTTCTCCATATTCCTTTCTCCACCTCTCTTTTGCAGCATCCTTCCATACATCTACTTCAGCTTCTCCTTCTCCCCCCTCCTAAAAAGCCAACCATCCCCCACTCTCCTGGTCTTTCCTTCCTCTGATGCCTTCCTTACCTTCTCTTGCGACCCTCCTCCATTCAGCATCTCTTTCTCTACACTCACTTCCACACTGGTCTCACATCTCCAAAATCTAGCACTTTGGCCCGGGCTCTTCACTCATTTGTACTCAAATCATATTGGAGATTGAGATAATAAGGGCTTCAGTGGGGCATCTGCACGGGATCATTGGCCATCTCTCCTGATTGTGTCTTCATACTAGTCCCTGCCCCCAACCTATGTGTGACTGCTACATGGTTAATTACTAATGATCTGCAGGCGCATCCATACAAATTGGGACACCATCTTTGAATCAGGCTCCCTATCATAGGGACCGCCTGACCCTGTGATGGTCCCCTGAAGCAGGCATCAGTGTGACTGGCCTTGCTTCGTTTTGTAATGCTTTTGTTGCAACCCCTGCTCCCACTATTTATAGTTGTTATTGAGATGACAGTCCACTCTGTGGGCTGTGCTCAAGTGCACGTGTCTCTCCTCTGCGGCAGCTGTGCGCTCACCAGAGGAAATCGTGAAGGGAAATTTGGTTCTGTTTAATTCCCTTTTTTAAATCCCTGATGCTTGGGGTTAAAATGAGTTGCAAGGTGGCAGAGGTCGGTAATGGGGGAGAGGCCTGGAGGGTTCCTCCACACACCTTTCATGGGATCAGCATCATGGACAAGTGCCTCTCCCGTCCCCAAAACTTCCTCCCAGCCCATGTCCCTGCCTCATGTTCTGACTCTGTCACATATCACACTGAATGCCTCAAAAGTCTCAACCATTCAGCACCACCACCTCTCTAAGTCGCAAAAGGACATTGTCCACAAAGAGCAATATATTATGGACAACCACATTATAATTGAAGTCTGCTTCCCACTAAACCTCTTAACGGAAATCCCATCTAGTGGGTTCATCGCCAAGGCAAATATTATTGGGGAACAGGGCCCCGCTGGTCACTTTCCGGAAACTAAGCCCATTGGTATGGGCCCTAGTAAATGGGCCCTCGTAATCGGTCTCCTGTATAGCAGATCCACCCAACTTTTAAAAACATGTGTCACATGTCTTTCATCTTTGCACTAGCTCGACAGCCATTGGGGCATACCCTAAACAAACGGTGGCTCCTTGAAACAGGGCAGCAGTCAGAAAATGACGCAAAACTATCTCTGATCTCTTATGCGCATTTTAAAAAGTGTATGCTAGCGTAGAGTGCAGTTATAACCAACCCCACACATTATTACAGCATATGTTATTATAACATTGCCCTCTACTTACAGCAGTCACAGTACTGCAGTATCTGGACTGCCAGGCCACAGCCATGTCACACACTGTCGTGCATGTTAATATCCAGTTCCTCAGGCATCAGAGGAACATCATGGCACAGAACATTCAGCAAATCTGACCATGTCACTTTCAGTCCACTGTATGTTTCCTCCTGGTCATTACAATAGGACAAATCAGGCAACCATTTTTCTTTCAAGGACGTTGGGCGTTTATACCAACTTCATGCAATCGCACGCCTTCCAATCAGTGAAGCCACGCCAAGGAAAGTGCGTTTAACAGCGGATTTTTCCTTGAATAGGTCGAGTTGCCATATTTGCAGATGTAAGTTCCCCTAAAACAGTTGCTATTATATTTGTAACTTGCACCTAGAATGCCTTTGTAAGTGAACACTTCCATGGAAGATGCATACAATCCTCCAGTGGGCTGCCACATCGGTTGCATGTATCTGGAGTAGCTGGCAAGAAGGAGTGATATGAGGGGAATACAGCCATCTGTAATTCATTTATTGAAATCAGTCATTCCTTGATACCAATATTGTCTTCAAGCATCGTCCAATGTATCTTCCATCAGTGAATGACCAGGAACGAGTTCCCATTTAGCAGGTGTTTTATCACGAATCTATAAATAGTGGATACTAGGTGATTGTGTTTAATTCTACTCATTTTGTGTTAGAAGACTGCAGGAGGAAGCTTGGTACATGATTCTAAAGTACTATTGGAAGCCTGAAGTATTAAAATATAGTCAACGCACTACCTTCGCCTGGATCCCTCTGCTGACTCTGAGTGACACCGATATCTTCAATAAGGAGGCCTTCCACTTCCTTATCTGTAGTTTCTGATAGCGGATATGGAACTGTTTACCAAATGTGATTTGTTGACCTTACACATTGGAAACTAGCAGCATCGCAGTGTAGGCCATCTTGATCCCAGCCGGCTAACACAGCTTTTGCAATGAAATCAATGTTGTGCTCGTTATGAAGTTCAGTCCACTGTAATTTACTAACACCCCCAGGACAGTATAGTGAGAGATGGGTTCGGCCGATGAGTTTTCACTATGCCCACATCCATTAGTATTCCACCAAATTGCGCAGTGGCCCTGGGCAACATTATACCATGGCTTCAGGTCAGGAACAGCAAGTCCACTCTGTTAATACAGCCTTATAGACCGAGGAAGGGGTAGTTATCACGGGATAATGACCTTTCAATTTCACCTTGAGTCATACATATTGGAAGGGTCATTATCCCAAGTGATGTCTATAAGACTATCAGCACATGGTGGTAGTGGCTATAAATGCTTTGGATTTTTAGTTTTGAAGTAAACAATGTTACATAGTGCCAGTAAAGTAAATAGGCAAAATGAGTTAGTAAAGTAAATATGGTTGCATTTTGTAGGATTCAAGTAACACATTGTATCTAGGTTGAACTTGAACTGGTTTAATGTGAGCTTGCACCAGGTGTAATGTAAAAGTGAATGGTTTCTCTATATGAAAGTGGATGCATTTTCCAAGGTTTAAGCTGTCTCTTTCGTGAGTTAACTAGCATGTGTCAGCCAAAAAGGTCATCCTAGAGGGAAAGTGTTGAATCAAATTCCGTCCTGAAAATTGCATTGTTTTTTCCCTGTCTCCTTCAGACAGAACGTTCAGAATGCAGTCAATATCAGTGGTAATTCACTGCACTCTAAACATTCTGGTTTGCTGAGAGGAGGTCCATAACGATCTCCATGTGCTAATTAAGCAATAAGTCCCGAGCTGCGGGGGCATTACCAAGTCAGGTTACGCCACGGGGCCCATAGTTATAGGCCCTAGATAAGCGAGGGCCTTAAGGAATGCCCCGGGGCATTACCTCACTCAGTAATGCCCCCATGGCAAGGGGCTTATTGCTATTAATACCGCGGCTGGCAAGACCACGGTACTAAAGCATTGTTTTTCTGTTCCAAAATGCTGCAGCGTTTTGGAACAGAAAAAAAGAAAACGGCCGCCGGGGACGGGAACCATTTTCCCTTTCCATGGTGGCCATCGGGAGCAGATGTCCCCAGTGCGTTTGCTCTCGAAAAAGGAGAAAAAAGAAAGTAAGTAGGGTTGGGAGGGAGGGGATTGTTTGCAAGAGCTGGGGTGGAAGAAAGAAAATACTTACCTGAATCCCCGGCGGGGGGGTGGCAGCCTCCAGCCGTGTGGGGGCTTGGAGTGGGGATTGCCCCGTTTCGAGCCTCCTCATTGGCTAAGGGGCTGCAACAAACCCCTCCGGGAACAAACGAAAGAAATCTCATGCGAGGGATTCCCAGTCGGGTAGAGCCCTGGCGAGGGCTAATCAGATTGCAAGTAACAATCTGATTGTCCCGCGCCAGGATACTAATAAGGCAAATGAGTATATCAACTGCAATTTGCAGTTAGGCTTTAGCCCACAACACACACTCAATAATTTTCCTATGGTGTAAAAAGCATGATCGTGGGGTGTTGGATAATTGGGACGTTTTAATAAATATAAAGTTATTTTTGATTTATGAGCATCTTAATCCAGGAAATGCACCCCACTGGAGATAGGGGTAGCTTCATCCATCTTTTGACGTTGGGCTGCAATACTTCCAAAGGTTAGATATAATACTGATCTTTACTCATGGACACTTCTGTGCCAAGACATTTGACTTTGTCATTTTTGCTCTTATAGTCCAGTTCTTCCCCAATAGTTTCAGTGTTGCTTGTGAGTGGGATTAGCTCCCATTTCCCCAATGTATTTGTAGGCCAGCCAGCAAGTCCTACTTATTAATGTCAACACTATTGGGAGCATTGCTGCAGGGTATTTCAAACAACATGTAATTTAATGGGAGAGCGACCCTTATTACAAGAATGACAGTGCAGCTACAAATGGCAGTAAAAGGGTGGTGAATCCGTTGCCAGCACATTACTGTACCATCATACTACAAGCTGTAGAGGTGGAGTTAAAGAGTTACCTCCGACAGGATGCTGGGGGTAGATTCTTCCCTTTACCACCAAATTTCAATGGATTTACCACAGCAGATTGACTGCTTGTGGTAAGCCCACCAACATCCCCATGGAATCCTATGGATGCCAAAAATGGGAACTTTCACTGCTCTACCACCACTACAAATCTTGGGGCAATTCCACTGGACGGAGTGGCAGCAAAGATCATTGATCTTGGTGGTATTTCCATAGATTTACCACTAAATCGTGATGAGGCCCAATTTGTTTAGTAGTGTATATCTGAATATCCTGATCTGCTCCCTTAGGAAACACCAAAGTCTCTATAGAGGTGACAGCAGGCAATCCTGTCTAGTGCGTCAACAAAGTACAAGAATGTTCAGAGTTGAAGGTTTATCATTTGGCAAACATTCCCATCTCCCTGGGTAATGTATACAGCAGCTTAATCATTGCAGCTTATTGCATTAGTAGACCAGACCTTTTTGGAACTTCAAACAAGGAGGCCCGATTTGCCCCATCCGCTGTGACTCCTCTGTGAGTCTAGCCACACCAAGGGACTGCAGCTTGGCTTTTCGAAGTGCTACAGGGCCCTTTCGGGGCCCAGGCCCCTGGTTTCTCAGTGCAGCTGCATAATGGCAGCCATGTTGGTAGGGGCGTTGCTAGGGGGGGGCTAAGGGGGCTATAGCCCATGATCTTTTGGTTGTAGCCCCGGATAGAATCTCAGGAGCTACAGCCAAAAGACTAGCTAGCCCCCAGCCCCAACAGTTCTGACATCAGCTTAGCCCCGGGTCTTTTCCAGACCTAGCAACTCCCCTGCATGTTGGAAAGACCAGCCAAGAGGAGAACGTATGGGGTTTTGCAGGGCACACGGAAGTCCAAGTGCCAGAGGGTAGCCAAATTGAAGGAGTCAGCAGGCAGCTTCAGCAACATCATGGGAAGGGTGCAGGCAGTGGAGGAAAACAAAGGAGGATACAAGCAGTATTTGTATAAGCCCACAACAAAGCTCCCGGTGACGTTGTTGGCGTTGTTCAGATTTGTATGATCTGTATTGAGCCTAGTCAGCTTTGGAGGTTAGGTTGTTAAATTTGGCTTTATGACTGTTATGATAGCATGCTCATCTAGACAGCAGACTTTGATTCCTGTCCTTTAGAATTTACCTTTAAGATATTGTTAATGGGAACCGAGTGCTTGTGCCATTGCCAGCTAGAGAGCCTTGAGCACATTTTTCACCCATATTTTAGGGGCACAATAGTAGTGCCCTGAAGCTCTAATACGAGGTATACATAGATAATGTATCTCTCCGGGAGTTTTGGACTCAAACTTGTATTATCCCTAGCCAGCATACTCAAGGGCGAGAGATCATGGGAATCGCAGTCCAAAACATCTGGAAAGCAACAGGTTGCAAACTGCAAAAGTGGGCCCTGAAGTGATTGTCCATTGTGATCATGTGTCTGTTGCCTTGCAAGCCAGAGAGTAACTTGTTCTCAAGCATTGTTAGATGTAGGGCCTCATTTTTAAAGAAGCAGCGGCATGTTAAATGTATGCGTAAAAGCGAGGCATAATGTTTTCCCCGCCATATAAGGCACTTCTTCCCTGTGTTGCTGCAGGGAGGAGATAGGGAAGCTCGATGGAGTCGAGATGAGATGTCTGCTGTGCGTTCCTCCTCTGTCTCCTCAGTGAGTTTTTCCTCCATGACATTGTCATATAGGTGTGAAATGAATGGATTTCTCTCGGATTCACCTTGCTTTAGACCAGAGTTATTTCGCAATAATCTATTAGTAAACACCAGCTGCAAAGCGTCTTTTTCAGGAAGCCTTTACACTTTCACAGGATGGAGAAGAAGATGATAGTGTAACCTGGCTTTACTCTTTCCTTCTCTCCTCCACTTTCTGATAGGGTAAAGCTGACTTTACTCCTTCCTTCTCCCCTCTGCCTTCTGAAAGGGTAAAAGTGAGCGCACCTGGCTTTACTCTCTCCTTCTCCCCTCCGCATTCTGGTAGGTTAAAAGCGAGCACACCTGGCTTGACTCTTTCCTTCTCCCCTCCACCTTCTGATAGGGCAAAAGTGAGCGCACCTGACTTTACACTTTTCTTCTCCCTTCCACCTTCTGGTAGGTTAAAAGCGAGCACACCTGGCTTGACTCTTTTCTTCTCCCTTCCACCTTCTGGTAGGTTAAAAGCGAGCCCACCTGGCTTGACTCTTTCCTTCTCCCCTCTGTCAGGTTGCCCACATCGTTGTGTGGGCGGACCCCTGTTGGGTCCCACAGGACATGACGTCCCGGACGTGACGTCAAGGGAAGGGGTGAGGGACGAGGGCAGGTTCGGCAGCTCCGCCGATGTAGTTAATAAAGTAAGTTGCGTGAAACTCCTGGCTCCCGCGTGTTATTCCGGCGTGAGCAGGACCATCGGCCTGGGTCCGCTTCAGGGCGACGCGGAGACCCAACACTGGCGACGAGCGGGCACGGACCCCGCAGGCACCATGCCGAGGTCTGCGGCCGAGCAGTTCAGCACGTCGGCGCACCTCGGGCACGGCTGCCGACTCCGCACGGCCCCGCCTCCCGCATGACAGAGGCCTGGCATTCGGCCTGCAGAAGTACATAAATCACGGGTGCGCCGTGTGAGCGCGGCCCCGGCTCCCGTGTGACACAGCCCACAAGCCGCACAAAGGCGCCCACGGGACACGGGCGCTCCGGAACCGCTGAGGCACTCGCTACGAGCGGCCCCGCCTCCCCACACGCGGGTGCTCACGAGAAGACGTGTCGGCGCATCTGGCATTCAGCAGGAGACGGGGGAGTAGAGCAGGACAAAGTCCATACACCACGGCCGCGCAGCCCGCGCGCGCCAAGCAACAAGGCCACACCACGAGGAAGCGATAACGTGGGAGGAAACAAAACACTTCACAGAGCAGAAAAGTCGCTGTCCCAGCACAGCCTAGACGCTACAGCATATCGACGCACGAATCTCTTACTGCTGCGCAGTCATGTCGGACACAGCGACCACCCCAGCGTCCTCCTCAGGAGGAGCAGGACAGGCATCTGGAAGCGCTGACACAGCACAGGACAACAACCAGCATGCACACCAGGAAGGAGCAGCCCAAGTCATGCACATGCCCAACCCATTTGAAATCAGAGACACCTCCAACCTGGGGCCCAGATGGAACATTTGGTTACGAGACTTCATGTTCTACGCAGGGGCCATAGGATTGACGGACGACACGAGGCTGAAAAATACACTGTTCATGGCAGTGGGACTAGCGGTAAGAGACATTGCGGGGGAGTTGCTGAACGTAGACACCGTCACATATGGGGAGCTACATGCCAAGCTGTCCGAATACTTTGCACCACATACAAACGTGGATTATGAGCGCCACATGTTCCACACAACAAGACAGGATAAAGGGGAATCCATAGACAGTTTTGTGATGTGACTACGCATCAAACTGAAACATTGTGAATTCCACAAGTACTCCAATGAAGAGGCGCTCAGGTCCCAAGTAATAGCTGGATGCCTATCACAGCCTTTCCGCAAACAACTTTTACAGAAACAACGGTCACTAGAAGAAATCCTGGCGCTGGCCCGCATGGAAGCAGCGGTGGACTCGCAACTGGACAGCCTCGGCAAAGTGTCCATACACCAACCCAGTGACAACGCTGAAGCAATCAATAAGCTATATACCCACCCAAGTCAGACCAACAAACACCCCGATGCCACATGTTTCAAATGTGGCTATGAATATCCACACACTGGCACATGCCCGGCCATAGGACAAAAGTGTGCCGCGTGCGGGGGAATGGACCATTACAGGGCCATGTGTAAGAACGCCCCGATCCACTCAACGCCCAAACACCGCTACCAAGAAAGGTGCAGGCCCACACCACAGAGCCCGCCCAGGCCGGCAGCGGACAGCGAAAGGCGGCGTGCCAGGAAAGAAGAAGGAGACCGCAGAAATCGATACACACGCGAAGACAAACGGTCATCTGAGGACACTAGAAGATCACACAGGCGGCGTTTCGTAAGGTACGTGGAGACACGATCCCCCACCAGTACAGACACCCTCTCGTCAGAGGAGGACCAGAGAAGGAAAGGTTACGTGTGGGCCCTACAGGACAACACGGCGGCCACCCAACACAGCCCCATCTTGACACTCCAAGTAAATGACACACCACTGAAGTTTCTCGTGGACACAGGAGCGACGGTCAATATCATCAGTGAAAGCGCATATCAGTCCTTGACCACCCTGCCAAAGATCCGAAAAGCCACAGTTGACATATACCCCTATGGATCCAGGACACCCCTGCCATGCAAAGGCATGATCACAGCCAGATGCACACACAACGGACACTCGGCGAAGATCCCACTGTACATCCTAGACACAGAAGCCAACAGCGGGTGCATACTGAGCTTCCGGACAGCAGTGGACATGGGACTGGTACACATCTTATACCAGTTGATGGCCCACAAGTACTTCACTAAACCGGCTCAATTGAACAATCATTCCCTAGATTCTTCACCGGCCTAGGCAAACTACGCAACCGGAAAGTACACCTCCACATCAACCCTCAGGTCAAACCGGTGGCCCAACACTACCGAGGCATCCCGTTCAATATCCAGAGACAAGTAGAAGAGGAGTTGGACAAGCTCATCAAAATGAATGTTATAGAACCCGTATCAGGCCCGACGCCATGGGTATCACCCATCGTCCCCGTCCCGAAGAAGTCACCAGAAGGATCCATACGGCTATGCGTCGACATGTGCAGAGCCAACACAGCCATTGAAAGGGAGCGACATCAAGCGCCCAGAATCACGGACATGATTCACCTCCTCCACGGGGCGAGGATCTTCTCCAAGTTAGACCTCACAAAAGGCTACCACCAAATTGAAATAGCACCGGAATCCCGTTATATCACCACGTTTGTCACTCATCTCGGCCTGTTTCAATACAAAAGGCTCAGTTTTGGCATATCCTCGGCCGCCGAGATCTTTCAGGAGGAGATTCACAAAGTGATCAGGCACGTCCCCAACTGTCTGAATTATTCGGACGATGTCCTAGTATACGGCAAGTCACAGGAAGAACATGATCTGGCACTGCACAGAGTATGTCAAGCGCTAGACGACGCAGGGCTCACCCTAAACAAGGCCAAGTGCGAGTTCTCCAAAGGATCGCTGAGGTTTTTCGGGCACATCTTCTCAGATAAAGGCATGAGACCCGACCCGGAGAAAGTGGAAGCCCTCAACTCAGCCACGCCCCCCGTAAACACCACCGACCTCAGATCGTTTCTGGGACTGGCCAGCTACTGCTCCAGGTACCTGAAAGACTATGCCACAGTCAGCAATCCCCTACGACTACTCACCAGGAAGGACACGCCGTTCACGTGGTCGAAGGAGTGCCAAGCAGCGTTCGAAGCGATACGAAAGGCCATCACACAGGCAGAGGACATGGCATATTTTGATGCCAACCGTGACACGGAGCTGATAGTGGACGCCAGCCCGGTGGGACTAGGTGCCATATTGACACAAAAAGACCCCAAGGAGCCACGGACCACGCACGTGGTAGCATACGCCAGCAGGAGCCTGACGACCACAGAACAGGCATACTCTCAGGCGGAAAAGGAGAGCCTCGCGGTCGTCTGAGCTTGCGAATACTTTCATCTATTCCTATTTGGCAAAGAGTTCACCATCATCACGGACCACCAGGCACTACTCACCATATAGGACATGGCATATTTTGATGCCAACCGTGACACGGAGCTGATAGTGGACGCCAGCCCGGTGGGACTAGGTGCCATATTGACACAAAAAGACCCCAAGGAGCCACGGACCACGCACGTGGTAGCATACGCCAGCAGGAGCCTGACGACCACAGAACAGGCATACTCTCAGGCGGAAAAGGAGAGCCTCGCGGTCGTCTGAGCTTGCGAATACTTTCATCTATTCCTATTTGGCAAAGAGTTCACCATCATCACGGACCACCAGGCACTACTCACCATATACGGCCGCCCGAAGTCCAGGATGCCACCAAGAATTGCCAGATGGGGCCTCCGCTTACAGGACTACAGATTCATCATACAACACCGGCCAGGAAAGGAGGAAAACCCAGCGGACTATCTCTCCCGGCATCCCATGCCCACGACGGCGTCTCAACCGTCCATAGCGGACGCGTACATAAATTACATCATACACCACCTACAACCACTTCCGGTAGGGTGGCTGGAGCTGTCCATCCAATCAGAAGCAGACCCAGCGCTTCGAATTGCCCGGCACTGCCTACAGGTGGACAAGACGGCCCTCATGAAACAGCAGGCCAGAGGTGAATCGGATACCACGAATGAAGACATCAAGTGGCTGGATCAAGTCCGCGACGAGTTGACCATGGAGGAGGATAACGTCATACTAAAAGGCTGCAAGGTCATCGTCCCGAGAACGCTCCGGGAGAGGATAATACACCTAGCCCATGAAGGACACAGGGGCGTAGTCGCCACAAAGCGCCTCCTTCGCCAGAAAGTCTGGTTCCCTCAACTTGATCGCCTGGTGGAAAATATAGTGGGCAACTGCCACGTCTGTGCGCAAGTGGCACCCCCGCCACAACCGAACCCATTACAATCCTCACCGCTACCAAACAAAGTGTGGGAAGAGCTGGCAATAGACTTATTCGGACCACTGAATAACGGGACACACGTGGTCGTACTCATGGACGAACATTCAAGATACCCGGACGCCCAAATAGTAGAGAGCAGCGCCACAGCATGTGTCATTCCAGTTATCGACAGGATGCTCTCTGCCTATGGCATCCTCAAGATCATAAAGTCCGACAACGGTCCCACATTCATCAGTCAAGACTTTCAGCAATTCGCAAAATACATGGGGTTTCAACATCGACGCATAACCCCCCGATGGCCACAGGCCAACGGCATGGTCGAGAGATTCATGGCCAACATAAAGAGGATGCTACAAATAGCCCACGTGCAAAACAAGCCATTCGAACAGGCCTTTAATCAACTTCTACGAGAATACAGGCACACCCCCCACAGCACGACGGGTGTATGCCCTGCAGACCTGATGTTCCGAAGACCGATCACCACGCGACTACCTGAGGACCCGAGACCACAAGATCCAACACCGCTGGAACAAGAAGCGCAAGCAAATGACACCGCGAGCAAAGCGAAAACAAAAGAGATCACAGACAGGAAAAGGAGGGCTCGGGAGAACATAATACAACCAGGAGATGTAGTATGGCTAAGACAACCCAAGAACAGGAAAGAGGAAGCCACCTTCGCACCCACACCGCTGGTCGTGACACACAAGAAGGGTTCTATGGTCACTGCACAAAGAGATGACCACTCAACGATAACCAGGAACAGCTCGCACTTCAAACGAGTCATACTGGCTCCAGCAGGCCAATGGACCTGGGACAGAGATAGCGAGGAGGACAGACCACGCGAAGAAGCATATCAGGGAGACGGAGAAGAGTCAGAAGGCGAAGCGCCCCGCTCCCCACCCGCCAGGGATGAACCGACCCCGAGCAAGGCAACACGACCGCAGAGGAGTCGTATGAAGCCGATGCAACTCATCGAGGAGATGGGGTAAGAGGGGAGCCCCTCAACTAACGTGTTAAAAAGGGGGGAGATGTCAGGTTGCCCACATCGTTGTGTGGGCGGACCCCTGTTGGGTCCCACAGGACATGACGTCCCGGACGTGACGTCAAGGGAAGGGGGGAGGGATGAGGGCAGGTTCGGCAGTTCCGCCGATGTAGTTAATAAAGTAAGTTGCGTGAAACTCCTTGCTCCCGCGTGTTATTCCGGCGTGAGCAGGACCATCGGCCTGGGTCCGCTTCAGGGCGACGCGGAGACCCAACACCCTCCACCTTCTGATAGGGCAAAAGTGAGCGCACCTTGCTTCACTCTTTCCTTCTGCACCCGCCTTCTGAACGTGCAAGTTGCTTTCAAGAGCCCCGCAGCAGGTAAGTGTGGTTTACATGTATTACGCGATGTGGCTGTTAATGCTTCTCGAGTATTGGATGTTGCATCTCTCTGATCCTAGTTTGCTGTGCCTGCACGATTGCTCTTCTAATGAGTGTTTTACCCTGGATTCAGCACCTGCGTGTATATTGGGGAAAAGCGAAATTGCACGTGCCAGAGCGCAAAGAAAATACAAAAAGAACTGGGTCACCTATCTGCACTTGACCTGCCAATAAATGATGTACAGTATTGTGAATGTTCTCATTCACATTCCTCAAGGTGTGTGTGCAGTGCAGCGCCGGGTGGTTGGACTTCCACCCCACACCACAGTTCACGGTTAGACGGCGCTCGCGCCTCGGAGAGCTGAGCTATTCATCAGATTGCGTGCTCCGAAAGAGGAAGAAGTCTAGAAAGACCCCTGTCACTTCCCCTTTCGACAAAACTGTCTTTACAGTCATTCAGAAAAAAAGGCGGCCGGCGGGGGAGGTAGCCACGCGGTTTACATACTAGGCAAAGGTGAGCACTTACCTGCAGGGATTCCCAAAGCAAACAGTAGTGCCAGGTGAGCAGGTTGCGCCCTCGATTGCATTGGACGTTGATAAGGGTGCTTTTCGAAGAATTTAAATCGACGTCATGACATATCCTGTCGACGTTGCGAGGATACGCTGCTGACTGGAGGCCCCGAACCACGTCTCTGCTCCAACGCTTCCAGCAAATGCCGAAGGGAGGGTAGTGAGCTGCCCGAGTATTTCTTTTGCCACTCACTGGCTCAATAAAGGGTTGGATACCCGTGAATACAGCTGAAAGTTCAGCAAGAGGTTCCTAGTAGGCTGTGCGCCACTCTTTGCTCCATTTATTCATCTGTTTAAGAGGTTCTTCTTTGCCAGTGTGATAATTAGACTTTCACTGGCACTTGTTTGTAGACTGTTCTGAATTACAACTGAACGCAGCACGCATTAACTGTAGTTGTAACGCTTGTACTGGCTGTAACAAACCTGCCCTTTCCTCCCACGCACTGCAAAATCAACAATGGATGGATACAAGGGAAATTAGACAGAATTCCTATTTTTACCAAATCTACATTTGCGTTTAGCACACTATTCAGTGCAATCAGAATGACTACCCACCATAAGAAGCAGTGTTTCCTCATGTCCCGTGTCCAGCTAACACATGCTGTTAACCTCTCACACGCTGTAGTTGGCAGCCGTCCCTTTAAAGAAGTTTCGCATTCAGTAGCGCTGTCCCAGAGTGAGGAAGGCCCTCTCTGGTCATGAAAGCTAGCAGACGAAAATATGAGCTATTTGCCATAACTCCTGCTTTGCAAACATGAACACCTTCTGTTTTTCCCTTTAGAATTAGTTTGGTTTATTGTGTTTTTTTTCATTTTTTCATGTGATTTGCTCTCCGACGAATTTAACCTTATCTATCTCTAATAATCTCCAGCGGTAAACACATGTGATAATCGCAGAACAGCACTATATCCGTTTCATGCCTGCAATTTCCATGTGTTTGTGCTTAAATCCCATAGTCAAGACGATACCAATCAGTTGTGGGCAATGCTGCAGTGCCTCACAAAGCGAGGCAGGGTAACTGCTGTTACCATCAGCAGGCCCGGAGAGGGGCAGCCCAACCTCTCCCCCCTCACTGCTCTCCCCCAGCCCGCCCCCTGTCGAAGAGACACGTAGTCTGTTTCAGCACAATGCTGAGGAAGGGTGAGGTGTGAGCAATCACCTCACCCTTCCTTCATGCAACTAGGTGCTAAGCACCGAAGGAAACCAACAGGCAAGCAGGGACCAGGTTCAAAGACCTGCCCCCCCAGGGGGCCAGATAGTCAGCTATCCGGCCAGGGGCTGGAACATAACAGCCCCCACTACTATACACATCAAAGACCCAGGGCTTCCCTGGGTCTCATAAATACAGATTGACATGCTCTGAGAAAACACACACAGTTTGTGGACCCTGAACGGGGACCCAAACACATAGGAGGTGCACTGTTTACTCAGTGCCTTCCAAACCTTTGCTTCTTTACCACAAAACCCTCCCACCCTACAAATAAGTGAGAAGAACAAAGGAAAAGAAGTAGAGGGCACTGTACGGTGCCCACAACAAGTCGTGGAACATGAGAAGGCGGGCACGGGCCAGAGGGGGTAACCCCAAGACCCGGTGCCCAAAAGTATTGTTATTATCTTATGATATGTGATTGTTATTTGCATAACCATATCTGTACAATAAAACCTACAGCCTTTTATTGCCAACACTTGACAAACAATGTATGAGCCAAATTATTCTGGGTGAGGGTATGGGTTCGGCAATGTACAAATATGCATGCATATGGGTTCAGCAGTTACTGCTTTAAAGGCACAGGCCCACGCACTTAGCAAGAAAGTTGAACTGCTACCTGTTGGAATCTTCTGTGCCCTCTTCTAATAATCTTAAATTGGATCTCCTTCAAAAGATTTCCAAAGTCTTGTTTTATTTTCTGTGTCCAGCTATCCAGTTTGAACATGACAGTGCTAGGGGTTAGTTTAGAAGTTTGGGCAGATTAGGGATTTACCCACTGTAATATGATTTTGTCATTAAGGAAGCTGGGATTACAGGGTGGGTTTTCTGTTTCCAAAATTGACAATTTAGGAACTGGATAGGTAAACTTTAACTTCAGGCAGAGGCACTATTTGCTGTACAGTAAGGTCAAACTTGGCATGTTTCTAACTTTGTTGTGACCGCAGTTTACCTGGTGGGAATGACCCAGCACAGCTGTGTGGTGTCATGAACTGTGATAGCAGGAAAAGGGAACTTTGAATGCCCCCCCTATAACCCCCCCGGTGTGTTCGCAGGATTTCCCTACAGAGCATAATGAAAAAACATTATAGCAAATAGCACATCTCCCTGTTATGATTGGGTCTCAATGTCAATGTGATGTTATTATAAGTCCATCCTCCATGTTTGTGTTCTCATTGCATTCCACCTAATGCGCATGTGCAGAGGAGGACATCTTTATTCTGCACCTCAGACCTCTCGTGTATTGTTGCAAATGCAATACCTAGTAATTAGACACAGTAGTCAACCATGACAAATGCTTTTGGAAAAATGCCCGCTGCCCATTGAGCTCCTGCCCAATTCCGGCAGAATATTGCATGGCCCAGTTTGCTGATAAGTAGAAGTAATCCCCTCATACGCCCCAAAGAACCAGTCTTGTTTAGTAACTGATACACGACAAAAGGTTACAATGGCGCATGAATGGACGGCATACCTTTCTGGGTTGGATTTGGATACAAGGGCAGCTCTCAAAAGGATGAATGGTTCTTTTTCCTTTTCTTTTTTTAAACATTTATAATGGTCATAACATTTCCCCAAAATATTTTTTCAGCTCTATACAGATTTACTAACTATAGACAGCCAATAAAACATACACAATACAATCCATCCACTGTCATAACAAAGTATACAGATGCAGACAATAACCATCTAATATACATTTCATATTGAAAATCAGCTTCATGGGTTCATAGACATAATTTCGAATACAAAATATTCGAAAGTCAAAAAGTCGAAAAAAAAATGTCGAAAAAAAAAATGTCGCATTTTTTTTTAATGACGTTTTTTTTTTCGAAATGGGGGGGTTCCCCCCCAACCCCACCTTTTTTTATTTTTACCTATTTTTTTCACAGAAACTAGAGCCAAAAAAACAATTCGACATTTTTTTTTTTCGACATTTTTGATTCGACCTTTTTTACTTTCGAAATTATGTTTTCGAAATTATGACTGGACACCAGCTTCATGTTCTTCCAAAAGCATTGTTAACTTATGGACATTTAATGGCCCTTTGGGTTGCATTATGAATACCCTGGGTTGATATCATGGCTCACGAATTGGCAACTAATGGAGTAGATTCATGGCCTCTATGAGAAATATTTCATGCCCTATGGAAAGGCAATCTCCAGTGTACCATAGTTATTGTGTTATGTTATTTAGCATTCATATAGCGCTCTATATATCATTGGTATGACCTCAAAGCGCTGGTAGGTTGAACGCCCTAGGGGACCGCAGTCCAGGTCAGTCGAGAGAGTAAGATGGCATAGGGTGCTTGGGTGCACCGATAATGTGCTCAGCTGATGCGATTGCTTGATGGTGGCTGCATCCTAGCATTAGGTGTGGTGGTATTTGATATCAGTTGAATGTGTGCAGTCTGGAGAATGGACACCAAGACTGGGTTCTGACTGCGTTTGGACTGTGTAGTACGCTTATGTGTGCAGCTAGGCTGATTTCGACGGGTATAGCTGCGTTTTATCAGAATCTTGAGGTGTTCATGAAGTAGTGTTCATATGTGAGCAGCTACGCTGAATTGATCGAGGGGTGTCGCTGCACTCTAATTGTGTGTTGATGTAGAGTAGAGAGTGAGCATAGTGATAGGAGAGGTCAGTGTCTGAGTGGAGGTTTTGATTAATCGAGCTTGCTATTGTGCTTCTAAGTGGGTGTTTGCGAGTGCTATGTTCAGAGTAAACTTATTTGTGACTTAATAGGTGCATTCAGTGTCGTCATTTCTCGGGGTCTCTTGGAACATTTGTCATTTGGTTGCAGGGTCTCATCAGCCTTAGATGGTCTTAGTCGGCATTATGGAAAGAGCCAGGTTTTTAGAGCCTTGCGGAAGGCAATGTAGTCTTGGGTGTGTCGAATATGTTGGGGGAGTGAGTTCCACTGAGTTGGTGCCAAGGTTGAGAAGATGGATTCTCCAATCCTGACAGAATTAGAGGTTGGAATCACTAGAAAGAGGGCAGAGTTTGATATTAAAGTGCGAGATGGGAGGGAGAGTATTATCTTCTCTTGTAGGTACCTTGGGCCGGTCTTGTGCACTGTTTGGTGGGTAATGCATAGGGTCTTGAAGGTGGCCCTTCATCCGACCGGGATCCAGTGGAGGGTTGGGAGAGCGGGTGAGATGTGGTCTCTGTGTCCCAGGGTGAGGAGGAGTTTGGCAGCAGCATTTTGGGGAGTTTGTTGAGTTGGTATGCCGGTGCTCCCATGTATAATGAGTTGGTGTAGTCCAGTCTTGACATAACAATAGAGATAACAGCGTCTGTTGGGGTAGGGAAAAATGTGTATAAGAAGTTTGAGGTGGTAGTGACAGCATTTTGAAACATTATTGATCTGACGGGAGAGGGTTAGGCCTGAGTCCAGAGTGCAGCCTAGGATTGTGATTATGTTGGAGGGGGTAGGGAGTGGTGGGCTGAGGGAGGGGGGCCATGGGAGCGGTTGTGGGAGAAGGGCAGTGTTGCCACACAACATGATTTCTGTTTTCTCAGGGTTGAAAAGGAGGTGGTTACTTGTCATCCATCGGTCAATATCACAGAGACAAGCTTCAAGGTCAGGACATGGGTTGGTGTTTGTCTTGGGGCTTCTTAGGATAATCTGGGTATCGGCGGCGTAGTTGTAACAAGAGAGGTTGCGCATGTGGATGATTCCTGGTAGAGTGGTCAGATAGAGGTTGAAAAGGAGAGCAGAGAGGCATGCACCTTTGAGTACTCCAGTGTTCAGAGAGCGAGCAGTTGAGACAAAAGGGGAGAGGAAGGCGATTTGTTTCCTGTTGCTGCGGAAAGAGGCAATCCATTTGTGTGCCAAGCCACGGATTCCTAGGGAATGGAGGCAGTCAAGGAGGATTGAATGGTTAACATTGTCAAAGGATGCAGAGAGATTGAGGAGAATCAGTGCTGCGCAACCCTCAGAATCTGTCGTGACCTTGAGATCATCCCAGATCCGAATCTGAGTGGTTTCTGTTCCATGTCGAGGTCTGAAGCCTGATTGAGTGGGGTTGAGGAGTTTGTTGGATTCTACAAAGCAGTTGGGCTGGAAGTATGCGGTCCGGTCAATCAGTTTCACGAGAAATCTGGTGCTGGAGATTGGCCTGTAGTTCTAGGTTAAATGGGGCTGAGAGATGCCTTTTTTAGGAGCAGTTTGACATGCACTATTTTAAAGGATTCAGGAAAGATGCCAGAGGTGAAGGAGTCATTTAGTATGGTTCTAGCGTGTTCTCCTGTGCATGTAGAGTAGAATATTTCTTTCAGAACAGAGTCAGGGCAGGGGTCGAGGGGTGACCCGGAAGGTCTGCTGGCTGACAAAAGGTCAAGGAACTCATCTCTGAAGATGGGTTTGAATGACTTGAAGGTTGCTAAGGTGGGCGTCTGGCAATGGGATCAGGAGGGGTTGTGTAGGGAGGTGAGTGAGCGAGAACAATTTGGTGTTAAGGGTTGCCATCCTGTCAAGTGTGGTGTTGTGGAAGTTTAGTATGGTTCTTGCGTGTTCTCCTGCACATGTATAAGAGAATATTTCTTTCAGAACAGAGGCGTGGCAGGGGCCGAGGGGTGACCCGGAGGGTTTGCTGGCTGATAGAAGGTCAAGGAACTCATCTCTGGAGATGAGTTTGAATGAGTCGAAGGTTGGTAAGGTGGGCGTCAGGGCAATGGGATCAAGAGGGGTCAGTGTAGGGAGGTGGGTGAGCGAGGACAATTTGGTGTTAAGGGTTGCCATCCTGTCAAGTGGAGTGTTGTAGAAATGTAGTGAAAGGGAGTCGCAGAGCGGTTGTGTGGGAGTGGATAGGGCAGAGGTGCAAGTAAGTTTCACAAATTCGGAGATGATCTTGTGGAGTTCTTTGCTGCTGCTGCCACAGTTCAGAATTCGATAATTGTAATAGGCTTTTTTGGCCTTTTGGATCTCGGATTTGTAATTACGGTGTTGGAGGGCGAACATAGATCTGCTGAGATTAGTTTTAGATGCTCGCCATTTGCGTTCAAGGGAGATATTTTGTTTTTTAAATGTCCTCAGCTGGGGCGTGAACCATTTGGGGCATGGTACTTAGCGTGAGGTTGCAGAGCACAGGGGTGAGTTATTCTTTAAGCCAAGAGTCGAAGGATTCGATGGTTAAAGGTCTGCCACAGGGCAGTGTTGCAGGGGGATGGAGTAGCAGGGCTTCAGCTAGTTTTGAAAGTATCTTGACTTTGTTCCAGCATTTGTGATCAAAACAGGGGCTAGGGGGAGCTGTAGCAGGAGGGGCTGGTGCGTGGATATAGAAAGGGATGACAAAGTGGTCTGTCCAGATAAGTGGTTTGGGACTGGATATAGAGACCAGATCATAGGAGCTTAATATCGCATCAAGGGTGTGCCCACCTTAGTGAGTTGGACCAGTGTTATGTTGGGAGAGGTTGAGTGCATCAAGACTGTCGACCAGAGGATGGGTCATGGGGTTGTTGGGCATATCAATCCAGATATTTAAATTTCCCAGGAGAGTAAGAGAAGGGTGATTTACCTGAATGGTAGCTATTGAGTGCCAGAGGTTGTTGGCGAAATGTCATTCGTATCCTGGGGGTCTGTAGATGAATAGGAAGCTGTGGGTGAAAGTCAATAATAGCAAGAGTTTTACCAGAAGGAATTTGCAGGAAGCTTTGCATGTCTGGGATTCGACGAGTGAGATGGAGAAATGGGGTTTGTAGAGGATTGCAACTCTGCCACCTCTGGAGGGTCTATTGTGTGCGATAAGCAAGTAGCCAGCTGGGAACTCCTCATGCACGACTGATGCAAAATCGTCGGAGAACCAGGTTTCATGTGGCTTTGTGAGAGGAGGTAGTTTTCGAGACGCTCATTGCAGGGACTGCTCAATGGACATGGCTGCCAGATGCGGTGGGAGATGTGGTAGCATCATTCTGGGTGGTTGAGAGGGGCTGATGGGGGGACAGGATGCCTGTGCACTATGAGTGTCGGGTGAGGGGGTTAAGTTCAGGGGGTGCTGGAAGAGTAGGCGGGCAGTGGTAGGTATGTGAGAGGCGAGGTGTGGAGGGTCAGTGGGTCTGGGAGGGTGATGGGTAGAGCACTAGGAGTGAGGGGGTTCATGCGGGTAGTTTCAGGTTTGAGTCTGGAGGGCGCAGGGGGCTTAGGTGTACTGGGTGAGAAGTCAAGACGACAGCCGGGGTGGAGGCTGGTAGAGGGGGAGGAGAGGGTGTGGAAGTAGGGGTGGGAAAGGCTGGGAGGTTGGATTGATGGAGAAGTTGTGAGGAATGGAGGGTCGTGGGAGAGGACCAGTATCTCTGTTTGCGTTTCGTGGGTTTTGATGACATAGGAGTGTGAGAGAGGGTAGGAGAGTTAGACTGGGAAAAGGATGAAGCTATTGTTTTAGAGAGGGAGAGATGAGCTACTTTCAGAGAAGGGAAAGGATATGAAAGGGGTTCTGTGGGCGGGGGTCGAGTAGGGGTTGAGAGGAAGGGAGAGTGGCAATTGCATGGTTAAAAGGGAAAGTTTCATGGCCCATGGAAAGAGACAGACATGGCCCATAAGGAAATAGTTTCATGGAACATTAGGGTACTTTCATGGTTAGCATGTTGACAGTTTCATTTTATCTTGGCTTCTTTCATGATATATATGTCATTGTAGGGCTACTTTAAAGCACTGAAGAGCAACAGTAGAGAAGGAAGGAGAGACACTTAGTCAGGGTGAATGAATGAGGGGAGATGTCCAATGTGTCTGTCTTTTTTTGGTTATTTTGTGGCAGGTAGGGCTCATTGTGGTGGTGGTAGTCCTATTGTTTGATGGTGTAAATGGAGATTTATTAGAATATTGGATTTAGTTATATTTATTTTTATTTATTACATTTGATACATGCCCAGACCCTGAGGTATGACGGCGTAGTTAGACATCTTTGGCATTAATATTGGAGATATTCACTTACATAATTACAAACAGACAACATTACAAGGTAGACGTTAAGGCATAGACAGTTGGTATACATAGGATGAAACAATACAGGAATCATATTTATTTACAAGGTTGAGTTAAGACCTCCAATAGGTATGTGTCATTATAGCCCTAAAGAGACTAGTAAGACCTATGGTGGCTGAATTCTGTTTGCTAGAATTGGTTGAATAGCCAAGTTTTTAACAATTTTTGAATCCCAGGAGGGATTCCTCATTTTTAATATTTAGTGGGAGGGAGTTCCAGTGTTTGGGGGCCAGGACTTGGAAACTGCTACCTCCTGCTCTAGAGCTTTAGTACAGAGGGACCACGAGGAGCGAATTGTTGTTGGATCTGAGTGTACTGGATGTTCTTTCATGATGGTGTTCATGTAGATAGGGGCTTTATTAGCAAGGCATTTGTGAGTGACACATATTGTTTTGAAGATGATTCTGGCCTTAATGGGAAGCCAGTGGGTCTCCCTCCTAATATTGGAAATGTGAACAGAGTTTTGTATTCCTAATACTGCCTGTAATGCTTTGATCTGCATTAGTTGTAGTTTGCTAAGGTTGGTTTTGAACGTTCCTAGTCATAGGGCATTACAATAGTCCAACTTCGATAGAATCAGCGCTCTGGGCAGTGTAATACAGTTTGTAGGTGTGAGGAACTGGTGGCTTAATGCAATTAATTTTGATGTGGAAGACGAAAGTGGCGAGATGTGTTTAGCCATAGTAAGGTTGGCATCTAGGTACACTCATAATGTTTTGACTTGTTTAAGTACTGGAATCAGCGTGCCATCAATGTTAATTGAAGAGTAATCAGAGTGAAGAGTATATATTTTGGTTTGGGAACCCACAATGAGAATCTCTGTCTTCTCATTGTTAAGGCAGGGGCTATTCAGGGCCATCCAATTTTGGATAATGGCATAGGCTTTGTTGATGGTCAACGTGTCCTAGTAGTAGTTCCCTGAGATTGGTATGAGGATGTGGGTGTCATCTGCAAAGTTGGTGTAGATTCACCCATATCATTTAATGCCGAGAAGTGAAGCTTTGTATATCCATTATATAGAGTTGGTGAAAGGCATGAACCTTGGGATAGTTTCTGTTAAATGCACCATTTTATCAATGTAATTAAGATACTTTCCTTTTTCCTTGCATACGTCTCATGCCCCTGAGTGTTACAGAGGGGAGATGCTAGTTCATCAGCACTGCATCCTCAATATGTAAACATTGATCATTAAAGGGAACTAGATTCAGTCAGTATGCCATCTACTGAAATGAAACCATTCATCCACCCTCTCACTCAACCCAGCAGTCGCCCATGTTGTCTTTAGGACCCACGAACCGCCAACCTGGATTGAAAGAAGTAAATGTACCTTAAAATTCTGTGTGGTGATTTATACTGTGCACCGCTGCTATTTTCATTGTCACCAGGCGCTCGGGCAGATCTGTAAAGGAAGGGCTGGGAGGGTTAGTTAGTGGTGAGGAGCGGGAGAGCGCAAGAGCATTTTTGTGCTGTCGGTCGCTTCAGTTCAGCTGGTAAGTGTATAGTGGTGTTATAGTTTGTGATTGTGCATGGGGTGTTTGCGCATCCATGGTTTTGTTTTCTGAAATGGGTTGAGTTAAGTGTTGAAGAGTGTGTGCAGTTAGTGGTGGTTTCAGGTTTCTTCTGTGGTGGAGCTACGCGTGTGTTTGATTTGGTGTTTGAGGGTGAATATATGCAGGATACTGGAAAGCTTTTAGTACGGTTAGTGATGAGAGTGGTTGATGTCCTTGTATGGTGGTTTACATTAATATGCTTTATTTCATGGGGGCATCCCAGTTTCGGTTCATTAGGTTTTGGTTGCCTTTGGCTTTGGGTGTTTCTCGTGTTGTGGTTGGCTGTTTCTCTTCAATTTTATTTCCTGTTTAGCTTGGTGAGTTGAAGAGCCATGTTCTTAGTCATTTTCTGCATTTTAGATGTTCTTCTGATGTTCATATTTCCTTGGGGAGTGAGTTCCAATGTTTTTTTGAGATGCAAGAGAATACTGATCCACCAAATGTAAGCTTTGAATATGTCTTTGGTTCAAGGCGAATGCCATTGCCTCAATGTTCAGTTTGTATATGGAGTTTGTTTTCTGTATGAATTCCGCTCCTTGGCCGTGGATTGCTTTGTGTGCTATGCAGAGTGTTTTGAAGAAGTTTTTTTTTTTTGGACTGGTAGCCAATTTAAGGCTCTCAATGCTGATGTGTTGTGTGCTCCCTTAGTGAGTCTGAGGAGTAGTCTTGCCTGTGTTCTGTATTTGCTGTAGTTGGTTGGTGAGGTAGACTGGAATTCCAAGATAGATACTCCTGGCGTAGTCTATTCTTGACATGATGAGGGAAACAAAAGTGAGTGTTCTGTGTCGAAAGGTGAGGAAAGGTAGTAATTTGTGCATAGGTGGACAAAGCAATTCTTTACTACTGTGTTGACTTGTGGTTCAAGTGTTACGTCGTTGTCAATTAATATTGAAAGGTTTTTAACTGCCTATCAAGGTTCTGGTCAATTTCCCATTTCGGTAGGCCATGGAATGTGGTGTTGGTTGGACGGGGTGTTGCGCATGATCATGATTTCTGTTTTCCCGGATTGAGTTTAAGGCTGTTGGTGCTCATCCATTCATTTATTTCTATGAGGCAGTTGATAAGGGTTTGGTCTAGTTCTCTAGTAGTGTTGATTTTATAGATGATTTGTGGGTCATCTGCATAGTTGCATCAGGTGAGACCATGTATTTTGATGGGATTGATGAGCAGGGCCATGTAGAAGCTGCAGAGTAGTGGCGGGACTGATGAGACATGTGGGACTCTCAGGTCATTGTTGAGGTGTTGTTGGAATCAGCGATAGTTCTTACGTCATCCCAGATGGATAGAAGTGCTGTTTCCATTCCTCTCATGGGTCTGAAACCAGCTTGTGCCTGGTCTAGTAACCAGTTGCTTTCTACATGATCTAGGATTTGTTCGTATGTGTAGCTTTCTAGACATTTTGATGCATACAGGATGTTTGATATTGTTGGGAAGTTCGTTGGGTAGTTAGTGTTACGCTCACCTGACTCCCACGGAGGCGCAGGCCTGTTTTGGTGAAGCGCAGGACTCGGAAGATGGACAGGACAGGACCTTCAAATCTGGCTTGTCTGACTCGCAGAAATATCCTTCTGTGTGTGAAAAGGGAGTATTAACAATCTGCGGGATAATGTGTAAACCTCCCACTCCCTTCTCACCCTCCACGAAACCCTTCTGTGATTCCCCGTGAAGTCTCACCTTAGGGTCTGAAAGGACGAGCTCTCCATCCTGCTTCTGATGCAGGGGCGCGTTGTAATCCAGTTACTTCACTGGATCATGGATTGTAGAGAGTTCAAGTTTGCTTGACCTTCCCGGTAAAGTACTGTGAGAATTCTGTTTATAAGTATGAGCCCGAAATAATAATTGTCCGTTGTCTCTATTTCAGGTGCAGAACAAAGATTCCGAGATGAGCAATGGAACCGACGAAGGAAACTCAGGTGAGTTGTTTGATGAGAGGTTCCTTTAGTGTCCTTGCATTAATGCACTAATGCTTGTGTCTTTTTTCCCCATAGGGGCCGGGGTTCGGAAATGCCAGAGATATGGCACCGACCCGAAGTGAAAGGGGCAGTTCCAGTAGACATCAGGTAAGTCTTTAATGAACGTTCAGGTAATGTCTTAGCATTCGCTCACTAATGCTGATGTCTCTTTTTCCCCTTAGGGGCCGGGGTCCGGAAATGCCAGGATGCGGCACCGACCCGAAATGAAGTGGAAATGACGAATGACCCAACAGGTAAGTCTTATGATGGCAAATTAAGGTTTTCTTATTCTCTTCCCTAGCTCACCTTTGTTCTTGTCTTTTTCTCCCTAGGCGCTGAAATGTGGTTGCGAATCCAAATGGTCGCTGATGAACATGGAGGCGCCTAGTAGAGGTGAGTCGAATGCGGCGCTGCAGCGATCGATGCGATGTGCTTTTAAAATGAATGTCTTCCTTTTCAGGATCGTTGGCGAAATGTCTCCGGAATGCGGATTTTGCAGGTAAGGACTCTTCTTTCTCCTCTTCTCTTCTCCCTTTGCAGGTGTTCCAGGATGCTGTCGGGCGTGGCAGAAGTCAGGATGCAGGAGCAGACACGGTGAGCGTCCAGCTGCTAGATGCAGAACAAAGCGAAGCGTGAGTTGCTGCTTGGGCGTGGCTTAAATAGCCTTCAAAGTAGTTCCAGATATGTATCCTTCCTCTCAGGTGTGTATTCTTCCTCCGGCCACACCCGTGTGGTTAAGTAGTCCCCAAAGAGAAAGTCGTCCTATTCAGGCCTCTAGATGGCCCGGATGTTGCAGCATGGTCTGCATCAGGTAAGTTTACACCAAGCACCTTTAAACACAAAGTCATCTTTTATGAGCCTGGCGCCTATGGCGCCAGGACTGTTGTCCAATATGAGCCTGGCGCCAAAGGCGCCAGGACTGAGTCCAAAGGGCCCCTACTTGGGGCTGCTGAGACTTCCCTCGGGGACATGATGTCTGCCTCTGGGGTAGCTGGGCCTGGTCTGGCTCCTTGGAGGTAGGCATCATGACAGTTAGTTAGTTCTGGGTTTCCCGGGGGCTCTTTAATGGGTGCTAAAGAAATGGGTGGTGTTGGTTACCAAGTGTCACTGCGCAAAACTATTTGTCCATGTTAAGGATATTTTTCTTCCAAAAACTAGGCACTGTCAGCATCAGGTGGGGTGGGAGACCGTAACACCTTGCGGTCTGAAAATGTGTAAAAAAATTGAAAGGGTGACCCCTCTTTTATTCTGTTCTCTGTTTGTTTTACTAGAACTGCTTATTTAATCAAGTAACTTGCTATGGAAAGGTTATATCATAATTATAATTAGTGTACTTGTGCAATCATAATCAGCCATTGCATGCAATGCAGTCAGAAACAGCCAACAATATCCTTCCTCTTCGTGCATGTGCCTCTTCTTACGCCAAACAATGGCTTCTTCTATGCTAGTTACACAATATCTGGCTCTATCCAGGTACATTCCTGGCATTCAGTTGTGGGATCTTTTGTTTGCTTACAATTTCATTATAACATACAGTACATTTTTTACATTCAATGGTTAGAAATTTTGATTGATTGCACTCCTGTGAGAAAATAGAGAGGCCAGTTTGAATGATTACAATGTGGTAGTGCGAATCATTGTTGGAAAAGTGCCCGAAAATGACCATAATTACCTATATTCACTGACACAACTCATTCATATCTCCTAGGGAGTCCTCTGGGTGGCTGATAGCAAAGTACTCCTGTTTGTCAAGTGGGTCTGTGTTTCAGGTTTCTATGGGAGACAAATGTCAGGGGTCAATTTCACCACCATTAGGCGTGCATGGCTCTAACCAATACCTGGTCAAAGGACCAGGATTGGGATTCTGGAGCGAGCTTTGAGCAAAAAGTGAGAGGGATAAAGTCTTACCTCAAAAAGTGCTGTGAATACAGCGTGTAACTTCTCATAGAAGGCAACGGCGTTCCGCTCAGTCATTCTGCTGCTACCATCTTGGAGAAGTCTATTTATGCTGGGTATGATCTGTGATGTCATACTAGCAACAGGACCCGGGTTTAGGCTTCTAATGCTATTGTCTGTCTAATTTTTCCAAAAGATAATTTTTAGTGACTAAATAATAAAGTTGTCATCCCTTTTGGTTTTATTCCTCATACGAGATGTGTGACTGGGTAGGCTCCATGATTGCCTGCAAGCAATTGTCACATCGAGTGACCAGCATCTACATTTCTCCTCAAATGTATGAGGCATATTACTGAAATAACAGCTAATTTCTTATTATATGCATCAAGGTTGGGTCTCAAACTCCATGCTAGTGAGCTGGAGTGTAAATAACGGCTAAAAGAGATGTGATGGTGTGAAGGGTGAGCTGCACCGGGTATTGAATATTAACCACAAATCCAAATGTGCCCTAAAGGAGTAACCCTGTGAAAAAAGTGAGGTTGAGTGGGTGACTGTGCCGTTGTCTAAGCAAGTCAACCATGAGGCGTTGCAGAGTGATCATATCATAGTGTTGTCTATGTACGCAATCTGTGTACATCATTTAGGCAATACAGTTGCAGAATTATGTCATTATTTACATCCAATTAGGCTGTTCAAAGAAAAACATATATGCCATCATCTTGGTTGAGACCGGTAATGGTACTTTGTCATTTGCAAATAAGTTTGGCTTCTTCTTGTCTTAAGATGAGTTCTCTATTGCCTAGTGTGGCATCCTGTCTGATATGTTTTATCTCCACAAATTGAATCCCTTCCCTGTTGTCCATTTGGTGCTTCTTGGCCCAATGTTCCTGGAACTGCTGTTTTCTCTCACTTGAGTTGGTAATGTTCATGTTGAGATGTTCTCGGATTCTAAGGGTCATGAACCATCGAACTCGCCCCTTCTGGGCCTCCTGGTACCTGACACGTCGGGCCTTACACTCCATAATACTACCAACATGGCGGCAAGCTCAGAACGCTGCTCGCCAGTCTTCACGTTCTACGCAGCGTCCTCTATAAAGAAGCCACACCCCCACGGCCCCGCGCATCTCAACGCTGCTACTGGCTGTGATCGGACGTGTGCTCCGAACCTTCTCTAGTGCTACTTGCTATCCCCTGGCCCCTGGATTCCCTTCTCCCGACTTCTTCCCTCTTTCCTAACTTCCCGGAATCCCTGTGCCGGTTCCGCGTGCCCCCAACTCCTTCATGAATACTCCTGGAGTTTCCCGTGATCCTGGACATCGAAGCTGAACATAATCTGGAAGCCGAGGACGGCCGAGCGGGCTTATTTAAGTCCCGAACCATACGAAAGAAGACTCCACCTAAAGAGGACATCAGGCAACATAGACAGGTGAGAAGGGGGGAAACCTGTGACAGATTGAGACGCCACCTGACCGAAGTTGATACAGACATGGAGGCGGCCATCCAGGATCTTATGCGTGCAATGCAAGAACTATCGACCGAAGTACATAACTTGAAAGCGGAGAACGCCGCGCTGAAACAATTGGTACTTTCACGCGACTCTGCCTCAAAGGACAGCGTGCTATTGGGCAGCATTGTTGACAAATATGACGGCTGTGCAAAAACCCTCCGAGGATTCCTGGATTCTTGTTTGGTCCACTTTACCTTTAAACCTTATTATTTTTCCACCCCCAGGGCTAAAGTGGGCTTTATTATTTCTCTCCTCTCCGGGAATGCCTTAGCCTGGGCCACACCATTACTTAACACCGGAGATTCCCTTTTGGATTGTTATGATGGATTCATTCAAGCACTAAAGACTATGTTTGACCGCCCATTACAGGTCTTTAGTGCTTAAGAACGTTAACTCGAATTCCAGCAAGGCTCTCAGGACATGCTCACCTACGTAACTCGATTCAAGCAATTGGCTAAAGATGCGGGTTGGCCTTCTGAAGCTTGCTTCACCCTCTTTCGAAGAGGGCTAAATGAAGATGTTAAGGATGAATTAGCCAGGGTAGCACGTCGTAGTTCTTACCAGGCACTTATGGATCTTGCTCTACAAATTGATTTCCGCATCCAGGAAAGAAAGGCAGAGAAAAGGAAGACCAAGTCAACCATCCAAAAAAATCCTCTTGTGAGCCCTTCAAAATCCAAAGATTCTCCTGTTCCTACAAATGAACCCGAACCCATGCAGCTAGGGGCCTTCTGTGGACCCATATCCCCCCAAGAAAGGCTGAGAAGGATCCATACTGGCTTATGCATGTACTGTGCCTCGGAAAAGCATTTAGTAAGAGAATGACCCTTAGCCCCTCCACGGCGTTCGGGAAACGCCAGCTCCCGATCCTAGGTAGAGCTCAGTTTCGGGAGAGAGATGCAGGCTCCACATCTATACCATCCTTGAACTTTCCTGGACAAAACTCCCTGGTAGTCTTACAGGCCTTTCTATCGTCATCTAAGAAGGAATCCTACCCCATTCTGGCACTAGTGGACTGTGGGGCCATGGGAATATTCATAGATCAGGAATGGGTCCTTAAACATCATATTCCTTACGAATCCCGGAACGTCCTGCAACCTGTAGAAGCAATTGATGGAAGACCTCTTTCTTCTGGACCCATAAACCTTCAGACTAAGGAAATTGAGCTTGCTATAAACCATCACTGAGAAAGGATAAAGTTTGACATCATAAAATCTGCCCATTACCCAATGGTTTTGGGAATGCCTTGGTTACAAAAACACAACCCATACATCAATTGGACAGCTGGTTCCCTTTCCTAGGTTCCGAATTTTGCATGTCCCATTGTCTGCTCCAGGATCCTTCACCGACAACATCAGAAGAACATTCAACAACTCAGCAAGATCCTCTTATGGTCTCCAACATCATCCAGGTTCCTAAAACCTACCAGGAATATGCCGATGTGTTCTCTTCTGCTATTGTCCAGCCCTACCACCCCATAGGTCTGAGGACTGTGCTATTGAAACCGAACCTTCAGCCGTGATTCCGTTTGGAAGGATGTTCATCCTGTCTGAACCAGAGAAAAAAGCCCTTCGTGAATACCTAGATACTTACCTAAAAAAAGGCACCATACCCCCATCCAAGTCTCCGGCTGGAGCTTCATTATTTTTTGTTCCTAAAAAAGACACCAAGGAGCTCAGACCTTGTCTTGATTATCGAGGTCTTAATCAGTGCACCCCTAAGGATCGTTATTCTTTACCCTTGATCTTGGAGATCCTGGAAGCCGTAAGAGGAGCTGTAATATTCACCAAATTGGATCTCAGGGGTGCTTATCACTTGATTCATATTAGAGAAGGTGACGAATGGAAGACAGCCTTCAGAACACCCTTTGGTCATTATGAATACTTGGTCATGCCCTTTGGACTCTCTAATGCTCCGGCAATCTTCCAACGCTTCATGGACCGGGTGTTTTCGGATATGCTATTTCTTTTCGTCATCGTCTACTTGGACGATATCTTGATATTCTCTAAGGATCCTCTCAAGCATGAAGAACATGTTAAATCAGTGTGACAACGGCTACGTGAACACAAGCTTCTAGCAAAACCCGAGAAATGCCTTTTTCATGCTTCCACTGTTCACTATCTAGGATTTGTCCTTAGCCCAGATGGCATAGGCATGGATCAATCCAAGGTTAAAGCCATACTATCCTGGCCAACTCCGACCTCCATAAAACAGATCCAATCTTTCCTGGGCTTGGCCAATTTCTATCGGAAGTTTATACCATCCTTCTCCGAGATTGTTCAACCGATCATCTCCTTGTTGAAGAAAGATACTCCCTATCATTGGACCCCAGCCCAGGAGAAGGCCTTCCAACGCCTGAAAACAGAATTTACACAAGCCCCCATCCTGGCTCAACCTGATATAAATCGACCATTCCTAGTGTAAACAGATGCCTCTAACTATGCCATTGGAGCAGTTCTGAAACAGGAATTAGATGACGGGCTGGAACATCCTATTGCCTATCTTTCACGGAGATTGACCTCCAGTGAAACTCATTACTCAGTCTTAGAAAAGAAACTTCTAGCCATCCGTCAAGCCTTCACCGAGTGGCGTCCTTTACTTCTAGGAGCTAAACATCCTGTCTAGGTTGGGACGGACCATCGAAATCTCCAAGTGTTACAGGCCTCTTCTTTGCTCAATACCAGTTCCAAATTCACCATGTTCCAGGAACACAAAACGTAATTCCTGACGCCTTGTCTCGGCGCCCTGACTATGAACCTCCTGATGACTGAACATTTCCCAAGATGTTTCCCCACACAATAATTGTAGCCCAGGCGACCAGCCTCCTAGATGAAGTCCGCAGTCAGACTCAATCCTCGGAACTCTGGAAAGATATCTCGGACAAGAACCAGTGGAAACTGAAGACCAAAGATGGATACTTGTTCAAAGACAATGCCTTGGTCATCCCAACAGAAAAACTACAGCAAAGGATAATAAATCTCTGTCACGATACTCTTTACTCCGGGCATCGTGGTATTACCAATACCCTCCGATTAATACAAAGGCAATTTTGGTGACCTGGAGTGAAAGCTGATGTACAAAGGTATATCCAGGCATGCTCTGTCTGTAATCAAAACAAAAATGACAACAAGAGACCAGTGGGTCTATTGCAGCAACCTCCACTTCCAACAAGGCCTGGGGAATTCATAGCAACAGACTTCATTGTGGAATTACCACCTTCCAGAGGATACACAACCATCATGGTCACCATTGATTTGTTCACCCATGTGGCCCATTTTACACCTCTGTTTAAACTGCCATCCTCGTCAGAACTTGCTGGAATTTTCCTAGAACACATATTCTGACTGCATGGACTTCCTTCCAAGATCATATCAGAGAGAGGGCCCCAATACATTTCTCAATTCTGGAAACATCTTTGCCAAATACTAGGAATCCAACGCGCTCTTTCCTCAGGATATCATCCCCAAACCAACAAAGCCAAACTTGTAAACCAAACCTTGGAACAATAACCCCGTTGCTTCGCTACCAAGGTCCAGGACGATTGGTCCCTCTTAATACCAGTGGCAGAATTCGCCTATAATAATTCGGACCACTCTTCTATTAAGACCAGTCCTTTTTTCTGTAGCCAAGGATTCCATCCTTCGGTTCTACCCTCCATCCTTGCTCATCCTACACCAGTTCCAACAGTCAATTCCTGGATTGAAATGCTCAATAATGTTCAAAGAGAAGCCAAAGAACAAAAGGCTAGGACCCAGTGTCATGCCTGCGCCATGGGTGCATACATTGGCGATCAATATGGACTAATTGTTATTCGTTTATCTACAGAAAACTCCTGGATCAACCTCTATTCACTTTTTGGACCTTATTTCCCATTTGCGAGACTTTGGTGCTTTTTTATTTTTCCCAATTAACTACAAGTACCACAATGCACTTTGCCATAACTATCTATTTCTGGCCATTCCTATTTGTCATCATCGGAACTACAATACCCAGAAGCCCTAGGGATCAGCTCTGCTTCCACTAGCTCAGGAACAGAGAGGGAGGAGGCAGATTGTATTCAGGTGTGCTGTCCCAGGTGCGGCCAATTAGCCTGCCTCTGTGTTGGGCAGGGCGGTATAAAACCTGCTGCCTGCAGGGGCTCAGACTCTTGCATTAAGAGTCCTTCCAGCACCTTTTTGCTTCGAGCTACGAATTTTTGTATGCTGTTCCTGCTTACTCCTGCTTTTGATCCAGTGCCCTGCCGAGCTCTCTGCATTGCAGCCGATCACGCTCCGCTGCCTTCTACCTACATCCTTAGTCCACTGAGCTTCCTACCTTGCAGCCTGCTACACCCAGCGGCCTACAGCCCTAGCCTTTTGGGTTCCCTGCCTCAGCCCTGCTCCTCTCGGCATCCTGCCTTGCAGCCTGCTACACCCTGCTGCCTACAGCCCTAGCCTTTTGGGCTCCCTGCCTCAGCCCTGCTCCTCTGGGCATCCTGCCTTGCAGCCTGCTACACCCTGCTGCCTACAGCCCTAGCCTTTTGGGCACCCTGCCTTGCAGTCTGCATCACTCTGCTGCTTACAGCCCTTGTCCTCTGGAACCCCTGTCTTGCAGCTTGCTACACTCCTCTGCCTTCAGCCCTTGTCTTTTGGGCTCCTTGCCTACAGCCCTTGTCCTTTGGGCTCCTTGCCTTGCAGCCTGCTTCACTCCGCTGCCTACAGCCCCTATCCTCTGGGCTTCCTTCCTTGCAGCCTGCTCCTTTGGGCTTGCTCCTTGCTGTCCTGCTCCTCTGAGCTCTCTACCATGCACCCTACAGTCCTCTGCAATCCACAACAGTTTACCTGCATTTATTACTTTCAGTTATTGCAGCCCCCCTGTTTCCTGACTGCTGCTCCCTTGCTTTCTTCCTTGTTTTCAACCCTCAGTTCTTTATCCCTGTCCAATTCAGTTATACTGCTTTCCTTTCATTTCCTTCTGCTAGTTTGCTCATCGACTTCCTTTTTCCTGGATTTGTCTGTAATTGTCTTCTCTTGTATTATTGTAGACCCCTTTGTACAGAGTTTGTCTGTTGGTTTCCGGCAGGCAACCTCTGCCCCTTCCCTTGTCTCGTTTCTGTGTTACAGACACCCACAACTGTTGTTCCCAGCCATGAGCAAACAAAGTGGGCCTCTGTTATAGCAATCTGTGCAGAAACTGGAGTTTTTCCTAAGGTCCGTGGAACACTCTTTCCCACTTCTGCATACACCCCAAGAGGGAATCCAGTTTGTTTGTACCTTTATTCCCCTGCTGTTATTCCAGTTGCCAGTCTTGAAACTTCCCAACGGAAGGGAGATACACCATAAATCCAGGACACGTAGGTGAGAATTGCAAGCTTGAAAAACTTTGTATGGGACAGGACAATGAAAGTTCACAAGCTCATCAGACATTCTTCTGTGCTCCAGGCTGGGACAATAGCAGTCCTGGTACACTCACCTGTCGAGTGTGAAGGGGCAATAAAACCTTCAATTAAGACTGGAAACCCCCTTGCCTGGAAGGAAATTACAACTGCTTGAAAAAACAGGACCTAGTAATAAAGGGACTGCCTTTTGGTGCCAGAGACTATGTCATAAAGAAACATTTATTTCTGTAGCAAGAATTAGCAAAAACAAGTTTGCAGTTTTAAATCTAAATTTGGGGGCTATCTTTTCAAACTTGGTAGAACTCATTGGTGCATGGGGAACAGAAGTTATGAAATATGACAGATTCCAAGGAAAGTATTAATGTGGCAAACATAACATTTTGCACATACATCCCTGGGGACAATTTGCATTTGTTTATGAAATTGTGGAATTATTAGGCCAAATCTTTAATGTGTAAAACCACCAAAATGTATCAGAAAGGAGAAACAAGGTTGCACAGACCTGAGGATTGGACTGAATTGTGACGCACATAATATGTAACTTGGGTGTATAATTTGCCAAGAGATTGCAAGTAAAGAAATGTATGTTTTTGGCAAAATCGGATTTTAAGAAAAGTAAATGTGGGAGCGTTTGGATATTGTAAACCTCACCTCATAAACATGACATCATCCCCTTTGAAATCCAACCAACTGAGAGCGAGGCGGAGACTAGCTCCCCTGCTCAATCCAAGTAGTTTAGGGGCGGGCGTAGTTAACCCTGGCCAGCCTCTACCTTGATGATGTCATTTTGCATTATAAATAAGGGTCCCAGGCAAGACACAGAGACACATACTCTTCCTGATTTCCTGTGCTGCGTTCCTGTTCCTGTTTCATCTTTCAGACTTCAGACTCCAACTAAAAGGCAAAGCATTGCTGATCCTATTCCAGGGCCCACTGCAAAACCTAAGCATTGCTGATCCTGCTCCAGCAAGGCCTACCCTTTATTATTAAAACCCACTAATCTCCCAGTAACCAGGAGAAACTGTGGTACTTTTGGCATCCTAGTCCAGTTTGGCTTGTCGCCGCTCACTGCAAGCTACTGCCATCCTGCTACCCTGATGACCTATAGTATCCAGAAACCAGAATTGCCAGTCCAGAAGAACTATCCTTTGGTATCCAGTCCCTACCCAGCTGATCCTGTCCCACTGATTTTGTCCGGCTGTCCGTTGTTAGACCAGATCCATGTGGTGACCAGAAACGCTGACTGTCCAACATCCAAACTAAAAAATGGAATGTGAGTATCAATAGGAACCATACAAAACCATAGTATACCTTGCCTTGTCCTTAGTTCCTCTCTCTAAGTCATCCTATCCTTATCCAGATAACTTTTAATCTTGTCAAAAATCATTCTTGAAAGCCTGCCTTTGATTTCTTGTCCCGGCGCCAACCTCTTTAATAATTTTGTCTTTCGAAATCATAAGCCCTAAGTCCTCTTTCGAGTGATCGGACAGGTTCCACCAGGGCGGGCGCGTAGGTGCTAGGGTTGAACTTGCGAGTCAACCCTGAAGCTTAATGTGCCTCAATCTGGTACCCTAGCCAGAATGCTCTAGTGTAGAGTAAAACTGTCCTTGTCAAAATTGATTTCTTTTCCTTTTTCACACCTTCCTTTTTTCAAAACGCAGCTCACTAGATCTTGCATAACTCCCTCAATTTACCAGCTAGAGACCTAATTTCACTTCCATATTGTACCTATGGTCCATAGCTCCACCCCAACTCAATTTACAATATTTCACCCATTTTTATTAAAAAACGTGTTTGTAAATTCAGGCGGGAATTGCAAAAGTTTGCTAAATGTGTCATTTTGATTATAAACTGTTTTAAATCTTCCATTCAATTTCAAATTGTATGCTTTTGCTCAATCCCTTGCTTGAGATTGCTAGTATATTTCCAGTGTTGCTCCAGTAAAGAATTGTTTTTGTTTCAAGAGTTGTATACACATTCATTCATTTATTCATCCATTTCGGAGTGTCATTTTTAGCATTGGCAGGGTTTAAAATCAGTTTTTCTCTCTTGGGGGGCAAAGTCAGATTTCAATTCTGTTTTGTCATTCCCGGTTACCTGCTGCTTCTGTTTATCCACTTAGAATTGATTATTTGTGGGTTGAGGGAACATTGTAGGGGGAAATTCTAACTCAAGTGCTATCTTACCTAAAATCAAAAAGTGCTCCTATTCCCTAGTGTTTTTTTGTAGTTGTCTCAATAGAAGGTTAAACTAAGTGCATTGCTTAAATTCCTATTGTTCTTATCACCCCATTGGTGATTGCTGCCACATGATTTCTTTTGAATTTTAAAATAAATGAATACATATAACATTTTATCAACCAGCCTGGTTCATGGACCATTGCGACCCAGGGTATTTGAAAAGGGTGTGTGATATGAGTGGTGCACCATCTCAATATTGAATCTAACATAAAACATAAGCATTTCAATCGCGCCCTGCATACTGGGCCTGGACTAAGGTGTGCGTCGCCCGATTGAAATCCTTAACAAATTTGGGGGCTCGTCTGGGATTAATTTGGTTACCACCCGTAACAGTCTATCACAGCAGACTGAACTGCAAGGTAGTAATATTTTGTGTGGTGGGAATACTGTGTTACACTGTACAAGTACCTTCCAAAACAAATATTCTAAGCACCAGGCCTTTCTATAAAAGTAAAATTAAATCAACCCCGAAATAATTAATAAAGAAAGAACATTTCCAAAATGGCTGTTCCAGAAGAGATCAATATGGCAAGTGAGCAACTCCTGCACAAGCTATTTTTCAGAGGTGAGTGGCCAGAACAGGATGAGAAAGTCTGGCTATAAGACATAACCCAACATGACACTGCCATGGACCTGGACACATGGCAGGACGATGGCCTATTACAGCAAGCTCTGAGTGAGCTATATATGACCACAAAAATTAAAGAGGAGCAAAGCAAAATTGCCAGAAGTACGGCCTACCTGTATCTCCACACAGGAGTGATGTGGGAAAGACAGGAGGAAAATGTAATTTTAGCGCAGAATTAATCTGAACTGTTAAATAAAATCCAGATTGATTTAAGTTTGGCGGAACAAACATTACGAAAGAGCCAAGAGTTAGAGGTAGAATCTCTGACAAGAAAGACTCCTATGAGGGGAGGGACAGGGAATCAGATCCACTGAAATACTGCCTTCCCAGGGACTAGTTGGTTAAATTTGATGGGGAACTAAAGGAAATGAGGCCCAAAAAGATCATCCTGAAGTTCTCTACCCAGTTAGGGCAGTGGGGGGATATTACACCAACCCTGGGAGCAGGGAAGAGTCAGAAGACTCTTCTGAGCTCCACAGGAGTAGAGAAACTAGGCCCCAACATTCTGAGAGCCCTTCTCAAGCTCGCAGAATCTGGGAGTGCCTAGAGGATCAAGAGGGGCCCTCAGTAGCAGCACCTCTGAGTCTGAGGACGAGTGGACTCGGGTGACTAAAACAAAGGAGGCAAACAAACTTAATGGAGCTATGAACAAAGATTCCATTAGGCAGATTAAGGCCATTAGGAGTGTCATAACTCCATATCATAAAAATGCGAAGTATTCTCATTGGGAACACTTAGAACTATATGAGCAAATGATGGATACTTTTCATATGAAGGACAGCCAGAATTGCATAGAGTATGTAAAATGGACCTTCTCCCCTGAATACTCCAGTTTCTTTGCAGGACTGGAGGGCCAGAACCACTCCAGATGGTCCACCTACAGGGCGACCATCTTGAAAAAATGTTCTGCTCACAGAAACCCCCAAGAGGCCCACAGGGCGGCCTACAATCTGCAGTGCGGGGAAGATCAGGCCCCCCAAGAATTTGTGCAGGAGCTCAAACGCACTTTTGCACAGACCACCAGGAGGGTGCGCACAGATAGTCGGGAGTTCATCACCACCTTCTTTCATGCCCTCACAAAATATATAATGACCCAGCTGAGGAGGGACTTTCATGAGAAAAGATTGCTGGAAAGGGTCATAGATCAGGCGACCCGCATTTATGAGGTCCAAAAATCTGCAGAAAGCAAAAATCCAAACACAAACCCCAAACCAGCCAACACCCCTGCTGCTGCTAAGGTGGCGAAGGTGAAGGTTGCCCCCATTTTAGATCTGGAGATGGGGGGGGGCCTAAAAATATACCTGTACCAAATCAACCCAATGAAAGACCCAGTACGCCCCCTGGTCAATCCAAGACAGGTGGTAGTCAGGGAGGTAATCCCACAAATGGGACCCCTAGCTCATATGATTACATCAGCCCCCGATACAAGGGTAACAGACCAATCCTGTGGTATGTATGGAGACTCCCTCAGCCCAAGGCGGGGATCCAACCAGGTAGGTACTGCCCCAGGTACCTTCCTCCCTAACTTTCCCCAGGAAGGCAGTAATCCCTCAAATGCTGGGTTGAGTTACTTTCCCCGGTACTCACAAAACCCCAACCTGCGGTACAACCCTCCTTCCTTTCCGTGCTTTCAGGAGCCCAGACAGCCAAATCCAGGAGAGGGGAGGCCAAGGGTGGAGGGTTACCAAAATTCTCAATACCTACAATGGGAGAAAGGATAGTTACCCTTCCTGTGATTCACCTAGGGTTGACCAGAGACCCTGTACCAGCCTGAACAGGTGTCACAACTGGAGCGCCAGATCCAGAACCTATCCCAGGATCTGGGTCTCATGTTGAGGGATCAACAGAACCCTCAGATGAACATGGCAGCTCAGAACCTCACAAACCAAGTATCTGGTACTGCGGAACTGCAGAACAATGACTGGGAGAGCACCCCAACAACTCACTGGTTCCAGAGGCGGAGGCACGGGGGGAAGGGAGCTGTAAAGCCCTAGAGGAAGCTTCCTTCCTCACTCATGAAAAGCCCCTGCACACCGAGGAATATAACCAAAATCTCCTGCCCTCGAAAACCTGCCACCCAAGGAACAGAGGGCGGGTAAGAGAAATAAAGAACCCAAAAAGGCCCATTTTGTGGAGGAAGTCAGCGTCCTCCAATTTGAAGGGGAAGAATGCTTAGAGGATTCTGGGAAAAATATCTTCTCCTTCACGGAAGGGGGGGACAACTCCCAAAGAAAAATGGGTCCCAAGAGATCCAAATGAAGACTGGGTGAATGTGGGGACTGAGTCAGAATTGCCCATCATTGAACCCCAGAATGAGCATCAACGAAACCAGACTGTCCAAACCAAGTCTGGTGACTGCCTCCAAAAAGGGAGGGGGGGCAGGCCAGAATCAGATAAAGGGGAGCCCAAAACTCCACACATATTTCAATTTTTTCTTTCAGATCCCCAACTCCAACACAGAATCATGACCAAACTACCCCTGTGTCAGAGTCAAAAATAAGGAAAGTGACCAACAAACTTGCCCAGAATGGCCCATTGGAGGAGAAGAAGGGTAGATTTTATGCCCCAGTCCAAGTGTAAGGGCAATGTACATTTTCGGCACTGGTGAACACTTGATCCCAAGCCACTCTTCTGTCAAACAGGGCCTTTGGTTAGCTGAATTCAGGAAGGGGGAGAGATACCAGATCCCTCTCACCCCTCTTCCTGGACAACTTCAGAACTTCGATGGGAATGAAATTCCTGTTGAGGGGACTGCGGATTTGGAAATAAAAATTGGGCGACACAAGGTGAAACACCCGGTCATATCATAACTCCAAAGGGCACACCCTCTCTACTAGGGAATGACATCCTGCGAAGGTTGTCCCCCTTAATAGACTGTATGAACAAGGTCCTCTGGACCCAGATTAACAGGCCGATAAAATTAAAACATAGTGTCAACCATGTTAGTTTAAAAGGAACATGCCACATGGTTGAACAAAAACCTGATCATATTGAGTTTAATTTCCAGAATAACCAAATACCTGCAGGGACGTCATTTCACCAAATGCCTGGGGTAGCAGAAGTGACATCACATGACCCTTGACCCCCTGATGATATTACAGGAAGTGATGTCATTTGACCCCAAGCCAAAGTGATATTGCGGGAAGCGATGGAATATGACCTTTCACCCATTGACAAAACAGGAAGTGGCATCACATAGCATTGTACACTACGAAAAATATGGTTACGATATCACTATAATGTGATGTACATTTAATTCAAGAATGTATCGCCATATGTGTCGTTAAGATCGGTGTGAATAGGCCCATATTACCAAATTACTGTGAATGCAAGCAGACGTCGATGACCAAATGATGATGGGCCTCATTACGACCCAGGCGGTAAGGGGTTTACGGCAGCGTTAACAGCACCGACCCTTACCGCCTGAGTACGAGGTCCCTTAGCGCCATGGCGCTTTTAACACCTGCTTTTAGCAGGTGTTAAAATCCATGGCGCTAAGGGACCATGGAGTTAATTACGCCACCGTAATTTACGGTGGCGTAATTAACGCCTTCCCCACTCCCATTATGCCCTATGGGGCAAAAATGGGAATGGGGAAGGGTAAATGGGGATTGGGGACTTACCGCCCCGCCAAGGACGGAATGGGGCGGTAAGTCCGCCAACCACCATGGCGTAAACGTAGTTTACGCCATGGTGGTAAAGTCACGGCCCAGGCGGTAACTTACCGCCTGGGTCGTAATGAGGCCCGATGTGTTATTATATAGCACTTACGCTTAAGCGCTTTATATAGAACAAATATACACCAAATATCACCCAACCTGTGATTGTAATCATTTATCGACATCGGAAGGATGAAAGGCTGAGTTGAGGCATTTTAGAACGGACTAAATCAGTAACTCGCCCCCTGAAGTGTGCCTGAAATAAACCTTTAATGAGGCTGGCAATTATTGTATAGAATTCCAGAAAGACACATTATTTGGTATTCCTATTCTTTCTTATTTAGGGTCAGTGCTGAAAGTGTTATGGCAATCCTGTTCTTATCTTTCTTGTTTTTTTAAGGGGCCTGAACAAGAAAGCAACCACTCAAGAAGTAAAGAGCCATATGGTGCTGGCCACAGCCCAGCAGCTTGCATTACAAAAAAAAAAAAGAATAATCATTTGTGTTTTTATTTTTTTTTTTAGAGCTCGCAAGTGAGACCACAGAGGTCGCAAGGGAGACCTCAGAGGTCACAGTTGCGACCTCTGGGGACCCCTAAATGATGTCCCTGAATACCTGACGTGACAGTAATTGCTGTAGGACAAGAAACTGGTGATGTGAACTCCTCTCCATTTCTGAAAATCAACCTTCCTTCCAGTTTGAAGTGGCATTCCATACTGGAAGAAAATACTTAGCAATTCTATACCAATTCACTATCTGAAAATCCCAATTCCATAGTCAAGAGTGATGAGAAACCAGCTCAAAGATTAGCTGACATTCAGAAAATTAGAGAACAGTTATTCATCCCTATTCAGTTAAATGAGGGGAAGGAATCAGTTCTTGCCCGAGTGTGCGTGAACAATGGTAAGAGCTTCATCAGCAAAGCCATGTTCCGAAGACTCCCAAAAGATCCAGCCATTGCCACATTTAAATTGATCGATAAATGGGAAATGGACCTGGAAACTCCCAATTCCACACATCTCCTGCCTTTCAGGTGTATGCTCAAAATTTCTATAGGCAACAAAAGCATAGTACATAATTGTTGGGTTGTGTGAGATGTCCCTGCTGCATTCTATTTAGGCGTGACATTCTCAATCGGTTTGCCATTAATTTGGACCTGATCAATTACAAAGCCTGGTCCCGACTAGGGGGTAATCCCATGGACTTTGATGATTCAGAGAAAGCATTTCGGTAAGCCCAATTGCTGCTCTTTGCAGTTGAAGTTCAAATTGGAGAGCAGGTCACCATCCCAGGATGGACCGGACTATTCCCACTTTAATTAAAAATTAAAAGAGGACAGAAACTGCAAAATCCTGATGCATATGTACACCTCAATGCCCATCTCTAACAGCAGGGGTTGGGGTTAAACCCAACACCATTAGTCAATGTAGAACACAACACCATTCCAATATTGATGGATAACAGCGACCTTAGGAGTATCACTCTGGGCGCAGGCACCATTATTGGAATGGCGGTTGATGACTGACATGTTTCCATAGAGCTAAGTAATGAAGTGATAGGACCAATCTTCAATGACTGTTTTGACTGTGATAGTGACAATGACATAACACCAAAAAAGGATCTTCACCCGGCAACGGGGAATTTCCTGGTGTACTCTTCCTGCCCTTACAATGAGGAAGTGGTGACCTGTGACACAGGCGGGATGAGGTTATCTTCCAGGTCCACAAGGAGTGCCTCCCTTGCCTGAAACCCTCTGTCCAAGTCAATACTTTAACCAGGGACCTCACCACTCAGCTGGCGGAGGCCGCTGAAATAGCCAAACCGGTAGTCTTTCCAGGCTTCAGGCAAATGGTTGAAGAGCGAGACAACCTAGCTGATGCCTGTGAGACTCTGGAGCAAAAGCAAACATTGAAACAAGTTTTCTTAGATTTTCAAGATCCATTTGCGGTTGACTCGTATGACTGTGGTCGCACCGAAATCCATATAGCAATGATTCCCACGGACCCTGGAATGACTCCAGTGTTTGTGAAGCAATATCGCTTGCCTCTCACATCCATGGAGTCCCTGACGGAAATTATCAAAAACCTTGAGTTCCGTGGGATAATTCATCCATTCATTAAAACCGAACGGCCAGTGGAGACTATGTGCTGACCTAAGGGAGCTGAATAAACGGGTCCCTATGTCCCGATGGCCTCTCCCCTACATTGAGCAAGGGCTGGCCCAGATCCAGGGGTCAAAGGTGTACACTTCCATTGACCTGACCAATGGGTACTGGACCGTGCCTGTCAGTACGGAGGTCCAATAGAAGCTGGCCTTTACCTTTGGGGGTAGCAATGCACCTGGACCCGGACTCCCTTCGGATACATCAACTCTGGCAACAAATTCAACATCTTCGTACATAAGGCCATGCCCGACTTGGGTGAAGGGGGTAACCTGGCCTATGTGGATGATGTCTTGATAAAAAGCTCAGCTGTGGAGGAACACATAGCGGAAATCCATTATGTTCTGACACTGTTGAGGGTTTCCGGAGCAAAACTATCCTTTCAAAAGGCACAGTGGTGTAGAACCTGTGTCAACTTCTTGGGGCATGAAATAACTCCTGAGGGTCTCTGCCCCAGGAAAAGAAAGTGGAAGCACTCCTAAAACTGAAAGACCCGACAACTCTGCGTGAGCTAAAAGCCTCCTTGGACTGACTAATTATAGTAGGAAGTTTATTGAGGACTACGCAGAGATCACAAGATCCCTGATCCATTTGTTGAAGGCAGGGGTCAAGTGGGAGTGGGGTCCAGAACAAACCGAGGCAGTAAAGCAACTCAAAAGAAGCCTCTCACAAGCGCCTTGTCTAGATTACCCTGTCAAAAACAAGGAGTTCTTCTTGTAGACAGGGTTCTCGAATACATTCTTGACAGCAGTATTATATCAAAAGCATGACAAGGTCAATAAAGTAATCTCCTATGCAAGCAGGACTTTATCCTCGGTGGAGGAAAAATTCAACGATTGTGAGAAGGCACTCCTGGCAATGATGTGGACATTATTATCACCCGTTCATCGATGGGGAACACATCATAGTGGAGACTCCACACTAGCCTTTGCAATATCTCCAAAGTGACAGAATCTGGGCCGGAAATGTGAGTAATTCCAGAATTACTTCCTGGATTCTGTCAATGCAAAGCTTTCCTGTTGAGGTCAGATATGGCCAAAACAAGAAAAGCCCCCTCGCGCAAGGTCTGGCTGACTTGCATGATTGTGCCAGAGAAAACTGTCTTGAGAACGAAAGTCTTCAAATCCAGGACAACATGGAGGCGTACCTGAACTCCGTGCACAAAGTTTTTGAAGAAGACAAGTGCAAGGGCATGCCCACCGTTTATGTGGACGGGTGCTCCTACCATGTTAACAACAATGGGGAAAAGGAACTGGTGGTCAGCATTGGGAATGCTTGGGTGAATGATGCCCGCAACCCCCGCTGGGTACAAAATCGGTCCCCGCAGTAGTCAAGTGGCAGAGTTGATGGCAGATAATCAAGCCATCCTCACTGCTGTGCAACACCAAATCCACAAACTGGTCATAATCACTGGTTCAGATTATGTCCGGAACGGGTACGTGGAGCACCTGGTTAATTGGAAAACCAGAGGCATGCTATGTGCTAATAATAAACTGCTTAAACATGTCAAACTCATACAAAATATTGATGATCTGGTCACCTGTAGTGGGATGACCATCTATTGGAAGAAGATCAAGGGTCATTCCAGAATAGAGGGGCCAGACAAAACTGGAAACAACCTAGCTGATCAGTTGGCCAAAACCAGAGCCATCCAAGGGGATCTCCTTGAGATTGAGTCCCTGTTTGGGGAAATCCAGGTCACTGCAATCATTAGGTCCCAGACAAATGCTCACAATGAACTCTCAACTGCCCAATGGAGTAAGGAGACGCCAGATGCTGATTTAATCATGGCACAAAAAGGGGATCAAATCATTGGTAAGTTTTATCAGCACATTGAGGACCCTGAGAACTTTCCCCTGATGGATACTGATTACACTGGGAAAGAGGACCTCAGGGTGTTGATGAAATGTCCAAAACTTTTCCGAATCCAAGAAGGTTTGTTGGTAAGGAGATCCATATCTGGCTGTGACCAGTGGGTGTCCCTACCTCATTCGGAAGCCTGATGCTAAATCACGCCCATGATGCGGCCACAGCCGGTCATCAGGGGTTTCACACTACTTTAGAAATCTTGTGAGAGGTTGCATAATGGCCACACATGGGGTAGGACCTCGACCAATATTTGAAGGGGTGTCCTGTGTGTGCACAATTTCAGCCAACTTCACTCGCACACCGAGCTCTGACCCAGAAGAGGGGGATGACACTCCCGTGGTCAGATTTACAAGTAGATTTCATTGGGCCTGTGATTCGCTCCTCTTTGGGGAACACGTACATGTTAACCGTAACATGCTTGTTCAGCAAATGGGTGGAATGTCTCCCGGCCCCAAATTGCAATGAAGAAACAGCAGCTGCCCTGATGAGCAATTACATCTTCTCGCGTTTGGCCTACCCCAAAGGATTGAGTCAGACCGAGGTAGTCACCTCACCCGCGAGGTGATGACAAAGATGTGGGAGATACTTGGGATAAAAAGGAAACTTCACATTGCATACGCCTGTCCTCTAGTGGTGGAGTTGAGAGGTACAATAAAACCATTGTGAGCATTTAAAAAAAGTTTGTGGCAGATTCTGGGCCAAGTTGGCACATCTGATTACCGCTTGTCCTGATGGCCATCAGATCTACACCTTCTTCTGCAACTAAGATGTCTTCATTTGAGCTGATGACTGGATGAAGGATGGTGCTAGCTCAGCATCTGCTCTATAGAACACAGGAGCAAACACTGATTAACGCTTCCCCAACTCATGTGTATGTTGAGAACCTAAGAAAACACCTTCAACATGCTTTTGCGTACGCTCAGCAGAATCTAGAAAGATCTGCAGAGGGCATCAACACACAGTATGATCTAAAGACCATCAAAAAGGAATAACTAGTATGAGACAGGGTCTACTTGTACAATTTACAAAGGAACCAGACCAAAGAGCGCTCATTTTTGCCTATCAGGTGAGGACCTTTTGAAATTGTAGACAAAATCTCACCTGTCACCTACAGAATCCGCAAAGGTGAATTGACAGAAGAGAAATGGGTCCATATTAATCAACTAAAGAGCTGTCACCGTAGGCACACTTTGCAACAAATTGAGGAGCCCAAACAGAGGAGACATTGGAATCATGAGAATGAGGAGAAGAAGAACCAGAAAGGAGCCGATAGGATTTATAGATCTTATAATGTAATAGGGAGTATTTTCTTCATTATCAATTATTATTAAACGCCAGTGACCCCACTGCTGTCAACCCAATTGGTGGGCAGTTAGTGGGGACATTGTTGTGACCGGTTTGTGTTCTCTGTCATAGATTCGTACTGGTTACGCCTATCTAACAACCAAGGAGGACTGCCCTGGCAGCCGGGAAGGGAGAAACCAAAGGAGATCCGGGAGTGTCGGCCCACACCATGAAAGGAAGATCAAGGGAAATCAGGGGTGTCATTCCACGTTCCGACCAGAAACAACAAGAGGAGCAGGACGCACCATTCTCTGATGGAAGAGGGACTCATACCTACTGGATCCTGCTGTGGCCAATGGAGAAATCCCACTTGCCCAACTCCCCCTCGACATGGAAGCCCAGGAGAAGTTGTGGGGGGTGTGGGTTATATTGATCCACTCAACGGCATTGCCCCACATCACTAAGCTGCATTTGCGCAAGAAACAGCAACCTTGCTGCGCTGGCTCCTGTGCGCACCAGGACCTCAAAAGTGCGTTTTGGCAGCAACAAAAGATGGCTCGACCATCCTGCCTAGTACACTTCAGTCAAGATGGAACAAGGGGACACACTGAAAAGTATGCCAGTGTGTCCTGAGACATATATATGGAACCAAGTGAACAGGCAGCACTGCATTGCTGCAAAGGCCAAAAATTCCCCTTCAAAATGAACACGTGTTTATTTCTTGCCAAAATGTATCTAGGGGCAGCAGTTCAAAGTTACTTTTTACTCTCTGAGCTAGGTCAGGGATACATTTATCTTTACTTTAGATAAAACTCCTGCTGCAAGGAAATTACTACAGCTGCAAAGACAGTGGCAATCTGAGGAGCTGCAAACCAAATTAAAGAAAGAAATGCTAGCAGTTTTTAACACATGTGGAAATATAGGCTTTGCTGACTGAAGAGAAAAAAATGGCCTGTTTAAAACTCAATTGTTAATGAAAGCCTGTTCACTTAGCAATGCAAAGGAATTAAGTTAGTGGTGATAATACACACATAGGATAGCTTCTGTCACAGGTTTGTTTGATTCAAAGGCCCAAAGTAAGAAATTAAACAGTTTAAAACACGCAGGATGGATTTGCAAACTCTCTGAAAAACCTGTTATTCCAGTTGCCACCCATGAAACTTCCCAAAGGAAGGGAGATACACCATAAATCCAGGACACGTAGGTGTGAAGTGCGAGCTTGAAAAACCTTATATGGGACAGGACAATGAAAGTTCACAAGCTCATCAGACATTCGTCTGTGCTCCAGGCTGGGACAATAGCAGTCCTGGGACACTCACCTGTCAAGTGTGAAGGGGCAATAAAACCTTCAAATAAGACTGGAAACCACCTTGCCTGGAAGGAAATGACAACTGCTTGCAGTTGGAGGAAGAAAAAAAACACAATCTAGTAATAAAGGGACTGCCTTTTGGTGCCAGAGACCATGTTATAAAGAAACTTTAAAGACTTTTATTTCTGTAGCAAGAATTAGCAAAAACTTTAAAAGTTTCCAGTTTTAAATCTAATTTTGGGGACTATCTTTTAAAACTTGGTAGAACTCATTGCCGCATGGGGAACAGAAGTTACAAAATATGACAGATTCTAAGGAAAGTATTAATGTGGCAAACATAACATTTTGTACATATCCCTGTGGACAATTCGCATTTGTGTATGAAATTGTGGAATTATTAGGCCAAATCTTTAATGTGTAAAACCACCAAAATATATCAGAACGGTGAAACAAGGTCACACAGACCTGAGGATTGAACTGACAAGTGATACACATAATATTTAACCTGTGTGTATACTTTGCCAAGAGATTACAAGTGAAGAAATGTAGGTTTTTGGCAAAATCGGATTTTAAGTAAAGTAAATGTGGGAGTGTTGGGACATTGGAAACCTCACCTCATAAATCTGACATAATTCCCTTAGAATTCCAACCAACTGAGAGCGAGGCGGAGACTAGCTCCTCTGCCCAAACCAAGTAGTTTAGAGGCGGGCGTAGTTAACCCTGGCCAGCTTCTACCTTGATGATGTCATTTTGCATTATAAATAAGGGTCCCTGACAAAACACAGAGGCACACACTCTTCCTGAGTTCCTGCACTGCGTTCCTGTTCCTGTTTCATCTTTTAGACTCCAGACTCCAGCTACAAGGCCAGGCATTGCTGATGCTATTCCAGGGCCCATTGCACAACCTAATTATTGCTGATCCTGCTCCAGCAAAGCCTACTAATCTCCCACTAACCAGCAGAAACTGTGGTACTTTTGGCATCCTAGTCCAGCTTGGCTTGCCACTGCTCACTGCAAGCTGCTCCAATCCTGCTACCCTGATGACCTATAGTATCCAGTAACCAGAATTGCCAGTCCAGAAGAACTATCCTTTGCTATCCAGTCACTGCCCAGCTGATCCTGTCCCGCTGATTTGGTCCGGCTGTCCTTTGTTAGACCAGATCCGTGTGGTGACCAGAACTGCTGACTGTCCAAATTCCAAACTAAAAAGTGGACTCTGGTTATCAATATGAACCATACAAAACCATAGTATACCTTGCCTTGCCTTGTCCTTAGTTCCACTCTCTAAGTCATCCTATCCTTATCCTGATAACTTTTAATCTTGTCAAAAATCATTCTTGAAACCCTGCCTTTGATTTCTAGCGCCAACTTCTTTAATAATTTTGTCTTGTGAAATCATAAGCCCTTAGTCCTCTTTCGAGTGATCAGACTTGTTCCGCCAGGGCGGGCATGGGGATGCTAGGGTTGAACTCGCGAGTCAACCCTGGAGCTTACTGTGTCTCAATCTGGTAGCCTAGCCAGAAAGCTCTAGTGTATAGTAAAACTGTCCTTGTCAAAATTGATTTATTTTCCTTTTTCACGCCTTGATTTTCCCAAAACGTACCTCACTGGATCTTGCATAACTCCCTCAATTTACCAGGTAGATACCTAATTTCACTTCCATATTTTACCTATGATCGATAGCTACACCCCAACTCATTTTACAATATTTCACCCATTTATATTAAAAACCGATTTGGTAAATTCAGACGGGCATTGCAAAAGTTTGCTAAATTTCCAACGTGCCATTTTGATTATAAACTGTTTTAAATCTTCCATTCAATTTCGAATTGTATGCTTTTGCTCAATCCCTTGATTGTGATTGCTAGTATCTTTCCAGTGTTTCTCCAGTAAATAATTGTTTTTGTTTCAAGAGTTTTATACACATTTATTCATTTATTCATCCATTTCTGAATGTAATTTTAGCATTGCCAGGGTTTAAAATCCGTTTTTCTCTCTTGTTTGGGGAGGGAAAGTCGGATTTCAATTCTGTTTTCCATTTGTCATTCCTCATTACTTGCTGCTTCTGTTTATCCACTTAGAATTGATTATTTGTGGGTTGAGGGAACATTGCAGGGGGTAATTCTAACTCAAGTGCTATCTTTCCTAAAATCAAAAAGTGCTCATATTCCCTGGTATTTTTTGTAGTTGTGTCAATAGAAGGTTAAACTAAGTGCATTGCTTACATTCCTAATGTTCTTATCACCCCATTGGTGATTGCTGCCCCATATAAAAAATTGTATGATTTCTTTTGAATTTTAAAATAAATAAATATTGCATTTTATCAACCAGCCTGGTTCATGATCCATTGTGACCCAGGGTATTTAAATAGGGGGTGTGATATGAGTGGTGTACCATCTCAATATTGAATATAACATAAAACATAAGCATTTCAATTGCATGCTGCATACTGAGCCAAGACGAAGGTGTGCGTCGCCTGATTGAAATCCTCTACAGTTTTTTGAATTTTTTTTTCAATTACATTATTGTTCACCCAAAATCTGGTGATCATTCTAGTTTTGTTGTCTGTTTTCGTCTGATTTGTTTTCGGGGTCAGTAAGGTCGGCCTGTTTCTGTCCACATTTCTTCAAGCTTTTTTCATGTATTTGTCTCCCATAGAAACCTGAAACACAGACCCACCTTAATCCAGGAAGCATACTGTTGCCTACCTGTTGAACAAATGTGATGCTGGAAATGCATCTGAGGGACAGGGCCTCTGAATCCCTGTCCTTTTTCTGTTTTTACCGTGTGTTCTGTTATGTTTTCTGCCCCGGAGTCCATGTGGGACTCCTGGCAGTGCAGCTCTCTCTTTTGGTTTGGTGAACAGACCCATGGGATACCCTTATGGCACCCATGGGTGGGGGTACAACCCTGTGCCCCTAGTGTATGTTTTTGGGCACCTGTGGGTGACCCCAGAGCAGGGTATGGGCTGGTGGCAGCTCCATGCTGAAATTGACAGGTGCTCTGGGTGTCCTCCATTTTGGGACACCCTGGCCCTGCCATTGGGATCTGTTGATTCCTGATAGGAAACAAGATGGCCCCTGTGGCCTCTTGCTTTCTATGGCCTGTTATCTTGTTTTTCCCAAAGTCCTGGGAAGCCCTGTCTCTGTCGCTTCCCCCTGACTGGCTGTTGGGTGGAAGTTCCATGTGTGGTATTGTTGTGAAGGCCCAGCTAGACTGACTGGAGCCTTCCCAGTGACTGTATGTTGTGGGTACCTCCTGTGGGTGGGACCTGGGTGAATGGAGTGTTTGACCAATATACACTTCTTGTTGTGGTTGTCTGGTTTCTGGCATGAGAGACAAAGACTGAGACAGCCCTGCCCGAAACTGGCCTGAATGCAGTGTGTAGTGTTGAATGGCTGGGTACTTGTCCCAATCCACATTCCTTGTTGTGAGTGTCTGGAAGGGAGGAGTGTGGCCTGAATGCACTGTGTGCCTGATTAGCTGACTGACTGCATGAATGCCCTGCAGTATGATTGGCTGCTGAGTGTGTGCCAGCAGCGTGGATGAGAGAGAGGATAGTATATCTGGGGACCTCTCACCACTGGAAAAGTGTTCAGAAGGGACCTTTGGTTGAGAAGCGACCATTGTGCTCCTAAAGCAGCCAGGGAGCTGAGTCTCCACTCTACGAGTAACTGGAACTGCTGATCCTCGACGTCCAGCTGGAAGAAGAAGACTTGCTGTGGTATTTGCTTCGACCGATCCGAAGGCTGACGAATTCGTCGAGGGCTGACCCGAGAGAGGACCTGGTAAGGCGCCCTCTTCCCGTGCTCCGAGGGACCATCGAGCACTGCTCCATCTTCGCCGAAGCGCCCTGGAAGACAGAACCTCGAAAGGCTGTCGACCTGAGACGGGACCGCCGAGGAGATCGAAGTGAAGCACCCGGACATCGACGCCGTCGAAGTCCATTGCCGTCGACCAGGGTTCGCAGGTTTGTGGAACCGCTGGAGGCCCGTCGAAGTTGTGTTGCCCAGCCGTGGGAACCACTTGACGCCGTGCCGCCGACGACCGGAGCCGTCCGCTCCTTTGCCTAAGAACATTCAATCGAAGGACTCTCTCGACCGCATCGTCGACCTCCTATCCTGCCGGAGAAAGTCGAGGACGACCAACGCGCCGAGGAGAAACCTGCCGGTGGGTTGCCCGCCACCCGACGACCTCAAAGACTCGGACGACTCGACGCCCTTGCTGGGCTCCCGTCTCTACAATCTTTGCGGTCCAGAACTATTGTCATCGAGGTGCCCCGCACACCTCCGCCTTGCAGGACGCCGACCCCCCGACGCCGACGAGCACCGCTCGGACGAAGCTGCCGCCTCTTCGACATCGTTCTACCTCGTTTGTCGACGGACGTTCGACGCCCCGTGCCTCCCGCTTGAAAGGGAAGGCATTCAAGAAGGGCCGTCGATTCCCCGTCGCCGAACAGCGAGTCCCTCGACGTTTGTCGACGCCTTTTCGAGGAACTCGACTCCACCAGGTACATTGGGGGGGTAAAAACATTATAGGAGAAAATAAGACTTGCAGAGCAATATATGGACTGGGCTTGTGCTATATCTTTCTTTACAGGTTGCCCAGGTGGGGGGATCTCCACACAGAACTGTGCCTAGTGGTAGGGGTCAGTATTCTGCCTATTGCTCAACCATCTTATTTTCTCTCCTCTCTCTATTGCTGGTTTCACTCTATTGGTCTGTGTGACATTGTACAGTATTGTTCATGCACTTCAATGAGATCTAGGGTGGTACCACTTTAGGATTGTAAATATTTGTCATTGTAGATTTTGCCGGAGTACAAAGTGAGTTATCATGATGAATGTACATAACCTTAACTATTGATTATATAAAGACTGTGTTCTAACCAATACAGAGTGTGGATATTCCTTTGTGGGGGCTTGGGGATACACTGTACTTAAGAACCAGCCTGCATCACCTCCTGAGAAGCTAGGCCTTGATTGCTAGACCATTGCTACCGAATAGAGAATCTTGGCTGGGGTCTCCTGTGCCTCTCCTCCACCATATAGGGAGTGGGAGTACAGACACCCCCCACCGGTCGTTGAGGCCCGTTCTCTCACACTGGTGGCAAGCGGTGGGATGCTTATGGTTTTAAGAATCAGTGTATAACCGTGCCACTTACAAAGGATATTTGCCCTTTATTGAATTAAGGTTTAATTGTGTACAAGGTAACTGCATTACAAACAATGGAGTCTATTGCGAATGGCAAATTAACTCGGATGAGCTTGGAGGCTCTCCAGAGTGCTTGTGAAGCTAGGGAGTTAGACTTTGTGGATAAGTCTAGGGCTGAGCTGATAGCTGCCCTGGTGGACTACCAGACTGATAGTGAAACTCTTGATGAGGGGGGGAATGCAACCAATGAGGACTCTGCCCCTGGGGTTTCTGCTGAATCTGTTTCTGGGAATGCCGCCATTCCTGCTGCCTCTGTTCCAAACTCCAGCAATTCCTTAGAGCTTGAGTTATTAAGGATGAAATTGGCCTTTGAATACCGCAAGTTGGAAATAGATGCTGAGCTTAAGAAAGAGGAGTTGGCTCAACAAGTTGCACTCAAAAATAAGGACCTTGAACTCAAGAGCCAGGACACTGAATGTCAGAGGATCCAGCTAGAGAAAGCTAGAGTGGAGACTTCAGCTAGAACCAGTGAGAGTGTCAGGTCCCCAGCCACCAAGTTTATGAAAGATTTGGTTGGTGTATTTGTGGAGGGTTCGGATATCCTCCAATGGATTGAAGCGTTTGAAATGGCTTGTGAAATTCATGATGTGGATAAAAGAGATTGGGCGAAGTGTTTGTTAAGCAGAGTGCCTCAAACTGGGTATGACTGTATTCTGAAGCTGAGTGTGGAAGAAAGGGGTCAGTACGAGTGTATGAAGTCTGCTTTGATTGCCAAGTTCGGCAAGACACCTACCCAATACCTTAGAAGGTTCAGGGATTTTAAGAAAAAGGAGAATATGTCTTGGGTTGACTGGGTGAGTGCTGCGCACATGAACATGATGGGGTGGATCGATGGATACAAGGTTAAGACTTTTGTTGAATTGTCCCACCTCTTGTTTTTTGAGCATTTCTCTGAAGCCTGTTCACCAGAGCTGCGTCAGTATGTGGCTGACCAGAACATTTTGGACCCCTTTAAGCTGGCTAGGTAGGCTGACAAGTGGGTCTCCCACCGGGTGTCCCCTAAGGACTCCAGTGGGAAGGACAAGGATAAAGAGAAGGGGGCCTCTCAGAAAGCTGAGGAGTCCCCCAAGCAGTCACAGTCGGGTAAACCAAAACCTTCCTCTCCTAAGACCCAAAAATCTAGTGGGGATAAGTCATCTGGGGGTGGGAATAAGAGTAGTGGTCCACCTGCTGCAAAGCAGGCTCCCAGTGGTTCCAGTACCGTACCCCGCACTCCTGGCGCTTGTTGGGACTGTGGAGCTCTGGATCACAAAAGGGGTGACCCCAAGTGTAAAGGTAAGGCACTTGGAGTACAGGCTGTCAGCCTGACCTACCCTTACCCCGTGTCTGAGGTGGAGGCCACTGTCCTCCCCTCCTCTGCCGGGATCACATTTGGTGCTCCGGTGGAGATTTCCTTAGTGTCCCTTGGGGCCTGGGACCAGTACGCGGAAGTACTGGCGACTATCCCACAGAACACCCGTAGGTTTTTGAGAAGAGTCCTCTTGAATGGCCAGCCTTCTACTGGTTTGAGAGACACTGGGGCAAGCATGACAGTGGTGGACAGGACCCTGCTCAGGCCAGAGGACTATGAAGGTGCTCCTCTGCAAACCACCAGGTTAGCTGGTGGGCCTCCCAAATTATCACCTGTAGCCTTAGTCACACTCATGATTGGAGACAAGACAGCGAAGCTTCCTGTCCTGGTTCAGGACAATGTCCCTGCTAACATTTTGTTAGGGAATGATCTAGTAGAGTTGGGGTTGATCTCGGATGGTCTTCCCATGACTGCTGCTGCGGTCACTAGGTCACAGGTGACACCGGGTCTGGCTGTGGGTCAGGTACCCGAGCCAAAGGCGAGGCCTAAGGCAAGAAGAAGGAAGACCAAGAAGGCCACCTCTGTGGAGGGAGCACCTTCTCTTCCTGCTGTTCCGACAGCACCCATTGGGATCCATGCTCCGGACGGGCTGGGTCCAGTGGAAAACCCAAACTCAACTCCTTTGGGAGAAGAGGCAGAAGACTCTCCTGTGGGAGAGGTTCTCAACCCGGAGGATCATCCCGACCTTCAATGCTTGTTAGCTGAAGGGGGACCCTCCCGGGCAGACTTCTGTAAGGGACAGAGAGAGTGCCACTCTCTCGAGGGACTGAGGAAACAGGCCCTGGCCCAGGCACAAGGAGAGGTGCCTAGGAATTTCCGGATTTATTGGGAGGGTGAGCTCCTTGTTAGTGAGCCCACTAAGCCTGAACCTGGTGCCCGCAAGAGGTTGGTGGTACCCCAGGTTTACAGGCCCTTCCTACTGCAGTTGGCGCATGAGGTGCCCTTGGCTGGTCATATTGGGACCAAGAAGACTAAGCAGAGGCTCTCTGCCCATTTCTACTGGCCACGGATGGGAGTAGAGGTGGAGTCCCACTGCAGGACCTGCCCAACTTGTCAGTTGTCTGGCAAGACTGGAGGCAGTGTCATTGCCCCACTGCAGCCGTTGCCAGTGGTTGGCACCCCATTTGAGAGGGTGGGAATCGACATCGTCGGTCCCCTTGACCCTCCCACTTCAGGTGGACATCGGTTCATCCTGGTCTTGGTAGATCATGCCACCAGGTACCCTGAGGCGATACCCCTTCGGACGGTTACGGCCAAGGTGGTTGCCCGGGCTCTCCTGGGCATTTTCACCCGTGTTGGATTCCCCAAGGAGGTTGTCTCTGACAAAGGATCCACCTTCATGTCGAGTTACATGAAAACCATGTGGAAAGAGTGCGGGGTAACCTACAAGTTCTCCACCTCTTACCACCCCCAGACCAATGGTCTGGTTGAGAGATTTAATAAAACTCTCAAGGGCATGCTAGGGGCTTTGGAAGAACCCCTAAGGAGGAAATGGGATCTCCTCCTGCCATGCCTGCTGTTTGCTTACAGGGAGGTACCTCAAGAGGGTGTTGGTTTCAGCCCCTTTGAGTTACTCTTTGGACATCCCGTAAGGGGGCCCCTCGCCTTGATCAGAGAAGGCTTGGAAGCCACCCCTCCGGGTCCCGCCAAGCAAGTGGGGGACTATGTGTTAGGCCTCAGACGGAGGATGACACAGATGATGGGTCAGGCAACAGCAAATCTCAAGGCCAGCCAGGAATTGAATAAGTACTGGCATGACCTTAAAGCCTCGCAAGTGGATTGGACTCCGGGACAGGAAATCCTTGTGATGGAGCCTACCAAGCCTAGGGCTTTGGCAGACAAGTGGACTGGACCCTTCAGGATCATCTCCAAGATGGGCGAAGTCAACTATCTGGTTGACATGGGAGCCCCTGGGGTAGCTCCTCAGCTATTCCATGTCAACAGGCTCAAGCCTTTCCACAGGCGAGCGGAAGTCTCATGTTTCTTGCTAGCTTCTGGGCAAGAAGAGGATGAGAGTGAGCCCCTTCCTGATTTGCTGCATAGCAACCCTCAGGATGGCTCAGTGGAGGGAGTACATCTCTCTCCAGATTTGACAACAGAGCAACAGAGGGCCTGTAGGGCTTTGCTCCAACAGTATGCCTCTCTGTTTTCACTGAAGCCAGGCCTTACACCGTGGTGTAAGCACGAAATTGACACTGGTGACAGTGTACCTGTCAAAAGCAGGTGCTACCGTATGTCAGATACCGTCAAGAACCACATCCAGGCTGAGGTCGCCAAGATGTTGGATCTGGGTGTTATTGAGCCCTCAACCAGTCCCTGGTCCAGTCCAGTGGTCCTTGTCCCCAAGGCAAGTTCCCAGGCGGGTACCCAGGATTGGAGGTTCTGTGTGGACTACCGAGGAGTCAATGCCGTCACCAAGACTGACGCGCACCCATTGCCCAGGGCTGATGAGCTCATGGACACCATCGGTGCTGCCAAGTTTGTGAGCACCTTTGACCTTACCTCAGGCTATTGGCAAATAGCTCTGACAGACCATGCCAAGGAAAAGACGGCCTTCTCAACACCTGAGGGACTCTACCAGTTTAGGGTCATGCCTTTTGGGTTGAAGAATGCCCCTGCCACCTTCCATAGATTGGTCAATCATGCGCTCAGTGGGCTGGAAGCCTTTTGTGTGGCTTACTTAGACGACATTGCCGTCTACAGTTCCACCTGGGAAGAGCATTTGACACATTTGGATAAGGTGTTGCAGGCCTTGAAAAGGGCTAACCTCACTATCAAGGCTACCAAGTGCCAGATAGCTCAGGGGAAAGTTACCTATCTTGGTCATGAGGTAGGAGGGGGTCAAGTCCAACCTCTCTCCACTAAAGTACAGGATGTACAGAACTGGGAGACTCCCACTACTCAAACCCAGGTGAGGGCCTTTTTGGGTCTCACTGGGTACTATCGCAATTTCATGGCAGACTATGGGACCATAGCTGCGCCTCTGACAGCTCTAACGTCACCCAAGCAGCCTAGGAAGGTTAATTGGAGCGAAGACTGTCAGAGGGCCTTTGATGGCTTGAAAGAAAGTCTGTGTAGGGCACCTGTGTTGAGTGCGCCTGACTACAGCCGACCCTTTATCGTCCAGACGGATGCCTGCAACAACGGAATTGGAGCTGTATTGTCCCAGTTAGATGACAAAGGGAGAGAACACCCTATCATATTCATCAGTAGACAACTCAAGGGTAGAGAACTTAGGTGGGCTACTGTTGAAAAGGAGTGTTTTAGTATAGTTTGGAGCCTTAGGCGTTTTAGACCCTACCTTACGGGGTCTACCTTCAAGGTCCAAACAGATCATAAGCCCCTGAAGTGGCTTATGCAGATGAAGGGTGAGAACCCGAAATTGCTCAGGTGGTCCATTAGCCTGCAAGGGCTAGACTTCACCATAGAGCACAGACCAGGGAAGAGTCAAGATAATGCAGATGGCCTTTCCAGAAGGTATGTTGACCGTCTGGATGAGGGTGTCTATCCCGTGGGAGATTAGACACCCTCCACCTCAGTCTGGGGGGGCGACTGTGATGCTGGAAATGCATCTGAGGGACAGGGCCTCTGAATCCCTGTCCTTTTTCTGTTTTTACCGTGTGTTCTGTTATGTTTTCTGCCCCGGAGTCCATGTGGGACTCCTGGCAGTGCAGCTCTCTCTTTTGGTTTGGTGAACAGACCCATGGGATACCCTTATGGCACCCATGGGAGGGGGTACAACCCTGTGCCCCTAGTGTATGTTTTTGAGCACCTGTGGGTGACCCCAGAGCAGGGTATGGGCTGGTGGCAGCTCCATGCTGAAATTGACAGGTGCTCTGGGTGTCCTCCATTTTGGGACACCCTGGCCCTGCCATTGGGATCTGTTGATTCCTGATAGGAAACAAGATGGCCCCTGTGGCCTCTTGCTTTCTATGGCCTGTTATCTTGTTTTTCCCAAAGTCCTGGGAAGCCCTGTCTCTGTCCCTTCCCCCTGACTGGCTGTTGGGTGGAAGTTCCATGTGTGGTATTGTTGTGAAGGCCCAGCTAGACTGACTGGAGCCTTCCCAGTGACTGTATGTTGTGGGTACCTCCTGTGGGTGGGACCTGGGTGAATGGAGTGTGTGACCAATATACACTTCTTGTTGTGGTTGTCTGGTTTCTGGCATGAGAGACAAAGACTGAGACAGCCCTGCCCGAAACTGGCCTGAATGCAGTGTGTAGTGTTGAATGGCTGGGTACTTGTCCCAATCCACATTCCTTGTTGTGAGTGTCTGGAAGGGAGGAGTGTGGCCTGAATGCACTGTGTGCCTGATTGGCTGACTGACTGCATGAATGTCCTGCAGTATGATTGGCTGCTGAGTGTGTGCCAGCAGCGTGGATGAGAGAGAGGATAGTATATCTGGGGACCTCTCACCACTGGAAAAGTGTTCAGAAGGGACCTTTGGTTGAGAAGCGACCATTGTGCTCCTAAAGCAGCCAGGGAGCTGAGTCTCCACTCTACGAGTAACTGGAACTGCTGATCCTCGAAATCCAGCTGGAAGAAGAAGACTTGCTGTGGCATTTGCTTCGACCGATCCGAAGGCTGACGAATTCGTCGAGGGCTGACCCGAGAGAGGACCTGGTAAGGCGCCCTCTTCCCGTGCTCCGAGGGACCTTCGAGCACCGCTCCATCTTCGCCGAAGCGCCCTGGAAGACAGACCCTCGAAAGGCTGTCGACCCGAGACGGGACCGCCGAGGAGATCGAAGTGAAGCACCCGGACATCGACGCCGTCGAAGTCCATTGCCGTCGACCAGGGTTCGCAGGTTTGTGGAACCGCTGGAGGCCCGTCGAAGTTGTGTTGCCCAGCCGTGGGAACCACTTGACGCCGTGCCGCCGACGACCAGAGCCGTCCGCTCCTTTGCCTAAGAACATTCAATCGAAGGACTCTCTCGACCGCATCGTCGACCTCCTATCCTGCCGGAGAAAGTCGAGGACGACCAACGCGCCGAGGAGAAACCTGCCGGTGGGTTGCCCGCCACCCGACGACCTCAAAGACTCGGACGACTCGACGCCCTTGCTGGGCTCCCGTCTCTACAATCTTTGCGGTCCAGAACTATTGTCATCGAGGTGCCCCGCACACCTCCGCCTTGCAGGACGCCGATGCCCCGACGCCGACGAGCACCGCTCGGACGAAGCTGCCGCCTCTTCGACATCGTTCTACCTCGTTTGTCGACGGACGTTCGACGCCCCGTGCCTCCCGCTTGAAAGGGAAGGCATTCAAGAAGGGCCGTCGATTCCCCGTCGCCGAACAGCGAGTCCCTCGACGTTTGTCGACGCCTTTTCGAGGAACTCGACTCCACCAGGTACATTGGGGCGGTAAAAACATTATAGGAGAAAATAAGACTTGCAGAGCAATATATGGACTGGGCTTGTGCTATATCTTTCTTTACAGGTTGCCCAGGTGGGGGGATCTCCACACAGAACTGTGCCTAGTGGTAGGGGTCAGTAGTCTGCCTATTGCTCAACCATCTTATTTTCTCTCCTCTCTCTATTGCTGGTTTCACTCTATTGGTCTGTGTGACATTGTACAGTATTGTTCATGCACTTCAATGAGATCTAGGGTGGTACCACTTTAGGATTGTAAATATTTGTCATTGTAGATTTTGCCGGAGTACAAAGTGAGTTATCATGATGAATGTACATAACCTTAACTATTGATTATATAAAGACTGTGTTCTAACCAATACAGAGTGTGGATATTCCTTTGTGGGGGCTTGGGGATACACTGTACTTAAGAACCAGCCTGCATCACCTCCTGAGAAGCTAGGCCTTGATTGCTAGACCATTGCTACCGAATAGAGAATCTTGGCTGGGGTCTCCTGTGCCTCTCCTCCACCATATAGGGAGTGGAGTACAGACACCCCCCACCGGTCGTTGAGGCCCGTTCTCTCACAACAAACAGGAGGACTTTGCTAAGAGCCACCCAGATGACTCCCTAGGCGATACCATGATTGAATTGTGTCATTGTATATAGGTAATTTTCGGGTACTTTTCCCTCAATGATTCGTACTACAACATTGTGATCGTTCAAACTGGACTCTATTTTCTCACAGGAATACACCCAATCTTATCCCCCACAAGGTACAAGCGGCACAGTGCTTAGCTCCAGCACTGGAACGCTTATTGACAGGATGAAACATTCAATTTAAGGTAAACTCTGATCCGCATCTACCTCCACTCCTTAGCTACTAATTAGTCACCTGAACAAACTAACACGGCAACCACCACAATCACATTTACTCATATCACAAAACCCCGCCCCATCTCACCGCTTACTTCAGGCACTCTGTGTCAACCATTACCTGATCCGCACCATCTAGCTTCACACTTGCAATGGCGTCTTCACTATCTATGGGGTGTAACCACGCATGTGAAGCACAACAGCCCGTTACACCATGAAATAACTTTTAGTACCAAGCATAGTGGTGTGCAATATGAATTACGTAATCCAAACCACACCTGTAAATGAAACCATGCTCTTTTTTTCTCATGCTGGACCATTTTGTTTCCCTCTCTCATACTTACAGACCAAAACTCACGGATTGTTCTACAATATAAATTTGGAATCATTGAATGTAAAAATTGTACTGTGTTTTATAATGAAACTGTAAGCAAACAAAAGATACCACAAGTGAATGTCAGGAATTAACCTGGCAAGCGCCAGATATTGTGTAACTATCCTAGAGGAAGCCATATGTTGGCGAAACAAGAGGCACATGCACAAAGAGTTTATTGTTGGCTGTTTCGGTCTTTAAGGAGTGGTTTGATGCATACCATTCATGTTGCCAGTGAGAGGTGAAGGAGGTTGCAGAGGTTTTCTGCAGGTGTTTTTTCGCATGAGGCTATTTTTGTAAATGTCTGGTGGGCAGCGGTCTTCTTGTGAGCATGCTCTGTTGCTTTGATTCACTAGGTTGTTGAATCTTTATGTCAAAATGTATGAGAAGCAGTTTATTCTTGTGGTTGGTTCAGGAGTTGGCTGGTTAAGGGTGTTGTTGGTGTTCTTGTGCATACTCTTGATGGCTTGCTGGATGTTTGTGATTGTGTTTTTGAAATAATTCTCAGGTTTACTGCATAGTTTTTGTGAGGGCATGTTGTTGCAGGCTGTTGAATTACTTAGCTCATTGTTGACGCTGAACATCTCTTTCTGGGCTTTGCTAGAATTGTGATTCGTTAGGTGTAGTCTAGCTTTTTGCTTTGATGATTTCGGGTTTGTAAAGTTGTACCTGTCGTTGATATGTTCTTTTTTTTGCTGGTTGTAGTGTTTCTTCCATTCTTGCCCTAGCCTGGTATAAGTTGAGGTGTGAACCATCTGGCCGTTGTTTTCTTTAGGGAGAGGGAGAATGTTTTTTCCGGTGCAATATCATCTAGTGTTTTTGTGACCGATTTATGGATTGTCTCAGTTCTTTCTTCAATGTCGGGTGAATCTATGATCATCGTCGGTGGTTTCATGGATTCCAGTCTAGTGTTTAGGTCTAGTTTCTTTTCTGAATTGTTTGGCTTGTGGGAGATTATCTTGTATTCGTGTTGGCCAATGGATCACGAAAGGTATAAGTAAGGCTCCTGGTTTGCAATTTTTACAGATTATCAAACATAAATACGGATGGAAATTAATTTGTCCGTGTCTTTACTTATTTGTAAATTCCATTTAAGAATGGAACAGCATGTCTTCCCATGCTGTCTGTATTGGATTCCTGGCTAAACCAGCACAGACGGGAAGCATGGAAAAGGCAATACTCTGTGGTTTTCCTTTGAGGGCCTGGTGATACTATCTTCATACTTCTCATATATATGCTCTGCCTTTCTATTGCGCAGCCAGTGTCCATTGCAGAACTGAAGATGCAGCACAGTAGTGATTGCATCTCAATATCAGCATACACATTGCCTATATCAATTGTACCCTAATACGATATAAAACCATGCATTGGAGAATTCACCCTTAAGTATTTCAATCTTGATTCAAGTATGATACTTGCTTGATAGAACTCAAACGATGTTGTCACATGCAAACCCTCCCTCCTCCTCCTCCTCCTCTGCGGCTCTTCTTGGTCATACTGCCACATGACGTGCTTAACAAGTCCGGGAATGGCTGCGAGCTGAGGGGCTTGGGGAGGGGACTGTCGTTGGCTGCGGGAGGTGTGGGCCAGAGTGCAATGATTGATTTGGAGGAGGGATGCAGTTTGTGAGTGGGGGTGGGGCTGTTTTTCTTTTGCTGAGGGTTCCTGGCCTGACGACCGGGAGTGTGCGTGGGCATGTGGATCGGTGCTGGACCCATGCTTGAGAGCAATAGTTACAGGTAAGTAACTTGTTCCATACCAAAATTAGCCAGCTAGTAAAGAGAACCCCTGTCATTGCTGTGTACCAACCGTTTAGTGGTGTTATTTACTGTTGTTTGCCATACTTGGGCAATCTCCCTCTAGGCAGATACCTGAAATCTAGATGTTTTGCACTTACTGTTGTGCCTCCAATTTGTGAGTGCACACTCTGTCCAGGTGAGGTTTAGACATGTGTCACATCTAAACAGAAATGTGGATGTCAGCTTGCACCACATCTAGACAGAATTGTGACAATTAGCCTCCTTTACATCTAGACAGAATTGTAAAGATTAGCCTCCGTCACATCCAGACAGAATTGTGAAGATTAGCATGTGTCACTTCTAAATAGCAATGCCACTAACCAATCTCACTAAACAATCTCGCCCCTTTGCATACACCTCTCACACTCTACACAACAATACCTCCAAAGCTCTACAAACTGCATACACTTCACTACATCGCAACAACAAAACATACCACACATAGCCTTGCACAACACATGACGGCCACCAACCAAAAAGCACACTTAAGCTCACAAACGGTATTAACTGAACTGAGGCTGCCAACAGCACATCACAGCTCTTTTTCCCACTCAGCCTTACTAACCCATAGCACCCTCTGTCCTTTTCAGATCCAGAGCGCCATAGTGTGCGGTATAAATATCCTTTAACGTTAACTTTAACATGATAAATCCACAACAACCTATTTACTATATGATAGGACTACAAGCAGTTGCCCTTACGAAACAGTGTCTAATATTGCGTGTATTTAATTATTGATAGCACTTGAAGCATTGATAGATTTGGTTCGGGAGCCAAGCCTCTTGTATCCAGTGTGTTTTATTTTGGATTTTCATTTGTTTAGCTACTTTTTAATTTCTTTTTAAATGTTGCAGCCCTGTGTTCTCTATATGTCATGTTCTTATGCTAAATAACATCAACTCAGCAGCAACAATGGAGATTTCTAGACCACCTACTATTTTTGCACTTAGACACAGGAAGCATCTGGAATGAAGTACAATGTAAAAATGTGGTTTTTGTGTACAAATCATAATTAGCAAGAGTACATTGAAAATGAAGCTTTACTTTTAAGTGTTAGAGCAAATATTTACCATGAATGAATGTGGAAAAATATTAGTTTAAACCTAACATTTTACAGACAAATTATAAATGTGGATAAATACAGCTATAAATGATGAAACATAAATATGAATAAATACAGACAGAAATGTAGAAAAAATAAGTACCATAAAATCAGGAGCCTTCCTTGTATGGTGGTCGCCCCAGCATCTGCATTGGGAGTGCAATTGTAACCAGGTTTCATTTACAAAAGACTGTACATAGCATGCTACTGAGTGGGTCAAACCCTTCACCAATTGCTGTAGATGCATCTTTGATAGCTGATTTGTTAGTGTTTAGGTGAGTTAGTATTTTCTTCTTCAAAACAGATATTGAAATCTCCTGGTCTGATCAGGCGTCCATATTTTATAGCGATGTTGGTAATGGCATCTACAAATGTGTCAGTTACAGGAGGGTTGTATGTCGGCAGTCTGTAGACAAGTAGGAATGAACAATTACTTTGATGGTACAAGGCTAAGTAGAGAAGGAGTGATTCACAGTTTGTGATGTTTAGTGGTGGTACTATTGTAATCTTTAGGTGGTCTTGGTGTGCCACAGCAAGGCCTCCTCCTCCTTTTCCTGCTCTGTTGGCTTGTTTCAATTTGAAGTTATTGGGTATGGATTGGTGTATGACTACCTTCTTCTGTTACTCAGGAGTTCGCATATCACTTTGGTGTATTTTGACATTGATCTAGCATTGACTAGGCTGCAGTGAACCCTTTTCTTTTCTGGGATTTGCTTGTCCTTTGAGAGTGGCATTGGTCATTTGATTTGGTATTGGTCCTTCTTTCTTGTAGGTTCTGAATTGGGTTTTGCTTTGTAAGTGGTGTAGTAGGTTTTCATGGCTTCTGTTTCATCGTTGAGTAGATCTAGAAGATTGCATTTTGGGTTGATGTGTTCAAGATCGTGTTGATGATTCTTTATATCTCACCAGTTTTTTGTGATGACCGGTATGTTTAATCCATTTGGTTCAATTGTGCTTCTGTGCATTTCAGGTTCTTTTGTAGTAAGTTGATAGGTAACGCGACAAATCAATTGATTTTGGTCTTGTTCTGGCGAAGGGGCTCTCTTCCAGAGGGCAGTTAGGTGTATTGCTTCTTGGTGTTAGTTGGTTCTTTGGCATAGTGAGTTCAGATGGCTGGTTTTCATCCTTCTGATTTGTTCTTCTATGGTTCTTTCTTGTGCGTCAGTGTTTCCTGTTTGGAAGCATTTTTTGAGATTTGTGTTGATTGTTTGCAGGTCTGTTGGTTGGTTGTGGGTTTCTTGTTTGACATGAGGTTTGTTTTTCCAATTAAGTTAGTGGTTCATGTCTTTCCTGGTCTGTTGTCTGGTTTTCAACAACTTTTTTTGTGTGATGTTCTATTGCACGCTTTTTTTGGGTGATAGGTTAGTTTCATTGGTCAATATTCCTTGTTGATTGGCATCTCAGTAGGTGGCATTTGTTTGAACCATGTTAGTTAAGGCTGTTCTGAGAAAGAGTGGGAGGGCGTAGTGTAAGTGGCAGTATCATTGAGTACAAAATTGAAGGGGCAGAATATCACAGAAGGCAAAATATTGCTGGAGCAAAATATTGCAGGGGCAGAATATTCTGGGAGGGCTGGGTATCCCATGGGGGCAAGTATCCAGGGGCTGAGTATCCTAGGGGATAGAGTATCTCCGGGGGAATAGTACGGCTGGGGCAGAGTATTGAAGGGGAAGAAGGTCTCTGGTGCAGAGCTGTACCGTGGTGGAAGCCTCACAGTGGTTAAGAATTGTTGAGGTCTCACAATGGCAATCTCTGAGTGGCAAGCCCTTACAGTGGCAGGGTCTCATAGACACAAAATCCTGTAATGGTGGGACTTCATATTGTCAAATTCCTCACTGTGGAGGTTGATTAATGGTGGCTGTGACCCACATTGCCATGGTCTCTTAATGGCAATGGGTTCAGTGGCGAAAGTCTTTCTGTGGTGGTTGTCTCACTGTATCAAAGCCCTTTGGTGGGGGATCCTCAATATTCACTGTTTAAAATATGAAGCAGCAAAGCTCACAGTGGTAAAATTGTAAGGGGAAATTCAGGAGTCGCAAACTTCAAAAGTGGCAAAATTCAAGGCAGTAATACCTTAAAGGGACAAAAACCTCATATTGGCAGATTCCAGTTGACATTGGCGAAATTCAAGAGTGGTAAAATTTGAAGTGGCAGAACCTCAGAGTGGTAACATTCACAGTATCAAGATTCAAAAGTCACAATATTCAAAAGTGGCAATGTACAAAAGTGGTTAAACTTCCCAGTGGCAAAATTCAAAATGGCAAAACCAAACAGTGGTAAAATTCGAAGTTGCGAAACCTCACATGGCAACATTTCAAAGTGGCTAACTCCAAGACCTCACAGTTTTAAAATTCGAAGTGGCAAACTCAGAGTAGCTAAACCTTGCAGTGGCACAATTCAAAGTGGAAAATTTCAAGAGTTGCAAATTCAAAGTGGCAAAACCTTGCAGTGGCAAAATTCAAAGTAGTTAAAATCGAAGTTGCGAAATTCAAGGGTGGCAAATTCAGAATAGGCAAACAGTGCAGTCGCAACATTCAAAGTGGCAAAGTTCAAGAGTGGCAGATTCCAAAAGGCAAAACCTTGAAGTGGCAACATTTGAAGTGACTAAACTTCCCAGTGGCAAAATTAAAGAGTGGCAAATTCAAAGTGGAAAAACCTCACAGTGGGACGATTCACAGTGACAAGATTTATAGTGGCAACATTCTAAGTGGTAAGAATCAAAGTGACACAATTCAGAGTCGCTAAACCTCACAATGGAAACATTCACAACATTCAAAGTGGCAAAGTTCAAGAGTGCCAAATTCAAAGCAGCAAAACCAAACAGTGGCACAATTCGAAGTGGCAAAACTTCACAATGGCAAAACTTCAAAGTGGCAATATTCAAGAGTGGCAACGTCCAAGTGGTAAAACCTTGCAGTGGTGATGCAGCTTAATTGTTATGAAGTTTGTTTTCCATGACAATTACATCACTGTCATTAAGAGAGAAAATGGAATTCATGACAATGAAGATGCGTTGAAGAGTCTTCAGTTAAGGTTTATATTGTCATAATTATAAAAAAAAGCCTTCAGCGGCCTGGTGGTGTTGACAGGTGCTGATGGTGATATAGCCTGCAGCAGCAGGCCAATGCTGCCGATAACAGCTCTGTTGCACGCTTTGATCCTTGCTTAGCCCAGGCTCTCAACCTGGTGACAGGTCATTGCCAACAGGGCCATCCTTCCACTACAGATCATATTGCCTAAAAAGGTGTTCTAAAATCCCTCTATTTTGATGCTGTCTAAGGACTTTTGAGAACTATTGTGATATCAAACAGTTAAGCAATACGTTGGAGGTCCTGGGCAGAGTGAGGGCTTTAACGAGGTCCAGAATCATCTGAGAAAGAGGGGATTATAGCTACTACCATAACAGCATATTTTCGGGGTGCTTAATTTTGTAGAGTTTTTTGGCAGGGGAAATGGCTTGCAGGTGTCTGCAAACTTTGTCTCTGAAGGTGCTTTGGACTACAGCTCCTATAAGCCTTCCCAAGCATAGTCAATGGAGGGGCTCATGGGAGTCGTAGTGCAAAACATCTGGAGAGCCACAGGTTGCAGACCCCTGGCAGAGAGCTCAAGGCTTTTCAGAGGTAAAAATGAAATACAAAGCTAACCACCATACAAATTGTGATGGGAGCTCCCGGAGTCCATTCCCCATTTCCATTGTGGCCTCAGAGTGGTGAAGGGGCTTCTCTCTCCACGGATGCTTCTTGTCCTCCTTATCATGGACTTTCCTTTTTGTGACTACCTGACAGAGTGGCTTTTCACTCATGACAAGGTGGCATGACTGGAACAGTCATGCCACACCCACCAACTGGCACAATCATTACCTTTTCCCCCCTTACTCTCTACAAATGTCTCCTTTAATATTCTATGCTGGTTTCTCTGGAACCAGCAAAGCCCACTCACTGTGAGTAAGGGGGCACTTCAGCATCTCTTGGACTCAACACTTGACCCTGATGACCTCAGCAACTACTGTCCAATCACCTATCTACCCTTTCTAAGCAAGACCTTTGAGAAAGCAGTAGCCACGTTACTCCTCCAACACATCGAAGTCACAACCTCCTTCAATCCTACCAACCTGGTTTCTGATCCTGGTGAAGCACAGAAACGGCTACCATCAAGGTGATCTACAATTCTACAATGCCCTTAAAATCCTCAATGATGGTCATCCTTTCCTCATGGTTATCCTTGACCTCTCAGCAGACAGCATTCAACACAGCATACTAGCAGACACTAGTAGCCAATCTACATCACTGCATGGGATCAGCGAGAGCATCCTCAGCTGGTTCAATTCATACCATGCTAATTGCCACCAGTTTGTACAAATGGATTCCTCCACATCACCAACTCTACTCATCAGTCTGGAGTCCCGTAAGGATCCACCTTCTCTTGTTAAACGGATATCATATTGTGCCTCCTTAATTGTATATATTGTTCTAAGCCCAGTCGCTCTGCGAAGAAAACCGTGCTGCAAAGTTCCGATCTTAGATCGACTTTGCCGCCATTTTAGGTCGTATCCGCCATTTTTATTTCTATTCTAAAGTGAGTCTGTGTTCTAAAATGGTGGACAGTGTTTCCCGCTTGTAACTGAGCCATCCTGAACCTTGTATGTGAGTTAATGTATAAACTGTCCGTTGGCCGAATGTTTGGGTTGAGTAAAGAGACCTTATCCCATGCCTGACTTGTAGACAGAGGATTATCTGTGCTAACAAGTCCGATCCACAGACATACATCAACTACAATGTTGGACAAATACTGAACGTGGACACTAGCTGAACTGCATTGTATAGGACATGTGTTAAGGCTTATTGTTAAATCCGAGAATACACTGTTGCCATTGTAACTTGTTCATATGCAAACTGAAGATGATCCACATGCATATAGTTGGTTAAGTCAGAAGTGAACTCGGCACGAACCCTAGACCGAGTATCATTAACCTGTAAAGGGGCTGGACATTATGATTGGAAATGTATAAAATGAACAACTGTTTAGACGTCCAGCACCACTCACTTCTCACAACGAAAGGGCTGGTATTCGCTGTGATGTACCGAGGGCCAGATAGCTATCTGATACTTTATTTCTTTGTAAACTGTACAGTTTTTAGAATAAAGATCTGTGAATCTTTATAAGCCCGTGTTTGGTGTATTTCCTTTTGGGGTACTCAGCCTCGATATTTCCTTTTGCTTTTACAGATGGCGCCGAATCTCGTTGAAGGTATACGTGGCTATCAGACCGGGATCGGACAGTGACAAAGGGGGCCCCTTTCTTGGATGAGACGCGACACCTCAGCAGCGCTGCACGACCCGATCCCTGGACGGTGAGCCAGCGGTCCGAGACAGCATCTTGACGAGGGTCCATATATTGAGGCAGGCAGATTTGCCGAAATCACCAACCATGTGGGACCTTTTTTAGTTCTTTGAAATCTGATCGGACCTCTTTTGTCCTTTGATCAGGTGAGTCGTGACTCAAGTATCCTGATAATTTGTTTTGGCGCATTGCACTTGCGAGTACAATTATTGACCAGGTAACACCAGTATTCTGATATGCTTGGGAAATTGTCTGCCTGCTTCAGGGCGTTATTCCGCAGTGACAGACAATCTTTGGAATTTGGCCGGCCGGTGCCAATGGAGGGGTCGCCGGCATGTACTATGTACTGTAAGCACGGCATTGGTAGTATAGTGTTTAATGATATTTGGCACAGACAAACTAGAAATGCTTCCGAACTTCAGTGGCCAATCAATGGTAGTTTTGAAATTCCTCATAGTGAATATTTAGAATCCATTTTATTAAAGAAAAAGGCTAGACCTGCAGCATTTGATGTATTACAGAATTGGAAGAAAGAAGCTATGCTGCAAATTAAGAGTAGGGAAAAACATGCGCGCCGTCATATGATGAACGCCGAAAAAGCATTGTTATATGACCAGAATAAACAGTCTAAGTCAGTTAGGAATATGGATAGGGCTTTTTCACTTGGTATCCATAAAATGTATCCTTCTAAAGACTTTCATTTACCTGATGAGCTGATTGACAAACTTTTAAATGAACGAAGGCCTGGTGCCACTGCGCCACTTCCGTATGTTCCTCTTCCTGCTGTTATTCCTCCTCCCGTAGCTCCTCCTGCTCCTCCTATTGCTCCTCTTAATGTTCCTCTTCCTCTGGCTGTTGTTCCTCCTCTTGTCGTTGCTCCTCCACCTGCTCCTCCACCTTTGCCTGCTGTTACGGGTCCGGTGGGTTTGCCTGCTGCACCAGTGATAGCACCTCTGTTTCCGAATGTACAAAATTTGCCTACTCTCCCTCTTCCAAGTGGTTCTGTACCGCTTGTAGTTGATCGGGATCAAGGATTGTAACTCGTAATACTGTATCTCCAGAGAGAAAGCATGAATTGACTGCATGGGCCAGACATTGCATGGAGAGGGGTGAACAAGCTGATATTTTTGCCACACTCTATAACTTAGACAATTTTCCAGAGAAAAACGTTTTCATTGAAGGATTAGGAGTTCATTTATGTATAATTTGGAACAGGCAAAATGATATAGATCTCCCACAAGGGTTAAGGGATTTGAATACTTTAGCATTTTCTAGAGATACTGCGGAGAAAGTACATGAGCACGTCAAGAGGGTTTTTGAGTATAGAAGGGAGTTGGAAAGGTCACGGAATGAAGATGTAGATGGTGATAGATTGGACGCTATGTTAGTACAGAAACGGTTCTTTCCTTGTCGTAAATCGATAAATGAGGAAACACGAATTTGTACAAAAGATGGGATTAGGTGGATTTCAGACATGTCGATAACTCCCGGTGAAGTATATGACACGTATAGTCAGTATATGCCAGAAATGCAGAGGAAAGTGATACAGGTAATTGTAGAGTACCTGCAGGATGAATGTATAAAAAGAAAGATTTGTTGTCCCGCAGAATTATTCAATATTTATAAGAGGACTTTTTCATTTGATACTTCAGCTGCTTTAGCGCTCGATTTAGCTCTGTTGCTCAGTAAGCGTTCAGAGTTGCTTACCTCTCAGTTGCCTATGAGAGAGGTCCCTCCGACATTTTTCCCAAAAGTCGAGGTTCCAGCTGATGCCGGAACAGGTGCAGCTGCCTATGACATTTCTGCACATTATGTGTCGCAGTTCGTTCACGTCCCGTTTTAAAGACAGGAACTGAACACCATTAAACAATCTATTCCCGATGTTAGGAAAAATCTGACAGGGTTCTACAAAGAGATAGAATCTGTTTTGCAATCATCAGTATTTATCTTGAGCGATATTGATCTGTTTCCCGTACTCCTGCCTATTGACTTATGGAAACAAATTAGGACTATAGATGATGTACCAGGGTTAGGAGATACATGGGATAACATGGTTAGACTCGACAGAGAAAGGCTTGCTGGCGAGAGACCACCACAGGTAATACTAACTTTGCCTGATAGAATAGTCACAAAATTGAAAGCTATAATTCCTGAAAGAAGGATTATTTGGGACAAGCTCACTGCCTGTGTCCAAGGAAAGTCTGAGGGTGCTACCGAGTTCTTTAATCGGTTCGAAAAAGTATTTTCAGATTTCAGTGGGCAAGACTTAAGCACAGAGTCTGGGAAACGACTATTCGTGGACAAATTTGTGCGTGGATTGATACCTGACATCCAGTCGCAAATTTTGTTCTCAGAGCGCTTGGCAAGCGAAGTCTCAGTCCGACGTATTGCATATGGGTCAGTACTATGAGTATCGTGTCAATAATTAAAAAGAAAGAGATGAAAAGAGAAAAGGAGATTTAAAAACAAAAGTGCTATTGCAGCAAATTGTTAGAGGCCTAAGAGGTCGTAATTTGCAATTTAGGCGTCAGTATGTTCCACATGGAAATGCGCCATTGGGTCCTGTAAACATACACCAGTGTGCTTATTGCAGACAAGAGGGTCATTGGCGTGCACAATGCCCGATCCTCCAGCAGAGGTCGAATAACGCATTTGGTAATATGGCTAGGCGATCCAGAGGACGCCCTGGGGCAGGGGGTCCTGGTAGAAGTCAGTTTTCACAGGATTCACAGCAACCTTTTTCACAGGACAATCAGGCACCAAGTGTGGATAATAGAAACATATTTGATCATCCTTCTGCTGCTTACCTCTCTGAAGAACTTCCTTTCGACGACATTCTGTTTCGCTAGGATTGCCCGAAGCAGGGTTTGGAACCGATGCCTATTCCCGTTAATCAGAAAGGTCCCTACGTTGAGATGATAGTGGGAAATAGGAAACATCTATTCTTGATAGATACAGGGGCACAGAAGTGTTCCATTGACTATTCACAGGTTCCAAACATTCCACTGTCAGGGCAAACCAATTTTTCTGTAGGGTTTTCTGGCACACCAGTAGTTGGTCCGGTTTCTTCGCTGGTACCAATTACTTTGGGTCCATTTACGGACCACACTGTCCATTCCTTTTGACTACGAATTGCAGAGAGAATATGTTGGGGTTGAAACTGTTGAAGGAATTAAAAGCGGTCATTCATTGTTCTTCTGATGGAGTGCGTTTGACGATTTCACCACAGCAAGTTTCTGTCTCTTAGTTCTTAACCAGACCTTTGCTGCCGGAATTCAGTGATGTTCCGGAGTGTTTGTGGGCAATTGATGACAATGATGTCGGTGTTTTGCAAATTAAGCCCGTTAAGATTATTTTGAAACATGGAGTGAAGTTGCCACATATTCCCCAGTATAAGATCTTGGTCGATGGTGAGCAAGCTTTGAAATGCATAGTCTCCGTTTTTGTGCATTGTGCATTGAGGGGTGATTGAGGAAATTGCAGGTAGTTTGTGCAATAGTCCGATTTAGCCCGTGTACAAAAAAGGTGATAATGCAATTCCTTTCCGTTTCATTATTGATTTACGTGCCATCAATAAGATTGTTGCTCCATAATTCCCATTGTGCCTGATGTGACAACAATATTAACCATGATTCTGGCTTCTGCTACTCACTTTAGTGTTGATCTAAAGAACGCCTTCTTTATTATTCCTATACAGAAGAACAGCAGATACTTGTTCGCGTTCACCTTAGGAGGACGCTCGTTTACCTTTACCTGTGCACCGCAAGGTTACACAGGGAGTCCTAGCATCTACAGTAGGGCTTTGAAAGGGCAGCTCGACACAACCGAGTTGCCCTCTACTTGTACACTGCTTCAGTATGTAGACGATCTACTCTTAGCTGCTGACTCAGAGAGCTCTTTTAAGGAGGGCACTGTGTTGTTGCTTATTCATCTAGCACAGCACGGAAACTAAGCTTCACTTAAAATTTTCAGTATTGTCAACAGGAGGTCGTCAAAGGAGGGAAGAAGGTTGACGCATGAGCGGATAAAAATCATTTTTAGCATGTCTGTCCCAAATACACAGAAGGAAGTCAGAGCCCTGATAGGAATGGCAGTGGATCCCGAACTTCTCCTGAGTGATTAAACTTCTCCTTAGTGATTTGGCTTTGATGAAAAAGGGCATTTCTTCGCCATTGCTGTTGAGCACCAGCAAGCATTGTGCTCTGCACCAGTTTTCGGCACACCAAACTATGAAAAGGCCTTCGTGTTGTATGTGCATGAATGTGATGGATGTGCTTTGGCTGTATTAACGCAGGAAGATGGAAGGAAGAATAGGCCGTACGGCTACTTTTCTTCCGCCCATGATCCTGTTGCATGCGCTTTGCCAAGATTTCTGAGAGCTGCTGCTGCGTCTGTAAAACAGAGCGAGGGAATGGTCCTAGGACATGCTTTAACCCTGCTGGTACTTCACTCTGTAGATGTTCTATTAAACAGAACACAAACGCAACACCTCACCTCTACACGATTAACGAGATACAAATTGATCTTGTTTGCACCACACATTCAAATAAAGAGGTGTTGTGTCCTTAATCCGGCTGAACTTTTACCTTTCCCGCAAGGTACTTCTTGCAGTGACGAAGAGTCACATGACTGCCTTTACACTACAGAGCAAGAGACAAAAGGCAGAATCAATCTAAAAGATACTCCTTTGAATAATCCACAAGGGGAGCTGTTTTGTGATGGCTCCTGTTTCAAACTCCCGGATGGTACATCCACAACTGCTCATGCAATCACCACATTGAGCACGGTCGTGGAGACCAAAAGAATCACGCATAACTCTGCGCAGGCCACAGAGATTATAGCATTGACCCGAGCTTGTGAACTTTCCAAAGGGCTTACCATGAATATATATACTGACAGTCAGTATGCCTTTGGGGTGGTTCACAACTTCGGCAGACTTTGGACAGAAAGAGGTTTCTTGACCTCACACGGCACTAAAATCCAGTATGGCTACTTGATAGTACGGTTACTCTCAGCGCTTGCACTCCCTGCTCAGCTAGCAATTATGAAATGCGCAGCACATCAGAAGATTATAGATAATGTAGGAAAAGGGAATGCTTTCGCTGACCAGATAGCCATACGGACTGCCACTGATCTCTCTTCAGAAATGTACACTTCAAGGGAAGCCACAAATGCCTGTACTTTTAATGAGGGTATTGAATCTGTGAAAAACATTCAAGCTGATGCCACGTTAGAGGAATCTAAGAAATGGGCTGAGGGTTTGGCAAAATTGGATGATGTTGGGTGGACAAAGTAGAATGGAAATGGTTACTGCCTGATGCATACATTACGATGATGTTGTTATGGCTCATGGTCCCACCCATATTTGTGCACGAAAGTCACCAAAATGTTGCAAAATGTGTGGGTAAATGATAAAATCCCTAAGGTAGCCGAGCGCTTTGTCCGAGGGTGTATGATTTGTTTGCAGCATAATGTGGGAAAGGGCACATCGACTCCTAGGGGTAGTTTTGGTCCACCTTCTGTCCCCTTTAAGGTAATACACTTCGATTTCATTGAAATGGAGCATTGTAATAACTGCACTAGTTGTTATCTGCACTTTTAGCAAATGGGTTGAAGCTTTTCCTGTCAAAGATGCCACAGCTATGACAACAGCGAAGACCATGCTGAAGGAATATTTTCCTAGGTTTGGTTTGCCAAGAGTCATCTGGTCAGACAATGGTCCACATTTTATCGCTGCTGTAATTCTGCAGATATGCGCGGGATTACAGATCGATGGTTCCATTCGGCTAGACACGCGCAGAGTTCTGGATTACTAGAAAGACACAACGGCATCATTAGGAACAAGCTTGCTAAGACGTGTGCCGGCACCAAACTGAAATGGCTGGATGCCTTACCGATCATGTTATTGTCTATGAGAACGACCCCTCAAACTAAGACTGGGCTCTCTCCATTTGAGGTGGTCATGGGTAGGCCAGCTAACATTTGGAATTTACCAAAGCCTCGTTCTCTACGCAAAGTTGAAAATGTACTTCTTTTTGACTATTTTGGACAGTCAACTAAAAATCTGTATTTGATTTATCACCAGGTGTGAGAGGCTTTACCTGTTAAATACGAGGGCCCAGGTCACAGCATACGGCCGGGGGACTGGGTCCTGACCAAGTTGTTGAAAGATCTTCTTGCCTCGCACCTCGTTGGCAGGGCCCCCACCAAGTTCTCCTGGTCACACAGACAGCGGTGCGAGTGGAGGGCAGGAAGCACTGGATCCACGCGTCCCACATCAAGAGGATTCCTTTCCCTTTGCCACATGCTACAGAAGACACAGAACCCCTCATCAATACCGTAACCAACGATCACGAAGCAAAAAACAGCCTCGAGAGTGCGTCAGAGACTCTCCCTGAGCCTGTGGGGCCTGGGGAAACAGCCTCTCCAACTGTTCCCTTTTCAAAATCTTTGAATTTGCTGCTTCCATCAGGAAGTAACGACACGTTGTTCACAGATCACTCAGTACCAGGGATCACAAGGTACGATCTGCGTCCGAGGAAGTAGACTGCACGGTTCGGCTGTGCCATCAAGGAAAATCATCGAAGGGCTTGTCTCTTTGGCCCGATCTTTTGTTCATAAGGGGATTCTGTTGGCTAGGGTTTGTGAAAGGATTAAGAAGACGCTCGATTTGGAGGTCGCCATCCCATTGACTCTGGTGTAATCGTTCGAAGAAACAATGCCTGCAACCGCTCCCACTCGTACGGACCAGATTAGAGATTGTGTGACTGATTGTAAAAATGAACAATCGAATGCGTGGGCCCCGAAAACGTATTGTTTCCTTGTGATAATGTTAACTGGTTTTACAATAGTCATTGCTTTAGGATCCTGGTATTTGGAACAAGTATATCCGCTTGAAATTCTGTTACCCACTGAAAATGTACCCACTGTTTCTACGCTTTTCGTGCATCTGCAATCTCTATCTCCTAGAGACTCTCAGCACAGACAGTTACCATAACAATACTCTATTACTCATTATGAATGCTACACATGCCATTTCTAATAAATCCAATTGTTGGGTCTGCTCGCATTTACCGCAACGCAGGGATAAGGGGCTGGGTTGGTATATTCATCCTTTACCTTTGACAACTGCATGCTATGCTTCTCTAAGGGCACTATTCTTTGGCCGATGGAACGATAGCATCTCGGGGTACTTTGATGGAACTAACTTGAATGATTTTGAGAGACGTGTTCTAACGCCCCTGGGATGCTCACTCTTTGCGAATAGGAGCAAGCCTAATATTGCTTCTATTAGGCCTTCTGATAGACTGTCCCGTTATTTTCAATCTTTAATCTCTTTCAAGATGGCTCCTATAGGCAATAGGGATGCCTCGCCACCTTCTTATACTGTTAACCACAGCCCTGATTCAGTTTCTTTCTGCATATAGAGGAATGGTACTCAGTCAATGGGTGATTTCAAGGGTTGCGCCAACGTTGCAAATTTGACTAGTGAGGACAGACCTTTGTATGTAGGCGAACTTGTCTACTTTGTTTGCGGTAATGTAGCATTTCCATGGTTACCCAGGGATTGTCAGGGAACCTGTTACTTAGGGATTCTGTTACCCGGGGTATTCATTGCTGGCACTGTAGAAATTTCAAAGGCTCGTCCACGGCGGGACGAGGATGGCGATACTTCAGCACAAGTTCTGGGTGATGTAGCTAAATCCTTTGTGCCATTTTGGGGGCAAATACTGAACTCTGAAGATATCAGGCGACTAGTGAGAGTACTAGAGAGGACCATCAACCGGACCACTGACATACTCTATAATATGACTTTAGAACAAAAAGCAATAAGGTTAGTGGCACTTCAGAACCGGATGGCATTAGATGTCATCCTGGCTGAGCGTGGTGGGGTATGCAAATTAGTGGGGTCCTCTTGCTGTGTTTTCGTGCCAGATTCCTCCCCAACTATCTTTAGGGCGATATAAAATCTGCATGTTCTCAGTTCAGAAGTGCATGTTCCCGAGGGAAACTGGGATTTTAGCGCTTGGCTCTGGGGCTTCCTGTGATCTTGGGGATGGAAGCTACTTTTAGTCTTGCTGATTATTTTAGGTATATTGTTGTTTTTCTGCTGTTGTATATGATGTCTTCCTGGTTTGTGTTCAATGTTAGGAGGATGTTGTGCACAAGCGATGGATACATTAGGGCACAAGGTATACTCCCCAGAGAAAATATCTAATGAATTGATGCTGAAGGAAATCTCAGTATCTCATTTCATGGCAATTGATATCTCTGATAGTGATTCAGGATGTATGGACATCGAGACGTGGAGTTACTCGTAAAGTGACTAGAAGTAGTTTAGCGCTTGGCTTAGGCCAAAAGGAGGGTTTGTTAAACGGGATATATCGTGCCTCCTTTATTGTATATATTGGCCTAAGCCCAGTCGCTCTGCGAAGAAATCCTTGTTGCAAAGTTCCGATCTTAGATCGACTTTGCTGCCATTTTAGGCCCATTCTGTGATCTAAAATGGTGGACAGTGTTTCCCGCTTGTAACTGAGCCATCCTGAACCTTGTACGTGAGTTAATGTATAAACTGTCCTTTGGCCGAATGTTTGGTTTGAGTAAAGAGACCTTGCCCCATGCCTGACTTGTAGACAGAGGATTATCTGTGCCAACAAGTCCCATCCGCAGACAGACATCAACTACAATGTTGGACAAATACTGAACGTGGACACTATCTGAACTGCATTGTATAGGACATGTGTTAAGGCTTATTGTTAAATCCGAGAATACACTGTTGCCATTGTAACTTGTTCATATGCAAACTGAAGATGATCCACATGCATATAGTTGGTTAAATCCGAAGTGAACGCGGCATGAACCCTTGATCGAGTATCATTAACCTGTAGAGGGGCTGGACATTATGATTGGAAATGTATAAAATAAACAACTGTTTAGACGTCCAGTACCACTCACTTCTCAAACCAAAAGGGCTGGTATTCGCTGTGATGTACTGAGGGCCAGATAGCTATCTGATGCTTTGTTTCTTTGTAAACTGTACAGTTTTTAGAATAAAGATCTGTGAATCGCCCGTGTTTGGTGTATTTCCTTTTGGGGTACTCAGCCTCGATATTTCCTTTTGCTTTTACACCCTCATGATCTTCAATCGTCACCTGGAACTGCTCGGAACCCTCCTTGCTCAACACAACATCCACATCCACCAATACGCAGATGACAACCAGCTCTACCTCAAGATATCCTCCATCAAAGACGTCCTCGGGCTCAAGGCCTGTCTCATATTGATTGCGTTTGTATTTGTAATTTGTATTTTATTAATTTATAAAGTGCTTTCGCCAAAGCGCTGCACAAAATAAATCAGCAAGTGGTACAAATTACGAGTATTGTATTTACACAGAACATGGTAAGGTAAGAAAAACAGGACCAAGTAGGTCAGGGCTGAGAGTTAAGGAGATCAGATTTGAGACAAGTATGAAAAAGTTGTAATGAAGGTGAGGATCACACATTAAGGGGGGTGACATTCCAAAGCTTTGCTGCAAGTAGGAGAAAGAGCAGAAATAATACTGTGCACAGGTGGGCTTAGGACAAGAGAGTAAGAACAGATTTTTAGAACGTAGGGGCCTAGCAGAGCATAGAATGTAAGCGAAGAGGAGAGATGGGGGAGCAAGACCATGGGTGCTTTTTGTAGATGATAGTCAGAAAGTGGGACAGTATGCAAGTAATGAGCGTGATTCAGGATAGAGAGCAGATAAAGGGCGAGACAGAAGATCTCGGGGAAAACAGGCAGAGGTTGCAATTTGCAGGGTTGAAGATGGAGCGTAAAGGGGCAAGATGATAGGAGGGGAGACCAATAAGGAGAGAGGAACACCAGTCAAGTTTAGTAAAAACAAGGGTGGCCAGAAGAAGCCTTGTTGCATGGAATGACAGGAAGGGCCATGCTTTGCAGATCTTAAAAAGATGAAAATGGAATTACTTACAAATTGCAGCGATATGAGGTGTGAAAGAGAGCTGTGAAAGAGAGTGAAAGACAGTTGTTGATATCCAGTACTTACATGCAGCTCGTTCCCTCCAAAACTGAATTCCTACTACTGCCCAACAACACCAAACACCCTGACATCCAGAGTTGGTTATCTGCTATGAATCTTGAGGGCTTAACAGCCCAACCGGCAAGTCCTTTGGGTTCAACATCGACAGACACCTCTCCTTCAAACAGTATTTATTTACTTATTGATATGTTTATAGTTTGCAAAGGCACGAGAAACAAAACATAAAGACATCAAATACAACCAAAATACACTACAATAATCCATGTGCACATAGAAAGACAAGAAGGGGAAAAGAGACAAACATTAATTTGAAAATTGGAAAAGAAACACCCTATTAGTGGACGCATTCTGCTACCAATTTCAGGTCTGATGATGTTTTGTAGAGACAGAGGAATAAATAGGATGGTAAGTTACTTCTACCACACCCCACCAATATGCAGTTCTTATCCTTGTGAGTGCACCACTAGTCAATCTTGATCCTTCTGATAACCTTGAGGTCAGACATTCTTACAGCACCCGTACCAGTCTTCTGGTGCAGCCATGCAAACACCTTGTTCCTTAAAGCGTCTCTTGGTTAAAAACCTAATATGGACTCAAAATTTGTAATTATATAGTTCCTATGGTCCATTACAGTCTTCCTCACTGAGTCTTCCATGAGTGGAGGCCTTACTAGCAGGCAGACATCTGGGGTGACAACGTTTGTAGTTGGCAGTATGCTGCTGTGAATGATGTACAAAGAATTGGGCCGAGTCTCTTAAATTAACCCAAGGACTTGGCCCAGATACTTGACATGGTTGCCCCCTTAAAGTGGGTGGATTAGGGATTAGAACTTGCAGGTCGAATGAAGCTTTCCGATATTCTGCAAGATCGTCCATTGGAGGTAATGTCCTATTTCTAAGCTCAGGATTTGCCTGGCAGGAATCATCACTACTTTCATTCAGATTCATACCCTCTCCTTACCCCAAGGGATGATTAACACCTGGAGTAGTCAGAGTGCTTGGATCACATTGAGTTGTTTGAGATCTCTGAGATTTTACACATTGAGGTTGATTCTTTTCTGTGTCCTTTCGCTGATCCTACTGACAGGATTTATCTATCTTTTCTGGCCGGAATTGTACTCCAATATTGTCAATCCCATCCAACCATACAAAAAAGTCTGAAAATTGTTACAAAAATTCAATTCCCCAATAATGTTGGTCTTCATTTGTAACCATTGCACAGGACTGACGTGGGCCAGTTGATAAAGAAGCTTGTCGTCTTGTTCTAGCATCTCCTTTTGGAGCTGCGGAGAAGGCTCTGTAGTAACTAAATGAACACTGTTCATAGTTTGTTGTACGGGGATTGATCTTTCACTATTAAGCTCAGAAGCTCATGCTCTGGGTGGCATCGAAACATCAAGTCCTTGATCACACTTTACCAAAACAACATTCTTGGGTGGACATCCCAACTCTCTAGTGTGAATGAATGGTTCATCAAACAATTTCACCCTCATTGAAAGTGAGACTGTCAGACGACCAAGCTCGGTCACATCTTCAAAAGAGCAAGAACTTGCAGCTTGCCCTCTCTGTCTTCTGTGAACACCCAGGGCTAATACTTCTGTTAATCGATTGTTTTGGGGGAGGGGAGTTATGTCAAGACCCATTGATGTTATAGGCATTGTCTTTGCTTTATTTCTAGTAATGGACATATTAGGGATAAATAACAGACAAAACCACTAAGGAACAGTTCACCCTGCTACAATTACTTTTCCATCGCTCCCCGTTACCAGCCCATCCCAGCCCAACAATGACTCAAATGACTCCTTCGTATACTGGCTGAGCAACGTTCCAGCCTTGCTTACCAATGCTGGCACCAGTTTTACCCAAACTCAATCTCATGGCACTGCACTGTACTTCTCCCATGTGGAAGGTTCAGAGAGCCGAAACGCACTCCGCTCTCTGGTTCCAGCATTCCGATGACTAAAGGAAAGAACCTAGAGATGCGTTCAACTGTGCATTCTGGCTGTCAAGTCACATATTATGCTTATCTTAATATTTTGAACATGTCCTCTGTATATTCTGTAAAATACTATGCCTGTACTTATGTATTGCTATCTTAAACTGTAAAATTCATTGTACTTTACATTGCCTGTATATACTCTTTGTAACCATGTACCCAAGAAAAGTGCCCAGATACCTTCGGGCTCGGTGTGCCATATAAGCAAATAAAACAAACAAACAAACAAACAAACAAACAAACAAACAAAGCAAGCACCTGCAGGAAGGGCCGCTTCTGACAATGTTTGGGAATCGTGTGAAGGGAGGACCAAGTGTATAACAAGAAAGACACATATGGCTTGGTATCAACTTTCTCTCGTGTGGAACATCAAGCTCTTCATCCCGGAAAACCACTTCAGATCTACTTTCCAAGCCTTGGTTGTCTTCCACCAGGGTGGTGGCAATTCCCTTTTGGTAGGTCTTCCTGTGCCTACCCTAGCACCCTTGAGATGTTTCAGGGATGTTGCAGCATGTTTCTCCAAGGTCTCTTCAAATTCGACCACATCACACAGACCCTCCTCAAACTGCACTGACTCCCAATGCAAGCCTGCATTGTCTTAAAATCCTGCAGCTTCAAGAGACTGAGCATCTTCAGAGGCATACAATCCACCAGAAGTAAGGACATGTGCAGACTTGAGGATAGACCTTCTCTGTCTACACCCCGAAGACTCTGGAACAACCTCACCATCAACATCAGACTCATTCCCTTGCTTCTACAGTTCCAGAATTAGCCCAAGACCGTCCTAATCAATGAACAGCTCCTCCCTTACACCTAGGTCAACAAACTCTCGACTCCCCACCCTTCCGGAAACTGGGTGATCAGCTACCCACTCTATCGAACCCTGATTTCTTGTAGATCCCTTACCAACAAGTGCCCCCTAATATTCCTGTTAGCTCCTCGCTCCCTTGTTTCTCTGCTTCCCTCACCATGTTCTTCTATGGTTGCAAAGTGCTGTGTTGCTTCCCGAATAATAATAATAATAATAATAATAATAATAATAATAATAATAATAATAATAATAATAATAATAACTATTCTCTGTGTTGATTGCCTGACTTGCCCTTTCTTGTTCTCTTACTTTGTCTGACGGCTCTGTTGCTTTTATTTCTTGTTCAAACTTCGTAACTTCTTTTTTACAGTATTGCTTTTTTATAATTATGAAAATACAGAGCCACAAATACCTTATTTTCTTGGCCTGGGACCGGGGTGTTTACGATGAGTGACGACGGTGTTCCTTTAACCAAATTCTGAGGTTTTGTGTGTTTTGGACTGTTGGCAGACACCTCAATTTACCTTTAATAGTTCTGTAATTCCCATCTTTTGCCATAGTGAATGCTAACTCAGAGATTTGAATATATCTGAATAATCGACTGGAGTACATTTCTTTCCATACCAATTTAACAGCAGTATGTTGCAAAAAAGCCCCTTATCCATATCATCACTGACTAAATCCATAAAGGGAAACCAAGACCAGACATTTCACTAAAATGTATATATTCTAATGGAGCTCTACAGTACCAAGTTTCCCCCTGAAGCCTTATTAGACAGAGGTCAGAATAAGGAATTCTGATGACCATTTGTCCAACCTAGTCAAGAGGATATTGCACAGTATTTTATTCATACCATCAATCAGTGAGATGCAGAGAGAACAGATAGGAAGTAACCTGTCATGTTTCTTGAAGATCAGGACAATCACTCCCTTACGCCATTAATGTGGTATTTTTCCCATGACAATAACAGCCCTAAGCATATTTGTAATGATCAATGTCTAAATCTCAGGCTCCTGTTTTTAAAAGTCTACAGGTACTCCATCTGGATCTGGTGCCTTTCAGGAAGCTTTAAAAAGTCCTAAAATGATCTACCATCAAACTGGTTGGAATGATGGTGCAACATCATTACAAATATATGGATCAGAATGTACACAATTCTACGGCAATGTTGACCTCATTCCACATGTTTCTCTCATAATCTTTGCTTCATGGTTAAATCAGCCCTCAGTATCTCCTCTCAAACAATTGGGTTTCATTAATAGAGGAGTAAGGATCCTTAGCTACTGTTAGAAATCATTGGGCCTCATTCCGCGTAGGGCGCAAAGGGATACTGGGCACCGTTAAGGACCTCAATGCCGGTAATCCCTTTGCGCCCTACTACGAGTTCCCTTAGCGGGCCCCTTCCTTAATGCCTGGTTTTACCAAGCGTTAAGGACGGGACCCGATGAGGGAAATCAGAGCCAATAACAGTACCGCAAATTGCGGTACCGCTATTAGCTACTTCCTCCTTCCCATTGAGCCCTAAAGGGGCTGAAATGGGAATGGGGAATGGTTTTGTGAATGGGGATTTACCGGTCCTGCCAAGGTCGGACTGGACCGGTAAGTCCCCATCTCACCAAACCGGACACAGTACCGGTATGGGAGGTAGTCATGACGCAAATAGCGCCATGACTACCTCCATACTCGGAATGAGGCCCATTGTTTTGCATTCTGACATTCTTTGGAATATCGGTTATTATTCTTAGTCAGTTGTTTGCCTTTCCGAAGAGAACCTGTGCAGTTCTTTGGACGGATGACAAAAGCCTTGACAACATCAGAGTTGTCATAATCATTCCAAGAGCATGCTTAAACATGCTATCACCTTCATTAACCCATGGACGCTATGTTATGTTGATGGGCATTTGTATAGCGCTGTAGGTTGAACACCCTCATGGACCGGAGTCCAGATCAATGGAGATAGAGGAGTAAATAGTGCATTTGTGCACTCTGTATGTGTGAAAGTAGACCACATTTTTTGTGGTGGATAGCTGCATTCTAGTGCTGGAAGTATTGTGCAGGGTATGTGATGCAGGTATTATGCGTGCAGCTAAGCCCAATCTTCGTAGCGGTGGTTTGTGAGATAATCTGTGCAGCAAGGCTGAATTTATCGTCGGGGGTAGCTGCATTCTAAAGGTTGTTGTGGTGCACATGTGGTATATAATTATGTGTGCAGCTAGGCTGCATTGATCGTTGAGGATAGCTGCATTCTAGTGTTGTAGATGATGAACGGAGAGTCAGGGTAGTGGGAGAAATGTGTCATTATCTGTGAGGTTGGAAGAGGCCTCCTTTCCCTGATTGCCTTCCTCGGCCTACCAAATAAACTATGTTCCCCTTTATAGGCATCTGGTGTGTCAGGAACCTCTAGGTCTAGTTTGAACTCAGCTCTATCTGCAATCCCCTCGCACGAAATGCAGTTTAGGGTAATTTGCACAATTAGGAAAAATGCACTATTAGGCTTCCCTACTCACTCGGGTGAAATGCTGGTTAGGTTGACTAGCACAGTCATGCAGGATGTGCAAATTGGCTACCCTACTCAGTCAGGCGAAATGCAGTTCTAGGCTGACCAGTACAATCAGGCGAAATGCACTATTAGGCTATCCAGCTCACTATGGGGAAATGCAGTTTAGGCTGACAAGCACAGTTATGGAGGACGCAGAAATGGGCTACCCTACTCAATTAGGCAAAATGCAGCTCTAGGCTGACTTGCACAATCAGGCAAGATGCCAAATTAGGCCAACCTACTGAATCAGGCGATGCACAGTTCTAGGCCACCTGGCATGATCAGGCGAAATTCAATAATAGGCTAACTAGTACGATCAGGCGAAATGCAATATTAGGACAATTTGCACAGTCAGGCAGAGTACAAACAGCCAGAGACCCAAAGCAGAGGGAGAATGCACCAATATTCGAGACAACCCGTAGTGGAAAAGCCCCTAGATTTGAGACACACAGAAGGTGGAGATTGGACCCAGATTTCGAACAAGCAGCAGTGGAGAATGCACCTAGATTTGAACAGACAGCCGTGGAAAATGCACCTAGAATTGAGACACAGAGCAGTGGAAAAATGCACCTGGATTTAAACACACAGCAGTGGGGGAATGCACCAAGATTTTAACACACAGCAGTGGAAATGCAACTAGGTTTGCAACATGCAGCAGTGGGGGAATGCACCTAGATTTGAAGCACAGCAGTGGAAAATGCACCCAGGTCTGAACACAATACAGTGGATATATGCACCTAGATTCGAGACACACAGAAGTGGGAGAATGCATCTAGATTTGTGACACATACCCGTGGAAAAGATGCACCGAGATTTGAGACGCAAGCATTGGAAAAATACACCTAGATTTGAAACTCACATATAATCAACAGTGTAATGAAACCCACTTAGATTCAAACTTTGGCGGAGTAGTGAAATACCGGTTTACATTATTAGGCTAGGTGCAAGTAGGTTTACGGTAATTAGGTAAGAGTGGTGGGGTTTTGCTGGAGCGCAGTAATGGCTGTACTCCCCGCCCACCATGAGCTGAACTCGGCAGCACATCACTGATCAGCATAGAGTAGTACAATCCCAAACTTCTAAAGTGTGGTTCGAAGGCATGCATGGTTAAGTGCTACTGGGCCATAGTTCCTTGTCCCAGGCATTGTTACCTGTCCGTTGTAGTGGGTTCTTGGCCTTTCACTAGCTGTAGATATTTGGTCAGGGGGAATGGTTTTGCAGCAGATCAGAGCCAGATGGGTTCCTAAGCACGATGTAGGGGAAGAGCCAGGTCTTGAATGTTTTTCGGTACTCCATTTAGTCTTGGTTGTGTCAAATGAGAGGGGCAGAGAGTTCCAGATTATTTGCGGCAGGGTTGAGAAGGAGGACTCGCCCATCCTGGTTGGTTTGAAGTGGGGACCACAAGGAGGATGGTAGAGCTTGACCTCAGGTTGGAGGTAGGAAAGGTAGAGCGTAATGTTCTCCTGTAGGTATTTGGGGACAGTTTTGTGTGCAGCTTGTGAATAATGCACACATTGTTTGAACGTGGCTTGTTGCCCAATGGTGAAGTCATTGGTGACCTCTTCCTAGCCAATCTGAATGTTCGGCATTCACATTCCCCCCACCATCCATTCCTTTTTTATTTTATTTTTTTCACCCTCCACCCCCCATGTACCTTATTTCGGCAGCGCAGCCGCGCCTTCTACCCAACTCCCACTGGCCACCATGGAAAAGGAAGAGGGTCTCCGTACGGAGCCCTGCCTTCCCTCTCCATGGTTGCCGTCTTGGAAAAGTATTTTCCTTCATTGAAGGGGATGTGTGCGGCACCCCATTGAATGAAGCAAAATACTCTTTTATTTTTTTTTAATTTTTTTTAGCACCCCGGTTCACCGCTTTGGCCATCCGGGTTGATAATAGCCTTAATCTCCCTTTCCAAGGGCTAGAACGGGGTGCCATCCGGGTTGATAATAGCCTTAATCTCCCTTTCCAAGGGCTAGAAGGGGGGGGGGGTGTTTAATGGGCCTGAGCAGTCGTCATCCACCCTTGCTTCGCTCGGGCCGATAACTTGTGCTGCCCGGGACGTTACCCCCTGTTCCAGCCCTTGCAACGGGGAGATTAACGCCATAGTATTGACTCCATTACAAACATTCTGATGTCAGAAGCAGGCAGGGATTTGTTTCAACAAGACACTCAACCCAATTTAACACAACCAGGTGAAAGCTAAAACATTGAACACTTATTTGTCTTTAACATTGCACTTAATGCAAGCTCATGCTAAATAATCCTGTTCAATCAAGTTTACAATTAAAATGCTCAACTTAGAATAAGACAAGCTTGTCTTTTAAATAAAAGAAAATGAAACCACATTGAATTTACTAACAGACTTTGTGCACTTTACTCATTAATAAAGTAACAATATTTCTCCACCACCACAACTCCAACCCCTTTATTGCTACGAGGAGTGTTTGCTAATTGCCTTATAGACCTCAAGAGGGTTAATTGTTGCTTGGTTTAATGACGCTTTTCCAATTTACTGCTAGGGTATAGTTGGCTACAGGTAATTATCCTGCGATAATGACCACTTGATCTCAGACTAAACGGCTATATTAATAGGATATTAGCTGTCTCTTCCCAAAATAGACAGCATCTACTAATTGCTGGCTCTACTGCATTAAAATGAAAGCTAACAAAATACAATTGCTCACGTATTTTTAAAACCAAATTAATGGGCTCATACTTTCTCTCAGTCCTTGGGATTACTTTAAAATGCATAACCCTATTCCTGCTATACAAATATATGAAGACATAATCATGACCACTACTGTCAAGAACTCCTCCTCAACTTGGTAACTTTGGAAGTACTGGCAATGCAGACACCCACACAGAATATATGCTTCCTCAAGAAGGCACTCATTGAGGGCCGTGCAAAGAACCACCAGTAGCGCTCTAGAGGTTTCCAAGATGGATGCTCTATGGATCGCGCTGGCAGGAGAGGTGAACGCCAGATCGGCTTCAAATACAGAGGAGAAAGGTGGGTACCTTGCATTGCTAAGCTTTCCGTTGCCTTGATTCTCGCTTGCCTCCTGTCTGCTGCCTTGAATCCTAGCCCTGCCTTGCCCCCCCTTTCTGTTCCATGCTCTCGCTTCCTGCTCTGCATTGCCGCTCCTTTACTTTGCTAATACTCCTGCTCCAACCTTTTTTATCACTCTTCCTCTTCGCTTCTATTTGCTTAGCAGCCGGGCATCAGCCATTGCAGTCCATCCTTCACCCGCTTGAGACCATCGCCAGTGGAACTGCCATCTACCACTGAGGACACAGGGTTTTCCCTCATTAAGGTTTTTCCCTTGGTCCCATTGCTCACGGTAATTTAGTGGAGCTTTAGACGACTTCTGAGGCATTGACCTGCTATCACACATGTCAGGCTCATGAGACCCTCAATGGATCTACTTTGCTCAAGTCAGTCTTAGGTTTGCTATTATCCTCACAATTACATTAAAGGCAGCGATTTCCTGCCAGACTGCTATGAAGGGACAGAAGGATCGAGGATGCTTGCTAATGGACATTTTCAAAACATAAAATAAAAAGAATATACGTGTGACCCTAACGAAAGATCTATAAACCGGGCCTCATTACGACACTGGCGCTCCCGTAATGAAGGGTGCCGGTACAGGACCGGCACCTTTCATTATGGGATTCCCTATTATGAGGTTCCCTTGCGGGACCCACTCTGGACGTCTGGACCCGTTATTAGCTCCCTCCCCATTCCCATTGAGCCCTATGTGGGCTCAATGGGAATGGGGATGGGTTTTTTCAATGAGGAATTACCGGGTCCTCCAATGTTGGAATGGCCCGGTAATTCCCCATTGAAGGAACCCAGAGCTGGAACCCAGTATGGAGGCTTATTAAGGGCATGGCTGCCTCCATACTTGTAATGAGGCTCTCTGTAAAAATAGCACCATAGTAATAACAACATGTTTTGCATTCAGTCTACAGATCAGACAAAGAACATGTCCATTATGTTTACTTTCAAACTGAATATAATTTTAACATCCATTCATATTGAACCACGAAGTAGATTGTATGTGGGATTTTGATGTTATTTTATCTAATGTTATGTTATTTGTTTTGAATAGTGCCTGCTGCCATTGTTTACGCGTCAAAGTGCAGTAGGTGGTAAAAGTAGGATAGTCCAGCCAAAGACTGTATTTTGAGAAAACGAGAGCAAGGACCATGCATGCAGTAGTAATTGCAGTCCAAGGAATTGTTCACAACTGTTCAGGAAAAGCTCAGATGCAGGGTCGGACTGGGGCATACAATTGTGTCTGATGAAAAAGTGGCCCACAGGTGCAAAAGGGAATGTATTCCTTTTGTGACGCTCTTTGAATAGTAGCCAAGGGGGAGGTTTTTGATGAAATGTGAGGCAAATTGTAGATTTTAAAGAATAGTTATTCACCAACACTTGTCAAAACTATTAGCCACATAGTGAAGTAACTCATCAAACAGGCCCACATTGGCCAAAAAAGTACCCCACTATGCCCCAAAAAACTGACCCACACAAGCAATTTGCATCTTTTTGTATGGCCATGGGCATATTGCCCTATAAGCCAGTCAAAGCCTTCTCAGAGGTGTAGTGAAGATACGATGGAAGACAAACTTTGGATAGGGAAGAGGTGCAGGTTGTATTGAAATGGTAAGGACTATGTGATAGCTGGGCCGAATGTTCATGGTACTGCATTATGGGAGGAAAGGTAGTGGGAGTAAGAAGTGTATGGACTCCTAGGGTAAGTGTTCATAGTTGGGGGCTCTGCTATGATTGACATGCAGCATACAGGAAGAGCGAATCATATGCAGACACGTGCAAATTAAATGACAATTGTAGCAAGTCGGGAATCCAGATGAAGCAACATGCAGGACGCAGAGATTAAACTGGGGCCTTAGGTCTGGTGCAAGGCACAGACGTAAGGAGCCAATATATAATATTGACATACAATAATGAGAGCATTGATTCAAATAGTCTGACCTTGTGGGTCAGTGCGTCTGCATTGCTCCAGTAGAAGCAAACAGAAGCTTGGTCTTTGAGACAAAGGATAAGGACACAAATTGCTGTAAAGAGTAGGTCTTATGATTGCCCAGCTCATTGGTCATAAAGTCACAGACTTTTAAAGAGAAAAATGCTGGTCTGACCCTCTTGTGGTTCAAACCTGAGGCCTCCAGGTTATTGGCATGCCAGTGCAGCAGATGGTTTATCGAAATTAACTATTTTATTAGGATTTAAACCTGTGATGTGCCAATTACCTGCAGTGCTCTGCAACACGCACATTAACCTTCTTAGTTATCTTAGCAGGATTTAAGCTTCTGTAGCACTTGTTAAATAAAGATCTCTACAGCAAGGACGTTGACATCCTTAGCTACATTATTGTTGGAACCTGTGAACTTCAGCTTGTGCACAAGTCTCTACAGGGGATGTTTAGCCTTTTGGCTACACACAGCAAGATGAACAAGCTGGTAAAATAGCTCAGCAGATTAATGCCTGCTATGCAGAAATCTGAGGGCCTCCTGAAGAGCAAGTGAATCCTGTGGTTGCTGGCTTTCATGGATTTGCTGCATTCGTACATACATTCTCTCAGGGCTCAAGTCGAGGGTACAAGCGGGTGGACGGAGTCCCCCAGGGTATTTTAGAGATTGCATGTAAAATGAGAACATTTGACTATCTTCTTTGAATTCATGCAGACCTGGGGATTCAAACAGCAGTCACCAGGTTCGCAGGCCAGGCCCTTCACCACTGCACCATGTAACCTGATGAAAAATACACTACAACTAAAGTTGAAATGACATATTTTGGGACTGCATGTTCCAGGTATTCATTCTTGGAGTTTAAAACATACTCACCTTTTAAAATGTTCAAACACTATTAAAAGAAAACACCCTCTCTTCCTTTTTGGTGGGTGTTGATATTATGAAATGCAAACGCCATTCATCCTGTGCAATTTGTATGGTTATGGAAAGCCAATTGAATGACATTTGCATATGCCACCTTGATGTACTAATTGCTGGTGACATCACACCCCACTACGTATGTTAAAGAGTCCTCCTACTATTCTTTTAAGGACTTGACCCCTGCATTGTATGGAGTAACCGTGTATGTGCTATGCAGATTATGCAGAGGAGGGTGATGAGTTGGTGTGAAGGGGCTGGAAGAGGAGAGAGAAGCAGTTTTCATGGCTTGCATATTTGGGGTGCATGGTCATTTTGCTGCACTACTTGGAAAAGGCTTTCACACATTGCTCTAATTTCCCCGGGTTGGTGCTACACCGCGCCAGACATTTGCCCAAACTGGAACTCATGCAATAGAGTTCCCATTCTGAGTATGATGGTTATGGTAAAAATTGGGTCTTTTAAATACCACTTATTTGTAAAACACTGCCTAATTATGATCTGGGGTCAAATGGATATTTACCGGATGGGGTACATAGCCGGTGCTTCAATGTGGGTTATTTAAGAAGTTGTGATGTTACATGTGTTCCTTTAAGGCTTAGGGCCTCATCACGAGTTGGGCTGTAGCCCTTATATGCGGTGGTAATGATATTACCACTGCATTTAAGGGCTGGCCCTATCACGAGTTGGGTGCTAAATCGGCTGTTTTACCTCCAGCTTTTTTCTGGATGTGAAAATCCCTGTTTTCGGCTGTATGTATTAGCCTGCAGTATTAGCACCGAAAATTCCCAATTGGATCCAATGGACCCAATCAGGAATGGGAATTTACCGTTAAGGCCCAACCCGTGATCCGGTGGTAATACCACTGGAACGGTCGGTGCTAGGGCTATTACAGTTGGCGGTATTACAGACGGGAATACAGCCCAACTCGTGATGAGGCCCTTAGTCATTGCAGTCCTTGTTTTCATTCACTGCTGCTTGGTGCCTTTTGGCCGCATGGCAAGTAGACTGCCACCACCAGATGCCAGTGGCACACTGAACGATGGAACAGCAAAGGTTGCTGAGTTGCAAGTTATGGGCAGCAACATTTCCTTTCCCAAGGGTGGCAAGAGCCATGCACCCGCAGACTATAGCAAATGTATGTTGGGATGGGCTTCTAGTTGTCTGTTGCCCACGCCACCGCACCATCGAGCCCTCCACGTTCTGAATGTGAACGGCAGCGGCAGCAGTGCGTGTGGGAATAAGCTGCCGAATCTCTGTTCATCTTGCCCAAGGCCCCACCTCATTGCTGGAAACACAATGAAAACCAGGATGCCCCGAGCACAGAGCGGTTCCTTCCTGCTGGCTCTCTTTGTTATGTGGAAAAATAATTAGCTGGGCTGACTGGAAGGAGTCTCGGAAGAGGAGCCTGCGCTGGGGGTTCACAGATAGGCCGGGCTTTTACGAACTGTGTCTGTAGTGCGCAAGAAACTGAAAAACAAACTGCCACCCTCGTCAAAGTGCAATTGTGCTGCCCACAACTTGCAGCACCCACATTTGCGTTTCGAGGGTTCAGTGTGGCGCCACCTAGAGTGTGTAGCAGCCTACTTGCCATGCGCCCAAAGGACACTGAATATAAACAAGGACAAAAATGGCTAATTAGCCACTTTGATGAAAATACATGAGCCTTAAACATGGTCGTAATTTTAGGGGGAACAAGGGTGTTTGTCCTCCCCAAGTTTTGTGACGCACTATTTTGTCCCACTCATTTGGCAGGGACCCCTTTCATTTAGATGTCATACCCACTCGCCCTCCTCCCACCCCCCTGCCCCCAACATTTTCAGCAAAGTTACTCCACTGGCCAAGGAGGAAGAATAGCAGGACCATTTCTGACTCCCAATGGGAAACCTTATAGTCCCACTCTAATTTCTCAAGGCAGGTACAGGGAGAGTTTAGGCAAATTCACCATCTTTCATCGTGAATGGGAACACTACTGAGAAATGACATCTTCCACTTGCTGCCTGTTCCTCCAGATGACGTGCAGGTCATAGAAACACTCTTTGAGGGCTGCGTTATTGTAGGCAAAGCAGGGCCAATGAGGTGCTCATTTTCATGCGCCCTATTTTATTTAAGGTGTTCAGCTGTTTAGTACATTCCTGGAGGGAGCATTTTAGGGTGCTATGCTGCTGCCTGGACGATGTCATATTCGTGTGGCAAGAAAGGGAAGTGCAAGGTTTTAAAAAATAAATCATGTTTCATGTTTCGTGCCAGGGCCCCAATATTTCCTAGCATGCTTGTGACACATTGGGGCCGGCTGCTCTGTGCCATTGTTGCCACTGCCCACAGCTGGCCCCACAGTATCATCATATCTGGGCACAAAGCTGCAAGTCACACAGGCACATTGTTGGTGCACTGACTATGGCACACATTTGATTTACAGATATGTGAGTGCATGGCATTGTCACTTTACACCTCATTGGTATTAATGATGGCCACGCCAGTGCCAGCCAACATGTTCAGGAGTTACAATGAGCCAGCGCAGGATGCATAGACATGTAACCTAGGCAAACTGTTGTTGCTTGTTTTGTAATTACTACTGATTGACAATTAAAGTAAAAAAGTTGTTAAAACAGCACATCATTAGTAAACTGAATCTGGGAAAATAAGTGCCGGGGCTCAAAAATAAGTGCCAGGCTGGACCCTGGAAAAACACACCCACATATTAAGCACTGGAGATGCCACTTCCGATAAAGGAGTTAGTGGCAGAAGTATTGGATGCAACATTTGGATGCAACAGCTCTGTCACAAGTTTTGACACTCTCCTCTCTGGTGGCTAGAAGATCCTCTCAGAACCCAGAACCAACCATCCTGGTGGGGGAGTAGCCTTGATCTTTCCGGAATGGATCGCTGCTTCTGTCATTCCTATGCAGGACTCCTCCTCCTTTGAATGCCTGGTCTGCAGGCTCTTTATCTCTCATGGCCTCTCTCACTGTGGTATATGATAAATGCATGTTATATGCAAAATACAATATAATGTAGCAAGGACATCTCTTCAAGACCATCTGAAAATAACATAAATTAAGCACACTAATATAACACAGAACTCTTCCAGGCATATATTTCAAACACAACCAATTTCAGCACAGAATCTAATGAAAAAAATAATACAAATTAACTAAGCCTTTGCCTATTTACTATACCCCTTTCTCTTAGTTATCTATTTATATGTATGTAGTTCCCAAATACTTGGAGCTCATATTCCCGTTTTTGTACTGACCGTTAGATCCCTCCCTTTTTACATCTCATTATAAAGATATAGCTCTCTCTTTTTACCCCTTTAAATCTCAATTTGATATTTCTAAAACCTATTTACACCTATATACCTGCTATGGTAAGTCTATTTAATATGTAAGCATTTTAGTTTCATATCATCACGTTTCACTCCCTGCTACTCTCAATTTGTTCTAGCATTTTCACCTTATGTTTCGGGTCGAAGGGCTTAACCTGATTAACGACGACAAATTGTTCCACTGTTAATTCTCCCTCCTTTTTTGCAATTCTGTACACCACAGGTGAAACCTTATCTACAGTTCTATATGGCCTGTGCCATGCTGCAAGAAATGTAGAGTTTTTATGTTTTCACTTCCTAAACTTGAATTTGTAGACCTGGTCTCCTATCTCATATTCTCTCACAGATGTCTTCCTATCGTAATATGACTTTACACTGCCAGCGACCTTTTCCAAATGTTGCTGTGCAAATGCAAAAACATATTGCAAGTGCTTTCTCAGTTGTTGCACATATTCATGGATTGTGGATGCTTTTACAAGGACCTGTTCATTTGTTGTGTAAAGCAGGTGTTGCAGCAAAACCATTTTACTACTTGTCAAAAGTTAATGGGGGCTGATATTTGTTGCTCTAGATGGTGTCGACCTGAGAGCCATTCATACCGAAGGAAACTGCAGGTCCCAGCTAGATCCTGCTTCAGCTACAAACTTTTAAAATGTGCCTACAATAAGATCCTCCTTTTGCGCCTTAATGAAGTCTTGATCTGGAGTATCAAAACTCTATTGTGCCACAGGCTGTTCAACGGTTTCGGAGTTTTGGAGCGTGTTCTTGCATCCACCTGTATTTCACCAAGCAGGTGTTCAATAGAAAATAACTCCTCCATTACAGCTCCAAATTTGGCTAATTGTCATTTCCTTCCTTATCCTCACCTGGTGTTTTCATATGACCACAGATTTTCCTCCAATGGATTATCAGGTCATTTTCTGAAACAAGTTTGTCTATATCTTATATCATCTTGCCGTTTTTCAGTGGCATCTTGTTATATGTGAGCGTACCTTTCACCTTCCAGTCAGGTAAATACTCCACGAAACTATTTCACACATAATCAGAATCAGTAACTAAAACTATTTCTTTAAGTCTATTTTCTACTGCTGCAGATATGGCCTCATAAATGGTGGCCAATTCAGCAACTTGACTGCTTTTGGGGCCTATGCTCTTGTTTATTTTTGGAATGCCAAAACATTTAAACCACACATTTCCTATTCCTGCCACAAGCTCTTGTATAGCATCATTTTCTACATGGTATGCACACCCATCCACATACACATTTGGTAAATCCTTACATGTTTCTTTATTGAAAACCTTGTGTGGGGATTGCTCAAATTCATTTAAACTTCTCTCTAGCTCTGTGTCATCAGGTGCACAGACAGATGCACAATCATGCAATTCCGATAGCCCATGGGCAACTGGGCTCCTTTTATTCTGTTCATATCTCACGTCTACTGGAAATCCCTGAAGTGCTAATGTCCATGAAGTAATTCTTGACTGGCCAAATTCCCTAATCTGATCCTCTTACTTTGCAAACATTGCAGAGGCTGGTGGTTTGTTTCAACAATCACCCTCTCCCCTTCAATTACTGAATTAGAGAACATGAAAAAAACAACTCAAAACTAGATACAACTACGTGTTATATTTGAAGGAATCTTGGAGACAATACTCCTCCCTTCATGAGCTCATTTGAAACAGATGGAACAGCTCTCTGCCTACATCCGCCCTGAAAGGGAATTTGAAGATTGTGAACCTTAAAATAGGTTTAAGAAGTCTCAGATTGATCCTGCAGCTTAGTTGGAGGAAGCGCCTGAGGAATGGGCTGCAATATGGCTGGGTAAACAGGATCAAGGAAGAGGTTTTTCAGCAAAGAGACCACCACAACCACCTGCTGAAGGAGTAGCAGTACTGCTTGTAAAATTGATGACGAATTTATACACCATCTCAGATCTCAACCTATTAGGGAATTGTAGAGATTTTACTCATTAGTGGAGGCAATACTCTGGTGGGGAACGACAGCAGTCATTGACCATTAGTGTAGACTCAAATTTCTCAGAAGAGCATGGGGCAAAATCATAAAATTAAAATTTGATTTGAAATCGACTGTGGCTGCAATCAGTTCACTAGGAGGAAGGTGCAGTGTAGAAATCATGTTCATGAGCAATCTGCCATGCTCAACACTGCAACCTCCACTGCTAGGCTTGGACCATTGCACACTTGTAAACAGTTTCCCCAAAAGTTGTTTAATTGCAATGGATAAGCGGTGTATACATGTTTGTCCTTCCTGTAGCTTTGCAATCAAATTGTCTTTGCTGTTATCGGTTCAGGTAGCAATTAGGTTCTGTGGCGTTTACCCTGCAAATAATCAGAGATTGATACTGTGGACAGCAGTATCCTGTTAAGGGACTTCAATTCAGCACTCCAACTAAGTCAATGCCTGGTCTGGGATGCCCAAGGGAAGCCCTTATTTATATATTTTTATGACAAGTTATAATCTGGATGATAAACCCCTTATATAACGCCCCTCTCTTTAAATCCCCCTGACCTCACTGAGCCATGAAGTAGGTTTGTTTTGCAAATTAAAAGATTTATTATTAATGAAAGATTTATTTTACAAATTAAACAAGATATATATCACACTTTTATAAATAAATTAATAAATTAATATTTGATAGCACACTTATGAATATGACAGTGATCAACAATGGATAATATTACACTAGCACACTTTTGTAATCACTTAGTATAGAGTCGGTATAGAAAGGAAAAGGTAGCTGATAATACTTTTATGGTTTCAGGGAAATGCAATTATGGAAAAGAATGCAACACAGGAATAACCTTGATATGATTTCAACAAAAGACAATGTAATCACTTTTCCCCTTGTGGCAATTCACTCCCCCCCCCTCTGCAGTATAAAGAGGTGGAAGGAGAGCACACAGTTTAAGGAATACAATCATAATGCAATTCAATGTTCAATTCCCCACAGCAAGCTTAGAGCAACAGGGATGATTTTAAAACACAGGCAAAAATACTTTAAATGTGATTTATAAAGAAGTGAAAATATGCTAAAAATGATTGTAATTCCCTATAGGAGATTCAGAGTAGGTGACAGCTAGTTCAGGTCAACACTAGCAATGATTCATGAGGGATTATCAGGTTGAAAACAAATTTCAGCAATGCAAAGCAAAATACAGTGATTTTTGACAGGTGGTGAAATGAGCTAGTTGCAATTCGCGGCACTTTTTCAGAGTGCGTCGAGCGCGATTACGGAAAAACTATAAGGCGTAGAAAGTCGGTTTAGGGCTTGTTGGATCTTAGCTTTAAAATGAAAGTTAAATCTCATTCCTAGCACACGCGGTTCCAAAGATACAGACAATTTTGTGGAGGTAGATTTTCAGAAATAAAGTAGTGATTCAGAATGGCAAATGACACTTTCACAGGTTTAAAGTCAGAGAATGGACACGATTTCTATGATGCAGTTCTGGACAGGTTAAAATGGTCTGAATCAGATTATTTTAGACTAAGAGATTGGTTCTGGCACAGTTTTCAGGATACTCACTCCTGGTCTTGGAATGAATGGGCCTCCGTCATGGATCTGGTCAACAGGTTTAGTTGCAGTTCTCTCGCCACGACGGTCTCTGGTACCGGTTCTGCTCACAGCGATCTGGGTCAGCTCTGCTCTGCTGGTCTGGATCTCTGGTTCTGGCAAAAGTTCTTGGCACTGCACAGCGGTCTGGTCTGGATACAGCACTGCTTTCTGGGTTCTGGCATAGGGTTCCAGCCAGAATCAAACAGCACAGCCCGGCAGTTGAAGAGTCAGGTTGCAAAAGATTTTGAGGCCTGCTGAAAAGGATTCAGCTTTTGGACTAGGCCTCTCTGCTGCAAGTTCTGAAGTCTGGATTCTAAGTTCTGTTTCTGGAGTCTTCTGGGTATGGTTTGATCCGGCAAAATGCTTCGGAAGAAATCAGTTTGAAATGGAAAAGTGAATGTCTCTACCTGGGTCTCACTGACTCCTTTTATGTCTTTTGAAAATGGGTGTGTGTGTGGGCATAACTAAGCCTGCCCCTTACAACTTATCATTGGCCAAGTTCTCCTCTCTCCCTTGATTGGGGAAGGAAATGGAGTGTCATCAGGCATCAATTTTATGGCATACAGAAAGAACACTCCCCTTGTCACTTTGCACACAAATCTATTTTTGACCCAAATACATATTCATCTATGTACATTTTTTCTAATATTACATGTCCAGTTAACATATTTTCTGTAGCACCAAATCATCCAATCCCTGTCTTTGTAAGATGCTGTGTCCACTTCTGACAGAATTCGGCCCTTTTCATCAAGAACACAACCTCTAAACCTTTCCAGAATTTACACACACATGCGCAAGGAGTATGGGCATCAGACGATAAAGTGTCAGATTTTTAACATACAGACATTTGGAGTAATACCTTATTTTCCGCTACTACCCCCCAGAATATACCACCGAGTCCTAACACCTCTTAAAATGTGCACAGAAAAATCATGAGAATAAATGATATTATTATATAATTTTGACAATTTCGTACTATGAATTATCCATCTTTTTAAAATTATGCTCTGGCCCAGATGGGTATGGTTTAGGTTCCAAAGCACAAGGGGGGGATTTCTGTCTGTGCCCGCCTCCAGCTCAGGTGGGTCCCAGAAGCACTGCTCCTCCCAGTTTCTTCCAAGAGGAAGCCATTTACGACCCCCCCTAATTTAACATTTGCCTGAGCCAAGGAAAGCTCATTGTTCTGTTTCCTGCAGTCCCAGGTACACCACCCCTAATTCAATCAGAGAGGTGTGATCTCCTTTTGGTGGTGCAGCAGAAGGCAGCCAGGCATGTGAATGCAGTTGCTGGGCACGTTTCAACTCCTGTCGGGGGTAGTTGCCGGGCAGAATTCAATCTCTTCAAGCCAGGCTTCAGCCCAATGTCACTTTTGTTCCAGTTTTTCTTCATTGAAATCAAACTTACAATTTTTACACATGCAGCCAGAACGCTGATTCTAAGTTCAAAACTATGACATTTAAACAGTTGCAACCTATGTGACACTCAAAAGTAGGTCACTCATTTATTTTAAACATTTCGATTTTAGTGGTTTTAGATTCAATTTCACTTAAGCTGCTGAAATCCACGGCTCAGCCAGTTTTGTTATAAACATTGCTTTAGGCTCTTCATCTTTCCAGATTTTGTATGCACACAAGACTACATTCTGCCAAATGTCTGCTGGTGTTCAGTGAGATTTTTGAATATCTTGCAATGTTTGGAATAGGCATTTTGAACTTGCATTTCAGAGAAACAAAGGTGATTTCAAAGCGCTTTTTTGAGCTAACAGGCACTGCTGTTTTTCCTTTGGCACCACGTTTCACTCATGGCGCTTCTGGCCCATCACGCTCGCACTGGTGGGTGGCAGGTCAGGCGACCATTTTGGTGTGCGCAAAACTGTGCAGTTTTCCTGGATTCTGGCGCAAATGGGAGCTTTTCGGCCATCTTGGATTTTCTAAGCCCACAGCACCAAATGTTGTAGCATAATAACTTGAATGTGGGTCAAGACACCTGACAAGCCCACCCGCCCTCTGCGCTTTGATTTCGAGTCGAGGGGGAGTCTGGTGCAAAGGATGTTTTGATCCACACGCTGGGATGTCCGCATCATCTTCTTCTGATTCTGCAGATAGCACAGTTCAGCATCTTTTCCTCCATCAGGGTGGATCGATCGGTTCTCCTCGCCGGTCCTGATGGGAGTTTCGGGCGGTACCCCGGGCCACTCGGATCTTTGCTCTCGGTCCCCGGGTCGCCCTCCTTGGTCAGTCTCCATGGTTTTATCTCTCCTAGGATGACAAAGCAAAGCGGCAATACCTATTCGTTGACATTTCTCCCCCACTATTGATATAGTGGGGCGGCATATACATTTTATAAATCAAGAGACATTTACATTCTTATTTTAAAAAACAAGATATAATCAGGAGACATTTGCATTCTGTTACTATATTTTTGATATGTGGAATATTTTAGGGTTGGAGTTTTTATTGATCTGGGGCGGCCCCCTCTGGGATTCCAGAGGGTTCCTCCAGTTGTTGCAGAGTGTGCCTGGGATGGCAACACTTTAGCTGATTAATGTGGACCCACTTATCTTCCCCCTCTGCCGAACTACCTTTAGGGATGCGGATATTGTAGGCGACTGGGGAGATCTTGTCTACAATTTCAAAAGGTCCCTTCCATGTAGGCAGAAATTTCCGCTGTTTGGCCTGGTTCCTCTGGAAATTGTATAGATAGACCCGGTCTCCCACATTGTATTCTTTCATGGTAGTCTTCAGGTCATAGTGAGTTTTCATACTCTCGGCTGAGCTTTCTAGATTCCGCTGATCATAGGCAAAAGCATGTTGGAGGTGTTTCTTTAAATTCTCAATGTATTTGTGAGTTGTGGAGGCATTTATTAATGTCTGTTCTTGGGTCCTGTAGAGCAAATGCTGGGGAAGCACCATCTTGCGTCCAGTCATCAGCTCAAATGGTGACATTTTAGTTGCAGATAAAGGGGTAGATCTGATGGCCATTAGGGCCAGAGGTAATCGGATATCCCAACTTGGCCCAGAATCTGCCACAAACATTTTTAAGATGCTCACAATGGTTCTGCTGTATCTCTCCACTGCAACAGAAGAGGATGGCCAGTAAGCAATATGTAGCTTCCTTTTAACCCACAGTATCTCCCACATCTTAGTTATTACTTCGCTGGTGAAGTGGCTACCTCTGTCTGACTCAATCCTTTGGGGAAGACCAAAACGCGAAAAGATGTGGTTGATCATCGGGGAAGCTGCTGTTTCTGCCTTGCAGTTTGGGGCCGGGAGACATTCCACCCATTTAGTAAATAAGCATGTCACCGTCAACATGTACTTATTCACCCCTAGCGGAGCGAATCACGGGGCCTATGAAGTCGACTTGCAAATCTGACCATGGCAGTGTCATCCCCCTCTTTTGGAGAGGCGCACAGTGTGTGAGGGATGTTGGCTGAAATTGTGCACACACAAGACACCCCATCAAGTATTGGTCGAGGTCCTGCCCCATGTGTGGCCAGTATGCAACCTCTCTTAAAATCTCAAGTGTTGTATGAAACCCCCTATGACCGGCGGTGGCCGCATCATGGGCGTGACTTAACATCAGGCTTCGGAATGAGATAGGGACCACCCACTGATCATGGCCAGCTTGGGATTTCCTTACCAACAGACCGTCTTGGATTCAGAACATTTTTGGATATTTCATCAACACTCTGAGGTCCTCTTTCCCAATGTAATCGGTATCCGTCAGGGGAAAGTTCTCAGGGTCCTCAATGTGTTGGTTAAACTTACCAATTATTGGATCCCCCTTCTGAGCCGTAATCAAATTAGCATCTGGGGTCTCCTTACTCCATTGTGCAGTTGAAAGATCATTGTGAGCATTTGTCTGGGACCTAGTGATAGCAGTGACCTGGATTTCCCCCAACATGGACTCAATCTCTATTAGATCCCCTGGGATGGCCCCGGTTTTGGCCAGCAGATCAGCTAAGTCATTTCCAGTTTTGTTTCGTCCCTCTACTTTGGAATGACCCTTGATCTTCTTCCAGTAGATGGTCATCCCATTCACGGTGACCAGATCATCAATATTTTGGATTAACTTCCCATGTTTCAAGGGTTTGTTATTAGCACATAACATGCCTCTGGTTTTCTAATTAACCAGGTGCTCCACGAACCTGTTCCGTACATAATCTGAGTCTGTGATTATGACCAGTTCATGGAGTTGATGTTGGACAGCAGTGAGGATGGCTTGATGCAAAGCCATCAACTCTGCCACCTGACTACTTCGGGGACCAATTTTGTACCCAGCGGAGGGTTCTGGGGACTAATTCACCCATGCATTCCCTACGCCGGCCACCAGTTCTTTTTCACCGTTGTCAACATGGTAAGAGCATCCATCCACATAGATAGTGGGCATTCCCATTCACTTGTCTTCTTCAAAAACTTTGTGTGGGGAATTAAGGTATGCCTCCATGTTGTCCTTGATTTTTAGACTTTCGTCCTTGAGACCGTTTTCTCTGGCACAATCATGCAAGTCAGCCAGACCTTGCGCGAGGGGACTCTTCTTGTTTTGGCCATATCTGACCTCCACAGGAAAGCCTTGCATTGACAGAATCCAGGAAGTAATTCGGGAATTACTCACATTTCCAGCCCGGATTCTGTCACTTTGGAGATGTTGCAGAGGCTGGTGTGGAGTCTCCACTATGATGTGTTCCCCCTGGATAAACAGGCAGTAATTCTTCAATGCCCACACCGTTGCCAAGAGTGCCTTCTCACAGTCGTTGAATTTTTCCTCCACAGAGAATAAAGTTTTACTCGCATATGAGATTACTTTATTGACCTTGTCATGCTTTTGATATAATACTGCAGTCAAACATGTATTAGATAACCCTGTCTCCAAGAAAAACTCCTTGTTTCTGACAGGCTTAGCTTAGCAAGGCGCTTGTGAGAGGCTTCTTTTGAGCTGTCTTACTGCCTCAGATTGTTCTGGACCCCATTCCCACTTGACCCCCCCTTCAAAAGATGAATCAGGGGTCTGGTGATCTCTGCGTAGCCCTCAATGAACTTTCTGCTGTAATTAGTCAGTCCAAGGAGGCTCCTTAGTTCCCGCAGAGTTGGGGGGTCTTTCAGTTTCTGATGTGCTTCCACTTTCTTTTCCTGGGGACAGTAACCCTGAGGAGTAATCTCATGCCCCAAGAAATTAACACGGGCTCTACACCACTGCGCTTTCTGAAAGGAAGGTTTTGCTCCGGCGGCCCTCAACTGTGTCTGAACATAACGGATCTCTGCTATGTGTTCCTCCACAGATGAACTTCTGATGAGGACATCATCTACGTAAGCCAGGTTACCCCTCACACCCAGGTCGAGCATGGCCTTATGTAGGAAAATGTTGAATTCATTGCCGGAGTTGAGGTATCCGAAGGGAGTCCAGGTCCATGTGTACTGCTGGCCCCCAAAGGTAAAAGCCAGCTTGTATTGGTCCTCCCTACTGACAGGCACAGTCCAGTACCCATTGGTCAGGTCTATTGCGGTGAATACCTGTGACCCCTGGATCTAGGCCAGCCCTTGGTCAATGTAGGGAAGAGGCCATCCGGAAGTATGGACCCGTTTGTTGAGCTCCCTAAGGTCAGCGCAGAGTCTCCACTGGCCGTTTGGCTTCAATATTCCCAGCACCGGATTATTGAAGGTGCTGTGGACTGGACAGATTATTCCCCGGGACTCAAGGTTCCTAATTATTTCAGTAAGGGACTCCATGGATGCGAGAGGCAAGCGATATTGCTTCACAAACACTGGAGTCATGCCAGGGTCCTTGGGAATTGTTGTTGTGTGGATGTCGGTGCGACCACAGTCATATGAGTCCACCGCAAAGAGATCTTGGAAATCCAAGAAAACTTGTTTCAACTTTTGCCTCTGTTCCAGAGTCACACAAGCATCAGCTAGGTTGACTCTCTCTTCACCATCTGCCTGAAGCCTAGAAAGACTTCTGGTTTTGCTATATCAGCGAACTCCTCCAGCTGAGTGGAGAAGTCCCTGGTCAGAGTGCTGATTTGGACTGGAGGCTTCAGGTGGGAAAGGCAGCCCTCATGGACCTGGAAAATCACCTCATCCCTTCTGAAGTCACAAGTCACATCTTCCTTACCATAAGGGCAGGAAGTGTACACCAGGAAGTTCCCCCCACGCCGGATAAAGATTCTGTCTGGTGTTGTATTGTCATCACTGTCACTGTCAAAACAGTCCTTGGGGATTGGGCCTAACAGTTCATTTCCTAAATCAATGGAGAAATGTCGGTCATCAACCGCTATTCCAATAATGGTGCCTGCGGCTAGAGTAATACTCTTTAAGTCGCTGTTATCCACCTCTATTGGAATGGTGTCATGTTCTATGTTGACTAATGGTGTTGAGTTTACCCTCAACCCTTGCCGTTGGAGAGAAGCATTTAGATGAATATAAGCATCAGGGTTTTTCAATTTTTGTCCTCTTTTAACTTTCAGTTCCAGGGAGAATTGTCGGGTCCTTTCTGGGATGGTGACGTCCTCTTTAACCTGAATTTCAACTGCATAAGGTAGCAATTGAGCTGACCTAAATGCTTTTTCTGGATCATCAAAGCACATGGGATTATCTGCTAATCGGGACCAAGCTTTGAAGTTTATTAGGTCCAAACTAATGTCAAAGCGATTGAGAATATCACTGCCTAAGTAAAAGGCAGCAGGGACGTCTCGCACGACCCAACAATTATGGACTATGCTCTTGTTGCCAATGGAGATTTTGAGCATACACCTGCTTGACAGGAGATGTTTGGAATTGGGTGTTTCCAGATCCATTTCCCATTTGTCTATCAGTTTCAATGTGGGAATGGCTGGATCTTTTGGGAGTTGGCAGAACATGGCTTCGCTGATGAAGCTCTTACCGTTGTTCACACACACTCTGGCGAGAACAGAGTCCTTCCTATCATTTAACTGAACAGGGATGAACAACTGCTCTCCAATTTGCTGAATATCAGCCAGGCTCTGAGCTGATTTCACATCTTTCTGGACTATCGGAGTGGGAACGTCTGATTGTGGATTAGTAAAGAATTTCAGAGTGTTTCCTTCCAGTGTGGAATACCATCTTAAACTGGAAGGAAGGTTGATTTTCAGAAATAGAGAGGACCCCCATCACCAGTCTGTTGTCCTACTGCTATTACCGGCACGTCTGGAATTTGGTTGTTCTGGAAGTGAAATTCTACATGGTCAGATTTTTGTTCAACCATGTGGCAGGTGCCGTTTAAACTAACATGGTTGATGCTCTGTTTTAATTTTATTGGTTGGCTAGTCTGGTTCCAGAGGACCTTGTTCACGCAATCTATTAGGGTTGACAACCTTCTCAGGAGGTCATTCCCTAGTAAACAAGGGGTGCCCTCTGGAGTCACTACTATGACCGGGTGTTTCACCTTGTGTCGCCCAATTTTGATGTCCAAATCTGCAGTCCACTCGACGGGAATTTCCTTCCCGTCAAAGTTCTGAAGTTGTCCAGGAAGAGAGGTGAGAGGAATTCGGTAATAAGCCCTGCCGCGAAAAGGGCTGCCGTCTGTTTTGCTGCATTACATTTCGAGCAATCAGCTGTGATAGAACGCTCGAATACGGAACAAATTGGTGCCTGTACCTTTAATCTGCCTCCGGTCCCGCCCCCTGGAAGAAGGAGGAAGGAGGAAGTGGCTAGAAAAAGGGGACCCAGCAGCCATTGCGGCGATAAGCCCTGCCGCAAAAAGGGCTGCCGTCTGTTTTGCTGTTTGGCTGGACGCTGGCCCTGGGCTGAGGCTATTAAGATACACTCAGACACAAAGACGTCGCTAGTGGAGAATTCAAGTAAGTCCCCCTCGACGTAAATGTTTGACCGCATCGTGCGTTACCATTAAGAATATACAGACATTTGAATTACCTAGGCGACAGAGTTAAAGAATCATCTACAATAGCATGTGCCTGGAAATCAAATTCTGCTAGAACGAAGGCAAAACGGGAGACTGTCGAGGCTTTGACCTCTTTGATCCGTTAGACGAAATTTACTTGACATTGACATGTACAGAGTAATTGAGAAATTATCATGGCAACGAGATATAATTTGAGAAGCGGCCCAGCGGGGGAAGAGCATAAGGATCAGGAGGGGGAGAGCCCTAGAAATCATCATGCTCCAATGCAACACGACAACACCCTGCAGGAGCTGCAAGTGTGTATTCCCGCAGGGCAGCCTGGGTTAACACATGCACAAATACATAACCCTACTCTTTTACATCAGAGCAGAAGGGTAGACCCGGGACATATAGCTTCCTCCCTGGTTTCAACGCTCAAACGAGATAAAGATTATACACTTACAACTTCTAACATTAAAGGAACCATAGATCATTATTTCCAGAGAGGAGGGCAGAGAAGCCGGAATGAAGAAGGAGAGGGTGCACAAACTCCCATGATTTGCAATGCAAACTCTGTAGATGAAACGAGAAACATTTCTTTGCAAATGGCAAGCCTTGATTTTTCAGAAGGCAGCAATCTGTTTGCTATTCCACCAGGCATTGCGTCAGATTCTGGTCCCCCATTGAATGAAATAATAGATAACAGAAGTGACCCAGAGGTCCAGTTGGGAACGAATTTTCATATAAACATACATGAACAGACTCCTTCAGTAACACCCCCAGCAAAGGAACATAGGGCAAACGAGATAATTTTAACAGCGCTGCACTTTGTCCTCAATTCCTTGGTAGGGGTCCTGGAGGCAACAAAGAGTGACACCCAAGCCCACTCCGGAATCTTGTTAGAGATATCTAAAGATTTTGACCTGTTTGAGTCCTCAATAGTGGGCCTTACTTCTGCTATAAATAGTACAATTCTACCTTTGATAACATCATTGACAGGAACTTTGGCATCCCAGAATATGGAGATAGCCAACATTAATAAAATGCTTCAAAGCATATGAGTAGATGGAAAAGAAATTAAGTCAGTGTTGTATAACGTGACTCAGATGCAAGGAAACGATAAAGGACAAGAACCACTTTTATTAGTTGAGCCCGTGAAAGAACAACCTTCAGTCACTTGGGATGATACACCATTATCCTCATCAGTGATGGAAGAATTCTGCCGCCTAGCCCATCTAGCGGAGGCTAATCCACAAGACGAGGTGATTTACATAGAGGAAGATTCTCCCCCGAAATCAAGTGATATGGATAATGAAGAAGACGGTGGAGAGGACAAAGAAGAACAAATATCACAAAGAAAGAGAAGGGGGAGAAAAATGAAACAAAAAACGCAAGGCATAAATCACAGCAATTGTCCAAACAAGAAAAGAAATCAAAAAACATGAAAGGAAAGAAATCGACCAATACTGAAACAAACAAGTTTATTAACAACTTAGTTAATTTATCCAACAAGCAAAATAAAAAGAAGAAGAACAAAGAAGAGAAATTGCTCCCAGTTTTGGAGATGGAGCTGCCTGCTGTGATGGGGTTGGAATTCAATCAAAAGAAGACAAGGGAAAAATCGAACCCCGACATTAAAGAACCATCTAAGAAAACAGTGGCAATACAAACAGAGCAAGTAGGCTGTAAAAATTTGGAAATTCGAACTGGCCCAGTTGCGGGTATGATGCCACCATTGATTGCAGAGAAATCAATAAAGTGGGCCCCCATCTTCCTTCCTAGAGCAAAACGGGCTCCCATAAACCCGCCCCAGATAAGAGCTCCTTCATTAAAAATAGCTCAGATATTCCTGCAAGGTCCAAAAAAGACAAATAAAGCATCTGAAGCCCTAGAAAGAGGAGATGAAAGAGCAAGAGAAAGCTTACTACCAACCTTGGCCCAAGGGGAGTTGCCATTATCGCTATCATCAGAAGAAGCTGCAGTAAATAACCTTCCGTCAGAGCAATCAAGTTATAAAGAGTCTGAAAGTCGAAAGGAGGGAGAGCAAGAAAGAAGGGTTGAAAGAGAATTATCCTCGTCTAAAATAAACCCGTTTGCAGTACTGCAGCTTTGGCTTCGGGGTCATAAAGACAAGATGAATTGTAAATATCTAAATAGAGGGTCACTTTTGATACTGTTTAAAAAGATACCAGACCTTTATTTATTTTCATCAAGTGATATTGAGTATGTTAAATTCCCTGAAAGTCAAGCAACCCATTTTGTGGAAGTGGGGTTTACATCCAAGGTAGGGGCAAGGGCAGTATTGGATGCAGCAGACCTTTTACAGAGCCAAGGTCTAACTATATATGAAGCTATTCCAGTAGATACTGGGGTAGAGGAAGGAAGGGGGAAGGGAGGGAATGAAGGAGTGAAAACACAAAAAGATCAAGTAAAGGGAACATCGGTGGCTCCCCACGATAAATTGGACGAGGATAAACGGTCAATGTGGGCACTATTATCAGAGATTTTAACACAAGCCTGCCAGAAATTGGGCATGGGTGAGACCTGTCTTAGTTGGGAGAGTATGAGGGTAGTGAGCTGGAACACGCGGGGCTCCAGTTCGTTTAGGAACCTCAATACGAGATCAGAGGTATTTGGAAGAATTGACCTGGTTCTCCTACAGGAGACATGGCTGGTTAATATGCCAGAACTAGAGGGCTTCATAATGACCGCTCAATCAGCAACAACCACCGGGAAAGGAAGGCCAAAGGGAGGTCTGTTAATGGCTTGTAAAGCCACTCTCTTCAAAGAAGTAAAAATAATCTCAGACAAACGAGAGGGGATTTTGGCAGTAATATGTGATGCCTTAACATCTAAAGGGTCAAAACAAATAGCAGTAGTAAACTTATATTGGAATCCCGCGTGTTCAAAGCTTACTGTTTTTCTGGACTTTCTTTCTAGCGTGCTGACTGAAATAAAACAGTTTTACCCCAATGCATATGTTTTGGTGGTAGGTGATCTAAATTCCCAATGTGTGGAAGGTGGTAAAGGGAGAGGTGTAGCAATTTATAAAGCTATCTCCGCAAATGGAAAAGTGTGGAGATCCTTTTTTAAAGAATGGGATCTGAAAATGGGGAATGGATCCCTAGAGGGAGACATTCCAGCAGCAAGTACATGGTCCCGGGGAGTTTCAGAATCTATTTTGGACTACATGTTTATGTCTCCAGGTATGTTTGTTCAATGTGAAAATATGAGAGTAAGAGAAGGAGGTACAGGCAATCACAAACGACTGGAAATGTCGGTAAAATGGAATAATGTCAGGAAGTTAAAGAGGCAGATTGAGTGCACAGTGGTAAATAATCAGAAAAATTGTTTAGTTAAATATAAGAGGGAAAGAGAGGACTTGAATAAAGCAATGGATAAGTGTAAACAAGAGCTGAGCGAAAGAAAATGGAAAGACATGTGCAATTCTTACGTTTTCCATGACTTTTTGTGGTCGGTTGAGGCTCCAAAACCTGTGGTAGGCCAAACGAGAAAAATCCATAAACACACATTTGATAAGCAAACTTGGGAAAAGAAACGTGAGATGTGGTGGGCAATAAGTGCCATTAGAAGGGAAGAATATGTTATAGCCATCAGAGAAATTAAAATAAAGTCCATCAGAAGTACGTATAAACAATGGTCGAAACAACACCGAATGTCCTGCGCCCAGGAAGATGGATAAACTATGCTCAAAGCGGTTCTAAATAAGAACTCACAGAATTTTTGGTCCTTAATTAATCAACAATCTATGGACCAAGCCGGAGCCCTGTCAAATATGGTCACAGAATTGGAGTGGGTAAATTTCCTTTCGAAGAAATACACTAAGCCGAGAGGGGGTTTATCTTTTCCCATCTCTGGTGTCCAGTGGAACTTGGACATAACGGAAGAGGACATTCATGCCCTTATAAAAAAGTCTTCAGCCTCAAGGGCGGCTGGCCCAAGTGGTTTAACATTTCAAGTTTTGAAGCGAAACCCCAAAAGGTGGGCTGGTCTCTTAAACACCCAATTTCATGGGATTTTGGGGCTCAAAATGATCCCGTCATCTTGTAAAACGGGAATTATTGTCCCAATATTCAAGAAGGGGGACAGAAGAGATCCCCTGAATTATAGACCGATTACCCTCCTTGACGTGGAAAGTAAGTTGTTTTCCAGTCTAGTGTTGAGAGATCTGGAACATTGGGCTGAGTTAAATAACATTCTTCCAAAACAACAGACTGGCTTTCGAAAGGGTCATTCTACATCCCTAAATGGCATAGTACTTTCTACTCTTTGCAGCTTTAAGGAAGGGGGGGAAATTGCATGATTATATGGCGCATTTAGAGATCTATCTAGCGCTTTTGATTTGGTAAATCGGGACAGACTATGGTTTAAATTAAGAGACAGGGGAGCTCCAGCCCAACTGATTGATATTTTGGTTTCACTTCATAAAGGAAATACGGTCCAAGTAAAATTAAACGCAGGAGGTTTTTATCAACACACATCCCGGTGAAGAGGGGGGTGAGGCAAGAGTGTATGGCTGCTCCCTTCTTGTTCAGTTTTTACTTGGCAGACTTTGGGTAGGAGGTCGATATTGCAGCATTGGGCAGTGCCAAGTTAGGCCCAATCCAATAAAGTGGCTCATGTATGCAGATGATATCGTCCTCCTGGACAGGACACCCGTGGGCCTTCAGAGGTTGTTAAATGCCCTGGATCAATATATGACAGAAAATGATCATAAAGTTAACCCGAAGAAATCTAAAATTGTGATTTTTGGAAGGAAAGGTGGTAGAGGAGAGAAATATGGGTGGTCAATGGGGGACATACGAATTCCGGTAACTGAGGAGGTGATTTACTTGGGCTACACTCTGTATGCAACACCTAGAGTTTGCACGATGTGGGCAGAGATGCTACAAAAATGCACACAATTGGTGGCCCAACTACAGAAAATAATTAAGCAGTACTGTAAATTCTCTCTTCTTCCCGCCATTCGCTTCTATCGAGCAAAAATCGTGCCAATTCTATTATACGGCTTAGAGGCAAAACCTTTGGCTTGGAATATGGATTTGCAGATATTAGAGGGCAAGATTTGGAAAAAAGCATTACATCTTCCAAATAGTCTACCAATGGCTAGCCTGCGATTTGAGCTGGGCCTCTCCTCACTTGGGGTTCATGCCGATTGGAAGCTCTTATCACTCTATAATCTGATAACAAATCCAAGACGAAACACATTATATGAAGATCTCCAAGTACATTTGAGCCGAGACTTAGTGGGAACACTACAGGCCTTAAAAAAAGTATCTCAAGGAATTCTTACCAGATGTAATAGTGACATAGATACTTTAATTACAAACCCCATGAAGATCAAGAAGGAACTGTTATTATCCGATTGGACAAAGACAATTGACCACACACAATCCTCTATTGTGGCACCCTCGCTTTCCCCGACTGATAAGAAACTTAATTCTGTAGCAAACTATTTGATGAAGCTCCCGGACGCAATATGGAGGCAAAACTTTCTCAGACTTCGCCTGGGTTTGATCCACACAGGAGAGGTTCTAGTTCGTTGGGGTTGGGGTGAAAGAAGCAGACATTTATGTCCACAATGTCAAAATCCCAAAAATCAGTCATTGGAGCATCTCTTAAGATTCTGTGAAGGCACACGGGCAGCGCGAAAGAAATATATGGAACACTTTGTTTGCTCAAGTGACTGGCTGACATCTGATGATTTTTGGGTGAGAATGACTTCGGGCCACGAAACGGCCCTGACCATAAATGTGCTCAGGAGTTTAACAACAGACAGGTTTTATTTAAGACTAATATGTTTGTCTATTTATCTGAACTGAAGTTGTGAAGATAAGAAATTTTGTACAATGTATTTTTCTGGTACCTGTGAAAAAAACCATTTTTGTTTAAATCGCAATAAAAAATAAAATAAAAAAAATAATAATAATTCTCCCCCCTTCCTGCATTTAGTTCATCAAAGGCCTTTTTGGACAAAAGGGTAGCTTGGGATCCAGTTTCCACCAGTGCCAAAATTGTACCCTGCCCCTGTACTTGTACCGGGGCATAGTATCTTCCCTCCTTCTCCTCAAGGGGGCACAGATAATGCACATTTTTGGACAACTGGTGGGCTAATTTTCTGGTTTTGGACATTGAGAGAGAAGAGATTTGCGCAGGGTTCGTCAGGGAGTTTTGGGAATCTGAAAGAAAAAGTTGGCAATTGGATATTGATGCGGTTTTGGGTTCCCCTGGTTCTGGTTCTGGGCCGCCCCCCCCTTTTTGGAGGTAGTCACCAGGATGGGTTTGAACAAGGGGTTTTCGGTATTGTTGGTTCTGGGATAGAATGATGGGCGGCGACAGCTCAATCCCCACATCTACCCAGTCTGGATTGGAATCCCTTGGGACCCATTTTTTCTTGGGAGGAGTTCCCCCATCTCTGAAGGAGAAGATCCTTTTCCCAGGATCCTCTGAGGATCCCTCTCCTTCAAATTGGAAGATCTGTATTTCTTCCTCAAAATGAGTCTGTTTGGGTACTTTGTTTCTCCTACCCCCTCTCTGCTCTTTGGGTGGCAGACTTTCAGGGGTAGGAGATTTTGTTTCCGGTTCCTGGGTTTCCAGGGGCTGTTTACCAGTGGGGAAGGACGCTTCCTCCAAGGCTTTACACCCCCCCTCCCCTTGTGCCTCCTCCCTGGGAACCGGTGTGTGTATCGGGGTACTGCCCCGTCATTGTTCTGGAGCACCAGGTCCAGAGTTTGGGGCATTCTGTGCTGGCATGCTCATCTGAGGGTTCTGTTGAGCCCTCAGCATGTGACCCAGATTCCGTGCCATATTTTGGACCTGGTGCTCTAACTGGGAAACTCGCTCAGGCTGATACAGGGTTCTATTCTCTCCACTGGGCGGATCCCGGGAAGGGTAGCTATCCCTTCTCTGGTAGTACCCCGGGTTGGGAAGATTTGGGTACACCTCCACTCTTGGCCTCCCCTCTCCCGGATTAGGTGGTCTGGGCAAAGGGAATTGGGGAAAGAAGGATGGATGATTTTGGGGCTGGAAATTGGGTGGATACCTGGGAAAAAAGTTCTGGTCAGGGTTTGGTGAATTTCTGCCTTCCTGTGGGAAGTTAGGAGGGAAGTTTCCTATGTTGGGTGCCTGGTTGGACCCTCCCCCCTTGGGCTGGAGGGGTCAACACATACCCCAGGATGGGTCGGTTTCCCTTGTAGCAGGGACTTACATAGTCAGGGGAGCGAGGGACCCCATTTGTGGGACTACCTCTTTGACTCACTGTCTGTGACTGGCCCGAGGGCCTTCTGGGCTGAGAATTATTCGGTGCAGGCAGGTTTTTAGCCCCCCCATCTCAAAATCTAAAATGGGGGCAACCTTTACCTCTGCCACGCGTGGCAGCAGCAGGGGTGCTGGTCGGTTTGGGACTTTTCTGGGCGTTATTTTTATTTTCTATGGGCTTCTGCACCTCATAGATTCGGGTGGCCTGTTCAATGACCCAGTCTAGTGACCTTTTCTCATGAAAATCTCTCACTAGCTGGGTCATTATGTATTTGGGCAAGGCTTGGAAAAACGTATTTACAAACTCTTTACTGTCCGTGCGCACCATTCTGGTAGTCTGCGCAAAGGCATGCTTCAATTCCTGCACAAATTCTTGTGGGGCCTGATCCTCCCCACATTGCAAATTGTAGGCTGCCTTGCGAACCTCTTGGGAATTCCGGTGAACAGAAAAATGTTTCAAGATGGCCGCCCTATATGTGGACCATCTTGAATGGTTTTGGTCCTCCAGCCCCGCAAAGAAACTGGAGTATTCTGGGGAGAATGTCCACTTTACATATTGAATGCAGCTACTGCTGTCTTTCAAATGGAAAGTCTCCATCATTTGCTCATAAAGCTCCAAGTGTTCCCAAACAGAATACTTGGTGTTCTTGTGATAAGGGGTGATGACACTCCTTATCGCCTTAATCTGTTGTACGGGGTCCTTAAGCAAGGCCCTTTTTTCCTTATTGGCCTTCTTGGTTCGGGTAACCCTAGTCCATTCATCCTCTGACTCAGAGGCACTGCTCCCAGAGGTTCCTGTATGATCCTCCATGTTTTCCCGAATTCTGCAAGCCTGGGAATGGCCAGCAGAATGTGGGGACCTAGTCTCTTATGTCCTGGGGTGTGCGGAGGAGTCTTCAGATTCCTCCTTGCTGCCCAGATTTGATGGGTAGCCCCCCCACTGACCTAACTGGGCAGAGGTTTTCAGAATGCCCATAGAGGGCCTACTCTCCCGGGGTTCCCCCTAAATTGCATTGTACTTAGGTGCCCATACCCGGATGCCCGCCCGTCCATTCCTGGGTGGTACTGGCCTATGAGCCCCATACTTTTGGTTGGATAGTAATCTTCCATCCCTGTGGCCCTGTGCTCATGTGCGCCAGGGGACATGGGGGTGGCAGAGTCCAGGGACTGGGAGAGATGAAGATGAATCCTGATCCATTTCGCCATGGAACTGAAAGACAGAAGTCTTTGAAGCATTGCTTCGCATTCCTACGGCGCTGCGCTTAACGCACCTGCTTGGCGGTACTTCAGCATTCCATCACGCTCTCTCCATCTCGCGACCGCCCTCCGACACCTAAGGAGACAAAGACAGCAAGGTGAGCAAGGGGACTCTCTAAGGCTATACAAGCTACCCCCAAGGACTTACCTGATTTACCACGGGAGGTACTCACCTCATCTCGGGTCGGCGCAGTCAACTCTGCTTCATCGCCGTACCCCGGCCCCTAAGGGGAAAACCACAATAGACTTACCTGAATCTTACCGAGTGCCATTTGGAAATCTTCGAGTGGATTAATCGGCAACCTGCAAGGAATCGGACAGAGTGAATATCAGACATTTGAACTCTTATGAACAATTGGACTTTAGAGTCAATACTGGAACTCACCAATTCCTCTACGCCAATGAAGTAACTGGTCATCAACGCGCCCCTGCGGTCGATGCAGGATGGAGAGCTCATCCTTCCAAACCATCAGGTGAGACTAAGGAAGGGACATCAAGAGTGATCTGTGGGAAGACAACAGGAGTGGGGAAGGTGGGTTGACACTCAATTCCACGGGTGGTTAATTCCTCTTCTCCTTTGCAGAAGAATATTCTTGCGAGCCAGACAAACTAGGCTGAGCGGGCCAGTCCAGTCAGTCATCTCGGCGCTACACGTCACGCTGGTGGAAACAACAGCGGCCCAGTTCCGGTCGACGCCCCCGTGGGAACCAGGTGAGCGTAACAGAACGCGAAGATTACCCACAAATACTCACCTGGGCGTCATGGAGACCTCGGAAACTGATCAGTTGGCCAAATTATTAGGGGAATTAAGGGCCGAAGTGCATTCCGCCCGCCAAGAAACCAATGCCTTCAGGAGGGAACTTATAGTGTCAAAAGAACGAACTGATGAGTTGGCCAGACAACTATTACAGAGCCAGGCTGGACAAACACCTCTACCAGGACTTGGGGCAAGTCCAGCTCCTGTACCATCGAGTAACCCGGTGCAGATAAATTTACCTGGAGCCGCTCCTTTGGCTCCGCCTGAATGCTTTTCCGGAGACCAAAAAGGGTTTGCAACATTCATGAATCAATGCCGCCTGAATTTTTTATGTAGACCTGGAGCTTTCCCAAACGATCAGGCCAAGGTAGCCTTTGTACTGTCATATCTCAGCGGCAGTGCGGCAGATTGGTCCATTCCACTAGTTAACCAGGATGACCCGATTCTTCGAGATTTCCAGGGTTTTCGAACAAGCATGGAAAGACTATTCGCCCGACACTCCCGAGGACAGGCTTTGGACAACAAACTTTTATCCCTACCTCAAGGTAACCAGGATCTTTTATCTTACATTGCAACTTTCAATAGATTATTAGTGGAAACCGAATGGCCTGAAGCCAAGCGAATTACATTATTCCATCGAGGACTTTGGGGAGAACTCAAAGATGTTTTGGCCCAAATCGTGAACCCGCATCATAACTGTGCTGAATATATAGATCTAGTGGTCCAGCTCAATCACAGACTTCAAACCAGGAAGGCTGACCGAACCAAGTTTGAGAAAAGGGTGTTGGTTAAAACCCACGTACTCCAAGGGAGTAGATGTCTCAGAACCTATGCAAATCGGGGGGGTTAAAGGACCCTTAACCCAAAAGGAGAGAGATAGAAGACGGCAACTGCAATTATGTTTATATTGCGGAACTACTGGTCATTTTCTTCGGAACTGCCCTGTAAAACCACCCAAGAAAGTTATAGGAGCAGCAGACGAAAGCCATGTGAAATCTGACTCGGGAAATGAACACGCGCGGCAAGCATAGAGGTCCGCTTGCCGAGCTTAAAGAAGGACACTCTGACCTCGTATTTCACCATACCCATGGTCCTTGTAGATCCAGAGCAGCCATCACGCATGCACACGGTAAAGGCGTACGTAGACAGTGGAGCCATAGGAAATTACTTGGACTGGGAATTGGCTACCAGGATGAATCTATCTCTCACCCGCAAGACCACGGCCGATGTTGTCACCTCTGTAGATGGAACGGAAATTGCCTCTGGACCCGTAACTCATTCCATTGCAGAGATGACATTGCTGAGTCAAGATGGGCATCGAGAGGCTATGATGTTTGACTTAATCAAGGCCCCACAGTTTCAGCTGATACTGGGGATACCTTGGTTGGAAAAACATAATCCCTGTATTGATTGGCGAGAGAAGAGACTAACCTTCCCAGAATGTGCTCACACCTGCTACCCAAGGAAAACTCAAAACTCAGTCCTGGCCTCAGTATTTCCAGTAGCCATACAATTACCTGTTGAATACCAAGACTTTCAGGATGTCTTCCAAAAGGAACAGGCAAACACCTTACCACCTCACAGATCGTATGATTGTCAAATAGATCTTGTACCTGGAGCACAACCACCTTGCAGCAGAATCTATGCCCTTACGGAACCCGAAAATCTCCATTTGCGCCAGTACCTAGACCAGTACCTTGCTAATGGCTTCATTCGCCCATCCAAGTCCCATGCATCTTCAGCTTTGTTCTCCGTACCGAAAAAGGAAGGCAACCTTAGAACATGTATAGACTACCGCGCACTGAATCAGATAACCATCAAGAATTGATACCCACTGCCTTTGATCCCAGAACTACTAGACCAGGTGAAGGCCGCTTGTATATACACGAAACTAGACCTTCGGGGGGCATATCATCTGGTACGTGTCAAAGAGGGTGACGAATGGAAGACTGCTTTTCGCACCAAGTACGGACTATTTCAGTACCAGGTGATGCCCTTCGGACTATGCAGTGCACCAGCAGCCTTCCAGTTCTTCATGAACAATGTCCTCCGAGAGCTTATCGACGTTTGTGTGGTCGTTTACATTGACGACATCTTAGTATACTCTTTATCAGAATCTGAGCATGTAAAACACGTCCGAGCAGTCCTAGAGAAGTTACGCCAGCATAAAGTATATGCTAAACTGGAAAATTGCATCTTCCACACTACGGAAGTGGAATTCCTTTGATTTATTCTGACCCCGAGAGGAATCCGGATGGATACACGAAAAGTGGATGCCATTCTTATTTGGCCTTCGCCAAGTTCAATCAAAGGAGTTCAAAGCATGCTTGGCTTTGCCAATTTCTACCGCAGGTTTATCCTGGACTTCTCGCACATCGTACATCCCATTACAACGCTATTGCGAAAAAACAAACGATTTGTGTGGACAGAGGAAGCCGAGAACGCCTTCCAAGAGTTAAAAGCTAAATTCACATCTGCTCCCATATTAAGACACCCGCGCCCCGAGCTTCCCTACATAGTGGAAACAGATGCATCCAGTTCAGCCATGGGAGCAGTCCTTTCCCAAAAGGATCCCGAAACTAACCAGCTTCACCCAGTGGCGTTTTGGTCAAGAAAATTTTCAGCCCCCGAATTAAACTACGTCATAACCGACAAGGAGCTGCTGGCCATCAAGTCCGCCTTCAAGGCTTGGCAGCACTATCTACTGGGTGCCAGACATACCATCACGGTCATCACCGATCACCGCAATTTACAATACCTAAAGACAGCCAAAGCCCAATCTTCGCGCCAACTCCGTTGGGCATTGTTCTTCGCCGAGTTTGATTTTGTAATAACCTATCAACCAGGTTATAAGAATGGTAAAGCAGACGCCTTGTCCCGGATTGGAATGGGAGAAGCAGAAATAACTTTAGAACCCGTACCCATAATTCCGGAACAGAGATTCCTTGGCCTGACATCCATACAGACACTGGGGGACATTCAAAACAAGATCCACCAACTCTTTGATTCCGTTGCCCTACAGGACTGGGCAAAGAAAGGTCCAGAGTACTCTGTCATCGATCATTTACCTTATTACCAAGTCCGGCTATTTTTACCGCAAAAGGAACTACAGGAACTTGTCATTTCCCATTACCATGACACCTTAATAGAAGGGCATCTGGGTATTGCAAAAACCGAAGCTAAAATTAGGAAGCAATTTTGGTGGCCCACCTGGCGAAAGGATGTCAAGTCATTTGTCATGTCTTGTGGCATTTGCGCACAAAATAAAGGGCAAAAGGAAAAACCTGCTGGATTATTGCAACCATTAGCATACCACCTACCATTTGGCATACCTTGTCATTAGACTTCATCACGGATTTACCCCCATACCAAGGTTACAATACCATTCTAGTTATTGTAAATCTTTTTTCTAAAATGGCCCACTTCATTCCTTTAAAAGGGATACCTTCAGCTTCAATCCTGGCCAAGGAATTCCTTGAAAATGTTGTCCGCCTGCATGGCTTTCCTTCAATGTTAATTTCAGATCGGGGCAGTCAATTCATTTCACATTTTTGGAGGAAATGCTGCCAACTGGCACAAATCGATGTTAGGCTTTCGACCAGTCACCACCCTCAGACCGACGGTCAAACGGAGAGGACCAACCAGACTCTTGAACAGTACCTCCGTTGTATGCTACATCAGTCTGAGGGGAATTGGAAAGACATTCTGTGGATCGCAGAGTATGCGTACAATAATTCCGTACACTCAGGAACTGGACAAAGTCCTTTTTTTACCATTTATGGGCACCATCCTCGAACCTCGGATTTGGACTCACCCCAGCATTTAGAGATGCCCGCAGTGGACCATCTCCACGCTGTTATTACACAAGACTTTAAAGAAGCAACCATCCATTTGCAAAAGACTATGGAAAAATACAAAAAGGATGTGGATCAGCACAGAAGTGAAGTTCCTCAATACCAAATAGGGGACCAAGTATGGTTAGCCACTAAGCACTTACCACTCAAGGGGACTCGGACCTTTAACCCCAGGTATTTGGGACCTTTTTCTGTCAAGGCAATTATTAACCCAGTGGCAGTCAAGTTGGACCTACCTGCTCATATGCGAATCCATCCCGTCGTCCACGTGTCTCTTTTGAAGCCAGTGCAACCAGGAACTAGGATAACCACTCCACCTGAACCTATCCTCATAGACGGGGAGCCCGAGTTCGAAGTCAAGAATATTTTGGACTCAAAAAGAGTGAGATCAAAACTCTTTTACCTAATTGACTGGAAAGGTTATGGTCCGCAGGAAAGGTCTTGGGAACCTAGTGACCACGTGCATGCACCTCGTTTAGTGAAGAGGTTCCATCGGGAATTTCCAGACAAACCACGGCCAAGGGAGAGAACGACTTTAGGAGGGGCCTTGAGGGGGAGTACTGTCATGATGCCTGCCCCCGGAAGACCAGACCAGGCCCAGCAGCCCCGGAAGCAGGCATCATGCCACTTGGAGCATGCCCAAAAGCCCAAGTAAGGGGCTGTTTGGGTGCAGTCCTAGTGCCTATGGCGCCAGGCTCATAAAGATAAAGTCAGTCCTGGCGCCATGGGCGCCAGGCTCATTATTGATAACTTACCTGAAGCAGACCATGCTGCATACTCACCTGAGGCAGACCATGCTGCATGAAGACTCAAGCCAAATGAGGCTTAGGAGGGACTATTTTACTGAAGGGACTATTTTGTTACTTGGGTGGGGCTGTGGAAGAATACTTACCTGGATCTTCTTCCAAGGCTATTTAAACCACGCCCGGACAGCCACACGTGCTTCGCGTTATTCTGCTTGCTGCAGCGTAACGCTCACCGTGTTTTCAGCAGCTCCAGTCTTCAGCCACGCCCGCTTCAGTCCTGGGACTCCTGAAACAAGAAGAAAAGAAGGATAAAGGTTAAAACAGGAGTTTTAACTTTAATCCTTACCTGAATCCTGATCCATTTCGCCACGGAACTGAAAGACAGAAGTCTTTGAAGCATTGCTTCGCATTTCTACGGTGCTGCGCTGAACTCACCTGCTTGACGGTACTTCAGCATTCCATCACGCTCTCTCCATCTCGCGGCCGCCCTCCGACACCTAAGGAGACAAAGACAGCAAGGTGAGCAAGGGGACTCTCTAAGGCTATACAAGCTACCCCCAAGGACTTACCTGATTTAACACGGTAGGTACTCGCCTCATCACGGGTCGGCGCAGTCAACTCTGATTCATCGCCGTACCCCGGCCCCTAAGGGGAGAAAGCAAAGACAATACCAGTTACCCCCCACAAAACTTACCTGATTTACCACGGGGGTCTCACCTCATCTCGGGTCGGCACAGTCAACTCTGCTTCATCGCCGTACCCCAGCCCCTAAGGGGAAAACCACAATAGACTTACCTGAATCTAACCGAGTGCCATTTGGAAATCTTTGAGTGGATTAATCGGCAACCTGCAAGGAATCGGACAGAGTGAAGATCAGACATTTGAACTCTTATGAACAATTGGACTTTAGAGTCAATACTGGAACTCACCAATTCCTCTATGCCAGTGAAGTAACTGGTCTTCAACGCGCCCCTGCGGTCGACGCAGGATGGAGAGCTCATCCTTCCAAACCATCAGGTGAGACTAAGGAAGGGACATCAAGAGTGATCTGTGGGAAGACAACGGGAGTGGGGAAGGTGGGTTGACACTCAATTCCACGGGTGGTTAATTCCTCTTCTCATTTGCAAAAGAATATTCTTGCGAGCCAGACAAATAAGGCTGAGCGGGCCAGTCCAGTCAGTCATCTCGGTGCTACATGTCACGCTGGTGGAAACAACATCGGCCCAGTTCCAGTCGACGCCCCTGTGGGAACCAGGTGAGCATAACAGCTGATAGAGAACCTCATTCGCTCTCTGTGCTCCTGGTTTGTCCTGGAATACTGGGCCAGTCTTTGCTGCAGGAGGGTTACCTCCTGGGTCCCATCCCTACTGGCCTGTCCCTTTCTTGCCAGAGCATCTTCCACCCTCCTGGTGTGCTCTAACAAGTTCTGATGCTCTTTTTGGAGGTCACCCAGTCCTGGAGGGCCAGGTGATTTTCTTCAATTTTTTCTTTTAATTGGCAGACTTCCTGGCCTTAGGAGTCCCTTTCCTGACTAAGAGCCTGCATCTGTGCCGCCAGGTCGTCCCTCTGCCTTTTAAGGGCCCCAGATTTCTGGCGCTCTTCTTCAAATTCTGTCTGGGTATCCAGGTCTTTCAGAATCAGTTTGTTGCTCCTTCTCCCTTTCTAGGTGTCTTTGCAGGGTGACTACCTGCTCTGTGCATGCCCTATTGAAGTCCAGTTGTTGCTCCAGCTTTTTCTGGCTCTGCAGTAGGGTGTCCAAACCTTCTTGGTACTCCTTCTGCAAGGCCAGAAATCTGGTATTCTGGTCAGACTTTTCCTGTTGCATGATACCCATATCCTCTTTTATCTTAATGATATACTGCCTACTATCCTTTTCGGACTCCTGGCTCCTCTGCAGCCTCTGCTCAGAAGAGACCAGATCAGATTGGTCCTTTTCTAATGCCATCTGTTGGTTATTTGCCAGATCTTGGCCTTCAGCACATTTGTCCTGTATGGCTCCCATATATAAATATAAATATGCCGTTATCCTGACAATCTTGTCGTGCTCATCTTTGGCCTTAGGGGCCATGTATAGTTCGCTCAGCGCCACATGTAAGGGACCCTGATCTCTCCATTTATCTGACCCAGTTACAGTGACCTGTTGCGCGATTGCCTGCAACCACACATAGCTAGAGAGCACCTCTTACATAAACTATCTTCATATCTACCAATTTCGTCATTCTGGAAATTTATTTCCTTCCTGATTTACAGAAGTTTGTATTTTATTTTGCAAAACAGACCGTCTCCTTAGAGCGTGCCTTTTGAGGAGTGGTTTTACAGTGTAATACAGCGTGGTGATCCAGCAGGATTTATGTATCCTATCAGTTAGCACACTGTATCAAGCTGCACAAGTGGTAGACCTAATCCAGATGTCCCAGCTCGAGCCCCCACTCTGTTAAGGGACTTTAATTCAGCACTCCAATTAAGTCAATGCTTGGTCTGGGATGCCCAAGGGAAGCCCTTATTTATATATATTTATGAAAAGTTATAATCTGGATGATAAACCCGTATATAACACCCCTCTCTTTGAATCCCACTGACCTCACTGAGCCACAAAGTAGGTTTGTTTTGCAAATTAAAAAATTTATTTTACAAATTAAACAAGATATAGATCCCACTTTTATAAATAAATTAATATTTGATAGCACACTTTTGAATATGACAGTGATCAACAATGGATAATATTACACTAGCACACTATTGTAATCACTTAGGAGTCGGTATAGAAAGGATAAGGTAGCTGAGAATGCTTTTATGGTTTCAAGGAAATGCAATGATGGAAAAGAATGCAACACAGGAATAACCTTGATATGATTTCAACAAAAGACAATGTAATCACTTTTCCTCTTGTGGCAATTCACTCCCCCCACTATGCAGTATAAAGAGGTGGAAGGAGAGCACACAGTTTCAGGAATACAATCAAAATGCAATTCAATGTTCAATTCCCCCCAGCAAGCTTAGAGCAACAGGGATGATTTTAAAACACAGGCAAAAATACTTTAAATGTGATTTGCAAAGAAGTGAAAATATGCTAAAAATGATTTTAATCCCCTATAGGAGATTCAGAGTAGGTGACAGCTACTTTGAATTAGTTCAGGTCAACACTAGCAATGATTCATGAGGGATTATCAGGTTGAAAACGAATTTCAGCAATGCAAAGCAAAAGACAGTGATTTTTGACAGGTGGTGAAATGAGCTAGTTGCAATTCGCGGCACTTTTTCTGAGTGCATCGAGCGCGATTACGGAAAAACTATAAGGAGTAGAAAGTCAGTTTAGGGCTTGTTGGATGTTAGCTTTAAAATGAAAGTTAAATCTCGTTCCTAGCACACGCGGTTCCAAAGATACAGACAATTTTGTGGAGGTAGATTTTCAGAAATAAAGTAGTGATTCAGAATGGCAAATGACACTTTCACAGGTTTATAGTCAGAGAATGGACACAATTTCTATGATGCAGTTTTGGCCAGGTTAAAATGGTCTGAATCAGATTATTTTAGACTAAGAGATTGGTTCTGGCACAGTTTTCAGGATACTCGCTTCTAGTCTTGGAATGAATGAGCCTCCATCACGGATCTGGTCAACAGGTTTAGCTGCGGTTCTCTCGCCACGGACGGTCTCTGGTACCGGTTCTGCTCACAGCGATCTGGGTCAGCTCTGCTGGTCTGGATCTCTGGTTCTGGCAAAAGTTCTTGGCACTGCACAGCGGTCTGGTCTGGATACAGCACTGCTTTCTGGGTTCTGGCATAGGGTTCTAGCCAGAATCAAACAGCACAGCCCGGCTGTTGAAGAGTCAGGTTGCAAAAGATTTTGAGGCCTGCTGAAAAGGATTCAGCTTTTGGACTAGGCCTCTCTGCTGCAAGTTCTGAAGTCTGGATTCTAAGTTCTGTTTCTGGAGTCTTCTGGATATTGTCTGGTCCGGCAAAATGCACCGCAAGAAATCAATTTGAAATGGAAAAGTGAATGTCTCTACCTGGGTCTCACTGACTCCTTTTATGTTTTTTGAAAATGGGTGTGTGCGTGGGCATAACTAAGCCTGCCCCTCACAACTTATCATTGGCCAAGTTCTCCTCTCTCCCTTGATTGGGGAAGGAGATGGAGTGTCATCAGGCATCAATTTTATGGCATACAGAAAGAACACTCCCCTTGTCACTTTGCACACAAATCTATTTTTGATCCAAGTACATATTTATCTATGTACAATCTTTCTAATATTACATGTCCTGTTAACATATTTTCTGTAGCACCAAATCATCTGATCCCTGTCTTTGTAAGATGTCGTGTCCACTTCTAGCAGAATTCTGCCCTTTTCATCAAGAACACAACCTCTAAACCTTTCCAGAATTTACACACACATGCGCAAGGAGTATGGGCATCAGATGATAAAGTTTCAGATTTTTAACATACAGACATTTGGAGTAATACCTTATTTTCTGCTATTACCCCCAGAACATACCACCGAGTCCTAACACCTCTTAAAATGTGCACAGAAAAATCACAAGAATAAATGATATTATTATATAATTTTGACAATTTCGTACTATGAATTATCCATCTTTTTAAAATTATGCTCTGGCCCAGATGGGTGTGGTTTAGGTTCCAAAGCACATGGGGGGATTTCTGTCTGTCCCCGCCTCCAGCTCAGGTGGTTCCCAGAAGCACTGCTCCTCTCAGTTTCTTCCAAGAGGAAGCCATTTACGACCCCCCCTAATTTAACATTTGCCTGAGCCAAGGAAAGCTCATTGTTCTGTTTCCTGCAGCCCCAGGTACCCCACCCCTAATTTAATCAGAGAGGTGTGATCTCCTTTTGGTGGTGCAGCAGAAGGCAGCCAGGCCTGTGAATGCAGTTTCTGGGCAAGTTTCAACGCCTGTCGGGGATAGTTGCCGGGCAGAATTCAATCTCTTCAAGCCAGGCTTCAGCCCAATGTCACTTTTGTTCCAGTTTTCCTTCATTCAAATCAAACTTACAATTTTTACACATGCAGCTAGAACGCTGATTCTAAGTTCAAAACTATGACATTTAAACAGTTGCAACCTATGTGACACTCAAAAGTAGGTCACTCATTTATTTTAAACATTTCGATTTTAGTGGTTTTAAATCCAATTACACTTAAGCTGCTCAGCCAGTTTTGTTATAAACATTGCTTTAGCCTCTTCATCTTTCCAGATTTTGTATGCACACAAGACTACATTCTGCCAAATGTCTGCTGGTGTTCAGTGAGATTTTTGACCATCTTGCAATGTTTGGAATAGGCATTTTGAGCATGCATTTCAGAGAAACAAAGGTGATTTCAAAGCGCTTTTTTGAGCTAACAGGCACTGCTGTTTTTCCTTTGGCACCACGTTTCACTCATGGCGCTTCTGGCCCATCACGCTCGCACTGGTGGGTGGCAGGTCAGGTGACCATTTTGGTGTGCGCAAAACTGCACGGTTTTCCTGGATTCTGGCGCAAATGTGGGCTTTTCAGCCATCTTGGATTTTCTAAGCCCACAGCACCAAATGTTGTAGCATAATAACTTGAACGTGGGTCAAGACACCTGACAATCCTTTCCTCTGGATCCCTCAGTGATGAAGAACACATTTTGATAATGACTCCTGTCTTACCTCAGACAGGTTCACATTACTGAGCTTAGGCCACGTGGATGCAGCAAATTACAGTTTCTAACCTCAGGTTCCTAGCTTTGGAAAAAGAATATATACCCACTGGCAGTCTGTTGAGATATGTAAATTGTCCTTGCTAATGGTTGAGAACAGCTGTTGACTGTGTTGAACAAGAAAAGGTTGTGAGCTGTACTCCTATCAGAGGTCCTGGATGCCCTTCAATCAGCTGACTAGTATCATTATTATATCAGGATTTCCAGCAATATATTGACCCAAGTCCTTTTTCTAAAGTTCCAGGTATAATGTATTTATACAGCAATAGAATAAATGAAAGGCACCTAAGGGTTATGCATTTAGGCTCTCACACTATGAAATTAGAATGAAAGGGTTTCCTGTACAGGAGTAGCTGTTTTACAAGTAACAGGTATTCAGTAGCACTTTTCACCATTCGGCTTTATCAATAAGGTTAGATGACCTATCAAATGCACAACCTAAACTGAATTTGTGGAACCTTGGAAGATGTTCCCTATCAACCTAAGAAGTCATGCAGGTGTATATATTGTTCTTCACATAGAAAGCTGCAAATATTTGCTAATAATTGCTAGTGCAGAACCAGTGCAGCCCTTTGAGCACAGGGGTGATGTGCTTTCCTCCCTGGCACATTGTCATGATTTGCGCTGTGGAGGTGTGGAGTACTTGCATTGGACAAATGTGACGAATCAACTTCCGGGGCACCAGTGGTCCAGGGATGAATATCGGTTTCTAAACCATCAATCAGCCCCACACCTCTAGTACACCAGAAGGGATCGGAACAGATTGGAGCACAAGTGAATTATAAAGCTCCTTGTCCAATTCTGGTAATGTGGATGGAATGGCAGGGTTATCTCCGCAAGGTCGTGGATCGTTAGTTAGTTGCAACAAACAATTATTACCCGATGATAAAAGGAACTTTCCAGTCAAGCTTGTATGAACACATCTACTTTATGATTATCACAGCAGACGATTCTAGCCCACTATGAAATGCAAGCCACCCTGTAACGAAATGCAGAGGTTAGTTTCAAAGAAGGAAAAGGGATGCACTCTGGATACTGACAGGAGGGTAGTCGGTATAGTAATTAATTGCAATAGTTCAAAGATACTTGGTTTCAACATAAAGGGGGCAACTGGTGGTAAAATGTCACTAGCGGCCTATGGAGAAGGACCAGGGGGACAGAATCACAATGTACCTTGTGCTGTAGAAGTTCTTGCTCCTTGACAGTGTCAAGACAGTTTCAGGGTGTTCTGCAGCTTCTGCAACAGAGTTGAAGATGGGAGACAGCTGTGGGTATCAGGTGGAAGACAGTTTGGCGAGAAAGGCTGGATGGGAAGCTGCAGGCTGGCCTACACAGCGGCTCAGGGTCAGGAATCATAGTGTCAGTGCTGGTCGGCAGTTCTGAAGCTTTGGTCGAGGCGTCCTGGACAGCTTTATCAACTGCAGCATAACAACAGTCAGTGGTGCTGTCGGTTGCAGCTCAAGGGACTCGACTTTCTCAATAATGTCCTTTAAGGCAGATGTTGGTAGATGCTTGTCGATGCACTCCTCCCAGCTTTTTCACTGGTCTTGAGTCGTCCTTTAAGGCGGATGGCCCAAAGCTGAGGAGAGTGTTGCAGGCAGCTGCCTTGTCCATGATTTGGTTCAGAGACTCTCTGGCACTTCCCACCTAGGAAGCTTGCTGCAGAGCCTAGCAAGCCAAGCTGTGTGCTGGCTGGATACCGGTGGCTCCGGAGCTGCTAGTGGGTCTTCTGGATTCAGTATATTCCTCTGTTCCCAGAAAGATGTTTAGGGGAGGGATCTTGTTTCCCTCTTCAAGATTCTGGCCTTCCTTCACTGGTGAAAGATGTAAGGCAGACTTGGACCTTCAGCCAGGGTCCAATGAGGAGTTCTTCCTTCTGCTTCTGGTAAAGCCTTCAGATGATCTGCCAAAAGAGGCGCTCAGCCTGCTTTTGAAGCCAAATGAGCCACAGCGATTGGTGTAGACTAAACCTTCCTTAATTAATCAATCCTGGGCCCCCACCAACAATCTCCTAATATGCAAGAGGTCATAACCAGAGTGCTTTGCAACTGAAAAGGTAAAGTAGTGAAAACATGTAATACTATGTCCCACACATATTCCTGTCTATTAGGGATCAAAGGGTCTCTCTGGTCAATGGAGATCTCTGTGGTTAATGATTAAAGCGGCAGGTCTCCCTTGAAGCTGCGGCAGGACCAGACTTTCTGACACTGGCAATCCACATACTCATACAGCTGAATAGGGTCTCCCTGAGGAGATGACTACAGTAATACACGCAGTCCCATACATGACATTTCACTGTCTATCGATACTAAGGGCAGGAGCTGGCTTCAGGTTGACACAGTGCATATGAAAGGGCGTTGGGGTTTCCTGTCTCCTTTGTTAGTCTCTGCAGCCAGGCCTGATGTGGGCCTGTTTGAATTAAACTCTGATTAGTATGCAAATGCTGACAACAGCTACAGAGCTAAACAAAAGGACATGGTGGATCCATGGAGTCTTTGTTAGTTATTTAGGCTGGCCATGACAGGTTTGGCCCTCCCCCTTCTGAGATGACATGGTTTACATCTGGCTGTCATATCCCAACTAAATATGACAGGGGGGACTGCGCCTGTAGGCTGTGTCCACCCAAAGAACACAGGTCTATGTCTATGTCGTGTGATGGGCATAGGTAAATGTGTGTGGCTAAGCCCCACACAATTTCCATAGGTTGATCTAACATCATTCAATTTCATATAAAAAGTTCAAAAAAGCATAGGCGAGCGCAGATACACTGTGCCGATGGTCGAATTCCTCACAACAAAATATTTGGCTCTGCCTATGTACAAAGAGTTGCCATCATTCTGTATTAGCCCAAGATTGACTCTTGCATGTAGGGTTCATCAGTTAGCAGAGGACTGATCTCTCTGAGCAATATTCAATTAGGTAATGAGGCATTTGGAATTTAAAGTGCCAGAAAGCCGCAAGACTAAGCAGCAAACATTACATATAGTAAAAACAGAATAATATCATGATATACAGTGGAAAGGCTGGAACACCTAAAACATCTTGCTCAAAGATCCAAGGTCTAACTTCCCTCTATATCCTTACCAGCATTCGAAACATATCCCAGCAAAGCCCACCATGCTGAAACCCAGGGAGGACAGATATCAACAAGACAAGGATCTGTTTTACCGAATGTTCATCGACGGAGATCTGGGTGGTGCTATGCTATTATACGACCATGGAAACACCAGGTGCCAGCTGCAATCCAGTGTTTATCATGTACATGTGCACAAAATAATTCTAATAAAGTTATAATTTAAATTAAGTGCATGCCGATGATGCCACACATGCACATGCAGAGAATGGCACAATTTCTGTGCTTTTCAGTTTGCACCGCAATTGTGTTTGCAGATGTGTGCCAACCTGCTAATTTATTTATACTTATACTTATAAATATAAATTATACTTATTTATGTACTAGTATATAAATACTAGTATAGACATATATTACATAAGTTATACTTATTTATACCTATAGCCAGTGCCTTAAGTGGCACTACAAATCGAGCCGGGGCTCATCGAGGTGGCGTGGCCTAACAGCAGGGGCCTTGATGACTCGTTAGGCCACGCCCCCTTGACGAGCCCCGGCTCAATGGGCTACTGGCACCCCTGCCAGGCAGCCTGTTGTAGAGATTAGCACCCTCTCCCCCATGGGGGAGAGGGTGATGATCTCTGCATTTATATTCTATAGGCTTGCCTGGCAGGGGACAGCGCCTCCCTATTCAGCCTTAATGGTGGTGCTGCTCCTCGCCAGCTGGGGAGGGGCAGCGTCACCATTAAGGCTGAAAGGGTGAGGCCACTGGAAGCAGAGGCCCTGTTCCTTAAGACTGAAACTCCCGCGAATCCGCGGGAGCTTCAGCATTTAGAAAGCAAGGCCTCTGCTTCCAGCGGCCTCACGTTTTCTCCATAATGGTGGCGCCGGCCCACGTGCATCACTTGATGAAAGGGATGCTTCGTAGGTGAGGCGCCACCATTATGGCTGAAAGGCATTTTTTTCTGAAGCCTGAAGCTCTCGCACACGCGCGAGAGCTTCAGGCTGTAGAAAAAAATGCCTTTTCGTGGAGTGGCCGGGGCTGCCAGGGGAGATTAGTGGGCCCCGGCAGGGCCCCGCCTCAAAACGAAATTTCGGAGCCTGCCGGGGCCCAGCCCCGGCAGGCCCCGGCCCACTTAAAGCCATGCCAGTAGTAGGCTTTGTATATACAATCGAAAAACACATTATCAAACACAAACACATCTTCACTTCTCGTCCAACAATAGTAAAATCAATGACCATGTTAAAACCTAAGTTAAAATCTAAGTTAAAATAACTGCGTGCCTTTACACTCAATGTCTTCTTAATCATATAAACATTATATGGACCCTGCAGATCTTTCTATATACAATGTTATTCTTAGCCATATTTAAACATTTTGTAAAATCCCTGCAGACAATTTGCTTAAAATCTCTGTTACCTAGCTTTAAAATGTTATGATGCGATAAATCAAATTAACATTGTTGCCCTCCATTAACAAATTCCACAATATAATGACATCATGGCAGTTTAGCTTGTTACAATATTCTTTTATATATCTTTTACTCAGATTATTCAGACTCAGACAATAGCACATTATATGCTCTGCTGAATCGATACACATTTGACCACACATGCGGCATATTCACTCTGATCGTGGAATACCTCTTTTGGCTCCTACCATTTATAACACCTGCATGATGTTAAATGTAAAGAGTAAGTACTTTCTCTTAGTGTCACTACTAGGGAAGGCTTCAACATATTTTGGTATTGCACTCCATTCTGTCGAATACTTTATAAAAGGACCACTATTACATTTAGTTGCCAAGGAGACAAAAAGAGTTTCTCTGCTAAAGTTTTCCTTAACCCATTTTCCAAACTGTTGTGCTTTATTACGCGGTCACACTCAACTCCGGGAGTTCCTTTCCCCGCAATGAATGTGGCGCACAATAAAGCACTATTTGTTTTGTTAAGGTCAGTTTGGTAAGGCCTCCAACCAGTTTTGCACACAACCCCCAACAAATACCCGGTGCCACAATGGCTAGGAACCAGGCCGGCGTGTAGTAAGAATATAGATTTATTTATTTATTTAAACCAAATTTGACAGACTATCATCAGCCACCAATGCTGTGGCAACACAAGAACAAAAATGACTTCAGTAAAGGCACCAACACAGAGATAATACTGAGATATACAGTCACAATGTGTTTTCAAATCACCCACCAATACAGAAAAAGAACAATTCAAGACACACAGTGATGGCTGATTTGGTTATAATAGTTTTCTCCCAGCAACCCCCACCCTCCAAACATCCATTACACTTGACCCCTCTGAATGGAAGGCCAGCAACAAAGAGTGGGAACACACTGGGAAAATCGTTATAGGATTCTAATAAAATGCACTCTTTGGAAAAAAAGCTTCAAGGGGAAAAAATGTTGTTGTTTTACTTCTTACCCCAAGTGCAATATGAGGGAAAAAAAGCAATGGGAATTTCGTTTTGCTCCACCTAAAAAGAACAGACAGGGCTTTGTGGTTCTGGTCAGAGCACAGTGGGAACAAGGGGCAATTTTGGTTTGCACCCTGCGCACTCATGTGGAAACAGGTTTTTGGGATATTTTACTATGAGGTAATAACTAACACAATGCTTGATAAATGCGGACCTACACAAACTATGGCTTTGGCGGTAGTTTTACTTACAGGAGAGGCCTTGGAATGGGTATCAGGGAACAGCAGGGCACTGCTGGAACTGCAATGGTGTCAGTCAAGGATTGTCTCCTTTGAATCCTCCAAAGGGTCCCAATCAGCTTCTATGTCTCCTGGTTCCTTTCTCCAATGCAAGAGTCAGGCCTCTCTGTTGGGATGTTTCTCGCAAGAGTTCAGCAGTAGGTTGCCTCTCGGAATCAGTGAAAAAGACCAGTTCCAATGTAAACTGGTTTACTTATAGGGCAAATGACAAAACACCTTGTCATGATTCCCGCAAAAGGGATTGGTTCATTTTCTCTACCCACCTCCCACCTGTGTGCTAATAGGACAAGGAGATGGGTGGACTGAGTCAGGACAGCTGTGGGGGGAGAAAGCTTTGTGATCCCAATTTGACAGTGTGCTTGGCATGTTTAGAAACTCTACAAAATCTATCAACATGGCAAGCACCCACATTGAAGTCGGCACACCCTTTGTATGTAGGCATATGGTTTTTCTTCATTGACTCAAGAGCTGTATCAGTGAAAAATATGCCTCTTCATAGTTTTCATGTTAACAATTTCCTTCACCCTCAAACCAACTTTCAAATCTCTCGGAACTAAGGGAAGGCCCAAATAAAGTTTTCATTAATAACTTTAGTTATTTTTATCACACAAAAATCATTTTAGCATGGTTCAAAGGGGACTACAGTCACCTTTAATAAAATTCTGGAATGACCATTTTGGCATCTACACTGCCCCTTTAATGCAATACTATGGGCCTCATTACACAGACGGCGGTAAGGGTTTACCAGCACCAGTAAGGGTGCCAGTGCCGGTAAACCCTTACCGCCTTACTACGAGGTCCCTTTGTGGGACACTACCGTAACGGCTGGTTTTACCAGCCGTTAAGGACGGGACCCACAAAGCGACCTTGGAGGTAATTACGGTACCGCAATTTGCGGTACCGTAATTAATGCCTTCCCCATTCCCATTGAGCCCTATGGGGGCAAAAATGGGAATGGGGAAGTGCCATGGTGAATGGGGAATTACCGCCCCACACACCTTGGAATAGGGCGGTAATTCAGTCATTCACCATGGCGGACTCGGTAAAATACCAGCGACAACCATGGCGCTAACAGCGCCATGGTTACCGCCGTCGGTGTAATGAGGCCCTATGTATTTTCCTATTAAGTCAACTGCACCATTTTCCTTTGTTCTATTAAAGTTGCATTTACCCTTGGGCACGTGATCAGGCAGAGGCTGGCTCATGCTGATGTTCACCTCACCCTTCAAGGCCTCTGAGGGCCCTGTCAGCACTCTAATTGAGATATGATATGGCATTTATATGATATGATATGGCATTTATAACGCGCCTATACACAAGTGTTTCAAGGTGCGACGAGGCAAGGGAGGGGGAACAGAGGGAAGACGGAGACAATGATCATACTAGGCCAGGTGTCATTCATATCGTGCAAGTGCAGGGGAAGGTGGAAGGGCAACAGTGTGGGGGAAGGAGGAGGGGACAGTGCAGTACATGGGATAAATAGAATAAATAAAAACAATACATAGAATAAAGAAGGCAATAAGTAAAAGTACGGCCAGCTGGTGGCAAGTGCAAGGGTAAGTGCAGAGATCAGGTGTCAAATGCTGGTAGGGGACTGTAGGGATACAGAAAACAGTCCTTGAGTGCTGGGGTTGCAATGGAGGCAGTGCAAGTGTGCAACTGGTGGGGCAGGGGACCTGGGCCCGAGATCAGAGGGTAGCCAGGTAACCAGTGCAGTTACATGCAGTTTCAGCCACAGGTTCAGCAGGGGAGAGGAGGAGAGAAAGCAGAAGCAAAGAGGAAGGATTTGAGGTGCTTCTGGAACCGGAGATGGTTCTCCTCAAGTTTCAAGGAGGCAGGGAGGCTGTTCCAAAGGGAGGCCGCAGCCAAAGAAAGAGATCTACCACCAACTCGTTGCTTGTAGAAGCAACTGACCCTGAGGGAGTTGGAGGCAGATGAGAGAAGAGCTCGAGAAGGAAGATATTTAGGAAGAGAGAGTTGAAGGTATTGTGGCCCCAGTCCCCAGAAGGCCTTGTGGACAATGCAGAGGGTTTTGAACTTAATCCTCACAGTCACTGGGAGCGAGTGCAGGGATTTCAGGCCTGGAGAGATGCGATCCCTGTTCTTGAGGCCAAGGACAATTCTTGCGGTTCTGTTCTGGATGTGTTGCAGAGGGCAGAGAGTAGAAGCAGGCAGATCTAGGAAGAGGCTGTTAGAATAGTCCAGCCTAGAGAGAACCAGAGCTCTGGAGACAGTGAGCTTCTGGGGGAAGGAGAGGAAAGGAAGAATACCTCAGAGGAGGTGCAGCCGGTAGTGTGACTTCTTAGAGATGTCAGAGATGAAGAAGAGTGTGGAGTCGAAGATGACCCCAAGGTTTTTAGCCTTGCAGGTGGGAGCAGGAAGAGGGCCAAGAAAGGCCAGTCACAGAGGGAAAGGAGGGAGCGGGTGTGCCAAATAGGAGAATCTCAGTCTTACTGGCATTAAGGCAGAGGTCACTGGCGGCACACCTCTCGTGGATAGCAGACAGACAGTCAGAGATGAGAGAAGGAGAACAGGTGGCTGAAGGTAGTCTGAAAATGAGGTGAGTGTCATCTGCATAGCCCTGAAAGTTCAGGCAGAGAACAGCAATATGGTGGGCAAGAAGTGCCAGGTATTGGTTGAACAGCCAGGGAGAGAGGTTAGACACCTAGGGTACACCACATGTAGAGATAAAGATAAGGGAGAGGAAGGACCCATGTTGGTCCTGGAGGGTTGATCAGAGAGGAAAGAAGTCAGCCACGCCGTGGACTGACCAGTGATACCCAGGTTATCACAGAGACGGTTGAGCAGGATGGCATGGTTGACTGTGTCAAAGTCAGAAGAGAGATCAAGTAAGATCAGGACAGACGGGGTGTTGGAATCCAGGTTGGAGAGCACGTCTTGTGGATGGTCAGGAGAGCAGTTTCCATGCTTCTGGCAGCTCCGAAGCCAGACTGATGGTCATGAAGATAACCAACAGATTCAGTGTGAAGATTAAACTGGGAGATGGCCAGCTTTTCCAGGAGTTTACCCAAGAAAGGAGGGATGGAGGTTGGGCGATAGTTAACCAGGCAGGACCGGTTGGCAGAGGGTTTCTTAAGAAGATGGTGCACAAGGGAGTGCTTAAGGGGGGGATGGGAAGACTCCAGCGGCGAAGGAGTGGTTGCAGAAGTCAGCCAGAGCAGGAGCCAGGGAGTCAATGTGGTCCTTGATGGTTTTGGAGGAACAGGGATGAACCTGTTTTGACAAGACTTTCCTAGATTGGACTTGTCTAGAAACCTTGTCTGGGGAGGAGAGGGGAAAGGGAGAAGGAGGGAGGAGAGGTGGCCAAAGAAGGGCCAGAGGAAGAGCAATGAGTAGAGGTATGAGGGAGAGAGGAAGAGAGAGAGGACAGGATGTTCTGAGTTTTAGAGATGAAATGAGAAGTCATAACTGTGCAGAGTGGCTGGGAGGGGACATTTCATTTTAATGGGAATTGGGACCTCATGATCACTTCTGCTGCAAGAACAGGTGTGGCATATCAGTCTTTACCATGGTTTACATCTAATCAGTGTATTTCTTTCTATATGTTTAAGTAATGGCCCTGATTGATGGTTGACAACCAGGCCTCTCTCTTCAGGGCAGCAGAGGAAAGGTCTTGGAGGTTAAGTTTCATTTTTGGAGAAATTACCTGCTCATTTACTCTGCAAACAATGGCCTTTTAAACTTGCACACAATATAATTTAGATGACATCTTATAAGACAGCTAGACCTTATCCATATGTACTATGTTTCTTTAATTTCACAGTTTCAAAATATATGAGTATCACTTCTGGATTTTCCATATGTATAGGGCAGTTATATGAGAAAACCATGTTCAAACTTTGAAAGTCTGGTGATCACTTATCTTAGCATAATGTCATTTGGATGAGGGAAAAACAAAAAGGAAATTATTTATTTCTTGTAAATTGCAATGAGCTCGGTTTCACTTTAGATGCCTGGAGCACAATCTGGGATTACATTGAAGATAATGTACAGACTGCTGTCTCTGTAAGTACAAGTGCAGCTCTCTATGGATTTAGTAAAATGGCATTGCCAGTCACATGTCTTTCTTTTCCTTGCTGAAATGCATTGTGCATATCTTTGCCTTGTTGAGGTTCAAGCCCACTTTCTTTCCTTAGGCCTGTTTCTGGTTCAATAGGCCTCATGTCTGACATCACCATTTCTGTGCTGGCTTTAGATTTCAATGGGCATTTACAAATCACTCTGGCCTCTTTATTACTGGCATTCAGGGGCTATATTTTACACCATTCATCCCCCTCCTGGATCTTTCATTTCAATGAGACAGAGAGAAGAGCAAGGAGAGAGTGGGTTTTCTGTTTCCTTGTGGCCTGGGTTCATCCCAGGTATCTCCATTGGAGCACTTCTGCTCTTTTCCTTGTCCTGAGGGAGTGGCGATCTGGTCGACACTCCACTCTTTTCAGATTTTGAGTTTTGGTCCTGAACCCCTCCATTTCCGGTAGCGCCGCCTCCGGCCTGTAGAGGCAAGGAGTTATTTAATCTGCCGAGCACAAAAGAGAGGTTAAGTATTTCATACAGTATTCATTTATCTGGGATTGATGTGCGACTTGACAACAAAACAACAAGTAACACCTTTTTTTTACTTGACGTACACAATTGCAGACCTGATCATTTCCTTTGTACATTCCTGATAAGTATAGTGATAAGTGGTTTTATTGCCTGTAAATGTGTGATTTTCTCACATTTTCTCCATCCGGGATTCCCATTCTTTACCTTATTATTCAGATAGTTCCTGGGCTCTACCCTCGCTGGGTTCTTCAACCAGTCGCAAGTTCTGTCTGGGATGACAGCTTTTCAACTGATTGATATGAACCCATTTCTCTTCATTCTGCTCTCCTTTATGGATGCAGATCTTATAGGCAAAAGGTGGGATTTTATTGCAAATTTCAAAAGCGCCACCCCAGGAGGGGAGGAACTTTCACTATTTGGTCTGGTTGCTTTGGAAATTGTACAGGTAGACCCGGCCTCCTACTTTGTGCTCTTTCTTGGTGTTCTTTAAGTCGTAGTGGGTTTTCATCCATTCTGCTGACTTTTCTAGATTTTTCGCTGAGCATAACCAAAAGTGTGCTGAAGGTGTTTTTGTAAATTCTCAATGTTCTCATGGGTCATGGATGTGTTGATCAGGGTCTGCTCTTGAGTTCTGTAGATGTAGATGCTGAGGTAGCCCCATTTTTCATCCAGTCATGAGCTCAGATGGTGAAAAGGTTGTCGCAGAAGATGGTGTAGACCTGATGGTCATCAGGAGAAACGGTAATCGGATGTCCCACCTAGGTCCAGAGTCTACCATGAACTTCTTCAACATACCCACAATCGTTATATTGTACCTTTCAACTCCCATGCTCGAGGCTGGGTGTTAGGCAATGTGGAGTTTTCTCTTTACCCCGAGTATCTCCCACATCTTTGTCCTTACCTCACTGGTAAAATGACTTCCTCGGTCTGACTCAATTCTTTAGAGAAGGCCAAAGAGAGAGAACATGTAATTGGTCATTACGGTGGCAGCTCTTTCCGCCCTGCGATTTGGGGCAGGAAGACATTCCACCCACTTGGTAAACAAGCATGTCACAGTCCACATGTACTTGTTTCCTCTAGAGGAGCAAATTACTGGCCCGGTGAAATCTACTTGCAAATCTAACCAAGGCAGTGTCATCCCCCTTTTCTGTAGGAGAAGCTCTGTGTGGGAGAGAACTTGGCTGAAACTGAGCACACACAAGACACCCCTTCAAGCATAGGTCAAGGTCCTGACCCATGTGTGGCCGGTATGCAACCTCTTGCAAGATTATTAAAGCGGCATGCAACCCCGTTTGACTGGCATTGGCCGCGTCATGGCCGTGACTTAACATCAAGCTTTGGAATGAGGTAGGTATCACCCATTGGTCACATCCAGATGTAGATCTCCGTGCCAACAAACCGTCTTGGATTTGGCACATTTTGGAAAACTTCATCAACAACTGGAGATCCTCTTTCCCGATATAACCAGATTCTGACAGAGGAAAATTCACAGGGTCTTCAATATGTTGATAATATTTCCCAATAATAAGGTCCTCTTTTTGTGTCATAATCAAATCAGCATCTGGGGTTTCTTTACTCCACTGGGCAGTTCTGGGTTCATTTTGGGCATGTGTTTGGGCATCCAGCGACCTGGATTTCCCACAACAGGGATTCAGTTTCTTGGAGATCCTTTGTGTATGGCTCTGGTTTTGGCCAACTGGTCAGCCAAGTCAATTCCAGTTTTCTGATCACTCTATTTTGGAGTGACCTTTGATCTTTTTCCAATAGATGGTCATCTCATTAGAGGTGACCAGGTCATCAATTGCTTGGATCAATTTCCAATGCTTGAGCAGGTTTTGATTCTCACACAGCATGCCTCAATTTTTCAAATTAATCAGGTGCTCCTCAAACCCATGCCGGACAAATCTGAATCCGTGATTATGACCAGTTCTTTGAGGTGGTGTTGCACGGCAGTGAGGATAGCTTGATGTACCTGCATCAACTCTGCCACTGACTACTTCAGGGACCTATCTTGTACCCAGCAGAGAGTTCTGGGGCATCATTCACCCAGGCATTCCCAATGCCATCCATTAGTTCTTTTTCCCTGTGATTATCAACATCGTAAGAGCACCCATCCACATAAACTGTGGGTATGCCCTAGCACGTGTCTTCATCATAGACTGTGTGCGGGGAAGTAAGGTACGCCTCCATATTGTCTATGGTCTTTAGACTTTCGTCCTCGAGACAGTTCTCTTGAGCACAGTCATTCTGGTCAGCCAAACCTTGCGCCAGGGGACTTTGTTGAATTTTTCCTCCACAGAGGACAAAGTCTTGCTCACATACGACATTACTTTGTTGACCTTGTCATGCTTTTGGTATGATACTGCTGTTAAGCAAGTACTTGAGAACCCGTCTCCAAGAAGAATTCCTTTATCTTTATGGGTAAGCCAAACAAGGTGCTAGGGAAAGGCTTCTCTTTAGTTGTTTTACTGCCTCAGATTGTTCTGGACCCGACTCCCACTTGAGCCACGCCTTTAATAAATGGACCAAGGGTTGTGTGACCTCTGCGTAGTCTTCAATGAACTTTCTACTATAATTAGTGAGTCTAAGAAGGATTTGTAGTTCTCGCAGAGTAGTAAGGTCTTTTAATTTCAATAATGATTCCACCTTTTTTACCTGGGGACTAAGACACTCAGGGGTGATTTCATGCCCTAGGAAGTTCATGTGGATCTTACACCACTCTGCCTTCTGAAAGGACAGTTTTGCTCTGGCTTCCTGTAACTGGGTCAGAACGCAGCGTATTTCAGCTAAATGTTCCTCCACAATTGAGTTCTTGATTAAGACATCATCTACATAGGCTAGATTTTCACTTTCGCCCAAGTCAGGCCTGGCCTTATGTAGGAAGATATTAATTTTGTTGCCAGAGTTTATGTATCTTAAGGGGGTTCGGGTCCACGTGTATTGCTGCCACCTGAAGGTAAAGGCAAGCCTACTCACAGGTACTGTCCAGTAATCGTTGGTCAGGTCAATGGCGGTATACACCTTTGACCCTTGGATCTGGGCCAGTCCCGGATCGATGCAGGGGAAGGGGCCATCTTGACATGTAGACCCGTTTATTTAACTCCCTAAGGTATGTGCCAAGTCTCCATTGGCCATTGGGTTTGAGTATCCCCAGTACCGGGTTATTAAATGTACTGTGGACTGGACTCATTATCCCACGGGATTCTACGTTTTTAATTATCGTCGTGAGTGACTCTATAGACGTGAGAGACAACTGCTATTGCTTCACAAATATGGGAGCCATCCCGAGGTCCATAGGTATGGAGGTTGAATGTATCACTGTGTGTCCACAGTTGTACGTATCCACAGCATAGATATCCTGAATGTCCAAAAACATGTGTTTCAGCTTCTGCTTTTGCTCCTTGGTCTCACAGGCATCAGCGAGATTGATTAATTCTTCAACCATCTGCTTAAAGCCTGGAAAGACCTCAGGTTTGGCAATTTCAGCGTTATCCTCCAGTTGGGTGGAGAGATCTCGTGTTATGTTGTTGGCCTGACATGAGGTTTCAAGGATGGGAGGTAGTCACTGTTGACTTAAAATACCACCTCCTTCCTGATGTCACAGGTCACATCTTCCCCACCATAAGGGAAGGAGGAGTACACCAAACAATTCCCCCCTTGCCAGGTGAAAATCTTTTCTGGAGGGATATCGTCGTCATAATTGTAACAGTCATTTGGAATTGGTCCCATGATCTCATTACCTAAGTCAATAGAATAATGTTGGGCATCAACCGCCATTCCAATAAAGGTGTCTGTGTCCATAGTGAAACTTCTAGGGTCAATGTTATATTCAAATGGATTCATGTTCTAAGTCAACTAGGGGTGTCGGATATAAATACAAACCTTGCTGATGGAGATATTTTAAATTTATATAAACGTCCTTAGTTTTGAGGTTCTGTACTTGCTTAATTTTTAGGGGAATTGTAAATTGTCGTACCTGTCCTGGGATGTTGTCCTCTTCTCCCATTTGAATTTCAACCGCATATTGCAGCAATTGAGCTGACTGAAAAACATTCTCAGTGTTGTTAAAGCCCATGTGGTTACCCCCCAGTTGGAACCAGGCTTTGTAATTAATTAGGTCCAAATTAATTAGGAATTGGTGAAGAATGTCACTGACTAAAAAAAAGTCGGAGGGGACATCTCTCAAAACCCAACAATTAAGTTCGATGCTTTTGTCGCCAATGGACATTTTTAGCATGCACATGCTAGGCAGGAGATGTTTGGAATTTGAAGTTTCCAGGCCCATTACCCACTTATCAATCAACTTAAATGTGGGAATGGTCTGATCTTTTGGGAGTTTCCTGAATGATTCTTCGCTGAAGAAGCTTATTCCGTTATTCAGTCATAATCTGGCGAGAACAGGCTCTCCCCACTAATTTACCTGAATGGAGAAAAACAGCTGTTCACCCTTTCTCTGGATGTCGATCAAACTTTGAGCTGGTTTTTCATAGTCGTTTATCATGGGATTTGGGTTTTCTTCAGATTGTGGATTGGTGTAATATTTCGGAGTATTTCCTTCCAGTGTGGAATGCCACTGAAAACTGGGAGGAAGGTTAATTTTCAAAAACGGAGAAGGGTTCCGATCACAAGTTTGTTCTCCTACAGAGATGGCAGTGATATATGGGTCTTGATTATTCCTAAAGTGAAATTCTATTTGGTCGGACTGTTGTTATATCATGTGGCATGTGCCATTTAAACTCACATAATTTGTACTTTGTTTTAATTTGATTGGCCGGTTAATCTGACTACAGAGGACCTTGTTCACGCAGGCAATCAGGGGTGATAACCTCTGGAGGAGGTAATTCACCAGTAGACAAGGTGTGCCCTCTGGAGTGATGACTATCACTAGGTGTTTCACCCTATGTTGCCCAATTTTGATCTCCAGTTCCGCAATCCCTTCAACGGAAATATAATTTCAATCGAAGTTTTGGAGTTGTCAAGAAGAGTTAATAGGGTAATTTGGTGACACTCCACCTTTCCTGAATTTATTTGGTCAAAGGCCTTTTTTGACAGGAGGGTGGCTTGGGATCCAGTATCCACAAGTGCTGAAAATGCACATTGACCCTGTACCTAGACAGAGGTGTAAAATCATTCCTTCTCTCTCTTCAAGGGGACAAAGAAAATGTTTTTTGTGCCAGCGCGGCAAATTTTTTATATTGAACTCCGAAACGGTGGGATCTTGGACAGTTTTCTGTGTTGGAGTCTGGGAATCTGTAAAGAAGATGTTGTACCCAGATATCTGCGGGATTGGGAAGTCTCATTTTTCCCCTGATTCTTTGTGCCCCCCTTTTCCTGGAGACAGTTACCCAAACATGTTTGGGGGGCAAATCCCGCATTGCTCTCAGGGTCATCTGGGTAACATTGTTGGGGTTTAAGAATGTGTGGCTCTAGGTCAGTCTCCATACTTACACAGTCTAAGTCAAGGTCTTCAGGGACCCATTTTCCCTTGGGAGGGACCCCTCCATCCCTGAAAGAAAAGATTGTCTTCCCTGAAACCTCAAGGGATTCTTCCCCTTCAAAAGAGATGATGCAGACTTCCTCCACAAAATGGGTTCTCTTTGGCTCCTGATGTCTCCTACTTACCCTCTGTTCCCTAGGTTCCAGCTTTTTGGAGGTAGGAGATTGGTGTTCAGGTTTAGAGGTTTCCTGGGGTTTTTCTCTGCTGAGAAAGGAAGCTTCCTCTAGGTCTTTGCATCGCCCTTCCCCCACAAACCACTTCTCCAGAACCTGTTGGTTGTTGGGGGTTTCTTCCTGTCATTGCTCTGGGCAGCATTTTCCATTTGAGGGCTTCTGATGAGCCCTCAACATGCAACCTAGGTCTTGTGTCAAATGTTGGACCTGATGCTCCAGTTGACACATCCTTTCTGGTTGGTAGGGGGTTTCATACCGTTGCTGCTCCCGGAAAGGGTAGCTGTCCATCAGTGGAGTATTTCTTCCGTCCTGAGGAAAGTTCTGAGGGAAGTTTTGAGGGAGGTTTCCTAGGGCAGCACTTACTCTATTGCCCCCCCTTGTGCCGGGGGAGTCCATACATACCCCAAGATGGGTCTGTTACCCTTGTATCTAGGGCTGATATAGGTGACAGGGTTAGATGGAGCGTTCGTCGGACATCCTGCCTGGCTACCACCCGAATGGGTTGGATCAGAGGGTCTCCTCTGCCTCAAATTCTGCTTAATAGTTATGTTATGTTATATGTACTTGTTGAACGCACGGTCACCCAAAGGCATTTTGGCGCTGGAGACAGAGGATAGATCCCTTCTGTTATAGCTATAAAAAGACGGCCTAGAAGAGGGTGGTTTTCAAGACTTTTCTAAAAGCCAGATGGTTGGAGATTTTTCTTAAATAGTGTTTCAGGGAGGAGTATTTTTATACCCCCTGCCCCATTTCCAAGTCCAATATGGGTGTATTTTTCACCTCCACCACCTTTGCAGCAGCGGGTGAGTTTGACGGTTTTGGGTTTTTAGGGTTATTTTTATTTTCAGAGGGATTTTGTACTTCATAAATCTGGGTGGCCTGTTCTATCATCCAATCCAGGGTCCTACGCTCATGGAAGTCCCTTACCAGTTGGGTCATAATGTAATTCGAGAGTGCATGGAAGTGTTAATGAACTCCCGGCTATTTGTGTTCACCCGCCTAGAGGTCTGGGCAAATGTCCGCTTCAGCTCTTGCACAAACTCTCTAGGTGATTGGTCTTCTCCGCACTTCAGGTTTTAGGCCACCTTGTGGGCCTCCTGAGGGTTCCTGTGAATGGAAAAATGCTTTAAGATAGTCGCCTTATAAGTGGACCATCTTTGGTGATCTTTGTCCTCCAGCCCTGCAAAGAAGCTGGAGTATTCTGGGGAGAATGTCCATTTAATGACCTCCATCGAATTTTGATCATTCTTGATACCAAATGACATCATCATTTTGTCATTCAGTTCTAGATGCTCCCGTACTGAGCATTTGGCATTTTTGTGGTAGAGAGTCATACAGCTCTTTATGGCCTTTATTTGCCAAATTGGGTCTTTCACAAGACCTCACTTCTGTTTGGCAGCCTTCCTTTTCTGCTGCACCTGAGTCCACTCCCTCTCTGACTCAGAGCTGCTACTATTGGTGGTCCACTCCCCGTCTTCTAGGCACTCCTACCTCTATGAAGCTGTGAATCCCTTCCAGAATGACGGGGTGCAGTGGGCTCTCAGGGTCACTTCGAATGTGCTCCCCTTTTCACACTGTGGAGTACTATGTCAAACTCTGCTTGCCTCACATGCCCTATTAATCTTTCTTTTTCTATCCTCATGTCATTCAGTTCCTGAGAACATAACTCACGTTTCTCTGTGTCTGTTCTTAACTGGCACACTTCCTTATACAGGGCACTTTTCTCGTGACACAATTTGCTATACCCTTCCCTAAGGTGCTCTCTCTGTTGATTCAGAGTGCTCAGATTTTGGCACATTTGATCAAATTCCACCTGGGAATTGACATCCCTAATGATCAACTGGCTATTCTCATCTTTCAGTTGTTTAATCTGCGTTCGAAATGCAACAATGTTCTCTAAACAGGCTCTGTAGTGCACAACTTTCTCACTTCATTTTTGTTGACTACCGCCCAAGTTTTCAACACTTTCTTGATACTCCTCTTTCAGTGCAGAAAATTGACCCTCATGCTCTAAATTTGCTTGCTCTAACTCACTAACTCATCCTTTAGCTGCTGAATGATGTTTTCTAATTTGAACTCTCTCTGTCCTTGATCCAAAAACTCAGATTGTTTTTAAAAAAGAGGCTACAGTATCCTGGTATCTTTCTTCAATGATTATCATATGGAAGTGCATATATGCTGTGAGCTGTGCCATTTAAATTTGCTCAACTCTGTTGGTCTGTGTCATATAAAAGTCTGTCAGGGCCTGATGTAAAAGCCCATTATCCTGCCACATATCAACATGTACAGAGGTAACCTCCTGCATGATTCTACCTTGCCACATTTCATGCTCCTGTTCTACCCATTCAGCTTTAATAAACAATTTGGATAGAAGGTGCTTCCTGGCCATATTGATTTCTATAGTGCTTATTCCGAAATGTGTTCTGCACCTAATATGCTCTTTATGCAAGGGCAGAATCTCAACCCTGTTCCTGCTTAGTGTGTACTCACAATGACAACTCAATGAACACTTTCAAGTACACACCGCCCTTAAACTCAGGGTACAGATCTGAATGGCGCCTTCACAATGCAACACAATTTTCCATCCACTGAAATGCAACTACACCTAAATGAATAGTCTGCTGCTACTGCACTGTCACAAGTGAAAACTCCCTACCAATCTTGGCATGAGCCCCCAGTTTTTGTTGCGGTTTGTTAAGGGGTCACACTCAACTCAGCGAGTTCCTTTCCCCCCAATGAATGTGGCTCACAATAAAGCACTATCAGTTTTGTTAAGATTCCGTTTGGTAAGGCCTACAACCCATCTCACACCCAACCCCCAACAAATACCCTGTGCCACAATGGACTAGGAACCAGGCCAGCATGTAGTAAGAATATAGATGTATTAAGTTATTTAAACCAAATTTGACAAACAGGCTAACATCAGCCACCTATGCTGAGGCAACACAAGAACAAAAATGACTTCTGTAAAGGCACCAATACAGATAATACTGAGATATGCAGTCACAATGTATTTTCAAATCACCCACCAATACAGAAAAAGAACAATTCAAGACACATAGGTAGGTCTATTAATTGCTTGTAGCTTTCGAATGCCAACAATTCGAGACACACTGTGGTTGCTGATTTGGTTGTAATACTTTTCGCCCAGAAAACCCCACCCTCCAAACATCCAGTAGACTTGACCCTTCTGAATGAAAGCCCAGTGGCAGAGAGGGGGAAAACAATGGGAAAATTGTTTTAGGATACTGATAAAATGCACTCTTTGGAAAAAGAGCTTCAAGGGGAAAATAGTTTTTCTTTTACTTCTTACTCCAGGTGCAATATGAGGGAAAGAAAAGCAATGGGAATTTTGTTTTCCCACACCTAAAAAGAACAGGGAGGGCTTTGTGGTTCTGGTCACAAGGGGAAATTTCATTTTGCACCCTGCACATGCAAAGGCACTACCAGGCTTCACACTTCGGATTTCAAATGAAGGGGATAAATGAGGTGTTTCATTTTTACCACCCATGCAAAGGAAATACCAGGCTTCACACTTCTGATTTAAAATGAAGGGGATCATTGGGGGATTTTTTTTGCACCCTGCTCACTCATGTGGAAATAGGGTTTTGGGATTAATTCTTTTGGCAAATCTTTAGGTCTATACTGGCTCAAAACACACTGGGAAATGCTTGTTGCTTTCGAATGCCAACAAGCCCCATCTCGCGATTTTATAGAGAAATTAATTGATTTACTTTAATGAAATATGCTAAGGATCTACACCCATAAACAGGATATTTTGCTATGGGGAAAACAATGCTTGAACAATGTGGGGCCTACACAATCTATGGCTTTGGGAATAGTTTTACTTACAGGAGAGGCCTTGGAATGGGCATCTGGAAACAGCAGGGCACTGCTGGGACAGCAATGTAAAGTGCTATATAAACTCAATAAACATAAACATAAGGGTGTCAGTCAAGGATTGTCTCCTTTGAATCCTCCAAGGGGTCCCAGTCAGCTTCTATGTCTCCTGGTTCTGTCTCCAATGCCAGATTTAGGCCTCTCTGCTGGGATGTTTCTCGCAAGAGTTCAGCAGCAGGTTGCCTCCCAGAATCAGTGAAAAAGCCCAGTTGCAATGCAAACTGGGTTACTTATAGGGCAAATGACATCCCACCTTGTCCTGATTCCTGCAAAAGGGATTGGTTCATTTTTTCTACCCACCTCCCACCTGTGTGCTAATAGGACAAGGAGATGGGCAGAGTGAGTCAGGACAGCTGTGGGAGGAGAAAGCTTTGTCATCCCAATTTGATAGTGTGCTTGGCATGTTCAAAAACTCTAAAAATCCATCAACAAGGCAAGCACCCTCATTTTTCAAATCTTTACATGTATGAATATATTTTTAAGAACTACATTTTAAGGCAAATCAGATGATGCTAATCTGAAGTCGCCACACCCTTCCTATGCAGGGATATGTTTTTCTTCATTTACTGAGGAGTTGTATCAGTGAAAAATATGCCACTTCATGGTTTTCATGTTAATTATTTCCTTCACCCTCACACCAACTTTCAAATCTCTCGGAATCAAGGGAAGGCACAAATCAAATTTTAATTAATAACTTTAGTTATGTTTATCCCACAAAAAATCGTTTTAGCATGGTTAAAAGGGGGTTACTGTCACCTTTAATAAAAGTCTGGAATGGCCATTGTGGCATTGACGCTGCCCTTTTTATGCAATAATATGTATTTTACTATTAATTCAACTGCAGCCTTTTCCTTTGTTATCTTTTAAGTACATTTAACTTTAGGCACGTGACCAGGCAGAGTCTGGCTCGTGTTTACGTTCGCCTCACCCTTCAAGGCCTGTGAGTGTGCTGATAGCACTCTAATGGACATTTTTATGGGAATTGTGACCTCAAGTTCACTTCTGCTGCAACAGCGCGCATGGCCTTATCAGTCCTTACTGTGGTTTATATCTCAGCAGTGTATTTCTTCCTATATTTTCAAGTAATGGCCCTGATTGATAGTTGAGAACCAGGCCCCTCTATTCAGGGTAGCAGAGGAAAGGTCTTGGAGGTTAAGTTTCATATTTGGAGAAATTACCAGCTTGGGTAGCCTGCAAGCAATGGCCTTTTAAACTCACACACAATGCAATTTACATAACATAGTGATCACCTCTCTTAGCATACTGTCATTTGGATGAGGGAAAAGCAAAAAGGAAATTCTTTTATTTCTTGTAAATTGCAATGAGCTCGGTTTCGCTTTAGATGCCTGGAGCACAATCTGGTATTACATTGAAGATAATGTACGCACTGCTGTCTCTATAAGTAAAAGTGCAACTCTCCATGGATTGAGTAAAATGACATTGTCAGTCACATGTCTTTCTTTTCCTTGCTGAAATGCATAGCACATATCTTTGCCTTGTCGAGGTTCAAGCCCATTTTCTTTCCTTAGGCCTGTTTTTGGTTCAATAGGCCTTGTGTCTGACATCACCATTTCTGTGCTGGCCTTAGATTTCAATGGGCATTTACAAATCACTCTGGCCTCTTTATTTCTGGCATTATGGGGCTATATTTCACCACACAAAACCCACTGTGTGGTATTGTCATGGTCTGTTGTTCATACCGGAGCAGCCATGACTTATATGTGGAGAGCATATTGCCCAGAGTGCCAAAACTCTCATGGTCATATATTGATCTATATGCTAAGAGCACTTTAGCCATTATCGTTCCATTGTCTAGTTTCAACAACCTATCATTGCCTAGGGCAAGTTTGCTCTCAATCACAGCCGAGATTCGTTTTATGTTTTATTTTAAACTCAAGCATTATATATTCAATGGGTAGAGATTTTGGCATTTGTGTTATGTGTTTTTGACAAGTGTCTTGTTGTGCTCTAGCCACAAGGTAGCATAATATGCCACATTTACAGCAACACCTCATCTATCTTTCAAAATAATAGATAACTAGCTGCACCCAGTGTGCCAAATGCTGGTCTAGTATTCTCTCTCTCTGTTGCTATGTCTCTCTCACACTGCATTCTTTCTCTCTCTCTCTCTCTCTCTCTCTCCCTCTCTCCCCCTCTCTCTCTCTCTCTCTCTCTCTCTATTGCACTCTCTCTCTCACTCTTTGTCTGTCTCAGCAGGTGAGGGTCACATTGTTAGGTGAGTGTTACCTACAGCCACCGAAGCTGACAGCATCATAATTGAAGAAAAAGTGCAAACATCTTGAAGAAGTGGGTGCTGTATTATTTTAAAGTTTAAAAGCTTAATAAGAACAGCATTGATGGCATCCCCTAAGGTGGGGACCGGCTTAGAATTTGAAGACATACACGTCATTGATTGTGTCCTGCAGGAATGTTGTCATCACACTGGAGGCCTGTTTCCATGTGGAAAGAAATAAGGGATCCAGAAAGGCTATGGGGTTGCATCTAGGGATATTACAGAGCTTTGAGAGACCTCACGATGAGGATCCAAGGATTACAACTGATTTGAATATTTTCTATTTTTTGTTCATTATTAGTGTTTGTGCAACAGATGTAGTGGACGGAACAGATGGAATGGGTGGAAAGACGGAGTGGGTGGAACGGATAGAGTGGATGGAACGGATAGAGCTGATCGAATGGATTGAGTAGATGGAACAAGCGGAATGGATGGAACACATGGAGCGGATTTGATTACTGGGAAGGATGGAACGGATAGAACTCGCTAAACAGATGAGGGTGGGTCTATGGAATGGGTGAAATAGACCATATGGATGATGGGTTGAGTGGATGAAATGGATAGAATGGACTATTTAGATTAATAAGATGTAACAGACGAAATGGATGAACAGACGAGGTGGAGTGAACGGATGTGGTGAATGAAACGGATAGAATGGATGGCACAGATGGAGTACTCGATCTCAGGTGCTTTACTGATAACCACCATATCACACTACCACGCTTACTCTCTCCTATGCACCACCACTCAACTAGAACAGAGTGATACTATGACACATTCGGTATAGCTGTTCTCATACTAACACCTGCCACATACTCCTCATAATCTTAATTAAACACAGCTAGCACACACCGCTAACTTAGGCGTATCCTCGGGCATAACACAGCCAAATAATCAATCTGGGTGTCCACCCTCCAGAATTGAACAAATACAACTGACCGCCCCACCACCACACCTACTGCTAAGAAGCAGCTATCACGCAACTGCCACACCGGCTGCACACATATCCGGTGCACCCACGCACCCTATGACTCTCTCTCTCTCTACTGACTTGATCTATGGTTCCCGACGGCGTTCAACCTAGCAGAGCTTTGAGATCATACCAATGATACATAAGGCACTATATAAATGCCAAATAACATAACATACTGTATCAAATGTACAGATTCGGTGGCAATGACAATCATTCAGTGGCCAGATCACAAAATTGAACATAGTCATAAGAGAAACACATCATTTGCTTTAATCGGGGCATGCCATGCCACTTTTCAAGACGGGCAGGCATTTTGAGAGAAATAATGGTGTGTATTCTCATAAAAATAAGCAATTCTATTAATATTATAAACTGACTCTTTTTAAAAATATCCAATGTCCATTTCAGAAAGTTATCATTACAAGAATTAAAGTCTGGTAAACTCCTATGAGCAATGGGAAGAGTGACAAACAGCGCCAATGAGGGTTCCTGAAGGCTTTGCAGAAAATGAAAGAGCATTTTTGCAATATAAGAACGACCAAAGTTCTTTTATATTTGAAACGTCTTGGTGATAAAAGGGTTGTAACATTGAATCACTACATACTTCCTACTAAAAACGTAGCCTTCTGCATACACCTCTTAAATTCAAAAATAAACACAACTATACCTCTAGAGCACAGCAACCACACACACTTCACTTCACCACAACAACGAAACAAACCACACATAGGCCCTCATTACGAGTCTGCCGGTGCTACCGGTGGGTTACCGGCAGATTTGCCTTACCGTTGCCAGAACCCTTTGCTGGGCCTGAACTCCTGGCAGGTGGTTCACTGCCCCTACCGGCAGACTCGGAGTGTGCCAGTCCGGGAGAAATGCCGTAGCCGGTAGGACTGGCCATTTTACCAGCATTTTTCCAGGACTAGCTTACTCCTAAGGAGGGCCATAGCCACGTCCAACAGCACATGGCGGCTACCAACTGAAAAACACATCTACGCTCTCTTGCTCTTTCTCCTGCTCAGTCCTACTAACTTACAACACCCTCTCTCTGCTTTTTCTTTACATATCAGCCAGAGTGCCAAGAAACCATGCAGGTGGCCACAGTGTGAGGTATAAGAACCTTTAACATAAGATATGTAAAGCATGATGGAATTGGTGCTCATTTCCTTTTTGCACAACACTTACCCTAACATTTAAGTGTTTGCAATCATGAAGCATACATCCCCCATTAAGACATCTTCAGGACTTGAATGCAAGGAGAAGAGGCTTGGATATCAGTCACGCCATTGGGCTCTAATGCTCAATTTTAGAAGCAGAGAGGGTGGGTGTTATGGTAAGTGTGTCTGTATAGAATAGGATTAGTGTTTCTGAGACAAACATTTAACGTGGATACTTTCTCTTCACTGTAAGTCTGGACTTGACATTATTTGTATGGGTATAGATGATATGTTTGCTTTCTCTGGGAATCGGTCTGAGCTCTGCAACCACCTGGTTGCCGTCTAAGCGAGCTACAGAACAGAAGCCGTTCCTATATAACAGGGGTCAGCAACCATTGGCTCTCTAGATGTTTTGGACTACACATTCCATCAGCTCTGGCCAGCATTGGCAATGGTGAGGGATCATGGGAGTTGTAGTCCAAACAATCTGGAGAGTAGCAGGTTGCAGACCCCTGCTATATCGCAGCACATGTGCTCACTTCATAGCAAGGGAGGCTGTGTCTCATTAGTGAATAACAGTTTAGTCCAACTAGCCTGTAACAATGCGAACACGTTTTAACGCATCCAATTTGCATTGGGGCCAGTTCAAACACAATGTTTTGTATGTGCCTTGTCCCGTGTGAAGTGCTGCTGGCCCACAAGCATTTTCATCCATAGTATAGGGATGGAAAGGCTTGTTACAGTTTCCGTAAAAGTGAACATGAGGTACTTAAGAAATGCTTCATTAGTTTGGGCTGTTAGGGGGTGCATGGGCCACCTATAGGCTAACACGTTTGCATTAGAGTGCAGATTGGGAGAAATGGCTTATGAGGAGGGACACACAGCTTTTAGATGTTGTTTGATTATTTTCCCACCCACTGAATGCCCATGGCCATGCAAATCCCTCCCCGTCCAAAACACCTCCTCATGGGAACTCCTTGGGTTCGCTTTATTCAAGACTTACCTTCAAACTTTGCAATCGAAGGGCCTGCCAGTGTTTGTTCAAAGCACTCTTCTGGGAGTCAGTGACTTCATTGAAGCTGTGAAGCAGCTACTGGTGTAATACAAATGTCTTAACTGGGTCTGCCTTCAACCACTCGATTTAAAAGCATGATGCATGTCCTGCACAGAAGTCCTGTTAAAAACAACCACTGGCAAAGCCAAAACTTTAGGCTTCTGTATAAGTATAAGGCATTTGCCAGGCATCGATATTAGAGGCCCAGGTACTCACACCATTTTTCACCTGCTACCATTAATAGCCAGTTAATACCACTATGTCAGTGCCTGGCAAGTGCCTTTCCCATGCCTACACAAAAACCCAAACTGTTGGCATTGCCAATGTTTGTTTTCGCCATGGCACTGCCACCATAGTAACAGTAAAGTCATAGAAAGTACATTCTACTGTGAATTTGCACCAATGTTTCTGTACAGCGTAGACTATGATGAATAATTACACAGACAAACAGAAATAAAGTCTCCAGCTCAGTCCATAATCTCACCCTAAAATCGCTTCCCTGTACCTGCCTTGCCTGGATGGCAAAGTAATGTCTTATTGATCAAATGCTGGGATTGTCTGTACTAACCACCAAAAGGAGAACACTTTACTTGTGTCACTGCACATGGCTTGCTGCAAGGAAAGGATGTTTTAGCCCCTCCTCTGTTTCCATGCATCCAGTCAGGTGTGGACATGCGAGTGATGCTGTTTGGAAAGGACTGGGTCTGCGGCTTTCTCGGAGCTCATCTAGTGCACACGGCCTCTGCAATTCCTCGTCGACTCCCTGAGTTTTCTCAACTCTTCCCCCTAGATTTCTGGGCCTTGCCCGGGACCATAGTGAAAGGGCTCGGTCAGCGAGACCAGTGCAGCTGTCGCGCTCATTGTTTCCAAATGAATTCCTGTACAGAATGCAACCTTCAAATCGTTTATGCACAACATTGCGAACATTTTATTTGTATCATGTTATTTATAGATGTATTGAGGAAGCATTGTCTGCACGCTTTGTGTAATGTTACTTAATTTCAGTTGCACTGGTGAGGCCAGTCAGATATGAACAATCCATGTTTTTCTAGTTGATTCAATGTGTAGTCAGGCTTGGACTGGCCTATAGTGCAATAGGGCAATGCCCGAGCCAAAAACACAAAATGCTAGTGAGGGCCCGTTTTTTGGGTCAAGGTGGGCCCGTTGTTTTGCCCATGTGGGCCAGTTTGACAAGTTACTTCACCAAATGGCTAGAAGTTTTGACCAGTGTTACCGGATCAATATTTTTTAAAATGCACAATTTGCATCACATTTTATCACCCCTTGGGTTCTACTCAAGCAGTCTGTCACCAAAGGAGTGATGTTCTTTTGCAAATGGTGGCCACTTTTTCATTGGTGCCTGAGACAATTTTATGCTCCATACCTATCCTGTATGTATGTTGTACTCAAATGTTAAATCACCTGACACGATCCGTCGACAGTTTGAAATGGCCGCACATTGCACAATACCTATCCCCTTGGCGAAGTGTAGCTTTCTTTGAGTGTCAGCAATATAAATATAGGAATAAAGGAACTCTCGCGAGTATCAAGGAACGTGATTGGAGCCGTGATGATGGCGGTTGAGGTCAGGCGCATAAACGGGCGAGTTGGTTCTTCGGTGCCTCTGGGGCCCACACCGCCTCATGTGAATGATGAATGCATCCCAGCAGACAGCAGCACCACAGTGGCTCTGCTGTACAGCCAATCATATGTCTGTGCTCAAGACGGGGGTGAACAACAGGGAGCGAAGCCAACTCTACAGATAGGTTTCATCTGCTTAGAATGCCTCTGTGTCCAAAGGCTTGGCGCCGATACATAGAATGCAATGCTGCTTCATTCCTAGCAGTCTTCTACATCTTAAATGTATGTCAGGTGCACGGCGGTCTACTGGGCACGTGTGTGTGTGGCATGAGGCTGGTTCTGGGAAACCCGGTTTGGGCAAGCATCAGTATACTTTGTATGAGGGGTTTGTCCGCCACGGGACGCATTCAATAACAAAAGGTTGCCTGCCGGGCCCTATTCATATGATTACCTCCCTGCTCTGACACGGGAGCTAGATGGTTTGCATTGAAATAGGACGCTCATGCATTAGCCCAGGGCGCTGCTGCCACAAAGGCCGGCCCTGCATGCATTCTTTGGCAAGGCTGTGACCTATGATGAGAATACCTTGGCACGCGATGGAACAATTTCACTATGTGAGTAACTAGTCATGGTGGCAATCTCTGTAATATTGTGGCATTTTATTGCACTAGATGCTCATGTAAGAATGAAGAAGGTATGAGGCAGCACACAGATATTTGGTGGCTGTACATGGCCGTTCGGGGCTTAGCAGAGTAAGTACAACACACCGTGGGTGGCTCTGTGGAAGGCTCACAAGCCTGACTATTGCTGAGCCAAAGACAGGCTTTGTGTCCTTCAGATTTCTGCCCAGAAACACAAACCTAAGGTTTTGGTCATCCATATAAAATAAAAAATCCTTGTGGAAACCATGACAAAAATGAGCAAGCAAAAATAAGTGAAGTTATTTTTCTGGCTTTTCAGGGAGCTTTTGCAAAATTGCCAGATTCAGATTTCTGATACAGAACTCCTTGCATATTTTGTTGGGGGCCTATGGCTTTTGCCAACTGTGTTTTCTTGGGAATGGCTTCAACATACCTGGGCTCACCATGACACTGTGGAAGGCTCACAAGACTAGCCGCTGCTGCGCCAATTATAGGCTATGTGTAAAGACAGGCTTTGTGTCATTAAGCACACTGCCCAGAATCACAGGGCCAGGGTTTAGGTAAAGTATATAAAATGAAAGAACCTTGTGGTAACCATGCCAGAAATGAGGAAAAATAAATCAAGGTGGATTTGCTTGCTTTTCACTGAGCTTTTGCAAACTCCAGAAATTCAGATTTCTGACACACAACCCCTCCCAAATGTTGCTGGGGGCCTCTGGAAGTAAGTAGAAGGGTTTTGCCATCTTTATTTTCTTGGGCATGGCTTCAACATACCCAGGCTCACTGTGCGTTGAGTACATTCCAAACATACTCACTGATGCAGAAAACACCTCTCTCCAGGTGTCCTTTTGACTGCAGCCCATAGAACACAGTTAAGTCCCACGATAAATGTGGTCCATTTGTACACATGGATCCTCTACCTTCCCTTCTCATGCCTTACTGAGCCTCTTAGCTATGTCCACCCTCATCCCAACTACCTATCCGATCTTGCTACTCCCTACTGCTACTGAATGTTCTATCATACTCCTCCTTTGCCTCCCTGGAAGGCAAAATGCTTTGATGCCATAACCTATGGCAAGAGGCGCAACACAAATGTAAGATAACATCACATAACATATGAAGCAATTCGAGGGCAATGCTTGTTGCGAGAGATCACTCTTCCTATGCTCAGCTTTCTTCTCTGTGTTCCTCCCCTATCATCTTCTTCATATAGCCTTCTACCTGCTCTCATGCTGGTGCTTTCTTTCCTATGCACTCCTTACCCCGGGCCCATGCTCTAAAACAGATAAGCATTTCTCTCTGCAAAAGCCAAAACTGTTGCTTTGTCAATGCCTGTTGCTCTCTGCTCTCGAGTTTGTCCCTAAGCTTACAGCGATATCGCAGATCATGAATTTCCATCCATTTTGTAAAGCCCTTCCCTTTGTTACTCTTGAGCATTTCCACTCTCCTTATGGTGAATGATTCTTGTGCGATGACACCTTGCACTACAGCCACACCCTGCTAGAATATGCCCCCCTCTACTACCATGTTTATGCATCAGGGAAATGTAGATGCTTCTTTCAAAACCTTCCTCCCTCTCCTCTCCTTCTGACTATACACATTTTCCCCATGCCACGTAATGAAATATCTAATGTAGATCTAACACCATATTTGCCTTCCTCTGGACTGTCTCTATTCTAGATGTATCCTTCTGGGGATGTGGCCTCCAGAAAAGAACACAGTGATCTAAGCATGAGCTCCTTAACTAGACATATGTCTGTTGGTGAGTTCTCATAAACTGGTAAATGATTTGCTTTTTTTGCTGGTTAAGCTTCTATTAATGCACCACAACATTCTGGCCACGGCCTTGCCACACTGCTTGACAACTTTAAGGTCATTGGATGGGATTACCCTGAGATATTTCTGTTGAGTGAAGGCCTCTGGGACCGGACTCTCCACCCTCTTGCCCTGCCTCTCTTTCTCCCTTACCAAATCTATTGACTATGTCGGTATCACTACAAAGAGATTACCCTTCCAATGTGCCAGGAGGAGGGTGTGCAGCCCATCTGGGCTACTCTCCCCGTCTCTCTCTAGCAGCGTTGTAGCTTAGACATCTTGGACACATAAAATACATTGAGACACTGTTAGGCAGAATCTTGTGCAGGGCCCTTAGGGACCACTAAACACAATTAAGAATACAGCTGGCAATACAAGTTTTACCTTTGGTACAAGCCTGCACTACTATGTTAAAGTGGTAGCAGTAGCGGAGCAGCCATGCTTATCTCAAGAGCATATGAGCAGTAGCAGAGCATACACAAAGGGACCACAATTACTGTGACTCAAGCAAACACTGACTCATGGTTTCAGGTAAAAAAAAATAAGTACATTTATTTTTAAACCATTCGTTATAAACACAACACTTCTATTAATTCAAAACCACAGGAAAATACACTACAACCAACCAATTCACTTTGGTACACTCTAACTCAAGGTAAGTTGTTTTAACGGACCAGTGTTGCGAAACAAAAGATATTAACGGGAATACACTTGCGATCACTTTTTGACAGTAATGACAGTTTGGTTTTACTAAAAAAATGCGTATCCGCGGCAAGATATGTTACCGGGGCAAAAACACACATTTAGCACCTGAGTTAACCAGAGAGAGTCAGGGGCAGAAATCATAGGCAATACTTAGTCAAGGCAGACAGAATCCGAGAACACTCATAGACAGAAATTCAAGAGTCAATAGGCCGGAGCCAGTGTCAAGTGGAACCGGTTTTCTGTTGTCGAGGATCCCACAGTCGTATAGTTCAAGATTCACCGCTGCCAGGAGTACTTAGATATTGTCAACAGAGGAAGAAAAAGTTATAAGAAAGAGAGAAAACAAGGGCAAGCCTTGGAGGCGAAGAAAAGGGGTTCACCCTACTTCTTCAAGCAGAACACAGTACCTTATTCAATGAAGAAACTGGTGCCACGGCAGTTTTTCCTGGTAGTTTCCTGCAGACCCACGGTTCCTGGAGCTTTGATGTGAAGGAGGACATCTGGAAGGGTCTGCACCACACAGGGATGAGGCCGGCAGCAGCGACGGTGAATAAAAGGTGCACTCCTTAAACACAGGAGAGGCTCTTCAGATGGATATCCGGACCACTGCATCAGTGTGCAGTGATTTCGACCAAGAAGAGGATCCTCTGGCACCACCATTATGGCTAAAAGGCATTTTTTGCTGAAGCTCTCGAACACGAGCGAGAGCTTCAGGCTGTAGAAAAAAATGCCTTTTTGTGTAGTGATTGGGGCTGCCAGGGGAGATTAGTGGGCCCGGCAGGGCCCCGCCTCAAAACAAAATTTCGGAGCCTGGATGAGCTGGTTGTCCCCTCCAGGCTCAAGGGAAGAAGACTCCGGACTGGATCTTCTCTGGTTGTCTAAGGGTAGATAGCTCAGGACTGCAGCAGGGCTTCGCCGGGACGGGGTAGTTGCAGCAGCCATCTTCTTCTCCGCTTCTCTTCGGTTCCTTGTAGTTCCAGTGGCAACTCTGACTTCTAGCCCAAGAGACCTGCCTTTTATGCGAAAATCCCCCATTCACACAGCCTGGCTGTCAATCACGCAGCAGGGAGGTTGTCCAGCCCGGACAACCACCTCAGCCAATCATGGCAAAGTGCGACCTGGGTTTCCTAGAATACTCTTGTGCAGGGGGTGACTACACCCCTCCCTCAGATTCAGCCCACCTAGACACCCAGGCCCTTAGAGGAGGGCTTCTTAGCAGAAGCCCGCCAAAAGACAGTGAACAACGGAGGCAAACCTGGTTTGCCGCGCAAAGTAAAACACAAGAAGGACTATAACAAAAAGAAATGGTGAATAAACCTGACCGGAGCCTAAAGAAAACGTATTTGGTCAAGCGGGTTTAAGTTCGAGGCTAGTATGGTATCCTAAAACAATACCACGTTTATATAGTATAATCACGGTCGAAATGTTACGGTAGATACCACTGTCACCAGCCAAGTCTAAATGTTAAAAGAGCAAAACAATGCTCTAGGAGGTACAGATAAAAAGGGACACGGAGTAACCCTTTCCAGTACTCGATGTAAGATGGGGTGTACTGGATCCGTGGTAAAATGACTATGTAAAGTTAATGGCAACTTTACCCTTTTCTGGGGGGACAGTAGTCAGCCTCGGAAATGGAGTCGGTGGGAAGTCTAAAAGACAACCCACTGCACTGAAGGTGCTGTGTAACACACAAAAGAAGGGGGCTACTGAAGTGGTGTACTCCAGAGTCCACAATCACAAAAACAGATGAAATACACATGGCAAAACATGGTTAAGCGTGGGGGAAAAGCTCGCACTCTTAACAAGTGAAAAGAAATAACTCCAGAAATCCAGTAAAGCTGCTCGGGGACTCACTAGGTGAGGGAAATTAGCCATAAAATGAGAATTCTCCCTAACAAACACATATCATGTTATCAACGACAAAAAAGACTTCATGACTTTGTTTCACTTTAGAAAGGGCTGTAACCAGTCCACTACTGAAAGTTAGAGGGCAACAGTAAAGATGAATTAATTTGGGATACACCACTTTAACCCAACACACGTAATTGTCTGAAATGTGCTCTGAGGTTTAGTTCCTGGCAGCCGTGCCAGGCTTGATCAGATTGTCTTGCACAGCCCTCTTTCCCTCGACCCCGAGCTTTCAGCTCTACTATTGGCTGCCTGGCTTCAAAACCAGTCCCCTCATGCACTGCTCAGTGGAGGACACATGATTTTACCTTTGACCTTCCATTAGTCCTACCATCGCCATACCACAGACAAGCAGATTTGGCTTAATCAAGTGTCTCCATCGCTGCCTCCTCCTGGTTGGGACAGCTGGATAATACTGCATAAGGGTAGCCAAGCCATGCGTGCCACCTTTGCCCTTAAAAGATTGAGGAGCCATATGGAAGCATTGCCAGGGGAAGGGCAAGAAGAGCAGCCCGATTACACGTATGCCACTCTGGTGTACTGATGCCACCGTACTGGCATACATGCATATGTGAACCAAAAAGCTAGATGGCCAAATGACCATTAGCGACATGACCAGTTAGCTGCCCTATTCCATACAAGGTCCATCCGACATAGACAAGTGTCCCCTAAGACTCCTAAATATGCAACCGCAAACTTACCTGTGTTGCTCATGTACATACGAATGTAAACTTTCTTCTATGTATACTTATGCTACTCCTATATGCTGCTTTAAGCTGCACATGTAATCCCTAAATATGTAACAGTAACCTTACCTGTGTTGCACATGTACATACTATTGTAAATTCTCCTCTTTGTATACTTCTTCTACTCCCATATGCTGCTTTAAAATGTAAATGTTACATAAAATGTAACTGTAACCAGGGCTTTAAGTGGGCCGGGGCTGGGCCCCGGCAGGCTCTGAAATTTCATTTTGAGGCAGGGCCCTGCCGGGGCCCACTAATCTCCCCTGGCAGCCCCAGCCACTACACAAAAAGGCATTATTTTCTACAGCCTGAAGCTCTCGCTCGTGTGCGAGTGCTTCAGCAAAAAATGCCTTTTAGCCATAATGGTGGTACCGCACCTGCGAGGCATCTCTTTAAGCAAGAGATGCCAGGGCCGGCGCCACCATTATGGAGAAAACGTGAGGCTGCTGGAAGCAGAGTTCTTGTTTTCCCAATTCTGAAACTCCCGCGAATGCGCAGGAGTTTCAGTCTTCAGGAAAACGGCCTCAGCTTCCAGGGGCCTCACTCTTTCAGCCTTAATGGTGATGCTGCCCCTCCCCAGCTGGCGAGGGCCGGCGCCACCATTAAGTCTGAATAGGCGAGGGCTGCTCCGTGCCAGGCAAGCCTTTAGAATATAAATGCAGACATCCGCACCCTCACTGCTATGGGGAGTGGGTGCTGATCTCTACAAAAGACTACCTGTCAAAGGTGCCAGTAGCCCATTGAGCTGGGGCTCGTCAAGGGGGTATGGACTGACGGGCCAACAGGACCCCCGACGTTAGGCCACAGCCCCTTGATGAGCCCCGGCTCATTTTGTAGTGCCACTTAGGGCACTGACTGTAACCTAAGACTTCACAAGCGCCCAGATCATTCCTGCCTACATTTGAAAATCAAAATTCCTGAGATTTATGCCCCGCCCACAGCCACACAAGACTCTGCCCATTTGCACACGGCTCTGCCCACACGTCCCGCCCACCTGTCAAAAAGGTAAACTTGGTTGTTGTAGCCTTCAGTTTGCTTACTATAGCATTGAAAATAATTAATTCAATGCTGTTGCGAAGTCATGAAAGGGCACTGGTAAGTCTTCATACATACGTTTATTTAGGATGATAAGGGAAAAGACCCCCAACAACAACAAGGGCTCCCTACAGTGACACAGACAAGATTAACTGACACATTTACAACACTGAGAGTAGTGCTGTACATTGCAACCTCTATGACCTCATCGGAACCAGAGGTGCATAACATGCCATGCCATCCAGCTTCACTGTGCTAGGTGGCTCAGGCTGCTATGTGAGCAGCAACATCATAACACATCTCCCTTTCTTTTTAATAAACTTCTTCACAATAAGATGTTTCACACGTTACCTCTTTTCACTGTGGCAACTCTATTCATATACCAAACCTGGCCACCGGCCACACGCACTGCACCCTTCAACACAGCTACAACCCTAACTGGGTCGGAATACAACAGATCACCCTTCTTTCTCACAACTCCTTTCTTTATCCTTACCAAGTCACCACACTCCACACGCAATTCCTTCCTTCCTCTCCTCTTGTTTTCCCGCATGACCCACTCACTCTTCTTCTTTTTGAGAGTTCTTCTCACCTTGTCGACAACCACATCGGATTTCCTACTTCTGCCTAACCAAGGCGGGCACGCCATGGAATAAGGTTTTCGACCTCTCATGAGCTCGAATGGACATAGTCCGGTGGTGGCATGGGGTGCCATACGTAACGCCCACACCCTATTCTGAATAGTTGCCAACTTGTCAAATCCACACTCTTCCCCCATGCGAATGCTCTCCATCACACATCTGTTGAGCCTCTCAAAAACTCCATTTGTTTCTGGATGGTACAAAGCTGCCCTCTTATGACTCACACCACATTTTTCTAAATACTTGGGAAAACATCCACCAGTAAATTGCGTACCATTGTCTGTAAGAACACTTCCTGGGAGACCCTCACTTGCAAAAATCTCCTGCAATACTTTAACCATACTTTCTCCCGTTATCTCTCTCACAACTCTAAAATCCACCCACCTAGAAAATAGATCAGCCACCGCAACAACAAATCTTCCCCGACCATATCCCAAATCGACAGGTCCTAGTATGTCCATGGCTATATCATTCCAAACCCTTGAAGGAACTCCAACATCCACTAGGGGTTGCTTCTTAGCTTATACCCCCTTACCACTTCTGAGGCAAAATTGGCACTCGCCCAACCGAACTTCAACTTCCTTGTCAAAACCTGGCCACCAGTAATCCGTTCTCAATACTCCCTTGGTCTTTGCAATACTAATATGACCACTGTGCGCCAGATCAATAATCCTTCCCCGAATCCCCTTGGGAGCCATTGCCCTTTCCCATCTAAACAATATCTCATCGGCAACCGAAAATTCATCTTTCACCTCCCAAAAGGGTTTTTCTTCCTCTAATAATGCTGCTTTGCTTGGCCAAACTGCGGACTCAACATACAATATCACCTTTCTCAATATCACATCCTTCCTTATCTCCTCCAACCACTCTTCCTTGGATACGATACCCTCTGTACTCACAAACACCATCTCCATGTCATCATCCTCTATCCTGTCCCGGGAATGAACCTTTACTCTCGACAGACTGTCCGCTAATGTGTTTTCTTTCCCAGGAATTACTTCCATAACGAACCTGTGGGCCTGCAACCTGGTAACCCATCCAGCAACCCTGCATGATATTTTGTCCAGCCCTTTGGTCTCAAAAATAACTTTCAACGGTTTGTGATCTGTGCGGATCACAAATTCCACACCCCAGACAAAATGTTTAAACTTCTCCACCGCCCAGTAACATGCAAGGGCTTCCTTTTCAAGAACGAATAACATACTTCCGCACCTTTCAAACCACGTGATGCATGAGCTATTATAATTTCCAATCCATCATCTTGTCTCTGAGCTAGAACAGCACCCAGGCCGCCCTCACTTGCATCCACCGTAATAATCGTCAACTTCCTAGTATCAAAACATCCCAAAGGTTTCGCCATATCTATTTCCTCCTTGATCCTGGCAAACTCTACGTCACATTCACGGCTCCATACAAAATCCACACCTTTCCTCAATATTTTTCTCATCTCCATGACCTTTGCAGCATAATTCACTACAAACTTCTGATAAAACTCTGCCATGCCTAAAAATGAACAAAGTTCACTCTTGGTCGTTGGCCTCTCAATTTCTTTTATGGAGTTGATAATGCTTTCCTTGGGTTTCACCCCTTCAAATGATACCTCATGACCCAGGTAATCTACCTTGGATACTGCAAATTTGTACTTCTCTAACCTTAAAGTGATGCCTCTATCCTCAAAGATCGTCAGGACTGCATACAAACTTCTGTCATGCTCCTCCAATGTCTCACCGCATATCAGCACATCATCCTGGAAGCAAAACACTCCCTTTACACATCCAAGTAACCAATCCATAATTTTTTGAAATACTGATGAAGCTGACGCCAGCCCGAACGGCATTCTTCTAAATTGAAATACACCCTCATGAGTTATGAAAGCTGTAACGTTCCAACATTCTTCCGTCAACTCGACCTGATGCTATGCCGACGCCATATCAAGTTTTGAAAATACTTTCCCTTTGCCCACCATGGTTAACATCTCACCCATGTTTGGCAAAGGATGCCTGTCAAACATAACGCACTTGTTGAGCTTGCGCATGTCTATGCACAACCTCAGATCACCTGAACTTTTCTTTACTACAACAACCGGTGACACCCATTCCACGCTTCCTGCTCTCTCGATCACACCCATTCGTAGCAACTTCTTGAGCTCATCTTTTACCCCTTCTCTTAAAGAGAATGGTACTGGCCTAAGTTTTGCAACGACTGGCAAACTACCCCTTTTTAGAACAATCTGGTGTTGAAATCCTTTCACTTTCCCCAAACTTTTCTCAAACTCCTTTATGCTTTATCACATACTTGCTTGATTCTGTGCACGGCAATGACACTTGGAGCACCTGTTCAGGATGATTGGGATCCAAACGGATACCCAGACTCTTCTGTTCTCTCCATCCCAATAATGATTGCCCCTTCCTAGTGACATATACTTTGCCTTACATCTCCTTCTCTTGAACTCAAACTCACTCCACTCATAACCCAGCAACTCAATTCTGTCTTGATTGTACCCTCCGGGACTGATATCCGGAAGAATCAAACGATCTACCGCTCCACACATCTCCTTCTCAAACACATTTTTGGATACTAAAGTTATCTTTGAGCCTGAATCCGCCATCATAGACACGTGACGACCATTCACATTCACTGTTGCATATGGCCGCTCACAATCATCCTGATCGCCACCCATCACAACATTAACAGTATTGACGATGACATTTGGCACTGGAAGCATCACTTCTTCGTCCGACGATCTGCCGTCCTCTTCTTCATTTACATAAAGAACTTTTCTTTGACTTGACTGTCCAAACTGGTAATTCTTACAACAGTTCGCAAAATGACCTCTCCTCTTGCACTTTGCACATGTTGCCTTACGGCCAGGACATACAATGGATGAAGCAAAATGCGTCCCACTAGCACATCAAAAACATAGTCTATCCTCTCTTTTCTCAGATCTCTGCACTGTCTCCTGGTTCTTCTCCTCACCCCCAATTTTATTCGACTACTTGCTCTTTCCTCTTCTTTTGCTTTTGTTATCTCCTACATTCAATATTTCACTCTTGCCTTCCTTGGGATCATTAGTTTCACTTTTTGACAGTTTCGCAACACATGCCAATGAGTGTTCCACTCGTTTCGCCAAATCTAATACCTCATCCAGGTTGGGGTCATCCTTCAACCACAACTCTACGCGTATTTTATTTGATCTACAGTGCGTCATAAACTGGTCACGAATGTGTTCGTCGAATGTTCCTTGGAACTTGCAAGTCAATGCTAAGTGTCGCAGGGCTGTCATATACTCCTCAACCGACTCACCCTGGGCCTGCATCCTCATGCAGAAATTATATCGTTCCAGTATTGTGCTGGTTTTGGGGTTGAAATGCTTGTCCAGCTTCACTAAAGCTATGTCAAATTCATTCCCAGCATCACCCTCACTACCATCTCCTGTTGGTTGTGGAAGAGTCTCATAAATTCTTTGGCCTTCATACCCCAAGAAATGCAGCAATAGTGCCAACTTCCTTTCGGTAGAATATGACTTTCCGCTGGCAGCCTTTAAGTAATGTGCAAATCCTTTGCGCCATTGAGCCCATGGTATCTTTGCAGCTCCCGGTATCGGCATAAATATCGGTGGTCCAGCTATCCCCGGCAAACCTGCCATACTTAGTTCTCAGGAAGAACACTCCTCTTAGGGACACTCCAGACCTGCCTTCTGCTCCGCTGCTCGTCCTTCTCTCTCTCTGTGACACTGGGGAGTGTTTTACTCCTCTGCTTGCCCTGTGCTCCCCTCCTCTGTTTATCCTCTCCGCTGAGGAGCTGGCGGTTGTCTTCCCCCCCTCGTGCACAAGTTCTCACTATTTCACCTTTCACCAAATGCACGATTTGTATGGCTTTCGTCCTCAGTGTGACAGCGGCAGGTCCTACCACTCTTGACTCTTCAGTGTGAGCCCAATGCACAATGAAATAAATATCAAATGCACTTTCTTTCCACTGTGGAATATTTACACGCGCCTGTACCAAGAGATATGCGGCATCTGTTCCTCTGCTTCAGGGTTGCTGTGCGCATTAACTAGCAGCTGTGTGGTAGATTCCACTGTTAAATGCGCTTACACTAGGCGCTGCGTGGTAATTTGCCCCGGCTCACTCACGGCTCTTCTCTGGAGAATGCGCTTCTACTAGGCGCTGCGCGGTAATTTTCCTCGGCTCACTCACGGCTTTTCTCTGGAGAATGCGCTTCTACTAGGCGCTGCGTGGTAATTTTCCTCGGCTCAACCGCGCCTCTCCCTTTTCTTCCGTATCTTTGTGTTCAAGCCGAAGGTACGTTCAAACCCGACAGCGGGCCTCTGTAGACACCGTCCGGGGTGCCAGTGAGGGCCTACCCCACTCAACCAGAACGCGGTGCAGCAGGCGCAATGTGACGAAGCAGGGACAAGAACACGAATGACCGGATCAAGGCCAGCAGTTCGCAGAGCCAGGCGGGCGGCACACTTACTTGATAGGGGGAATGCTCCCGGACTTTTGGTGGCCGCTCGACGCTGGGGCAAAGCGGAGTGGCCAGCACACGATGGGGCTTCAGTTCTTCAGGACTGGCTTCGGTTCAGCTTCAAACTGCCACTACCACGCTGTGGGGTAACAGCGGAGCGGCAGTGTCTTCAGGATGGTTGCTGGGGGTCTTCAGTTATCCCATCCTCGTCGCCATTGTTGCGAAGTCATCAAAGGGCACTGGTAAATCTTCATACATACGTTTATTTAGGATGATAAGGGAAAAGACCCCCAACAACAACAAGGGGTCCTTACAGTGACACAGACAAGATTAACTGACACATTTAGAACACTGAGAGTAGTGCTGTACATTGCAACCTCTATGACCTCATCGGAACCAGAGGTACATAACATTCCATGCCATCCAGCTTCACTGTGCTAGGTGGCTCAGGCTGCTATGTGAGCAGCAACATCATAACAAATGCTATAGTAAGCAAAATGAAGGCGGCGCCACCACCGAAATAATAGTGCTTTCAATCCATGTCATTGGATTGAAAGCACTATTATTGCTGCGGCGGCGGCGCCTTCAGTTTGCTTACTATACCATTGAATTAATAATTTTCAGTGCTATTGTAAGCAAAATGAAGGCGTTGGTGCCGCCGCCGCCGAAATAATAGTGCTTTCAATCCATGTCATTGCATTGAAAATAGCATTATTTTGGCAGCGCCGCCGCCTTCATTTTGTTTATTATAGCATTGAATTAATTATTTTCAGTGCAATGTTAAGCAAAATGAACGTGGCATCGCCGCCGTAATAATAGTGCTTTCAATCCAATGACATGATTGAAAGCACTATTATTATAGTGGTGCAGGCAGTGGGCACAGAACATTTCACGCCGTTTCCGGTCCGTCATATTCTCCACCTGATTGGCCACTGGCGGCAGCCAATCAGGGGGAGAATATGACCGGAAAGAATCTCAAAATTCCTGAGATTCAAGGGACTTTTCCGGAGACCCTGAGAAATGCTTGAAATTCCGGAGTCTGCGTAAAAATTCCGGAGATTAGGCAGGTATGGCCCAGATGCCATACGGCCCGGTGCGCTCTACAAATAAATAAACAATACAACAATACAATACAACACAGTGCTCCCAGGGGTGGCCACGGCCCTCTGGAAAGGACAGTAGAAACAATGTGCCCCAGTACGGATCCTTGATAGCACATTTGTGTAATGTCAACTTGGCGGTCTCTGACCCCTTGTAGCCCTTGTGCTTGTGGGGAGGCTGCCTGGCTTTCTCCCGAGTCTTCTGGCCTGTGTCGCATGGTATTAGCAGTTCTAGACCACAAAACGATGTTTTGTATTCACCATAGTTGTAAAGTTCCCCTTTAGAGCATGTGTTTGAGTTGAGCGGATGCTGCAGTTATCGGATTCCCGTTAATGGAAAGGCACGTGCTTCTTGGGGCCACTGAGGTCTCCATAAGGTGGCAGCGTGGCGTGGTGCACACTGAACACTCTCGGGACGTTATTTGATTCCCATCAATGGAGGCACATGCTGCTTGGGGCCACTGAGACCGTTGCAAGGTGGCGACGTGGAATGCACACTGTTCGAACTCTCTTCTGGCTGTGCATTTGATGCTGTCAAAAGGAGTCCAATTGAGATTGATAGATTCTGAAGAGAACACCCACCACCCCACCCCACACGCTACTCCCTAACACATAACAAGCTCCTCAGACACACTCACAGGAAGGCTTTCCCATCCTACCCGCTGTTATGTTCCGCCCTGCGTCCCGCTACGCGGTGACGCAGGGCGTCTCTAATAAAAGCCCCGCCCCCGCGTTTGGGAGGCAGTTCCGGGGCAGACCAGCAACGCATGTGGGTGTCTGTCCCTGCAGCTCGCGCTGGCGCTGCGCCACAGGCCGCGCGGCCTAGCCCGGACCTTCCAGCCCCCGCGTGCGCCCACCGCGGGCTGGAATACAACAATGGGGACGAGGCGGAACGAAGTTCAACGCGCGCTCGGCGTGTAAAGCATACCGATGGCCCACAGCCATCACGGTGAAATTTTTGGACACTCGGTGGGGGGTGGATCACTCGCGTGACCCCCCACCCCAAAAAAAAAAAAAAAATTTTTTTTTTTCTCTGCATTTCTCCTTTGCCCTACGATCTCCTGCTGGGCATGGTGGAGCCATTTCAACATCTGGCACCCCCCCATTTGAGTGCAGCGACACGGATTGCCAACCAGGACAACGTGGAGACACCAGGTCCTGTGCTTCATCACTCAGTGGCTGGGGACCGCAGCACGTCCAGAGAAGGCCCATTTCCACGGCACTGGCGGTGATCTAAGCGAATCACGACAACACCGACAAGGTACACGTCGACATGGCGGCCGGCACATCAACCCCTGGGCCCACCACGCCATCCAGAATTGCAGCAAACCTGTCGCTGTCATCCCCCCAGCCGCGCACGCAAGGAGGGTCGTCAACTCTAATCCAGCCGTTTGACCCCTTCACGGACCCATCGTCAAGCGGACCCAGATGGCAGCTGTGGATCCAGAAGTTTGAAATGGCGATGGAGTGCAAGGAGATTACGGCGGCCAGGAAGATGAAAGCACACCTACTGCTCAGTGTGGGTGATGAGGTATTGCGCATTTTCAACTCCCTCAATGTTGATGATGGCCAAGATGCATACCAAAGCGCGAAAGATGCCCTCACGGCTCACTTTCTCCCTCAACTAAACCCGAACTACGAGACTTTTATTTTCTGCACCACCATACAGGCAGTGGACGAAACCTTAGACGCGTATCACACCAGATTGAGAAAATTGGCTATGTCCTGCGAGTTCACAAATGTGGAGAGGGAAATCAGGAGGCAAGTTATCAACGGCATACACTCAGAAAAAGACGCCTGGTCCTCAGCGAAAGAGGTATTCCCTTACAACGCATCCTTGAACTCGGACGCCAAAGGGAACTGGCTCACACCAGAGCGGCCAACATGGAGGCCACGCTACACAGATTGCAACCTACCCTCAACACAGCCGTGGTGGCCCAGATTGCCAACAAACCATCCTCGAGGGATGATCACAGTAGGGGATATGGCCAGAACAGGTGGCAACCGCGCATTCCTGGGCCCACAGAGTGCGGCTGGTGTGGTGGCCCACGACATGGCCATCGCAACTGCCCCGCACAAGGAAACACGTGTGGAGCATGCGGCAGGAAGGATCATTATGCGAATGTATGCAGATCAGCGGGCAGCTCCATCCAGCCTCTACAAAATCTTCCTGAGAAGAATGCGACCAAGAAAAAGAAGCAAGCCAATGCAAGGCGGGTCGCAGTGGCCAACTCCTCCACGGAGGAAGAAGGGGATGACGTCTCGACGATGCAGCAGAATCCCAGTAAAGACAACGACAGAAAAGGAAGGAAGGTATATCTGGTGCATGCATTGAGCCAAGGTCACGGACCACAAACCCCTGCTGCCCATCTTCATGGGGACATCGTCGCACCCTCCGGCACGAATCACCAAATGGCTCCTACACCTTCAGCAATACGACTTTGATCTCATCTACCAGCCAGGCAGTGGAAACCCCGCGGATTTTCTCTTGAGACATCCGCGAGCGGCGACCCACCAAGAGATCCAAGTGGCCGAAGAGACTGAGGAACACATATGCCAAGTGGTACGCGCAATGAGGCCTAAGGCGGTGAGCATCGAGGAAATTGAGTCGGAAACCCACAAGGACCCTTGTTGCGACTTGGTGAAAGATGCCATCATCTCGAGTGATTGGAAGACTTTCATGAGACACACCCACAACAGGACAGAGGAAGCGAAAGGGTTTCTGTCCGGCATGTTCACCGTCAGGCAAGATCTGTCGATCACTGAAGGGGGGGGTGATACTCCGAGGAAACCGCATCGTAATTCCTCTCAAACTACAAGCCAGGGTTGTGGCCCTAGCACATGAAGGACACCAAGGACTGGCTAGAACAAAGGCCCGCATAAGGCACAGGGTATGGTTTCCCCAGATTGAGGAACGTGTAGAGGCCCTAATCAGCACGTGCCTATCCTGTCAGATAACGGGAGCCCCGCCAGAACCGGAACCAATTCTATCGGCTGAACGCGGCCGCGCTCGGTGGGAGGCAATCAGCATTGACTTCTGTAAGCTACGAGAAGGCCTCTACCTACTGGTGGCCATTGACGATCACTTGCGCTATCCTGAAGTGGAAATAGTCGAATCCACCGCGGCGGAAGTGGTCATTCCGGCCATCGAGAAGATGTTCGCAACTCACGGATTACTCCATCAAAAGCGACAACGGGCCGCCGTTCACAGGGGTGGAATTCAAGAACTATTTGCAAGAACTCAATATACAGTATCACCACATCATGCCGGGATGGCCCTAGGCAAACGGGGATGTGGAACGGTTCATGAGAACAATTAACAAAGTGCTAAGGGTATCCAAGGCGAATGCCAGCCCATGGAAAGTTGATCTGTACCGTTTCCTCAGAAACTATCGGGTCACCCCCCACAGCACAACCGGTATACCACCGGCGGACCTTATGTTCGGCACCGTTATCAGATCCTCGATTCCGCACCATCCGAGCAGGACCCCGGACGGGGTCAACGAAGAACGCACAGAAATGAGGAGAAGGAGTGCCAATGCCCACATGAGCGGCAAGAGAAGAGCCAGGCCGTCCAACCATCAAGTAGGGGATCAAGTCATCATGCTACGCAACCCCACCAAGGCAAAACTCGACACCAGATACGATGAACTGCCATGGACCGTCAGTGATCGGCGCGGAACCATGGTGACAGTGACACGAGGACGCCGTCAAGTGACGAGGAATTCGTCGTGGTTCAAGGCGGTGCCCCACACCATGTGGACAGACAAAGAGGACCACCGGGAGGATGAGGATGCTCGGTCCAGCGAAGAGGAGCCCGGATCCATCCCGGACGAGACAGGAGCGGGGGACAGGACTTGCCGCGCGGCCTAGCCCGGACCTTCCAGCCCCCGCGTGCGCCCACCGCGGGCTGGAATACAACACCCGCTACTGCCACCTGTCACATTTGCCACCACTGCCAGCCACTCTGCGTACTGCCTTACATAACACCCACGTAGAAGGTCGATAAGTGAGTGCAGCTTCATTTTGTGTTCCTTAGTGCTCCCAATTTTACCAATTACGGAACCTACGCGACAATAAACTATGGTAGGTTGTTCAGGGTCACACACTGTGGTTGGTGAAAATGGAGAAGCCAGGATTAGAACCTAAATCACTTATCTTCATCACCGAGCACCGTAGTTCCAGTCCTAACAAACTGCTATGCAGACGTGTACTTTATTCGACCTACAACAAAGTGAGTACAAGTTAATAAAAGGTGTGCGGTGGGGCCGGTGCCCACTGGAGAGAGGCTGCGTGCGTGGTGCTGTGCCACAGGAGACTGAGAGTAGCCCAGAAGCTGCATGCATGGCTTGGCCTCGCTGCCCCCCCCCCTCTACAGAAGCCGTTGTATCGCGTCACCCGCTGTCTGCCTTTCCTGGTCGCTCATGCCTGGCGCTGTATCTCGTTACTTGTCAACAAGCACCAGGAAGTTACAGTCTCGATGTGTGGAGTGGAGCGCGCTGCACTTCTGCAGCCGCCGGCAGCCCGTTCTCACAAGCCCTGTCCGGCGGCGTGGGTGGTACGGCGGCGTGGTTCCTTTTGCCCATCTGCTGGCAGCCGTGGCCACCTTTCCTGCAAAGGGGATCTTGTCTGCCAGCTTTCTGTAAGTACCCTATTTGTAAAGAGCTTGGGGTTGGAAGTGGAAGTGGCACGAGAGGGTATTGGTGGACTGCGATTTTCGAACGCAGGCGGCAGAGCTGTATACCCGATGTACTTGATCCTGAGTTCTCTGTGAGTCTTCCTAGCGCCCGGGTGTCTAACGGGGGCAAATTTCTCGTCGGAAGTGGGAGGCAGACGAGGGGGGTCGCGTTACGGAACATAGAAGGAAGGCGCAACGGTGGCAGAATGATATAAACGGGGGTCGCCTCAGATCGCCCTGTCCTGCTTTTATTTGCATTTCAGACTTGTGTCATGAGCTCCAAGGGTCTCCTTGTGTAGACATTCTGATATTAAACATGTATGTCGCACTTAATGTCACGTGCTGTGCTGCTAGCCTTGCTGGCTTGCCCCGGGTCTCTGCATCAGACCCCAGGCAGACAGTGCTCTCATTTCGCCTCTCCCTGGCCTGACCTCACGCAGCCTAAAGACCGGAAGACGCTAAATCTCGCGCCGGCCACTGCGGCTTTATCAGGTTTCGCTGTAGCGGCCCCACCCAGTGGAGCAACATCTATGGGTATGGATAGTGGTAAAGGGCAAATGTATAATAATATATAATACTCCCCTTAGTGACGTGTATTCTTTCCTCTTGCATTTTCTGGCATTGCAATTTGGTGAAAGGTGAGCATTCTCTCAGTGCCATCATGGCCCCAGGCAATTCCAGGACAGAGTCCTGAATTTCTTACGCTTTGACAGAACAGCGCAAGGCTCATGTTCGTGATGGTGTGTAGTAAAATGAATGCGTAAAAATGTATGTGTAAACATTTTACGCATGCATTCCTCTCCACGCCATAGTTTTATTCTTTTGTATGGCAGAGAGGAGGCGGGGATCATAATTTACAATTCCGCTTCACCTTTGCTCTCCCCCATACAAGTGCATTTACGCAAGCATGTTATTTAGCAGCGCTGCAATTGCGCAATCTCATTGTCGCTTGGCCTAGTAAGATCGTTATTTATCGTTTATCTTCCCTCTGTTCCCCCTCCCTTGCCTCATCGCGCCTTGAAACACTAGTGTATAGGCGCAGTGTAAATGCTGTATCATATCATGTTCACGTTAGCATGCCGTGTATTCCTATGGAATCTGCCTACCTTTTACACCAGCAAAATGCAAGTGGACTCCACTGTAAACGCTGCCTGCCATGTAGAGTGCAAAAGGGTGGCGTAAAGGCCAGTTCGACTCCATTTTATGTCTCCCGTTTGAACCTAAATGATGAGAATGATGCCGAGGAGACCTATTTGCACCAAAGTTTTACATGTCACTAGGGTCCCAAAAAGTGGACATGAGGGACAAGATCTCTTAACAGTTCCTTGTGCTTGTCTTTTGAAGGCCCGACTGTTTCCAGCCGCGTTCCCAGGCACATTAGCTGAGCTTGAGCCAATCTCGTGACAGTTCGAGTTGATGCGAGGGTATAGGCTTCCGAAGTGCTGAGTCTACGTTCACACCCATGAGTTCTATATCTTCCAACGGTTCGAGTAGCAGTTGAGTCGGCAGTGAAGCGATAGCTTCTGCTGGGTTGAGCCATCATTCACGACGGTGAGTTTAATGTCTTCCAGCAGCTCAAGTCGTTTGCTCGCTAGAATGTCGAGCCTGTGGTTCCTGATGTTCCAGACGGTCTGTGGCAATGGGTTAATCCGGCGTCTGTGTGACTCAGAGTGCAGCAAGTGGTTTGAAGTTGTCTTTAGAGTGCCAAAAACAGCAGCACTGTGGTGTCTCAAAGGCATTGAAAGTGGTTTCCAGCTGCTGTTGGACTTTCATGTTGCTGAGAGGCCCAATCCGTGGCTCCAGGGCAAATTCAGTGCGTCTTGCTCTGCACTCCCAGTCCAGGGAGTTTGGTTGGCACCCTCAGGGCTTCATTCATCTCTACTGAGGAGACTGATTCCAGGGCAGCTGGCAGAGTGACATGCCTTGGAAGACCTCAGTCTTCACCTCTATGGCAGAGAACTCTGGAATGGACTGCACTCCCAACAGAGGTCCAAAGGTGTATTCTTCTTCTTCCTCGTGTCCAACGATGAATCATGGAAGGCGCGGGAGACCCCTTCATTATGAAGTAAAAAAGTTAGAGGGGATTGGTTCAAAGCAAACCTGGTGTAAACAGTCCAATCCCTGTTTTTGTAACAAGTGACACTTAGCCTCTGACATCAAACCCATAGTGCCATGTCCTCTAGGAAATGGAGTGTACAGCCCTGGTAGGAAACCAAGATAGCAGCACTCCTCTTCAAGCGCACCATCCCGTCTGTGGCTACTCTAGTATCACCCATTTCACGTGCTAGCTGATCTTAAGGGCCATCTGATGTGCATCACCCTCGTATGAGGCTGGCTTTGTTATGTCAGTGCTGTCTTTGAAGCATCAACCCCCTACTGACATCTCCTTCTGAGGGGCCGTGAGCCTTGAGGGGAGGTGTTACACTTCCTCTCATGGAATCAATAGAGACAGCATACTGGCAGCAGTGGAGACAGCCAGGCTAGATATGAATCCAAATTGCCCTCTGTAAAGACAAAGGAGGGGGGTGTCTGTACTTCCACTCTATATGGTAGAGGAGAGGCACAAAGGACCCCAGCCAAGATTCTCCATTGTGGTAGCAATGGACGAGCAATCAAGGCCTAGCTTCTCAGGAGGTGATGCGGGATGGTTCATAAGTACGGTGTAGTCCCCAAGCACCCACAAAGGAATGTCCGCACACTGTATCAGTTAAAACAGTCTTTATATAATTAATATTCATAGGTATATACAATATCACGATAACGCACTCTGCGCTCGGAAAATCAACAATGGTAAATATATACAGTTCTAAAGTGGTACCACAACGATTATTTGATCTCATTAAAGTGCATCAACTATACGGTCAAAATGTCACACAGATCAATAAAGAGGAAACCAGCAGTAGAGAGAGGAAGGAAAGCAAGATGGTTGAACAATTGGCAGAATACTGGTCACTACCGTTAAACACAGCTCTGTGTGGGGATCCACCCATCTGGGCAACCTGTAGAATAAAGATACAAGCCCTGTACATATATTGTTCACACTAGAGTCCCCAAAGTACCTGGCTTTGTAGCGTTCCTCGTCGGGGGAATCGACGGCTCTTCTTGAGTGACCTCCCTTTAAGGAAGGAGTCACGGGTCGTCGAACGTCCGACGGAGAACAGGTCGAGCGACGACGGTGAAGTGTCCGCGTCGTTCCTAGTGGTGCTCGTTGACGGGGAAGCGTAAACGTCCTGCAAGGAAGAGGCATGCAGGGCACCTCGGTGTCGATAGTTCTGGACCGCAAAGAGTTTGAAGAACTGTGGCCCAGCAAGGGCGTCGAGTCGTCGGCGTCTCTGTGGTCTTTGGGTGGCGGGAAACCCACCGGCGGATGCTCCTCGGCGTGTCGACGGTCAGGCCTTCTCCAGCAGGATACAGCGGCGGCGATGCAGAGAGTGTCCTTGGATCAATGAAGTTCTTAGACAAACGGGAGCACGGCGGCTCCAGTCGGTGACAGCGGTCGTCGACAGTGGCGGACAACAGTCTGGGTGCTTCTCCTTGTGATTCCGCGGTGGTCCCCTTCTCGGGTCGGCAGTCTGTCGAAGGTCTGTCTATCAGGGAGCTTTGGCAAAGATCTGCTGGTGCACGATGGTCCCTCGTAGCTCGGGAAGAGGGCGCCTTACCAGGTCCTCTCTGGGTCAGTCCTTGGAGACACAGCAGCTTTCAGATTGTGAAGGAGAGCAACAGCAATTCTTCTCGTCCAGCAGGGCTTCAAGGTTAAGCTTCACTCCAGTTACTCGTCGTAGTGGACTTCAGCTTCTGAACACGCTTCCTAGCAGTGAGAGGTCCCCAGATATACTGTTGATCTCCCATTCATTCCGCTGGGTCATACTCAAGCATCCAATCACGACTAAGGGCATTCAGGCAGGCAGCCAATCAGGCACATGGTGCATTCAGGCCATTCACTTCTCTCCAGACACTCACAAGTTATGTTTATTGGGACAAGTACCGAGCCATTCAACACTCCATACTGCATTCATACCGGTTTCGGGCAGGGCTGTCTCAGTCATTGTGTCAACCACCAGATACTAGACACCCACAACATAGAATGCGTATTCTTCACACACTCCATTCACCCAGGTCCCACCCACAGCCGTAACCACAACATACAGTCGTTGAGAAGCCCCCAGCCAGTCTTGTCGGCACTTCCCCACACTACCATATATGGAACTTCCACCCAACAGCCAGTCAGGGGGAAGGGACAGAGTCAGGGCTTCCCAGGACTTGGGAAGATCAAGGTAACAGGTGATGGAAGGCAAGAGGCCATGGGGGCCATTTTGTCTCCATCAGGAATCTACAGATTCCAATGACCGGGCCTGGACATCCCAAAATCGAGGACGCTCAGGCACCAGTCATTTCAGCACAGAGCTGCCACCAGCCCGTACCCTGCTCTGTGGGTCACACACAAGTGCCAAAAAACATACACTAGGGGCAAAGGGTTGCACCCCTACCCATGGGTGCCATAAGGGTATCCCATGGGTCTGTTTACCAAACCAAAAGAGAGAGCTGCACCGCCAGGAGTCCCACATGAACTCCTGTGCGGAAAACACGACAGAACACACGATAAAAAGCAGTACAGGACAAGGATACGGAGGCCCCGTCCCTCCGATTCATTTCCAGCATCACACCCTGACACAGCTGGGCCTGGGCTCAAAGGGTTGGCATTTCCATGAAATCCAATTTTTGTGGCTCTCATAATTGTGTGCTCTGTCACAGTTTGCCGAATGACTCACAGAGTCTTGCTCTATTTTCAAAAGTTTTATTGTCAAACACAGTGAAAGTATGGTTTGGGTCTTTGAGAAATCATTAGATTGCAGGACAGACAGGCAATTTGTTGATGAAAAGGTAGCAGCTGGGAAAGGTGTCTCGGAAGTGGTGCTAGTGCCAACACTTTCTCTTTCATCTCACTGGGGATTCCTACCTTACCATTTAGTCTTTTGAGCACAGTAACCTCTACTGTTTATTCTCTGCCTTGGTCCAAGCAGGAGTCTCTGAGATGCTGACTGTCTATCTCCCTCAGGAACGTCCTATTTGTCTCTTCACTACCAATGATGCTAGTAGTAGAGGGTGGTGTATATGTTCCTTCTGATCTGCTAGCCCTCTACCACTTAGCTACTCTATTCCTTCCCCTACTCTCTTCCTTCCTGCCAACTCCACCAACCCTCTCTCCTCCCCACATCTCTCTCTCTCTCTCTCTCTCTCTCTCTGATTTTACTACCTTTCTCCCGGGCCAGGAGGATAGCTCAGTGGCAATGTGTTTCTCTTGGAAGCAAGATAACGCAGAGCAACACATGTTTGAATCCCAGGCTGTCCTTAAAGTCCGGTCTATGGTAATTCGTGTGTTGCAAAAGATCAATTAATGAATTCCCTACCACTCTTCACTCTACCTTCTCCACACTACTGTTACTCTTCCTTATCTACTATTACAACTACAACTGCCCTCACTAGTAACTCCCTCACTCTCTACTACAACTGCTTTTTCTACTTTTTGGCTCCTCTCACTATTACTACCAATACTCTGCTTACTACTACTACTGCCATGGTTTCTCTTACTACTACCCTCTCACCACACCTTTCTCCTGGAGTGATCACTTTCTCCTTTCCTCCCAGCTCACCTTGTCAACCTCTCAGGCCAAGCCATCACCTGCACTGCCATCTACCTTCTCGGTTATCCGACCCATGAGGCATGTGTCAGTTGAGGCTTTCGCCGCCACTTTCTCACCCCTCACCCCCTTTGGCTGACTCACACCCTGACACTGCCCTTTCCATGCTCCACTCTGCTATTTCTGATGCTCTTGATGTTCTTCCGCTTGAATCCCAAAGCCAAGTGCAACTCCTGCTATGACTCAGACCTCATCACCCTCAAACGCAAGTGCAGGGTGGCTGAGAGGAAATGGCGTGATTCCTGTACATCCTCTGACCAACTGACTTGCTGCCTGCTCCAAAGACAATACCGGCTCTCTGTCCACACCAAGAAGAGAGCCCTCTTCAAACCCTGCATCTCTGCAGCATCCAATAACTCGTCCGAACCTTTTAAAATCTGCAAAGAGCTGGCCAATCCTGCTGCATTCATTACCTCTCCTATCCACTCCCAGGCCATCTGCATGGCCCTGGCTTCTCATTTCATCTTTAAAACTCAGGACATCCTGTCCTCCCCCTCTTCCTCTCCTCCTCCCCCGGCCCTTCTTTGGCCTCCCCTTTTGCCCCCTTCTCTGCCTTTCCCCTGTTCTCCCTTGACAAGGTTTCTAGTGAAGTCCAATCTATGAAAGTCTCATCAAAACAGGTTCTCCCCTGTTCCTCTAAAACCACCAAGAACCACATTGACACCCTGGCTCCTGCTTTGGCTGACTTCTGCAACCACTCCTTTGCCACTGTAGTCTTCACTTCCACCCTGAAGCATTCCCTTGTGCACCCTCTTCTTAAGAAAACCTCTGCCGACCCTTCCTGCCCGGCTAACTATCACCCAATCTGCATCACTCCTTTCCTGGGCAAACGCCCGGAAAAGCTGGCCATCTTCCAGCTTAATCCACACACCGAATCTGTTGGTTGTCTCCATGATCATCATATAGCACGGAAACTGCTATACCTGAACATCCGTGAAGGCCTGCTCTCCAACCTCGATTCTCACACCCTCAGTGTTCTCATCTTACTTGATCTCTCTTCTGCCTTTGACACGGTCAACCATGCCATCCTGCTGAACCGTCTCCGTGATAACCTGGGTATCACCGATCAGGCCCTGGATTGGCTGACTTCTTTCCTCTCAGATCAAACCACCCAGGTCCAACTCCTCTCCTCTATCTCTATCTCTACCTGTGGTGTTCCCCAGGGGTCTAACCTCTCTCCCTGGCTGTTCAATCAAAACCTGGCACTTCTTGCCCACCTCATTGCCGCTCTCTGTCCCAACTTTCAGTGCTATGCGGACAACACTCAACTCATTTTCAGGCTCCTCTCATCTCTGACTGTCTGTCTGCTATGCAGGAGTGGTGTGCCGCCAATAATCTCTGGCTTAATGCGAGTAAGAGTGAGATTCTCCTCATCGGCACACCTGCTCCCTCCTTTCCTATCACTCTCTGGCTGGCCTCTCTTGGCCCTCTTCCTGCTCCAACCTGTGAGGCTAAAAACCTTGTGGTCATCTTCGACTCCACACGCTCCTTTTCTCCTCATATTTATGACATCTCTAAGAAGTCACACTACCAGCTGCACCTCCTAAAAGGTATTGTTCCTTTCCTCTCCTTCCCCCAGAAGCTCATTGTCTCCAGATCTCTGGTTCCCTCTAGGCTGGACTACTGCAACAGTTCTTTCTAAATCTGCCTGCCTCTACTCTCCACCCTCTGCAACTCATCCAAAACAGGACTGCAAGACTTGTCCTTGGCCCCACCCCAGGGATTGTATCTCTCCAGGACTGAAATCTCTGCATTGGCTGCCAGTGGCTGCAAGGTTTAAGTTCATAACCGTCTGCATTGTCCACAAGGCCTTCTGGGGCCTGGGGCCTCGGTACCTTCAACTCTCTCTACCTAAATATCTTCCTTCTCGAACCCTACGCTCATCCGCCTCCAAATCCCTCAGGGTCAGTCACTTCTCCAAGCAACGAGTTGGTGGTAGATCTCTTTCTTCAGCTGGGGCCTCCCTCTGGAACAGCCTCCCTGGCTCTCTGAAACTTGAGGAGAAGCATATCCAGTTCTGGAAGCACCTCAAGACCTTCCTCTTTGCTTCTGCCTTCTCCCCTCCTCTCCCCTGCTGATCTCCTGGCTGAAACTGAAATGGCACTGGTCACCTGGCTACCCTCTGTTCTTGGGCCCAGGTCCCCTCCCTGCCAGTTGCACACCCGCACTGGCCCCTGGCACCCCCCTGCACTCGGGGGCTGTTTCTGTTTCCCTACAGCCCCCTACCAGAACCTGATGCCTGCACTTACCCCTGCACTTGCCACCACTTAGCTGCACTTCTTATTTATTGTATTTATTGGTTTTTATTTATTTCATGGAATCGTAGGAAAATTACGCTCTCAAAAGTACAACAGCCGAAAAAGCCAACTTTTTTTTTTACCCCCCCTTACACCACTTATATATGTGGGGGGTATAGAATATATTATTAATATAGCGGGAGTGCAGGGGTCTCCCCCCTTATATATATGTGGTGTGAAGGGGTTTAAAAAAAAGTCAGCATTTTTGGCCCTCGCAATAATCACATAGATCCTATTTTATTGTTATCCTGTGTACTGCACTGCCCCCTCCACTTTCCCCTTCGCACTTTTCTCTCTCCTGACTCCCCTAGACTTGCACGATCTCAATGTCACCTGGCCTAGTAAGATTGGTGTCTCTGTCTTCCCTCTATTCCCCCTCCCTTGCCTCATTGCACCTTGAAACACCTGCGTATAGGTGTGTTATAAATGCCATATCATATCATATCATACCAGCCCTACAGATAAGTGGCGTATCAGCCACTTTTACTCCCTAAAAATAGGCAAATACTCCCAAAAAACTAAAATAGGGAGACAAAATACCCTCAACAAAAAATTGGCAAATGGACACATATGACCTTTTGCCCCTGTTTTCACAGAGCTCCATGGATATGTTTGGACAAGCAGTGCATGAAGTACCACAGGAGGAAATTGCTATTATTACAGCCTGATCTTAAGACATAAACATTTATCTTTGAATGTGCGTGAATAACCAGGTGCAAAGAAATAATTATTACAAAAACATTTACGTTTTCCAGTTAAAACATTGTTTTACTCGCTTATAAAATACTCTAATGGGAAATGGACTTACATTTCTACTCCCTAAAACATCATTTTGCTCCAACCTTTAATAAATAGGGAGTAAAATATTCCCACTTCACAATCTTATCTGTAGTACTGACTACAATATCACTGCTCTTCTCACTACTGCTACGACTACCAGTGTTTTACTCACTACTACTAACACTGCTGCTCTCCTGCCCACAAAACTCAGGGATATGGTGCCCTGCTCACCCTTTGACTACCCCCACTCTCATACCCTCCCCACTTCTCGACTAAGCCCTGTGTCTTGCACCCCACTTCTACCCCCTCTCTACTAGCCTACCTCTCTCTATCAACTCATTCACATTAGCTACTGTAGTCATTACTCTCCAGCTATCTCCCACACTGTCTTCTATCTTTCTCTCACTCCCACCACCTAAACGTCCCCCTCTCCAATTTCTACAACCACAAAAGTGATGGGTGGATGGTTTTGAATGAATCTGTACCACTGGCATTGCTCTGGGCAACCTTCCACACCACTGTTTTTTAGCCTGTCTGCGCCTTTGCAAAAGGGATCCAGCCATATGCAAATCAGTCTGGTACTGCCACCAATGGTAGCAGCCAAGCCCGAACTGCTAGGCCAGGTCCCCTCTGCATGGAAACACAAGCAACTCCAGACATGTTTCAGCCTTGTTCGCCTCCTCAGTGAGGTGCAGCCTGGTCCCCTTGCTGAAAAACAATGGTCTGGAGGTTTGCCCAGAGCATTGCCCGTGGTTATGATTAATTCAAAACCTTCCAGCCATCACCTTTCTGTTTTGCTAAAGTCACCCCAAGTGGGACGGGTATGCCGAGACGTGGGTCCCGAGTCTGCCGGGCCTAGAGACCCAAGCTACTCCTCACTGATGACGCCCAACAAGGCTGAAACATGTCTGGGGATACTTGTGGTCTCGTGCAGAAGGGATGTGCAAGCAGGTTTTTCCCCTTCTGCCCTGCTCACCCTTTGACTACCCCCACTCTCATACCCTCCCCACTTCTCGACTAAGCCCTGTGTCTTGCACCCCACTTCTACACCCTCTCTACTAGCCTACCTCTCTCTATCAACTCATTCACATTAGCTACTGTAGTCTTACTCTCCAGCTATCTCCCACACTGTCTTCTATCTTTCTCTCACTCCCACCACCTAAACGTCCCCCTCTCCAATTTCTACAACCACAAAAGTGATGGGTGGAAGGTTTTGAATGAATCTGTACCACTGGCATTGCTCTGGGCAACCTTCCACACCACTGTTTTTTAGCCTGTCTGCGCCTTTGCAAAAGGGGTCCAGCCATATGCAAATCAGTCTGGTACTGCCACCAATGGTAGCAGCCAAGCCCGAACTGCTAGGCCAGGTCCCCTCTGCATGGAAACACAAGCAACTCCAGACATGTTTCAGCCTTGTTCGCCTCCTCAGTGAGGTGCAGCCTGGTCCCCTTGCTGAAAAACGATGGTCTGGAGGGTTGCTCAGGGCTTTGCCCGTGGTTATGATTAATTCAAAACCTTCCAGCCATCACCTTTATGTTTTGCTAAAGTAACCTGAGTGGGACGGGTATGCCCAGACGTGGGCCCCGAGTCTGCCGGGCCTAGAGACCCAAGCTACTCCTCACTGACCAGCCCGAACTGCTAGGTCACATCCCTTCTGCACCAGACCACAAGCATCCCCAAACATGTTTCAGCCTTGTTGGGCCTCATCAGTGAGGAGTAGCTTTGGTCTCTAGGCCCAGCAGGCACGGGACCCACGTCTGGGCATACCCGTCCCACTCGAGGTGACATAGCAAAAACAAATAGGTGATGGCTAGAAGGTTTAGAATTAATCTTAACCTCTGGCATTGCTCTGGGCAACCCTCCAGACCATTGTACCTCGCCTGCCAAACCATTACAGAAGGGGAAAGACCATATGCAAATCAGACTTGGCCCCACCCCAAAAGGGGCAGTCCAGCCCAAACTGCTAGGTCACATCCCTTCTGCACGAGACCACAAGCATCCCCAAACAGGTTTCGGCCTTGTTGGGCCTCATCAGGGAGGAGTAGCTTGGGTCTCTAGGCCCAGCAGGCACGGGACCCATGTATGGGCATACACTTGCCACTCAGAGTGACATAGCAAAAACAAAGAGGTGATGGCTAGAAGGTTTAGAATGAATCTTAACCTCTGGCATTGCTCTGGGCAACCCTCCAGACCATTGTTCTTCACCTGCCAAGCCATTACAGAAGGGGAAAGACCATATTCAAATCAGGCATGCCCCCCCCCCAAAAGGGGCAGTCCACCCCGAACTGCTAGGTTACATCCCTGTGCATGAAACCACAAGCATCCCCAAACATTTTTTGGCCTTGTAGGGCCTCATCAGTGAGGAGTAGCTTGGGTCTCTAGGCCCAGCAGGCACGGGACCCACATCTGGGCATACCTGTCCCACTCGGGGTGACATAGCAAAAGCAAAGAGGGGATGGCTGGAAGGTTTAGAATGAATCTTAACTTATGGCCTTGCTCTGGGCAACCCTCTAGACCATTGTTCTTCTCCTGCCAAGCCATTAAAGAAGGGGAAAGACCATATGCAAATCAGGCTTGGCCCCACTCCAAAAGGAGCAGTCCAGCCCGAACTGCTAGGTCACATCGTGCAGAACAACACCAACAGGAACACCATGATCAGAACCAATATCTTCACCAGTGCCCCAAGCCAGGATGGTGCCCAAGAAAACAGTGTATCAAACCAATCTTCGGCCTGTACAGCTACTTCACTCTCCATTCCAGTCTTCTTGTGCAAGGCCCCTATGATGTGGGTCAATGATCCATTCTTCGCATCATTTGTGGGTGCATATGTGCAGCAAGACAACCCAATCTTTTCACACGCACCAATGTCCATCGTTGTCAGGAGATCCAAGATGTACCGGTTCAGAAAGCCCCATTAACCGGATCACCCTCAGCTCACTCTTGATAGCGTTGAGGCATTGTTCAGTATCTTTCGCCAACTGAATAACTTCACACCGAACAACCTTCAACAACTTGGTATTCGCAACAACCTGTATTCTTGGAGTCAAGAGCGATGCAAAGAAAACTTCTGTTTTAGTGTACAACCGATATTTGTCTGGAATTGCTTTGAGCAGCTTGGACGATTCTTCCGATTAATCGTTCGGTCTTCTCTTTCTCAACTTCACCGACCGCCTCTTCTTCTTCATCTGGGGGGTTTGGTCAGAAGGTGACATAGATTGCAACACCTCATGTTTAGATGCTATTGTCAAGTTTACCCCTGGCACCACCAGGATAGCAGAATGCAAAGTTGTTAGTGCACATGTACCTCACCAAGAAGGTGGAACATGCAGGTATGCATGTTGGCCACATGCCTAGTACATGTCGATTAATTCTGTTGTTCTTTTTGCAAGATCTGGAATGAACATTGTTAATGGCTACTGGAACAGTTCCGTGCCCTCGAAAACAAAACTGATGTCCATCTCCTGGTTGTACTTTTATTGGATTCTCATGCTTCAATCCATGTTGATCTAGGTATGTGTGCAGTCCATATTGGGAAACAGTTCTTATTGATGTTCCATATAACTTCTTCTCTGAACCCTGCAAACCGACTGCTGCATAGTTCACGACTGCTTTCTCACATCTGTTTGATACGAACAACACTGCTTCCGATTTTAACATGGGTGGTGGCTTGCACTGAGGGGCACTATTGTCCTTGGCACATTTCGCTCCATCTCTGTCCATTAACACCACTTGTACCATGTGCCCTTGTAATGCACTGTGAACCCGACACAGCGCTCACTGTACTAAGCACTAGTCCTCTAAGGGCAATGGGCCTCATTACGAGTGCGGCGGTAGGGGGTTAACGGCACCGGTAAGGATGCCGGTGCCGTTAACCCCACACCGCTGCATTCCGAGGTCCCTTAGCGGATCCCACTAAGGCCGGCTGGTTTTACCAGCCGCCCTTAGCGGTAGCCGCTAAGGGACCAGGGAGCTAATAACGGGGCCCATTCCGACTACCCGGACAATGGCTACCTCCAAACTCGTAATGAGGCCCATAATATCTCTTGGGGTACTAACATTTAGGGTGCCCCAGACGTTTGGGGGATGAGGCAAAACAACTCGTGTTGTACCCCTGTTTCCCTACTAAGTTCATGTGGCATATTATTAAATTCTGGGTAGTGCACAATAGACATTATGGGCCTCATTACAAGGTTGGTGGAATGGGTTTACCGGCACCGCTAATGGTGCCGGTAAACCCATTCCGCCCTATTACGAGGTTCCCTTGCGGAACCCGGACAGAATGTCTGGTAAGACCAGACGTTCTTTGCGGGTCCCGCATGGGGACCAAGGAGCTAACCGTTATTAGCTCCATCCCCATTCCCATTAAGCCCTATGGGGGCTCGAATGGGAATGGGGAATGGTTTTGTGAATGAGGAATTACTGGGTCCTCCAAGGTTGGAATGACCCGGTAATTCCTCATTCATAGACACGATTTTGGAGGCAGCCATGGCGCTAATAGCACCATGGCTACCTCCAAACTCGAAATGAGGCCAATTGAATCAAACACTACACCTTTTATTGGTTATATTCATTTTCTTCCTCTAACTGCCTCCTCACTCGCATTCTTAAATTTCATATGAGAGTATTGTGTATTGTCATCCGCTTGCAAATGACCACTGTAGTTAAATATTCATCACACAAACACAAAACTGCATAATAGTGGAAGCAATATCGTAGTACAACTTTGTTCTGAACAATAATTTTAAAACCATTAAAAAGCATATTTCCTTACATGAGGTCCAAATACTTCTTTAAAGGAAAGAAATAGGAAAATGAAGAAAAACAAAAATCCACTTAGTGACCACTAAAATGCAGTTCTTGCTGTAATCAGCTGAACCCCTGTCTCAAAAGAATACACGTACATTTAAAAACACTCAGATAAAATGCTTTCCTAACATCAGACAAATGCACCCAATGTCTCAATTATTTTACCTTAACAGCAAGGGGAGTAGCATACACCACTGTGTATGGGGCATTGTAACGGGTTCACTCCACCTTCTAGTAATGTTTTTTACATAATATTTATCATTAGGAAACAACTGCAATGGTGGCGAGCTCACAGATTCTAGTGCAGTGCTGGTATCAGTTTCTTCTGACCGTCGTGGAGTAATCTGTTGAGAAAGGTATTTAATACACTTTGTTAACTGTGTTAAATACGAATGGAATTCATCCCCCATGGACATAGCCCTGTGAGCATCTGAAACACTACGCACAGGGGATAGCGGCATGTGCATATGTCTCCCTGTCACTATTTCATGAGGGGGCACAGTGGTGGTCTTTACTGGGCTGAGTCCTCAAACTGAACAAGGCCAAAGGGAGACAATGCATCCAGTTCCTTTTCAGTGTTGCACAGAGCTTTGATAATTTAGTCTTCAGCAATCCATTCATCCGTTCTACAATCCTGTTGGCCGGAGGGTGTAAATGGACTACAGTTTTTGCTTGATTCTCAAAAGAGCTGCAATCTCCTTGAATAGCTCATTAAAGCAGTGGGTGCTATTGTCACTTTTAAAAGTATTGCAGAGTCCCCATCTGGAAAACGCTTCGCTTACCAAAAATATGGCAGCCAATTTGGCATCAGTATGTATGCATGGACCAGCCTCAATCCAACGGGAGAAAGGACAAACTACCACTATCAAATAGCCATCAGAATTACGCCTCTGTCCCATGTCAGCAAAATCAATCTGCAAATCACTGAATGGACCAATTGGCCATGGCACGGTACCCTTCAATGTCTTTAATGTTTGCCGTCTACTGTATGTCTGGCACACTACACAACTAGATGTAAACTTGGATAACAATTTCTGAATATTGGGCACATACCAATCCTCTTGGAGATCTGCTGCAATATGCTGTTTTGATAAATGGGAAGGGTAGTGAAGTTGATCAAATCCCACCATCGCCAGTGCTTGGGGCATCACTACCTTCTTGTACTTGTTTATCTCCATACCAAATCAGTTAGAGATTGTACACACCCTCTCCTTTCCCACACCAACCTCTCACTCTCTGGCGCATGTCCTTGAATCTCAATAATTGTGACCACAGAGGGCCATATATGGAACTTGCAACTGCACATACACAAGAACAGAACGTTCAGGAATGTCTTGGAGCACAAATACGCAGCCTGTTTGGTCGCCGTGTCTGCTGCTTGATTGCTGAGAGAAACAAAATCTTCACCATTCGTATGAGTGGCGCATTTGACTACTGTGGTGAAAAAAGACTCAGAGAGAGCTGCAATTAGTCGATCTAACAATGCTGCATGATGCACTGGAGACCCATCCTCCCTACGGAACCCCCTTTGCATCCATCTTGACAATACTAAATGAACTGTAGTTGTGATGTATGCCGAGTCAGAATAAATTGTTACTTGGCACCCTTGTGCTGCCTCGAGTGCTTCAATGAAAGCAATTAACTCTGTGGCTTTTGCAGAATGATAACCCGGAAGCCTCTGAGTCAGGAAAACTTTATATTCTCCATTCACCAACCGCACCACTGGTGCCCCAGTATGCCTCTGACCAGTCTCTTGATCATAGTTGATGACCCATCAACGAAAAACACATGTCCATCATCTGAGGCATAATCGTGTACCTTAGGGATACCATCCTCTGGACCCTCATAGCTAGTGCAGTCATGCACCTCATCATTATCAGTGATAGGCTCAGTCAAGAAGGTAGCTGGATTCACTCTTTTACAATGAACAATATGAATGGATCGGCTTAAAAGAATCACTTCATTTGCTGAAGACCTTTGAGTGGTCAAGGTGGATTTAGATCTCTCTAATATTGCAAAAATGGCGTGTTCCACGTACAAAGTTAATGAACACCGAATGGCAATGGTTGCAGATTTCTCAAGAGCGAAGGCAGCAGCAGCAAACGCCTGTTTGTCCCGAAATTGTCCTTGCATAACAGAATCCAACATGATGCTGTAATAAGCCAGGGGTTTATGACACATTGTGCTGTGCTGTGTCAATACGGCAGTCATCTGCCCATCAGAATACGAGAAGAGGTAAAACTCTTAGGTATAATCAGGTGTGGCCAGGACAGGGGCAGTAGAAATGATGTCCTTGCATTTCTAACATGTGCATATCTTAAACTGTCACTGGTTGTGGGGTAGCACACACTGCTGCCATGTGCTCTGTGGTTACTCTTTTACCATTTACCAAAATCAACTATTCCAAATACAACACCTCTTGTTGGCAATATTGCAATTTTGCTCTGTACACCTTGTACCCCTTGTCAGCCAGCAATTTCAACAGAACAAAAGAATCCTCTTTGCACTGCCACTCTGTAATGCTACATACCAGCAAGTCATCCACATATTGAATTAAAGTACTGGGGACAACAATGTTGCCCGAATCCTCATGCAGCACCCTATTAAAGATACTTGGGGACTCACAGTACCCCTGAGGAAGCCTTGTATGTTGGAATCGGCCAGTGGCAAATATAAATGTGGTTAGATACTGCAAATAAGGGTCTAAGGGGTACTGAGAAGAAAGCATTCTTCAAGTCCACCACAGTAAAATGTATGGCTTCAACTGGTACATTGCATAGTATGGTAGCAGGATTTGGAACCCCTAGACAATTTTGCCTGTACAATGTTTTTGAGGGGACGTAAACCCTGAATCATTCACCAAGTAGCTTTCTTCACTGAGTAAATAGCTGTATTACAGGGTGAGTTAGATGGTACTATTATTCCCTGATACCTAAGTGTCATGATGGTGTCATATATTCCCTCCTATGCTGCCTTTGATAAAGGGTATTGTTTCACTGAAGGTAACATGGCGACAGGTTTCAAAGTAATACGCATTGGCGCAACATGTCGTAAGAGCCCCCCATCATGGGGATTACTTGCCCATAACTTGTCAGGTACTTGAGACAAATCTCTAGAAGCAAAAGCGGGAACATTCCTTACCAATAACATAGGACAAGTAACATGTTAGTACTGTATCATGGTCTCACAGGGGACACATGCTTCCAAGATGACCTCCCCTAAATTTTCTCTGTTCTCAAGTAAGTCCTCATCTGAGACACTTTTCATCGGAAGGGTTGGGTCAATACACAAAACTGTACACCACTCCCCTTTGTTTGAATCAACTGCTATCAGCACAATTCTGTCTTCTGCCACTAAAACGACCTCAATGTCCAGTTCAATGATAGTTCCTGCAAAAGGAACTCAGATGGTACTCACCAATATTTGTTTTCCACCAGTGGTATTGCACTAAGAAATATGGTAATGCCATATAAGAACAAATCTAGGGCCACCGATATTCCTCTTGCGGTAGATTCAGTGCATGTAAGGTCAACATTACCCTCACAGCACACATGCCAGGTGTTGAACAGACCACACCCATTTCCATGAACAAGATGGTCATGTTGAGCTTATTCAAAATATCTCTCCCTAACAGGTTATTCAGATTTACGGTAGAGTACAGCAAGGGGGCCCACACGTATCTACCCCATATCTTGTTAGGTAATTTCTTTGTGAAAGGAACCGATTGCACTGTCCCAGAGAAGCCCTGCATTTCCATAACCTCACCTGACAAAGGGAATCTTCCTTCACTGATACACAATTTGGTTGCACCTGTATCTACCATAAAAATGAATGCTTTATTTCCTATCTCCTTGCGCAACAAGTGTTCCTCTTCTGGGTCAGCGGTGACCGATAGGACTGGGCACACTAAGGCTCTCTGTGGGCTGTCCTTGTCTGGTTGCATATTCATCTCTGGGAAGATGAATGGTTTCCCCAGACCACTGTGACCCCTAGATTAAGTGTCACTGTACCACCAGGAATGGTAGTATTGTTCGGAATATGAGGGCTATGTTGTTGCCCTGGATGTTCTGTATAAGATGCTAAATTACTAGAACCCGGGGTTGGTATCTAGGGAAAGGATGGTGGGGGAGCAGGTGGGGGAACGGGCACTGACGCACCGTATGGGGCAGATGGAGGTAACTGTCTGTATGTCTAGGGGTGCGTGACTGGGCCTCCCTGAGGGTACTGATACATCTGTTGTTGAGGATACACATGTTTGTCTACTCCTACATTCCCTCAAAAAATGACCCATTCACCCACATGTCAAACATTGACCCGCTCCTCCTCCCCATGGTCCTATCCCTCTGAATCCCCCTTTTCCCCTCTGGCATGAGAAACCCCCCCCCCCTCTTCCCTGCTGAAATCCCCCTGGAAACCCTTCTTGATACTGAGGCTGATACCCACCTGCCCACTTGTTTTCTCCTCCTCATGCAGGTGCCGCATGCACATCAGCCTGAATTGCCCTGAAATCTCACAGAACATTCTGTCTGCACTATTGCTACAGCCCCTAGCAACGCAACTCTCGCTAACTTCTTTTGAACCCGTTTTACTTTCTCTGCTTGTGCTTGCTGCTCAGTTTCTTTCTCCTTTTATTTCAACCGTTTACAATGATGGATAATAAAAGACTGAATTTCCGCCCAACCTTTGCCTGAATCCCCACTATCTTATCAAGCGCCTCCTGTACCTCCTTCAGGAGGCCTCTTTTTAATCCCACAAATCTCTCAACTCTGCCCACCACACCTCTTGTACATGCAATATATGTTGGGTAGGGTCCTCATCATCACGCATCGTTCTTTGCATGTTCGAGAGGAAATCAGGCGTATCGGGGTAAGCACGCCGCAGTGCTGCCCAAACCTGAGGCCTGACATTGTTAAAGTGTGCCCCATCATGGCTATCGTCCCCCACCTTCACACCCAGATACCCAGCTTCAGCCCATATGTCAACAGTCTGATCTCCCAAAATCGACACAAACAAACTTTTCAAATCTCCTACAGCCAAGGTAGTACCAGCTGTATGCTTCTCAAATGCATATATCCACTTCCCTGCCACAGCCGTAAGGGATGGGAGTGCCTTTATAAGGTTGTTTTTATCCATATGTGCCCATTGTATGTACTGCACTCTTCCTGCTTCCTTATGCAATAGTGAAAACTGTGCTCCTACTGTCGTCCCAACTTTCTTCTTTCCCATCACTGGCCTCTTAGCTACTGCCATCCATCCAAATCTATTTCATAGCCTAGGTCCCCACAAGCTCTCAACTCACAGAGAAATCACAGGTGGCTGCCCTTCCCCTTCCACCTCATTAACTGTATCCCACTCATCTTCACCTTCATGTGTATAATCATGCTCTTCATCCAACCTCGCCACGCCACAATCCATGCTTTCCTCTCGTCTCCTCTGATCTTCCCTCTCTTTCTCTATATGCACATCCTTAATAGCTGTACTATCTATCCGAAATAAAATATCTCCTGCCTTCCATTCATCCCTTCTTATGGAGGTCCACTGTCCACTCCTCCTCTCTATTTTTAGTCACGCCAATCCACCCTCCACCTTCCTTAGTGCAGCTACCAGTTCCTTTTGTGGTTTCGTATCATTTCCCTCTAATCCTTTACCCCTCACAGCAGTTGATGCAGTACGGTTTGGGATATTCTGATACTGTGCTGACATTGGTAGCGTGAGAGCCGTGGTGGGCAATGGGGCATACATAGGATTCATGCATCCCGGCGCAGAGCATATGGGGTAACACCCTAACAGGGGGCACCAGTCTATATAAACAGGGGCTCCAGGGGCACTTGGGACGACAGCCACAGTAGTAGTTGGGCTACACGAAGAAATCACTTCACATATTGCCTTCAACAAGTCCACAGGCATGTCTGAATCTTCCAACTTTTTCCAAAATTCGAATTCTTCTTTTCTCTTTTTTAGTTTTCTTCTCTTATTTTCACCTGTCAAAAATGTATACATATGGTTCAATATCTCTGTATTATTTTTCCCCTGCTCTGGCCATGAATAAAACATCCTGCCCTTTGTTTCCGCAACACATTCCTTTTGGTACTTAAGAATCTTATCTCGGTACAGAGACACATGTGGTCCAATGGGGCTACTGGCTCCATTGTAGCCACACCCTCCGATTATTATTTTACAAAATGATTCACTGCCTCTATCCCACCCCAGCAAACTACCCCCCCCCCCCAGCACCTACGTTTCCCGCACAATGAGTCAATTAAAGAACATTTAATTTAAAGGCCAGTAAGGCCAAAGTAAAGGAAGTAAAACGAAGAACCAAATATAAAGTAAATAACAAACCCAACAAGCCAGGGCAGCCGTACCTGACATGATCCGAACAAGAGCTGCACTGTCTCATGAGAACAGTGAGTGCCAGGGCCCTCACACTGTCAAAGAACAGTGAAGAAAGACTCCCCCTGAGTCTAATGCGTGGAGAGAGAAAATAAAGCTGCACCATACCTTTGAGAACTCTTTGCCTTACTCCTTTCTCCTCACCTGACTCTTTCGCTGTGCTACCGCCTACAATGGCTCTGCTAGTGTCCCCCATCACATAACAGCAGGATGCCCTACTCAAGCACTGTCCAGGCCTCAAAATGTGCACTCACCACTTGCTATTGGCGAATAATAAGTGGCTCTTGGCGAGTAAGGAATGGTGTGCTTTGTTTATGTGAAGAATTGAGGGGGGCACTGCATTTATATGCATGGCTAGTAGCATTCATCTTGACATTTTTGCTACTGGCTGTCCCATACAACACTGCCAGCAATAACCTTTCCTCTTCTGCTCTTCATACCTTCAGTCTTTGGCACTCCCCTGTCCCCAACAGGCTACCCCACAAAGGGAACCTGTTCCCCTTCCCATCTTTTTTATCATGTACTCAGTGTATTTGTATTTGTATTTGTTTCTTATTTGTATCACGCACCTAACCCTGAGGTAACTGGGCTCTGGAAAACTTAGACGTGTTACAAGCATACATACATAGAAAAGTTACAGGCTCAATGGGAATGGGGAGGGAGGTAATAATGGGCAGATTGCATCTGGCCCATTATTACCTCCATCTTCCCCTCGCACGACCCGGAAAGGACTCCTGGTTTTACCAGGCGTCTGATCCGGGTCCCGCAAAGGGAAGCTCATAATCGGCGCTCCCGTAATGAGGCCCAATGTGTATACATTTGTATTTGTGTACATATGTACTAATAGATGACAAATGGCAAAAGCAGTGGAGATAGAACGGCTTCAGATGTTGGATTTATCAGTGAGCCAGCTCTTTACTTTGATTCTGAAGGCAGGGAAGGAGGGTTCCATTCTGATGGTAGGAGGCAAAGAGTTCCAACATTTGGCAGCTTGGACTGGGAAGCTGGCTCCTCCAGCAGTTTTTAGGTTAAACCTTGGCACTGCGAGGATGTGTGATTGGGAGGATCTGGTAGCTCGCGCTGGTTGGTATTTGGAAAACGTATAAATATTTAGGAGCAGAGTTTGATAGACATTTGTGGGTGATTGCCAGAGTGCGTAAAGTTATCCTATCGCGTTCTGGGAGCCAGTTGGTATTTCGTCTGAGACTTGGAATCTAGGAATGTTTAGCGCTAATCTCAAGGAATTGTTTTGTAAGACCTGAAGTCTATTGAGATTCTTTTCAGACGATCCTAGGAGTAGTGTATTGCAGTAGTCGATCTTCGAAAGCACTAGAGCATTAGCTAACGTGATGCAGCTAGTAGGGGACAAGTATGAGTTACAGGCATTGAACAGCTTGTTAGTGTAAGCTGTCGAGGAGGCAATGGAGCTGATTTGTTTCTTTAGGGATAGGGTGGAGTTAAGGTAGACTCTTAAAGTTTTTATTTCCTTAGCAACTTTGATCAGGTTCCCGTCAATATTGAAGGAAGTATAACGTGAGTCGAGCTTGTTTAGGCGAGCCTGTGTGCAGACAATCAAGAGATCTGTTTTGTCATCATTAAGGCAGAGGCTGTAGTCAGCCATCCATGCCTGAATTTCCAGGTAGATTGCATTGATTGTCTTGGAATCATCTTTGTAGCATCCTGACAGTGTGATGAGAACCTGGGTGTCATCTGCATATTTTGTGTAGATGACACCCATGTTGTCAAGACGGTCAAAGAGGAGCTTTGTGAATATTTTATAAAGTGTTGGTGAAGCGCATGAGCCCTAAGGTACCCTGCAGTGGATGGGGATTAGGTCTGCTGAGGCTGAAGGGGAGAAAACTCTGGTGGTGCGGTTAAATATGAAAGATTTAATCCAATTGGAAGCATTGGTAGAGAAAGCTGCTGCCGTGATCAAGTGTTCCGTGAGGATCTGGTGGTGGACCAGGTCGAATGCAGCCGAGAGATCTAACAATAGTAGGATGGCCAGATTGCCTTTGTCTTTGACCTCATCCATCTGTATTTTAAAATCCAAGAGGGCTGTCTCTGTGCCATGTCTAGGCCGAAAGCCGGATTGTCAAAGAGCGACTAAGTTATTGTCCCCCAGATGTTTCTGGATTTGCAGGTATGCAACTCTGTCCAGAATGTTTAAGAGGAAGGGGACGGTGGTGATAGGCCTATAGTTCATTGGTATGCTAGGGTCAAGATTGTTTTATTTAAAGAGGGGCATGACCCATGCCTCCTTAAGACTGTTAAACTCCTCATTCAAGGCCAGCCTGGTTCTTATCACTGTGGCGATGAAGGGGGACAGCTCTTTAGAACCTTCCTTGATGAGGGGCGTTGGATAAATGTCTCATTGACATCTTGAAGGTTTTAGGCCACTGATGATGTCTTCCACTTCTTTGGCATTGACTGGGGAGAAAGCAAACAGCGGACACTCAGGGGCTTTTAGCTCAAGGGAATGCTTAGTGGTTGTGCTACTTAAGAGGCTGTTCTTTTTGGCTTTTATTTTAGTTTCAAGGGATGCTATTTTGTCAGCTAATGCTTGTTGGATTTTGGCTCACCAGGCTGCATCCTTAATGCAGTCCTCTGACGGTGGGGATTCTAGTTCCCTTAGGATACTGAAGAGCTCCTTAGTACTTGATTTAGTGTTAAGGACTCTATTATTGTAGGTTTCTTTTTTGGTGGTGAGAATGGAAGATTTGTAGGAGGCAGCTGCTGTGGTGAACAGTGCCTTGTTATGAATGGTAGGTGATTTATGCCAGATAGTTTCTCCCAATCGTTTTTCATTCCTCAGAACTTTTAGTTCTGGAGTAAACCATTTGTTGAGGAGTGCAGTTGGTTTGGCCTTCTTTAGTTTGAGCTGTGTGATGTTGTTCAAGGTTGACTCAAGGGTATTATTATAGAGGTCAACTAATTTATTAGAATCAAGATTCTTGTAGTTGGAGGTGTCAAGGATGTTGTTAATTAAAGGGTGTAAATTGGGCAATGTTATGTTTTGGGAGTTCCTAGAGAGAGTTGGGGGGGGCGATGGTAGGATTTGGGGGTGTAGTCCGCTGGATGTCAAAGGAGATGTAATGGTGGTCTGTCCAGGCAATGGGTTTGTTCTGAAGTATTTTGATAGAGCAGTTGAAGTCTGACAGCCAGTCTAGTGTTCGACCCTTGATGTGAGTAGGCTCCGAAATGCTGTGTTTGAAGCCGAGCTGGGAGATGGAGATTGAGAGCTAGAGCGTTGGTATCATTAGGATACCGGAATCCAAGGTTAAAGTCTCAGAGTAAAATGATTTTTGATGCTAATTTCACATTGGATGTAAAGAGACCTGTGATGTCTTCCTCGAAGAACGAAATGGGACCTAGTGGGAGGTAGATAAGATGCAAGAGGATGGTTTGGGTAGCTTTTAGGGGGATATTAACTGATAAAAGTTCAGCAGTTGGTAGGCTAGAATGGGCGGTAGCTCTGAGGCCCAAATGGGTTTTTGCTATAAGGGCAACTCCCCCTCATCTGCCTGAGTTTCTGTCTGCTCTAATAATGGTATACCCCTCTGGGAGGGCTGAGGAGTGTGCAGGACATGCCGGCTGGTGGAGCCAGGTTTCTGTGATGGCATGAAAATCCAGGTGATTTTCAGAGATGATGTCTGCGATATTGAGTGCATGAGCAACTAAGGACCGTGCATTGATCACCTCTCTTTTAATGGTAGGGAGCATTGTTACCGGGAGAGATCCTACCGGGCTTATTGAAGCAGTAGGTGAAGGTTCCCTGGATGAGGTGGTGGGAGTCTGTGGATTGTGAATTTCAGTTGATACTACTGACTGAGTAGTTGACAAACGTTTAGTGGTTTTGGAGGGAAGGCATTGAGTGGGCGATCTTGTGGACGCTGAGTGGTTAGGGAAGCGAGATCCTAATCTCTTGTTTCTGACATTTACAGGGCAAGGTATTAATGGGGTAGGAGGAGTCGCAAAGCATTGGATCAATTCTGTTGGAGTGAGTAAGTAGGTGGGGGTATCCAAAGGGTAGGTGTCAGCCTCGGGTATGTGGTCTTTTTGGGCCTGGTGTGGCGGGAGGAAATTGGTAGATGAGATGGATTGGAAGAGAGCGAGGATGGAAGCCATGGTGAGGGTGACTTTGTGGAAGGCTGCCATGGGGACTGGGTGAAGGTGTCCGGAGATCGCAGCTAGAACGGGGTGATGGGTATGAGGTCTTGGTGACCTAGGGTTGTAACACAGTGCCTAGGCTGGTTGAACAAAGCACATTACGCAGGTGAGAGCTGCCAAGCATGGTACAGGGGCTAAATAGGTAAGACCCAATGCATAGGCGGTGGACGCAGTCTTTGCCGGGTTTACAATATGTGGTTCAAGGCTAGATAGGTGGAATACAATATGCTGGCAGATTAGAGTAGTAGAAGCATCAGGGACAGAACATACAGTGCATTGCGGTAGTTTTGCAAACGGTGGGCAATATGGAGATCACAACATAGCGTGAGGTAGTACTGGTGTCGTAAAAATAAGTAGTTATACTTTGGACTTGTCAATGCACAGAGGGCGTGATCTAAAATGCAATCCTAGAGGGCATAGATTGCAGGATGAGGCAGTATAATCTAGAGAAGTGATGGCATGCATACAATAGGTTGTCAATCTGAGCTGTACAATAGATTACAATGGGTTACGTGCATACAATGATTATATCATGTATATCGGTGCAGTAGCAGAGGAATCAAGCAGCGGCAAGTGGTATACAGTGAATGCAGTGCAAAACAGAGGATCAAGCACAGTAATCGTCGTACAGGCAGTAACATAAGTATGTATGCATAGCAAATCTTATTAAGTTCATGGGGAGAATATTGGCTAGTTTATGGGTAGGTCATTTAGTTAGGCAGATGGGAGGAAGAGTTTGTAGATTACTGTGTGCAACAGGACCTATTACAGTAATCAGTCTGTGTGGTATGTTTTCGGGGGCCGCGTTGTGAATGGCACAACAGATCAGCTGTTGCAGCCTGCTTAAGTACACAAGAAATGCCACGGCAGGTGACCAGGAGGCCAGCGACTGGCGTAGTGGGATGGAGTTTGAGGTGTAAGGAGAAGTCAGGAGTAGAAATATGGTTTGGCGCCGAAGAGTGATGACTTACCTCTGGTGGAAGCATCGATAATCTGCATGATGGAGTCTTCGGACCAGTTGCAAAGAGTTTATGGGTCGGAGAGCAGGTCCTCCCGGTGTGCGCCCACCACCAGGGAAAAGAGGGGTTCTTCTTGTGCATCCTAAACTGCTGTTTGTAGTAGTACTAACATCCCCTTTGAGGCTGTCATCAGAACTTTCTGATCTCGGGGGCATGGCCTGATGCCGCAGATGACGGACGTGTAGCTCTGCCGCTCTGTCCCACATTCATAATTAATGGCATTAGGTAAATCTATATAAAACATAATTTACTTACCTTACATCAGGATTCCTCCTTCGGTCGCTGCTCCTTGCTATGACTGCATTCCCGACGCAGTGCAGCCCCTCCTTCAGCGCGCCGTGTGTTCCAGAGGCCTGCTCTCGGTGACAGCTGCTACTGGAATCTGCTCTTCCTGAGGTGATTTACGGCTAAACACACTCCTCTGCTAAACACTGCCACCTCGCTGTCAAGGAATAGGAATAAAAAAAGAGAGAGTGAGCTTCTGGATTTTGCTGACATGATGATTCAATCTGCTTAAAGGTACAGGGACACATTTTATAAAGCTTTGGCTGCAATTTCTTTTTTTTTTGTTTTTCACAATGTTTGTAAACAACTGGATTAAGCCATATACTCACATTATATTTCATGAATAAGTTATCAATATACCAACAGGTTATATGGCTTCCTCTCACAGTACATTTTATATATACAACTAATAGTTGTATTTAAGTCATTTTATAAACTTGCAGCCTATTACCCCTTCTGTTGTCAGCCATGCTTTGAGCTCCTCCGGCAAAGTTTTGAATACCTCATGTTCATACATCTTTTCACAGACTTTCTGTCTTGCCATAAAGGATCACTCTTGGAGTTTGCTTTGAGAGAGGAAAGGAAGAGGAAAAAGAAAAAGGAAAAAATAATAATAAAACCACACTGCTCCTAATTCTTTTGTTAATCTGTAGACGCTGAATGCATCTTCATTACCTCAAGGCTAGTGGCTCCTCCTGAAACACTCTTCAGTTTACTCGTTATCATACTTTAGTGTTCGCTTTTCAACCTCCCTTAACGGGAATAACACTTTATGTATAATTGGATGTAATAATTGTAAACTGAGTTATACTGATAAATACTTTGCCTACAGAACTGCTATTACTAATATGTATATGCTGACTCTTCCACTAGCCTCCCTTCTGCCCACTGAATGTCTGCTTGCTGCATGAGCTAACGATAATATAAGAACCCCTGTGCTCTTCAACATTTAAACCTTCAGTAAAATATTCGGACTATCTATATATTCTCATATATATCTACAAACAATATGGCTCCCAATAAAAAAAATACAACAACTACAAAAGAACCTAATATCTCAGCCTCTAAACTTAAAAGACCTAAGAGTGACTCACCACCTCTGCTGGGTATTACAGATCCTGCCATTGATGCCATTCTATCTGAAATCAGATCACTTAAACCCTTCATCGAGACCACAAATCAAAAATTACAACTAGATGACTGATGGAAAGGCTTTGAAAATAGAATGGATGAAGTTGAGAAAAGAGTTGTTCTTGTGGAGGAGGTTTCTCCCAAAGTTGCACTTCTGGAGAAGTCAATCAAAGACCTCCAAAGGCACAATGAAGATCTAGAAAATCGCACTCGATGCAATAACTTTCGCATTTCAGGTCTGCGGAGGGCTCAGAAGGAAACCACACCATTATTTTTTTACAAAATTTTCTCTCAACCCTGCTCCACTTACCTTCTGATTTAACAATCAACATCCAACATGCTCATAGAATTGGAAAATCACCCATATCTACATCTCCTAAAACATCGCCCATAACACTGATTTTCTACCTTCTAGAATATTCCCAACGTCCGCTCATTTTATCGGCTGTCAAGGAATGAAAATCTCTCATATGGAACGGTAATAAGATAAACATTTCTCAAAATGTTGCTAAAAGCACCGCCCAGCGCAGGAAAATATTCCTATCCTATTCCCGTCCAGCCTTAAAACAATTAAATATCTGGTATGGTCTATTCCACCCTTGTTCTTTCAAAGTGACGCATGAAGGTCATACTAACATGTTTGATGATCCAGCTGACCTTAGAGCTTTTATACATTCCATCAAATCCGAAGGCATGGACACATCTCCAGCCAGCACCTATATTTTGCCCATTACATAAATCTACTCCTCCCTTATAAGCATTCCTATCACATATGTAATGCCATGATTATTATATATACCATTTTTTTCCTCTTTTTGACGACTCAGCCGGCGTCACCCATCCCTACATTTTCCATTCACCTGTTGTCTCCCTTATCCAGTCTGATCCTAATTGCTGTTTTACTGTCATCCACCCTACCTCACACTCTCATGATCAGACCCCCTACTTCCCTTCCCTTTACCCATTGTGTCACCCTCTTGTGTCTCCATAGAAATTATTCTGATTCAATATGTTATTTTCTGGCTCTAAAGTTCTCCATCAACATGGTTTCAGGTTATGTTATCATAACTTTTTAAATGTTACAATGATTTTCAAGTGTGTTACATGGAACATTAAAGATTGTAATAATCCCATCAAGAGATGTAAGAACATTTCTCATCTTAATAAATGTAACCCCTCTATATCTTGTATACAAGAACCACATCTTTCTAACAAAGAAGCATTGAAAGTGAAGTCCCGTTGGTGAAAGAAATCATTTCTAGTCCTGCTGTCGCCAGGAAAAAAATGGAGTAGCCATCTTAATTAGCAAAAAATGACCCTTTAAAGTTCTTGACCAAGGGGCCGATACAGTTGGGAGATGGGTTTGGGTCAAACTACAGATAGAATCTACCCAGGTCACCATTTTGAACATTTATGGTGCACTAATCCTGATCCTAATTTTTGGGTTTCCATAAAACAACTAATACTTCAAAATAATGTCACCAACTTAATTATGTGTGGGGATATAAATCAGGTATTAGATCCTTTTCTCCATAGAAAATCTAGTTGTCTGTTCAAAAATAACAAATCATACAAATCCTTTTTGAGTTATTTAGCTGAAACTGGCCTCATTGATTCGTGGAGATTATCACATCCTACCCAGCTTGACTATACTTTCCACTCTCCCCCAGATAACTCCTTATCTCGCCTTGATTACATTTTCTCTTCTAAAACCCTCACAGGTTCCATTATTGATTCTAAAATAGAAAATATAATTATATCCGATCACGCCCCAGTATGTACCTCCTTCAATCTTTTAGACGTCCATAAACCGCCATCTTGTTGGAAAATGAATAACTTTCTCTTGCAAGACCCCCAATTCATCATATCCGCTAAATCTTTTGTTCACCAGTTCTTTGCCGATAATCTTGATAGTGACACATCAGCTGTGAACAATTGGGATGCTTTTAAGGCAGCTCTAAGAGGTCACATTAAAGCTTACACAGGTAAAAAGAAAGCTCTACGCAAAAAGCTTTTGGATGACCTTTATTCTCAGCTTATCTCAGTTGAACAACTTTATTATAGTAACTCCAACCACACTAATCTTCATCAGGTTCTTGCCATACGCTTCCGGATAAATAAGGAGATCACTGATCTTGCCTCAGGAACTATCCTCAAATACAAAACGAAGATCTATCAAACATCCAATAAAGCTTGGCACATCAAAGGCAGGCACAGGCTATTTGGAGGATCACTTTTACATCTGAAGTTTAATGATGGTGACTATATACAATGAGGCTCATGATGCCTCCGGCATTTGTCTTTTGTTTTTATTTCTGTTCCGCGCTTGGGCATTGAACACGTGGACATGTGATGCCATGTTCCTGGTACATGAACTGGAATTGTTTGTGCGTTATGGTAATGTATTGATCCAAAACTGGTTTCACTAATGTGTTTGATGTTTTGTTTTGTTATCTATACCCTTGACCTCTCATGCATGGTGACCACGTTCAATGCAACTTTGGGGTCCTTTATGAATGTTGTTTTGAAAATGTTTTGCACAATATGTTTTTGGCTTGTATCATTTGTTGGATTTAAAATACAGAGGCCCTCATTACGACCCAGGCGGTAAGGGGTTTACGCCGGCGTAAACTTCACCGACCCTTACCGCCTGAGTACGAGTTCCCGTAGCGCCTTGGTGATTTTAACGCCTGCTTTTTGCAGGCGTTAAAATCCATGGCGCTAAGGGACCTTGTTGTTAATTACGCCACCGTAATTTACGGTGGCGTAATTAACGCCTTCCCCACTCCCATTATGCCCTATGGGGCAAAAATGGGAATGGGGAAGGGTAAATGGGGATTGGGGACTTACCGCCCCGCCAAGGTCGGAATGGGGCGGTATGTCCGCCAACCACCATGGCGGAGTTGGCAACTTAGCGCCATGGACCATGGTGCTAATAGCACCATGGTTCTCCGCCAAGGTCGTAATGAGGGCCAGAGTCTTGCCTTGAGAAAGACCGTTGAAGGTCGAAACACGTGTCGGCAGACTTCTTTGGCATGCCTAACAGAAGGATTCAAATACAATCTTCTTCAACAACTACCTATGTTTCAGCTCGATGATTGATTGACATTAGTGTTGCAATATATTTGGTGTTTGTTCTAAAAACCTTTTTGGATCTAGCAGCGCAATTAACTAAGTGGAACTAAACCCCTCCCTGTTACCCCTTCAAAATGTAGTGTGCAGCAAAATGGGCTGTTCCCGCTGTTATTGGAAGGAGGAGGGCCTTGCTCATATTTCACCTGCTGCCGGGCATAGAGGACAAAACCCCATCAAAGCGTAGCAGAGAGAAATAGGCAGCGAAGAGGACTGTTCCCGCTGGTATTGGATAGATGAGGGCCTTGCTCATGCTTTACGCTCTGCCAGGGATAGAGGACAAAACCCCTTCAAAGCATAGCAGAGGGACATGGGCAGCGAAGCGGACTGTTACCGCTGTTTTTGGAAGGGGGAGGGCCTTCCTCATGCTTTACACTCTTGTCGGGGACAGAGGACAAGACCCCTTCAAAGTGTAGCAGAGTGAAATGGTCAGCAAAGCGGTCTGTTACCGCTGTTCCCCGCAGGTCTCTGTGGAGTTTGGAGCATGACCTATTGTCCATCGTCCATCACTCTTCACTTTCACTGGGACAGGAGTCGCAGGTGTGACATGGTGTTTGTGACCGGTACGGGTCGCGTCGGAAGCCAGTAAGCTTCGGGTTTGACCTCCATTAGACAGCATTGCATTATGGGTTGTGGCGGTTGTGGCATACATTTGGCGGAGTGTGGTGTATCTGATTTGGGCCGGCACAGGCCTTGAGTGATCTGCTGCAATTACCTCACATGGCCTCCCAGCGGTAGTGCCAGTTGACAGCACACAGGCAGTCTTACAGGACCTTTGTTTGGCTTCGCTTGAAAGACGGCGGGCTTCTCCTGGTTTCGTGTTCCGCATTCCTTGCTTTGCTTCGAGGCTGTGGCTTTTCCTTGTTTATTGTCCAAGCATGGCATACCTGAATATAATGGCCGTGATAGAATAGGAGGCATTGGTGCTACTAAATACTGCCCAGACTGAAGGTGTGTGAGTTTGGTGAGACTTACTCTGATTGACCCCTAAGCTGTCTGTGGCGTTACCCGCCCAACCCTAGCTTATATTAATGTGATTTTCGTCCAGCCACAAAGGCAATTCCATACATGCAAACCCTCCCGATTTAGGTGGGAGACTCCCGATTTTTCAGTGAAAAATACTGCTATTTTTCACGTTCTCCTGCCTAAAATAATTATTTCCCCAATACCATCCTGTGGGGAAATTGTCTCCCGATTTCTCTGAAGAAATCTCCCTCCCAGGTGTTACAGAATGTTGGCATGTATGCAATTCGGACATTTCAGAAATGTTTTTCTCCTGTTCTCTATAGACTGATGAAAACAATACTGTTTTTTTTTCAGAACGGAACAAAAACTAGCAAAATTAGCAAAAGCGATCCGCTTACCCCAGATCGAATTCCTGGGTGAAAACCATGAAGCTAAAATTGGGGAAACGAAAGTCCAACTCCAAATTAGAAGACGCCAGAGATAAAAAGGCCAAGAAGTGCATGCCACCTACAAAAAGCAAACAAAACAAGCAAATTCATTCAGTCGTTATTAGATACGCATCTTTAGAAAATCTCAGGGTAACTAGAAGAGAAGATTTTGGATGTCGAGAAAGAATTTATGGCCAAAAGACAGTACCTATCCTCTCCGCAGTACAAGTTGAAATCCCCCTCGCTTCTCGGCAGGCGGAGCCCCTCTTAAACAGGAAAGGGGATCCTCCTCTGCAACAAGTTGTCTCTGCAAGCCCAAACACATAAAGCAAATGACACAGGAGGCGAATGGTGCTGAACAAAATAACAAGGCATTACTCTACGATGGGCAATACACCTGATGGTTCATTAAGTATAGAGGGAAGTATGCAGAATGGTTCTAACGAATGCCCAAAAGGGGTAAATGGTGCACAGGGTGAGGGGCCTCTTATAATGGAGCCAGACCAGAACAACAGTTTGGAATTCATTCAAAATTTGGATGAACATTTTAAGGAGGTTGTGGGTAACATTTTAAAAGAAAAACTACAACCTTTATGGGACGTGTTGAAGAATTTTAAAGCTACCCTTTTTAATTTCCTGAATGGTATGGCTGATTCAGTGTGACAAATGAAAACTGATGGCACTCTAGTAAAATAATTTGCTAGTACTAGTGTTTCCAACAAACTGCAACCTGAACCTATCCCTAGACTTAATATAACGGAAGTCACCCCGCAGTTAATGTCGGGGAAAGGGCGGGATACGGTAGCTATAGCGCAGAGTCGCCAAGGTAGTAAAGTGTCAACTAAAATGTTGAAAGGTGGGCCTAATGAGAGACCAACGAAGAGTAGCATGGAATCACCAAAGGCTGCGCCCATTGAAAGATCCACTGATCCATCGGGAAATATGAAGGAGTCTTTCACCCTTACCACCAGCAGCAGTCCCTGTTATTTTATGTAAATTTATAGAGCGCACGTCCACCCAAAGGCATCTCGGCGCTGTGCAGAGTCCACTCAACAGCTCATACCCTCTGTTACCACTTAGACGAACAGAAACGTCTTTAAAGATCGGCGGAAGACTAAGTGATCTGCCTTTGCCCGATGGTGAAGTGGAAGCGAATTCCAACACGTAGCTGCAGCGATAGAAAAAGCACGCTCCACAATTCGAGAGGGACGTACACATGGAATAAAAATGGTGCATGACTCGAAGGAACGAAGCGGGCGTTTGGGGACATTTGGGCGAAACTTACTCTGCAGATATTCCGTGCCTTGGCCATAGAAGGCTTGATGCACAATGTGCATGGATTTCAATTGAACTCCCTCTGGTGGGTATTATAGTGGGCGTTGAACCTTTCCCTAATGAAGCATCTGAACCTACAGTTTCATTAATCAATAAGGCAGGTCATTTGATTCATACCCACAAGCATGGTCCTTGCACTATCTCTAATTCTAGTCTCATGGCTAGAAGAGTTAATTGGGTGGGGAAAACTGTCAAATGCAATGAAGGGAATTGTATTGTACTGTTTTTTGCATCACGGTAAGTAGCCTCCCATGTGCTTCCCTCAAATTGGGCTTACTCCTGACGAACCTCAGGGATAACAAGGGTTGCTCTCTCTTTCTTCTATCCTAGGACAGATTACCACAAGGAAGCACGGACGTTTGGTAATGTACCAAACTGTAGGTTGCAACACACACACTCTATTATTAGAAGTCCAAATAGTACTTCAGCAGCACAATCGCTGAGCAGACTTCTGGTAAATAGTTCTGGAGTGCTTCCAAGAATCCTAGAAGGGAAGATGGGTGTCAGCAGAGTAAGGGAACTTCAAATGGCAAAATGTGTTGATAAATCATAGGGAGACACAGTGTGCAGGCAATTTCATTTTGGAAAATAAGTTTGAACCCCTTGCTGGAAGAAATTGACTGACTAGAAAATGATGGCACAAGAAAATGATGGCACACATTGTTGTGGCTTCAACCATCATAGAGGTACTCCTAGCCTCGGATCCAAGACCTTGAAATATTTTTTATAATATGGATCTAAGTAAAAGACCCAGTAATATAACAAAGATTTGAATTGTTTCCTGGAAATAATAGGGTTTATGGTTTTCGGTAAATTCTGAAAACATCTGGAAATTCACCCCTGGGATTTTTCTTTCCTTCCTTGGGGGGAGTGTGGGGTGGGGGGACAGAGAGGCTCCAATAAACACCAATATTTTAATTAATTAATTGCCCCCACGCAAGGTCTAAGTGCAGGAGCGGGATTCAAAACCCTGTTGCTCTGCATTGTCTTGCTTCAAAAACAGTCTCTTTGCCGATGAGCCACTGCTAAGCAATGAATAGCACACCTGTCAACTGCATGTTGTCTGTGTCTCCAGTTGGTAGTGCCTCAAGCTATTGTGCAGGCTGGCGTGCTGGTTGGCAGAGAGGGGCGCACAGGCTTGCTCAGAAAGGTACTCATTCTTGACAGCAGCATCGTGGGGAAGGTTGCATGGCTTGTTGCGGTTCGGCCAGGAAGCAGGAGCTTGGGGATGCAGTAAAAGCAGCCTTGCTTGCATCTGAAAACTGGAAGAAACACATGTGATGGTTACTGGCACCATCCACACAACCTTCACCCCAATATATTTATGTATGAGGAACTATGCTTTTAAAACACGTGGAATAGAACCCCCTTAATTCCGCTGCAAAGTTTTTTCTTTCCCCCCACACTTGCATTTTGAAATCGCTAGGAGGGTTATCATCCAAATATTTTCAGCCAGCACAAAGTAATGGGTTAGCTACAAAACTGTCCTTAGCATGTGCACAAACTCATGTTTACTGTGACGTCGCGTAATTTCATGGAAACATACAGTGCATGCACATCCTGCTGCGCATGTGCAATGCCAATACAGTGCAACATCAAACGCACATCAATGGCCATTACGCTTGCTATGTAATTCACATGTGTGCTGTATGTTTACCCGAGTCTGCCTGACAGCACAGTACACATTTGCGAAGGTGCATGCTACGGATGGCTTCTTGCTCTGTGAGACCGGCCACAAAACCTTGGCTTGTTGGTCATACGAAGAAGCACTTCAGCCTAAAAATATGCTGTATGAGTGTCACGTGGCGCCACCACTAAAGGGAGTTCTCACATCAGATGACCCCCAAACCCCGCCTCTGCTGTACATGATTGTAATTACGTCCAACATATTATGTTTAAACCATAATAGTTCTTGTAATGATTTTCTTCTTTTTTTAAAAAATTCCATTTGTGAACTGTGGCCATCTCTACAACGCCGACACGGTACCTTTAGGACACTTTAGAATACTTCCACAAGTCGAAGAAAGAAGCAAAGAGATGAGGGCGGAGGCAGTAAAGATGGGGTGTGCAGAAGAGGAGAGAAAGTGCAGTTAGAGTTTGCTCCTGTGCGAGGGGAGAGGGGCTGTGGAAAATTGACGCCAGTCGAGTTATTTCCAGGACTGCCTGCTGTGCATTCATTCAGTCAAGGTGTTTAGTGTGTGCTCCTGGTAAAGATGAACTTACACATACTTCCTTCCTGTGTGTGAAGTTGAGGTTCCTGTCCTCTTGAACCTGCAAAGGTTAAGAGCTGATCATGCATTAAATGCTGATTCGGGAGGAAACCACAGGCGACTTGGCTTGAGGGTACTCATCCCTTTTATCCTTCTGTTGCTTCAATAGCAAGAGAGGGGAATTAACACAAAAAGGTCGAACGGCTCCCTCGACAATGTGGCGAATGAAATTTTCAACTGAAGCAAAAAAAAAGCAAAACGTTTGGGGAACTGTGTGTGTGTGTGTGTGTGTGTGTGTGTGTATATAACACGGCCAGCCAGCAAGAAGGCGGTTTGGCAGTTACGTTCCCTCATACACATTCATCACTTTGACATGAAAAATAGGATAGTGGAGAGGAGGTGGGTGGGGGATGGGGTTGAAGTTTATAATGTTTAACCATATTGTAAAATGTAGGTATATACTTGGGTTTCTGGCCTGCCCTGTATCAATGGAGTTCACGCACCAATGACGTATTGCAGTACTGCACAGCAGGATTCCTCGATCCCGCCTCACTCCCTTGGGGTGTATTTTTCCCCAGTGACTAACCCTCCAAGGGGTTCCAACTCACACTAACATTTCGTTAAAAAAAATACTTCTCTCTGAGCAGGGGCGTTGCTAGGGGGGGGCTAAGCGGCTATAGCCCCTGATCTTTTGGTTGTAGCCCTGGATAGAATCTCAGGAGCTACAGCCAAAAGGCTAGCTAGCCCCCAGTCCCGACAGTTCTGACATCAGCTTAGCCCCAGGTCTTTTCCAGACCTAGCAACTCCCCTGTCTCTGAGTCTGGTTAGAAGCAGGTACAGCAGAACCGGTCAGAGCTGCAAACAACTATATTTTCAGGAGCAATGCTCTAAAGTATTTTCTCTGCCTAGCACTTAAAAGGCACATCCCCAATTTCCCTTGAAAGTGTATTAATGGTTCAATGCTGAGTGGCTAATCCATTTGTAAGTCCCCCCTTACTGATTTCTACGATTACTTGTCTTTAGTTAGTTTACACTGGAAAAAACAGGTATCCGCGATTTTTTGAGGGGGGCACATGGGAAAACACTGATGAACACAGAATCTGAAATTGTTGTAAAGCACTGTAAAAATAACCCCGGAAGTAACAAAAAAAGAAACCCCTAAAACAGGAAACCCTAAATAGAGCAGGTGCAAAAGGCTAGCTGGCAGGTTTTGCCTTGCAATTTACGTGGTTTTATTACAGGAAACATGGGAGGAGGGGGACCTAGTTCTAGATTGTTTTTTTATTTTATCAAATAAAGGCTATCAAAGGGAAAAAAGGAAGATCCTATGGTGGTTTGGCGACCCAATTTAAGGGTTCACTTGACTGCAAGATAACTGAATTGGAGAGACACCCAGATGTCCTGATGCAATTCTTCGAGCTAATGCCCAAAGTTGGCAAACCAGGTGCGCTAATGTGTTGGACTCAGTCACGCTAATGAAGCGTGAAATTGAAGAACTGTTTAATCGTTCACCCAATAAAGGCATACTGATTTTAGGTGGTGGGGATTCAAATAAAAGAGAGGGATTACAATGCTGGCACTAGCTTATAAATATGGGGATGAGATCAATTAATAGTAGAACACCAGATGACACCCCTGGCTCTCTAACATTTAGAAATTCATGAGGTAACACCACTATCTATTACTTCCTGGTAACAGTTCACTGTTGGGCAAAGATTAAATTCATATGGGTCTTTCTAGTGACCATCACACACTAGTACTGACCATCCGTTGGGATGGGGGCTCTCCAAAAGGAAATATTATGCAACACCTGACAGAGGTCAGTTGTAGGTGACAATCAACTAAGAGGCGAGGATGGGAAACAGTGAACACATTGTTTGTAGAAGAGCAGATACTTAAATGTAATATCCCCATCCTGTTAAATGAGGAGGAGAACCATGTGGTTGTTTTATCCACATACTTGAAACTCACATCTGATTCTTATAAGGTTTTCACAGTTTCAAGTGTGGGTAACATTAAAAGAGAGGGGAAAAATGTATGGTTTGACAATCATTGCAGAGCCGGGAAAAAGTTGTTGATGACGTTATTGGGAAAGTGGACTGCATCAAAGGGGGAGATTATATCCACTAGAGCTCAGTACAAACTTTCTATTAATAACCGAAATTAGAGCTAGACCGAATTGTTTGGGAAGAATTGGAAACGGTGAGTGAGTAAAGTAAAAAATTCTAAAGAATTCTGGGAGGATGTGAACAAGGGTCCAGAATATAAAGAACAACTGTCTGGTATGGAAACTCTGACTTTACAACATTTTGGATGATCTGGAAGGGGGAGCAAGGGCCACCATACAAGATATTTCAAGGGGGTGGGGAGTTTGACAACATATCTAGCTCACACAAGATTGGAATGCCTTGCTTTACGTGAACTGAGGTTATAAAGGCTATTATGTCACCTAATCGGAATAGATCAACTGGAACAGACGGAATCCCTGTAGATCACTACCAGGATTAAATTGAAATTTGGGCCCGCTCCTAAGAATATTGTTCAACACAAGTCTAGTCTAACATAATACCGGATGATTGGAGGAGGGCAATTATTGAACCCGTTTTTAAGAAAGGCAGCAGCGATAGCCCCCAAGCCTACAGACCTATCTCCCTTCTCAATAAGAGTTTTAAATTGTTTGGGAGATGTCTTTTAAATGTCATGGAGGACTGGGTAGCTTCAAACGCCATCCTTACCCCGATCTAACTAGGTTTCTGCATCTTAGATACGTATCCCAAAATTCCTGCAAATCTTGATCAATAACTATACAGCATTTATGACTGCACTTGTACAGGTTGATTCAAAGAAATTAGCGGTCACGATTTGCTGCTGGTTTAAAAGGAAGGGGAACTTTCCCACTATGTGGTGTAATGCAAATCTTCTTCCGAGAGTACATTTTTTCAATTACCTGTGGATTCGTTTTTCTGAATCTTTTACAGCTAATGCCCATTCTGTAAAGCAGTTGCTGCTAATGAGACAGTCTATATGGGGCATATTCCGCTTTATTAAGCAACATAAGCAACACCTGCTTAATATTACAAAGTTAATCTATGCAGCCTGCACACTTGGGATGGTAATATATGGGGCGGCAGTGTGGGGTTTTTCAGACCACATGGCCATTCAGAAAGACGTAAACTCCTTCTTGAAGAATTTGCTGGCTCATCCTAGTTGTGCACCGAACTATGAAACACTTAACAAGATAGGCCAAACCTTTATTCAGAATGAGTTAGCTATGAAATCAATTTTATAATGGATTAGGTTATAGTCCAATCCAAATTCATCATTAACTCACCACATCCTGACAAATGTGTTAAGTAAAAACGGGTGGAGAACATCAAATGGTTTACTCACATAAAATATATGTTAGGAAGTATCAATGCCAACACCCATTTTAACACCCCAACATCAGTCAACCCTTTGATGAGTTGTGATCTTAAAAAGAGGCTAACATTTTTGGTGCAGGATGCAAGGGAGTCTGTGGAAATCGTGAAACCAGTTAATGGGCGGTTTATGATCTTAGCCACTGACACCATAATGGATTAGTTGGGGTGAACCAACACTAATCTCAAAGGTTCTCCATCACCAGAGCCCGCTTTGACTGTCTACTTGTATGTGAAATTCTACCCAAGAGATCAGGGCGAGAGATTGAGGCAAGGTGCCCCATGTGCCAAGCAGATGTGGAGAATATGTCACACTTCTCTTTTGTTCGGCTCTGCCTACGCATTCATGAGAGCAAGATTAGAGTTGCCTGCATTTAAAGATAATAGATGACTTGGCACCGCCCGGCCCTGTAGATTTTATTAAATGGGGTATCCCTGATCACGGCTAGGGCACGGTTCATCTATATATGAAGAGCTTGGAAAATATGAGAAAATAAATTAAAGGTGATGTATAATTTTGATGATTAGGCTTTCTGGCTCAGGCAAATATTTTGGGACTGCTTTCCTGTATTTTTAAACAATTAAATGCACTTTATGCTTAGTAAAGGCTGGTTGGTAAGGTTATTTCTTACCTCAATTATATATTTAGGGTGGCCATTTGCTGACCTCTAGCTCATTGTTGTTTCGCCTTTTTTCACTTTTTGCACTTCAGCGATTTTAGTCCTTATAAGGAGAGGTATCTAGCTAAGCTAGCCATGCCGCAATAAATTATAAGTTGTCTCCAGGACAGAAATACTAAAAGGTGTATGTGTAGATATTTTCTCTTTTGCTCTGGATCTAGAATGGGACAAGTTTTATGTATTTTTGTGGAAGTTGTTTTTTTAAAGTTCAATATGTGAATTTTATAGTAATTTTATTTGTTTTTGTACCTTATTGTGGCTGATGTTACTTTTATGGATATTTATATGCAAAATTAATTATTTTGACTGATTGGGGGTCATTACGACCCGGGCGCAAAGGGATACAGGGCACCGGTAATGACACGGGTGCCGGTAATCCCTTTGTGCCCTATTCCGAGGTCCCTTTGCGGGTCTTTCCTTAACGCCTGGTTTTAGCAGGCGTTAAGGACGGGACCCGCAAAGGGATACCGGGGTCAATAACGGTACCGTAACTTACAGTACCGTTAGTGCCGCCTTCCCCCTTTCCATTGAGCCCTATGGGGGCTCGAATGGGAATAGGGAATGGCATTTCAAATGGGGACATACCGGTCCCGCAAAGGGCGGAATGGACCGGTAAGTCCCCATACCACCACGTCGGTGGCAGTACCGGTATTGGTGCTAGTCATGGCGCTAATAGCGCCATGACTAGCACCAATCTTCGAATGAGGGCCATTGACTGGTACTTAGGGGTGTGCTTTTAATCATTCTAGGGCACAGGACCTCATTATAAGTTTGCTAGTATCCTGACAGTAAATCAACCAGGATACCAGCAAACCGAAAAACCATTATTTCCACTTTGTCCGGTGGAATTTCCGCCAGATTAAAAGTGGCAGTAATGGTGGTAAATCCCCATTCCATAGAGTCGCATTGGACTCCATGGGGGTATTCGTCCTGTATTACCGGCACTGGTAATACCAGGTATTTTTGCCTGTAAGGCCCCTGACTTACCACCGTTGTCAGCTGGAGGTAAATCAGGTGCCCCACCGGCAAACTTGTAGTTGGTCAGTACGGTAACGTGCCAGTATACGTTAATACCGGCACGTTATTACTGCACCGGCCAACTTATAATGAGCCCCTATTAATGTTTTTCTGCCTTCATCGTCTTTCTGCCTTCATCCCAGCATAGGCAAGGAAAGCAGAGATCTGGCTTAAGATCAGATGGAAGACCAGTGGATGTTAGCAGGTTGCTGATCTCTATTTGATCTGTCGCTTGTGATATTTATTTTGCAGTTGAAAGTCTAGAGTTTGGTGGTTATTTTTCCTCATCAATAGGAAGCAGTGATGGCATGGTGCCGCCCCTTTAAGTTGCATTTTGAAAGCAGGGACGGGCGGTACGCTGAATGAGCACTATACGTTATTGAGAGAACACAATCTTTTCTCTCCTCATGTTACCACTCTCATACAACCTTCACAGACTCGTGGCTGAATGACATTTAATGGTATTTTAATCCCTCAGATTGATTTGTATTGTTTAACAATCAATTAAATTTACTTCATGATTCCATAAAGTGAACACAACCTTTTTGAACATTAGTGAAACCCTTTCACGGGTTCTGCAATGTAAAGCCTTAACCAACCATAAACAACAAAATGTAAACATTTAAATAAATTAACCGGTTATTAACAAATACCAGTCTTACCACATCAAGGAATGCTGTATAAAAATACTCCTCCCACACAATAATCCAAAATGACAATACCCTGTTTCTATGATGACAGACTGTGAAAAGTTCCCAATGATACCCCTGGCCTCATAAACTTAGAGTTTAGATTGCATATTCAATGAATGACCACTAAAAGAGACACACATGACCATAGTAAATTTGCAAAACAAAAGAGGTGATGGCTGGAAGATTTAGAATGAATCCTAACCACTGGCATTGCTCCGGGCAACCTGACAAGCATTTACAAAAGGGGAAAGATCATATGCAAATCAGGCTTGGTGCCACCCCAAAATCAGCATTGTAAATGTGCATGCATCCCACTTGAAAAAGTAAAATAAAAAAAAAATCCAAAAGGCTTCTCTTCATTCTCTTGGGTGAATTGTGATCTCCAGGGCGCCCGACTTGAATCTTTGATTAGGTAAGGGAGCCCATTGAAGTCATCCCATTACTAGGTGATATTATAGACACTACAAGTGGGGCTCAATCTGTGCTTCATTTCCTTTTTCAGGCTTCTAGAAAATTACCTCCTGAAGCATTTAGGATACACTCCACGGCTGACACCACCTCCACAATGGCCTACTGGCTGTGAATGCCAACAAGTATATGCATTAATAGGTGTATACAGACAAGTAATCTGTGTTGTTGAAAATAAGAGATTGGAGCTATTTTGTGACACAATGTTTGTTTGTTTTTAGATTTGTGCTAGATGACACCCCCCACCAAATGATACACCAGGGTCAGGAATTATCCACAACCTACCATCATCCTTAAGAAGGTTGCTTAATATTTGGCTAAATTATCAGCCATCATTGGACGACCGGAACATTATGTAGATGTCATTGAATAAGTAGAGTGCTATTTGATTTTGAACACACCTTAGAGTGGATATACGTGTGAGGAATTTGTCTAGTGAGTCACTGTTTTAGGGTTCTTGAATAACTCATGTAGTATATATGTGTGTATGGAATGTGTATGTGTGTAAAGTTGTATGAATAGTGAAATGAATCAGTGGATGTAAAATTATTGTGAACTAGTAGGTGTGTTTTATGAACAAACACTGTCAAGTTGTGTTGAATTTGTGTAAAATAAAAATTCATATTTTGTGGTAATAGTCACGTAAAATGTGTTTATGTAAGAGTGTCTCCAATCTTACTTACCGAGGACTATTGCATTGTTATTTCACATGACCACTAAAAGAGACACACATGACCATAGTAAATTTGCAAAACAAAAGAGGTGATGGCTGGAAGATTTAGAAGCAATTTTACCAGTGGCATTGCTCCGGGCAACCTGCCAAGCATTTACAAAAGGGGAAATACCATATGCAAATCCGGCTTGGTGCCACCCTAAAATCAGCATTGTAAATATGCATGTATCCCACTTGAAAAAGTAAAATAAAAAAGAAATCCAGCCTGACATCTCATTCTCGCCCTCTTACATGTGGCATTTCTTGCTCTGTTGCACACACTCTTAATTGACTTAATATTTTTATTAGATTGGTTTGGTTGAATAACAAAGTAAATCATCAACCTTTCAACAATTATATCTTTATAATAAACAATAAAACAAAAGACAGGGATGTTTAAAAACCTATTAACATATAGTGTAAGTAAAAATAGATCACATTGGGCCTCTTTACACGGTAGGCGGTAAGGGTTTACCGGTACCGGTATTTTACCGGTACCCGTAAATCCTTACCGCCTTACTACGAGGTCCCTTTGCGGGTTGGGGAATTTAACACCTGCTTTTTGCAGGCATAAAAAACCAACCCGCAAAGGGACCAGGGAGCTAATTACGGTACCGCAATTTGCGGTACCGTAATTAGCGCCTTCCCCATTCCGATAGAGCCCTATGGGGCAAAATTGGGAATGGGGAAGGGCAATGGTGGAAGGGGGAATTACCGCCCCGCCAACCTTGGAATAGGGCGGTAATTCCCCTTTCCACAAAGGCAGTGCCGGTATTTTACCGGCATGAACCATGGCGCTAACAGCGCCATGGTTCACCGCCATCCATGTAATGAGGCCCATTGTCTTAATATTATGATTGTTAGTTAAAAATACTTCACAACGCATGACGTTGTATGTTTTAGATATTTGTCTGATTTGTGTTAATTCACCCTGTTTTTCAATTTTTTGTGTGGATAGTCCTACATAGACTAACGTGCACAGACATTTCAAATAATAAACAACAAAGCCAGAATTTCATGTATCATAGTGCTTGATTTTATTTTAACCAGTCTTTGGATAACATATATGTACTGCATTTAAAATGCAGTTTTAAGTCGCATGTGCCAGGAACAGGGAAATGCTTTACTTCAATTTAGTAGAAATTGTTGCTCTTCTTTTAAATCAAAACAGTCATCAATACATAATTCGATACATTTGTCTGATGTTTATAAATCAATTGGGTATATTCTTTAGTGACCTTTCAAAATTCACTATCGTTTTGGAATATAGGCCAATATTTATAAAATATCTGTTTTTCTTGACCTGCCACCGGTCCAAATGTCAAGACTTGACGGGTCCAAACGCCAACACAGAATTTACTTTGAGAGATTTCATGTTGACATTAGGTGATAACAAACCCTTTCTTTGGAAAGAGTTACTTTTTCAAACAGTGTGTCTAGAATTTGATTTGCATATCCTCTTGATGAAAATTGATTATGCTTGGTTGTCAATGCCGGTGTGTAAAATTTGTTAGTGCTTCCAATATGTTTACCGCATAGACAATCAGAATATTGTAAGCTTGCAAATATTTTGGCTGGATTCATAGAAATAGAATTTTGATCGGTTGGTTTAGTAAATAATCTGAACTGCAACGCGGTCTCAGTAGATACCTCAGTATCTAAAAAAAATCAACTGTGGACGGGACAACTAGAAAAGTAAATGTTATGCTAGAATTAACTATATTGATTAATTTACTGAAATCATAAAGATTGTTTGTGCTTCCTTCCCAGGAAATTAACATGGCCAATATGGCATATACATAAATGATCACCCTTCTGCCACAGATCAGATGATAACACATAACTGTTCACACATTTCTCAAAAACATGTTTAGTATGGGGGTGGAAAGGGTGCACCCATATATATTCCACAAGCTTGCTTGGAAAAAAATCATATAATATCTGAAATAATTTCAAATGAAATAAATGTTTAAGAACGTTGTCAAAAGCTCCTATTGTGCCACTATGTTATTCGTAGTACTTAAAGTTAATTTGACAGCCAAATGTCCCTCTTTGTGTGTAATGTTAGGATACAGGTCCACTACAGCTGCTGTGGCAAACATCATTATTGGGGGAAAAACAACTGTTTCTCTGTTTATTTACAAAATCAGTAGTGTTTTTGGTGTAATTATCTTCAAGGCCCAACGCCAATTCTAACAAACAATCAATGTAAATGCCCAATAGTTCAGACATATTGCTAATCAGTGAGACATTTCTTTTAGGAGGCTCTATTATATTCTTATGAATGTTAGGCAAACAATATGAAACTGGAGTTAGTGGATGATTAATAATGAGAATTTTTGCTGTTTTGCCATTGTTATAATGATAAATCCATGTCAATCACATTCTCAATAATATCCTGATGTCATCAATGGGTTCTTTATATTGAGTTTGACGTACTTGGCAGTGGAACTCAGTTGTCTTAAACATCTTGGTTAACCTCAAGGCTTCTCCTTTGTCTACATTTTCTATTGTCAAACTTTTGTCACTCAAATTTGACAAGGCCTAGTTTTCAATCTCTCTGATATTATTCTTCATTATGACCTTAGATAAAGGCATCTTACTTTTTTATTTTAAAACGGTGTTCATAAATTTGATTAAGGATCAGTGGTGAATGTAAGGTGTACAATAACTGTTTCCTTTAAATTCCTTGTATTGTGTCAATGTCAGTTCAGATTATGTCATCTTTTCGAAATATAACTAACTTCTGGGTCATTTTTTGCAATTCAGCTTTTTTTTGTAACTTTTTACTTTTATTTATTAGAACATATTTGTCATCGTTTCCATAGGTATTGTGCTGGCCATTCATGGAAGGCCTTCCTCAGCTTTTGCTTGTTCCTCGCTTTTTGTATTCTCTAAGATTGGGTCATAACACCTACTGTTTTAGTTGCAATAGACAAAGAAGGTTGTAGTGTGCACTTCAAAATAATAGTTTATACACTTATTTAAAAAATTACTTTTCATTCACAATGCTGGTATTTGCATTGGACAGAATCTGATGGGGAGACGTGATCATGTCAGCACACTATGTCTTCAGGAACACAACTGTAAACTCCTGGAACTCTCACCCTATGCTACAGGCCCAATAACGTGCATACTGAATGGTCTATACCCATATATTGGCTTTAACAACATGTGGCCGGCTAAATGTTTTGGCCTACAACCCCCATCAGCCCTAGTCAGCGTGTTTAATAATGAGAGATCATAGGGGTCATTGGTCAAAACATATGGAGTACCACAAGCTGGCCAAGTCTGGTCTATAGGAACACAATTAATTCACAGAATGGATGTAGGAGTGTCTCTGTGCTCTCTGTGATTCCAACAAACACAGTTTGTTTGTGGTCTTTCAGTTCGACTCTTGAATGTCGACTTTTTAAATTCTTTTTTAAAATGTGCTTGTGTAGTGGTAGTATGGGAGGAGGCATGGTGTAAGGGCTGGAAGTGGGGTATTCCTATAATAATTGATAAAAATTTGACATTCAAGCATCAGACTTGAAGAACACAAACTAACTGTGGTCGACGCAATCACATAGACCCGTGTCACTAAAACAGGCAGGACACAAATGTTAATTCAAATTACGTCCATGAGATATTTCCTCCTCCTCCAAGGCCAGAAGGAGAGTAACAGGATTTTTCACCAGAGCCCCTATGTTTTTATAAGAACATTTGCAGCCTTTTAAGTGGAAGCCCTATACTTTTTATGTTACTTTTTATCAAAAAACGAATTAAAGCAGGAAACAGTAAATTAATTCAAGTGAGGAAGGAATGCAATGTTAGCAATAATTTATAATACTGAATTTATGGAACATGTGACTTTAAAAAGTGAAATAAAATACATTTGGTTTCTTTTTTAAATTACCCACAATGTGTTTTATTGATAAGAATATAGGTTATCAAGTTTCAAGTTTAATTAGATATACATACAGCCGACTTGGGCTTTGTATAACCCATGACAAACAACATTTATACATTTTCCAAATTAAAATGAAAGTCCAATACACCACACTGTAAAACATGTAACAAACATCTTAATAAATTATTCAATACACCTTAATATTTCTACTATCTTAATGTAAAAAGCACGATAAAATATGTTAGATTAATATCATTCCCTCTCATAAAAATCATCCATAAATTAGGGACTTCCGTTATGTCAATAGCATTATTACAGGATTTAAAATACTTATTTTGCAGATACATTAAACTTTCACAATTCATAATCAAATGGTGTAATGATTCCATTACCTGATTGCGACATAGTCGGCATTTTCTTGACTCAATTGATAATCCTAATCTTTCTCCTTTTGTCTACAACGCCTCAAAAACGTTGAATTTTAGGAGTAGATATGTTATGCTTGGGTAGGCTAGAGTATACATTGGTGGTTTATTCTAGTGAGTCGCTCTTCACAATACGCTCCACTATATGCATGTGATGCTTTCTTTGTCATGTTTTGCTCATAAACGAAGTCTCTCCTTTTTAGCCACCTTTTCAGGGCACTTATTGTGTGAACAGAGTCACGTCCCATTGTCCATTTCTTGTGTAATTTGTACAATGAGCTCATAGTGCCAAGAAACACATTGCCTTCCAAACGCAAGAACGCTTTCACATATGGCACAATTAACGTGTCTATTTGCAGAGTACGCACCTTTTCATAAGACATCACACATTGACTGAGGTAAGCATACCAGATTCCTTTTATATTTAAGATACAGATATTCGACACTCACACATTGGGGGAAGTCACAGTCATTTTCTCAGTAATTTTGCTTCAAAGGCCACAAGACACTTTTCATATTTACGGCCCCAAATCTCTACAGCATACAGAAGTGTGGCCCTTACTTTTGGCATATAAATAGCAATGACAGCTGATACTGAGTAGCCATTGTTTCGTTCAATACATATATAGATGGCATTTGCAGAGGTAAGACACCGTTTCTTCAGTGCCAACCAATGAGCTTCCCAATTTAGCTTCTTGTCGATGATAATACCAAGATATGTGGTGACTTGTTCAATCATTTTGGACTGTAAAGTCCTCCTGTATCTCTTCGGTCAAATTATTTAGTAAAGACCATTGTTTTACTTTTTTCAATATTGATTGACAGACCGTTAACCTCAGAATATGCTACTAAAGAATCAAGCATACGCTGCAGGCCAACAGGCGTGTAATCAAGATTTAACAGATCATCTGCGTAAGCAAGCCATCCTAAAGTGACACTATTGATCTTTACTGGATTTGCTTCAGGTAGATTAACCTATATCTGGCTGATATGAAAGATGCATTTAAACAGGATGGCCGTGATCATACACCCTTGTTTAACACCACAGCAGGTTGCCATGTAATGAGATAATCGTCCTACTGCATTTAGTCTTATTCGGACAGTAGTATCTGAGTGGAGTAGGATGAGCATTCTTAGGGAGCCTTGCGGAATTCCCCACATATTCAATTTCTGCCACAATCGATTGCATAACACAGTATCGAAAGCAGCAGAGAAAGCAATATATGCACAATAGACATCTAAATGGCGTCTTTCCCATGCGTGTTCGACGAGAGATGTTAACATCAACAAGTTGTGTGTTGTACTGGATTGGTCCCTGAAGCCAATTTGATTAGCAGGTAGTATTGTTTTCGCATCGATCCATGCATTAAATTCAGGTAAAAGTACTCTAGTAAAAATCTTGGAGGAGATATCCAGCATCGCAAGCATGCAAATGTTAGCTGGTCTATCCCATGCCCCCTTCTTATGGACAGTTAAGAATATATACACATTGAATAAACTATATTGGTGTGATTATGAACAGATGCTGGAGAGTGGATGGAACAATTTCCATAAGTATTCTGGAACTGTTAAGGAGTCAGCCCAGAGCTATCCATGAGAAAAAGCAATAATTGCGTGCACTGAAATGTGTACTGCACAGGCCAACAGTCAATACACCAGCTTCTTTGCAGAAAGTAGAACCTTCTTTTTCCATGTATTTGCCTAAGGAGGAAGTTACGAGACTTTACATTTGCCTGCAGATTATTAGGATGCAGAGAGGTCCTGCTGGTGAGGGAAGAGGCGGGTTGGGGGTGCAAAGCTTCTGCTGGCAGGGTGGTCTGCTAACACTTTTTCCCATGTAGGATTGGGAGCAAGCTCTAACTGGCTTTCTGCTCCTTTGCAGCAGGGCTTCTTCTGCTGTAGTGCTACAACAAGTTAGAGTCATAATAAGGAATCTTATGGAATGGGGCACAGGTGTATTTTGCCCCTTATTTATATTTCCTTTTAAGTAACTGGCTGAAACACATCGGCCCTCATTAGGACCCTGGCGTTAAGGGTTTAACGGCGCCGTAAAAGGTGTCGGCGCCGTTAAACCCTTAACGCCTTACTACGAGGTCCCTTTGCAGGACCCGACCTTAACGGCTGGTCTAGACCAGTATTTCCACCAACCAGTATGGGAAGGACCGGAGCTTGATGGTGGAAGAAAGCCTAACTTAATCTAAGAAAGGTTGAATTCTTCTTGAGAGTGGAAGATGAAAGCAGCAACATTTTATGTTCACAGAAATACGGGATTTTAGAGAAAAGTAGGAATCAGGCTAAAGCCCAAGGATTTAGATTTGGTAACCAGCATAGGAGCCATACCATGGCTTAAACGAAAAGAAAGCCATGATTGGATCGTAAGTGGATGATTGCTAGCGGTCAGACGTAAGAACGCAGTGTTTGCTGGATTTAGTCCTCAATAAATGGTATCAGAAAAGAAAACTCTCAGACGCTCGATGATACACCCTCATGACAAATAGGCTCCTGGCACCTTTAGTTGATAATTTGAGGGAAGTGCTCTGACAGAGTCCCAGAGGGCCTCTCCCTTTGAACATTGTGATAGTATTGGGAACAAATGAAGCCGATTTTTTGTAATCAGGTTCTACTCCTCAACCCCCATAAGCAATGACGTGCCAAAATTGTAGTTGATGAGAGCTCAGACTGGGAAGAATCGCAAGCACAAAGAGATTCTAAAGAAGTACAGACCTGGCAAATTGAAACCTGTCCTGGTGAACCCTACTCCTCCTGTGTGTAATGAGGGTCGGGTTGCAGGGGTGTCCCCCGCTTCTGTTAAATGAAGAGCGGGGGGACATGAAAGTGCACAAAAAAAAAAGAAAAAAAGGACCCTGCAGTGCCGTCCCATGTAAGTGGGTGGGAACTGACGCCACAGGGATCGAGGGAAGGCACAAGCACACTTCTGTGTGTGCCGAGATTAAGCTAAGTGGCAAGGGTGGACTGGGGTAAGGGAATGCGGGCCAACGTGGTCTGTCTGATCACTGCATTGCGCCGTAATTGTCGTTGACATTTCCATCTGCGGAATTATGGGCGGTGCAGTGATTACATAGATTCCGCCCGACGATATTCAAGGTGTTCCTGAGCCTATCACATATGTTATCCAATACCTACTTCTGCATCTCAGGGTACCTTCAGTAAGTGACCTAGGGGTGTGCAGAAGATGCTAATTCTCTTCACCCAAACATTGCCCAGGATGCAGTCATTACCCCAAGTTTATACTGGCTCTTGATTTCATTGCTCCAGTCAAAACAGCTCCAGTGTTTAGTGTTTCTAGGTTAACAACCACACACATTACAATCCCTTTTGAGTCTTGACTCTTAAGTGATTGATTAATCTATGGCTGACCTACTAAGGTTTCACACTGAGCCTATTAGTTATATGTCCTTGTATCCTAAGATCAATCAAGAATTCCAAAAAATGTGCCTTTTGTGATGCTAGGAAACACTCCTTCAGCCATGTTCCCTTTTCTTTAGACTCAAGGGTAGTTCAGACTATGGTAAACAGACTTGAGGATTGTCGTGTGGTAGCGTAAAGATATAAGAATTCAAAAAGGTACGGTTGGGAGCACTCATCTCTCTGACCAAGCCCAGACTCAACCTCCCTCTTTCTGCACAAACCGGCTTTCCTTGCCTAATGCATTTAATCTAATCACGGTTACTGGATCTATTTTTCTGCAACTCACAATTTAACCCTTTTTTGTGCTGCTGCACTAATTACTGTGATTTGTGTTCTTGTTTGGGGTTTGGCTGGCCTCCTTCAGCTTCTGTGCTCTCAGTTCTGGCTCTCATTGGATGCCACCATTGCTATGATTCCAAAGATGCGGGTTATGTAATGTTCACTTCTCTGAAGTTCATCTTCAGTCCCTGAACCTCTAGCACCCATTGACGGATTGCTTTGTGTGAATTCTCATCTCTTAGATTTATTTAAAACAAGGCTCCTTATTACATGGACATCTTTGCCTTCTGGTTACCAAAGCATTTTGAGTGAAAAAGGAAAAAGCGAAAGGTAAGTATCCCAGGATCTACGTAGCTTTTCACACACTCCCTCTTCATGGGACCTGTACTTCCTGGCTCTTTCCATTTTCACTTGGATTGAAGGCAACCTTGAGGTGTCACATTGATCTAAATCCATCATGTGTGGTGGGGCATCATCACAGTCTAAGCCAAAGTCTGGCTGCTGGGCCAAGGGGGGTGACAACCTTGAAACTGGATGTTGAGAAAAGAACGATGTCCGGTACAGCCCAGGTGGTGGAACTCAGTTTACATACTAGGACATGAAAGAAGCACAGTTCATGGATCAACGCTTTCTCAAGTTGTGCCCAGCGGAAAGTTGTCTAACCGTTTTCCTGTTCGAGTTCCTATTCTACTGGGACACTGATATCCAAATCCACTGGGTTTAAATTGTGACTGGTGCCTTGGAAAAAGTCCTGCAAGAAAGAGCACTATCCTCGTTGGTTTGCCTAAAGTTGCACTAGCTAGAGGAGGCAATGAGGTAAATGGGGCAAGCCTCCAGAGAGCCATTCTGAGAGAGTAAGAGTCGGCAGTGGATATTCGCCATTCCTTTAAGCCTGTGAAGCAATTTGAAACGTAGCCACTGTAAAATGAGTGCACACAGTGTTCCAGGTAGACCCCCAGCCATCCAGAAAGAGGTGGCGCCTATGATGATGTTTCTGAGCCTGCATCTTCAGGATAACCCTATGACAATGCTGGAACACACCTCACCCCAAGAACGGTTTTTGGAGGATCCATGATACACCCTATTGGAAAGAAGATGCCTGGTCTTTTTCATCCATTGATGGAGGATCCAGAATTGTATTTTACAGCTCTGGATCCAAGGGCATCAACCCCTTCTCCCACCTCTCTCAATCCATCTCATGGAAGCCCTAGAATTTGGACGACAGCCTAGAAAGCAGGACATGAGTCTGTTTATGTCACCTGTAGATTCCTTTTTAAGTCAAAGATACAAAAACAGCTGCTGCACCTTTCCAGAGAGCCATACTGACCCCTCCTGCTTTTTCCCTTAATTGAAAATCAGGGACAGTACACATTGCTGGGCGTGTAGACATTGTTTCCCAGTCGCTCTGTATCAAGCCAACTTTGGAGATGCAGACTGAACCAGTATTGCTGCTGACAGCTCACTCTGTTCCTCAGAGAAAACCTTTGAGCGGGGACCATCTTTCCACTGAAAAGTGACATACTCTTATCCATTCAATGGTCCTTTAAGGAACTTGTATACACCATGATTCTCACAAAACCCCTTTCTACTCTTCATTCAGCACCAGTCCAGTTACCCGTTCTGCCCACCTTGTTGCAGATATCGATTGGCGCTCTTGTGTGGGATTAGGGCTTATGTACAGAACTTCCCAGAAAGTATATAAATGCAAAATACACACAATAGACAATGTAGATCTGCAAGGGCGATCGAAGTGTAGATGGGGCTACTTGCAATTATTATGGAAGTATTCAAAATCCCGTTCTGACTCAGTAACTCACAGCTGATGAACCACTTGGACAATAACACAGATTGCTAACAGTATAGTACTCCATGACTGGGTGGCTCTTAGCGGCTTGTGCCTGAATGGGATTAAATAGGAATTTCCGATGGGCGGCACTCAGACACCTCTACCTGCCTTTTAACGTGATCCGATTCATACCATAAGGAATCTTGGTATTGCCTTCAACTCGGCGATGCCCGTGTACTATCAAATTGACCTTACCACGAGGGACACCCAACACCAACTCCATATGCTAACACCCCCATTCCTTGAATTCCAATGGAAAGTGGATGTTAATCAAGCAAGCGGGCTGCCTCACCTACTCCATTGTATTTCCATATGACCAGGTCTTCCATAAAAAGCTCCGAAACCACTGGAATTAATACAAAATAGAGCGTCTTGGCTGGACCTTGGATTCCAAAGCAAGAATCCTGTCACCTCCAGTCTAAAACCCCTTCACTGCCCTCACCCCTTAGAAGCTGAAGTGGAAGCACTATCTCATGACAGAAACTGACTGCTACACCGCCCATAGGGAAATGTAGAAAGGAAGAAATGCTTGCTTCTTCAAGTAAGTTACACACTCTTTATTGTACTTGGTTTGGTGGTCCTTCAGTGTTCATGGACAATAGGATGGGTAAGCACACGAAGGGACAACTACCAACGTAGGACACTGGGTGCCTCACACCCCTCCAGGAAGCCTCTCTCATCCAACTCCCAACCGTCTCTCTCCAGCACTCCGAAATCCCACATTCTAACATCAGCAACTATGACAGCATCACCCTGAACACACACGTGCCATAACAACAGGAAACTCTCTGGAATAAAGACTCTAAATACCCAATGCCAGGAATCCACTGCTACCCACCCACAAGGAAACTACGATACATCTGGAATAAAGACCCTAACTACCCAATGACAGGAATCCACTGATACCCGCAACAAGGAACTCAGAAAAATCTGGAATAAAGGCCCTAACTACCCAATGACAGAAATCCACTGCTACCCACCCACAAGGAAACTACGATACATCTGGAATAAAGACTCTAACTACCCAATGACAGGAATCCACTGATAACCGCAACAAGGAGCTCAGAAAAATCTGGAATAAAGGCCCTAACTACCCAATGACAGAAATCCACTGCTACCCACCCACAAGGAAACTACGATACATCTGGAATAAAGGCACTGACTACCCAATGACAGGAATCCACTGATACCCGCAACAAGGGAACTCTGAAAAATCTGGAATAAAGACCCTAACTACCCAATGACAGAAATCCACTGATACCTGCCCGCAGGAAAAGACAGGGCAACAAACAGTGGATGCATCTACATTGCACTTGCAAACATAACACACAATGTAGGGAAAATAGCACAGACGAGAATCCATAAAATGTACCTTCTCTTTAGGAAGACCTTAAAAATGACTTATTCCAGAAAGCCACCAAAACCGGCTGGCCCTAATCACGGCTACCAAAGACTCCTATCAAGCACAACAGCGCCATGAATGCACAGGTACAAGGTCTTGACCCCAAACTTAATTCATGACCTGCACTCAAATCCCCCCAGCCGTTAGCTAGAATGTCAGCAATGCCTCCTGAAGAATGCAGCCACTGGCTTCCTGTGAACATTGTGTCCCCTCACCTTTCTGTCCTCTATCTCCACGCTCTTCCCACTTTCCACTACTCCATCGTTTTACTCCCAGCGCTCTTAAGCAGATCACATCTGAGCTCAGAATGATACAGAGCACCACAAATGAATGCCTAAATAAATAAAGCCAGGCGTGTCTCCTTGGCCCTTCCGGATATTTACGTTAAACCAGACTCACACCCAAGTCATGGGTATGGGTACCGGCTTGGGCATTGACGCATGCCAATCAGCATGGCTCAATGATTCTTTCACCTCTTTGATACTAAGCAGGAAAGGGTCTTTGACGTACCTTTGACTGAAAGAATTTGTTTACTGACTTCTTAGATGGACAGGTCCAGTAATGCACATCAAACTTGGAATACTCAGTTTTCCTGCTGCGACAAGTGCAGCGTCAAAGCAACAGGGACAATACAGGAAGCATCCAGGGATCTAGCAACAACCCTTCCTTGTAGTGGATCCATGGATTTGAATTTGTTAATATGGCATAATGGTAGTGAGGTCCTGAGCCAAAATAAGGCAGTTTGTTCTGTCTTTTCGACTTACTTCAGAACTGTTTATGGGGGCTACGAAATAGCGATTGGAGGTGGTATTGACCAACCCCGACCTCATGAAATAAATGTTGATACCCAAGTTTTCTAGAAAAATACTGAGATGATAGTCGCATCCCTGGGCATATGATGCTGCCCAATTAGTCCCAGGGAATGCATTGGCACACTGTGGAGTTTGACATCTTATTTCCAGTGATGCAGAAGCTATTTACTGACTGCATTAGTAAGGGGACATTTCCGGCACCATGCAGCCACAACGCTAATGCCCAAACCTGGAAAGGATTACCAAATGCGAAATCTCCCTCCTAAATGTAAATGTTAAGGTATTGGAAAAAACGTTTGCAGAAGGATTGAGCCGAGTAATGCCCAGCCTGATGCATATGAATCAGACAGGAGTTATCGGTGGCAGAAACAGCTCAGATAACAAAAGAGAAGGTTTTGGAATGATCCACCTGGATCAATGAGAACCCTACCCATTGGCAGTGGTCAGTCTAGATGCAGTGAACGCTTTTTACTGTGTCAGCTGGCCTTACCTAGACATGGCCTTGCAGAGGGTGGGTTAGGTGAAGTGTTCATGAAGGAGTCTAAATACCTCTGCTTTGGAGTCCAAGCCCAGGGTCTGGTAATAGTTATAGGATCACGCCATGTCCCAGTACCTAGAGGCACATGGCAGGGTTGCTCCCCGTGCCTGCTACTCTCCAACCTATGTTTAGAACCCCTGGCTTGGTTACTCAGAAACGGTAAAAGAAAAGAACGCATGGGATCCAAACAGGAGAATATGCCTCTAAGGTGATCCTGCATGGAGTGGATTTGCTGTGCTCATATCTAATCCCTTCTCCACCGCTCACGTTGCTGCAAAGTCTTGGAATGCTTTGGGAAGATTTCAAACTATTAAGGGAGTGCAGCTAAAACAGAGGTATTCCCAATTTCACAACATTGTACACAAGCCTTGCTTGATGGACTTCAATACTGTTGGGCAAAATGGCTTCAAATATTTAGGAGTGACAATTACTAGTGGTACACCGGCATCTCCTTTCTAAGAATGGAGGTGGCAACATGGGTCAGATATGCTACAATGTGGCCACAATGAAAGTCTTTCTAGACCTGCGGGTACCTGCAGCAGCGCATAATACACCACATAAATTGGACCAGAGTATAAATGGAGCATTGCAGACTTCTGGCTGATAACAACTGTTGGCCCTGCAGGAGAAGGGGGGGATCTCTGGTGCACATTTTGTGGGCATGCAAGAGGGTTTCTGCCTTTTGGGATCCTGTCTTCGAGAAGATGGTGTTAATAACTGGCCTCACCATTCCTAAAAGCATCACCCTTTTGGTACTGGTGCTCTTTGTACCCTCTCCATCTCTAGTCAAGAAATGGATCTACGTGGCTGTGCAGATAGTCAAGAAACACATCTTATAGGCATGACACAACTGGCAGAAACTGGAGTCAAGACTAACTCACTCTCTCGATGAAGGAGAATGTATCGTACCAAAGAGGATAACTGTTGGATAATTTGGAAGGACATGGTCCTCTTTTGTCGAGTATTATGCTTACAGTATGGGATCGGAATCGCTTTCCCTCATTTGTCTTACTCGCATATCGTACCACTGACTAGTGGAGCTCTAGCAGGCCATGTTGCGTTTTGCTATCTTTTGTGTCGTCCTGGTGGCAGTAGATACATAGAATAAGCGGTGTAGTTAGATAGGTCTGTGGAAAATGTTTGCAAATGAAATTGTAACCTCACCCCGGAATCTAGGTGCCTTATAGGTACTATTGGATTAAGGTATTGGATTCTAAACTTAAAGTGTATTAAAATACGTAAACCACCAAAGTAGTACTCACCTACTGGCAGGTCAAAATACCAACTTTGTATCTGTACCTTTTAAGACAAGCTGGCCACGTGCTAAATGAGTATTTAAATATCTCTGACTAGCTGGTGCTCTTCTTTCCAGGGAAGCTGAGTCAGAATGTATTCCCAGGGTCCCTGACACAGGGCGCCCATGACTCAGCCAGCCCACTCAGGTTCCAGGGCTGTGCACATGAGGGGTGATATTGAAATCTGCCCCTTGTAAATATGAGATGGTTCTGACAAGAAGGCAAAAACTTTGCAACGCGTGTCCTTGGATATTCGAAACCATGGAAAATACGACTCCAACCAAGTTACCAGGTGATTATTTTCACAGAATGGGTCAGCAGCAGGAAGAGAACCAATAACACAGGCTGACCTTCTCAGACTTCAGACTTGCATTCAGACTGGATGAGACTGAAAATGCTGTAACCCCCAGGGCACCTTTTTCACTACCACCGGAGTTGCTATCCTACATGGCCCGTAAGTAAACGTGCACCCGCCCCTCATCTAGCCTTCGAATGTGCTCTCCAAAACTATGCTTTTGAATGACCTTGTCATAAGTTGGCAACAGCTTGAAATTGTGTGAGTAGCTGGACATATTAGAGCAATGCCTGACAAGTTCCTATCTAATACTTCTAACTAAGCAAACAGTGTTGATTTGCTAATGCTTGTTTTTAATAGGACTTGTATTTCTTTTGTTTGTTTGTATTTGTGTGCAGAAAAGGGGTGTCAGTTTTGAAACTAAATGACTCACAATGGACAAAGATGAGAAGAAGTGGTGAGTCAGTTTATGAGGGTGAAAATACGTGGTACATATACCAGGAACAAAACAAACAGAACATAATATATATGTAAGAAAACAGGTGACTTTCAAAGGTGACATTAACTATAGGGGGCAAGTACTTCAAATGAAAGTGAGTACTATTTAAATATACAAAATTACATTATTATCACTGGAGGTGGTGATGGTATTTGTATTTGTATTTTATTTATTTATATTGCGCACCTAACCCCAAGGGGTAGCAAGGCGCAGGGGCAACAAGAGGATTGCAAAGCTTGGTTACATACAGGGCAGAGAAGTCCAGTCGTGGTTACAATGCTGGACACGCCAAAAAGAAACAACGCGCGCTGAAGAGGCATGGGTTACAGAAGTATACAACATAGGCAATACTATTTACAATACATCGGTTGTCTAGTGACAAGGTATCTGCACTGATCAGTTGGCAACCTAAATATACATATTTACAAACATAGTAGTGGAGTGTCAGGGCAGCAAGAGAGCTTGTTAGGTGTCATGAATTTTGAGCCAATGGATGGTCTTAGTTCTAAATAGGTGGTAAGGGAGGTCCTCCCTGCAAGGAGGTGGAAGGGAGTTCCAATATTGTGCTGCTTTAACCGGAAAGCTGTTCCCACCCGACATGGAACGCTTAAACCTTAGCACCAGGAGGAGATTAGAATTGGTCATTCTAGAGGGGCGAGCAGAGGTGGGTCTGGTGAATCTAGAGATAAGGTATTGAGGGGCTGCTTGGTGGAGGCATTTGTGGGTCAGGGAAACCGATTTGAGGAATATTTTGTCTTTGGTGGAAAGCCAGTTGACAGACCTTCTAGTATCAGGGATGTGGGTTTTCTTTGGGATACTGAAGGCCGCTCTTAGGGCATTATTTTGAAGGATCTGAATTTTGTTTGTGATGTATTTGTTGCATCCTACATAAAGTGCATTGCAATAGTCCAACTTGGACAAGATCAGAGCCCTGGCTAAGGTGATACAGTTAGACGGAGAGAGAAAAGGTTTGGCTGCTCTGATGAGTTTGCATGTGTAAGAAGTGGCGGATGCCATAGCATTAACTTGTTTTTTAAAGGTGAGAGTGGAGTCTAGCTAGAAGCCAAGGGTTTTTACCTCCTTGGCTACTGTGATCTTATTGTTGTCAATTACGAAGGAGGAGTAGTTTTGGTCTAGTTTGTTCAGGTTATGAGTGGACCCTAGAATGAGGAGTTCTGTTTTGTCATCATTCAGGCATAGACCGTGTGAGGCCATCCATGCCTGGATGATGAGGTACACTTTGTTGACGAAGGCCAAATCCTTGTCATAATCCCCCGTCAACGGGATGAGGATCTGTGTATCATCGGCATAGTTGGTGTAGGTGATACCCAGACCGTCTAGATCATCAAAAAGGGGCTTTGTGAAGATGTTGTACAGGGTCGGGGAGACGCAAGATCCCTGAGGTACGCCACAGGTGATGGGTGTTGGGTCGGCTGCTGCTAGTAGGGAGAAGAATCTCATCGTGCGATTGTTTAGAAAGGATTGGATCCAGTCAGTTGCCTTATGAGAAAAGTGGGCGGCTTTTTGAAGGTGGTCGCATAGGATCTTGTGGTCGACCAGGTCGAATGCAGCCGAGAGATCAAGAAGAAGCAGTAGTGCCACTTTACCCTGATCTCTCAGCTCATCTATCTGTGCCTTGAGATCTATGAGTACGGTTTCGGTGCCGTGTTGAGGCCTGAAGCCTGATTGTCTGACTCCTAAGAGATGGAAGTGCTCAAGCTAATGTTGGATTTGTTGGTATGCTATTTTGTCGAGGATTTTAAGAAGGAAGGGTACTGTAGTGATGGGACGGTAATTGGTGGGAGTAGAGGGATCTAGATTTGTTTTCTTAAGCAGGGGGAGGACCCAAGATTGTTTGAGATTATTAGGTACGCTGCCTGATGTGAATGACGCATTTATTAGTTTGGTAATAAATGGTGCGAGATCACGAGCTGCATCCTTTATCAATTGTGCGGGGCATAGGTGCCCATGGCAATTCGAAGGTTTGAGGGTGAGGATGACCTTTTCTACCTCTTTAGTAGATACTCTGTGGAAGTTAAAGTGGGGAATATGCACAGGGGGGTGTGTCTGAGTAGGGTGTCTCTTTTTAGGGGTGGGGATACTGGGTTTGGTGGAAGAGAGAAGGGAATCTTTTTTAATGTTTATCTTAGTCTTGAGAGAGGAGATTTTGTTAGCTAAGGCATTTTGTATACCGTGCACCAATTTTTGTCCTTGAGGCACAAATCAGGAGTTTGGATGGGAGATTCAACCTCTTTTAGTATTGTAAAGAGCTCTCTAGTGTTGGATTTGGCTTGTGAGATTCGAGTACTGTAGGACGTTTGTTTGGCCAGGATGATTTCTTTTTTGTAGTGAGAGGCTAGTTTACTCAAATTTTTCTTATTTTTTTCTGAGGGGAGTGATCTCCAGATTTTTTCACAGCGTCGCTTTTCTTGTCTGAGGGCTTTAAGATGAGGAGAAAACCAAGTGTTGATATGTTTTCTGGGTTTGCTTTTTTTTAACTTCAGTGGGGCTATGGCATCAAGAGAAGAGAGCATGACACTATTATATATGTCTACCATCATTGAGGGATCTGTGTGGTCTGGAATGGCATTCAAGGTCGGTGCGATTAAAGGGATCAAATTTTCAGGGGTGATGTTCTTTTTATTTCTAGTCTTAACAGCTGGAGCTATACTGTCATTTTGCGTTGGTGTCACCTTTTGGGTGAACGAGATCAAGTAGTGGTCTGTCCAGGGCTGTGGGAGTATAGAAGAGATCAAGACTGGGCAGTTGTGCACAGCTAGCCAGTCAAGGGTTCTGCCTTTGGTGTGAGTGGGCTCTGTGATTTTTTGGGTAAAGCCTAGTTCCTCTAAAGTATTATTAATTATTATGGCGTTAGCATCTGTGGGGTCACTAAAACCAAGGTTAAAGTCACCTAATACGATACTTTGTGAGGAGGTCTTAGGTTTATTTGATAGGATGTTTGTGGGGTCTTCTTCAAAAGATCCTAGGGGGCCAGGTGGTCGGTAAATGAGGTGAATGAAGATGGATTGTGTATTAGATAAGGATAGCTTTGCAGTTAAGGATTCACAAGATCCTATGTTGGCTGGTGACTCAATGGTCAGAGGGAATTTAGTTTTTGCTATAATGGCAAGACCTCCGCCTCGAGAGGTGGTACGATCGAGTCTTAGTAGCGTGTAGTCATCTGGTAAGGCTAACATAATTGCGGGGCCTGCAGTTGGATGTAGCCAGGATTCAGTGACGGCTAAGAAGTCCAAGTCTTCATTGTGGAGTAGGTCAGCAATGTCTGTAGCGTGGGCTACCATGGAGCGGGCGTTTATCAGTGCTCCCTTGGTCTCGAATTGTATTGGTTTTAGAAGTGTTAGTGAGGGTTTATGCGTGTCTTTCTGGGCGTGGTTCACGATAGATTGGTTCACGATAGAGTCTACTGTTTAGTTGAAGAGGGTGGTGGGAGGGGCTGTGAGGGCTGGAAGTAGCCTTGCTATGGGCTGATCTGGTTAAAGGGTCATACAGCCTTGGGAGCCCGGCACGTAGTTTGCGGTTTCTCTGGAGGACAGTGCAGGGTACAGAGATCCTATCAGTTGGTTTGTGAGAATTCGGTAGGGACTCGTGTGAAAGTGAGTTTGGTAACATGGTCGGGTATTGGGTATTCATAATATAAAGAAGTGATCTAAGTAGCACAGTATAGAGCGTATGGAGATACATTGTGTGCGTAGGTGGGATAGGAGAGTTTCAAGGTGGTTGTGGGCAGTTAGCATGCAACCGTGAAGCACCTGGGTATGAGAGAGCAGTGGTATGAGTACAGGGGCAGTAGCACACCACAGATGGGTTAGATGCAATTCTGGGAGCAAGGCACCTCTAGGCTAGTCAATGCAATCATAGATAGGCTAAATGCAGTTCTGGGGACAAGGCACCTCTAGGCTAGTCAATGCAATCATAGATAGGCTAAATGCGGTTCTGGGGGCAAGGCACCTCTAGGCTAGTCAATGCAATCATAGATAGGCTAAATGCAATTCTGGGGGCAAGGCACCTCTAGGCTAGTCAATGCAATCATAGATAGGCTAAATGCGGTTCTGGGGGCAAGGCACCTCTAGGCTTGTCAATGCAATCATAGATAGGCTAAATGCAATTCTGGGGGCCAGGCACCTCTAGGCTAGTCAATGCAATCATATATAGGCTAAATGCAGTTCTGGGGGCAAGGCACCTCTAGGCTAGTCAATGCAATCATAGATAGGCTAAATGCAATTCTGGGGGCAAGGCACCTCTAGGCTAGTCAATGCAATCATAGATAGGGTAAATGCAGTTCTGGGGGCAAGGCACCTCTAGGCTAGTCAATGCAATCATAGATAGGCTAAATGCGGTTCTGGGAGAAAGGCACCTCTAGGCTAGTCAATGCAATCATAGATAGGGTAAATGCGGTTCTGGGGGCAAGGCACCTCTAGGCTAGTTAATGCAATCATAGATAGGGTGAATGCAATCATAGATAGGCTAAATGCAGTTCTGGGGCAAGGCACCTCTAGGCTAGTCAATGCAATCATAGATAGGCTAAATGCAATTCTGGGAGCCAGGCACATCTAGGCTAGTCAATGCAATCATAGATAGGCTAAATGTGGTTCTGGGGGCAAGGCACCTCTAGGCTAGTCAATGCAATCATAGATAGGGTAAATGCAGTTCTGGGGGCAAGGCACCTCTAGGCTAGTTAATGCAATCATAGATAGGGTGAATGCAATCATAGATAGGCTAAATGCAGTTCTGGGGCAAGGCACCTCTAGGCTAGTCAATGCAATCATAGATAGGCTAAATGCAATTCTGGGGGCCAGGCACCTCTAGGCTAGTCAATGCAATCATAGATAGGGTAAATACAGTTCTGGGGGCAAGGCACCTCTAGGCTAGTTTATGCAATCATAGATAGGGTAAATGCAATCATAGATAGACTAAATGCAATTCTGGCAATGTGCACGTGGCTCAGTGTAGTGGCATGGTCATAGCGGTCAGGCTGCATAGTGATAGGCAGGACCAATAGATCATGAGGAAAAACGTGTTCACACATAGGTACATTAAGGCAAATTTGGACTACTGTGACAGATTGGTGGCTGACGAGGGATGCAAGAGTACCTTATCTAAAGAGGGCCAGGGGGTCTGGCAGACGGCAGTCACGGCACCGAACAGGCACAAGTGCAAGGTGCACAGTGGTTATGCAAGATGCAAATCAGGCAGAATGCAATACAAGGCTAAGGAGCAAGAATCACATGCGTGGCAGTTTTAGCTAGGTAGTACATACATGCAGATGACTATTTATCAGTGTGTATATATATATATATGTATATATATATAAATTTGGAAGGAGGGCAGAAGTTATTGGAAGTGATAGAGTAGTACAGAGGGGTGTCTATCAGAGTAAACAAGAGGCTCAGTATTCCTAGCGCGTAACCCACAAAGGGTGGGGACAAGAGGCAACAGCATGGGTGGCTTGTTCCATGTGGCAGGCAGTCATTTAGAGAAGCATACCATTAGGTGAGGGGTAGCATGCATCGGCAGGTTAATCAGTGACAGGTGCTGTATGCAATTTAGTCATTAATATAGGCGGGTGCTCGTAGGTGGGAACTTTAAAAGTCTCATGTCTCGAGTTGTGAGAGTGATGTGGTGGTCACTTTCGTGCAAATTGTAAAATCAGTGTCAGGTAGAGAGGATGGGGTGAGAGAGCAAGGGGAGCTCAAGTTTAAGCCAAGTTTTGAAGGGATCCACTTGTGTATAGGCACGTTATGAATGCCATATAAATGCCATATCATATCCACAATTGGGCTGGCTTTGATGGTTATGGTCAATGTGTTCCAGCGCAGCAGAGCAAGTAAGGTAAAAAGAGTGGAAGCGAGAGGAGGCACATGGAGGGTATGGGACTGTGCACTTGAGTGCAGAGGCGAATGGGAGGGAACGAGATGGCGAGAAAACTGAGAAACAATTAGACAGGTACCGGGGAGCTGACCATTGATGGCTTCGTAGACTAGGAGAAGGACCTGAAAAGAGAGCAGCTGTGCATGGAGAGCCAACCAGCATGTTGTTGTGAGGTAGAAGTGGGGGAGGATCTGGGTAGGTTGTAGAGAGTGTGGGTAGCAAAGTTGAGGACTTTGTCTAGAGGGAGGAAAGAGTAAATAGGAAGGCCAAGGAGTAGGCTTGAGCAGTAGCCATGTTTTCTGAGCTAGAAAGTGGTGATTACCATTTTGTAGTGTGATTAGTAAGAAAGGGGTGGATTTTCTGAATGTTAAGGAGGTTAATATGAGCAGCAGAAGCAATGGTAGATGAATTGTTGCAGGCATAGGTAGCTAACAAAGGTGACCCATAGGAGTACGATCCTTGGGTGAGGGACGGTAAGGCAGGAAACCAATAGGAGAAGGCAGGAGTATGGATGGTGTTAGAAGCAGAGAGAAAGATGACTTCCGTTTTGTAAGAGGTATGTATGAGGCAGTGGAGAGCCATCCAGTGATGAATTGCAGTGAGACTGTTCGTAATCCGTTCCAAGATGGCTGGGGTGAAGAGGGGGTGGGGGGCCAATTAGAAAATATTTCGATGTCATTAGTAAAAAGGTGATAGTGAAATCCCAAGGATGAGAAACGTCTTTATAGAGCAGAGGTGTAGAGGGTGAACAGCAAAGGTCCAAGGACTTATCTTTGGGGGATACTGATGGGTAAAAGGATTGGGTTAGAGGCTTGCGAGTGCCAAGATATTTTACAGGATCGACCTTCCAGGTAGGAGGTGGCCCAGGCATGAGCATGTTAGGCTAATCTTTTTGTTACCTAGAAAGACAACTATCTCACAATATCGGAGCCCCACCGGCGTCCAGTTCTACCATAAAATCTGTTTAAAGTTCTTTGTCTGGTTTTTAAATGTATCCATGGAACCAGTTTACTTGACTACAAAAATCCAGATGTATTGTCCACAACAACTTCGTTCAAAGGACAAGCACTTTCTGCAAGCCCCATTGGTGAGAACAACTACTTGGGGTGGCAGGCGGTTTTCCTCTTTTGGCCCCATGTCCTAGAATTCTCTTCAATTGGAACTTTGAGGGATCAATTCACTGACTGTTTTTGGGAAACAGTTAAAAACCTATCTTTTCTTGTAAATGTTCCTCAACACTTGGCAAGCTCATGAGATAGTCCAGTGCAGTTTCTCTCGAATCAGTTTCGTTTACATCAGCGCCTAGATGCAGTCTATGCTTGGTACCTTTGGATTATGCGCTTTACTAATACTCAAATCAAATCAATCAATCAATCACAGTAAGCTAAAGTATGGCTGTGGACTCTCAAGTGGGTACATTCCCAAAGAACAGGTCATTTAGCCTTGTTCGTTCCCACAGAGGGGGGGCCTATGACCATTTTTTGATTGTTTAAGGGACTTTGGTTGAGTCACTCTAAGTTTCCTAGTGTCATCCAGACGTGGATCCCTTGCTCACTGTGCTCAGAGAGGCACAGTTCCAACTCACTGATGATGCCCAACAAAGCTGAAACACGTATATGGGGTTGCTGTTGGTACTCTTGTTCAGAAGAGAATTGCCATAGCATTTTGGTGCTGGACTGCCCATGTGGGCAGGACAAAGACTGATATGCAAATGGCTATTTTCCTTCTGTGAAAGGTACATTGAGCTAAAGTGTGGCTGTGGACTCTCGCGTGGGTATCTTCCCAAAGGACAAGTCATTAAGCCGTGTTCATTCTCGCAGACGGGCGCCTATGGACTATTTTTTTATTACATTTATTTTTAGTCTACCTATTTAATTACATATAGCAAAGGTTCAGTACAGGGAACTAATACATTGCACTACTTCAGAATATAAACACTTACTATAGAAAAGTATTGCACATTTAACATTCCACTAGCCATTGTTGAGTGATAATTCACTCATGGTGAGTAAATGTGCTCTGTGCATAGGGATACAAACCTTTCATACCAAGGCGGAATGCCTAGTTGCTAGCATGAACATTGGAAATGTTCACTCTGGTAAACAGTACATGCTTACAACATGATGCCAATATGAGTGCAGAGCAGTGGTAGCATAGGAGACCTGTTTGAGTGCATAGAAACTCATCATTAAATAGAACTCACAACGTTGTCCCAGTTTCGTTCCCTCTGGTCAAACCGATGCACTTTTTGCCTTTGATGTACAGTAATTTGGGGCTGTGATATGCCAACAACAGTATTGCAGTCTGGTTGGTCGAGTTCATGTACTGAAAGTGTTTTTCGCATATAGACTGATTCAACAGGGGTTGTTAACATGTGCATTTTGTGGCACAGACTACAGCCAGGATGCTGTAACTGTGATGCTGGCTTTATTTTCAGATCCGCCCCCTTCATGACATATCTATGTTAAACAGTTTTCTGTGGGCTTGTTTGGTGCCTCTTTGATATTCTGGGGACATCCCACTATCCAGTAAAAGTTCCTTTATTGCCTACTCCTCCCCACCCCCACCTGTGCATCTAGTTCAGCGGCTCAAGTGAAATTTCCAGAGTTCCCTGTAGGCCAGTCCACCCCTGGTTGCAGCTCATCTGTCCACTGCTCCTCACAAAAGGCAATTTCTGATGCAACATCTTGTAACTGCACTGTTGTGAACACAGACAGCAGGACACACTCTTAAACTCTCATGCATGCACATTCATGCTCTGTCTACAACACCCACGGGCAGGCCCTTTTCAGGCACACGTCAAAGCCAGAGCACTGGTGAACTAGAGGTTAGGAAGCTTGATAAGTGCTGGGTTTAAGGATCATTTAAATGCTCTTTTTATTCCAGCTCTTTAATGAAATACAATGGGATAGTAGGTACTGTGAATACGACTATGTATTTATTTATTTATTTTGACAATTATATAGCGCACCTAACCCAGAGGCATCTGGGTGCTTAGCTATCGTTATTTAAACAGATAAAATGACAATGATTACATTCCATGGTTTACTTATCTGATTCTATATACCTGTTAATAATGTTCTGTATAGTATATACATCACTAAACTGCTATGCTACAAGTAAAATGCACAATGTCGTATTCTCAATATGTACTGCAGCTGCATACAATCAGACACACATATTGGGCATGGCATTGGTAGTCTATGGCAATTGACACAGCCAATACAATTTCTTCAAGAACTGACATTCATATTTTCCCCAGTTCTGTCCCCTGTGTTCAACACATTCTCACTTACCAAATGTTTATTTGGGCTAAGTTCTTTTTAAAACAGACAGCTCCAATAGTTTAATTTCATGTTTGTGTTATTTTTTTTTTAAATATTCTCTTCTCAATGACAGTCCACCCTGCACCATGCTCAGGCGAGCACAACATTTTCCGGATCCAGGCACCCCTTTCATCTACTCAATGGCGCTATGAAGATGATTGCCTTGGCAACTTCCACAGGGCCTGCTAGCCCAGGAAGCACCTCCCAGCCTGCAGCGTCCTGATTCGATACCGACTACAACATATGGGAAGGGCCGGCTGAGCTGGAAGGCGAAGCCAGCCCTAACCAAAGGCCTGTACATAAGGCCTAGATTGTCTGTTTTGCCCTGTCTGGCCCTGGAAGGCCCCAAAAAGCCAACATGCCCGTCCTGCAAATCCACCACGCTCCAAACCGGGCAACGAGAATCACACAATGCACTCCTTGTCCAATGTGGCAGGTATGCAATCCACTGCCACCCAGATCCTCAGCCAGGCCCCCTACCTCAGCTCTCACCCCTCCCTGTCTCCCACCCTGCTTCGCTCATGTCTGTGGTCGACATGAGTGCCTGCAATACTTCAACTGCCACAGCCTGTACTATACCTGTAGTCAGAAGTGTATTTGTCGTCACCGACGCGATGAACATTTTCACGACTAAACTACGAACCTCTAGTATGCTTGGTCATGGCCGTGCAAACTTGCGCTGTTTGTGCCACCAAAGTGTGTGATTCAACACAGCACCCTAATGCGCTGGATTTGCCTCCTTAGCTTAACGCTTAACCCACAACTTGTATATTGCCTACCCTGCTTGATGTCTGCAACTCACCTAACCTGTCTCTTAACAATACTTTTAACCAATCTGCAATGTTTTTTACTCTATCTGCCCTACCACTTATCTGTTCTCATACCTGAAGCAGCCTCTTGTATCACGAGATGAGGCTTTTCCAGAATGTGCCTCACTTTAACCACCTGTCCCCGCATACGTGCTATAGTCCCCATACTATGAAGGTGAGGCTTCCTAATCTGTGTACATATTAATGCCTACTGCAACCCACCATTTTTAATTTGCTTTTCCTTCATCCCCCGTAGCCCTTGCTGCACCCTCCATGATGTTTCCTAGCAGCATTAGCCTACCTACAGAACTAATTTTGTACTTGACCTACCTGTAACCCAGGATTACACTTTCAGCCCTATGCTATACTACCTATTTGTACCTACCTATTTGATGTAGCCTCCCGTACCATTTTGTGCACCCATCCAAATGTTGCATCTTACCTATTGTACATGCACATCCGATGTAGCCCCCATACTATGAGGTGAGGATTTTCCCATTTTGTGCACCCATCCTAATTTTGCATCTTGATGTAGCCCCCCGTATCATGAGGTGAGGCTTTCTTAGACTGTGCAGCCATCCTAATGTTGTATTTTACCTATTGTACATGCATATTTGATATAACCTCTCGTATCATGAGGTGAGGCTTTCCCATTGTGTGCACCGGTCCTAATGTTGCATCTTACCTATTGTACATGCATGTGTGATGTAGCCTCTCGTATCATGAGGTGCATTCTACCTATCTTCCCTGCATACCTGCTGTAGTCCCCCGTACCATGAGGCGAGGCTCTGCCAGATTATTATTTCACCACTTGGACGCTGTAACCTGTATGTATGGTGATAACTATTGCCCTGATACCTGAGGGTTTGGCGCGCTGCTATAAATGCTAAATAAATCAAATAAATAAATAAAAAACAATGGTCCTATCATTTGTGATCTGGTACTGTTTCTTTTACAAATGTTATATACTTCTTTTTTGGCAAAGTACCACCCATTCCAACAGCCTGTTAATAGTTGCCTAGCAGCAGCAATTCAAGGTGCTGGTGTTCTGCCCCTCCCATGCATTTGCTTCACAGCTCTCTGTGAAACCATCTATTACAGTCGCCCAACAATTGCATAATTGCAGCCACTTGGAGGGCACTTTCTCTTTCCATGGTGTTGCCCGTCATGTAGGTCTCTTTGTGGCTTCACAACAGCAGCATACTGAGAAGTCAACAGGCATGCCCACTCATGGTTAAGCACCGCACAATCCCATATTCTGTCAACAATATGAAGTGGAAAATACCGCAAGTAGGAGTTAGTCATTTGGACGGTGTGAACTATGCTAACACCTGGCTGGATTTGCAGACTGTGCTCAAAACTGGCAAGGCAGTGTGTGGAGAGGGGCAACGGCAACCTCGATGGTCTTCTAACAGAAGATCGCTTTTAATGTGTCAAGTTGCTGGCATATGCTCTCCGGTTCTGCGTGTGAATAGACCACGTGAGCTATGGCAGTTGCAGTGCACATTTTAAACACTCTAACAATGCCCTTGTGTTTTGTTCTACTGTACTGCACCAACCACCTTTTCGCATTTCAACATTTCTCGTCTATTGCACTTTTTTCTATTCTGTATGTGACCATCGGTGTTATACATGAGTATGAATGTATGTTGCCACTCATCTTGTGGTCCTCTGCCCCCCCGCCTCTCCCAAATGAAAGGCACTGCGCAGCTTTGAACACAGCTTTCAGGGCCACTTAGCGCTTACGTTTGCACCCCAGGTAGACAGGAGTAAATGGAAGGATTCTAGAATGGCTGGCCGTGAAGTAGCAGCTTAACTCAACTGCTCTGGACCTCTCCCTGAAGATATTTATAAAGAAATTGTTATGAGTTCTAAGAAAAAGATTGGAGAAGCTGAAAACCCTGCCTCAAAGAAACCCAAACAGGTTCCTGAGATGGAGGATACCCCTAGCCTTCGGGATGTCTACAAGACTATTCTTCAAGTGGCCCAAGATGTTAGTGATATTAAAGTTACTATGGCTGAACTCAATTTGAAGAGTGGTCAGCTGGATGGCAGGGTTACAGATTTGGAAAAATCCTCTCTGACTATGAGCTCCGAGATTGTGGGTTGCTTCCAAGCTTACAATAACCTGAAGTCAGATTTGGCAAAAGAAAAGGAGCAGCGCTTGGATTTGGAGTTAAGGATCAGGGCAAGGAACATCAGATTGGTTGGAGTGGAGGAGTCTGCTGGCAATGCTGAGGACTTGCTTTCTTTGGTTTTTCAAGTTTTTAAGGACAGTTTTCATTGTGCTAAATCAAACTGGAAGACATTGATAACATTTTTAGGATTGGAAAACACCTGAGGGACAAGGCAAGACATATTTTGGTTTCCTTTTTGAATCTCAGGTCAAAGGAACGTTGATGAAAGCTGCCAGACTGGTTGGGAATGCCACCTTCTAAGGTAAAGCTGTTTTTGTTTACCCTGATTATCCTAAGGATATATTGCTACAGAGAAGATCTTTTCGGGGTGCTAAGATGTTGGCCAAGCAGCTAACTCTGAGGGCCTTCCTCAGTAGAAAAATGTCTTCACTATTACATTTCCTGATGGGGATAGAAGCACTTCTGATTCAGTGCAGGCACTTGATTGGTTGGAAATGTTTAAGAGAGGTCCCCCAGTGCCTTCCTTCTCCTACAGATGGATGAACTTGGCTGGCTGGTGTCCCCATTCCCCCCATCCCACCTATGGATTTTTTTTTGGATTTTACTATCTCTTCAACGTTTTTTTTTTTTTACACTTGGCATGTTTGGTCACTTTAAAATGGCGCCTGATACTTGATGGCAGTTAACATTGCGCCTTTTTGAAAATTGCCTTTTTTTTCATCTTCGCTTGTGACTTACTTAGAATTCGTAGTCACGGTCTTGGTTCTGTGCCGCTTCAACTTGGTCTGAGGAAAGGACCATTCATGTGGAACGCACGCATGCACTCACATACGGCGCCTCAGTCAGCTGATCATATCAGCCGTATTGTTTCCAGAATGACCGCGTCGCCGGAGGAGCCCGTGTGCGCTTGGTGACGGTGGGCTGTGTCGGAGACTGACGGCTCGAGGAGTGCTTTGTTTGCAGATGAACTGCGGAGTGAAGCGTGTCCATGGATATCTGCGCTGGAAGGTATGTGCTGCAGCCTGGGTGCTGGGTGTTCGCATTTATATGGTTGCTCCTGTCTTCCACCTCGGTCAAGCGGATCACCGAGAAATGGATACATCGATTGCTGCTATGGTCGGCACTGTTACACACTATGTAATGGCGAGGTAGGCTAATAATGCCAACAGACGCTCAATGGCCGGCAGGTGTCAGAACGTGGAGCTTGGTTCTGGCGATTGCGGCATTGCTGCAATATATGGACAATACACTTTGGGGGCGCTTATACTTGCATGGATGTGGACTGCGATGGGTGCTTCCTGAGAGATTACTGAATCTGATGCACTAGTTAATTGGATTTGAGTCATCACTTCAGCATTGACTGGAATTCTTTGTGTGCCGGAACTACTGGAGCTTTGGAACTGGTTCACATCCTGCATGCCTTTTTGTTCCTCATGTATGCACTACCACCCGTTTTTTCTTTTACAGGTTGTTGATTCTGCCTTAGTCCTTTTCTTAGTTGCAGTACTGTGCCTTATACTTTTTGGGGTTTCGATGCTGTGATGGTTATTTAATTGTTCAGTTATGCAAAACTGCAGCTTTCATGTTAACGGCTTGGTACCTATTTATTTGTCATATGTTCTAATGGTGTTACTGGGGGCTGGGGGTTTTTGGGGTCTTGTGAGCTATCTTCTAGGTTTTTTTTTGTTGGGGTTTTGCTTCCTACTTTTTAGCAGCAGAACGAGCTGAAGCAGCTTGGCTTGTTTTTGTTCTTTCTGTCTCTTCAACTATCTTGTTTTCTGTTGGGATTTATATGACTGCAGCAATACATTGCCTCACCTCTCTGTTGTTAATGTTTACACTCTGTGACACGTTGTGCAATTCATACATTGTGCACTTAATAATTTATGCGAGTGTTGATTGGATTTTTGGTAGCACAAGGCCATCTTTTACTGCCTAGTTCCTGCCCAACCATTAGTAGACCTTACTGCTGATTTTGAAAAAGACATTTTGAGCCCCTGGTATGCCTTAAATGTTAGAAACCAAACCGGACATGCTTCGGATTGTGATTGTTGTTAGGTACATAGTTTTTCTGTAATACTTTTCTGTGGTATATTGGTGTTTGGGGTATTTGGGGTCTTGTGGGTTGACTTGGTGGTTTTTGGGTTATGTTTTGAACTTTTACTATTTTTTTTTTCTTGGAAGGGTAATTGGATGCTTTTTTAGATGGTTTCTATTGTGCCTTGGGAGGGGTCCTAGGGATGGTTCCAAATGTTGTTTAAATTGTTTTTTGAGTTGAATAGACTTCGCTGTCTTATCTGTTCTTTTAATTTTTTGCTAATTATTTTTTGTTCATATTTCTGTTTGTGTTTTTTTTTGGTTTTTCTTGTTTTGTTTTTACTTTTGATATTTTAGACCTTCAGAGTATAATGATGACTTCCCTCTCAGGTGGGGAATTTAATGATCTGCGTATTGTCTCTTGGAATTTGAATGGAATCAATAATTTGCTTAAGAAAAAGAAAGTGTTTCACATGTTACAGGACATGCACACCGACATCTGTTTCTTACAAGAGACTCATATATTGGCGGATGAGATTTCTGGGTTGGAAAAGGAGTGGGTTGGTTCTGCTTATGGCTCTTCCTTTTCATCAAGGTCAAGGGGAGTAGCCATATTGTTTCGGAAGACACTACCATTGAAACTTTTTACGCAAGTGTGCGGATGACAGTGGTCGGATGATTGCCTTGTTGGTTGAGATTCAGGGGGAATTGTTAACTCTTTGCAATGTATGCTCTGACAGTGGATGACGGTTCCTTTTTCAGAATGGTAGCACAGACCCTTTTAGATTTGAATAATTCTAATGTTTTACTTGGGGGGGACTTTCATACTGTGGTTGATCCAATGCTAAATAGAAGTCAGGTCAGGCGTGTGCTGCGTTGTGATCATCATCATCAGGCACTTAGATTACTCTTGGAGGAACACAATTTGAAAGACACATGACGTCTGGGGAACCTGGACAAACGTCAATATAGTTTCTTTTCTAGTGTGCATGGTGTGTTTTCCAGACTGGATATGATTTTTACTGGTGGAAATGTGTCGGAAAGTATTGTTTCTAGTGGTAACAGCAATATTTTATTGAGTGACCATGCCCCTGTTGAGATGCATTTGAGACTACAATTTCTGTGTAAAAGAAGTTTCTCTTGGAAACTGAACACCTCTATATTATTGGATGATGATATATTGGAGCGGATTGTTTCGGAAGCAAACTATTTTGTTATGGAGAACCGCTCAGAAGAAGTCAGTGTGGCGAACACGTGGGAAGCATTTAAATGTTGTATGCGTGGTGTCTGTTTAGGGCTGTCTAGTGCTAAAGGGAAGCGGGAGGAGAGAAAAAGACAGGATCTTGACCTACGTATAGGGAAGATCTCTCGGGATCTGATGCTTGATCCAACTGACTCAGTAAAATTGGCATCTTTGAAAAAGCTTAAAAAAGAAATGGAAGATTTTTTGTCACTGAGGGCTGAACGTGGTTTGTTCTATTCTAAGTGTACTTATTTCGAAAACGGTGAACGTTGTGACAGATGGCTGGCATACCGGTTAAAGAAAAGGTTTTAAGAGTCAGCAATTGCTTCTGTGGTTCACCAGGAAGGTAGAATTACATTTGATCCCAATAAAATTAACTCAATTTTTCAAGACTTCTACGAGAATCTGTATAACAAAGAGACGGGTATTACTGGTAGGGGGGAGGACTTTTTTGGTAATTTGAATTTGCCTAGGATTCAGGATGCTGAGCGTGATCTTCTTGGTGATATGATAACGGTTGATGAGATCAAAAGTGCTATTTCAGGGCTGAATGTGGGTAAATCCATGGGGCCTAGATGGCCTCCCTTATGAGTTTTATAGGATCCTCCCGAACTCGGCCTTGGAGCTCTTGAGAGATATGTTTGTTTCTAGCAAACTGGCTGGGACGTTGCCTAAAAGTACTAACCATGCGTCTATTTCGGTCTTTTTGAAAAAAGGTAAGGACTGTAACCATCCGGCTAGTTATCGTCCAATCAATCTTATCAATACCGATAATAAGATACTTGCCAAGGTTCTTGCTATGCGCCTAGTACAGTTCCTGCCTGCTTTGATTGATGGGGAGCAGTCTGGATTCAAGAAAAATCGGCGTACGTCAAGTAATATCAGGAAATTGTTACTTACCATGGAAATGGCGGATAGATTGGGCTATGATGCCGCTGTCCTTTCCCTTGATGCGGAGAAAGCTTTCGACAGGGTCAGTTGGGATTACTTGTACTCGGTTCTGAGGAGGATGAATCTGGGTGAGGATTTTATTTCTTGGGTTGCACTTTTATATGCCAGTCCAACGGCTGACGTTAAGAGTAATGGGGTGTTATCGGAGCCTTTTTGTTTGAAAGGGGGCACGCGTCAAGGTTGTCCTTTTTCTCCTCTGTTCATTTTAGCGATTAAGCCTCTTGCAGTTCGCATCAAAAATGAACCGAATTTACAAGGTGTTGATTGTTGGGGTGTTGTACAAAAGGCTTGGTTTTATGCCGATGACCTCTTGTTGGTGTTGCAGAATTTGGAAATGTCCCTGCCATGTCTGATGAGGATTTTGTCTGATTATCACGATTGTTCAGGATACAAAATTAACCACTTGAAGTCAGAGGTGTTGCCTCTGTCAAACAGGTGTGATAAGACCCTGGTCACGGGGCTGAGGTTTACTTGGTGTGATGTGCGCTTGCGCTATTTGGGAGTATGGCTGACGTATCCTGTCTCCCGTATGGTTGATGAAAACATGAGTGTGGTTATTCAGGATTGTAAATTGGATTTGGAAAGATGGTCGTTGCTTAATCTTTCCCTGTGGGGTAAAGTCAATGCCCTGAAAATGAATTTGACACTCAGGATTAACTTTGTGTCTAGCATGCTTCCACTGAAAATTAAGAGTGTTTATTGGAGAGATCTGGACCGTCTTGTTCAGGAATTTTTGTGAGACAGAAAACCACCTAGACTCAGTCTATGGAAGTTGCAGCTTCCAGTCAATTTAGGAGGTTTAGGGGTTCCGAACTTTAGGGCCTACCATTTGGCCTTTTTTGCTCATTCTTTTATTCTGTTTTTGAATGGTGAATTGGACAGCTGGGCGGTTGCAGACTCGAATGCCTATGGGCCTCTGGGGCCGGAAGCCTTGTTGACCATTAATACAAAGATTCCTGGAGGTAGTTTTCTAGCAACGTCATTTTTGCGCAACTCATGGATTGAAATCTTGTCATTGCTAGGTTGTGACGCATTTAAGTGCAGGAGTGCCTCTATCTGGCTAAATCCCAGGTTTAGGGATAATTCCAAGACTGTTTTTTGGCCTGAATGGTTCTTAATGGATATTAAACAGGTCTCTTATTTGGGTAATGGTGATCGGTGGTTGACTGCTGCTGAGCTGAGAGAGAGATGGGGTTTTGAGGGCTTGTCGGACGCTGCTTATAGACGCCTGAAGAGGTCAGTGGGTGAAGTGGACTGGTCTGACTCGTTTGATATGAATGTTTTTCTGATGGACTCTACCGGACAGGGAGGTGGTTTAGCCAGTAGGTTATACAAGCTATTCGTGTCACATTTTTGGTGTAATGATAAAAGGGTCTTAAATTGATCTTGAGGCCTAGCAGAATATGTGTGGTAACGTCTCCTTGTGTTCGCTGAATTTGAGTGAGAGGTCTCGACAAATTAAGATTCTAAATCGTGTATATTGGTGTCCTGAAACATTGCATAAAAGAGGCATGACTGACAATGCTGATTGTTGGGGTTGTGTTCAGGAAGTTGGGTCATTAGAACACATGCTATGGAGCTGTGTGAGGGTCAGGAATTTTTGGATTGAAGTTTGTGATGTGTGTACTAGGATTTTGGGTGATGGGTCTGTCCTGGATTTTAGGACAATGATCCTGGGTGATGATTCGGGGTTGGCTGACGTCAGCTCCGCCCTTAAAAAGTGGTTGTTTAGAGCTACCATTGTTGCAAAACGGTTGATTCTTCGAGGATGGAAAGGTCGGATCGCTCCTTCATTTGAGGAATGGGTTCAGGAAATTGAAATGTAAGTTGTCGTTATATGAGAAGATCTGGAATGTGTTTAATGATTTCTTTTAATGTTGGTGTTTTTACTTTGCCTTCTGTATATAATACTGTTTCTGTATATACTTGTAAATAAATAATTTTTTTTAAAAAAAGGAGTAAATGGAATGTGTCTATTCAAAGCATAAAGGCCATTGTGATACGATATGTGAAATCACTTAATGTATCAGAACATGAGATAGTCCGGGCGTCCTTGAAAGGCCTGCTAAGTTTTGGCTGCACTAGACTACCAGTTATGCTTTCTTTTTATCTGTTTTCCTACTCTTCCTCCTTCAGGGCATTATTGGGGTATGCCTGCCCCTCTTGGCACTCCCAGAAGCACATCCAAAGGATGTGTTTCAATTGCAAAGCTTATAGAATGGGCTCCACGCCTTGGATGCAGGGCTGGACTGGCCTACAGGTAACTCTGGAGATTTCCCAGTTGGACTCTGCACCTTGGGCTTCTGTATTTTATTTTGAAATGTTCTCATAGTAAAAGGGTTTCGCTTGATCAAAATGTGTAAAATGGGGCCACTTTAAAAATGATTTACAGGGCCTCTGTTGGTTCCCAGTCCACCCCTGCTTGGATGAACTCTCCCCTGGTCTACTATTCAGATCGTCTCCACTGACTCTGCAACTCTGTCAGGTGCCAGATCTATTTTCTCAGCAAAAAGAGGTGCATTCTCCACCCCTCCCTTCAATTACTGAACTTGAGAGATTAAAATGAATATACGTGCACCTAAACATTTCCGATGAGTATCTAGCCACTTAGACTAGAAAAGAGTCCACTTACAAGCAGCTCCAACGCACATTGCCCCTCTTTTGCTATTGTGCTCGTGAAATGACGGGTGACCATCTTTGCGGAAATATATCTGATGTCATGCCCTTTGTGACCTTCTTGGTCAGCACTATTTTCATCTATCCCTGTAAACACTACCTTTTAGCTTTTGCCCCATACCCAACTCTCGCGAGTATTTGTTTCTTTGAAAAATGAGCAAATGAAAAACCAATATGGTAGCCATCTTCATCTGGATCCGCCCTTGAGTGTGCCTGCTCCTCACTGGGATTGTAACCTGATTGTAATCGCTATAGTACACAAACATCATGAACCTATGTTTTTATGTGATCCGTACTTAGTGTCCTGGAAGATTGCTTTTCTTGTGGCAATAACAGTTGCCATCAATCTAGAAAATGACATGCCTTTGATTCAATGGAAGGATTGTATGCCATAGGGATAAAGTGGTACTTTGTACAGTCAGCTGTACAAAGGCGACTGTTTCATCACTAAAGTCCTTTCTGATTGGCATTTCAATTAAGAGATGATCCTCCCATACTTTCAACCCAGACCACATGGTTCCTGTCATAAGGAGACACTATGTAAGCTCAATGCTTCGGGGGCATTGAATTTCTAGCATAAGTGAACTAAATCATTTTTAACAGATCACCTTTTCATCACTTATGATGGTCTTGCCCATGCCTCTAAGGTGATGAAAGCTCTATGGACTCTTGCCTGCATCTCCCATTCATATGAGCTTCTAGGTATTCCAGTTTACCTACAAGGGATGAAATATTCAGCAAAGACGTTCTGTGCAACTCGCGGCTTGACATTGGAGTCATATGCTTTCTCCTCCTCCGAGGTCCTAGAATATGTTTGATCCATTTCCCAGTTTGGGAAGGAGGTGTTCAGCATGGTAGAGAAAAGAGAAATTACCTTTAGAGTGATTCTGGTTCTCACAGTCTTTGCTGTCACGCCGTCACATTAGCATTTTCCATGATGCAACTTGACATGGCATAGGGGAGAAAACATTATGGAATATAGGGAGACTGTTGTCCTAGCAGATTGGCTCCCTGTGTTTGGGGATTCCATGAATGGAGGCCTATCTGAAATATTTGAAGTGATAGCACATCTTTTAAAAAATTATTACAGACACGACGGTTCAGGCATATCTCAGGCAGGTTGTGCAGAGAGAGAGCAAGCAGAATCATCATAGAGGCATATGTTCCTATTTTATAGAACTGAGCCAATCTTAAAAAACGCATTGCACCTAAAGCTCAAGGTATATTTTGGAGGGGTAAAAAGTAGAGCACTGGCCCAGATGTTCAAACTCAGCTTGCAATAAAAGGCTGAGTTTGAGTCTGAGTTATTTGATGGGTCCAACATATTTTACATGAATAGGCCAGTACAATTTTTGGACACTTCAAAGGGTGTTTGCTTTTTTGGGCCTTCACATCATATATGCAGCATACCTGTAACCAACAATGACTACAACCACATGTCCTTATCACGCAGTAGCTCTTGTTGTGTGCCTTAAGTCTTGAAAATAGATAAACAAAAATCAGAGGCCTTTTTTTATTTGCATTTTAGTTTAATATAAAAACCTTTTAGCAAGAGCATCTAAAACACGGTCCTCCTGAATTCGAAGGACCATACATCTCGTCAAAATCCAATTTTCGTTTTTGACTTCAGGGTCGCCCAACAGTCTTTTATAAATTCCACTGCTGCAATCACTAAAACGATTTTTCTCCTGGCAGCAGAATATGCCACCAATTTTTAGCAGAGAAAGAAGGAAAGAACTCCAAGAATTTTGCAAAGAATCTAGTTATTTTTTCTGTTAGTGCCAGGCATCGAGTAAAAAGATGTTGAAGGTTTTCCACAGCACTAGTGACAAAATCTGCAGGTTGGTGTTTTTTTACTCAAGCCCTCTCTTGCCGTGATGGTCTCCATTGTAGCGATTGAACCCAATCCTCATGAATTGGGTTCTGAAGTAGGGGTCAGGAAATATCTTTATATAGAGTGGAGTATGTCCAAAAGCTATAGCCTCGTTCGCTAATTGGTGAAACAGTTTCTATTTGTTGGCCTCTTCACAAGTCCAGATCCAGTCTTTTTCCCATAACTTCTTTTTGACCTTACATGGATTTGCCAACAGTTCTTCACGAGACGTACCTAAATCTTCCAGTAAGGTTCTGCAGTTTCAATCTCACGTGGCCCCCATTGCGCTATGCCCACTCTCAATTTCAGCTTTTATGATGGCAAAGGGAGTTTGCTGAATACTTTCCAAAAAGTGTTAGAGCTTTCCATTCAATAGCTGCGTTGAGCAAGAATAAGCCTAGCTCTCTTCTGATTATCTGAATCGGTATAGATTTAGGTAAACCAAACACTCTTCCAAAACACTTTCTGTAATCTCACCCATTTTTCTTTGGAATAGCAGTCAGAGAATCTGCACCATAGGCCACTGTTGGAATTGCTTAAGCTCTATAAACATCCCTTAGCAGTTGGAGCGAGAAACCACAGAACATATGCTTCAAAATGAGTCCTTGATTGGACAAAACTGTGATTTTCTTATTTAGCACTTGGATGTTCTTAGTTTTCCTCGTTTTTTTGGCAGTACAACAATTGTTGTTTTTTCTACGTTGATCTGTAAGTCATTTTGAGCGGTGTAATCGTCCAGTCATCTCAGTTGCCTTAGGGGACCAATAGGAATTGAGTCAAGTAGAACTAAGTCATCGGCATATAGCAGATGACTGACTTTAACCCCCCCCCCAGAGATTTGGGGGGAAGCTACTGGTTTCTTCCATGAAGTTCGCCAAGTCTGAAATGTACAGGTTGAAAAGCATCGGGGCTAGAGGGCATCCTTGCTTCACTCCCCGGCGTTTCGGGATCTTTTTGCTCAAAAGGTCTGATGCGTTGAGTCGTACTCTGCAAGCAGTGTCAGTATGTAAAGTTTTTATCTAATCTACCAGGTCGGCGGGGCATTTCCATGACAGCAGTTTGTTCCACAGCCGCTGCATGTTTATGCTGTCGAAAGCCTTTGATAAATCAACAAAGCCGAGGTAGATTTTCTGGTCAGACCTTAAAACTCTATCCATCAACAATAAGAGCAGGGAAATTGGGAGAGAAATTTCCAGCCCTTTTACAAATACTGATTGAAAGGGATCTTGGCATCCCTCATTCTATGACCGTACCATTAACCTTTGTAGTAAAAGGGTCGTGTATAGTTTCCACCAAGACATCTAACAAGGCATTGGATGGTAATTGCTCGGGTCATTTCTGTTCCCACACTTGAAAATCAGCACTACATTTGCCCCTTTCCACGAGACAGTTAGAGATCTTGAATACAGCATGTTTTTCAATATTAGGTCGATAACTGTAACCCACTGTTCAGGGTTTTGCGTGAGGATGATATTTGAGGATCATATTTGAGAGACTGTTAGGTCCTGGGGCTATTTTTTTTTTATCAGGTTAAGTAATTCATCCTGGTCATAGGTCGAGCTCCAAGTAGCTAGTTTAGAACTAGGCTCTTCTGTTGCAGGTAGTTTGATAAAGAGGACCTTAAAAAAACCTTACCCAGTCTTTTTCTTCAACACCGTTTATTAGTGATGATTTCCGACATACTCCAGTAGAGTTTATGATTGTACATATTTCTGAGGTTTATTTTTGCTCTATCACTTGCAGTGTTTTCTGAGTCTCCTTCAGGACCCTTTACTTCTTGTATCCCCTCAACCAGTTTTTGTAGATTTTTTAAAATGATGTCCATGCTTTTGACAAGGAAGTAGTTGGAACCCGTTTTAAAGAGCTCAAAGCTTTGAGGGTGCCTCTGTGCAACTCCTGTATTTGAAGAATTCTGGGTTAGGTGCACGGCCAACAATGAGACGTAGTTCATAGGGAGGGGCTGCGAATGCTAAAAGGCAGCCTTAGTGTTTGACGAGAGAACAATTCCCATTTTTCCATGTCAGACTTAGACATCTTTAGCATGCATCCATTATTTACAGGTGCTACGACGCAGGTCATTTCCTCCGGCGTTGAAGCCCATTCCCCAGTGCAACACGTTTTTAACAGGTTATGGTCACTAGCTTTTGTGGGGAGTACTTCAAAGGATGTGATAAGGTCCACCATATTTCTGGACACAAAGTCAATAACAGACGTTTGCAGCCCTCGCAGTACAATGGCAACGCTTTCCCTTCTCAAAGGAGCCATTCAAAAGATGGAAGTCACGAGAGGTCATTGGTTGGTTCCACTTTTCACCTCACTGTGTCTGTAAGTTTCGTGCATTGGGGACTCCTATTGGTTTGTCTGGCTGGGTTTTCCCTCCCACAAAAACAGTTTAAATCGCTGCATAGGATCATTGAAGGATTCTCCAAGTTGTAGGCTTCATCTATAATTTTTGCGATGCTCTCAATCATCTTTTCTACCACTCGGTTCCAGTAGATGTTAATTAAGGTCAGATGCATATTATAAGGGTTAGATAGCTGCCCTTTTTGGTTTCTCAGCTTTAATGGTGTTTGCTGAATAAAGGCGCCTCAGTGGATTGACCTGATCGCTTCAAACTTGGATCCAAACTTTACTAAGGTCAAAAGCCCAGCAGTTAGTCTACCTGTATCTGCTAATGTTGCTAGGTTTAAAAAGGTTGTGAAGCCATCTATTATCGGTTTATTCATTAGCCACACTTCTTGCAGACATAAAATATCCACGTCAGCACAGTTTCTCTCTGCCTTGACCAAAAGATGGGAGAACCCTTGCGTGTTCCAAGAAGCCAGGGACAGTGACTTGCTTCTTATTTTTTTTCCGTTTTGGCTATTCCCGGGCTTTGCCCCTTATGGCTGGCAACTACCAGGCCCAGGAGGCGTCTTCTGGCAAGTCTGTGGTTTTTGTCACTTTGAAGACGTTGGTTCTTAGCAGACCTTTTCTCCCCCGTTAGGTTATTGTCAGGGTTATATGAGCCTTTTGAAACAGCTGCACTCCATCAAGGATGCTAGGCTTTTCAGGGGTACTTTGGGTACTCCGTCGCTGGATGCCGTTAGAAAGTATGACTTTCGATGATGATTACTCCAGGACAGTTTTTGCATGGTTTTAGCAAGGTGACCTTAGAGACTCTAATTTTTTACATCGTTTCCCACTGAACTACTCACATCAGTTACGTCGAAATCTAGTAAAAGCAGGCACGTCGCTGCAAACAACAGAAGTTTCTTCACTACGACTGAGCGCAAGTGGAGGTGAATCAAGTCCATGGGGTCTTCTTGCAAAACCGGGATTATAGAGAAGTCATCTGTTATTATTTGGTGCAAGGAGGGGACCCAATGGTATCGTTTTAGAATATTATGGGCCTCATTAGAAGTTTGGCGGTAGCCTTGCAGGTAAAACCGGCAGGCTGCCGCCAAACTTCCAAAAATGTCTGGCACCCGCGAATGGGCAATTACTGGGTCATTACGCCCCTGACGGACCCAGTAATTGCCCATTTGCAGACACCGGTAAAAAGATGTTCCCCATTCCCATTCGGCCCCATAGGGCTGTATGGGAATGGGGAGGTTGGATGCACCAGCACCGTTTATAACGGTGCCGGTGGTCCGACATGCTGTGCTTGCGGGTGCCTTTCTGCCCACCAGGTCCGACCTGGTGGCCAGAAAGGCACCCACGAGCACAACTCGTAGTTTGCCGGTCCGGGAACTACGGTACCAGCATACTTGCTGGTACCGTAGTTCCCGGACCGGCAAACTTCTAATGAGGCCCTATGTCTATTTAAAATACCCTTGTCCCTTTTGTCTACAACTCTTTCGAGTCTAAGCTGTTTAGTGTCATCTCTCCCCCCAGGTTTGCTCCTCCTTTTCTGGTCCTATGGATGCAGTGACTCGGCCGTTGTCCATTACAACACGGGAAGATTTTGTATTATTTGATGGAAGTTCCAGTTTTTTGTTTCAGTGTCTGTCCGTTGTTTTGCAGAAATTCACTGGCCTCAGGTGTAGTTTATCAAACTCTCCTTCTGTTCCCATTCTCCGTGCATTTTTTAAGCTTTCTGCAGAAGTCGAGTGCTCTATTAGTTTTTCATGGTTCCTACTTCTGCAGTCTTTTTCCTTGTCTGACGTTGAAACACTGTTTATGTATTTCCTTATGTTATGTTATGTTAAAGGTATTTATATAAATATAGGGCCTGATTACGAGCATGGAGGTGATGAAACAAGGAAGGCGGAATGGTATTACCGGCATCAATTACCGGTCCGGGCCATTATGAGCCGACAACCCGTTAATGCAGCCCCGCCCGTACCGTGCCCCTTCTTATCGTCATGCGCGCGTACACTCACCCCTTTGCGGCGACAATACTGGGATGCCGCTAACAGGAGGACATCACAAGTCACGCGGGCATGCACTTATCTGCATCCCGAAGGCGGTAAATAGGGCCTGCACAATGGCGGTATCACAGGCATCGCGGACCACCCGTAAATAACAACCTGCAGTGTAACCAACTGTCACAGGTGCACACAATCACCACAAGTGGAGCCAATGGAGCCTGTCTGAGCACAAAAGGAGAACACTCACACACCACACCCCTTCCAACACCAAAATGATCCCACTTGCTGTAGCAATCCTGGGGCTGGAGGAGATGCCTGCACTGCTACACCAGCAACAACAACTACAACAACAACAACAACAGGCAGCACAGAGGAGACGCAGGAGGAGAAGGAGGGTGAGACAGGCCCAGCAGGTCCCACCAGTGCAGCCAGTGGTACCACGTAGGCAGCCACCAATACCTCGCCTCAGAGCCAGTCCATTCAACCTAACCCCCATGCAGATCCACACCCTGTACCGTTTAGACCGGGACACCATCACCACCATAGTGGACATGATACACAACGACATTGTCAGCTTGATAGAAATCCGCACTGCCATCCCCCCTCTACTGAAGGTGGTGTCTGTGCTCCACTTCCTGGCCACAGGCACCTACCAGCACACAGTGGGCTAGCTGCATGGCATATCACAACCACTCTTTTCTCGCATGCTGACCCAAGTGCTTGATGCCCTCCTGAAGCATGCAAGCATCCACTTATCCCTACCACGTACTGGCAAGGAGCTCGCTGACACTAAAGTAGGCTTCCATGCACTGGCAGGCATGCCCAATTGTGTCGGTGCCCTCGACTGCACCCATGTAGAATTGGTGGCTCCTCTTGCCAATGAGGTGGTGTACCGCAATGGCAAGCAATACCACTCCATCAATGTGCAGATGGTATGTGGCTCCAGCAAGATGATCACACATTGTTGCGCCCGATATCCCGGATCTACACATGATGCCATGGTGCTGCGTAACTCCACGCTACCCCACTACATGGAGCGACATGCTGGACGACGTGCCAGGCTACTTGGTAAATTGCCTGACTGGGCCCTGGCAGTGCAGTGGGGTTGTGAGATGGGGGGGATGCATACTCCACCTGGGTGAGATCGGGGGGGGATGCATACTCCACCTGGGTGAGATCAGGGGGGGATGCATACTCCACCTGTGTGAGATCGGGGGGGGATGCATACATCACCTGGGTGAGATCGGGGGGATGCATACTCCACCTGGGTGAGATTGGGCGGTGAGTGGACAATATACTTACAGCTATACACTGTTGGCCTGAACATCCCAACCTGAACATGACACATCAATGCCATACATAGGAACAATGCTGCACAGCAATGACAACATGCCAGATGCACAAGCAGACCACCATGTGCATGCTAATACTAAATAGCTGCAGCCATGGCAGTGATTCCTAAAGGTGTCAGGTTACATATTATCTCGCACGTACCTCATTGTGCTCCCATGCAGGTGATGGTGGCTATCCCTTGAAGCCATGGCTACTTACCCCTGTACGGAACCCGCAGAACAGGCGCGAAGAGGAGTACAATCGTGTTCATACCCGTACCCGTGTTGTGATTGAGCAGACCTTTGGCCTGTTGAAGGCACGGTTCCGCTGCCTCAGCAGGTCTGGTGGAGCACTCCTTTATGGGCCTGAGAAGGTGGAAAAGATCACCATGGTCTGTGTCATGCTTCAAAGCATATGCATCCGGAGAAACGTACCACTGCCACCTGACATTGACCTGCATGCACCGGATGAGGATGATGAGGATGATGATGGAGGAGAAGCAGCACCCCTGGCAGTTCGTGATGCACAAGATGGCCTTGCTGTGCGCCAATCACTGATTGACGATTACTTCTGAACCACGGGGACGTTGATGGTTATGTGTTAGTACTACACTGAGCACTGGGATCGTGTGGACATGGACACAGGATGTGTGGGGAGTTGGGCACTGTGCGCTGTCATGAATTGAATAAACACACACGAAATGCACAATGTCCAGTCATGAAATGAATTTGAACACAATGGGTGTATTAGGAAAAATAACAATATAGTGCTTCATCCCTCCACCTCTCACATGCCCTCCCACCAAAACGCCCTCACACCTCAGACCCCCCAAACACCTCAGACCCCCCAAACACCCCATACCCCCCAAACACCCCATACCCCCAAAAACCCCATACCCTCCCATAAACACCCCCAACACCCTCCAAACACCACCAACACTACCTCCCCCCTCACCCATTGTCATCCCACACACGATGTGGGTGGACCAGCTATTTCCGGCCTCTTTTCGAGTCTGGGGGCAGCATGTCCATGTGCCTTGCGCTGCGACTCATCATCCGCACAGGGCTTGAGGGAGTTGAGCTGGCAGATGTGGATGATGGGGTGGAGGTGGTTGGATGAATGCATTGCATTCTTGTAGGTGTGACACACAGAGTACTTTCAAAGGGTGGGGGCATATTGGCATGAGCCGAGGCCTCTCCATTCTGTACTGATGTGTACCAGGTGGCATACCGTTGTATTGCGGTTTGCGTGATGTGTGTCATGTGAATGATCCCTGTGTGTTGGGTGACTGTTGGTAATGGGATGGACACGCAACATGCATTTCATTGTGCCAGGGTTTGGGCCTCCATCTGGACATGGATCTGTTTGTGTATGATGGCCCATGCATTGGCTTGGTTCCCTTTTACATCTGTTATACTATGCCATGCTTTGGTTTAGTGGGGTTTGCGGGGTCACTCACCTCCATCTCCCGATGTCGCCGCACCTACCTCCATTTCACCAAAGCCCTCAATGGACTCCATGTTTATAGTGGTGCTGCAGGTCTCCTCCCATCGCATCAATTTGATGGGTGAGTTGGCCCCCCCGCCTGTAGCCATGGCCTCCCCACGATTTGATGACAGAATGTTTCGCACCCAGAGACGTAGGTCCTCTCATCTCTTCTTACAGTCTTTGTCTGTGTTGGGGGTGGTGCCAACCGCTGACACCTTCCATGCCACCTCCTCACAATTTTTTTTTTTCTGAGTTGCACTTCCCCTTTCAGGTTGCTGGCAAACACCTCGTCCGCATGTGCTACCAGCATAACGGCAAGCAGGTTGAGCTCCTCATCGGAGAAGCGCTTCTTGCGCAAGTGGGGGGTGGTCTTGCGAGTTGCCTTAGACATCATGGGCAGTATGGCCCTGCTCTCCACTCTGTAGCACTGCTGGGTTGGGAGGATTGCAATGGATTGTGTTTTTGAAGATGGCCGCCGGCGCGTTTCCTGTTCCGGCGCAATGACGTTACTTCCGGGTCTGGTATTACGTGCGCGGTATTTGCATAATCGTATTACTGGGTCGTTATTAGGGGTTGCTCCTTGGCGGAGGCGGTATCGGCGGGTCCCGTGATGGCGCTATCGGGGGGTTGGAGGGACTTTAGCGGCATGGTGGTGCAGCCATTACCGGCATGTGGGTTCACGCGTGCTCGCGCACTCGTAATCAGCCGCTATTAGCGGCGTCAAGGGTGCACGGACACGCTGTTAGCACCATGCCGGTAATGACTGCGTTTTTAGCCGGATTCTCATAATGAGGCCCATAGTTTCCTTAAAGTCACAGGAGCACAGTGTTGCAAAAGGTAAGACTGCTTTCTGCGCACAGGAATACAACTCCGTGGTCTTTTCAAATTCCAGTGTCCAAACCTCCACCACACTACGATGTTCTGTCAGGCCTAGAAACACTTCTGTACAGGCGCGTTATAAATGACTTATCATATCATATTGCAATGCAAAAATAATGCATAGGAACTAAGATGCCTTTGAAAGTATGTAGTGTGGAATTTAGTGACTATGTTGCAGGGAAGTTTATACAGTGACATGTTGAGTATGAGTAAACGTCTTGCACATGCAATTTGTATTTAGCGTCACAACATGGACGGAGTGGAGTTTTTCAGTTAGTTTTATCCATAATAGAGAAAAAGAAATACATGTGTAAATGTTGGCTTGCTGATGTTCAGAGTACCATATCACACAAATGCCACGTTTTGTGCCACTTTAGAATACTAATCACAAGCACTGCGTGCTGCCTGGCTTGTGATATCTCCGCTTCAAACAGCACCACATGCTGGAATAACTCAATAGAAGGCAGCTTGTTTTTGCTAGGAAATGTGCCAACTTGTGGCATTTTGAGGCCTGTGGACAATTATGAAGCATTTCTTTTTCCAGCTTGTGCATTTTCAAGGGTTAATTCACATCCTTAGGTTGAAGTCAAATAGATTTCTTAGCGGTCTTACTATTGCAATGTAAAACCACATGTCCTAAAAGAATCTCCAGTATTGTGGAGTGATGACCTACTTGATGTCTGCTGGTTGCAGTGTAGTGTTGATTTTGGATTCTAAGGTGATGGTGATGATATTTAGTACATATGCTGTAGTTGAAGAGCTTCCATGAAATTACCAATGTGAGCCAACTTCAATGGCACATTCTTATGTTTTTTTTTTTTTACAAAAATCCCCTTGGATTTTTCTGTGCACGTCCATCTTGCAGGCAGTCACTTCCCGTATTGGGCATCTGTGGCTCGGGAGTTGGTTAGCGGGTCTCAGATTTCTCAATGCACGCCCGGCTCTAGGAATTTTCATCTGGGTGGGCCAGGGTTGTGATCAGGGGGGCCCACATTCTGTTGGGAGTGGGTCAAAACAAGTACTGGCATTGATACAGTTTTCCTAGATCCATGATCCAGCAAAAAATGTCTTCCCAGATCTGAAAAAAATACATTTTCACCCTCTATAAAAAACAGGTAGATAGCAAAACCGAAGCAAGGAAAATAGTGTTGCAACATCAATATACCTATCTTCCCTTCCAATCTGCTCTCCCCTTTCTGTTATATCTGATCCTCCTTCACCTTTCACCATCCAGTCACCTTCCTTCAGCTGCCTTAACCCTCCCCCCCACCTTATCACACCAGCACCCAGCATGCGTTTCCTGGCTTGGCTTGGGAGAATTGAGGGTGATGCCACCTCCATCTCCTCTGAGAGGGCTGAGCAGTGATGCCCCCAGTCTTTGTTCCATCTCAGATGGTGTCCACTCAACAATACCTTCCTGAGCACTGTGGCTATTCCTAGCAGGCCCCGAAAGGAGATGCGTGTGCTCCCTCCATCTTGTTGTGAAAGATAGACCCAACACTCACGAATACTGAAGCAAGGAATAGGAGATTTTGTTTCCTAAATCATTACATTTTTTTCAAACTTCTTTTAATTTCAAGAATAGAACATACCATGTCCAATCAATACAGATAGTCTTGTTGATCTTAACAATATTTCGAGAACAACATATCCTCCAACAACATACACATGTATACAATCTGCCCTTCACTCACCCATTCCAAAACCTTCTCCCTCCTCCTTTCCATCTGAACCCCTGCAGTGGTCCCATTCTGAATGTCTCCCATCAATGGTTCATGTCCAAAAAATAATTTTAAACACAAAATGTTATTTTTTTGTTTCATTTGTGCAGCACATTTTAATTGTGTTGAGAGTGCAAGGGAGTTCTAGGGCTGTAAGGGCTGCATCATTAGGCAAACAGTGCTTGTTGAGGGGTTTGCAGCCTCCTGATCTGACTCCTGGTGGGTCGTGCCCCTCTACATCATTGTCTGGTATATACTGGTTTTAATATGTAAATTGTCCATCATGACTCTTTGTTTGAGGTGTTTACTTTGATTTTGACTTTGACACAATTTTGTTCAATAAATGTGGTCCGGATATTTGCAAAGTATGGTGTGTGTGTGTGAGTGTGTGTCCTAATGCCTGTGCTGCCCATCTATTAAAGCATGAGTGAGGCCTTTTGGAATAGCTTATAATCCAAACTGAATCACTTCTAGGGACACCTAATTTTAACAGGTAAGGCATAGTGAAATAAAACAAATATGCTCAGGATCACACTTTGGTCATGTGGTAAAGCCATAATTTTAGACTAGCCTGAAATTCAGGTACATGACCATACATCTTCCGAGCTCAAGTTGGTACAAATATGTGTTGAAATTTGGCTTTGAATACCGAAAATAATACATTTTATATAGAGTACTATAAAAATGCACAAGTCACATGATAAACCAACCTGACAATGTATTCATCATTGTAGAACCATGTTGATGAAAAGATTAAGGGGGCATTTTGTTTTGAATCCTAAATTGCACTGAGCAGAATTCTCCTGTTTACACTTTTTTGAAAAAGGGGCCATTCATAAATTTGTATTGTTTCCACTATGTACTGGAAAAGTAAAGAGTAAAACACGGGTGAAAATTGCCTTTGCTCTTTACTTTACCACTACGTGTCTGGAAAAGTGTAAATCACTTCCACAATTAACGATTGTGGGAGCCGTATACAATGCATTCCTTTGGACTCTGCCCGCTTTTACCAGGTGTAAAAGTCAGGCAGATCCCATAGGAATCCATTGGTTTTCTGCCAATGTAAAAATACATTCTGGTGGAATACCAATCGCATTTTGCTGGGGGACCTTGTTAAGTCCAATCTGCTCTCCAGCTTCGCCTGTCAAATCATACAAAATCCTGCAGCTCATAAAAAGTGGAGCTAAATGCATTTAGCGCCACTTCCTCAACTCCGCTTGACCTGGAAAATGATCCCCCATGATTGTATCTTTATTTTCCAATCCTGAATGGAAGCATACAAGCTCCAGCTTAGCAATTAATGAGATCTTTCAAATGATCTCAGACAGACACAAAGTGAAATGAAGTGCATGACAGGATTATTGTTTCACACAGCTTGTTCTGTATCCCCTTAATTACTAATCACCCAACAATCACACTTAATAGCTTCTTAAAAATCCTGAATGGAAGCCTACAAGCTCCAGCATAGCAATTAATTAGATCTTTCCAAAGATCTCAGACAGACACAAAGTGAAATGAAGTGCATGACAAGATTATTGTTTCACACAGCTTGTTCTGTATCCCCTTAATTACTAATCACCCAACAATCACTCTTAACAGCTTCTTAAAAACCTATGTATTTTTTTTAAAGTGCCACAGCAATGGTCATTGCCTTTTTACCTTTTCTCATCTCCAATCACTTATTGTTGTAAATAATCTGCCTCTCAGACACGTTAAAAAGATAAGCTCTCACTGGTAGAGCCTGTTCAGCCCTGCTGTTTCTATTTGAGGGGAGAGAGTAGAGCAGGAGGGCATTGGCATTTGTCCCTTGTCCAAATGTTAAATTCACCTCTAATTACACTCTACAAAATATTTAAAATCTGCTTTTTAGTTATAAAAGATGTGCACCTTGTATTCTTTGCTCATAACATTATAGAAAATTCTCTTCTTTTTTGTTATTTTACGGGTGTTCATGTTTCATTTCCAGCACTGCCTAAACACCCAGTACCCAGGATTTACATCATACTTTCCAAACAAATCCCACAACACACATGACATATTCTGTTTGCATGTAAGCTCTATACAGTTAATCAAACAGAATGAGGTTATCAACTCAGTACTTGTCAGTTTGAATCATGAAACGTTCTGGCGGAGTAGACTAGGCTTACAAACAAAGATGCATTGTATCTTGGTCGGAGCCCCACTGGTAAGTATGCATGAGGACATTCTGAAACTGGTCAATACTTGCCAACCTAGCATTATAATTGTCAGGTAGGGCCTTGTTGGACCAGCTCAGTGAGGTGCAGCTTGATTGCCTAGGTGTAGCAAGCAAGACACCCACGTCTTGGCATATACACATTCACTTAGGGAGTCAACTGGAAGCCAACATTCATTGGCAAAGCCAACAGCCTGGGCTTTTGATTAGGCATGGATAGGCGTTTGCCAAGCACTGCCATAATTGTACCACCTGGCCATAAGATGGGAACAGCTGGAAAATGGTCCAGTAACTGGGCATATGATGGTATTTCCTGGCAAATGTCTGCTAATACCTATCGCAAGCCAGAACTGCTGGCTTTGTGATTGCGTGTTTAAGACAGGACTTCAGTGCAAGTCACCGAGGCATTGACAAATACACTGCTTATAAAATCAACTGGCTGAAGACACACATTAAGAGAATTACATCAGGAGCACATTTACAGAGGCAATTAAGTAATTGAACACACAAAAGAATGCCTAGATATAACACTGGCAGTCCCTATACAGCAACACACTTGCTCAAAGAGTTCTAGAAAGGTTAGGTTTTGGTGTTGAGGCATTAACAGCCATGACTAGTCATTAGTTGGGTAAATGACTCGACACACCCATAGGATGTGTGTTTCTCCTCACATTGTATTGCCATACTATCTGTGTTCCACAGCATGAGTTCTGATTGTACCTAAGAGGTAAAAAGTCTCTGAATAAATGAGAACCACTGTCAATGCTCTGGCCAGCCTTCCATACCATTGTTTGCATATCAGCCTTGACCCTGTCACTAATGTCAGAAGCCCTTCCAAAACTGCTAGACCACACGGTCTAAAAATGCATGTGGTTGCTTGTGTTCCAGTGGAGATGGAACACACCCTAGCAATTGAGATTGAACTGCACCTTTTAGTGGCAGCTAATGGCTTGTCCCCTTCTCTAATCGCACAGACATACTACAGAATCATGGCATGGAAAGTTGCGCAGAGCAACGGTAGTGGAAATGTTTAATTCAAAGCCTTGCATCAATCACTTATTGATTTTACTACACTCTCCCCTTCAGAATTAAATTTGCGTTACTATCAACCTTATCTTTTCACTTATACTCAAGTAGTTAATGCAGCAAAATATATACTTTGAATGTAATTTTTAAGGGCACCCAGTCATTTGACGCAACTTCTGCAGAAATCTGTTTTCAAGCAACTTTACCTGTCATTTATTGTTTGAAATCGTTAACCATTTTATTAAGCATGATGTGCAAAACCACCATATTCACAGAAAAAACAAACATACTTTAAATTACAGAAACCAAAATTGTGATTTTAGGTTTGAGAAAATAGCTGTAGGCAGCCTGTTTGAATAAGTGTGCTACCTCACTTATAGGTGTAAATGGCCCTTCGTCTCCCTGGTCATTTGTACTTTCATGGCTGTGGGGCATAGATCATTGTTTAGGGCAAGAAAACAAATCCGGGCCGGGCCTCCTGCAATTTAGCCTCTCAGAATGAGGTCTCTGAAGTTGCTGCTGAATGTTTAGAGTGACATCCAACACCAACCTCGGTTACCAGTGGTGTATAACACCACTGACATGGCCTCCTTTCTAGCGGGGGGGCAGAGGCTGGCTCTGGGGGGGTCAGGCCCTCTTGGCCCCCCCCTGCTGGAGCCGGGCCTGGCAATGGGCCAGCTCAAACTGATTTACAAGTCACGGGTAGTCACTTCAGAAGTCCTCTCTAAATTAACAGCCAAAGCGGGCGCAAGGAATGAGCAGTCTGTGCCGCCGCCCCGGGACCCGTGCTGTTGGAGGATCCACAGCTACCTGCTGGCATGAGTATAAAAAGAAATGAGGGCTGGACTGCTTCCAGCCACAGGGCTTTACAAGGGCTGGGATGCTTCCAGCCGCAGGGCTTTTCTTTGGGCCTGTTTTAGCAAGGCCGTGTTGTCCTCTCCCAAGCAGCCCCTGTGACGCCTTTTAGTGACAAATACTTCACGCCCAACTCCCCAGCAGCCCATCAGACCCATGGGGCCTCAAAGTTAGGGCTTATCACAAGCTTTATTTAACGTAATGGCCCATTTAAGAACCTTTGTTTTGGACAAGGGGTTAAAAAGGGGCATTTTACTCAGAAGGCAAATACAGAAAAACTAGTTGCCACCCAAATCTGTCTTCTTTGAAGACAATTAATGTATGTTGACAAAAAAGAGTTGTGCATTATCTTGATAGTATCCATACATTTGTGTGGTAAGTGCATTTTTTGTGGGAAGAATGTCACATTTCACTTGCATCATATAAAGCATGCCTTTGTCAAATGATGCAAGAGGTTACCATTTCACATTATCTTTTGTTATGGTTAAGTCTGGAAAAACGGCCTACAAGTCATTTTTTATAATTTTGGGGAATTGCATTCTGGTATATGTAGCCTTCAAGATGGGGTGAAAATAACACAACATTTGTACTCTTTATGTTTACCATACTTCTATAAGGATTCCTATAATGCTGGAGTACTGTGTTTACTCTTCAAGTCCGATTTATAAAACAGAATATTGTTGAAAGCAAAATGTTGGGGTGGGGAGGGGAAATGATCAGAAGGCAAATATGTTGTGACGATTTACCAGGCCCATGTATGTGGGAAGAGAGGTTGCTGTACTGAAGATGTTCTACCTGGCCCTGTTTTGATTTTAAGGGTACAAGTTGAGACTACATGTGGGTTGACAGCGTCCATCCACTTTTTTCCTCAGTGCTGACTCCATCCCCCTTGGGTATTTTTGAGTCCAGCATGCAAAAAAGCTTGTTTGCTCAGGTTTTCTCACGCCAGGATTTGAACGCACTAACCCACAAAACCACACAGAAGTGCCTTCAAAGCACACGTCTTGTATTAGTATTTTGCTTTCCATAGAATATTTCAATATAGATTTTTGGGTTAAAAGGTGCACACCTTTTATACTTTGCCAGCAGTGTTCTAGGAAAATCTCCTCAAGCTGTTTTTTATTTTCTCAGCTATTGATGATTCATTTTGTGAAAGACAATGCTAATTCCTATTTTAAATTTCTTCTATTAGGAACGGCCAGTTGATTTAAATTTGTGTATTTCACTGTAGGTTACGTTCAGTCCCTGTGCGTATGCTAATGAACCCAAACACTTTTTTCTGGACTTGAGCCCTACTGATGACATTTGAAAACCCGTGGAATTGCTTACTCTGACGGCAAATAGGCTTTGTTACAATGGCCCTATACTACAACAAAAACACTTTACCCTGTCTGGCCCAGGGGCAATCTCTGCCCTTACATCCTTGGAATGTGCAGTCACATTAGTTATGTTTGGATTACCGGTGATCTTTGTTACTCTTTGTCCTGCTCATCCTCTTCACAGTGCTTTATTTTGAGGTGCCCATCTCTACAAATGATTCAGCTCACTTGGTCGCCTACTTCAAAATAAGCCTCACTCCTGATATTGCTACAACCGTAATATTAACAGTTAGAATTCAGATACTTAACGTCAGTTTATTCGATAATATTAATGACTAATTTTGTGACATCATTTTCTGCGAAGCAAATAAAGGGTCCCCACACATCTTTTGTCGCCCACGGCCCGCAAATCCTACGGCCGTCCCTGTTGACAGCAGAGGAATGCTTTTTAATCCTCACTAGAGCAGAAAAAAGATTAAAAAGCCCCCTGCTCGGAGTTCATGCTGATATGTGAAAGCCTTTCTGCTCCAGTCAGACCTGCTGATCCCACACTTCCGTCTCCTTTCATCACTCGAAACTCCCTCTCTCTTGGTCAGATAAATTGGGACATCTAGTCGACACTAGGATTTGAGTGGGCCTGTGTGGCAAAAGACTTGTGGGGCCCTAATTAACATATGCATTGCCATCACAGTGACATCACAGAAAATGGCATCATAGACAGTGACATGAGACTTTGATATTCAAGGGGGTCATGGGAAGTTATATTACAAATACATTGGGCCTCATTACAAGTATGGCGATAAGGCAACAACAGCCCTGGTATCACTACCGGCACTGTTGCTACTGTACTGCCATACTAGGAGTTCTGCTCATGGATGCCCTTGCAGCCACCAGGTCTGAACTGGTGGCCGTACCAGCACCCGCGAGCAGAACATGATGGTAGCACTGGTACCGTTACTAACGGTACCGATGCTACTACCCTCCCCATTCCCATTGAGCCCTATGGGGCTCAAATGGGAATGGGGATGTACCGGGCCTCGCACCCGCGAAAGGACAATTAACGGGTCCGGCTGCGCCTGAATTGCCCGGTAATTGCCGATTTGCAGGTGCTGGACCCGGATGCGAGTTTGGAGGTAGCCTTGTCGGTAAAACCGGCAAGGCTACCTACAACCTCGTAATGAGGGCCATTGTGTAATTTGCAATGGGTGAATGGTCTGTTTGTCATTATTAATATAATATACAGGAAAATACCATGAGTAAAGCTTTTTTGAGTAGCAGATAGTGCAAACAGTGCCAAATTCTAGGCACTTCTAATTTTGACAGATAAGGTGAAGCGAGATAAATGATTTCACCAGCATTGCACACTTAGTTAAGGGGGTAAGGCAGGATTTCATACTGGTTTGAAACTTAAGCACTTGTCTTCCTAGCTCTGGTTGGCAGAAATATTTCTCAGCTATATATGAGGAATACAGATTTCAGGTTGGAAGCTACCAGCTAGCCATACAAAGTCACTCGCCCCATCAATTCTACACATACACACCATTTCTTATGTGCCCAGAGCCAAATATCACTAGCCAATGGCTAGTGGCGAGTGCAGATTTTGATTTTTGAGCCCTGTAATTTATATAATACTTTGTTTTATACAGATGAATCGAAAAGTACACACATCAAAATAAACCACTCTACAAATATATACATTCTTATAGAAATATCTTAAGCAAATTGAGTGTGATTGCAGCATATTTATTTCCATCTCGAATGGAAGACTAAAAATACCAGAATTCAATTCAAAATGATGCCTGCGAATTTTGTTAAAGTATTTTCAAGACTTAAAGGTGCACAAGAGCTGTGATAATGCCACTTGGTTGTAGTCATTTGATACAGGTTTGCTGAACATATGATGTGAAGTCCCAAAAATGCAAACACATTTTGAGGTGTCCCGAATGCGTAGTTTTTCTGCTCATGTAGAACATGCTGGACTCATCAAGGAAGTCTTCCATACTAACATGAACTATGCCTAAACCCCTAATGAGCACTTTTATCCTAATATACACGTACTTTCCATTAGAATACATTAATTGTATGGCACATGGAAGGAGAATCCAACCTCAGGCTGCCCTGCTGCAAAGGGAGCTTTCACACCACTCCTCACTTGTGCCCTTGCCTTTGTAACATCTGCTTATCTAGGTAAATTGTACCTATCATTTGTATTATCTCTAGAGTAAACACATATTCAGTGACGTAGCAAACAACATGTTGGCCTTCTCAGATTGCAAGCAGGCAATATCAACACTTTACTTATCTATATCCCTCAGGTTCGGGAGGATCATTGTGGAGTCACCTAGGGTAGAAAATGCTACCCCAGGCTCCCTATTTTCTACTGGTGGCGCTATCCTTGCAACCCCGGGGTTGGAGGTAGGAGGAGCAGAGCAAAGAAAGAAAGTAAACATGGCTCCTTCAAAAACCAAGTATATTTTCTCTTGCACCTCCCCTTCAGTAGCAAGAAAGGCACTGCTCATGGGAAAAGGGACTGCCCAGGTCCCTGGAAATGAGGTCAAGGATAGGTCTTTCAGCCCTATTCTGGATTAGCCGAAAGGGCGTAGGGAGGAGAGGGAGTGATTGAGGAAGAGGCTGTTGCAGTAGTCCAGCCTAGAGAGGACCAGAGCTCTGGAGACATTGAGCTTCTGGAGGAAGGTGAGGAAAGGGAGAATGCCTCTGACAAAGTGAAGCTGGAACTGGTCCTTCTTGGCAAGGGCCAAGATGTGATGGGTGGAGGAGAGAGCAGAGTCGAAGATGACCCCAAGATTTTGGGCTCACAGGATGGTGAGGGTAGAGGGCCCATGGAGGGTGGCCAGAAGGTAGGAGGAAAACAGGGCACAGGGTACCCCTGGTCTGCACTTATAGATACATCAGGCACATCAGCAACAAGCCGGTCTTTGCCGGTCTTCGACGTGTATAGGTATCTAGGCAAATCTCTCTCCTACCAAACGGGTAACTCCTGCCTTTGTTACACCTTACATTCTTTTCGTTTGTGAGGATTGTGGGCTATCCTCCAAGATGCTCGTTGACACTGGCCATGCAGCAAGCGGTCCGGTTGGCTTATATCAACAAGCTTAAGCTTACAAAGTTAGACCCACTGCCCGTCCTATACTCTTCAGCTACCAATAATGACAATGGGACTACCTTTTTAGAGTCGCAGGATGCACCGTGTGTTCCCGCAACCTCTCCAGCCTTTAGTATGGCTACTGAGCAATGTGTGCCTCAATCTCCCTTAATAACCTCTGTGCCCCCTCATCTTCCATCTGCACTACCACATACAATTGAGGTACACTGGCCAGCCCCGATATCCTCCGTGAGTTTTGTAAGAAAGGAAGCAGCTTCCCCAATACCCCAGTATCCATCTCGGGCCCACAAGTCGGGAAGCTGACCTTCTGCTCACTGAATCAGAAACAATTTCCTTTGCCAACTCCTCAAACATCAGGAGGTCAGGGACACATGTTAAAACCAGCTCTTCTAAACACTAGGTCTCTAAATAAGCATGCACAAGACATCTATGACCTCTTTACAGAAAACAACTTAGAGATAGTGTTTCTTACAGAAACATGGATTACAGACACCAGCGTCCCAATGATAGACCTTGCTGTACCCACAGGGTACTCTATCCTTTGCGGGAACAGAGAGCTAGGACATAGTGGGGGTGTAGCAATTATTGCTAGGACCACTTTAGGTCTTTTTTCCTCTCCCTGCTCCTGCCAGGGCTGTGAGATTCTTCTTGTGAAAATGTTTCTCTCAAATCATTCCTGTCTGAACTTCGTACTTGTCTATCGCCCACCTAATAACATGCCTGACTTAAATGACAAAGTTATTCAAATCTCGAACAATCTTACTGGTCCTAACTGCATGACTGTCCTCTTGGGAGATTTCAACCGCTGGCAGGGAAATAACTTAGACATGGAATTTATAGCTTTAGAAGTTGCTTAGAATAACATTGACCGTCATGTTCAAAATAAAGACTCAACAATAGGGAATAACAACATTCTGGACTGGATTGTGACCGGGAACCTTAATGTCAACATTGAGCAGACTAGACCTTGTCTATGGTCAGACCACTTTACAATCGATTTACACATTTGTCCAACTAAACCTATAATGAAAACGAAAAACCCCACCAAGACTGTCTGTAGTCGGAACTTTAAAAAAGTATTACTGCAGAACTATCAAATGTGTCTTGATTCCATTATGACCAATACCTCCAGCAGCACTTCAGTGATTATCTGGTTGATTTATTCACTGGGTATTTTCAAACTATGTTAGATAAATTCACCCCCATGAAATCAAAGCTAGTGAGAGAGAACCCAACCCGGGGCAGCAAAAAGGGTTTACTCCACAACTCACAGCTTTGAGTTAAAGCTAAAATTGCTAAAATGCAATGTAGAATATCTATCGCTGGTTGAAGCACCCTTCAGAGCAAAACAAAACTGCTGGGAAAAAGGCAGATAAAACCTATAGGCTTCAAATAGAGGAAACAAAAAAGACATCTTTAACTCTCAGATAGAGCAATCGGCTAACCATATGGGTAAACTCTTTGAAATTCTCAAATCATTGGAAAAACCTAAGGCCGCGTAGGTCCCGTTGCAACCAACTAATCAGGACGGCATGAGAGTTCAGGAGGATTCTGTGGCTAAAGTCAATAATGCTAGACATAAAATAATTAATCTTCAAAATCCAGCAAACATATGCGATCTGGAGGAAGTACCCTTTCAGGGGATTTCTGCACAAGCAAAGTTTAGCCTATCCCCTATTTCCGTAACAGAAATGATAAAAACGCTTATATCTATCCACCCTACTTCCTGCGCTGAAAATCCTCTCCCACCTAAGATTATTCTAGAGTACAAAGATATTTTTGTCCCTTTTCTAACTAGGTTTGTAAATTCTCCTTTTAGGGACAGTCAGATACCCGCCTCCATCAAAACTGTTACTGTTACCCCTCTCTTGAAAAAGCCTAGTCTCAATCCAAAAGAACACAGTAATCTTTGGCCAATAACTAATTGTAATTTCCTTCTGAAAATCCTTGAGAAGTTTGCCACGCTACAACTGCAAAGTTTTGTTGAAACATACTTCATCCCGCACGATAGACAATGCGGCTTTCGACCATCCTTTAGTACCGAGACTGCTCCAGTTGACCTGCAGACACATCTGTTAGGAATTATTTATGAGGGGAAAATGGGTCTGCTGATGCTGCTTCACTTGTTGGCGGCATTTGACTTAGTGGATCATGAACTCCTCCTTAGCACTCTCCATAACCTGAAGCAATATTCAGAGGAAGCCATTGGATTGTTTCGCTCCTTTCTAACCGCCAGGATGTCAAGAGTTAAATGGGGCCAGGACTGCTCCTCCTCCGCTCCCATTTTATGCAGAGTATCGCAGGGGTCCTGTCTTTCACCACTCTTGTTTAACCTGTACATCAGATCTCTTTGTGTGCTCCTGGAACGCCTGGGTTTGATATTTACAAATTATGCGGAGGACACCCAGGTGGTCATTAAGTTAACAGAGGATTATGTTCAAAACCTGGGCGACCTGACCAGAGTGCATAATCATATTGAATCTTGGTTGTCTGCAAATTGGCTCTGCTTGAATGGAAACAAGACAAAGCTCCTTCTGGTGGTCTCGCAGCAGGCTCTAACCAAACTGAGTCCTAGCTACAAAGCATTCAATTTAGGCTTAAATACCATCAACTTTAAAAAACAAATCAAAACCTTAGGTGTGCAGATTTAATCCTCCCTCAATGCTGATTCCCACGTTAGCCATCTGTCTCGCACATGTAATTACCATCTACGCCTGCTTAGAACTTTGCACCCATTTATCTCAGAAAAAACTTTGCCACTGTTGCCCGAGCAACTGTTTTGTCTAGATTGTACCATTGCAACTCCTTGCTGATTGGAGCCTCTCTGAGCAACCTGACAAAAAGTCATATACTGCAGAATGATGCGGTTCATATCACTAAAAAGATCTCAGGAAGATGCAGCATTACTGAGCACAGAAGTCCTCTGCATTGGCTTATCAACTTCACAAGCGTATCAACTTCAAAAGCCTTACCATCACTCATCGGTGCATTTTTGGAACTGCTGCCAAGTATTTAAAAGCTTGAGTCTCCTGGTACACTCCAAATAGAACAGTGCACTCTTCAGCTCAGTCTCTTCTTCGCTGTGCAACTTTCAAGCACTCAAGGGGCATGGGAAGGTCTTTCCCAGTTGGAGTAGCTAAATCTTGGAACACTTTGTCCCTTGCTCTCCGGCAAGAAGTAAACCTTGGAAGGTTTAGGAAATCTTTGAAAACCTTTCTGTTCAACTAGCTTCTAACCTGACCGATCTTCTGAATGACTGTGTTCGATTGTCCTGTCTTTGATGGTTGTCCCTTGCATGTAATGGTTGCGCCTTGATGCCCGTGGGCTACTACCGCAGTGCAAACAAATAAATAAAATTAAAAAATAAAAGTATAGGTGTCCCAATGAGAAGGATCTCCATCTCACTCGCATTAAGACAGAGATCGTTAGCTGCACACCATGCCTGTATGACGGTCAGACAATCAGGGATGAGAGAGGAGGAAGTAGAGGGAAGTTTGAAGGAAAGCTGTGTGTTATCAGCATAGCACTGGAAATGAGGAGAGAAGGAGGAGATCAGGTGAGCAAGAGGGGCGAGATAGATATTGGAGAGCCACTAGAGATAGGATATAGCCCTGGGTGATGCCGCAGGTCGAGTGTGGTGGTGGAGAAAAAAGGACCCAGTTACAACTGGGAAGGGCAATTGGTGACGAAAGAGGTCAACCATTCCAGTGCCCAGTCAGTGATGCAGAGGGTATCACAGAGTCATTTTATGAGGATAGAATGGTTGACTGTGTCAATGGCAGAGGAGATATCGAGAAGAATTTGAACAGCAGAAGAGTTAGAGTCAAGATTTGCAAGCATGTCTTCACGGGTGTTCAGGAGAGCAGTTTCCGTGCCTCTGGATGCCCGGAATCCAGATTGATGGTCATGGAGGAAACCAACAAGTTCAGTGTGGAGGGTCAGTTGGGGGAGCACCAGCTTCTCCAAGAGTTAACCCAGGAAGGGGGTAGTGGAGAGAGAGCGATAGTTAGCCGGGCACGATGGGTCAACAGATGGCTTTTTTAGGAGAGTGTGCACAAGGGAGTGCTTGAGGGATAGAGGGAAAGAGCCAGTGGCGACAGTGTGGTTACAGAAGTCTGCAAGTGCCGGGGCGAGGGAGGAGATATTGTCCTTAATAGTCCTAGAAGAGCAGGGAAGCACCTGTTTGGAGGAGACCTTCATAGAGCTGACATCTTACGCTAGGTGAAAGATTGAAGATTCAATTAAAAAACATACATCTTTCACCTAGCTCCTGCAGCAGCATGATCATCATGGACATTATGCACACATGCTGGTCCAGGCCTTCCCGGAGCGTGGCGCGTTCCCTGCTTTGTTGGGGGGCTTGGCGTGGAGGTGGAGGGCCCGCAGCATGGCACGCAGGGTGGCACCCAAAGTTTGTCTTATGCCACTGTACTCGATGTACTGTTTTGTTTTTCTCATGCGCTTTGAAGCAGTATGCCTACAATTAGGCACATTTTTTTATTTTTTTATTTTATTATTGCTTTTATCATTTTTATGATTTTGCAATATTGTTACTACGTTTAATTTCATTTTTTCACATCTTCACATTTTCACGTGGCCACATCTTTCTTAGCGCATTCTTCCAACGCTGCGTTGAGAATTTTGGCTGTTGCAATAGACCACGTGGTCCGTGAACCACTTATTAAACGGGACCACCACACGTTAGGCACATTATAAAACTCAATAATAAATAAAACGAAATATGTGAAGATCCTGTTTTGGAGATCTTGGGCATTGTGCATAGTCTCAGCTCCACATTTTCTGTAAGCACTGTCTTGGCACTGATTACATGGCGAAAGCCCATTTTGGGCAGGGTGCCTGCAAATCCATTACTGATGGTTATTGATTAAAACGCATGCATATGTATTAAAGGGATTTATGCCGTGCACAGTACTCATCACAAAACAAAAGTGAAGCACATTTATTTTGAGCAATTTGTGCTTTCAGGATAGGGCTCATATTGTTATGGGATAAATAGTGTTCTTAATTCTTCCATCCTCAGACAATGTAAGGAAAACCTGTTTGGATACAGGCACTGTATGAAAACTCTTAACATAATGTAATGTAACATATGAGCATGGCTAAATTATAAAAAACTACACTCAAAAGCTACTTTTCAAAATGTACGCAGTGGCGATGTAGATCTCGCACAACTGGGAAGAAGGGAAGGAAGGCATTCTCTTGTGGGGATGGCACTCAATTTCATTTTGGATGGGACGTTACATTCATTTTGTATAGCACCCAAGGTCCAACGTTGCAGCGGGTATTCACAGCATATGCTATTTATTCATCTCAAAAGGCCAAGTACTCATATAATATATAAGGTTTTGCCATCAAAGTGCAAGTTACTCAAAGACTAGGCATTCTATTCAAATGGTACATAGTCACGTTCTATGTCATATACTGCAATAAATGCCAGGTACTCTAATCATCTACCAAGCAATTTCATCAACTGCACAGGGACTACATCAAATGGCAAGTATTGTCATGTCATCAACAGCCCAGGTACTCACATCGATGCCCAGGATGGCCATCACATGTCCAGTCACGCACACTATAGCCAGGGATTGCTATCAAATGGCCAGGCACTCACACCACCACTAGGGACTGGCATCAAATTCCCCTGAGCTCTTACCATTCTATTCAGATATTGATAACAGGAAAGGGTTCCTGGATCTATCTTCTCGTGCCACTTCCCTGTATAGTTTTAGCCCTTCTCTTTATTAATATATTTATATCATTGGCCTACTCGTTTTTTCATTGGCCAAGTCACTTTGCATGTGCTTCAGTACAGTGTCTAGCTCGGGAAGCGACGAGTGATCTCCTCGATTCATTCATCGTCTTTTTATATTTGAATGTTTGATGACATTTTATGATTGGAATAGAGACTAGGCAGGCAAGTATAAGATGAGGGAATATCACGTGGGAAGGTAATGCATAATAATATTTATAAAGAGCCATCAATAAATATACAGGTTGGTGTGTTAATGGAAACCTGTCTTTTCTTCTCCTATTATCAATGGTAAGGTAAAGTTACATTGTTGTCCAGCTGTCCACTTATATCTCAACATACACCAGCAAATCCTGCATAGCTCCCTTTCTTCTAGGAGTGGTTTGGAGGAGCTGCGGCTCCAGTGGTGATGGGTTATCCATTGAATGACTTGTAGCAGAGGCCCCACACTCTAGTCTCAGTCTGAGTTGAGTTATCTGTTAGGGGGTATTTTCTTGTCAAGCACATACTGTTTTCCACCAGAATGGAAATGTCCTCCTGTGACAACATGCCATCTGGTGGGGACAGGATTTAATTTTTATTAAATAAAATGACACAGGTAATTGTGTTTAGGAAAGCCATTTCTGGTAATCATCCCTCACCTTTCATGAATGACCCATGCCAAAATGATAGTGCATACATGTGCCTTTGCTGAAACAGGCTCCTGGCGCCCTGAGCACTAGCCTTACAGTGGCGCAGGGCAGGTTCAAAGATCAGATGTGCATTCCTGACAGTTGCTGGAACGCAGTGCTCCGCAGGCAGAAGTGGCTTATTAACTGTCTGCACCTCTAATCAAAAATACAAGAATTGTGTTACATCGTCAACCTGGTCACAAGTATTTCGGAAAATATAAACCATAATTTGTGGCATGGTGGTTACGAGGATCATACAATTATGAAGCCACAGCAATTAGCAACTAAGATATCACACTAGTGTTCGCTCTGTGAGCATAGTCCAGCAATGACAGGACTGATGTGTTTTAGTGCTTAGTCTGACTGTCTCAACAACTGCCATGTGGGACAAAGGCCAGACTGCTGCCTTTTGATCTTCTTGCAAGAATGGTGACACCTTCCTTCCGAGGCACACATATCCTGGGAGTCAGTGCTTCAAAGGAAGCACTAATGTTAAAAAAAGCCATAATCTGGCCAGGATGCTGACCACTGGAGTGCTTTTGAAGCTGGCAGGCATAGGAAGGGGGCAGACTTAGAGTAGCCAGAAGAGAGAGGTAGGCTAAGAGAGTGTTCCATCATCTTTAATTCTGTTAGGGATCTCAACCACTTCATGCCCAGCGTCCCACCCCATTTCTTGCAGGCAAGGCACTCTGAGTGTGATGTCAAAAGACAAAGGGCGCTTGATACAACAGCCTGGATTGTGCCCTACAGCAAGCTTGCTTTGGTCCACTCCCCTGTGACATTTTCCTTTATAAGGAAGGGGAACCACCTCCTTCTTTGATTCTTATTCGGAATCTCAAGACAAGAAGAAAGATTCACTGGACCTCTTTTGGTAGTACAGTCTACACAAAGTCTTCTGCCACAGAGTGGAAGACAGAAGGCATGCAAGGTGAAGGCAAGCTTTGTCCCTTAACCATGCCCAGGGAACAGCCGGGGTGAACTGATGTGGACCTCGGTCTCTCTACTGGCTGCACTGGAACCAAGACCATGTTCACTAGAAGTAAAGGACCCCTTTTGGTCCCAGACAACTGCTTGGAGCATAAGTGCTGCAAGGAAGACCTCACCTTGTCCTGGTGACCCTTTTTGGGCCTCCCAGCAACCCAGAAGGACGTTGGAATCCTACCACATTGGCTAGCGACATCTTTGAAACCGATTGGTCGTGATTTATGCACCTCGAGCTGCCACAGGACACACAATGCTTTATTTGGCACTCAATGCTACTTCTAACCCCTTGCTGATCTTCGAGCCATCCAGATGCCGGTTCAACCCATTGAAGCTGCCTGACTCATCCCGAGCCAATCGTGAGCTCAACATCATGGGAGCAACTTACTCAAGCATTGGCTCGAGTGCTGAAAGTCATCGATTCGCCCATCTCTAATGCCAACATGTATCAGCAAAGCCATCATCTCGCCACAGATTCTGACGCTGCCCCGAATCGTTGCAAGCCATCTCGACTGTCTCCAACACCGACTCAAACAATAGGGAGCAACATCTTCAAATCGATTGAACTCAAACTACCAGTGAGATCACATCAACTCAAATGCTTGACATTGGTTTAACCACTGCAGAAGCCTAGAAGCTTGCCTTAACTCTGTCAAGCACCAAAGTCAAAACATAATGGTACTGTGAAGAGTCCCTGCCCACCTAGTCCACTTTGTGGGACCATAATGACATTTAAGCCCCACCTCTCTACTTTTTTCTACATGACCGTATCCTTGTACATTGTAGAAATTCTTGCCTGAACGTCCATGCTTATCAAACCAGAGTGCCCTTTCACATCAACTTCTGCAGTCATTAAGTTTCTTTTACAGGGGTGGGTGTTTAGTGTTTTTAATTAGTTTGTTTGCATTTTATTGTTAGATTAAAGTCTTATATTGTGTGGAATCTTGATTGGACATTCTTTTATTTGATAAACACTGTACTATCGCTGCTTGTGTTGTACTGTTATCAGCTCACAACCCACCTCAAAAAATAGCCTGCCCTCGGACTACACTACCAAAAGAGCCAAGGCAAGTATACCTGTCTGTGTGCCTGTGTCACCTTTATGTTTGGATCACTGTTAGTTTGGTAGTGGTGTGGGGCTGAGTAGGTGATTTAGGGCATGTTTCATGGAATTATTTGTGCCGATAATAGGGAACTTGTGTGCCAGAAATTCTGTTAATTGATTCATGGAATCAAATGTGCATAATTTCTTTGGGCTTGTGTGGATTTCGTGGCAGCCCGGCACGCCCCTGCAAGCGGCCATGTGCCTTTCGCGAGACACCACGCAGAGCATGGCCGTGGCCTGTTCAGAGGGCGGGGAAGGAGGTGGAACAATGAAAATGGGGAAGAACATGAGAAAAAGTGGGCGTTACGAGGGACGGCCTGCACGCAGTCCATCACACGCCCACTATTGCGTGGAACAATACGTATTCAGGGATCCGACTGCGCAACCTCCTGCCAGGGAAATGGCCATGCAAAGCCCTCATACTATCTGCCACCCGAAGGAAGGTGTACAGGTACTTGCGCATAGGAATCACTGTGCAGGGGTAAGATCGAGTGTCGGATTTAGCGGTGGATGCACACAGCCAGGGTTCTGATCTAATTTAGGGGTGCTTTTAAGCAGTGTAGCGGGGTGCAGGAACAGTTTATGGGGGGTTTGCATGCAGATTTTCTGAATTTTACCCGAGTTACAATAAACTGTACGCATGTCGTCGGGATGGCGGTAACAGTTACGGGGAACCTGCGCATGGTCCCTGAGATGCAGGCCTGCTTGCAGGAGACCCCACACACAGTTTTGAGGATGCATGTATTCGCTTTCACGGAGCATGCAAAGGTGTCTGTTTCTGGCTGCTTTTGATTCGCGTGTCGGGGGCGTTCCTGCCACGACTTGCATATATGGTTACTTTGCGTGAACAATTCCATGAATACGTGGAAACACTTCTGCACGCAGCCTCACACAGTGACGCTGTCGCATGCAGGCTTTGCGGGATCTCTGCGCACTTTTCCATGAATTGGGCCCTTAGTCTCTACTCATCCCAGCACTCCTGCAGAGAAGCAGTCATTATATCACACCCAACTGTGGTGCACTTCTAGTGTAGAGAAATAATTTGCACACCTAGGGCAATTGGCACCTTTGACAGCATGTGATTTGGTGTTTGTTGATTCTTTTAAAGTACAGTCCTGACAAGTATTACTTTTTAAACAAAGGAAATGTGCCTTTCTGATCCTCGTAGAGCACATAACCTTCCAAAACATTGGTCCTGACGGATGTAAAGGCTATACAGCTTTTGATGATCAATGGGCTACTTTAGTAGATCTGGCATTGCAGCCCAAACGCCTTCAGTAATTGGTTTAACATCTCTTTTCTTATGCTGTTGATTCCCAGCTTTCGTATCACGTTTTTGCCCTCCTGTGAAAATTCACTAGGACACAGTTCTCCCTTTCTATATTTTACCTTCTCTGGGACACCCCGGTAGACCCCACTTCTTCTCTTTTTATCGAAACTAACAACAAAAAACTTAATTGAAAACTTTAAGTTATGGATAAACCCTATTTTCTGGCACTTTAATGAAAGATTCCTCAGTGACATCATGGGGATTATACAACGTTCTTGTCCATTAATTAACTTGTCAAAAACAAAGAACCATTCCTAATATCCCAAGCCAGAGGGATGGCAGACCATCTCCCTAGGTGATCCGGTTGCAAAGACCAGTTCATGTGAAGTAACAACGTCATGCCAAGAATCACCCTCCTGCCAGTTAGCCGACAGTGAGGACCATGCCTCAGCACACACCCACCCCATGCCACCCCATTAGTCCCACGGGTTTGGAGCAGAAGTCTCCCCTCCCTTCACTACCTCTGTGAGGAATTGCTATCTGGCAAGGGTATAGAAGCACTGGCTTTTTTAATTTTGATCGAAAAATAAAATGACACAGGAAATTGAATCTCAGAAAGGCTATTCTGCCAATCAGATTCCCTTTCATAAACTAAAGCATCCTAAGTGGGGATCAATGATGCAACAGATTCACTGAACTTTGTACATGTATTTGAATCCCCTCCTAAGAACACCACTTTGTTAGTGATTTAACTGCGAAGTACTGCCTTTTTGTTTTGTTTTGTTTTATGCATTTTCTTTAACAATCTGTTTGCAATTCTGTTGATCACCTGAAAAGTACCTAATTATATGCACTATGTGAATTCCTTTTTTTTTTTACTTCATTGTTATATTAAGTATTGAAAATACATGATTGAACCTTTTTACAAATCCTCTTTCTGATTCACAGTTCCTTTTTGTGTTTAGAAATAACTTCTAGAAACACCCTGTATAATGAAGTAGTGGGTGGTGACATGCATTTTGCGGCTGACTCATCCTGAGGATTTCTAGAATCAAGAAACCTACTCCTTTCTTAATAAACACCTCAGTGGCTAGGTCTAGTATCTAACTCTACCTGTCCACCTTACATTTCTGTGGTTTAAGACAGAATTAGTAAGGGTACACTCACTGTTCAGTTGTTTCATATTTTGGCCTAGTACCCTTCCTTGACTGGCCATCCCCTATTAACCCCAAGTGGGGTTTCCTTGTTACCTTTCCCTTTCATAAGCACCATGCTAAAAGCATTATGATTACCTGTGCCCTGCTGCATCAGTAGCCTGATCTACAGAACCTGCTCTCCAGTCGGACAGAGCAGGTTCAGGGGTCATAGATGCCCTCTTGACAGCTGCAGTGACAGCCAAGACTCTGCAGGGGCTGCATTTAAACAGCTCCACCCAGGCAGAGAAAGACATTTAGGGTGCGCTTGAGCTACTTCCTTCAGTACGTATGTGAAGAAAAGCACTAACATTGGAATTTTGAATCAGCAAGAGTCAAAAGACTGATGGTGTAAAGATTGTTAAATTAGATATACACCGACCTCAGTAATAGTTGATGCACAATTATTGGTGCTCTGACATAATCCTCCAGAGGACCGACTGGATTTGCTCTAGTAGGAATTGTATACCTTTTTAGGGCAGTTTTGGTCCTGGAGAAGGCAGTAAAATTGGGATGTACCACTGAAACCAGTCAACCTTGTTGATGTAACGTAATCTGCATAAGAAACAGAGATACGCATATATGGGTTTATGGGTATACACTGGGGACTTGATATGCATTGATTCTGTATCAACTTCTGATTTTATGATAGTTCTGCACCCGTCATTGGTAGACGCATAGGGAAGGATAACATTTTTTCCTTATTGTATCAGTATATGATGCCTTTTTAACTTTGCCCTTTTTGTAGTTGTGGAGAGGGACAGGATTTCTCTTGTCTGTCCTCTTTTAGATAGGCGGCGCACCAGCAAGCTATAGGTATAGCTTAGTTCTTCTGTGAGGGACGCGTATCTAGGGAGAAACAATCACCAGTGCTTTTCTTATTGATGTGTTTAAAAAAAAAATAATAAGATATGCACACCTGTTTCAAAAACGACTCTGAGGATGTTGTCCTGGTGGCAAGTTAAATTGTAAATATAAGCCATACCTGAGTTAGGGCATGGTGGCCAGCATCTCTGATAGTTATCCTAGCCACATTAAATTAATATCACACATGTGTCAGCCCTGTGGGCCCAGTTAAGCTGTGGAAGGGTTATGTGTATCCTTTCATGACAAGGCTGTCCCTGCCCCCTGGCAGGCCTGTAGCCTTGGGAGATTGCCTATATTTTCTCATCTGTGGGGGCAGATAGCACCCTTTTCCATGGACAGCAACTGCACAGGTAGCTGCCCTGGGAACAGGAATCAAAGGGCACACCCATTCACAAAAGGTTTGGCCTCACACCAGAGGGCTGCATATCTAAAGTTGATTCTATTGAGACGGGAAGGGTGGGGTTAGTATAGACAGGGCGAGATGTGTACAGCTGGAGGAGGGTTCCACCATCTTGTGTTTCTATGCCTCTATCTCTCCTTCCTGTCCCCTCCACTTCCTTTAGCAGAACGCACTTTGGGTGTGATGTCAGAATGCAAAGTCCACTTATTTCAATAGCAGGGATTGGACCCCCTAAAGCAAGCTAGCTTTAGTCCAATAACCTGTGGACTTTTACGTTTAAAAGAAGGTGTCTTCCAGCAGTTCTTTGGATCATCTTTGAGACTTCAACCATTGAAGATTTTGTTGGACCCTGTTGAGAGAGCAGTCTTTTCCAAATTCCTCCATTTGTGATGTGAAATAGGCATTGCAAGGCAGTGGCAAGCACTCCCCCTAGCCATCCCCAGCGACCATTATGAGTAAACCTTCTGCTGGAGCAAGACATGCCTCTCTGCCAGTCACAGCGGTACCCAGGGCCCCCTGGCGTTGTGTGTCAGCCTCCCCAGCATGTGGGAGCTTGAGAAACGGACTCATATTGTCCCTGAGCCCCTGAAATTTGACTCATAGCACCATGAGAGCCAAGACAGCCGGGATCCTATAGATTTCGCTGTTCAACCACTTGAGGCAAGGTGTCAAGAACCATTTGACACATTTGAACAAACGGGACCCTCTGCAGCTGCCTTTTGCACAAGTCTGTTTGGCACTGCCAGATCGCCAAAAACACAAAAAGGTACTATTGACTGCTGACTGACCCCTTGGTCCATTCCTGATTCCTAGAGACTGGTTGGGTCACTTTTTGCACCCATAGGAAAATATCCTTTTAAGAACATTGTGGTTTTGTACTACCTTACACCACCAATTCATTGCCCATAGTGCTGCATCTTGCTGTCTTTGCTAACGCGGTGTTCTTTCCCCAGGGATGGGTTTTGTTTAGTGATTTTCTAGTTAATTATTAATGTACATGTTGTGTTAATTTAAATTATATATATTTTTATAGAACCTTGATTGGACATTCCTTTATTTCTCTGTTTTGGACTGGTCGTCTTTGCTGTTTGGGTTGCCACGGAACCACATTTGCACCCCTCTTTAGAGTATAGCCTTCCCTCGGCTCACGTTAACACAAAAGGCGAAGGAGTAATGCCTTTTAACTGTGCCTGTTTTACCTTTGCGATTGTGTTGGCCCTTGGCTTGTAGAAGTGTGAGGATTGAGTAGGCGCGTTAGCCTCTACTCAGTCTTGTACTCCAGCAGGGCCAAAGTCAATTCGTCACACCCCCTTTCAGCCATCTTTAGACTAGGCCTCTCTACCAGGGCAAGAGTAAAGAGCAGACAAGTGGATTAAGCCTCCATCTATTTATTGGTAGTGGAGACCTCCCCCATTAATGCAACTGAGAAGACTGTGCGCCATTTACTTTGAGCGTCTTTTGTCATCTGTATTTCAAACTTAAGAGCCCACACTGCCCGCAATTGACTGCTCAATACTTGCTTGCATTCAAGAAAATAAAAACTGAATAACATGAATATACTGTTCAAAGCTGGCGATTCATTTTCCATGACCACTTCTTTGACATGTATTTGCCCTTATGAATGGCAGGTTTGATCTCATCGTGCATAAAAGCAAGCTGCACACCTGTGGCAAGTAATCCCTGAACGCACGGACTCTATCACATGCTCTTTGGGAGTGTCTACTTAAAGTAGTGGGAGACTGCGGAGAGATCCCAAGCTGTCCCACGGCAGGGTTCAGTTGCACAGCTTGTCCTAGCTATGAAGCTCCCAGGACTTTGTGTTTGATACCTGTAGTCATACATTTATAAAGGGGCACTCACACTACATCTACACTACAAGAATCACTACGTGAGCTCTCCAAAGTGTTTTAAAATCGGGTCTGAATGATGAAGGGGTGACTTGGGCCAGAAAGGTGGGCAGCAGGTTATTAACATTGCTGGGTTTATTGCAATTCAGCATTTTCTCTGCAGCAGTGACTTTCCCTGCAAGTGTTTAATGGGTATCAGGTAATATTACCCCCTCCAATAATATTGCCATATATATGGTTGTGGGTTAAGGCCATAGGCAATATTATTAGTGGGGATAATTTATGGGGTTAATGGGAGCGGTGGATGCAGGGGTACCCCCTGCTCCATTAAAAAAAAAATATGGGATTTGCAGGGGTGTCCCACGCAGGTTCCATGGCTTAATATCACAGTGAAAATATGGCGATTTTCTTGTATGGCGATATTTTTGCAGGGATATTAACACATGGAACTGTTTAATGTGTGGCTGAGGGTAGCCTTTTTCCATGGCTTTCCAAGTGAATTAATGCGAAGGGTCCACGCTCCCCTAGATTTGCTCAAATGGGCTAGTGTTGCCATGGAGCGATTTCATGCCCTCTCAAGTCACTCCCACTGGTATTGCACATTTCATATGATAAGTGTTGCCCCCCCCCCCTTATCCCGTGTGCCCATGAAGTGCTTCCTTAGAATCATGTATAAGCGGAAACAATTCTCATAGCAGTAGGGGTCAGAAGGAGATGTTATGTTCGGGGGATTTATTCTGTACAGCGATGCCAGTTGCAAGGTATCCACGCACGCTCACAGAGTTGAAAGTGAGGGTGGTGGGTTGGGTTAGTGGGAAGGGTGGGCAAAGGCAAGACAACTTGTCACTGGGTTCAGGTGTGCAATTTTGAAGAACACGTGTGATTGTGGTCTGTGTCGAGAGGTGTTGGTGCCTTGCGTGCCCGTGCTGCTGGGGTGCATTGGCGGTGGCATGTGAGTTAGTTGCGGTGTTGCAGGGGGAGGTTGTTTGAGGTCTTTAGGTAGGAAGATTAAATTGATGGTGTAGCTAGCTTAGCTTGTCTGCGCATTATATGTTTTCACATGAAGGAGAGGGTGTTAGCCTTGGGGCAAACAATTCAGCCCGTCAGCAAACAAGTAATCCGGGCCCCTAAGAAGCAGCAGGGCCACAATTACACTAGATAAAACTATTTAACTATAGCAAATAATTCATACAGTGCTAAAGAATAAAATGCAGTGGGGCAACAGTTAAAGTAGGGCAAGCATTTCATTTAGTGGGACAACAGTTTATCTAGGATGGTAAGGAGCAAAATACAACAGGCGTGCTATATAAATAAAATAACCAAACAAACAACACTTAACTGAGGGCAAGCAATTCCAGTTGGGCAAACAGTTCTTGCAGAGAGGCAACTATTAGAATATAAGAAGGGCCACACAGTTTGTGGGTGTTGTTTGGTTTTTCCTACCGCTTGACTGTCTAAAATATCTAAACCAAGTGTGCCTTCTTTCACTTGATTTATAAGCAATATGTGTGTCCTCGCAGATGTTCCTTGCACTTGAATGCACGTTCAAAAGCAAATATTGACAACGATGGCCGTTCTGGCTCTTAAATAGGGATTTGTCAGGCACTGCCATTATATGCCCTGGTACTCACACCATTTGCCAGCTGTTGGCATTTTACGACAAAGTAGTACCGTTATCGCAGTGTCTGACAAACGCCTATCACATGCTTACACAAAAGCCAACTTATTTGCCGTTGCCAATGCTTTTTTTTGGCACATAAGCCGCGCTCTGAAGCTTATTAAGGCATCACATGTCCTGCAGTGTTAAAGTATTGGCAGGCTTCACTGTAAAGAGCAGGACCGACCGTAGGCCTTATTGGGCCGCATGCTAACGGAGCTTTTGGGAACTCTTACTGTAAGTGTGAGCTCTCATAACTTCCGCTCTGCCCCCACCCATACTTCTGCGCTTTGAGGAAGTTGCTATTTTATCTTTTGTGCTGTTGGGGTGTTGCTCTGCCTGCATGAGAGTTGCGTGGGGTGATGCAGCACACGCCGACCACAGGACCACAAGAAGCACAAGCAATTAAAGTAGCGTCGGGGCACGGAGTCCTTCTCATTGCCTCCTGTGCTGTCGCTGTCTACAGTCACTCTTTGGCCACTCGGAACACAGGTGCCAGATTCCCCCACCACGCCACGTCGAAATTAGTCTCACGGAAATTAGAAAGAGGACATTGCTCAAAGCGGCCCATTCTCAGCCACAGGTCCATCTTCGTGGCACGGAGGAAGGATGGAATTCGCAGACAGGTTGCCGAAGGACTCAAGGCTCGCAGCGTAAACTTAACAGAGATGTGGCGGCTGGGTTGGCTGTGTGCAAGGCGACGGTAAGTACACAGATTCATAGATATTCCCTCCACGTACAAACTGCCAGGCCCATTGAGTGAGCACAGTTTCCTGCCTGAGGTGACACACTGCAAGGATTAGCGTCATGTCTTTTCTTAGCGTTCTTACTGGTCTCACCTTTGAGACCAGTGTCTAAGCACCAAGTGGTGTAGTTTGCTATGCTTGTTTTTATTCCTTAGTTTTGTTCTTTTTAACGTTTCTTTTTAGAACACATATTTGCCACTCTAAGAACACTTTCACACACGCTGAATGTAATGCTGGTGTAATGCTGAATTGAAAGACTGAATTTAACAAATATTCCAGCCTGGTTTTATGACCTGCAAACACCGCAGCACCGACACAAACATTATTTGGGACACCACATCAAATGTTCACTATTGCAAGTGAAGTTAGCACTATGGTCAAAATTGCCATAGTGCAAAAATCATATTCTTTCAATGCATTTTTGTTGCAGGACAATTGGACTCATTGCGAGGTTGGAGGTAGTCTTGCCAGTAAAACCAGCAATGCTACCTCCAAACCGGCAAGAAAATCAGGAACCCGCGAATGGGCAATTACCGGTTTATTCCAGCTCCGCTGAACCTGGTAATTGCCCTTTCGCGTGTGCCGGTGCTGGTAGATCCCCATGCCCATTGAGCCCCGTAGGGTTCATTACAGTGCCGCTGCTACAGGCTTGCAGTGCTCGCGGGTGCCTTTCATTCCGCCAGGTCAGACCTGTCGGAATGAAAGGCTCAGAGTTTGCCCGTCCGCTAACAACGGTACTGGTAAGCTTTTGTATCTGGACCGGCATCTCGTCATGAGACTCAATGTCTACCCAAGTTCTTGTACTTTGTACTGGTGGAAACATGCAGTGAAAGAATGTATTTGATTTCAGTAGGTCCGTTTTTGCACTAGTGTAATGCAGCCCGTGGTCTCCTCCGAGGCCCCCTTTTGCAGTCAAATGTTCAGTCTGCTAACGATCAAAAGATCCGTGAACAGTGGTGAAACGCTATCGTATTCTTCCACACTCATCTGTCCACCTTCAACCGCCCTCTGCTTGTCTTTCCTTGATAAGTGTTTGAGTCCTACCTTAAGTTTAAAAGCCCACAATGGAGCCAGTTTACTAAGAGATCGGCTTCTTTTATCTTAATTCTTTAGGCAAGTTTCCTCTAGTACACGGGTCTGCAACCTTCGGCTCTCCAGATGACTGCGACTCCCACCAACTCTCGCCACCACAGTAAAGGCTGCGGGATCATGGGAGTTGTAGTCCAAAACATCGGTGTTGCCGCAGGTTGCAGACCCCTAGCTGGTAACATGTATTAATGGGCTGTGTCCACTGCTCCATCCTCACCGCTTCACATTCATCTCTAACTGGAACTCGTAGAGCTCTCACATGGGTCATAGTGCATGGTTGCATGTATCACACCATGCCGCACCTCTCTCTGTCACTGCTCGCACGGGCTCCATCCATTCAGGACACAACACATTTCCCTCCTTTAAACTCAACAATTTAATAAAGGGGCAAATACGTGAATGGTGAAATGGTGTTGTTGCCTATATGAGGGGATAGTACCCAGTGGTAGCTGCTGCTGCTGCCTGAGGCACTCTAGGATGCTTCATGTTGGAGGGACAATTCAGCAAACAGGCATTGTTGCAGGAGCTAACATGAAAGCCGGGACATTACCACTGAGGGCATGCTGGCATACATGGGAGTAAATATTCTACTCACATTCATGCCATCATGCCTTCAATGGTACAGTACATGAAGGAGGTGACACATGCCAATCTATAAAATCTACCTTTGCAGTTAATACTTAATACCGCTGGGATACCGCCAGCACAAATAGTGTTACCGCTACTTTGTCTGGTGCTATTAGCACCGGATCACGAGTAGCGGTTGGGCGATTATTACCCATACCCCATTGGGTCCATTGGCCCAATGGGATTGGGGGTGCTATTACCGTCGGCGGTAATTGTGATGGCAGTAATAGCTCTGAAAATGGCCAAAAATGGGCAGTAAGGGGACACACATCAGAAGGGGACAGAAAGCTGGAGGTAAAACTCCCACTTACCACCCGACTCATGATTGGGCCAACCCTTGAATGCGGCGATAATAGCGGTACTGCCACATTTAAAGGCTAAGACACAACTCATGAAGAGACCCAAAGTGTCTTAAACGACCACAGTGGATTTTATAACCTGCCTTTTTGAAATCCACAACAGTGGTATTGTATTCAGTAACTCTTAAGAAGCAACCCCATGTTGTATTTAGTTCAAACTAACAACACTCTACGATGCCTTGAAATAGCGACACTGTAAAATGTATAAACCGAAGACACTCAATCATTTTTGGACAAATAGTAAAACTTGGTGTGCTCTATGCTGCTACCACTTCAAGAGTAAGGCTCTCGAGGGCATACTGCATCCTACTGTATTGAAAACATTCTAGTAATCATGCGTGTCACCTTGAAAAACAGCATATGTAAATATGTAAATTAGTCCCCAAAATGAACACTGAAAGGTATTCCCATGGGGAGCCATTTTAGAATACATAGTTGCCACTCTGTGACAACTTTTACAAATTAACCAACATATCCTGAGGATTGTATGAAAGAAAGACATTGAGAACAGACAACGAGAGGTAGAGCGAGAACAGAGAGAGAAAGAGAAAACATGGGAGAGAGCACCATCTTAGAGCATATGATAGAAATGAGAGCGAGAAAGAGGGAGAGTGAGCAGAAAGAGAGAACAGAGAGAGAGAGTGAGAGCACGAGAGAGAGGCTGGGAGAGAAAGGTCCGTTTTAATTATATCATCTGCTATGTAGTTCAGTGATGCAACGCGTTCCTATATTTACTTTCTGACCTAAAGTAGCCTCAGATGAAAAACGTCAGTCTTTTACTCAGCAATCATTTTTTTGTTACTTAGTATAATGTTCTGCAGAGTTGTGTTATCTAATATTTATACTGCTGCTATCCCCACTGTAGTTGTGTTATGGCGCCTACCCTTGTCCAAAAGGTGACATATTGTGACCCCACCAGGGTGTCGCCAGACCTCCGTCTGTGGAAAGGAAGCAGAGGATTGGGGAAGAGGTCATAGGAATGAGTGGGGGGCGGGGAGCTATGGTTGTTGAAGAAGGGGTGCGTGTTTCTCAAATGCGATAGGTTGTTGTTAAGCATGAGTGGCAAAGATTCATTCTAAAATGGCACCCGACTCGTTTTGGGGAGAGGGTGGGGGGTAATTTGCACATTTACATGTGGTCTCATGCTATTCTTCAGGTTGCCAGACATGGTCCCTTCTATGTTTTAAAGGCAATATGATGCACGACACGAATCCTTCAGAATGCCCAGCTGCCCTGCACTGGAACCAAGCCTAACATACTACCTCTCAACATTAAGAAATTCAGAAATGTTTTTAATGATGTCACCTTTGTGAAATTCCATCTTCTGGTGTACTATGACTGCAATCTTGCAAACTGCTGACACTCCCTGATGTCAGTGATTGTCATTTTCAAGACTGAGACACCTTGAAATTGCTCTCATCACGCGAGCAAAGGATGATCCCTGCAGGTGGTATTTTCATTGTGCATACCAGAGGAAAGCTACCACGACTCGAAACCGCTCTCGTCCATGGTCTGGCGCTCAGGAGTTTACCCCGTACTGCAGTGGAAGGACTCTTTGTCCTTTCACACACACGCTTACTTCCTTTTTACAGTTTGTCCATGTTGCCAGGAGACAGTCTAGGCTCTCTGTGGGCACAGTGATTGCACATACAGCTCTGCGTCTCCCTTCCAACACAGTGGTTCGCTGGTCATGTATGACTAGTGCTTCCCTTATATTATCTACTTTCAGTGTGTGTGACTCAGAGTGCCCTCAAACGACAAACAACAAGGACTTCAGTGGTTCCGGACATGTCTCACTGCTTGTGTGCTCTTACAGGCTTTCATAGCCACAGGGTTGATTACTGGACCAGCGGCAGTGAGTGATTTAAGTTACCAGTAGTATGAACAATGCCATTCCTTGTAAATAAAGCTACCAGTCCACAGCCCTAATGGACAGTCCCAATGTTAAACAAAAACAACAAATCCTCCTAAATTACTAGATCTGACACAACAATTTGTAATTACTCAATCATCAACTTTTAATTACTCTTATATTAAATCTTACACAACAACACCAAGGGGATTTAGCCAGAGACATCAGTTCAACATATCACATGTAAAACGCAACATGATAGGAGGAAAAACTACGACCAGGGCAAAAGAGTAAAATACCAACCACAAGTTCGATAATAAAAAAAATCTGAAATTCTCAAAGCAAATAAAAACATTATGACGAATGGATCAGAAAAGCCAACACCACCCACTTATTCATCATCCTAAATGCAATGAGAAACACACCCGGGTGCAATAACTCACCAGTACCATCCCAGAAACTATTCGAGGATCTCGCAGATCACTTCAAGAACAAAATCAACATACACCAAGTTATACAAAGCAGACCAATCGACCAAACAATGCACCAGCCACCACCAGCCCCTTTACCACAAAACAAAATGTGCTGCTTCCAACAGATGTAAAGAGAAAAATGACTAATCCAGGTTGTAAAGAGTAACGAGGCAGGTTCCCCAATGAACCCCCACCCTCGAGACATCAATAAATCCATGCTCGCACACGACACACCATTGGAATACTAACTAAAGCGCATCAATCAATCACTTACAACAGGTAAAGTACCAAGAGCATTCAAAACGGCCTACATCACACCATCGCTCAAGGACACGACAAGCGATGTGGAAGACCCCTCAAACTACAGACCATTCTCCAAACATCCCATTACTGGCAAAACTATTAGAAACCTATATCTATGAACAACTACTGGAGCACTTTGAAAATAACCATCTACTGCACCAGGCACAAGTAGGTTTCAGACCCCTGAGAGGAAGAGAGGCAGCACTAGTCTCAATATGGGATGATCTAAAGATGAACGCAGACTCCAACACTAAATCAGCACTGATATTAGTGGATCTCTCAGCTGCCTTTGACACAGTCAACAGTCAACTACAACATCCTAATTAAAAGACTGGAAGAAATATGGCTCAACGACACAGCGCTGGTCAGGAACAAATCTTTCCTCTCGGAAAGAACAGAAACAGTTTGGTTTAAAACCTTTCAAATCCGCACCAAGGGACACCACCTGCGGAGTACCCCAAGGCTCATCGCTATCACTGCTACTCTTCAACATGACACCGCTAATCAAACTCATCAAAAAACACAGACTAACATAGTACAACTACACAGATGATACACAAATCATCTTCAAATACAGTGACATACAAGAGGAGAACGCGCCCCTAGTAGAGTGTCTCAAGGAGCTCTACCAATGGATGAACATCAACAAACCCAAGATTAACCCAGACAAAACCGAATTCATGATTACACTTGAAGACAGAGGAAACAATCAGCGGATCCCAGGGCCTATAGAATCCGGAAACCCACCAACACCATCTGCACCAGTAAAACACCTTGATATCATCAGGGACAAAGAGTTAACACTAGAACCTGTAGGGTATTTTGTGGAGATTTGGGGCCTGACAGTATTTTCTTACCGCCGAAAAATAACTTAGCAACAATCACTCCTTGTATTCAGATTGGGCCATGTACAACAATAATACAGTGGACATGCATTATTTCAGCACACAGACATGCGTATTTGGTATGCGTGGTTGGTATGCGTGGTTGGTGGTATTTTGGTGAGCATTTCTGAATTTGGCTCCCTTGAAGATTAACCCCAGTGAAAACAAGCGTCTTTCGCTCTGAAACCGGGGTTATTGCCTGGAATTCTCAGCTTTTGCAACAGGAATGCTTCAGCCAGGAAACAGGTCCTTCTCCCAGCTCTGCCAAATCCCGACTGTCCTCCCCCTCTCTTCAAGCTCCCCCAGCAAAACTCTCATCACTGCCTCTAGCATGATACTTGCTATGACGCTGCTCCAATCAGAAATCAATCATGCCATCTCCTCCCTCACTACACAATGGCTCATTTCTACAGTAATTATTTGTAACCAACTGATTTCCTGTTCCTTCGAGCCCTTTTGCTTCCTGTAGTTATGTGGACAGAGCAGCAGAGAAAAAGAAAAAAATGAATGTGCGTTTAAAAGTTCACTTTCAGAGTAGGCCTAATTCTGCAGTGGAGACACATTTTTATTAGTGGGTTATGTTAAATGCAGTTTTATTAGTCAGGTTATTTATTAATAATGTTAGTTATTAATTTTCAAATGTGTCTCTTGCACCATAGGCATTTCAGGTGAAAAATAGTGTGCATTTTTGAGTGTGCACATGTGTTTTTAACTGTAAAAATAGATTTGCATCTTATATGTTAAAATCGTTTTTGACTGTATAGCCTGTCTTACTTATATGTCCATGTTAATCTGGCAACACATATAGCAATGCACCACACCCATGTGGTGGTGTGCTGCATTAAAAAAAAAATTGCTACCTGTGCAGTAGTGCTGTACTCTGTGCTGTAACACGCCAAATATCCTTACATACCCTCCTTTTGTTTTTAGAACTTGGCTACGTTCCAAGCCAATTCCTAAAAACAACTTGTTCTTTTTTTTTTTCTTTTAAAATGCATGTGTATTGGGATATCTTTCTCTTCCTGACGTAGCTAGTAAAATCAGTAACATTTTCATTTTTACTGATAGCACAATCAACCATCCACCCATGATTACCACCAGGACAGCCAAACCCACTATTGAGCGTTCCCCCCAGGTTCCCCAATTAAATCATTCCACTTCTATTATCCCCAGATTACTAATTGTAATATTGTTTTTTCTCAAATTCATTTTTATAACATGTCTTTCTTTGTGATTCAATAAATATTCCACATCCGGATCTATTGGAAAAGTATCCCTTTGAAAAAAATCGATATTTTCCACTTGGCTTTCCCAAACACCATTTGTTACATGAAACAATGTTAACCCCCCCAATTGACACAATTGTATCCTTTGGAAACTGTAAATAAAAACATTATATTTCACCTGTTTAACCACGTATGTTCCATGGTTTAAATGTACTACCGTCATGTTCTTTAAACAGGTGCTGACCAACCATTTACCTCTGACCATCTTAGCCTGTGCCATTTCTTCACTCCGCATATTGCTAATAATCACTTCACATCCTTCTGATATACTTGGGTCAGATTTCAAACCACAAATAGCATCTGTGGCATCAGGAAAAAAACGGTTTACCTGGACACATATAATTTTGTTCTTTAAATTTTACACATGTTTCCAGGTTTGGTATTAAATAAACTTCAGGTTCCCATGACTGAAATGCCACCACTTCTGGAGTCTTAATCTTAATAAATTTGTCCTCTTGCCAAAATCCCACGTTGTGTACCCACTTCATTTGGTAAATAAGTTCAGGGGCTACATATGGGATGCATAGCAAAAATCCGATCTCTAGTCTTTCCAAGTCCACATATAACGGCATTGCATTACCCATTTCGAATGCAATTTTTACCTGTATTATATCAATTTCCCTCCTGGTCAATCTTTCTATCATTTGACGACTAATATCCTGCGAAACAAAATACATGGGGATATGACCTTGAATCAATTGTGAAACTGCAGTTTGAACTTCTCTCATATAATTCGTTAATAGTCTATCAACAGGACTCATTATGTTCAATATTTCATTTAAAGTTCTGTCATGCTTAAGTATTATTTTAGTCGCCCGTTGCATTACATCCGCTTGTTCATTTAGAATGATTGCAGTTTCATTTATGAATCTTACTTGTTCATCCAGTCCCCCTCTAATTCCATCTAATGTTTTTTGTATTATTTCTAGGTCAATACTCAGTTGTTGCGCTTTAGTACTCAGTGTTCCTACCGAAATAGAATTGGCTGTTGATATTGTGGTACCTATTATGGCTCCAACTATAGACATTACCAATGATATCGCGAGCATCACCGCACCTCTCTTTCCTCTCTTCTTCTTAATGTCTGCTGAATTCACAAATGTTTTTTCCAATTGCATTAATATATCTCTTATTGACTGCTTAGTGTCCTCTTTTCTTATTTCCAGCGACTCTTTAGTCTGTTCAATCTTAATTCCGGTATTGTTCAAGTGTTTTTCAATCAAAATCTCAGGATTCAATGGTATGTATATATTTTGGAAAATCATCCTTCTATCACTCATGATGAATCCTGGTGCCTCTTCCACCGCTATACCAGATGCTGGTCCAGGTTCAATGACAACCTGTGCTTCTGAATTCTTGAAGATCCCTCCAAATATCATCATCATTAACCATATCATCGGTATCATCTTCAATGCTGATCGCTTTGCAGCCTTGGTCTTCACCCCTCTTTGGGGCTTTCCCGGAATCCGTCCACATGGGCTCCAGGACTCCATCGTCTCCCGTGGGCTCTGATCCCGGAACCTCCGACCAAATAATGTTAATTTTCTAAATCAAATAGAAAATAAACAAATTAAGTACATAGCACAATACTAACTTCACCCTTTTGCCAAAAATAAAACATGCTTGGTAAAAATATTTCGTTTTTTTTTCTTTTTTTTTTCTGAAATTAAACACAAGTTAAAAAGAAAACAAGCACATATAAAACAGCATTCAATATTTAATACATTTTCTCTCTGCACACCAACCATGAGCTTCCATTATATTTATTTATGTATTTATTTATTTATTTATTTATTATATATTTTTACATATATTACAGTGTTTATGTGCCATTATAACAATCAACTTTTTAACTTCTTGGTCACTGCCTCCTGATTGTACCCATTTATTTTCTCTTTTTGTGTTCAAGGGACTTTATCTGTTTCTACATGCTCAAGCTGCCTGATCTCATGTCTGGGATGGCATGGTTTGATTTGATTTACATGGACAAACTGCTCTATTGCCGTTTCACCTTCATTTTTCAAACTTTTATAAACTACAGGAGAGACCTTATCTATAATTCGAAATGGCCCCTGCCAGGCTGCTAGAAATTTAGAATTTTTCTGTTTACTTTTTCCAAAATGAAACTTGTACACCTGATCCCCTACACTGTATTCCTTTACTGATGTCTTTTTGTCATAATAAGACTTTGCACTGTCAGCAGCTCTTTCCAGATTTCTCTGCACAAAAGCAAATGCATGTTGCAAATGCCTCCTCAGTTCATCAATATATTCATGAACTGTGGATGCACTCACAAGTGTCTGCTCATGTGTTCTGTATAGTAGGTGTTGTGGTAACACCATTTTCCTACCTGTCAAGGCCTCATGGGGGCTAACACCTGTTGCTTTGGCAGGAGTTGATCTGATTGCCATCAAAACCAACGGTAAACGTAAATCCCAGCTGGAACCTGCTTCTGCCACAAATTTCTTTAAAATATCCACAACAGACCTATTGCTTCTTTCAACTGTACCTGAAGACGCTGCTCGGTATGCGATATGTAGTTTCCTTTTCACACCTAGTATTTGCAGTACCTTACTCATTAGAGTACTTGTGAAATGACTTCCTCTGTCTGACTCAATTCTTTGTGGCAACCCAAACCTTGAGAACACATGGTTCACCAGCAATGTGGCTGCTGTTTGCGCATTACAATCTGGTGCAGGAATGCATTCAATCCACTTCGACATCAAACATACCACACTCAAAATATAACGGCTTCCCCTACTCGACCTTTTTAAAGGACCTACATAGTCTATTTGCAAATCTGACAATGGGAGAGTTAGGCCTCTTTTCATCAATGGTGCTCTATGCATTGGTGAAGCAGGTTTAAATTGGGCGCATACTAGACATCCTCTAGTATATAATTCCACATCTTGGGACATATGTGGCCAGTAAGCATAATCATTTAGTATTTCTAATGTTTTTTGTGAACCTCTATGGCCTGCGGTAATAGCATCATGTGCATGGTGTAGCATTAGTCCTCTGAATGAAAGGGGTACTACCCACTGTATTTGTCCTGTTATGGACTCTCTAATCATGAGTCCATCCTGTAATCTAATTCGTGTTTTGTTCTTTAATAGCACCCTCAACTCTTCTTTTCCCATACAATCATTTTCTGTTAAAGAATTTTGTTTGGGATCTATCAAATGATTATAATAGATTCCCAAAATTCGATCATTCTTTTGTGCCTCAATCAAATCTTGGTCTGGCGTGTCATGACTCCACTGCACCACCGGTTGATCTACCTCCTTTGGTGCTTTAGAACGTGTGACTGCATCAATTTGTATTTCACCCATTAAATAATCAATAAGTAGCAATTCTCCCATCACAGCCCCAATCTTAGCCAGGTGGTCTGCCTTATCATTTCCCTCCTTATCCTCTCCTGGTGTTTTTAAATGCCCATGAATTTTTCTCCAGTATATTGTTAACTTATTCTCTGACACCAATTTGTATATGGCTTGTATCATTTTTCCATGCTTAAGTGGCTTTTTGTTGTATGTAACCATGCCTCTTGCTTTCCAACCAGGCAAATACTCCACAAAGCTATTCCGTGCATAGTCAGAATCAGTCACCAGGACAATTTCACTGAACTTTTTATCAACTGCAGTAGCAATTGCTTTATAAATGGCTGCCAATTCTGCCACCTGACTGCTCCTATCTCCAATCCTCATCCCTATAATGGGGACACCTTCACATTCCAACCAGACATTTCCTATTCCTGCCACTAATTGTTTATTACTGTCATTTTCAATGTGAAAAGCACAACCATCCACATATACAGTTGGCAAATCCTTGCATGTTTTTTCATCAAAAGCTTTGTGTGGTGATTGTTCAAATTCCTGCAAACTAGTTTCCACTTCCATTTCATTTGGTATTTGTTCAGCTGCACAGTCATGTAAGTCAGCTAACCCTTGAGCAATTGGGTTCTTTTTATTTTGTCCATATCTCACTTCTACGGGAAAACCTTGTAATGCCAGCGTCCATGAAGTGATCCTGGATTGCGCTAGATTACCTGATCTAATTCTTTTACTCTCTAAAAATTGCAAAGGTTGATGATTTGTTTCAATAATCACCTTTTCTCCCTGAACAATGGGGCGGAAATGTTGTAGCGCCCACACAGTGGTTAATAGGGCTTTTTCACATTCATTAAATTTCATTTCAACTTGGGAAAATGCCTTACTTGCATATGCAATGGTTTTGTGATTCAAATCGTGTTTTTCTGATAACACTGCTGACATACAATGTTCAGAAAAACCTATTTCTATAAAGAAATCCCTCTCCTTTATGGGGTATGCTAAACATGGTGCCTTTACAAGACATGCCTTTAATTTAGCCACTGCATCAGACTGCTCTTTTTCCCATTTCCAGGGAGTATTCAGTTTAAGCAGTTTAGTCAATGGTTGAGTGATTTCTGCATAATTTTCAATGAACTTTCTGTTATAGCCTGTCCTCCCTAATAAACTTTTTACTCCTTTCACATTTTTAGGATTTTTTAATCTTTGTATGGCCTCTATTTTCTTCTTTTGTGGATTTAGCCCATGTTCAGTCACTTCATGCCCTAGAAAGTTCACTTTTTTCTTGCACCATTGTGCTTTTTGCAAAGATACTTTGGCGCCTGCTTTCTGCAATTGGCCTAGTACATGTCTTATTTCATCAAAATGGCTTTTCAGGCTTTCATTTTTTATCAGGACATCGTCCACATAAACTATTGTTCCTCTTTCCGCTGCATCCGGCATGGCCTTTCTCAAAAATATGCCAAATTCACTCCCACTATTGATGTACCCGAAAGGAGCTCTAAGCCAGGCATATTGAGTCCTGTCAAATGTAAAGGAAAATAAATGTTGTATCTCCTCTGCCAATGGCACGCACCAATATCCAGAGGTGAGATTTAATGTGGTAAATACATTTGAACCATGTACCTGAGCTAGGCCCTGATCAATGAATGGCAGTGGCCATCTAGATACTGGTACTCTTTTATTTAACTCTCTCAAGTCTGCACACAGCCGCCATTGACCATTTGGCTTTAACACACCTAAAATAGGTGTGTTGGATGTGCTATGAATGGGCCTGATGATTCCCCGCGATTCCAAATTTTTAATAATCTCTGCCAATGATTCTAAACATGCCAGTGGTAGTCTATACTGGCGTACAAACACTGGATTTCTGCTACACCCTTCTGGTAGTGTGGCCACATGTAAATCAGTTAAACCACAATCATAAGCATCTTTTGCAAATACATCCTTAAACTCCATAAATATCTCCCTCAGATTGTCCCTATCTTCATTGCTTTCACACGCATTCGCTAAGGAGATCTGCTCTTCTACCATTTTGGAAAATTCTGGAAAATCTTCTGGTAAGGGAATCTCGGCGCTTTCCTCTAACTGTGTGGCTGTGTCTTTTTGTAAAGCTGCCACTTTTAAATATTTTGGCATATCAGCTTCCACTTCAATGGGCTGATTTTCTGTTTCATTTTCATTTAAATTAAATATTATGCAATCCTCTTGATGGCAGCACACTATCTCATTTGAATCATAAGGATACACAGAATGAATTTTAAATATTCCTTTGGGCTGAGAGTCCAGGTGTTCTGGCAACTCACCCTTGGCATCTACATACTTTTCAGGAATATTTCCAATCACCATGTTATTTAAATCTGCCGTATAATGTGATTTTTGTATGGCCATTCCTAATGGGGAGTTTTCCTCTAAATGAATATCCTGACAACCTTTATTATTTACCATCATTTTTACAGATCCTTCACCAATGGAATGTATTCATAATCCAGGCCTTGCTGTTTTATGGATTCATTCAGGCATACAAATGTATCAGAGCCTTTCATCTGCTGTCCATTTTTGCATTTCAGTGTTATTGCAAACTGTTTTGTAAATGCAGGAATAATAGTATCTTTCCTCATTTGTAATTCGATTGCATAAGGAACCAGTTGTGCACAATGATAAGCCCTTCTTTTGTCTTCAAATTCAGGTGCCGGACCACCTAGGCGTGACCATATTTTTTGATTAAGGAAATCTAACACCATACACATTCTGTGCATGATGTCATTGCCCACGTAAAATTCATTTTGTGCTCCACTCACTATCCATACATTATGGTAAATTGTTTTCTGCCCAATGCTAATTTTAAGCATGCATCTGCCTGCAATTCGGTTTTCAAAGTCTGGACTGTCCAACCCAGAAACATATTGGTTTTTAATCCTAAATCTCGGGATTTCTTCCCTCTCCATTATTTTTTGCAAAAATTTCTCATTAATGAAACTCCTTTCATGTCCAAGCGCTAAAGTGACTTTTATTGTTTTAAAATAGTCATTTATACCAACATGAACCCATGGTTGCTCATCTTCCATGTGTATTTCTGCCAGAGTGGTAATGTGTTTTTCTGAATCTGTTTTAGGAGCAATATTCTGTTTGCATGTTTTCTCTTTTAAATAAAAACGTAATGTGTGCTAATCTATGGCAGTCTGCCAATTTTTCCTTGGGTCCAAGTATATTTTTACAAGTAGTTTTTCATTGTCGCTCTGCATTTTGTCTTGACACATAAATATAACAGTGACACTAGGTATGCAGCTATTCTGGAGATATACCTCCACAGCATCATTTGTTTTGGCAACGGTGTGACATTCATTTATATTGCTGTTTTGTGATTTTAGTTTCTTAGGCCTCAATGGTTTTTTGGTTAAGTCCCACAGCACTCCATTCACCCCATCTATTAGAGGAGACAATCTTTTCAGACAATCTGTCCCCATCAGAAATGGAATAGATGTGATCAATACCTCTTGTTTCATTCTGTGCTTTCCTATTTTTATGTCAACCTCACTTACACCTATGATGGGCACCTCCTCCCCATTAAAGTTATGCACTGGGCTTTGATTTTCATTCACTGTGATCTGACTCTATGGGGGTCTCCCTTCATTGATACTCTTTACCAGCTCCTTGGACATAATTGTGGCCTGTGCGCCAGTGTCAATCATAGCAAAGGTGTGGCATTTTTCTTCTACAGTGATGGGTGCATAATATCTGTCCTCAACTTCCTCTAATACACATAAGAAATGTGAATTCTTACTGATTTCAGGGCTCACCTTTCTCAGGTCTTTTTCACTTTTGGCTAAACACATTGGTAAATGGAAAGACATTTTTCCCTCCTTTTTACCCATTTCTGCGCGAGAGACTTTATTCATTTCTCCATGATCAGAGGTTTTTTGGAGTGTGGCCACTGTTCGCCCATCCATCTGGGTAACATCAGAGACCACATTACAACCTTCCAACTGAACATGTGTAACAACATCATTCAGCAATTTGTCATTTTTTAATTCTGTGCATTTGTGATCATTTAGTGTGATACCAGCCCTTTCAGCCTCTTCAAAAATATGTGGCTCAAAGAATTCTTCAGGTGATTGACTTGTACCCTCCTTGTGAGTATTTCCTTTTTCTGTCTGTGTTTGGTCATTGTTTTGCTTGCCCAGGGAAGGAGCTATAGTATCCCCACTTACTCCCTGTTCACTGGTATTCCCCATGCATGAGTCATTTTTCTTAAATCTATCCCTTTGTTCTTTTGGAATTCCTAATGTTTCTTTTTCATTTGTACAAATCTTTACTGTTTTATTTAGCTCTAGGTTAAACCGTACCTCTTTTTTAGAAGTATTTCCACTTTCTGTCACAAGTTCATTTACTGGCACTTTCACATTTAATCCATTAGGCGTCTCAGAGTCGTTATGCAAAATTATATCAGAGCAATCTGTCATTTTGGCACTGCAGTTATCATGAGTACTTAGTCACTTTTCGGAAGCCCCCCGGTCATTGCTATGGCCATCAGCCCCCTCTTTGGAAGGTTGTTTTTGCGCTGTACAGAGCTTTCCTATTTGCTCAGCTAACATTTTCACTTGGGCCTCAAGGCACTGGAATCTTTCCATCTCTCTAGGATCCTCTTTCTGTGGTCTAGGTCGATATTGGTTGTTTTCCCCCTGATTGGATCTATTCTGATACCTCTCAGGTGATTGATGTCGGTTGGGATGGTTTCTGAACTCTTGATTCATTTGTGGAGGGGAGCGGGTTGCACCCATCCTTTGATTATAGTCCCCTGGTGGGGAATCATTGTACTGACGTGGATTGTAGTTCACGTTTTGCCTCATGTCCTGTCTCTCAGATTGTGGGTACTGGCCCCTAGGTTGATTTCCATTATCAGTAAATCGATCCACATATCGGGGCCTATCCTGATTACCATATATCATGGTGTTGGGATCAAATCTGCTCTGTGTCCCCAATGACTGGTAGGGACCATCATTTCTTTGATCTTGATTTTGTCTCTGGTTATTGTTCATACCTGCCATATCAGGCCGATATCCTACCCGGGGTCTGTCCCCTAAATACCTAGGGCTGATGTAGCTCTCTCTATTACTAGGATCATGTGATTGGAACATTGCTACAGGAAATGGCGATCTTTGTTGATTACCCCTTTGTTCAGGTGTCACATTATTTTTACCTTGGCTTTGAGCAGACTCAAGGGACATTTTGGCTGACCTGATTTCCATTACTGTGGCTGAGGGTTCTTTAGATTTAGGTCTAGTATCTTTCATTTTATCACTTTCTCTACCCTGACAATAGAGTACCTCATATAGTTTTGTGCTTTGATGTACAATCCATTCAAGGGACTTGTCACGGTCAAATTCACGGACCAATTGGGATATGATGTCTTTCTGTAGCCCATCGAAGTATGCAATTTTAAACTCATTGGAATTTGAGTCAAAAGATACATCAAAGCGAGAAAATGCTCTTTTTAAGTCTTGTAAAAATTGGCGAGGGGATGTATTAGGTCCAGCAGTAATTGTGTAAGCGACTTTCTTTGCCTCCTGCAATGACTGAAAAGGAGAAAAATGACGCCTAATTTCTTTTTCAAACTCCAACCAGGTCATATTCTGCTGTTCATTTAATCCCCTTATGATGCTGGCCGTCGGGGCATCTAAAGTTAAATGAAAATATTGTCTGTACTGTTCCTTAGGTATCTGGAGTGCTTTAAAAATGTCATGCACCGCTTCTAAGTGATCCTCAATGCAGCATTCACCTCCCTTTTTAAATGGTTTGATCAGGGCTTTAATGGATTTCATTATTTTTATGGGGCTACTTGTTGCAATGCATGGAATTGCACTATTGTGTGATTAAATCCTGTTTTCAGGTGTATGAGATTGGTGGCTGCCCCCAATGGAAGTATCAAATCCCCCAAGGGCGCTGCAACCAAGTTCAGTCACCGGCCCAGTCACTGGAGCACTAGCTCTTTGGGCAGAGCTAGAATTCACCTCCACTCCATTGAATGTGGTACCCTGCCGCCTCTCCTGGGACCTGGGAATGCACATTTGCTGTTCTAAGTCCTTACACTTTTTAAGGAGTCTGTTTGCTTCATTTTGCAAATAGTTTTTTTCATCACTCATCTTATTAATCACCTCCTGCATGCCGCACATTTGAATTTGGCATTCATTGAACTCTTTATTTCTCTTGTCTCTTTCTTGAATCATTTTAATCATTTCTTGTTCTGCACTCTGGAGATCACATTCTTTTTTCACAATGTTCTTTTTGTAAAATCTGCATTTCTGAAACAACCTCATCTTTATCCTGTCTAATGTGGTCCACTAAGGCTTTTAAGTGTACCAATTCTTGCTCACTATCCTCAGTTTGTTTCTTGCTTTTGGATGACTGAGTATCAAAGTCTCTGCATTTTTATTGCATGTCTTTTTGGCATACATCCAATTCTGCTCTCAACATTTCCTGATTTTTACTTGCCCCATCTAATTCAGTCTTTAACCTGTTAATTAGCTGAGTATCATTCTCCTACATTCGCAGGGACTTATTCAAAATAAACCATATTTTGCCGCATAGCCGTATTAAACAGTCTTTCTCTGCACTTTTATCGGCTGCATTCAATAATCTTGTAAGGCAGACCTGAATTATGCTGCCTTCTGCAAAAATATTGTCTAGTTTTTCTTTCTGCACCTCACCCTGAATGCGTTCACGCCATTCTAACGTGCTATTCGACGACCAAGTCCCATGTGCAAACAACTTCGCCTCTAAATATTGCACTAGGTCTGAGAATGTGGTTTCCCTTTGTGACATTCTGAAATTCGTTTTTAGTGGCACACTGCTATTATAAAATGGGTTCCCTTTAATGTGCAAATGGCAGTGTGAGCACGCTTGCCACGCCCAGTAGGTACTCTATGATCACTTTCCCGGCCTGCAATGCACCATAAATATGTAGGGTATTTTGTGGAGATTTGGGGCCTGACGGTATTTTCTTACCGCCGAAAAATAACTTAGCAACAATCACTCCTTGTATTCAGATTGGGCCATGTACAACAATAATACAGTGGACATGCATTATTTCAGCACACAGACATGCGTATTTGGTATGCGTGGTTGGTATGCGTGGTTGGTGGTATTTTGGTGAGCATAATTCCCTTGTTTTATTTGTGGCCCCAATATCCAGAACCCCTTATTTTTGCTTAGATTTTTTGTGTAATCACTAGAGAGACCTCAGGCTTGCATTTCAGGAACACCACATTTTCATTTTTAGTGTGCCACCATGGGCAATTTCTGTCTTATCTACGGCAGCAAGCTATCATGTGGTATTTTCACTATCTTATATACGGTAGTGAACTATGTCCCGGGCCTCCCTTTTTGCCGACTCATAGACCTCCGACAAACAACAACACACACAGTTAGTTATAATTGCTCATACTGAATTACATTGTGCACACGGCTGCAGCAAATTTGATGTTTAGCTACCTAGCACTGTCTAAACATCCCCCACATCATCAGCACTGTATTGGTAAATATAAAACACACCACCCGTCTGCTTTCAAATATTTTTGTGTATTATAAAAGTTGCATTTAAACACGATCTCACTCTTTACAGAAATAAATAAAATAGCACAGTAACGGCATTGTCTGTGATACACTGAAAAGAGAGTGGCGGAGACAAGAACTCAATTTGCAACATTAAACATGTGATTAAAGCACAGGAATCTCCTTTCCTACACTGACTGAATATTCTCGTACACACTCAGCCCCCACACTTCTGTAATTACCTTATCTGTTCAGCATGAGTTTTCTTCAGCTGTTCTCTTTCTGAATTTGGCTCCCTTGAAGATTAACCCCAGTGAAAACAAGCGTCTTTCGTTCTCAAACCGGGGTTATTGCCTGGAATTCTCAGCTTTTGCAGCAGAAATGCTTCAGCCAGAAAACAGGTCATTCTCCCAGCTCTGCCAAATCCCGACTGTCCTCCCCCTCTCTTCAAGCTCCCCCAGAAAAACTCTCATCACTGCCTCTAGCATGATACTTGCTATGACGCTGCTCCAATCAGAAATCAATCATGCCATCTCCTCCCTCACTACACAATGGCTCATTTCTACAGTAATTATTTGTAACCAACTGATTTCCTGTTCCTTCGAGCCCTTTTGCTTCCTGTAGTTATGTGGACAGAGCAGCAGAGAAAGAGAAAAAAATGAATGTGCGTTTAAAAGTTCACTTTCAGAGTAGGCCTAATTCTGCAGTGGAGACACATTTTTATTAGTGGGTTATGTTAAATGCAGTTTTATTAGTCAGGTTATTTATTACTAATGTTAGTTATTAATTTTCAAATGTGTCTCTTGCACCATAGGCATTTCAGGTGAAAAATAGTGTGCATTTTTGAGTGTGCACGTGTGCTTTTAACTGTAAAAATAGATTTGCATCTTATATGTTAAAATCGTTTTTGACTGAATAGCCTGTCTTTACTTATATGTCCATATTAATCTGGCAACACATAAAGCAATGCACCACACCCATGTGGTGGTGCTGCATCAAAAAAAAATTGCTACCTGTGCAGTAGTGCTGTACTCTGTGCTGTAACACGCCAAATATCCTTACAAACCCCAAGTCAATGCGATAATCCAGAAGTGCTTCTTCCACCTGCAAACGATTACAAAAACCCTACCATTCCTCTCATTTACACACAAGACAATGGCCATCATATCTCTCATCATGTCCAGGATAGATTCTGCTAACAGCATATACCTTGGAATTCAAGACTACCTACTAAGGAAACTCCAACAAATACAAATGTGGCAGCCATAATTCTCCTTAAACTGAACAGAAGAGATCACATCACACCAGCACTTAGGATGTTACACTAGCTCCCGGTCAAAAAAAATGATCACTCTCAAAACAATGTGCATAACACACATAGTAATACATGGACAGGGAGCGGAATTAATTAAAAAGAATCTCTCCATCTACAAACCAACCAGAACCCTGAGATCCTGCAATGACATCCTCCTACAACCCAAACAATACACAAAGAAAAGACTTGGTGGATCAGCATTCTCCTGCTTAGCAATGAAACTTTGGAACTCCCTTCCCCGGGGAAATACAAAATATGGAGGACCATACAAAATTCAGAACACTTCTTAAAACCTGGCTCTTCAGCTCCAAACACAATGATACAGACTGAACAGTGCCTGCTCACTTTGCAACCGGCCAAGCACTAAAAATGGAAAAGGAGTCCAAAAAAAATAGAGGAATGAGGGACTGGACTGGGATGAGAGATCTTAAACAGAGACGCCTCCTACCTGCCCCCTAAAGAGGGACTACTAAGAAACAGGAGAAGCTGGCTGGCTGGATACGATTAGGCCAGGGAAGGAGGCCCAAGGGAAACCAGGGAGGGAAAAAATGAGAAGGGAAACTCTCGGCATATGTGTACCCCCACTTAGGACCTACAAGTGAACAGGAGTAATGCACCAGACCCTCCCCAATAGATAACAGACAACACCCGTTGGTTATTGATGAAAATGACTAACCGTTCACTGCAGATACCCCCCAGACCAGTGAACACATCCCCCAGCAGGAAATAGGGCCTCTATAAAAAAAATCAAGCAGCATAGCGAATTCCAGAGAAGCTGAGGAATTAGGACCACTGAGGTGATAATCAAGGCAAAACCCAGAAAGGGCAACTAGGAGGGAGACAAAGATCACGACTGCCACAGGTGATGCAGTTTGATGAATTTCATGGGTACAAAATGTTACACACTTATACAGACGTCAGGCGTGGGAACTGTGATGCTCTTGAATGGATGCCTGAGCTAAGTGGGTAGTTTTTCCGGGGGGCTGGGGCACAGTTGGATGGATTCCTGGGTGGGGGATGTGGTGCACTTCGATTGATTTTGGGTGTGGGATTTGGGGACCACGTAGATGGACTACCGGGACTCTCATCAGCAAATAAATAAACTCACCCTCTGCCAGGGTCAGATTGGGCCCTCAGCCTTTCGGCCCATTGGCCGTGCGGAAATCGTCCTTGGGGAGTGGGGCCGGTTTCTGGCATGCCTGGGCCGGTTTGGAAAAAACAAATAGAAAAAAATATATATCTTTTTAAATTTTTTTTATTTTTTTTCAAAAAGCCTTTCATCCTTCTTAGATCGATAAATGAGTACCAACATAGGTTGGGTTATATAGTATGCATATTTGTTCTATAAAAGCAGCTTAAGCATAAGTGCTATACAATAACATATTATCATTTGGCCTTGGACATCTGCTTGTATTCACATAAATTTAGTGTACTTAGGAACAATGCTATTTGATGTCACTTCCTGTTTTGTCAAGGGGTGAAAGGTCGTGTTTCATCGCTTCCCGGGATGTCACTTTGGGGCAGGTCAAATGACATCACTTGTGGTGATGTCATCAGAGGTCAAGTATTGTGAGGCGAGGGGTGGGACACTTTTTTGAGGCGACGGGTGGGACACTTTTTCTTGGGTGACCGGGCCTATTTCTTGTCCCAGTCCGACCCTGTCCTCTGCATGCACCTCTCAAACTCTGGACTTAACACAGCCAGACCTGTACGGCACCACAATCCGCATGTGCTTCACAACACCATCACAACAACAAAACTAACCACACATAACCTCGCACAACAGCACACAGTGGCCAACTTCCGAAAATCACATTTATGCTCAGTGAACAGTGTTTCCGAACTGAAGCTGCTAACAGAACATCACAGCTCTCTTGCTCTTTTCTCGCTCAACCACACTAACCACCAACCCTCCCACCTTGCATTACAGATCCGCATGTGCACCTGGAGACCACACAAGTGGCATCGGTGCATGGTATAAAAACTTTTAACATTAACATATATCAAAAGAATAACATCTAAAATATCTTGAATATATTAAAACATTTACAGTATTAGGTCCATAAAATGCAATGTGCTAGAAAAGTGTTCCAGTGCTTATAAACATACGTCTATGAAATCAATAGATTTTTATTGTATTTTATTGTAGGCGCGGGCCTAGCATTCGAGCAGCAGAGCTCTATACAGGGTATGGGTAGTTAGCGTTTGGGATGGCATTTTTTCACACTAGCGCAGTACTATGAGATGCGGACTGTGCATCAGTCTGTGCATCCATTTGGATTAGTCCTTAGTCAGGTTTTGCTGAAAAAGCCACTTTTTCAGTGATTTCTGAAATTGGAGAATTGTGGGGGCAGTCCAAGCTGATACTGGTATCGAATTCCCGAGGGTGGTTGCATGGCAAGAGAAGGATTGTTTGCGGATCCTTCTCTGCAGGTGAGTTGTGCATCACGCCAGTTGCCCGATTTGCTTTGCTAGGAGCATGTGCCACTAGATATGTGGAGCTTAGCCAGCAGATTCGCTGGTGTGGTAATCGTGATATGATATGATAAGTCATTTATAACACTCCTGTACACACAGGCGTTTCCATGCGTGACAAGGCAAGGGAGGGAAGACAGAGGGAGAACAAGACAAACGATCTTAGTAGGCCTTGTGTCATTCAGATCATGCAAGTGCGAGAAACGAGAAGTGCAAGGGAGAGGGGAGGGGAAACAGGACAGTAATGCTCTGAGTAAATGCAGCCAGTGCAGCGCGGCTCTGGGTAAGTGCAAGGAGACATGCGACTGTAGGGTTACAGTTACAGCCCCTAAGTGCGTAGTAGGCCCATAGGCAGTGCAGGGAGACTGATCAAGAAGGAGTCTGGCACCCAGTGAGACTCTGAGGGTAGCCAAGCAACCAGTCGGGACAGCAGACAGTCGGGACAGCAGCAGTCAGCAGGAGAGGTAAAGAGAGAAAGCAGAGAAGAGGAAGATTTTGAGCTGCTTCGGAACGTCAAGTGGTCCGGCTCGAGTTTGAGAGGGCCAGGGAGGGCATTCCAGAGGTAGGCACCTGCAGAGGAGAGAGATCTACCTCCCACTCTCTGCCTGGAGAAGCGTTAGACTGTTTGAGAGTTGGAAGTAGCTGATTGAAGGGCTCGAGAAGGAAGGTATTTTGGAAGAGAGTGTTGGATGTTGTGCGGGCCCTTGCCCCAGAAAGCCTTCTGGACAATGCAAAGGGTTTTGAACTTGCTCTTGGCAGCCACCGGGAGCAAGTGGAGAGATTTCAGGGCTGTAGAGATATGGTCTTTGGGCTTGAGGCCAAGGATAAGTCTTGCAGTCCCGTTCTGGATCAGTTGCAGAGGGCGCTAAGTAGAAGAAGGCAGATTGAGAAAGAGGCTGTTGCAGTAGTCCGTCCTAGAGAGAACCAGGGCTCTGGATACAGTGAGCTTCTGGGTGAAAGTGAGAAAGGGAAGAGTCCCTTTGAAGAGGTGACTGCTTTGTATATGATACAGGCAATCTTGAACAGTATCCTAACCTGGAGAGGAATCCAATGTAGTTTGGATAGGACAGGGATAATTCAGTAAATGTCCATTCATCCGTAATACTCCCTTGTGCTGTGTGGTGAACTGACTGATTTGAGGAGAGCCAGGTGAACGGCTGGGAGTATATCAGGAAGGCATCAGCCCCATTGATGTGCAATACCACAAGGGCTTGCACTATGGTTCGGAGGTCCTGCGGCAGGATGAAGGATTTCAATTTGAAAAGGATGGAGATTTGAAACCAGGCTGTTTGGGACTTCTTGGCTATGCGGTTCTGGATGGACAAGGTGTTGTCAATGTTGAAGACTAAGGATTTGGCTGAATCTGCGAGTTGCAGATCACATCCTTCTAGGTGCATATCATTGAACCATTATTGGACAAGTTGTTTAACAGGGACTGTTGAGGGCGAATTTGGTGCTGGAGGGATTAAGTTTGAGATAGGCATGTGACATCCAAGACAGGATGTTGGCTAGCTATATCAGGATCTCTGAGGAGTATGACTAGAGGCTCCATGTATTGGTTAAAAGGATCCGTGAAAGGATGGAGCATTGGGGGACTGCGCAGGAGACTGTGAGTTGGTTAGAATGAAACATGTTCATTTGGATGGACAGCCTGATGTCTGCCCAAGAGGTAGGAGGTAAACCCATTCATGACAGTGCCAGAGAATCCCAACCTGTCGGCGAGGAGGGAGAGAAAGATGTGGTGGCCGATGATGCTGAGAGGCCAAGGAGGATGAGGAGGCACGAGTCAGCCTTATTCATTTGAGGGGCATGATTGACCACCTGGATGGAGGCTGTCTCAATGCTACAGTTGGGGCAGAACTTCAACTGATAGCCATTTAGGAAGTGTGGTTGTTCACACTTCATAGTTCGTAATTTGCTGGTAGTTCACTAGTTCACTAGTTACCCCTTGTGGTCTCGCACATCAATGGGGGAAATACAAATCTGACAGAGCTCCCAGGCACTCACTTGGTTCCCCTAAAATCATCCACCATGCTATATCATGCCTTATTAAGGATGTGTGTAAATTTGACTGAATTACCTCCGCACTACACAAACTAAAAAGGCTTCTTCTCCAGGGCAGGATAGTTTCCTGGCTGCATGTATCATCTAGAAACCAGTTACGAGTAACATGACAGTGCTACGTATCTGGTGGCACATTTACCAATCAGCAAAGAGAGGACCCACAAACAATCCTTCCCTTGTCACGCACCCACCCGCTGAACTCGCTCCTTGTATTGACTCGGAATGCCCCCACAATTCTCCAATTTTGCAAATCTCACAAAATGTGTCCTTCTCAACAACAAAAAGGACTAATCCCAGTGGATGCACAGACTGACGCACAGAACGCAACTCACAGTACTGTGCTACTGTTTAAACACGCAAGCCTAAACACTGCCTACTGACACCTTGTAGAGTGCTCTGCTACTCTAGAGCTAGATCCACATTTTAAATAATAAAAAGAAAACATGTATATCTTCACTTCCAATTCAGGCTGTGCTCCATCAGGTAAAACGCACTTACTAAGGGTTCTCATCTATCTGTCTCAAAAGCAAAGCGTTTCTGCTTGTTCCAGTCTGATCCATAGCCAGGGCATCCTTTGCCTGGAAATCCCTAACTTCCAGCATACACATTTCCCATTTCAGATTTTTTATACAGCTGCTGCGCAACAGGGGAATTCCAATCACACCTTCATCAGGTAGGTACATTCCCACTCAGAAAGTATTACAAATGTTCTCCTTGTTCTTGTTTATCCCACATACCTGTTCATTTTAGATGAGGCATTAACAATCGCTGCTCCTCGTGTACCTTGCTCCATGCAGGAAAACTGCCATGACCCATACCCGTATGTAGTATTGATACCGGTGAGAGGCTTGAATACCAATGGTTTCTTGCCTGCTTTTTACTCCTGTAAAAAGCAGATAGTATCCATAGGGAGTCATTGCACTGAGAAATGCCCTGCAGGTGAATGGTGGCCAACATTACCGCTTGTTTACTGGTAGTGTTGAAAGATGGAACAGGAACATAGCAACTGCCTGGATTCCAACAACTTTTTTCTGAACCGGACCAGTAAACTACAAAAATCCCACTGGGAGGGCAACAGGCTCAATCCTTTCCCTACAATAAGTGGCTAAAATCCCACAGGCAGGGCAGCAGGCTAAATCCTTTCCCGAAGATAAGTGGCTAAAATCCCACAGGCAGGGCGGCAGGCTCAATCCTTTGCCTATGAAAAGTGGCTAAAATCCCACAGGCAGGGCAGCAGGCTCAATACTTTCCCGAAGATAAGTGGCTAAAATCCCACAGGTAGGGCAGCAGGCTCAATCATTTCCCTAAGATAAGTGGCTAAACTCCCACAGGCAGGGTGGCAGGTTCAATCCTTTCCCTATGAAAAGTGGCTAAAATACCACAGGCAGGGCAGCAGGCTCAATCCTTTCCCGAAGATAAGTGGCTAAAATGACACAGGCAGGGCGGCAGGCTCAATCCTTTCCCTATGAAAAGTGGCTAAAATCCCACAGGCAGGGCAGCAGGCTCAATCCTTTCCCTAAGATAAGTGACTAAAATCCCATAGGCAGGGCATCAGGCTCAATCCTTTTCCTAAGTTAAGTGGCTAAAATCCCACAGGCAGGGTGGCAGGCTCAATCCTTTCCCTATGAAAAGTGGCTAAAATCCCACAGGCAGGTCAGCAGGCTCAATCCTTTCCCAAAGATAAGTGTTTAAAATCCCACAGGCATGGCGGTAGGCTCAATCCTTTCCCTAAAATAAGTGGCTAAAATCCCACAGGCAGGGTGGCAGGCTCAATCCTTTCCCTATGAAAAGTGGCTAAAATCACACAGGCAGAGCAGCAGGCTCAATCCTTTCCCTAAAATGAGTGGCTCACTTAAAATTGAGCCCCTAAAGTAAATATTCCTGCACTCTCAGAACTGCACTGTGATGTCCTTCTGCTACTACACCTTGTTCTCATTCCTTTTCTTCACCACCGTTGATTCTTTTTTATTTTATTTCATGTCACCCATTCATTTGTTACGTTTCTTTATTCATGTTGTGATTTATTTGTATAGATGTCTCTTACACAGCACCTGATGGTGTCATTGTGGATAAGAAGTATGTTATTACAGTTATAAATAAATATATATATATATATACAGAAAATGAATAAGCAGTGTTGTGGTGGTATAAAGGATCCGCTCAAAGAGTTTGAGAGCAAGCTGTTATTATCAAACTGTCTATTTCTGTGTTCAGCTCAGCAGCATCTATCATTGCTCTCTGCAGACATATTATATCTACAACAAAGCTGCAAAGTGGTGGCAAGCTGACATGTTGGTGCTTCACCCAATATTTTAGCACATATTAGTGTCTCTGTAACAGAAAGGTAATTCTTACTTACGTATCTATGATATAGCTGGTATCCAGTCATCAAATCGAAGGAAAAGAACCTTGTCGAGGAAGCAATATTTTTCTTTCCCCACTATCCAGCACTTACTCCACATATTCTAGGAATGGAGTATGTTTATACAATTATATCAGTCCTCGAAAATGTTGTGATTGCTGCCAAGTAGAAGGCAACAATATTGTTTTCCAAACAATGTTCTTTTCCTTTAATATAATGACTCTAAACCGATATAGCCTTGGTTTCCATTTATCTGGGGGTCGTGGAGGATGATGGTCATTCATTCACGTTGGTCCGATATATCTCCAATGTTGTTATTATTATTATTATTATTATTATTATTATTATTATTATTATTATTGTATTCATTGAACACAGATCTAGCCACGGGAAGAAACTGAGTGCTTTACAAGTCATAGGGGGAAGTACACAGTGAAGTAAGCAGAGATGCAATGGAGCAGGGGGGCTAACAACAGAGCAGTGGGAAGATGGGACCAAGACAAGCAACCAGAGAAGGAAACAGGGGAGCAGATCACCCAGTCTCAGATTAGGTTCAGAGTAGAGGGTGTGTAGACCTAGGTGATAGGGAGGAGCCATTCCTTGAAGAGGAGTGCTTTAAGGACCTTCCTGAAATGTAGAAGAGGGGATGCAAATCTGGTGTTGACTGGAAGGAGGTTCCAGAATCTGGGGGCCGTAGATTCTTTCTTTCCTGCACTGACAGAGTTAAAACCCTTACCTTTGGCAGATCTCAGGCTTCCGGAGATGCTGACCTTCTCAGCAATGTAGCTTGGGGATTTCAGGTTGACAGCTTTGTTGATGATTTAGCAGGATTTGAAGGTGATAAGTTCTTGCAGAGAAGTTTGATGAGGTTTGGGGTGACGACGAATTTGCAGTGTCCGTTCATTAGTTGTGCTGCAGCTTGTAGGAAACATCACAGGGGTACTGGGGTGGCCAATGGAACGACTTCCAGAAAGGCATTGCCATCATCATTACGGGTGAGGACCAATGATCGAAAGCAGATCTGATGTTGTTTGCTGGGATGAAAGGCTTGATTTTCAACAGTAGGGAAAGTTGTTACCAAACCATTTGTGTTTCCTTGCTATGTGCTGCTTGAAGGAGAGGTGCCTGTTGATATCATACCCAAAGGGAATAAGTTCAGGTGGTTAGTGGCAGTTTGAAGCCCTCTAGATTCATTGCTGAGAGCCAGGCCTGGCTGTCAGGGTATTTTGTGTTTTTGGTCAGCAGTAGGAATTCAATCTTGAAGGAGTTGAGCATCAGGTAAGCACTGGCCATCCAGGACTAGGGCAATGTGAGGCAGGTCTTGAGCTATTGGATGTCTTCATTGGAAGATATCTTGAGGTAGAGCTGACTGTCATCTGTGTATTGGTGGATGTGGCTGCTGTGTGGAGCCGGCAGGGTTATGAGCAGTTCCATGTAAACGTTGAAGATCACAGGGCAGAGGATGGATGTCTGTGGTACTCCACAGGCGATGGGTAGAGTTGGTGATCTGGAGGAATCCATTTGGACCAATCAGTGGCAGTTAGCAAGGAAGAATTTGAACCAGCTGAGGATGATCTCGCTGATCTCCATGTAGCGATGTAGAATGATGGTGAGTGTCTAGTGCTTTACTGTGTCGAAACCTGCTGAGAGTTTGAGGAGAACCAGGAACCAAGCATGGCCATTGTAGAGGATGTTAAGGGCATTGTCAATGGCCATGAAAGTAACCATTTCCATGCTGGACCTAAGTCTGAAGTTAGATTGGTCTGACTGAAGGAGGTTTTTGTCCTCAATGTGTTGGAGGTTTTGCGTGGCTTCTGCTTTATCAAGGATCTTTCCCATGAAGGGTAGATGGGTGATGGGGCGGTAATTGCTAAAGTCGTCGAGGTCCAGTGTTGGTTTCTTGAGAAGTGGGAGGATTGATCCAGTCTTGAGGGTTGGGTGGAAGACGCCTTGCAGGAGTGAGATGTTGATGAGTGTCAGGTAGGGGCCAAGTGCACAAAGTCAGAGGGTCTTGCTTACAGAGACACAGAGAATGTCGTTCAAGTACAATGTGGTTTTCATGCTAGGGTGGCAGTAAGGTCTTCCATGGTCAGGTCAGTGTTGGTTTTATGAGTTGGGAATGTGTGGTGTATGAAATGGGATGAGTAGCATTGTGATTATCAATCTTCAAACTTCACCTGCCACTCCTAGCTGGAAACAGCCAATGGCAACAGAAATTAACTTAATATAGTAACCCAGGACAGATATGCAGATTATAATCTATAATCCAATGATCAGAGAGGGTCAATCCTTTCATAAAGCAATAAGTGTGGCTGACTACTTTTTTCAAAGTTACAATGCAGAAAAAATGAATCGATTCTCATGTTTGTTTCAATTGGTCCAAACTGAAAATGTTAATTGCTAATTAAAGTATATATTTACACATCTTGAATTTGCTAGGTTCTTAGGAAAAAAACAGCATGGTATAAATTGCCTTGCCTGCTATTGAAGCATCTGGTTGTTCTGAAGTATCCAGCCTAAAAATGGTCTCTGGTTGCCTTCTCATACAAAGTCATTGTGCGTTAATGTAGAGTAATGCACACATTCAAATTGCCCCAAAGGGTAGTATGTAGGAGCAAACTATCATTCTTCAATCAAAATTAACCACATGCTCTTTCATACAACACATCTCACCACAGTCACACCAGCAAACAGGAGGACTCAGTCAGGAGGCCATCCAAAAATTGCAGAAGCTGTACACTGTAAGACATGTTTATGTTACATTATGCATGTCAATGCTTATGACTCTTGAAGAAACCTACCCTTGATCCAGCCATCCTGAAGAATTACTGCTTTCACAGATTTCCATTTGCAAGGGTGTGAAAGCTCTAGCTTTTTTTATTTGTATTAATTAAAATAATGTACGTAATTATGTTTCTGAAATTGAGGTCTGCTAATCAGACCCCCTTTAATTAATGGTCCATGCCAAAATGATAGTGCAGACATCTGCCTTTGCTTTATTTTATTTATTTTTTGTTAGGCTTGTGGTTTATTTCAAACCTTGCCACATTATGTACAAAATATAAAACGACACAATTACAGCAGAATTGCAATGGACACAACCTAGAAGAAAACAATAAGAGACACAGAGAAACAAAAAATAAGACCAGAATATAATAAAACAAGAAAAACAGGAGACACTACATCTTACGTTCTTCCCTTATAAGATTATCAGTATACGAAAGTAGCAAAAGGACAGAACAAGATTGTGTTAACTCTGAAAGCCATCCAAATAAGAAAGAATTACATTAAATTAAATAATAAAATCAGTTAAAAATACATATCAAGATAGGGGATTTGCATGAATAGCCTCTATTCTCCCCTTCTCATTACAGTCTGCTATTTTTCGCACAGTTAGCTTAGATGTGTATCATTTTGTGTCCCATGTGTCCAATGTACTTATCTCTTGCAAAAATCAAACTGCAATTTTGGCCCTCACCGAGTTTATACAACCAGCTATCGACATCCGTTATAAGAAAGTCTTTCATGCAGGTGTCCAGATACCTCGTTCTCAATGTTCTAAGATGTGTACACAATACAACCACATGTTTTAAGGTTTTGGTAGCACCTTGGCACAGTCAACATAGCATGTTGTCTTTTTGTATTCGTTTTCTGGATGCCAATATTTCCTTAGTTCGAAATAGGTTGAGCCTGAAGCGCATGAAAAAAGTACGATGTATTGATCTTGAAAATGTATTCAAGTATTTTGGCACTGTGTCTAGTGCTTTGACTTCATTGACAATAAATGAATAAAGTTTGTGCTTTGATTTTTCTTTTGGTGTTCATATCCAATCGCTATTCCAGATTTTTTTTTGGCAGCATCGGGTTTATCTGTAAAAAGTTCCTCTGTTATTCCAGCATCTGACATCAGATCTGTGCAACATTTTCCCATTGCTCTATTATCCAATCTGTTGGACCATTAGGCTTGCATTTCAAGATGGTGAACTGAATTACAGAGTCGTGTAATAGGGTCTTACGGTAGAGTGCTAGTGTATTCCACTCTACTGTTGCATACAAGGATCTTAGCCCTAGCTCGAGCCTTATCAATTGCACTGGAATGCATTGTGGTAGATGGAGAATTTTCTTCCAGAAGGTGCCCTCGATTGATGCCCAGATCTTCCATGACAGACACAATGCGGTCTCGGCCCTATACGTTAATATGGGGCGCACTTTCTGTCTGTAAAAGCACAAAGTCGGCACTAAGGAGAATTTGCCATATCTTTGTTGGATTAATCAGCCTTGCGTTGTTAGGAGTCACAGCTTGGATTTTAGTGCCATAAGCTGGCTGGCGTCTGTCTTGCTTCAATTAATTTCAATATGCAGGTGTTTCACCTTTGGTGCTTGTAGTAGCGTTTAATAGGCCAGGGATCAGATACATTTGTTTTTCGCTCTTTTTCCCTCGAAGCTTTCAAGTACTAAGATTGTCATCTTGGCTGTGTTGATTCTTAGGTCATTTTGCTCAGTGTAGATGTTTAAAAGGTTTAGCTTTCACTGTAGCCCGATTCTAGTCTGGTCTAATAAGATCAAATCATTTGCATATAGCAATCAACCTATTGTTTGTCCATTTATCTTGGGTGCAAAGGATGTTTGATCATGGACTGTTAAGTTCATGCCTCGTATGAATAACCGAAAAGCTCAGAGGCCAGCGGACAGCCTTGTTTGCGGCCTCTTGTGGTTTTCATATATTGGGCAAAAGGCCTTCGGAATTTAGTTTTATCGGCATGGTGATGCCTTTGATGAAATAGGCTACAGACATACTTGCCATATCCCCACAGAGGCACAGGGCAGGTTCAAAGGTCACATATGCATTATTTGGAGGTGCTTGAACGCAAAGTGTCAGCAGGCAGAGGTGACATTTTGATCTTCTGCACCTCTGGTTCCAAACTTAATAATTGTATGCCTTAGTTAGTCTGGTTGCATGCACATTCTAAACTATAGGCCATGCCAGGCTGTGACATGGTGACTACTAAAAGCATACAATTATACAGCCACACAGAAAGTTGGTCTAACATAGTGTGAGCTCTGTGAACAGGGCACAGTGAGCTCTGCGAACATGGCCCAGCTATGATAGGTCTGATATGTATTAGTGCCTGGTATGGCTATCTCCTCCAATGTGAAACAATGGACAGGATACTGTCCCTTTTTTCTCTTGCAGGAAGGATAACATCTTACATCAGGGCCCAGAAACACTCCCCAGGAAATCTCCTGGGAAATTGTGTGTGAAAGCCAGCACTGATATGAAGCCACACTCACTCCAGGGTGCTGATCAGTAGAGCCCCTTTGAAGTCAGCAGACATGGGAAGGGGGCAGAGTTAGAGTAGCCAGAAGGGAGAGATGAGCTGAGAGAAGGGGCTCAGCATCTTGGTTAGAGTTCTCTTCCTCTTCTTGTCCTCTCCATTTCCTATAGGCATGTCATTCTGGTTGATACTTGTTACAACAACAGGGATTGAACCACTTACTGCAGGCTTGCTTTGAAGGAATCCCCTGCAAAATGTCGCCTTCCTACGGAGAGGCCCCCCTCCCTCATTCATTGATTCATCTTTGGACTCTGAAAGAAGAAGGATTCATCTGGAACTCTATTGGGTATGCATTATATTTCAAACTCCTTTGCCATAGAGGTGAAATGAGAAGCTTCCAAGGCAGTGGAGAACTCTGCACACTAACCTTCCCCAGGGAACAGTGTGGGTGGCACTGCTATTGGACCAAGGCCTCTATGCGGGCTGTTCACTGGAATCAGGTGCCAGAAAACATCCTGGAGTGGAAGTGCAGCACTAAGGACTTGCCCTGTCCCTGCAGACCCTGGATCGGGCATCTCAGCGTCCCAGAAGTCTAGGATAAGCTCTAGGTCCCATTGAACCACTTGTGAGTTACAGGATCCAGGAAATATCCCATCTTTGCCAAGCTTCTTCATGCTGCTTGGACCTCTGCATGTTTTGGACCCAGTCGACCAGCTCACCGACCGACATTGAATTCCACCTTAGGAAGCTCCTAGAACCCTTGCAAGACTTGCCTCTTTCTCCACTTCTATTAAATATCTGTCTTCAGCGTTAATTTTCTCTTCTTAAGGAATGGTTCTTAGAGTATCGCTTGTACCCTCTTAAAACAAATGTTTTCATTTTGGGCCAAAATATCTGCCCGCTGAAATATCTATACTCCCTCGACACCCCATTATCTGGGAAACTGATATTTATTTACCTAAATCAGTGAAGAATGTTGGGGTGTTTTGGTGGGCCAATTTAACAGACAAATCACTGATGTAGTTATGAGCTACTTTTTTAGGGTAGATCAGCTGTGCCCCTCCATTGCCCCATCAGATTTGGCTGCAGTCACAATGGCATTGACTAATTTCAAACTGGACTATACAAATGCCCTGTACCTTGGTATCTCAAACTATCAACTGGAATGTTTGCAATGTATTTAAAACTCAGCTGTTGACCTTGTATTCCCTCTTGCCAAGTTCAACTCTGTTGCATATGCGCTTACAGTGCTCCATTAGCTCCCCGTTAGACTGAGAATTTGTTTCAAGATCTTATACTTGGTCTTCGGGTGTGTGCTTGGTCTGTCTCCTATCTACCTGGGAAGTAAGGTATAACCTATCAAAGAGTCAGTGCTCTCCAGTCTCCTCTCGTATAATGCCAATCTGCTGACAGTTCAAGAGGTCATCAGTCTTTCTCACTTGAAGGTCCATATTTACGGAATGCCCTCCCTGCCAACATTCCGGCAACCCCGAGGATGTCTGCTCTTTTGATGACTTTATTACTTTCAGAACTGTATACTTATATCTTTACATTATAAACCCAGATATAGTTCATTCTAGTTGGTCCTATTTAGAGTTGTGCATTATAAGTCACCCACAATCAATCAATCAACCAAACAGTAACTAGAGGTAGCTTCAATAGTACACACTCGGAACGAGCACAGCTGTCAACGTACATTAGCACCTAGAAGAAAGTTGTCAGCCATTCAGATAGCTAGGAATGCAGGGTGAATCAGAAAATGAAAGAAATTGGTGTCTGGTGCCTCTCACATAGGCTGTAATATATTTTTCAGCGATATGCCCCATCGCAGGCACCCCTTGCGTGCCACTGAAGTGCCCAAATCCTGCACCTCTCTGAGACTGACCCACAACCGCAGACACTAGATTAACTACTTGAATCCATTCCAGCCAATGTTCCATTGTTCACACTCTGAAACATTAAACTATCCAATCTTAACAAGGCTCACCAATTATAGATTGACTCCACTCCATCCGACCATGTCCCGGTCAACCTAGATAACCTTTCAACTCAGACCCATGGGGACTCGCTTGTCCCCATCCATGCTTCTTCACACTCAACTCCCCTGCTCTCTAGTGACACATATCGATGTGACCACTCATTTAATTCACAATCGCTCCTTCCTCGCCCTTCCCTTCCTTTATCACCAAAAGGGCATTTAAATCCGCTCACTCACAACATCAAACTCAGCTTGCGCTGTTCAATGATGCACTTGCTGCCTTTTTTTGGCAATCACCTTCCTGCTCGTTTCTACAGGCTCTCTTGCCAAGGCCCTCAACTATGAATCCCTCCAGGCATCCAAAACTGAATACAACCATATGTGTACACCTTCACTCCTGGTGAGTCATTCTCTTACTCTTTTAAATGCCTACAAAGATGCTTTCCTTCCTCTAAATACTGCTCATGACTGCTAAATCCATTATAGTGACCTTCTGTCCACTGTCTGCTCTCACCCCCTCAAACATTCTATGACCATCCAGGCCATACTTTGCCTCCATACAAACCCATCCCTGTCCTACTCGCTCAGCTGATGTCCTTGCCTCATACTTATACTACAAGCTCACCAATTACGTGACACTTTGTCTACCCTCTTACCTCTCTCTCTCCCTCCATCTCTGTTCTTGATCCGTCTCCTCCCTCTCTCGCCTCAGTATCTGACTTCACTCTCACCTGCCCCACTGAGCACCTACCCATTTTCAATCAACCAACCCACCCTGAGCCACCACACTTTCACACCGCAAATAATAAAAGACCTTACAACTATCACCTCCTCTTTCCTTCCCCCTTCAACTTCTCCCTCTCCACAGGCATATTCTACCACCCCTCCCACCCCCGATACACGCTAGGCGCTGTCTTCTCCATAATGTAGAGTATCACTGAGTATAACACTCCCGCTTTGTACTTGCATGTCTCAATCCTGCCCCATCACTCCTATTGTCTTTAACCACATTGTTGGTTACCCCAAGGACCATTCAGACATTGACCCCCTGCAGCCAGGTTTCAAAACTGCTCACCCACGTCTCTGACTTTCTAGCCACTGCTAAAGATTTTTGACAGCACCTTTAACCTCATGCTGTTTACAGGAGTGAGGTGTGTGGTCCAACACTAAAAGAATATGAAACATCTCCTGCAGAGTTTCTGTACCTCAGACTCTGCAAAGGACTACTTTGTTTATGTAGGAGCTGCCAAAACCATGGGATCAGAGCAGAACTAGGGAGATGCCCCCTGTTGCTCAACATCCAAAAGCACATTTTGGAATGTTGTTGCCGTATGAAGAGCAGTAACCCAACGTCCTACACTGCCAGGCATTACAAGACTAAACATCAAAATCCTCAAAATAACCCCTTGATCAACATATTCTAGAAGTGTGACTGGTTGCAGCAGTGCCCCATAGTTTGACAGCATGGGAAGGCAACGGAATGAGGAGCAATTGGCCAAGGACTTGGACAGGCCCTCAAGAAGCCACACACAACGTGTTGGAGTGCAGAACCAGAACAGCACAAGCTATAATGCTACAGATCACTGGGGCAGATTACCTAATTTCTGTAAAAAACAAAACAAAGGCACAGGCAAACACTCGATAAATACAGACTGAATGACCACAATCTGGAAATGGAGACTCGCTGACAGAGCTCAAACAAGAAGCGCAGGGAGGAGAGGATCTTTCAGCAATGTGAATTAGAAGTAGAAAACGAGAGACATGTCCACCTGCACTGCCATTCATAAAAGGGCATTCGAGAAACGTATTTCGCCCACATTGTGTGAAAATAGGGAAGTCTTTACAAGTAAAACTGGATAAGAACAGTTCTCTTCAACCTAGGACACATGGCAGAATTAGAATAGAGAACAGCAACATGTGTGCATGTATTGCCAGCAAGGAAGGCAAAGTGCACAAAGCATTGTAACGACTTTAGAAAAATGTTGAAAACCAAAATGATCACTACTGAAGGGAATGTAACATGTGTACATCCCACGTATTTATTTTGGCAATATATGAACTAACTTGCCATGCCAAGAAAGTGTCTTCTATTGTACTATTTTATTGTTTTACTCACCACTCCCCATATTCATCCTGCTTTATCTTTGTGCGGCTCTTCACATTGTCGACCACCCCCCTAACCCCTTCTGAAGCTGTCCTTCCTTGATTTCAATAACACTGCACCCACTTGGGATACCTCCAATCTCGACTGTTCCTTCTCCAGGGCATGCAATCCTAAACACTGACTTCCTTACAGCTGTACCAGAAGGAGCGCCCAAAGGTTCTGTCCTGAGGCTACTCCTCTTCACTCTCTGCACCTCCTCCCAGGGAACCCTCATCTCATCCTTTGGCTTCCATTATACGCAATGGCCCTCATTAGGACCTTGGCGGAGGACCATTGCGCTATTAGCACCATGGTCCATGGCGCTAAGCTGCCAACTCCGCCATGGTGGTTGGCGGACTTACCGCCCCATTCCGACCTTGGCGGGGCGGTAAGTCCCCAATCCCCATTTACCCTTCCCCATTCCCATTTTTGCCCCATAGGGCATAATGGGAGTGGGGAAGGCGTTAATTACGGCACCGTAAATTACGGTGGCGTAATTAACAACAAGGTCCCTTAGCGCCATGGATTTTAACGCCTGCTAAAAGCAGGTGTTAGATCCGCCATGGCGCTAAGGGAACTCGTACTCAGGCGGTAAGGGTCGGCAATGTTTACGCCGGCGTAAACCCCTTACCGCCTGGGTCCTAATGAGGCCCAATGTATTGATGGTAATCCAATGTTATCTTCTTTCACGCCTGCAGCCGCCGTTTCTGAATGCATACATGCTCCCTCAGAGCCATCCGTCACTGGATGACGTTATGCTGCTTGATGCTAAACTCATCCAAGACAGACATCTTTCTCCTCTAATGCCAACTCCGCTGTCACGTCTCTGCTCTCCTGGCCTCATCACTCACTCATTCAAGCGTCTATTTTGACAGTGACCTATAACAGCACCATTTCATCATGACAGCTGCCACTGCTGTCATGATTAACCTCCTCAATGTAAGGAAACTCCTCCCACACGTGACTTTCCACTCAGCAACAGCCCTAATCTCCAACCTTGTCCACAGTAAACATGGCTGCTGTTCAAGACTACTACTCGGTCTTCCCCTCTATCCATGCTCTTCCCTAAACAAGGTTCTCAACTTTGCTACACATACCCCTCTACACGTACCCTTTGCTACACATACTCCTAGCTGCATTCCTCCCCCAGCTCTGCACACTGTCACAAGGCTGGATGACTCTCCAGGCACAATCCATCTCCTTTTAAATTCCTATTCCTCATCAACAACTCGGCCCATTGTCTTGCCCTCTCCCCTGAAGCTGACTGCATTTCTCTCTACATTCCGAAATCTCAAACTCTACCAGCCCTGGGCCTCTCCACATGTCCACTCCTGCTCTGTACTCACACTCTCCACTGGAATCCCCCACACTTAAAACTGTAGCCAACCCACCATTATTTCTGTTTGAGACATGACTTTAGATCCCGTTATTGAGCATGGAAGGGCACTTCTCCTCCACTCACTAGATGAGCAAAGCCAATCGTCCAAATTCATGGTGAGGGTCTAGAGGGAGCAGAATGCATGGATCATGGGCATTTCACCATGCAGCATCCCTTCACACAGTGCCTCCCTTTCCGTGGCACTGCCATTAAGCACTCTCCTCTCATGCTGCACCCGTTCAAGCATGCCAGGGGCCTTCTGACTCAGCGCCCCCTTCTCTGTTCTCTTTGTCCCATTCTGCAACCTGTAGCATCCTTTTCTGCGGCATTCCCTACCCGGGAATTGCCCCTCCTGCCTTCAAGGCCCGCCCCTGGGTACGATTATGTTTCTATGTTTCACGTAAGGTACTCTGTCCCCTTCCTTGCTCGGCTTTATTTTGGGTCATTTCTTTGATTCTTCATTACACGCGGGACACTCATCTGATTCCCAATCGTTTTCGTTGGCCAATGTGTGGTCTTTGTTCATGTTTATGGGATGGAAGGATCACCAGCATAGGTATATATCTTATGCTAATCATTCCTCTCCCACCCTCCTTCTCAGGGAAGCAATACCCACGAGAATTCTCAATGCAGAATGACCTCTGCGATAACTTGAATCACCACTAGGTGCTTATGTTCTTTAAGATCCAAAATTGTCTATTTTTTCATGACTGTTTTTGGCATGGAGAACTCGATCTGGGTACGAAGGTGCCACTCACTGACAGTGATGTCCAACTGCACTGAGAGGATGCTATAGAAACAATGACTATCCACATGAGCGGCTTCGTGTGATGTCCAAATGCACTGAGAAGATGATCGAGAAGCAATTATCCCCCACATGAGGGGCTTCTTGTGATATCCAAATGCCCTGAGAGGATGATATAGAAGCAATTACCACCCACGTGTGGGACTTCGTGTGATATCCAAATGCACTGAGAGGATGATGTAGAAGCAATTACCACCCACGTGTGGGGCTTCGTGTGATATCCAAATGCACTGAGAGGATGATGTAGAAGCAATTACCACCCATGGGAGGGGCTTCTTGTGATGTCCAAATGCACTGAGAGGATGATATAGAAGCAATTGCCACCCACGTGTGGGGCTTTGTGTGATATCCAAATGCACTGAGAGGATGATGTAGAAGCAATTACCGCCCACGTGAGCGGCTTTGTGTTATCTCCAAGTGCACTGAGAGGATGATATAGAACCAATTACCACCCACGAGACACGCTTTGTGTGATGTCCAAATGCACTGAGAAGATGATCGAGAAGCAATTAAACCAACATGAGGGGCTTCTTGTGATGTCCAAATGCCCTGAGAGGATGATATACAACCAATTACCACCCACGTGTGGGGCTTCGTGTGATATCCAAATGCACTGAGAGGATGATGTAGAAGCAATTACCACCCACGTGAGGGGCTTCTTGTGATGTCCAAATGCCCTGAGAGGATGATATACAACCAATTACCACCCACGTGTGGGGCTTCGTGTGATATCCAAATGCACTGAGAGGATGATGTAGAAGCAATTACCACCCACGTGAGGGGCTTCTTGTGATGCCCAACTGCACTGAGAGGATGATATAGAAGCAATTACCAAACACATGAGTGGCTTTTTGTGATGTTGAAATGCACTCAGAGGGTGATATAGAAGCAATAACCATCCAAATGAGGGGCTTGTTGTGATGTCTAAATGCACTGAGAGGATGATATAGAATCAACTACCACCCATGTGAGGGGCTTGTTGTGCTGGATGATGCTTAATGCATTTCATGCATGCTGTCACCTAGCAGTATGTGATGAATGTATTCTTTTTACTATTATTATTGTTAGTTTATTTCTTCAGAAATCATAACACAGGCAGATCGAAGCGTCAGGGAACTGTGCGTTGCTTACACAACGCTAGCATTCTGTAACTAACCAAAGATTCAGAGAGTCCATCCATCAGTAAATAATATCTAATTCCCCCAAAAAGTGCACACGTCCCTAAGTATCGTGGCAAAAAAAATCAGAGAGCAAGCCAAGATGTTAACTGTTTACTCTCTCACGAATCTTGAGATATCAGGATTCGTTTTAAGGTAGCAAATAAAGAGTCACAAGAAAAGGCAGCTGCCCCAGAGAAGTCATATGAGTGGTCCGAGCCTGATATCCAACCTTGGGCAATCCAACGATGATGATACATACATACATTTCCGGCCCTGGCGGAAGTATGTTGGTGATAGTCACACTGGAAATGAGTGGGTGAGAAAAGTAGTGCCATGCCCCTGATGAGCCTCCATGTACATAAAGTCCAGCAGCCGGAGAAGAATGAAGGAGCAGCAGACGAATCAGACCAACAAGTAATCACAGGCTGTGCCGACACAGCAACGGTTGATCCCTGTTCGGAATTCCAAGGGCTTGTCTTCCAAACAGAAATATCTCCATGGAGATTTCCCAGATTTTGACATTGCAGCAAGCCGGCTCCCAGAGATTTCCTGAGCTGCTTGGGATGCACATTTTCATTTTATCTCTATGACCGTGTGGGGTCCTCCATGCCACGCCAGCAAGGCACTATTTTTGTAGAATTGGGGGGTAATGGAGTATGCAGAGATAATGGGTTTGACAGAGATACTTTAGGACTGTTGCAGTGATGAAGATGTCATGGATTCTTTTGCCCAGCCGGTTATTGGTTTACCACAGAGGTCTGCAACATGTGACTCTCCAGATGTCTTGAGGTATGACTATCCCTCCAATGAGCCCTCACCATTGCCCACGATGGCTAGCACTGATGGAAGTTCTAGCCCAAAACATCTGGATAACCAAACATTGCAGAACTCTGTTTTACAAGATAATTCAGTGTCCTGATGCACTGCAGTGTCCTTGGCCATTGTTTCATCTCCCTCTATTCCTTTATAGTAAGTGCCACTAGACGGATGGACTGAAACCCTACAGATCACTGTGCCCCACCATTGCACTGGTGCATGAATCATCGGAATACTAACGCACTAGGACCCACTGGATCATTGTGTCCAGCCCTCCCACCATCCACCATTGTACAGCAAACATAATGATGGCTCCAGACCATCAAGGCAGACAAGAAGTCCAGCCACTCCAAAATGATATTAGCCATAGCAGTAATGTTTAGGTGCCACAGAATGTCGACATGTTGTATTGCATGTGCCTCACCCTATTTAGATGTCCATCAGCCATGCAGCAAGAATGGTGTTAATCTCCTTCTGTTCTATAGTGCTAAAGTTTAGTCCACAACGATCAACCTGTTCAGCCCCAGGATGTAGTGCAGGACTAGTAGTTATGCCTTTGTTCTCGTTACTCAATACATATTATTTTTAAATATGTATATTTTTGAGATTCAACTATCTGATGAAGAAGGAATTTTGAGTAGTTCACTGTTCTGATGATTGTGGTGTGTGACCCTCCAAAGTGTGTTGCCCCTTTAAGGGAATGTGTGCCTCCCCTGTGCACTGCCCTTTTAACATGGTCCCAAGCTAATAAAAGGAGCCCCTACAGGCACGTGCAACAGAACGGCTGCAGACTCCCAAAGAGCAACGACTGCGTCCGTGTCACATTCATGTAGGCCTGCAGGCCCACACCATGTGATCACAGGCCTGCAGGCTATGCTGACGTAGGACCCTCTTGCCAGGACGGTGGCAGAGGTCCACATGGTCACGGGCATGGTTTGCCCTTCCACCACTCAAGATGGTGCTGATGCCCCATAGCACTCTGGGGCCTGCTGGATGTCCATAGCAGGCCGCAAACCCCGGAGGCACTGGACCTCAATGGTGCTTATGCCCGTAGCACCATGGGGACCTTCTTGATGCCCCTAGCAGGTCTCCCCACAACATAGGCGATGAAGAGGAGGAACCCCGTGAGGCTCCTTGTCCCCGCTGTCCCTCAGACTTTTTGTCTTTATCCGTGCAGTGGAAAGGAGGAGGTGCGGAATGCATTGCCGGGAGACCGGAGCCCTGCTGGCGGATCCTCCCTGGCCACGGCCCTCTTTGAAGAGGGTGCTTGTGTGGCCAGGGGAGGGTCAGCCCACTGCCCCTGTGGGCTTTGCAGCCTCTGCGGCATCCGCGGCCGTGGGGCAAAAGAAAGTGAAGTGCCTCAGCTGGGGAAAGAATCGCAGCCTCGGCCGAAGTGAAGGCCATGTGTCATGTGGGTGAGAGGGTCCGCTGGCAGCCCCTGCGGCATCTGCCGCTGTGAAGAAGTAAAGGGAGCGGGTGGCCACAGCCACGAAAGAAGAGGCAGTGAGTGCCTGCCCTGCCCTCTCAAGCGGCACAGTCAGCGGGTGTCGAGCAGACCTGCAGGAGCGATCCCGGGCCCACCGGCGACGAGGGCAAGTGAAAGAGCCCCTGTGAGATCCCAGGCCTCAGGCGGTGAACATTATGAGTGCTCGGACATTGGAGCAGCAAGATTCATGCAGTGCTCCACGTCGGAGCAGACATTTGTGAAGGGAGCCTATGGATTGAATGATCCCGGGCCCACCAGGCAGTGAAGAATTAACTGACCCACGTTGGATCGATGAAACATTAACACTGCGGCTGCCCACAGCCATGTGCTCCAGCCGTGCAGGCGGCCCCCACAGTAGTCCTGGGTTGCCTGGGGGTGAAAGGTAGAACGCTCGACATAAGAGGTGGAGTAAGAAGATGTACGTGGCTCCCTGCACGTCCCAGGCGTTCGGGTGGTACTGTGTTTGGGCTACCAACACCAGAGCGAAGAAAGCAAATGTAGAAACACCAATGGCCCCAAAAGATCACGGACCATCGGCAGTGAGTTCCTTCTATTCTTGGCATAGTGAGTTCTCCACTATGCCATCAAGAGTGTGTGGCCGCCCGCGCTCATCATGACGAAAGCAGGCCCTGTGCCATTGACTTGCATAGGAGCAGCAACCATCAAAAGGAAAACGAAATAAGAAGGACACAGGTGAATGTCCCTGCCTGTGCTCCTGGGCTGTGCCTGCAGTGGCACCTAAAGAACTCTGTACTCATGCTATGCAAGGAGTGTAGCGCTCCAAGCTGGAGTGACAGAATATCAATGCTACAGGTGTCCTCATTTCAAAGACAGCATAGCCCACGATCATAGCTGTGCTGGCAACCCTTCTCGCAGGGTTCCTGGGCCAAGAGGAGGTGAACTTTCAAGTGGCAAACAGAGTGACTGGAGCTGTCAACACTCCATGTCGAGGAGGTGTAGTTAAATAAAGTAGAAAATGCCCTGTTAAGTTACTGTAACCTGCAAAATGATAAAAGAGAAAAAGCCTGTGATGGGAGATTGACAACTGGAATGAGTGCTTACTAAGACAGTCGCCTAGCCCTGCCTGGGGAAGCTGAATAAAAGAACTTGATGCAAACATACACCCTTGGAATTAGGAAGGAGCCATGGCATGCTGGGAGGCTGACTGTTGCGAAGTAGATAGCAGCAAATGATAGAGAACACAGGCAAGAACGTGGGGCCTGACGAAGCAGGAGCAATTTTGCTATGCCCCTGTACTTGGGTGTTCAGAATGTTATATTTTGAATATAAAGACACAGCTGACACTAGCCAGCGCGTACCTATATGACATACAGTACCATACAAGCACTAAGGGTGTCATTACGACCCTGGTGTTAGGGTTTTAACGGCACCGTAAAAGGTGTTGGCGCCGTTAAACCCTTAACGCCTGATTACGAGGTCCCTTTGTGGGACCCGACCTTAACGGCTGGTTTTACCAGCCATTAAAGTAGGGTGCCGCAAAGGGACCTCGGTGCTAATTACGGTACCGCATTTTGCGGTACCGTACTTAGCGCCTTCCCCAGTCCCATTGAGCCCTATGGGGCGAAAATGGGGAAGGGCCATGGTGAAATGGGGAAATACTGCCCGCCAACCTTGGAATGGACTTGTTACAACACCGGCACCAACCATGGTGCTAATAGCGCCATGGTTTAGCGCCGGGGTTGTACTGAGGGCCTAAGTCTGGCTTGTACCAGCGGCGCTGCAGGTATCAGCGTGAACTGCCGTCCGTTGAGATCCAGCAGTGCTCCAGAGTCCCTCCGAGCAGCAAATCGAGTGAATGAAACAAGAACAGTCCCCTGAAGAGAAAAGGAAGAACTGGACTAGCACATATCCAGGGCAGAAACATATGAGGGTTGCAACCCAACATTGGGGATGTGTGACAGTGGCCTGCCATTTAATGCAAAATAAATGTAGATATTTGAGCTTCATTTGGGTTTCAGACATCGCAAGACATCACCTTTCTGAACTCAAGCCAATGACTTGAGCGAACATTTTCTGAGCAGCATTAAAGGAGTCAGCCAGGCAAACACGCTTATCAATGGTGTTTTAGATCGTGGTCTTTGTGAGTCCTTGAGAGCTTATAGAAATGTCCCACATGACACTTCCAACAGATGCCCTGCTGACATCATGTGTACAGGAACCATCAGAGCACACTGTGAAGCTCACCTGAAACTGGACTCTGAGATGGAAAATCGTGAACAACCTCAGAAGCAGAAGTTGAAAACATATGCAAAACATCAAAGAATAGTGGAGTCCACAGAACTAGGCCCCGGAGATAGTGTATTAGTCCGGCAGTCAATGACACACAAAACTCACACTCCTTTAGAGGCTCATTCCTTGACTGTGCAACACAAGGCTCTATGGTCACTGATGAAAGGCAGAATACAAGAAACTCACTTTGTTTCAAGAAGTTTAAGAGCCATGATACTTTACCAATTAAAGATGAGAATGATTGTATCGCTGAACCATCTGTCTCTGCCACGGATGCAGTGCATGGTGAAAATTGTACCTCGAAGGTGCATTCTGCATCAAATCTCCATATGGCTGTCTCATCGAAGCGTGAAGAAACCTGAACAACGAATTGAGCCATTTGACTAGATGTTATTATTTAAACATTATGTTCTGGATCCATGTAGTATCATATTGTTCCTATTGGAGGGTTTGGGATGAATGGGGGTTCTACCATGGGGGGGTGGGTTCATTTCCTTTGTGCGGATACAGGACTTGTGTTCAGTAATCTATTTTCTCACAGGTCTTTGTGTGATCCCTACATACCTTAACCCACAATGACTGGTGAAAAGGTAGATAACACTACTTGAGTTATAATTTGCAGATGGCCTCTGCTCCCACAGGGTCTTCCCAACTATGGCAATGTTTTGGATCCTCTTGGTTTGATCACACACATAACATGCACCGCAGAGAGAGTGTCCCTTAACAAGTGCAAGCGACCACAAAGCTGTTTGTTCTCGATGTTTAGTGTCACTCCGATAAAATGTGTTTAACAATGTGTCTCGCAGGTTACCCCTATGCTTAATTGCAAACCTTGGTGCATTCATTTGTCTGGATCTGACTTTGAGGACTAGCCACATTTTATTTATCTCCTTCTTGATTTTGTAGCACAGAGGATAAAACCCTTAGGACACCTGTGTTTTGTTCACCGAATCCTATTCTTTTGGATGTTGTTGTAATGTCACATGCCTTGGAATATTCTTCACCTGCGTGGACACCTGTCTGAGCAACATTTTGGGGTAACCTTGCGAGCAGAATTTAGCTGTTAAAATCTTAAATTGTTTATCCTACTCTTCTTGGATGGGGCAATTCCTCCGAAACCACAAGTACTGTCCAAACGGAAGGTTTTCTCCTAAATGTCTACGGTGGTAACTTGTATAGTGCAATAGTGAGTTTTGATCTTTGGGTTTATGAAAGACTCTGGTGTGTAGTTTTCCATTTTGTGCCTGCATCAAAAATTGGATAGCAGTTCTGCTTACATTCATAATACATTTTAGGTACCTGTTCTGCATGTTCAACCAAGTATGAAATGCATCCAAGGAGACTTCATTACATTGGAAGATGACAAAAATGTCATCAATATAGCGTACCCAAAGGCAGATAGCTTCTTTAAAATGGGTATTAAAATCTAGGTGTGCTTTCTCGAAGTCGGCCAGATACAAATTGGCCATGCTACGGGCAAAGGTCACACCCATAGCTGTCCTGGATATTTGTTCATAGAACTGTTCTTCAAATAGAAAGTAATTTCTGGTGAGGGATAACTACACGATATGGAGCATGAACTGCTTGGAGATACCCTGATTGATATTGTGTTCATTCAAACATTTTTTGGATCACTAAGAGTGTCTCCATCTGTGGAATTCTAGTATACCAATTTGACTAACAATTGTGTTATTCCATCAAAAAATCTATCCTTCAAAAGATAAAGCATGGGAGTAGTTGTGAAAGAGGTTCGAAAATGGAGCCTATGCCAGAGACAATAGGGTGCCCCGGTGGTAGGTCTAGGCCCTTAAGTATCTTTGGTAGCGCATACAATGCCAGTACTCTAGGGTGTGACGGTGTCAATTGAGTCTTTTTGATGAACACTTTCTTAACATCGAGGTTCAATACCATGAGTATTTATAGAAACGGAACATATCAAATGGAGTACTATTCAATAGCTTCCCCTTTTTTTACCTGAAACATTTGTAATTGATGACCATTTTTATTTTTGTCAAAATCTCCTCTATTTAAACAACAGACTTTATGAGAGCAACGTATGTCGATATTGAAAACAATAGGAGGCTTGCCTAGCATTTCGGTGCTGGACTGCTCAAGTGGGCGGGACAGAGACGGAGACGGATATTCCTCCTTTGTGAAAGGTACAGTGAGCTAAAACATGTGGTTGTGGGCTCTGAGTGGGTACATTCACACAGAACAGGTTATCACGCCATGTTCCTTCTTGCAGAGGGGCGCCCTGACCTCTTTTTTAATCTGCAAGATGTTATTTACTACTACTGAATCTATACGTCACTTTAGCTATGCCTGATAATGAGGAAAACCTAGTGTCTGCTTTGCGAAAAAGTTGGATTCCACCACATTTCATGCTTTTCTTATTATATGAATCTTCTAGTGCATAACCTTCTGAAGTAGAATAGCAACATTGTTACCTTTGTGGGAGCAGAAAATAATATACGGGGCCCTTTTACCATTCTGTGAAGGCACTGACGTCACTAGCAAACATTCAGGCAAAGCACAGCATGCCATGTCATCAATTCATGCAAGATCTGCTCACAAGATGGAAGTCCACTTTTTACATGTTTGAAAGAATGTTAGAGCAAAAGAAGGCATGCAATGAATACACCTTGCAGCATGAATGGGCAGATGGTGTTCTGCTTAATTCATCAAAGCAGTTAATGTTAGAGCACCTGTCTCGAAGAAGGCACTCACAAAATGTGCTGTATTACCACATATAAATCTGTTAAAACAACAATTTGAGACATGGCATAGTGCCTTTCAAAGCAAAGGGGGTGTTTCAGGCATACCCTTTGCTGACCAAATGCTTCTGCCGCTTCAGGACCCCAAACCATTTCACAAACGGATGGACACAGAACACTGTAAGCAGCAACCCTGCCTGACACTTGGTTTAAAATGACTCTGCTTCTAAAGAGTCTGTAAGGTTTATCTTAGAAAAACATGATTGTTTCTGCAAAGATGAAAGTTTGACTGAGGATTGTGCTGAGTCAACAAGTAGGAGTACCAGCCCAGACACAAGACGCATGTTGAAATTACTCACAGTCATCACCAGATGCAAAAAAGGTACCTGTCTAGAAAACCTTATGGGAAAAGCTATGAATATCCTCACATTACAACACTATGGCTGTGTCATGTGAGCCCTCACTGCAGTACATTTTGACAGCTATCTCAGAGAAGATGCCACACCATTTGACACTGATTCATTCAAGTACTGGAGTGAAAAGAAGCAGATTTGGCCCAGTCTTTCTAGGCTGACTTCTAGGATGGTTATCTGATGCCAACCAATGTTTCCTGCATGCAGATTTGTAGATCAGCTGGAATATTGTGCCTGAAATAGGTGCTCCACTCAGTGACAAAAATATTCAGCATCTCTCTTTCATGTAAAGCAATCTGAAGTGTTTCCCCCCAAAATTGTTGCCCAAGGATATGGGTGACATGACACGGCTTCTGAGACAGGGAATGTGGGTCTATTTATGTGCACATTGCCTGTATTTGAGGAAAAGGATGATCATTATTAGCAATTTCCATGGCAAGGGAATCAAGAAAGCATGTTTGAGACCGAGAAAGATTGACAGAGGTAAACCAGACACACCACGACTTATGAAAGCATATCATTGTTACAAATATGTAGGTTTGGGCCTGTGGTAACATCACCTTTCCTTAAATTTATTATAGGTCAGCTTTTCTAGAGCCAGGGCAAGCTTTGAGATAGAGGCTTTTCTGCAAGTGAGAGCCAGAGCAATTCTTCAGAGAGCTGCATTTTTTGAGAATCAGAGCTATACCACACACGTGTAATTCCATGCAAGCCAGCCAATGGAATGTGGGTCCAATGAGAAAAACGACAGAGACACTCATGTATCACACTTCAGATGGTCGATTGTACTTCATGATAAACATGAATAAGTTTACCTCACCTCGAACCATTATTGTTCAACATGGAGACTGTATCACCCAAGGATTCACAAGCTTGTAGTGACTGGGAAGTTCAGCTGGGGCCATAAGATTCCTTAGATACTCTGTTGAATGCATTATGATCCTTCAGCATTTCTCAAGGTTCGTCTTCCAAAAAAGAATAACCATAAACAATTTTTCAAGCTGCATCTTTCACACCAGAGACGATCCGTTACAATTTTCAAGCCCTGCATAAGAGATTACCATTAACCATTTTCAAGTTGCTTCTTCCACACAAGGGATGACCCTTAACAATTGTCTAAGGTGCATCTTTAAAGCAAGCTCTGACTCTGACAACTTTTCAAGGCACGGCTTTTGTACAAGAGATGACCTTTAACAATTGTTCAAGCCATGTCTTTTGTCCAGGTGTTGACCGATAATAATTTGTCAAGTCACATCTTTCATATAAGCGATGGCCCTTAACAATTTTTTAAGTTACAATTTTTAGATAAGGGATGACCCTTAACAAATTGTAAAGGTACGTCTTTAGTACAAGAGATGATTCTTAGCAGTTTTCCAAGTCAGTCTTTCGTACAAGGGATGACCCATAACAAGGCATAACTCTGCTACAAGCGATGAGCCCAGCTGGAACCTAATATGTCTTTGAAGCCCTTCATAAATACCCCAGCCAGAGCATGGCACATGGTTTGCCCTATTTTCTGATCTGCAGAAAGTAATACATTCATGTTTCTCACTCAAGGTAGTCACAGGGGTTATATGCCCCTCAGAAAAGAGTAATCCAGAAATGATTACCATTAAACTGGTTAATGGTAATATTAACAACCAATATTATAGTGCTTAGAGGGCAGAGGAATCCATAATAAGCACGGTATTACCTGTGATTTTTTAATATTTTCTTTTCATTTTGTAATTTTTATGGTGTTTTTTAAAAATGTTATATGCTGTGTTTTTTTGTAGTGGAAGGATCAGAAATGGACAATGTAAACTTGGACAACAAACAAAAGGAATTACTGAGCATGGCTCAGATGGGTCTGCCATGTGGCTTTACTGAACTACTTCACTGAACATCCATCTCTTTCATGGTTGACCCCAAAACTACATCATGGCAAATCTTGCAGACCTTGGAATAAAAATCTCAGAAAAGCCAATGGTCCCTCTGTCCTTCAGGTTGGGTGTTTCCATGCTGGCTGGGACGGGCCTCTTCTTGTGTGGGTGGGAGTGGTAGGTGTGGCTGCTGCTGAAGTACCTGCAGAGACAATGGCATTAAGTCTCATACACATTTCACACTGCATGTATTAGCATGCCTTAGCTTGCTAGTGATGGTGGAATGGAGACCTTATCCCTTGCCTACAACCATGGCAGCATTTTTGTTTGGTGGCTTCTTTGTGGCAGTGGTGAAAAACTGCTAGGTCCCTCAACCTCATTTTGAACCCACCTCGCCTGATGTTTCATGGTCTCCAAATCCTACCTGCTGTAGCACAAGTTTGATCGATGGAGGCTTATGCAGTGTCTGCTGCTGTTGTTTGTTACTAGGGGTCTGCTGGCCCAGGGCAGTGGAGGAAAGCAACACCCCCTCTGAAGTTTAAACTTCCTCATCACCCCTTTTCCTGCTGCTCTCCCAGTCCCTTTTGATAAAAAATCTACAAAACCACACATTAAACAGACACAGCCAGCTCCTTCTCTCTCTGTCTGTTCTGTAACTTTTGCTTTAAATGGGTGCCGCCGCACCGCAGCTTAGATTTATGTCATTATAAAGTCTAACACTGAGTACACACAGCACTACACTGTAGTGATTTAAATAACAAATACTTGACTTACAGGTCAAGCGAACCAATATAACAGTACAATATAGTACAATTATTTTTACTCAAATGGGAGCTGTAAATGGTAACAGTCTGTTATAACAGACAGAGCTATAAGCACTTTCGATGTTTTTGTCCATATGGATTAGTATAACTATACAGGTCCAAGATGGCTGCTAGCATTTCAGCTGGGTAGAGGATTACCTCCAAAATAACATGACTTTGATCACATGAGTTCCCAAAAAGAGTACAAATAGAAGAAGGCTTGCTCTAAACAAATTGATTCACTTCACCTGAGGAAGTCCCTGCATAGTGGCGCATACAGATGAGTGTTTGACGTGGAAATGCCTTTTCTTTTTAAGTCCCTGCTGGTCAATATATTAATGATGAGGTTTTTAATATAATAAAGCTATTTGCACTGAAATAGTTGGATTGAGTGCTTTGTAAGTTTGGGTTTGCTAAGAAAGCAGTTTTTTGATCAAGTCTACAGTGGCAATAAGCAAAACATTTTACATCATAACAATAAAAGCAATTGTTTCTCTAGACACCTACGACACTGAGATAGACAACTGGCCCCGTAAGGTGTGGATCAGCAGAAAATGTCTGACCTAAGAGAGTAGCGGTAGCAGGGGGCATGGAGAATATCATTTCATTATGGACATGGTATGGCCTGATGTATGTGTTTGCACAAATCGGTATCTGTGTGTGCATGCATAGATTAGTATGTCTGCAACTGTCAATGAATGAATGGGCGATTAATGAACAGGTGCTTGTGAGTGTATGGCTGTTTAAGTTTAAATGGGCAGGAAAACGAACCAAAGTGTTAAGCTCAGCATCGTTACCTATTTTTACATAAATTCCAGTATGTGTGTGGTCGTTGTGGGTGCATGTGTGTGTGTTTTCTTGCATGGGTGTCTATATATGAGAGTGGGTGTGTCCGTGTATGTGTGGGTCCCTTCTGCAAGAGACCACAAGCATCCCCAGACAAGTGTCGGCCTCATTGGGCGTCATCAGTGATGACTAGCTTTGGTCTCTAGGCCCAACAGGTTCGGGACCCACATACCCGTTCTACTCAGCGTGATTTATGCAATACAAAAGAGGTGATGTGTTATTGATATATTTTTAGGTCCAGTTCATGTACTCTGGATGACAACCCTTATATAACACCCCTCTCTTAGAATCCCCCTGACCCCAAGAAGTAGGTCTGTTTTGCAAATTTAAAAGGTTTATTTGAGAAATATAACAATATGTATCTATCACACTTTTATAATAAATTAATATTGGATATCACACTTAAAATATGACAGTGATCAACAATGGATAACGTTCTACTGGTAAACTGATTTGGGTTACTTAGAAGTAGTACAGAGGATGAGGTAGCTGAAAATGCTTGATGGTTTCAAGGAAATGCAAGTTGGAATAAATGCAGTACAGAAAATAAACTGATATGGTTTCACAAGAGATAATATGTTCACTTTTCCCCTGGTGGCAATTCACCCCCCGCCCTATATGCAATGCAAGGAGATGGAAGTAACACACAGAGTCTTCAGGAATACAATGAAATACAATGCAGAATTCAGTTCCCCCCCCAGCAAGCTTAGACAACAGGTATGCTTTTTAAAACACGGGCAAGAGTGCTTTGTAATGTGGTGGCAAGGAAGTAAAAAATGCTAAAATTGCTTTTAATTCCCTGTAGGAGGTTCAGGGTGAGTGGTAGACACTTTAAATCAGTTCAGGTCAGCCCTAACAATGGTTCAGGGATGGTTATTAGGTTGCAAATGAATTTTAGCAGTTCAGGCAAAAGCGGCTATCTTTTTACAGATGACGAAATCAGGCCAAATCGCAAATTGCGGTACATTTTGCGAGCGCGTAAATCGCGATTGCGGTAAAAGTATAAGGAGTAGGATTCTAGGCTTGTTGGAAAGCTTAGATTCTAAGCTTTCAGAGGTAAATTAAATCTCGTTCATGGGACAAACGGATCCAGAGATACAGACGATTTAATAAAGGTAGATTTTCGGATTTAAAGTAAAACTCAAAATGACAGGGGACAGTTTGCAGCTTTAGAATGACAGATGACAGTTTGAAGCTTTAGAATGACAGATGAAAGCTCGCAGCTTTAGAATGACAGATGACAGGATTTCTAGGAGGCAGTTCTACTTAGGTTAAAATAGTTTGGATTAGATTATTTTAACTAAGAGATTGGTTTTGCACAGTGAGTACTCACACTATATTTTTTAAATGAATGGGCCTCGTCACGGATCTGGTCAACACATCCAGCGGCGGTTCTCTCTGCTCGGCGGGTCAATCAGGCACCGGTTCTGCTCACAGCGATCCGGATCTCTGGTTCTGCTCGCAGCGGACTGGGTCTGGTCTGAGGTTCCGGCAAAAGTTCTTGGCAAAGAATTCAAACAGCTCGCCTGGCTGTTGAATAGTTTGAGGCCTGCTGACAAATACTTTTGCTTGCAGTGGGCCTTCTTGGTTCAAAGTTCTGTAGTCTCTGTTTAGCTTGGAAGTCTAAGTGTTGGATCTCTGGATGTGAAGTCGTCGGTCAGCATGCTCCGCAGCAAATGGAATTGAATCTCTCTACCTGTCCCAGCAGTCTCTTTTTATGTGTTTTGGAAGTGGGTGTGTGCGTGGCATAACTGAGCCTGCCCCTCTCTACTTGTCATTGGCCCAATTCTCCCCTCTCCCATGATTGGGGGAAGGAAATGGATTGTCATCATGATGAGGTCTGTTTATGGGTCAGAGGATCCTCCCCTGGTCAATTTGCCCACAAATCTATATTTGATTCAAATACATATTTCCCATATACACAATTTGTTGAAATGACATGTACACATTATATATTCCTTATGGTCCATGCTTGTCCGCCTCCGATCTTCCTGGGGGCTTGCATTAAAAAATGACAACATTTTGCGCTTTTTGACTGGTTTACCAATATCGGACATTTACCAAAAATTACACACATGTGTGCAAGGAGTATGGACATTAATTGATGAAGTGTCAGATTTTTAACATGCAGACATTTGGAGTAAGACCCTATTCTCTGCTAGCAACCCCCAGCAGACACCACAGGGTCCTAACACCTCTTAAAACGTGCACAGAAAAATCACAAGAATAATGATATTACTTATGTAATTCTGACAAGTCCGTACTATGAGTTATCCATCTTTTTTAAAATGATGCTCTGGCCCAGATGGGTGTGGTTTAGGTTCCAAAGCACATGGGGGAAGCTTCTGACTGCCCCCGCCTCCAGCTCGGGTGGCTCCCAGAGGCACTTCTCCCACTTCTCCCAAGAAGAAGCCACTTTACGGCCCCCCCAATATAACATTTGCCTGAGTCCAGGACAAGGCTTTTTTCAACCTCCTGCAGGTGCCCCTCCCCTAATCTAATCAGAGAGGTGTCAACTCCTTTTGGTGGGGAAGCAGGATGCAGCTAGGCCTGGGAAGAGTGGCTGAGCAGGTTTCTCCTGTCGGGGGTAGTTGTCAGGCAGAATTCAGCTAAATGTCACTTTCGTTCCCAGTTTAAATCAAACTTACAATTTTTACATATACATTAAATAATTACTTCCTTCAAGTCATTTCAGAATATAGTTTTACATTGTGTCCACCTCTTAGCAAGTCTTTCCTTGGCCTGGTTTGGGTTCCTCTGTTCAGTTTTACACAAGTCTGGTGGTTTTAAAACGCTGGCTTTCTGATAGTGGTGAGTACCGGTATTGCATCCATTTGTGGGATCTGTCTTGAATTACTGCATTTCAATAGAGTGGTCTTTTGCTTGATAGTGTAGGACCCTTGCTTAACATTGTTTTGATGGCATCCTTACAGTAGAGTGGTGATGTGGAACCCCCCACAAGAAGGTTGTATCTTTGGAGTGGTCTTGTGCCAACTGTGCAGTTCTCCTGGATTCTGGCGTGAATGTGGGCGGCGATAGCTCATCCCCACATCCACCCAGTCTATTGATTTAGTTTGTTCTGGGATAGAATAATGGGCGGCGACAGCTCATCCCCACATCTACCCAGTCTAAGGATTAAACATGGGTCAAAACCCTTGAGAGATGACTGGTTGGAATAATATGAAAAAACAACAACATTGATTATTACCTATCTATCCCTGTCCACTAGACATTTCTTTTTATAACATCCAGATGATAATTTGCTTTTCTTGTTACTGAACCACACTGGCTGTTTCTAGTTTGGTTGTCTAGTACTTAGTGTAAACATAATTTCACCACCAGCTTAAGCTAAGGGCGTGCATGTTTGTCCTTAAGGAATCATGGTAGGCTCCACCCACTCTGCACTTAAGTGGAACAAGCTAAAGCTATGGTCCTGAAAACGGAACATCTTTCGGGACACGCTGACATGGGGATGTAGTAAAGTGAGGCTCCCATTACATTTACATTATTTGGAGCGTTGTCCTGGAATCACCACCGTTTTTAAAACTTTGGGAGGTTTGGATTGAAAATTAGCATATAACCATTGTGCCTTGTTTTTTGTTATATTCTTTGGAGAGGGGAGGGCTGAGAACAGCACAGACTGCCGGGGTGATGTTTTTTCTTAAATAATTATAGTCCAAGGTCATTGTTGTGGGACTATGACCCATCCAAGTTATGTCCCAAGACAAAGCTGAGGGTCATAGGGTGGAGAAGGGTCACCATCCCAAGCAATAATGAACACGCCCACCCACTCCTGAGATTTATAAGCCTATTAGCACATCATGGTAATAGGAATATATGAGGTGATGAAGTAAAAAATGCTAGTTTAATACTGAATAAAGTAAATATACTAAGTTGTTAGTAGATGTTTTTTTTTATTTTGCAGCATGCAAATAACAAGGCTGTTTTTTCAAGTTAACAAGTTTAATTGTAAAGTTGGTAGAACTGGAACAGTTTTAGCATGAAAATGCATTAGGTGTGATCAAAACGTGAACAGTTTCACTCTGCAAAAGTGAACGCATATTTTCATGTTTTCGCTTTCACTTTGGTGTGGTAAATTGAATGTTGTTTGTCACGTTGAAGGATCAGCAAAAGCAAGATTATTTCAGAGAGAGTGTGGTGTTCAATGACAGCTTGCTGGGAAATTGCATTGTTGTTTCTTGAATGCAGAGGAATGCTTTCTGTTGCTTCCCTGCCTGCTTCGGAAGTCAGTATTTTTGCAATGTAGTCAATATTAGTAATTATTGACTGCATTGCAGGCATTCTGATTGGTTTAGAGGAGGCCAGCAGTGAACTTCATGCTCTAATAACCGTTCATCTTGGAGGTGTCCTGCTATAACACATTTTCAAGTCCTCCTCTTCCTTTTCAATCTTTAACTGTATGACACTCACAGCTACTCAATGTGCCCCCTTGGATCACACATTGACCACGTGGTTGACCATCACATTATGCCACATTTTGATGTATTTGTGATGCTTATAATATTTTTTATCTTTTTAAACTAATAATTTATTTTCCCATTCACTCCTTTTCTCCAGGGTTATGGATCTGCAACTTTCAGAGGATCTGAACTTGTTCAGTGTTGATTGTAACCTCATTGTCTACAGCTTTTCCCCTGGTCGTTCTTCTGGGTGCCTTCAGCCAACTGTAAGTTATACCAGGACATCTTTTATAAGTTAAAGTGAACCTCTGAGTATGGGCTCAGCCTCAGAACTTGTCAAGATTGATGTGTGGGAAATCCTGGAATTGACTTCAAGCATACTCTCTGCTAGTGGCATGAAGCGACACAGTGAAGATGGACATCTACACACGTCACCCAAAAGAGCAGACCAAGATCTCAGTGGTGGTAGCAGGCCACAGAGCGATAAAGTTCATGAATCAGCAATCATTGATCACATAGAGGTGCGCACTGCTCATCAACCACCAGGTCACTGGGAAATAGGGTACAGAAATTGGCAGGCTCCAGATCACAAAGAGGCTGGCTTCTGATGTCAGCAAATGTCAGTTCACAGATAAGCAAGGTTCAAGGGTCGCAAAGTATCATGTCACAGGAATTAATGGTTCAAGTGTCGGCAAGCAAACTGTTTCTGGGAGTTCCTGAATTGGAAAGTACTAGGTCACAGGTAGGTAGAGCCCTGGAATTGGCAAGACATAGGAAAGGAGTTGACAGGGTCCAGGTATTGGCAAGGACCAGACCATGAACAGGTAGGGTCCAGCTACTTGTCAGTACCAAACACCGAGTAGATAGGGTCCTGGTATTGGCAAGCACCATGCCATGAGTAGGTAGGGACAAGGTAATGGCAAGGACCAGACCACAAGTAGGTAGAGCCAAGGAATTAGCAAGCACCAGGGTATCGCTAGGTATGGTCAAGGTATTGGCAAGGACCAATCCACAAGTAGGTAGAGTCAAGGAATTAGCAAGCACTGGTGTACCGGTAGGTAGGGTCCAGGAATTGGCAAGCACCAGACCATGAGTAGGCAGAGCTCACCCCAGCCCCTTTCCTTTTCAGATCTGCCAGAGCGCCAGGGGAACACTCTGGTGGTGATAGTGTGCGATACAAATATCCTTTAACATTAACTATTAGATTCATGCTCGGATATTTCCGGACATAATAATATGACATAAATATAGCACCAAGTCCCTGCTAAGTCGCCCACAAGTCTTTCCATCAGACTCTGACCTGACCTGCAAGTACTTGTATGGTTGTGCACATCAGACAATTAACACCCATACACACTACCCCCCCATTATGTGTTGAAGGAGACTCCCTGCCGACCAAGTACTTGCAAAGGGACGGAGTGTAGTTAGGTGCCTGAAAATGAGTGGAGTGTTAGCAATTGGGACATGCCCTCATTTCGCTTTGTCTTAAACATCTGCAGTCAAGCGGTTCAAGTGCTTTTAAAGGGACGCAGTGTCAGACTATGGTTGCTCCCTTAGCGAGTCTGGCGTTTGCTTGTTTTGTTTTGTTTTAAACAATCTTTTTAATAATCTGTCTTGTCTATCAATGCAACCGATCCAGCCACATATTCCGACACTACTTTGTGCGACTGCGGGCTGGTGTCTCTGGGCCTCATTACACGGACGGCGGTAAGGGTTAATGGTCACTGTTAATTGTACCAGTGACCGTTAACCCTTACCGCCTTACTACGAGGTCCCTTTGCGGGTTGGAGACTTTAACGCCTGCTTTTTGCAGGCGTTAAAAACCAGGGGCCTCATTACAGCCCTGGCGTTGGACCATGGTGCTATTAGCACCATGGTCCATGCCGGATTCCGCCATGGTGGATGGCGGATTTACCGCCCCATTCCAAGGTTGGCGGGACGGTAAATCCCCATTCACCATGGGCCTCATTACAACCCTGGCGTTAAGGGGTTAACGGCACCGTAAAAGGCTGCGGCGCCATTAAACCCTTAACGCCAGATTCACACTTTAACGCCTGCTTTTTGTATGCGTTAAAGTCCACCCCGCTAAGGGACCTTGGTGCTAATTACGGCACCGTAATTTACGGTGCCGTAATTAGCGCCTTCCCCATTCCCATTGAGCCCTATGGGCCTAAAATGGGAAATGGAAGGGGCCATGGTGAATGGGGATTTACCGCCCCGCCAACCTTGGAATGGGGCAGTAAATCCGCCATCCACCATGGCGGAATCCGGCATGGACCATGGTGCTAATAGCACCATGGTCCAATGCCAGGGTTGTAATGAGGCCCCATGGCCCCTTCCCCATTCCCATTTTTGGCCCATAGGGCTCAATGGGAATGGGGAAGGCGCTAATTACGGCACCGTAAATTACGGTGCCGTAATTAGCACCATGGTCCCTTAGCGGGATGGACTTTAACGCCTGCAAAAAGCAGGCGCTAAAGTGTGAATCTGGCGTTAAGGGTTTAACGGCGCTGCAGCCTTTTACGGCACCGTTAACCCCTTAACGCCAGGGTTGTAATGAGGCCCCAACCCACAAAGGGACCAGGGAGCTAATTACGGTACCGCAATTTGCGGTGCCGTAATTAGCACCTTCCCCATTCCCATTATGCCCTATGGGGCAAAAATGGGAATGGGGAAGGGCAATGGGGGAAGGGGGAATTACTGCCCTACCAACCTTGGAATAGGGCGGTAATTCCCCTTTCCTCCAAGGCGGTTCCGGTATTTTACCGGCATGGACCAAGGTGCTAATAGCACCTTGGTCCAGCGCCGTCCGTGTAATGAGGCCCTCTGTCTTATATAATAGAGGGAGCATACGCTCTATGTTTAAACTGAGCATCACGTATATAGAAAATATAAATGGACGCTGCATGGCTATTTCTAAGGGATTATTACTTGGAGGGGTGATGCTGTTTCAGAAATGTGTCTTAAAAGCTTTGCAATGCATTATGGGGCAACTATATGAATAATGGCTGCGGCAGCTGTATCTGCTGTCAGTAATGATCTGCCTTGATGAAGCACACAGAGCTGGGGAAACAGCATATGAACGCATCAGAGATTCAAACATGAACATGCATTAAACCATTCAAAGAATGCGTATGTTTCTAGACTGCTACCGTGTAAGGTAATTCGATTTCGAAGCAATACCATGTGCCTTGGTGCGTGTGTTTTGGTGCATGTATGCAGATGACCAGAGGGCTCTGGACATGTCAGGGGAGCAAGAGTATCTCAAAGATTCCCTATAGAATTACATGCGCGCAGCTCAAATGAACCCTTTAGCTGCTGTGGCAAATATATATATATTCATCCCAAATCCCTCACTTAAGGGGTTAAAGTGGCAAGGTATAAAAGGCAGGGAGAAGTGTCTTGGCATCAGGGAGCCTTTGGCAGAACAGCCACATGTGCTGAAGGATGCTTTTCCATTATAAGTACATGAATGTGCATTACAGATATGCAAGGCGGCACTGGCGCTCAATTGACACAATAGTCAAATGCTGGCCAAGGTGTTCGATTCTGCACCCTAGCCCCTCTCAGATGCTGGATATGGGTTTGGGGAAATCATTTTGGACGAGTTGTACTGACATGGCTGTTGCCCTTGTAAAGTATGGTTGTCTTTGCAGCAACAAAACGACTGAATTGCTCACTTAGTGTTAACCCTTTTGTTCATTATTCAACAGGTTGAAGAGAGGGCGCAGCTGTACAAGAAGTGAGAGACATGTCCATAGGGCTGTCCTCGAAGAAAACAGGAAGCATCCTTCTCACCACCATTGAAGGATCTAGTCCTACAAACTGATGGATTGCACAGGTCTGCTAATTTAACTGGGAGTTCTAGGTCTCTTATGTGAAAGATAGTCTGCTGTTGATGGTGGTTGCTTATTTAGATATGGCATAGAAGAGGGTACACTGGAAAGGCTAATGCAAACCTCCCCAGAGTACTTGATGCAGTCTCTGACAATGTCCAGTCCTTTGAAACAAGGGCCCTTGGAGAAAGGGACACGCCGCATCAGATGATCCCTCACCCCCACCCAGTGTAACCTTTCTCCATACATTGCATCATTTATCCATCTAGTGCCACTTGGTAACCCACCCTTCTGGTATCACATCACAGTGACTGTATTTCTAAGAAGCCTAATGATGTTAGCAAATGTACTTAATCATGATCTACGTGCCTCAATTTTCCCTATGGCAAATCAACTCTAATGACGCATAAAGGCCTTATCAACCTTTGTGATAAAGCTATGGGGCTGATGTATGAACTTCACCACATTGCCACTTAGTGCTGTGTTATGGTCCAGGAAAGACTTAATCCGGCAGCAGATGGAACAACAAGGATTCATATTTAGCCAATGAATGAAAACTACTGGTTTGTGTGCCCAAGCCACCTCCCATGTTCCTCAATATCCAACTATGGACATAGTTCAATGCCAAAATCCAGTGCTAGACAGGGTCCACTTTGTGAAATGGGACAAAAGAGTGCGACAGCGGTCTTGAGAGCATTCATTCAACAGCAGCATCTGGCTACACCTTATGAAACGGCTCAGTGCCACCTGAACATCGGATGAGGAACACGTAGCCTGAGTTGAGCGATTGCTTCCATAGACTAGAGGGGCTTCTGAATGTCCAATATCATTTTCTCTTCACTGTGTTCTCGAAACTTAAATATGGGAAATGCACATGTCCATCCATGAATATGACGTTATTGTGCATAGCTGTAGTCAGGAAAAGTGTTACTGTAAACTATAAAGCAGTAAAATAAAATAAATACAAAATATGAAATTACTGCCATTGGTAACTGCCACTATTGGTAAAAGTACCACCTGCGGAACACAGGTGTTTCAGCTTTTTCTGTAGTACCATGAATTCCGCCAGTGATAAACATTAATCATTGGCAGCAAAATATTGCATCAAAAACAAGTGTACTTTATTTGGATAGCAAGAGGGCTTCTTCAGAATAAAAACACATCTCATCACTACATAAGCGTTATTTGACAACATTTCACACACAATTTTTCTTGCAGCAGCTGCTCACAGGTGACACCATTTCTAAGACCAGCTCAGAGTTGAAGTGATTTTTAAAACATAATATTTTTCTATGATGGGGATGAATGGTGATAATTTACCAGCTGTGTTAAATCGCCAGTAAGTTGGAAGATCAGAATGTTCAGTCTAAGGGTCTCTTTGTGTAATCAGCAGTACTCTACCACTGGTGGTACTTACCACTTACCAACAATGGTAGACTTATCACAGACTCCAGAAAGATGCACAAGGTTTTATTACTTTTTTAACCTAGTGTTTTGATCACAAAGACTGACAGAGCGGCATACTGGACAATCATGCAATCAAAAACCTTACAAAAATATCTTGACCTAATGGAAAAGGGTGTTAAAAAAAGACAATCAACTTAGACAGATGAGAAATAGGACATACCCTGACGAAACAAGAGAGATATTTACAGGTGGATGGCAGGATGACGGCTTGGATTATCCCTTATTCCACCTAGAAATCTTTGGTCTTTGGACAAGCTGCTACTGATCAATCAACACTTCTCAAAATAGGCAGCCTATCATATCTTTGCACTCCAGTCAGACCATGTAATGTAATTATTCCAATCTCCACAAAATAACAAGAAACAGTTTTGCAATTAATTCTTCTTAGATGACCCCAGGGAAGAGTTTCAGAGATGAAACTTCTCTGAACATAAGGACATAAGTGATGCATGACTCGGTTTTAGTAACTCTATTTTGAAGGGCAGAACATGTACTCACAATTACCTGAATTCGTATTTACCATTTGTTAAGTGAGAAACTTGTTCACGAGTGCAGCACTGTGGACATTTGCATTTTCTGCAGAATTTAGGGCATTGAAGAAATGGAAGCAAGCAGCTAGCACAGTGATTTCCAGGGGACGATCAAAGATTGCATACAAATTAAGGATCAATGTTTTTATGTATTTCGTTTATTTATTTCATGAAAATTACAAGAAAAACAATGCATTTTTGGCACAAAAATGTGTGATAGGCCATTGATTTACAGAGCGAGTAGAATGGGAGCAGTGCGGAAAGGGAGAGGAAGAGCATTCCAGAGTAAGGGAGCAATGAGAAAAAGAAAGCAGAAACGAGAGGGAGCGCATGGGTCATGAAAGGTGGCGAGGAGATGAGCCAAGGATGAGAGCAAGTGGAAGAGTAGGGGGATGGGCCGATAGGTAGGTTGGGGCAAGTTTCTGTATAGTTCTGAAGATGATGAGTTTATACTTTGCCCTCTGTCTCATAGCTGACCGGCCTAACTGATAATGGGCTGGGGAGGTAGAAGTGAAATGGGAAAGGTTGAAGAGTGGATGGACAGCAAAGTTGGGAATGTTGTTAAATGAGTGAAAAAGCATAGTTGGGAAGGCCATGCAGTGCACTGGCACTGTAGTCAGACCGAGAGAGTACTAAAGAGGAGATTAGGTGCTTAGCAGTGCTGAAGGGAAAACAACGTCTTATTTTTCTGATGTAGAGGAGACTGGCCACTGTGACAGATATGGCGTTGAAGAGCAAGAAGTTATGAGATTGGTCTAGGATGGCACTAAGGTTGTGAGCAGAAGAAGAGTAGGGAAAGCAGTCAGGACAGAAGAATAGAAGAGGGTAAGAGGAAGATATAGCCTGTTTGGATAGGAAGTAGAGAATTTCAGTCTTAGTGGAGTTGAGCATGAGCGAGTGATAAGTCATCCAGTATTTTTAGGTCAGAGTGTCACCAGGATCGGTGATATCCTCGTCAGAAAAGGTAGAATCCGATTCACCACCCTCCCCTAACTCCTCACCTTCGTCTCTTCTTCCTGTACCCTTCTTTCCTTTACTTCTAGGACGCTCCTTTTTTTTATGTATGTAGGGGTGCCCACAGAAGGAAGCCACCGTGTCACCCAAAAAGGGTTCCCGGTGCCTCCTCCCGGGAACGCCGGGAAGGGGAAAAAGCCAAAAGGCACAAAAAAACCCTAAGCGACCTGCGTGACTCTCCTAAGGAATGAGCTGGTATGCTGGGAGAATACAGTCGGCTGAAGCTGAACTCTGTGGTAGAAAGGATGAGGCTCCGGAGGAAGGTAGTCAGTAAGTAGTACGGAATCTCACAAGGGGAACCAAGTCCATAGGTAAAGCAAAATAGAATAGGCAGTCCTTATACAGGCCGGGATCTGGTACACGGGAGATCACAGAGGAAGGTATCCGAATCAGAAGAATCAGCAATCCAAGAAAACAGGCCTAGGTCTGGTACACAAGGAGGCAGGCAGAAAGAGAAAAACAGGAAGGGGAAAAATTAAGGAAGAAGGACGGAAGCAGAGAAGGGACGGGAGAAGGAGGGTGGCGAGGTGAGAGGAAGGAAAATAGTAGAAGAAAAAAGGGCAGCAGGCAAGACAAGGGGAAGAGGACAAGGACCCGATAGAGATCGGGTAATACTGCAGCAAGTGCGAGCGAGGGAAGAGCAGGCAAAAAGGCAGACAGCACTAACGGAGGAAACCGGAAGCGTTGCAACGAGTACACAACCCGGAAGGAGCTGTATTTAAATTCCGGGCCGCGTAAGCGCGCATACGCACGGGCAGAGCTGCAGATGGGCGTGACAGGCTACCAGCGTGCACGGCGGAATAATGTCCGCGCCGCCAGCGGTTCCACAGGCGCCAAGTGCCGCGTGGCATGACACAGAGTGACAGTTTGACATTTTTGACGGTAACTCATCAGAAAGGGAGCAAAAGGAGAAGAATGTCTGAGTGTCATCAGCAAAGAGTTGATGTGGAAAAGCCATGTGAGGATATCAAGCTGCCAGGAGCAGAGGCATAAAGAGTGAAAAGAAGTGGACCCAGGACTGATACCTGGGGAACACCAACAGTAAGGGGGTGAGGTACGGCTTTTCTTTTTCTAGGACACCTGGAAGTGTCTGGGGCAAGGTATGAAGCAAAACAAGTGATGGCTTTGTCCCTGATGCCTAAGAGAGATAGTGTTGCGAGACCATCAGAATGGTTGATGTTATCCAATATAGCAGAATGGTCGAGAATAATAAGAGTAGATGAACAGATAGCGTGACTAGCAGAAGAGATGTAGTTGGTTACATTGAGGAGAGCTGACTCAATAGAGTGCAAAGGTCGGACACCAGATTGTAGAAGATTCTGTATTTTGTTTGTCATGGATCTCTGTGAGTCATTTGATACCGACATGCTCTTGGATTTTGGAATAGTGAGGTAGAAGAGAGACAGGACTTAAGTTGTCAAGACAGTTAGGATCTAGGCCAGGTGTCTTAAGCATAGGGGTGACAGTAGAGGACTTGTAGGATGATTGGAAGTGGCACTGTGAAGAGAGGCGTTGAAGAGGAAAGTAAGATATTGAGCAACACTGGTAGCTACGAGTTTCACTATGTTTGGGGACAGAGGGTCGATGGGGACACATGAAAGGTTGGCCCTGAGGAGAAAGTCAAGAATTTCATCAGGATTAATGGGGGCAAAGAAAGTCATTGCTGTTGGAGAGAAGCTTAGAGGTGCAAGAGAAAGGTGAGCAGGTTGGGGATAGAAAACAATTTACAAGGGTATTTTGAATGTTGCACATTGTTTAAGCAAAGTAGAGAGCTAGGTCGTTAGCACAAAGAGTAGAGGAGATGGAGCAGGGTTTAGGAGGTAAGAGAATTGAGTTGATAGATTTTTGGGCATGCCTAGGTTGAGAGGACTGAGACAAAATGAGAGAGAGAGATAGAAGTCATGTTTGGCAGCGTGCAGAGCAGAAGAGTAGTTTTGAAGAGCAGTCAGGTAGAATTGGAGACTGAGGAGTGTCTATATCTTTACCAAGTGTGGAGGTTTTAACTCATTGTTGCTTTCAGGGTATGGATGGTAGGTGTATTCCAAGGCCATGGAGGGGAGGGTTTAGGAGTGAATATAGTAAGAGGGAAGTGAGTGGAGATGGAAGCGTTAAGAGCAGCGTTAAAGTTAGTGAAGGTTTTATCAGTGGATAGAGTAGTGAATTTTGCATTGGAGGAGAGAGAGTGGTGTAGGTCAGAGAGGTCGATCGGGAATTTGGAAGAGGGAACCCTGTGCTTGCTAATGAAAGTGATAGATGGAGAGAATGGGGTGGAAGTAGAAGGGGAGGTTAAGGCAAAGACGATGGATCGATCAGAGGAAAAAGGAGCGGTAGAGATGTTGGAGACAGAGAGTTGAGAGGAGATGAGAACAAGGTCAACAGAGTTACATTTTGAATGTGTGGGGAGAGTGTGGAAAGAAGAGAGCAAGTGGTTAAGGAGAAGAGAGTTAAAGTCAGTGCATAGAGGAGTGACGAGAGTGAGGAGGTTAAAGTCACCAATGACAATGAGGTGATGATGGGGAGAAAGGGAGTCAGTTAGTTGGGGGAGGTGGTCAATACATTGGCCAGTGGGACCAGGTGACAGATGGAGTGATATAATATGAACGCCGTATTGAGCAGTGATTGTGGAGATAGTGTATTCGAAAGATGGAGAACTAGCGGGTAATAGGTTAGTAGGACAGATAGGAAGATTGTCAGATGTGAACAGTCCTACACCACCACCCCTACCAGTTGAGTGGGGCGAGTGGGTGTAGGGAGGGTTGAGAACAGCAGCAAGGGTTGCAGAGTTTGAGGGAGAAATACGGGTTTCTGTAAGGATAATGAGTTTAAGGGAGGGAGAATGGGAAAGAAGGAAGTCGGAGGTGAAGGAAGTCTTGTTACAGAAATATTGTGCATTCCAAAGAATAATAAAAAGAGAGGGAGATGAAGACGCCTACTGATGTTGAGCCTGCGAAGTAGAGAGGTTCTTGGGGTAAATGGTTTTGAGCAAAGGAGAATGAAGAAAGAAGTAGCAGTAAAAGGAAGAGATAGTAAGAGCAGTGCATAGTGAGGGCAGGGCTGAGCAAAGACGCAATTGGTCTCGCAAACAAGTTGCAAAGCAATAGCTCAGAAGTGAAGTGATGAACAGGCTGGAGGAAAGGCTGGAGGTTGCCCGGAACTGCTAGCCCTTTGCTGGGTCACCCGGGGCTGAATTGCACCAAAGCAAGGAGTCAAGTAGTGGAAGTGGTGAGTGCATCTAATGGCAGGAAGGGGAGGTGGGACCGCCAGCCTGTGGCTACAGAGCAGGACAGACTGGGAGAAGGAGTTCTGGCCTGAACGAGGGAGGTTTCTGTGCACAGGTTAGCAGCAGGAGACAGGGAGGGAGCCGGGCCACCTCTGCTGACAGCCTCAGGCAGATGCAATGAGTGCCCATGATGATGTTGCTATGAGCTCTGTGTTGCTGTCAGCCCAGTTGAAGCCCCTTTTGTAAGTGGAACGACTTTTCAAAGATGCCACTGGTGGGGTCAGAGGTCACATTAGCAGTCCTTAGATTGATCCTGGATGCTTCTTGTAGGTCCCTTGACCTCTTTAGGCAGCCTCAAGCTGATATAATGCATCCCTCCGGTGCTGATGTCATGTGGTCCATTTTGCTTTCAGCCCAGTTGAAGACCCCCTTGGAGGTGAAAAGACCATTCAAAGATGGTGGTTTTGTTGGGGTCGGATGTTTGGGTATATGGCTAATTGGGGGTGGGGATTAACTATTTTGGAACTGATGTAATTTGAAGAGGTGAATCTTGCATTGTTGTAGAAGTGCTGGGGTGAATTTGATGTGTGGTGGGCAGTACATTAGAGTCTTGGGGTACATAAGGGCCGACACAAGGGGCTGGAGATCATATTGCTATGACCCTAACCAGCAGAACTTTGTACAGGGGGCATAAACAGTGTGGATCTTAAGAAACAGGATTGGGGTTTGGTGTAGTTTCTCAAGGTTTGAAGGGTTGCAATGGGTCATATAATCTTGGTCCTTGTACCTGAGATCACAAAGTGCCAAATAATTCAATTATCACATGTTGGGATACCTTGTCTTTTATTATGTTCAAGCTGAATTACGGAGAGCATGTGATAGAGGCAAGGAGAGTGTAAAGGACATCAGTTGAATGCTTTTAGTTCTACAGGGTTATCATAGCAATGTGCTGACTGTCAACAGCCAATGCAATGAAGCCCTTAACATATGGTTCTCCTCATAAGAAGTTTCCACTGGGAATATATAGATATAGAAAACATTACTAAACAGTTGCTTGACTCCATTCATAACTTTTTTTTAAACAAAAACCCCTGTATGATGGTGTTAGCTTGTCCATCTACATGTTGCTGGTATAATCAGTGTTGTGTTTATAAAGTTGTGTTTTCGTTTCAGAAAAACCAGAACCCACCCGCACACTGCTAGGTAGAACCCACAGGTTCCAATTTTTGCTCAATGTTAACAAGCAGCATTTAATTTTCTAAAAATGATCATTCTGACATCACAAACTGTGGAGAATTGTTTATCTCATGCAAAGAATAGACAATCACATCATAAGGCGAAAAAGTTCCTAAATACGCACACACATCATTTTATTTACAAATGGTCCATTAGGGAAGTGCAGATAAGTACATTTCCACATAATTTTCTGAAAGAAATGCTACATAAGGTACAATTAGAATTCAACATATGAAAACTAACATTTGCATCATATTCATTTTGCAGAGAAGAAAACATTCAAACCCTTACCTGCAATGGCCAACTGCCGATATTACTGCTAAAACTAGTCACAATTCAGTTGCCAGTATATGATGAAGGTCAGAGAACCAATGATCTGTAAAATATAGAAGAGGAAAGACCCTTGTGAAGCAACACACCTAATTAGAAAATACCCGAAACACCCTTAGTGAAACCCTCATGGCGTCTTGTACCCGCCTGAAGTTAAAATCAAACAAGAATTGAAAGTGAAACAGACACCATCAAAACTATAAATGTAAAGAAAGAATAAACTTGTAAGAGTATGCTGCTACTGACCATCGTTAATTACAGTAAACTAGCAAATGAACAAAGACCTACCCAGATGTCAGGCTGAGTCGATCACGAACCAGCCTCATGGACAGACGTGCAAAGCCATGCTGTGCCCCCAACTCTACAAGTATAGGCGTACACTAACACATGATGTACAAGTCAAGCCCACCGGGCAAGGAACGGGTAGCATATTGAAAAAGTCATTTGTGTACGTACAACTGGGCATGGAAAGGTATAACGTTAGTATAGAATAACTCCATGTTCCAACATGACACAAGGCAAACATTATTACAAGAAACCAAATTAATGAAAAAAAGTTATAATATAGCACACTCTGTTAGACAATCCACCAAGAATAGATAATCTCATATGCAACGGTATCAAAAGAAAGAAATTTGAGAGCAAGGTAAGGAATAAATCTTTAAGTACAAATGCAAAAGGAGAGAAAAAACGCAATGTAGAAAACCTCAAAGCCATAAGACATATGTTTTATGTCTCAACATGAAACCTCTAAGTTATGCGTATATAGAAGAAATAGTAACCAAGGAAACCCAATACAAGGTAAGAGCATCTGCTCAAAAGTGTGAGAATGGTGCAGGTAATTTCCAGAGTAGTATTAAAAAAACAATTTAGATCAAAATCTAAATTCATCCTTTTTGGATGTAATGCTGAAAGCGTGTCAATCCAGTGGATTTCACGCTGGTGCAGCAACTTTCTCCATCTGGCCCATTGGTTAGGTCCAAAACATAGATTCAAGATGTTACATATATCAAAAATAGGGCTGTTAATGCTAAAGCATTAATTGTTATTTTGAGAACAAAGGGAAATTAGAAATAGGAATTGCCATATGTTGCTCCAGACCCCTAAACCAATCCTGACTTGGAGGCTGTGTTTGGGAGGAGAGAGAAGTGTAACTGCCCAATCCTAGTGGCAGGAATTATTGCAGGGTACCTCCCCAAGATTGTAAAATTGGCGGTGTCATCGCTGCTATATAAGGGGGACTGCACTAGGGGGAGACAGGAACAGACAGACCAGAGACAGACCATCAGGAAGGCTGCTGAAACTTACCATCTGACAGCTGTAAGGAGACACCAGAGGAGATTGCTGAGAGTGCAGTGGAGCTGTCTATTTCTAGAAAGGCCTCAAAGCTGACTGGGTCGCATGGTGGAGAGTGGGAAGCCATTTTTGAGAGTGGAGTGACCACACCCCTGCCCTATATTTCCAGAGTGTCTTGAGATCCAGCTGGCTTTCCTGAACTGTAAACAGAGGTTTTCTATGTAAATAGAACTGACCCCTGGAAAACCAAAAGGTGGGGGAATCTGCTTGTCTTGAATCATCCTTTCCCTTCATAATGGATGGGGGGGCAAAATTGTGTAGATTCTTAGCCTATTTAACCAAAAATATTAATATAATTAATTCCCCATTTGGCAGAACACTGCGGGGTGAATTATGGTAACATTTGAAATTAAGAAAGCTCCTTTCCCAGTGAGCACTGATAGCTATAGCGTACAATTCAGTTGGGTGATCCTTTTTGTCCAACTGTGACTGCTTTAAGGAAGGGGGGTGTCTTTGCTCTTGAATCAGTCCAACCTTTTTATCCAGCTTCCCCACCACAGGCCTTTCAGTAAGGAGGTATGAAATCCAAAATTGTCCGCATCTTTCCAACCTTTCTGTGTGACTTCCCAACATAGACCAAAGCAAGGGAGGTCTGAAAAACACACCGCTAAAGCACCCTCTGTTTATTTTAAACCAACAGTGTGGGTGAAAACATAATTGCCATATGTAGATGTACCAATCTTGAAATCATACAGCTAGCCTTTAAAGTCTTAAGGAAAATCAAAATCGCACCACACTACATGGGAATTACATTTGTTATTGACCAGTGTAATTATTTCGCAAACTGAAATTTGTAGCAAGTGAAGAATTGTGATTGTGTTCTTTTCAATTCACCTTTTGGTATTTATTTATGCTCAGAGAAGTTGATTGTTTTGTGCCACAGATAAAGTGGTGTTTGACATTTTCATGCTAATTTCCATGACTTTTAATTTAAATAACTACCAATATACTTTCTGTACACCGGCCTGGTTCTTGGCTCATTGTTAGCTCAGGAAGATGGATGCAAAGGGGCATGATATGTGTCTGAGATAGGGCTAAGAAAAGAACCTGTTAAACAGTTTGTTATGTAACCACTTGAGTGGGGAGGGAAGGAACTCCCTGTGTTGAGGGTGGCTTCTCGATAAACCGTTACATTTGGGAATTCTCTTTAATGTTATAAGTCTACAGGCATTTTCCCGATGATCTAATCTAATGGAATGCACCTGTCTCCCTACATGTTTTGTAGTTGTCTGTTCCAATTGCCTTCATAACTAAATGTTATGAGTGTGTCAGTAAAACCAAACCTAGGTGTCTGCCTGTCTGGGTTTTTTGTGGTGTTCTAGATTATAGAGCGATGATACCTACTCGATGGACTCCTCCCTAGATTATATCATCCGTCTGTGCTTATTCTTTATAACCGTTGCATTTATTTTACCTCATATGCAACACATATACTAACGACATTTGTCCTCTGCCTTGCGCAGCCTATTGATCTAGTCCTTTTAAAGAGACACGGCCCATCCATTGAGAGGACCCAGGTTAACCATGGCAACAATATACTTAGGCTAGCCCGAGCACATCTCGAGCCACTCATGCACCCGGACTTTCCAAATACATTTAATATACAGCAATCTCCATCTATCAATCACCTGCTTACACACCTTCTCATACTCTGCACCAGCTTTTAGTTCTACACATCCCTCTCTTCTTATATTACACCATTTTCCGGTCAATGCATCCGAAGCAGACTAAGGCCCTCTGTCTCTTAATGCACCTTAACTCGGACAAGGTTTCTGTGCTTTGAGACTACTAGGTTGGAGAGCTGGCACAGTGGAGAAAAACCCAATAATAATAATATGCAATGTAATGAACAATGACCGCACCACTGCCAGATTGCTGACACCCAATTGTTTCTTCCTCATCCCCAACCCGGTACCTACAGATGTGGAGTCGGACATTTATAGGAAAGTGCAGGCCATCCTTCGAGAGGTTGATGGGCAAAACCCGGTTGTGCAGTGTGACAGAGGTAGGTGAGGCATGCCGGATGCAGTCCTGGTATCCATATGCATTTAAAGTAAAATGAGTTAAGTAATGCATGCCGTTGAGTGATCAGGGCTTGACCAGCATCTGGAAATTGAGAAATATGTTATGCACTAAATCTTATGATTTCATGTTTTCTTTATTGATGATTATGTGGTCCATCAATGCGCAGTTGCGTGTACAGTCTAGTCTACTCCATGAAGTTTGACGCATGCAGTTAAATGTGTTCAGATACAGACATAAACGGAACAGCTACATGCAAAATTAAAAACGCATTGATAGATAACACTTCAGTTACGTACGAGATGCCTTCAGAAAGACACATACTCAGTCAGGTGCACACACGTTCATACGCACGTGCCTGAAACCGCACAAAGAAAACACAATCACACTGCGCTATGGAAACACGAATCGTGTATTTTGATGAGGTTTGAATCTTAGCTACAGTGCCCAAAGCCTGACACGTGTTTGGACCTCCCGATCTTTTTCCTGGGCTGAAATGCGTTTCATAAATGTACATTTCAGGAAGCAAATTCATCAGACAAAAATCATAAAGTTCAGCAAAGTTAGTTAACAGCACAAATCATTGATGAACCCCCTATTGCACAGAATGGGCAACCAATACGTTTAACACGTATGCATAAGCATGATCTACATTCATATCTTCAAACGTTGGAGACAGTACATGGATACACATACATGCATCCCATGCATTGGGATAAATCACCGCAAGACAATATTAGCCAGATTGATATCACAAAAGAAAATAGAGAAAGACGACACAGAACATGAACAAAAATGGGAAAAGATTATTTTCAATTAGTTACCACACTGCCTCCTAATCCAATCACAGTTAACTCAGTAACAACTTAGTTATCACACACATCCACCATCTTAAACAACTGTGGACAAGAGGTGCGTCATTATACCTCTAGCACCATCGTCGTAACCAGGACCACCATGTGGAAGTTTAAACGGCGATGCCTCGAATTAGGCGGAGACTAATTGCGTAAGTAACACGCATTTGAGCCGGGGGTCCTGAAAAGAAGTTAAAGTCCCTAGAATTTGGACTGAAAGGTGAGCAGCATGTAACATGCATCACCTCCCTTGAAACAGAACTTCGGTAATGACGGCCACAAAAGCACTTCGTGTTTCCATAGCACAGTGTGATTGTGTTTTATTTGTGCTAATTTAGATAGGGCCCCTGGGGCAAGGGGTTCTTACTCACACCATCACCCGCTGCTTGATTGGGTGCATTATAGGTGACATATACAGGATTTTCCAACTATTTCAACTCACAAGATGCCTTAGAATGGGAACCGTAAAGGTTCCCAACATCCGCATGACTAGGCATAGGTGATCTGAGTATAGAAGATTCACTCCTTTCCCACAGCACATGGTGATGTTATCCGAATTGGACATATCCCTTCCTCCTCAGACCAATCAGCTTTAACATGCGAAAAGCCTGTTGACATGGCTGTTCCTGGCTGCTTGGATGTCTATGGCCGACTGTGGTGCCGCATCTGCAGGCTCTCCATGGGATCGGGATCCACCGCTCCCAGTTCAGGGATCCATCATCTGACCTGAAAGAAGCACTGTGCCAGCGCACTTCGTTGCCCAGTCTGGGCCGCCGTGGCCAACCACATTCACCTAACTCACCTCACCTGCAATCAAAAGGCAGGCGGCGCCAGCCTGCCCCTGAGCACGGTGCTCGCCTCGTCACTCAGCAGCATCAAAGTCAGCACCACTGAGGTCCCCGCCCGGGCTGAGCCTGTGATGCAGTGCACCCGTGCATAACAGTCAGCAGACAGTGTCTAGGGCAGGGCTGCAGGGCACGTGCGGTTCGTTCCCCGCAGCGGTGCCCCTCGCAAATGCGCAACTGCACACAAGCCCTTTCCAGCGGCCCCAGGCAGAAGAAATGCACCAGTCAGTGGCCACAGTGATAGCGAACCACCTAGGCTGGCCTGATGTTCGCACATATATCCTTCCCCAACTCCCCAAACAAAAGAAGAGGCCCTAAGAACCCGAGGTATACCGGGTAAAATCCTGGTGTCCCAGTGGGCCAGTCCAGCACTGTCAGGAGGGTGACTGATGTTTTCCCCGCCTAATGTAGGACTCATGGAAATGTATGCTCCTTTGTTTTGTGGTTTTTAGCCTCTGTGTCTCGTGTACAGTGCAGCTACAAAGGTTTCCCCCTTTGTAATCCCTAGAGAGCCAACAATATAACAATAAAACTTCATGTTTATGTTTGCCTATTATGTGGCGCTGAATACGCTGACTATAAGCCACAACTATTGTCATGGGAACTGACAATAGATGAGATGAGAGGAAGGACGCGCCGCCTGCGGCTAGTTACCCACCCATTGACCGCTCATGGTCACGCTAGTCCCAGTGGCCATTATCACCTACTAGCCGACCCTCCCTGTCCAAAACACAAACCCTAGGAATGTTTGCGTGGTGCTCTGCTGTTTCCCGCCAGCCTTCTGAAAGATAATGGCCTAATTGCAGCCGAAAACCAGCTAGAGCACCTCCTGATGTAATGGCTCTTGTCTTAACCAAGAAAGGCCTTCAGCCACTTGATTTATAATAAGCCTGGGTGTTTTTGCTCCTGTTTGTTGCACTGAATTCCTGTTAAAAATAATCATCAGCAAAGCCAGCAATTGTGACTCTGGTATAGGAGTTGGATAGGCATTTGCCAGGCGCTGCCATCATATGCTCAGGTACCACCACCATTTACCAACTTTTGCCATCTTCCGGCTAAGTGGTATATTTATGCCGTTGCCTGGAACATGCAGATCCCATGACCACACCAAAGCTAGCACGGTTAGCTTTACCAGTGATTTTTAGTTCAAGACGAGTCCTGCCCTTTCGCTATAAATTATGGAAGCAGTCTAATCCATTTCAATAAGACGTGCAAATCGCCCAGGGACCTCCATGCTTGAGGGCCCTCCTTACTATTGTGGAAACTCATGTGAAGGGGCTGAGGTTACAGATATTCACACCATGGCATTTGCTTTAGCTGGTGTCAACATTCTGAGGCTTTAATCTGAAGGGTTTGGCTGCAAGGAAAGGAGATATGACTTATTAGAGAACAAGGGACATGCTTCCTCTACTTCTGAAGTTATTTTTCAAAGCCCTTAAAACCTGGTTGTTTGTATAAATGTGCATCTGGTGTCTTCCTTCCAACACTTCCTGTCTATTGTTCAATCAAAGTATTGCGAGCAACATGTATGTTTCAGCGCCTTGATGCCTTTGGGCTTAGCACGCTCTATAAATGTGAAAATGAATGAACAAATAAATCTCACAGCACATACAACTACTGCTTTTTTACTGTGTAGTAAAAATATTGTAAGAAAAGCCAGTGTTTGGGAAATGAACAAGTTAGAAGTAATCCAACAACACTTTGATGAAAGGGGTTGACTTGTGCCGGTGATGTTTCCTTGCAAAGTGATGTGTGTCTTCTGCGTTTTGAATTGTTTTTGTTGCAGCGAGATCTTCAAAAAAGACAAAAATACATTTTTAATCACAGTGCTGCCATCAATGAAACACTAGCCCCAGCTCGTGGAACATTTGAGGTCAGACCTGTGAATTGCGGGACAGTTTGCAACTATGCATGTCATTGTAGAAAGGGAACTTTTACGAATGTTTCCATTTTTTCGAGCCCCCTCAACCCACCATCTACTTCTACCCTCTACTCTTCCTCTCTCTTCTCCAGTTTTTTTTCTCCATTTTTTTTCTCCATCTTTAGCTTCCTTTCCATACTGGCCACACCTACACATTATTTACACATACATTATATGTGTGGTCGGTATGGAAATTTGGCTGAATGGGGTCGACAAAATGAGGGTTCTCGTTATTTTTATCTCCTCGCCCAAATCCACACTGCTAGACAGGTTATCTGGCATTACCAGAAAACACATGTGTAACCGGAGAAACAGGAAGGAACTTTTCTACGTGAAAGGAAACGTGATTTCCTTGCGATCACAGCGTCTACCTCTTCTGACAGTGTGAGCTGCACAGCTCAGAACTGCCCCGTCGCTAACAGCAACCGTATTTCTATATCTGATTACCTTTTTGAGATGGAAGTAGCCACATCATTGTATTATTTCATTTAAAAAAAACAAATAAGCCAGGGCTTCTACACCCTTCCCAGATAGCAATTCCTCACAGTTATGTTGTGTTATATGGCTTTTATACAGCACACATCACCACTGTGAGGGTCTTAAAACACCAAAACTTAAGCGGGTAAAGGCGAATTGTGATCCCACCCTGAGTGGCTGCCAGAATGTGGTGTCTGTCATGAAAAGAAAACAGGGTCAAGGAAAGCGGAAAAGGGGTAGAGCAGAAAAGGTCAGGGAGACAAAGCATACAAACGTAACTCAAGGCATGTAGGGAAATGAAAGGAACAGGGTGAGTGACAGTCCTCATGAGGGTGAATGCATAGTTTTACTGTTTTTACCAGGAGAAAATGTAATAAAAAAGGGAAGCTTCCCTTAGTGTTCAGCAGAACGTTCATGGGAGCAGTTGCTACATTAAGTCATGTTGGATTGGGGAAGAAGGGAAAATTAGTGCCCCCCTTGCATGTAGTGAATTGGTGATTAAGCCATTTGCATACCGTATGAGACAATGGGCCTCATTACACGGTAGGCGGTAACCATGGCGCTATTAGTGCAGTAGCCCGTGCAGTACCGGTTTCAGCCAAGAGATCAGCAGAGGAGGGGGGTTGGGGAGAAAGCAGAAGCAAAGAGAAAGGTTTTGAGGTGCTTCTGGAACCGGAGATGGTTCTCCTCAAGTTTAAGGGAGGCAGGGAGGCTGTTCCAGAGGGAGGCACCTGCCGAGGAAAGAGATCTATCACCAACTCGTTTCTTGGAGAAGCGACTGACCCTGAGGGAGTTGGAAGCAGATGAGCGAAGAGCTTGAGAAGGAAGATATTTAGGAAGAGTGAGTTGAAGGTATTGAGGCCCCAGACCCCAGAAGGCCTTGTGGAGATGCAGATGGTTTTGAACTTAATCCTCGCAGCCACTGGGACCCAGTGTAGAGATTTCAGTCCTGAAGAGATACGATCCCTGGGCTTGAGGCCAAGGACAAGTCTTGCAGTCCTGTTCTGGATGAGTTGCAGAGGGCAAAGAGTAGAATCAGGCAGATGAAGAAAGAGGTTGTTGCAATAGTCCAACCTAGAGAGAACCAGAGCTCTGGAGACAGTGAGCTTCTGGGGAAAGGAGAGGAAAGGCAGAATACCTCTGAGGAGGTGCAGCTGGTAGTGTGACTTCTTGGAGACATCAGAGATGTGAGGAGAGAAGGAGAGTGTGGAGTCGAAGATGACCACAAGGTTTTTGGCCTTGCAGGTGGGAGCAGGAACAGGACCAAGAGAGGCCGGCCAGAGAGCAACAGGAAAGGAGGGAGAGGGTGTGCCGATGAGGAGAAGCTCAGTCTTACTGGCATTAAGGCAGAGGTCATTGGCGGCACACCACTCCTGGATAGCAGACAGACAGTCAGAGATGAGGGCAGGAGAGGAGGAGGTTGAAGGTAGCCTGAGCTTTGTCTACCTTGAAATGCTACAGACTCAAGTGGAAGAGATTTGCTGTTTGGTGCCGTTCCCAGAAGATCGATCCTCTGAGGGTCAAGGCTCCTCAAGTGCTTCCATATTTGCTGTCATTGGCTAAATTGGGGCTGGCTCACACCTCCAAGGTTCATCTGGCGGCTATCTCCCACTACATGACCCTCCTTGTGGTTGCACTGGTTAGTCAAGGAAATTTGCCAAAGGACTATTTTGCTTGTTCCCGCCGGCGAAGGCTCTGGCCCTGGGAGCTTAATGTGGTGCTTACTAGGCACATGGGACCCGCTAAAGCCTTTGCATTCTGTTCCACTCAAGTTTCTATGGTGGAAATCAGCTTTTTTCATGGCCATCAACTGCACGATGAGTGGGTGAGATCCAGGCTCTATCCTGTAAAGCCCCATACTTGACTTTCCACAAGACAAGGGTGGTGCTGCGGACACACCCTTCCTTCATGCCCAAGGTGCCATTGGACTTTCATCTAAACGAGCCCTTGGTGGTACCTGTATTTTTTCTGACACCTTTGTCGCTGACTTAGAGGACTCTGCACTTGCTGGATGTGGCTAGAGCGCTGAAGTTTTATGTGGCCCGCACGAAGAGTTTCTGGAAAACCTCTCAACTTTTTGTGAACTTTGGCCCTGTGAACCATGGGAAGGCCATGTAGAAGGCTTCCATTTCCAGGTGGCTCTCCGGCTGTATCACCCACTGTCACTGGTTGGCAAACTGACCGCTACCTGGCCACCGAGACCCCATTTCACCAGAGCGTCGCTGCTACAACAGCGTTCCTGTCTGGGGTGCCCCTGTTGGACATCTGCAGGGCTGCTACATGGAGGTCGACGCACACCTTCACAAAGTTCTACTGCATAGACAGGGATTCCAGAGAGGAGTCCAGAGTCGGCCAAGCAGTGCTGCGCAACTTGTTTGCTTGAAGGTGAGTCTGGTGAGGAGGAAAGAGATGCTTTTGTTGAGCCTTGCCACCTCCCGTGGTTGTGCATGTGTGTACTGCTATGTATTCTTTATTCATGAGCATCTGAATCCATGCCAGACCTCATGCTGGAGAAGGAACAAGATACTTACCTGTAACTGTTGTTCTCCAGCATGGGTCTGTCATGGATTCATACCCCTATGCGGCTCTTCTCTTGGTCCTACTGCCACTTTACATGCTACCAAATCTGAAGATAGCTGCCAGAGGAGGGGCTTAGGTGGAGGGTAGTGATAGGCTGGGGCAGTATGACCCAGAGACCAGTGATTGGTTGTTAGGAGAAACACAGTTCAGAAATGAAACTGAAACTATTGTTTTCCTTTACCGAGGATTCCCTTCCTGATGACGGGGAATATTCATGAGCATGTGAATCCATGCCAGACCCATGCTGGAGAACAACAGTTACAAGTAGGTAACGTGTTCTCTTCTCTTTCCCTCCCATTGTGATACTAGCCCCTACTAAACTACTGGGAAGGCAAACATATCTAATAGGGTCACAAATGTGTGGAGTAAAACAGGCCACGGCTTCATTCTACATGAAGTTCGTTAACAGATCGTCCCAGTGCAAGGCCATAGCTAAGGAATTACTTCCGGGTGACCCATGACATTCTCATACCTTATGTCCGGATGACAACACGTAAACGCTAGCACCTTCATTATTTTTGGGTGACCTCTATGTCACTACCTAGCAACGTCCTTATAGGTTAAGTGTTCACCTCCAGAAGTTGTTACTACCAGGGACTATTTATTCTCTCCAGTATCCTGTACAGAGAACATCCCAGGTCACTCTGCAGTTGTTGAGGAGTACAACTATTCCAACAGAGCACCTGCCCCCCCCCCCAGCTTCGGCCTCTGTGTAACCATTGCGACTGCCTTCCATCCCTTCTTAGCTAGGATGCCCCTCTCACTCCACCATGCATTGTGGGTGGCATCCCGTGAGTCACCATACCCAACACATTATTACTTCCCTTTCTCTCTTGCCTTCCTCTTCTTCTCGGCGCTATGACAATAATTTATAATGAGCTGCTCCTTTATATAATTATCTTTAAAAACACACCTTATTTGTAGAAAAAGTGTGATGATCCCTTAAACTGAGCAAGTAGGGCATGCCAGGGGCCAATCCTTGCACCCTTATAAATCCTTCCATATTGTGGTGATCACCTGTATAGGTAATTTCCCAATCCAGGCCCAATCAAGCCTTTCCTTTCTCCAGCTCCTAGGAGGACCTCTATTTTGGATACAACAGAGGCGCACGTGCAAGTGCTCTTTCTATCTTGACCTACCAATTCCCCAAAGGCGGTTTTAGTCCATTCCCCCTTGACTATTTATATAGAAATGCAAACCAGCTGGCTAAACCAAAGGCGCAAATCCTACACTCAGTGGGGCCAGGCAGTTACAGCCTTTCCTGCATGAGGGCCATCAAGTGGCATCGCCAGAGCCACTGTTAAGATGCTGTTTCTACCCTGCAGTAAGGAAGCAGGCCGCTGTCACCAAACACCAGGCGCCTGGGTTCCTTCCAGGAAATCAGCTGGATTAATTTCAAAGGTCTATGGGCCTGATTCACAGAAGTGTTTTATAATTAAGCAATATGACCCGAGCGGCAGGGGCATTACCGACCCCGCGAGAGTCATATTGCTATTAGTACCCCGGCCTGCATTATGTCCGTGACCGGGGCACTAAAAGCATTTTTTTCTGTCCCGAAACGCTGCGGCGTTTCGGGACAGAAAAAAAAAAAAACAAACAACCAAGAAAATGGCCACCATGCAAAGGGAAACTGAGTCCGTTTTCCCTTTCCATGGCAGCCATCGGGAGCGGACGCGCTGGGAACACTTGTTCCCAGTGTGTCCGCTCCCGAAAAAGAAGCAGAAAAAGAAGCAGAACGTAAGTGGGATTGGGAGGGAGGGGAAAAAAAAAAAACGTACCTGTGTTCCCGGCGGGGGACGATGGAAGCTTCCAGCTGTGTGGAGGCAACGAGCTGGGGATGGCCCCGCTCCGAGTCTCCACACTGCTGGAGGCTCCTATCGTCCCCCACCGGCGACGCAGGAGCAAGCAGGTAAGTGGGTTGGGGAGGGCAGGGAGGAGGAAGGTAAGGGAAGAAAAGAAAAAAAAAGAAAAAAAAAGCTTACCTGAGTCCCCGGCAGGGGGACGAAGGCAGCCTCTCAGCCGTGGGGAGGCTCGGAGCGGGGATGGTCCTGCTTCGAGCCTCCTCATTGGCTGAGGGGCTGCCACGCCTCCCGCCAAGGACAAGGCGGCTGGAATCCCGGCCGGGTAAGGACCCGGTGAGAGCCAAACCGAATGCGTGTTGCATTCTGCTTGACTCTCGCTGGGTACTAATAGTGCAATCCCATAGGAAAACAATCTGTGAATCAGGCCCTAAATATTTAAGGACGAAGTGCACACATTTGTGCTGTATCCGGCATTGTGGCCACTTCTGACAATTGGGGATGCACTGCGCCATGGTACAGCATGAGATCTGACTCCTCATATTTGGGATTCCACATCTCTTCTCCCAAAAAAAGGCATTTCTTTCTTAAATTCAAGCATGTGATCCTGATTACCTTTCTCTTGCAAAGGCCAAACCGATTCAATCCTGCAGGTTTATTGAATACAACATGGATGTCTTAGTTCTGGGGGGTGGTGGTGACTTTTTAAAGTCTTAAGAGTTTACATTGATGTTATTAGACTGGGAATGGGTTATAGAGAACCCATCGGCGGGGGAGTTGGCAAGGTTGCCAATGTTGTCGAAATACTAAACTATCAGCACTGACACCCACTCAGCAAATGTGTTTACCAGATTGCTTGATGCAGCCTCACGGAGGCGTATGGAGACCTAAGGTCTGATTCACAGAGCGTTTTCCAATGGGAATACGCAATTATAAAATGCTTCTGTGAATCAGGCCCCTAGTTTTTTGGTTGTCATATGCATGTTGGTGGAATTATTTTCCATAATATTTATTTTACCGAGCTGCCCTTCTTTTTGCTTTTGTTCCCCCTTTCTTTCCACTGCATCACCCCCTTCTGCATATACATCTATTCATGTTGCTTCCCTGTTTTTCTACATTTTGTTTTGACGGAAAGGTCATTTTTGGGATTTTTGTGACATTTTAGGAAATTTTCGGTCAGCTTTTTTCGGTCTATGGACCCATGCCCAGCATGTGGCACCATATGAACCACCAAAGAATGCATCCTTATTTTTAAGGAAATGCGTCAGGGCATGCCATGCATCCTGGAGGCATCCTAACACAAAGTGTTGGCAATATGTTTTTATGTGAATATATTTTTTGCTGCCCAGTCACCACCCTTGGGGTCTTTCAGCTATGAGGCCTGTCAGAAAAGCTGCATATTGCGTCCCTGCCTGAAGCAGCCAGACTCTAAAGAAGCATGTGGCCTCGTGAGTGAGCATCCCACCTAGGGTGACCAGATGTTCAAAACAAAAAACCGGGATGCCAACAACATAAAAGAGGGACTACCGCATCACAGCCCACAAATTACTGCCCCTCCCCCAACACGCCCCCACAACCACCACCCAACCATATTTCCAGCACCTCTCCTTTCTATAAACTGTATATGATCTCATTTGTGCATATTTGTCTGTGAATCTTGGCATGTTAATCCAAAACGAGCGTTAAAACCATATTACATGACTTGCTGTACAATAATTTCCAAGCCAGTCTCTCTGTGGCACAGTCAGTATGTGTTGTGACTTGTACCTGAGAAGTTGGGGGTTCGAGCCAAACCTCTGACTTCAAAATTCTGAAAGTGTTGTGAAAAATCATTACGGATTTAATTACCGTAGCCACCCAACCATGCAAACCCCGATGGTGTTTCAAAAACGAAAAAACTCCCGGGACGGCCCGGGAAAACCGGACGGCTGGTCACCCTAATCCCGCCACTTGGAACTATTTATCTGCATGCCCATTAAGGGAACCTTATTCAAATCAAGGTATTTGACTGAAGCAGAACATTTCATTAAAGAACTGTACGGTTTTTAGTCTTTATGTTTATGTCATAGTTTATGTTTCATACAGTATAGCCTACAGCATTTTGTCAAGGCCTTAACATGTATTATTTATTATTAAGTAAGCCTTTGGGTGATGGATAGTGGTCCTTTCAGAAACTACCTAACTAGATTTCCGATGCTGTGTGAGGTTCTCATTGTGAAGTCATTTTAAGGTTGTGTGCTGTGCTCGGCATGAGTGTGCAGCGGTCTGCCTAGTGGCTGTTAGCATCCGTGCTGAGGAGAGTGGGTCGCGGCTTTATTTCAAGATTGCTTGTCATGCTCGGGGTGGGTGTGTGGCAATCCACCTGATGGGTGCTGGCATTCGTATTGGTAGGCATGAGGTATCCAGAATTTAGTCTGCGGAGGACTGGAAACATTATTTTGGGGTTGAACCAGTATGTGGATATCTACGATGGGTGATGCGGCTCACTTCAGCTTACAAGAGTCAGAAGTTCAACCTAAAATATGATTCAAAGTAATGTGGTTCGTTTTGGGAGGATGTAAGCAGGATGCATATGTGGTCAATACCTAGCAGTTGGTGTTGGCCTACTTGTGCATGTCTGCCAAAGATCCTGCGTTCAGATGTAGCGTGCCCAGTGGATTTGCTATCCCTTTACTTGTGGTTCATTTCGGATAACTTGCTCTGAAATTGCGGAAAGTAATTGTCGTTTGTGAGCACCGATACAGTTTGCATCTGTACTCATAAAGGTCCCATAAATGATGGTCTGAAATTCGCCAGAATGATGCTATCCCTGTGAATTAGGGATTTTCAACCACTGATGTGGAAAAATCAGAAACAGATTTGGCTTATGTAATACTGAATATGTATGATGGCCCTACTAATGTTTATGATCCTATAATCCTAACTTAAGTTTTTTGATCACATATACAAACAGATCTCTGTGATCACTGCACATGCATTACTGTGCATCACCGAAATGTCAATTTTTTTTTGTTTTACCTCATTTCATCACATATAAATGCCATGTATATGATGGTAGACCCCCTGCTGCCCACCACATGCTCCCCACATTTAAATATTCACTTTATTCACTTCTTCCACATACATATGCAGTGAAAAGGGGCTGTGAAAATTCTGCATTTTGGGATGAGCAGTTCTGGGATGTGCAGTGATGTGCTGAGACCTATACAAACCACTGGCGCTCTGGTCTCACTGTTTACCATGATCATGTCATCAGTACCCCTAAATAGTCTCTATTTATGGTACCCCCTTTTATTAGCTTTACCCATGTGGTTGTTAAAAATTTGCCGAAATTGAGTCTGTTAGGTTATTCCCCAAACATACACCTCAGTGCTTCACTTTAATGATTACACGGCTTCCTGTGGTGTTATCACCCAATCACTGTGCATCACATAACTGCGCATCCCAAAATGCTGAATTTTCACAGTCCCATTTCACTGGGATGTGGAGGGGTGGGTAAAGCTAATAATACATGTGGGGGTTGGGCGTAGGTGTTGCAGGGGTCTCCCCCTGCATATTTATGCAGTGAAATGGGTTCAAAAAAAGGAATTTAACATTTTGGTGATGCGCAGTGATCACACAGATCCCCTGACGTCCTGCCCCCACTTTACATATTGTGCTTTAACGATGCTGCTTAGGTCATCTGCCTTTGTTTCGCTCCAGGGATGCTACGATGGACCTTGCATAAGAACATTGACCGGAACCCCAACAGTGCCTGCATCCTTGTCCAAGTGCTTGTGAAGGAGTTAGAAAAGGTAAGAAGGGACCTGTTCAGAATAAAGCACCGAGCCATTCAAGTTTCTTAAAAACGTCTTAATCTCTCTGACCATTCCTGTCTGCACAGTTCATCACATCTTAAACATATCATACAGAGATCATCAGAGCAAGGAAAATCACTGTAGAAAAATATACAATGAAGTAAACATGAAAAGCAATGAGCATTGATCCGTATAGAGACAGATCTCCCATGGATTACATGGGGCAAGATATGGCTCTTCAGCAGGACTTTACCCTCTAATACATGAGCCACAGGGAGGTGGTGGACAAAAATGAGTGCACCATTTCATAACCAAATGTTACACACTTGCCGGGTGCAGGGGGTGGGGTCTGCATTCGGTGCCAGTGAGCATCACAAAGGGATTGACCGTTGGCCAGGTGGCTCATTCGCCATTTGTTTTGTGCTTTGATGGAGGTGTTTTCTGCTTCTCCATTCCTCCTGTGACTGGGGCCTTAACAGGGTGGAGTTCCTTCTATCTTGTTCCACGTATTCTTTGAGGGCATAGTCTGTCCTTTGGATACCTCCTCTTGTCGCTGCTGTTGCCATTCCTTCCACAATGTTTTTGACAGTTGGAGCTTAACCAACGTTTTGTTTGCACTTCCGTAGCTTGTTCAGTTCTGAGATCGGGTTGTTGGGATGTTCCCCACTAAACCTCTGGATGTAGTATTTCTTAGGACTTTGGTTGCTCTCTTTATTATTTAGTTGACATAGGCAACTTGAATATCACTACTTTTCTGGCATCCCCCATTCCACCGCTAACAGTCCACCACATTTTACCATGGTTCATTTTGCTACATTTTCCCACGGCAGACGTGGGGCAGGTACAATGACAGGGGTGATAAAACAGGTGGAAATCTGGTGAAGACTAGAGGTATTGGAAAGGTGGTAGATTGAGGTCATGGTAGTCTGGTCCCCCAAAGAACTGCTTCAGTAAAATGTTCCATGATTTGAGATGGGGTCGGTCAGCTTTTTCTTTTGCCCCCCTTCGATGCATTTTAGTAGCTCTGGTGACCGCTCGGTTGACCAGTACACTATTGGAATGTGTTACAGAAATGTGATTTCCTTCAGTCTGCTCAATTCACACCTTTCTGAAAATGACTTACTTGAGTTTTTTTAATTTTTTTAAATGACAATAACTATATTCGGTTTCCTTTAGGACAGATATTATGTCTGTATGAAATGTTTGTCAGTATATGTTCTGAGTATGTTATATGTATGTATGTATTTGTTTAAAAAACTTAAAAAGAAGTGATTTTAAAGCATCTTTCTTCTGATGTCAAGAGTTATGCTCATGCATGTGGTCATGCAGTGAGTTTATGGCCCTTGGAAAGAAGATGGCAAGTCACTGTTTTATCAAAAATTATCTACAACATGGAGGTTACAACAAACATCAATGGATGGACACCCAGTCCCTCAGTGATTTTTACAAAAAACATAATTATATACTCATTATGCATCAGCAATAGTACAAATTGGTTCAGGATTGGTTAAGTGAAACATCTAGATATACAATCATATTGGAGCTACGATTGTTATTGGTTGTACTTTATCAAGGTGGACAACTTATGCCTGCCTCTTCAAACATGTAATTTAAGAACCAATGGTCACATCGTGTTTCATTGGTCTTCCAAGCCATAAGGCCCTTTGTTATATTGGCTAATACAATTGGCTGGCATGCTTGTGCCATAAGGGAACATTCAGTTCATTTAGCAGCACGTAAGCCAAAACCCAGATGCTGGAAGATATGACATGAAGCTACCTCACCACCCAATTAGCCCAACCTCTCTCATCACCCTCGCCTTCTGCCATGAAATTGTCTTTGTACTTGGCCTTGCAGAGTATTCTTGTCCTGGGAATGCACAGGAGTGAGGGCACTCACTAGAGTGTCTGGAACTCCAAGTTGGAACTCTATTTCCATCCTTGGCTCACGTGACAAGAGACCGCGATTTGGCCATTCTGCAGTTTTAAATGCTTTAAATGAATTAAAACTTTGCATCGTTTTTGTTCTTCCTTGCACCTTAACGTGAGAGGATTCATCCTCTGCACACTCGTTCTCTTCAGAGTAGATAGCTGACCTCAATTTGTAGGATCTTAACTTCAGGCCAGATAGCCTCGCCACGTAGCTTCAGGAAGCTGTTATTCCACTGTGACACAGCTTTTCATTCCCCTTTCATAGTTTGTGGCTTATCTATTTCATGATACCAATGTTCAGTTTCTATACAATGGTGGCTTCACCTGCATTCTATTCATTACTCATAGCTAGCCTATACGATGGCTTGATCTACCTTACGTTTCAGCTTCTGTACATTCATCGAACTTCTGTTTTCTGCAGCACTTTGGTAATGTGTAATCCTCCTCTTTTTCACTTTAATAGTCCACTAGATTGTTTACTTCGCCATTTCCCCTCCAGGATCCATACATCGTCTTCATTCAGTATCTTGGGATGTTGTGCACACTTTCTTATGACGTCAACCATTCATTTTTTTAGTTCTTTCTCATATTCCTTTAGGGAGTTGCTCCTGTAGGTTGTCATCAACTCGAGGGTACATTCGATATGGTTGTCTCAAAGGATATCTCCTTCCAAACACTTGCTGCGGTATTGGCACAATAGCTGGTGTCAGGCAAGGCACAGTCGCATGTCTCCAATACAAGGGATGTAGGGGGGGCAGGAACTCCTACGGATGTACACATCTGCTACTCTACAGCAGAATAGACCCAAACTGAGGAAATAATGTTACAGTTGAGTGACATTCCTTCCTATAATTTTTCAGAATTCTCTATATAATGTTACCCAAAGGCCCAGTGTGCCTTTGAGATTATAATGGCTTTGATAGTCAAAAAGCGATCGCCTATGCCCTGGGGCAGAGCGGTGAAACACTTTGGGCTAAAAAAGCAACACCTGGATTGTTGAAGGCAGGGCATTGGATACGTGCCTGAGAATAGAGGACAATACAGGCATTTACACAGAAGTACTGGTAGGATATCCAATGAAATGAGTGGTTGGACGGTATACCCACACAACTCCATGTGTGATTACTATCCAGTATCTGGACAAGTAGTAAAGCTCAAAGGGGGTGGGGGTTTAACACAATAGAAACATCCCCATTCGCTGTTTAGGTATACCTATGCTGTCCCAAAGAACTCCCAACTTGGCAAACAAAGTCTCAATCTCAGGATAAAATATGTACACTAACAGTTACCCCCACCCAGCCGTCACTGCAATCCTTTCCCCCTCTCCACCCATTCAGCACCCATTCCCTCGGAAACGAGTCTTTTGGTAGGGAGTAACATGTTTCTGTCCCTTGGACTTCCTTGGTCCCCAGAATTGGTTGTTACACAATGATGGGACTCTCCCCATGAATAGGTCTTATGTGTGCTAGCTGGCACCCACATAACCTTGTCCCCAATACTGTGGCAAGCAGTTGTACCTCTGAGTCTCAGGGTTTTCTGAACAGTCTTTAATACTGCCTTTGATCCTGAGACTCAATCCAGTCCTTAGACCATAGTTTGATCTTCACAGAAATGGGGTTTGCCTCCAATGTTTCTTTGAAAACATTTAGCTCGTTTAAGATCTTTTTTTACAAATAAACCTCCATTCATTTAGTGTTTTGGTCAGAACCCCTCAGTAGGGCCTCCTTTATAATACCGAACCCTCTCATCGGGTCAGACACTATACATTTCCTATACAGCATTAAGGTTTCCCATATTACCATCGCATACACGGATATTATCCCCAACTCTGTTCTTATCACCTGGATTGGTACACAATTCGGGAGCAATAAAACTCTCTTCCTAAATAAGCCCTCTAATGTTGCCCAGACACCGGCTGGCAACGCAAAAAAAGCTTTTGCACCGTAAGTAAGAAGCAGGATCACCTTCCACTGATAAAAAGATAAAACTGGAATCAAAGAAAATGTACCATATGTCAGGATAATTCTGCCCTGGCAGGCTACGTTTCTTGCATTAGAATGCAAGGTCTTCTCTCGTGGGGCATCCCTAATGCTCCCTTCCAAATGCATCCCCAAGTAAACATAAGCATTTGTTTTCAGCAGAGTTTCCTTACCCAAGTACCATTGCTGCCTGGAGTTTACCTTCCCAGATGGCTGTTGTAAAGTAAGCACTCTGGTTTTGGATGCGTTTATTGTTAGGCCATTTTCTGTTACGTATGTCTGCAAGGCGTTCTGCTGTCCTTGCAGACCCACTGAGGTTTCGTCTATTAAGACCAAATAGTCAGCATATAGCAGCCTAGCCAAACAGTTGCCGTCTATATTTGGTGGGAAGCAACAGGCCTCTTTTAATGTTTTACCCATATCTGAGATAAAAACAAATAAAAAGAGCCGGTGCCCGTGGTCATCCTTGCTTTACTCCCTTATCGGTTACGAAAATGTCTGAAAGAGACCTACCTAGATTTAGTCTCAACCTAAAAGATGTGTCGGTGTATAGGCACCTGATTGCCTCTAGAATATCAGACGGGCAACCGCCAGCTTCTAGTTTCTGCCATAGCTTTTGTCTGTCCACTGTATGAATTTCTTAAAAACTCAGACTATCATAGAAAAACTAAACCTTATCTAGCTTTTGCAGACCTGACCATAGTCTGAGTTTTTAAGAAATGAATCAGAAACACATTTAACGAGGTGCCCATCCCCTTTATGAAACCTGACTGTCAAGGGTCCCAGTTACCCAACCTATTAGACCACTTCATTAGCTCTCTCAGCACAATGGCTGCATAGATCTTGCCTATAGTGTCTAAGAGAGCGATCACTCTATAATTTCTCCGGTTGGACCTATCACCTTTTTTAAATATGAGTGCCACCACTGAGGTCCTCAAAGACCTGGGCATCATCCCTGTGTTTCCTATGGACTTGAACAGTTTACACAGAAACTGTGTCCATTCCACCAAAGGCTCTTTTAGCATCACATTTGTGATGCCATCAGGACAAGGCGCTCGAGAATTGCTTTCCTTTTTTTATCAGTTCTACAATATCTTCTACCCCCACAAAAGGTTAATTCCCTTTATGTCTCCCACCTCCACTGCAGAGATTTAAATTTGAAAAATGATCCATCCATGCTTTTGCTGAAACAGCATTAATTGTTAGCACTGTTTTGTCTGAAAACGTGGAGTATATACGCTCCCACATTTCACCAGTCTTCTTCGCTGCCACATTACTGAGCATCAGTCCGCCGTCTTGTTGCAGCATTAGATGTTTACGCGCTTTAAGCCATTTTCGATAGTGTATTTGTAGCTTTTTAGACAGTCTCCCGCGTCCCCACTATCTCTTTTTTGAGTTTCTTTAGATCAAATTTTAGTTTTTTTCTTTTACTATCTTTACCTCCTGATCATATGCATGCAAATGGGTGTTCTATTGGCTAACGCTTTCTTTGGTCTTTGTCACAAAATGTATCAGGTGCCCAGTGTAATCTAGGTGCCTGGGGTCATGGACTACAGAGTGGTTAGGCGCAGATTCTAAGAATCTCTAAGTCTTCAAATCTAGCTTCGTTCATATACAATCTGTTTCTGCCACTCGCTAGTTTGACCTGGGTATGATACACCTCAACAGGTTTACACTTCCATTCATTACAAGTGAGCTTCATGATGTTGTGGTCACTCTGGGTCATGCAAATTATCTCTAGGCTTCAGCATTTTGCGTGAATATTACCTGAGACAAAAATGTAATCCAAAATACTCTTTGGCCATTCAGCATATGATTGTTCCTACTGGTCAGTTTGTTACACCAAACCTGGCCTCGTCTTTCAGAAATAGAAGAGGCCACCGTGTTCGTGGTGAATACTTCCCTTAGCCTCTTGAAGCAATGTATGTTTAAATCACCAAAAATCATTATAGCTGGATCCACCCATTTTTCAAATGCACTATCCACTAAATCTATGACCAATGGTTGGAAGGATTTAAACCCTTAAGCATTTGTACACCAATATAGGTTAAAGAGCAGCAGCCATCTGTTGCCCCCGTAACAGCCCTCTTCCACCTCAAATACCAACATTTGAATATATTGGGTAGGATTAATCATTTCACACAAGGACAGTCCTCTGCAATTTTTGACGGCAGTCTGTAGCCCCGACATCGACCTTCCCTTTGAGCCTGTCAGGGCAGCATTCAGATATACCGTGAAGCCATCCATTACTGGTGTCTTGCTTAACCAGGTCTCTTTTAAGTAGATCAGGTCATAAGAATCAAATTCAAGGTCCCCACTGCCGAACAGGAGGGAATGTCCTCTTGTGTTCCAGGATCCTACAATGAAAGGTTTTTGATCTTCAAGTTGAGGTAGTTATGCTCTTTGGGGACCACAATTCAAGGTTTTCGACAACTAGTCCCAGTTTTGATTGTCCTGTTGCTGCACAGGCGTTAAATAAGCTAACAATCTTCTGCTTGAAGAAGATCGATGCTCCGATGTTGCAGCATATTGTCTGGGGGCACCATTTATAGGCAGTAAGATCTCTTGTTCACTCCAACGCTTGCTCCGCCCCAACTTATGATCAGAATCAGTAAGGTCCTCTGGTTCCAGTAACTTTGTTAAATCAAAACCCAGGCATAATAGGGATGGTACCTCTGTCAATAGGATATGCTTGACCAGATAGGATGACAGGTGGATTTCCACCCTGTCCCACCACCATTCGTACAAAATGTGGATTATTTTGATATCCTTTTATGAAATTGCCTGGCGTTTTGGAATGTAATGTAATAACTGTAATACATTTTCTCTGTTAAGAGTTAGGCCGTTGTTGACGCACCATGGATCTCCAATTGTAATCTAATTAGCGCAACAGGCGGAGGGCACGGAAATGTCCTACTATGCCCATTTATTTGGACAATCTCCCTCTCTTCCCTGACATACTTTCTGTTGAGGAGGTTGGGCTTCAAGCTTTTTCGCTGATCCTCCATTGTCAAAATGGCGGAGAGGATAGGTCAGTTATAGACATTTTTATTCCGGGGGTAAGTTGTACTGACTGAGCAACACCTTTTTCTCTACGAATGGACCTCTTGCTCAATCCACATCTCTGGAGGCGACTAGCCCCTCTCTGGGTATCTGTCCTGCACTCTTGCTCAGATGAATAGAGCTGGTTGGACCTTACTGGAGATCTGGGTCTCAAAAGGGCCCACTTGTCTTCAAGGGTGCGAGCGACTGGAGACACTGCTGGTGAAAGCTCCACAAGATCCCATTATTTCCTCTGTGGTACTGTCACCACAAACTGCACTTTCTTGCCAGTTATTCCGCCCCAGCCTGTTGGGAGTTAGTCTTTGTTGAATCAAATCTTACTCCTTGTTTCTCAAACACAGGGAGGTCTAAAGATTCATAGGGCATCACCTTTTCCATGCTTATGTCCACGGTCCTGCCCTTCATCAGCAAAGTGTAGTCTTCTGTTTTATTGGAACCTTTACTGTTCACGCTGGTTTGGGAGAACATCCGCTCCCTACACCAGCATCTTCTGGTAACCAAATTTGGGATCAGCATTGTCACCTCGGCGGAACCCGAATTAGAGATTGAGTAAGTTGACAGGTTCATCAGTTCCGCAAAGGAGTTGTGAAGCAGTACTACTGCTTCCACCCTGTCATAATTAGTTTCTATGGTAAAAGGCTTTTTTAAAATCACATTTTCAACACTCTCTTTAGGACGGACTGCCAAGCTAGAGCTAGCGTGAAGAGTCAGGTGTCTGACAAATGTTCGAGATCCATTTGAGCGTTGTCTCTGTGCCGGTTTTTTAATTTTTGTTTTTTTTCCCTTGAGGCTCCTTCAAGGTCTTGATAATGCGAGAAGATGTTTTTCCCACCAAAACGGACTCCTGATATTTTTTTTAAAAGATTGTATACTCCTTCCTGGTTCCCTCGGTCTTCCACACACAACACTTCATTGGGCCTCATTACGACCTCGGCGGTAGCCATGCCGCATGGCTGCCGCCGAAATCGCGTCCGGGTCCTCAGAATGAGGAATTACCGGGCCATTCTGAGTTCAGAAGGCCCGGTAATTCCTCCCTCCAAGGACCCAGACCTGGTCCTTCCCCATTCCCATTTCAGCCCCCATAGGGCTGAATGGGAATGGGAGAGGGAGCAAACAACAGGCCATTACGAGTTGGCCCGTTGTTTGTTCCCTCTTCCCCTCGCGGGACCCGGTAAGCACGCCTGGGTCCAGCGAGGGGACCTCGTAATGAGGCGGTATGGGGTAAACGGCACCGGCACCTTTTTTTACGGCACCGTTTACCCCATACCGCCAGGGTCGTAATGAGGCCCATTGTCTTCAAAAGAGGGACAAATGAGTTGACCTTCTAAGATCGAGTCACCCTCTTCTCCCGTATTGATCACACTGATGAGGTCTCGCCTGGGGACTGGCACATCTGCCTGTAGATCAGCGGCCACCGTGCACCCCCCATTGGGGCCCCCGTCCTTATGCACTCAGACAAAACCGTGATCTTGTCTGTTTGAGTACACAAGGTCACCAGTTTTCTCAGAGCTCTTCAGTAATTTTTTTCTGAATGATCGGCTCTAGGATGCTTCAGAGGATGTTAGTGAACTGTGCAGAGATTTTCTCTAAGCAGTCTTAAATGGCTACCACGAAGCCCTCTACAAACAGTATTTTAGTGTGGACCATTGCCAACATTGTTGAATGGTCTTTGAGTTGGTAATTTAGAGTTTTGTATAATTTAGTAAATGGGGCAAGGGTAATAGCCACGGCTGCCACTGTGTTTGCATCTATTCCAACTGACGTGGGACGCAAAGAGGGTGATTTGGTCCCAAGCCAGGAGGTATGCGTAGAGGGGTAGCCGGGGCTCTGATTACCACTCTCACTGCAGTCCAGCTCTACCTGATGGTCTGGGGAGGTTTTAGCTCTTTTATTACTTTTCTTTACAAACTAAGCTGGTGAGTTGTCTTGATTAGTCGGTGGATCCAAATTCAGCATATCACCCTTTCTCAAAATTTTTGGTGCAGCCGGATTGGCTACCAGAGTTGTCAGTGCTGGACAATTTGTTCATCCCCCAGCTGGGTACATTTGTTTGTTCACCTCTATTGTTGGATCTCTAAGTGGCCCCGTTTCAGGTGCCGAACGACCATCAAGTCGATGATCCTATCCTGCTCTCTGCTTGACTTTATCCCCCTCAATCCTGTTCACTTCTCCCACAGATTCCGAAGGCATTACACAAGGAGTCGGCCTCCTCCAGAGAAGACGATGACACCTCAAGTGAATGAGAAATAGAAACTTCTACGAGTTTAGAGTTCTCAAACATGTCTTGTCCGTAATGTCAAGTCTGGTGTTACTTCCATTAAATAGCTCTGTCGGCTGCTGCGCCTGTGCTGCTGTTAACTTTGGGCTTCCTTCAACAGAGATTTTACGTTAGAAGAATCTGTGGTTCTTTAATGATTCATCAGAGCCCAAAGTCAGTGGATTCCATGCCAGTTTTGTTTTGTAGCTTTTTAACAATGAACTCCTCATTTGTGGGAAGGGGTTTACTGGTCTCTGTACCCTCTGGTTCTTACTGGGTCCTTCTCCAGCCTGATTTGCTGCTTGGCGCAGCTCCCTTAGAGTTTTTTTCCCTCGCAGTTCGTACAACCCCCTACTTTTGTGAGCCTATAAATTTAGCCGTTATTGCTACAGTTATATCGAAAGGGGCAGGAGTCTGGCAACGGCGTGGCTGTTGAAATTTAAATGGTTTGATGATGTCATTCATTGAATCATTAGTTACTTCAGCCTTCTTACTATGCACACCCCCTTTAGTAGTTTCAATATCTGCTAAGGCAAAACTGCTATCTTTGCTTGACACAATTATCAGATCGCCGTTAGGTGAGAAATCACTGGTTGACTCACCTGTGTCTTTCATTCTTCGGCACCGAACATGCAGCTGTCACCAAGCGGCCCACTAACACCCGGCCACTTATTTGTTGTCAGATGTAGGCATTAAAAAGGGAGGCGATCTGTTGTTGCAAGTCCAGCTTTTCCCAATCAAAGGTTGCACTCCCGCTGCAACCCATCCAAACACGGCAAAACACTCTCGCCTCACTCCACTCTCGCTCCTGTAGAGGAAGAGCCAAAGGCCTCTACCGGAAGTCCCACCCCTATCTTGCCTATATGTTGGGAACCGGAAATAGTGACAAGCACAACACCTGTAATGATGCCCATAACACGAGCAGCCTTTGAAGCAAGGTATCCATTGAGAAAACCATTATTTATGTATCCCCGAAAAGCTGGCAGTCTTGTGGGAATGATCCCTGAAGAGCATATAAAGACGGATGAAAGAGGAGACTGGTGACATCACATGAAGCAAGGTGACATGCCAAGAAGAGTTGACAAGAGAGAAGGTGAATAGACCATATAGAATCTGTTGACAAAGTAAAGAATCGAGTGATCCTTTACATGCAAAATTAAGATTGCACCGCTAAAGAGCACAGAAGAATATGCACACCGTTTTATAATTGTACAGATGCAGTTATGCCATTAGACTAAGAATTCATGAAGGCTGGCTATACGTTAAATAGACTCCAGGTTACATATATATATATGTGAGTGTGTATAGAATCTGGATGTTCCACAACGCATTTTAGCAAACTTCGAGCCCGTGAATTGAAGGGCTGAAAGTATGGTGTTGTAGAATAAAACAGCTGATGGCGAAGGACAATTTGAGAAGGCTTGTCTGGCCCTGTGCCAGGGGTTGAGCCAGCCAAGAATCTGGTGATCTATCATGGCAAGATACAATGAACGTGAGAGCAGGACGGCCACTTGTTGAGATGTAATGGAAAAGCACTAGAAGCACCAGGTTTTATTCATTTAATAGCATTAAATACAATGAAGGAGCTCAAAACGTGGTCTCCAGTCACATGGCCTAGATGGAAATAGTCTTAGGCAAGCTACGCTGAGACCAGAAGATAAGGCCATGCTCACATTCCCTTTTATTCTCAGGCATAGTGATCCGTTGCAAGTCCGAGTTCAAAGGACTAATTGAATGGCTGACAGTAAGACTGATGATGGATGTTGGGCTAATTGTGTGGGGAGGCATGACCAGGCCAACCCTCCAGCACCTGGGGTACCAGCTTGCGGGCTGCCACTGAGTGGAATATTCCAGAAGGGTACTAGCGTGCCAACCGATTGTAGAGGGCCACGTATCAAAGAGCCCTATAGTTTGAGACCCAATGAAACGTTGTGTAATTTATGACACTGACAATGACTTGCACAAGGAGTGGGCTGAGTTGTCCACCTGACAGTAGAGACCCAATCACAATCCCATACCCCATAGAAAGTATACCTAGATTATCCCTGTTGCCCTATCACAACCCCACATAGATTTTCTTATTTTACGTAGTATGACATCAGATATGATGAGTTTTCACTATATAATCTTGTTTTTATGTAAATCACTGAGAGCGATACTGCTAGACATCCATTGATGTCCATTGTTCCCCCTTTTTTAGACAATTGCTAATAAAACAGCCAACGATTTGCCAACTTCCTGAGTCGGATTTATTATTGATGTTTGAGGAACTTCTGCATCCCATCCCTCCTCTAGAGTGTTACCTCGTCTCAAAGGACCTCTAGCTTCACTCCGCGCCTCCTCTGGGCAAAGCAGCAACTGCAGACAGACTGCCTGCACAGCAGAAACTGTGTTTAGAATAACAACACGGCAAGACACTCTTGCCTCACTGCGCTCAAACATTATCATTAAAAGAGGTTCCATTGCTTTTGCACTGTAATGTCATCTGGGGATTTATATTTGGGTCTCAGCGGAGGATGAATTGATCCCCATAGCATCACTATATGACCTCTTGCCCTGCCCATAGCAGTGGGGAGGAGGGTGATAACTTGTGCTTCCAGCATGGTGTTGGTGGGCAGAGGGGGCATTGCGGAAGGTGTTTAGCATAGTCAAAACTGGACCCCAAAAACCTGGCATCTCCTCCTCCCCCTGGCGGATTATGACATGGAACCCCCAGCATTGCCTATGGCTGCGGGGCCAAGAGGCATTAAAAATCTGTAGTGCAACCCTAGGTGAGATCTGAAACTTGTGCCCGCCCTGTACCCCTGCAGCTGGCAGGACGAGCAAGTGTGGGCAGCCCAGCAACATTATTTCTTGATAGCTTGGGCCTGCATATCTTTGTGTGTGACTCATTGATCAGGCCAATACGTGCCCCCCTTTTAATCCTAGATCCTCTCTTACTCCCACATGCTTACTTGTAACCCATGGGTGTGTCTCTGGTGTACAATTCCCAGTTGCTTCCCCACTTGACTTGTGCTTTATAAAACCTGTGCATACATTACAGATCTGTTCAGACACATTCCTACCCCAGCAGAAGGGAGCTGGTATATTGTTGTAGAACGGATGTTGAGCGACTTTGTTTGGTCGAGCAAAAGTAAAGCTCCCATTTCATTGCATGTGCCAAAAGATACCCACTATTTATTGGAGCTTATAATACTTGGATAGCGTGAACAGCATCAGCCTCCATGCTCTCCTGCCTGTGCTTTTGGCTACAATATCAACATACCAATTGTACAGGTTGGTGCTATTGAAACATATTTAACTCCTTAGCTTCACCGAGAGACATTAATTGCGCAGAAAACTGAGCATCACAGTCACGACTTTACACAATAGTAAATGTGCAAGAATTGCCCTCTGTCTGTGTCTAAAGGCAACTAAACCGTACAAATCCCATTCTACAGACAGCAAGGAAAAGTACGTGTCTTGCCTATTTTGTCGCATCAGAAGGATTTCAGAATAAAACAATTGATGGAAGAAAACGAAATTCTACCATTCCAAATACTTTCTACCAGATATGAACGCACCTCCCCAAAAGGGCACTACATTTGTCCATGTGTTATCAAATCAGGAACTCCTTTGGGATGACTGCCCTGCTGTCAAAGACATAACAAATCTGTCTTCTCAAAGGGATTGGTTGATGTCAGTTGTTTAGATGCACAAAGCAATCACCCCAGCTGAGCTGAGCTCTGTGAAGAAATCACCCTCAGATTGAGACAAGAAGTGGGAGGCACAATCTCAGGAATATCTGTGTGTCATGCTTGGAAAACATGCAAAATGCAGGTTTAAGCCTTGCCCTGGTATACACTTGACAGCGTTGAAAAATGTTGGTGTATTGTTTATACATGAGAGTGATGGGTAACCAGACTACGTCATTGTACTGCATTGTGTTTTATTTGTAATTTATATAGCGCTCTTCTCCATTTTGTATGGCCTCAATGTGCTTTGTGGTTGGAGCGCCCTCTGTGACCGCAGTCCATGTGCAGGGGGTTCTAAGAATTTATATTAAAAATGCTTGTGTGCAATTTTGCTGGATTAGTACTAAGGTGGGCTGGCTATACTCCAGTAAGCAGCCCGGAGGTCAGGCACGTGGCTGGGTGCTGTTGGGAATTTTGGATAGAGTTCTAGTGCTGAAGATTCAGTGTGTGCCCAGCTAGATGGAGTCTTTTTCCGTTGGTTGCCGCTGTAAAGTAATGGCAGAGGTGTTGCTGTACGTCAGGGATTTCAGTGTGGATGGCTATGTGTGCTGCTAGACTTAGAAAAGCATAGGCATAGCTGCATTCTAGGGTGCATGGATGGGTGGCCGTGCCTGTGGCCTGTATCCACAGATGTGGTGTAAGGAATGCGTACCATAGGTTTGGCTGGAGTTCGACTGTAGTGTTCTTTTTCTTGGTCCAGTGCGATTGGCTGGTCTCGCTATTCGTGGTCTATTCATGGTGGAAGGATATCTTCAACAGAATGTATAAGACCATTGGTGGCCAAATCCCCCATACTAACCCTTAATAGACTGGAACCATTACATGTTAATATAAAATGTGGATTAGTGGCGGTCTGATGGTAGCAAATATAAGTCTGGTACTTTTCTGGATCTAATGATAGACTATTATAGTGCTTCATGCAGGAATTCATCCTGCTTCTAAGCACTATAATATGATTTGCTAATGGTATTCATTTAATCTATCTCGGGTGCATAAAAGACTGAGGCTAACAGGATTTTAAATATGCAAAGTGCAAGATTCAAATGGAAACTATCTCTTCAATCATGGGACATATCGATATAAAATTTGAGATGAGGAGGAGCTGTTCGCAAAAATTGGGTAGTGCTTTTGTAGGCATATCTGATTAAGGTATATTGTTTTTTTACCCTCTAAGAGGTATGTTGTATTGTTTCTTGTCCTGACCTACTTATCTTTCTCTTTGTATGTTTCATACTTTTATTCTCCTGTCTCTCATCTTTACCTACTTCACTGTCCTGAAGTCTCTTTTTCTAGTATCATTTTCTAACCTATAAACCTTAAGTACTAGCCTGTTTGTGAACTTAATCTGCGCATTGACTATTTTATTTCCCTTTGAACTGTAATGAAATATTTCGAAACAAAACAATAGAAGAGTAAGCTGGGTGTGCAAGCTCCATAAATGCCAACTTACACAAGTTGCTCAGACTTCGATTCATTTCCCATGGCCACAGTGATGTCTTGCAGAGGCCAGTGAAAATGCCCTCTGGGCAACCACTACTGCCAGCAGCACCCTGCTGGTGGCACCTCACAGGCGGGTGTCTAAGGCCGTGAGCAAGTAGAGTCAGGGCTAGATCTTAAACTGCCCCTGGACGTAGCTGCAGGTCTTGATTTGTTTTGTCGGAACGTAATTATAACTCGAAATCTGTGGGAGGTGATAAAAGGTGACAACCTTCGGAGTTGGCGTGTGCGCAGTACATTTGGCAACGTCTCTCACACGGAAGTGGAGAGAGGACATGGGAGATTGCTATCATGTGTGCTGAGGCAATTCTTGCACAGCGTTTTGTTTGTTCCCATCTTCCTTAAAATAATGCGTGTTCAAGTGATGTATAATACAATGTAAAGTGCTCTTGTACAGCACACTTGTGCCATTATGGCTGCTTCTTCTGGAAGATCGAGGGGATGGAGGGCGATTGGGGGGGCACCGGAAGAGGCAGCTTCAAACTCGGAGGTGTTTGCGGGTGCCGGCCTGGTGCACCCAAGTCCTGCGAGCCAATGGTTTATGCTTTCTCCTAAGGGTAACACATAAGATCACTTAACTCTGTGCACTGGCACACTGGGAGAGATACTGTTCTGGGGGTCGGACCCAGGCGTATTCTAGGACGAAAGATGATGTGGGCCATGCCGTGAGTGACTCCACAGTGGTTAAAGTGGTGCTGTTAGCAGGCATAAGGCTTCAGTGTCTGTGTATGTTGTGTAGAAGTGGTATTATTTTGAAAGGCGAGTAGATTAGTTGGTGGGAGATAGTCAGGGGGCCTTTGAGCAGTTCTATTGTTTGATGTTCATAGGCGAAGCCGATCTGGCAGGATTCCACTGGTCAAGTTGGTGCATAACACGTCATACTTTAATGTGGCAGGTCTAAACTTAAAATGATCTGCTAACCTGGCTCAGTTGCCTTACACAGTAACCTACACACCTTTTAACATAACCAGCGAATTTTACTTCTGACCCTCCCCTAATCCTCCCTGCGGCAACCTTCCCCCATTGGCCATCCAAATTACCTTAATGTCCTGGCTCTTCACAGAAATCCATCAGGGATGCCGCTCCTGCCTTTCTCCTACCACTCCCCACCTACTATATGCCTGGGCTGGACTGTGTATCATAACAGAACTAACCAAAACCTCCTTAACACTTCCACAGCCCAATCTCCTGACTTGCTGGTGGGTTGAACCACTCAATCAAACTACCCCAGGGGGAGACTCATTCCTCTCGTTCTCCCACAAGACCACCCTTTTGTCATTGCATTGAAAGTGGAAGTCCTATAGTGTTGGTTTGAGTCAGGATAGTGGGTTCATGCTGTTCTTGGTGCTATATAATTATGCTTGTTGACGTAGTGTGGATGCCTCGTGTTTGATGAGGAGTGATTTGAGAGACTTACCTACTGATTTCAAGGGCATTCTTGACTTACATGTTGGGCACAGTTGTGTTTGCTTATGTGCGTGAGGCTGTCCTGATTAGGCCAGTCTCAAGGAAATTCGTATTAGTGAGGTTAATGCTCTGGATAGACTTTTGGTCTGTTTCTGATAGCTACTAGGTTGTAAGGACGATTGGTCTGGCCTTTGGAAGTTGCGTGACCATGATAACTTGTCTGTAGTGGTCTCATAAACAGCCAGGTTTTGAGAACTGTTCTCAAGACTGTGTAATATTCTCTGTGCAGGATCACCTGATCATGGCGTTTCATAGATTGGTTGCCAGAAATGAGGACCCTCCTGGACTTCTCGGGTTGAAGTGTGGGACCCATACTAGGGACAGGTTGGCGAAGCAAAGAAGTGTTTTGACATTCGTGTAGCAAATTAAATTCTTCTTGGTGGATTCTGGACTTCTGCCATAGATGGTGCAGTGCTTGAATCGAAGAGTTTGAATTGAACTTAGCAGGGAGCAAATAGGGTGTTTGGAGAGCTGGGTGAAGTGCCCCCATCTGTGTATCTGCTGTCTTTTATGTTTGCTGTAGACAGGAAAGCGACAAGTTGACACGGAAGGCTCTTATAATGAACTCTGTTATCTACAGTATCTGTACATAAATGTACTAGCTCCTTAAAAAAATGTCAGCTATCAGCACCATCCCCAATAAAATAGAAGTTAAATGGTGCACACCAGAGCTCTGCCAAATGAAACAATGTAAGAGGAAACTTGAATCAATATGGCGGGATGGTTATAATGACATTTGTATAACAGCATATTTAGATTAAAATGCTTTATATAAAAGAAATATTAGACTAAAATAATTAAATGACTAGAAAATGGGCTATTAGATCAGGCTAATGATCTACAGGAAGACCTATTGAGAATTATCCATGAATGAAACACTCCATCACTGCTTTCTGGTGATATCAGCCCTTCACACACTCTATCTAATGAATTATCAGATTTCTACAATCAAACAAATGCGGAATCCTGAGAACATTGAGCCGTGCTATGTGGAAACAGGTTAAAGTTTTTAAGCTATCTCTCTCTTCTAAATGGGCAGACTTTACTCACACTTCAGATGAGTATATCGAGTTAGTAATTACCTCTAAAAGTTCTGACTTAATCCTTGATGTCTGTACTCCAAAATGTTAAAACAAATTTGCCCTGTTGCATCCAGTAGCTGCAAATGTCCATAAACCCATCAATGGTTCACTGCCATCAAGTTTAGTTCAGGAAAATCTTAAACAAAATCTTATATCTGCCCTATTGAAAAAGAAGCAGTTGCTGATACTCAGGATCTTGGTCATTACAGGCCAATATCAAAAATACCATTTGCACCAAGAGTCTGGAATGAGTAGCAATGACACAAATCCATAATGATGTGGAATCTAATGGCCTTTAGGATATTAAACGCGCTGATTTTGGGCTGGGACATGGACCTGAGTCTGTTTGACATTCTATATTGGATCAGCTGGATTGCCAGGTAGACGTCAATCATACCGCTGCATTGCTGCCGCTGGGTTCATCCGCAGCATGCAATACAGTAGATCTATCCACTCTAACTGACCAATTGAAGGGCGGGTGACTCTGAAGTGAGTGATTCCAATCTTGGAAGGAAGATGGGCAGCAGTATCCCTTCTTCCATGTATTGCTCTATTTCATAGACAAGTATTTCCACAGAACTCTTCATTGCTGCCCTTATGTTTTAAGATGTATGTCTATTCCTTGTTCAAACTGATCAGAACCTTTGGAGTCAAATGCTATAATTATGCAGACATTACGCAACTCTTTTTAAGACTTTCAAACTCACAATCCTGTCTTACTTCATTGTGGTCGTTTCTCCTTGCCATCAAACCATGGATGCATACAAATCTGTTGAAGATTAACCTTTGAAAGATTGCAATTTACTAGTAGGCCCAGACCGTAGATGATTAGAAGCTCCCTCTACAGGCGCACGCAAGTTCTGAGACACGCTGTGGTTTCTTCTATCTACAGAGTCTTAAATATGTTTCCCTTTACTTAGATCAGTGGAACACAACTTTTGTAGCATTTGTGTTAACTGGAATACAGTGGCAGTGTCTGGAACTTCCACCATGCACCTTGACAAAATTGCAGCATCCTCAAAATACAATAACTAGACAAATTCTAGCCTGGTGACCATACAATGCCAGCCTTGTGGGATTTGCAATTGACTTTGAGAGAAGAGTTTGGGCCTCATTATAAGTCTGCCGGTCCAGGATTAAAGTGACGGTAATAACATTTACTACAAGTTTACCGGCGGGGATAGCCTGATTTAAATCAGTCACCCCACCAGCAAAAAACAGCCGGCATTACCGGCACTGTTATTACCGGTGCCAGTAATACTGACATTCCCCCCATTGAATGGGGAATTACTAACCGTTGCCGGCACCTGTAATCTGCTGGTAATACCGGCAGATGAGGCGCCAGTCACAGTAATACCACCAGGATACCAGCAAACGTGTAATGGGAGTCCCTTTAGAGCTCATTTTCTTGGAAGCATAATGTAAAACGTGTGTATGAAAAGTGCATGCATGCATTTCCCACAAAACCACATCTTGATTGATTTGTAATGCAGAGGGAGGGCACACAGTGTAATATATGTTTCTTCCCTCCATTGCTCTCCACCACACAATAAATTCTCCAACATGATGTTTTCATGCTGGTTTAAACGCAGCGGATTCATAAAGATTCCATTGTAAATACTGCCTTACAAGCATAAATGGCGGGCCGTGTTTACACAGCATGCACTGTGGAGTGCCAAATAGCGGCGATAAGGCAATCTTCCTTATGCACTCGCAGTGGAAATGGCGAAAACTGCACATAGTGGACCTGTTTGCACATACATGCAGTGTGGTCCTTTGTGTTGGTCTCGGAGCTATTCATGGTCAAGGACTTCTCCTTATAATGAAAAAAAAAATCCCTGTCCCTGTCAGCCGTCATCTAGGCTCTGATCTGCAAACTAATCGCTTTTATGAACCTCTCGATGTAGGGTATTCAGGGTCTGGGGCACAGCATTTAGTAATCTCATCATTCGGCTATGGAAACCCTTCCCTTTGTGCCTACCAGAAAATGAAAACTTTGGAGTTTTTAAGCAGCTAGTTAAAATCGAAGTAATTCAACATTTTTCTTTGATACGTTTTGTTAAGATACGAGCCAGAGACGTTGGGGTGAGCTTGTGTCTTATTTATTAAGTAGTACATCATAAGACCCCTGGCACAGCATCTCCCCTAGCCACTTCCACCAACTGCTGTGCCTGGGTCATTCATAGTGTACAACATCTTTCCATGTGGAGTGTTGCTAATTGCAACGCTCCTTGACTAACTAAAGAACATCATAACACTTTTCAACTCCTTTGACTCTCAGCTTAGCACTAACGGACCATTACAGCCTATAACATAACACTACTGGCACACAATATCAGCAATTTTAAGTGAACTGCTTGTTGGTAAGGGGATTACTTTGGCTACCGACTGACCTGGACTATGGTCCCCGAGGGCGTTCAACCCACAAGCGCTTTGAGGTCATACCAATGATATATAGCGCGCTATATAAATGCCAAATAACATAACCAGACAATGGAGGGCCATTCATCAAAATCAGATGGACATGTTAAGCCACGTCCCATCCTGGGACTTGAGCCTAACTTTGAGTGCTTCCTACAAGCTTCAACAGCAAAAAGGCTGAAGTTAGAAGGAAAGAATGTTCTTATTCGATTTTTTGTCAAATAATTTTATTATTGCATTGTGCCTACTACTGAGGAAAACCATGCTCCAATATCAATTCAAATTATTTCCAATTAAATTGGAATCATAACCTTTTATGGCCGGAAACAGAAAGTACAATTTAATTATCCTAGAGTCAGATCAGATCAGAGACCACGTGAGCGGGTGTAGAAGAAAAGCTAATTTTTGTGTCCTAGCAGTCTGCTCCTGTAGTTTTGTTTGTCAGTAGTAGCAGTGGTGAAAATAGGAAATCAGTGTAAGGTTTGTATAACTAGTCACACATCGCCGATGTATGTTGGCGCCTGCAACCCAAATAGCAGCAGCAGAACTTGGGACCGGGCGCAGTCTGTCAGTCACTTGTTGATGTAGTCCAATGGGCAAAGTGCTGTGTCACCCACACGCCATGTTGACTGCTGCTGTTACATTGGTTGCCTAGAGTCCCGCTGATAAGAGAGTCTGTAATCTGTGAAACGTTCTGATGTGAAACTGATTCATTGCTCAAATGGACCCCATAATGAGTCTGGTCTTGCGGTGATAGAGAAGAGTTGGCGTGACAGCCACATATTTTGACTTTGGTTGGGATAATCATTAATAAAAGGAGAAAGATGTACATTGTGCACTTTGGGACGCCCAGCAGTAGCTCAGTGAAAATGATACTAATAGCCTCGTCCAAGCGCTCCAGTGCACACTGCACGTCCAGGGGATGCAACTGTGCTCCAGATTTTTATTTTTTATCAAAACTACTTCAACTATGAGGTTATGTTATGTTATGTTACATTTATTTATACAGCGCACGATTGTCCAAAGGCATATTGGCACTAGAGGAAGAAGAGGAACAGCGACAGATACAGATAACCTAAAAGAGCAGTGTTTTTAGAGAGCAGCGAAAAGAAAGATGGTCAGTAGTGGCTTTCAAAATGCACGGGAGTTTATTCCTGGACCTAGCAGCAGAGCAAGTGCGCCCTCCCATTTGAGATAGCCTTACCCGTGGGACCAGAAGCAGAAGAGCTGACTGAGATCGGAGAGCGTGGCAGGGAACATATTGGGAGACTTTTTCCTGGAGATATTACACTCCCTGTTTATAGAAGGCACAGGGAACAATGCAGAGTGATTTGAACAAAATCCGCTTCTCCACAGGAAGCCAATGCAATTGTCTGAGCACAGGGGACATGTGAGCCCTTGGGGGAGGACGAAGAACTGCTCTGGCCGCAGTGTTTTGGAGCAGTTGAAGTCTATTCATGAGATAAGCAGGATGGCCAAAATAGAGCAAGTTGCTGTACTCAACTGCACTGAGAATCAATGCAGCGACCACAGGAGCATGAAATTGGGTAGGAATGAAGGAAAGAACCTTCATCAACACACAAAGTTTAAAATGGACAGATTTGCTGATAACCACAACCTGATCAGCCATGGATAAGAAGGAGGATAACTTAACCCCTACATTTTTCACAGTAGTAGACGAAAGGGGAAATGGGCCAAGAGAGGTAGGCCAGAAATCGGGAGTCGAGAAAGAGAGGGGGCAGGTGGTGCCCACTACAAGGACCTCTGGCTTGTTCCCATTTAGTTTGAGTGAATTCAGCGCCATCCATGCTCCCAGATCCTCAAGACAGCTCTGCAGCCGCGAGGCAGTGTCAGGGCGAGTAAGGTCCAGACATGCCAACAACTGGGTATCATCTGCGTAGGAGTAATATCTGAATCTGTGAGAACGGATAAGAAGAAGAAGAAGACATCTGATATATATATTGAAAAGTATAGAAGAGAGTGCCGATCCTTGAGGGACCCCACATGAGAGCCTTACCAGTTCAGATTGAAAAGGGGGAAGGGAGACCGATTGAGAACGATCGGCCAGGAAGAATGAGAACCAGTTAAGGACCTTGTCGTATATCCCGGCCTCACATGATCGGGAGATAAGTACAATGTGGTCAACCATGTCGAAAGCCACGGACAAATCCAGCAAAAGTACCGCTCCCACTCCACCCTAGTCAACCAGGCGGGCAAGGTTGTCTAACACCAAGTTAAAGACCGATTCAGTTCCCTTTCCCGGACAAAATTCCCGATTGGAAGATGTCACAACACCCTGAGGATTCCAGAAAGGAAGATAACAACGGGGAGACGAGGGCCTCCATAACCTTCATTAGGACAGGAAGAAGAGCAATGGGCGAACATTTTCAAGCAACCCAGGGTCAAGCGAGGATTTTTTTAGCAGAGGTATTACCAGAGCGTGTTTCAGTGGACTGGGAATACATCCCTCAAGAAACAGGGCATTAACTGCTGCACTAATATGAGAGATTACTTCACCTGAGATGTCTTTAAGCAAAGTCAGTGGAATGGGGTCAGCCGGGGAGGCTGATTTGAGGCACTGGATAGACCCCAAAATATCTGATTCCCAGAACACAGGAAAAGAAGACCAAGTGGACTTGGGCGTTTCAATCTTGGTCAGAAAGAAAAATGACAAAGACTCGCAGAGGGCTTGAGACGGCCTAACAGCAGAGCCAGTTGTGCTAGGGGAAGACAAGGATTGAACAAGTTCAAATAATGCCTCAGGCTTATTGAAAGCGATTTGCACCTTTTGGCTGAAAAAATACTTTTTAGTAGCACTAATGGCTTTTTGATATGCAGACAAAATGCTACGGAATGCACATTTATCAGTGTTAGAGTAGCCCACACACCATTTCCTCTCTGGACGTCTGCCGGAAAGTTTAAGAGTTCTGAGATCATCCGAAAACCATGGCTCCGAAGTGTGGTTCCTTATTTTACAGAGCCTAAGTGTGGCCAGCACATCGGCCACTGCTAGAAAGGACTCTCTCAGAGAATTAAGTGAGGAAGGACTAAAAGGAGTCAACTGGGCTTGAAGAGAGGCAACAAGTCCAGAGTTATTTACTTTGCGCCAACTGAGTTTAGGAATAGCAGGTTTGGAATTCAACGGCTTGGCGTCCTGTGACCGAATGAAGAATGGAATTAAAAAATGATCAGTCCAGAGAAGAGGGGAGGGGGAAGAAACCAAAATGTCAGAGCAGGGTGCAAAAGTAAAATCTAAAATATTTCCCAATTGGTGTGTAGGTTCCAGAATAAGCTGGGGTAAGCCAAGATCAGCCATTAAGGAGCGAAAATTGGTGACTTGGCTAGAGGGAGAGGTGGTGGCTGGAAGGTTGAAATCTCCGATAACCCAGAGATTAGAATGCTTGGTCTGGATCTCAGAGGCCAAGTCAGGGAAGTTATTGCAAAAAAACGGCGTCCATACCAGGAGGCCGATATACCAATAGTATATAGTAAGCGTGGATTGGGGAGAGACAGATATCCGGGCCAGACAGCATTCCATTTTGAGGGTAAGAGTAGGCACCGTACAAACTGTTTTGTATAAAGTCTTATGGATAATAGCCCAACCACCTCCAGGATGAGCTGATACCCGATCAACATGAGCCAAAGTGTAGTTGGCGGGCAGAGCCTGTACAATAGCAGGTCCAGATGTTTCTGTGAGGAATATGAGATCAGGCTGCGAGTCTATCAGCAGTTCATGGCAATCAGGAGCACGAGCCACAAGGGAATGAGTATTTAAAGTCCATGTGGAAATAGATAATACAATGAACAGTTATTTTCTCATGATGCTCCAGTGCGTTGGTATTTTCCTTCCCATTTGTTTTGGTTTAAGTCCTACTTTACTAAACCTTCAAAATGAATAAAGGACCATACTATTCAGGCAATATGTGGGATTGTAACTGTCCATATTTCTGACTATAGGGAATGCCTCCTTGCTTGTTTTGATACAATATAGTTTTTTTTAAACAGGCTTGTAATTGCTGTTTTCCTTTTACACTGGATAATGTATCTTTTTATTATACATTGATATTTCTTTGTAAACATTTTTTAAGTATTTTTGAATAATTGTTCTTTTATTTATTATGCTGTACGGTGCTCTGATACTAATTGTGCACTAGGTTCACGCATTATGAAACTGTTAAATATTAACGTTTAATAAAACAACTCAGCAGATATGGCATGTGCTAAACCACACTCGGAAGAATATTTGCACACAGATCCAAGTAGTAGAGACTCTAGTCGACGGAGCCGATAAATAACCTTAGAGCTCCTGCGGCTTACCTAATCCGGCTCCATTCAGTCTATGATTATCTATATTAGCAGGGTTGCTTACCTTTGATATGTGAGTAAATGTGTGCCTGGGAGGTGAATTCAGTCTGAGGACACCATAGGATGGAGGTCTGCAACCTTTGGCTCTGTTGATGTTTTGGACTTCAACTCCCATCAGCCCTGCCATCTTAGTCAATGGTCACACACAATCAATAAGAAAAATGCACTTTCATTATTCATATTGGTATGTATTGTTCGAATTGTAAGTGCTGTTACTGGGTCTTTTCACTGAAGCACGTATACTTCCAAATATACACTTCTTGTCTAGTTTTCTTACATGTGTTTTTAATGAGATTAAGATGCATCATATACTAAGTGGTTCTTAAAGTGATTTGCTCCAGTCTGTTTCAATCAAAGTGTATTGCAATCCTGTATTTCAGATATTGCGCTACTCCTCTTCAGAAGGAAACCACCTGTTGTGTAAATGCAGTATATCTGTATATGATATAGGGCCTAATTCACAGAAGCGTTTTATAATGGCAAAGCCGCATTGGAGAATGTTCTGTGAATACGGCCCAAAGTGTTAGAAATTTCAGATTTGACAAATTGTAATATCTGTTTCGCGTGCAAGTTGTTTTCAGCCGTGCATCCTGCATTGATCTACCATTGGAATAACCACCAGGAATGAGTTTTTCAAATGCTCTCTCTTGAGAAATGGATCTCAAGCCAGCGTCCCAGGACTGGGCAGTGTGTCACATGACCCTCAGTATTTGCAAACATATGAAGAAATGGGCGTATTTGTATGGGTGTTTCCTTTGCCATGTATGTTAGCCAGTTTCATGTTGTGCTGTCCATTGTTTCTAGTTTATCACTTTCTCTCTTGAACTTTGTCCTCTAGGCCATGGCATGGACCCAGTTGAGTGACAGTCAGTTTGGATGGCAAGATGCTGGCTTAGGTGGCAGCACACTGCTTTCGATTAGTGGGTCACTTCATAGATATTGGAAGATTCAGAGAAGCCACACTTGCAGGATCCGCTGTGCTGACTGTCAATATAAAAATGTGTTGCTGCTTGCTGGTCTATGTGTAACATTGCTTGTCTTTACCTTCGCATTGCAACTGCACACCAGCTCCAGCGAGCATGTTCCACTTGCTCTAACACAGCGTTGGAAAGGAAATAGAGTGCAAAACTGTGGCAACGTAAATGTAACAATGAACCCTGGGAGAAACCGCTTGAAATGTTCTGCCCTGGATGTCACATCTCTAACAGCTAATCACAACTGAAGTCAATGGGTTAGCAATCCTGTCTCAACACAAGCAACGTTATAACACAACAAAGACAGAATATATTTATTCCAAATATTCCTCAGACTTGGTTCCCTACAGATAGCTCACTGTCCCTACAGAAAATCTCTTTATCCCTCGAGTGAATGTTCTCGCCATAGTGGTGCGCTGGTGCATCGCCTGCTAAGGTTAGTGTATAGAAGAGAGATCTCGCCCTATCCTATCTCACTACTTTGCTGATTTGCTAAAAAAGGTGCACACTACACCCGGAAGTCAATATGTCTCTTTTTAATGTTATTGCTTCCATTTCATGTGGCTTATCACAGGTTTAAAAGGTTGATGCCATATGGATAGGGATTTTATTCCATATGTGTCTCGATGTCAATTTATTAGTCCTAAAACAATCGAGACTAAAAATGATGTACTAGTTCTACAGGCCCATTTTTTGTTCTTCATGGGTTCTGGGGGTTGGATCGTCAGGCCAGCCCACTTCTTGTCTACCGGTTTCAGCGGATACAGATTCACTCTCCGCTTTCTTCAGGACTTCCCTCTGGCTATTATTGACCAGGGACAATATTTTATACAATCAGACACTCTTCTCATTTGTTGTCTTGTGCTCCTTCTTTTCCATCATAGAGGGCGTTTCAATTTAGGTTTTGGAACATCAAATTCTTCATCGACAGCCTGGTCGAGGATAGAATCACCTACAGACAGTTAGGCGGGGACCCGACAAGTGCCCTTAAGAACCTTATTGATCCTATAATTGAGGAAGCAGTATCAGAAGGCCACATTAGCACCAAGGAAGCAGAGTTCCTCAGTCCTACATTTCCGAGGTGGCCTGCTTTCTATGCATTACCCAAAATACATAAGGGCACTACACCACCACCCGAAAGACCAATTGTTTCAGGAATAGGATTGATCCTAGAACTGCTCTCTCAATTTGTAGATTTCTTTCTCAAAGATGAGGTCATAGCGATGAAATCCTACACCAAGAACACCACAGCAGTCCTACTCCATCTTGAATCCTTAAATCTACTCAGTGATGACATCTATATGGTGACAATGGATAATGAATCACTATACTCAAAAATACCACAACGCGAAAACACTGAAGGTTATTGAGAAAATATTAAGAGCAATGCAACCGCTCATTGAAATGCTGATTAATTTAATCATGCAATTTGCGGAATTAGCATTAACTAAAAACTACTTCATGGTTGACCAGCGATTCTTTGAGCAAATTGCAGGGACAGCAATGGGGCAACATTTGCACCCTCCCTAGCAAATCTATACGTCGCCAACTTTGAAGAATGCCATATATACAACCAATCAAATCCTTATGCACAGAATATCCTGAGTTGGCGACGTTACATAGATGACATTCTCATGTTCTTTACAGGAACAGAGACAATTTTACATAAATTCTTGGACTGGCTGAATGGATTAAATCCATACTTGAAATTCACTTATGAATACAGCAAGAACACTGCAACATTCCTGGATCTTAAATTAACTAGACATGATCAGACGGTGGAAACCACAGTATTTCAGAAACCTACAGACAGGAACTCACTACTAGAGTTTACAAGCTTCCACCAAAGGACCCTAAGAGAGAACCTAGCATTTGGACAGTTCCTGAGATTCAGACAAAATGGTACAACCAGGCAAAAATTTGATTCACAGGCAGCGACATTGAGCCACAGACTAAGAGAGAGGAACTACCCTGAAAGATCAATACGACATGCAAGAAAAAGAGCACGCAACATACCTACAGTAGTTACGCTCACCTAACTTCACAAAAAGACCAGGGACGATAATCAAATAACAGCAGTTCTAAGCCACTCACCTATTATCAATATGATTAAAAAAGAAATCAAGAGACATTGGTACCTCCTCAACATTGGAGAAACCAAACTCAGTATTCCCTTATTTGCTCTCAAAAGAAGGAGGAACATTAGAGATAACCTTGTGCACACATATAAGGAAGCACCTACAAATGATAACCAACCATGCCTCTGGCAGCACTCGAAAGCCAAAGGACATGCACCCTGTGGCACATGCTCGGTCTGCCCTTTCACTAAACGTTCCATCACTATAGACATAGGATGGAACACCGCGGGAACACAGTACGTTTACCAACTGTAATACCACACATGTGGTATATTTGATCCAATGCCGTTGTGCCAAGAAATATGTGGGTATGACCACGCAACCTGTAAGAATAAGAATATGTGAATACAGATCAAACATCAGATGCAAGAGACTCACGGCCCCTCTGGTTGAACACTATGTACTTAACAAACACTCAGAGAATGACATTAGCTGGACCATCCTTGAGAAAATAATAGTACCTAAACGTGGAGGAAACATCGGAGCCATACTACTCAGAAGAGAACAACAATGGATTTTTAGACTGTGTAGCCATCAAAATGGACTCAGCGAGGAAATATGCTGGCAGACCCTAGCAGTATTATAACACTCTGCTTCCCCAAAAGTCCCTCCACAATGAAGATATCATGAATCATCTGTGAACCCTTTCCTGTATAGTAATCGCAATTATATATGTTTGACTAGACTGTACACATCCAATTAAGGAGCCGGATCCGTCACATTAAACCAAGAAATAGTATGCGCATAAACGATTGTATATATTGGATCCTTAAGACGCTTCATGTTCAATTAATGTAGTAGAACACTCAGGGAGTAAGGCACTACTGACCCAAGCATAGTAAATAGACACCCACGTCACTATACACACCTAGTAATGCAACATTACTAGGAAACACCAAAAAAGGACCTCCATAGTAACGTAGGGACATCATGAGTGTTATTAAACATTAATCCGGCACCTCCATGATGGCGGATTCCACAACAATCGCATTACACACTGGCCGCGAGATAGACTTTGACGAGACCATAAGAATAAATGGGATTACCAAGAAACACTAAAAAAGGACCAACTCAGAGATGTAGGTACGTCACGAGCGTCACTAAACATAAATCTGGCACCTCCAAGATGGCGGACGCCACACTAATCGCAGCATAAACTAGCCGCGAGACAGACTTCGACTGGACAACAAGTGCAAATGGAGGTAAGAACTGAAGGAATATTATTTGTGTGCCGCGCTTAAGTTGGAACACACTATACCTCTCTCGGGCCAGCTAAATAGACGCACGGCCGATTACGCGCATAAAGCCATAGAGTCCAGCATATCCGTAGGGAATTGTTGGAATGCGTGAACCGTCCGCCATATAGCGCATTCGTCTTTCTAGACGCAGAATGTATTTTAGAATGGTACTAAGGACGATCACACTATGTGTGAAGCTCATTATCCATACAAGGCGAAGTACACACAAACTAATATGACAGGTACATTAGAATGTCAGAGAATGATAATGCATCATGGGCATCGTAGTTTGAATATATCCATTAATACTACTCTGGTCAGTGCTACCCATGCCGACCTCTGTACATACTGAGATAGCAAGGTCATGTGACTTATGCAATGTTCTTGATAACTAGGTGCTGAAAGGCGAACATTGAACAGCACACCGTCCTGAAGAAATACTGACAAACCATTATAAGAAATCGAGTTCCACACCATATTAAGAATGAAACCAGAATACCGCTTAGGGGTGAGTACAAGTCAGCAGTATATTTTGATTCCATACGTGCTTAAAACAGGTTATACAACCCCAGAAAATCAAAAATTACCATGTATCCACAGTTGTAACTTACCTGAGGGGATGAATGAATTGCATAGAATCTATAACTGAAGAGGAATGACACATCACCTCTGAACTGACACCTAAAGAGGTAAGCCATCCTCTTCTTGTGTCTTCCCCAACATGAGTATTTAGAGACGGATACACTATTGATAGTTGCCCTTCTGTATATATTCCCTTCTAGGGACAGGAAGGATGAAGAATGTGATGTTGCAAAACCTAAATTGAAACGCCCTCCACGAAGGAAAAGAAGGAGCACAACACAACAATTGAGAAGAGTGTCTGATTGTATGATATATTGTCCCTGGGTCAATAATAGCCAGAGGGAAGTCCTGAAGAAAGCGGAGAGTGAATCCGTATCCGCTGAAACCGGTAGACAAGAAGTGGGCTGGCCTGATGATCCAACCCCCAGAACCCATGTAGAACACAAAATGGGCCTGTAGAACTAGTACGTCATTTTTAGTCTCAATTGTTTTAGGACTAATAAATTGACATCGAGACACATATGGAATAAAATCACTATCCATATGGCATCAACCTTTTAAACTTTGTGATAAGCCACATGAAATGGAAGCAATAACATTAACAAGAGACATATTGACTTCCGGGAGTAGTGTGCACCTTTTTTAGCGAATCAGCAAAGTAGTGAGATAGGATAGGGCGAGATCTCTTTTTTATTCCCTAAATTTAGCAGGCGATGCACCAGCGCACCACCAGGGCGAGTACATTCACTCGAGGGATAAAGAGATTTTCTGTAGGGACAGTGAGCTATCTGTAGGTAACCAAGTCTGAGGAATAATTGGAATAAATATATTCTGTCGTTGTTGTGTTATAACATCTCTATCAGCGACATATCATGGTGTAGCAACAAATGAGGATACAGCGATATCATATGTCCCTTTGATGAAAGTATATGAATCACGACAAACAGGATGTAAATTCCGCTTCGACAAGCCAAAACATAGATTCAGTGTACTAGTAAACGATCGCAAGAAGCTGCTCCAGCAAGAAATCAAATTGACCAAGAAGCTGTTGGAACCTCAAAGAACAACAGAGATTAAAAAAAAAGAAAAAGTAGCCTACCGGAACTGGGTACTATCCTCTAGAGCAATAAGAGAGCAAGAACAAGGGACATGATCCATGCAATATGTAAAACAAACACCAGAAATACATGGAGCCTCCTAAATCAGACCTCGGCTAACCAACAAGCGATCTTGAGCAATTGTGTAAAGAAACAGCATGGGTGAATCATTACAAAAACATATTCACTGATTGTAATAAACAAGGGAAAATAACAATTCAAGCAACAGCACAGTCTTTCCCATGGAAGATTGACTGCACAGAATCTAATATAAAAGATTGCATCAGAAAATTAAGAACTTCTAATGCACCGGGGCTTGATGGGTTAACAATTCCATACTGAAAAAGAACCCAGAGGAGTGGGTGAAATGTATAAGTCTGATATTTTACAAAATGGCAACAAGTGGAACGATCCCCGCTTCCTGGACCCAGGGTATAATAGTCCCTATCTTCAAACAAGGAGATCGACAAGACCCAAAAAGCTATAGACCCATTGCGTTGCTGGATGTTATTGGAAAACTGCTAGCAGGGCACCTACAGCAACAACTAGTACAATGGGCAAATAAGAGCAACATAACAGACACACAGCAAACAGGTTTTACTAAAGGAAGTGGAACTGACCCCAATCTTTTCCTCCTGAATGTACTGAAAGCTCAAGCGATCAAAAATAAGACACATCTATTCCTAGCCTTATTAGACCTGCAACAGGCTTTCGATATGGTGGACAGAACAAAGCTTTGGGGAAAACTGCGAGAATGGAAGTGTCCGTGCCAACTGTTGGAACTGATAATAGCATTCCACAGCAATACCACGATCAGAATATGCATGAACAAAGCAGGAGACCTGACCCCGGAAATAAAAACAGACAAGGGAGCAAAACAAGGTTGTCCGCTTGCAGCAACCTTGTTTAACCTTTACCTGGAGGACATACCTGCATCTTTAAAAACTGTACCAGCCTTCCCTCCAAAAATCAATGGGCAACAGATCAGCTGGATTGTTTATGCAGATGATCTTGTGATAATGGATTGTACACAAATAGCCCTTCAGCGCAAATTAAATCAAGTAGAAAAATACATGGCGGAAAATTACCTACATGTGAATCAGAAATAATCCCAAATCATATGCTTAATGTACAGAATCCAAATGAAAACAAGCTTTCAGTGACAAGGCTGCAATTCTATTAGATATCTGGGGATATACTTCAGCAAATCAGTTGCTGACACTATCTGGCGGAACACACTGAAAATAAAAACTAAAATGCTTGCTGCACAAGGTTCAATTATACAAGCACGATTCGGGAAATTCACAATGAAGCCTATTATTCTATTCTATAGGCAAAATGTGGTTCTGATATTGACCTATGGTGTAGAAACAGCTCTTGCCCTAAATTGGAAGATCTGCTCTACCCTCGAAGGAGTATTTTGGAAAACGGTCCTACGGCTCCCAAAAAGTGCATCAATTAACAGCATACGTTACGAACTTGTTCTAACCTCGCTATATGCACTAACATTATGGAAGGGAATGTCGCTGTAAAGAAAATGCAACATGATTGATGCAGCGCATCCATATCATATTTTGAACACACCACCAACGAATCCTGGAATGTGGCCTTGACGCAATGGAACGAGAACTGGGAGATACAGCCAGCAGCCTTAAATACTAATGTAGAGACTCTGACAGTGAACCCGTGTTGGGTGAAAAAGAAGCTCCTGCAAAGTGACTGGATTCAAACTGTCAAACAGACTAAGATACAAAAACCTTAGAGAGATGCCCACTGAATCAAGAAAATTAAATGTGCTGCCAAGATATTTCGAAAAATTCCCCAGCCGATATCACAGAAATACATTTCTCAGAATAAGGCTCAATCTATATGAAACAAGGGAAATATTGTACAGGAGGAAACTAGCAAATGTAGTTTCTAAAGGCTTTCAATTCTGTCTGCTACCAGAACAAATTGAAACAATTAAATATTTAATGCTCCATTGCCCGGCAGTATCGACGCAGCGACAAAATTATCTTTGCACAGAAGCTAGCTCACTAACTGTTAGGCAGAATTGCATGCAGTACCCTCTGGGACCACCACATACAATTATGACTACAGGTGTAAGCAAAACCAACCTTTGGTATAAGTCTTTACTACACAGTTTGTGGAAGCGAGCTGAGCAGCCAGGCGTATCTCAAGAGGGAATGTGAGCAGTAAAAGAGGTTACTCTTAGGGTAAAACACTTATTAACTTATTACAAAGTCATTTAGAAAACATTCACTAGAAGGAGGCAACTTAATATCATACACAAATATGCTTCAATACCAAACCAATATGTTTCTGAGTAAATTAGGCTCCCCTGAAATAGGAGCAAAATGGCATGTCAGTTACTTTCAATGGGAGTAAAAAGGCACAAGTTAATAGAATAGATCACAAATACATTCTTAGGCAGTGCAAATAGTTTCAGTTCACTAGAGGACTCGATTCAGTTCAATAGGCCTAGGCCAAAGTCAATGGGCTAGTGTCTTGGATAGGAAAGAGCTGTTCTTGTTTAAACGGTAAAGTCTTTGCCAAAGTTCTCAGAAGTAGTTTGTACGAAAAAGAATCGTTTGTTGGGTCACAAGTTGATTAGGCCTGCAAGTTGGGAAAGTTCTCAGAAGTAGTTTGTTCGAAAAAGAATCGTATGTTGGGTCACAAGTTGATTAGGCCTGCAAGTTGGGAAAGCTTTCTCTGCGAGAGCTAAGTTCTGTCAATCGGGTTGGCACTGTACCTTAATATGAAGAAAAGATGCAGCTGAAGACGTTGGGTCCTGGCAGTTCCTACAGATCTCGCTGTTCTTGAGCCTCAGTCGTGGGGACAAGAGGGAGGACGTCTGGGGACTCCTGCACTACACGGGGACAGGTCAAACAAGCTGGCAAAATGGAAGATCTTCGGTTCGAGTAGCTGGTGTCCTTCCCCCTGGTTAATCCTAACGAGCTCTGAGAATGGTATCCAGGTGGCTTACAAGTTGATTGGTCCCACCAACTCAATGGAAGAAGTCGTCCTTGAAGGGGCTTCTCTGTCGAGATGAACTTGGCAATTCGGACCTGCAGCAGGGCTTCACCGGGCAAACCAACGGTCCGGGAGTTGCAGCAGCCATCCTCTTCCAGCTCGTCTTCGGTTCTTTCATTCCAGTGGTCGACTCTGCTTTCCAGTCCAAGAGACTCACCTTTTAAACAGTTTTCTCCCTTTCATTCCAGCCTAACTGCCACTCACCCAGCAGGGTGGCTGTCCTTGCCGGACAGTCAGCCAGCCAATCACGCCAGAGGCGGTCTCCAGTCCTGAAACCTGCCAAAGGCATAGAAACAAAAGGACCAAACCTGGTTTGGCGTGCAGAGACAAACACTAGGAGGACCTTTCCAAACGAAAATGGCAAGAAAAGAAGACCGGGATCTGTTTCAACAAAGGGGCTTAAGGGACCATCTTGAAAAACATGGCTCCCGCGATTTTTTGCTACCGGTGTCCGCGGTCGGGAAAAATCATGGTAGTTTGTTGTAAAACCACTGCCACCAGCCATTTCGATAGGCAAGGGTAGCATTTGACTGCTACATGAGTTTCTAGACACAAGGGATACTAGGTAACCCCTCCAGCACTATATAGGAAGATAGTGTGTGCTGGGTCTAGGAATTTAAAAAGACTAGTAAAGTGAATTTAACTTTACATTCTCTGGGAAACAGTAGTTTATCCCAAAGAAGGTATTTAAACCTTTTGGAAGTCTAAAAGACATCCCTGTGTCACTGCACTGAGGGTGCTCTGTAACACACATGAAAAGATGATGCATATGGAGTTATCTTAAAACTCCATAATCCAAGAATACAAGAGTAAACCACACATCAAAATACATGAAAGAGTTGAAAAAAATAGGCTCACACTCTTTCCAGGTAAAGAAATCAAGTCCTCAAAATCCAGCAAAGTTGCTGGGGGTCTCTAAGGTGAAGGGAATTAGCACATTTAGGAGAATTCTCCCTAACACTCATCCCCCCCAGACAAAGGGACAGGAGATTTTAATCCACCCCTGGATGAATCTCCTTACTCCAGTCATTCAAACATTCTGGAGAGACCATCAGCATTTTGGTGATTACACCCTGACCTGTGTTCAATGGTAAAATCAAAACCCTGTAGGTTGATTGACCATCTTAACAATTTAGGATTTTCCCCCTTCATCTGAATTAACCATCTCAAGGGTTTATGGTTAGTCTGAATCGCAAAAGTAGATCCATACAAGTATGGTCTGAACTTCTTCAGTGACCACACAATAGCAAAACATTATCTTTCAATGGTTGCCCACCTTGTTTCTGGTTCCTTCAGCTTTCCGCTGATGAAGCAGATGGGGTGCTCCCTACCTTTCTCATCCAGCTGACTCAGAACTGCACCTATACCTGTTTTGAAAGCATCTGTTTGCACAATGAAGGTTTGGCTATAGTCAGGAGCTCTTAAGACTGGAGCTTGACAAAGGGCTTTCTTAAGTCCTTCAAATGCCTTGTTGCACTTCTCATTCCACTTGACCTTTTAAGGAAATTTGGGTATAGAGACCACATTCAAGGGAGAAGCTATGGACCCACACTTGGGTTTGAGTAGAAGGGGTGGCCCATTCTTGTACAGCTTGTACTTTGCTAGGCAATGGCCTTATTTCACCTCCTCCTACTTCATGTCCAAGGTAGACCACTTTGCTCTGACCAATTTGACATTTACTTGCCTTTATGGTCAGGCGGGCCATCAATGTCATCCAAGTATGCCATGCAGAAGTCCTCCATCCCATTCAGAACGTGATTAACCATCCTTTGGAATGTTGCAGGTGCATTCTTTAATGCAAAAGGCATTACCCTAAACTGGTAGAGGCCTGCTGGGGTTGAAAATGCAGTTTTCTCCTTGGCATGGTCTGTCAGAGCTATTTGCCAGTAGCCTGGCGTTAGGTCAAATGTACTGAGGTACTTGGCTGAACCAAGTTTGTCCACCAGCTCATCTAGCTTAGGTAAAGTATGGGCATCAGTCTTAGTGACTGCATTTAGAGCTCTATAGTCCACACAGAATCTCAACTACTTGAATCCTGCCTTTGGCACTAGTACAACTGGACTAGACCATGGACTGGAAGAGGGTTCTATTACCCCGAGATCAAGCATCTTATTGGCCTCTTCCTTAATGTGGGTTCTTACATGATTTGACATCCGGTAACCTCTGCTTTTAACAGCTAAACAGCCACCAGTGAGAATATCATACTGGCCTCAAGGTGTCAAGCCTGGTGATAGTGAAACAGGGAGGCAAACTTATTTAATAGAAACTTGCACTCCTCCTCGTGTTCCAGTGTCAGATTAGAAGAGAGATTAACTCCTTCTATTTTCTCATCTAAAGGTTGTCCTCTGAGGAGATCAGGTAGAGGTTCACTCTCTTCCTCCTCTTGAGCTGAAGCTAGAAGCAAAGCTCCCACTTTTGGTCTTGAGACATAGGCTTTTAGACGGTTGGTGTGAAAGACCCTGGGGGCCTCCTTAGGATTGCCAAGTCCACCATATAACTGACCTCTCCAAGTTTTCCCACAACCTTGTAGTAGAAGGAGGCAACTTAATATCATACACAAATATGCTTCAACAACAAACCAATAAGTTTCTGAGTAAATTAGGCTCCCCTGAAATAGGTGCAAAATGGCATTTCAGTTACTTTCAATGGGAGTAAAAAGGCACAAGTTAATAGAATAGATCACAAATACTTTCTTAGGCAGTGCAAATAGTTTCAGTTCACTGGAGGACTCGATTCAGTTTAATATGCCTAGGCCAAAGTCAATGGTCTAGTGTCTTGGATAGGAAGAGCAGTTCTTGTAGTAAACGGTGAAGTCTTTGCCAAAGTTCTCAGAAGTCGTTTGTACGAAAAAGAATCATATGTTGGGTCAAAAGCTCATTAGGCCTGCAAGTTGGGAAAGTTTCACGAACTTTCACCGCGAGAGGTAAGTTCTCTCAATCGAGTTGACACAGTACCTTAATATGAAGAAAAGATGCAGCTGAAGACGTTGGTTCCTGGCAGTTCTTGCAGATCTCGCTGTTCCTGAGCCTCAGTCGTGGGGACAAGAGGGAGGACGTCGGGGGACTTCTGCACTGCACAGGGACGGGTCAAACAAGCTGGCAAAATGGAAGATTTTCGGTTCGAGTAGCTGTCGTCAAGCACACAAGCTGGTGTCCTACCTCCTGGTTAATCCTAACCAGCCCAGCTCAGAGAATGGTATCCAGGTGGCTTATGAGTTTATTGGTCCCACCAACTCAAAGGAAGAAATCCTCCTTGAAGGGGATTCTCTGTCGAGATGAACTTGGCAATTCGGACCTGGAACAGGGCTTCACCGGGCAAACCAACGGTCCTGGAGTTGCAGCAGCCGTCCTATTCCAGCTCGTCTTCGGTTCTTTCCTTCCAGTGGTCGACTCTGCTTTCCAGTCCAAGAAACTCGCCTTTTAAACAGTTTTCTCTCTTTCATTCCAGCCTAGCTGCCACTCACCCAGCAGGGTGGCTGTCCTTGCCGGACAGTCAGCCAGCCAATCACGCCAGAGTGCATTTGAGTCTCCTAGGAGACTAAGCACAGGGAGTTTCGGGCATCTCCCTCACTTCCTGCCCACCCCAGATACTCAGACGCCAGAGGCAGCCTTAAGTCCTGAAACCCGCCACAGGCATAGAAACCAATGGACCAAACCTGGTTTGACGCGCAGAGAGAAACACTAGAATGACCTTTCCAAAAAGAAATGACAAAAAAAGAAGACGGGGACCTGTTTAAACAAAGGGGCTTAAGGCGCCATCTTGAAAAACACGGCTCCTGCGATTTTTAGCTACCGGTGTTCGCGGTTGGGAAAAATCATGGTAGTTCATTGTAAAACCACTGCCACCATCCATAAACTCCTCCTTTAAACATGGAACCCACCAACCTCAAAGAATCATGGGTCCTCCCATTATTGAAAAAACAAACTCTGGACCCCACTATCCCCACCAACTACAGACCAATCACCACTGTGCCTTTTCTATTAAAAATTCTAGACAGAGCTGCCTACATACAAATCCAGGATTACCTGGATGCTAACCACCTGCTTGGCTCACGGCAATCTGGCTTCCGCCCACTCCATGGCACGGAAACAGCTCTAATAGACCTCAAGACACAAATTGAGGAACTTAAGGACAACGGGAAAACAGCCCTGCTCCTCCTACTGGACTTGTCAGCTGCATTTGACTTGGTGGACCATGCAGTCTTATGCAACCACCTCGAATCTGCTGCCATCTTCACTGGAGATGCTATAGCCTGGGTCCAATCCTTCTTAGCAAATCGCACTATGCGAGTCTTCGCCACTACCAACTCAGCTGACCCTATCAAAATAACATGCAGTGTCCCACAAGGATCTTGTGTCTCCCCCACCATGTACAATATCTTCACCAAGCCTTTGTTTGACAAGTTGGACAGACTGGGTGTCATCAACACGAACTACGCAGATGACACCCAGATCCTCATACCCCTTTCGGGCAACTGCGAGACAGACTTAGCCTTGGTGAACAAGATATACACGGTCATTCAAGCATGGATGGCCGCACACGGCCTCTGCCTGAATGACGATAAATCAGAACTACTAATCTTAGGCTCTGAAACCAACATCCAAAAACTATGCCCAAACTACACATCCTTCAGCATTGATAACAACTCTATCAAAGTGATGTCTGTGGTTAAAACCCTTGGATTCTATCTGGACTCCTCCCTTACTCTCAAGAAGCAGGTCAACTCCCTCGCCTCTTCCACTACCTACACCTGCAAACTCATCCGTGCAGCTAGACCCTACCTCTCCAGCGCCAGCTGCATCACACTAGCTAACGCCCTTATCATGTCCAGGCTAGATTACTGTAATGCCCTGTACTCTGGAACCAACAAATATATCACTGATAAACTTCAAAGACTACAGAACAACGCCTTAAGAGCAGCATTAAATATCCCCTACAGAGAGCACATCACTAACTTCAGGAAAGAGGCTAACTGGTTAAAAATAACGGACAGAATCCTACTTAAAACAGCATCCCTCACATCTAAATTTCTAAACAACCTAGCCCCCCCCCGTATTTTATGGAAAAGGAAAATTACCATGCGACCCACGAGATCTGTAACACCTCCAAACTAGAAATGCCAAGGTTTAAACGCTCCACCGCGGGAGGGACTAGCTTTCCCGTCAAAGCTGCTCAATGCTGGAACAAACTACCACTCGACCTCAGAACGGAACAACCGTACCCAAAATTCAGGCACAAGATAATTAATTGGCTGCGTGCCAATGACACATAACTTCCTACCAATCCACAACTGTACCCATTGCCCCGACACCCTAGACATGCCCTGCTTCCAGGTATATGTTTGTATATATTCTTGTATATAGTTCCTGCTCTTTTTGCTGCTGTGTTTTTATATGCTTATGCCTGTATATAGTCTCACACATGCTTGCTCCTTTTACCAATGTGTTGTATATACTCATGCCAAATATTGTAACAAGCTTAAGTCTTCATGTAAACTGTTGCGCCTGGCTACCCACGGGTTTGGCGCACATTAACAAATAAATAAACAAACAAACAAACCTTTCAATAGGAAAGGGTACCATTTGACTGCTACATGAGTTTCTAGACACAGGGGATAATAGGTAACCCCTCCATCAATCTATAGGAAGATAGTGTGTGCTGGGTCTAGGAATTTAAAAATACTAGTAAAGTCAATGTAACTTTACATTCTCTGGGAAACAGTTGTTGATCCCAGAGAAGGTATTTAAACCTTTTGGAAGTCTAAAAGATGTGTGACAGAGTGGGGAAAATGGCTCACACTCTTTCCAGGTAAAAGAAATCAAGTCCTCAAAATCCAGCAAAGTTGCTGGGGGTCTGTAAGGTGAAGGGAATTAGCATATTCAGGAGAATTCTCCCTAACACTAACTACTGACGAATGGTGGTTGATGGAAATGTATGGAGAGAAAGTGTTGCATGTTTGTGCAATAGTGAACTTGTTGGACATACTCCTAAGAAATCGAGAGGAGAATGCCAAAGATAACTATCTGAGATTTTACCACCAATTAGGCTATTGACGGATGCAACCAAGAACGTACCAACTCACTATCTTTAATGTTGTAAGCTGGGTGAACGAAAAGGACTGATTTTATATGTTAAAATATTTCTATGAAGCTAAAAAACAATAAAATAAATAAATAAAAAATTGCAACTGCTCCTTAATGCTTTCCAAAGATACAGCGGTATTCACTCAAACAACCATATAGGAGCTCAGCCAGGCAGGAGTTGGGGCACTTCCATGTAACCTCATAGCATTTCAACATTTGCTTAAGAAATTCCTGTGACCCTCCATTTTATGTTGCAATCTGAATTTCACCTTTAAAACTGTTCATCCTTTAAGAAATGTGTAGCCAATATAACAAGGATCTTGCAAGCTAAGGCCCCCTCGCGTGAAGTTTCCTGCTTGATTTCTAATTCATCAGGTGCCTTGAAATGCAAATAATGGTGGAGTACATTTTCTATAGAATGAAAAAATACAGATAAACAAAGTTTGCAGCAGCTCTATACATGTCTGCAAAATGAGTAGTTCTGAGGTGAAAAACACTGTGGAGAGCGAAAGCCTCTGCTTATTGTTTTCATCAGTTAATCAATCAATCAGTCCATGTTTATGTTGGAATACTCGAAATCCATAAAAGAAATACCCAAATAAGCACACATGCATTTAAAAATCATTCCACGATTACAAAATGTAAGATTAATTAATACTATGGGACTGTTTTTTTATGTATTTATATTAGGAGATTTCTAAAGCTCTTGCTTTTCCACATGGCAGTTTCAGAGATCTTTTCAGGAAGAAGAGGGTCAAAAGAGGGGGAGGAAAGATGGGGGCGCCAAATGCTGGAAATGGAATGCAGGGGTTCATCAAGTCTGTATCTTAGGTGCAAATTATGGGGTTTCAGTGTTCTTTAGAACTTATTAGGGTCATGTTCCGGACCGAGATGTAGACAGAGGGAGTTACAGCGTTCAGAGGCTTGTATCTCCTCCACGCTTCCCTAAGCGACCTCATAGCCACCCTTGTCAGCCCCAAACCTGTTTCCAAACAAATAAACAATGTACCGACCCCCATCCCGGCCTCATGTAATCACTTCCTGGTCATCACAGGGACCGGGTTAACTGACTCATTGCCTGTGGTCTGTCTGACGACATACTATAGCAATATATGGACGTCTGTGCAGCAAACATGATTGGTACAGCGGAGTGGTAATTTTATGCAAACCATTCAAAATGGTCATTGATGTTGTGGTGTGAGTTTTAAAGATTGTGCTGAAAGTCGTGTTTACGCAAGCGACACCACTTGCTCTCACCATATCCTTCTTCATGGCAGTTTCCCTTTTCTTGGATTGGTGACGGTTACCGTAACTCTATTTCTGAAGTGACATCTTCACCACAAGAAATGCTTACTTCACATATCTATAACAAGTTACTTGTTTAAAGAAGGCAGCATTATCGGACAACCCTTAGGCTTGTCATTAGCAATGTAGCTATTGAAGGACGCGGGTCGTTTTTGGATTAGAAGTTGTCATTTCATTGCCCTTTTGTTTGGTCTCAATGAACCTGTAGACTTTAAGCACAAAGCAGTTGTCTTTTCCCACAAACTTCAGGGGTTAGAGTTATCCTATTAGATTTTTTAAAAAATGGAAATATATGCGCTTCTGGTCATTCCGAGTGGCGGCAATAGCAGGTCATTGCTTGGAGATGATACTGCTTTTCTAACACACAACAACGGTATGATATTTTGAGCTGGTAGACATATGACCTGCTGAGGTCTCCTTGACCTTGCGGATTCGGGAAAGTTCTTAACTTGATTAATTGTTATTTCGTTGTATTTTATTTTGAGTTTTTGTGACGCACTCAGGACAGACATGAGGCAGCTTGAAAGTGCAAGGGCACATAAACAATGGCAGGTAAGTGGCCATGAGAGATATGGCGTCTGCACCTGCCACTTGTGGCCCCAAACAAGTGCATCTTCAGGGATTTACCAGAACTGCAGTTGGCCTGGTTCATTCTGGTGGTGTAGAGTGAAGGAGCCCCTTGTATAGATATCTACTCATCACTAACGGGAGGTGCGCAGTGTTTGTGCAATAGGTTTATTTAGGCGGTGAACGGAGGATAGCACAGGGGCAACGTGTTGGTCTTGGAAGCAGTGGTTCAAATCCCAGATCTGCGCTTAGAAACCAAACTCCAGTATTAAGCGTGTTATAAAAAAAATCTAAAAGTGTTATATGTACACGTTTTGTGCAACAAAAATATATAGGGACTATTGGGATGAAAAACAATTTTGTATTTACCACAAAACTGCTTTTTACAGAAGCTAAACATAATACGCTATTAAAACACACAGTACAAACATAGATACGAAAAGAATATAAACATAATTGAATAACCCTTTTCACAATGAATGGAAGGCTGGGCGACCGCTTTAAGGTAAAACAATCCAACCCACATTTTCTTTTCATATCTTAGGAACTGGTTGCATCTCTTGTCTCTTTTCTCATTTCTCTCGTCTCCTTTGGTCCTCTGAATCGTATCCTGTCTCCCTTTCTCGGCTTGTCCCTCGAGAAATGCCACGTGGGTTCTCCTTCAGTAGCAATACCTTGAACACTGCCCGGCTGACAGACACAGTACAATCTAAAGACTGTCAATACACGTTAATGTGCTAGGTCCTTTTCTCTTTCTTCCCTTTACTTTCATGTCCACTCTGTTTTATATATGATTACATTGTAATCGTAAGTATGTACATTGTATACAGGAACTACTTGGCAAGTGCAAACAACAGCTAGCGCCACCTAGGCATGTTGCGTTGCGGCATCACATCCCATGGCTGGAACATCCCAAACCCCATATTGTAACCTCCCTCCTTACGTCATATGTTAACTTCAGCGTCATGTACAGCACTCCTTTGCTTCCTAGCTACGATCGTGCTCTATAATAACCCAAATACCAAAACCATTTTTTTAATGAGGCAATAACACCCGAGACGGCGGGCCAATACCGCCCAAGGTAATGCCCCCAGGGCCCATAGTTACAGGCCCAACCCATAGTGAGGGCCTTAACGAAGGCCCCGGGGGCATTACCGCGGGCGGTATTAGGCTGCCGTCGAGGGGCTTATTGCCATTAGTATTCCGGGGTCTGCAGGCCTGGGATACTAATTTTCCGGAGTTTGCAGCCCCGGAATACTAATGGCTGACAAAACCTTTTCAAGCTGCATTTTCTTTGCCCTTTGAAAAGGTTTCGTCGCAGTACGCGTTAGTTCTAGGAACACTAGAACACACGTACTGCTTCATTTGTACGGAGCAACAGGGCGCCATTTTGGCCCAACTTGCTCCGTACTAATGAATGGGAGAAAAATAAAAATAAAAAAAGATCACATTGGAAAAGGGAGAAGGGGTTACGTGTGGGCCCATCTCCCTTTCCAAGGCTGCCTTGAAAAAAAAAGAGTACTCGGCACGTGAATGACGTTCGTGCGTCCACGGGATTACACTGTGGTATGGCTCGGAAATGAGCCACTCCACGTTTAGTGTATCCCGTGCACTCACAATGCGGGTACTAATGCAGAGAATTGTCCAGCAACTCTGAGCTGTTCCTGCAGTGGAATAATGCATGTTTCACCTGTCAACAGACTCTAGGATGGGGGAGGGGGAAATGGGTCCAGCAGAGCAAGCTCGTTGTCAGTGAAGAAGACATGTGACTACGGTAAAAAGGCAATTTACAGTGCCTCATAATTGTGACACCTGCACACACAAAGAAACTACTGGGAAACAGAAGATCTTAGTCCCTGGAATGTGTTGTGATTAATGACCCATTGCATCCAACAAACAGATGGCCAGCGACTTTAAGCAAACATTCCCAGTGTCCCAAGCAAAGACAGACAAACCTGCATACGGCCCATAGAAAAACCTCACCCTGAAAACAGAAACTTGCCTCAAAAAAGGGTTACAAGGGCCCAACACAGCGCAAAAGCCCGCTACTGAAAATGAGCATTAAGTTCTGCAACTAGTCCAGAAAATGCACGGACATGTACGATCAGCACGTAAAACAACAATGCCAACGAACAAGTAGCCTTCCATGCATGTTACAGTGTTTCAGGGACCTGCATGAAACCTCAGCACATGCATCCTCGCGCCATCTAATGTCCAAATCACTGCAGGAACTTCAGCCACCATCCATGACGCAGGCATGTTAGTATCTAGGATAGTGGTGGAGGGGTTTTAGCGGCTAACTCAGGGGATTGCAGCAAGACATCAGTGTCCCTGGCAGGCTACCACACTGAGATGAGTAAAAAAGAAATTGGCAAAATGCCTCCCAACGGGGCAGAAATCTTTAAGAGGTCAAAGTGATGCGGTCTAGTGATTGAGATGTCGGCTAGAAGGCCCTTTTATGTGACTATCCCAATCTTCCCAAATGGCCAAATTCTTATCCTTTGAGAATCAGTCTACTTTGCAGTGTTTGGTTTTTTTTAGATCTGGAAAACATATGAGTTTGTGGGAAAAAAGCTAACTGCTACAAGCGCAAACTACACATAAAACATCAGGCCATTTTCAGATCCTCTCCTAACGTCACCAATAGGCAGATGCATGCCTGCACGCAACGCTTAAATCAAGAACACACTGGAAATCGGAGCCAATCAAGTCAGTCTCCTCTTTTTCATCAACATCAGACATAAGACATCAACACCACCTCACAATCACCATAAAATGGGCTTCTGCTTTTAGTCTAACAACAGAATGGAACTTAACCAATTAATTCTACCCCAAAACTTCAACAAGATGACCCCACACCCAGCCTTTCAATATTGTAACGCCTTTAAACTACATTTACTGGCACCCCCTCCTGAGATGGGAATTCTTTTCCTGCTAGCACCACCACCACCATCACCACATTTACATTGGCAGTGCCGTTCAGAACTCATGGCATGGCCTGCTAGACTTTAGCCCTATCACATGCCCTTGCCCATGTCCTTGTTAAGACCAATGCATCGCCCAGTGCCATCATTTAATAGAAGTTGTGTTTCCTCCTCTGGATAATATATTTTCCTCCAAGCAACACCGCCAAGACCATGTAGGATCATAGCAGCACTCAGGGTACTGATCACATATGAGTGAGGGCTCCGGGGGATTGATTTTATTTAGTGAGAGATCATGAGAAGAGATATTTCATTCTTGCAAAAGCTCACAGCGGGAGCTTGCACTCCTGCAAGACGTAGAGTGTGGTTTTCGATTTTTCATTAGAAATTTCAAATGTGAACATTCTGGCCTGTACTCATCAATAATTTCTAAATTAACTCTCCCTCCTCCCCATTAACTCCCGACTAACTCCCCCTAACTCTCCAGTCCCATCAGCCTCTTGTTATTATATGTCCATGACTCTAGTCTAACCTCCCCTTGTCACATCCATCCCAATTGTTCCTGGATTCATTAACTAACACTTGCCTTGATCCCAAAATGAGCAGGGACCTTACTTTTCACCCAAAGGGCTAGAAAAAGGATTCTGTTTCAGCCTCTTTGTGAATCAGGATGGCACTGGGGCGCATGTTCTCTCCTCGTGCCCACTGGGGCAGACACAAGCCTCCAATTGGAGATTAAATATGGACCTCATTATGCCCGTGCTAACAGCTGAAGAAAGGGGCACATGTCATAGCTCTATCACCTCCCACTTATAATAAGTTATAGGAAAACGTTGAATTTACAAGTGCAGTTTTTGTCCAGAAAACTGTACAATCTGTAAAAAGCAAGTTGGTAACTCATGCTGCCACTAAGATAAAAATGTTGTAAGGTTGTCAAAAATTCTTTTGAGAAAGAATATGGCTTTCTAAAGGATACATTTTTTGCCTCCTGGTTAAACAAAAAGACGTGTCCACATTCTGGTGAGCTTCATGTGCTCGATGGTGGATCAAGAAAGTAGTAAAACTAATATCGTTCCGGAAACGAGGTTTTATAGAGGCAGTGTTTTCACAGGTTACCAAATTGTTTTGTACAGGACAATCCAGGGCTTCATCCAAATCACAGACTGCACTATGTCTGGATTCTTTCTCCATCCATTTACCTTCCCCTGTCAACAGAGGGCAACAAGGGCCTATTAGGTCTTAAGGGGATGTAAAGCGGGTTAACAATCTTGCATTGCAGGTATGCTCTGGGCGTTATGACCCTTTTCATGAACTGAGTGCTGATAAAATGCATTATTTTCGTATTTGGGGGTTTTGTGGAGTGCCACGTTGCCTTCTGGCTGTTTCACAACACTGATGAGACTGTATTTAAAGAACTATTTCATTCATAAGAAACAACATGATAAAACATAACATTATATAGACATAATACAACAAAAACAGCTTATAGTAAAAGGAAGATGTACATCAAAATCACAAACTCATGTCAACATTTCCAGGAAAGATGCATTTGGGAACAAAACACAGGTCCTAATAGATCATTGTATTATACCAAACCTAAGAAAGAATGGCACAGATTAGCACATGTAGCATAGTGTAGCATAGCACAACCACATAGCAAAAGCTTGGCACAGCATACCAGACAAATGATAATTTAAGCCGGCAAAACAGCACCGCACAGGCAGCATGTCCCATATGCGTGCTTCACAGAGGGGTTATTTGGTACAATGGGTAGGCCCAGCATGACAAGGGGAACTTTAACAGGACAAGAAAAACTCAAGAGCGAAGAACGTTTTGTGCGAAAAACATTTTCACCCCCCCACCCACTGGCCATACACAGCACCGAACACCCATGCCTCCTCGCACATGCACATATGAAGAAAAAAGCTCCATGCTCAGATCTTCTAGTTTTTGTATTTGCTCATCTGTAGTTTGGCTGGCAAAACAAGCACACACTAAATGGGCCTGTCTCTACCTTGCTTACACATGCACCCCCTTCTTCCAACAGACCTTCACTTTTTCACCACCCCTCTGCCCTCCTCTACATTCATCTCCACTCTCAGGCCAGGACATTGGGGTTAGTGGTCACCCTTCCCCAGCAGATCCATGTCTTTGCTAATTTAAGAAGGATTGAGGGGGAAGAATTGTTCTTCAAATATTTCAATAGTTACAAAGCCAAATAAGCATATCTGGTCCTTTTTTTGCAGGCTGAGAGAGGAGATCATAAACACCACATTGTCCCCCTGCTCCACACCCTCATGTATGCAGTGGTCAAGGTAAGCAATTGCTGGACATTCTTAATACAAGCAAGACATTGTGTTGACCAGTTAGTATAAACTGTGTCATAAAGATTGAGCTGCCTCCCTTTAATGCAGGTGTAACCATTAATTAATATAGTTTCTATCATGTGTTCTTGAGTGAATGATCGAATTAACAAAGTGAGAAGGGTTATTAGTATTGTGGGACCACGTGAGCAAATTACTTTTTCCCTTGTCTCCTTTAAGTGAATGTAAATAGTCTGATGTTCTGCACCAGCTACTACTGATGCCTGTGTAATTGGGAGTTCAGTACTGGACCCACGATTGAAGTGTCCATTCCTGGGTCTGCAGAATGCAGTGGCGTGGATACAGGTTGGGAGTGCAGACAACACAGGAAGGTATTAAAGAAGAGCAGGAAGATGGGGTCATGCTGATTGAAAGAGCCTCATCTGAGTGTGAAGTAGACAGGTTCCTTGGCCCATTGTGGGTTATGTTTGAAGCAGGCTAATTCTTCAGGACAGCTTCCAATGCTCACTCATTCATTGACCACAAAACCTGAAACCATCTGGCAACAATCTCCTTATTTCCTGTGATCTTAACTGCGCAGCAAATAACTAAAAGCCTGGAATTCGCAAAGCTCAGAAAGTGGCAAACAGCTAATCAGCCATTCATAGGATGTGCTCCAAAGGTCTGACATCCACGTCTTCTAGAGAGACCAGAGCCTTGTCCCAGACCTTCTGCATCTCAGGAAGAGGTCTGAATCTTGTCCCAGACCTTCCGCATCTCAGGAAGAGATCTGAGCCTTGTCCCAGAGCTTCTGCATCTCGGGAAGAAGTCCTAAGCCTTGTCCCTGAACTTCTGCTTCTTGGGGAAGAGACATGAGCCTAGTCCCAGATGTTCTGCATCCCAGGAAGAGATCTGAGCCTTGTCCCAGACCTTCCGCATCTCAAGAAGAGATCTGAATCTTGTCCCAGACCTTCCGCATCTCAGGAAGAGATCTGAGCCTTGTCACAGAGCTTCTGCATCTCAAGAAGAGATATGAGCCTTGTCCCAGAGCTTCTGCATCTCGGGAAGAGGTCCTAAGCCTTGTCCCTGAACTTCTGCTTCTTGGGGAAGAGACATGAGCCTAGTCCCAGATGTTCTGCATCCCAGGAAGAGATCTGAGCCTTGTCCCAGAGCTTCTGCATCTCGAGAAGAGGTCTGAGCCTTGGTCCAGAACTTCTGTGTCTCAGGGAAGAGATACAAGCCTAGTCCCAGACCTTCTGCACCTCGGGCAACAGATCCGAGCCTAGTCGCAGATCTTCTGCTTCTTGGGGCAGAGATGTGAGCCTATTCTCAGACATTCTGCATCTCAGGCAAGATATGAGCATAGTTCCAGATCATCCGTGTCTTGGGGAAGAGGTCTGAGCATTGTCTGAGACCTTCTGCATCTCAGCGAAGAGATCTGAGCCTAGTTCCAAACCTTTTGGATCTAAAGAAAGTGACCTGAGCATAGTCCCAGATATCAATCATTTCGGGGAAGAGATATGAGCCTAGCTCCAAATGTTTTGGATCTCGGGGAAGCAATCTGAAACATGTCCCAGACCTTCTTCATCTCGGGCAATACATCAAAACATTTCACTTTCCAAAATATTTCATCATTCAAGAAGGAAGATCATATGTGACTATTGCCCTTTCTAGGGTATAGCCAGAGCTTCCACTTGTAGCCACTTCAGAGCAATATTTCATCCCCTGTGAAGAGGCAGGTTTCACACCCAGAACATCCATGTCCATTGACCTGTCAAAGGGGTCATCCCCACTACTAGAGGGGACCTCCTTCCTCCCCACAGAAGCCAGGTGGAAAAGTTGTCAGCTGCAAAATTGACTGCATAGCTGAGCTATTGCTCCTTTGAAGACATAGGGCCTCATTACAAGTTTGGAGTCAGCCATGGTGCTTTTAGCACCATGGCTGCCTCCAAAATCGGTCCGGGTCGGGGTTCCTTGAATGAGGAATTACCAGGCCATTCCAACCTTGGAGGACCCAGTAATTCTTCATTCAAAATACCCATCCCTTTTCCCATTCAAGCCCTCATAGGGCTCAATGGGAATGGGGAGGGAGCTAATAACGGCCTGTTCATAACAGGCCCGTTATTAGCTCGCTGGTCCTTTAGCGGCTCCTGCTAAGGGACCTCGGAATGTGGCGGTAAGGGGTTAACGCCACCGGCATCCTTACTGGCGCCGTTAACCCATTACCGCCGCACTCATAATGAGGCCCATAGTGTAAGAGTTGGGAGGAAGTGATGACAGCGGGTTTTCACATCTGATACAGCCAGGCTCAGCCACACACTCAATAGTCCCTCTGCTCACTTTCTCCCAACTTCCTCTCAGTTGTTACATGCCAATGCGGAAGAAGCAGACATGGAGGCTAGTTTTTTCTTGAGCGGTGTACCGATAAAGGAACAAGCAGTAATAGAGGATCTTTGCAGACACATTATTTCAGCCATCCTGTCCTATTTCCAGCATGCAGTAATATGAATTTCACTGGAGATGGTTTGCATGTGTGTTGGTCATTCTGAAACCGGACTGGATTTTGCAGCTGACTGCGTGGATGAGCCAAGATCTCCCATGATCATGTCAGCGCATATCACCTCAGATGTTGGTGCCGCCTACATTGCATTGCCCTGTGTGGTAGCCTAGGTATCATCACAAGTGCAGCCAGATATGTGATGTGGTCACTCTCCCTCACCACCTTCCCTCAAAGCCCTTACATCAACTCATTTTTATAAACACCATATCGACGTTATTAGGAGTTTGGTGGTAATTTGGCAGGAAATCTTCCGAATTACCTCCAAACTCTATTATCATCACCACCACTTGTCCCATGGGTTTACCACGGGATTACAAGTGGTGGTAGGGCAGTGTAATTGCCCATTTGTTTGTAGTCCATAGGACTCCATGAGGTTTTCGGTGAAATTACCACCATCGGTAATTCTGCTGCGTTAATTCCGTTGATTCTTTGCAGGAAAGTGGAAGATTTTCCTCCTGTTTTTGCTGGAGGTAAATCTTTCACAATACCACCAGACTCATAGTATGGTAGTATGATAATAGAGCCGTAACAGAATTACTGCCACTTTACCGCCACTTTTACCCACACCGCCATGCTTGTAATGAGGCCCATGTGTTTCAATCTGGGCTTCGAAACATTGCTTTTATTCACCTTCTGGTGAGGATCTGAAACCTGCGTGTTTCGTGGTCTTTTTGTGCTGTGTCACAAACACTTTCAGTTCAGCTTCATGGCTTTTCTCAGAGTAGCTCTGGGAGCGGATTCACAGGGAACTCCCTACCCTCCTATGCACACATGGCGATGCCTATACTTGGTAAAGGGCATCTTTTTGGTCAAATGTTGTGTTGGAGGTCGTAGTACTGCCATACTTCACTTTAAACCACACCACACGTTTCATCATTGTTGTCTTTACGTGTACCTTGCAGGATAGTCCCTAGCCCAATTTTCTAAGACTCAAAATAATTATGCTCAGAAATAGAAAGAGAAGTGGCTGTATTGTTTTATGGCTATTCTCTATCTCTCCTCCGCTGCCCTCCATTCCCTCTGCCCTCTTTTGTCTCCATTCCTCTTCTGCAATATTGGTGCTCTGGGGTGACTTGGTAAGCTTGTTGCGTGCTACCGAAACCTCAGATAAGTTGAACACAGCACACGCAAAGGAACCTATCATGTATACTGGTTCGACAGGATCCTGAGGGTTGGAATGTACGGTATCGGTTCCCATGAATCCGTGAAGTTGACTCACTCCACAGCTCATCCGCAGTCTTTTCCACGGTCGGACATCTTACTGTAAGTGGCATTTTTCTTTGGTTGCATAAAAGCAACGCTTTTCTGCTCACAGAATAAAGAGAGGGGCGGTGCTTCAATGCTCCATCTCTTTGGGATCTCCAGCGGTAAGTACTTAGGTCTTGAGCAATGCAAGAAGTGCAAAACAAAACAATGACGCGTCATTCCAAGTCCAAGGGCATAATAGGGTGCCTTAAATGCCCGAGCTGCCTTATGAAATTGGCTAAAAAAGTTAGCCAATCAAAATGATAGAAAATGTTGTGTTACTGTGGTTGCGTAGAAGGTTACATGGGCTCTGGTTTGTTGGCCACATCCTTAGTTTCTACCTGGTGGAGCGCTAAACTGTTCTGATCACTCCAATTGGCCAAACTATTGGGAGTTGCAGCCAATTTCCTTTCCTCTATGTCCTAGTACGAAGTACAAACATGCATTCCGTGCCAGTGGTTGCAGTAAAATCCACTGTGATTTTACACAGTTTCCCTGTGGACGGGATGTTCTGGCTCATCCAGAGCAGTGCGAAGGGTAAATTGTCTTTACAAACTAGAAGAATTGCAAATATCTTCACATGGAGAGCTGGATATCAGATATGGCCAGACTACCGACCTCATGAAGAGTCGTATCTTTTATGCAGTGGGAGAGAGGACTACTTTACAGGATGACCTGTGGGATTCCTGGACTTCACTAAGGACCAGTAGTAGTGAGTTCAGCCTGGTATGTTGATGACTGACGCTGCTATATGTATTAAGAGGTAGTTATGCAATGTATACATATAGGTTTTTGAGACATCCCATGCAGTTTTTTATTTTTTGAATACAATAAGGTTCATAACATGCACATTTATCTCTCCTGGATCTTTTCAGGCACCTTATATTTCTGATGATCTCTCCGAAAGAGTGTACACTTTCTGCAAAAAGCTCTTAACTCTCCCTAAACCTTATTGCGCCATTGGCTTGGACTATGCAAAGCAGATGAAAAGGGAAAGGAAAACGCCAGGTATGTCTTGTGTTATTGTCTCTTGCTGTCTGCTATCAGCTGCTTTGCATGATTCCACCTCAGGTCCCCATTTACATGCCACATGTGTATCATGTAATACCTCCCCACTCACTTCTCTGAGTGCCACAGCTTGCTCGGGGGCTGCAGATTGTTTGAGGTTCAGGTGTGATTGAGTTAAACCCCTCGTCCTCTATAAGAACCTAACACGACCTTCAGCTATATCCTCAAATGAGGTTTAACACATCAATTAACCTGCGGAGCGTCTGTCAAAATTGAAGAGTAACATCCGTGTTCCCTACACCACGAGCATGATGTTACATGATGCACAAAATGCAACCAGCAGCAGACAGACAATGGTGTGCCTGCTAATGTGTTTATGTACGTAGATGATGTGTGTAGCACAAATCCAGCTAGGCCACAACAGAGAACTGTATGATACAGGGAGCGTTACATAGAGTGGAGGGTAGAATCGTCTTGTCAGTCGGTGTGCTTCAGTGAAGCCAGAGCACATTTCTACTCATTCACCATAGTCTAAAGCAGGAGGGTTACCCAGAAGCCTCTAGATTCCTCTGGAGCCTTTCCTTGGCATAGCCTAGAAGAGTGAGGATGCCCTGGGACAACGGTTTGTGTAGACCACCCGCCGGTATCTGCATGGTTATGGAAGCTGATGTACCATACCATGCAAGTACTAGAAATGTTTCACATTCAATATAATATGTACTAGTCTTCCCTGTTCTGGCACAGCACAGCAAGCCATCTTTTCCGAAGGGTCTGTAAAATATTCAACAGTATATGGCTTGGTTATAGAATCCCTTCCTTTGAAACGGTCCAGGTCCTGCTTTTTATCTTCAACATATTCAATTGCATCACTAGTTAAATGATGAAATGACGTACACTCTTTTAGTCTAGAGAAAAGGTCACTATTGAATTACTGTTTCCCTTCCTCAGTTTGTCCATTGATGTGTTCTTTGTTGAGACTGTGTATGCATCAGGTCATTATAAGGACAGTTGTTACATTGGGGAGTTTCCAGCACAAGGGTGTTGTTCTTGGGTAGGACATGCAAGACACCAAGCTGTGTGAGTAGTCGCAAACCTCTCCTATTTGATCCAGTCATTACTTTTTCCTAGGCTTTTAAGAATAAAGTGTGGTACAATAAAATACCTCTGCATCACGACCAGGGTTTGGTGGCAGGTTTTGTGACCTGAAATTCACTAGAGTTCTACCATATGTGTATATTATCTTAAAGGCAGCTACTCAGACACTGCTAGATTGTATTTGGCGACCAGTCATCATCGGCAAAACTGAGCCCAGCCGACATTCCTTGGAACCCTTTATTTGATGGTTAAAGTGTTCTTAGTTCAGCCATTTGATCAGTAAACTAGTTGTAGTCAGGGGTGTACTGGTTGAAATGCTGCTGCTGACCATGTTTGTTGTCTTTTTGTCAGGCTTGTTATACCAAAGAATGGTTATTGCTGAACAGAGTCTAAAGAACGACTCCTACCAACATCAGGAAAAGTAAGTAAGATTTATATAGCAAAGATTGATGTTTTTTAGAATGGTGCACTGACCAGGTTTAGAGTGGTCTAATTCATTCCCTAAATGTGTAGAAACGTTCGTGTGAATGCTGTTAATTCCTGGTATGTCTCTGTAGCTCCCCTTTGTTGGGTAACACAACATAACATAAAAGGTGTATTTGTAGAGCGCATGTTTCCCCCCCAGAGGGGCATCTTGGTGCTATTGACCGATAACTGATGTTACCCAACTTAATGGTACTCATTTTATCGACCTCAGAAGGATGAAGGGATAAGTGGACCATGGTTTGGGTGAAGAAGGAATGTAGTTTTCTTTTTTCTCTGTGGAACTCGAGTCGGCCGTCTCATGATACCCCTGCTACATCCCCCAGACCCTTGAGACAGGAATCGGAACCTAAATCAGTGACATGCCAACACACTGTAAACACTAAATGATTCCCAGACTGCCAGCTTAACTGCCTACACCTGGTTTAGAGTGCAACTGACAGATTCATTGCAGACCTATAAAAAGAGGCCACTGGCTACAGGTCAGAGCTAGGATACAGGCCCAGATCTTTCCTAGATTCACAAGGCTCTTTACATGTTTCTCAGCCACGTGGCTGAGAATCCTCAGACACCTTTTTAAAACAGTGACACGCATGTAGTCATTCATCTTCTTGTGGCTGTTTACAGGTCACTCAATGAGTAAATGGGCAGTGGATGTCATTTCCTGGCCTCCATTTTAGAATTGTTTCTGCTTCGTTGGTTTCTGGATTTGCGTGATAGAGTTTCTGCCATTATCATCGTGTCAGGTGGAATTTCGACAATGTTCATCAAACCGTGGCATTACTATGATTCATCCACAGCTACAGGAATGATATTTACTAAAGGCTGTCAGGGTTAACCATCCTGCTCATAAAACCGTATTGCCCACCGAGAAAACCGAAGACTGCTGCCCCCTTGCTCATCCTCCCTTTCCCTTCAAACTTGAGTGCAGAAAAACAAAAAGAGCAAACTTCTCCCTTTAAGCCCTCGAACAAATGCCCTCGAAAGAATATTGGTTCAGAGGACCCACAGTAAGAGTGCCCCTACCATGACATTCATAATGGCAAACTGTCTTGTGTGCCACCTAAACCTGGCAACAAAGCACACAAAGGTCTTAGAACGTGATACTCGTTTTTAAAGAAATACAACTGTTTCGTTACCTGGGACCTCTCCCCTAAAAAAAGAACAAAATGTTCTCAGAGATATTTCTCATCAAAGGAACACAAAAGGGTTAAGCACTGGAATCCAACCCCTTTGGGACAGAACAATGTAATTCCCTTGGCATAGAAGATAAACGGGCCCGTTCACGATCCTCCTGCCTAATTCCATCTACAGCCGCCTCCTTTATTATGTAGGCATGTTCGGAGTCATGTATCATGGTACAGCTACCATCGTTCTCATCCACAGCCATTACATCATTGCATCCTCCTTTCATCAGGACCAGCATGTCCTGTTGACATAAAGCAAGTCCTACTCACAGGCTCCTCGCTGAGCAGTCCAGACCCCCTCGCTGAGCAGTCCAGACCCCTGTCGGGAGATTGCTCTTCCTCTTTAATTCGGTCTGCACTCATTGCCTTCATCAGCCCACATGTTAACAGTGGGTCTTCTCTCACCTAGGGCTTCTATCCATCAGAAAAATGTCTCCCTCCAACCTAGACCCGAGAATGACACCATTCCTCAAAGTTTGATGAAAGGATTTTGTGTCACCTCAAAGAACATTTGCAAATTCAGATGCATTATATGAGAATTTTCAGTTCAGGGTCCAAAGGCCGTGTTCAAAACACTGACTTTGCAGATTCCAGGGCTCAAAGACTGAACCCGCAAGGTCAGCCTTTTGTTTACACCCATCTCCTGGTCCCTTTTGGTGGTGTGGGGAGGAGCCTACGCTGCGCCTCTCGACCACCCTCCACCCGCAGGCCCACTCCACACTTACCTGCTACGGGCATCAGCCTCCAGCTGCTTCCTTCTTGCCCCCAAAGCCTGAGGAACAGCATTTCGCCCGTTTGCACCTCGGACCTCTGAGGGTACGGTATCGAGACCGGAAATGGAGTGCTCATTAGGTTACCATGGAACTGTCTGACATATGAGATGACAGATCATGTATTCTACTTTCAAAGTGTGGCCAAAGAATGTGATCTTTGCCTTCAAGCTAGATGACAGTCATATTCCTAAATAAGGAACTATTGTTATGCCCCCCCTCAATGAAAAAGTGACAAATTAGTAAATGTATGACTTCAGAGTAGCCCTCTCCAGAGAAGCTCTCCAACGCATCAGTGCCAAATCGCAGTCTTCTCCAGTAGTATGACTACAGTCTCTTCTTTTCAATATAATAAACAAAATTAAAAAGTAAGTAGATGGTATGGCCTTTAATGTTGTTTTTCCCTTGTTATTGACATCTTAGTCTTATGATTTAGGGACATTTGTGATAACAGTATTAATCTACAAAAGGTCAAACAAGCAGTAGAAATCTCATCGAATCCCATAACATGGGATATTTTTTAACACATTACGCTGCAATATAGATGGGTGGGTTGGCTTAGGGTAATAAATATGGCGGAGGGAGGTGGAGGGGCGGGTGCAGGAGCCTCCCCCGACATTAAATTGCAGTGAAATGCATTTAAAAGAAAAATAAATTAGATGATTTGGGATTCCTAAAAGAAAATCGCTGTATTCACATAGATCCAAACTCCCTTGCTGCTAGAAGGAGGCCTTGTCCTCTATGTAGGTCAGGTCATTGACTATGGGTCTCCACAATGGTCCCGCAGGGTAGTGTTTGGAGGGGAAGCCTTATTAAAGCTCTATGACTTCCGGTTTGAAGTATAGGCAACAATCCTGGATATACCTTTTAAAGGGACACAGGCCTACAAGCTGTACAAGGTGAAATTGATGGTGATGGCCTAACAGTAAAGGGCCAGTTATCTGCCTACAAAGCCCCTAGAGGAAACCGAAGCATCTTTATTGAGCCGCATCTACTGCTTCATTTTTCTGCAAAACGTACTCAGTGCAAAGCCTGCCCTTTCATCAGCTCACAAACTTCAGAGAGCTCTACGAGCTGCCTAACATCACCAGAAAATCTCCTGACTTCACCCGCAATCCCTTTAGGGCCACAACACCTGCATGGGAGGAGGGGTTTCAAAGTACACTATATGCCTGAAGAAAGATGGCATTAAACGGGCGTGTTCTGCGGATCCACAAATCTGTTCACAATCCACAGTTTACCAGCATACCTTTTAGTTATTCTCCAAATTTAAACCCTCTGCCCATTGTGTACTTAAGGGAGTCGATTGGGTGGCGCCCTAATGAACAGAGAAATCGAGGAGTATTCTGAAGATATTTATGTCCAGAAAAAGAAGCTCTTACGTCCTTTCTAGAATCCCAGATCCTGTACATTCTAATCCATACCAAGCACAGGAAGTATCTGAGATTTAACTTGGTAATCAAGCATTATCAATTCAAGAACCTTGGGCTTATATCAGCATGAAGGCTGTTATCAAAATGCTTGGCCAATGTGGTTGCTCATTTCAGCAGAAAAGACATCCTTGTCTACTTGAACATAATGCATTGGCTAGGTTGCAACAAGCGTCAGAAACTAGGGCAATGCTGGTAATTTGATACTCCCTGGTGCACTCTGGAAGTGTTGAAAAGCAAATTCTCAGCTCATCCAAGATGATTAATTTTCAAGAGGTTACCTTCAGAACCTGATGGCCACATTGACACCAAACGATGATAACGCCACCTATTCTATTCAGCTTTCTTTCTACAGGAAGGAACTTGCTAAATCATGCAGAGAAAGTCCCTGTTCGGAATATGATGTCAGTCGTCAATTTAATCCCTCACTAATGTCTACAATGAGGACCCTGTGATAATCAGAGAAGACCAGAATATATTTTACCCCCAGCCTAAACCATAGGATGTGTCAAACAGTGGTTAAGCATGGTCAGCTCCATCAAAAGCATGCCCCGTTGAAGAGCCTATTTTCTAAGATACCATTTTGAAAGGTGCATCTCTTCAAAGTTGTTCTGCTCATCAATGTGTCTTCTTCATTTAGTGCTGAGAGGTCCCACTGTGCAAGTAATCATACATCAATTATACATCATTATGCATCTTGCAGCTATATGTACGTTGTCTTGCTTGAAAGGTTGGGCCAATGGGCAATGCCAAAAATACTGCACATTCACAAACAAGGGAGAGGAGGAATCATACTGTACGCTAGCATTAAAAGGCCATCGGCTTTGAAGTTTACCACTCAGATATCGGGTTTCTCTTTCTGTAGACGTGTAGCAGGAGGAAAGAACATCACAGCTGACATTTTGCACAGACCTCAAATACTACAATGAATGGAAATTGAATCAGTTTCAGGGGACAACATATTTGGAATATGGCGAACACCATTGATTTTCCCTTCCTATTGGTCAAAACTAAAAATGGCGAAGCTTCGCATTCATATCACTCCAGCCAAATTCAGGTCACTTAACTTGCGCAACAAAATTATTGAAAAACACACGAATATACACATACAATTAACTTGACCGAAACAAAATTCTGTACTAAGTCCTCGACCTCTACACCCTACGTCAATATTGTAACATCAATAAGTTAAGCACTTAGATCAGACTTGTCCAACTCCAGGCCTCGAGGGCCAGAAACATGTTGGATTTTCAGGATACCCCTCATGAATATTCACGAGATAGCTTTGCATCCAATGTATTCTAAGTTTGCATTCTAAATCTATGCACATTTTTTCTCATGAATCTTACTGACGGCAGGAGACCTTGAGTGATAGGGAGGGGGATGCATCCCGTGACAATTTTTGCTTCTTTGAATTGGAAAACTAGATGTGGAAGATAGATTTGATTAGCCCTGATTTGAAAAGGACACCTGTGTGTCGAAACACGTGTTATCTGGAAAGGGCAACATATTAAACACATACCTTTTTCACCAGAACTAAGTGCGGCGCAGTTCCTAAAGTGTGGAGCATTACTGTCTACTATGTTTTGGCACAGCACTCACTTGTTTCCTGCACATCGATTCTATCTCCTTGTTCTGTATTTAGAAGAGGTTTAAATGAATAAGAGACATTGGGCCTCATTCCGAGTATGGCGGTAAGGGATAGCGGCCACCGGTAACGAGACCGGTGGCGGTGATCCCTTACTGCCATACTCCGAGTTCCCTTTTCGCCCTCGCCCTTAACGCCTGCTTTGAGCAGGTGTTAAAGTCGAGGGCGCAAAGGGGCCTCCAAGCCAATAACGGTGACCGTAATGAACGGTCACCGTTATTTGCATCTTCCCCATTCCCATTGAGCCCTATGGGGGCTCATTTGGGAATGGGGAAGAGCCTTGGTGAATGGGGAATTACCGCCCTGCCAACCTTGGAATGGGGCGGTGATTCCGCCATCCACCAAGGCGCTGCCGGTCCGGGTACGGCGTCAACCAAGGCGTTAATAGCGCCATTGGTTAGCGCCGTACTCGGAATGAGGCCCATTAACTGGTTTTGGTACCCACAAAATATTAAATATGATGAAATAATAAACAAATTCAGTTTGGTTTGGAATACAGAGTAGTTTTCTTGATTTAATGGAAAAAGTGGCGAAGCGCTAGTGGCGTGGAGTCATACTTTAGGTTGACGGTGTGACGCCTCGGATAGGTAGTTTGTATCATGTTTTAGTGGCATGTTCACACCACCCAAACTTCCCACCAGAGATTGGGTGAGCCTACAGGGACCAAGGCATCCCATGTGCAATGCCCTGGGGCATTCAGGCAGCCCCCAGCAAGGGTAAGTCCCCAGCTATCACTTGTCTCCACCGTCCATGACACTCAGGCCATGTCGGTGGATATTTCAGAGTTTACCGGTATGTCTTTCTTTGTCTCGGGAGGATAGCTCAGGAGCAACACGCTCCTCTTGGAAGCAAGACGATGTGAAGCAACACAGGTTCCCTCCCCGGTCCGTGCTTAGAAACCTCTGGGTATTAAGCATGTTATAAATAACCCATTACAAAAAAATAGAACGCAGTAGTGACTTTAAACAAAGTTTAACTTAACAAAGAGTTCTATTGAATAATTCGTAATGGCAGCTACGACCTAAAATTACATTTAATCACTTAATTAAAAATGTGCTTTTTTTATTTGTGAAACTTGATTACATTTCTCGCCATAGCTTCCAACAATCACTGGGGAATCCAAACATGCCGCATTTTTTTTTTTTTTGCAAATGATAATCGTTTGTAATGGTCCCAGCATTGCCTTCATGGCCGTGCCTTTTCCAGCCTCTGTATCATAATTAACCGTTTACTTAATTCCCTGAGGTCTTGTGATTTTCTTTTCTTCAAATAAACGCAGAACAATTGAATTCGAGGTCAGAATCTGCAGCTTTCCCAAAGAAGCCACTTGCAGCCAATGACACGACGCATGCGTGTGCAGGCCCAAGGATAACTCTCGAATGCCACGACGCATGCGTGTGCAGGCCCAAGGATAACTCTCGAATGCCACGACGCATGCGTGTGCAGGCCTACGATATCTCTCAGAGAGAGTCCCATTGGGGGGCCGTGGAAGAAGGGGGCAGGGAGGTGCGGAAGAGACCTTCCTGGCGGCATGCCAGAAGGAAGGAACCATGAAGAAAAATATCATGCTTGGGCTATTTCGGGAAAATGTGTGCAGCAGATCGTTCGACAGATATGCAGCCGAATTCACAGGCGTGCTCTCACACCACCACCATGAGCTCTGTACGTACAGAGCAGTTCCCTGAAACCATATGCACTGGAAGCACACATGCTGCTTTTCATAGGCAGGTTTTCTTACCAGAAATCAGATCACAACCCTGGTTACACATTTACAGCTCTGCATGCAGCGAGTACATTCCAGACCTACCCCCTGGCGCAGGGAACTCCTCCTTCCATCTCTCCTTTCGGTGCTGTGCCTATACCTGGGGGAGCCAGACATTTCATGGGAAAGGCCGATCCTTCCATCTCTCCTTTCGGCGCTGTGCCTATACCTGGGGGAGCCAGACATTTCATGGGAAAGGCCGATCCTGGGGTCTGGCCTGGCTCCAAGGGTCCAACGCGAGGCGAGCCTGGGAAATGGTTGTGCAAAACAGGGGTTTTAGGGTTGTCAGGGTAAAAAAAAAGGCGCAGTGGGAAAGGAAAGGGATTGGGGCAATATAAGGGACTAGGGTGAGAAAAGGGGCTTAACTATGGACCCCAGGGTCATTACATTAGGCAGTAATGGCCGGCAGAATTGAGGCTTATTGCCACATTAGAGTCTGATGTGAGAGCGCTTAGTTCCCTGAAACAATTTGCTTAAGTATACAGTGGCATGAGGACAATAGATATCGCTAGACTGGGCACTTGCCACAGGCTCTTTCTCCCCTCCCCCCAAAAATGCTGGGCTATGTTGACTTGACTTGACTTGGCTGACCTACAGAGCCATGGCCGGACAGAACAGGACACCGACATTAAAAGGCGCCTCGCCTTCGCTGTTAAAAAACGTAAATAATTTGATTGTTAGCACCTGCAGTCATATGCATACATTTTTAGGCAATTGAAATAGTGATGGGGTGTTAGCACTTACATGCCAGGGGAGTGATTGGAAAGGGGGTGGGGGAACAGGAGACAGCTCATTGTCACAGCAGTCCTTAAGTGTGTGGTCTGAGACGTGGAGAGAGTTAACTGCTTGGAACATTGAAGCTTCACCAGAATAGTGTCATTAGAATGCATAAAGAAGTTAGATGCCACAACACAAGTACGTTTGCCCCTCCCCCACAGTCTCTGAAGTTAGCGCCTCTCCCAACATTTGAAGGGTTATCACGCCCAACCGAAATGTTAGCCTAGTTGTACCATTGCCGTGAATTTATTGAACACATCTCTTCATGTGCTGTGTGGTACTCACAGGAAGTCCAAGCTACAACAGACCTAGGCCAGTCCAAACCCAGGTCAGACTGGGCTGTTACACCCTCCTGCCTCCCATCGTACGGCACACACGTCTTTCACAGGGCTTGTGCAAAGGTGCTTGACACCAGTGGTAAATTCATATGTTGGCTCTCTCCACTTGCCATGGGGGCCATATGGTCGGCATCTATTGTAATAATAACATCCTGCACTAATAGATGCTGTGATTCCATTTAATAATACTCACTCTGGGAAGGGTGGAGGGCTGAGGGGCCCTTGCCAGAATCCCACTTTACGTATTGAAGGCCAAACTCATAGTTGAGGCAAGGACTTAACTCGTGACCTACCCACCAGGATATCGCTTTATTCAGTATTCTTTTTCTCCCGTGGCACATGGGCAACCATTTTTGATCTTCTGGGTGAAGTGAAATATGTCCCTGAATGGCCCTGCCCTATTCAGAGCGAAGACGCTCCTTGGATGCTTAAAGCCAACATTTCAGGATGCTGTGTGTACTAGAGTGCAAAGGAACATATGTGGATGTGTGCCAAATGATGATCCATTCACATACCCTCTATCATTGTCATTCATTTATCAATCCTCATGTTCATACTCATCCATCCACCCACCCCTCCTGCACCTTCTCTCCACTCGGTCTGTTTTCCTCTCGACATATCCCCCATCTGCATTAGTGTGTCTGTGTGCATGGACATGCTTTCCCCATATACAACAGACAGAACATTTGGTTTTCTCCATTATTGTTTTCTAATTCACGTGTTTAACATCTCTGTAATTGAATTCCGTACAAAATGGAAGCCAGTGGTTAGGTAAGGGGAGCCAGGTGGGATCTTCCTCACTTCTGTTTTTCAAGGCTGAGACAACCTGTCAGGCGTAGCAGCCATTTTGATTTCTCATATTGCCAGTGTAGGCAGGAGGAGTTGGAAGAGAGACTCAGAGATGTTCAAAGTGAAAAAACGGGTCATCAGCAAATCTGTGCTCTTCAGTTCCTGTGTCTCTATGAATCCGCACATGGATATTGCCCTGCAGATGGGGCCAAGCATATCAGGTTTGGATGCTTTATCATCTTGCCTTAGAGGGCCCAAACATTGCTTTAAGACCCAAGCACTTAGACGCACCAGATATGAATTTGGTAGACATGTCCCGCTGATCCTCCTTAAGGGTAGAGGTCTTTGGAAGCTTCCCAACATCGAAAGACAAGTACTCTAACCAGCTTGGAGAACACTGTCCAGTGCGACTCGACACGACCATCACAGCTGTAAATACTATTCAAAAGATTCAACTAACTGCTGCTGCAGGAGTGCTCTTGTGATTAGCGTATCCCACGGAAAGCTGGCGTACAGTAGGTCGGTGATGTTAATAATGTTGTTAGTACCAACAACAACTTTGCGGGTTTACAGTTTCAGGGCCCGTGCAGTCTTCGTTGTATGGCGCCTTTCCTTCTCATCTGGGCCAAACTACTAATATTCCATTATTATGCTGGAAATCAAAGCGGTACATTTTCAAACTCCTCTGGGATTTATTAACAGTCCTTTCCCCAAGGCATTCAAACTGGCTATCGATATACAACATGATAAAAGTGCTCCTACTCATTCTCGTTCATGGGACTTTACTATGCCTATTGGGATATGCCTAGCCATGGGTTCAGCTGATGACTTCTGCATCAAGTTATGGTAGACCTGTGCAAAGGAACTCCTTCCAGGCACAGGTTCTAACCCATGTATAAAGGAAATGCCATTGCACCCAAATGCACCGGACTAGTTATCATCTTCCACTCTGCAAAATCCTGATGGAGCTGTTGGTGTTGGCCCCGGGCCTCAAAGGAACAGCACTTAGGCAAGACAAATGGTGCCAGAGCTCAGATCCATCTTGTTCCTACCCAATTCCTCCCCCATACCATGATCCACATCTGACAAACATCTGGAGTCGGAGATACCAATATGCACGTTTATCTCGCTAAACACGAGGCCAACACGTCTAGAAGAGCTGTGTAATTCTCATGGCACCCAGTCATTTATAGGTATTTACAGCACAACACTCATGTAGAACAGTGGCTGCTACAGCTTGAGCCAATCAAGCAAGCCGACCAACCCAAGGATGGTTTGGGGGTGTTCTGCCTTCAAATGATGTGGTTTAACTTGTTGCTTTAGAACATTTGCAGAACATTTTTCAGAGCAAAATAGGTATAGAGCCGCAGGGGTGGACACATGAAAGATTCCTGTGAAGCATAGGCCAGGTCACCAACAATAAAGAGATGGGCACAGCAATGAATCATGTTTGTGCCCGTACATTCTGCTCCCACTGAATAGAATGCATATTTGTCAAAAAAGGCAGTGGCTAATGCAATGTGCTTGTATGGCAGTAGAAATTACATCATTTTTAAATATTGTGCCATAAATTAATTGAAGGAACATCACTGTTTCTATTCAGGTTAGTTAATAAGAATTGCTGGAATATTGAATATTATCTATTAGGCGACCTGACCTACAAGGCATATCTACGTTTTGCAGAAATGAGCCTGCACGTATGTGAGGAGGCAGGAGTGTTGGTTAACAGTGAAAGCGGATCCTCACTAAACACTTCCAGACAAAATATCAATGGCTATTTTCTTGTAGTTTTTAGTAGTTGGTTTATTAGGTGGTGCATTGGCATCACCTATAAGACGAAACTATTGCATTAGAGTACAAATAGGAAGACATGACATATGAGGAGGGCCACACAGCTTGTAGGTGCTGTTTGGATATTTGCCCACCAATTGAATGCCCATGGCCATGCTAATCCCCATGGTCATTCCCACCTAGTCCCTGCCACTCCGTGCACAGAATACCTCCTCATGGGAAATATTTGAGCTTGCGTTAATCAAGTCTTAGTATCAAACTTTGCTCTCAAAGTGACTACTGGTGTTCCTTCAAAGCAACCTTCTGAGAGTTAATGAAAAGTCTACCTTCAGCTTCTCCATATATAAGCTCTATGCATGTCCTTCATTGCAGTCATGTTAAAAACAAGCCAACAGTTTTGGCTTGAGTATAAGTATTAGGAATCTACCAGGTACTGCTATTATAGGCACCATTTTGCAGTTGCTACTATCAATGGCCAGTTAATACCACTATGACAATGCCTGGCAAGAGCCTTTCCCATGCCTTCACAAAATCCCAAGCTGTTGGCATTGCCAATGCTTGTCTGACAGTTACTTCTTATAGTGGTTTTATGCACGCAAAATTGTGCCAAATAGGTGGACTTAACCACAGACATGAGGTAATTTGCGTGGGACATATAGGTGATGTGGGGAAGCTGGGATTGGAAGATGGGTCACCTGGTTCTAAATTCTGAAGCACATCCCACAACAGTTTGACACCAATGAATTGACAGAGCAAGCAGAGCACATTCCCACATTGTACTCCCAGTTTGGCCAGAGAGGTGGATTGAGGCACAAAGAGAGCGGGCGACTTGCATTGGATCACACAGTGTAAGTGATGTGTGGAAGTCAGAATTGGAACCCTTGCCTCTGTCCTCCATATTCTGCATCCAAATTAAGTGCCAGGGCAAGCCGGTGCAATTCCAGCAGTTCCATTTGCCAGAATTATGAACTCAGGCACAGTGATATAAGGTTATTTACTAGGGGTCTGCAACCAGTTGCTCTCTGGATTTATTTTACTATGATTCCCATGATCTCACACCATTGGTTATCCTTGCAGAGGTTAATGGTAGTTGAAGTCCAAAAGATCTGGAGAGCCACATTTTGCAGACCCCTGACCTAGAATCAAACAATGTGGGTGATGTTGAACAGTTGGGATTGGAACCCCAGCTGCCTTCTCCCAAATTGTACCCAGGTTAACACAAAAATAAAGTTTCAGAGCAAACAAACTAAATACCACCACTCCTAATTTTGTCGGAGAGGTGTACCGAGGAACAGAGAAAGGGAGTGATTTGGACAAGATTGCACAAAGATGCAGAGAGTCTGGACCGAAACTCGCCTACCATGTTTTCAGATTATTCATTTCGTCCTACAAAAATTTGACACAAAAACAGTTAACTGGCATAGTGAGCAAGTGCCAATTGTGTGCCAAATGAGTGAGAGCCAAACCGAGTAGAGAGATAGAAGGGAGGAGTGAAGTTTGTGTGTGTTTGTATGTGTGTGTGTGTACATAAATATGTGTGTCGATAGCAGACATATTAAGAATGCTCTAAACAGTATTGCATTTTAGCGATCAAATCCTACCACTTACAATCTCACAGTTAAAATTCCATATCCAGGACTCTCCACAACTCACATGATATCATGGATGGAACAGAAGGAATAGATGGAACAGAAGGGGTGAATGGAACAGAAGGAGTGGATGGAACAGAACGGGTTGAACGAAAAGTTGGAATGGATAGAACAGATGGAGCAGATGGAACGAATGGAGCGGATTGGAGTGGATGGAACCGATGTAGTAGACAGAGTAGATGGATCAGGTGAAGTGGATAGAACAGATGGAGTGGATGGAACGGATAGAACAGATGGAATAAATAGAGTTGATGAAACAAATGGAGTAGATGGAACAGATGGATTGGATGGAACAGATGGAATGGATGGAACGGATGGAGTGGATGGAACGGATGCAGTGGATGGAACGGATGCAGTGGATGGAACGGATGGAGTGGATGGAACGGATGGAGTGGATGGAACGGATAGAGTGGATGGAATGGCTAGAGTAGATAGAACGGATGGAGTACATGGAACGGACGGAAGGGATGAAGTGGATGGAACGGATGGAGTGGATGGAACAGCCTTAGTGAAAACCACCATATGATACTTCCTCTCCTATACACCACCACTCAACTAGAACACAGTGATACTATGACACATTCAGTATAGCTGTTCTCATACTAACACCTGCCTCTTACTCCTCAACATTCTAGTTAAACACAGCTAGCTGAGCACACACTGCTGACCTAAGCGTCTCCTCAGGCCTAACGCAACCAGAAATCAGTCTGGGTGTTAACCCTCCAGAATGAACACATATTCCTGACCTCTCAAACATCTCACCTACCGCTAAGAAGCAGCTATCATGCAAGAGCCTCACCAGCTACACACATATCCGGTGCACCCACTCACCTTACAACTCTCTCTCTCTCTCTCTCTCTCTCTCTCTCTCACTCTCTCTCTCTCTCCTGCTCTTCTCACACAGCCCCTTCCCCCTCTCTTCAATCCCCCACTGTAACATATATGTTATGTTATTGCGTTTAGGACTACACGCCACTGCCATTTGCATGGTCTCCTGGTGCAATAGGGGGTCTTAAGGGATGTTGGCATTGGTTAGGTGGACAGAAGATAATGCAAGATGGCTTTACTGCAGTGTTGTGCTTTTAGGACAGAATTATCTGGGTTCTGTGTATGGGTGTGATTCCACATGGTATGTTTCGAAAGCATTTGTCATATTTTTTCTAAATGGGAGGCATGTGGACTCATGATACCAGGATACATTGGTTTAGACTTTGGTTCAAAAGTTTGTGCTAAAGTTGGAGATTTGTGATGTGTGTTGGGAGGGGATGTTACATTGCTGTGTGTGGGTGGCTTGGTATGGCTATTATGAGGTGGAACTAGATATTGAAATGTATAGTTAGGGCAACAGGCAGTAGAGACTTCGCTGGATATTTGAAGGATCGTCTCCAGTGAAGCCGTGCCATACACCTACTAGTGGTGCACTTCGGGGCAGGGCAATCTTGAGGCAAATTCTGGAGCACCGTAGAGTGGGTCACTACCTCTGGCAGTGCACAGCATGGAGCTGACAATGGTGTGGACCAAGTCACATTGAAGCCAAATAGCAGTGGGAGAAACCTTGTAACAGATGATAGTGGTACCAAAATCTCAGTGGAGCAATTTAATGGTGGAAGATATTGAGGAGCAGAGTCATGGTAGGCACTTGATGCTGTGGAAAATCCGAAACAAAACAGCAATGGGGCATCTAGGAGCTAGGTCAAGGAGGGGAACCGATGAGCAAAAACTGGTGGAGCACCAATACTGTGTGGTCATCTTTGATGAACGTTGTAGAGAGAATGCATAGGGAAAGTACAGTGGGCAATACATGGATGGACTACTTGCAATAAGTCAGGAGCCAGTGAAGCATTGTAAGTGCTGATGTGTTGCGGCCTTTACAAACGAGTCTCATATATAGTCTTGTTGTAGTTTCTTTCTTACATGATCCAGAATGCCAACATACAGTTTAATTGTTCTTTTATAACGCACTTGATACCAGCGAGGGGTTTCTCAGTGCAGGATCAGGATTCAAACCTGTGTTGCGCTGTGTTGTCTTGATCCAAGGCAAACGCGTCACCCCAGAGCTATCCTTTCTCCCCTATGCTGTTGACATAATTAATTCTTAATGGAACAGTGATGTGGCAGCAAGGGGTCTCAGGTTTAATCTGTTGTCCATCAGAATTCCTTACGTTCTTGACCACTTTCCATACGTTCGGGCAAGTGCTCTTCCGTGTAGGCCATGGGATTAGTTGGTGAAGTGTGCACTAGGTGAGTAAATCATGAATGAGGCCAGTCAGGATTGCGTTTCAGGTTGTTTCTGGTCATCCAATACTTAACTTGTGTGGGTCGTCCAGTGAGGTTGGTACCTGTGTTTTTGTTAGATCAAAGCTTGAAGACAAGGTTTTATGAGCCTTTGTCGATTTTTGTTTGCCAAATGGCAATTTCACCACATTTTTGGGGGACGATTTTGCTGCTTATTTTAACCACAAACAGCGGGGAAGACCCTCCGCTCACCTCTCTTTCACCCCCAAGCCCCATTTCTGTAGGGGGGTAGCCAGGTATTTTCTTTTCTGTCCATGAGGAATTGGGTCATCCATCTTAGTACGTTGTTACCCAGCCTGTCCCATTTGGATAGTTGCAGTAATTCTATGGCAAGACTGGAGGTGAGCATTATGCTTCAACTTCTTTTATTACTACTCCTCAGCAGTTTCAACAAAACCAATACAAAACTGTAAAAAAGGTTTCAAAGTGACTTTTTTCTTCCTGAACTACAATCCCCATAGTCTCTGTAGTCCATCTCCGTCCTTGCTCAGCTATGACCACATCCTGTCCCTGAGCTCCTCCTCTTCTTTTACTGCTCTTCGTGCAGATAAGTACATTTTCTATATATCTCCCCTTTACAGCATGTTTTGGTGGTAGATAATGATTATATAGACATAATTAGTGTTTGGACAGCTGTAGCAATGCTAATATGTTAAGCACAGAGCGTGTAGTAACAAGATAAGGGATTAATCATACCCCACAGAATGTTAGACTGCACGCGTAATTAGGCCGCGACCAGGAAGATTACAAAATATTACATAATTCAATTATAAGGGACCCGCAATGCTTCCACCCCGTGCCGCATCTCTGGGACATCGGTGGTGTATGCCCAGCGTTGGCGAGGCCCGCAGAGCTTCTTCCGAAGCGAGAGCCTGCCGTGGCGATCCGGCCCCCTCCTTTGGGGAGGCGGAGCCAGAGCTCCTGTGCCCGCGTCGCATTATCTTTGCGACGCGGAGCAAGTGTACAGCCCGGGCACAGCAGTGAATAAAATGATCACGTTCTGACCTTGTTCGGAAGAGAAAACACACCTTTAAAGCCACACTTTATCACCCGTAGCAGCGGAGTTGCAGGAGAGAGCAGAGAGCCCGCCAGTGCAAGCGCTCACACGCTCGGGGCTCACAGGCTCCTGGAACAAGCACGAGCACATAAGCTCGAAGGATTTGGACCACAGAGGTCCCAAGAAGCGAAATCGCCGCCTCTGGCATTTAGAAAACACTACACAGCCAGTGCAGCCACAAAAAGAAGTGAATTTAAATGAAAAAATATATATATATATATATTTATATATATATATATATTTTAATTATAGTAAATAAGCACTACAGTAACACAGATAGTTATTAGAAAGAAACATACAGCCCAGCTAGTGAGGTGGGCGTGCTCACACACCTGTCTCAGGTATTTCAGGCACACAGCAACCTCCCAGAATGTCGGAGTTCGAGTGGAGTGAAGAGGAGCAGTCTCTGGACTTAGCTGCCAGCTTCAAAGAGGTGCTGGGGAACTCACTAGTGGGGGCCGTGGCACAAGGGGTGAAACCTCTACAAGAAAGGCTGGAAAACCTAGAAGCAGTTCTGCACCAGCCCAAGGATGGCACCGGCGTAGCAGATCGCACGCCCACAGAGCCCTCTCCAGCAGGACGATGGGGAGTAACCAGGCCTGTAAGAGGAAAGCCTCTTGTGACCCCCAGGGCCCTTCGGATGGGGCGAAACCAAAGGCCCCGGAGGTAGTCGATGCCTTCGCAAAGCTTAGAGAAGCAAATTTGCAGCGCCAGACAGTGCTGGACCTCACAACCCCCACTCCCGGGGTGGAAATGGATAGGGAGGATGACCCAGGCTCAGAAGAGGAGCCAGCGGAAGGTGAACTACCCTCCCAAGATGAGGAGAAGGTAATAGAGGAGGAGGAGAGCAAGCCCAGCGGAGGCAAAAGAGCCCGCAAAGAGAAGCACCTCGAGGAGGTGGAAGAGGATATGTTCAACCCGGACAGTATCCGAAACCCAAGGTCATCAGAATGGCAACCATCGCCAAGAGTTGCGCAATACATGACCATGAGACTCAGGAAGGCCAGACCTCCCGGGTAAGGTAGCCGAAACGGATCTGGATCCCAAAATGCTTACATTCGTATCTAAGACCAGCAAGGACCCTCGTAAGGGCATCTACAGATCCTAGAAGAGTTGCCAGGAAAAGGTATTGGACCTAGCAGGCCCATTAGCAAAGATCATGGACTGGCCGAGAGAGCCAGAGACACAGGGGAAGAGGTAAACCCGGACGCCCTAGCAGGCTGGGCACAGAGAGCTGTCTGTTTAGCAGGCAATGCCAACTGCGCTATCGCCTCGGAACAGAGGAGAGGCTTATTGCTAAAGATTGATCCCAAACTCAGTGATCTTGCGTCATACGAAGCGGGAGAAGAAGCTCAAGGGTTCCTATTCAGAGAGACATTTGGAAAAGAAATGGGCCGCTTCGTCGGCACCTATACCTCACTAGAGAAGGCTCAAGCTTTGATTCGAAAGATCTTCCCTAACCGAGTTTTTACCGAGACCGGCCACTACAGGGGTCGCGTGGCTGGTCGAAACCAAGGAGGAAGACGACCCGCGAATCCCAGAGCACAATACTGGGAGAACAGGCAACAGGATTCCTTCTTACCAGCAAGAGGGCACTTCCCGAAGGGATGCAGAGGGAGAAGAACTGGCTGTGGAAAAGGATTCACACAAGGTGAGAGAAGGCGCACAAGTATGTTCTGGAGAAATTGGCACGTGCTTTCCAGCGATGCTTGGGTATTGCAGACCATATCGGGGCTGCACCTAGAATTCATACAGCCATCCATCCAAGAGCACAGGCCACACCCCCAACAGTTAGCGCGCATAGAGCAGATCCTTCTAAATCAGGAGCTTACAGCTTGCACAGAAAAACACCATAGAGAAATGTCAAAGAGCGCCCAGTTTCAGGAGCAACATGTTCCTAGTACACAGGAAAGAGAAAGTGAGGCCAGTAATAAACCTGAAGGAACTGAACGACTGGATAGTCTACTGGCATTTCAAGATGAAAGGCATCCACCAGCTTCGAGACTCCCTCAGAGAGGGAGACTGGCTGACGAGACTAGATCTGAAGGATGCCCTCCTGATGGTCCCAGTACTAGAGGAATTCAGGACCTTCCTAGCTTTTTGCTGGAAAGGACAATTCTGGCAATTCAAGACCATGCCCTTCGGGCTTGCATCAGCTCCATGGGCTTTTACCAAGCTGATGAAACCAGTGGCCACAGCGATTTGAGAAAAAGGCATCAGGTTGACCATATACCTAGATGACCTCCTGCTACTAGCCGAGGACCGAGAGGCACTGATATACCAGACAAAATGGGTACAGTGCCTGCTACGATCCTTAGGATTTCTAGTCAATGCAGAGAAGTCGTATACCATCCCAGCACAGAGACTAGACTTCCTAGGATTTATCCTAGACACCAAGAGAGTCACTCTAGAGCTGCCAGCTCGGAAAATGCGAGACATCAAAAGAGAGATAAGAGGATGTCTGCAGAAGCGAGTGGTGTTCCTAAGGGTGTTGGCGAGAATAGTAGGGCTATTAGCAGCTTCCATTCAAGCCATATTTCCTGGGCCTTTACACTATCGAGCACTGCAAAGGCTAAAGATAAGGCACTTGCAGCAGTGCTTGAGGTATCATCAATTAGTACCTTTGGATCAAGAGTCGATAACCGAACTGGAATGGTGGTTGAAGAATATGGACGTCTGGAATGGGCGAGCCATCTTTGGAGACCGACCAGACCTGATAATAGAATCCGACGCAAGCCGATTGGGCTGAGGAGCCTGATGCGGAGACCTGCAGACAGGAGCGAAATGGAGTGAAGAGGAACTTCGTCTTCACATAAACTGCCTGGAGCTACTAGCAGGATCCTTTGTGATCAAAGCCTTCACGAAAGGGAGGATGAAATCCTGCGTACTGCTGAAGATGGACAACATCTCAGCAGTTTGTTATATAAACCACCTAGGAGGAACGAAATCCAGGATGTTAACAGAATTATCGAAGGATTTTGGGCATTTCTGCCTTCAGTCACAGACGTCACTGAAGGCGGAATACCTGCCCGGAGAACTGAACGTAGTGGCGGATTGGAACTCGCGATACCTCACGGATTCCAGCGATTGGAAGCTGGATCCGATAGTGTTTCAGAAGATGAATCAGAAGTGGGGTCCGCTTCACATAGATTTCTTTGCATCCCGGCTGAACGCACAGACAACCGATTACTTCAACTGGAGACTATACCCAGAGGCCCGATGCATTCCTACAGGAATGGAACGGAGGCCCACATTACGCCTTCCCCCCATTCATGATGCTGAGCAGGGCTCTAGCGAAATGTCGGAGGCAGAGAGCAGAACTGCTGTTAATAGCACCACTGTGAAAATCACAAGTATGGTTTCCGACTCTAATGAAATTGGCAGTAGACCTGCCGAGAGTTCTACCGGGAGGAGAACAACTGCTCATGGACCCAGTTGGGTTATTTCATCCTCTGAGAGTGACAGGGACACTTCTGCTCATCACGTGCAGGATATCAGGAGACGTTGGGTGCTGCCAGGCATTTCGGCACGAGCTGCAGAGCTCATCGCTGAATCATGGGTGCCATCATCCAGAAGGAGCTACGACGCGGCTTGGAGCAAGTGGGTTAGCTGGTGCAAGAGTAGAAGTGTTCATCCCGTTTCTGCACCTGTAGTGTCGATTCTGAACTTCCTAGCGCAATTACTGCAAGACGGAAAGGCGTTCCGCACAATAGGAGTTTACAGATCAGCAATATCAGCAGGACACCTGCCAATCGAGGGGGCGTACTGGCGGGCGAACACCCAGTATAGTGAGATTGATTAGAGGAGCCAAACTTAAGGCTCCCCCAGAGCCTCGCTACCAGACGATGTGGGATGTATCAGCGGTCCTTCAGCTCTTAGAAAGTTGGCCAGCAAACAAATATCTGTCGCTTAAGCAGCTGTCAGGGAAACTGGAAATGCTACTATGTCTAGTCTCCTGTAAACGTGTATCAGTTTTGCAGGTGCTACAGATAAGTAGAAGGTCCTTCGGACAGGAAGGAGTCACCTTCTCAGTAGTAAAGAGAACTAAGACAGGGACCTCCTCGGTACACTATCCTTATTTTTCGACTAGGACTAAGCTGTGTGTAGCGGACTGTATCAAAGAATATGAGACCAGAACAGCAGAGCATAGAGCAGCAGGTACCACGCAATTGCTCATAGCATGTAGAAAGCCTTTTCGGGGGGTAACCACAGCAACAATTGCTAGGTGGGTGAAAGAAATTATTCAAGCAGCTAACAATGATTTGAAAAAGTATGGAGCTCACTCAGTGTGAGGTGCAATGGCATCTAAAGCATTCACTACATGAGTGTCTTTGAGAGATATTATGCTAGTGGCAGACTGGGCTAATGATCGCACTTTTAAGGAGTTTTACTTTAAGCCAACAGAAAGTCTTGCAGTAGTGGGAAAGCTTAGAACAAGCATAATGCTCGCCTCCAGTGAATACATAGAATAAACATATAGAATTAATACTCCCTGCGCAGAAAGCAGGGGTAATCTTTATTCTCTTCCACTTCTGAAGCCTACTTGGATTCATTCCAGGATGTTGTTAAACTCAACATGTACATGCGGCAAAAGGCAGGCAACATGGCAGAGGTTGCTCTATAAGAGTCCACTATAATGTTTCATTGCATACATCTTCTAGCCAATGCTTTATTCTTATAAAAACCAAAACAGCATTAGTAGTATTGGCGCAAAATATATACACGCTCCATTCCATTCCATGGGTTTGCCCATGTGTTGTAGTCCTTGATTTCCCCATTATAAATCTACGACAAGAAGTTCCAAAGTACCAAGTCAAACACTGAAATGTACCATCATCTCCCGAATGAAATGTGGCAACATGGCAAGTGTAAAATGGGCCACTCTCTCCAGCAGCAGTCTCAGCAGAGAGGCCAAGCCGCGAAATGCCACCTCTCATTCCTGATGCGAGGCACGTTGACAGTACTAGACAAACACGAACAGATCATGCCGCGTGCGGGTCCAAAATCATCTCGCTGATTTCATAACACACCCACAAGCAAGGAAGCATCAGCCTTAATTCAACCGGTATATGTTGCATGCCACAACCACTGTATATTGCGCATGTTAACTCAGAACCGCTAGACAGGAAACAGCATCAATGTGTCCATTACCTCTGCAGGGTCTTCGTATTCCTCGACCAAGATCTGATCTCGGAAAGCATCTGTAATGCCCTTCTCCATGAGACCCAGGCTGCCCAGATGGACCAGAACCCCAGAGCCTGCATGAGCTATGTGATAACGCACACTATGCAGGCAGCTCTAGGGCAGCACTGCCACGCCCAGGACCTGCAGACAGCGCTGCAGGTAAGAGACCCGCCATGTTTGTGTCGCCATGTCTAACCTGTCACTCATTACTAACAGATGTATGCTTATTAGTTCTGGGGGGTGCATGGGTATCACGCTAGCCCTGCTCCGAGATCACTTCTGATTGATCTATAACAGTGTTCACATATCACTAGCAATGGGTGGGTGCCCCAGAGTGGTCGATGCCAGGAGTAAATAGCTCATCCAGCCCTGATCTTTCTAAGCATGCTGATAATACTTGAGGGGACCTTCTGCCTTTAAAGTACCAGAATGCAAAGAAAAAACATGACTGGATCACCTACTCACAAAAGACATAGGACAACAAGGATGCAATCTGGTGCTATTTCAAGAGCATCACCATTAACCAGTCCTGACTACCCAACCCCTGTTTTGATTCTGACACCTTTATTTCCTCCTTTTCTCATTATAAACATTGGCCTTAAAATCCCATCAAGAAAAGTGGTTAAAAGAGCAGGACTAATCTTGACATCCGCTACACCTGCCTTATGAGGTGGCACTGGGTAAATAGATGTGTTTTTATTGGGTGGGACCAAAAGAACTTTGGGACTTTAAAATGTGTCTTTTCTGAGAGAAAGCAAATTAGGCTTTCACCTTTTGATTATTGTAATAACATTTGAAAACAGTTTCTTTATTTCGACTGTTTTTGCATAGTACCATTGCTTTAATGCATACTGCCCTGCTAATGCTGCATGTGGTGGGAACGGTGAATAAATTAGCATAATTAAAGGAATTCCAGGTAATTGCATAATTTTACTGGGTTAAGATTACCCGTTCTCAATAAAGGCAGAAGAAAACGTGTTACATTTAATGTACCTTTCTCAGTATCTGTGAACTGGATGAGATACTAATGCCACTCACTAGTTAGTTGGTAGCCCACTTTTTACCTATAGGGTTCTGATCTGGATGCAAAACCAGTCACTTCACTCACTAGTTAGCTAGTGAACTGGTCCTTTCTGTGTAGGACTTTCAGCTGGATGTGGAGACAAAACTGACACTCACCGCTTAGAGTTCTTTTGTTTCTGTTAGTTTATGAATATTTAGATACAAATAGCACTTAAAATGTCAATCGGTGTTAGAAACAGTCGAAATAGATTGAGTCAGCAGAGAGCCTCTTACATCTTCTGGATGTAACGGAAATCACCTAAGGGGGTTGGGGGGTCTCAGAAAACCGCACGCCATCTCACTGACCCGTCAACAACGGGCCACCAACAGACCACTTGAACTCCACTTGCTGCTCCGTGTAGTGTTACGCGCGGAAAATGGGGCAGAATAGTCTCACCAGACGTAGTGTTGGTGTAGAACCGCCTCCACTAGTAGAAATGTTTGAAATACTCTTGGAATTCACTGTTCGAAACCATCAACAGACCACTTGCACTCCACTTGCTGTTATTCAGAAATCGATGTGGAATCAGGAATAGCACTCAGTATTTAGCTGTTGGGTTGTTGGCTCTATGATTCTGAACCGGAAGCGAAGCCAGTCCCAATTGGTAGGCTGTTATTTGCTTTTGGTGTTCTGAACTGAACGTTTAACCCTCCATTGCACTCAGTAGAACCGCTGGTTAGCTTGTATCTGAGTTGCTGGTGTCTTCTATGATTCTGATCTGGATGTGAAACTAGCCACATCACTCGCTTAGTAGCTGGCAGGCTGTACTTTGCTTTCTGTGATTCTGAACTGGATGTTGAATCCACCAGGCACTCACTAAGCTCACTGCTTAGCTGGTATTTGAGCTCTTCTTTGCATTCTGTGATTCTGATCTGAGTGTGGAAACAGGCATGGCATGCACTAATTAACTGGGAGGCTGTTCAATTGCTTCCTCTGATTCTGAACTTTACCTTGAACCCACTACGGCACTCGCTGCACTCACCAGTTAGCCCATACCTGAGCTGTTCTTTACTTTCTATGAAACCAGCTATGTCACTCAACAGTCAGCTGATGGGCTGTTGATCCATAATTTGAACTTGAGGTGGAACCGGCCACACCGCTCACTGGTCAGCTGATGGCTGTTGATCCATGATTCTGAACTTGAGCTGGAACCGTCCACACCGCTCACTGGTCAGCTGATGGGCTGTTGATCCATGATTCTGAACTTGAGCTGGAACCGGCCACACCGCTCACTGGTCAGCTGATGGGCTGTTGATCCATGATTCTGAAATTGGGCTGGAACCGGCCACACCGCTCACTGGTCAGCTGATGGGCTGTTGATCCATGATTCTGAACTTGAGCTGGAACCACCCATGACACTCACTATTTTGCTCACCGTCTTTTGATCCTTGTTTATGAGCTTGATGTGGACCCAATCAGGACACTCACTAGTCAGCTGATGGGCTATTGTTCCATGATTCTGAACCTGATGTGGAATCAGGAGGGGCACCTGCTAGTTAGCTAATGGGCTACTGTTTGACTTCCATGATTTGTGAAAAAAGTTGTACATTGTACACGTAGAACCATAATTTACCACATACTGTGAAATTATCAAGCATACTTTACATATGCTCGTTTTATCCTTCTCTTTGATCAGTGCCCTGTAAGAATTCAATGCTTTCATGTTGTAGAATTCCATTAAAGATACTTATTCAAAGATTAACCTCATGTTTGAGCCTGTGAACAAATAAGGCCTTTGTTTGTGGCTAGCATTTCCCACCACATTTCTGTCTGCTGCACACAGTGAGTACAGTTCTAGCACCCTCATGCTAATATTAGCATCTGCCTCCAACAGGAACAGCCTGCAGACGTGCTCGAGCAGTGTTTCCAGGAAGTCGTGGCGGCGGTGGAATGCACAGAAGGAGAAAGCAGTGCAGAGCGTAGCAGACATGCCGAACGATTGGCCAATATTTACAGCAACATAATTCGACCTTCAGCCCAAGGTACTGCACCACGTGTCGCTCAATAAGCATTGATAGTGTTTGGTTGTGTCTGATCTATTTGACCTAAATGGACGTCCAGTGCATGTATACAGTTGTATTACGTTACACATGAATCGAGTTCAGTGGAGCCTTGTGGCTTGTTGGAGAATCTTTGATTTTGGTGGTGGACAATGCAGAGAATTGCTCAACAAAGTAGAGTAGAGCAGAAGTAATGGAAGTGGAAGTCATGCATTACTCAGTTATTAAAGTGCTTCGTTGACCGTTACATGTCACCTCACGGCCACTTAGAAGCATTTGGTGTATGGTATCATGGTTCCAACCACCTGTCTATTAGCTGTTGTGATTAACTGATCAGCGGATGACATACTTCACCTGCTCTCTGAAGGAGAACAAACAGCAGCATGTTTTCCAAATTGGTAAGAGGGATACAAGGGAACATATTCTTGTTAGCTCTGGGGAGAAGGCTGTGTTTTGCTTTTCCTTTCAGCAAGTGCTAGTAGAGCCTACCTAACACACGACATGTGTGAGGATTAGGTACCACCTAAAACCTCTTAATTTATAGATTTCCACTGACAATGTCAGGGCCTCGTTTAGGGCTGTGGCCAGGATCTTATGGTTGACCTCACTATGTAGTACCACAAGTCTTGGGTCTGCTTTGTTGGTTGAATGGGGATGTGCTTGGCTGTGGCAACACCAACGAGATGTTAATGCAAAACAATCTACTAATTCCCTTGGCTATACAGGGCTACGAATGGTCAGGTTCTATAGAGTGTGCTAAGAACAGTCTGAAGCTCAACTAAAGTGGTTAAGCTGAAATCGCCTGATTTGTATTACCTTAGAATCTGATAATCATATCCAATGCCCTCTTTAAGTGTCTAATGCAAACATTAAAGTGCATGCACCTGCTTTGCTGCAACCAGTCTCATGGCAACTACAGCACCAGCTCTGCATTTGTGCAGAGCATCTTTAAAGCATCTTGATTCATCTTTGGACAATCAAGAAAAGAAGAAGTGTACCCTTTTGGATCTCTGATTGGAGTCCAGTCCATGCCAAAGTCCTCTGCCATAGAGGTAAAAACAGAAGGCATCCAAGGCAGAGGATAGGTCTGTCCTAACCATCCCCAGAGCAGAGTGGAGGTGAACTACTGTGGACCTAGGCCTTACAGATGGCTGCACTGGAACCATGACCCTGTTCACTGGGGGTGACGGATTCCCCTGTAAGTGCCAGCCAAGCTCCATGGAGGAGGAGTGCAGAACAGAAGGACTCCCCTTGTTCCTGGAGACTTGGGATTGAGCTTCCCAGCAAACCAAAAGTCAAGAAACTGCTCTGGGCCCAGATGCTGCTGTTTCCTCAAAGACAAGAAAAAGGTACTGTGAAGAGGCTCTGTCCCCTGGGTACATTTTTGGGATCATGGGGACTTTTAAGCCCCTTATATAACTTTTCCTTCCAAGAACAGTGAACATTGACATTGTTGCCCAATATGATTGCCTGAACACCCGCTCATCTATTGTATTGTATTGTGTGATTAAAAGTATATATTTTTATAGAACCTTTATTGAACATTATTTTATTTTGGAACCATTGTACTTAGGTTGCATGGATTGCTACTATTATCAGCTCACACCCCTCATGAAGACATAGCCTGCCCTGGCCTGTGCTACCACTCAAGGCGAAGGATGTATTCCATTCAGGCAATGCCTGTTGCTCCTTTAGGATTGGGATCACTTCTGATTTAATAGTAGTGTGTGTTAGCAGGAAGTTTAGGATCTGCTCATCCATGCAATCCCACAGAATGGTAGTAATTTCATCACACTGGTGGGAATTGGTTGGATTTGGTACAGACTACACCTAACTATTCATTCAAAATGAAAAACAGCGGTTTGAACATTAAAAATACTGCTTGATTGTTCACAGTGGAGCTAGACATGAGCTCAGTTATGTTATGTCATCCAGATTTCTAAAGCACACCTTCACCAACAGGGGCATCATGGCGCTAAAGCTGAGTACTAAACACGTGGCAGCGCCAAGCAGCAGAAGTGAGCTCAGGCAGAGAATAGAAAGGTCTTCAGAGCCCACCCTGAAGGAGAGATATCAGTTGTCTCACAAAAAAAATAGTGGGATAGAATTCCAAAGCATGGCTGCTGCCACAGAGAATGAACAACCACCCATTGGGGAATATTTGAACAGAGGAACCACACTCTGCAGAGAGGTGGAGGAATGTAGGAGATGAAGCGGAACATAATGGCTGAATTTGGCCTGCAGATACCTGGGCCTGTCCCATTATGAGCTTGGTGGACCATGCACAAAGCCTTGAACTTAACTCGTTTAACCACCTGAACCCAGTGCAATGAGTTAAGGATCCCACAGGCCGAAGACCGGTATGCAGCACCAACAGCCAATCTGGCAGCCAAGTTCTGGAGCATTTTCAACCGTTCGAGGAGAAGAAAAGCCGGCTGTGCCAGAAACAAAGCATCACAGTAATCGAGTGAACTCAAAGTGAGAGAAGAAACTACTACAGGACAAAGAGAAGAAGGGAGATAGGGCAAGATCTTGCAAAGAGTCTGTAGTTTAAAGTGAACGAATTGGCAAAATGCACCAATCTGCTACTGTGTAGATAGTGAGGCCGCAAACTTCATGCCTAGATTTTTGACAACAAGAGCAGGCAGGGGAAGAATGCCAAGTTCCGAGGGTCAGAAAGCTGAAGACCACCCCAAGGACTCAGGCGTTGAACCGACAATAAGCACCTCTGTTTTTTTTCCATTCAGGCAGAGCCGATTTTTACCCATCCAGGAATGGACTGCCGAGAAGCATAAGCAACAATGTTCCACAGTAGCCGGCACAGAAAGGTCAAGCTGCACCAGGATTTACGTGTCATCAGCGTAAGAAAAAGACAAGAGTGTATAGGTTTGATAAGAGGAAGAATATACAGATTAAAGAGGAGAGGAGAGAGAACCGAACCCTGAGGAACACAACAATTGACAGGCATAGCTGCCGACGTGAAAGGAGGAAGTGAAAGAGACTGAGAGCATTCAGAAAGAAAGGACTCAAACCAGTCAAGGACCCGGCCAGAAATACCCACAGCGGATAGCCTATCCCTGAGGATACCCTGGTCCACAGTGTCCACAGTTGGTCCAGTGCCCTTCATGAGCTATGTCACAATGGGGATTCCCCCATTGCAGTAAGGTTAGTAGGGCTGAAATCCTTAAATACCTCCAAGCTTTTGAGGAGCCTAGGGTAGTGCAGTAGATCTAGGAGACCAGCAGTGACCTAGAGTTCCCAACCAAGGTACTCTTTCCACTGTGGCCTGCAGTTATGGATATCGGCCAGCAACAATTGCTCCTTCCATTTTTCCAAAGGTTGGGTGGTGTGGTTTCTCAGAGGTCCAGAATTTCAGTAAAGTCCCAAGCTTTTGTTAGGTCCCAAGCCTCAGTCATGTCCTAGGGTAGCATCTCTGTAGCAAAGTCGCTAACATGAATGCTGCCATCCTCAGGAAGTTCTTCAAATCCCGAGAACAATACCTCAAGAGCTTTAGGGACCTCACAAAAAGGGGGAATCAAACCTCTGAGGAGTTTACACATTTTATCCAGAAGTATCTGAATAGGTGGATCACTGGTAACAAAGTTGACACACTTGAAGAAATGTTTAATTTGGTTGCATGCAAACTTGTCCTTATTAAACATTCTGAGACACTAGAGAGCTTGGAAATTCTTTGGATAGGTATGTCGTTACTCACGTTCAGAAAAAGACTCAGGCAAGTGCACCCAAGCAGAAGCAGAGGTGTTGGATAAAAGTCAACATATTGAGGGTGAGGAAGGTTCCGTTGCTTCTTCCAGGAAAGGCCACCAAAAACATGAGGGGGGAAAACATGAGGGGATATCCCAAACACGTGGCTAGTCAGCTCCCTTAAGAAAGAAGGGTGAGGGCAGCTCTAGCACTGAGGCACACACCCCCACCCTTAACACGTAAAGGTTGTTTTCTGTGTGAGGCATGACACATAGGGAGATCCAACATGTAAGGGTAAACCCAAACAGGACATCATGACTGCTGTCCTGGTGGAGGAGACCATTGTCAGTGTGGGCATCTTAACAGATGCAGTCCCACTAGGCTAGGGAGTGGCTGAATATTCCCTGGACACTTTGAGTGGGAACAGTATCAGGTCTCTACAGGGGGCCCCAGCTCCCCACCACTACATACATATTTTTGGAGCATGTCTCCATAAATGGAGAAAATTCTTCAGCATCACGTGACACGGTTGGTGGTATCACAGCTGTCAGGTGACAATGGGTGTAGGAAAGGCAGTATATCCCAGACATAACCCAACCGCTAAGGGGATGTGATGGTGTTAGAGACCGTCCCTTGCCAATGGTAGAGCTTAGTTGGAATTGTAATCGTGTTGCAGTCCAAGTCTCCATTCCAGTATGGTGTCTGTTAAGTAATAAGGCAGATGGGGAGCAAGTGCAAGTGGATCTAGGTCACCTGGCCTAAGCCCCACCCACCTGGTGCCTTCCTGCCTGGTGCTCTTTTTCACCACTTAGCAAGCCCTGCCCACCTGGTGCCTTCCTACTTGCCGCTCTTTTTCACCACTTTGCAAGCACCGCCCACCTGGTGCCTTCCTGCCTGCTGCTCATTTTCACCACTTAGCAAGCCCTGGCCACCTGGTGCCTTCCTGCTTGGCACTCTTTTTCCTACTTAAGGAGCCCTCCAGCCTCTTTTCCTTTGCAGATGGGGAGCAGGTGCAAGTGGATCTAGGTCACCTGGCCTAAGTCCCGCCCACCTGGTGCCTTCCTGCCTGGTGCTCTTTTTCACCACTTAGCAAGCCCTGCCCACCTGATGCCTTCCTACTTGCCGCTCTTTTTCACCACTTTGCAAGCACCGCCCACCTGGTGCCTTCCTGCCTGCTTCTCTTTTTCACCACTTAGCAAGCCCTGGCCACCTGGTGCCTTCCTGATTGGCACTCTTTTTCCTACTTAAGGAGCCCTCCAGCCTCTTTTCCTTTGCAGATGGGGAGCAGGTGCAAGTGGATCTAGGTCACCTGGCCTAAGCACCACCCACCTCCTTAGCCCTGCCTCTTCCTTCCTGCTCTTAACTATTAGATCAAGGACATCCCTCGCCCGGGCGTCCTAAGCGAAGGGCAGACAAAGAAAAGGGCAATTCCTGTTTGGACCTGTTCGGACCAGGAGGACCCAGGTACCCTCAGCAGGTAAGCATGCACCGACATGTGTTACTCCCTCTGTCCTCACAGGCCATCCCCAACCCCTATGTTCCCCTCATGATGTTCCCTTGTTCCCCCACCATTCTCGCACACAGGTGTTGCCTGTTTTGCTTGATTCTTCTACCATGCTCTCCCCTAATCCCCCTCAAGCCTACTTCTGCAGGAGTCTGTCCTGATAAATTCTGGTTTTACCATCACCGTCTTGTGGCCAATGCTGGATTTGACTTTTATGGACTACATTGATTCACAGTGCGTCACCCTTTCTCATTTCTCATGCTGGACTTCCTTTGCATCTTGTACTCACGGTGGCCCTGAATCATGCTGTTCCCATCTACATCTTGTATCCCGGCTTGCAATATTATGTGTTACTACTGACTTCTGCAATTGTATTCACTCTCCCCTCTTGCTTCTCAACCCTTTTGACTGCTAATTCTCTGTTCTCTCCTCCTTTCCCTTCCCCCTTTTCCTATCTCCTCCCTTCCTCCCCTTACTTTCTTCTATGCACTTACTCTATCAGAATTGTCCCTGCACCTAGTATGATAGCAACCTCGTCTGTCTTCTCCCCCCTCCCCTTAATCGTTTCCCCCCCCTCCAGCACTATCTGAAATGTCGCCAGGCCTAGTATGATAGTCGCTTGTTTTGTTCCTCCCCTATCTTTCTGCACCCCTCTCCCTCACCTTTTGTTTTTCTCCGGCTCTACCAGAAATGTCGTCAGGCCTAGTACGGTAGCCGCCTGTCTGTTTCCATTTCCTTTCCACTCTCCCCCTCGCATCCTTATCTATGTCTAAGCTCTTGCACTATCTGAAAAGTCGTCAGGCCGAGTACGATAGTTAATTTTACATCCTTACTGTTCATGGCCTGTAAGAATGTCATTGTATTTTCCCTTGTTCCCTCCCTTGCCTTGAAGCTCTTTGAAACACATTGGGCCTCATTACACGGATGGCGGTAAGGAATTACCGGCACCGGTAAGGGCACCGGTGCGGTAATCCCTTACTGCCCTACTACGAAGCCCCTTTGCTGGTCCCTACCTTAACGGCTGGTTTTACCAGCCGTTAAGGACGGGACCCGCAAAGGGACCTTGGAGGCAATTACGGTACCGCAATTTGTGGTACCGTAATTGCCGCCTTCCCCATTCCCCCTATGGGGGCTCAAATGGGAATGGGGAAACAGGAGTGGCATCCCAAACAACCTTAAATCCATTGACTGTGGTTGGGTCGTCATGTGAGAGTAAAGGGAACTTCTGTAATTTGGAACCCCGCCAAGTACCTGAAGGTGAGACCATTTGATGTCTATGGATATGCAGATACCACCGAAATGTCAGCAGACCTCTGCCTGTTAAGCAGGCAGAGGTCCTGATTGGGATCAATGCTGGTTTAGTAGAAGTGTTTGGCTGTGTAGGCAGTTTAGCCACTACTCATGCTTATGCTCCTGCAGAGCAGTGGGCATGTTGTCGTCAGAGGTGGGGCAGTGCTGAAAGTGGTGTATCACACACCAATAGACAGCAAGGGACAGGAGGGAAAAGCAAAAAGGGAGAAAAGGCCAGCTTGGCATCCTTGAAGAAATACTGCGAACATAAGAGGGATAGAAGGTAAAAAAGAAGCTATGAGAGGAGTAAAATGCAAATATGTTCAAGGAATGGGGATGACAGGCACAGCCTCTTTGGGGTAATATCAACTGAGAACTATGACAGCATTCAAGATGAGTCAAACTTTGTTGGCACACAGACTTTGCCAAAAGTGTGCAATTTGTGAACCATGCAGCTTAAGTCACAACAATAGCACTGCATAGGATCACACACTCTTTTAAACTGAAGTAAGCACAGTTTAGAATTTTAAGAGATATAAACAAAGAGAGTCACATAGAGAAACACTTGTGTACAGGTGCGTTATAAATGCCACATCATATCACTTCATATATCATTATAGTGGTGCCTCGGGCAATAGATTGCCTACATTCAGGTCAGCACAGAAAGAGGTATTTGAGGAGTTGAACTTGACAACCATAGTGCTGGCTAAAGGCCTTGTGTAGCATCTGAGGCATCTGAAGTCTAAGTAGGACAAAAACCAGTACAAAGAAAAGGGCATGACCTACTAATTAAGAGTGTTGAGATGGTACCTAAGGGACGCTTTAAGAGAATGTGTTCAATTCCTGTGCAGGGTCATTTCCTCACTTCTTCTCCATTGAGCCGAATGGCCATGGTACCGCCTGCTTTGTAACCAGAAATCTCATACCCTGAAGTATTGCTGCTTGTTTGTGAAAGTTGCGGAGAACATTCTAGCACCTCCAGGGGGGAATCAGTATCTCACCAAAGACCAGATATAGCAGCGGCAAACTATACATTAGACTTTCTAGATATGTGTGAAGGGTTAGGCGAGGCAGGAATAATGCTTGGCCTAAAGGGAAGGAGAGGAAATAGGAGTCAAGGATTTGATCGTAGACAGGAAAATAAAAACAGGAAATAAAGACCAAGTAGTGTTGAGTGTTTTAGGTAAGAGGAAAGGTCAAATTGAAATCTTAGCCAAGACCTATGTAGATTAGTCAACAAGTAAAAAAAAGGGTGATTAAACCTCGAACCTGGAGAAAATGTGCTGCGACTAAGGCTACTGGTTAAAGAGTCAAAGATAACCTCCACTTAGGGAGGTTCAGCCCAAGAGCTAAAACACATTAGAACGTTATTTTCAAATGTAGAGACCAGGCGCACTGGATTCGGTCAGAGGTGATGAGTTGAAGAAGCATGTCCCAGAAGTAGAGTCTGTTTCCAGTGGCAATGCTGGCCTGGTTAAAATACAAAGAAACAAGAGTAGATGTCTTAGTTATAGTGGTTGAAAAGCAGCCTCCAAAACCAACAGAGGACATTCAATATCCAGAGAGTCGGTCTCCTAGAAGCTGATGACTTAAAATATCCAGATCAAGTGAGGTTATTTTAATTGGAGACAAGATAAGTAGAAAGAATTTCAGGACTGCAATTTTGGGAAGGAAATTCAGCGTAGACATCAATTGCCACTTAGGTGGAGCCATCAATTGCCACTTAGGTGGAGCCTTACCAGAAAGCAGCCCACACACCTCTGCTTTATATGTGCAACGTTGTTTTAAAGAGTACCTTGATGATGGTAACGAAGACCGGTAAACTTAAACAAATGGCTAAATAGTAAATAGTTGCACATTTTAATAGTAAGGAATCTGCTAAGGTTAGATGGCAACTAAACACATTCTTTAAGAAGTCCCTGGGCCTGGACCAAAGTTTACCTGCATCAATAAAAGCTTAAAATAGTTTACAATTGGAGTCTTTACTTCTGCGGATCGCTTGAGGAAGCTGACACTTTGCTGGATAAGTGCACTCTAGGGAAGGTAAGGGACACTAGAAGCTTCCGGAGTAATGACTTGGGGGAGAAAGAGCAGATGATACAGATTGGAAAATAAACCCTGCTAACAAATGGAAGTTTTTCACAATGTCATGACACAAGGGCAGGGTAAGTGTCTATTTATGCAATAGGCCCAGAGCAGGGGGGAATTACCACTTCAGTTAATGCTGCGGGGCCCATAGTGAGATGACCGAGCGAAGCGAGGGCCTTAACGAAGGCCTTGGGGCATTACCCGCAAGGGGCCTATTGCTATTAGTACCCCAGCCCACAAGACTGGGGTACTCAAAGTTTTTTTACTGCTTGGGTGTTTCGGAACAGAAATATATATTTTTTTTTAAATGCCCACCGGGGAAGGGAAAACAAAGTCCGTTTTTCCTTTCCATGGTGACAATTGCAGAAATAGAAAAAAGTAAACAAAAAAAATGACCGCCATGGAAACGGGAGAAGGGACTATATGTAATCCCTTCTCTCTTTCCATGTCGCCCACTAAAAAAAGTAAACAAAAAAATGCCCACCATGGAAAGAAGAAAAGGGACTAGCACTAGTCCCTTCTTCCTTTCGATGACAGCCTGCGCCGATCGGGAGCGGACGCGCTGGGGACAGAAGTGTTCCCAGCATGTCTGCTCCCGAAATGGACTTCAACGAAGGAAAGTAGGGATGGGGGGTGGGGTGGGACTTCGGTGGGCGGGGGGCACCGCTTTCCTTATTCCCCGGCGGGGGAGATGGCAGCCTCCAGCTGTGAGGCTGCTCGGAGCGGGGGGATTACCGCTGGTAATCCCCCGTTGCGAGACTCCTCATTGGCTAGAGGCTGCCACATCCCCCCACCCCGGTGGGTGCTAATAGTGAGGTGCCAATTGACGAAGGGGCTGTTTTTCAAAGTTCAAGGAGTTCAGGGTGGAGCGATGATTCATTGTTGAGGTAGCTTTCTGACATGTTCAATTTATGGACCAAACTCAGGCGACTGGAAACGTTTGTGAGATATAGTACCTGCTTTGGCAGTCAGTGATGGTAAGACGATAGTGGAAGGGGATTTTAATAGCCAGCTGATTCCCTATTTGAATGAGACATCCAGTGTTAATTTGGAAAAATACCCAAAGGAAGATCATTATAATTGTTCATTTCTAACGCGTTTAATACTAGGAGTGGTTTCTAAGCATAGGATTGGGATTTGAACCTGTGTTGCGCTGCGCTGTATTGCTTTCAAGACACATGCGTTGCCCCCGAGCTATCCTCCTAGATAGGAGACGAGGCAAACAATGCAGGACATGGACTGCATGGACTGGAGGTTTGCAGGGTCATATATAAATTGGGGCAGGCGTTCTCTTTCTGCATATTTAAATATAAGGGGTCATCTAGAATACACTATCATTGGTGCCCTGACTAATAAAAAATGGTGCTAAAGGTGAAAATGATTTCCCCTAACTTTTCCGCGACCATGCAGCCTCAACATTAGGAAGTTGTATGTGAAGAGAGCGATGTTTCCCACCAGACGGCATATGACTAGGAAGCTGGGAAAAGATGTGCAAGTAAAGTAGGAGTTGGAATAAAGAGAGACACACACAATGCAGGTTTCATCAGCTTTGATTGGAATACCTCGAAATATGCTGAGATGGTGGCATGCATTATCTTTCAAAATCCCATAGAGTTTCTTCATCAGATAGTGGCCTCAGAGCGAACTGAGTAAGACAAAATAACCCCGCACTAGACATGTTTTTCTCATAGAAATAAAAGAGAATTGCCAGGCTGAACTTCGTTGGTTGAAAAGAGAGAGAGAGAGAGAGAGAGAGAGAGAGAGAGAGAGAGAGAGACAGAGAGAGAGAGAGAGAGAGAGAGAGAGAGAGAGAGAGAGAGAGAGAGAGAGAGAGAGAGAATGAAGGCATCCCCTAGGCACTCAGAATTCGGCACAAGACATCTTCAAGTGGGAGGCAATAGGTTTGACCATTAAAAGCACACAATTTGAAGTAGAGTGTCTTGTTTAGCATTTACTTCAAAGAGTGTAAAAATGTGTTTCACAGCCTCTACACAGTATCAGGACCGTGTAGCGATATCAATGCAGTTACTTAAATGCACTGCCTTACTTATAATCAGACTGCCAGAAACTCTTGTTCCCAAGGATTAAGCGATGCCATGTCCAGTGTTATCTCAGTGTGCCTCATCTAGATAATGCCATGCAACCAATGTGGCAAATACAAAATATGTTACCCATTTTTAATGGTGCAATATCCATGGGTATCTCAGTGTGCCTCATGCAACATATGTTGTTCTCCATTCCCAAATAGGAGGCTTCTCCTTGGCATAGCTCCTAGATCTCCCTTTACTGCATTCATTGAGTTAGCACCTCAAGCAGAAATGCTGCCCAGCCTTGACCCAGAGATTACTGTCCAAGGCTGCTCCCAGCAGGTGGCAACAAAGACTTGCTTGTGGGCAGTGGGTGGGCTCTGAGCTGCTGCCAACGTTGTATACACGGGTTCCATATCATGCCTTAGGAGGTACTTTGTCCAGGTGTGTAGTAGAAGCCACTTTGTTAGGGCCACTGTGAAGGTGCTCAGGAAAGAGGATGTTCTTAAGTCCAGGACCAGGTCTGTGATCAGCAAAATGCATCTGAATACTGACGTGGGCCCGGGGGTGCCGCGACAGTGTTGGGTTTCTGAGTGGATGTTGTGGGTCAGGTGTGGGGGGTGGTTAGTCTACATAAGGAGGGGTGATGTTAAGGTCAGGGATGGATAAGGGATTGTATAGTATTACTTTTTGTATACCGTTAGCCAAACTGGCTGATGGCTGTATAAGGGGGGGGGGGGCAGGCAGGGAGGGCGGGGTGGGAGGTGGATATGGGTAAGATAGATTCCTAGTGACGAAGTATAGTACTTTCTCCAGGGTTGGAAGGAGTACTTGAGGCAACTCACAGTGTGGCTGTTAGAATAGAGAATCAGCTGATGGATGGATGGGGGGGTGGATGGAGCGACAGATGTACAGATGGATGGAAGATATAGCGGCACATAGGCTTATTTTCTCTATGTTTCTGCCTCGTACGTAGTGCGGCTGCTCATAGACATAAGTTTAGGTTATATTCTTAACCTGTCTCTATTCAAATGTGTGTCATTTTTGTGAATTGTTTAGGGATACACATTGCCATGGTTGGGATTCTGGGCGTGTATCTGGTATACTGTCAGCCAGAGGTGGACTGGTCTATATGTAACCTGGAAGCCCCCACTCCCCCCGACAGTCCATCAAAAGCGAGTAAGGCTAGCGGAAGAATCAGTCTTGACTGTCTCTGCCCCAACGCTACCATATTTGGTCTCTTATAAATGCTGCTAAGTTCTGTAGAGGACAGATGGCCTCAACTGACCACCAAAAATGTTGGTTTGTCATGCTTGCCCCTTTGAATTTCACGCAGGTGCAGCGCTATCCGCAGGACTTTGGAACGTACCATTGCCCAATCCAAGAATCAGCTTTCATCTTTGGGAAAGGGATGACCAACTCTGTAAGTTCCATTTTACAATGTTTCATGAATTAAATAAATTAACATACAAAGTGATGTTCATGTATGCTTGGTAAGTCATCCCGGAACTCTGCAACTCCCATATATTTCAGTAGCATGCAAGGCCTGAATGTAGTCCCGCTGCTTGTTGGAGCCCCAGTCCTCTGCTGCTGAGTCATTCTACTGGTATTGTCATTGCTCCCAAATTGTTGTTGGTGCTGAATTGTAGGGCAGTAACAGTCCTCTTTGCTGAGACCTGGATCTGGCAAAGCTCCTTGTGTCTATTGATTAGGCTGGCACTACATCTTCTATTGATTCATTGGGATGTGCTGCCTCTGCTGCTGAGTTATTGAGCTAGAAAAGGCTAGTTGCTGGGCCCTGGAGCGGACATTTCCTCTTCTGCTGAGACATTGAGTTAGCACTTACTTTGCTGCTGAGTCATTGAGCTAAAAAAGGCTAGCTGCTGGGCCCTGGAGCTGACATTTCATCTTCTGCTGAGTCATTGAGTTAGCACTGACTTTGCTGGTGAGTCATTGAGCTAGAAAAGGCTAGCTGCTGGGCCCTGGAGCTGACATTTCCTCTTCTGCTGAGTCATTGAGTTAGCACTGACTTTGTTGCTGACTCATTGAGCTGGCAAAGGCTAGCTGCTGGACCCTGGAGGTGACATTTTCACTCTTGCTGAGTCATTGAGCTAGTAATGACTGCTGCACAGTCATTAGACTGGCACTGCTCTTTCAGCAGTGCACAATTCCATCAGAAACAAGCATATCCCCCCATCCTTCTTAGCATTCTTATCTTATCTGAACAAAACCTGTAAAAATGCAACATATGCACAAAGGCAGTTTGGCGCTATCTTAGGCAAGGTGACGGAACAAAGAAGGAACTAAAAGAGATAAGTCTTAAGAAAACGTCTAAATGGCAGGTAGTCGGCCACCATCTGAAGAGCAAGAGGGAAGGAGTTCCACAAGCATCACCTACTGAAAAGGACCGACCACCAATCCGGGTGAGTCTAAATCTTGGGGCCTCGACCCGATAGGCCCCAGCAGACTGCAAGCTCCTCTTAAACGTTTCCTGTAGGTAAACACCTCCTGACATATGCATGGCCCGATGCACTAAGCAAAGCACTTTAAATTGAATGTGCTTTGCAACTGGAAGACAGTGCAAACCGTGCAAGATTGGACAAGAGGGGACTAGAGGTAACCAGACAAGCCGCAGAGATCTGAAGAATTTATAGCCACCGAATCAGGTACGATGCAGCATTCTTAATGTCCTATCTCTAGCCTATTTGCCTCTGGGATTTGCCCCTTCACATTCTTATCCATCCTCCCCATTTTCCTTTTCATTTGACCATTCTAAAGTCTAGGTCGTTAGGCTGACATCTATAATAGACCTTTGGCTTCGCTATGGTTCTTCTGCCATGTGTTTAGTGTGGTATATCCATTGAAACCACCCATTGGTGTGGTACTGCTGCCCCTTCTGCTGACTCATGGGCATGGCATTTCCCCTTCGGCTAAGTCAATACGTTGCAACAGGAACTTATTAAAAAGAAATGTTAACCTTTAAACATATTTTTAACAAATCCGCACAGATTCCTTCCATGCAAAGCACTGTACGTTTCAAATTCCAAGCTGTCAGAGCATATTTCGCCAATGCAGCAATACAAGGAATTACCCTCAGATTATTTCTTTCTGCAAACCAATGCAGATCACGTGAGACTTCATCCTGACCGTGTGTCTAAGACAGGGTGTTCCTGATTTTCAGTTTTTTATTCTTGCTTTTAGCTTATTGAGCAGTTTTATTTTTCCTCAGCTGCACATTTTTTAAATTGTTTTCCTCCACGTAGACCTGCACACATAGTATGTATTTCTGTGTCTGCTCATTGGACCACTCAAAATCCTGCTTTAATGTCAAACTGGTTTTGTTATATATAGAATTTTAAATGTGTAGCAATGGCCTGCAGGGATATATTCCACTGAGTTGTTCCGAGTGACATCTGAGAGAGAAGCTCAAGTTGCCTATGATGTTGCACGGAAGCCAATGTTGTACACCACAGTTGAAAGCTAACCATCTATAATTTGATGTGGTGTATTCCAGGTGTTGCCCCTTTTTCCAGCCCCTGTGCTCTCCCTTATGGACTAGCTTTGCACAGTGTGTATGCTGGAGGCAGGAGGGACTATACACAACATAAAATATACAAAGGACATCATTATCGGCAATGTGCAAAAGAATTGTGGTAAATTCACTGACATCTATTAACACCAATTTGCTACTCATTTTCCACACCGCCAAATTCCAAGTTTGCGGTTAAATTGCAGCAACGACCTTGACCACTGGAGGGTTTCCCTCCACTTTATATCAAAAACATGGAGGATTTACTGTGGATAGAATTCCCACGTCACTAAATTGCCATTGGCTTCCGCTGGGCTCCAGGAATGTTGATCAACACCGCCATTCTGCCAATTTTAATCAGGATTGACCATGATTGCCAGTGACGGGCACGATAAATGGGTTTTGGCCGTATTTCCACAGGTCACTTGCAATGCACTTTTATGGGATCATATATTCCTTATAACACATGGTCATACGCTGACATCCCCTTTAGCACCTGGCCTACTACAGTTGTGTAAGAAGGAGTCCAGTTGCTGGAACATATAATCCATTTAGAATCTGTTTGTATTAAAAGGACACTAATATGCAGCTTGTAACGTGTTGCAAAAAATTGTCTAAGCAGTTTAATATAATGCAGCTAGAAAAGGTTTTGGGTATAATTTAAAATAGATAATGCCATGCTGATTCTTGCTCTCCTGTGTCAAACGCATGCTGTGCACATAATAAACATGCTACCATAAATATATGTCAAATAAACAAACGACCTCATGTTTCTCAGTTAATGGCCGTAAAGTGTCACAGAAAGCTATTTTAGAAAAAAGGAATTCGAAAAGTTTGTCCTGGCTTTAAGTAAGTGCTGCAGTGGCAGCTGAAATTCTGCTCTTTGCTGGCTCAGGCATTGTGATATCCCAAGTGAAGCGTTAAAACTAGTTACAAGGCAGTAGCGTTGTCATTTTTCATTTCAGGTCAGTAGTGATGTCACACCTAGCCGGTAATAAGATTTAAAGGCTTTTATAAGGGTATTGCTGGCTGACACGCATTATACAATTCTTACACTAAGAAAGCATCGCAGAAAGACAGGAGTGCGTTTTTTAAACTTTTCACTTATATGTATTTTTCATTTCTTTTTTTTTTAATGAAAGTGAGAGCTTCTTCCAGGGCCCCCTCAAGTATTCTATCAATGGTGAGGAAACACAAACAAATGGGGTTTTGTCAATAGAATTGCTCTCGGCGTCAGTGGGCCATTCTTGCTAGCTTCCTCACATGCCCATCATCAAGGTCATCACATAAAACTTTTTTTCTAATAAGGTGATGGCTGCAAACTCTCAAAGTGTTCTTTCTGGAGAGGGGTGCCTGCTACCTTTTTGAAAATGTTTTCAAAGGAACTTGGGGTTGGTCTCCCTGAGGTACAGGGGGGAACCCAGACGTGGACTCCCTGCTCACTGTGCACAGAGAGGCACAGCTCCACCTCACTGATGAGGCCCAACAAGGGTGAAACGTGTATGGGGTTGCAGTTGGTACTCTTGTTCAGAAGGGAATTGCAATAGCATTTCGTTGCTGGACTGCCCATGTGGGTGGGACAAAGACTGATATGCAAATGCTTATTTCCCATCCGTGAAAGGTACAGTGAGCAAAAAGCAATGGCTGCGAACTCTCAAAGTGAAAATAAACCACAGAACAGGTTATCATGTCATGTTCTTTCGGGAGAGGGGTTCCTGCTACCTTTTTGAAAATGTCATCACATAAAAAGGTACAATATGTCTGCCACCAAACGCCAAGTGGTATGCTGAAAAGTCAGGCAGAGCTAAGCCTCCCTTCTCCGCTGGTAAATGTAACTTACAAAGCTTAAGGCGAGGTGCTTTATTGTGGCAATAAGCTCTGAGACAGCGGGCCAATACCGCCCCAGGTAATGCCCCTGGGTCCTGTAGTTACACGCAAGGGCCTTAACGAGGCCTTAAAAAAAAGTTTTATGTGATGACCTTGATGATGAGCATGTGAAAAAGCTAGCAAGAATGGCCCACTGACGCTGAGAGCAATTCTATTGACAAAACCCCATTTGTTTGTGTTTCCTCACCATTAATAGAATACTTGAGTGGGCCCTGGAAGAAGCTCTCACTTTCATTAGGAAGTGAACCCTACCTCCGGTTCATTTCCTCCATCTGTTTTAACCCCGTTAGTAAGAATGGCCAGATTGGTATTTAGGGGATGTCAAGTGGATTGAGGATCAGTTGGTTAACAGGAGTTGGCTTACATTTAATCAACTGAAGCAAGGAAAGAATATACCAAACTGTACAGACACTGACTACTTAAAAGAACCAGACCCACCCGGGAGAGTTGGAGAGTAATAACATTGATGAACTTGTCTTGAACACAGACAACAAAGACCATCACTCCTCAAAATTATACAAACTTCCTTTTGTCCACCAAACAAAATAAATCAAGACTGTTGGATGCTTGGTCAATGAGGTTAGACGAAGAGATGTATGTCACACTTTGGGTGAATATCTGTAGAAATGTCACCCGCTCCTCTTTGACTTTGTGTGAGAGGTCGGGGCAGATTAAAATTCTGCACAGGGTTAATTGGACACCTGAACATTTATGCAAGCGTGGTCTCTCAGGTTCAGATGCATGTTGGGGATGCACACATAGATCTGGTACTCTTGCACATATGGTCTGGGAGTGTAACAAGGTGAGGTTATTTTGGAGTGAGCTGATTAAGGTCTTCAACAAGGTCTTGAGAGTGTCATTGGATTATGGTTTTGAGACATTAATATTGGGTGAAGATATCATATTAGAGGACTTATCTGGTTCAAAGAAAAGTGGTTAGTAGGGCAGCCTTGATGGCTAAAAAGATAATTTTGCGGAACTGGAAATCTCCCAGCCATCCAGAGGTGGGTGTGTGGTTAGTTGAGATGCACAAGCTTGCTTTCATGGAAAGTGTCATTTATAGAAGTCATAAAAAACATAAACTGTTTGGTGAAGTGTGAGGGAGATGATTGGACTTATTTTAACTAGACTACAGCTCTTATAGAGTGAATTGTGGTAGAGGTTGAGGGGTAGGAAGGAGGAGAGATGATGGGTGGTTTCTTGCATTGTTCAACATGTTGTTTTCTTGTTTGTATTGATAATTTTGTTATAATGTGAATATTTTTTAAAGGAGTGTCTGTCATTGCTCCCAGCATTCCTGCCTATAGAATCTGGCTGTGTGTGACCCGGGGATTAAGTAGAAGGATATTTTGATTCTAAACAAAGACGCTAGCAATGACATCAAAGTGTTGTGGAGGCCTGGCCACCCCTGAGCCAAAGGCCTACTCACCTCATATGCCAGGGTACTAGATATGTAGCACAGCTGCTTCCCCTTGCCGTATCCACCCCCGGAAACTCAACTGATAACTGATGGCGTTCATGTCATCCGCCCATGCCAAGAAGCCATATTGCGCTTAACAAATGCTGCTTAACAGTAGTCTGACATAAGCTACACACTTCCCTGTATAGTCAACTGTCAAAAGACAAAAACAACTGAGTGCACTAGCATTCTCATCACACACACACATTACCACGAAGACATGTACAGTAATAATACAACTAATACATACACAAGCTTTGTAGTTGCAATCATACAACACATTCAAATGCAGCTTCTCTTGTAAATTGCAGGGATTCCTTCAACTCTGCCTGTGTCCCTTAGGGACATATTTAGAGTTTACAATGCACACACCTTAAATGCACAAAAATAACTGCAGTAGAGAGGTGGCAGAATACAGGGCAGGAGTCACAGGACAGACAACTCAACTGGGAACTTACAAATCAGGGAACTTATAAATGTAACCCTCTGTCACTTCATGCTTACAAATGTGCATTGTGTGGCGGGTCAGAAGAAGGACACAGACTTTCTATTTTACTGTAGTTTTATTTAACAGAAAGACGTAAGCTTCTAACTTTCCCTAAACTATGGGTGTTCCCTACCTAACAAACTAACTAAGGTGCTCGTCAATCTTCGGTGTACGTCTTAAATCAGATTCAGTACACTGTCCAAAGCTAACCAATTTGGACCCTACCACTATTATAAGAACTAAAGTACAAGAGAATAATTCCTTCTCCTGTTATATGGGCTCACCTCAAGTTCAGTTCAATATAGAATTCATAAATTTCTTTTTGATATCACTCTCATCAAGTTATACAGTTTAGATACTGGATTCTTCCAAGTCTTAATATGTTCCTTCACTTGCGTTATCCTCTTGTATTCTTCTATTTTCTTATCTCTTATCTGTCATAGAATGTATCCGCACTTTTCTCTTTACTTTCACAAAAGTTCTTCCAGTCTCTTATTATTGACTTCTCATCCTGATCAATACAAGCTTTAAATTGCCAATATTCTTTCTTACTTTCTTTTATATATTCCTCTAGACTGGGATGAGTTAGAGGATTCCAGTAATGAATCTCTCTTTCTCTTGATATTTTCAATACTTCCCTTTGATTTACTGGAATGAGAATGAGAATTCCAGTAATGATTCTCTCTCTCTCTCTCTACTCCCCCTGCCGGGTCTCCTGTTTTCCCCTTTACCTATGTTTTGTAGGGGGTAATGTCACAATGGTCCTACGTGGACTGGGACCTTCTTCTTTTCTTATCTGAATGGCTCCTCGCCTGTTTAGCAACATCTCTGACTGCTGCTTCATTCCTCTTTTCCTTTCCTTTCCTCTCACTTGCTTCCTTCTGTGATAGCTCCTCAGCCGTGCTAACGGCATTGTTTATGGACCCATAGGTCCACCACGTCTCCTTTGTGGCCACGCTACCACTTTTCCTCCCTTCGAAGTTAGCACGTCTCTTGGTATGCTCTCTCTTCACATCAGCGTTCTCTGTGTCTTCCTCTTCCCAATGCTGTCCATTGATGACTTGCTTTGGTTCCCTTTTGCACTCTGTATGCTCTCTCCTCACTATAGCATTCAGAGCGTCTTCCTTTTCCCAAATCCTTGGTTTGGCGAGTTCGCCAGATTCTGCTCCTCGCATTGGATGCTGCGCATCTAGGCCTCTCTCAGCTAATTTGAAACTCCCGGTATCTCTCTGTTCCCAAGGCCTGCCATCCTGTTTTTTTGATGCACTCTTGGGGCTTCCTTGGTGTGTTGTACAAGTCCTTCTTTCCTTTCGGATTCGGCTTCAAAATGGGTCGAATGATCTTCTTGTCCTAGTTTCTTTTAAGCTTTCTCTTATAGATGTTAATGGTGCACTTGGTTGACAATACACATTTTGTTTTTGTTATTCATATCTTCCTTCATGGTATCTTATTGAAGAGATTGTAGTGATCTTTGATTTACGGAGTTCCTCACTGGAACGGGATTCCATGTCCCCAAAGGGGGAGTCTCTTCCGGTGAGGTCCCGCTTGCCTCTACCCCTGCGGAGGGTTTTGCGTAGCATGCTCACCTGCCTATCCTCCCAAGGAAAGGCTCCCCCTTTCAGGCTCTCACTTCCCCCCGAGGGGGAGCCTTTCCTTGGGAGGATAGGCTCCCCCCTGGGGGGAAGTGACAGAATCCCATGATTCGTCACATACCCTTTCCCTTAGTTGACTGGCTTCTCGTTCTTCATCAAGCATAAACCGATATTGCTTTTTTAGCAATGCTGGAAGGGCTGATTCTGAGTATTTACACCACAATTGATTTGTTGTAGCGTTTGCTCTCAAGTATCTATAATACACATTTATTCCTGCAACTTTAAACTACTTCATGAGTACATAGACTTTATTTTGGGTACACACACTATTTGAAAGTTGAAATTCCTTATATCTGGGTGAAAACACAGCTGCAAGCATTATTTAGCATTTCTTAGAAAGTTAACAAAGAAAAGATGCCCAATTAATTTTGTGATTTTGCATGCTAATTTTCCAAGCAATACTGAACCGTACTAGTCATGCCTTGCTATCTTTGCCAGTATATGTATATCCAGTGCAGGTTGTAGATCTAAGATAAGCATTCTGGCTGGGAATATTTGCATGTTGAGGGTAAATGCATAGCACTCAACCTGTCAACGTTTTATGTGGGTCTTCTGATGTTAAAATGCTGGTCAAACATTAAATTGACAGTGAAAAGTATTAAACATATTAAACATTTTGGAATGTTATACTAGCAATTTGATGGTGGAAAAAAAGGTCTGACCCTCCAAATAGATGTCAATTATAAGCGTGGTTGCTAGTGAACATAGAAGACTTTGCCTGCAGTGTGCGTGCCCTCCAAAGGGCCACATATGCTCCAACCAAGCTGCACTGCCTTGCAGTCTTAGGACTTGCTCTCTGGCTATCCCCTCCCACCTCCTTGGACAGCCTGAGATTGTCTCATGGGCATACTGGGCAGACTTGGGAGTGGAGACTTTCTGCAATAGGCAACAGTAGTGTGTGTCTGTGTGTGTGCATGTGTGTGTGTGTTGTGCAGGCAGGGATAAGCTGTGCTTAACACCTCATCATCTTCAACTGATCCTTCCAGTCCCACACAATTAAGTCTGGTAATGAGCGATTTATGAGCACATAAATCAGGCATGTTTAAACACTGGACCCCCTATACCTGCCCCACTCCCCACCCAGCACATGCGAACTGGTAAAAGCTATCAATAGGGCAAGAGGGTCCTATAAAAGAGAGGCTCTTCACATGCATGGGAGATAGCAGGCTGCATGTATCTAAAGCTGGCTATACCTGTAATTTGCTCTGTCACAGGCTACACAATGTGTCTGTTGAGGGGGCCTTACCAGGCTATGACCATGCTGCATGTGTACTAGTTTTAGGGGAAATCCGGCACTGCATGAGGGAAGCTTGCACTGGTCCTGTTTGTGCCATAAATGTACAAATACGAGTGAAGTATGCCCAGGCCCTTGCAATCAGTTGCTTTGCCAATGCTGTACTTATGCATATTTGTGAGAGAAATCTACACTACAATGGCATGCTGTGGCAAAATCTGATTGAGCTGGACTTGCACTAGCCCTGCCCATGTTGTACCTGTTTGTAATAGAAGCTTGAGTGACACTGCACATAATGTATCTGTTTGTTAGGGACCCTTGCCAGGTCCTACCCATGCAGTCCAGGGACCCATTTGCTAGGGAAACCTGTAATCGATTTGGCCATGCTGTACTGTACCTGCTTGTGCTGGAAACATGTACGGGCCTGTCCACTCTATACCTGTACTTGTTTGTGATGGATGCTTACATTGACTTATTTACACTTGACCATGCTGAATTGTTTGTAAGAGTTTGCTCTTGTTGTATTAATGCTGTATCTGTTTGATGCCCTGTCCATGCTGGATGTATACTTGGCTGTTACAGAAGCTTGTAGTGACCCTTCACATTCTGTACCTGTTGGTGGAAGGCGTCCACGAGCCTTGCCCATGCAGTGCTTGATGGTGTTTGAGGAAAGATTGCTGTAACCTGCTCTATGTTGTACTTGCTTAAGGAAAGCCTGTGCTGGCCCTACCTCAGCTGTTCTGTGCCTGTGTATCTCCTTGCGAGGGAAGCATGTGCTGTCCATTTGCATATAGTAACTTTATGTGCTGTATTTGTGGGGAAAGCTTGTTCTTTTAGAAACCTTTCAGAACTATTGCCTGGACTGTGATATATGGGTTCCTGCATCAGGAATTTGAATCTGCTGCTTCCCATGCGGTACCTGTTTGATAGTAGCTTGTAGTGTTGCTGGCCATGATGAATTTGTCCACTGTGTGTTGGAAGTTTTCAATCCTGTTCTTTATGTGAGGGCCACTTGCTCTGATACCCATTTTGTACTTTTCCTGTATGTCAGGGAAGTTTCAACTTCTGCTGCATGTGTTGTATTTTCTCTGTGTGAATAAAGTTTGCACTGTTTGTGCAAGCACTGTAGCTGTTTTCTGAGTTAAGAAAGCAGCGCAGCACACATTGATTACACGCAATTATTAACTTTACACAGAAAACTGATTAGTACCAGGAGTACCTTTATGGCCAGTTTGTCAGAAATGGTACATTTTGAAGAAACGTGGGCCAGTAGAATTGGTTCGAACTCCCAGCTGCACAGCACACTTAAGCCCCTATTTCGGGAACCTAGTGGAAGCAGCTCTTTCCCCATATCTCCAATCCATCTTGTAGCAGTCTGGCTGGGAGGTAGAGCCCGTGTCCCATTTTCGTACATGGCCCTAATGGCAGCCCATTGGTAGTATTGTCATATACAAAAAGACGTTCCAAATGTATCAATGAGGTATCCTCTCAAACAGTTCCAATAATACTAAATTATTTATGTTTCTTATTCACAAAAATGTATCAATTTTATTAATTACACAAACATCATGTTTCTTAAAAACAATAATAAAAATGATCATATAACATAAAACAAATTACAAAAACTTAAAACACAAGTGAAACCAACATGAATAGGTCCTAATAAAGTACTTTTTAAGGGTCATGAATTGTAGCTAATACACGCTAGGATCCTTAAGCCTCAATACATTTGGCTATTTCCTGTTCTTCTTAGTACATTTATAGATTCCCAAATCTAAAAAAGTACTGTATTTGAAAGGAGAGCCTGGTTTTGGGAAGGGCCTTAATGGCCGAAACACGTGTCAACACAGACGGGCACACATATGAAACTGAATACGGTCCTTGAGACCTTCATCAACAAAAAAACAAAAAAAAGTAATCTTGACTCAATTTGAGCTTTGAAATTCTTTTGAGGTGCCTGGCGCAACATATGAGTACAATGCTTCAGAAATTATGCTGGGGAAGGCCTTGAGTTTGTGGAAGACTTCAATGGAGGATATTTTCAGGTAGAGTTGTGTATCGTCCGCATATTGTTGGATGTTGTGGCTGGTGAGGGGACCTCCCAGGGGCTCCATGCAGAGGTTTAAGATTCTGGGTAAGAGGCTGGATACCTACGGGACTCAGCAGGTGGCAGGTAGATTTGGTGATCTGGAGGTATCCACCTGGACAAACTGATTGCCGTCTTCTGTGTAGAAGGTGAACCAATGGAGTATGTTCTCTACAATTACCTTGTGCTTCATCAGTATATTGTTGATGAGTGTTTTATGGTTTACTGTGTCAAAAGATGTGGCAAGATTGAGGAGTACCTTGTTGGTCTCCGAGGATGCAGAGGAAGATGAGGGAATTGTCTACCTCTTGATGGATCTTTGGAGCGTGGCAAGTGCTATACACAGATGTCCACCACACCATAACAGATTTCGGAGGGCGCAATCGATTTTCTGAAATTTGTGCTTTGGGATAGGTAGCGGGGAATTTTGTAGAATGTGCAGGAATCGGGGAAGGGTAATCATTTTGAAGAGGGCTGCTCTGCCCAACAGGGTTAGCGGTAACGAGACCCAGTGACAAGTGTCCTCTAAGAATCTCGTTGTGATTGGGTGTAGATTCACAGGTGAATTGTCTCATTTCAACACGGTACGGGCAGTTTACAGGGGCATTCGCTCTCCCTATCGGGAATAATATACCTTTGGAACGCGTAATCCGCTGAAGGCTCCATAGCGGCAGTGGCTTTATTGATGCAATGTGGTATGGAAAACTCTAATGCAGGTTCTTGAATCTTTTTGCTTCTTGAAGAGAGCCTTGGTAGTAGGGGGATTTTGCCATTGGAATTTGTCTGTGGGAGAGTTCTTTAAGTAAAGTCTGGTTAGAGAGGCTATCATACTTGTGCCCAGTTTTCCCTTGCTTATGGATGACTTATTTGCTAATATTGAGTTCTTAGATCTGCAAGGAAGTAGATGGTTTGGATTCAATGGTTTGTTGGTTTTCTGGGTGGTTCTAAAGGAAGTATTTCAAGGTTTGTGATGCCTGCTAAGTAGGCTTTGGTTGGGCAAGTTGATCAGGGTGAGATGGTGGATAGTGAAGGGAAGGGAGCAGCAAGATGATCTGGCCAGTCAAGAGATATGTTGTATAGAATATGTGGTTAGTATGTGATGATAAATTCAACAATGCTGCCTTCATTGTAAGTTGGGAGAGTGTTCTGCTGGGTGAGGGTTAGTGTGCACAGCAGGTTGAGTAGTGCATTCTTCATGGCCTTGGTGGCAGTGTTACTTTGGAGGGTTAGGTCGCTGACAAAGATGTTGCTGGCTTATTTGAGGGACATGCTGGTGACCATGTCAGTGAAGTCATCAATGAAGGATGTGGTAGGCTAAGGTGATTTGTAGATAAGGTAATGGTATCTGTGGGAGATAGGGGGATGTCAGGAGAGCGATTTGAAGGTGAAGGTAATGCCTTCGTCCAGTTTTGTGCAGGATCAGGGTGGCTTGTAGATGATGGCAAGTCCGCCACTGGGCCTGTGAGGCCTGTCTCTGAACTGAATTATGTAGCAAGTGGGGAGAGGACATCAAGGATTTGTGTAGAGATGGGTGTTGAGCAGGTTTCGGTGGTGATGGTGTCTGTGATGACAGCTCGGAATGAGATTGCTAAATGAGTGTTGGCGGGGATCAACTTCTGGATTTTTGCAGGGGGTGTTGTGTGGATTGTTTGATAGGTGATGTGGAGGGTGATGTGGGTGAAGTTGCTGTGGTGTGGTTTCTATGTTATCATTGGCTGTGTGCCGTGTTTTCATGGAGAAGGTGGGATGTAAAGTGATTGGGGTGAGACAAAGCGTACCTGAGGGGTGGGCTGTAAAGGTCCTGTCCATTTCTAGATCCTACAAGAACAGCAGAAATTGCCCTGGGTTTCTTCTGCCCTTCGTTGCCTGTTCAAGTGAAGCCCTTAGAGCTAAGATTAAAAAGGCAAAGGGAGGTGGTGGAGCAGGCAGGAAAAGTGGGAAGATATAAGCAATGAATGGCTGGTGTGTGAGGTATAGGTCACGTGGTTGTATTCCAGCTTGACGACTGCATACATTGCAACTATCAAACGGAACTAAATACAGTCTTTCTCATTGGGGGCTGTCTAGACGAAAAATATCACATATATGACCCATGATTACTTTCCTCATTATCTTCTGTAGGATTTCAGCCTAGCTTTGCATATTTGAGACAAGGGATTCCACGATCCAAAGCAATGTTTTGCTCTGAAGGTAAATAGTGTACAGTCAAACATTCTTACTTCTTCATTATTAGGTGTGATTTATCTGCTATTTTCAATGTTTCATTGAGGACAATGCTAATTGGCCCATGACCCCTCAGAATGGCAAAGGCTCAGTGGCTATGTCCCTGCTTAAAGGTTAAGTAGAGAACACACCTTCCCTCTTCCTAAACCGGTATCTAGAGGCCTCTCACAACACTAAACCCGCAAGCTCCCTCTCCAAGGCAAATTGCTATCTTTGGAAACGGGCTGCCTCTCATCTTACTATTTGGCCCATTACGGGGGTCACCACTCAGCTCTTTTGCGTAAGGTAAGTAGATGGAGAGGGCCTTGCAGTTGATGTGTAGTAATATCATTAAAACAATGCATTCAGATTTAATGAAATACCTACAGAGGAATTACAGTAAGTCTCTTATATCCATGTAAGTGGTATTCCTTTAACCAAGTAACACCCACAGATCACCAATGCCAGAAAAGATTATTACCTCTAATGGTAATCAGGGCCATAAACTGACAAAGCTATCATGAGGGGCCATGGTAGGGTATGAAGCACGTTTTGCCTGATAGTTTGTGTTTCGCATTAAGACCTTATCAGCAGTAAGTGTGACCATCTATTCAGACACATTTCAGGTCTTCTTCTCTGAGAGATAGGACTGCTATGGCAATACCGCCGGGACATGTTAGCCTGACACACAGCTATGGACTATCCCATTGAAAATGTTTTCATATGGTAGTAAGGACATTAGCTCCACACCATAAATGTTATTTTTTCTCTTTCGTAATACAACCAAAGAGCAGTTGGCACAGTAAATTCCACAACGTATCAACCAAGTCGACCCATTCCAAGTACAGCCATGTGTTGCGCCATCAATGATTATGCACAGCAATGATAGGCTAGACACACAACATAATACATCGGGAGAGAAGACCTCAGACGAATGACAAGACATTTCACATGTTAGTATGTCCAGAGATCACGCGTAGCTCTGTAAACTCAGTCCAGATCTCGCCATCCCTTGGTCTATCCCCCAACTTCTCAAATGTGTTTTGTGGAAGACATGTTAAAGCTGTCCAAATAAAAGGATATTCCTAGATGTATTTGCACCCGGTCCATGCACCTTATTAAAAAATCTAATTCATAAACTAGTGTCGTGCCTCATACGGCCTCCACCCACTCAGTTTTGCTCCACATTGTAGTTGTTTTCTAAACTAGATAAATATGAAGAAGAACCAGACAGAGGACTAGGGAAGGAAATGTTACTTACCCATAACACCAGTTCCATACTCTGGAAACCATCCTCCCATTTAAAGCTACCCCCCCTCCCCCACCGTTGCCAGCACTTAGTCAGAGCGTGCTGTGGGTGGATTACTTTCTGATTCTAAAAAATGTAAATAGTGTGGCTTTATGTTATGTTATATTGGAAATCTTTTATAGTCCACCTAATCATGATTGTAGTGTTCCCAAAGTGCTGAGGCTTGTCTGAAAGGTTTTGGATTGGGGCCTCTCCAGGGGTATCCAGATCTTAGCTCTGAAGAAATAACACACGAAGGGATGAAGCTCTGGAGGAAAGAGGGTGCAGATAACACAGGGGATTAAATGTACGTGGGGAATGTTCAAGGAGGAAGAATAGAATTTGTGATAGTTAAGCTGTTTGTCGATTCAACCTAAGTAGGTCATAGATCTGGATTGCAGAAATAAGAGGACATGCGAAAGAGAAGAACAAGTTACTTACCAACTGCAATGTTCTTTCGACTGGATGTTCCTCCCACGTATTCCTCATTTTAAGTTAATTTGTTATCGACAGCTTTGCTGCTTCGGAATTTTTCTTTTGACAGAGGGCGCTGTGCTGGAGGTCGTGGCATCGATTGTCCCTCGACGGGCTCCGTACCTTGTCAACGTCACTGATGGTATAAATAGCTTGAGCCGTGCCCGTTGGCTTCAGTTCTGTTTTTTACGATGAAATATAGGAGGAACACCCAGGCGTGCCTCATGACTGATGCACTCTTAGTGAGAGCAAAGTGTAAGAAAAAGCAAACTGTACTGCAGGGTAGGTTGGGAGGGTCGATGAGGAATACGTAGGAGGAACATCCAGTCGAAAGAACGTTACAGTTGGTAAGTAACTTGTTCTTCGAATGGATTGTGTCCTCCTACGTATTCCTCATTTTATGATAGACTCCCATAGCAGTGGCAATTTTGGAGGTGGGAGTACTACATACTGTTTTCATGGACCTAATGAAGTACCGCCTTGGCAAATACCCCCTCATTGGAGGAGGAAGCATCTAAGCAATAATGCTTGATGAAAGTATGCATCGATTTCCATGTTTCAGCTGAACAAATATCCGCTGCAGGAACTCCCCTCTTCAGAGCCGCAGAAGTAGCCATCCCCCTAGTGGAATAGACTCGAAGCCCATCTGGGGGGGGTCCTTTCCCGCCAATCTGTAGCATTCAATTATAGTCACAATGATTCAGCGGGATATGGTTTTTTGTTTTGTTACCGATAATCCCAATTTAGGACCTGTATAACCTACAAAGAGTTGGTCATCTTGACGTAATTTTGACATTCTTGAAATGTAAAAACTGAGAGCCCTTTTGGGGTCCAGTCTATGCAGTCTCTCCTCTTCTTTGCTCAAATGAGGAGGAGGATAAAATGTTGGTAATATGATTTTTTGTGACAAATGGAAGTCAGAAACTACTTTTGGTATAAAGGAAGGTTTAACTTTAAGAACTACCCTGTCCTTGTAAAAAGTAGTATATGGAGGTTTACATGAGAGAGCCTGTAGTTCACTAACCGTGCGGGCTGATGTTAAGGCCACAAGAAGGACAGTTTTTAATGTTAGAAGCCTCAAGGGACAAGAGTGCGTAGGCTCAAAAGGTATACAAGTTAGAAACTGAAGTACTAGATTTAAATCCCAAGTTGGGACATGAAAAGGTACTGCAGGGTATACGTTAGTAAGACCTTTCAGGAATTGAATGATTAATGGAATTTTGAAGTAAGAAACCTCTTTCGAGGAGCGCTTGAAAATGGACAGTGCAGCAAGATATCCTTTAATTGTTCCGATCTGGAGCCCCAGATTGGCTAGATGTAATAGGAAAGAAAGCACCATTGGGTTGCCACATTGAAAAGGGTCCACATCCTTATCTTTGCACCAGTTACTGAACTTGTTCCAACGACATCGGTACAAAGATTTTGTTGCTGGCCTTCTGGCCAAAAGCAAAATCTCCATAACGTCATCCAGAAGATCCCAATCCTTGTATCTCAACCTCTCAGAAACCATGCGTGAAGGTTGAGTGTCTTGACCTCTGGATGGAGAACCCGATCTTCCTCTTGTGAGAGAAGATCCTCTCTTTGCGGAAGACGCATTGGAGGGCAGATGGGCATATCCAGAAAGCCCAGGTACCACGTCCTCCTGGCCCAATCTGAGGCAATTAGGATCATGGTTTTCCTGAACTTTCTCAACCTCCTGATTACTTGAGGAATCACAGGGACTGGAGGAAAAGCATACAGAATTGGGAACTTCCACTCCACTATGAACACGTCTCCTAGAGCTCCTCTCAGAGGAAATTCCCTTGAACAGTACAGTTTGCACTTCCGGTTGATCGCGGTAGTGAACAGATCCACTTGAGGGGTTCCCCAAAGGGCGAAGATCTGCAGAAGGACTTACTGAGCTAGCTCCCACTCGTGGGAGACTGTGCTCTGCCTGCTCAGAGCATCTGCCGCCGTGTTCTGCTCTCTGGCTAAGTGAACTGCCAAAAGAGAGATTCCTTATTGTATTGCCCAGAACCAGAGCTGCATTGCCTCTCTGCACAGTGGTAGTGACCCTACGCCTCCTCACTTGTTGAGGTAGTACATGGCCACTGTGTTGTCCGTCATTATCAGGACATTCTTTCCCTGTACAGAGGGCAGGAAGGCCATCAGCGCTAGGCTGATTGCCCTCAGCTCCAATAGGTTGATGCGTAGTTTGGACTCCGATGGAGACCAACGGCCGCTGATTCTCAGATCGTTGGTGTGTGCTCCCCACCCCGTGAGTGAGGCGTCCGTTACTACTGTTATCTCCGGCCATGGTTGCCAAAAAGATTCTCCTTTGAGGATGTTGTCGTTGCAAGCCCACCATAGTAGATCCTGAGCAACTGCACTCAGGACTTGCAGAAGATCCAACATATTCCCTGAGAACTGGGACCACTGAGTTCTGAGTGCCCATTGAAGGGATATCATTCTCAATCTGGCCTCTGGCACTAGGAAAATGCAGGATGCCATGAGGCCGAGTAACCTCAGAAATCGAAGGCCGGTAGATGCTGGGCATTCTGGAACTTTGTTACCATCTGCAGAATGTAGAATCGAGGAAGTATCCAAGACTGCTCCGATAAATTGGAGCTTTTAGGATGGTACCAATTTGTGAAGGAAGTGGCAGGTGATCGAAAGATGTTCCTGAGCTTGTTCAGGAGAACGTGTTCTGATCAACCAATCGTCCAGGTAGGGGTAGACTCAAATCCCACCTCCCCTGAGACTCGCTGCCACCACCGCCATTAATTTGGTTAAAATCCTCGAGGCGCAGGTCAACCCGAATGGCAGGACTCGAAACTGATAGTGAGAAATGCCAATCGCAAACCTCAGGTACTTTCTATGCTTGAGATAGATTGGCACATGAAAGTAAGCATCCTGAAGGTCCAATGATACCAACCAGTCTTGGAGTTGGAGAGCCTGAAGGATCTGAAAAAGAGTCACCATCTTGAACTTGTCCTTCCTGAGGAACTTGCTCAAGTTTCTTAAGCCCAAGATGGGTCTCAATCATGTGTCCTTTTTTGGGATGAGAAAGTTTGGGGAGTACCAACCCTTGTTCCTCTCCGCTACAGGTACTTGTTCTATAGCACCTTTCTACAGCAGGGTTAAAATTTCCTGCAACAGGAGCGGATCTGGAATTTTGACAGATTTGATTCCCGGTGGATGGTTCTGAGGCCTTTTTAGGAAGGGGAGACAGTAACCTTGAGCTACTGTTTCCAGTGCCCAAGCATCTGAGGTAATGCCTCGCCATTCCTTCAGATGCTGAGAGATCCTGCCTCCCATTGGGGTTTTGTGTAACAAGGTCTCAGAGTGATTTGGAGGCGGCTGCAGGAGCGCCTGAGGGTAAAGATTCCGTTCCTGAGGCTGGTTTCGCACCTCTTCCTCGTCCACCACGAGGGACATTTCTTTTGCCTCTTTGAAAGACCTGTCCTTTTCCTCTACCAAAAGAGGAGTAGTCCCAAAAAGAACGACCCCTCCAGGAAGATGAGCCTGAATAGGGTTTCTGAGGCTGTCGCATGGAGGCACTAAGAGATTTAGCTGCCGCGTTTGAGGTCTGAAAGTTTTCTTGGCTTTCATCAGCCTTACTACCAAACAGCCTCAAGCCATCAAAAAGCATGTTGAGAAGTCTGGCCTGCACATCTGGTGCAAACCCCGACTTCCTCAACCACGCAAATCTGCGTAGTACAGTGCTTGCAGCCATGGATCTGCTGATACTATCAGCAGTATCCAGCCCAGACTGGAGACATTCCCCCATTGCCTCCTTCCCGTCTTTGACAATATTCAGGAAGCCTTCCCTTTCCTCGTCTTCCAGAATATGATCAGCTGCTGCCGAAATACAGTCCCACAGGGCCAGGGTACAGGTGACATTGGTTGACTTAAGAGCCATACTACCCGAAGTAAAAACTTTACGGGCCCAAGCATCAACTTTCTTATCCTCTCTATCCGGGGGAATAGTAGGATATGCAGTCTGTCTTGAAGTAGTTGCTGCTTGAATAACCAGACTTTCTGGAGTGGGATGTCTGTTTAAATATTCAGGATCAGAACTAGACGGTCTATATTTTATAGGAAAATTACTGTTTACAGCAGCAATATTTTCAGGAATTTCCCAGTTCTTTTCCACTGTTCTCTGAAGTGCCCTATGGAAGGGGAGAACTGGATCCTTCTGGGGACCCCGAACAATTATGTCCTTCATATCGCCCTGTTCAAAAGTGGGTGAGGTTCTACCCCAACCCATATATTCTATCACTTTATTCATCAGACTCCTGTATCCTCAATCTGCATGTTCTGCATGGTCAGGCCTAGCAAACTCCAATTCAGGTGACGTGTCAAGGCCACTAGCATAATGTAGAGACTTGCACAGGTCTCTTATCTTAGATTCTGGACATAGACTTAAAAAAGTCTGATTTTGGTAATGGAGTCGAAGACATAGGGCCTCATTCCGAGTACGGCGCTAACCAATGATGCTATTAATGCCTTGGTTGACGCCGTACCCGGACCGGCAGCGCCTTGGTGGATGGCGGAATTACCGCCCCATTCCAAGGTTGGCGGGTCGGCAATTCCCCATTCACCAAGGCTCTTCCCCATTCCCAAATGAGCCCCCATAGGGCTCAATGGGAATGGGGAAGATGCAAATAACGGTGACCGTTCATTACGGTCACCGTTATTGGCTTGGAGGCCCCTTTGCGCCCTCGACTTTAACACCTGCTCAAAGCTCAAAGCAGGCGTTAAGGGAGAGGGCGCAAAGGGAACTCGGAGTATGGCGGTAAGGGATCACCGCCACCAGTCTCGTTACTGGTGGCCGCTATCCCTTACCGCCATACTCGGAATGAGGCCCATAGACTTAAAAAAGTCTGATTTTGGTAATGGAGTAAATCTCCTCTCGTCCTGAGTTTTTGGCGAAGGAATGGAAAGATTCTTCGAAGGTGTCAAAGGAATCTTCAACGACCCTGATGAAGTCTTCGACACAGGCGTCGAAGAAGATTTCGGCTTCGATGTCGAAGCTGCCGGCACCGATGGCGTAGACGAAGTTGTGGATGTTTTTGACGACTTCTGTTTCTTATGTGGTATCGGAGAATTACTCGACTCTCGATGAGTCTTCGACGACTTGGGGTTGACTCGAGTTTTTCAAGTTTCATCCATACTACTGGGTTTTACCACAGTAGTTCCCGACTTCCCTATGTCGTCCGATGGAGCGACAGGGGTACGGCTCTTCTGAGGTTTCTTTGAGGGGGTCGAGGCTGAATTCTCAAATACCTCCATCATCTTCTTTCAAAATTCCTCACATTTTCTAGGGGAATCCAACTTAGTCGGGCATCGGGTGATGAATCGGAAGATGACGAAGGAGATCTATGTCTCCTTTTCACTCTCTTAGAAGAGGAAGATGAAGAGTGCCTCGATCTACTACGAGATCGAGATCTCTTAGAGTGTCTATGATGATCCGATTTTTTCGAATCGCTTGATTTTTTATGTTTTTTAGACAAAGCCTTCAAGGCTTTAGAAGCTTCCCTCCCCACCGCCAGTTTACCTTTCCTCTCACGAAGGGCCTTCTCTGTCATTAACTGACAGGAGCCACAGTCGTCGGTTCAATGACTTGAAGCGAGGCACCAGAGACAAACCCAGTGAGGATCTGTGATCGACATCTTCAATCCGCAGTCAATCGACTTTTTAAACCCAGTCTTGGGTGTTGAAAGTGTTGAAGAAGACAACATTTTCAGTAGAAAATGTTGAAGCGCGCCGTTCTCGAGAACGAAGCAACCGGAAAAATGGAACTGAAGCCAACCGGCACGGCTCAAGGTATTTATACCATCAGTGACGTAGATAACGGAGCCTGTCGAGGGACAATCGATGCCACGACCTCGAGCACAGCGCCCTCTGCCAAAAAAAAATTCAGAAGCAGCGAAGCTGGCGATAACGAATTATCATGAAATGAGGAATACGTAGGAGGAAACAATCCATTCGAAGGGTGTATTTACAAAAGGGCAATTTCAAAGAGATAGGTTTTTCTGAAAGTAGTGTTTGCTGTGTGATGGACTCAAAATTAGCTCATGTGCCCCCTTAACAGGTGCTTCCTTTTATTGACCAGCAGTAGGTTTCATTCATCCAACAAAACAAACTCCAGAGTAGTAATGCTGCTTCTGCCAAGCCTAGTGTCAAAGAGTGGCCATGACCAAACTAGCCTGTGTGAAGGGCAAACACTGAATGATGCATTATGGAACTGGCAAATGGTATTGTTATAGCAGCCAGTGTCCTTATTTGGACATTATCGGAATGTGTGCTTGTTTTTTCTGCTCAAGTGGAAGATATGATTTAAAGGTTAGAAATAAAATTGAGATATTCAGACTGGAAAATCTGTACACAAAATGCAGTACTGTCGTTATATAGGAATCCATTCACATGTGCAACTGTTCACATCTGAAGAAGCGACCAGTGTGGTCTTAAAAACTAATATACTGTACTCACGGTGTCAGTCATACCAACAGCAATCATAAATATGTAGAATCGTCCATTTTAGATTCTGATGCGACTAGTATCTGCAGGCAAATTACCATTGAAAACCCACATCACAATATGTAAAAGGTTTCATTTTGATGTTCCTTCTAGGTAAAGAACTTGTAGCTTTCTCCAAATCCCAGTCGAATATCACAGAGGAAGTGGTGTCGGACCGTGTGGCTTGTGACCCAAATAGGGCATCCGTGTTGTCAGATGACAGTGGGATTGAAAAAGATCTGCCTGTCTGTGATGAGAAGGCTCCACCAGGCCTGCAGAGGAGGCCGTGCATTAAGAGGAACGCCCCCGTTTTAGATTCCATGGCATTCATTCATACCATCTCCAAGGTCCCGCTTGGAAAGTATTCGGGCACCCTACACAGGATGTCTGGGGAAGCAACAGAGTCCACGTCAAATCTGCACAAACAACACACCGCCCGAGTTGTGATCCTTGGGGATGACCGAGCTCTCGGAAGAATGGCCAAGGAATACTACGCTCTGAGGTAACTACTGCTGTATTCACTGTATTTCCTAGTGCATGCTTTCTCTTGTATGGTCTATTGCTACTGTAATGGGTGCAGATCCTGACATATGTGTAGGAGTGGAAGGTACCTGAATGAACAGAATGATTACACCCCAGCCCCTTCAGTCCAGCAGGTGGGGTGTTTGCCGAATGGAAGGTGCTCAGCTGGTGCCATTTCAGAGCTTAGTAACTAACCTCAGGAGCCTAACACTGGGCCATCTTCCCAGTTTCGCACTTCCTGTTGGCCCAGTTATATAATCCCTGCCATGCTGAATGGAAAGTGCCAGGAAGGAGCAATATCATTTGAAGAACTTATTAACTAAGCTCAGAATCCTTGGAGTGGGTCACCCTGACCAGTTCCCTCGTTCATCTTCCTGCCAGCTCAGTTCTATTTCCTCTGATAAGCTGAATGGATGGCTGTTAGTTACCGTCTGTATTAAAAAATCACTTGGATGTATTGTCTCATAGTATGACACATTCTTATTAGATCTCTCATGGCTTATGAATGCCTTAATCATAATTATTTTGGTTATCCCCCATGTTGTGTGCCCTAAATTCAGACTAGCTTCCTTTCAGGTGAGCACATGTCAGCTGAGCACCTCTTCAGACACTAGAAGCCTTCTGTCAAGCTACCATCATTTAAACAAAAGAGGTGATGGCTGGAAGGTTTAGAATTAATCTGAACATCTGGCATTGCTCTGGCCAACCCTCCAGACCATGTTCCTCACCTGCCAAGACATTGCAAAAGGGGAAAGACCATATGCAAATCAGGCTTGGTCCCACTATAAAAAGGGGCAGTCCAGCCCGAGCTGTTTGGTCACGTCCCTTCTGCGCGAGACCACAAGCATCCCCAGACAGCTTCCATAATTTGTCAGGATTTTTGTCCATTATCCACTAGATGATCTTCTACTAACAAGAGGAAAAGACAGGTTAAACGTATTTATTTACTGAGCCTCTTGTCCCACAAACCATTTGTTTCTCTGTTTGTGTCCTCCTGGAGGATAACATTACAAGAAAACAAGAGGTGGAGTAAGAGTCTAAAATGCAGCGTCTGCCTAAAGTTCTGTTAAAGACATGGTGGGTTTCCTTCTCGTAATAACAGTTCAGGTATTTTCTCTTGCCCCATCCCTTAAATGTGCTGTCCTATAGGAATGTGTATAGAATATTACACCGCAAAGTGCACTTGGGCTTTCTTTACGGATGTTAGAGACGATGCACAGTATCAGCTGAGCCCGTAAAATCGAGGCGTCTGTCAGTATTGCTGCAGTCTCATCTTCTGTAAAGAAGTCACATGGCCTTGCAAACACTCGCATTATCACCACAGCCATCTCTGATCATATATAAAGAAAACATAAAAGGATGTTCTGAGAGTAGCAGATGGCAGAAATTTGATTGACCAGATCATGCTCATGTCATTGAGAAGCAATAGAAGATGGGAAGTGTGGCTAAAATCATTGCTCCTTAGTCAAAAAGTGCAAGACATGGTCTTGTTCCTACCCTTTGATGTCAATGGGCCTCATTACGACCCTGGCGCTAAGTGAAAAACGATGGCGGTAAATGGTTACCGCCATCGTTTTCCGCCAGGTCCGATCATGACCCGTGACCGTTAACTACGATGCCATTAGCGGCATCGTAGTTAACGCTGCCGCTAACTGCGCCAAGGGCGCGCGCACCCGACCTCCCACACCGTACTTAGCGCCATGGCAGAAAGGTATGCGAATGCCGACCCAAGCGGACATGCACCTAACGCCATCACCCAGCCCGTTAAGTACCTTACCGCCATGGTGCTAATTACGCCATCGCGAACCAACCGTAAAGGGCCATGTAAAGTGAATGCAGCTGCCACAGGTGCACAGAAACAGCACAGGTGAAGGCAATACAGACTCAGGAAGTCCAAAAAGAGCACACCCCACCCCTTCCCACACCCAGTCACACTCCGCAATGATACCAATACGACTAGCAATGTTGGGGCTGGAGCACCTGATAGCAATGCAAGTGCTACAACAGCAACAACAACAACAGGCAGCAGAGAGGAGACGCAGGAGGAGAAGGTGGGCAAGGCAGGCCCAGCAAGCCCCACCAGCACAGCCAGTGCCACCACGCAGGCAGCCCCCAATCCCACGCATCAGAGCCAATCCGTTCAACCTCACTGCTGAGCAGATCCACACCCTGTACCGTTTGGACCGGGACACCATCACCGCCATCGTAGACGTGACACACAAAGACATCGTCAGCATGATAGAAACTCCAACCGCCATCCCACCCCTACTGAAGGTAGTGTCTGTACTACACTTCCTGGCCACAGGCACCTACCAGCACACAGTGGGGCACTTGCATGGCATTTCACAACCATTATTCTCACGAACACTCATCCAAGTGCTCGATGCCCTCCTCAAGCACACAGACGACCACATCTCATTACCACGGACTGCCCAGGAGATTGCAAACACCAAAGTGGGTTTCCATGCACTAGCCGGCATACCCGGTTGCATCGGTGCCATCGACTGCACCCATGTGGAATTGGTGGTTCCACGTGCCATGGAGGTACCGTACCGCAACCGGAAACAGTTCCACTCAATCAACGTGCAAATGGTCTGTGACTCCAACAAGATCATCACACATTGTTGTGCCCGATTCCCTGGATCAACCCATGATTCCATGGTCCTGAGGAACTCCACAATACCACGCTACATGGAGCGACATGCAGGCCCAACATCCTGGCTACTCGGTGAGTCAAATGTCATGGAAGTGGGCAGGTGAATGACGTACCGATGCATACTCCACCTGGCTGAGGGGGGGGGGAATGATGCATACTCCACCTGGCTGAAAGGGGGGGGAATGATGCATACTCCACCTGGCTGAAAGGGGGGGGGAATGATGCATACTCCACCTGGCTGTGAGTAGCAGAGAGAACGGAGACAGAGGATACCCTGAAGCAACCCATACTCCACCCAACACCAGTAAAGCCAATAGCCAATGCATGCAGCCCTACCATGTGAATGAGGTTGTGTCCCAACCATGACACAACCATCTGCAAGTGCATTCTACCAAATCAGACCACATTGTCAACAATGAAAAGCACCTACATGCACGTCACCAAACACCATCAACCGATAGGCCTGTCCCCCATAACTGCCCACGAAGGAGGCACATGACGGACAGAAACATCAACACACCATTACACAGACAGCAGAGCCCCCACAATGTCCCTGTCTACATCAGCATTGCTCACTGGGGTCATGATGAGGCCCACAGCAATGTTGCAATGATGTGCGCATTGCCATCACAGGACATGTGCCAGGCCAACTAACCAAACGGCATGAACGGACACAGTGGATGGGCACTCACAATGCACTCAACCCCTCTGCATACATTTGGTGATGGCATGCAAAACAGGCCATGGGAGCCATGAGCATATACTGGTTGCATTGCGTGAATCAATTAGTGCATGTAGAAGTGAGCCAAAGTAACAGTTGGATGCAAGCCATGGTGGCACATCATGTTCTTGATCAGACGACATGACTGACACATACATTCTCGCCTACATACAGGTGATGCAGGCTATCCCCTGAAGAGGTGGCTCCTTACACCAGTCCGGAACCCGCAGAACCAGCACGAGGAGGACTTCAACCGTGCACATACACGTACTCGTGTGGTCATAGAGCAGACATTCGGCCTATTGAAGGCAAGGTTCCAAAGCCTCAGCAGGTCTGGTGGGGCACTCCTGTACCGCCATGAGAAGGTGGCAAAGATCGTCATGGCATGTGTCATGCTACACAATATGTGCGTCAGACGGAATGTGCCCCTGCCCCCTGACGCAGAACTGCAACCACCTGATGATGAGGATGAGGAGGGTGCAGATGGGGCGGCACCCCATGGAGGAGGCGATGCACAGGAGGGGCGTGCAATGCGCCAAAGTATCATCGACCACTGCTTCTAGCACACACGGCTGGTGTGTATCACATGGAGACTGCACTTGGGGCACTGTGTGTCTCTGGGACATGCACACTGTGGACTGTACACCAATAAAGCGCACATATGCAATGAAAATGTCCACACATTTCATTTCGGGAAAGCAAAAAGTGTATTTCAATCATAAAACGTCGTGACACAACCACTCCCCCCTCCTCCCTCCCCCTGCACACCCCAACACACCCCTCCCTCCTCCCCCCTGCACACCCCAACACACCCCCTCCCCCCTGCACACCCCAACACACCCCCTCGCCCCTCCCCCCTGCACACCCCAACACACCCCCCTCCCACCTCCCCCCTGCACACCCCAACACACCCCATGTAGGTGTCAACAGATGCCTGTGACAGTGGCCACAGGCTGTTACAAGCCCCCTCTCCCGGCCCCCGGGGCACCCCTGGCTGTGGAGCGCAGGTTACGTCCGGAACGTCGGACGGGGCTGCTCTGTGCAGAACTAGCAGCGGAGGATGTCCCTGCCTGCCCCCGTGCATGCACATCCTGTAGGGTGTGGGTGAGCTCAGTGAGCGCACGACGCAAGCCGGCAAGTTCACCACAGATGTCCCTGGACATGGCCTGCATGGCATCCCTCAGGGTGGCAGTGCTCTGCGCTACTTCGGCCCTTAGGGTCTCCGTGGCCTGTTCAATGGTTGCCCTAGCCCCCACACATTCCGCGGCATGCTCAGTCAGCATCGTGGACAGTTGTTGCTGCCGTTCTATGATGTCCTCGAGGGACTGCTGCCACTGCTGGGCCATGCCCAGTGGTGGTGGTGTGATGGAGGGGCTGCTCCCCTCCTGTGGACTGAGGACTGGGCATGGGGTAGAAGGCCACTCCTCTACCTCTGTGTGCCCCTGTGTGTGATCCTCATGAGGGCTGGCGTCTGACAAACAGGGGGAATGTAGTAGGTCAGTGGGGCTTCTGACTTCGTGCTCCTCAATGTCAGAGTCTGAACATGCAGCAATTGCAGCTGTTTCTCCCATGTTGCTGCTGGCTGCAGACCCGGTGCCTTCTGTGGCAGGCAATGTTGGTACAGCTGGAGCTGCTGCTGCTGGCCTGCTGCCTACAGGGGTGCTTGCCGGTGGCCCGTCCGGTTTGCTTGCAGTGGATTCTGCTTGTTGTGGGGTCTGCCTCACTGCAGCTGAGGTTGAGGGTGCGGGGATGGTATTATTGGCCTTCTTGGCTCTCTTCGTCGCAGGGGTGTCCTGGTCCTCGGGGTGTGAATCTGTGCCTGTGGTGGAGCAAAGGAGGGAGGGCGTTATTGATGGGTCTGCGAACTTTGGAATGACAATGATTGACATGATTCTGGTCAGTAGATGAGGCAGATTTCAGGCAGGGCCATGCAGGTTGTCTCCTTTTTGTGTGGAATGTGGATGCAGGTATGTGGGTGCCAGCAGTGTATACAGGGTGGTGCTCGCATGTGGCTATGGGCAGTGTGGAGCTAATGTGTTGCATTTACACTCTAGGGCAACCTTGTGCTACACATGAATGGACTGCAGTGACTATGGCATGTATTGTTTGAGGCACCTACCTTCATCGCCTGATGTCGGAGCTCCCCTTTCCATCCCTCCGACGCCTTCAATGCCTTCCATGCCAATCGTGGTTGCACAAATCTCCTCCCACGGTTGGAGTTTTAGTGGGGATTCCGAACCTCCACCGGTACCCAGGGCAAGGTTGCGGTTCGCAGAGATGACGGCTCTGACCCATATGCGAAGGTCATCCCAGCGCTTCCTGCACTGCTGTGGGGCGCGGGGTACGGTCCCCACCGCGCTGACGCGCTCGGCCACCAGGGCCCAGATGGCCTTCTTTTTCGCTATCGCTGTCCTGGTCATTTCCGGGGAGAAAACAACAGTTGCGTTGTCTTGCAGGATCTCCGCAAGCATGCAGAGTTCCTCCCGGCTAAATCTTTCCTGGCTCTGGCGGTCACATGCCTTCTTAACAACTTTAGGCATTTTTGGGTAGTTGGATGGGTGGGTGATTGGTTGGGACAGGTGTCGGGGTTGGATCTGGTGTTGTTCGATAGGATGGCAATGGATTGTGTTTTTTAAAGATGGCTGACGTGCTGTTTCCCGTTCTGCCGCGATGACGCTATTTCCGGTTCTGCTTTTTACGGTGACCGCTAATTGCGGCCACCGCTAATTACGGTGGCTGCTAATTACGGTGGCCGCTACTTACGGTGACGGAAGTGCACCTTGCTCGACTTACGATGCCGGTAGGGGCCTTTTCCGCCATGGCGTTAATTGCAGTACCGCCATGGCGTAATGCTCGTGCGCGATGGGTCGTAATGTGGCGCTCTTTACGCCATCGACCCACGGCGTTAACGCTCATTACGCCATGGCGGTAATGACGGCAGATTACCGCCTGGGTCGTAATGAGGCCCAATATCCTGTTTCACCCTACTACAGGTGAAGTTGTAGTGAATACAAAACAGTGATTTTGCATCCCTGCCTTTAGCGGTTATCTCACCACTCAGCTTCTACATCACCCTTTAATTGCTTACTTAAACAGGTCAGCATGTGCATACCCACATTTATTGAGAAGTCAGATTAGTCAAAGTAACACAATAGACCCACTTCCAAGGCAAAATATGAAGGCCCAGCAGGAGCCCAAGTATGGGTTTTTCCTACTTCACCTCAATTTTCTGAAATTTAAGAAAACATGTCTGTTGGGAAATGGTATCACTCTATCAGGAATGACGAAATGACAGAAATTAAGTAACTAACACACAAAGGCGAAAAAAATAGTGTTGCAACTTCCTTCCTTTCAGTAGTGGGTGCAAGATTTTAACTTCTGCCATGATCCCACCTCCATTGCATTCTCCCTATCGTGGTGCGCCTATTGGCTAGTAGAAGCATTTATTTTTACTGAAGTTTCTTGTGCCCATCATTCGGAACCAATACTATTTCAATGCACTGACCTAGTGAAACCTTTCAACATGGTCACCTCAGTTTCAATTCTTGAGTATCTCGAACAGGAGCTTGGTTGCCTGCCATAGTTTTACCATATTGCAAATTCCTGCAATGTGTAGTGCGAAGAACTTCTTATCAGTACACAGTACTTCCATTCAGCCTGAACTCACACCCAAAGTCTTCTGCAAAGTTGTTTCTGCAGACCGCATGAGGAAAGGAGGAATCCATATTTACCCTACTAGAGTGATAGGCCGATCAAAGCTGCTGTGGCGAGCAAGAAGAAGGACTCGGACTATAGGTGGCATGTTGACGGGATGTTTTATTCAAATACAAAGAAAACACCTTTCTAGGACTACTGCTATGAGGGGAGTTCCCTGCCTAACCAACAAAAAATAAGTGTGCTCGTCAAAGTCTAAAGAAATAATCTTGAATCCAAATCCTATTCAACTAACTAACCGTATGACTTAGGAAAACTAAACAAAAAGGAGGAGGCCGCAGCAATAGGCTCTGTTCTTGGCTTCTACTTGGCCCAACCACTTGGATCTCTTTTCCATAGGTTTTAAAAGTTCATCAATGTCGCAAAACACAGTTCACAACCTCTCTGCAGGTTCTGTATGTCAAATCTCAATTCTTTACAAGTCTCTCTCGCTCAGGTTTTCCTAACAGAATTCCAAAAATTTCAACTTGACAGTGTTCTTGTTGTAAAACTGAAGCACTGGAACCCTTTTAAGTTGTCTCTTTCTCCAGTTCTATTTGTTATATTTCGTGGCCATTGGACTTCCCAAAGTCCTCTGGTACTCTGAAGAACTTACTTTATCTCGGTCTCGTTAGAGTGTCTGCCCGTTCAGGCTTTCTCAGTTCCCATAACCCTTGTGGCTTTCTCAGCTTCGGAGGTTAAAGTTTCTTGGTTTCTCAGGGCTCTTCGAAGCTCTCTGACCCTCTATTTGTCCTGCTTCAAAATGACTTAGGTAAGCCGTCAGCACACTTGGCTTCATCAGGCTCCTGTAACCTTTGTGGCTTCTTCATCCTCAAATGTTAAAGTCTCTCGGTTCATCAATGCTCTCCAAAGCCCTCTGACCCTCTGATAGTCTTGATTCTGCCCACTCAGGTTTATGAGGCTCCTGGAACCATTGCAGGCTTCCCAGCTTTGAATGTCTCTGTTTGCCCCTCTCAACAGCATCACATCTTTGGGAGCTTTTGCTTCCCTTCTGGTATTTGGCTCGGCAGCTAATACACTTCTCGTGTGGAGCTCGGTCTTTCGGGCTCTCTGCTTCAGTCTGGTCTTGACGTCAGTTAACGGGACCCCCGACCATGTGGTCGCGCTACAAGGCGAGACAGTTGCTTTACCATCTCTGTTTCTCTACCGACCTTGGCTTCTCGGTCGGTCTGGACACCAGCCTTCTGCCGTCTTGTGAGCATTTTGATCGATCTCCACGATTCTGCTAGCTGCGCATTCTACAGTGGCTCAGCCCCTCCAAGACGTCTGTCTGTCAGAGACTCACCTCTGTGTAGGATTCTTATTTTATTTATTTATTTATTTTATTTTGTTTATTTGTTACATGCCCAGACCCTCGGGTGTCACGGCGTGGTTATAAGACAGCTTAGAAATTAGTAAGATTCAAACATTACATTAGTTGCATTACATGATATAAATTGCAAAATATTCACAACAATATACAATGGACTAAATATTCACAACAGTATACGATGGACGGGGTCCTATCTTTGGGTGCTAATATTGGTTGAATAACCAGGTTTTTAACTGTTTCTTAAAGACCGTGAAGGAGGATGCTTTTTTGATGTTGGTGGGCAGGGTGTTCCAGTGTTTGGGGGCTAAAGTGGTGAAGCTGCTGCCCCCTGCTCTTGTGATTTTGAATCGGGGGGGTGGTCCAGGAGGAATTTGTCATTGGATCTAAGTAATCTCATGTCAGATTTGGGATGCAGAGTGTTATTGAGGTAGATAGGTCCTTTTTGGTAAGGCATTTGTGGGTGATGCATAATGTTTTGAAGATAATTCGGGCTTTGATGGGGAGCCAGTGGGCATCTTTCCTAGTCTTGGATATATGGTCTGATTTTTTTATGCCTAGAGCTGCCCTCAGGACTTTATTTTGCAAAGTTGCATTTTGGCTAGGTTGGTGTTGGATGTGCCCAGTAGTAATACATTACAGTAGTCCAATTTCGATAGGACCAGTGCTCTGGCTAGGGTGAGGCAATTTGCTGGGGTCAGAAATTGTCGGCTGAGCGCAATTAATTTGAAGGTGTAGGCCGTGGAGGAGGAAAGTACATTGATCTGTTTAGTCATGGTCAGGCTGGCATCGATGTACGCGCGCAGTGTTTTTACTTGCTTCGACACTGGAATATTGGTACCGTCGATATTGATGGTTGAATATTCTGGCTGAAGGGTTGCTATTTTGGCTGGAGATCCTACGATGAGGACTTCTGTCTTCTCATCGTTAAGACATATGCTGTTTAATGCCATCCAGTTTTGTATGATGACGTAAATTTTATTGATTGTTAATGTGTCCTGGTCATAGTTGCCTGTAAGAGGTATAAGGATCTGGGTGTCATCCGCAAAATTTGTGTATATGACACCCATATCGCCAAGTGCTGAGAACAGGAGCTTGGTATATGCATTATACAGTGTGGGAGAAAGGCAAGAGCCTTGGGGCACTCCTATGGGGACTGGGATGGGGTTGGCTGCTTCTTTGCCTATGGACACTCTGGAGGTGCGGTCGGTTAAGAAGGATTTCACCCAAGCAGTGGCTGCCCTAGAGAAATTAAACTCGTGGGCAAGTGAGTTGCAGAGTTTGTCGTGGTCCACCAGGTCGAACGCGGCTGAGAGGTCCAACAGCAGGAGAATGCAAAGTTTCCCTGAATCTCTGATGGCATCCATCTGGATTTTGAGGTCCAAGAGAGCTGTTTCAGTGCTGTGGTTGGGCCTGAAACCTGATTGTCTGGTACCTAGGAGCTGGTTAGATTCTAAGTGGGTTTCAATTTGGTTGTAGGCTAGTTTGTCGATGATTCTGAGTAAAAATGGGACCGTGGTTATGGGGCGATAATTAGTTGGAATGGTGGGGTCTAGATTTGTTTTTTTTAGAAGCGGGGTAACCCAGGCTTCTTTAATGCAGGTCGGAACTGTATTGGAGTTGAATGAGGCATTGACAAATTTAGTGATGAGGGGGGTCAGGGTGGGTGCCCAGGCTTTGACTAATTTGGCTGGGACAGTGTCTCCTTTGCAGTTGGATGCTTTTAGTTTGGAGATTGTGTCGAGTACGAGATCGTGGGTGACTGGTGTGAATTGAAAGGGGGGCTGGAGTTGTCACTGGAAAGGGTACAGGGATTAGGGGTGGGGGAGTTTTTGGTTGATAGGAGTAGTTTTTTGGAATTGATTTTATTTTGCAGCATAGTGATTTTGGAGGCAAGAGCATCTTGTATGGCGGTACACCATCCTTTGCTTGTGTTTGTGGGTGTGTCGGTCAGAAGTGGATTTTCAAGTTCTCTAAGGATAGAGAAGAGCTCTTTGGAGTCTGATGCTGCATTGCTAATGCGAGCATTGTAGGCATTTGCTTTATGGGTGATGATAGCTGATTTGTAGAGGGTGTTTGCGTCTTTGAATGCTTTGGCTGAGTCCGGGGAGGGATGTTTATTATGGGCATGCTCGAGAGAGCGTTTTTTCCTTCTAAGGGCGATTAGTTCCTCGTTGAACCAGAAGTTGGATTTTTTATTGAGGCGTCTTAGTTTGGAGGTGACAGGTGCTATGGTGTCAATTGCCGTGGAGAGTCATTTGTGGTAGTACTCAGCGATAGTAGTTGGGTCATTGCTGAGGATTGAGTGGGTATCTAGCAATTTGTTCAAGGTGGGGTCAAAATTCTCGGCTGGGAGCTTTTTAGAGTTTCTACTTTCAATGGCGTCCATAGTTATGTTCTTGGGTGTTCAAGGGTCGTCACTAGTGATAGTAAATTCTATGCAGTAGTGGTCTGTCCAACTAAGTGGGGTAATCGGGCCTAAAGTGATGTTGGTGTTTAGGGAGAGGGTCCAATCAAGGGTTCTGCCCTTGGTATGGGTGGGGACATTGACGTGTTGGCAGAAATTCATGTCATTTAGTGCCAGGAGAAGGGCGGTTGCTTTGGTATCTTGGTTATAATTAAAACCGAGATTCAAGTCACCAATGAGGATAAATTTCGTTTTGGGTTTAAGGAAGGGCGCCAGTATTAGTGGGATGCCTGTTTCTGGGTGGCTGTTTGTGCTAGGGGATCTATAGATGACCACTATGTCAATTGTGGTGTTTTCATTCAAAGTGAGTTTGGCGAGCAATAGTTCGTACCCTGCGATTATTTCAATGGAACCTGATCTTAGTTTGATGGTGTTTTTTGTAATGATGGCAACACCGTCCTCTTTGATTCAAAGATCCTCATGTTTTTTTGCACGTCCTCGGAAACAAAGGGGGTGTGTCATTCGTCTTTGACTGTGGAGTTCAGCTGAGATCCAACATTAACTGAAGCCAAAGAGGTTGAGGAATTATCACTAGTCAGTGAATCCAAAATAGTATCACAATGTAAATCCCCATTTTATGGAGTCAATAAGACTCCATTGGGGATGTTTGGTGGTATTACCACTGGTGGAATTACCGGCTGTTAATTCTGCTGATTTTTGGAGATAAAGTGGAGGATCTACTTCCAGCAAAAAGTCAAGGATCTACCGCCAGCAAAAAGCTGGAAATGGGGATTTGTACCACCTACCACCAATGTTCCCTCTAAGCTGTGCGCATGTGCGCTTGCCCAGCTTCCTTCTGGGTGCCGCTCAGAAGAATTTTAGCAGCGCACACAGGCAATTCTCACCTGTGCAAAAAAATGTAATGAGGCTCAAGCCATAGCAATTACCTGACATTTGCTTTCTCTTAAAATAAATAACTAGTCATGATATTCTGGTGTAGCTGGTTTACGTTACCCTACTATGCATGCGTGACCTTAAAAACCTAAAAACAAAATGCAGCCACAAGAGGTAAACACTAACATGAAAAAGTGGCTCTGTGAACAAAAAAAATCTAAGATATGCTTGCACACATTAAACAACTACTGTTCTCTACCCGCCCATGACTCCTATGCTTTAGTCTACCACACGCTTACTTTAACCTCTTCCCCAAAACATATGTAGATATTATCAGACAACACTGACTCTTCCTCTCTTGGCTCTGCGAAAGGTTGCCAGACATGGACCTACATCAACTTATTTTATGTTTTTGGGAATTTGAATAACATTCAAATACCAGAACTTCTTTTATACAAATCAGTAACTTTCAAAAACCAAGTCAGTTGTTTTGGCAGTACAGTACAGTGTAGAAAATGTGTGTGTTTGCTAAAGGAAAGTAAACTCTAGTAACAGTCTAGAGAACTGCACTTTGTTTCTTTCTATGCTCAGCTGCTGAGGGCATTTCAATGTAAACATGTGTTCTGTGTTTACTGACTGTAGCATCCCCCTGCATCTTGTTTAACTGACAACAATGAATTACAGAGAGAACCCTAGTTACAGAAGAAGTCTCTCAAGATGTTGTACCACTGAGCATTGATGCTATTAACCTAAACGGCATATATTATATGATTCACTTCACAGGGCTCTATAAGAAACCTCAGTAAATCGCTGGTTGAATTTGGTGTAGGCTGTGGTGAGGAAAGGTGGGCAAAACTATAGGCTGTATTATCTGCCCTGTCATTTTACTTCCTATGTGAGGGTTACAAGCAAGGCTCTGGTAAGAATATGCTTCCTACTTAGGGTGAAATGATTTTTCAGGGAGTAAAAAAGGTGATTAGCTTTGCCACCAGGGATACTTCATGCTTATTAAAAGATGTTCTTTGCCCTTAAAATTCACCTTGAGATCGGTCAGAAATATTATTAGTGCTCCTTCCAATGCCACTGGGCACAGATTAGAAAAAATATCAATGGAGCTTTTAGGGCAGAAGCCAGGGATTGGTTCCTATGTGTTCAATGTTTCCCATTTTTATTGGGCACATTTTTCGGATTGTGTAACTCGGAATGGAATTGTTACCACTTATTTCTCACACTGGCAAACTTTTAATGAGGCCCACTGTTTGGTGGATTCAAAACAAAAGTAAGAACAGTCTTTCCAATTCCCATGTAGGGGGATAGTGTGTTCTGGACTTGGAGTTCCGTACAGGAATAGGAGTATGTGTCTCCAACAGGGGAGTCACTCCTAGTGAGGTCCCATTTGCCCAGACCCCTAAGATGGGTCTTGCTGAGCGGGATCACCTCCCCACATTCAATAGCCACCTATCTCTCAGCAGCCCAATTTTGGCTTTTGGCACTTGAAAGGGGAGCATTGGTTTCAATGGATCATTTGATGGATGAATTTGAAGCAGTCTAACTGAGAACTATACACTTGGCTTTTACTCTGCCCCTTCAATCAACTGATGAACGTGAGTGCCTGGAAACGTAGTGTTTGTGTTTCTGATATAGCAATGTATCTGAGGAGAACTCAGTATTGAGTCAGGAATCTAGAAAACACACCGTCTTCATCTGTCATTGGGGTTTGGTGGCAAGATGATCTCTACACCTGATTGTGTCTTTTGTATGTCTTCTTTGGTCGATTGAGGTGAAATCATGAGGGTCATGTTTGCGCTGACAATATTTGTCCCATTTTGTGGGATTGTCGCAGGGTAATAAAACCAATAAATAAGGTTTAATAATGTTATACAAATCCTTTTTTACTTTGAGAAGCTGCAATAGTCTATACAACATCTCACCAAGTCTGACAAATATTGACAAGGATGTTGCCTGTTTCACTCTTCAACCAAGTTGAGAGCCACAATAACATCTGGGCTTTCCCCCATTAAATCTTGTACGTACTCCAATGCCAGTTCAGAGTAGAGAGTCTATGCCGATGCAGCCTTCGGTGATACTAATAATTGTGTGAGAAACGCCCTCTTCACTTTCTGTATCTCCTTGAGATTCTCAAACCCCCCAATATGTGAGCCGCCGACAGAGACAGATTGGGCTTTTGCCCTATAAACCTGTACAGGTATTTCCATGGACTAACATCCCGACTGCTCAGTAACTCTATTCAGGCCTCCCACAATTTGTGTAGTTTTTCTTGCCTGGTGCAAAACTGCGGGTTGATGGCTCGAAGTTGAAGAATTCACAAAGTCGGCATTCCCTTTAAGTGCAGCAGCAAACCATACTCCCAAAACATCAGAGTATTTCACTTTGGGTAAAGGCATACAATCGAAAAAGGGTATCCAGTGATTATGACGAATAGAAAATAAATAATTAAATATCAACGAATCAAAAAGCAAACAAAGAAAAACTGAATTATTTTTAAAAATATATGTGGGATTGGGGTAAGCGGTTACATCTGACAGGAAGGTGGTTGGGGTCGGTTTTAAACATGGGGAAATAACGTGGTTAGGGGGGACCCCCCCAAAAAGAAAAGAAATCGATATTTTTTCGTGGTTTTGGATTCATTAAAAATTCATTTTTTATTGTTCAATTCGTTCAAATCACATAGATCCTCGAAAAAGATATTTCTGTTAAAATTCACTAACTTTCCCACCGGCAAAACTGCGGACTTCACCTTTACCTTATTTTGACTTCACAAACGTGGTGTAGGCCTCAACAAGTTGCTATGATGTGTGGTGCGTCCCAACAGTGCCCCGCAATCTACAAAGATAAACATTTGTGGCTCCACGAACCTACATATGGGACATCACAATGTATGTTTTCCAAGGTGGTTAGCAGATCAGCATATACACACTTGCCAGTGATTGCCATCAAAGGCCCATACTCGCACCATTGCCCGGTATTGTTGTCAAGTAATCAGGCATTTACTCCTTTGGTAAGCCTTGCTATAAAATGCTGAGGTACTCACATTGCCTGGGATTGCCTTTACAAATCCAGTTACGCATACCATTGCCAGTGGCTGACATACAATGTCAGGTACTCAAACCATTACCAGGTCTTGTTATCAAAGGGCCACATATTTAAACCATTAATCTGGACTACATTCCAATGTCCAGAAACCACACCATTGCCAGTGTGTTTCTCTCAATGTGTCTTCCACTTCAGACACATAATTGCTTAAATGGGGCAGAGTGGCAAAACAGGGCGTAAAACCGAGGTGTAATGCTTTTACGCCCTTATTTGCCTCTCTGCCCCATTTAAGTACGGAAAGGAGGTAAGCGCTCTGCTGTGCATTTCTCCTCCATCCTGACAGTACGTGCTGTTTCACGCCTTGCACCTGTTAAAGACCGGCGGATTCCATAGCAATTCATTAATAAATGTTCTAAAAAGCGTAATTTACAGACAGCATTCATTTGTTCACAAGACAAAGAGGAAAACTAAAGACTGAACAGGAATATGCCCGGTTTTACTCTTCAGTGTTCCACTCCTTGTGTACTTTTAAAATTGCATGCGGAGGACCAGCAGCATGTAAAGGCTAACCTTGCCCTTATTGCCCCCAGAATGCAATCTGCTTTTTTATGAAATGGGCCTGATAAGAGTCGTCGTCACAGCAGTGTAGAATGGCATGATGTACAGGTCTTCGGTTTAGTGTTTTACACAGTGAGAGTACCAGGAACCCACTGTAGCAAAGTTAGACTTGCAAAAGACAGTAGCAGCCTGAATCAGAGGGATGTTTTTGCTGCTAAAAATTAAGACAGTATGGAGCTCATTTTGCTCCGAATCGTAATTTGACGCCAGGACACTGGTACGTTTACATAACTAGATCCCCGCCACCACATTTTCGTCATTTGCATGGTGGAGTTCAAATGTGTAGGGCAAAAGGCTGCATACATGCATGTGAGTAAAGTGAGGCATGCCGGGCAGCGTTTACTTTTAATTCCAAACGCTGCTTTCCAGGCATGCATGGTAAGCAGCGTTCACAATTTCAATTCAATGCGACTCGACATGTGTTTGCTTATAATTGTGAATGCTACTATGGGGTCCACCGACTTTATTCTGATTTATGAAGTCGGTGTACCCCATAAGGATTTCCAGTATTTTCACCAGCATGAAAATCCATGGTGGCACAAATGCTGGAGCATTTGTATTATGAGAGGAAGGAAGGCAGCGGAATTGCAAATTGCTTCCCCCTAAGTTTCTTAGGGGGAAGCATCCTTCCCCCTAAGTTTCTTGGTGGGCCTCCATGACCCATTGAGCCTTTGCATTCTCTTTTCCCGCTTTTCCCACCCTCTTACCTTACCCGTGCTCATGCTTTTATCCTGCAGGCTAAGGTCTAGTTTCCCCCGGTGGGGGCACGCTGTGCCATTTTATGGACAAGGATAGCTGCTTTGAAACTACTACAGTGGTGATTCACGCAATGCAGAAGCATAATATCATAACATAACATTGTGGACTCTAGACACTGCATATTAAACCTTTCCTTACCTGTAAATGAAAGAGAAGACTTACTTGGAGATGAATACATGACCCTTATTTGTGAGTGGGTTTTCGGTTCAGGGGATGCAGTTGACCGAGATTGTGGGTAAGTCACTAGCTGGTGACCAAGAGGTGTGAATTCCAGTCCCAGCTTCCCCACTTGGTCACAGTTGTAGGATTCTGGGCAGAGCACATGGCCTCCCTATATCTCTGTGCCATTATCTGACAAAATGGGAGCATTAAGAAACAGACTATTCCTCCTCCACCCCCTAATGCTGAGCCTAAAGAACTGGCCTCCTTTGTGTTTTACTATGTAGTTTCTGTTGCATGAACCAATCATCTTTAAGACTCTAAAGTACTGGTGAGTTTGCCGGTGCTCTCAACCTGCACACACGTTTCAAGGCACTGGCCACCAAAAAACGGAGCCGAATCCTGCCTCCCTGTCCTAGAAAAAACAAGCATTGGCAAAGCCAAACGTTTTGGCTTATGTCGACGTATTAGGCGTTTGCAGGGCACTGCTTTTATATGGCCAGGTACTCGCACAATTTTGAAGCTGCTACCATCGATGGCCAGTTAATACCACTACGGAAGGGCCTGGCAAATGCCTTTCTCATGCCTACACAAAAAACAAAACTGTTGGCATTGCCAATGCTTGTTGTACAAAGTAAAGTTAGCACCCAGTCCTGGTTAACTGTCTGCAAGTGGAATTCCAGACTACCTCGAAGCCAGTGATGAGATGTCCTAGCTAAGTAATAGTACAGCACATATGGTCACCAACTCTAATACGGAAACAGAGGCAGATTGAAGGAAATACCTTGGTGGGGGCCACGAGGGCCCAAGCCCCCAACCCTGCACGCAGCATGGAGAAAGGTTCAGTGAGCATCCAGCCCTTTCCTCAGGATACCCTGCAAGTGTGGTGAAGAGCCACTGAGACACATATAAATGAAAAAACTAGATACCTTGTCTCAGGAGGATAGCTCAGGGGCAAAGTGCTCACCTTGGAAGCAAGAACGACAAGGAGCAACACAGGTTCGATCCCCGGGTCTGTGTTTAGAAACCTCTGGTATTTAGCACGTTATAAATAACCGATCATATCACACCTTGTTAATAGTTGCGACTGGCCAAAAGTTTCATGTTTTGTTTCCGTCACTGCACAGAAAACAGGAGAATGTAATACCTAACCTGACAAACGCGGTCAGGGAGAACCAGCCCTTGTGAGCCGCTGGACGATGATGTTTCAGCTTTCCCTTCAAGCTGTCAGATCGCGCAGAGGTGCGAAACGCAGCAGTGGTATTAAGAACAGCGGGCAGGTAGGGCTATAGGTATTTTTTATGCCGGCCTAGGTCTGCATTGCTCCTGCACAGGCCTCGATTGGGCACCCTCAGGGGACACTTCCGGGACCAGACCAGGCCACCGAAACCCTACTTCGTCCCAGCTCTTGCTACAGAGGGCTAACCTGCCTGTGCCTTTTAAGTGTGCGATGCTGAAGTTCTTTGACCTTAGTGTTGGGGCTTTCACTTGCCTCGAGCTGCACAATGCTCCACAATGCTGAAACCCCTGCTATCACAGTATGCGCTATAATCTGTGACTCCTCTGCCTTAAGAACGCGCAAAAGCTTGCTTGGTCCAGTGGTTGAAAGAAGTAGTGGAACTACGTTCCCTGCTGGCCCGCCACCACCACCCCACAAACCCCATTTCCACGCCCCCTCCCATGCGCATTTCAAACCCCCAAACAACACACCTGCTATTTAAGGGAATTTTCAGTGCAGTGCACTAAAGTGCATGTTTCGACTTCCTCCTACACTTTTATTTTAAAACAAAACCATTCCGGAACAGTTTCTTTTTAAAACAAGAATATAGCAACAGTAAAACCGCTCCCAACTGCTGCCACCTACTTCGACCACTAACTAGGTCGAACAACCTCCCCAGCAGAAACCCGTAGACATCATAGACTCTCACCATGGTGGTACTCATTTGCTCCATTGCCTGAGGGACAGCTGCAGCCCTTGCCAACACTGTGGGTCCAAATCCCAGAGCTGAGGCTACTTCTCCTTGAGCAGCGCTGCAGCCAGCCTGCTACTGGTTAAGCTGTGGTTACCCAAAGATCACCCGAGGATGGTTGCTTTCTTGGGGGTCAGTGGGTGTCCTTTTGTTCACTGCTTCCCCACCGCAGCACTTGTGTGGGTATCCCATGTGTTCATCCCATCCTCCAAACGCTGTTCCAATCTAACTTCGGTGAGAGGGTTCCGAACTCATAGACGAGTCGGCAGCCTCATGTTAGAAAAGTTTAGATTACATTATCTACATATTGCTGCCACCCTTGTGGTACATAGACTGAGACCGGGCAAACTCGTTCTAAAGTCAGTCCAACCACCATCTCAGAACACGCATTCAAACCATGCCACAAACATTTTCCTGAGCGGTCCTGCACCCGGCATGCATGAACAGTCTACCAGCATTCATGGGCTACCAGCAGGCATACAAACCCAAGTCACAATATGGTGCAAGAGGGCACAGCTCTTGGCACACTGTATGTGGATTGTGTAATACATGCAAATGTCTTTAATACACTGTTACTACAATAACAAACTGTGACGCTTGGCGTTCATCTAAACAACAATATGCTTAAAAAGGGCACCTAGAAACTGGAACTGATTTTTAAAGCTTCAGCACTATCCCAAATTCACACGCTATTGAAGTCCAGACCCAAGGAACTTCAAAGCTACAACACCATGCTTTTGTGATTTGCAGAGGGCGAGCGTCAGTTTCCTTTATATGTAACATCCAGAGGTGTTGCTACAGGGCTATAGCCCCGGGTCTTTTGGTTGTAGCCCCGGATAGAAGCTCAGGGAATACAACCAAAATGCTAGCTAGCCCCGGGTCCAGACACTCCCGACATTAGCATAGCCCCAGATCTTTTCCAGACCTAGCAACACTCCTGGTGACATCAATGTTAAGAACAGACACTCAGAGAAGCATCTTCGGAAACGCGTTCAATGATTTCGGTAGACAAGTAGCCTAACATACAGGTCAGGACACCCTTACGTGACAAACAGTTCTGCATGAACACATGAATGCCTCAATATGCGTTCAGGGGCCGTAAGAAAGACGAGGAGTCTTCTGCTCCCGCGAACCTCGTTCTGTGCCGCTGTAATGAACAGAGAAATAATAACAGGGAAGGCCACTCTCGGCAGGCAGCTGAACCGCTAACCAAGGCAAGGCCACGACACGCTGCGGATTCCCTGCAACATGGTGGAAGGCAAGGCAACACCAAACCATGATGTATAAAAAGAGAAGGGGTCTCATTATAAGGCTGATGCTCCCGTAATGAAGGGGGCCGGTATGGGACCGGCCCCCTTCATTCCGGGAGCGTCGATTACGAGCTTCCCATCGCGGGACCTGGTAAAACCAGGCGTGCTTCCCGTGCTTTCCGGGTCCCGCGAGGGGAAGAGGGAGGCAATAACGGGCCAGATGTGATCTGCCCGTTATTACCTCCCTCCCCATTCCCATTGAGCCCTATGGGGGCTCAAATGGGCATGGGTTCCTGCAAGGTGGAATACAGGGTCCTCCTATGTCGGAGTAACCTGGTAAGTCCCCATTGCAGGAACCCAGTAATGGAGCTCCATGGCTACCTCCATTCTCGTAATGAGGCCCAAGGACTCATTTATAATCTGAATACTTTGCTATTGGTGAAAGAGACTCTCAGCTCTCAAACAGTACAAATAAGAAAGGAGCAATCAATATTGTGCAAGTAGTAATCACTCACTTCTGAAGAAATACTCCAAACAAATGAAAAATACCACCTAAAGTAATGCATGAGGAGGTGTTGCAATATTAAAACAAAGTCAGAACGGGCGACAGCATCGGAAATACTAATGCTGCCATACACTCTAGCTTTGTTTCAGTAACCTTAGAAAGCTAATATGACGAGTTTAAAGGACACATGCTCTAAACTTGTTATATTTGTAACTTTACAGAATATTAACATATGTGCCGGCGGCAGGTTAAAAACATTAATCCGCCGCTGGCGCACATATATACAATTTTAAAAAAGAACATTAATTAATAAAGCACAAGGAACATTCAATGAAGGAAATATACTATATTACACTAAAAGAACACAGCATTACCTCTCTTCTGCAAAGAAAAAAAACAGCTTTCAGCTCTCTTCAAAGGCAACAGGAAAATGACTAACTGGAAACAAAATGGATTACTTCTACACACAAAAACATAAGCACATCCAATCACAGCACTAACTGCACAGCTGATCAGGTACTACTTACTTTAGTAACACTAGACAAATACCTCACAAGTCTCTAAATGTACATTTTGTAAGCCATTTAAAAAAAACTTACTCTTACAATACCTGCCTAAATTTCATTAAAAAAACACTGTAAAATATGTAACGTTACGTAAAATATGCTGTAAATATTTTTAAAAGCATCAACTCAAATTCATTTTTTATAACATTAAAACATGGCAGCCGCCATTTTGGAAGTCAAAATGACCGACAAATGTACCACAACATAGAAATTCAGCCAAAGAGTGCAAAAAGAGGCCTGTTATGGGTTGAGCTAGGTGGGAAGGGGCGGACAATCCCATCCATTTCACTTAGCAATGGGCATTAAATGGGTGGGACACATAGTCAAACTACTATGTATCCATCCTCACATGCCAACCTGCATTGAGAAGCATTACAACAAACCTGCATCCAAAGCCCCTGTTTCAAGCTTTCATGTTAAAGCTCTTATTTTAATGACAGTAGTTTCGTCTTTATACGTAACGCTTTCAGAGCCACCTAATAGCCAAAACTAAAAATCAATGAATACAAAAATAATTCCTGGTAGGCGTCCAGTACAGCACAAGACCTTACTCCTGGGGTTGGCTTGCAATCCTGGCTGACGCTCTCCATCCACGGCCTAATGAGAATAATGCTGGTGATACACAGCTTCTAAAGCAGGGCATTGGGGCCTCGCAAATCCCTTTACACATTTACATGTGAAGCTCTTAAGGTCCATGGTAGCATAAACCGCAGTAAATGTGGAAGGAGCCATTGTATGTGATAAGCCTCCGTAATAATTGTGCAATACAAACTGACATGGCTCATTTGTACAACAATCTACCCTCCGCAGCTCAATTTTAGTGCTCAATATGTGCCTTCTTCCAAGGCAATTACATTAAGTAAAAAAAGCTCCTGTTGGAAAACTGTTTGGTTTATTTCGATTCTTGTTTGACATGCACAAAAAGGTTTGGTACTACACATTTTCTCCACATCATGCGTAATAACAATCTGCATGTCTATAGTATACAATTACTATAAACAGGTGACCTTATAACACAGTTTGATTTATTGTTGTGTGGCTAAGCCTTTGTGTGACCTTAGGATGACATTACTTTTTATTCTTGCACTATTGGTCTTCTGTCCAAGATGGGGAAACAAGGCTCCAAGCCTAATATTTTTGCTTAGCATGCTTCTATAAGGATTTATATATTAGTCTGGTTGGTTTTGTAGTGTGATTCGTGTATATTATTTCAGCTATATAAAGCCAAACATGAACGCAAATATTTTCCAAATAGAGTTGAGAAGATGTGTGCTCAATTAAGTGTCTAAAATCCAGGCGTGCCTCAAGTCTCAGCTTTCCGTCTCAGATAAAGGGCCTCATTACGAGGCCGGCGGTAAGGGGTTAACAGCACCAGTAAGTATGCCAGTGCCGTTAACCCCCTACCGCCGCATTCCGAGGTCCCCACTAAGGCCGGCTGGTTCTACCAGCCGCCCTTAGCAGGAGCCGCAAAGGGACCAGGAAACTAATAGCGGGCCTGCTATTTGCAGGCCCGTTATTAGCTCCTTCCCCAGTCCCATTGAGCCCTATGGGTGCTCAAATGGGAATGGGGAATGGTTTTCAGAATGGGGATTTACCGGGTCCTCCAAGACCTGGACACGACTTTGGAGGCAACCATGGTGCTAATAACACCATGGCTGCCTCCAAAGTCGTAATGACCCCCAAAGTGTCTGATGCTGGCTGAAACATGTTTTTATCCCACTGTGTCACATCTGCCATATTATGGAAGCAGGGTAGGGATGTTGTTCTGTTTGAGGGTTTGCAGTATAATAGGCATGGGTATTTTGCTAGCTCCTGTGTGTTCAAACTTGGGATCCATTCAGTGGAGTGCCCTTGCTGTTCTAACACTGCCACGTTGTTCCGGTGTATCCATCTGATTTCACTATGTGGCACTGCTTACTGTTTTAGGAAACTGGAATCTAAGCCATTTGGCACAATAAAGGCGAACCTGCAGTTCTACTACATACCCATCCTGGATCAGCAGCCAGCTTCCGCTGCAAATAAAGTGAGTGTTTATGGTGCTGCGGGGATCCAGAGCCGGGGATCCGGAGCGGGGCACTTCATGGGCTGTTTCTACATTACATAGATCCTATTGATGCCAAACTGCTGCTTGAAAGCATCTGCTTTCCCTATCTCAATTGTATTCAGAGCAGTGAGGCCAACCGTAGCATTGGCCTAGAGCAGCAGATTGCCACTGGAGCAGCATTTTTAGAGCAGTTTATTTCAATGTACACATTGGCCCTCATTAGGACCCTGGCGCTAAGTGTTTAACGGCACCGTAAAAGGCTGCGGCTCCGTTAAACACTTAGCGCCTTACTACGAGGTCCCTTTGCAGGACCCGACCTGAACGGCTGGTCTAGACCAGCCATTAAAGTAGGGACCCGCAAAGGGACCTTGGTGCTAAGTACGGTACGGCAAATTGCGGTACCGTACTTAGCGCCTTCCCCAGGCCCATTGAGCCCTATGGGGCAAAAATGGGAATGGGGAAGGGCCAATGTACTATAGGGAATTACCGCCCCACCAACCTTGGAATGGGGTGGTAATTCCCCATTGAACATTGGCGGACTCTTTATGATACCGCCACCAACCATGGTGCTAATAGCGCCATGGTTTAGCGCCAGTATCGTAATGAGGGCCATTGTCATTTTTTTAAACTAATGTTAACTTTTCTTTTCTTAAAGTTTAACTGCCACACAAGAGTAATTTTGAGCTGATAACATTCATTGAACTGTATCATCGAAAGGCCTTGCTGGTCAAACGTTTAGATATGCTTGATATTTACAAATGCTTTTTTGTTAGCATGAGCTGTTAACATAAAAACAAAAAAGGAAATAGCAAACCCACCGTGTTTCAGGTATTTTGAGATTCAGTCATACGAATCTCATGGACATATGTGATAGATAGAAAGCTCTTCTTATCTTCCAAACATGCTCCTTAATATGCAAATACAGCCCGAGCTTCATTGGTTTTATTGGTGCCACTCCCCATCATCAATGGAGTTCTTTCTAATTTACACACATATACATTACGTTAAGCAATCACTTGTATGTGCAAGTAACATGACATACATTTTTTAATCCATTGCAAGCCCTCTGCAAAAGTAAAGGTTAAAAAGGAGGCATCATTTAGCAATATTAAACACACACCTTTGCTTATGTCAAGCACATTCTGCTTAATTAGAAGTTTGGGGGTGCAGGAAAAAGTGGCAGTAATTCACTTTTTCCTCACCAGCAAATTATACATTTTGGTGGACGTACTGCTGGCGGAATTACCGCATGGTAAGTCTGCTGATGGGAAAAGCTTGTTGCTGGAAGAAAATCCTCCGCTTTACCTCCAGAAATCGTCAGATTTACTATGCAGTAACTCTGCTGGTGGCCAATCCACCAAAAATCCCCATGGACTCCAAAAATGGGGAATTACCACCTCTCCTAATGCCGTGGTAGCTCCACGGACCAAGTGGTGGTAACAGTAATTCTGTTTGGTGGTATTTCAGCAGATTTACCACCAAATATCACCCAACTTGTATTCAGGCCCTACAGTTCCCACTGGTGGTCACCAAAATGATGTTCAGAAGCAAGCACTACTTTCCCTCCCCGGCCCCACATTTCAGAAGTCTGTGGCCGCCCAAAAGATGGAAGCATGAAATAGATTGTACAGAAGATAAAATGGCAAAGAGTAAATCTAAAGGTGCAAGTGCGTCCAGAAGCCTGTGAAATGATACTCAAAGCCATATAAGGCTTCAAGAAAAACTGTGTGTCAAAGGTACACACTGTTTCACAGCTGTAAAGAAGAAAAGTGCACAAAAATGGCATCCATGCAGGGGTTTTCATGTGTCTTTGATGACATCCAGCTGCGCACTCAGGACTGCCAGGAGAACTGCAAAATATACCACACAATACTTAAAAGTCACGTTTATTTGAATTAGAGTTTAAATACTTTTAAATTATTTTCACTGTGAAACAGCACCTAAAATGATAGTAGGAAATCTATATCTATAACCCACACATCTCAAAATGTTCCCATCTATTATACAGTCTAAACAAATGAAGACCCATAGCCTAAGACTCACCCACAAGGGTAGTGTTGTGCTGGAAAGCCTGACCAATTACTCAGTTTCACTCTTGCAATGATGTAAACAGTATGTACCACATATTTTTTTGCAAAAACTGCCTGCACTGCACAGTTCTGGGAAATGCTGTTACTTCCCACCCATTAATGTTCAGGGTCGGCTTTTTCCATTACTCCACAATGAGAATGCTCAGCCAGAGGTTCCAAGAACCTTCTCCAACTACCTTTACTCCCCTTAGGTGTTTATGCCCAGGCAGACTTTCCCAATTTAATTTGTGATTTTTCCACATGGCCTTCCAGCCTTAGGAAGTGGAGGTACATAGGCTGCTGCAAATGGTAACTCAGCTTACCTCCATTATGCTTCATGCTAACACAAGAGCTATAACAATGAGGAGGTTAAGTTATTTTCCATCAACATTTTTTTAAGATGCATCTGTACTGCCTACATATATATATATATATCATATGTAAACGTAATCATTTCACAAGACCAGATATAGAAATGTTGTTTTGTTGCGTGACACATTCTTCTTACAAACCAGTCTAGGTGCTTCTCATGGGGTGACGGCAACTCAGGAGAAACCAGATATTACCATTGAAACCAAAATGCCTTGTTCCATCCCTCACTTGTGTCCAGTTGGCAGACAGTTGTTCTAGCCACTTCCTCTAAAAAATTGTTCTTCTGAACTAACCAAAAGTAGGCAATTGGCCTCAACAAGTACCTCTAGTGCACTCAACTGTAGAACACGCTTCCTTCTTCCAATCCTGGGCACCAGACATGACAACACTCTTTCAATTAACATAGAAGATAACAGGCTTGAATTAATCAAGGGGTAGCAATACGTTTCTAATTTTCAACCCCTGTCAGCCTTAAAAACGTCCTTACCCTCTTAGAGCGGCAAATTGTGACAAGATGGTGATGGAGGGGCATAGTATGGCCAAGGCAGGCAGAGTCTGTTAAAGGTGCAGAATCTGGTGAAAGTGCAGAATATTGCAGAGGTGGAGTACATCTGAGATGGGGGTGCATACACTTAGTTGGGCCTAGGGCAGAAGATCACCTAATTTATAGGGGACAACATAGATATTGAAACATAAAGGGCCTCATTACGACCCAGGCGCTAAGTGGTTAATGGCGCTGTAAAAGGCTGCAGCGCCGTTAACCACTTAGCGCCTTACTACGAGGTCCCTTTGCGGGACCCGACCTGAACAGCTGGTCTGGACAGGACTGGTCTGGGCCAGCCGTTAAAGTAGGGACCCGCAAAGGGACCTCGCAGGCAATTACGGTACTGCAATTTGCGGTACCGTAATTGCCGCCTTCCCCATTCCCATTGAGCCCTATGGGGCAAAAATGGGAATGGGGAAGGGCCATGGGGAAATGGGGAAATACCGCCCCGCCAACCTTGGAATGGGGCGGTATTTCCCCATTTCACCATGGTGGACTTGTTACAACACCGGCACCAACCATGGTGCTAATAGCGCCATGGTTTAGCACCTGTGTTGTAATGAGGGCCAAAGGGTGTTAACCTACTATATTGTAGTGGTGAAGCCTCGGGGCTAAAATATGCAAATATTGCTCTTCTACTCTGGTTTAGCTTCTAGTAGAAGGTTAACATCCTGAGCAAAGTGGGCGGGCATTTACTGATGTTGGTAATGTTGCCACGGGGATAACAAATGCCGGAATGAGCTTAGAATTGCTCTGTGTATGTGAATATTACACGGTTACTATGCTTAGGATGTCATGCTGTTCTACCCTTCTCTTTAGGGAAACACTACAGCTGGTAAAGCAGAGCTCTGTGAGCTGGCCCAGTACTTGGGCAGAATCGATCCTTGGTACGAGACCAACATCAATCCATTGTGTGACATGATCCCCAAGCTTGCTAACATGGTAGGAGACTTGCTCCTTTTCTCATGATATCTTGTTGCTTTCTGGTCTGTCCTGGTTTTTTGGAATGTTTGCAACATTTTCCTTGTTCGATATATTCAGACTGCACTTGTAATTCCCTTGAATAATTTGTCGCCAACGAGTCCAGCTCTGGTAATGGTTGTGTCGCATGTTGGCAATTAGACATGCTCTTCATTGTATGAACATGGATCCATAGTGACACCCGGGTCTGGCTCTCCAGTCTGCCTCTGCCACCTCCTTTCAATAGTCGGACAAGGTAGGATGAGGATCTTGGTGAAGGAAGTTGTCATGGAAAGGTTATCACAGAGGAGCAGATAGATGTTTAACCATGAACCTACAAATTTAGAACCCCCACTCCTGATGGTGGAAACAGCAAGGAGAACTATGCATGCAGAGGTCAGGAATATTGGTCGGAGGGGAGGGTTCAGATCTGATGGCTAGGTATCAGCGAATAAGGCAAGAGTAGTGAAAGGAATGGTCGGCCTGGAATTGAAAAAAAGGTAAAGGCAGCTCCCAGATGCAATAGATACAGTCCAAGGAATTGACAGGAGATCAATACTGATGATGGAAGTTCTTCCAAAATAAAGGGGAAAATTAAGAGGCATTCAATGCACTGTGGGTACTACTGGAAAACAGCATACGTGTTTCTAAATATCCTCCATTATCTAGGCTTCTATCAGGAGTCAGCAGACCAGTGGCCCCATGATCAAGGTTCAGAACAAGAACAAAATTAAATTAACCTGGCTGGAGTGTATTAGCATAATTGACCTAAAAATATTTGACCACATTTCTTTGACCTTTTTTTCAGTCAAATGTCATTAAATATATATATATATATATATATATATATATATATATATATATGGGGGAGGATAATGGTATAGATTATCTTGGGTGGAAGCGGGGGCGGTTGCGGGGGTTCTTCCCCCACATTTTGGACCAAAAAAAGGTCAAATAAATTCGATCAATGCCGTTAGGTCCAATGTTTTAGGTCAAATAGACCCAAGCCTGCTGGAGACAGTGTTCGGTATGGAGAGGACACTTAGAAAGAGCAGAGTCCATGTAAGAGGTGGGTTTTTATGCACTTTAGAGCACTTCTAGAAAGACTATTTCCAGATCAAGGAGTAAAGGGAGGGAGTCCCATAGGGTTGACTCTGGATTGTCCGGGCTTAAGTAATATATGTTGTACGAGTCTGGGGGAAGGTCTTGGATTGGCTGGAGCAGCTGCGACGTGGTGAGAAGCGCTACAACACTTTGAGCATCGTTTACAGTGTGGTGGATATGACATTAATTGGTTTTCCACTGACTTAAAATGGGTGCCGCAGAACAATTCGAAAAAAAACTGAACGGCTAAAATTCCCAATCCGGCACAGGTAAAAAAAATGTTAAACCATATTGTCGATCAAGGAGAGAAGAGGTTGCAGGGGTGGCCCTCGCGCCTCTTGATCGATAATATGGTACTTCGCGGGGTCCCCCCACTTCCATTAAAAGGAAAGCAGGGGACTAAGAAAGATTTTTATTTTAAGAGCACCCTACAGCGGTAGTTCCGCCCTTTAATGAAGAGGCAGAACTTGCGTCCCAGGGAAGGAGCTGTGCAGAGGAACAGCAGGTAAGTGAGGAGTAGTAGGTGGGTTTTAAGGGTAGGGGGTTTGGAGGGGGAGGGATAGCGGGCCAGGGTCACGTACGTGATGATTTCATTAGGGGCATTTTAAATTCGTGATTTTCTACTTCGACATTTTCGTTAACCAAATAATCACGTACATCTGCGTAAAATGACTGTCTTTAAAGTGTGCACTTTTCTGGCTTTACGCCGGGAATCCACCAGGGGAAAGCTGATCAAGGATCCACCAGTTGCCACTATCATGCATTGGGGAGTGGTGGATTTTCCGCGTTAATCCATACCAGAGCAAGCTTTCAATACTGTCATTTCCGGTGGGAAACCAGAAGGTTTGAGATCCGCCACATTCTAAAAGAGCGGCTTTGCGCTGCACTCAGCTGATCATTTTAAAGTCTCCCTTTGGTGGATTGGGAGTAAGTACAATGACGTCAGGACAAGCGTGTGGTGGTCTGGCAATTTCAGTAGAGGCCATCTGCTGGATTTTCGGTCTCAGAATTGTGCCATCAGCTTGTCTTAGAAGATGGGAAAGAGGTAACTGCACATATATTGGGTGATAATTTGGGGTGCAGAGTTTGACCTTCATGCTACAAAATCAACCAAAAACACTTTTAGAAAACAAATACAAGGGTAGAGTGCCCTTTCTTTAAAAAATAACACAAAACATGTATTTGCTTCATTTGGAATGTCTTTAGCTTTACGGTGTGCGTTCCTGTTAGTGTAAAATAGTGTGTTCCTGCTTAATTTGGGTTATTATTTCCGGAATATTATGAGAAAGTCCCAGAAAAGCAATGTAAAGGAATGTAGAAGTGTGGGATTGAAGGGACTCAACTTGTTGATTTGGAAACTGACGAGTCTGCTCTGTCCTTGCAGCCCTCCTCTCCAAGCCCGCGCCTGGCGGCCGACCCCTTCATCACAGACGTCACCGCCTACTACCTGCGCGCCGGCAGGCAACCGGTCTTCTTCCAGATCTACACTGTCAAGGTCTGTGTCTGAGCCTCTCTGCGTCGGCCTCCAGCCTCAGGAACCGGGTGCTAGGCAAGGGGATCTGGCCGCTTGAGGGAAAAGAATCAAGATAGGCTTGTCGGTACTGCTATGTTATGAAGGAACGGCCTACAGCAAGGGGCCTTCCGCAGATTCAGAAGTTGTTAAATGTTCCCAGCCACCGGCCAGGACAAGCAACATTTTACAAGAATAATAATAATATAAAAAGTATTTCTTTGTTTTTTCAACTCAAGGACACTGCTAGAAACATGCGTCATGGCATCCTCATACACAAAGGGACACCCTTGCGTCACTTTCAGCTAGTTCATTTCATGGGGCTCCCAAAGGCTCAAGCTAGGGGCCCATAAGTATTGCTTATGAATGGCCAAAGGAGGCCATTCGTGGAGATCTACTTTGAAGATAATACTTGATTTGAATAATAATTGTATATAAGATTTTTCTATATAAAGCGCGTTGGATAAGTGCTCTATATAAATGGCAAGTTATCACAAGTTATTAAGGGCAAGTATCTGCTACGTCTCCCTCCAGATTCAGAATTTGTTGACATTTTACTGGAACCCCCTTATTCGTTATTCATTGTGCCTTCAAAGACGTTTTTACGTGCTCATGCATACACTTTATTATTTAAAGTGTGTGCAGTTGTAGATATCCTCTAACAATCGTGTAACATTTCATCAATAAACAGGTGTACTTGATTGGCTGCATTTGAAATAAGTGAACAGGCCCTGAAGAAGCGCATACTATGGGCAGTTCATTGTTAGTCTGCTTAGTGTGGGCCATTTGAAGGCATTGATCCCATGGCTAGAGTTCCAAAGATGAAGTTGGACTGATGAAATGTTACATGATAGATGATTTTGTTGTAAATATCTACATTTGTACATTCTATAAATAAAATATGCATTCACTTGAGAGACCTTCGTTGAAGACACGATGTGCATCGTATAAGGGAGTCCATGCAAACATAGGTGCCATTTGCAGCATTATCAGGTGGCGTGTTAAGACTCTTAAGGCAGGCTCACTTTCCTTAATATTCCAGGTCTAAAATTACGGTGAAATACTTTAAAGAGTGTTTTTTTACTTCTCCATCTCTTGATATGATTTCACAGCAGTATCTTTAGAATACTTCACAAAGCATATCTTTTTGACGTAGTTTCTGAAGTATGCCTGGCCACCTATGCATAATAATATTAACAATCAAATGTGTGCTCTTACTAGGCGCTTCATGCTGGATTCCCCACGCTTCTAAACGCTAGTATAGCAGATGTTATTATTACTCCTTTTTATGGATGTATTGACCTCCGGAGAATGAACGGCTAAGTCAGCCCAGCTGTAGAATCAGAGCTTGTGATGTGCAGGTTGCCCTCTTGTCAGAGACCAGCACTTTACCTGTCAGCTATCCACCTGGATAGAACGCCTTGAATCTAGACAGTAAGGCTTGCAGTGCACAGTGATGGACTTCAGTGCTCCACCCAAGCAACATCTACAAGGTGAACATTCATTACTGACGCAAGGGTTCCCAATGTAGTATTGAAACAAAGTTTCCTCATTTATTTTGAACACCCTCGATGTAAATGTATGATAGAGTTCACGGATCAAATTAATTAATGAGCAAACAAATGCTCACTTCATTATACAGCAGCCAACAACATGTTTCTAAGATACTCCATAATTCCATATGTCAACGCGTGTGTATGCATATGATGTATAAAGTACAAATCCAGCTGGGATGCAAGAGAGCGCTGTACATTGGAGGTGCAGCCAGGTGGCTACAAGTAAAAGTGTGGGGGTAGCAGAGGTGCTGACATGTAGTGAGGGAGTATGGGAACTCCAGAGGGGAGACTTAGGGTTGAGTGGAGTGATCGTTCTTTGAAGAGCAAGGTCTTGAGGTCCTTCATGAAGTTTAGGTTGGAGGGGTCCATCTTATCTACACTGGTAACTTGTTCCAGAGATAGGGTGCATAGCAGGAAAAGGCATGTTCCTGGTCTTCTTCCTATTGCAGGAGATTGTGCTGAGTGATTGCTTTTTGCAACTGTATGGTGATGGTTTTCTGAATCACTTTTCTGAGGAAGGGTAGATGCTTGATGGGGCAATAGTTGGCCAGGTCATCCAAGTCGAATGTGGGTTCCTTAGGTAGAGGGAGGATCTGTCCTGTTTTCAGTGTGTCTGCTATGGTGTCTTGTGTGATTGAACTATTGATGATGCTGAGAATTGGTGTGACTACTTCATCTGTAATAATCTTCTAAATAGAGGAGAGTACGATACCAGAACTCTTTATACAAACAAAATTATGGAGATTACTTGCAGACACTCAGTCTAAAGCTGCATACCTGGGCCAAGCTACCCATCACTCTCCTCGGTAAAGTGTCATTGCTTAAAATGGTGGTGCTGCCCCAACTACTCTACCACTTCTTGAATGTCCCTATTTGGCCTGGCACAATGCTATTCATCAGACTTAGAACCGAGATCAATAGCTTCTTATGGCACTCTGGGGCAGTCAGGCTAAAATGGTCCTCTCTAGTTAGACCTCATAGACAGGGAAGGGGGGATGGCTCCTGACTGTGAGCTGTGCTGGCAAGCGCACTATGTGACGTATAGGACAGCTGAAGCTCCCCCTGCTCTGCATGTGAATATTGAGCGACTGGATTGAGGGAACTGCCCTCGCTCTTCCTACCCCCCTGAGGGTCGACTCTGTTATATCTGGCCCACCATACATCATGGCACTGGCCTGGGACAAAATCAGGAGGTGGATTGGCAGACCTCACCCATTCCATCGGGACTTACCACTCTGGAACCATGTTCCAGGATTTCCTCGAATCAGTAAGGCAGCGGTAACCGCCTGGGCAGCGAAGGGCTACACCACACTGGGTGACATGTAGACACAGGGTACATTTGTTGGATGGGCAGATCTTAGAGGGTGTCTGAGAAGACTGCCGTCAGGGTGGCTACAGTACGTTGGCCTGAGGTGTGCTGTTAAAGAGCGATGGCCTGAATTCCCCGCCCAACCCCCTGATGACCTCCTAGTGGCAACAGTGTCCGGTGCGGTTGGCCCTTCTGGCATGGTATCCAGACCGTACCGGTTGCTGCAAGAACAACACAATACGCCCCTAACTAAACTTTGAGAGACCTGGAGCAGAGACATCGGTATAGAACTAACTGAGGAGAAGTGGAACACTATCTGGGAGTAGGCCCGCCCAGTGGCCTTAAACTCTAAGTATCGACTGATTCACTACAAGGTATTGCATAAGTACCACTATACCCCCGCCAGGCTACACATTATGTCTCAGGATCATTCACCTCTTTGCCCTAGATGCCAAGCTGAAAATGCTGGATACCTCCACATGGTCTGGGCGTGCCCTAAATCTTATGAATATTGGACTGATGTATGTACTGCCCTATCAGTGTTGCTTGAGCAAAACATAGAATCATCCCCCCTGAATTGTCTATTTCATGAGTTTGTGTCAATCCAGGGGTCCAGCTGTAAGCTGGCAAGTATTTGCATGTTGATAGCAATGCAAAGTATACTATTACTATGGCTCCAACCTGCTATACCTACCATCGAACAGTGGCTTTCCATTGTTATCTGGGCTGCCGGCATAGAGGACCGCTGGATATCCATGCAATCATCGCACTGTAGGCCCCGGGACATATGGCCACCATTCCGGTCCTTTATACAATCCCTAACTGAACCATATCTCTCTGAATCGCCAGTGGCCGTGTGACCAGTCTGTACCTTCGGAACTAGTTGCACCTAATGTATTGAGAATTCAAAGTATATATGTAACCTGCCAATGTTTGAGCCCCTACTATTGTATGGTATGTTGATCTGATTGTTCCTGTTGTCTTGTCAAGCAGTAATAAATAAAGGGTTAAAGGAAAAATAATAATGTGGGAACACAAATCTACAAGGCCCACACATGTGTGTGATGAGTTGAATGTGCCAGTAGTTTGGAAATGACTCATGAACTCTCTTTTGTCTGACATATATCTTTGTAATAGGCAATGCTGCGTAATTTGTTAATTGCTGACACTGTGGTGGAATTCCTATGAGGAATTTAAGAACCTTTTAGAACTTTTGGTATGTTTTAATTTATTGAAAGCTGGCCCCTCCAAAGAGTAATGTTCCACTTCTGCTATAAACAAGGGTAGGTACAGTGGGGGTGCATCTCTTCACACTGGCCTTCTCAGAAGGTTGATATTTATTTATTTTTATTTAATACACAGTGATAGGTTTATTACAAACCTTTTACCTATCACTTAAAAAGTAAGCAAAGGAAAGCATCAGCAACAAAACAAACACAGACACATGAATAAACGTACAAGAATAAAAAGAAGGTTATACAATTCATCATGGTACCTTCATTCAATAGCAAACATTCCTATTAATGTAATGCACTCGAATTACTATGTCTTCCATGCGCTCTGCTGGTTATCATTCACTTGTTCAATGTAGTCAGCATACTAACCAGGATCCAACATTTCACTTCTCATCTCGGGATGTTAATTCCTCCTCCTGTTTTGTTTTCACCACCTACTGATAATTTAGTTACCTAGCTTTCTACAGCTAATACTTTCACAGATGTGTCTAAAAAGATTATTAAAGCAAATACCTGAGCAAATTCTTCTCCATACAACAATTTAATCCGCCACTCCTCCGCAGTCAGTGATCTCTGTTCTGCAACAGATTTCCCCACAAATTGTGTTCTCAAACTCATGAGACCAAGACAAAATAGTACAATGGCCCTCATTACGACCCTTGCGAAAAGCGACTGACCGGAGCGCCACAGCGTAAATAGCGTTTCCGCCATTGTACGAAGGAGCAAAGTGCGGCCCATTCCGACCCATCGGGCACGAGCACCACGCCACGGCGGAAGTGCAAAGTCCGCGATGGCGGAAATGACCCCAAAACGGCCCACACCGCCGCCGTACGGCGCCCTAGGTGCAATACCGCCACCCCTCTTAGCGGTCACCGCAGTGTGCGCCTACCGGAAAGTACGGTGCCCGGAAATATACGGAAACGGAAATTAAAACATGGGCCCGGAACGGGAAACATCCCGGCGTACACCTATAAAAACACCAAAACCACACAACCACTAAAATCACTACCCTGAAACACACCCCAACCCGTCAACCACCCTAGCGAAACCAAGAAAAATGGGAAAAGTAGCGAAGAAAGCGTGCGACCGCAAGCGGCAGGTCCACTTCTCCCGTGAGGAACTCACCGTGCTAACAGAGACCCTCCAGGAGAATGCTGCCGTCGTCTTCTCCACGCAAATGACCAGGACGGCACTTGCAAACAAGAAGGCCATATGGGCTCTGGTGGCACAGCGGGTAAGTGCGGTGGGGACCGCACCCCGCACCCCACAGCAATGCCGCAAGCGATGGGACGACCTGCGGATACGCGTCCGCAGCATACTCTCTGCCAACCGCAACATTGCCACAGCCACCGGGGGAGGTCCTGAATCACCCATCAAGTTGACCCCCTGGGAAGAAATCTGTGCCTCCACCATCGGAATGGAGAGCATAGAGGGAGTCGGAGGGATGGAGAAAGGAGTGCAGACATCCGAAGATTCAGGTAGGTGGGCCAGATAAAACAATGCCAAATCCACACAGTCCATCCATGTGAAGTACCATGCGTCCACATAGTGCAACAGAAACACATGTCCAGGAGAACGTCCACACACATCGGCCTGAAAGCGCACGTCAAAACCCACAATAAATACATAAATAATTAAAAACCCCTAATACACGCACTACACGTGCAGCAGGCACACCCTAACTGCAGGCTGCCAAACAACTGCACCCTCACTCCACACACAAATCAAAGCACCTCCAAGACCCCGACCCAAATCACCCTCAGGTACCACCCCAATGCATGTGATACAATGCCATTCCAATTCCCACTGACCCATCAATAACCCTCGCCCTCCTTTACTCCACCACAGGGTCCGATCCAAACGACGAGCTACAGGACACCCCTACCAGCACACCTGCAAAGAGGGCCAAGACCAACGGCCAGAGACCCTCCACCTCAGCTGCACGCATCAAGACACGGCAGCAGCACAAATCAGGTGGCAGCACAGAGGAGGGAACATCAACAGGCACCCCAGCAGCCAGCATGGCCACAACACCACCACCACAGGTCCCCCCAATGGATGCCACAGAAGGCACTGCCTCTGGTGGCAGCAGCACCATAGGTGACACCCCATTGATGGCAGCATGCTCGGACACAGAAGACGGGGATGTCGAGGTCAGATCCATCCATGACCTGTCCCAATCCCCCTGTCTGTCCCATCCCGTACAACATGAGGATACCACGCAGGTGCAGTCACAAGACGACGACTGGCCATCCCCCACAAGCCCTGTGGCAAGGCAACATGAGGACAACAGCCCCTCTGTGACACCACCGCAAATGGCCATGGCCCAGCAGAGGCAACAGTCCCTCGACAAGTTAATCGTCCAACAGCAGCAAATGGCCACACTCCTCAAGGGCCATGCCGATGAATGTGGGGGCACCAAGGCAGACATAGAAACATCAACAGAGACACTTAGGGCAGAAATGGAGAGAGGCACAGAGACGCTAAGGGCACAAATTGAGAGTAGCACCGAGAGCCTGAGAGTCCAAATGGAGAGTAGCACCGAGAGCCTGAGGGGGGAACTGCATGCGACGTCCAAAGACGTATGTGCCGAACTTGCCGCAGTGCGCCGTGTGCTCACTGAGCTCTCGCAAACCCTTAGGGACATGCATGGACGTGAGCAGGCAGACACATCATCCGTTGCAAGTTCCGTCCAGGGCAGCCCCCAACGTAGATCTGGAAGGAACCTGCGCTCCACAGGCAGGGGTGCCCCTGATACCCGCAGAGGGGGCATGCAATAGCGACAGCCCACTGACAATGAGCATCTTTGGACACTGGTGTTCGGGGGGGAGGTAGGAGGGTGGAGGGGGTGTGTTGGGCTCACTTGGGTGGCGGGTCGATAGGGTGTTCAACATGATATCACATATGCCATAAAAAGTGCACGATCAACCAATGAGATGTGTGGACAATGATCTTTGTGTACTAGGCCATCATAGGCGTACAGTCCATATTGTGCATGTCCCAGACACACGCAGTGCCACGAGTCCCGTGTCCATGTATCAGCCACCAGGCGTGAGTGCTAGAAGCATACATCAATGAGATGCTGACGAATGTCACGGCCCTCCGGTGCCTCGCAGACTCCATGAGGTGCTGCCACATCCCCACCCTCATCATGACCATCATCAGGTGCTTGCAGTTCTGCGTCAGGGGGCATGGGCACATTTCTACGTACGCACATGTTGTGGAGCATGACACATGCCATCACCATCTTTGCAACCTTCTCATGGCGGTACAGGAGTGCCCCGCCAGACCTGCTGAGGCAGCGGAAACGGGTCTTCAGTAGGCCGAATGCCTGTTCAATGACTACACGGGTACGTGAGTGGGCATGGTTGTAGTCCTCCTCATGCTGGTCCCGTGGGTTCCGGACTGGTGTGAGGAGCCATCTCTTCAGTGGATATCCAGCATCACCTGTATGTGGACGAGAAACGTATGATGTGGAATGCCATTGATACGTACGCACACCCCCCCCCCCTTCCTGGCAGGTCATTGACAATTCACATACCCCACATCATCATGCATGTAATGAGACTCACCGAGTAGCCAGGATCTGTTCCCTGCGTGTCGCTCCATGTAGCGTGGTATTGTAGAGTTCCTCAAGACCATAGAATCATGGGTTGATCCAGGGAATCGGGCACAACAATGTGTAATGATCCTGTTGGAGTCACACACCATCTGTACATTCAGGGAATGAAATTGTTTTCGGTTGCGGTACTGGGCCTCCATGGCATGTGGGACGACCAATTCAACATGGGTGCAGTCGATGGCACCAATGCAACCCGGTATGCCGGCAAGTGCATGGAATCCCACTTTTGTGTTGGTTATTTCCTGCTCCGAGCGTGGTAGAGAGATGTAGTCGTCTGCGTGCTTCAGGAGGGCATCGAGCACTTGCAATAGTGTCCGTGAGAACAGTGGCTGAGAAATGCCATGCAACTGTCCGACTGTGTGCTGGTAGGTGCCTGTGGCCAGGAAGTGGAGTACAGACACCACCTTCAGTAGGGGTGGGATGGCGGTTGGGCTATCTATCATGCTGACAAGGTCAGCCTGTGTCATGTCCACAATGGCGGCTATGGTGTCCCGGTCCAGACGGTAGAGGGTGTGGATCTGCTCATCAGTGAGGTTGAACGGATGTGCTCGGAGGCGTTGAATTGCGGGCTGCCTGCGTGGTGGTAGTGGCTGTGCTGGTGGGCCTTGCTGGCCCTGCCTTGGCCTCCTCCTCCTCCGTGCGGCTGGTTGTAGTTGGTGTTCGTCTACTTCTTGGAGTCGGAGCACTTGCAGTGCTATCAGGTCCCCCAGGGCCAACATCGCGAGTCCTGCCGGTAGCATTTCGGTGTGGTTGTGGGAGGAGACTGGCTGTGCAATTTATGTGTTTTCAGGCTGTATGGCCTCCACCTGTGGTGATTGATTCCACCTGTGCAAACTGCTCTCCCCTTTGGCCGAGCACGTCCCGCGCACAACGCTGCAATTCGGGGAATTGTATCTTGCTATTGCAATCATGTATTTGTACCCGATGGCCGTGTAAGATTGGTTGATATGTTCATTCTGCTGTGGTCCCATTGTTTCACATACTATCTGTGCAGTCGCGAACAGACTTGTGAGGGGTCAGTGGGACGTAGTACTCGAGTAACGGTGGGCCCTCATGCATCACTGTACCGAGTTGCAACGACGGGCGGGGCGTCCCATTCGTGGGTGAAGGCAGTTGCCATTTTCACACACAGCCGCACTCGATGGAATAATTAGTGATTTCAAACGGCCACAGATGCCTTTTCGACGTGATGTTGCAAATGAGGAATTCGAAGGGCGGCGCTTTCGGTTTCCAGCTAGCGGCGAGGAGATGCCCACAGGTCTGACTGCAAATGTAACGTTCTATTGTTCTATGTCCTTGAGACAGGGCCCATGGCGAGGGAGCAATGATTGATATGAATAGTTTGGGAAGCGCAATAGCTACGTGGGCGATGAGGCCGTCCGTTCCCAAATACATGTTACTTCACAACACTGGAATTACGGGCTGGGGCACTGTGGATTTAGCAGGCTGCATAACGCACAGACTCAATGGATGTTTCTAATGTTATGTGAGTAATTATTCAGGCATTTTGATCCCGGGATGAGGGAATGATGGATGGATGCATGGGCAGGTGATTTGATACAGAGTTTGCCATGTACAGGGCTTCTTGGGATCTATCCGCCTCCCCTACGCTATGTGATGCAGGGCTGCCATAGTGGGACCATCGTCCATCTGGCCTTGTTGAGCCCTCCCTGTCTCGAGGCGCCCTCAGACACTCGTTTGTGATGGTGTTTGCACCTCGATATAGATGGTTATGAGTCGCAAGTGGTTTTGGGGTGGTGATGTTCCTTTGGAGTGGGCTAGCATGCATATGGCTGTGGATTTCGTGTGATCATTGAAGTGAGTTGTTGGTATGTAGTTCTGATGGCCATTCTGTTCTTTTTCTTTTCTTTTGGTTGACAGGTATCTCCTCCCCTTTTGCCACTGCCATCTGTATGCCACTCCTGCAGATGGATTTTACTCCCGACACCTGCTGCTTCGTGTTAATCAGTGGAGCAGCATTACGATCTTATGGGACGATCGCCAATGGGCAACATGCCCTTACGCAGTACTGGTGGCTCGGAGCAACATTTCGGCCTTTCAGCTGGACTAGTGCCTCCCCATTGGGACGGCCCTGCGGTTCTGTGCGCTTCCATGTTGCCTTTTCGTACGTGAATGTGGCTCTGTGTACCATGGGGGAACAGGGCGACACACAGGTAGTGGCTGGTCATTTCTTGCGGAAGCAGCCCACAATGGTGATTAGTGTTTTTGAGTTCATGGCCTGATGGCTGTATGTGCTTGGTGATTTTGATGTGCATAAAATTTCTATTCTGATTTGGCCCGTGTAGCGTTTTTCTTTGCAAGTGATGTGGCATATGCCTATTTGGGGGGCGATGTATTGTGAGGAGATCTGCATTGGGTTCCAGCTTCGGGGTTTAGTTGCGTGGTACTGTGCTGTGCGCGTTTGCCTACGAAGCCCAGTGAGGTCAGGGATGGGGGCTGCCAATATGCCAGTTTGAATGTTGTCATGCTCAGGGGCGGGGGATTGGGTTTTGTGTAACAGATGCCGGTCAGCCAGGTGGACTGGTTGAATGATGTGGTTTTCGGAATATTGCTGGTCACAGGTGCCTGTGTTTGCGTGCGTTTCTTGGTGGGGGACTGTGGTCATGTCCATTGGGATGGCTTCTGTATTCGTGCCATCTGTGCCCTGCAGCTCCCATTGGCCCCTCTTGTGTTTCTTTTGTTCGTTGGCATGCATGGGTGACTTGTACATTTCAATGGTTGCATTGTGGCTTCATTGCACCTACGGGGAGTTGTACTTTGTGGGCAGGGAGCGGTGTACAGGCACTCAGTGGGGCCGTTTACGGTTGATTCGCGATGCCGTACTTCTCGCCATGGCGGAATGGTGCCTGATGGCGTTAGGTACATGTCCGCTAGGGTCGGAATTGGCGTACCGTTGCACCATGGTGGTGTTTGCGGTTTGGCATGGCGCGCGCGCGCGTGCTTGGTGCAGTTAGCGTTGGCGTTCACTACGGTGTCGCTAATGGCTTCGTACTTTGCGGTGACGGGTCATAGTCGCACCGAGCGCTATTCGATGGCGGTATTGCATTTCCGCCATCGTTTTTCGATTTCCGCCAGGGTCGTAATGAGGGCCAATATGTTTAATTGTTTCTATTTCTTTGCTGTCTAGGCAGTACCTACAAGTGTTATGCTCTTCCCGCCTTCTCACAGGCTTTTAATACTTGATTACTTGGGTATAAATTCATGCAGAAACGCAAAAACTGAGTTTGGTGGTAACTTCTGGGGATTTGCTCAGATGTTTGCTCAGGTAACACAATTAAAGGCTGTTGTTTCACGATTTGATTAACTAGTTTATATTTGTTTCCTATCGGCCGGTGTCTTCATCCAATCTTGATGCCATCATTTAATTTTACCTGAACCAGGGTTAGATATAAGCCTTTGTTCTGCAGTCTCAAGAGTGCTCAGGATAGCTCTACAATTAGATATCCATTGCTCATTTGCTAACTCACACAGTTCTTTCTTAAAAAGCTCAAAATGGATAGGCGCCTCTTTCATTATACATTTCCAAAATGGGCTTAAGGTCTTCCAGTCTACTATGGCATATAAAGATAACAGCCCAACTCATGCTTGATTACCTGTATTGGTGCTCCCTTTGGTAAAAATAGCAATTCTTCCCAAAAAGTGCTTCCAAAACCATCTAGGTTTCCCATGATAGGCTAAACGATGTTTCTGCTCCATAGGCTAATAGCAGCTCTGTAGGCTAATTGCAGTACTGCTTTTTGTTTACAAAAGAGCAGGGCTGGGATAATCCTACATTTCCCATATTTCCTTTTCAGTGCTGCTCCTTGGGTGGCTAGATTTTTCTCCTTTGCTCTTAATTCCATCACACAAGGCCTATCATTTTAGCTTGCATTTAGGCGCACAACCAAGTAGCAGAGGGCTTCCACTCGTTTTATTGATTCTTTGCCTAAAGTCCACATAAAGGGGGCCTTAAATGTGCCTTTCATTGGTCTCGTGCACATTATTCTGGATTTAGTCGCATTAATTACTAACCCATAATCCGGTGAGCATTTCAGCTGGTGGTGTAGGCTGATGGGCGTCTGGTTGATCAAGACCAGGGCATCAGGGTACAGCAGCCAGCCTACTTTCTCCCCATTAATTTTAGGTGGGAAAGCAGTTTCTCCCCTCCAGGAAAACGCCCAAATCAGACAAGAATATATTAAATAGAACTGGGGCTAAGGGACAACCCTGTTTCAGGCCACTATATGTCCCTATCTCTTTTGCTATTCGCCCAAGAGGTTTAATCGAACTTGCAAACTGGTTGAAGTATGCAGGGCCTTTACTGCCTGGTGAAAATCCAATGGGCACTCCGAGGCTACCATTTTCTTTCACAATAGGTCTCTATCAACACTTATCTAAAGCCTGTGCTAAATCAATGAATGGCAGGAAGACTTTTACGGTGGATTTAATCGCTCTTACTTTCAGGATTTTCAGCAGTTACATATTTAACACGGTCCTCGCCCCCTTTACAAAGTCAGTTGGACGAATATCGTATAGTCTTTCCTTCTCCACCCATTTTGCCAGCCACTTCAGGATGAGCGAAGCAAATAATGTACCCAACACATCCAAAAGGGTAATAGGGCAGTAGTGTTTTGGGTCCGCCCTATTGCCCTTCCTACATATAGGGACTATTACTGCCGACTTTCATGAGTTAGATACTTCCCTTGCTCTCACCACCTGTTCAAAGAGCAAGGTTGTAAAATCTGCCCACTGATCCATCGATGTCTTAAGTATCACGTTGGTAAGCCCATTAGGCCCCGGTGCCCGGGAGTTACTAGCCTTCTTGATAAGCTCTATAATGTCCTCCTTATCAAATGGAATGTCCCATCCCCGTTGGAATAGCTAATTTCCCACATCAGCACACACCTCTGTTAAGGTGCGGGCATCTCCCAAGTGTTCAGTCCAGGCTTCTTCTGTTACTACGTTAGTCATCAAGGCTTGATCTGGAGTGTTTTTGCTATTGATTAATTGCCAGATTTGGGCGGTGTTTTTCTGGCAAAATGACCCTTAAAAATCGTTCTGCATCTCTCTGCAGCATTAATGCTTTGTACGAAATTAAGCAATCCCTATATTTTTGTTTCTGCTTCTTTAACACTGTGCATCTTTCCCTGTTCAATAGCATTTCAAGTTGTCTAATATCTGCTTTTAACTTTTTTTTTCCTGTGCAATCACCATATCACATGTGTGTTTATGCTTGAGCCCACCTTTCGATAACTTCTCCCTTCTTCCACAAAATCAATCAACACGTTCAAATAATTGATTACAGGATCTTCGCCTCCCAAGTTTCCTTTGGTCATACATCCCTTATAATTCTTAATGAGTTCCCCAACATCACGTGGTTTATTTATGTATTTATTTTGTTGTGTTATAACCACTTTTTACACATCCATTAAAAAAACAAAAAAGGAAAAAAAACAAATATAAATAAAGAACCTCAAAAATAAAAAAATATATATTAACATTTGATTTCAAAGAAATTTTTGTGTCCATAAAATAATCGTTAAAGTGCCTACTTAAAATCAATATAACACTTAAAATACAAAAGTAGGAAAAAATGTCTCATTCTTTGCGTCCTCTGACATATTGCGTTCCTAGTAGTAAGATTTAGAGCATTCAGGACCTTAACCAATTAAGCTGTCAAAAACAATTAATTTCCCGATAGCATTCTTTTCCAAAACATACTGGAATCAAGAGACTCGACATTATGAACAAATCTTTTCAGTATAAGAAGCCTTAAGTCCCGGGTCCCTGGACTGGTTATTAATAGATGTTGAGTTGTCTGCTTTAGATTCAACTCATACTCCTGACAAATATCACTTGGAAAGGCTCCCTTATCTCTAATGAGTGGGATTTCTAAGGTGGGTACCATATTTTGTCTAAATCGAAGGAAGTCAGCCCTAGTTCTTGGATCCGGAGGCTTCCTTAGATAGGTAGGCAAGAAGGCTGTAGGTTTATCGCATACTGAGAGTGAAGACAATCAGGTTTCTGTAAAGGCCAGTGGACTGAAACTGCCCTCTTAGACTTAAAGAATCAAATCACCAAAATAATGGACACAGGCAAACCTGCTCTCCTCCTATTGCTCGATCTCTCCGCAGCATTCGACCTAGTGGACCATGGCATACTCACCTCTCATCTTAACAATGCAGCACACTTCTCTCACAAAGCAACCACATGGATCACCTCATTCGTAGAAGTTAGGGCCATGAAAGTGTACTCAGAGCAGGCCAATGCGCCCCCCACCATTATCAACTGTGGAGTCCCACAAGGGTCATGCACCACACCGACCCTCTACAACCTCTTCACCAAACCCCTCTTTGACTTATTGGACTCCCTCAGTATAGCTTACACAAACTATGCCTACGACAAACAAGTTCTCCCCCTCACTGGAGACTATGACCAAGACACTAAAGCCCTCCCAAAGATATACACCACTATCCAAACCTGGTAGGTTAAACAGTGATAAAACTGAGATCATCATCCTAGCCCCCAGCGAAACATTAGCCAAACTCAGCCATGAATATTCACATATGACCATCGACCATACCAACATACCTGTCTCCACAGCTGTGAAAACCCTAGGAGTCTACCTTGACACCACACTCTCCATGACAAGACAAGTCAGCGCCATCTCCTCCACATCAGCACTGACCACCAAACTCATTTATGCCATAAAACCCTACCTCACCGCACCCAACTGCCTTTCCATCGCTAGAGCTACAGTAGGATCCAGACTGGACTACTGTAATGCCCTCTTAGCAGCCACGTCTTCCAAAAACCTAAACAGGCTCCAAATAGTGCAAAATAATGCTGTCTGCGCTGCACATTCCTAAATCTGACCATGTATCACAGGCCAGAAGAGACGCACACTGGCTCCCAGTCAAGGAAAGAATAAACTTTAAGATACTCACATTTACTCACAGATGCATCAATAAGACAGCACCTCCCTACCTATCTCAAACTATAACTAAGAATGTGTCTGTCCGTCCTAAAAGAAGCCACCATGCTAACCAACTCAAAGTCCCCTCTATTAGAAGAGCCAAAGCGGGCGGATTTGGTTTTCCTCACATAGCACCTCTGCCCTGGAACACCCTCCCCAACTCTCTCAGAGCAGAACCCTCCCTGTACTCCTTTCGTAAATCTCTCAAAACCACTCTATTCACTTAACCCCTCTCTTTACCTTTACCCCCTCTCTGCTGTACCTTACTGTTATGCTTACTATGCCAGTACCTGTAACCAAACATGCTCCTTCAAGACTAACCATCCTGTAATGTAATTTGCCTTGTAACCGTTTTTCCTTCCTCTGAAACCAGCTTATGTGCTTTTCGGTAACAGCGTCACAATGCCCACGGGCTGTTTAGCGCTTTAAACATATGAATAAATAAATAAAGATGACAGTTTAGCTACTCTCATCCTCTCGATCGTTCTAATTCAATCCTATCTCTTCATACTTTCTTTTGTTTCTAATGGGTTTTGAACCAGAATTTCTAAGGCAGAGTCTGCTTGAGCTAGAATCACATTACCTCTGTCCCTAGGTTTATGTAGAAACCTATTGTCTCCCTTCTGCAGCTGTAGGGCTACATCTTCATAGAGTGATAAGGGGGGAGACTCCAAGATTAGTCTGTATAATGATATCCATTTCCATTCAAGCCAGGCTAGGAGAGATGTCAAGCCTAGATCATATTGTATACAGACCATAGGAAAAGAGTTTGGTAAATTCAAAGATCTTTTCCACAGTTTTGCCTCTATTATATCACAATTAATATCATGGCTTTGCATATTACATTCAAGCTCAAAGAGCAAAGTCGGAACTACTTTGCCTATATAGTAACATCACATGGTTTCAGGTGTTCCCGCTCTGGGTTCGTTCTAAATCATACCCACACCTTACATCCTTCTCTCTTTTGAAATCACCCCAGTTCATTTTCAAAACAGCATGATCACTATTCCTTATCGGGATTACCTCAAAATTAGTCACTTTTGTCACCATATCCCAAAATACGTACATGTAATCCAAGACTCCAAATTGTGAACCTCTGGATCAAGTTGGTCTAGCTGGAATGTCTCAGCTCGTTTGCCAATTTAATAAGTGAAATTCTCGCAATTTCAATTCTCTTTCCCATTCCAAACTTATTTCCTTCAAAGTGGTTGAAATAGTGGGTTGATCTTTCCTACCAATACCATTCATATCCCCACACCTTATATTCAACTATCTGCACACAATTATTTTGGAATTGTTCATGCTCATGTAGCAATCATCAATTAGCTCTGTTAGAACCCGGTGGGTTCCAGTAAAAGTTTAGGATCACCCCTAATCTAGGTTTAGAGGAGCTGTCTTGCTTCAACCTTATTTTAAGCATTTGAACAAACAGGCTCTGGTTCAGGGTTTCCGAAACAACCAAACACACTCCAGCCCTGCTGAGAGTCTCCCTTTTACACCCCTTTTTGCTGGATTAAAAAAGGAGGTAAAAATGTCTAGTAACGGCTTGGAACATAACCAGTTTTCTTGTAGACATACAATGGCAAATGAGTCAAATATAATCTCTTTTTTGTTAAACAGATGGATAAAACCTTGTGTCCCACGAGCCAATTATTAAATCCTTTAATTTAGCTGGCGTATCTAGTTACTTTTTGGGATGTATAACCAAGGCTTCTGCCATCCATGCCCAGGACCCTCTCTCGTGCTCTTTGGGCCTTCCTTTGAGCTCCTCAATCACTCTCCTCTCACTTGTAGCTGGCCCTTTTGCCCAACCTTGAATAATGGCTGTTCACTTTCCATTGTATCTCCTTCTACATCCTCACTCAGTTTTGGGTTATTCCACCGAAGCGCATCCTTTTTTCGACAACTCTTATCCCTTAATTTATTCCAGCTTCTTTCCCAAAACATAATCCCACAGTTTCCCTCGAGGACTCTTTTAAATCAAAGCCCAATGGTAGCAAAAGAGTTGCTGCCTCCAATAATAAAGACTTGATGAGATTTGACTCTAGATGGAGCGCTACCCAATCCAAGTTTTTATCGTTCAAAAACACAACTTATTTAATATCCCTATTATCAATTGTATGCAACCTTGGGATATGGTGGAGTAACCTTAACACAGTACTTCTATTCAGGATTAAACCATCATCCACTGGCAATAGTCTTTTTAACAACAGTTTCCCTGCACATTCTTCACCATCGATTTTAAGTCAATGGGTTTCTCATGTTCACAGGATTGGTAGGATGGCTCCTTATTTCCTTCTCGTCTCTCATATGTTTACTGTCTATCATCTGTCTTTTCTGGGTTAATGTCACCAATAGCTCTGGTGGCCAAATCTCCTTACTATGGATGTTCTGCGTGCCAGGCCTTCCAATGTGTGAGCTTTCCTGTCCATAGCTCAGTTCTTGATCCTCTTGTCTCTGATCGACATTAGCATTGTCCGTCTTTGTATACACTAATAGATTCATGATGTCCTCTTTGATGTTTCTTTGACTGTCTTTGTTTATTTCTTCTATCCTCGGGTTATAGTCCTGGTCTGAAGTCGTTGCCACCATAAGTTGAGTTTTCTTTGGAATACTTTTAGACTCCACCTTCTCACTATTTACAAGAGCCAGATCAGGCTTTGGGAGGGCCAGGTTATGAAGGAATTTCCTTGCATCGTTCGACCTTGTTTTTTTCCTTGGGTCATGTTCTTGGTTTTCTTTTGCACTTGATCTTTATTACATTTATTGGGCTTCATTACATTGTTGCCGGTCCAGAACAAGGGTGCCGGTAAAGTCACTGGCACCCTTGTTTACGGACTGGCAAACTACGTATTTGCCTGACGGAGCCGCTGTGCTTGACAGGTCTGACTCTGCCGGGCGCAGCGGTGATGGTAGACAAACACTTCATGGAAGCACCGGCACTGTTAGCAACAGTGCTGGTTCTTCCGTGTCCCCACTTCCATAGAGTCCTATTGGACTCTATGGAAATGGAGATTAACAGATATACCTGTGCCTGACTTCCCGTAATGAGCCGGGCGCCGGTACATTTTTATGGGTCCGTCAGAAATCCACTTGTAGCACCGGCAAGGTTACCTCCAGACCCGTAATGAGGCCCGTTGTTTTAGTTTGCTTGCTTCTTCTTCTTTTTCCTACTGAAAGTTGGAAATTCCTTGCCAGACAGCTCTTGCTCCTCACCTTCCCTGTGTTGTGGTTGAGAAATGATGTCCTCTTCCAATACCATGATCTCTTGCACTGAATCATCTAGTGCGCTCTCAGGTACCTCTCCCACCTCATTGTGCCCTGGATATTCATATTCATGGGGGCATGCCCCTTCATTACATTGAGCCACTCCTTTGTCCACAACTGTTTGTACACATTTTGTATGAGATGCTGCAACTTTCACATCGCCACCACTTCCTGCCTACATCTGAGGCGATTCACTCCTTTTGCAGGATACACTTGGAGTGGTCTTAATATTAGGGCTTCTCGTGATGCCTCCTTCGAAGAGCTTTTTCAGCCACTTTGTGGACTCCGTAATAGTCCTATCTTTGTCTTTGTAGGTTAGGATTTTCTTTAGGATTTTCTTTTGGAGGAGGTTAGTCATCTCTGTCTCGCGATCCATTCTACTTTTATAGTGCAGTCATGAAGCCTTCGATAGAGATCGCCTTAGAGTGCACCATTGCCAGCAACGTACCTTGATCTTTGTAGTTTTCATTTATTATTTTGTACAGCTTCATAAATGGTGCCAAAGAGATTGTTAATGCTGCCATAATGTTATTCTGAATCTGGCTCACGAAAGTGTCCAAGTTTGAACTAGGGTCATTTCTCCTATCTACTCCTGCCAAACGTGAAGGCGAGGCATCAGAGGATGATAGGAACATGGACCGGGAGGAGCACATAGATGTCTCATTTGGCCCCTGTTGTCTTATTGAGGCACTAGTATTGCCAACATCCCTGCTTGGTGGATTTTTAGGGGTTTGCCATTCAACTTCATGTTGGCTACAGGCTATATCTTCCTCTTGTCCAAGCAGTGTTGTCTTTGCGTGGGCTTCTCTCACATCCACCACCCTTTTATTTTGTTCCAGCAGAAAAGTGATGTCAGCAATATCCCCCATTAAGCGGGCAACCAGGTTTATTTCCTGGCCTTTCACAGTATCAGCATTCTTATTAACATTCTCACTAGTTGTTATTGGTTCTGTCACAGTCACTTGCTCTAAATCAGCTATTGGTTGCATGCCACCTTTGGTCACTTCCTCCAAAGACCCTGAATGCACTCCTGTATCAGCATCCTCACTCTCCAATACCAAGCCCAAGATCGGCTCAGTATCGTACATCCCTTGTACGGGCTCTGGATGCAACAATATCTGGGTGAAGTGTAGCGGGACTGGGGTCGTGTTCTGGCTGAGGCTGGCGTTCATGGTCACACTACCAACCAACAAAGTTAACTGTTTTCCCAATGGTTCATGTTGCACATGCACATGCTCTGCGCTCACCTCTGATCCACCTCGCTGAGCGGGGGTAGCCTACTTCTCCTGCTTATCATGTAACCGCATTTACCTTCTCGTTCGCACTGGACAACCTGTGTCCATGTTATTGCTTGAACTTCGAAGTGTTACAAGTGGATCTTCTTCCTGCTGCCTGACTGCGGCACAAATGAACTTGTCTGCCGAACGCACGCGCCAGTGCTATGCACCAAGGCCAACCTTTATCCGTGGTCCACAGGAGTTAAAGGAGCCACAGGCAGTTTCTCTCCAACAATATACTGCAAAACCTGTCAGCAGCTCACTGCCGCATGACTGAAATCGTCTGCCGAACTCACGTGCCGACGCTACGCGCCAAGGCCAGCCTTCCTCCACAGTCCACAGGAGTTAATGTATGCAGTTCTTCTCCAACAGTACTTTGCAAACGCTCTCTGCAGCTCACTGCGGCACAACTGAACTCATCTGCCGAACTCACGCACCAGCGCTATGCACCAAAGCCACCCTTTACCCACAGGAGTTAAAGGGGCCGTAGGCAGTTTCTCTCCAACAATATTTTGCAAAAGCTCTCTGCAGCATGACTGAACTCGTCTGCCGAACTCACACAGTTGATTTTCTTTTCTTTTTTATTTGTGACGTAAAAGTTCCACAAACTAAAGGCCCTTTAGTCAGAGCAGAACATGTGTCTTTTGTATTTGTATGTATTTGAAGAACAGGGGTGTCGATTTTGTTCAGGAATAACACATTTACAATTGGCGGAAGCATTCCCTGGCAGGGTGCCCGTACAATACTAAGGACACGAGAACAAGGGGTGAGCCAGTTTATGAGGGTGTTGTAAACAAACTGAAACGTAGGCCAGGGACAATACAAAAAGAAAAATCACTTACAAGGGTAACATTCAACTAAAGAAAGGTACTATAGAGATATACAAAATGACATTGTTAAATGGCACCGGAGGTAGTGTTACAGTCAGGTAGAGGGGATGGTGGGGGGAGGGGGTGAAGGGAGAGCTCTCCCTTTGGCCAGCAAGTGAAGTTTATATAAAACGTTTGGAGGACAGAAGAGACAGAACAAGTAGGTAGCAAGTAATACACGTTTCCAGGCTTCTTAAATATTAGCTATGGAGGAAATTCTGGCTGGGAGACTACTCCACACAGGAAAGCCTGGTATCCATGTTATGGGTGAAGTTTGCACTGGGGAGTGAGTTTATTGAAGCCCAGTCACTACTTCATTATAGATGCCAACTTTTCACGGTGGGCTCGAGGGTTACTTCTACAGCATTGCTCCCATGGGCTACCCTCCCAAAAGGTGCGTATGTGGCTTACCTGCTTAGCCCCACCAACCACTCTAAGAAGACACTCTGAGCATCATGACGATTTCAGCTGTGTGGTAAAACAAATTGTGGTAATGCAATGGTAACAGAGCTACCAGTGCATTACTGCCACATTACTACACTGTCGAACTACAGGTTTGGAGGAAAGTCAGAGGAAAAACCTCAAGCAGAATGCGGGAGGTAACTCCACCTTACCACCAAAAAATTGCCAAATTGGCAGTATTACAGCTGGTGCTAATATTGCAAGACCAAGTGGTGGTAACAGTAATACTGTTTGGTGGTAACAGTGATATTACCGCTGAGATAAGACCAAGCTCATAATGAGGCTGACTGTGCTGTGCACCCACCACACTGAGCACACTGGCATTAGAATCAGAAACAGTTCACTTGGATCTACCATTTTGTAATCGTTTTTAACAGTTTAGACGGGTCATCAGAATGACAATTCCTTAGTTGACTATGATCCGCATTTAGTTTGACAGGTAGCACTTCATTTTATGTGCATTGCTCAGTGAAAGTTTGCACTGCATTTTACTTTTAATCTGCATCTTAATCAGGGCTGGGACGCCATGGGATTGTGAACCCTTGGGCAAAACTGTTCTAGGATCTTTGTTAACTATCAAAGGCGGACAAACGCAACTACCTCTACTTACACATAGCCGAATTGTAAACACGTGCACACCTAGTTCGCCAGTGCATACTACGGGTCATTTTGCAGCTATTCTTCATGCTGAGCGATGGGACTAAGCGGCGGACATTTTCGCAGCTGATGCAGCCTGAAGGAGGCCACTTTGACCTCACCTCCGATCTGGTCATTTAGTCTTGATTCTGCCTCCCAGATTACTCATCTTCTTTCCTTTAGATACAGAAGCGGGGTGTTGTGAAGGGAAAAAGGGCACTGGGCCCTTTAAGAGAAAGTGAAAGCAGAAGAGGGACAGGGGGAGGGGCGGGAAGGAGGGAAATCGAGTTAATCGAGAAATAAAGAAGAGTGCAGACGTATCGAGTGTCCGCGTCCTCATTGGGGCCTATACAAGCCCACAACAACTGACGACGAAGAAGCAGAGGAGAACCCACGCCACTGAGGAGGTGAAGGAGGAGTGCGGGGAGCCGCCGTAGTCACGGAGGGACTTGGCGCCGCCAGCCAGGAATGACACAGCAGGTGAGGAGGTCCAACACGGTGAAACTTGCAGCGCGGCCCGGAAGAGGGAGCAGAGAGGTCGCCACCCGCCCAGAGGAGCAACGGAGACCCACAGCGTGCCCGATGAGGAGAGCCGGCCCGCACATGAGGAGCCAAGGAGTGCGCCACCCGCCCAGGAGGGCAGAAAACACCACCCGTGTCCGGGAAGGAGGCCCAGCTGCGCAGGAGGAGTGCATGAAGCACCGCCCGCCGAAGGGGCAGAAGATCCAGGAGACACGCGAACAGCATCGAGGCCAGGAAGAGCCACACGCAGATGGAAGGAGGTACCGCACAGGTACGGAGACACGTGGAGGACACGGTGCTTGCAAGGAGAGCAGGAGGGAGGACCAGCCCACAACTGCAGGGGCACAGAATAGCCATAGCAGCCATAGCAATAAGCCACTTGAAAGTGAGGATTCAGAGACAAAGTGCAACACGGATAACATGCTACTTGAAAGCGAGGAAACAAGGGCACACATCAGTCTTAGCGATAAGCCACTTGAAAGCGAGAACTCGGAGACAAAGTACAGCACTCTTAACACGCCACTTGAAAGCGAGGAAACAAGGGCATACATCAGTCACAGCAATAAGCCACTTGAAAGCGAGAACTCAGAGCCACAGAACGCCATTCATAATACGCCGCCTGAATACACCACTTGAAAGTGAGGACACAATGGCACACAGCTATCATAGCAGTCACAGCAATAAGCCACTTGAAAGCGAGTAGTCAGAGCCACAGAACGACACTGACAGGAAGCCACCACAACACAAGGACACTGGCAGTAGTGTCACGACCATGCCAAGACACCATCAAGCATGTCACAATCGGAAAGTGCAGCTGTAGACACTACTGCACCCGCCACACCGGGGGTAACTCCTACCAACCCTGTATCATTCCTACGCCGCCCGAACCCGTTCCCACTAGAACCCCAAGAGAATCAGGGCCAGGGGTGGCAGGAGTGGATGGACGAGTTCCAAGAATTCATGAGGGCTATAGGAAACCAGAACGCACCAAACAAACTAGACATCTTCACCAACTTGGTCGGGAGAGACATAAAGAGTGTCATCAAAACCATCCCGCTGGCAGAGAGGACGACATATCAAAAGCTCATTGAAGCCATCAACAGCTGCCTAGTGGACGTTCCGAATAGAGACTATAAACGCTATATTTTCAACCACTGCACCCAGTTGCCTCAGGAAACAATTGGACAGTTCATACTACGTCTCCAGAGGAAAATAACATATTGCTATTTCGCCTATTTCAATGACGACAAAGTCATCCACCTGAGAGTTATCGAAGGATGTCTGTCGTCAATATTTTGTAAACACCTGCTAAAGAAACCCCTGCCCCTAAAGGAGATAGCAGAGCTAGCCAGAGTATATGAGAGGGTGGACATCCAGGCTGCCAACATAGAGAACCCGAAGAAGACAGATACCAGAGCAGCCATCACCAGCAGCCAGCAAGGCCGCCAACCCGGCAACACATACAGACAAGAGTCTTGGACCCTCACGAGGCGAGCACCACCAGAAAGACAATGTTACTGCTGTGGATTTGAATTTCCCCACCACGGCCAGTGCCCCGCAATGGGCCAAATGTGCATGAGGTGTGGCCAGGAAAATCACTTCCAGAGCATGTGACAGGAGCAAACACCCCTACTACCAGCGTATCGGCCACCGAATCAACAAATGCAAGCGAGGTGATTTGAACCACTGAGGCCTTTAAACCCATGACCATACCCCGAGAGGGAGAGCACCAGGAACAGCAACCCCAGAATCACGGCCGATTCCGGGTTCATCAGAGCAGTAGAGAACGTACAAGTAGAACCGGCAAATTAAATCTACACCAGCCAAGAACAAATATACCAAATGGAATCCTACCCCGACGAAGAACCCAGAAGAGAGAACACTGCCAGGGACCCCTATGAGAACCCGCCCCTCGAGGAACAACCACCAGAAGCAGAACAATATGCAGAGTATGATCGATACAGCAGAGAGTATGTCCGACTCATTTCCGATTCTTCGGACGACAGCACCGCACCCAGAGTGACAGTCCACCTAGGGGGAATCGACACCCCGCTCCTAGTGGGCACAGGCGCCACCGTCAATGTCATGAACCACCAAACATATAAAAACTTGGCCGACAAGTTCCATTTACAGCCATCACGAGCCCACATCTTCCAGTGGGGCGCAACACTACCACTGACTTCTAAAGGACATATGTGACCTGATACACAGAGGGAAAAGAGTCCAGACGGCGATACATGTCATCCGCAGCCCAGCAACAGGAAGATGCCTCCTCAGCCACAAAACACCTCATTGACATTAACTATGATCAATCAGAAGTGATACAAGGGCTCCCACCCAACTCCCAGTATATATGGGCCATCGGCCAGACACCACTGGACATCGAGACACTGAAAACCACATATCCCAGCATGTTCGAAGGTGTCAACATGTTGAAGGACAATGTAATCAAACTGCACATTGACCCGTCGGTACGACCCATGCCACAACACCCCAGAAGGATAGTGTTTCACCTACAAGCTAAGGTTACCCACGAACAATAGACGCTACTAAAGAACGACATCATAGAGAGAGCTGCGCGACCCACACCATGGGTGTCCCCGCTAGTAGTCGTCCCCAAAGCGGACGGACGCCTCCGCCTCTGTGTTGACATGAGGATCCCCAACACAGCCATTCAACGGGAAAGACACCCAGGACCGAACATAGAAGACATGCTGGTAAAACTCAACCAAGCCACCAAATTCTCAAAGTTAGACCTCAACCAAGGCTACCACCAGCTAGTCATCGCTCCCGAATCAAGACCCATCACAACCTTCACTACCCACGAGGGTCCGTTCCGCTACAAATGACTGAAATTCAGCATTTCATCTGCCACCGAGATCTTGCAGGAAACAATTAGCAGGTTAATCAGCCCAGTCACCAACGCATTCAATTACAGCGATGACATCCTCATCTTCGGAGTCACTCAAGACCAACACGACGAGGCCCTACACCAAGTCTGTCGCATCCTCCAAGATGCTGGACTGACGCTCAATGGCTAGAAATGCGAGGTCAACACCCACACCTTATGTTTCTTTGGCCACATCTTCTTGGACCAAGGCATCAAAGCCGACCCGGACAAAATCAGTGCCATAGTAAACCTATCTAGCCCGAAGGATGTGTCTGAAGTTCGCTCGTTCCTGGGCATGGCAGGGTACTGCACCCGATACCTTCCTCAATATGCATCACTCACATGCCCACTATGACAACTGTTGAAGAAGGATCAACCCTTCACATGGACAGACCAGTGCCAACAAGCGTTCTCCTCAATCAAACGGGAACTGGCAACCAACCGACAATTGGCATACTTTAACCCACAATGGCACACTGAAATTGCTGTGGATGCCAGTCCGGTAGGGCTAGGGGCAATAATGGCCCAAACCAACCCGCAACAAGATACTGCAACCCATATAGTAGCACATGCCAGCCATGCACTGAACACCACCGAGGAAGCTTACTCACAGGCGGAGCGCGAGAGCCTAGCTGCCGTTTGGGCGTGCAAAAAATTTCACCATTTCATCATTGGCCGTACCTTCACACTAATCACGGTCCAGCAGGCTCTGCTAGCTCTCTTTGGTAACCCCAAAATCAAGATGCTGCCACGCATCGAGCGATGAGGTAGTCGCCTCCAGGAATATGACTATACCATCATTCATAAACCTGGGAGTGACGCCAACCCCGCTGACTATTTGTCGCGACACCCGGACGGAGCATCCGACACCACTATGCAAAGTGAAGCTGAAGAATAGGTAGTATACCTGTCACTGAACGCCCTTCCCCCAGCAATCACGGCAAAACTGTTTGTGGAAAAAAGCAGAGCAGACCCCACCATCAGGGCAGCAGTCCGCCTCACAAACATGAACAAGTGGCGACAGGCACCCAACGAACACTTTGAGCCGGAGGAGGGGGGGGGAAGTAGACAGAAGAGGCCTGGCGAGAATGGAGAAAATACACAACGAACTAGCCACAACAAGCCAAGGCACACTACTCAGAGGGAACCGCCTCGTAGCACCCAAGAGCCTAAGGAAACCCCTCATCATGATTGCACACGAAGGCCATCGAGGCGTGGCCAACACGAAAAAGATACTACGAAACCAAGTGTGGTTCCCCCACATGGACACCATTGTAGACAACATATTGAGACTTTGCAGCCCATGCCAAATAAATGCAGCCAGCCCACCACAATGCCCACTGCAGATAGTTACCCTCCCAGAGGAACCATGGCAGCGCGTAGCACTTGACTTCTATGGCCCACTGGAAGAAGGAGGCCACCTCCTGGTGGCAATTGATGAGTACTCCCGATTCCCACTGGTGAAACATGTGCAGTCCACAGCCTTCCATCATGTAGTGGGCACAGTAGACGAACTGTTTAGTGAATGGGGCATTCCAAACATGGTGAAAACCGACAACGGATCCCCGTTCCAGGGCCAGGAATTCAAGAAATTTGCAGCACACCTGGGGTTTCACCACCAAAGAATCACCCCATTATGGCCACAAGCCAACAGAATGGTGGAACGCTTCATGGCGAACATCAAGCGCATCTGCCAGAAAGTGGCAACGGACCAGGCCTCGATGCCACAAGCCATCTTGCAGATGCTACAAAGCTATCGACACACCCCACATGAGGCGACAGGCCAAACTCCGGCCGAACTCATGATCAAGTACAAGCCACGATCCCGGCTTCCTCAACTCGAAGACTACACGCCCGCGGAAGACGTCAAAATAAGACAACGGGAAGCAGAGAAAAGACAAAAGGCCAAAGAATGGGCCAACAGGAAACGGAAAGCTAGAGAACCGCTAATTCCTCTCGGGCAGACAGTGCTAGTCCGACAGGCCCAGCACAGGAAAACTGACTCGACACACCGGCCCGAGCCTATGATAGTGAGCGATGTAAAAGGGCCCAGAATCACTGCAATAGGGGATCAAGGTGAGATAACGCGAAATGCGTCGCCCTTACGCAGAATGCTCCAGGAAGATCCAGCCGAGGACACGCTCCTGGAAGAGGACGAGCCTGAGGACTCGAGGCCTACCCCGGATCCTCCGGAGGCTTCCACGTCAACAGACCCGGACGATGAAAGAAGCGACCAGGCCGGACGGCCCCACAGAATGGCGAGAAGGCCTACCAGTCTCATTGAAGAAATGTAGACCGTGGACTTACTCGTTAAGTAAGAGTGGTGGTTGTAAAGGGAAAAAGGGCACTGGCCCCTTTAAGAGAAAGTGAAAGCAGAGGAAGGACAGGGGGAGGGGCGGGAAGAAAGGGAGGCGGGAAGGAAGGAAACGGGAGTTAATGGAGAAATAAAGAAGAGTGCAAACGTATTGAGTGTCTGTGTCCTCATTGGGGCCTATACAAGCCCACAACACGGGGCCACACCCGAGAAGTCAAGGAGGTACCGGATTTCTGATAAATTACTTTAGAAGGTGGCGAGAGCTCTAGCACAAAACCTCCATCTTTGTTTGAATCCACTCCTTCCCGTCTTCTCCAGAGCCTCCTTCGCTCCATTAGGTCCTGGGCCCCTGACTCACAGGCAGGTGCGAGTGTATATTCCTCCTAGGGGAGAACTCTCCGCCCATTACTGTAACAAGATGCCACATAAGAGCAGCCGCAACCCTCAACTTCCGGCGCAGGTCCCTACAAGAGGCAAGGCTTCGAGGAGCACTTTAAGAGTGGCATGCCTTCTTCACGGGAGCACTATCACATGAATTCTGCACGTGCCAGCTGGAGGCACAAAACCTCCATCTTTGTTTGAATCCACTCCTTCCCGTCTTCTCCAGAGCCTCCTTCGCTCCATTAGGTCCTGGGCCCCTGACTCACAGGCAGGTGCGAGTGTATATTCCTCCTAGGGGAGAACTCTCCGCCCATTACTGTAACAAGATGCCACATAAGAGCAGCCGCAACCCTCAACTTCCGGCGCAGGTCCCTACAAGAGGCAAGGCTTCGAGGAGCACTTTAAGAGTGGCATGCCTTCTTCACGGGAGCACTATCACATGAATTCAGCACGTGCCAGCTGGAGGCACATATTTCTCAAGGCATATTCACAGAGATTCTGCTGCAGTAATTCCGCCAAAAAAGCCCCATTTGAGACCAATTTACTCAAATGAAATGGGGAATTACACCGCCACCAGCACTTGTAGTCCAAGTTGCGGTAACAGTAATTTGTTTGGGTGGTATTGCGGCAGATTTTCCAGCAGGATACCGCACAACTTCTAATCAGATCCAGTAATTCCGCCGTTGCTAATTCCGGCAAAGAATCCCTAATGGACATTAATGGGGACTAACACCGCCCCACTGCTACTTGTAATCCCATGGTAATCCCATGGTAAACCCACGGGACCAAGTGGTGGTAACGGTAAACGATTTTGGTGGTAATTCGGTGGAATTACCACTGAATTAAAAACCACCCACTGTAAGGCGCAACACAATAGAAGCCGTCACCATGAACATCATCTATACAGCGCCCCCTAGAGGTCGTAATCTAGAGATGCACCTCAGATTCAAGGCACAAACAAAGGCTAGATGTGTCTTATCATTGGGAAACACCCAACCTTTAGCCTCAGACATTCGAATCAACAGCTCTGAAATTGCCATCACATAGGACGCATATCCTACAAGCTTGGAATATTGTCACCACATAAGAGCGAAAAGGACAGACTTTATACGAAAATCTTCAACAGCCGCAGCCGTGCATTCCCAGCGCGTACCCCACCCCTGATCCCCAGTGCCGAGGAAGAAACTCCATTTCCACTTCTGCTTGTGCCCTACTGGGGGGCAGGCCCGGCCTTAGGGGGGGCGCGCCGGGTGACCGCCCGGGGCGGCACACCTCCCAGGGCACCATTAGTCCCTGCCACGCCAGCTCAGGGGAGTCTTTCAAGGGCTCCCCCGCGCTGGCGTAGCGGGAGAAGGCGCGGCAGGCGTCTCACTGTTAGTCAAGGCGCCCTCGGCAGCGGAGCACATTTAAGAACAATAGGGTGCTGATGCAGGAGTGAGGAGGTTTTAAAAAAAAAAGTGTCACTTCCAAAAAGAATCCGGCCCCTGTTGACCAGGGGCGCGCGGCGAAAGGAGCGGGGGCGCCAATTCGCCCAGGGCGCTGCTGCTCCTAAGGTCGGCCCTGCTGGTAACAGGAATGTGACACCCGTCATGCGGAATATGGCTTTTCTGCAACAATTATGATGCACCAGCGACATCAAGTGGTTTGAATGAAAACATATGACTGTGAAAAGATTTTCTGCATCGTACTTCCTTATATAATGAATGTCGCATTCTCTCTCATGTTTCAGATTTACTTTAGCGACATTACGCAGAGCCCAGCTGAGGACATCTTTCTCACAGAACTGAAAGCTGACGTGCACGATAGTTCCCTTCTCAAAGGTGAGTAGCCGGGTGAGTAGCTTGCTCTCAGGGGGTTCCTCTGGGTGACAGCGGGAACTACAATCTGAAACATAAGCGTTGGCATAACCAATCGCTTTGCCTTTCCGTTGTTGTAAAAGGTTGCTGTGTTTACACACACCCGTGATATAAGGAGAGGGTGCAGCAGAAGAGAAGCAATGCCACCGCAAAGCCGGGGAGAGAGCTAGAAGCGGGTAGAGAAGAGTTAAGGAATGATATCCATATGTGGGGATATTGAAGCAGGCAGAGCGTTCAAGTGTCCTGTGGCCATGCGCGAGCCGGCCGCCCCGTCCTCTTTTTAGGTGGAATCCTGGGACTTGAAGTTTTCCTACATTTCAAATGGGAATGAAAAAATGACAAGTCCCAGAATCCAAACCGAAACAACTAAACTAAAATGGGGCAAGTCCATACTATTCCGGCTCTTCCTGTGTATGGAACAGGATAGTGGATCAGAAGAGCGAAACATAGAGCAAGGGCCAACGTTGGAAATATGGAAATATGGACTTTGAACCGGTCCAACGTGGCTTTCAAGGAAAGAGTCAAAGATGCACGAATAGGTGAGATGCCCACCTTGGAAAGCCTGGAATGCCAGGACTGAGTGGTGGGTGGGGACTGTAGTGCCGAAAGAAGGACACATCGCTTTAAGTGGGCTTTCTTTTTGAGGGATTTCTTGGACAGTGTCCGATGATTTATAGAAAGCCCTCTGAGGATGACAACAGCCAGGAACAACAAACTCAAGTAATTCTGATGGTTGCTTGTTTGGTTGTTCCAGACCTTTTAAAAAAAATATCCAAACGGGTGATATTCTTTTTTTAACCAAAAATGCTTTGTATACGAGATCTGAAACGAATGAAAGTGTATATGAGGATACCCATTCATTTATTCATTCTGCGTGTAGTGTTAGAATTTTAAATGGCAATGCATTGCTGCCCACCCCACCCTTTCTGTGACCTTGTTTTGGCAAAGACTGCTTTCCATCGAATGTGGTAATGTTGTATCAAGTTGCAGGGCTTTTATAATGCACCACATCCTCACTGTAGTGGTCTCACAGCACCTGGCTTCTTTAGATGTTAGTGTACTGTTACCCCACCCAGGATATCCAGACCTCAGTCGCTACCTGAACTTGATGCAGAGAGGGAGCTGTATTCTGATGTGTCACACCCCTGGCTGGCCAGACTCGCCTCATATAACACACACACACACACACACACACACACACACACTCTCTCTCTCTCTCTCTCTCTCTCTCTCGTTTTAATGGATTGCCTTGTCACTAGGAGAGAATCCCTCAACTCAGCCCTCCATTAAAGGGGAATTGGCGAGCTTGCCTCCGTATCTGATGTCAACACCCCCTTCTCGGTACACAGGTGAATGTGCACAGTTTATATACATAGCTCTGTAATTAAGCAAACATTGCTGCATTCAGAGGGCATTACCAAGTGTAATGGCCTTTGGCCCAAGTCGAATGCCCAAGCGAAGTGAGGGTGTTTATGAGGGTCACGGGATGTTACCACCTGGTTATTGCTTGAGGACGGGGGCATTATTGCTACTATATCATTCCACCCAACTAGTGTAAAATGTTCAGTTTAGAACTAGGAGAAACATTGGAATGTTGGGACAGAAAACTCATTCCATCCATTATTGGCTTGGCCATTGCATTCTCTGCAATGAAACTGCCAACATTCCGATGTTCTAATTAAGAATTATCGTCCAAGCCAGTGGGCAATACGGCCTCATGTGTCTGCAAGCCTGCCTTATCAGACCGTCAATAACTTTATTTCAGCAATAGGGCCATAAAAGTACAGGCTAACACATACAAATAACAGTATAAATTACAGTAACAGTACATCCTTCCATGACATGGTATAGAATTTACGGTTGCCCCAGAGTCCCACTGATAGCCGTCAGGCACAGGTCAATTAGAGTTCCACGTACCCCTGTCCAACTGCAGTTACACGCGGTCCTTTCCCCAGTGGCATCGCATTAGCACCAGATAGCACAGAATACTGAGGCCTGGTTTCAAAGCGATAAACAATGTTGTAGTGGGTGAAGGTGCTAATTACAGTCGTGCTATTGGGTATTGGAGAGCTCCTCATATTGATGCCCAGGATACCACTGGCCACTCTCTGGTCCCTAAATTCCATCTGAAGGAAATCAAGGTGCTGTCCCCCTTGTAGTGCAGTCTAGTGCAGTTTAAGATGGCCTCCCCGGTTACAAATGGGCAGCCATGTACAATGCAAAGCCAGTGAGTGCATTTATTTATAAGTGCTTCCCTGGGTTCTGCTTGATTCGGGGAAAATGTGGGGACCTGGTGCAGGTATACTATGATCTCTTAGGGCCCCCCTCACCTTACTGTTGATCATACCCTCCCCGGGCTGTGATCTACGTAGCCTAGGGCAAGCATCATTGGGGGCATGGTTTTGTGCTGCAGAGCTAGCCCTATCAGCTGGCTTGTCATTGTTTGTGTTGGTGCTAGATGCATAATCTGTCCACTTGGATGTGGGCTGCTGGGACATTTGCACAGCTTGGCTCTGTGATCTTGGAGTGGGCACAGGGCGCCGAGAGTGGATTGGGCACATGGGGCACCTGGATGGCCATGGCCGTATTCGAACCGGTAGGCTCATCGTTTGCGCGAATGGGCCCTGACTCTGTTATGCTGGTGCTTCGTATGTTTGTGAGGACATCAGAGTTGTAGTGGGGTGTCACTCTCAGTAGTTGGTAAGCCCCCATAACGGGGTCAAGGAACCGAAAAAACACACACGATCCTGTTTGTGAATTTTAATAGATTTCTGTCATGGTTTTTACTCCAAAGACAATTTCAATTGCTATCACAGCATGATATACATTTTTGAAATAAGACAAATAACAGGAAAACTCGATTTAGGCAAAATAAAGATCATCAATTGGTGCAAGTAGTGCTGCGCCAGTTTCGTGGTTCGCTCCACCGCTCGGGCAAGGTGTGATTTATGAACACACAGGAGGGGCTACGTGACTGTTTGCACACTCCACACCTATTCTAGGTTTTGGAGCATCGTTGCAAAGATTGGATCTTACTGAAGAACAACATGTCGATTTGAACCGCTGAGTAATACCATACGGTCCTGCAACTCCTATCCATGCCTCCATTTGGACACGAATCCACAGGAATCTCCTATCATCCACTAATCCATCCTGATGAAAGCCCCTCAAAGATTGTCTATAAATACAGCTGTTCATGGCCTAAACACAGTTGTGTTGTACATTTTGTCTCAACATGTATCCAAGGGATTGACCTTGGGTGAGCACTACTTGCGCCATTTGATGATCTTTATTTTGTGTAAATCGAGTTTTCCTGTTATTTGTCTTATTTAAAAAAAATGTATATCATGCTGTGATAGCAATTGAAATTGTCTTCTGAGTAAAAACCATTACAGAAATCTTTTGAAATTGACAAACAGGATCGTGTGTGTTTTTTCGGTTCCTTGACCCTGTTGATTTGTTTGTTTGAATGTTTACCTACCTGGGTAGAACAGGTCCGTAACCAGGATCCCTATTGATAGTAATAAGCACCCCTAATGTCCACCAGTTCCGTTGGTGGCCCCCACTCGCTCCCCTGGGCTTTCCATAAGGGCCAGAAGCAGCCTCTTTCGATCTACTAGCTCGGACAAGACAAGACTGTATTTACATCCAATATCCATGGGAGCCCCCATAGCGGCTGAAACAACAGTATGCAAGATATGTCAGCCAGATGGTGTAGGGGTGCATGGGAATCTGAGACTCAGCAGAGGGCTTCTCCCAGGGCACATGTCCATCTCCTTCTTTTCCGGGGCTTTACCTATGAGGGGGGGACTAGCAACAGAGACAGCGTCAGGAGCAGGGTACTGTTTACCCGCTGCACCCTCAAATTGCATTTGTTCCATTGGTGCAGAGGGTTGTACGGGTCTAGGCGTAATGCCAGCTTCTTAAAACCTAGTTTGGGTCCCCGTAGAATTGGAATCTTATTATCCTTGTCGTCTCCCATTGGACATTTCCTGGTTAGCCCCCACCCAGTGTCCAATTTGGGGGGTGGACTGGTTGTGAGATTCCGGCCTGTGATCGCCATCACTGGTGCAGACACAGGTACTCATTTGTTTCTTCCATAACAGATCTGGTTGAGGGGGTATCGATAGGGGGGTGGCGGGACTGATTGATGGTTGTTTGTTGGAATTCAAAGCCTCAGGGGCTGAGGTGGTTGAGGCATCTCCATTGCCACCCCTATCCACTTCACAGGAATTATGTCCACCTTGGGTTCTGGGCAGGCCCTCAGTCGGTAATAAGTCAGCTGAATCATCTACAATAATAATGTCGGCTGAATTATTTTTGGCCAGGTGCTTAGGGCTATGGCTAGCCGCTCTGCTGCCACTGGAGATGTGTGGTTTGACTCTTGGATTATTGGCTGGGTCCCCCCAAACATCCTGGTTGGTGCCAAGAAACTCAGGACGTTCCTTAATCAGGGAGTACGCCTCTCCTGTGAGCTATGAGAGTGTTTATTAACTGCACAAGTGCCAGTGCAATATAAAGAAGATTATGTCGCAATTAGCCGCTTAACTGCCAATATTTTGCATTCATACTTACACAATCTTGCATGGTGAAGCCTGAGTGGAACAGGGTGGTTATGCGTAGTATAGGGATAGGCTTGGCTTGGATTGGGACAGACAGTAAAAGAGTTGTACAGTCACATGCACAAATGCCCCGGCCAGCCCGGCTCAGCTCAGCCCTCATTCTGTCCTCTCACTTGTATAGGAGCTTCTCGTGTTACCTCGCCGCACATGTTCTCCCTGGTCTTGTGTGGTCTTGGGTGGTCACCTTCCTCCCCGCAGGCACTAAACACCCTGCAAAAGCGGAATGTCCCCAGGCCAAAACAGGAGAGGGACATCCACGCCCTTGATCCCGGGGCTTGTCCCTCGCGGGCCTGGTCCCGTCGTTAAGAGAAGCAGGGGGGTGTGGCCATCAGCAGCAGTCCTCCAACGGAAGGCCAGCTGCTCCAAAAACAGGAGAGGGACACCCGCGCCCTTGATCCTGCGGGCTTCACCCTGGCGGACCCGGTCCTGTCGCTAAGAGAAGCAGGGTGGCATGGCCATCAGCAGCAGCCCTACAACAGAAAACTCTGTGGGACAAACCAGGAGCAGGATACCCGTGCCCTTGATCCCCCCTGACTTATGTGCCAGAGTAAAAAGAAAGCACATTAGGAGAGCTGAGGGTGACATGAGTGGCATATTGCTCACTTGCATGGGCAATAATGCAATTAGCACCCAGGTCAATTTCTAGGCGGACAGGGCCTCAATGGTACTACCTTCTCCATATCTCCCTTGATGCACAATCTCTGAAATAGAAGAAAAGCCTTCCTCTTCCTTGGCCGCCAAAGAAGAAGGTGTATCCACCAGGGAGGCAAAGGTAGAAAGGAGAGGGCTGGGAACAAAGGGCGCATTGCAGCCAAAATATATGTTTTTGTGACAGAGTGGGGGAGTGTTGAGTTTAGAGCAGCCGGTTGAACATTGGAATACTGACAGGCATCATGATCCATGGCTACACTGACCACTGAATATTACCCAGAAGCCTTGGATCCTGATTGGCTGTCAGAATTCCACATTCCGTCATGGGTCCTAATGACTTGGCACACCCTCTTGGTAATTGAGACCCGATACATGAAGAAGACTAGTAGATACAGTTGCCTTCCCTCTAGATGAAAGGCCTTCCTAATGGCTCAAGTCAGCCTGTATCTCACCTCCCACCAAGCCACATTCTGGAAAATTTGGCTTGTCCCCCTCTTCTATGGAAGTCGAATATGGATGTTTTGCATTTGGTGTTATCTTTGAAATGTAGGCTTTTTTCCCTCTTCTAGGAAAGTCGAATCTGTGTGTTTTGCATTTTCTGTTGTGTTTGAAATATAGGCGTTCCTCCCTTTATCCGTCTATCTAGGCTTTTTTCCCTCTATTCAGAAAATGCGCTTCTAGGTGTCTTTGCTTTGCTTTTTCTGCTGTATGCTGTTACCTAGGCTTTTCCCTTTTCCCTGGACACTTGAATCTTGATTGTTGCATTGCTGTTGTGTGAAGTTAGGCATCGTGCATTTCTCTCTCTCACCCCACCCCCCTTCTCTCCACGCTCACCATCCATGGTGCTTTCAATCTCCCCTTCTCTAACTGCTATTCTATCACCTGTCCTATCTCTTTTTCAAAGTCTGGAAGGAAAAAGTTCAAGAAGGATCTCCTGGTCTTCAATCCAGGCCTGCCCATAGTTTACACCTATGTTAACGCTTCTTACAGCCCGACTGTCACAGACATTCTCTTTGTAGTTTCCTCTCTGGACCTTGGGATTCCCCATATGGCCTCAGTGCTCTCCCCTTTCAAGCTACCCTTTCTCTTGATATACTTCCCTTTCTGGATGGCCGTCATTAATGTCTACCTGAATGGCACTGTCACAGTCCAGGGCTGTCAGCCCAACCTCCTCCTTCTTAATAGGCATCTACCATCTCTCAACTTCCTCCCTTCTCCTGCCACACCTCCTTCTGCCACCCCTCTGCCACCACTGACAGATGTACCACACTCCTGTACCCCTCTGCGGAAGACCTTCAAAAGTGACAACCTGCTTCACTTAGCTACCCTCAACTCTGGCTCTGCCATCAAACAGTCCTATGACATCTGCCACCTCCTTGAAGACCTCAACCTCGACCGCCTTGCACTCACCAAGACTTGGTACATGGCTAGCTCTGTCGCAACTTTTGACACTCTCTTCCCGGAGGGCTACAAGATTCTCTCTAAGCCTAGACCTAAACCATCTGGGGGCGGAGTGGCCCTGATCTTGCCTGAATGGGTCCCTTCTACTATCATACCCATTCAGTCTGACCCCTTCTTCAAATGTCTTGTCTGCAGGCCTGGCGTCTCTCATATCCTCTCGCTGACTCTGGCTACCATCTACAGGCCCCCTGGTCCATTCTCCCTCTTCCTCTCAGAGTGGTCAGACCTCAGCTCTTCTCTCCTGGCCTCCACCTCCAAGCATCTCCTCCAAGGAGGCTTCAATATTCACCTTGACTCCCCTGGTGCGGCCTCTTGACTCTTCTGCAACCTCTGTGCCTCTCTTACCTGCTACATTTTTCCCGTCCGGTCAGACATACTCAGCCGGACACACCTTGGATGCTCTCATCTCAGCAGACATCCCCATCTCCAACCATCTTACTACACCTCTCTCCTGGTATGATCATGCTCTCCTTTTGTCTCCCATGGACCTCCTGGGTCCTCCGGTTAAGCCCCCACCTGTACAGCCAGTCTCCTTCTCCGTTATTCAACCTGTGAAATGTTAGTTGCTGCTTTTGCCACCACCTTCATTCCCCCGCACACTACTGCCTCTGACTCTCACTCTGACACAGCCCTTACTAACCTTCCACTCCCCAACTCCAACACTCTGGACATCACTGCCCCTGTGTTGAGGATCGGCATGAAGCCAGCCTGCAAGCGCAACACCTGGTATGACTCTGATCTGGCCTCTCTGAAATGCAAGTGCAGAGCTGCTGAGCGGAACTGACAGACTGGCCTGCTGCCTGCTCCAAAGGCAAGACTGGCTATCCATCGGCCCCAAGAAGAGGGTCTATATCCAAACCTGCAACCCTGATCATTTCAAAATCTGCAAGGAACTTGCCAATCCTACTGTAGTCTCCCTTTCTCTTCTGTCTTCCCTGGCCTTCCCTGGCCCTCTGCACTGCACTGGCCTCTCACTTCAATATTAAAACTCAGGACATCCTGTCCCCACTATCCTCTACACAAATACATTCTCCCTCACCCACTCTCAGACCACCCTTGGCCCCTCCCCATTCCTCCTTCTGTCCCTTTCTCTCCCATAACACCTGAGGAGGTCTCTAGACAAGTCCGCTCTATGAAAGTCTCATCCAAACAGGTGCTCCCCTGCTCCTCCAGAAATATCAAAGACAACATTGGAGCTCATTACAAGTGTGCCAGTCCGGTAACAACGGTGCCAGTAAGGCTGCCGGCACTATTGTTACCGGGCCGACACACTCCGTGTCTGCCTGCCCGAGTTGCTGTGCGCAGCAGGTCTGACCCTGCCGGGCACAGCGGCCACATTAGGCAGACTTTCACGGAAGCACCGGCACTGCTACTAACGGTGCCGGTGCTTCTGTGTTCCCCACTCCTAAAGAGTCCTATGGGAACGGGGAACAACATTTTACTGGCGCTTTACTTCCCGGACTGCTGGGGTTGTAATGCCCTGGTGTTTCTGGCAAGCCAGGCCGGTAAAATGTACAAGTCTGGCGCCAACCTGCTGGTTTTCCCAGCACGATTGCCATCGGACTTGTAATGAGGCCCATTGCCTCCCTTGCTCCAGCCAGGGCTAATTTCTACAATCACTCCTTTGACACTGGATCCTTCCCGCTACTTCTCAATCACTCCCTTGTGCACCCTCTCCTCAAAAAGCCTTCTGCCAACCCTTCCTGTCCGGCTAACTACCACCCTATCTCCATTACCCCCTTCTTGGGCAAACTCTTGGAGAAGCTGGCCATCTCCCAGCTTATCCACCACACTGAATCTGTTGGTTGTCTACCCGACCACCAGCCTGGCTTCAAAGTAGCCAGAGGCATGGAAACTGCACTCCTAACACCTGTGAAGACTTGCTCTCTAATCTCGATTCCAACTCTCCTTTCATTCTCATCCTTCTTGACCTTTCATCTGCCTTTGATACGGTCAATCATGCCACCCGTGTAAATCGCCTCTGTGATACTCTTGGCATCACAGACCTGGCTCTGGACTGGGTGACCTCCTTCCTCTCTGACCGACCTTCGCAGTTTCAACTGGGCCCTTTTCTCTCATCCATCTCATTCCACCTGTTGTGTCCCTCAGGGCTCTATCCTCTCGCCTTGGCTTTTCAACATCTACCTGGCCCCTCTAGTCCATTTGATCTCTGCCTTCTCTCCCAACTTCCAGTGTTATGCGGACAACATACAGCTCTCCTTCAAGCTGCCCTTCACTTCCTCCTCCTCTTCCTCTCTTATTGCCGATTGTCTGTCTGCTATTCAGACATGGTGCACTACTAACAATCTCTGCCTTAATGCCAGTAAGACTGAGATCCTCCTCATAGCAAACACAGCTCCCTCCTTCCCTCCTACACTCTGGCCACCCTCCCCTCAGCCTCATGTGAAGTAAAAAACCTTGGCGTCATCTTCGAATCCTTTCTCTCCTTCTCTCCTCACATCACAGACCTTGCCAAGAAGGCCCACTTTCAGCTGCACCGCCTCAGAGGTGTTCTTCCTTTCCTCACCTTCCCCCAGAAATGTCTCCAGGGCCCTGGTCCTCTCTAGGCTGGATTACTGCAACAACAGCTTCTTCCTCAATCTTCCTGTACCCTTCACCCCCTTCAACCTATCCAGAATAGCAAAGCAAGACTTATCCTTGGCCTCAAGCCCAGGGACTGCACCTCTCCAGCCTTAAAATCTCTTCACTGGCTCCCGTTTGCTGTGATGATCACGTTCAAGACCCTCTGCATCATCTGCAAGGCCTTCTGGGGCCTGGAACCCGGTACATCCAACTGTCTCTCCCTAAATGCCTCCCTGCTAGAGCTCTTCAGTCTTCTAGCTCCAACTCTCTGCAGATCAGACGCTTTTCCAAGCAGAGTGTGGGCGGTAGATCTCGCTCTGCTGCAGGTGCCTCCCTCTTAATGGCCTCCCTGCCCCTTTTAGACTTGAGCCAGATCTCCTTAAGTTCGAGAAGCATCTCAAGACCTTCATTTTCTCGTCTCCCTTCCCTCTCCCCCTCCCCTACTAATGTTCCCCCTGCCTCTTTTGACTGGCTGCCTAGTTCCTTTAGATTTGTACAGGGCACCAGGCCCTCTCCGACCAGTCTACCCCTGCACTTGGTCTCCCCAGACCCCCCACCAAACTTGCACTCGCCCTTCTGGACTCCCTCCCCATGCACTTGCCTGACTGGGCCTGCACCCCTTTGAGCCCATCCAGCACCGTCCTTGCACTTAGCACATGGACCTTCTTTCCCTGCACTCTGTGCATTCCCTGGGCACCTGTCCACCTGGCCTTCCCTTGGCACTCGGATAACCCTTGAGCCCTATCTGCCCTGACCGGCACTTCTCCTCTCTCCTCTCCCCCACACTTCTTGTACTGCACTTGCATGATCCAAACGGCACAAGGCTTAGTAGAATCGTTTGTTCATCGCTGCCCCCCTTGTCTTGTCGCGCCTTGAAACACTTTGGTGCATAGGCCCATTCTAAATACCCAATAATTAAATAAATACAGGGGATTTATGTCTCTAATTTAAAATGTGAGCCTACATAGTGGATTTCCATTTGAACACGTGCTGTATGTCTAGTGAATCCGAAATCGGATTGATGCCAGGCTCTGCTACTAAGGCTACGTTTGGGAATCTTTGGGGCCATAATTAAACGGATTGGGTCTGGTAATGCTTAATGGCTCGGTAAATGGGGATGAGCCCACCTGGACTAATGGCTCAGCTTGCTCTACTCTTGATTATATCTTTGTGACAACTGCACTGTCCAAAATATGCCAACAGTTGTTAATATGTGAGAATCCTTTTAGTGACCACAGCTATTTATCAACGTTGTGTTTGTTTGAGACTTTGAACTGTATTCTGTCTGAGCTCTTTTCTCGAACTTTGAATATCAACCCAGTAGGTAACCGGTTAAGTTGGAACCCCAAGAGTGTTAAGAAAGTGAATATGATGGCTTCAACCTTTCTTAACACTCCTCCTTTAGAGTGGCAATTTGATACGTTCGGGGTTCAGAAATGTGAAGGATTTGTCCGATTTATTGGACAAGGGTATCTCGCAGTGCAATTCGTGAGAAAAGCCGCCTCGGCAGCATGCTCACATGTATAATGCTGAATTAGTCCAAAAGAAAAGAATTATGCGCGCTAAGATCAGGGCAATTAAAAGCAGAGCTCACTGTTCTATTGAGCAATAAGACTAAGGGCCTCATTACGACCCAGGCGGTAAGTTCCCTACTTTACCACCCCATTCCAAGGTGAGTGGGGCGGTAAATCCCCATTCCCCATTTACCCTTCTCCATTCCCATTTTTGCCCCATAGGGCATAATGGGAGTGGGGAAGGCGCTAATTACGGCACCGTAAATTACGGTGCCGTAATTAGCACCAAGGCGGGTTAGCGCCTTGCATTTTAACGCCTGCTAGAAGCAGGCGTTAAAATGATAATCCGGCGTTAAGGGTTAACGGCGCCTTAACGCCTGGGTTGTAATGAGGCCCCAAGTATTAACCTAGAGAAGGTGGCTTAAGAGTCACAGCGCTTTACAGCTGCAGCGTGATGCGGACGCAATGCTACTTGCCTTGAATAATAAAGACACATGAACCTTTTGGTCATTTATGAATGACATGCGTGGGGCACAATCTAACATCTAACGGTATCGATTACTGAGCAACAGTGGGTTACCCACTTTGAAGAGGCATTTGCAGTGTCCACTCTCTTGGGGTCGAAACGCTGTATATTGCTCGGATAGTTGGTCGTTACATTTTTACTATGATGCGGTCCTCCTGATCATTGGAAACATTCGTTCTTCCAGGTTCCCGGGGCCAAACAGGCTTTCAAGTGTTCTTTTTAAGGGAGATACATTTGTATGTGCCATGATTTTAACAACTTTTTTTAAAAGCATAGTTGAAACCGAATTATTGCCGTCTTCTGGGTTAATAGCACATATCGTTCTGATGTACAAAAAGGGTTCCCGTTTTGATTCCGCAAATTGCCACCCTATCGCAATCTTAAATGCAGACAGCAAAGTCTTTTCGTTTATACTCCTTCAACACTTGGAGTCCTGGCAAACATCTGTTGGCAGGATTGCTAAATGGCAAACGGGCTTCTGTAAGAACCATAACACAGTGCTTAGTGGATTGATACTAAAGGCAACTCTGCGCCATGTCTGGTACGGAAAGACAGGTGTTGTCCATTTGGCCAAAATAGACTGTCTGGCGCTTTTGATGCGGTAGACCGTAACCTACTGTGGTCAAAGTTGAAGGGTTGGGGTATTCCGGTTGGGCTTCTTCGTTTGCTAGTTGCCCTTCATAGAAATACAAATATTAAATTACAGTTAGATTTGGCGGGTTCTCTTTCAAGGAGTGCCGCTACAACGAAAGGTGGTAGGCAGGGATGTGTGTATATTGGCTGCCTGCCTATGTAATCTTGATCTCTCTGACATTGGAGACTCTTTGATGGAGGCTGGCCTGGCTTCCCCTTGTGTGGATACTTTGAAGGTCCTGTGGCTTGTTTATGCAGACAACCTTGCATTGTCTGACTTGACATCTAGAGGTCTTCAAAGTCTTATAGATGCTTTCTTTGCCTTTGCAACTGCCCATAATTTGCACATGAATTCTTCAAAAAACAAAAGTGCTCACTTGCGCTAATCTTTGGGTACAAATTATATGTTGATCATGTTCGGCTGGAGAGAGTGGAACACTTCACATATTTAGGTTTTCCGGTTCTTTGCCGGAATCTAAATTGGTTTTGAGGGAGTGGTTACTCTCTCGTGGAGTCACCGTGGCTAATCAGTTACTGCGTGTGGATATAAAGTATGGTACTTTTTCCACTCTCCTGGCCATTAAGTTTCATGAGGGGAAAGTTAATCCCCAAACTGTTGTATGGCATCGAGATTCTTCCTGGTTGATCTTTGGACATCTTGACACAAGTGGAAGGAACTATATGAAGATGTGTCCTCCGCGTTCCCAATAGTGTTCCTATTTCTATTATTCTATATGATCATGGGTTCCCCTCTCTGAAATGTAGAGCACAGTGCAGATTTTTGTCTCTCTACTATAAAATTATCACTTCAGAATTGGAGCCCTGTTTATATACTGACCTAAAAAAGATCGTGGGGAATGCCAGGGACAAATTCTTTGTTACTCTATTAGCAGTTTGTTGCTCAATTCTTACAGACTTGAACTTAAGTGTTGTGGAATTAGAGAATCCTGAACGAGTTAAGGAACCTTTGTATATGCAGGTTTGGGCAAGACTGTCCACATTATGCACTCGTATCCATCTTTGAATCATCTCAGATTTGATTATAAAAAGGCCAAGATCACTGCTCCTTTTTTAACAATGTATTCTAATCCAAGTGAGAGGCGTCTTTGTATTTGTTTTAGATGGAATTTGATTCCGACAAGAGAAATATTGGCACATTTTAATTGTTGTTCTCAACTGTTAGCCTGTTGTGTTTCTGTGATAATCCTTGCTATGTTGGAACTTTGAAACATCTGATCGGACATTGTCTGGAGCTCAATTGAAAACGGGAGGTGTATGCCAAGAACTTTGTCTCTCTGTGTGACAATAAATTCATTAAAAGTGTTTTGTCTTTTAACTCTGATGAATTGCTTTTATATTTGTCGATTTGTGTCCTTTTCTTTTTGTTTTGTCAAAATAGTGGATTTTCCCTTGCCATTTCTGTACCTATATCGAAGCGAGAGGATTACATTTAACAGTCCGTTTGTAGTTTGGGACTGCTCTCATGTCCTGGAGCTAGTAGTTCACACCCAATCGTTACCAGGATACTTTTAAATACACATATCTCATTGTGGAAAGGGAGTAAAGTAAGATATTAGGACGTTGCCCCTTGCCTTCAACGGCGCGAGGGAAGATACTAGTTCTCCTATATAACTACCTCTTTATTAAAATGGTCTGTATTGGGGAAGTGGTGTAGTGAGCTGTGTGCTGCCACCAACTCGAGGCATTCTGTCGCCTCTCCTCAGTCATAACAGATACATGGATAAGTGATGGGGGAAGTTGATTCAACTTCCATTCCAGAATGCCCGTCCAGACAGTTGTGTGCAGTCGCACAGCATTTAAGCCCCCTTTAGTCAGTGGTTCAGAATCCGCTAATTTCAGAGGCTGTTGGCAATGGTCTTCACTGCATGCCCCCAGGAGGATTCCACAAGGCTGATTCACTGGATCATGCAATGATCAGGGAGTCACTAAGCACTCTAGATATGGACTCTATTGATAAAAGGAGACACATTGAAAATGATCACTCTGGGTACTGGGCTAGTGGCCTTCCTCTTGTGGAGTAGCTTAGCGTCCTTAGCCTGAACGTTACTGATTTTCTCAATCATATATCCACCAATTCCTATTACATGAAGCTCCAAAGATTTCTGGTCTAGCATTTCTATGAACGAATTTAGGACAACTCTTTCCAACTCTTCCTTAAACACTTAAAAGTCAAAGCTATGCTGCCTATCATGGTAATCCCTGAAGTATACCTTTGGGACATAAGGTGCCCTTGTGTCCTCATATTGTTGTCAACTGGATATTGCAAAGGAAATGTAATCCTCTCCTATTGCAATACTCAGGGTATTGTATGACCAGTTCCATTCGGTCAACTAGGAGGCTGGTATGGCCTTCTAAGGCTTGCTGTTCATAGGGCCTGATCCTGGCCAATGGCATGGGAGTACATTGCATTTTTCTCATATTCAGGCTACAAGAGGTCCTCCACAAACCTTTGTAACTCATGGAGGTCATGGCTAAGCTCTAAAGCCCTATTACTAATAGAACATATCTTCTATGTGTAACTCACGGTAGTCATGATCAGCCCCCAAAGTGCTATTACTTATAGAACCTGATGTCTGTAACTCATAGGGGTCATGAACAAGCCCCAGAGGGATATTAATACAACTAAGCCCATTTTTTGCAGGTTGAATTGCAGGGCCTCTATCCACAGGGAAAAGCTTACAAATTATGGGGTCAGAGATCCCGTTATGTTAACCCACACCTAGTACAGGGAAGGAATGCACACCCAACCAACATCAGACACCTGGCCCACATCAAGCCTCCCGCATGCCAGCATCCACTCCAGAGCAGTGATCCGATACTGCTGACACTCATGCATAAAATCCAGAAACTAGGATCAGTTAGCGGTGAGGGGGTGCCCTTCTGGTTTTCCATACCTCCTCCGCACCGGCCATGACTACACAGCTCACCCAACACAATATTAGGCTAAAGCAAGATTCTAAATGCCTGTTCACCAACAATAAATCCTGACAGCACCAATCAAGACCTTCTTAGGCACATAGATAGCACCTCAATGAGAGAGCCCAACAGTTGGGGTGTGGGGGACGGCCTTCTAGGCACCATCCTATCTCGCCAGCACTACACATGAACAAACCCACACCAATAATGACACACAGGAGTTGTGGAAGGGCCAAAGCCTGGCCACATTTTGCCAAAACTTAAAAACATTAGTGACTAAAAGCTGTGAAAACATCAACACCACTTCCCAGTGGACTCTCTGTCGTTGTGTCTCTCCCACAAAGACCACCAACAGCACAATGAACATCACAAATAATGCACTGCATAAAAACTGTGTAGCATACCATTGGCGTCGTCCTTCATTCATTATACTCGACAGTCTGTTTAGGTGCGTGGATCCATAAAGAGTTTGTCATAGGATGGACAAATCATGCATTTATTCTGCATTAATAGCTCTTCCCAATGAAAGACCCAGTAATGGTGTCCAAAGAGCTTCCATCCACCTGGGCTGAACTGGCCCATTGTGTTCTCGTAGGAATAGCCTAAAATAGAGGTCTGTTAACACTCTTCAGCATGGCATGCAAGGTAGGTCAAGGGTGTCCATATAATTGGTATTTATTATACATGGTTTTACAGTGTCCCAGAGTGTGACTGCTAAAGGATGGTCACTCAATCTTAAAGTAGATTCGTATTGAGAGTAGTTGTTAAACACAGAACTATGGTCACTGCGCAGGTAACATATTCATTTTGGGAAAAGAAACAGAGTTTGGGCATCAAATGGACATACAATATATCGTATTAATTTAATGTCAGAAAATTGATTCCTGCATTTACCTTTGCTTCATTTAATCACATGAAGTCCTTTGTTTTTTAGGTAATTCAATGACAAAGAAGAAAACAATGGGGGAAGCGCCAGCAGTAGATGTCACAATACAATATAAAAAGGTATAGTTTGAATACCACAGAGTGGTCACTGGGCAAATACAGCGGCACGTGCCACAAAGAAATGCTGATCTGGTAGCGGTTTGACCAATCAGATAATGTTATGATTTCACTGTGTTCAGAGTTTATCTAATTCACATTTGTCTACAAGCCAGGAAAGGAGCTAGGAACGTTTGATGAGGCATAGCTCCTAGGTCCCTCTATGTCCAACCATAGCTCAGATAATGCATGGGGAACACTGGTTTCACCAGTAAGGCTTCTTTAAGGGTAACGTTTGGGTTTCTTCCCAAAGATTTGGTTCATTCTCCCATAGAGTGCACCCAACTTTTTTGTGAACTTTGCACTTGGTTTGAACCCAATTAGTGATTTAATTTCACTGAAACCACTGTTGTATTGGGCGAAACTGTGGTCCAATCAAGAATTGGGGAGCTATCGTGAGGCACTTGTGGAACTGATGAACTGTGATTGAGCTGATAATGTTTGCCTATATTAGGTCAACATTGTATCTCCTGAAGCTGGAACACGTTTGGCTTGAGCAAAGGTCAATCCAGGGGAATGATAAGACTATCATCACAGATACCTACAGAGAATGGGCCTTTAGGAATAAGATTGCTGACTGTTTATCTCTAGCCAATGGTTATTTTTATTTGGCAAACAAAGTATCCTGGGAGCGCGAGAGATAGGAGATGGATATTAAATCGCTGTTTACTCGCACACTTCTCATGAAACTAAGATTGAATATTCTCCCCTTGTCACCTCTGACGAACCTTTGGCGTAGAACTGAAAACGTTTGTTGTCCCTTCTGTGAAGGTCTGTTTGAATTTGTCGAAAGATTCTTGTTTATTTACCTGGGGTACTCTAGAATTCACACAGGCAACCTAAAATACACCCAAAGAATCACGGTATTAGAACGCTAGTCAGTGCTGAGATTTTTTGTAGGAGCTCGTGCCAACCGCATGTGGTGTTTCGCAGTTTCAGATGACCTACTAAGGGCCTGGAGAAGAAAAACAGCTAAACTCAAGCACTTTGATCAACTGAGCTTTTGAGGCCTATTGTATTTCACCTATTATCTGATACATGAATTTTTGTCTTTTTTTAACATTTGTAACTTGATATGTGCTGGGCATTTTAATGTATGTATGTTTTTAATGCATTTCTGTTTTCATGGCCTTTTGCAGAAATAAAATATATTTGATTAATTGATTTGTTTATGAAAGAGGAGCAGAATTATTCATTTGTAAAGCATGACATACTCTGACAAATGGTATCCAAAACATTTTTTCGAATGACAAATATGTCAAAAACATTTTACCGAAAAAAAATATTCGAATGTATTATATTTTAATTTACATTCGAATATTTTTTTTTCGGTGACATGTTTTCGACATTATGGCATTCGAAATAGTCACTAGGAACCCTGACAAATATCAAAGACTGACATTGTTTAGGACATTCATTATTTCACTGATCAAGGGACTGAAGGCTTGCATCGATTTTCTACTTTGAAGCAATTTTCGGGCCAATTGAATTAACATTTGTACCTGCAGGAGGGGCACCAGCTAATGAGGTGGACAGAATGCTAGCTGCATCTGTCAATGAAAGCCTGCTGGTTCTCCTGGCCAACAGGGCCTCTCCTTTCTCGACTATATGGCTGGGCCTCAGGCCCTTCCTCCTAGATTCCCGCACCTTGATCCCCTTGCAGACACTTTACCTGTCCTCCTGCTCTCTGCAATCCTCATTCTCCATGCTGGATGCCGCAGCTCACTGCAATAAAAAGGGGGCAAGGGAACTCAGCACTTCCTCCCTTGACCATTTCTCGAGGCACCCATTTTTGTTAACAGTATTTTTCAAATTTGTTATGGGAAATCTGTCCGTATGTTACATGCAAAGCTGACTTCCCTTTAATAAAAACAGATTAGATTTTTACCTTTGATGCTTATAGCATTAATGGCCAGACATATCGAGATGGAAAATGGCCCTTAGCATTGGTGAAGGCTCTCGCTACACACAAGACTAGCACCTTGGGATAGCGAGCCATTACCAGGCTTATAAGCCCATATTCTGGCCTTTAACATTGTATGTTATGTTAAAGGTTTTTTATACTGCGTACAATCACCATCTGCATGGTCACTTGGTGCTCTGGTGAATCTGTAAGCAAGAGGGTCAGGTGGGGGATGGGTTAGTAGGACTGAGCAGGAGAAAAGAGCAAGAGAGCTGTGATGTGCTGTAGGCAGCTTCAGTTCTGTTTACACCTTTCGCTGAGCTAAGGTGTGTTTTTCGAATGGTGGCCGTCATGTGCTGGTGTGCAAGGGTATGTGTGGTTTGTTTTGGTGTTGCATGTAGTGAAGTGTGTGCGGTTTGTTGTGCTTTAGGGGTATGGTTGTGTTTAGTTCAGAGTTGGAGAGGTGTATGCAGAGGGGTGAGTTTCTTTAGTAGGGTAGGTTAGTGGCATCACTATCTAGATGTGACGCATGCTACCCTTCATGATTCTCTTTAGATCTGACGCATGCTAATCTTCACAATTATGTCTAGATGTGATGAATGCTGATGTTCACAGTTCTGTCTAGATCTGACGCATGCTAATCTTCACAATTCTGTCTAGTTGTGAAACATGGTAATCTCCACAATTCTATCGAGATGTGATGCATGCTAGTCTTCACAATTCTGTCTAAATGTGATGCACGTTAATCTTCACAATTCTGTCTAGTTGTGATGCAAGGCTAATCGTCACAATTCTGTCTAGATGTGATGCATGTTAATCTTCACAGTTCTGTCTAGATGTGGCGCAAGGCTAATCTTCACAATTCTGTATAGTTGTGACACATGGTAATCTCCACAATTCTATCGAGATGTGACGCATGCTTGTCTTTACAATTCTTTCTAAATGTGATGCACGTTAATCTTCATAATTCTGTCTAGTTGTGATGCAAGGCTAATCGTCACAATTCTGTCTAGATGTGATGCATGTTAATCTTCACAGTTCTGTCTAGATGTGACGCATGCTAATCTCCATAGTTCCATCTAGATGTGACGCATGCTAATCTTCACAATTCTGTCCAGATGTGAAACATGGTAATCTCCACAATTCTATCGAGATGTGACGCATGCTAGTCTTCACAATTCTGTCTAAATGTGATGCACGTTAATCTTCACAATTCTGTCTAGTTGTGACACAAGGCTAATCGTCACAATTCTGTCTAGATGTGATGCATGTTAATCTTCACAGTTCTGTCTAGATGTGGCGCAGGGCTAATCTTCACAATTCTGTCTAGATGTGACGCATGTTAAACTTCATATTTCTGTCTAGATGTGACCGGTTAATCTTCACAATTCTGTCTACATGTGACAAAAGGCTAATCTTCAAAATTCTCTCTAGATGCGAAACATGTTATTCATTGCAATTCTGTCTAGATGTGATGCATGTTAATCTTCATAATTATGTCTAGATGTGACACAAGGCTAATCCTCACAATGCTGTTTAGACCTGACAAGGCTAATCTTCACAATTCTGTCTAGATGTTATGCATGTTGATCTTCACAATTATGTCTAGATGTAACACAATGCTAATCTTCACCATCTGTCTAGATGTGACACAAGGCTAATCTTCACAATTCTATCCCATCCATAACTGGCCAAAATGCAAACTGTTGCTGACTAACACAATTGGCTTGATGCAAAGTATTTTCACCTTACACATTAAGGCTAGATTCAAGATGGCTACCTTAAACCAGTGACCTAAATGCAGACTCTGGCTGATAAGCATAAGTAAGCTGAGTCCTTGGGGGTGTAGGATATTAGGTAATGAGGCAGATGGGGTAGTTAATGCAGTGTAGTAATGGTAGTACACCCTACCTAAACCACACTCACCATATCATTCACTGCTGGTTGATGGCTGCAGGCTTCCCTGGTGAACATGGGAAAACAGGGACTGAAGCTGCTTCTTTGCGGGCTGCCTTTTGCCTCAAGGCCCTTAGCTGAGGGCTGCCCAGGCAGAGGCTCCCTTGGGAGGTGTGTCTGAAATGGTCTGCTGGGCCCAATCAGGAGGAAAGAGGGGGGGCGGGAGAGTGGTGGTATAAGAGAGAAAAACAAAACAAAACAAAACAAAAAACAAGGAAAGCTACTTGCAAAAACAGGGCACAGGAGGGCTGGGAAGGGGGAGGGGCAACAAAGAAAAGACAGCTTCAAGGGGGCAAAAGGGAAATGAAAGAAGGAAAAAACACAGAAGTAAATAAAAAAGGGGTTGCAGACCCAGACAATGCACCTGTGCGAGGCCAGAGCTAAGGTGGCCTGCACAGTTGCCGAGAGAAAAAGATCCTCGCTGGTGGAGACAATGGTCTTCTGGGCCCAATCAGGGGTTTGGTCAGGGAGGCGGGAAAGAAAGAAAAAAACATGGAAAGCTACTTGCAAAAACAGGTGCAGGAGGGCAGGGGAAGGGGAGAGAGGCACCAGAGAAAAGGCAGCATGAAAGGGGCAAAAGGAAAATGAAAGAAGGAAAAAACGCAGATGCACATGAAGAAATGGGGTCGAAGACCCAGACACTGCACCTGTGCGAGGCCGGAGCTCAAGTAGTGGAAAGGATGTCATCAGGACTGCCACTTTTTTAGTTTGCTTATGTTTGACACTGGCATGTTGTAGCGTGCTTATGTGTGACACTTCCGTGTCTACTGTTGAACAATTTGTGTGACACTTCATAGCGATCTGAGCCAAAGAGCTTGTGTGAAGCATTGATAATTGTCTATTTTATTGCTTTACATCAGTGCAATACACTATAAAAGAAACAGAGAGTGTTTCTTAAGAATCATTTAGCACCTGGGCATGGGTGGAATAACAGGCATTAGGTGCTGGAAGCCCTTAGAGACTCGCGAGACAGGTGCTGGTGAAAGGGCGATGGCCTGCTAGATGGCAAGTGGGAGCAGGCGCATAGGCAATGAGGATATTCAGATCTCCCAAAACTGTCAGAAGTGAGGATTTCCAAACAAATATGGGCTAATAGTGCCCGGAATTTCTCTGAAATCCTCATTCTGATTAAAGAGGACACTCCTGTCTGATACCCTGTTTCAAAATGAAAAATAAAAAAGTCGTATTTTGTTTCCCAATTTATCAAACAAATCATGGCTCTGTACAGCTACCCAAAAGCCTTCATCCGCATTGATGAATGGGTGCAAATTTAATAGAGGAACTGCTCGGATTCCTTGGATGTATTTTCATATTCACAAAATGAATCAATATTGCAGAGAGAGGACTGCTTACACATATATCGACACTAACAAAATTACTAGCCTCCAAACGAAAATTGAAGCCAAGAGGCTTCAACTTTCCAACAGTAACCCCTCCACCCGAGCATACCTACCACCACTAATACTACCACTGGTTTCACCTTCAAAAAGGTAACCATACCAGAAGTCCAAAAAATTATAACATCCTTCAAACCGTCAAATTGCAAAGGAGACAGCTGCCTCGCCCAGATCATCAAAGATGCTGCAAGAGACCTATCCCTCTTCATCTCCAAGCTAATCAACCTATCCTTCTCCACCAACTCAGTACCCAATAACCTGAAACAATTATGGGTTCTCCCTCTCCTCAAAAAACAAACTCTAGACCCAGCCATTCCCACTAATTACAGGCCAATCACTATGGTTCCATTCTTGTTAAAAAATCCTTGATAGAGTTGCCTACCTGCAAATTCAAGATTACTTAGAGACCAACCAACTGTTAGGATTGCGTCAATCTGGTTTTCGACCTTAACATGGGACAGAAACTGCCCTTGTTGACCTTAAAAGTCAGATTGATGACATAAAAGACAAAGGCAAGGCTGCCATCCTACTCCTCCTAGACCTCTCAGCAGCCTTCAACCTGGTCGACCATAAAATACTCTGCAACTACCTCTCTTCTGCCACCCACTTCTACCCCTCTGCTGTCATGTGGATACAGTCCTTCCTGGCCAACAGAACCATAAGGGTTTTTTCATCAGCGGCAGCAGTAGACCCTAGCCCAATCACTTGTGGAGTCCCACAAGGATCCTGTGTATCCCCCACCCTCTACAACATCTTTACAAAGCCTCTCTTTGACAAACTGGACCATCTCATCTAGGTGTCACCTACACCAACTACGCAGATGACACCCAGATACTCCTCACCATCTCTGGCAACTACAGTGTTGACGTCATTAGGATCAATGAAATCTTCTCCATCATTCAGGCATGGATGGCCACACATGGCCTCTGCTTGAATGATGAGAAGACTGAACTTCTCCTTGTCAGATCACCTAACAATTTACAGAAACTTAGCCCCGACTACATCAACATCATTATCGATGGTAACACTATCCCCATCGCTAAAAATGTGAAAACCTTCGGCTTTTATCTTGACGCCAATACCAACCTCACTCAAGTAAACACGACAGCCTCAGCCACCACCTAGACCGGGAAACTTATTAGAGCCTGCAGACCTTTCTTATCCACCAGCAGCTGCCTCACGCTGGCTAGGGGTCTCATACAATCCAAGTTAGACTGCTGCAACATCAACAAACTACAGGTTCTCCAAAATAATGTGCTACAAGCAGCATTAAACATCTCTAGGTGCGAGCACATCTCTGCCACTAGAATCTCATGCAAATGGCTCTCCATTCAACAAAAAATTGACTTAAAAACACTGTGCCTTACCTACAAAGCCTTAAACCACCTAGCCCCTCCCTACCTCATTAGCAAATTCACCATGAAGCCAGCCACCAGAATCACCAGATCCTCCAACACTCTATGCTGCACAGTTCCCAGATTCACCATTAAAAGAGCCGGCGGCTCGAGCTTCACGGTCCTCACCTCTCAAATCTGGAAAACTCTGCCTCTGAACATCAAGCTGACCAAATCCTTCCAACTATTTAGGAAACCTGCCATTGGATGGTTACTGAATAAAAACCAACCTTAGTTTGATTTAGCCCACCACAAATTATATATATTGTACATGCATAAAATGCCACAACTGTATGTCTAATTACCTGTGACTGTATACATTGTACATATTCTTACAAATGTATCATTGTAATTTCTATTTACTGTGCCTTGTAGCCTATCCTTAAGCGCCCTTTTACTCCCGGGTCTGGAGCGCTATATAAATAAAATAAACAAACAAACAAACATAAGTGGTCTTCTTTGTGCAATCCTGCACAGAGAAGACCCCATGGAGCTTCATTTTACAATGAATAGTACAACTTCCTGTACTGGTGCCCTGAAGGAAAGCTCATCTGTCCTTGCTCTTACCAATGCGTGTGAGGCAGGGACAAAAAACATGGTGAACAGTGCATAGTGGGCTCTAGGCAAAAAACTTGGGGTGCATGCAAAGGCAACAGGGGTTCCAAAGGCAAGAGACATCTTCTGTATGTAACATTTGAGTCTTGGCACTTTTGGCTCAGGATGTGTAGCACAATAGCTACTCTTCAGTTGGGATTGGGCACAAGAAAAACTAAAAGGGCTCATTTTCAGCTAGGCAGTATACGTCCCAGAGCCTAATTGACAGGCAGAAACAATCCGCTCACCGGTTTTTATACTCTGGCCTATTTTCATGGTATTCCCTGCACCGAGCTGGGGCCCAGAACATACAATCTGCTCCATATCTCACCACAATTCTTTGCATGAAATCCTCAATCATCCCAGTCCACATCTAATTTTGATGTGGGCCTTAAAGGCATGAATCTGTATAGTTTCTTCTACCTGAATTTTACACCTGTAAGGAGCATGCCATATTCTCAGTAATTCAATGTAATGTCAACTGCCATGAATGTACATGGCAGCCCTCATTACTGCTTGTATTCTACTAGGACTGGGCGATACATTGAGTTTTGGAGATATATCAATATATTTTCTATATCAATATAGGATGAGCCAATATCGTTAACATCAAGATATATACATATATATACATTATTACATATGCTACCATTTTTTATTTACATGTTTACATTTACAAAGCTGTGTGTATTCTCAAACAGGAAGAGGAACCCTGAATTTGCACTTTATTTGGATCAATGTCTTATAAATAAAGTTTGTGACATCTCACATGTAGTTGGTGGCGTATAACTGACCATTTAACCCATATAAGCAATATTGAGATATATATTGTATATCGAGATATATCCCACAAATATCGAGATATGACTTTTGATCCGAATCGCCCACCCCTATATTCTAGTGAGGGTGTCAAAAAGCATGGGCGACCCACGGTACCTGGATTATAATTCTTAACAGGCTGAAGAACGAGTGTATGGAAGGTTGCCCAGATGTTCAGATTAATTCTAGACCCTCCAGCCATCACCTCTTTTGATTTGTCTAACTTACAACCATACCACAAAACAATCAAAGATCCACATAGAGTTCTGCAGAAAGGTAAGTGTAAGTTTGTAAGATGAGGATGCACATAAAATCAAACCCTGTGTGACAAATAAGGATCTTATCACTCAACAGCTGTGGTGCCTGTGCACACTAAATTCAAAGCACTTTACGGTCCAGATCCGAGGGTTCTAGCATGATGTATGGAATTTCATTTAAAGCCTGAAATTTGGTCGGCCACTTTTGTTCTATGAAATATTTTTTGTTTTTATAGGCGGGGAGCCCCCACATGACCCTCTTTCTACCCCATGCCACACCCACACTCTACCCCCACATACACATACATGCATGTATATGCTTCTGGTCGGATCATCCAAAAGTGGTCAACCAAACTGAAGTCTATGTAGCAAGGGGTTACCGTTTCAAGGAGCTTATATTTATTATTTAATTCTGAAGACATTTTGAAATGTAATGGATCAAAATTCCTTTTTGCAGGGTTTGCTGAGCAATAGAGAGAAAGAGGTTACTCTCTCCCTACGATCTTCGGGAATGGCCTTGAAAGCGATTCCGTCAAATGAAGCTGAGGGTAAGAGACCAGCTTTTACACCTTTTATCAAATCTTGATATAATGTTTCTGTTTGAGATTGTACATCCTTGTTACAGTGTTTACAACTTGGGGAAAGTCAGAATAATGGTAAAGCCAAGTTCAGAGCTGGGTCAAATGTACCGTGAACCTACACTACTCATTGGTCAGTGTCACTCCCATTTGTGAGTGTGATATTGCTAAAAAATTCAGTTGAGTTGTTTTTTTCTCCCGAAACACTTCTTAAATGTCTGATGTTCTTCAAGAGGTCATTCATCTGCAGTCCTCTGCAGTACAATTATCCTTTCTTGATCAAGGGATATGTTTCTAATTATCAGACCAATTGAGTGTTTGACGTCGAGTAGGAGCTATCCACTTGAGTAAAGGGGCACCGCCTGAGAAGAACCAGTTGCATCTTTCCCTGACGGGAAGTGGACCACACTAAAAAACAATGCTTCCTATCTCCTGTTCCTTTATTGCTTTTTCCTCATAACATTTCAGGCCATATTTCGCACATCCAAAATATGTCAGAGTGCTGTGCATCATGATGTCATCTCCACTATACTTTGTCACTGATCTGATCATTGAGGGAGGTCATCACGTTAACTATCCGTGATTTTTTCCAAACATCGCCTGTAATTCACTTCTCAATGATGCTAGAATATTGATGTACATTTGAAAGTAATTCTATGGTTCTCTTCTTTCTTTGCGGTTTGCTCTTCCTTTTCATCTGCTATTTTCAGATGTTCACCTCTTCGTAGAAAAGTAGAGGGGAAGGGCATGGTTCGAAAACATTGAGACTCAATAAGGGCAGCAGTATTTCCAGTGAAAATACTACCACGCCGTTTTATCTTTAGCTCCGGAATACCACCTCGCAACTGGAGGTAAATCCTCCAGATTCCAAGGCGGTTATTCCCCATTATGAAATCCCCTTGGACTTCATTGGGGTTTGGCGGAATTACTGCCAGTGCTAAATCTACCAATAGGACTACTCAAATGTTGGGAGTTAAAGTGAAGCAAAGACCTTCTGCCAAGGGCATTTTTGGTTGATGGTCCAGGTTGGAATGACATGATAGTCCATCACGAATTTCTGAGCCCATTTTATGGTTTGTGTCCATGCTCCCCTCATCACATGTGGTAGATGGAGGATGTTAACTTTCTTTAGCATTTAGGACAACCGTAACAAAGAGACCATTGCAGTCGAATGGGTCTAATTAGAACACCGCCAAAATCAGACGCAGCATTTGCAGTCCTCTCTTCTATCGCAATGTCATTATGTTGTTAGCTGAATCCTACCTGGTCCCACACCCATCAATCATGGGCCAGAGACGTAGACATCTGCACAATCACTCACACTGCAGGGACAAGGAATATGTATCACAAGAAAAGTACCCCATCAATTGTTATAAGAACCAGAGGGCCGCCAGGACTCTGCCACTCTCAATTACCCCATTTACCTTTACCACTGCCTACCTTTCACTTCTAATACAGATCCCGTTACAGACTCGTGACTAAAGCCTGCTCATACCTCCACTGCCTCACACTACCACATCAGAACCATGAAGAGCTCTCTCTGCGCTCATTTTATTGTATTGTTCATATATAACACGCTTAATACCAGCAAGTAGTTTCTAAGCGCGGGATCAGGATTCGAACCTGTGTTGCGCCATGTTGCCTTACTTTCAAGACAACCACGTTCCCCCTGAGCTATCCTTCCCCTCGCATGACTGCCCAACACCTCTACCAAACTCTCTAATTGCACTGGTAGCAAATAGATCTGGTTCCGCCCCTCTAGACATACAGATACCCAAGTATTCACACCGAGACACACCTAGAAATATACCAGCACACAGGAAACTGGTACTTGCAGCCTGCAACAAACAACACCACAGGATTTGCACCAGTACCTCTCTCTCCCCCTGCTAACCTTCCTCTCCCCTCACCCTTCTCTTCCAGAAACCTGCTATGAGGGGGCTGAAAGAGCAGGGGTTGGGCTTATGCTAATATTAGGACGAAGAAAGAAAGCCTGCATTTCAGAGAGTGGTTCATTAAGCCAGAAAGGGTGTCACAAGAACTGCAGGATTTTATTCTTTGAACAATTCGATGTTGGCAAATTTCATGCGGATTTGGAGTTGGCACTAAGTTACACTTGAAATCCTTTACCAATCCTGAGCTCCGCGTATGAAAAAATCCGCTGTATCTGTGAGACGTAGTCACGTGAAAAGAACTATAAGTTATTGTAATGGCCGAAAACGTTGACTTTGGAACTGGACCACTTTCCTCCACAACTTGAGATGTGTGAAGACTTGGATCTATGAAGAATTTTTTGATTTTATTTTTATGTAATTTTACCTTTTGTAACCCTTCCCATTCCCTGTGTAGTGGGGTCCGCCCTGCACCCCCATTGGCATCCCAGTAGACCCCTCACTTGTTAATCCTTTCCCCTTCACTCCTCTGTGTTTTGGGGGAAACTTTGAAATCGGATCATGAATCCATTTTCAAAATCAAAAGGCTTTCAGAAAAACATGTTAAATCATTAGGAAAACATGTCAAAGAATTGGCTTTGCCTTGGAACTCTATATTGAGTTTCTAGGTAGCTGGAGGTTTATATGAGTCAACACATCTTTATCAGTTTCCATTATATTCACTAGCAGCATCAGTGTAGTGTTGCATCACAACCATTATGTTACAATATGAACAATTTCCGTTAGACCTAGTGAGCATATTTTTATCTGAGTCCATTATATAAGTTGATACATTATGGTTGGTTCCAATTCTAACTATCAGCACCTACTGCCAGACTGTAGATTATGCTCACAGTCACTGCCCATTTTTAGTATACCCTCATCACTGCCAATTTACACAGTACTGACTTTTCCTATTATCGAAAGTGTCCTTCATGCATAGTTAACACATCATTGGCAGTTTACAGCAAGGCATGCTGATATATCATACCAGGGACATATAGCTTGCCCAGTTAAGACATCATTACCAGACTTTGCCTGACCCATTCCCTGCAGATTTTACTTCTGATCTTAATACCTTTTAGAAGGCAAGCCAGTCTGCATGTGGTAGCCCAGGGCCTGGCCCTTATGCCTGTGGAAAATGTGTAACAGGACCAGAACTAAGATCATTGAGGATGTGGTGACTGTGTCTGTGTTGAAGCCATCACGTATTTGGTCTTTGCATTGGTGTTAGAACAAATACAGCTTGGCTCACTGTGCCAGCAAGAGTAGCCTAGGCGTGGCGACTAACGTTTATCGACCTACCTTCGGCACAGTTGCCTTTTTGTCTGGTCACAGCATTGACGCAATGAAAGGATTTGCAATTGTGACTGCACCTGCTCACATACTACTTTTACAGAGGCACGGGGGCTAGACACGGGCACCAATGTAGTCATTGCAAAGTCTCTAAGATCCCTGCAAATTATGTTATTTTACCAGCTAACACTTTCATAATGCAAGTCTTTGCACCAGGCACACTACCAGCGCAATGTCAGTTGTTGCTCCACTGCTATAACCAGCAATGCAGCTCTGCCAAAAAAGGGAGTCGCTTGAGGCAGTCCCCTGATACTAGCACTGGATTTTCAATCGAAGCGGCACCTGTCCTTAAACCCTAACATTGAACCAGCCTAAATATTAACTTAGACGCATCGTCCCATGTAAAGAAAGGTTCGCCGCGACCCTCAAAATCTGACATCGTGATCCTACGAACACACTTAGTTGCAATCATGAACTGAAAAATGTCAGCTCTGACCCCAAAAAGCATCAACATCAAACTGCCAGTATAAACCTACTCTAACATATGAAAACAAAAACAGAAACCAGTGCACCTCTAAGAATCCAATTGCAGGCACTGTGGCGGGGCGTGGTGCCATGTCGCATCATGCTCACTTATGGGTTTCCACCTCCTTAGGACTTCAGATGCAAACCAGTGCATGAGCGGCTCGTGGCTTCATTAATGGGGCCGCAAACGGGCGACCCACCAATCTGATGCGTGATTGATTTAAGAGCAATTAGGCTTTGAAAGAGACCTGAAGAAGCGCATCCTCCCCATGCAATGCCAGTTCTTCATGTGTAGTGGAACCAATGGGATGTTGCTGGATAAGGAAAGAGATGGCAAGCTGTGATGCTGGATTGCTCCTGGAGGTAGTCAAGACCCTCTTAGAGATATGTATGGCCTGCCTGTCTCATGCCTCTGTTGGCTTATTGGGAAACGGATATCAGGTGACACTGGAGGGAAGGACCAGAGTACATTGCAACAGCTCGAAGGGGCGTGAACTGTGGGAGACAGGAGGGAAAGGGGTTGAGAATATGGAATTTTATGAGAGAGATTGAACAATGTGAGGCCCTCTTGAAGGCAGGTAGCCCTGCTAGTTGTGATCCACAAGTGTTTCCTTCAGACACCTTAAGTGCACATTGTTAGACATTGCCACATTAGCCGAGACTTGTAGTATTGATGCTCTCTCTTTATTGTACACATTTCTCAACTGATCTGCCTATGTTTTCTCATTGGCACAACGCCCTTTTCACTAGCTCAAAGAAATATTACCAGTTGAGTTCAGAAACATTATTTACCCATCTCGGTTCCTGCTCCACCTTTCCCCAATTGCCTTTTTATCCCATCCTCATCTTCCCACCACTGACAAAGGTCTGTAAACTCAGGGGTGGGCATATTACGAAATCTCCTCAGCACTGGTAGAACACCATGGTGATAACGGGCGCAGATTACATGCCTACCGTATTACATTGCATAACTTAGGGGGGTTTCTAGAGCCCCAAATGTTGCTTTGCACTCATATGATCTAAATAAAATATCAAGGTCTGTGAGGTTCTGGGCATGGAGAAAACAGATACATGGCAGCCCCAATGCTGAGCAACAGACCACCAAGTGTTTCTTCCATTCCAGTCTCTTCTGCTTTTTCAATCTTCAATCAAAACAAGGCCAAATAACCTGTTCTGCGGAAGGTGTCCAATCAGGAGGGTCTACACACGCGTTTTAGATCACCAGAAGAGGAACATTAATTTGCATATCTGTCTGGTGCCCCACTCAAGGCCAGTCCAGCACTAAAATGCCTTGCAATTCTGTATTGACCAACAGACCCAACAGCACCCCGGGACATGGGTTTCTGCCTCGTTGAAGGGTGGGCCGGAGTGCAACATCTCTCTCGGGCCAGAGACACACAGCTCTACATTTGGGTCGTGTTTAATAACTTAGCGTGAAACCGTTGCAAAACATAAGCTCTCTAATGATGGTGTAGCCCCCGCCAGCTGCTACAGCTGTGAAGCTCAATGGCAGATCTGGAGCCCTGGGCTGCGCAGTCAGAAGCCATTGGCTTGATAAGATTGGCATCTCTGTAGTCCGCTTCTGTTATAGCTGCGGCTGTGACTGTTCATTTGTAAGTTTACAGGTGTTGAGCTTTTGTGTGTGGTGTATTTTCCCCGCAGCTCCCCATCACCAATACACCAAACAAATGGGGTTAACATGGTCAGCAGCAGCACCTGCTATAAAGAGAGCTTTGTTTCTGCTTTGCCTTGCAGATTTGGTGTGCCTGAACGTAAACATCATTGAAGTTATTAAAACTACCAATCTTGCAGGACGATCGTTTTCGGTAAGTGAAATTATTTAATTATGTCATTGTAGAACAGTCTTGGTATCATGGGCACTGCGGGCCTGATGTACCAAAGGACGCAGTAGCAATGTAACTCTGATTGCGTGGTGGACTGGCCTTTCAGTGAGGCCATTCCTCCCTCTTAATACATCTTATATGCGTGCTTCTCTTATGTTTTACTACTTTGATCCTTTATATAGGCAAACATGTGCTCTGAAATTCACCATTTGGAGCAATTTTTTCAAAATGTGCTACAGCCGGATACCATTTCCAGGGCCACTTTTGGATCGCATTCCAGTCCTTCCTGTTCGTGAGCAGCACTGCACGATGACCTGTGACACTTTGGGCCTCATTACGACCCTGGCGGAAGACCATGGTGCTATTAGCACCATGGTCCATGCCGGTAATTTACCGAATCCGCCGTGGAGAAAGGGGGAATTACCATCCCATTACAAGGTTGGCGGGGCGGTAATTCCCCCTTCCTCCATGGCCCTTCCCCATTCCCATTTTTGCCCCATAGGGCTCAATGGGAATGGGGAAGGCGCTAAGTACGGTACCGCAAATTGTGGTACCGTACTTAGCACCAAGGTCCCTTTGCGGGTCCCTACTTTAACGGCTGGTGTAGACCAGGTCGGGTCCCGCAAAGGGACCTCGTAATCAGGTACTAATGTATTAACGGCGCCGCAGCCTTTTACGGCGCCGTTAACCCATTAGCGCCAGGGTCGTAATGAGGCCCTATGTGCCTGATTCACAGAGGTGTTATACAATGGCGCAATCCCATAGGCAAACGCTCTGTGAATCAGCCTCTATATGTGTCCAGTGCATTCACGTAGAACTGGTTAGTGATCTGCAAAATGCAGCGCTAATGAATATTCATTATGTGGGTGGCAGCTGTGTGCCTCACTGTCCACTGCAGCAAGCACAGAGACGGAGGCCCGCTTGGGACAGACGACCTCTGTCCTTTCACTGGGCTCCACATTCTACCTGTTATTGTTCCCCATGGGCCTCATTAGGACCCAGGCGGATTTCGCGGTGCTAAATGCACCGCGAAGCACGGCGGAAAGCCGTCGATAGCGCCATGGGGGTTGGCGGATTTACCGCCCCATTCCGACCTCGGCGGAGCGGTAAATCCCCAATCCCCATTCTGCCCTTCCCCATTCCCATTCTTGCCCCATAGGGTATAATGGGAGTGGGGAAGGAGTTAATTACGCCACCGTAAAATACGGTGGCGTAATTAACAACGAGGTCCCGTAGCGCCATGGTTTTCTCCGCCTGGTAAAACCAGGCGGAGAAAACCTCCATGGCGCTAAGGGAACTCGTAGTACGGCGGACGGGTCCGCCGCGATTAGCGCTGGCGGAAACCCACTCCGCCTGGGTCCTAATGAGGCCCCATGTCTTTTAAAAGGGCATTGGCAAGTAAAGGGTTCATTATGCAGAGGATTTCAGCCCGATGCTGGAGGTAAATCCTCCACTGTATGGTCAAACTCCGAATTCGCTGGTGTAGTAATAACAGCAGCAATTCTGTAAAAATCAAAAAAGGTGGCAGCAACGGCACCGCCAAACTCGCAATAAGGTCCAATGTCTTCTCTTCGATCACTAGACCTTAAGCATCTCTGTTTGTGGAAATGTGTACTTACACTACAAAGAAAACAGTATTTTCAATAACTCAAAATCATGCAATGCAGTTTGGATACAATTCTCGACAAGAACTCGAAAAAGAGAAATATACGAAGATATCAGAATGAGATTGAAACAAATAATGCCAGACTATGGAACAGTAATCAAAACACCATGCACACCTCACTCAGGCCTCTGGATATATAAGAAGAAAACACAAAACTATTTGTAACAGTTTTTATTTTTATTACGAGAACCATGAAATCCATTAATTGCAAAGAAAGGAAATCTACTTGAAAATAGATAAACATTTTCCCACAATGTAATGAACCCACTTTCTTTAGCAAACGTTGAGCTGACAATTCCAAAAGAAACTTCTTAAAAAAAGAAATTCCATGCTCATCCAACAGTGGTGAACCTCTGACAAAAAGAAGAAACAGTAAAATTCACAAAAAGACGTACAACATTGGGAGGAATTCGACCATCCATCCGGGAAGTGTGTGCTCGCCTGGGCCCTTTAGATTTTCGATAATGAAAATGAATGATGGGAGATCAAACTCTGAAAATGTGTGAGGCCATTCCGCACACATTTTCTCTGCTCATCGCACGAAGCGCATAGTCACATGTACTCCGGGAAGACACAGCCTATAGGCGCCATCTTCCCCTGTCATGTTCAGCTGTAATGTGTCAGCCACGGGCACATCAAAACATCTCAAGAAGGGGCAAGGCACACCTTCCTCCAGCCATGGGCAGCCGCATTAAAATATCAAAGGCTCCATGGACCTGCTTTTCTATTGTTAGGCCGGCTGGTGGAGGTGCATACTAATGAGAGATGATTCAGGCAAGCCTGGAAGGTGCTTGGTTGCCAGACAGACAACAGGAAAGCGGAGCTAACACCCCTTTGGTATGCAATGTGTCAACTTGATGCTAGTTCCCAGCCCTCTGTATGAAAGACAATGAATGGCATGTTTGGGTCCATAAGTTACCGTTGGTATCCCTGCAGAGCGGAACCCTTTCAGAGGGGAGAAGTATGAAGTTGATTCGTGACATAACAGAATTCCAAATTAGAAAGTACGTTCTGTGAAAATTCGAACAAAACAGTTGGTGAAAAGGAAGAAAACCAAATGAGCATTCCCTCCTATGCACGTTTGCACAGCAGTGTTAACTGTGACTGCCATGCAGTGCTATTGATTTTGTAAGACAACAATTATATTGTGATTAACTTTTATAATAAGTGTTTTAAAGTCATTTATGTAAATAATTATAAGTAAGTCCTCATCATAGTTGTAGTAATTCGGGTACTTATGCAATGTTTTCCTTAGTTTGTTTATTTTCAGTATTACATGAAATCTCTTCATCCAAATGAGATTTTACTATGAGAACTGTGCTGCTACATATTTCTAAAGTGTATTTGCATTTATTTTTCAAATGTTTTAACTGTCAACTTCGCCGCTGCAAGAGACAACAAGCAGCACACGACCTATTTAAGGCTCATTGGGACGAGTGTGTGCGGTGTAAACGAGGGGGGCATGTTATAGCCCTGTCAGAGTTGGCTAGATCTCCTCTGGGCTACATCATCCAGCAACAAAAGGTGGGAGGTGGACACGGTGGACAAGGTGGACTTCTGGTGTGAGAAGGGGGGCGGTTTGAGGGTGTGTTTAGCAGCATCGCTACTGCAGTGAGAAAGAAACTTAGCAGCTTGTCTTGTTGCAGTGTGACACCACCACCGTCCGAACATCCAACATTAAAGTCCAGAGTCTCAGTCGGATCGCCTTCACCCTGTGTATGGACAAGGACTCCAGAAGAATGTACAGCAATGTGGAGAGGTGAGATGGACCATTTACCTTATTTCAAAGTGCTCACCGGAAACATGTGTATTTGGTTATGCATTGACACATACAATATGGAAAAGTTAAAATGTCTTAACAACTTCCAACATTATAAAACCACGCATCTCGTCAGAAATAATACTCATATGCTCATGAACCCCCATGAAAAGTGCTATTTGATTAATTCATACAATATGTACATAAGCATTAGATGTAATTGTAGTTACCATGAATCCATCAGTTCTTTTGGATTGTTTAATGTGTTTTGCAGCCATGGGGAAGGACTGCACTGCAATAACTACCAAGGAGCCTTTCAGTGAATTGAGGTTAGCAAAGGCTAGCTTACATTACCTGAAGCTAAGTTATTTTAATAAGGGAGTAAGAAACCTCTTCCAGGGAGAGGCTACAGTGGGCAGAAAGGGTGAACTGTGCTACGGTTTCCCATGTTAACTTATCACATGAACAGGTGCACTCATGCAATCTGTTGGCCTCCTACAATCCTGTAGCAGTGTTTATAGGATTTAAACCTAAAGCGGTCAATAAGGCCCTGGCTCTTGAATTTCCTGCTGCCAGCTGTTTTTAAAGGGAGATTCTTTTGAATTATGGGTTTCAGAAGTTTGGTTTGCTCCCTTTTGCAGTTCTGTGCAGAAAAGAGCGACTTGATTAGTAGCGTCTTGGCCTCAGTCAAGCCACCAGGACTAGCAAACCGTGCAGCCAATCCCCATCCAGCCAATTCAGCTTTTACACATGAAAGCCAAGGCAAGCAGGTGGAAACACCCTTTATCAGCATTAGAAAAAAAAATAATGAGAAAATACGAAAGAATACGAATGACATCATTGGAGTATAGCAGGCCCAGGTATAGATGTAGCATATAGATAAGGGTCGATTTCAGCAGTCTACACCATATGGAGCGATGTGTAGCCCCTTCATCTTCTTAACCATCAACATGTATCTATTGTGTAGCCCCCAACATCTTTGGCAAACTTGGTCATTTCAGCATTTACCTGAGACAACTGTCGTGTCTGCTTTCTAATATGCAGTGTCCAACTACCCGTATTAGCAAAACAGACGCCAAGGTAAATTATACTCAGGTAATCTACTGAGTGTCTGTACCTTGAAATATATGTGGACTTGGAACTCAGATGCGTTACATTTAATGTAATGTTTTTGGCCCGTTCATCCATGTATTTTGTGTACTTCTTTACTAGGTTCTGACAGATTTTATGGGTATTGGCACATAGTATTGTGTTGTCTTCATAAAGTACCTTCAGTCCTCGGGACTCTCCGATGAGTTGGGAAACACTGTTTGCCATCAGTAGGGTCCCAAACAGAATGTTAATATTTTGTTTAAAGGTCTGGGGCACGAGAATGCCCCCTGAATGAACATCTCTGGTTCAGGGAAATAAAAGGGTGATCTCGCCCTTCACTAGTAATTTCACAGTGGCATGTAGGGCGTGAATTTCCATGACGATGCTCTGTTCATACAATCAAATGCACTCACTAATTCCCTGATATGTAAGTAAAAGAGGCCATCCATTCTGTGACTCCGCCTCTCAAGCAAGAGATGAAGATTGTGAACTTGTTCATTAGTACAGTGGCCCTGTCCACTTCTAAATGAGATAGCAAATACAGAGAAGGATATCCATGCATTCCATATTCCACTGATAGATCAGTTTGCCGAATACAGTGGCTGAAAAGTCTGTAAGGGAAATAGGCCTAAACCAGACTGGACTATCCTTCTCCTACTTTTTGGAAGTTAAGTCAAACACAAATTCTTCTGCACCCCTGTGACGTTTTGTGCAGTTGTGTTATATCATTGAAAATGTTACCACGAAAATGTCCCTAAGTCTGTTTTTTGGATTTGATCAAGTCATTTGGTAGACATCAGATCTGGACTCTTGTTTTAATTTTTTTCATTTACGTTGTGCTTCTACAAATGTAAACACAAATCGAAAACAGATCCATAAACAAGTAAAAAGTAAAAAAGTGGCGTCCAGTAAAATGCATCCCATTATCCCCTTATTTCTCCATCCCCCTTAAAAATTCATAGGCACATGTCCAGAAAACATGACCAAATGTCATCAAATAATTTCACTTTCTTTTGTCTTTTCCATAAAACCCGCTCAATAAGTAATATTCCTTGCAATTCCTGAATCCACTCTGTTTTGGTAGGTGAAGGGTCTTCCAACCTCCAAGTATCACCTTTTTATCAGCCATTGCATCTCTAAAGAGCCAACATTTCTGTGGGAATGAGAGGTCATCCTAATTGAGTGTCACTAAAGAGAATTCTGATTATCTTCTTAGGACAGCGTTAATCATCGCAGTGATCTCTTTCCAAAATGTACTGATGCAACTACACTCCCAAAGCATGTGTTCAAGAGTCCCATTCCTATGTTTACAGTCCCCACACACATACGCGTTGCTCCTGCCTCTTTCTCCCATACTATAAGGAGTCATGGACACCCTATTTAGAATTCTTCTTTGTCTAGCTCTGTCACCCCCGTTTAGTGAAGTCAGTCTGACATTCTGACAAAAGTTTTCCGATTGCCCTTCAGTGATCTTTTTTACCTAGTGCGTGTTACCACTCAGTCAGCAGCATAGGATTATAGGTTCTTATGTTTTGGATAAATTAGTACACTGTAGGGTACACGACTCTCCATCTTCAATAAAAGTGCTACTAGCTCCCTTCTCAACCTCCACTCATCTTCCAAACTGGATACTCTCTTAATGATATTCTTCAAGGCTCTTTACTGTCCAATTGAACACTCATCCAAATCCTTCTTGTTTTTTCAGTTTTTCAAAGGGAGTACATTTCTTTTCATCAAACACATCATTTAGCCAATGTATACCAGCCAAATGCCACGAGGGCCAATATAGTGTCCTTCTCTTATTACTTATACCAGGGTTGAACCAGATAGATGGCTTCTCTTCTCTGTGCTGATCTGACCACGTCTTTGTGATAAATCTCCACAGCATGTTCTGATGAATTCAGTCCACTCACAGCAGTTTTCTTTCTCTCTGTGTTTCCAATAGGGTTGGTAAGGAGTCATCCGAATATCATAAATCCAGCATCAAGACCTCAGCATATAACCATACATTTTGTTCCACTCCACCAAATCCCACTTCGTGGGTTCTCACCTCTTCTCTTATCATTGTTTCGAGTGGCTCCATTGCTAGAACAACCAGTAACAGAGAGAGAGAGAGAGAGCACATACTTGTCTCGACGTAATGTGAAAAGGTTGAGAGCACATCCCGTTCATAAAAACATTTGCAATACTACCTTTGTAGAGTAGGTTGATAAAGGCTAGAAAATAGTGACCAAAGTTCATTGTCTCCAATGTCTTAAACAATAGTTCATTCGACCTGATCATAGGTTTTCTCTGCATCAAGAGACAGCGCTGCTAATGCTGAATCTAGTTTCCTTCCTTCTGTCATAGTAAAGAATAACCTCCTCATGTTAATTGCCATGTGACATCCTTTCACAAAGCCTGTTTGATTGTCATCTGTCAATCTTGGTAAAATCCCATCTAGTCGCCTTGCCATTACCTTAGCCAGAATCTTACAGTTAGTGTTGATTAAGCTTATTGGTCTATATCCAGGGTTTTGTTTCATCTTTATCTTTCTTCAGGATTAAAGCTATTATGGCATGTCTTAGAGAGGTTGGCAGTTCTTCATGCAGCGCTGAGGAGTTGAACATTCTTTTCAGAGCGTTATAGACCATTGTAGGCATGATTTTTATAAAAATTCAATTGGAAAGCTATCTGGTCCAGGGGATTAGCTGTATTCAAGCTGTTGGCTGCTTTAATTAGTTTTTCTAGTGATATTTCTTCAGCCACATTTTCTTTTTCAATTTGCAACAGTTTAGGAAGATTTATTATTTCCATAAATTGATCCATGTCCTTAATGCCAACCAGCGACTCTGTAGTGTAAAGTCTCACATAGAACTCTGTGAATTTAATATTGATAGATACAGGGTTATATGTAATGCATCTTTTCTTTTGATTGCACATATGGCTCTTTATTATTCATTTTTCTCGGACGATGAGCCAGAGGTCGATTTCATGTCTTACCATCCTCAAAATAAGCACAACATCTTCTAAATCATATTCTGCCTTTATTGCGGATAATGTAATAAATTAATATTTTTGGTAGACTAGCTCCCTTCGTCATTCATCTGTGTTGCATCCGATGTATTATTTCTCTTGTCGTTTAATCTCTTCTTCAAGTGTTTCCATCCTTTTGCCTATTTCTGATTTAGCCCTGCTGCATAAGCCTATTAAAGGTCCATGCATGCAGCATTTGAATGCTACCCATATTGTTCTTTCACCCATATCTCCTGTTTTGTTGACCCTCATGAATGCTTCAGTCTCCTCGATAAACTAATCCTTAATCTCATTTTTCTCCAGCAGAATAGTGTTTAGTTCCAGAAGCCTGATTTTCTAATAGTAAAATCTAATGCAGTCACTAATACCTTAGGTGTGTGATCAGAAAGGTGGATATTCCCTATTTCATTATTTAGGTAATTCCGTGTTGCTCCCCAAGTATTTCCCAATGTCTCTTCCTGATACCTTTTCCCACAATATAAACCAGTACTCCCCCAGTGTAAGAAGACATTTCCAGCCTGGCTTTGCAATGGAATGCCATTTTTGCCATTCTAAAAAGACATGCACATGCTGGCTGCTCCAATTTATGGTGCCAGTATGCCCACATAAGAACACCCTCAAGTTTTCTTCGCCCATAATGCCAGTACTACCACTGCAAGAAACCCATGTACATGCTGTACACGCGGGCTCACATTAGAACACCTTCATGTTTTACCCTAATGCTACTTATGCCACTGTAAGAAATATGCTCATGCTGGCTGTGCCAAAATATGCCTGTATTCCCACCTAAGAAAACTATCCAGCTGGGTTCTGCCTATAATGGCAGTAATGCTGATGTAAGAAAAAATGCCCATGTTAGATGTGCCAATATATTCCAGTATTCCCTTTTAGGAACATCCTCATGTTGGATTTGTCCAAGATGGCAGTAATTCCGTAGCAAAAACATGTTCATGCTGTCTGTGACAATCTATGCAGTGTTGCCACCCAAGAACACCCTCATATTTGCTTTGCCATATTGCCAGTAATGCCACTCTAAAAACATGCCCATGCTGACTGCAATAATATATGCCAGTATTCCGATGGAAGAACACTCATGTTTGCCCATAATGCCAATTAGAGGAAACATTCCATGCTTGCGGTGCCACTATATACCATTCCTATGTAATAAAAACTGCAAGTTGTCGCAGTCAGTGCCACTAATTCTACTGTAAGAAAACATGTGCATGTTGGCAGCACCTGTATATGGCAGCATTAGGACACTCTCACCATATCCACTCTCCCAGGCCCACTGCATTCAACTGGTCCTCCCCTATGCGCACTGTACTCATATACATTCACACGTGTGTGCACACTTTCACAGGCACACACAACTCCTTGCATGCATGCTCACCAGCAGACACTCAAATTCAAATGAGCACACTTGATACATTATTATGTGGGGTGCAGTGCCAATCTGTGCGATTTTCTAGAAAGACGAATGCAGTATAGGAACTTGCGATTTACTGAAAGTGATAAGCAACAGCTGGCTAATGACTATGTAAGATCTTTTCTCATGTGCCGTCTTAGCCTACTCTAGACAAAGGTAAATACCATATGTTTCTTCCTAGATCCATTCCTTAAATGACAGGCCTTTTTAAGGAGAGCATTATTGATACATTTTTTAAACCGTTATTTGACATTAAACAACAGTGCATGTGCTAATTTCATGAGAATTATAGAACTATCCAAATTGCTATTTTAGTTAAAATAGCCACATTACATAGTGTTTCCTACTTCCAATTGAACAACATGTTAGCACTACTAGTAGAGGTAGACATGCTCCTGGCACACCATATCTTTAAATTAATATCTACAAAGCCATTACATCAGCAAAGCTGAAGAATACATTTAGTCTTACCATTCACCATGTTCCCCACACCATTCCCTCCATATCCCATTAAAAGAATGCTAATTCATAAAGGGTCATTCCAAACTGTCCCCAATGTACTTACCAACTTCCCTGGGTACTCATATTGATAAAGAAGTACTTATTAGTCTTGAATAATCGGGATTAATATCCCAACCAGGAGTTTTTTTTGTATGACAATGTGGGGCCATTTCATGAAGAGGCTCCCCTGCATGCTTGTGCCCTGAGCACACCCATTCAGAGAACTCAGTCTCATCCTGCATGTTTGATGACTACACCTTTTCACATTCAAACAGCACATGACAAGGAAGACACAAACGGCCTGGTACCAACTTTCTCTCCAGTGGAAAATCAAGCCCTTCATCCCAGAAAACAACTACAGATCTGATGTCCAAGCCTTGGTCCTTGTCCACCTGGATGGTGGCAATGCCCTTTTAGAAGCCCTTTCCACAACTATCCCTACACCCCTGAAATTTGTCCTGCATGTGGCAGCAAGACTCATTAAAGGACTCCGCAAATTCGACCACATCACCTGACCCTCATCAAACTGCACTGGTTCCCACTGCAAGCCTGTATCATCTTAAAATCCTGTTGCATCATCTATAAGGCTGTCATCCTGAAGTCCCCAAGCTACCTCGCTGAAAAAGTAAGAATCTCCGGAGGGCTGCGATCCATTAGAAGCGTGCACATGTGCAGACTTCAATTATGACATTGTATGAAGGAAAGAACCAAAAGACCTTCTTGGTCTACGCTCCAAGACTCTGGATCATCCTCCCCATCAACATCGGACGGGCCCCATCAATTCTAAATTTCAGAAAAGAGCTCAAGACCTTCTTCTTCAAGGAATGGCTCCTCCTTAACACCCTGCACGCCCCACCCTACCTGACACTCAGTGATCCGCTCCCCACTGTCTCCCCTGTAGTTGATTGTAGATCCCTTGCAGCCAATTGCCCACCCTCCCCTGTTAGCTCCCCACTCCTATTTCTCTGCTTCCCTCAATGAGTTCTTCCCACTATGATTGTAAAGCGCTCTGTTGCTTTCCAAAGCTAGGTCCGCATTCGATAAATACCCTAAACATAATATACAATGCTTCCCTGATTAACGAAGGATGAACATTCAACTGCAGCAATTCTCAACCTCAATCCCTTGTGTCTGGTGTCTCTTCTGATGGAAAGGAGGTGCTGAGGAATGTGTAATGCTGCCAAGACCTGTTTTGACCACTGGCGGTTTTCGTAAGCCCCAAACAGAAACAGCCTTTTTGACATTTCTTCCCCTGAAACAAAAGTGGAAATGCAAAAATAGCCTTTGCAGAGACCGGCCTCTAAGGCCCACCACTACAAATGCACGGACTGACCCCCAGCACTCTGCTCACGTCGTGTTAGTCGGGCGATGCATTACGGCGGTGTTGGGCATGTGCCAATTCTCTGGTATGCATAGAATGCTGGCTCAATTGCACATTAAACTACATTGGTTAAACCTAATTGTGAGAATCAAGACCCCAGAATTTGCAGAGGGAAAGCATTGAGAGACTCGGACCAAAGGGACGTCCAGGTGCCTACATCATGAGACTTAGGGTCTCACCCTAAGTTACTAGGGGAATCCAGACGTGGACCCCTTGCTCACTATTCTTAGAGAGGCACAGATCCACCCTACTGATGAGGTCCAACCAGACCGAAACACGTGTCTGGGGTTCTGTTGGTACTCTTGTTCAGAGGAGAATTGCCTAGCATTTCGGTGCTGGACTGCCCCAGGGCAGGACAAAGACTGATATGTTTGGGATATTTCTTCTTTGTGAAAGATAGTGAGCTAAAGACTCTGGGTAAGTCTCTCGTAACCAGGACTAATGTCTGGCAGAGGGACTCCCAGGATCCCCCTTGTTAATCTGCATATTTAAGTAACTTTGGGTCTCACCCTAAGTTACTAGGGGAATCCAGACGTGGACCCCTTGCTCACTATTGTTAGAGAGGCACAGATCTACCCTACTGATGAGGTCCAACCAGACCGAAACACGTGTCTGGGGTTTCTGTTGGTACTCTTGTTCAGAGGAGAATTGCCTAGCATTTCGGTGCTGGACTGCCCCAGGGCAGGACAAAGACTGATATGTTTGGGATATTTCTTCTTTGTGAAAGATAGTGAGCTAAAGACTCTGGGTAAGTCTCTCGTAACCAGGACCACCCTACTGATGAGGTCCAACCATCATGAGACCTATCAGTCTGGAAAACATTTTACACATTGATTTTGCTCGCTATTAGGGGCAGGAGGGGAGATATTATTTAAAAAATGAGTGCTGAATATGCTGGTGCTTCACATTAATGAAGAACATGGAATTTTTAAGGTAGTTCACAGGACACTGGCAACTTTCCACAGTGAAGTTATCATTTATAATATAATAATTGGTTATTTATAACGCACTTAATACCAATGAGGTTTCTAAGCCTGTACCCGGGATTCCAACCTATGTTGCTCCGCGTTGTCTTGCTTCCAAAACAAGTGCATTTCCACTGACCTATACTACCCGTTCCAAGTTAGTTGATTACAAAATGCCCTCATTTACAACGGATAGTAGGTACAATTAAGTTTAATTGTGTGACAGATGCAGGGCATGGCACTAATCCTGTTAAGGTTTGGGAAGTCCTACATTCATCTCTGCTTCAAGGGAATTATGGAGCAAATTTAATGGCAGAAACCAATCACAGAACAGGGGACTGTGACACCTCATCCGACATTGAATGCACAGTCTGTTATCCAATTGCAATGTTTATTATCCCACGTGACTGCGTTCTGTTGCATACGGGCCTGCTCATAATGTTGATTTAGTTTGCTGAGGAGTGGTTCAATCTGCATCAATGATAACGTTGGTGACTTAGGTTATTGTACGGACACGGTCATGGCAACCTCTGAGGTGCTTATAAGGAAAGGCAGTTCAAGCAGATAGTAATAGAAAAACGTTACACAATGGGCCTCATTACCACCCAGGCCGTAGAGGGTTAACGGCGCCGGTAGAGTTGCTGACGCCGTTAACCCCGTACCGCCTCATTACGAGGTCTGCTCCCGGGTCCCGCTAAGGACATCTGGTAAAACCAGGCGTCCTTAGCGGGACCCACTAGCAGACCAGGATGCTAACAGGCCTGTCATTAACCGGCCCGTGGTTAGCATCCTCCCCATTCCCATTGAGCCTTATAGGGGTTCAAATGGGAATGGGGATGTACTGGATCCGGGTCCCGAGAAAGGGAATTACCGGGCCCTCCAAGGTCGGAATGGCCCGGTAGTTCCCCATTCCAGGAACCAGGACCCGGTACCCAGTATAGGAGTAGCCATGCCGCTAAAAGCTAAAAGCGGCATGGCTACCTTCATACTCGTAATGAAGCCCAATGTGTTCTTCTTAATGCCCCTTGAACATGCTCACTAGATGTGCTAAAATGACAGCATGTTAGAATTTTCATATGGGTAAAGCATCATCTTCATTCCTCTTTCAAACCTTTCCCAGCCTCCTCTTCGTAGTGCAAATTTCACACTCTGGTGCTCCTGCTCCTTCTTCCTCTCCCACTGCCTTCTCTAACCTGATCTTACTGTACCGGTAATCGAGCAGTCCGCCTTTTGTGGCTGTGGCCAAGCACCCTCGATTGTCACATTTATGTTTATGAACACTGACTGGCCACATATTTTTTTTTCAGGTTTGAAGTCTCGCCATGCCTGGAGCCTATCTATGCCTTGCAGAGAATGAAAGGAGTCCGATTAAGCGGAAGTGAAAAGGAGGACATGGGCCTGGCCAAATACATGTCTAAGTCATTGATGTTACCAATCAACACCTTTGCAGCCATTATGTAGCAGCACCAAGGCAGGACGGGACCAGAAGAGCACATTAAAGTTCATGTCTGACAATTGTCCGCACAGGAGGAGTTTGCGTTTGGACATTATGAAATTGTGTATTCTCTTATACTTGTGGCAGATGAACAATGCCTTTAATCCACGCTACTGAGCAGACCCAAGAGCCGAACGAACTTTCAGGGTCTGAATCTTTCGACGCCTGCAGTTTCGGTCCATTTACATTTCTTAAACATATTGGATGATAATGATTTTGCACAGAAATCGAAGTAATGATAAAATATCACTCGGCCTTATAATCACCTAAAAACAACGGAAAACTCACAATGGCATTGGGATACATTCAATTCACCATACACACGGTTTCGCAGTACGACTAGGTTAAAAAGGTTCAACGGGTAGTGATGATTTTTAATTTTGCGTGACATTTCCTATCAGGGACTGACACATCATTTGTTTTCTCAGCAATTCCATGAGAAAGTCCCAGGAGTAACTGTGGTCTTCTACACCTTGGCAATCATCATTCGTTTATATCTGATCCTTTAAAACATGCTGCAGATCAAACAAAGAATACGGGCAGTCATACAGCCTGAACCAAAAGGAACTGTGCATCTCAGACGCGCTGGGAGTACTCCGCTCGCAATCCCTTCCTCTGGATAAAACAAAACAACTTTTCACCAGATTTTCCAATGCCTTGATCCCAAATCTTATTTACACCCACGTCGCCACCGAACATCTATCAAGCCTTGTCATGGACTCAGAAAAGCCATCATCTACAAACACCTGTTTCAACAAGCATTGCTACTCCAACTCCCTTCTGTGATGTAAAAATCCATATATTATATCACAATACTTGGTGCTGCAAAGTATTACATTTGCCACGTAGGTATGAACTATTTGGCTATCACCCAGCTGTTGCCTTCAACAGTGAATGATGAAATGATTTTAAGGAACGATATCTGTGGGGCAGGTAGTTGGAATACAATTCACACGCTATTCTCAACATTTAGAAGACGTAAATTGGCGAGGGGCATCTACTCTTTATGTTCTGACATTGTACCCAATAATTCAAACTGGAGTATGCATAGCCAAAACCCCCATAGGGAATGTGTGCTGCATTGCCTTTGCTAAGTAAACTGTGAAAGGCGGCAGTGTTGGGGAAAGGGATCCCCTTCTGAGATGAATAAATAAGCTTATTTAGATCCAGATCCCTGCACTCCATTCTCTATATCCCTGACCTTTCATTCCATGATCACTGCGACTCTGGGCTATTGTATTCCGGCATTTTCACGAACGTGGTATTCCATTATTTCTATGACCCTTGTTTCCATGATCGGAATCCACATGATCATCGTAATCCAGGGTCACCATCTCCATGAACCTCGTTTTCCATGATCCCCTGGCCCATGTATTTCTTCAATGGGAGCTTTATAACAGTCTTCCCTCGACCCTGAGGTTTTCTTGATAAACTGTAGGGGGTACAAGGTATTTGAATGGAGATCCGCTACAGTGGTTTGGCCAGTATCAAAGCAAGTGAGGTCTAGTGATGGTAGGAGCTGGTGAGTGCAGCCCTCAGTTCCAGACAAATGCCATTCAACAAACGTTTCCGGAGCTCAGTGGGGAAACTAAGATAAATAAGGAAGCTTGGGAATGGAAAGTGAATCCTTGATTTCTTGGGGGACATTGGGTTATTATGATGTTTGATGGAGCATCATATATATCGGCTTCCAATAAAGAGCATGAAATAGTTCTGTGCTCCCAGATAACATTTCATTGAAGGCACCTTTTGGAATGTGTGATTTGCATCCCAATGTCCTACACATCACATTTTGTGTCCCGTCATCCCTTATATTTCTATATGTTCCAGTGCGTTCTATCGCTCGTGACTCAATTAGCTGGAGATTGAAAGAGACTTCTCTTACGTGTCTATCCAATTTGCATCAGGGATTTAAAGGAAAATCCAAAGCTAAGCACATATAGAAAGTAGGGCAGAATGTTGTCAGATGAGGAACTTGTTTTTAAGGCAATGTAGGTTAGGTGGCTATCCATTTTAAACAATCTAAACAATTGTAAAGGCTAGCATTAGATGCACTTTGCCATGGTGTATTGCTAAATTTACATGACAATTGGAATCAAGCACAAATGACCCTTGTGTGAATATGTATTACAGCAATGTATTTTTACAAAACAACAATTGTGCCCCAGTGCAAATTCTGGTACATAATTGCACTGCAAAGATGCCAACCTTATGTACTGCGAGAGTAAAGACAACACTACAGATATGGATGTAACTCTCACATCTGGATCTCCCCTGAACCCAAATCAGGGCCTTGTGACCCAAGGAGCCTTTCAAAATAAACTAGACTAGAAAACAGTCGGCTTGTGTAGTAGAATGATATTTGAATGCCGTTTTGTTTCATTGAGGGATTGAGTCTTATTAGTTATCAGTATTTGGGCCATAATGGTGAGATTGGCAAACCCTCCAACGGCACACCACCCTAGACCCAGTTGCAAGAAGGGCCTTTAACAAGGGCAGCGGTCTATTACTGGCCGGTATGGCCTGGCAATCTTGTCACTATGGCTCTTAGCCCCCTGGCTGGCACACTCACCAGAGTGCTACACAACGTCAATAAACGTCAATAAAGATGAAATGTCCAATGGGCGCTCCAGGACAGGCTGTCAACCATTTCTTCAGCAGCAAAAGAGTAGGAAGGAGGTACGACAGGGTAGCGGGTGGAAGGTAGGTGGAGATGTGTAAATAAAAGGTGGAGAGGGCTGACAAAATGTTGAAACTGGATTGAGAGCAAGAACCTGAGCAGCCAGCCTTGCTGCTGGAAACATGGTCATGTCACATGAGGTAATGCTGAAATTCGTGCTCCCTGATTGGACAAGCTGCATGCAAAAAATTGGTATGTAGGAACCTGAGCGGCCAGCCATGCAGCTTGGAACATGGTCATGTACTAGGAGGTAATGCTGCAATCCGAGTTTCCTGATTGGTAAAGCTGCTTGATATAACTTTAATTAATACACAGTGCATCAGGATGTATGTAGGAAGTCATTTGGTCATTACCAGTTTGCCACATAATCAACCATTGCAGGTTTTTGCTGTTTTAATAAATGTGTAAAATCAAATGCAATGTAATTTAAACAGAGAGCATCCACTGCAAAAATCAAAAGAATTAAATGAAAAGCAAATTTAATTAAATGTGTCAAACTGACCCTATGTTGTTAACGTAAAACAGCGTGATGAGCCAGCGAACAAATGTATCTCATATCTATACCTTGCAGCCCCATGTGGAAGAGAACCTCAGCTCATAAAGCATGTGAATGAAGACAAGATGGCATCAGCTATAGCTATCCTGTCTCTGAAGACTGTCTGTGTATTTAATGCAAATCGGCGAAAACTCATTGGTGAAGTGGGTGCAAGCCCTTGTGTTTTGAATGGGAGTAACAGCCTGACACAGTATTCCAAACGCCTCTGGTTGTGATCAAATATGTATCTTTTTCCCAATTGGGGTACAACATAGTGCAAGAAATGAAATTGTGCACATTTTTAAGCCAATCATTTCTGTGTTTACATTATTGTAAATAATATAAATATGTTGTATAGTTCATGTACAAAATGTATATAGAGTACACAATTAAAAGAGAACCTCCTTTTACAGAAGTTCTGTTGTCAGTTGTAATCATTGGCTCTTTAGCAGGGAATTGGGCAGTGTGTGGGTGTGTATGTGAAGGACCAGGAGTGGGGGAGAAATATTGTAGATGATATAATCGGTGTTTGCTCTTGTTTTTATCACACTATGGAAAGACAATATCAGTATCCGGAGGTTTGTTTCACCAATGAATAAACCAATTTCGAACTGTCCATCATTATTTCATTTGTGAAGGTATTCACACCTCACATAGCTTCCTGCCAAAGAGATCAAACTCAGGGACGTCATTTCACCAAAATGCCAGGAGTAGCAGAAGTGACATCACACGACCCAGGAAGTGATGTCATTTGACCCCACCCCGAAGTGATATTGCGGGAAGTGATGGAACACAACCTTTTTACCCGTTGACAAAACAGGAAGTGGCAGCACATAGCATTGTACACTACGAAAAATATGGTTACAATATCACTATAATGTGATGTACATTTCATGCAAGAATGGATCGCCATATGTAGCGTTAAGATCAGTGTGTATAGGCCCATATTATCAAATTACTGTGAATGCAAGCAGACGTCCAAGGCCAAATGATAATGATGTGTTATATAGCACTTACGCTTAAGTGCTTTATATAGAACAAATATACACCTGATATCCTCCAACCTGTGTCGGTACTCATTTATCGACCTCAGAAGGATGAAAGGCTGAGTTGAGGCGTTTAAGACCAGACTAAATCAGTGACTCACCCCCTGAGGTGTGCCTGAAATAAGCCTTTAATGAGTCTAGCAATTATTGTATAGAATTCCAGAAAGACACATTGGGGGTCATTACGAGTTTGCAGGTAGCCATGGTGCTATTAGCACCATGGCTGCCTCCAAACCCGGGTCCGGTCTCTCTGACTGTGGACTTACCGGGTCATTCCAACCTTGGAGGACCCGGTAAATCCTCATTCTGAAAACCATTCCCCATTCCCATTTGAGCCCCCATAGGGCTCAATGGGAATGGGGAAGGCGCTAATAACCGGCCCGCAAATTGCAGGCCCGTTATTGGCTCCAAGGTCCCTTAACCGGTCCCGCTAAGAACGGACCAGCCGTTCATGCTGGAACCCACTAAGGGACCTCAGAATAGGGCGGTAAGGGTTTACCGGCACCGGCATCCTTACCGGTGCCGGTAAACCCTTACCGCCCAATTCGTAATGAGCCCCATTATTTGGTATTCCTTCCTTATTTAAGGTCAGTGCTGAAAGTGTTAGACTTGTGGCACTCCTGTTCTTATTTTTTTTCTTTTCTTTTTAAAAGGCCTGAAAGAGAAAGCCAGCCACTCCAGAAGTAAAGAGCCCAAGAGCTTACATTACAGAACATGAAAAAGAAAAAAGATTTTATTTTTTACAGAGGGCGCAAGGGAGACCACAGAGGTCGCAGTTGCGACCTCTGGCGACCCCTAAATGACGTCCCTAATCAAACTTGCAAAATGGATATCAATCTGGCAGTGGCTGCAAGGTCCACAACATAGGCGTAGCCTAAAGTTGCAAATACATGGTACGAGTGTAATAGGTATGTCACAAGGTGCAGGAAAGCGTGCATTGCACAACATGTTAACAATAAGAAAAATATAGCAGCAGCCACAAAACCATACAATCACAGGTTGCGATTTTGAAATAGCGACTCATAAATGAAATGGCAAAAAATACAACGCCACATTTTTCACCACCTGACGCATAGTGCAATTGATATCACCCACATACATCGCCACAATGACCTTTCACTACTTATTCTTGTTTCACGTAGTTATGTTCTTTACCTCTCAAAATCAGCTGGTCTTTGTGCATAGTAATTATACGTTTTTTTAAATTGTACTGAAGTAATATAGGTGTATGGGCTGCACCTGTAATCCTCCCCAGAAAATGTCCTGAAATTAAAATGATTTAAGCTAAAATTGAATTTTCACAAATTACCATTCCCCAAATCGAAGCAAGACCTTTAGAGGGGTTAATTCTGCCTACGTAGCAGCCTTTTCAATGTGAATAATTGCTTAAAAGCTTAGGTTGTGCCAATGTAGAAGTGAAGATGTGTGAAGTGAAATATAGCTCCTGAATGCCAGAAATAAAGAGGCCAGAGTGATTTGCAAAGTCCCATTGAAGTATAAGGCCAGCACAGAAATGGTGATGCCAGACATGGGGCTTATTGAATGAAAGACTGGCTTAAATCTCAAAAGAAAAAACGTGGACTTGAATCTCAAGAGTGTGAAGATGTGCGCAATGCATTTCAGCAATAAAAAGAAAGACATGTAGCTGACAATGCTGTTTTACTAAATCCATGGGGAGCTGAACTTTTACTTAAAGAGACAGATGGCAGTGTGTACATTATCTTCAATGTAATACAAGATTGTGCTCAGTCATCTCAAGTGAAACCAAGCTTATTGCATTTATAAGAAATAAAAGAACCTTGTTTTTCCTTCATACAAATGACGGTATGCAGAGAGAAGCGCTTACTAGACTTTCAGAGTTTGAACAAGGTTTTCTCATTTAACTGCCCTAAAAATATGGACAGTCCAGAAGTGATATTCATGTATTTTGCAACTGTGACATTAAAGAAAAACATTACACATGGATATAAGGCCCAGGTGCCTTATAAAATGTCATGTAAAATGCATTGTGTGTGAGTTTAAAATCCATTTCTTGCAGAATTTTACATGCATCATTTCTCCTAAAGATGACACTTAACCTCCAAGACCTTTTCTCTTCTGGTCTTGGAGAGGGAGGTCTGATTGTCAACCATCAATTAGGACCATTGCATAAAAATATAGAAATAAATACATTGCCTAGATTTAAACCACGTTGGAAACAGATAAGGCCATGCCTGTTCTTTCAGCAGAAGTGACATTGAGCTCCCAATTCCCATAAAATGTTCATTAGAGTTGCAGCCAGGGCCATTAATGGCCATGAAGGGAGAGGCAAAGATAAATATGAACCAGCCTCTGGCTGATCACATGCTTAAAAGGGGAAATTAAACCTAAAGATAATAAAGACAAAACTGTAATTTAGTTAATAGAAAAATACATATTATTCCATAAAAGGGGCAGCGTATATGGCACAACTGTTATTCCAGGCTTTTATAAAAGGTGACAGTAACCCCCTTTGAGCCATGCTAAAACAATTTTTGTGTGATAAACATAACTAAAGTTATTAATGAAAATTTGATTTGGGCCTTCCCTTGATTTCAAGAGATTTGAAAGTTGGTGTAAGGGTGAAGGATAAAAAGTAACATGGGAACTATGAAGTGTCATATTTTTCACTGATACGGCTCCTGAGTAAATGAAGAAAAACCATATCCCTGCATAGGAAGGGTGTGCCGACTTCAGATTACCATCTTCTGATTTGCCTCAAAATGTAGTTCTTAAAAATATACACATGCATGGAAAGATTTGGAAAAGTAGGGTACTTGCCATCTATGGTAATAAGTATAAAAATAATGATTTTGCCCCTTGAATACCTTTTTCCAAAGAGTGCATTTTATCAGAATCCCAAAACAATGTTTCCATTGTGTTCCCACTCTCTGCCACTGGCCTTCAATTCAGAGGGGCCAAGTCTAATTGATGTTTGGAGGGTGGGGGTTGCTGGGAGAAAAGTATTATTTATTTTTAAATTTCTTTATTGGCATTTATAATAGGTACAACAGCAGTGTGGAAGTGGGTGCCAACTGCGGCATAGAATAAATGTGTACATATAAGCCAGTCATTTAATGAACAATAAACAACTTCAACACGAAGCATTTAACAATAACAACAGTAATTGTCTCCAAGTGGTCGGTAAATAGTTAATTTTGAGAGGATCAACACAGGAAGGGAAAGGAAGGAGTCCAAAAGGAGGTGGGACCAGGTATATTCAGGTGGTGGGCCATTCAGGTGTCTTGTGATGAATAGGTCAGTAAGCATAGGGGTGAATCACTCAAGGGGGTTTGTCGTCATTGGAGGGGTGGAGCAGAGCCCCTGTGAGGGCCTTCCAAGCATCAAGTGCATGACTTGCATCTTCAGAGGACCTGGCAATGCCTTCCTCCCAGGCCGAAGTCTCCGCCCCGACCCAGCGTTCCAGTTTGTTGCGCCATGCATGGAAGCGTGGGCCATCTGGTCGCTTCCACGCCATGGCAATGGTCCTTTTGGTGAGGATGCATGCCAGGTCCATGAGCTTTACTGTGTGCTTGATTTTAGCTGATCTGGGATAAGTCCCTAGGAGGCACTCTCCAGGGGTCCACTCATACCTGGTCATGCCAGCTCTCCTACAGGTTCGCTCAACTTCGGCCCAGAGTTGTCGGGCCTTGACGCACTCCCAGAACATGTGCATTAGGTCCGCTTTGTCTCTTTGCACCATGGACAGTTATAGTGGGGTTGCTCGTAGATCTTCGCTATTCTGTGCGGTGTTAGGTACGAGCGATACAGTACGTTGAGCTGGATCAATCTGAATCTTGAATTCCTAGAAACCTCTTTAGGGAATGCCAGTGCTCTCTCCCATTCTCCATCGGTCATTTCTCGCCACAGATCTCTGTCCCATTTGAGGTCTAGTTCAAGGCTGCAGGGATTAGGCCTGTCTATGAGGTGACAGTATATTTGAGACACTGGTCTCCACCCCTCACCCAGACTGTATAGTAGTGTCACGAAGGGGTTGGACTTGGGCTCTTCAGGCCAAGTATCCCATTTGGTTCACGCTAGTTTCCGGATCTTTAGATACCAAAGGAATTGGCCACTGGGCATATCATCTTCAGATTGTAAGCAGGAGAAGTCTCGAAAGGAGCCTTCATTACATAAGTCCCCCCAGGTGTACACTCCCAGCCATTCCCAATATCTAATGGTCGCTAGATCGACACTGTTCTGGCACAAGTCGGAAAGGAGCAGAATGTCCGGGGTATATGCGTGCTTCAGGTGGAGAAGTGATTTTGTTCTAAGCCATATTTGCTTTCCTAGGGCGGAAAAAAAGGGGTCCCGCCAGTGAGGTGTTGGGGCGCCCAGATGAGTTCATTCAGCCGGATTGGGGCAATTGAGTGCTGTAGTAGTGCCATTTCAGGAGTGACGTCATCAGTCAGCCATTTGGCTACGAAGCTGAGCTGGGCTGCCAAATAATACTTCTCCAGGTCAGGGAGTTGAATGCCACCCTGTCTGTACGGAAGGGTTAACGTGAATAGTGCCAATTTGTGTCTGCCTTTCCTCCATAAGAAGTCTTTAAGTATCGTCTCTAGTAGTCGGAAAAAGTATGCTGTAATATAGTAGAACACATTTTGAAATCCATAGAGAAATCTGGGGAGAACAATCATTTTGATGATGGACTGCCTTCCCATCATGGACAGGGGGAGTCGGGACCAGAACCCTATTGACTTGTGTAGAGGGGGCAGCACTGACGCTGTGTTATTTTAATGGTAAATATTGACTCCAAGGTAGCGGAATGTGGTGAGTCGCCAATTCACCTCCAATGAAGTCAGGTCATCCATGTGTTTACTTTTGAGGCCTCCCAATGGGAAGAGGCAGGATTTACTTCTGCTAAATTGTATGCCCGATACTTTGGCGAAGTTGCCAAGGACCTCCAGCATGGTCGGGAAGTTCAGGTGCAGATCTCTTATATAGAGGAGGACATTGTCCGCGTACAGGGATATTATATGATCTGTCCCGTCCAGCCGAATGCCGACATCAAAAAATTGTTTTCTGAAATAGATGGAAATAGGTTTGAGCCCAAGTATGTAGAGCATGGGGGAGAGTGGGCAACCCTACATAGTGCCCCTTTGTAAGTCCCAGGCTGCAGAGATAAGCCGTCCAGATTTCACTTGTGCCCATGGTTTAGTATAAAGGACCTTGACCCACCTAATGAATTTCTCTCTAAAGCCGAATTCTCGGAGCACCGCCAGCAGCCACTCCCAGAAGATGGAGACAAATGCCTTGATGGCATCCAAGGAGAGCAGAGCGAAGGAACCCCTGTCTAGGTTGGTTTGAGACAAAACATGTTGGAGATTACGGAGGTTGGCGGTGGTGTTGCGGCCTCGTGTAAAGCCATTTTGGTCAGGATGCACCACCCCTCCTATTACCCTGGAAAGCCGCTTAGCTAGGATCGTTGTCAGAATCTTGACGTCGTAATTGAGCATTGCAAGTGGGTGGTAAGAGTCACAATCTTCAGCAGGTTTGTTGGGCTTAAGCATTGGAATCACCAGCGTTTCACGCATACTCTGAGGTAGGATCCCCAGTTCATAAGCTTCCTGAAAAACCTCATGCAGCAGCGGGGTTAACTCAGGTTTGTAAGTCTAGTAAAATTCTGTGGGCAGCCCATTGCTGCCCGGGGCTTTGCACGTGGCCAGGGACTTGATCGCCTCGGTTATATCGTCCTTGGTGATGTCTGCGTCTAGGGCTTCTTTGTGTGCGAGCGGCAGTTTAGGCAGACCTATTTCCTCCAAGGTGTCCGATATCTCGCACAAGGGCACCTGGGCAACATGGGAGTACAGCTGGGCATAGAATTGCTTAAAAGTGTCATTGATGCCCTGTTGGGTCTGGAGTAGCGTGCCGTCTGCACCTTTCAAGGATGTGGTCGGGTATCTGGGGTGCTCTTTTCTGCACAACCAGGCTAAAAGTCTGCCGGGTTTGTCCGCCTGGGTGTGTGCTCTGTTGGTCCTGGTAGTATAATCAAACTTGGCTAGCCTGTCCCAAGCCTTTTTGCATTCAGTTCTAATTTGCTTGAGCTCATCCTCTACTTGCAGGGAGACTCGGTGCCGGATTCAAGGGGTAGGGTTTCTCTGCCAGTGAAAATGTAGTCAATCCTGGTGTGGAGGTTATGTGGGGACTAGAAAAAGCAGTAGCCCCGGTCTCTTGGATGTTTCTCCCACCAGATGTCCACTAAGTCTAGGCGATTCAGCATGGCATTCAGTGCCGCGGTGGATGCCGACAGGCCCCCGGGGAGAGGGGTGGACCTGTCGAGTTCTGGGTTGCTGACACAGTTGAAATCTCCCCACAAAATAAACAATCCGTTCCTATACTGTGTGACCTTGGCATACATCAGGTATAAATGTGCTGGTATGTTGCTGTTGGGGAAGTATGAATTAACAATGCATATTTCAGTTTGCTCGATGTAGCCCCACAATATCACATACCTTCCTTCTGGATCTGATTCAGCTCTGTTGAGTTGGAAGGGGATATGGGTGCTAATCCATGTGAACATCCCTCTGGCATATCTGGAGTATGTGGATCCAAACCCCTGCCCTCCCCAGTTTGTCTGAAGCGTTGCGATGGACTCCTTCGTTAGGTGGGTTTCCTGTAGGAGGGCCAGTCCCACCTTCTTCCTGTGGAGGTAGGATTTAATCTTGTTGCGACGAAGGTAGGTACCCAGACCCTTCACGTTCCAGGTTACAACCGTGATGCGTATGGCCATGTTAGTACAAAGGAAAGTTTGAATGTTCGCTCCCGGCTGAACCGGTTTACCCTCCTGTTGGCTTTGTATTTTGGACGCCTCCCCTCATGGCTAATCAGTATTGGTAGATAGTCCATTCTCTCCTGTGTCTTTGGTGACTGAATTGCTTTAGCAAGTAGAGACTTGTTAACGTTTTCAACGTCCACAGGAAGAGGTGGATTAACAACATGGAACAACTGTGAACTGCCCCCAGCAGCTGCTTTGGGAGGGCAACACTCGGGGGCTTCCGCTTCCTGTTGGCCTATCCAGGACGTGAGATGCGGATGTAGTGCTGGCAACAGACCGGCACTGGTTGCAACGGGGTGGGTTGTGACAGTGCCCATGTGTGATCGTCTGAGCTCCTGTCCACAGAAGCACATTTTGCCTTCTCAACGGAGGATCACCTTGTAGATGCAATGTTCAGGTTTCGTAACATAATGAGGTTTCATTCCTAGGATTCCTGCTTCCTGCATAGACCTTCGGCCCCTAAAGTGCGTTCATCACCTTCGGCTAGGTTATTATGCTCCAGCCACATGTTGGCTGCAGTCGGGGTTTCCATGAAAACCGCCTTCCCTTTGTAAAGTATCTTGAGGCGTGAGGGGTATAGGAGCATGTATTTGAAATTGAATTTGCGTAATCAGGCTTTAATTGGTATGAATGAGTTCCTCACTCGCTGCACATTGGGGATATAATCAGGATACATGACGATCTTGGAGCCATTCCGTTTGATCTCGCCTCCCTCTCTCGAAAATGTAAGTATCGTCTCTCTGTCACCGAAATTCAAAATCTTTGCAATCATCGGGCGTGGGTGTGATCCTGGTGGGGGTCCTTTTTGTAGAGATCGGTGAGCTCTCTCGACTGAGAAACCCTGTGTGAGCTTGCTCGGCCCAATCTCCTGAAGTATCATGGACTCTACGTATTCTGTTGGGTCAGTTCCTTCCATTTCCTCCGGAATTCCAAGAATACGTATATTGTTGCGGTGAGCCGTCCCCTCTGCCTCCTCCGATCTCGCCTCTAGTCGTGCAACCTGCCTTTCTAGTTCAGTTACCTTGGTTTTCAAGACCGTGGCGGTATCCGTGGTGTCCTGCAAGTTCACCTCCACTTTGCTCACCCTATCTGTAAGATTGCGGGCATCTTGGTGTATGAGCTGCACGTCGGCATTGAATTCGCCTATTTTGGTCTCAATAAATGTCTGGAGTGCCGCAATAGCCTGCAGTACCTGAGTGTTTTTAGGGTCGTCCTCGAGTGGGGGTGGCTCTGTTTGCATGGTAATTTCATGTTGGAGTTGCTGTTTGGGCCTTGTCCCAGAAAAGGAGTCCATAATTGAAGCCAACTTATTCTTGTGTCGTGAGGCGGACATCTTGCGCTGTGTTGGGTAGGGATTTCCAGCAAGTTCTAGCTCGCCGTGGTGCAAAGTAGCCATTAGCGTGTCGTGATGGGCCCTCACTCCCTCATATTGACGTTAATCCTTCGCCCAGGTGTCAGGCCTTGTGTTACCTGGACACTAGTGACTTGTGTCCACCTGTGCTTCCAAGCTCTCCCGGGCACTGCACTTCACTGGGACTTCCCGCCAAACCGCTCACCGGCCGTGAAGAAAGGGCAGGCAGCACTCTGCCAGAGAGTGTCTTGGCGAGTGGGGGACACCTGGGTCTGATATTGTCCTTGGGACCCTTGCGGCCCAGTATATGAGGCCCCTCGAGAGGGGAGCTTTTCCTGAGGGTGTGAACAGTGCTGCGGTCCAAAGCTCTATCCGTGCTTTCACGGCACCCCGACAGGCCTTCACGGGTTTTGCCTGCAAGTGAATCTGGGCTCCAGCGTTAGTGTTCTGTTGATTGTGAGCCCCGGCAGGGAACCCTGCTATTCCACGTATTTCACTCGTGATACAGAGACCTTCTCATGGTACCGATCTTCGTTCACGCGGGGAACCAACAGAATGCGCAGATGCTGCAGGGGGAGGACGGTGTGTCGGTCCTTACCCCGGCGGTATATCTGTGTTGCCGGCAGTTTCCTCCCTCGGTGCGGCAGCTGGGGGGGTACTCAAGCAGGTCCGTAGCACTGCTGCGCCTCCAACTGCTGTGTGGCCAGTTGGGGTGGGCAGAGACGAGCACAATGTGTGGCAGCTTCAACGTGTGGCTATTTCAGAGGGCCGCTGCGCCCTTCTCAGTCTCTCGGCGTCGGCGGTTCTCGGATCTGGGCCGTGGCAGTCTCTGGCGTTCCTCAGGCCTACAGCGTCCGAATAGGCTCCTCCCCCGCTGGAGCCTTCGGCTTCGATTAGGCCGCCATTACAGTGGGACCCCCAGGGTCCATCCGCAAACCTTGTTTCGGTGTATGCAGGCTCCGATTTTCTTCGGGTCTTTGCCGGAAAGGCACAGCAGCGCTTGTTCTAACTTTTGTAGAGATTATTTGCCAGAAATGATTGCCTTTGGAAGCAATTTCAAGGATCAATGTAAGAATCAGGACGGGAGCTCAGCTCTGCTGCTGCCTCACTCCATGAGCTCCGGCCACGCCCCCCGGGAGAAAAGTATTATAACAAAACCAACAATCACCGTCTGTTTTGAATTGTTCTTTTTCTACATTAGTGAGGGATTTGAAAAGAAAGCTTTGGGAAATTGTGACTGCATATCTCAGTATTATCTCTGTGTTGGTGTCATTACGGAAGACATTTTTGTTCTTGTGTTGCCACAGCATTGGTGCTTGATGTTAGTCTATTTGTCAAATTTGGTTTAAATAAATTAATAAATCTATATTCTTACTACATGCCGGCTTGGGTCCTAGTCCATTGTGGCACCGGTATTTGTTGGGGTTGGGTGTGAGATGGGGTGGAGGCCTTACCAAAGTGAACCTTAACAAACAATAGTGAGTTATTGTCTGGCACATTCATTGGGGGGAAAGGAACTCCCTGAGTTGAGTGTGACCGCATAATAAACCGCGACAGATGGCACCAGTGTTAGGAAAGATTCCCATTTATGTGAAGTTTTCCTTGCAGTTGTGTAACCCCTCAACTTTTTTGCTTTTGTTTAAACACCATAGCCTGACTTTGCCAGAAAAAGCACAGCCTTCACTTCACTCCACTGGACTTTTCGCTCACTTTGTTATGGGGAAACTGACATGCCCTTCAAGACAGTCAGTACTGGGAGACTTTGTTTCCTTAAGTCCTTGTCAATGTTGCAACTTTTCTGCAACATGTTACATGTGGACAATGTACATTGCAGTACAGTGTGTTTGGGTCCTCTAGTCAATTTCAAGGGCCATAGACACTCTCAAAAGGTTTTTTTTTTTTTCGGAGAAGTGCATTTATGCCTTTGACAGGGCTGGTGGCAGCTTATCTTTACATATATTTTGAAGGCTTTCTTCCCATGCAAACCGTGTTTACCGCGCTTGGCACAGAAAGGTGGCCTGGCTCCAAAATAGCCATGCCACAAGGTTCTTTGTCCTGTCCTTTGGCCATCTTGCTCCTTCACCTTCCCCAAGTCGAGTCGTCCCGGGTCAGTCCTTATTTGGGCATGCACTCTTCTCTACCTAAATGTTGCAAACTCAGACCATATTGCCTGTTTCGCTTTGCATGCACTGCATTACCTTGGCAACAACACTCTTAAATACCTCTCTTTCCCACCTATGGGCACTCAATCACGGTCCGCCCACCTGCCACTCGCACCTTCCAGTCCTGCGCATTCCGACCCCATCCCCTGCTCCACCGCCGGTTACTATTGCTCATGAACTAACCTCCCCGCTACACTGGCACCTCTGATCTGCTCGGCCAGGCCCGCGCTCACTTCTGACTGATATACATTGCTCTTGTCTTGTCATATCAGTATTGCTTCGCCCTACCCGATGCAGCCTATACCCATTGTAGTCTTCACCTCTTTCGGTTTTGCTTAGCTTGATCTACCAAGTACCTCTAACTCCCTATGCCTCCTAACATCCAGCCCATGCAATATACTACGCTCTCTAACTGCACGCTCTGCAGATTACGTGTGTGATCAGCCACACTCCAGTATATCGGATTCAGTGACCCCATTAGTAACTGCTAGTAAGCACCATCCCCATCTGCATAATCTTTAGCCATTACTGTATCTGCCCACTTGTTTGTACCCAACCATAGCCGACTCTGCCTAACTGTATACACCAAGCTAAAGATGAACCTGCCTATCTGTGATCCCTAGCCATAGTTGAATCTGCCTATCTGTGACGGCCTACTTATATGAACCTAGCCACAGCTCACTCTACTTAATTGTACACACCTAGCCTCAATTTGAATCTGCCTACTTGTACACACCTAGCCTCAAGTTGAATCTGCCTACTTGTACGCACCTAGCCTTAAGCTGAAACTGCCTATTTGTGTGCCCCTAGCCCTAAATTGAGTCTGCCTATTTCTGTGCCTCTAGCCCAAGTGGAATCCGCCCATTTGTATGCACCCAGCCTAGGTTGAATCTGCTTATTCGTGTGCACCCAGCTTAAATTGTATTTGCCCATCCTAGCCCTGCAATCCAGATCACTTTGCAGCCATACCATGCTCACCTGGCTCACACTCATCATGTTCCCCTTCTGTGTCATGGAGGATAATGTACCTTGCAGCGGTAACAACTATATAGCTTTCAACAATGGCCTAGCTAAACTAGGATGCCTGAGACACTCCCCTATCCCCTGCCCCACACCCTTCCTGCCCACCATGGCACCACCACCTAATCACCACCCTAACCTCACCACCACAGATAGTGACCGCCTAGCTGACACCCCTGACAACACTATCTCTGATACAACTCTATGTCACCTTAGATCAATTGCTCCATTCCTGACATGGGGAGCTAATCCTAGTATTAAGCCCAACAACACTAAACCCCCAGGAAACACTCTCACAGTCAACCCTAACCTTACAGCCCGCAACAGCAGATTAGGCTCCAGACTCCCCTTTATGACTAGTAAGCTCTCTGCCAAAACCCTCACCAAGATAAACAATAAGGGCACAGCATCTAACAAGCCTAAATCACTCCCCCTAAAAGGAGCTCTACTACACGTCAGGTCCCTTGCTGCCCATCCCACTGAAATCAACGACATCATCCTAACTAATGATCTTGACTCCCTCGCCTTAACTGAAACATGAGGCATCAGGTCCTTACTTAACCTTAGCCATTCCTGACAAATACTCCATCCTCAGAGCTGATAGACCTAATGCTCGGGGAGGAGGTGTAGCCATCATCTTTAAATAATCCTTAGACTTTAGATCAGCCACCTCCTCTCTACTAAAATCAAGTGGGAATCTCACAATCAAATGGAAAACCTCCCCCAAAAGTACGATCTCTATTCATTTGATAATAGACCCCCAGGCCATCATGGAGCCTTCGAGGAAGATATCACCGAGCTAATAGCTGAGAACTCCAAGCCATCTGCACAAATCATTATCCTGGGAGACTTCAACCTTGGGTAGAATGACCCCAGTGACTCTCCTGCATCTTCCTTAGCCAACGCTCTAGCTGAACATGGCTTCTTACAACTCTGCTCTCAACCTACTCATCAGAAATGTGGAATCATCGACTGGGTACTGGCTCTCAATTGCAATATTATCTGCAAAGCTCCCAACCTCTCGTATGGACTGACCACTACTTCATCCCATTAAACATTATTATCAATAACTTAGATCCCAAAAAAAGCCCCACGGCACCAGCCTGCCCAACCAGGAACAAGCGCAACATCACTGCTGAGGCCCTAATACCTTTGGAACTCCCTACTCTTCATGCACTACCGGCCACCGCCGATCTTAACCTACTGGTCAACACCTTCAACAACTCAATGGCCACTGCCATTGATACCATTGCCCCATTGAAACTGCGCAAAGGCTCACTTGAACTCCTGGTACACCCCTGAACTCAAATTACTGAGAAAAAAGAAAGCCAAGCTAGAATTATGGAAAACAGAACCAACTGTTGAAAACAAAACCAATCTCACGGATATATCCTCCTCATACAAAAAGGAGATAACTCGCACCAAGAAAGAAGCCTACAATGTTAGGCTAAATCAGGCAGGATCCTGCACCAAAGAACTATTTAATATACTAAAGGAATTAGAAAATCCTATTCCACCCACAGACACTTGCACTAAAGACAAACCATGGTGCACCAGTATTCAGAACGCCCTCACCAATAAAATTACAGGGCTACAAACCAAAATAGAGGACAAACATCAACAACTTACCAATAATAAGCCTACAAACCTAAGCTCTCCACCGCCGTCTAACACTAACTTAGGCTTCACATTCAAAAGGGTTACCACACTAGAAGTACAAACAATTATAGCCTCTTTAAAACCTCCCAACTGTAAAGGGGATAGCTGCCCTGCCCAGATTATAAAAGACCCAGCCAGAGATTTATCCCCCTTCATCACTGAACTAATCAACCCGTCCTTCTCTACCAATTCAGTCCCAGGCAACTTCAAACAATCATGGGTTCTCCCACTCTTAAAAAAACAATCTTTAGACCCAGCCATACCTACCAATTACAGACCAATCACCACAGTCCCATTTTTGCTACAAATCCTTGACAGAGTTGCCTACCTGCAAATTCAGGACTACTTGGAGACCAACCAACTGTTAGGAATATGTCAATCTGTCTTTAGACCCAAACACGGAACCGAAAAGGCCCTTGTTGACCTCAAAAGTCAGATTGATGAAATCAAAGATAAAGGTAACACCGCCATCCTTCTCCTTTTAGACCTTTCAGCGGCCTTCAATTTGGTTGATCATAAAATCCTCTGCAACCACCTATCTTCCGCCACTCACTTCTCCTCCTCTGCTGTCATGTGGATTCAATCCTTCTTGGCCAATAGAACCATGAGGGTTTTTTCACCAATAGCGGCTGCAGACCCCATCCTGATCACCTGTGGAGTCCCACAATTGTATAATATATTTACAAAGCCACTCATTGACAAACTGGACCTTCTGGGTGTCACCTACACTAATTATGCAGATGACACCCAGATACTCCTTACCCTTTCAGGTAACTACAATAACGACACTGCCCGGATTAACAAAATCTTCTCTATCATTCAGGCATGGATGGCCATACACGGCCTCTGCCTGAATGATGAGAAGACTGAGCTTCTCCTTGTCGGATCACCTAATAACCTGGCGAAACGTAGCTCCAGCTATACCATTCCCATTTTTAAAAGTGTGAAAACCCTTGGTTTCTATCTTGATGCCAACACTAACCTGTCCAAACAAATTGACATGATTGCATCAGCCACTGCCTACACTGGCAAGCTGATCAGGGCCTGCAGACCTTTCCTGTCCGCTAACAGCTGTCTTACGTTGGCCAGGGCTCTTCTTCAGTCCAAACTGGACTACTGTAACAGTCTACACCTAGGTGCAAACCAATCCATAATCAATAAACTACAGGTACTCCAAAATAACGCGCTACGAGCAGACTTAAACATTCCCAAACGAGAGCACATCTCCACCACAAGAAAATCGTGCAAATGGCTCTCCACACAACAAAAAATTGACCTTCAAACCATTTGCCTCACCTACAAAGCCTTAACCTATCTAGCCCCGCCCTATCTCACCAACAAATCTACTATGAAATCTGCCACCAGAATTACTAGATTCTCCAATACCTTATGCCTAACAGTGCCTAGATTCACATTAAAAAGAGCTGGAGGATCCAGTTTCACGATCCTTGCCTCCCAACTTTGGAATACCCTACCACTCAACATTAAATCTATAGAGTCCTTTCAGTCTTTCAGGAAACAGGTCATTAGCTGGCTACTGGACAAAATTGAGCCTTCTCCTTTTGTCCTCTCCCATGTCTGACTTTACTGCCTATACCTAACTGTCCTTACCTGAAAACTGTATAAACTGCAAAAATGCATAAATGTATAAATGTAAACTGTTTATAATGTACTCTGTAACCATTTACTGACGCGCCCTTTTACCTCCAGGTCTGGAGCACTATATAAATAAAACAAACAAACTCTACCACAAAAGGCCAAGTTTTTGCAGGCTTCTGCATGTCTTTTGTGTTTGCCCGCAGGATGTGGGCTGAGCTGTCTAGTTCAATCCACATGTTGGGTGCCATAGAGTCTCGTGTGCCGTGATTGGTCCACGTCTGGTGTGCCTGTATGTGAGCAGATCTTCCATTGGGTCCTCTTTGTTTTTGCGCAAAGGAGATTCTGGATAAGAGAAGGTTTGAAACACCCATACCAGGTCGATCTCTTAAGTTCTCATTGAACGAAGGATAGGATCCAAGTATCCTGAAAGTAAGAAGCCGAGTCGAGGAACCGCTGGTGACCCGCTCGAAGGTTTTGCACCCTGAGCCTGCTGTTGTCCTGCTGGACCCCTCTGCATCTGATCGAACTAGAAGGTGTGCGAAGATGCTTCGACCCATTGGAATAGAGGGACCAACTATTCTCAGCACCTTCATCAAACCCTGCAAGTAAGCCTTCTCTGAAGTGTCCCTGGGCCAACCAGTGGGCTGACCAGCTTGCGCAGGACCTTTGCGCTGACACCGCCACCGTTTCGAGGAAACCCTCAAAACTTGCTACATCGCCAGATCTGTGTTCACAGCACTCTCACGCCGAATTTTATAAACTTGGCATTCCCAGGTCTGGAGTAAAGAGAGAGAGCCCAAACTGGAGTACACGCGGTTACCATGTCGCCCAGCCGTGGTGTCGAACTTTTCAGGTGCATTGCTGCTGTGCCCCTCTTGCCCCTGAAGCCTGCTACAGTGAAAATGGCCTGATCCAACCACCAGGAGCAGAGAAATTGCCACTGTCCCATTTGGGAATCAATGCTGTAACTTTGTCGCTGAAAGCTGCAGAGCCGCAGAATTGGCGCATTTGAACCTGCCACCGAAGTGGACTCCACTGCTGAAGTTTGGTCCAGAGTGCGCTGGGGGTTGGTGAGTACTAGCAACCCTTACCGGTGGCTCCTAGCACATCCATCCTTTTTTACACACGAGTGTCCACTGAGGGCCACTCTCCTTTTCCCAGATAGCCAGAGCTATCAAACCATTCCGAACTCCTGGAACCTGTTCTGCCCTTTTGGGAAGACCCTCCACGAATAGTGGGAACTTATTCTGCATCACCTCATCCACCTTTCTGAGCTGCTACAGACCCTTCAAGAGACCTCTTTTTTGCCCATCTGCACTACCGCGTTCGCGAGCATTGCAAGTACATTTGAGCAATAGGCTCCTCTCATCATAGGGATTGGACTGCCTTTCAGTTAGGATTGTGAATACTGCAGAATTGCCTAAAGACTATTTGCACCACCTGCTTCCTTCCCTTTCTAGGTTGTGGACCCCTTTCGTGTGTTAACCCTTTAGGCCACTTGGTCTTGTATGTATGTATTTTAATAGGATTGCGTTGGTTTAAAAGTATTACTGTTGATTATTGCTGTGTGCCTTGAATAAATGTATTTGTATTTTTAATATGACTACACCTGACTGGGAGTGATTTGTAGTGTCCTTTATTCTGTGTGCTCATTGAGGTCTTTCAGTCACCCTCACCCCTCCTGAGACCTTCTCTTGACCGCTACCAATGCTACCTTGATTGTTCTGGCTTGTCCAGAAGGCTACTCTGTTCCAAGAAACTAGGCTGGCCTTCTAAACCTCTGCCAAACAGATCAGAGTTATTCATTGGGGGGGAAGGAACTCCCTCAGTTGAGTGTGGCCGCGTAGTAAACCACAACAGATGGCACCAGCAGAAGATGTGCCGGCTATAGATGCATCAACATACACCTTGTGCAATAAATATACATTGTGTAGGCAGGTGTGTCTACTTGGTAAAAGGAATTGAGGGGGCTAGTTGCACAACCCAGAAGTGATGCTCCTCAGACTGATGGGGGAAGTATACAGAGGTTCAACAGCTTTATGGTGCAGAGAAAAAGTGGGTACATTTTGTGTCCTCAATTGTTAACCCTGATATATTAAAAAAAGACATGTCTTTTATCTTCTGCGATTCATCTGTTATAAATAAACGTTTATTAGGATGTTTCAGTCTTGATTTAATGTTACGGATGAACAGTTATGTAATAGCCCATTAGGGTCAAATATCATGCAGCGCCACATCCTGTCATCTGATTGCATGTTAATGACTTTTTATTGTCCATTATGCTAACCCAAGATTTTTGGTGAAATGTTGCCACTTGTGATGGGTCTGCTGACTTGTAGGGTATGTAGGCTTCTTAAAATGTCATCAATTTCCCAACTGCGATAGGTACTAAACACAGAACCCACATCATGCACAACCATCTGCAGCAGCAGCATGACACATGCACCACAACATAAAAGACAGCACTTTGCAGTTTTTATTGCAAGTTCTAATATTGTCAAATGGGCACGTGCCACAACACAGTTGAAGCACATAGGATTCCTACGCACACATTGTTGTATTATTTCTCACTCTGAATTATCTAAAACCCACACAAAGTAAATATAATTTTCAAAATATGTAGGTACCAACCTCTATGATGTGGTACCTCAAAATGATGTATTCTGACGAGGATGAATGAGATTAGGAATAATAAAGATTAGTGGTAAGCAGTTGGGTAACTCTGAGTCTTACTCTTCCCTATCATAAACCTGTTAATTTTCTGTTTTTGGGAGATATGAGGTGGTTTAACCGACGTTGACAGCAATGATAATAATGCATTCAGGCGTCGTTCAAGACACAGATGAAGACTTCAGGTAAGTTCATTTCTGTGTACGTTTATTATGAATCAGCCACCACCCTCATCCTTATTCCACTAGCCCTGCTCTCAAATGAGTCTCTTCTTGAACCTCAGTTGAGAGATGCGGCCTGGGGATTCCACATTCCAATCACCAAGCAAGATATGGAATACAACATATACCCTGAATCAGAGTGTAGTAGTTACAAAACTGTGGACCTCAAGGACCAGTCTATGGGTATGGGTAGCCCACTCACACTACTCGTACTCCTTTCCAAGCAGTCACTCACATGATATGATATGATATAACATTTATAGCGCGCCTATACACAAGTGTTTGAAGGCGCAACGAGGCAAGGGAGGGGAACAAAGAGAGGACAAGGCAATGATCTTACTAGGCCAAGTGACATTGAGATTGCGCAAGTGCAGTGGAGAGGGAAGGGGAAAAGTGCCAGGGGAAGGGGATTAGGAGCAAGTGCAAGACAAGGATCAAAAAACAAGAAGTGCTGCCAGCCGGTGGCAGTGCAGGGGTTAAGTGCAGACAACAAGTGTTAGATAAGTGCAGGTAGGGGGACTGTAGGGTTGCAGATACAGCCAGGAGACAGTGCAGGTGTGCAACTGGGAGGGCAGGGACCTGGGCCCATGGTTCAGAGGGTAGCCAGGTAACCGGTGCAGTCTCAGACATGAGATCAGCAGGGAAGAGGAAGAGAGAAGGCAGAAGCTAAGACGAAAGTCTTGAGCTGCTTCTGGAACTGGAGATAGTTCTGTTCAAGTTTCAGAGAGGCAGGGAGGCTGTTCCAGAGTGAGGCGCCAGCTCGCCAGCTAAAGAGAGAGATCTGCCACCAACTCATTGCTTGGAAAAGCGATTGACCCTCAAGGAGTTGGAGGTGGAGGAACTAAGAGCTTGAGTAGGAAGATACTTCCGAAGAGAAAGCTGGAGATATTTTGGTCCCAGGTCCCAAAAGGCCTTGTGTACAATGAACTTGATCCTTGCAGCCACCCAGAGCCAATGGAGAGATTTCAGTGCTGGAGAGATACGATCCCTGAGCTTGAGGCCAAGGATAAATCTCGCAGTCCTATTCTGGGTGAGATGCAGAGGATGGAGGGTAGAGGCAGGCAGATTTTAAAAAAAGGCTGTAACAGTAGTCAAGCGTAGAGAGAACGATAGCTCTGGAGACAGTGAGCTTCTGGGCGAAGAAGAGTAAAGGAAGAATACCTCGGAAGAGGTGCAGTTGGTACTTGTTAGAGATGTCCTAAATGTGAGGAGAGAAGGAGAGTGTGGAGTAGAAGTTAACCCTGAGGTTCTTAACCTCACTGGAGGGAACAGGAAGAAGGCCAAGGGAAGCCAGCCACAGAGTGGTGGCAAAGAGGGGTGTAGATGTGCCAATGAGGAGGATCTCCGTCTTACTAGCATTCAGGCAGAGATCATTGGCGGCGAATCACTCCTGGATTGCAGACAGACATTCTGGGATGAGAGAAGGAGAAGAGGCGGCAGAGGGGAGCCTGAAAGCGAGCTGGGTGTCATCCGCTTAGCACTGGAAGTTGGAGCAGAGAGCAGCAATGCAGTGGGTGAGAGGTGCCAGATATTGGTTGAACAACCAGGGAGAAAGGTCAGAGAGGAAAGAAGTCAGCCAGGCCACAGCCTGATCAGTGATACCCAGGTTATCACAGAGCCGGTTGAGCAGGATGGCATGGCTGACCGTGCCAAAGGCAGAAGAGAGATCACGTAGGATGAGGACAGAGGGGAGATTAGAATCAAGGTTACAGAGCAGGTCTTCATGGATACTCAGAAGAGCAGTTTCCGTGCTTCTGTCTGCTCTGAAGCCAGACTGATGGTCATGGAGACAGCCAACAGATTCAGGGTGAAGGTTAAGCTGGGAGATGGCCAGCTTTTTCAGGAGTTTACCCAGGAAAGGAGTGATAGAGATCGGGTGATAATTAGCCAGAAGGGAGGGGTCGGCTGAGGGTTTCTTGAGAAGAGGGTGAACAAGAGAGCGATTCAGGGTAGGGGTGTCACGGTATAATGGAATACTGTTATAGATACCATGAACAGCTTAATTGAACTATAATAACCGTCATGTTGTTTATACCGGTATACCGTTTCAGGGCCTGCAGCTATTAAGTGAGCTTTTCAATCTGATTTGGAAAGGCTGCAGCGAGCAAGTGCTGCACTTTCTGGATCTTGCACTGTGAGATGTGGCATTTAGAAGACAACAGCATTGGGAAAGTGAGTCCACAATAGTAAATGCAGCTTTGATGATGTGACCGCTCTTTCTCTGTGATCAATAGAGCTGGATTAAAGATCAGCCGATTTGTAGTTTTCCCACCAATTTGAAAGATGGGGAACTACACATCCCAGAATTCAAAGGCGGGTATGAACTGGATGCACTTCTGATGCATGTCCACAAAAATCGTTCACTCTGTAGACTGTATGAACACTGGGCCTATCAGTGCTTTGTGCTAGTATATAAACTGCCCCCCCACTGTCCTCTGTGTAGATTTACACATTGGCACTAGAGTTGTTGATTCGCTTGATCCTTCACCTGCCTTCTGCATATGGCACTGGACTCAAGCAGGCAGGACAGATTCTACATTCAATTTGAAGTATCCAGAGCAATGGGGGTGAGATATTTATCAGGTCTATCCTCGATTTGTGACACCACCCACAAAAGCACTCTCAACTCACATGACAAGGGTCCTAAGGCGCTCAGACCTGGGGAAAATGGTAATTATGGGGCTGTGGTGATGTGGTGGTCTAAGCCATATTTGTACCGATATGTATTTTAACTTTTTCATTTTCAAAATGTTTTGTGCGACTATCTGTAAGAAGGTAAATGAACATGTATTGCAATAATCAAGAAAGAAATCAACAGCGCCCACTGAACGCTGTCCTGTTAGGATTACATGGTCAGTGGTGACTCCAACATCAGACCTTTATAATACACCAGGCAGATGGTAAACAAGCCATAGTGATTTGATCAATATGCAACCTTTCCGTAAGTGTGTGTTGGCTATGACATTTTGACAAAAGAAACACAATGGCATGGGCTTTCAGACCTCACATGAGTGACTTTTCTCCCTTTAATGGGATAAAGCGTTATCAGAAAAAACTTTTATCATTGATCGCAGTAAGGGGTCATGATGCCCATGCCATGTGGTTCGAAAATAATGCAGGTCGGGCCGTTTTTCAAAGCGATGACCTTTGACTGAGCAGCAAGCTCATTGCACAAAATGTGTATTTTAACACTTCCACTAGTCACTCTTTCATGACTAAAGGCAATCAACGAGTGAGCGCCATTAAAGACCAAATCTGCAGGCACCTTAGATTCCTGGAGGATCAGCTAAAAATGTGCAGAGACAAGTTTCAAAACGTGACAATTTGTGACCTTTAAGAAAATATTTGTTAAGATTAGTTAACTCCACCTGCTATACCGCGATAACCAAGATAAACCGTCATTTGGCAAGAAGGTTATCATGCCGCCATAAAACCAATACCATGACACCCCTACTTCAGGGGGAGGGGAAGCTTCCAGAGGCGCAGGAGTGGTTGCAGAAGTCAGCCAAAGCTAGAGCAAGGGTTTCAATGTGGTCCTTGATGGTTTTGGAAGAAGAGGGAAGAACCTGTTTAGATGAGGTTTTCATAGATCGGACTTGTCTAGAAACCTTGTCAGGGGAGAAGAGAGGAAAGGCAGAGAAGGGAGGGGGGAGGCCGCAGAGGGGCCGCAGGAAGAGGAGAGAGTGGAGGGAGAAGCCGAGAGGGTGGACAGGATATCCTGGGTTTTAGAGATGAAATGAGAGGCCAGGGCCGTACAGAGGAGAGGTAGAGACTGCAGCAGGATTGGCTAGCTCCCTTCACATTTTAACAAGTTTGGCCGAGTTGTTAATGCAGCAGAAATGCAGTCTTGGAAGTGAGCTCTCTTAGTGAGGACAGAGAGTCGGTATTGCCTTTGGAGCAGGCGGCAGGCCACTTTGTCAGAGGATGTACAATATGCCAACCATTTCCAATGTCCCTAGAACATTGGTTATATTGATAAAGGACAAACTCAGAAATGATATCTAATGAATGGTGCTGTATTACTTCATAAAGGACTGATTAAGGACACAATTAACAGCAATCCTTGCCACACATGACACAGATGCTGTTCACACAACAGAGCTTCATCAGAGTAAACAACAGATAGAAAAAAGTGATGTTTATAATGGATCTCATTAAAGACCCATTGACTCCAGTAAACAACCCACAGCACTTTTTACAGTTTCTCTTTATAATACTGCTTGTTGTGTAGCATTATTCATAGACATGTTGCTTCACAGATAATTATGTGTGCTATTCGACCCATTTGGCCTCTGCAGAGAGAAGTACCTCTTCATGTTTTTGAATATGTGCATGCCTTACACTTCATGCACTTTATAAAGGAGACAAGTATCTCTGCAAACCAAGTTGTACTTCGGCTTCACATAGACGTTTTCAGGCTGGATACCAAAATGTCTCTCTGACATGCCGTCTTTTGTAGATAATGAAGATTTAGGTTCCAAATTATTTGCCAAATCTTTACTTCGTTCATGCCTCCATTCCATATGATCAGGTCATCAATATATCTCACACTTGTAACAACTTTGTAAGCATATTTCAAATATAACAAGATTTGAATATTTGAGAGGAAAGTTAGTACCTATACCCCACTTTTGCTTGCAATATTTGCCTTCAAAGCTAAAAATGGTACTATTCAAATACTAACTTAGCATGCCAATCAACATTTTAGAGTGTTTGAAGGTAACCGATATTCCTTTATTCCTTGATTATGTCCTATTCCTGTGTACAAAAACACTACATATATTGCAGCCAATACACATGGTGGAGTCTCCATTTTAGACAGTAAATATGTTGCATCTCCAAGGAATGAGTTTAGACTGATTATAAAGGAGAATGATAATATACTTATTACTGTTTACTAAAGTCCACTTCTAAATGTGTGATTTCTTTCTGCAACCTTTTTTGAAAAGCCTTAACTCGTACATTAGAGACACATCAGATCTATTGAACAAATTACAGGGAACCATCTTACATTCTGGTTTCCCCAGACGTAGTGTCTCAGTATAGAAGTATCAATCACCAATTTGGCGTTGAAGCCTGTACATTCTTTCTGGATCCCAGATCTAGTGGTTATAAGCAGAGAAATTATATGTTCTTGAAAATGTTATATTTATGCTGTGAACATAATATTTTTTTGTTTTAAGGAAAATACTATAGACAAACCTACGGTATGGCCATGGGATCCTGTATGGCACCCACCTATGCCAGTTTTTTATATATGGGTTGGTTGGAACAAACAACTGCTTTGTCTAATAAATATGAAGAATATCTCAATCCTATTGTGGTATGGTCTCGTTTCATTATCAATTTATTTATAATTTGGAATGGTTCAGAGAAGACACTACACAAGTATGTTGACTGTTTGAATGATAATCCTATCTTTAAGATTGGCTATGAGCAACAGCAGTAAATAATTGATTTTCCTAGATGTTAGGTTCCAAATTGTTCAAAATAACCTGGTATCTACCCTTCACAGGAAACCTTTTTCATCGAATTCATTACTTCGTGCTCAGAGTTTTCATCCCAGATCTCTCTACAATAGCATTCCTTTTGGTGAATTTCTTATGGCCAAACATAATTGTTTTAGAGAGTGGGACTTCAAAGAGAAAGCTAAAATAGGCAAGAGATTTTTAACAAGAGGCTAATCCCATAAAGTGATATATCGGCTGTGTAGTTATGGTTAAGTTGCTAAACCCATAGGAAGAGCACTTATTCGGCAGCTTATAACTTCACTCCCTCTGGACGAATCCTCACCAAACTTTGCACAAAAAAGTATATGTGCGGCTCTGAATTTTGGGTGTGGTTTAGTGGGGGGGCAAAGTTATACGGGATGCCCATTTTTTTTTCCCCATAGACTGAATGGGGGAAAACTTTTCGCACAGCTACAGCCCAAACGACTGGACAGATTTCTACCAAATTTGTGGCAGGAGCAGGGGCTTGGGCCAGAAAGCGTGCTTTTGTGTGTTTGGTGGAAATCCGACCCGTACTTTTGTTGCAAATTACTGAAATGTACATCCCAAAAAATGAGTGATATCTGGGTGCGCTCCACAGACCAATGTCCCTGTTCACTCCGCGGAGCGAAGTGTGATTGGCCTGCGGCACGCCGTGGTGTAGGCGAAGGTTGGACGCGGCCGGTGGTTGCCTGGAGGGACGTGTGCTTTGCGTCAAAGTTTTGCAAAACACTGCCATGGTGTATCGGAGCATAGTGGCGTGCCGAAAGCCGTTGCAGAACAAGGAGCGGCTGGGTGAAAGAGGGTGAAGCCTATTTTTTGAGCTGTACGCTATAGCTGCTGGTTGTTATGTAGACTTAGTGCGTTTGTGTTGTATGTTTGTTTGGCTTGGATGCCAGTGGCTGTGGGTAAGGCGTAGCCTTTTCAGTGCATGGGCAGAGGGAGCACAATTTACCTTGTAGCAAAGAGCGTAGGGTTTGGACCCCACTGCCAAAATGTAATCACTCCTTGCATGGGAGAGCAGTGACATACTGAGCGGTTAGGTGGGCGGCCGAGTATCTTCAGTGGCGACAGCATGCACAGTCACATGGAAATGGGTAATGGATTGGAGATGGCAGGAAGACAATGAGAATGGTTGATATTTGTACCGGGCAGGAATTTAGTGCATCACATGTTTACAATGTAAACGTTCTATGCCGGTACTGACAGACACTTTCTTGGTGGGAAGCAGTTGCAAAGGCTCTAGTGCCTTAGGTGCATGGCTATGGCTGTTGCGTATACCAGTGTGGGACCAGGTTGGAAGTAGGTGTGACGATGTAGGTTTATTTGGGTCCACTGGTGTACTCATACGTACTTGTCGTCTGGAAAGCACTGTGTGAAATGTTACCCTGCATGCCTGTATTGCCTTACCGTGGGTATGCAGTACGAGTAAGGTATTGGGCGGCATGGGCGGAGGCTGTAGGCCTTGGCCTATGTACCCATGAGGCTATGCCTTTGGGCATAGGTTTGCTTTAGTGAGGGCAATCAGACATTGGTATATGGTAGGATTTTATATGCATGTTCGCACAATGGTGGGCAGTTGAGGAGGCGGGTATCATTTTTTTGGGGATTACAAGCAGATTCAATTGGGGATGGGAGTGCATTGGAGATAACATGAGGATAGTTTTAGGCGGAGTGGTATGTTGTGTTGTGCCTGCAAAACCTGTAATGGCTTGTGTGCATGGCTGGGGCCCTTGCACATAACAGGGTGGGGATTGGTAGGAAGTATGTTACAGAATGTTGCCTTCATTGGGTGCATTACTGTAGTAATGTGTACCTGTGGACAGGAAAGGTAAGTGGTCATATGTTTCCATGCATGGCGCCATTGCTTTGCAGTGGGTGTGGCGAAGGAGTAGGATGTTGGCAGCAAAACTGCAATGCAATGCTGGTATGTATGGGACTTCTGCGATGTTGGTATGTGTGATTAAGTGTGTTGAAGGACTAGGCTGTTGGTTGCATGGGCAGAGGCCCTCTCTGCCCCTGTACCCAAGAGGCTAGGTTTTGGGCAAATCCTTGCTTTAGGGAGGGCAGTGAGACATAGGCACATGCAAGGAATGTCTACAAAGGTACTCACATATACTTTATCAGGTGGGCAGTTGAATTGGTGCATATCACCTTTGCAGTGGGTGTGGCGAAGGAGTAAGGAGTTGGCAACAGACCCGCAACGCACTGCTGCCATGTATGAGAGTACTGTGATGTTGGTATGAAGAACGAGGCTATTGGGTGCATGGGCAAAGGTTGTATGCCTACGTCTTTGTACCCAAGAGCCTAGGGCTTGGCCAGAGCCTTCCTTTAGGGAGGGCAGTGAAACATAGGCACATGGAAGGAATGTGTACACAGGTCCTCACCTATACTTTATTGGTGGTCACTTGTCGAGGCAACCATCATTTTTTGGAGAGTGCAGGTAGACTCCATTGGTGATGGGGAGTGCATTTGAGGAAAGATGAAGATATTTGGAGGTGGAGTGCTATGTTGCGTTGTGACTGGAAAACCCTTAAAATCTTGTGTACATGGCTGGGGCCCTTGGACATAACAGGGTGGCCAGTGGTTGCAGGTAGGTTATAGAATGTTGTCTTTATTGGGTTGATTACTGTACGAATATGTACCTGTGGAGCTGCGGACAGGAAAGGTAAGTGGTCACATGTTTCCATGCATGGCTCCATTGATTTGCAGTGGGTGTGGCGAAGGAGTAGGCTGTTGACAACAGAACTGCAATGCAATGCTGCCATGTATGGAAGTACTGTCATATTGGTATGCGCAATGCACACATATGTACAGATGTACAGAGAGTAATTTCATTTTGATTTAGGTCATGCACATAACTTAACAAGCATACCTTGTGGCATAATATACACTTGTTAATATGTAAGTGTAGTAAGGTCAGCGCCTTTGAAGAATTACAGTGGAGGACATGGTGCAGTTTCTGCAGCACCATTGGTGAGACATCAATCCATTTGTGTTAGGTGTTGTATGGCTGCGAGTAGATTTTTTCTTCAGGGAGTGTAGTTCGAAAGTGGATGATGAAAGGATTGTTTTACTGCGTAACGTTTGCACCATTGCTCTTGTACACAGATCTAAACATATGAAGCTTTGTGGGGTAGGTGCACAGGCGAATATCTTCAGAGTCCATTGGGGATGGGGAGTGTATTACAGATGATGTAGGGAGTTTTGAAATCTGTGTATTATGTTATATTGGGAGTGGTATGCGCCTACTGGCATGTATGGTTGGCTACGGTCTTTGATGTAAGAATTTGGACATTGTTTGGAAGGATGTTTGAGAATGTTGCCTTCTTTGGGTCTATGTAACTTCAGCGTACACTGTTGAAAATAAGTCTGTCTCCTGTGGGAGCAAAGTGTCACAGCATGGTTGTGGAGGACATTTTGCATATGGTAAAGTCGTGAAGTTGGCGTGAAGTGACTGCACTTGAATATGGCTTACATTATTGGCCTTGTTGGCAATCACGGACTGATATGCCACAATTAATGTACAGTATGGTGTGTAGGTTATAATACTGTATACTTTGAGAACGAAGGAAGATGGCGGAAGATGACACAAGTAAATATTAATTAGACATGCAAAGTATAGATAATGTACTGTCCAACACACATACATTTGCAGCCGACAACACTACCAATGTCGTAAAGTGCCGCCATACACAGGAGGGCAGGGAATCTGACTGTTAACTTTCTTTGGCGTACTGGTTGACATGGGCAATGGAAGTGGTTGGATGTTTTAGTGTGCGCTATTACTATGGATCTATCGCTTTCATTAACGATGCCTGTGTGCCGCATACACCATCGCAGCAGTAATTGGCATCAGTGACTATACTTGTGGACACTCCTTCCTCACAGTGTGCACTCCAGATATGTATTGTATGTGCGGGGCAAGCGTAGCGCACTCTGTCATGTGAGCAGTTATCACTGTAAAGGAACAACATAAAGAAAACCAAAAGCGGACATGCGCACACAGAGTATGGGGCTACACAACATTCCATACTTTAGTTACACTACAATAAAGGGTTGAAAGCAGTGGTCGAAGTGTACAAAAAGAAGTAGTGGAACTATGTTCCCTACTGGCCTGCACAGCTCTCCACAGACTCCATCGCCACGCCCCCTCCCATGCACAATAAAAAACCCAAAACACATGCACCTGCTGTTTAAGGGAACGTTCAGTGCAGTGCACTGAAAATGCAAGTTTCCACTTCTTCCTACACTTTTATTTTAAAACGAAACCATTCCGGAACGGTTTCTTTTTAAAATAAAAGTATAGGAACGGTGAAACGTAATTAAAAGAAGTAGAGGAGCACCGCTCCCGACCGCTCCCGCCCACTTCGACCACTGGTTGAAAGTGCTTTATTTTACCACACATTGTAAATGACAACATGCCAGCTGGCTCCATTCATCGCTGTTTTGTTTAGTGAACAAAATGCAGTGACCAATGCCGTGTGTGCACTTCTGTACTTCTGTTTCCATGTATGAAAGTACAAAAAGGAGTACGCAGTGCTGCTTGGTGGGCCGTGTGGAAGAACACATTTTCTTTGAAAGGTACAGAAGGTAGCATCTGGTGCCTCTGGGAATCCTTACAGAAGAAAGGTTTACAGGTTGGTTCGTACAGCAGGAGCTGCAAATGGACAAACGGTGCCATATCAGTCGGCCACTGAAATGGTGGTGAGCTTTGCACTACGTTTTATACTTTAAGATAATCTTGTTCACGTGAAAAAAGAATTTTTCAAAAACTTGGGGTGCAAACCCACTGTAAAAAGTGCCTCCGTGGTTGGCACTGTACAAAACGTGAGAAAAAAGACCTTGGCCGTGAGGCCAGCGGTGCGGGCTGCACACTCGTGGACCACTTAGAAGTGGTTAGATTCAAATGTCTATAGATTCAATAATAATTTGCTGTAATCATAAATTAAATATTTCTTTATTCTTTGCTTATTAGCATCATAAGCTTCGAACCCTCTGTGGGTATAGTGGTTTGAAGGCTGAGAATTTCACATTGAAGGCCTATGCATTTCGGGTTACAAACCCTTCCTCAGGGCCTGTGAACTTTAATCTACTGAGTGCCTTATGGTCAAATCTATATACATGGTTGATCTGTTATCAACAGTTGGCAAATAATAAAACAGTTTTCATATTCAAGCAAAAGAACATTCAATATATGCAGTGAAGGATATCATCCATGTACATGTATGTAGCATTGAGAAAGGTACGTTACCAATTGGGTGACATTGAAGGTGATGTTTGGGTAGTTCATCAAAATCAAACGATTCACCAGTTTGTGAAAACACGAACAAAATAGAAAAATGAAACAAACTTAAAAATGTGTATAGATCTTGAAAGACTTGTATGGACGTTTCTAATGATAAATGAAAGTAATGAAATTAAAGCAGGTGACTGACCTGCTGCTCGCGTGTTTTTGAGAAAATAAATGCTTCTTTGAACAGAGAGGATTGTGTCCGTTTCCATTAAGTACGCTCGCAAGTCTGTAAAATAGAAGGTCGGCTGTCAGCAAATGTATGTGAGTTAAATGGCGGATAGCCTGCGTAGTGTCTGCTTTGTGTCTTACCTAATTAGTATCACGCTGCGCTGAACGGCGGCTAGTTCCTGCAGCCACTCGCGTGCAGAACGGAATGAGCTTAGTCATGAAACTTCGAGTGCCAGCTGAACTCTGCAAACCTTCACGTGCATAATGGAAAGGACTTAGTCATGGGGGGTTGCCATGGAAATCAAGGAAATGCTAATGTGGTTGAGTGTGCACTGTATTGTGTGTATAGTAAACGAAGCGGCCATTTTAGGATGGTGTACGTAGTAAGAATTGTTAATCTAATTAATCTAAAGGCGAGCGATCGCTGAATAAACAACCTGAAAACGTGAACCTGAGTATGTTGAAAGCAAAAATAATGGCGAAGTATTGAAGAAATTGAAATATGAAAAAATAAAAAATAGAAAAAGTGACAGAAAATTGGTACTAACCAAATATATGATAACTGAAGGAATGTAAGACAAAAAATAAAATGTAAAATTCAAACCATACTTGGAATGTTGGAGAAAAATACATCAGTAAAACAATGAATGATTAATATCGGTGCTAATTAGTAAAGGCTATCAGTCGGCTTACATAATAACGACGTAGAAGATATAGCTTATGGCAATCTTCAAATGCTTGATCCACCAGCCGTTTCTTGGAATGTGGAAGGAGTGGCATGCGCAGTAAGGTGCAAGACATCTGAGATGAAAGAGGAATAAGAGTATATGTAAGTTGCCGGTATTAGTTGTAGCATACAGGACAAGGAGAGGTATGGTAGGTTTACATTTACAGAGATGATGCAGGAACAAAAAGAAGGAATCAGCCGGCAACGTGTTTCGATTGCAGCATGTATTTATGAATGTTGGTAGTGGCATTACGGTGAAGGCAGTGCAAACTACAGGTACATATGATAGAGCTGTACAAATGGTGCCATGAATGCATGCATGGCAGCATACAGAAAATGTGCTTTTATAATGAGTAAGGACCACTTATATGTGTAGGGTGCTACGAGGCAACGGTGGGGGATGTTCAAATGTGTTTGCTGCTTCATAAGAAATGCATGGGTGGTCCAGAGTACGCAGTTTGGTGTCGTGCTACATGAATGTGCTTGGGGCTACTGTACAGGAAACGAAAGGAGTTAGTGTGTATGTTTGTGTAATACTGTAAGGCGCTTATGGGATTTAAATGGGGTTACCTTTACACAATAAAAAAGGGAACACGTTTAAAAATTTAAGCTGTAAGGCAGTGGTTGCAATATGACTGACGAGCTATGATGTATGCGCTATAGTGAAATATGAGTTGGATACATTTTTGAAAATTGAGTATATAAGAATGAGAATGACCTAATGGCCTACACTGTGGCAGTGGAAAGCACGGAGGCAAATGTTGCAGCAGTTACAACAATTACATAAGATGTATTGATGCAAGCATGAAGTTGTATTTTGATTGTGCAGATTGTCGGGTAGGTTACTGTGGTGGTGTTAATTGAGTGTGTTCACTTATTGTAGGCTTAGGACAGCAGTGTACGTAGGGATGAGGTTATGTATTATGTGGAAGAAATAGCAGCCAATGTAAACTGCAGTGGCTAAGGGTTAGGTGGCTGTGTTGTGGGTGGGAATTAACCATGTGTCAAATGGTGTTGTTACAAACAAGAAAAATATCTGTTTAAAAGTGAATTGTTCAATTATGGCCTTGTCTGTGTATAGAAATGTGATGAGGACTTTGTTGAAAAACATATACAGGATGTTTTATTCCAACAGACTTGCTCTGGTTCAGAAAAAAAAAGTAAATAAATGAATGCATTTACTGTGAAACCAGCAAGACAGGTTTGACCCTTCCTGGCTACATAGGGCCTCTGCCTTTCCTTGGAACAGAATGTACTGCCCACCAAATGGCCAGCCCCTTGAAAACTATGAATGGACCAAGAGGGAGCATCTCACACCCTCATCAGACTCTGTGGCAGTTCTCCAACCTGGTACAATGGATTTCTGGGACACATAGGTGTGACTCTTTAGCAGCACCTCCCCTCCACTCCAACTGGAGAGCTTCAAAGACAAACTATGTGGCAACACTGGGCTGAACTAGCATTTGGCTGTGGCCTGGAAAGAAATTACCATATTTGGAAGACAAAAGCCAGCCCCCTGGCTTAAAAGACTATTTTATTTAATAAACGTTAAGACTTTTATTTCTGCAACCAAACCACGCAAGAATGCAAAAGTTTAACAGTTTATATGTAATTTTTGTGTCATTAAAACAAGACATAGTGTACAAGAGGGCGGAGCGACCTCTGGCGGGCCCATGGGATCAGAGCTCACCCTCGAGTACCTTAAAACGAGATAGCTGAACCTTGAGGTGGATGGGGTTCAGGATTCTCTTACTCCAACACCAATCAATAAAGACAACTCAATGGTTTGCCAAAGGGAAGTCAGTTTAATGACAAGTACAAAAAATGGGAAACAATAGGAAATCATCAGTGACGCAATCGCCCGTCTCGCTTCAACTCCCGAATTCTTCATTCAGACAGCAATAGTTATAGTGACTTCTCGTCATCATTGACGTGTAACACTCAAAAGTTTGTCATGCAATTCTATTGGTTAAAAAGCTAACTTAAGTATAGGTGCTATATCCGTATATGGTAACGGAGTGTTAGGATTAGAGAACTCTGATCGGGTGGGCATCACTCAAGCAAAAGTCACTAATAGTACAACGTCTCATTGGTTCTACTAGCTATAGGACCCTAGATTATTTGGTCCATTATGATTGGGCCAGTTACACCCTTAGGCATAAATCTCCACTTTAATTACCAGCATGCAGAATGTTCAGCCAGATGCAGTGTGCCCCATGATTCACCCTGTCTCCCTTCCATCAATCAGTACTTTTAGGTCTATGTGTCAATTAGTTGGCCGAGGCTGGCCTCGAAACTGTAGCTTCTTATCAGGAGAAGTTATGGCATCCTCTGGTTTTGGATGAAATCAGACGTGGGTACCTCTCCGCGCCTGGCTGGTCACATGTTAGCGCACCGTGAATCTGCTTCAATTTCCTTCTATTTGATTCTTTATTTGGCCTTGCCACCTGCCTGGGCCTCCTTATCTCGACCTTCACGTGGCAGGCTGCTATGCTCTTAAGTTTCGATTCTTCCGAGTTGCTGCTCTCCTGCCTTCCTTGGGTTGACCTCGAATTCCCAGGCATGAGCTGCTTCTTGCTAAATTGCGATTCCACTCTTCTGTGTGGCTTTGTGCTGGTATATGAATCCTGGCCTGTTTGACCCCTACTGTCATGGGCTTAATCCTGCTTCTGTAAAATGGAGTCACACTTGTATAGTGTGCTTCTTTGAGGTAGATATATAGTTGGTGCTTGACGCTCTATTCTTCTACTAAGCATAGCAAGCGGCACTGTTTTCTTAGCTTCTTGCGTTACAAGCCTATGCACAGGTGTTTTAGCTGGTTGAATACTCTCATCTAGCTTTACAGTTACGTTTCTTCATATTTCAACATCGTCTCTTCTTCTATGTCTATGATATCCTTATCCATGGTGTTTCATTTTAGTGTGTCATCTTTTGGTTGTTGTTTTGTTTGTCTGTAAGTCTGTCTGGGCCTTTGTGTAGTCACCATTCGCCTTCGATTAAGGCCCTTTGGGTCTCTTCTGGGACAGTTTGTAAGCAGTCTTCATTTCGTGTTAGCTGCTGGCACGGTTGTCTCAATGGGTACCCCGCTGCCCATGGTTGTCTGATTATTGGCACTTCAACAGGTGTTGCTCTTCTGATGGGCACTGGGCAGAGCCCCAGTGCTGCTCTCTGTTGGTTGATTTGCTCCTCATATGTCACATATCTCGGTGTGACTGTTCCTGGTACTTCAAAATGGGTGACTGGAGTGCAGTCCATATCTGGGACCTCCTCTACACTATCCCCTCTGGTTGGTTCATCAACCACTTCTGCTTTTTCCTTTGGATTCGTATTACATGGTTCTTCTGTATCCATTTCTTCATCTTCTGGGTTTGTACATGCTGGTGTGAAGGAGCGTCTCTTTGGAGTCCAAATTTGTATCACCCCTTTCAAACTTCCTGCTGTTTTTACATGTTTGTCTTTGTTCCATGTAATTATTTGACATTGTCCATTTGGGCTACAATAGATCCATTTTCCTTCATAATTTCTACGTTTCCTGGGGTACAGGAACTTTGTTCCTTCTGGTGCAAATTCACTGGCCCTCTTGAAGTTCCTTATTTCTTCATCAGTCAGGTCTCTGGGCATCCAACCTGGTTTGACATCGATCATGATCTTCATCCCAGTGGCTTTCTTCGCCGTTTTCTGTCATTGTGAGATAATTATCTTGATAACACAAAATCCTAATAGTATCATCAATAACAGGGCTACCAGAAACTTTAATATGTCTGCCATCCATTGTTGGACCCACAAGAATAGTGTTACAAACCAGCTGTCATCATCAACTTCATCGTTTTTGTTGATCATCTGGTTCTGTAGCTTCGTTAGCATCTCTATGGCTTCTGTCAAGGTTCCATTTTCTTCGTCATGAGAAGGTATAAATGTGCAACATGATTCTTCATTTTTTGCACAAACTGCTCCATCCATCGCTGTGATCATGCCAAGCACATATCTGTTCTGGAGAGTCATCAGCCGATTGCTCTTGACTCTTCCTTGATTGCATTGAATCCCTTTATTGTCGAGTTGATGGTTTGCAGTAATTCCCATCTGGTGATTTGCAACCATTTAGTATTTGCTACAACCTGGAATCTTGGCATAATGATTGTTGTGAACACTGATGAGGTGAGGCTGAAAAGCCTGTGATCATACGGGATTGCATGAAATGCTTCTTCTAATTTGGCAGAAAATAAGTTTCTCTCTTTACTCCTGTTGTCAGTTCCACAGATCTCCTTTTTCCTCAGCTGAGCATCTGCTTTCGGGAAACTGTCAATATTCAGGTCACTTTTTGGGATCACTTGTGCTAGAACGTGGACGTTCACTATTGTGCATATGCCGCCCCAGTTTTTCGGCAGTCTTATGTATGCTTTGGATCCACACACCCAGTAATGATCCATAATTACTGCGGTTCCATGAGTCATTCTTGGAGCTTCAAAAATTCATCCGCAGTTCTGATTCTCTCCCATCTTCCTTCTGCCATTGTTTCTGAAGCACAATTCCGGGTTTTCCAGTGGCACTATCTGCAGGGGTCCTCCTCTGTCTTCAACCCATGTCAGTAATCTTGTGGGTTTCGGCCATACATGTCTGCACAATCAATGTGAGTTTTCTATTGCTTCCTTGCAGGCCCCAAGGACCATTCACGCTCGGCAGATCACCACTCCTTCTTCCCATCCATTTGGTGAAAGCACTGTTCCCAATTGGCCTCTGTTCTTCAAAATGTGAGCTTCTTCTGGAGTTTTTCCTTGGATGTTCAGTCTTGGGTTAATTTCCCATCTTATTCCTGCTCCTTTAACTTCTGGTCTTTCATACCTGATCGGGTGATTCCTAGTATGGGCTCTATTTCTTGTCTTAATGTCCTGGATGTAGTCATCTTCATCGGGGTAATCTGTTTTGTTTGCCCATATCAATGAGGCATCCCTTCCCATGAATGTCCTCTGGTGTTGCACATTGCTACGTGTGACAGTGTGCTGTCGAGACATCAATTTCTATAGCCACGAAGATCTTGGATTTCCCCATGCTGTACGGTAGGAGTGGGCATACGAAGCATACTCCTTCTGATTAGCTTCTTCCAACTTCTTTCATGTGTTGGTACCAAATGTTGTTCCCCAGGTGCGCTGTGCTATCCAGGTAATCGTTCAGTTCATTGTTATCCTCGTGTGGGCTTCTCTTGATTCTTAGTGTCTTCCTGTAGTTTGCGATAACTGCCTCCCTAAATGCATCTGTATGGCTTTTCCTTGCTGGAGCACTCTCGGGCATCCTGATCCACGGAGCAGGTTCCTTTATCTGCATCGATGAGGTAGGTGGAGGTTTTGCAGTTCTCTCCTTCTCTCCTTGCATTCCTTTTCTGCCCTCTATAAGTGCCTTTATCCACCACCAGCCTGTCACTGGCTCAGTGTATGGCTGCATTGTGGGCCTGGTACTTGTCTCTTGTTTTGGAACTTGTGTGCTCGTCAATAAGGTCTCTGAAGTTTTATTTTTCAGTTCATTATGCTGTTTCTTCGCTGTAGCTATAAATGGGCATAAATGATCTATTAACATTTGTGTCCTTGCAGTGAATTCTCCTACAGCCGCTTCTGTCTTCTTAAGGGCTTTTGTTAAGTCTTCTTTTGTTGGCCTTTCTCTCGATTCCTTTCGGTCGCTTTCATTATTTTCTGGGACTGATTGTTTGGTAGACAGTCTCATGCTGTTTGTTGCCTTTGCTTGAGGTTCTGTGGCCATTGACACATGCCCTGGTTCGTGTGCATTCAGTGTGTGTGTGTGTGTAGTTTTCAGTGCTATGTTTTCATTCATTCCGTGCTAACCCTGTCTCCAGCTTTTCTCTTCATTCGTTACCTCAAGTCTGCCTGTGTCACTGCTAACTATGTTCATTCTCAGGTCATCTTACCTTACCATCAGGTTTTCTCGGGACTGGAATTACTATATAGGGTCTGGGTGCTTTTGTAGGACTCATTCGTACACCATCAGGTTGGTGCACTGAAATTGGACCGCTTCATGCACCAAGAAAAAATGCAGTTCTGATCATCAATGACAGCAAAATAATGATAAACACAATACAAAGATACATGATGGTGCGGTAAGTCAGGCGGCAGCATTTTCTCCCAGAGAAGCGAGAGTGCCCCTCTGCTTGTGGGAGAACCAGGTTACTGTTCTGGGTCCCCATCTCGATCATTTATTCAATGTCAAAGTTATTGAATTCCCCCGATTCAAAATTGTTCTTGAACAGTTTGTATCATAAAGTGTCTGGTGCTTCACAAGTGTCTCCCCACTTGTGGGTGATGATTATTTCTTAATACAGGATATAGTTCCTTTGATAGACTATGGAAAAATAGATTACACTAACACTTCAGTAAGTTACTTCTACTGTGCATGCTTAAAGTAGGTGAGTTCCCAGTCCACCCCCGAATCTGCTTCAGTTCCTGAGGACATGCTGGACACTGGTCCCTGTGAAGAAATGGGAAAAATGGTAATCAAACAATAAAAGGTGAAGTTCTTGTCTCTGCTCCCTAGATCTGTCCCTCGGCGGAAAGATGACGTGCTTGACTCTGCTTCCTCGATCTGTCCCTCAGCGGAAAGATTCACTGGAATCTCTCAGATAATCTCTCTGAAAGTTTGACAGTTCCACCTGCAACATTATGCCGTGGAGGAGCATTCCCATCTTCGTGACATTAGCTAGATCTCTGATGAAGGTGAGGACGTCAACCTCGACAGGTCTCCCCACCATCTCTGGAAAGTCAGTCACTAGGCGAAATAGGACATTATGAGCCAGGCTGCTGTCTTCGGGTGACAGGGACATTTGTCCTGCCTTGCTGGGTTCTGGATTACAGGCTCTTTTCGTGCTGGGAACAATGTTTGCACTGTCCTGATGCGTGGACTGCGACCAAATAGTCGAGCTTGTTCCACAGCAGGCTCAAAAGTTCAGAGTTTGCTGGATCTCTAATAAAAGTCAATGGGCCTCATTACAAGAATGGCGGAATGGGTTAACGGGTGCCGCAAAAGGATGCAGACCCGTTAACACCATTCTGCCACATTACGAGGTTTCATCAGACGTGCAGAGCGGGTCCTGCGAGGGGAAGAGGGAACTAACAACGGGCCGGTCATAATCGGCCCATTGTTAGCTCCCTCCCCCATTCCCATTCAGCCCTATGGGGGCTGAAATGGGAATGCGGAAGGTCCGGGCCCGGGTTCCTGAAGGGAGGAATTACCGGGCCCTCCGAACTCGGAATGGCCCGGTAACTCCCCATTCTGGGAACCCGGACCCGATTTTACCGCCAAAATCGTAATGAGGCCCAATGTGTCTGTATTTCTTCAGACAATAGATGGGCACTCTTCGATTATGCAAAAGAAAAGTGTATTGATGAGTTAATCTAGAATCGCCTGTAGTGGAAGCATTTGTGTCCTTATCACTGTATTCAGGTAGTCCAATGAAGGCTTCTGCCATGACGGTAAGTAGGTGGCAGATTACTTTCTTGTTGGCAGGATCCTGGATAAAGTCTGTGACACTGTTGATCCTCCCTACCATCGACGGATATGATACCAATACTAAATGGAGGTAGTTTAGCACGTCCTTTGTGATGTCTCTACTGGGGGACACCATAAGTGCTGCCAACCAAAGTCTTGGTGCTGGATGATTTTGGATGATGTATTTTGCTTTTACTATAAAAGTCCTTGATCACGTTTGTTACAGTCTTTACCTTATTAAATGCTTGAGTGTGACTCAGTTCATAGTTCGTATCAACAAACGTTTTGTGGCTTACATTCACACTTTTCTTCTTCACCCTTCAACTAGGATGCACAGAGTGTCCGTTTTATGTCCTTATCCCCTTTTTGCTTAGAGGAAATGTCCAATTTAAGCCACAACTTGCAAAAGATTCGCCTCTTTTTTTTTCTGCTCATGCGTCCTTCTTCCTCGTCATGGATCTAGTCTGCACGTGCTGAGGTTCTTCCCCGTTGTCTGTAGTTTCTTCGCGGTGGGGTGCAGCTAGAGGACTTACTCCAATATAGGGCTTAATGTCATTGAGAAAAATCCATGCTCTCCTGCCCTGCGGTTTCACAGCCGAAGGAGTGCAGTCCTCCACGGTGAAAGGACCATTGAATCTTGGCTCGTCCCATCTTTTCCTCGTATGGTTTTTCACCAACACGGCATCTCCAGGGAAGATGAGTGGAACACGTAGACCTTGAACTGCGTCTGTTTCAGTGTCTCCTGCTATGTTTTGTGCTGTGATGCACCCTTTTCGTCACCGGTGCAGCTGGTCTGAAATTACAGTAAGGCTGGATGTCATGTAGTTCAGGTATTTCAGCATTTCAGATCCCAGGACCTCTGTGCTTGGCTGGGCATCACATCTAGCTCTGTCTCGAGGGATTAGGGGAATATTCATTCTCCTTCCTGTCATTATCTCGTGCGGCGTAAGATGATGGTCGGAGCCTAGTTGGTTCCAAAGAGCATACAATGCCAGTGGAAGGCAGTGCAACCATCCCCTCTGTAGAGTAAGCTTCAGCTTAGCTATCCTTTCCTTTAACAAGCCGTTGAGCCTCTCACAAATACCATTACATTCCGGATGATACGCCAACGAGAATTTGTGCTTTATACCAAGCAACAAGCTAATCTGTTCAAAGACTGTATTTACAAAATGAGGGCCAATGTCTGATCTCATGACTTCACACACCCCCCACCTAGGGAACACTTCCCTCACTAGGAATTTGGCTGCACAGGTACAGAGTCTGGGTGTGTACATGGACCTGCTTCTATCCATCTAGAGAATGGAAACACCACTACAATTAAGTATCTGTACCTGTTACACACTTGAATCATTTCGACATAGTCGATATGTAAGTGCTGGAAAGGTCCATTTGGCCCGGGGATGACTCCTCTCATTACTTTTAATGTGTGCCCAGCGGTGAATTGCTGGCAGATTATGCAGTTCACCATAAAGAATGCAACATGCTCAGCTAAATTCGGTATAAACCAGTCTTCTGCGAGCGTTGCTGCTAGATTCTCTTTTGACATGTGTAATGGGTAATGCAATTGCTCCAATGCTATTTTTAGTAGGGCTACAGGCATTACTGGTTTACCAGTGCTGTCTTGCCACCACAATCCATCAGAGGTGTTTAAAGAACAGCCTTGACGTTTCCAGAGGTTCTTTTTGGCCTGTGGTGCCTCCCCTTGAAGATCCATTAGTTGTGTCTGTCCCGGATTACTATAGGCTTCGGGTGTGGTACGTGCCACCATCATTCTCTCATGGGTGCACACCACTTCCACTTCCATGATCATCTCACTTTTGAATGGCATACGCTTGGATTCCGTGTCTGCTGGGTGGTATCCGCATGACACAAAATCTGTCCCTTTGGTGTGGGCGGCGCATTTCATGACCGCTATGCCCACTGGGAGCTGTAGTGCCTTAATCAGCCTGTCCAATAAGGCTGCATGCTGCACTGGCATGCCGTCTGCTCGGAGGTAGCCCCTCCTTTTCCAGCGTGCTAAGCCTACGTGCACTATGGACGTCACATAGGCAGAGTCACTATACACCGTAACTTCCTGGTCTGCGTGATTCTCAATGGCGAGTATCAGCGCCAATAATTCTGCAGCCTGTGCTGAATAGTGGGATGGTATTTGTGCGCTCACGAGTTCTCAAAACTCTCCATTTGCTGCGTGTTTCATTACGACAACACCTGTATTTCTTTGTTCATGTTCTTGGTCAATTCTCAAAGATCCATCAATAAAAACAATCTCTCCACCAGCCAGGGCATTTTCTTGCACCCTGGGGATTTCATCATAGAATTCTTCATAGTTTGCACAGTCATGTATCGGCTCCCCTTCAGTGACTGGCTCAGCTATGAATGTAGCTGGGTTCACTGTTTTACATCGAACTATTTTGATCGATGGGTTAGATATGATCACTTCATATGCAGAAGCTCTCTGGGATGTCAACGCGCCCTTTGGTTTCTCTAAAATGGCAAATAATGAGTGCACGACGTATAACGTCATAGAACATCCCATTACAATGGTTTTTGCCTTATCTATGGTGAACGCTGCGGAAGCTAAACTTTGTTTGCATGGGAATTGGCCTTTCATTACTGGGTCCAGGTTCCCACTGTAATATGCCTGGGGCTTGTACCCCAACGAGGTTTTTTGAGTGAGCACTGCCGTCATAACGCTGCCATCTGTGTGCAAGAACAGGTAGAATTCCTCTGCATAATTAGGAAGCCCGAGAACTGGAGCTATACAAATTGATCTCTTGAGTTCTGCAAACCCCTTTTCCATCGCTTCAGACCACTCGATCTTTTCCTTTGTCATCTGGGCCTTCTTCAGGGCCTGGAGCAAGGGCTTGGTATATGAGCTGTAATCGAAAACCCATGCTCTAACATAGATACATACGCCTAGAAAGCTCTGCATTTGCTTTATCGTGTGTGGCTTAGCCGTGTTCAATATGGCTTCAGCCCTTTCTGGGGTCATCTGCATGCCTTCATGTGAGATCAGCTGGCCTATGTATAGCACCTCCTGTTGACAATATTGTAGTTTTTCTTTGTCAACCTTATAACCTTTCTCAGCCAGTATAGTCAATAGCTGAACGGAATCACGCCTGAATTGCTCCTCTGCAGTGCTGCATATTAAGATGTCATCCACATACAGCAAGACGACATTTTCTACTGCACTATTTCTCAGGTCCATCTGTAGGACTCTGTTGAAGATGGACGGGGACTCAAAGTACCCCTGTGGCAACCTTGTGCTTTTCAGACGCATTTGTCTGAATGTGAATGACGTCAGATCTTGTGAGTCACAGTGCAACGGGATTGAGAAAAAAGCATTTTTCAAGTCAATCACTGTGAAACATTTTGCCTCAATGGGTCTATTACATAGGATTGTAGATTGGTTAGGGACTAGAGGGAACTTGGCCTCAACAATATTGTTTAATGCTCTTAAATCTTGGATCAAACGCCAAGACCCCCCCCCTTTGACCTCTTGACAGGATAAATCACTGTACTACATGGTGACTCTAACATCACCAAGATGCCCTGGCCCATCATAGTGGAAATTGTCTTTGCAATCCCTTCCCCCTTCAGGAGGCCTACGTCATATGGTCCTGTAGTCCATACCGAGACAGGCACCTGGGCCATGTGATCGTCAAAATATTTTGGACGTAGCAGAACCAACATCATTCTCTGAGGCACTTCTCTTTTGATCATTTTTACCCAAAATATGAGACTCGCTTCCACCCTTGTCTCTTCTGAGTCCGGTTGTTCTTCACACAGATCGTCATTGGTCAGTCACTCGATACACTTCTTCAATGGCGATAATGGCGCACCATTGTCTGCCTTCATCATCGTATCCGTCGACCAGTGCTACTTTCCCCTCGCACTGCTGCTGCACGTATCATCAAGAGAAATACTTGTCCCTCCTCTTCATGCATAGGTATTCTTGGTCTGAATAGAAACTCATCAGGGGTTCTCATAGTTCTATCTGCGAGGCCTGGTAATCCTGCCATAAGCACACGCATGTCATATGCGAAAACTTCTGGCTCTAATGTTATAGCTCTCATGACTATGTGTCCTGAGTATGCCCTGATCATTTCGCACATGTTTGAATAATGCATTCCTGGAGTGGAGCATACTATGCCCTCCTCTGTGAACGAGATCATCATGTTCAATTTTGTCATTAAGTCTCGACCCAAAATGTTTACTGGGGTCTGACGTGAATATAATAAGGGGACATTCATCTCGCTGAGTATCCATGACCTCGCCGGACAAGGAAAACTTGCCTTCTCATATGCACGAGCGTGTTGCACCTGTGTCAACTAAGAAGGAATATTCTTTGCCCCATGACGACATTCACCTTTGGTTCCCTATTAGGGTCTGGTGTCACTGATAGGATAGAGCACATCAGGGTTCCCAGTGAGCTGTCCTAGGTCATATATAGGTTTGGTCCACTGTACACTTATGGATTCTCTCCATTCCGTGGGTTGCCTCCCCTTCTGGAGTTTGTGCCCTGAGGCGTGGTGACGGTTGAAATTGCCCTTGTGGCAAATTCCCCATGTTCAGGGGTTGAACCCCTTGTTGCACACCTTGCTGCACACCTGCTGCTTGCTGCTGCACTGTGTGATTCTGTGCACCACTCTGTTGTGAGATTGCAGGTGGATTCGCTGTGCCTGCTCCCATTCCTTGGCTGTTCTGCCATGCGCCTTGGCTTCTGCACGTGCGCGCCAAATGCCCCGTCAGTCCACACAGCCAACATGTTGACGGTGGTCAGATTATTTGTCCGTTCGACATATCTAGGCTGCCCGTTTGCATGTTTTGAAAGCCTCTTTGATTACTTTGGAAACCTCCTTGATTACTCTGCCATCCTCTTCTTCTAAATGTTCTTCCCCTTGGGTACTGTCCTACATTACCCTGGTTATTCTGCTGTGGGTTAGCCACCTGTTGTATGTTCTGTTCAGCTTGGATAGTTGGCATGGCTCTTTCAAGAGCATACTTTGATCATTTCCTTTGCACCAGCTTCGCTTCCTCACCCTTTCCAGTTGCCTCCTTTTTCCAATTCCTTTCTTGCAACAATCTACAGTAATGTGCGATAGTCAACTGTATTTCAGCCAAGGTTTAGCCTCAACCCCCACCAATTTCTTGAGCTGTTTCTGTACTGGTTCTGGCAACCCTTGGCACAATGTGTGGTAATACACCGGTATAGATTTCGTCCAAGATTCATGTGTTTCGAGAACCCACGCGTCTTGGAAATTCTGGATATAAATCAACGGATCTTCTGACTCCTTCATTTTATGAGTTATTATAGCTCCCATATCGGAAGTGTCCAGGTAAAGCACTCGTAACGCTTTCCATACTGCTGCTCTGCAATTATTAAATGGCGCTCCATCGTGTGCAGTGTTAATTATGGTTACACCAGGATGCCCTGCCCGTGTCCACACATCGTCTGCTCTCTCACCCAGTATGGCAATCAGGAGATGTTTAATGTCACCTATAGCTAACGTGACTCCCCCTGTCATTTTTTCTAACTCATGTATCCACTTCCCGGCTCCCAATGTCAACATTGGAAGCTTATTTTTCAGGTTTTCTCGATCCATGTCTGGCCATGGAATATATTGCGGTCTTGCTCCCCCCTTTTCTAGTAGCGGAAAATGGAATGCACAGCCTTCTGTCTCTTCTCTCATAGCTCTCCTGTCTATTGCAGGTGTTATATTTCCGCATCGCCGTCTTCCTGGCAATGTCCTCAACCTGTCTACATAGGCGGGTGCTGACACCCACCTCTGACCATGGGGTGTTCCATCATGCCGGTCCGACTGTGTGGCAGACTCTGATGTCCTCGGTGCGGACTCACTAGCATCCGACCATCTTACCCCTTTGTCCCTTGGGAGCCGCTTTTCGTGCCATCTCCCTTCTTCATTTGTCTCGCACTACGTTTCCTCTAAGGAGTCGGACACTGTTCCCAATTCAAGCAACTCCTTGTGTCATCATCGTTTTTACTGATTTCCAGTCTGTCCAGGGACAGTCGCCTGTTCCCACTACTTTGGGTGACATACTCAGTGTCATACAGATGAGTGCTTTCTAAGAGCTTGTCTCCCCTTTCCCCTCGGGGTATTTGTTCTAACCCCATTTTGTCATATATTTTATTGATCATCTCCCCGATGCTTCTGGTGTCGAAGTCACCTTCAATACTTGCCCTAGTCGTGCCTGGTACTGAGTCGTACGCAGGAAAGAATTCTTCAATGTCTTCCCATTCTACAACAGGATCGGGTTTTTAACTTCCCACTCCAGATATTCAAGATCGCGTGCCCTCTGACTATGATTACGTTCAATATCACCATCAAATTCTTTGTGCTTCCTCGCCTCTTCTCTGACCTTATCTTCTTCCCTTCTCCTTTCATTTCTACATTCATTTTCCCTTTGAACTTCCTCATCCCTTCATCTCCTTATTGTTTTTTTCACGTACCCCTTGCTCTTCCTCTAACCTTTGCTGTTTCTGTCTGTCATGGTAATTGGCTGCTCTCTGTTTGCGATCGAGCTCTTTCTCTTGCTATTTGCGATACAGCTGCTCTCGCCTCAGCTTTCCTTCTTATCCTTTCATCCCTTCACTCCTTTTCTTTCTCCTTCCTCTGTGCCTCATCTAACCTCTCTTTAGGTCTCACATCATCACTTCCTTTCCCATCGATTTTCAATAGTATTTGTCCACCAATCCGTTCGTCTTTTGCAATTGCTATCTCATCAGTTCTGTCTTCAAATCCTTTCAATTTCTTTCCCCCTCTCTCCTTATCGAGAGATGCACTTGTCTGTGCCTGTTCCTTCCTTTCATCATCGTGTCTCCCCTTGTCCCTCGGGACTGCAGAGGTAGGATTCTGCACCTGATCCTTCCCTCGATTTTCGTCACTACTATATGTAGGTGACTCATATGCAGGGTTGCTGTACCCTGTAGCTGCTTTAAAGGATAGTTCCGGGACTTTTTTTTTATTGTCCCTACGGGTCGGCCATGTGTTTGTAAGCATAAATCGGTAGATCGTAGGAAACTTTCCTATGGACCTTACCCGACTTTTCGCCCATTATCGCACTCGAAATCAGCCTCCATTTTGTGATAATCCTATCATTCCGCCGCATCGACCTGGCTCACCTGCCTTTGCGGCACTAAATCAAATCCCCCGCCCCTGAGCCTGACATCATCAGACGCGTACTGCCCATTTCAAGCACGTCTCGTGTCAACAATCGCTGCGCCTCAGCTATTGACGTGTTGCCATGGAAATGGCAGGACGCCTCTTTCCCCAATAAGTATAAACAGACCGTTTCACAACACACAGCAGCAGATTTTCGATTCCATTCCTCTCTCTGTGTTACTTTGAGTATTCTGTGACTCGTTTCAGTGCTCTGGTCAGCTACCTTCGCCGCTTGTAGCCCGTGTGAACACCTGTACCATCTCTGTAAATTATTTTACTATCTTTACCGCACAATGGCCACAATAATGCCGTATATGTACGAGCCCGAGTACACCGAGGAAGAACTACTGGAAAGTCAAGCACGCGAAAACGATGGGGATTCGGACGGCAGTTGGGAGGACCAGTCAACGGATGAAGAGCCTGGACCATGTCGCATGGACGGCGTCTCCACCTGGTGCACGTGCAATCGGTGCGAGCTAATGCCAACTGAGGAGGAGAACTGCTGCTGCCGTGAAAATTCCGGGTGCTTGGCCTACATTTCGGAAAGCGAGCAAAGTCTGCAGGAAGGCGAGCAAAGTCCGCAATGCATCACCGAGCTGCCAGAGTTCAGGGAAGCCTGCCTCTCACGGACCGTGTTGAGGATGATGATGGTGCTTATGCACGAACTTCGCGGCACTGTTCGTCCGCGTAATCCGAGTAACGAGTAAGTATACTCTGTTTGTGATGTCAGTGATGCCACCACTATTTCATGGTCGTCTCCCACATATAAAATTACATTTACATATCATTCGAACGCATGTAAATTTGTTCCATATAGTGCATTTTCTAGATATAATTTTTTTCTAAGAAAAATGACATGTGTTACCTGAATCGACATTGATAAGAAAGTTTGGTCAGTTTAATACAGTTTGCATCTTTTTTTTTCACAGGTGGTACAGGCTGGTGGCCTATCGTTGCTTCACTTGGTGGCTTCACGGGAGGCTCGGACACCGCGTTCGGAGAGTAATACCTGCCTGTGCGGTACTTGCCATTAGACAACATTTCCCCAGTGACAGTGGACAATACCGCGGATTTTCCCTCGATGTGCTGCAACCTCAACTTTACAATGTGTAATGTTTATTATTTATGTTTAATTAAAATCTAAAATAAAGCCCAACATATATTTTAACAATGGTTGTTTTGATTTTTTAAATGAATCTAGTGTATATTCTCCTGGGAGGGTGAGGTATTTATAAACTCACCCCCCTGCATTCCATGTAGTAGATCCTGCAGCCATCCTCTTACATTCAGTTAGATGGCCTCTCCTTGGCCATCCTTGGCCATCTTGGCCATCAAAGGCAGTTCGCACCGGGGTACTTGTGCTGGCAAGTGGAGCTGTCAGGGAGCGATAAAGGCCAAGAGGTGCCAAAGACCATGTACACTTCAAAGTGGTCTATAGAGCATGGGTTGTTGTTCCCATGTCTACCTCCAGACCCCGTGTCTCCTGCCAAGCATCCCCCCTCACGCTGGACGGCCCCCTGCAATCCACATAAGTGTGTCTCCATTCACGAGTCTTCCTGTGTCTTGTCTGCACGACCACCGCCCCGATCCACCCCCCGCCCTATCAAAGGCAGTTCGCACCGGGGTACTTGTGCTGGCAAGTGGAGCTGTCAGGGAGCGATAAAGGCCAAGAGGTGCCAAAGACCATGTACACTTCAAAGTGGTCTATAGAGCATGGGTTGTTGTTCCCATGTCTACCTCCAGACCCCGTGTCTCCTGCCAAGCATCCCCCCTCACGCTGGACGGCCCCCTGCAATCCACATAAGTGTGTCTCCATTCACGAGTCTTCCTGTGTCTTGTCTGCACGACCACCGCCCCGATCCACCCCCCGCCCTATCAAAGGCAGTTCGCACCGGGGTACTTGTGCTGGCAAGTGGAGCTGTCAGGGAGCGATAAAGGCCAAGAGGTGCCAAAGACCATGTACACTTCAAAGTGGTCTATAGAGCATGGGTTGTTGTTCCCATGTCTACCTCCAGACCCCGTGTCTCCTGCCAAGCATCCCCCCTCACGCTGGACGGCCCCCTGCAGACCGCATAATGCCACGACATATACACGTCATTCATTCACAAACACACCCCTGTTTCGAATTCTTTATAACCCACTTCATATTTCTAATGAGAACTTCTTTGCGCTTTGCTAGTCAACCCGTGAAGGTGCTGGTTATCTGCTCTTCGTCTCTGTGAACTTCCGTGACCACTTTGAGCAAACTCGTCAGTTTGCAACCTGTGAACTGCTCCCTGTTCTACGACAAGAAACTACTCTGATCCCTGCATCTAACTGTTTGTTCGTCAAGGTAAGTCCATGTACCATAATCATTTTGTGTCCAATTTTTTAATTTATATCTATTTGCTAGTAGTCATCAAATTGCATCCATGTTTTCTTTTCGTTCACGACAGTACATGCAAGGAACTAGTCACATGTTCTGAGTTTAGTCAAATTACTTTTTCTATTTTTTGAAAGTTATTGAAATACTTATCCGCATGTGAATAACATGTATAGTTCCAAGAACCAAAACGGACCTTGCATTGAACCTTTTATGTGTCATTTAATGTTTTAACACATTGGTATTCATAGAGAATTGTTGATCTTTACTTTTCAGAACTTTCCATAATGCCTGCCTGTTCCATTGGCGGTTGCCCTTCGAAGACCCATAACAAATCTGAAGGTACTATAATGCATGTTTTCCCTAAGACAATAGATCAGATAAGAGAATGGGTCCGATATTGCGGATATCCAGCCTCTGAGATAGAAAGTAGAGTCCTAGAAGTCTTTGCGGACAAGAGGGGTGATCGATACCGCATCTGCAGCAGGCACTTTAGCCCAGACATGTACTCCACATCATTGCTAATAAGGACGAAAACACCGCGAGCGAGGCGAAAATTGCTCTCAACCGCTATTCCCACTCTATTCGTCCACATCCCTCCACTGGTGAGTCAAGTTTACGTATTTATCTCTCGGCATTGCGGTAGTGTGTAGCATTAGCTAACAATAATTTCCCCATTTATGTATCCACTCAATATGAAGGCTGAAGATTCTCCATCCGTGTCGTTATTGCAGTCATCAGCCACTTCAAGCGCCTATCGGGTAATCTTACTTAGCTATTCTGACACTGACTTGTTTTAGGCATGTAAATCAATAGTTTTAATTGATCGTGTAATTATTTTACCTAATGGTACACCACAGTACTCGTCCTCTAGTCTTTGTTTTCAGTTATAATTATTGTTATCCAAAATAATGCAAGTACTGTCTTTCAGGGAGATGCTGAGGAGTCCAACGCATTGACGACAACCGTAGATGTCACTCAGATGCTCGAGGTACGTTTCCGGACAGTTCCATCGATGGAGATCATCAGATCTTGCATTCTTGTAGCGTGATTGTTACACACAATGTTTCTTTCGTTTTTAGCCATTGGTATGTCCTTCTGTCGTCGCCCTCCTATGTGTCTTCTTTTTTCAATATTGTGTTCATTACTAATGAAAGTCCTATGTTTCAGGGAGTCGATGGAGCATTAGTCCAAGAGGAAGGGGGAGCATGCAGTTACGGGTCGGCGCAACAGCTTGCAGAAGTGTGCACCGCAGTTACAGCGTCCCTTGATGTTCTTATGCATTTCGAGGTATGGATACTGACAGATCAATCATGCGAGATCAAATGACGTGATTACATCCGCTATACTTCCTTCTTTATTAACGCAAGTACTATGTTTCAGGGAGCTGACGGAGCTTCTTCAACAAGAACATCACCCCTAGTAGTTGATGCAGATCTCTGGGTGGTGACACTTCCAACGATGGAGCAAATCGAATCATATTTGGATATCCATTATTTATTTTAGACAACTGATCATTTGTGCAGGTCTATTTAGATGAGCCGTTGACGCCTGCAGAAAGTTTATGTTCTTTTAAACAAAATAGAAAACCATACTAATGCAATTACTGTGTTTCAGGGAGTTGCTGAAGCGTCATCTTCAATAATATCATCAATGGAAGTCTATGCGGAGCCCGAGGTATGGATCTTGACAGTTCAATCTAACTAGATCAACAATGCGTGAACTATTGTCGTTTGAATGTTCTACACAATGCGTTCATTCGTGTTTTGCTATTGAGATGTACGTATGGGTATTGGTCCCCAAGTACATTTTGTGTTTTCAATATTATTATACATACTAATGAAAGTTCTATGTTTCAGCGAGTCGATGGAGCCTCAGTGAGTGATGGATGTGCTTATCATGAAAGTATAGTCGTTGCAGCGCGAGAGGAAGTGGAGACATGCACACACGAGTCGGAGCAACAGCGTCCAGATGTTGAAGTTCGAGGAAAGAAAGTTTCAAAGAAAAGAAAGCAAAAGAAGGTTAGTGTCCTGTTCACTATATTATGTTGTTTTTCACTGTCAATAGTTCAATACTGTAAGTTGTGTTTAAACTGAACATCCCTTTTCTAATCTGTCCTCTAGTTGCGAGTGGGTGTAAGAACTAGATCTACACAGACAGTGAAGCGAACGAGAGATGTTGCTTGTCAAACCTTTTGGCAGGGACTTGAGACTGGAGATGCATCGTGCCAATGGGAAGAATATGAAGTGATTGACAACGGAGCTATACCACCACCAGCCATTGGTAGTGAATGTCCTCCTGGTAGTTTGGATGCAGTCGTAGATCAATTCACAGAATCCACACCCGCAAAAAATAAGAGCACGCGAAAGTTGAAGACATTGTTTTTTTCTCCCATCTCCGGACAAGGAACAGATGTTGCAATGGAAGAGAATGAAGTGGACGACAATGAAACACCATCAATATCACTCAGCATAGCGGAAGACGATATCTGAGATTGTACCTTTCATGCGAGTGACATGTCCTCAACGTTACAGGCCGAACCAGCTGGGATGCAGAGTGACAGTATAAGGAAAGAGGCCAAATTCATTGTATTCGATAGCTGTTTGATGGATATTATTATGATGATGAAATGTGGGCATTGGGTTGGTGGGGAAGTATGTGGGGAGCCATTGATTAATGTGACTCGAGCAATTCGAGGCACTAACCTTAAAATACATGCCACCTGTACACAATATCATCCGTTCGCATGGTCTGCACAACCCATGCTGGGGCAACTGCCAGCAGGCAATCTACTTTGTACAGCGGCCGCACTTTTTAGTGGTTCAAGTTTTAAAAAGTTAGAGTATTTCTTTCAGTTTGTGGGAATCCATTTCATTGCGAAAACTCAGTTCTACAAATACCAAACCGATTATCTATTTCCAGCCATTAGCGAAGCTTGGAGAATGGAAAAAATGTCTATTGAAAGTACATTCGCGGGCAAACGGTTCAGGCTAGCCGGTGATGGACAGTGCGACAGCCCAGGATTTTCAGCCAAGTACTGCACCTACCACTTTCAGGACATGGAAAGTAAGAAAATTGTGAGTTCGGTGGTCGTGCAGGTGTCAGAAAGTACATCCTCAGTGGCCATGGAGAAAGTTGGCTTTGTAGCATCATTGCAAGAACTACAATCGCGGGGAATGGTGATCGACCTGATAGCCACGGACAGACACGTTTCAATTGCCAAGACAATGAGAGAACAGTACAAAAATATAAATCACCAATTTGACGTTTGGCATCTTGCAAAATCAATCAATAAAAAATTGTCGGCTGCAGGAAAAAAAAAAGATATGCAAGGTATTTCACAGTGGTCCAAGTCAATCAGCAACCATCTTTGGTGGAGCTCAAAAACATGTGAAGGGTCGTTGGAAATTCTACTGGAAAAATGGCGGTCAGTAATGTTGCACTGTAGCAACGTACATCGATGGTCGACAAATGAGCATTTCCACAAATGTGAACATGGCCATTTGTCCACAGAGGAGGCACGGAAGAAGAAGTGGTTGATTCCTTCATCACCCACTCACAAGGCCATTGAAAAGATTGTATTTGATAAAACTATAACAAGAGATTTGAGGGGACTCACGGAATTCTGCCACACAGGAGATTTGGAGGTGTTCCACAATATGTGCCTAAAGTACAGGCCCAAAAGATTGCATTTTGGCATGGAAGGCATGATAAATCGGACTCTTCTAGCGGTCTTGGCACATAACCATAATGTTGGCCGTCAACAAAGTAGGACGACCGGAACTTTAGGGACGCTTCGCTACAATAAGGCCTTCACTAAAAGAAGTAAACAATGGGTGATCAAACCAGTGTTTGAGGATATGCAATATGAGTTTATTGAGAGACTTATCGTAGATGTCCTCGATAGGCACATACATGGAGTGGTGAACGAACCTATGCAGGGGACAACTGCATTGCCACCCAACATTGCCTCTGTTCCATGTCCACCTAAAGCAGAGCTCATTGAGAAATACACATCACGGTTTAAATGATTGTAATTCGATTGTCTGTTCTCTCGAGTCTCCTCATGTTGCAGGCCCATTGCAATTAAACCAAACAGTAATATAAATCATTTTTACAAAAATTATAGAATGTTTCCGTATTACAAACACATGGCCGACCCATAGGGACAATAAAAAAAAAGGCACGCAGACAAGATGCCCTTACACTAACTGGAGCTAACTAGAAATGTGTGCTCGCTCAAAGTGAAGGTCAGCTGCTTTGATGTTTTGCTCGGGTGGCGGAACGGCCCACGACCCAATATAAGGTTCTATTGTGATTTGACCTTGACAGGCCGGGACCATCCTGAAAGACTAAGAAAAGATATAATGAATAAAATTTCAGAAACGAAACGATGAGCCACGTTCATTAGAAGAAGTAACGTCGGCAAAGAAGAGTGGTGTTTCGGGTCTGCCCTACACAGAGACACAATGGAAAATGCAAATATAATGTAAGTAACTTTTGATGAGTTTATACCGCAATTTCATTACTATACAGTGGCTTTAAAGACGGGTTCAGTTGTACTTGTTCGTTCTATGTGGCATAGTGTTTTCTACCGCGCACTATCTGGAGGAGAAACATCTGCTTTTACTGAAGCACCTCAAAACCTTCCTCTTTGCTTCTGCTTTCTCTCTCCCTCTCCCCTGCTACAACTGGTCCACTGTCTGCGACCTCGGTCCTGGGCCCTTCCACTCTCCACCTGCACTGCCTCCCTGTCAACCCCTGCACTGGGGGACTGTCTCAGTATCCTACAGCCCCCCCTTCCCAGCACTTGTTCTGCACTTACCTTGCACTTGCCACCAGCTGGCCCTATTTATTTATTATTTTATGCTACTTACCTTGTACTCCACTCCCCCCCCCTCCATGCCTCGCCACGCCTTTAAACACTTGTGTATACCCAGTAGCGCTGTCCTCGCTATGAAATGAATAATTTTAATAAGGATATGATGGTGAGACTAATTTCATTTTTTATGTTTTTAGGTACATCATTCACTACTGTCTGTGTCACGAGTACCAGACACCGGCGGACGGCTTCTACAGCCGCCAGTTGCTTCTCCGCGTGAACAACGTTACCACCCTGACCATTTTATGGGACGATCGCCAAGTACAAGTATGCCCTTACGCGGTACTAACGGTTAGATGCAACATACCTACCGTTGTGGTGGCCTAGTGCCTCGTTGTTGGAACAGCCATGCGATTATCAGTGCGACAGAAGAGCTTATTTTTATCGTAAACCAACACCCTGTGTACTGCACACGAACATCGCTTCCCTCAAGACGAACTAATTTGGATCGAGAGCAAAGAAAAATGCAAATCGCTGAATATTCTCTAAACATTTGATGTCCAATAAACGTACTTTGCCAAATGTACAATCTTGCCGTTTGCTTTTAAACCACGGTTTCACATTCCGAATTGTGGTGCTGTATTGTGAGATGCTCTAAGACCCTGTGTACAGCAAAGGACCATCGCGTTCCTCAATACGAACTTTTTGGAACATGAGCAAATAAAAATGCAAATCGCTGAATATTCTCTAAACATTTGATGTCAAATAAATGTACTTTACCACATTTACAATCTTGCGGTTTGATTTCAAAGTACAGTTTCATATTCCGAATTGTAGTGCGCTGTATTGTGAGCTGATCTGTGTTGATTTCCGGGGTCTGTGTGGAGTCGCGTAGAAGACGCCTGGGCGCGTTTGCCTACGCAGCACAGTAACGTCACGGAGAGAGGCGGGGAATATGAATGTTTTGATAATGTCTGTTTCAGGGGCGGGGGATTTGATTTAGTGCCGCAAAGGCAGGTGAGCCAGGTCGATGCGGCGGAATGATAGGATTATCACAAAATGGAGGCTGATTTCGAGTGCGATAATGGGCGAAAAGTCGGGTAAGGTCCATAGGAAAGTTTCCTACGATCTACCGATTTATGCTTACAAACACATGGCCGACCCGTAGGGACAATAAAAAAAAAGTCCCGGAACTATCCTTTAAGCTCCCTTAATGGGTAGAGTCCCTCAGGCTTACTTCCCTCGGTATCTGTTTCAGGTGGGGCAGGTGGCGCAGTAGGTGTCTCACCCCCCTCCTTGCATATCCAGTCTGCTGGTGGCTCTTCCTCCTTTGACTGTTCGAACATTTTCCAAAGCTCTAGAACAGCAAGGCATTTCTCTAGCTTCTTGCCTGTATATGTGGCATGCAAGTAAGTTGTCATATGCTTAAAACGGCTTTGGATAAGGATGTATTTTGTGGCCACAGCATAAACATCTTGTGGGAGGTACCCTTAACCCACTCGGTGCTATATTTCTTAAGCTTGGGTGCATGTTTTGGCAGTTGCTTGCAAAGATGTGATAATGGAGAGATGTCTTCCATGCTTAAACCTGTTCTATTTTCCTTTTATACAACACTTTTCAATGCTTGCATGCAACTTTAACACTGTCAACGATATGAGCAAGCACCAAACACTGCAAGCTCCAATCCAGTTTTTGTATCTACAATTTACTCAAAACATCAATTCGAGTGCGATTCCCACTCAACTATAGAATCGCGTGAAATCCTTTGCAATTCAAACAACAAACAACAAAAATTCCTTACATGTGACATACAACATAACACGTATGACAGACACTTGACAGACTAGACAGACACCAGCTGGACACAAATATCTCTGCCTCTAATTTGTACCCCGACATGGAGTCTAAACAAACCCCTTTTACAACGTCTTTAAACGTGGTAGTAGCCTAGTCGTCCCCTATTATGTGGGGCTCCGAGTTCACGTTTCTTCTGACCGCTATATTAAAGCGCAGGAATACGGCGTATCCTCTCTCTCCTCAGGTGTCTGCCCTGGTATCCTCTCTCTTCTCAGGTGTCTGCCCTGGTATCCTCTCTCTTCTCATGTGTCTACCCCGGTATCCTCTCTCTTCCTGAGTGTCTACCCCGGTATCCTCAATTTATTCAATTGTTCTCGAGTCAATATCCCCTTATATATACAGTCTTCTCTACTTCTGATTATTTTATTATATTTTTTTCCACCACCCTCCGTTACCTTTTCCCTTACTTGTTCTAATGCCTATGACATTTGCCAAAGCATTACATTTTTGGTTTCACTCACCGCTCGCATCATTCCTCTCTGGATCCTCGGGATCACTGCCTCCATTACCGCCTCCTTCAGTCTTTCGCCTGTTCCACTGCCCGTAGGAATGGAAGGGTTATGTTTTTAAAACGGGTCCCTTCAAGCCTACTGCAGTTTTTGAATCAATTTAAACTATCATTATCCACGGGAAGCTTCACAGTCTACTCAGCCGAATGGCGAAGGACTCGTGATATTGCCAAAGACCTAGAGTTACTTTGTGTCGATCGTCAATAGGTGTCTCATTTTAATCAATAATCAATAATTGATGGTCAAAACCATCCTCTGCTACCAAGTGTACAAGAGGGCGGAGCGACCTCTAATGGGCACATGGGATCAGAGCTCACCCTCGAGTACTTTAAGACGAGATAGCTGCACCTTGAGGTGGATGGGGTGCAGGATTCTCTTACTCCAACACTAATCAATAAAGACAACTCAATGGTTTGGCAAAGAGAAGTCCGTTTAATGACAAGTACAAAAAACGGGGAAACAATAGGAAATCATTAGTGATGCGATCGCCCGCCTCGCTTCAACTCCCGAATTCTTCATTCAGACAGCAATAGTTAAAGTGACTTCTCGTCATCATTGACGTGTAACACTCAAAAGTTTGTCAAGCAATTCTATTGGTTAAAAAGCTAACTTGAGTATAGGTGCTATATCTGTATATGGTAACAGAGTGTTAGGATTGGAGCATTCTTATTGGGTGGGCGTCTACGCTCATCCCTCTAACATCACTCAAGCAAACGTCACTAATAGTACGACGTCTAATTGGTTCTACTAGCTATAGGACCCTAGATTATATGGTCCATTGTGATTGGGTAAGTTACACCCCTAGGCATATATCTCCACTTTAATTAGCAGCATGCAGAATGTTCAACCAGATGCAGTGTGCCCCATGATTCACCCTGCCTCCCTTCCATCAATCAGTACTTTTAGGTCTATGTGTCAATTAGTTGGCCGAGGTTTTGGATGACATCAGACGTGGGTACTTCACCGCGCCTGGCTGGTCACGTGTTAGCACACCGTGAATCTGCTTCAATTTCCTTCTATTTGCGTATTTGATTCTTTATTCGGCCTTGCCACCTGCCTGGGCCTCCTTATCTTGACCTGCACGTGGCAGGCTGCTATGCTTTTAAGTTTCGATTCTTCGGAGTTGCCGCTCTCCTCCCTTCCTTGGGTTGACCTCGAATTCCCAGGCATGAGCTGCTTCATGCTAAATTTCGATTCCGCTCTTCAGTCTGGCTTTGTGCTGGTATATTAATCCTGGCCTTTTGACCCCTATTATCCTGGGTTTATTTCTGCTTCTGTAAAATGGAGTCACACTTGTATAGTGTGCTTCTTTGAGGTAGATATATAGTTGGCACTTGCCGCTCTATTCTTCTACTAAGCATAGAAAGCCGCACTGTTTTCTTAGCTTCTTGCGTTACAAGCCTATGTACAGGTGTTTTAGCTGGTTGAATACTCTCATCTAGCTTTACAGTTACGTTTCTTTTTCAACATCGTCTCTTCTTCTATGTCTGTGATATCCTTATCCATGGTGTTTAGTCTTAGTGTGTCATCTTTTGGTTGTTGTATCGTTTGTCGGTAAGTCTGTCTGGGCCCTTGTGTCGGCCCCATTCACCTTCAATTAAGGCCCTTTGGGTCTCTTCTGGGACAGTTTATAAGCCGTCTTCATTACGTGTCAGCTGCTGGTACGGTTGTCTCAATGGGTACCATGCTGCCCATGGTTGTCTGATTATTGGCACTTCAACAGGTGTTGCTTTTCTGATAGGCACTGGGCAGAGCCCCAATGCTGCTCTCGGTTGGTTTTATTGCTCCTCATACATCACATATCTCAGTGTGACTGTTCCTAGTACTTCAAAATGGGCGACTGGAGTGCAGGCCATATCTGGGACCTCCTCTACACTAGTATTTTTCCCTAGTATGTAGGCAACGCAAACGGCAGGAACATGAAAATCATGGGAAAAGTATACATGGTGGAACGTTAAAAATTAATGCAAACATTCTCTGTAATAATAGGTACATATATATAAAATTGTAGAAAATTAGGTGAAATATTTCCCACCAAAAAGTACGAAAGATTATTGGGAGGGCTAAATGACACCGTACAAACCAGGGAGTTGGACTGCCATGCTCTGTATGAAATATGTCATTTGTCTATGTGATTTGCAAAAGTGCCACAACTGTAAAAATGTGCAATTTATGTCATAACTGATTGTTGGCAAAAATAACTGTGGGTGGGCATGGGCAATTTAAGCTCACACCATAAGACTGATGTCATGTCCAACCAGCTGACAGGAAGGCGGTGACAGGCACCCCTGACAAAACCAGTTGTTAGAGGCATGTCCAGCCATTGCCTGCCCACATATTATAATCCTGTGATGTCATCCTCCTTATATAAGGTGGAATCTCAGAGAGACAAGGGGCACACTCTTCTGAACTTTCCAGCTTCTGCGCATCCCGAGATCCAGACATTCCAGATTCACCCTGCAAGATTCCAGACTCCACTGCCAGGAAAGGGATAGTTGTTCCCGGCCCTCCTATCCAGGTGGAACCACCCTTCAGAACTAAAACCCATAACAAAATCACACTAATTCAGGGAGAAAGGGGAAAGGTGGCTAAACCCTCATTGGGACTATCCAGCGCTGCCTGCTTGCTCTGTCACCTGTTTTATCCAGCTGATGCACATTGTTATCTATTGAGACCAGACCCCGGTTACCAGCTGTCCCCTTCTTGGAGAGCCCGCAGATGTGCTGTGACCAGATCCTTTGAGTCCAGAAACCCGGTCGGCTGTCCCAAATCCCAAACTCAAGTGTTGATTGTGAGTGTCACCCCATCCCATAGCAAAGCATTGCGTACCCCATTTTGATACATTGCCTTTGTTCCACCCTATAAGTAATGCTGAAAGTACACTAGAACCTGTTAAAACTGTCAGAATCCTCTGTGCATCCTGTCCTTTATCTGTAAGTGTTAGCACCAATCTTCCACTCCTTTCTGTCCTTGTGTAAGTCCTTAGTACTATTTTGATTAAATAAATTAATTATCCCTAAAAAGAGGCACACTGCGTGAAGGGATTACAACTGCAGCATAACCTTTCTATTCACGGGTGGCGTTTCCCTTTTCTAGACACTAAAATGTAGTTCAAGTGAAACTTGTCCTTTCCTTTCCAAACCATTATTCTCTGTCAACTGCTTTTATTTTTAAAACCGAATTTCCTTTCCCATTGAGAATCTCATCCTGTCATTAGTTTAGAGTCACTCTTCCACTTGCATATTATCCCTGTGATGTGCATCTGTCATCCAGCATAAAAACTGCATTCCGATTCTATCTATTTCACCCATTTTTAAACCGTTTTTGACATTTAAACCCGTGTAAATTGTCAAATACAATTTCTATGCGTGTGATTTGGCTGCAATGTGTTTTCACTTCAAAGTTGATTTTTTAACTGGATGCCCGTTGTTGGTACTTTGCCTTGTCGTTTGCTAGTGTTCTTACATCCCCGATACTATTATGACTCATATTTACCTCATTCATTCAACCACACATTTAAATTATTTATATTTCCAAGTGCTATTTTATGCAATTGCAAAGGGTTTCAAATCCATTTTCCCTCTCATTTTGTGGGACAAGGTTTGATTTTAGTTCTGTTTGCTGCCTAGTATACCTGACTCCTTGCTGCTCCCTTTTATCCACTCAGAATTCGATTAAAAGGGGGAAATCTTAACTCGGGTGCTATCTACCCGAACAGTAAAATTGCTCCCAGTCATTTGTGCTTTGGATATGTTATAGTAGAAGGTCATCAAATTAAGAGTATTCTATCATAGTACAGTGTAATTATCACCCCATTGGTGATTTTTGCCCAATATTAAATGTGTGATTTTATTTGAATTTAAAATAAATAAATATTGTATTACCACTCACCGGCCTGGTTCATGGTCCATTGCGACCCGGGGTATTTGTAAAAGGGGGTGTGAGATGGTTTGGGTGCCAGCTCAATCCGAATTCTAGGAAATTAAGTAAAAGTGTGTTAATTGTGCGCTGTATCCTAGGCTAGGGGCAAGAGTCCTGGTCTGGTGTGTGATGCCCGATTAGAATCCTTAACAGTGGTACGTGGATAGATCTTAGTATGTGTAGGTGTGCAGTGCAGCGGCAATAGTTGGCAAGGTGTCCAATGATTACTCTATGGCTGGAGGCCAATCAATGTACTGGGTGTAGTGAAGTGTGTAGAGCGTACGCAGAAGCTGCATAGTGTGATGTAGGTGTGCATTGTAAATGGTGGTATTGGTATGCGCATAATACAAATAAGTGCACACATTGCACTGTGCATATAGTAGAGAAGTACAATAGCAATTGCTGCACACTTGCTGTTTGCAATGAGGAAGGACTGCACTATGTTTTGTGTATGGAGTGTAACATGTTGTGGTCGTGGTTGCCGCATTATCTGTGGGAAAAGAGAACAGAATATGCTAGCACAGGTATTTCGTTACTTAGCAGTCTAATAGATAGTATACATTTCTTTACTTTGTGGACCCTCATAACTAGCACTTTGTAAGTACTACGCTTAGAACCAGTGTACTGTGCAATCAGCGCAGTTCTTGTGGTACTTTTGAAAGCAAACCCCAGCTTACAAGGGCACCCTTTAAATACAGGGGACCCAAATCACCATAAACCAGAGTAAATGCACCTCTCTAGGGAATTAAAAGCCATGAGTCTCTTGCAAGCGATAACACAACTTTAATCTTTACAGATCATGAGGATTGGGGGAAATGGCAAAGGACTCTGACGTTTCTGACCAGCATTCTGTCATCTGTGGCTGGCTCCCAGGTCCTGAAGTCTGATGCTGGGCCTGGGGCTTAAATACTCAACTTGGTCACTGGATACCAGCAGAGCTCCTTCAAAACTGTTCTTCTTGCCATACAGGGATGCTGCAGAGTCTCCAGTGTTGCATGGCCAGGTTCCGTTTGGGACAAGCTACGTGACATTTTGCTGCATGTGCAGGAATACTTTGTCGCTTTTGTTTAGCATAATTTACTATGTTATAAACATTCATACATAAACACATCTTCCCACCATTATCTCAACACTTAACTCCATAAAATTATATATTATCTGGTCCAGTATTTCTCATAAAAAACCATTGTTTTCCTAGTAGTCTTTGTCAAGCTGAATCTTTTTTAGTCTCCATTGCCTTGTGATTGACAGGAACAGCTGCTGAGTTACCTCCTGCTCTCTGCCAGCCTGCCTGTAGTCTATATTTAGCACAGCCTGAATTCACGGTGTGCTTCAAGCAAAGCTAACTACAATGTAACAGTTTTACATATATATCCATCTGAATAATTGTTTGCACCTTATATTTCAATCCTAACTATCTTTATTTAGTGACTGGCCACGCCTGTGTGTGATTATCTGTGCATGATTATCTGTACAATCCCAGAAATATTAGTTAGTTTTGCTGTTTATTGTATAGCATGGTGTTTTTGTTACGCTCACCTGGCTCCAACAGAGGCGTCGATCTGAACTGGACAGCTGCGGTCTCCACCAGTGTGACGTGTATGGCCGAGATGATGGACTTGACTGGCCAACCTAGCTTTGTTTGCTTGGCCCGTAGGAATATTCTTCTGTAAATGGAGAAAGGGAATTAACCACCCGTGGGGTTGAGCGTAAATCACCCCACCCCCGCTGTTCTCCCCACAGATTACCTTTGATGTCTCCTCTTATAGTCTCACCTGATGGTTTGAAAATATGAGCTCTCCATCCTGCATTGAGCGCAGGGGCGCGTTGATAACCAGTTGCTTCACTGACTCGAAGGAATTGGTGAGTTCCAGAACAATATTGACTCCGAAAAGTATGTAGTTCGTAAGAGTTCACATGTCTGACTTTCACTCTTGTCCGATTCCTTGCAGTTTGCAGCTTGACCCCAGCGAAGAGTTCCTCATGGTAGCTGACGAAGTTCAGGTAAGGATTTGGCTTATCCTACACAGTTCAATAAAAGAAGGCCAGAATGTAACCTGTGGCTTGCTCCCTTATTCAGGTGTGGAGAGAAAAATATGAAGTTCGGGGAATAATGCCTCCGGCGTAAAATTAGGTAAGTCTATTGTGGTGAGAAGAGTTCCCCTTGTTTGTCCCTTCGTCTCACCTTGTTGTCCTTTTGTTCCCCTTAGGGGCCGGGGTACGGCGAGGATGCAATGGAGACTGCGCCGACCCGTGAAGAGGAATAGTACCCCCAGCGGTAATCAGGTAAGTCTATGGGGGTAGTTACTATTGCCTATGTTTATTCCCTTGGCTCACCTTTGCTGTTCTTGTGTTCCCCTTAGGTGCCAGAATGCGGCGGGAACGTGCAGAAGGATGCGGTGGATCATGAGGATGCTGTGAAGGCTGGTGAGTTCAGCGTGGCGGTGCAGCAGGCGAGGCGGCATGCGTAAAATTCTTTCTTCCAGCTCGAAGGCGCGGTAGATCCGGAATTCAGGTAAGGATCGAAGGTTTTGATCTTATTCTAACCTCTTCTCCTTCTGTTCCTCCCTTTTTCTAGGAGCTGCAGACTCGAGGCAGGTGTGGCAGAAGACTGGATGCAGGCTTGCAGACACGGTGAGCGTTACGCTGCTGGATGCAGAATAACGCAAAGCGTGTGCTGCTCTTCGGGCGTGGTTTAAATAGCCTCCAAAGTAGTCCCATGTAAGTATTCCTCCCCAGCCCCTCCCGAGTAAAAAATAGTCCCTAGGTAAAATAATCGGCTTGGAGCTCTGCAGCATGGTCTGCATCAGGAAAGTTCTACTCTATGAGCCTGGCACCTATGGCACCAGGATTGACTCTCCATAGGTGCCAGGACCGCACCCAAACAGCCCCTAGCAGGGGTTTTTGGGCTTGCTCAAAATAACTTGATGCCTGCTTCCGGGGTTGCTGGACCTGGTCTGGTTCCCCGGGGGTAGGCATCATGACAGCACTCCCCCCCAAGGCCCCTCCTAAAGTCGTTCTTCCCCGTGGTTTTGGTTTGTCTGGGAAATTTTGGTGGAATCTTTTCACCAATTAAGGTGCATGAACGTAGTCACTAGGTTCCCAAGACCTTTCCTGTGGTCCGTAACCCTTCCAGTCGATTAAATAAAAAAGTTTTGACTTCACCATCTTGGAGTCCAGGATGTTCTTAACTCCAAATTCGGATTCCCCGTCTATAAGGATGGGGTCTGGTGGCTTGGTTAGTCTTGTCCCTGGTTGCACTGGCTTCAAAAGTGACACATGAAAGACGGGGTGAATTCACATATTAGCAGGTAAGTCCAACTTGACGGCCACCGGGTTGATAATGGCCTTAATAGAGTAAGGTCCCAAATATCTAAGGTTAAAGGTTCGCGTTCCCTTGAGAGGTATGCGTTTTGTGGCCAACCATACTTGGTCCCCTATCTGGTACTGTGGAGTATCACTTCTATGCCGATGATCATCTTTCTTATATTTCTCCTTCGTCTGTTTTAAATGTGCAGTTGCCTCCTTAAAGGCTTTTGTAATCGTCGCGTGTAGATGGTCCACTGCGGGCATTTCTAAGTGTTGGGGTGAGTCAAGGTCTGAGGTTCGAGGGTGGTGCCCATATAGGGTATAAAAGGGGCTTTGTCCAGTTCCAGAATGTACTGAATTATTGTATGCATATTCGGCGATCCAAAGAATGTCCTTCCAATTACTCTCAGTCTGATGTAACATACAACGCAGGTATTGTTCAAGAGTCTGGTTGGTCCTCTCCGTTTGACCATCGGTCTGGGGGTGGTGACTGGCTGATAATCTCACATCGATTTGCGACAATTGACAACATTTCTTCCAGAAATGTGAAATAAATTGACTGCCCCGGTCAGAGACCAACACGTACGGAAATCGATGTATGCGAAGAAGGTTTTCGAGGAATTCTTTGGACAGGATTGAGGTCAGAATCAGGTAAGTTCTACTCTATGAGCCTGGCGCCTATGACGCCAGGACTGACTTTTCATATGAGCCTGGCACCATAGGCGCCAGGACCGCACCCAAACAGCCCGTAGCAGGGGTTTTTCGGCTTGCTCAAAATAACTTGATGCCTGCTTCTGGGGTTGCTGGACCTGGTCTGGTTCCCGGGAGGTAGGCATCAGGACAGTTTTAAATCCCCCAATTGATCCCATCATCTTTGCACTATTAGGGACTATAGGAACACATCATTGGAGACCCCATTGGCATGTGCAGAAGTGAACCAAGAAGAACATGATGACAGGAACTAGTATTTTTACTGCTGCCTCCAGCCATGACGAGACCCAATCAAAGGCAAGCGATAGCCAATCTGTGTTCTGAACTCCACCTTTTTCCTTCATTTGAACACCTAGATTGTGCACCTCCTTGATGACGTGGGATAGTGACCCATTTTCAGCATCCTCTGGGGGTAGAAAAGTGCAGCAGCTGCTTGTACCCCAGGAGCCAATAAAGATGAAAAAGAAAGTCTCTGCTGAGCTAAAAGTCAATATTTGTCAGATATTCCTCTGAGCAGTGCGGAGCAGTCTTTTGAGACAGTCTGAGGATTTCTTTCTTCCCTGGCGTTGAAATCGTTTTTTTTCTGGCAGCATACCAAATTCTTGTGTGATCTGCAAGCTTCTTTCTGCTTCTTTAGGTGCTAGTGTGACTGTTGGCACCTCGACAGGCATTTCTTCTCCCTTCAGATGTTCATCCAGGAATATTACTAGCACTGAGTGCAGGGTGGCCAGTGAACACTTTCCCCTCCAAGATGGTAGTAGTTGCAAATAGGCTTGTCGGCCACAAACCCACTAGTAATCCATCACTGCTGCTGTACCTTTCGTCATACCAGGAATCACAAGAGTGTGGTTGAGACAGCCTCCGAGAGAGAGTGATGGTATCAGAGGTTGAGACATGATATCTCCCTTTCCCCTTCCAGGATAAAATGTGTAACATTCGAATGGCCTATTGTGATTCGTCTCCTGCTCCCTTAATGGATACTGTTGACCCTCTCTCATTTCAATCTGCAGACCAACTATCAAACATTGACTTGCCATCAAAATCTACTAGGAACATTCCACTAATATTTTTGTGCAAGTTAGTTAACAGAGACTACTGTTCACAGAAACACCTTAGCACTGTGATAAAGAACGAGTGAAGAAATGCAGAACAAAAGAAGACCCGAGCACAGGATGCACTCTAGTTTCTGGGAGCACGCATCTATGGCTAGGAAATTTAACAGGACTGCCAGAAATCATGGTAGACTGCTGGTGGGAGTGGGCTGCTCCTCTCTTTGCAATCGACGAGCTGAAAGGAAGACGGTGGAGCCAACCAGCTCAGGTGCTGAGAAGAAGCAAGCTGTGTGAGGAAGACTACATACGGTGGGAACGCCATAAGCCAGCGCAGGGCTCCTGGGTGTTCATCAGTGAAAGGAAGCAGCAAGACCCTTACCAGACACCCGTGCAAAGCAGAGAAGCCCAGCTAGAACCGCATGAAGTAGCGACACGGAAAGCCAATGGTTGCGAGAACAAACACACCCAAAGACTGTTCCCGGCAGGCGGTGAGAAGGACAAGGAACACCACAAAGAACCGGTGAGTTCATGCTCGGATGAAGGGAACACCGGGGCATACTGGCAGGCATGCTATGTGTGATTAATTGAACAAAACGGAAAGGATAAAGCCATTTATTAAACCTGAAAGAAAGAAAGTGAAAGCATATCTGCTAAAAAAGAGAGTTGTTGATGTTTGCCAATATATGTCACACATACATATAAGAAAGAGTAAAATATCAATAAAGCTAAGGTCGTGAATAACCAAGAGTGGAAGTGTGAACAAAACACTAATGAGCCAATATTCCGTAGACAGAATGAACTTGCCAAGAGGGCTAATGTGGTAAATTATCAAGAGTGGATGTTCAGACAAAGGCACTTGAGTGAGAAGCCCTGGCAGGAGAGTATACCAGGCAATTACAAGTGTGTGAATACATGAAGCCCTGGCAGGAGAGTATACCAGGTATCCCGATAACCCAGAGGCCAAAGATAACTGTATATGAATTTTGGTATTGATCAAGAGGAAAGTGTCATGCCGCCGTCTTTTGGTGGTCGCTGGCGGCTATGGAAGGCTTGGCGTTGGCGGCGCCATTAGAATGTCACATGTTTTTTCTTTCACTTCCTGGTTTGACGGTCTAGTCTTTTCCCTTGTTTTCTCCTTTCCGTATTTAGCCATGCCCTTCTCTGGGCTCTGTGCGTTGCAACTTTGTTTCCTTTCGCTTTGTTGCCGTGCTACTCCTTACCTTTGCTCCGTACCTGTTGTTCTGTTTTTCCTTGCGCGGATTTTCCCTCAGTGCTAGCTCCTCTTCTCTTCTCATTCTCTGTTTCCCCGTCCGTACGGTTTCCGCACGTATTGGTTTTCTCCCCTCCTTGCTGCCTTCTTTCCCAGACCGCTTCCCTGGTCCCTGTCGGTGCATCCATTACAGTCCTTTCGAGGTGCCTGCTTTTTCTCTGGTCCTTTGCACTGCCCCCTGCTCATCACCAGCTTTGCTGCAAGTCTGTACTTTTCCGGTCCTCTGCTGCATTGTGGAACTTGTGGAACTTGTACTTTCATCTCCAAGGTTACCTGCTGCTCCTGCTCGTCTTACCTGCAAGTCCGGACATCATTTGTCATCGCGTCCTGAACGGAATCAGTTTCAGCAACATCCGTAGAGAGGTTTTTTTAAGCTGCTGCTTTTTTCCTCTCGTATTGGTTCCTGCGGGACGGGGGCCGGCTACTTCCCTGTTTATCAGAGAATCAGGGTGGCTTCTTCCCGCGGACGGCCGTATCTCTTCACAAAGAAGAAAAGACCCAAGAGCTAGACCTCCAGACGAGAACCCTCCTCTGAAGAGACAGGTGAGGAAGGGGAGGTGGACATTGATATATCAGACATAGTAGATAATCCGCTTGCTCCTATCAAACATGACAGAAAGACAAGAACTGCTATTTGTAAGAAAACATGGAGAAGGATCCAGGGGAAGGGAGACACCCTCTGGAGTAAGGAGCAATATCCTTGAGAGACCTTTTATTGGAGTTACGTATTGCTTTGCCCATTTGAACATTTCTAGAACACTGAAGGCCAAAGACATTATTCTTTTCACTTCAAAGTTAATTTCCCTAGAATGTGAGGGTCATAATAGTATTTTGGACACAGGATGGTTTTGTTTTGGACATTCAGACACTGACAGATCCTTAGTTTTGCATTTAGGTAGGGAAATACCTCTAGTGCAGGGACAGCAAGGCTTTTTCCCAACCCCTTTTATTTATTAATAAAAGTATTTCACCAAATCCATGTCTAACTTGTGTCTGAGTTTGATTGCTGACTCTTTATTTTATTTATTTATTTTATTGGGCATTTGTTAGCAGTGTATACAACTGAATTGTGTTTCAAAGTGCCACTCTTCACAATACATAGCAATCAGGTAATCAGGCACAGAGTGACTAATGTAATGATGGTCAAAATGTGTAATCATTTAAGTGTCAGGGTTTTAAGCTGGCATTCCACTGCAACCATGACTCCCATTTATCCTCACCAGTGCCTATACTGACCTCTGGCGAACTAAAGCTGGCATACCTGCAACTAAACTGGCAATTGCTATTTGCAAGAGAAACTTTCTGCAGTTTCCCAAACATTATTTGCAATGCTTGATAAATGTTTTCAGACGTTGATAAAAGATAATGTACATTGCATCTATGCTACATGTTCAAATACAGTCAAAAAATGTTTCCCCATGGCTGGTACTTACCAGTAAGGCCAGGTGATCTCCTGCCTGATTGCATCACTGATACCATCTGACATACCCTAAGTGACTAGAAAGACCGTTAGGTGAAGGGCTGTACATGTTGCAAGTATTGCCAAGTGTGGAGATACCATGGCCTACATTCAGTGCTTCATTGTAATCACTGCACATGTAGATGTCTGGGTGGGTATGAATGAAAATGTGGGCCGAACTTACCCACATACTTCGCCATATCACAGGAACAATATTTTTAAATGCAACTTCCTTCAAACTCCAATCAAGCTAAATCTACCCTTATATGCAGAAACACACTTTTCAAATGCTGTATCTCTTTCTTGCACACATGTACAGGGGATGTCATTCATAATGCCATAAGTGATGACATATGCGATCATCAGTGATGGCATTTGTGATTTCATTAGTGTTCTTAGGGGCCACCAAACGGGGGCATCATAATTAAGGTGGCGCAGCTTCAGCACCTGCCAATTTTCAGGGGTTTTTTGGCATTAAGCCAGCACTTTATCATCACTTCAACTAAGGTTTTTCACTGAATTTCAAGGGTTTCGTTGTATTGAACTTATTCACCTTAACTGAGGGTTTTCACTAAATAATTATATACACACACACACACACACACACACACACACGCACGCACAACAGTAAAGACAAACACAGGGGATCACAGTTCAAGGGTGTTTATTAAACTGTATATGCAGGTTGGAAAAACGTCTAATCTAAGCCTAAATCGAAAATAGGAGCAAGCTACGACCATTAAATAATAAGGCAGTCCTAGTGGCGTCTTGTCAAATAGAAGCGCCTATACTAAGAAAAACCTATTGCCAATCCTTATGCAAAATACAAACGGAGTGTGGGTTTGGATTCCCAGGAAATAAAGAAGTGCTCACAAATAATAAGTCTGGATGCGGTAGTTGGGTTTCCCTTGCCCACGTTTTCAGAATGGGACAAGGTAGGACTCTGGAGCACAGCACAAGCTCGAGCTATCCCAACACGAGCTAACATTTCCACTTTCAGCTTATCAGGGCCTTCAGTGGTTAAGTCTCTTTTCTATAAAAAAAGACCCTTGCCTCCGAGAACCTGAGGTCTTCAACAAAATAATAAACAAACGTTCCTTTCTGCTTGTACGTTGTTTGATGCCTTTTCACCCCTGGATCTCCCTCTGTCGGGCTCAGACACTTCTCGACTATTAGCCTACCTCCACCGAGTTCACTATGGCTTTCAAGACAATCTTCTTTGTGGCATCTATTTGATTGACAAATCTTAATGTTAGTTTGAACAGTTCACTGTGGACATCTCTCTGCTGGGTTCACTCTTGTCAACACACTATTCATTGGGACTTAAGACTTTGACCCTCTTTTATCGGCATCACTCAGCCAGGTTCACTCTTGCCACCTTTACGATGCAGGACTCGCTTCCCTTAGCTTCACAATTATCTGTTGGTCAAAGGCTTTTGACTGTACAGAGGATTTTACTAGACCCCTGTATGACCATTGTGATCCCCTTCTCACCTTTCTCCCAAGGTCTTATGGTTACAGTAGTTAAGCAACAGGGTAATCGCCCAGAGTTTCCAGAATAAACACCCACGTGGTGCTTGACTTTTCTATGCTGGCTCTCAACATTTCTGTCATGATGCCTACCCCCGGGAGCAGGCATCACGCCCCCGGGTAAAAGCCCAGCAGCCTTTTATAGGGGCTCTTTGGACTCTGTCCTGGCGCCGTTGGCGCCAGGCTCATGTTGGACATCAGTCCTGGCGCCATAGGCGCCAGGCTCATAAAGGGAAGTGTTTGGTGCACTTACCTGAAGCAGACCATGCTGCACTCTCACCTGATGCAGACCATCCTGCATGAAGAACCAAGCCAAATGAGGCTTAGGAGGGACTATTTTTCTGAAGGAACTATTTTGTTACTTGGGTGGGGCTGTGGAAGAATACTCACCTGGAACTTCTTCCAGGGCTATTTAAGCCACGCCCGGACAGCCACACGTGCTTCGCGTTGTTCTGCATCCCAGCAGCTGAACGCTCACCGTGTATGCTCCTGCACCTGGACTCCAGCCACGCCCGCCTCGAACCTGGAACACCTGTAAGGGAATAAGAGAAGAGAAAGGTGAAAACCAAGAACTTATTCAACCTTCTTACCTGCATCCGGAATCTTCACGCCAGCATTCCTGAAGGAAGACTTCCATTTAAAAGCACCGCGTTGCTCGCTGCAGCGCGTCGCTTCACTCACCTGTTCCGGAGACGCCGCCTGGCTCCATCGCGGCTCTCAGCACCGGTCACCACATCTCTGCACCTAGGGGAGAGAAAAAGAGACAAAAGGTGAGCAAGGGAACACAAGAGGAAAGCCGAATTTTCAGCTATATTACTTACCGGCTTTTCTTGGTGAACCATTCCACATCTCGGGTCGGCGCCGCATCTTTGGCAGGTACCGCACCCCGGCCCCTATGGGGAAAGGACAAAAGACATTACTGGGGAATTATAAAGACATTTAGAGGGGTCGCCCTCATCACTAACTCACCTGATTTTACCACCGGCAATTTAACCCCTCAACGCATCGCCTTTGTTCTGCACCTGAAATAAAGGACAGAAAAAACAACATAAAAGGAGGCTCACACTTGAACTTTTGCATCTTCATACTTACGGCGTATCGCTCAGAAAAGTCAAGTGGATTTGCCAGCGCCATTCTAAAAACCAGTGAAGTAACTGGACGAACGCGCGCCCCTGCACCAGAAGCAGGATGGAGAGTTCATCCTTCCAAACCATAAGGTGAGCTTAAACCGGGGGTTTTGGAGGAAGTCAGAGAAGAACGAAGGGGGAATGGGGGGAGCAAGCACACTATTCAGCAGACAGTTAATCCCTTTCTCATCTGCAGAAGGATATTCCTACGGGCCAGACAAGCAAGATTTGGGGGTCCTGTTCAATCGGTGGTCCGAATTCTGCGCATCACGCTTGAGGAGGCCACAGCAACCCAGACCAGAGCAGCGCCTCCGTGGGAGCCAGGTGAGCGTTACAATTTCTTTGTACTTTCTTTAATCAGCCGCTTGCTACTTTCGTTCAACACAGTTCAGTTTCTTATCGGCTTGCCCCTCGACACACCGTCTGTCGTGGCTTTTCTTGTCTCTGAAGTCAAGGCCGGTACCATGGGGGCCCAGCGTCTCTCCCCGGCTTGGTTGTTAGAGGAGGACTGTTAACATCTGCAAAACACTGGCTATTTTTCGCTGTCTTACGATTCCTTCTGAGGAGGTTTCACAAGCTTGGCTCGGAAAGGGCAAGGTCGCTTCTCTCCATGTCACCCTCTTGGTTTGCGCCGTCTTTCTCCTACTCTTGAACTGCTGTGCTGAGTTGCTCTCTCGTTGTGCGATCTGACTTGCTCGTATTGTGATCTCATGCTCCACCTTTTATCCCTGTGGGGAAGGGAAAGGGCCGAAAGGTATGTGTGATTCTCATCAATTGCCTGAATTTGCCTGACCCCTGTGGTGGGACATGTCAGGTAGACGGCTCTAGTGTTTGTCCATCGTCTTTCGTGGTGTGAAAGTGTTTGTGTCAGAAAAGGGGGGTAGAGTGTTAGAGTATCCTACGGGGTAAGGATGGGAAAAAGGCATTATAAGAAGGGGGATACCACATCTGACCTGTTGGTGCCTGACTTCCACTCCCTGAGGACCCACCATCCAGGTGATCCTGCCTCACTGGTCCATCCCCAGGAACTGGATCCAACAGCAATGGTCGTGTCTTGGCTACTTGGATGACAGATCCCCAGGGACTTGTCAGGGAGACACCTTCAAGTTTCTCACAGTACATTACAGGACATGTATTAGCGGCCCTATACTTATGGTTAAGTTGCTCAACTCATAGAAAGATCACTTTTTGGGCAGCTTATAACTTGGCCCCCATGGATGATTCCCCACATAAATTTGCGTATGGCCCCCTCAAAATGATTCTGCAAAGGTTTGGTGCAGTCTCATCCAGGGGGGAAAAGTTATAGGGGGGTTCCCAAAATGTGTGGACATCCTCATAGGCGCAATAGAAAAAAGATTCGCTCAAAAACCACTGGACGGATTTTCACCAAATTTGCAGCAGGAGCGGAGGCTTGGCCCCAATGCGTGCTTTTTAAAATGGAGAGTAACTCCGTCCAGTTGTTTTTTTTCAAACGGCCAAAGAAGTAGGGTTAAAATAATGTGTGATGAATGGTTTCGGTCTCCAGACTCACATCCCTATTCCCTCCACGGACACCCTCCTGGCCCAATCAAGGGCCAGCGTGATATCCAGGGACATTGTACACACCCGCTGATTGGATGGTGACAAGCGTAAGGTTTGTTATATTTTTGGAAACGGCCACCATGTTGTATCAACGGACAGCGGCCGCTGTCTGTGGATAGCGCGATGGGCAGAGTCTGGAAAATATATTTGGGGGTATTTGGTGGCCGAAAGAGGGCGCTTGTAAGGGCGGGGCGGTGTAAAAAAGATGATTTGGAGCTGCTTCTGGAGGTAAAAACAAAGCTTCAGGTGCTGTTCGCTCTGTGGACAATGCCGTGAACGAACAGCTTGGAAAACACATTTGAGGGTATTTGATGGCTGAAAGAGGGCATAGAAAAGGAAGGGGAGTGGAGTGAAGATGATAATAGGTTTTGTAGATGCCACCAAGTCACCGGTCAATTTTGGTGTCCGTTGACATTATTTGCATGGCTGGGGTTTCAGGGTGAGTTTGGATATTTGAAGGTGTATTGTACGTACTTGTTATATGGTTCAATTCTATTGTGGTGACTGTGCCAGTGGGCAGATAAATATGTGTATAGTAATTTTAGGTAATGTAGTGGAGAGTATAAAGTGTTTGTAATATGGTGGAATGATATAACTGAACTGTATATGGTATTTATGATTGCAGCACAATTGAGGACAGTGCTTACGGAATATGCATTTGTTTATACCTGGTATGGTTACTTAGTTGCATATAGTGATGAAGCTGGAATCTCTGGTTCATTTTCTGTGGAAAAACAGTATAATTTGTTAAGCAGGATAGTTTGAGAGCTTTAATTGCACACCATTTTATATATACTTTTACTTTTTATGACCCTCATAAACAGTACATTCTATGTACTATGTTTGGTACAACATTAGTGTATGATATACTTGTTGTATTGACAGTAAATAAACATTGAGAAAACAATCCATACAGAATTTTAAAAAACCTATTCCAATTATGTAAGTGTAAGTATGATAGTATGTTTGTTTGAAGTATGTTGTGATTAAGGGAATGTTTGAAGTAGTTAGATACCTGTTGGTGTATTCCAACTACATTAGCCTTTAGAAGACGTTTTGTAGTAACATGAATTCTGATGGCGTATTTGAAGTGTATTGTAATAAAGGATATTTTTCAAGTAATTAGATACCTGTTAGATACACGTTGGCGTATTGTAACTGTTAATTGCGCTACAGTTTAGGGGGTACATTTGGGTTGAAGGAATATTAAGTAGGTATTTGATAGGTTTGCTGGTAACCTACATTTTGGAGTAACTGAGGTATTGTTACATTCAAACCAACCACTTCTTTGTTTTTTACTTGCCCTGAAGTCGTTGTGGCACCAGTGTGGTATATTATGTCTACTGTTGTGAAGGTTTATTGCCAAGAGATACTTGGCCGTGTGCAAAGCTAGTGAGTTTACAGTTATTTTTGGTACTATCTGCATTGTCCTTAGAAGCATTGTATGGCATATTGGCCATGCAAGTTTATTTGTATACTGGAACGATTGTCTGAATTGCAAAAAAGGGCACAATATGCCATGGTTTACATTATGTAGAAGCTGGTGAAATCAAATGGATTCACAATTCGGTATGGAAACATATACAAATCGTTTGTTAGGGATGTGCTCTTGTGAAACATGGTTGCGGAGAGTGCATGTATGTTTCCATATGTATGAAATCTGGAAGATTTTTCATTTATAGGGATGTTTTTGGCTTCTAGTACTTGTAGTAAGTAAATTAGAAATTCTTGAAGATTTTGTGTGTCTATGGTAAATTGTACCATTCCTGCACAGTAGTCCAACTCTTGCCTCATACCTGAGACACTTTAAGTGCTGTTAGGATTCTTTGAAGCATTTCTATGAAGGACGAGCATTTGCAAACACAACTGGTCTGAGCCGTTTAAGTAAATGTTGTGAACAATTGGAAGAGAAAATTGATTGTTACAGTTGCATAGCAATTTACTCCAGTTGTGTTACTGAATTTAAATGAACCAGAGAGTTGTGTCCCTGCATCGTTTGATGGGCCTGCACATTTTTTTGGAGAAGAGATATTTCTCAGTTTCTCTTCTGATGGATGTGCAGTTGAGTTTCTAGTAGACAGTTTTGTGGTTCAATTATTTGATGGAGAAGCAGTTGGCCATTGTTTTTTAGTGGCATTGTTGGGAGATCTGATATAGGTTCTGTTTGTATTACTTTTCTTTTTAAAAGGTTTTCTTTTTTGAGGTGCAGGGCACAAATCTAGATGGGGTGCACAGTGCACATAGCCCGTTGTATGCTAGGATGCAGTGTTGACTTTGTTTGCATCAAAGTTAACTAGAAATAGACTTTTGTGTGTACAGAGACGTGAGAGTGCTACTTTACTCATACCTTTTTTTTAAGACTGTGCTGCCAATGTCAATCAATGCATGATCTAGGGTTAGACCTTGCGATTTGTGAATCGTGACAGTGAATAGTGACAGCATATGCAAGAGACAGAGATATTTATTCTCTGCGTACTTACATGTCTTTGAAAAGAAGGAAACATGCTGTTGTGCGGCCAATTCTTTTAACTTCTGCAAATTTGTCAAAGTGGATGTTGGCAAACTGAATGTGGCTATGTTTGGAAGCCAACAACTGTACCGATTGCTCCATTGACTAAAACTTGTTCTGCATCAAGGTTATGTTTTAGAATTACTCTCCAAATCCAGCTGCGTTGGAAATACATTTTTCTAAGCTATTTAGTTGTGCTGTTGCTTGTAGACACATAGGTAGTGTCATGCTGTCGACTTATAGTTTGTCTGTGGAGCTGATATGCAGTATAGGTTGCATTTCCTTTTTTTAACATTGTCTCGTTGAAGTGACTACAGCTTTGAAGGGTTGGCATTAAGGACAAATGTGTAGAAAAAAGAGGGAGGGTGAGGCGCGCACTCTAATTCCCAGCTTTGAATACCTGCTGCTTTTCAGTTGCTGTTCTCCTCCAAGCGCTTTCATGTCTCTAACAATCTTCAGGGAGGCAGTCTTTTCAGGAGTTACAGATTAGTCTCAATTGGTCTCAAGGAATTCTGGGAGCTGTAGTCTATTTTGGTAACCAGGAACCAACTCCCCTTTAATAGCACAATTATTTCCCATGGTGGGGGCAGAGGGGGGAAAGACCCATAATGTGGCTCTCCTGGATAGGGCATGGTGACCCCGGTGCCACTGCCTCTGACCGCTGCCTCTAAAGCCCAGGACTTTTGAACCAATATGTAGAAAAAAGAGGGAGGGTGAGGCGCGCACTCTAGTTCCCAGTTTTGGCATTAAGGACACATTCTATATTTTGTTGAGTTAATTGTTCCATGACATCAGGAGCAGATGTGTTTCGCCCACATAGCTCATGGATTAGTCTACTATTTAAAATGGATTTTGCATCTTTAGTAAGCAGACCAGTTCTAATACTAGCACTACTATGTTAGCATAGGGGAGGTCTGCAAACTGACATGTTAGTTCCCTGTACTGAAAATTATTCCAGAGATTTACATTTCCAATGCGGTTGAGTGTGTTGCAGCATTGTTTGTCTCCTAATGTTTTGAAAATAGGTTGATCTTTTACTGGTGTTAACTGTAGGAGGTCTCCAAAAACATGAGGCCTCTTGTTTTCCTCTAAACGGTTCTTCGTAGTGAGTTCCTAGAACTTCCAGCATTCTGAGGTGAATTAAAGCCAACATGATGTTGGAAACCATGCTTACTTCATCTATTAGGAGTGCTTTAATTTGTTCCAGAATTCTGTGTACTTCAGTAGCGGCTTCTGCTGATAATTCTTTCTAATTTGTTTTGGTGTTCTACTGGAAGGAGCAGTAGTCGGTTTAAAGTTACACCTCCTATGTTGTAGGCAGCTAAAACTGCAGGTGCTGTTACAACATCTGAAAGGGTGTTACATCTGAAAGGAAATTGTTACATTTTGTAGAAATGTGCTGATTATTTTAATTAAGAATTTTTTTTTTAACCTGAGCCAGCTTTACCACTTACATACAAGAGCACAGGTTTATAATTTTGACAGCTACAATTTTTAGTTTCATGTTTAAAACCATGTTCAACGTTTTCAGTGACATCTAGACAAATGCTGAGTTGTTCATCATTTAGTTGTGATTTGAGCACTGACAAGTCATCTTCAGATGGTTTATAATTGTTTTTTCTACCTCACTCATGGCTATTTCTGCTTCTTTTAAAATGAGTGGTTCTCCATGTGGTTCTTGTCTTCCTGTGAGGGGAGGTTGACAGCCCTCAGGAGTGGCTTTATCTTTGTGCTTTAATGTATTTCTCTTGTTGGCGTTCATTGTCCAACATTTCTTTGTATTGTTGGGAACTGGCATTTGCTATAGTGCTTCATTTGCTTTGAATGCAGTGAATGGACTCATCCCCCAACATAGATCCCAAAATCGGAATAAATGGACACACCCCAGTAAGGAATGAGACCAGGGGATAGATTGGAAGTTGAACAAAGTTTTATAACAGATAGAAGATGCAGGCAGAGAACTCTGGTGCTCTGAGAGCATTCTGCCAAACATTACACGAGCAGCACATTATAAGATTAAAAAGTGTCACTGCTGACGCTTTGGTATAGGTACATAATACTTGACTGTCATAGGCTGGGCGTATGGCTACATTACAGAAACATAGGGGACAGTTGCACCAGATTGGCCCGTGGCTTGGGTGATTGTTGAGCAGCACGTGGGTCAGCTGGGCTCATCTCCATGGGGTGAAGGTCAGACATACATGATGAAACATAGCTAACTAATCTATTTTAGCAAAACAGGAACTGAAAGCATGCAATAAATAACAATTGTAAAAAGTGGACAGCCAGGGGGATGCTGCGGAGTTTATTTTGTTTGATATCTGATTGATTTATCTTTTTGAACCTTAAGGACTAGACTCTGATGACTGGGCCCAGGTGCCCACCTTGGATGTTTCGTCTGTTTGATGCATCATGATATAAGCTAACATGTGTAAGGTTTACTAGTGAAATACAACGGTGGGGGATTAGACCTGGGGTGGGTGGTTGGCCTGTTCATAAAATGGGGGCCAGATGTGTATCTGCATCAAGAGAGGTTGTGGGACTGTGGCTTCTCGAAGTGGGGGTCGAGGGGCCATAGACAGATTTGTAGAGACGGATGGCCACACAGGGGGTGATTCTGCTCTGGTCACACACAGGGCAGTGAGCTCAGAAGAAGAGAAAGAATACTGTATCTGTTTGCAACAATTCGCGCACGGGCTTCCGTGAGAAAAGAGCTTGTGCGATGCAGACAAAGGAGGAGTTGGTGGGGGCGGCTGTGCGCGCCACTGGACAGTGGGAGAGATGGCTTTTGGAAATCATTGTGTGGCCTAGTAAAAAGATAGAGTTTGGGGAAGTATAAATTGGAGTCTCTATGTGTCAACCAATGGCTCCTGCTCTCTTCAGAGGACAGGACGTGGGGACATCTCCCGCGATTGCATGGGCATAATATTCATTCCATACAGAATGTACAGGGGGGTCAAAAGGACCCTTCCTCCCTTACAGCAGCTTCAAATGAGTCATCGTCACATAATAATTCTTCTTTTAAAATGTTAACTTTATATGATTAATTAGGCTGGGCTTGGTAAGTTTTACTAGGCTTCCTTCACAAGTTGAGACTGCATATTTGCCAGTTGTCTCACCTGATGTGACATTGTTTTTGTAGGAAATGTTTTGGGCTGTCTTACAGGCACATGTTTTCCAACGCAGTACTTCTGTTTGGGTAGCATGTGTCAATTACATTGTTTTTTAAATGTTCTGAGTGTTGGGATCATTTGTGGTTATTGTTGCTATCTCTTGGTAGGATTTTAGTACTCTTTTACAGGATGAAACTGGACCAAGGTTTACTCAGACAATGTGTTCAGATTTGCCATATAAGGCTATACCTGTCTAAACGGTCTGCAGCTTCATTGCACCCACATTCTCTATGGGAGAGCATGTTTATACCGAAGCTGTACAATTTTTGTGACAGTGTTTTTGTCAGATGATATGTGATCCCAGAGGCCTTTTAGCTCTGTTTTCTCAGCTTTGGTGAGATAGGCTGTGACATATCTTGCAACTGCAGTGGAACTGTCTGCAACGTATTGCATGTCTATGTTTGCATTCCAAAAGAGGGCAATGATTGAATTGTAATCATTGATGTACTTGGATGCTTCGTCTCTTTTAATATTGTATGTGTTTTAGGGGATTTGCCTTTTACACTGTGTTAAACGGAGGACATCAAGCTATATACTTGTCCGTTTTGCAAACTGGTCTAGGGAAGCCAAAGCCACATTTGGTATAGTATTTACCTTCGCTTTTATATCTACATCAGTAGTATTTGCCACAATTATGTTTTTGGAAGTGTATGATTTGTGTACATAGGTCACTATCCGTGGTTTCTGAAAGGATGTTGCAGGTAATGTATTTTTCAATAAACTGTAAAACAGTGGTATCACTGTTATGACCAAATATGGGAGCATCTTTTATCCACAAAAGCATGTGGATGTGTGGTGCTACTTTGGATTGATATTCTTTTCTCCAAAAGAAGTGTTGCACTTCTCTGAGCGGAGGGCTAGTTTTATTGCAGATGATGTGCAGCATGGCAATGAAGCGATGGTGAAAGTACCTTGATACTTTGACAGGGTCAAGAAACCATAGTTCTCCTGGTGTTTTTATATCTATTTCAACTTTATATTGGTTTGCAGAGCATAAGAAATCGTGCAATTCATCCCATGTGTACTGTGCACAACTTAAAGTAACAAACTATGTGGATGGGCCTAGGTTCCTGTGGATACAACATACATCAGCATGGCGTCGGAACCACTATTCTTTTGTACCACGCATGTTTGCCAAGAGATTTGTGATACTTGACTGCAAAACTTCATCTTTGTCTTTTATTTTTTTAAGCAGTTGGGTGGCGGACATGTTTAAACATGTAGAGCCTGGTGTTAATGTGTGTGCAACTCCATAACATAGAGTTGTTAGTTCACTTTTGAACAGGCTGTGTAAAATGTATTCTACCTTTTTTTCTGAATCTGGGCTCTTCAGAATACATTTGTAAAGGTCATTATTCTGATGCAGTAATTTGTGTAGCCCTTTCATCATATCTTCCTCCTTTTCCTGTAGGAAAGAGTAGAGGAAAAGAACATACTTCAACACTTTATTTTCATATGCTCATTGGGGATCGTTTGGCTTGACGCATTTGATATGTTTCTAATGCATCTTCAATGGTGCCTTTGGAGTGTAGTGGGTGAATTGAATACTGGTCTAAAATGTTGGCTGCAGTAACAGGATCTACACATTCAAATTGGCCAGTTACTGGTTAGTCTTGCATTATTTTGGTGTGTTCTCTTAAGTTTTCCTCTAGGTTTACATCTTTGTAGTATTAATTGTTTTCTTTCAGCTATTGTAGGGCTTGTCTAATTTTGTTTAAGTGGACTATTTGCTGGCAAATTGTTTTTATCTTTTGTTGGTATACCATTAACTAGTACAATCAAAGATTGATTTACTGGTCATTGTAGTCCTACAGTGTCTACATTTTCTTTATGATCTAATGGCAAATATACTACTTTTCCACGGATTCCCTTTTGTAATTCAGATGGAGGCAGTTTGGCTGTTTTCGGTTGAAGGCATATTATAGCTTGAAATGGGTGTTGCAGAGTCTTTGGAAGTGGGAATATTTCTAAGCTATTAGTGATAGCACATCATGGCATTTGGTTATTGTCAAGCTTTGTTTTGCAGTACGTGGAAAGTATTGAGGGGTTTGTTATTTTGTATTTATTTTCTAATGTTAGACATAAAGCTAATTGGAGCCATTGGGATCCCTCATTGTCGCCTATTTTGTAGGCTATGTCTACTATTTTTGGACTCTTTTTATAAAAAGTTCTGTGACAACAGACACATACATGCTCTTGTATTTCAGCAGATGTGTTTTGAAACTTAGCCATTTCTTTTTTGTATGTGTTTGTTAGGAGGTTGATTTTTGTGAGGTTTTTGGTAATGTTTTCTGAAGTTACTGAATTTTTTAAGTCAACTTCCGTTCCAAAGTATTTACTTTGGATGTGCTCCATTTTTTAAAGGAGTTATCTGGTTGTTCTATGTAGAAGAATGTTATTTAAATTTTGCAGTTCTAGAGCAGGACTTTTTGCATACTATAGTCTAGGCACAAGATTCCGTTTATCGGAATGGCGTGTTGCTAACATTTTGATGTGGTGGAAGATGCTTTTGCAAGCAGTTCCTAAAATGTAGGCTAATGAATGTCCTTGAAGTCCAGTGTGGATGCTCACTGGACAACAGTCATGGCTTGTAAAGTCTTCATTTTACTTTTGTCTGTCAATTTCACATAGTGATTGAGGAATTGTTGGAAATAATTATTTGGGAGAAAGGAACATTTGGTTGAATGTTTGTGGTGGGAAATTTTTTCTTTAAGGGTTTCTTTTGCCATAATGGTGTCTCCTACCATTTCATACCCGCGGCCATCACGGTCTATGGGAATTTCTTTTTTTGTTTTTGTTTATAAGCCTCTTCATTTAAATATGGTTCTGTGCTGCTTGTGTGAATCCATTCACCTTAACAGAAGTTTGAAAAGGTATATATGTTGACATTGCGCATACTTTGGGAAATGTATTTAGTAATTAGTGGTTTCCTTCTGTTTAAAATAAATATGAAAATGTTTCGCTTTAGTAGAAATGCGTTGTCAATTAGAGCTTCCAGGATTAGTCTCCTGCGGTAGTTTTTAAGTGTAGATCGTGACTTTTCAGTTCTTGTTATAAGATTGTGAAGAACTCTAAGGCAGAATTTATTTATAACATTCATTTTCTTGGATTGCTTTATAGTGGCTACATTAACACTGGTAGATATAGTGTTAGGTTTATTAGTAGGTCTGCTCTTCTTTGTACACATTCTTTTACTTTTAGTTTCTGGAAGAAGGTCCTGACCTTTGTTAGTGGTGGCTGACTTAGTTTTGTTGAGTGAGGTTACTAGCTCTTTAGTTTTAATGTTTTCTATACATTGTTTTAGAGGTGGGTGAGTATATGGCTTGATTTTATTCTTAGCTGCTCTATTTTTTCTTTCTTTTCTACAGAGTTGCTTTTTACTAGGCATTTTGTTGTCTCTATTGGGGAAAAAAGTCTGGATTTGAAGGTTGTGGAATGTATGGGGTGTGGGTGTGATTGTATAGATGAAGAGTGCTGTTTGATTGTGAAGTGGCATAATAGGTGTGGTTGGGAAGGTTGGAAGATTAAGAGTCTGTAGAGGTGTGATGGCTTGGGTTAGTGAGGAATGGAGTGGTGTTGTGATTGAATACGTAGGGACATTGTGATGTTTGAGGAAAACAGTGGGAGTTGTAATGGCAGTGTTCAGATGGGAATAGAAAGAGTGTGAATGGTGTAATATAAACAGTTAGATTGAAATAAATGTTGATTGGGAAAGAATACTTTGGGCTAATATATATTGGAAGTATATTACAATTACCAAAATATATATGGTACATTAATGGACTTACTTTGTAGGATGTGACGGGTATTCTTACTTTGACAGCTGGTTTCGCCAATGTTCTTCTTTCCTGTAATTGTAAAAGAAAGTTAGTGGGTATATGTGGTAATGGTGAAGTATTTTTAGTAAGGCAGGTTGTTATTTATGAAGGTAGGAGGAGTTGTTGGGAAAACAGTTAATGAAGTTGGGTCATGGATGGTGTACTAAAGAGTGTTAACTATGTTGTTAGAAGAATTGAAATTTAAGTAGTTGTGTTTTGGACCTTGAAAAGAACAGGAGAAACACGGGTGTGAGGAAAAAGTGCATATCTTGGTTATTTTTGTGTTGCTAGTTTTAATAAAGGACGTGCTATGTTTGTGGTGTAATTTATTTGAATTGTGTTGCAGTGTTTTTAAAGAATAGGGAACCTGGGGTCCAGTGGTAATGTAATGGTGGATTGTTGTTGAGCAGTGTTTGTTGTTTTATAGTAGAGATTGGGAAAGAAGAGTATTTAAATGTAAGGTGAAGTGTTGTATATACAGTTGTGTGACCAGATGGAGAACGATGGTAGTGTAAGAGATGCAATGAGTGAGGTTGGAAAGTGTGACATTTAAACTGAATAAAAATGAAAAATGCTGACCGTTTAAAATTGTTTCTTTTTAGTAGTATGTGCATGAAAGTTAAGAAATGCATAAGTGCATTTATAGGAGCCCTGTGTGCAACTTTTTTGTAAAAGAAAATAAAAGCAGATGTAAACGATGTGTAGCACTTGGTGTGTGTATGTTTATTATGTTGGCAGTACATGCACACATTCAAATCTGTAGGTGCTTATGTAGTCCCTGTTTTTTTGTTTGTGGTCTGGGACTTATAGTTCCACTTTTGTCATTATAAAACATGGACTACAAGTTCCAGATTGCAGAGGAAAAAAACAGGACTGCATAAGCACCTACAGATTTGAATGGGTTATGTTAGCAAGTATGCATGTACTGCCAACAAATTATAATTGCACATACCAAGTGTCACTTAAAAATGTTGTAGAAATGTTTTGCATCCAATTTGTCTTTGGTTTAGGAAAAAGTTACAGAACTGCTATAAATGCACATATGCATTTTTTTTACTTGCATGAAAATGCTCCTTAAAAGAAACATTTCTAAAAGCACAGCATTTTATAGTTTTCATTTGATATAAATGTTACACTTTCGGATATTTTATTCCAGTCCTGTTTTTTTGGAGTCTGGGTTTTATAATGGGAGAAGTGGAATTACGAGTGACAGAATGCAAAGAAAGAAATGAACACTTAATACGCACCTACAGATTGGAATGGGTTATGTTGGCAGGTATGCATGTACTGCCAGCATATTAAACTTGGATACACCTAGTGCCACTTAAAAATGTTCTACAAATGTTTCACATCTGCTTTTTCTTTCTGTTAGAAATAAGAAACACACTGTGCTGCTATAACTGGACATATAATTTATTTTTCACTTTCAAATTGATCCTAAAAAGATTTTTTTTAAATGCAGAGCATTGTAAGTATTTGCTGCTTTATGGGAGAAGGTGCTGAATGATGCAATGCATGGATTCTGCTGGAGTGGTTCAAAAAGAGAATATGCTTATTGAAAAGCGTATTACAGGGTAAGCAGCAGGAACCATATATATTTGTAAAATAGCTGCAGAAAATACTTTGAAAAATATAAGCATACCTCTACTATGTATTGTTAGATGCAGATGTTCTTGAATCGGTAAATAGTAATCTTGGGAGAGTTTCACAGTAGCTGTTAATGCAGATGGCTGTGATTAACAGGAGCTATACACTCTCTGAGCTCAAGTGTACATTTGAAGTGTTTAACTGAGATGACAGGGTTAGGTGAAGAGTTTGTGGATGTGATTGGTTGATGGATGTGTCACTGTTTGAAAGCAGCCAATGTGGGTGTGTTACAAACAAGAAAATGGGAAGGGTAGAAGGACTGCCCTGTGTTACTGCAGATACGGACACCAGGTGCCATCCAGGTCTTTTAAGAATGCCTGACATGGAAAGGGGACTGTGGGGATTATCCAATCGGGTTTTCCTGGATGTGCTCTACAGGAAGAGAGGGTAGGAAGAGTTTTCTTTGTTGTGTGCAGTGAAGATGGCTATGGTTCTGAGGAAGCAGTGCGTTTTGATTTTGGGAGATTCTTCGATCCAGTCATTGAAGGTGTATGCTGAAAATCATGGCATCTCTGGAACTATTGGATTGGGAGAAGTGGACGTTTTGTGGCATGCAGTTTGTGGGTTAAACTGGGCAAGCTTGTTCTAATTATATGAGCGTATGGCTCACTTTAAATGTCCAGACATTATAATTGTGCATTCAGGGTCTTTTAAGGTTGCCTGGTATGGAAACGGGACTGCGGAGACCACGGAAAGTCGATGTGTCCACAGACACCGGGGTAGCAGCCAATCAAGTTTCCTGGGTGTGGTGTACAGGAAGAGATAGTAGCTGTCATGAAACACCCATGGAGCCTGTGGGAGAGATGGAAGCAATGGAAGAAGGACTGAGCTCCTCCTTTACTTGGAAGTGACGTTCTAGCCTCACTCTAACAGAGGCTATAATTAGCTGTCAGGTGTGGCAACCGGTGCGTTGCAACTGTTTTCTTTCCCGACGCTAGTTGACAGTGCTCCTGTCTTGTGCTACTCCTTGTTATTCCACCCATGTGCCTTTACTCTGCACGTTTCCCTGCTTTTTATTGTGCATTTTGCCGCAGCGCTCCCTGCGGGGCATTTTTCTTCTTTATTTTTTACCTTTCCCTGCTTGCGCTTTCTTGCTACCTTCCCAGCGTGTGTCTTTATTTTTGCTGGAGTCAGCAGACACCTGCATGCACTCTGGGGCCATTACTCAGCGAGCGTGAACTTGCTATCTGCAGTTCTTTCCTAACACACGCTTTTACAAGCAGCTGCCACTTTGAACTCATGTCCCCTGAGTTGTGTGCTTCCTCTGACCTGTGTCACCTCCCCTTCTGTTTATTTACTCAACCTTGCTCACAGAGTTCTTGGACTCTTTTCCAAAGCAAATACATTGCACCCAGGTGCATTCTGGTATATGTAGTACTCTCAAGAAGTGGGATTCCAAGAAGGATTGTGAATTACCAACTCACTGAACAGTATTCCAAGAAGGATTGAGAATACTTATATGAACTTAAGCTGTATTCCAAGAAGGATTGTGAATACCTATTTGAACAGACCAACTCACCTGAAACTACCCACGGTTTTTCTGCTGTGGCTTTTCCCTGGTTTTGGGTGGGCTCCCCAGAGTCCCCGCTGCCGGGCATATTGCCTTACTGGCAAAGTGGCCTCCGGAGGAGCTCAGCCCTATCTCTTCAAACAAAAGGGCAAGACGGTGAAGAAGAAGAACCCAAGAGCCTGGAGAGAGAAACTTATGGAGACTTCTTCAGACGAGCCTTTGGAAGCCAACTCAGAAACCTCAGGTGAGGAGTGGGAGAGTGATGCGGGTACAATTGTAGACACTAAACAGCCTGAATCTGAGAGTAGCAGGAGTTTTGGTTGATGAGAGCACACACGATGGCTATGGCTATGTCTTTGAAGAGGCAGAGTGTGTGGATATTGGGGGATTATTGGATCCATTGGCTGAAGGTCTATTATGCGCACTGTGGATTGGCTGAAAATCTGAATTTGAAATGATGGTATGAAGTGCGAGGAATAAAGTGGGCAGATATTCTCCCGTTTCGAAACAATATGGTTAGCTTGAAACATTCAGATATTATTGTTGTTCATTGTGGGGGGAATAGTTTGGGTTACGTTTCTGGAATTTCAGTGCAGTTTGCAATGAAGGATACATTTGAAAAGTTGATGGAACTGTTTCTAAATTCAAAAATATTTTTTTCCTCGGTTTGCTCAGAGACAAATGTGGATGCGTTCAAATGTATTCTGTCCGCAAATGGAAAAAGCAAGGCATAATGTGAATAAAGTGGTATGTACTGTTTGCCAGATGTTGGCATGACATCTTTTCATAATGAAAACATTAAAGGCCCGATTCATATAATCGGGCGCAAAAAAGGAGCAAGCGCCGCAAGCTGAGAAGGAGCACAAAAGTCTTTGCACTTCACGCGTATTCATGGATCCCCAGAGCCATCAGTAGCCATGGCGCAAGTAGCAGCAAGCTGCACGAGTAACTCCCACAACATGCCCCTACGCACAGTAAAAAGTGAAATGCCGAACACGGCGCAAGCCTCAGGGCTATCCCTGGCGCACATACAGCCCCACCCCAGCGAAATCACGGGGAAATACCCGACGATCCACGTCGCACCCCAGCGTAATTGCGTGAATAGTCTGCAACCCCTGTCCTCATTCTAGCGTAATCATGCGAAAACTCCCCACTATCCCTGTGCGCACACCAGAGAAAACGCGTGCCCTCCCATGCAAGGCCTGCGCCTCCAGCAGCTAAATCATGTGCCAACAGCTCTCAAACCCTGGCCACACCCCAGCGTAATCACGCAAAAACACTCTGCGATCCCCTGCTGCACCCCAGAGAAAACGTGTGCCCTCAAACGTAAGACCTGCCCCCTGCAGCAAAATCACACACCAACACCTCACAATCCCCAGTCGCACCCCTGCATAATCGTGTGAAAATACCCTGTAATCCCCGGCCGCACCCAGAGAAAACGGGTGCCCTCCCACGCAAGGCCTGTCCCCCTGCAGCCAAATTGGGCACCAACACCTTGCAATCCCTCGCCGCACCCCAGCCAAAATGTGCATCTGCACCTCGCAATCTGCAGCATGCAGCCCCCTCCACATGGGACACCCCAGACCCCATCAGCCGTGATGCCACCCTGAAAGCAGCCCCCTCCACATGGGTCACCCCTAGCCCTGCCCCATCACTCCGCCCTGCAGGTATCCCTGTCCACATGGGATACTCCAGCCCCCATCACCTGTGATGCCACCCTGCAGGCAGCCCCCTCCACATGAGGTGCTCACAGGGCCGAGGACAGGAGCACTAGAAATGGCTGGACAGCAGGCCCTCAAATTGCAGTGGGGAGGCAGCAGCAGATTGCTCATAGGAGGCAGTTCTGGGCAGTAGGAGGCAGGTAAAATGGCTCGTAGGCAGGAGCGCATGGGTCTTTCGCGTTACTCGCGTGGGCGGCTGGAAACAGAGTGATGGTTACTTTGCATGTGCAAAATGAGCATGTACACGCGAAGTCAGAGGAAAGGGCCTAATTGGGTAAGTTACATGATTCCGGATAAAGGAGTTCGGATTCCGGATAAAGGAGTGCGTAGGAGAGCATGACACTGCTTTTACTATTTGGTTCGGACGGACGTGTGGACTTTTGGGGTGGCACGCATTTTGTTCACTACTGTGACAGTGCAAACTTCTTATTGTGGGGGATTTCCCTCCGCGCACACGTGCATGTTTTTTTCTATTTTTTTTTGGCTAACTGCGAGTCGTGTACGCATTATTCATACTCTGGGTGCCCCTGTCTATCACGTACTCCCTTGTTAACATAACAGTGGCTTTCGTGGGCTTCGTGTACACATTTTTTGTGTTGCTGGGTGCCCCAGCATATTGCGTAATGCTTTTCCTTTTCATGGGAACTACCGAGGGGTCACGTACACACATCTTTGATATTTGGGGTGCCTATGCGTTACGCACCCCATTCATTTTTTAACCAGGGGTAATATTGAGCCTTGCTCGACCACACGAGTACATTTTACATCACGCACCCTTCCCCTTCACTCCTATTGCCCAGGGCAATTGTTCGTTGGGCCTTCCATTGTACAAATCCATCTGTATCATGGTTTGGAAGGCCCCAAGAGGGAAAGGTGGCCAAGGATGTACAGGGTGAGCTGTGCATCACCCCCATCAGTGTCTGGGAGCTGCAAGTGATGCTGCTGTCCCCTGCACCCAGGGTTAGGGAGATGCAGGGCCATCTGATCTCCCCTGCTCCAGGTTGAGGCACCTGCAGGGGCAACCTGTCCCCAACAATCAGGGTCAGGGAGCAACAGAAGGATATGTTGTCACCCCCCCAGGGACACGGACATAGAGGGGCTGCTGATGCCCGTGTGTCCAAGGGGAAGGGGCATCACGGCAAAACACAAGACCCCAGCACCCTGGGTCAGGGATCTGTAGGGTCATCTGCTCTCCCCTGCTCCCAGGTTGAGGTCCCTGCAGGGGCAGCTCCTGTCCCCAACAAACAGGGTCAGGGAGCAACAGCAGTATCTGTTGTTGTCTCCCCCAGAGTCATGGACACGCAGGGGCAGCTGATGCCCTAGTGTCCAAGGGGAAGGGATGTCACTGCAAAACACCTGGACCCAGCACCCAGGTTGAGGGATCTGCAAGGCCAGCAACTGACCCAACATCAGTGGGTGAAGGCATGGCCCAGGCCACTAGTGGTCAGCCCCTAATGCCCTGAGTGATCCCAGCCACACAGGGTCTGCACCAGCTTCCAAGAGGCAGAAGCGTGCAGAACAGGGAAAGGCTCAATCCTGAAGCAGAGCAAATGAGACACCACGTCGAGGAAGAGGAGCTTCAATGATGATGAGCTCAAGATCCTCGTGGACTACGTGCGTGACCACCGCCTGCTCAGCGTATGGTACACTGGCAGTGAGTCACGGATGGCATAAACGCCTTGGGGAATGAGAGGCGCACCGCTCGTGATTTCATGAAGCGGTGGAATGACCTCCACCATCGAACCAAACAAAAGCTGGCTTCCAACCTTGCTTCTGCTCTGTTGACTGGAGGTGGATCACCACATGAGGAGAAGCTCACTCCACATGAAGAGGCCATGAATGAGTTGACTCATGTGAATCAGCTGCAAGGCGTGGGATGCCTGCCAAATTACAAGGAAACGTCCAGTGACTGATGAAGCGTGTGCATCCTGAATATATGTATGTAGATTGAATGAATGAATTGGTATGATTGTGTGGTACTTCTGCCTGTGTACATTTTTGAGTATGAGCGCGATATAAATACAATATCATTTCATTTCATTTATATGACTGCCATGGGTGAACCAGGTCATGCTCTACTGACTTGTGTTTAGTGTACTGCAGAGTGCATACAATATATGTGCTGCATATCGGTTGAACATGGCTTTGGGACAGTAGTCATCCACAACCGTCAGATACTGATACACATTTACAGCATGCCAACACAACATGGTATCTGGCTATGTACATCAGTGATGTTAGCGACTCGGCTATGCCAGACAAATGCTTGTGTCTGAAGCACGCGATATTCATCATGCACTGCATGTAGTAGAAGTTCCATCCACACATGTTCATAGGTGGTTTCATGCTACACATACCTTCGATGAACACTGTCAGCAGGCGGGACATTGTGCCATGAGTGACCTAGCATTTTACAACACCATCCAAATCCCTTCCGCAACTATGGCAATGAGCCCCTGGTAAGAACTGTGTTTGGAGTCATCCATATTGATCTGCCACACTGAACACACCCCCACGGGTGCATGGCCCTGTCCCTCTTGTGCGTCAATGCCCCCTCTTCATATCTCCCAGCACATGTCCTCACTCTGTCCACATCACACACCTGGGACACCACACATGTATGTTGGCAATGTCTGTAGTGCTTACATGGTCAGGGACATGGAATGTGGTGGCAAGTCTGCATACACCATGATTTCAGGTATTTTTGTACATAGTGTGTGAATGCAAATTATGGCATGTTAAAACACATCCAAATGTGTTGCAGGACAGCATTGTGGTGACAATGCATGTAGTAGATGCAATTAACATGATTCTTCATGTCTTTATGTGTCCATGTGCAGGTGATGAGCCATCATATTCAGGGGAGGCGGTAGAGGAGGAACGGGGGGCTGAGCCCCAACATAGCACCAGTGGAGGATGTGTTGTGGCAGCCCATGAGAATCCACTGGTGCTACAGTCCATCTGGGGCATGACTCAGTATGAGTCCACCTCCAATGATACCAGCGGCTCTGGTGGTGAACCGGACGTCCATTCTTCTATGCTGTCAGAGGTGAGTGCATCAAGTGATGATGCTGATGTAGCCCATGCGACTGCAGGGGGTAACATTCCCTCACAGGGCCAGTCAGTGTTGCCACGTCTGTCTGTGGTGGTTCCAGCTGCAAGGCCACACTACACTCTATTGGCTTCCGTTCCTGGGATGGATGACCAAGGGAGGGATGCAGTCCGGCAGCCACAGACAGCGGCTTCACATCAAGGGCTATGCTCCCTTGGGTCCAGCAGGCATGGGGCACGCACACGTGGTAGACGTGTCGCGGCTGGGGAGACAGTGTGGGAGCAGTTAATGTCACGTGTTGCACAGCAAAAGGGTGCTTCCTATGAGATGTTGGCTCAGGGCATGGATAGGGTGGCCAATTCCATGTTCTCCCGACAAACACAGGTAGAGCACCAGCTGCAGGTATTGCGGTCCACATGCCGCTCACACAGGCTGCACATGAAGGCCAGCAACAGGAGCCGACGGGGTGTACAGAGGTCTCTATAGGCATCCCTGCTTGCAGGGAGTCAGGCCCACAGGTAAGCCCTGAGGCAAGAGTTACTGGCCCTCAGAGCTTCAATGGGAGTGCTAGAGGCAGCCCGCAGTACACAGTGTGAACAGCTGATGCATACCATCTCGGAGGAACTCAGTGCATCCTGTGAGGTGTTGTATGCGGACCTCCGAGGCTTCATGTTGCAGATGCATTCATCTGGGTCCTGCCTGGCCGCTGCCATGAAAGACCAGGCCAGGGCCATACGTGTTCAACGTCCCTTACCACAACCACCTTTGCATTCTACAGGAAGGTGGCAACAGCAGCAACAGCCCTCCCAATCTATGATAGCCGTGCGGTCCATGTATTCATGGAGGGACTTGTTTTTATCAACATCCACAAATGTGGGAGTTGACATGCACCCTGCCCCTGCCCCCTCCTGAGTGCCCTCCCCCGGTCCAAGATGGAAAAATATTTTCTTTTTTTGCACCCCCCCCCGGCCAGATGTTGGCATGCCATATTTTGCTTTGCCCTTTCCTGGTTGTGGTCTTTGTTTTGTTTTGCTTTTTTGCCCTTGAGGTGTGCAATTAACTCCTCAGGGACTATACATGTGCAGTGGTGCACGTGCAGTCATGCCTAGAGAACTCATCTAGCATGTTTGCATGGGGGTGCACCTGGTGGCATGTGCAGGTAATCATAGCTTTGTTTTTCCATGGCACATGTGTGCTGTGTCAATGATACTGCACAATGGGTGTTTTAATATGTTTGCCCATGTTGTTACAGTAATCCATGATGTGGCGGTGACGGCTGTCCCAGCTGAGACATCCTGCACCATTCAAAGTCCACACTACTCTTGCCTTCCACCAGACAATGTCGTTCCTTCAACAAATTAGGAAAAACACTTACTGGTGAAGGTCAAGTGGGATTTCCAACATTCAGACAGTTATTTGGTAAGCATTTGCACTATCTTGTATGTTGGGCATGCTTCATTGTTGGTCATCTTTACTGCATGTATCAGTTCTCTTATATGCCCTTTGCGTGCTCACATGGCGTTGTGGTAATTTGATTGGAGCTCATGTCACTGTGTAAGCTACCTATGTGGGTACCTCAATGGGCGCACCAAATGTGCTGTGCAGCATGTCATTGTACTTCAGTAAACCAGGCCATGGACTCCTTGAAAGTCATTGCCTTGTTATTCACTCTCTGTGCCTCCCTCTCTCTCCCTCTCTCTGGTGTGGGACACTGTACTCCTGTACATATCAATGTCAATGGCCATTCACCCTGTGTTGCTCCTGCACTCTATGTTGTATGCATATTTTCTTTCTGGTGTCAACTGTGATCATGTATGTGCATGGATTTCGTGCTGTTACTCTTCATTGCATTCCATGTAGGTAGAATGTCTCCCGATGGTGTGCATCGTATTCAAGGCAGGTGAGTTCAACAGACAGGGGAATGCATGGCATTTGCTGACACTTTGTGGTGTTTGCATGGGAATGGAGCACTGTTTGTGTGGCCCTCCCCCCTTCGCCCCCCATGATGGCTTTGTGTGTTCTCCTCACTCCCCCTTGCACCCTGTGATGGCTGGGTGTGTGCCCCTCACCCCCTTGCCACCCATGATGGCTGTGTGTGTTCCCCTCAACCTCCTTACCCCCTGTGATAGCTGTGTGCCCCTTGCCCCCGTGATGGCTGTGTGTGTTCCCCTCACCTCAATTGCCCCCGTGATGGCTGTGTGTGTTTCCCTCACGCCCCTGCACTCCATGATGGCTGTGGGTGTGCCCTTCACCCCCTTACCCCCTGCGATGTCTCTGTGTGTGTGGCCCTCATCCACCTTGCCCCGCGTGATGGCTGTGAGTGTGCCCCTCACCCCCCTTACCCTCATGATGGCTGTGTGGGTTCCCCTCACCCCCTGTGATGGCTGTGTCTGCTCCCCTCACCCCCTTTGGTCCCCCCGTGATGGTTGTTTGTGCCCCCACTCCCTCTGTTCTCCCTTGATGGTGTGTTGTTACCCCCCTCCCTTTTCTCCCCCTATCTGTTCTCTGGCACTTTGCTATTCATACCTGCATCCTGACTTGTATGATAGTTGCTGGTCTGTGCCCCCCTCCTTTGTTATTCTCCTACCCCTCCCCTCCAGCCCCCAGTTTCTTTTGTCCCCCTCCTCCTCCCTCACCCCTTATCCCTCCTCCCCTCCCCTCTTCCGTTCAATTCCGGCACTACCTCAATTACTGTCAGGTATAGTAATTGTAGCTGCCTGGATTTGTCATCCAACAGCTCTCTCCTCCTCCCCTCCCTATTACTGTTTATTAGCACATACTCTATCATTTGTCTCATGACCTTTGTGATAGCAGCTTTTTTGTCTCTCCCCCTTCCCTCCTTGTCTTCTCCACTTCCCCCTCCAGCTCTATTCTGAATCATCGTCAGACCTAGTATGTTAGTTGCTTGTGTTGTTCCTCTCGTTCTCCCTCACGCCATACTCCCACCCCTCTTGTGAATATTCCAGCACTACATCAATTGTCATCAGGCATAGTAATGTAACCGCTTGTTTTGTCTCATTTTTCCACATACTCCCCTATCAGCCTCCCTTATTGTTCCTTGCACTATCTGAAATGTTGCCAGGCTGATTAAGATTCAAGGACTTGTAAGAATGTAACTGTATTCTCCCATGTTCACACCCTCCGTGAATGCACTTTGAAACACATTGTGTATAGGCGCTATACGAATGAACAATCAATTCAATTCTCTCCCTATTCCCTGCTAAGCAATCCTTCTGCTCTCTCACTCTCTCCATTCCTTTTGTCCTGGCTGCTTGATGACTGTCTGCTTGATGTGCCACAAGGTCTCACACACCCCATCAACCCCAGCAATTTGTGGGGCAGTTGCCTCCATGACGTGGTCTATTGTCATCATCACTGCACTTGGGGAATGATCAGAGAGAGTTGCATCTCTCTGCACTTGGCCAAGCATCCACTGACTGGTTGCACTTGAGCCACCCCTGACCTTGTTAACACCTTCCAAAAACAACACCCCTCTGAACATCTGTGCACCTGCTCCTTCCGATTGCACCATGCAGGTACGGTGTCTCTCTGTTCCAACCTGTCCTCAGTCCCTGGATGAGGGTACATTGATGCACTTGTGAAAATATGATGAATCACTGTCCAACAGATTCACTGTTACATGCACCGTTGACAGTGTAGTATAGTTTAGTATGAAATTACTGTTCCTGTCCAGAATATTATGGATCTCTATGAGCGCGTGTTATTTTTGTACTTGTTCCATGCATCGTTGAGTGCATTCAGACACCTGTATCATGTATTGGCCATTTATCTGTCTCCTTTGACATTACATACCATAGCACAGCCTGGTGATTATTTAACATGTCATATGGGACGGTTTATGTAACACACAGGCGATTGGATGTCTAGTTTGGCATGTTGGTTGTGGCATAGTACCTCTTCTATGTGTTTCTTATGGAAACACAACATTAAATTAGTTTTAGTTCTAAGGGATGCACACAATGTTGCACTTCCAAGGACACATTCTCACAGTGGTTTGGTGGGCCCAGATGATTGGCCCTTTGTCATCATTGAAGGGCACCTGGAATGTCCCAGGGCAGTGTGCACTCCACAGGGGTTGGATTTTAGGTGAAAAATGTAGCCACAAGCTGGGTACGGGCAGCCTCAACACATGCCCTTTCACCGCCATGCGCAAGCGGTGTGCATGTGGTTATGAATGTGGGGGCACCACCATGTCCACCGGTACACCATACCATGTTGCAACATTGTGCAGGACACATGCTGCCACAATGATCCTGCACACTAATGTTGGTGCATATAGCAGCTCACCACCACAGTGGTCAAGGGAGCGGAAACGTAACTTGAACACTCCAAATGTCTGCTCCGCTATGCCCCGAGTTGCAATATGGACTGTGTTGTATCTTACCTGGTGTGATGTGGAAGGGTTATGTATTGGCATCATCATGTAGGGGGTGGGTGTGTGTGTGTGTGTGTGTGTGTGATTGGCCCTTTGTCATCATTGAAGGGCACCTGGAATGTCCCAGGGCAGTGTGCACTCCACAGGGGTTGGATTTTAGGTGAAAAATGTAGCCACAAGCTGGGTACGGGCAGCCTCAACACATGCCCTTTCACCGCCATGCGCAAGCGGTGTGCATGTGGTTATGAATGTGGGGGCACCACCATGTCCACCGGTACACCATACCATGTTGCAACATTGTGCAGGACACATGCTGCCACAATGATCCTGCACACTAATGTTGGTGCATATAGCAGCTCACCACCACAGTGGTCAAGGGAGCAGAAACGTAACTTGAACACTCCAAATGTCTGCTCTGCTATGCCCCGAGTTGCAATATAGATTGTGTTGTATCTTACCTGGTGTGATGTGGAAGGGTTATGTATTGGCATCATCATGTAGGGGGGGGTGGGGGGGGGGTGTGTGTGATAGAGAGAGAGACATGCATGCATGCATGTGCACAGGCATTTATACTCACCAATGAGCCATGTGTTGCCATGCCTCCCAACAACTTCCAGGGCCCGGTTGTAGGGGTGACATTCTGAATATTAAACTATCATGGGTGGACCCTGCATAGTTTGAATATACAGATGTAATGATACCCTTGGCATCACATACAACCTGCACGTTGATAGAATGCCAGTGCTTGCAATTGCGGTGTATGTGCTCTGTCGCCCTAGGTGGGCGTAGAGCCACATGGGTGCAATCGATGGCACCAAGCACTCTAGTGAAGTGCGCCACCCCATAATAATCCTGGACCACGGCCTGCCTTTCTGCAGGTGTTTTAGGCATGTAGATGTGCCTTCGGACTGAGGAGCGTGCAGTCATTATTAACAACACCTGGTGTAGGTAGCGTGACTACGTGGGCTGTGAAATGCCCCCAACCATGGCAGTTGTCCGCTAAAATGACCCAGTGTGCAAAAAATGCAGTACATGGAGCACCTTTTCTAAGGTGCTCCGTGCTAGGGAGCACAGGGTGGGTGATGGAAGGTTATCCTCCCACTCCGTGACCCGGTCTAATATGATATGAGGTGGAAACCTACACCTGCTTTAGACCTTGCCATCAGGCATCACAAAAAGTCTGGTCCTAGATAGAAAAATCCAGGCCCTGGGCATCCTCCTACTCCTGCGGTGTCCCACGATCACTGCTGCGACCAAAGGTACGTTTGTTGATTGCGCAAGCCTTTTATGCATTTGTTTTTGTGCGCGTTGACGTATCCGCCAGCTATCGCATGGCGTACATGTTTCAGGATATGCAAATATTTTAGAGCACGCCGGCAAGCTCTGTTCAATTCCATGAATACAGGTTTTTAGCGCGTGTATGGGTGTTGTGAGGATTTTACTTACTATTTGCCTAAACTACTCTCACAAAGAGAACTGTTATGGAGACATAAATTGGATGCTATGGCTCCTTTGGGGTTGAATGAAGATTACTACCTAGGACCTTTCCTTTAAAAACACATCATAGTGTCAACACAGGGATAAACATCAAAGAGAATCATTAAGTGTAAAAGATTGTGAACCCATTGAGAGACAGCTGGCTTGATATGATTAGACCAAATGTGATCCTGGTGTACTACTATGCTTGACAGTTGAATAAGAATCCACAGTAGGCCATTAGGCCTTACTATGTTCGACCTTTCTATGGTCAACATTTTTTTGTATCTACACACAGTTATAACTAAGGAACGATGCCAACACCAATTGTTTCATTCTATGTTCCAAAAACTTGTTCCAAAGCTGGACTGTGAACGGATGTTTGAATTCATACACAGACGTAATTGAGTAATGTTGCCCTATCTCAATTAATAAGATGTTACTCTTTAGGCTGTACATTGACTTTACAAACATGTAAATCGGTTGTATATAGTCTTTCTAACAGATGGAGACCGATCAGCCCTGCAATCCCTTACAACATAGGTTATGACGCAATGGCTCCTGCCGATGCACATATATCAGAATTATTGCATTATATGGACACCATTGACAAATGATGAGTTTAGTCCTCTCTCATTTGTTTTATACTTTTATTTTCCTCTTGCAATGGTTGGTTACATGCATGTTTGCATTATGTGCAACTTACATATGAGATTTTTAAGTAATATCCTTCATGTCTCCTCCACCACACTAACTAGATTAGCACTCTCGGGTGACGCCTCAATATTCGACAGTGACGTAATTTCCCGCATGCGCACGAGGACGCCACTGCAATCACAATAGGCATTAACGGTCCCAAACCTTACTTCACAGCTGCCTTCCTACTGATCCACATATCAGCTCTTATTTTGAGCACAGATCGTGATTTTTGAGTCCTTAGTAAGATTCTTGTATAAGCCACCAGACTATGAAGTCATTCGCGCAAGCGCACGGTGACGTCTACTTCTTTGCATTTATGTTGGACAATCACAATATGCATTAGTTGTCCTAAGCCTATTCTACAGCAGTCCCTGCTGGCTTCAAATGGATCCACATATCAATTCGTGATTTTTGAGCCCCAAGTAAGATTTCTGCAATAGCTGCTAGACTATGACATCATCCGCGCATGCGTGCAGTGACACCTATACGTCAACTGCTTTATCTTTATGCTGCTGACCATAATGGTGGCCATGACAGAGCTGTAGCCTCCCTGCGAGCAAGCATTCATGTAGTGGACAGCTACCCTCATCCATGTGAGTACTTTTACCTTAAGGTGGGAACCATGCCCCACACTACACTAGCAACGAGGCGTTGATTTGAGGATTTAGATGGTAAACAATATTTTTATATTTTTCTCTCCTTTGAATAGTCAGATGTACCTTCCTGGTGGTTTTACATCATAGACCTGCCACAATAGAAGCTTAGAATACTTATCTGCTGTACGTTCAAGGCCGCAGTAAGTGCATTTTCTAACACCGTTTTTTATGAATCCACACTATTATAAATTTTGATTGAGCAGTTCTATTCCTTATATCTCCGTAGACAGCCTGCACTACCCTGGACTAGGGTCAATCATATTTCTTTGATCAGGAGCCAGTCGGGACTGAAATGACTAACTTAGCTACCTGGGCAATCTAACAAGCATCGGCTGCTTTTCAGCTAAAGGGATCACAGCCATAGCCTCCCTGCAGGATTTTTTTACTTCTAAAGAAACACAAGGTTAGCCTCTTTTTGTTCCTTTTGACTCCAATGGATTTTCAGTCAACTTAATACCACCAAAGTTCTGTCTATCTATAGAGTGGACTACATTAATTAGATTTTATTTACATGTAATATGGGTTATGTACATGCAATATAAGTGAGGACCATGATGTTAATGTTTCTCTCTACTCCAGGTCTCTGAGCTAATAATTTATTTCTCTAGAGATATGTAATTTGCATACGTAATAAATGTTGGAATTACAACAGTTACAGTGTTATATCACATAAGTCCCACTAATAGCAATTTTATTTGCACTTTTTCTATAGAATCTAATATGCCCCTGATGAAGAGTGACCTATCACTCGAAACGTGTTGGGTCCTCTCTGCATCATCACTAATGAATAAAAAAGAAGATTCTTGTGATGATTAACTGTTATATTGTCATTCTTGAACTTATGTTTGACTAAATGTCTTTTGGTAAAAATCTATTGAATAGCATATGATCATGTTTTGAACTTTACCTTAAATTGTTAGCCTGGTTATCCAGACAACTGATAGTGTGCAGAGGACGCAAGTTCCCTAATTGGGAACTTTTTTCTTGTACATCCCTCGTAACGCCCATATTTTTGCTTGTTGTTCCCCGTTCTACATGTTCCACCCCTTTTTTAGGTGACTGCGCAGAACCCAATGCCCCTTCGCTACGAGTCTCGGGCAAGGCGTTCATGGTGTCCCAGTGACGTGCTGGACCAGCGCAAGTCCCTGGTAAGCCCCGCGCATTGTGTTCCATGAATACACAAACTGGCGCCTTCGCGATTTTTCGTGCGCAAGCCCCCTATTTTCTGTGCTAACAATTCCATGAATTAGGGCCTTTATTTGATATTGTCAACATTTTTCAATGAGTTGGAGTGCATCTAACTGATGTGGCCATTCAGATTTTTCTGGAAAACATTAAAAATGCATTGAAGCAGTTTCTGTGAATGCATACAGTATAAATTGTAAGTATTCTTTATAAGTTGTGTTCAACACAAATGCAAAATAGAAAAAAATAGAAGCAATGTCTGTGAAAGTTATAAGAAATATAAAATGTCCATAGAATTTCTTTTACTTCAGTACAAAAAACAAAGAAAAATAAATCAAAAAAATATATTAAACTCAAAAGACAAGAGCCACCATTTTTGTGTGAAAAACTATTAAAATGATTTCCATTCCCCCACTGTGAGAAACCAAAGGGTGTCTTGCCTACTAGTCCCCGGGGATGTCCAGGGCACGGCAATCGCCTTTGGACCCAGACCCTGGGGGTGGACCAGTGCAGGAGGATCAGCTGGGTGAAGAGTCTTTGGGAAGTGGGGGTGAGGTGACCGATGGTGAGATGCGGGCCCCCCACCTTTCGTTCACCTAACCCATCTTATTTTATAAGATTCTCCAATGTTCCAACTCCCCCTCCCTTTCCACACAAATGCTGGGCCTAGGAAGGGATTGACTAAGTAACAAGGCTAACCCTTCCATATCGAATTGGACATGTCCCTCTAATTGGGTCAGGCAAAGTAGTGCATACATCTGATACCAATTCGCTCTACTCACACGGATAAAAGGTGGACCATAGAGACACACTGAGCAAGGTGGAACACGAGTAAGAGCATAACTTCTGGGGCAAAGGTGAACCTACTGGAGCAGCGCTACGGACCGAGGGACGAGAGCAATGGGTCGAGGACTCCAGTAGTTCCCGACAAGTCATTACCTCCAAAAGGCCACGAAAGACAGGTGGAGAAGGCCAAATTCCCAACAAGAAGGCTGCATTGTGTTTTTAGGACGCCAGCGACCCTCCCGGGTGAACGGCAGAGTTGGGAAGGCGAGGCCAAGCCTGTGGTACTAACCTTGACTCATGAATTGAAAAACTGTAAAGACAAGAAAGAAACGCACACAGCCGGTGGGTTGGCAAGCGACATGAAAGACCCGTTTGTGTTAAGGAAAGATTGAAGTGCAACATTATATCAATCGCACAATTGAAGACTGCACGCTTGTGGATGAGACGTGAAGAAAGGCAGACCTGAGAATGAACTTTGAAATAACAATAGCTGTAAAACCAGCGATAATGAGTAACAGAGTGGTCCAGCGAAAGGAAGTAGCACACTTGAAAGCCTCTGTGAAAGGTGAAATGTTTGTAGCGATAAATTGAGTGAACTGTAAAAGTGAAGTGATCAAAATGAACTCAAAGGCAAGGGGAGAGTAAAAGATGAACGCCGAACCTGGGTGCTTGAACTACCTAGACCAAGAAGCACTGGGGCAAACACCACAATAGTGCAAGTTGAAGAGAAAGGTCAAAGTGGTCCTGCGGAGGTCTATAGTAAAGCTCACACACATTTGAAAGTCTTCCACATCAGGAAAAGGTCTGAGCCTGACTGAGGGAGACCGAAGTGTAATAAGTTAGGGGAAGGGAACCCCTAAAGGATTTGAATTAAGCTTGGGGAAGGGAACCCCTGCAAGTGTTTTGAACTTTTTCTTTGAAAAGTCTGGGCCTGACTGAGGGGGACCGACGAACGTTTTGTTGAACTGTGTTTTGAAAGCTGGAAAGAGAGACTTTGGCGTGGAAGGACTGGCAGGTCTCGATCCACGTTTTGAACTGCCTTTGTGTTAAGAACCTGAGCCAGAGTGTGTCATCCTGCTTATGAGCACTGCCTTATTTTGTGCTGTCTAACATGGGGAGGAGCGCTGACTCATGTACAATAATGATCAGGGGAAGTGAGGTTTCATCAAAATGTCTCATTTACATTTTGGGAATTTGATGGGGATGATTGCTGTGGACAAGGGGGACAGGTGCAAGAAGGACAGCGATAATGAAAATGTTGAATAACAAGTCAGTACTGAGTTCATCCAATTTTGCAGACATCATGATTTCATTATATACAGTTGGCGATAGGGCTTCTAGGTCTGACTGTTGGGATTCTGCATAATTGAATTGGGGTGTTTTTTCGCTGTGAAAACTATGTACTATAAGAAAATATTTTTTATTTTATTTTAGTGAGGTATGTATAAGGGATACATTACTCACCGTAATCGTATTTCTGGTGCTTGCATTTGCTTGGATTAACATGCTGTGCGTAGTCCGACTTCTAGTGGAAGTTACAGAGTATTACAAGAGTTGTTTTTGAAACTCGAAAATGGACGTAGACAGGGCATGATTAGTAATACTATCCCTAGTGTGACGTGTACTGTACTCATGGTCCTTCATGTGTCGAGGTGAAAGACCAAAGAAATATCGAGGCTTAGTACCACAAATTGAAATACGCCAATCACTGGTCGAAAGATACAAGTATCTTTATTTCTGTCCAGATTCAAAGCAAACAGATAGCTATCTGGCCCCCAACATCTCGCAGTGTGTACCAGCAGACACAGTGAGGGGTGAGAGAGCTGGGCATCCAAATACAGGCTTCTTTATACACCAGTCCAGTCATTGTCCAGCCCCTCTCCAAACTTAATGATTTACATACTAGAGTTCATGCCCAGTTCATATGACAAATATGACAATATTGTTTAACACATTTAACATGTTTGCTTGGCCATAAAAATTCAATGGCGATGTTGGTTCTCCAGTCCACAGTAAGCCTTGTTTCAAGAATGAACACAATGTAGTTCAGCAAAAACACACGGTCTGAGTTTTTTCTACATTGTTTCATTGTTTAAATTAGGATGAGGCTGTGAGCACAGACAACACTTAGATTGCAGCTCATACGAGTCCAAAGGTTTCTTTGCACAGAACAAACATTCTGCTCTCGGCAGCTTAAATGTTGACTTAGTTCATTCGGCTCAGCTGTAGTCGAAAACACAGTCCACCATTTTAGGACACAAAGCAAGAGTTAAAACCAAAATGGCAGATGGTTCTTAAATTGAAGGCAAAGTCAATTTGAAACGGAGCATTTCAAACACGGCTTTCCGTACAACACGAATGGACTTAGGCCAATATTTATAACCAAACAGTATTTATATGAATACGGTTTAACAAATCCTCCTTTTGGCCTAAGCCAACAGCATTACTCAAACATTCACTTCATTCAAAAACCCACGCCTCAATGTCCGTACATCCTGAATCACATTCTTCAGAGATATCAATCACTACGAGTTGCCTGGTGGTAATATCCTCCATTACTAAGGCATTAGTAGCTTTCTTGGGCATGTATACCTTTGTTCCTAGTGTACCTATTGTTTGTGCACAACATCCTCCTAACATCGAACATATGACAGGGAGACATTATACACAGCAACAACAAAACAGTAGAATACCAAGAACTATCATTAGGACTGCAAAGATTTTCCAACCTCATGATCGCAACAAGTCCCAGAATCAAGCACTAAGGTTCCAGTTTCCCTCTGGGACATGTACTTCAGTACTCAAGGTATGTGATTTTGTATTGCCTTGAATATGGTAGTGGAGGAGTCGGGTACAAAAACACAACAGGCGGATCCCACCAATTTGCATACCCCACCACGCTCAGCTAGGATGACGTCTAACACCATCCTATTTTGGAGGGCCATTAATCTAATTGCCTTTTGCTCCAGCGTCATGTTGTACAATATATTGGTGGTCTTTCCCTGTACTCTTGCTAGTCTTCTAATATCCTCAGAATTCATTATCTGTCCCCAAAATGACACAAAGGATTTTGGTACATCACCCATGACTTGTGAAGGTTTATCTCCATTCTCAACCTGCGTTGGACGAGCTCTGGAAACTTCAAAGTTGGTAGCCACGTATAGCCCTGGTAACCTAAGTAACAAGTACCCTGCCAATCTCTGGGTAACCAAGGATAGGCCTCATTGTCACAAACCAAGTAAACAGGGTCTCCTACATACAAAGGTCTGTCCTCACTGGTTAAATTCGCATTGTTAGTACAACTCTTGAATGTACCCATTGGCTGAGAACTTTCCCTTTGTATACAGAAAGAAACAGAGTTGGGGCTATGATTAATAGTATAGGAAGGAGGCATGGCATCCCGGTTGCTTAGAGGAGCCATTCTGAAGGAAATCACTGACTGAAAAGAGAGTCTATCAGAAGGCCTAATAGAAGCAACATTGAGTTTGCTTCTATTTGTAAAGAGAGAACAGCCCAGGGGTGTTAAGACTCGCTTTTTAAATTCATTTAGATTAGTCCCATCAAAGTTCCCAGAGATACGATCATTCCAACGACCAAAGAATTGTCTCCTGAGCGTGGCATAGCATGCAGTAGTTCAAGGAAGAGGATGAATATACCAGCTCAGTCCCTTTTCCCCATGTTGTGGCAAATGTGAACACACCAAGCAATTCCTTCTGTTCAGAATCGCATGGGTCGCATTCATGATCATTAGATTGTTATTATGGTAACCCTTTCTATGTTGGGAGTTTCGAGGAGGAAGAGTATGCAGATGCACGAAAGGTGGAGACACAGTGCGGATTGTTTCAGTGGGTAACATAATATGAAGCGGATGCACCTGTTCCATGTACCAGAAACCAGGCGTAAATATAACTACAAAACAGATTGTTACTATGACCAGAAAACAGTGGGTCCTCAAGGACCATCATCTTCTGTGAACAAATTCATCATCAGATAAGTGACCAATAGCTTGTTCCGTACGAGTGGGTTTAGTAATGGACATTGTTTCTCAGTGTCCATTTACAAGCCTCTCCGTTAGGCTCTTTTAGTTCATCCGTCGGCGGCTCCTGACCACGTGGACTATCTTGCTTGAAGGTATGTTTCAGCGGAAGAGTGATGATGATTCCTTGTAGCACAGCCGATGCTGTGCTGTAAGTCTGATGTCTTGGACGCAGATCGTACCTCAAGACTCCAGGTACGGTGTGATCTGCGAACAGAGTGTCGTCGCTTCCTGAAGGAAGTGATGAAGCGGAAGCAAGGTTGCTAAATGGTGAAGAGAGATTCAAAGAAGAACTTGAAGGCAGAGCAGCAGTCTCCCCAGGCCCCACGGGCTCAGGAAGGATTTCCGTAGACAAAACAGGCTTGTGATGAGCATCAACATGAAAACTCTCCTTCTCCTCCCCTTTGTCGTGGGGTAGAGGAAAAGGAATCTTCTTGATGTGTGTTGCGTTTATCCAGTGCTTCTTCCCTTCCACTCGTACAGTGGTCTGTGTGGCCAAGAGGACTTGGTGCGGTACTCTCCAGCGAGGTAAGAGACAGGAGGCTCTTTCAAATGACTTAATGAGCACCCAGTCTCCAGGTCGGAGTCGATGACCTGGACCCACGTACTTTACTCGGAGGGCTTCTCGAACCTGTTGATGAATCAAATACAAGTTTTGAGTTAACTGGTCACAGTACTCGGAAAGGAGCAAATGCTCTACATCTTTTAACAGCTTGGGTTTAGGTACATTCCAAATATTGGCTGGTCTCCCCATGATTATTTAATAAGGAGAGAGCACTGTCTTTGATTGTGCGGTCGTCCGCATTGACAATAAAGCTATCGGTAAGGCATCTGGCCATCTCAAATTGCTGTTTGCGCATATTTTTGTGATCTTATTTTTTAGTATACCGTTATGGCGTACTACAAGCCCGGCAATCTGAGCGTGTCTCTCCGAATGGAACCGTTTATCGATCTGTAATCCCGCGCATACTTGCAGGATAACAGCAGCGATAAAATGTGGACCACTGTCTGACCAAATGACTCTCGGCAAACCAAACCTAGGAAAATATTCCTTCAGCATGGTTTTCGCGTCGTCATTGCTGTGGCCTCTTTTTAGAAAAGCTTCGACCCATTTACTGAAAGCGATGACAACTACTAGAACATATCTATAATTCTGAAAACGCTCCATTTCGATAAAGTCAAAGTGTATAACCTCAAAAGGCATAGGGGGGGGGCAAAACTACCCTTCGGTGTTGATGTACCTTTCCCAACATTATGCTGTAAGCATAAAATGCAATTTTGGACAAAACGTTCAGCAATTTTTGAAATATTTACATTAACCCAGACAGATTCTAACATTTTACAAATGTTTTTGGCACATATATGAGTTGGACCATGAGCCATCATAACCATAGCAGTGACATAAGCATCGGGTCGCATCCATCATTATCCACCCAACAACCTTCATCAACTAAACTTGCTGAACCCTCAGCCCACTGTTTAAGTTCGTCTGGAGTGGCATCAGCCTGAATTACTTTTATTCAACTAATTCCTACGTATATCACACAAGTGTTAGTGACCACTTTCATTAGATACATTTTGGAATGCAAATCGGTGGCAGTCTGTTTGACTATTCTGTCAGCAAAAGCGTTTCCTTTCCACACATCATCTGTTACTTTCTGGTGTGCTGCGCACTTCATTATTGCTAACTGAGTAGGAAGCGCAAGTGCTGAAAGTAGCCGAACTATTAGAGTACCATGCTGTATCTTAGTTCCATGCAAGGTCAAGAAACCTCTCTCTGCCCATAATCGACCGAAGTTATGAACCACCCCAAAGGCATACTGACTTTCCGTAAATATATTCACGCTAAGCCCTTCGGAAAGTTCACAAGCTCGGGTCAATGCAATAATCTCTGTGGCCTGCGCAGAGTTATGCAGAATTCTTTTGCTTTCCACAATAGTGCTTAATGTAGTGATTGCGTAAGCAGCAGTGGATGTACCATCCGGATGTTTGAAGCAGAAGCCATCGCAAAACAGCTCCCCTTGTGAATTTTTTAAAGGTGTATCGCTTAGATCAATTCTGCCCTTAGTTTCTTCTTCTGTGGTATAGAGGCAGTCATGTGACATTTTGTCACTGCAATCAATTTCTTGCAGAAGATGCAATAGTTCGGCCGGATTTAATGAGCAACATCTCTTAATTTGGATATGAGGTGCAAATAAAATCAGCTCGTACCTTGTTAGTTGTGCTGATGTGAGATGTTGCGTCTACGTTCTGTTTAATAGAACGTCTTCAGAGTGAGGTACCATCACGGTTAAGGAGTGAACCATACCCTCACTTTGTTTTACAGATGCAGTAGCAGCAGCAACAGCTCTTAAACATCTCGGCAAAGCGCATGCAACAGGGTCAAGCGTGGAGGAAAAATAACTGCACAGTCTATTTTTTCCCCCCATGTTCCTGCGTTGACACAGCCAAAGCACATCCATCATATTCATGCACATGCAGTATAAAGGCCTTTTCATAATTTGGTGTGCCCAAAACCAGTGCTGAACACAACACAGCCTTGAGCAGATCAAAAGCTTTCTGGCAATCCATGTTCCACAGTAAAGGCAAAGAAATGCCCTTCTTTGTCAATGCCAACATAGGTTTTATCATTAATGAAAAGTTAGGGATCCACTGTTTACAGTATGAAGCCATACCTATCAAGGCTCTGACCTCTTTCTGTGTATTTGGGACAGACATGCTAGAGATGCTCTGTATCCGTTCAGGTGTCCGTCTTCTCCCCTCCTTTGACAGGAGAGACCCCCTATCGACAATATTGAAACTTTTTTAATGAAGGCTTTTGCCCATGTTCTGCTAGATGGATAAGCAGCAACCCGGTGCCCTCCTTCCAAGCAACTTCAGAATCTGCAGCTAAAAGAAGATCGTCAACATACTGCAACAATGTGCAGGTGGAAGGCAACTCGAGCATATCAAGCTGTTCCTTCAATGCTCTACTATAAATGCTTGGACTCTCATTGTACCCTTGTGGCACACAAGCAAATGTAAACGAGCGTCCCTCTAGGATGAACGTGAACAAATATCTACTGTCAACATGTACAGGAATACTAAGAAGGCATTCTTTAGATCCACAACACTAAAATGAGTAGCTGAAGCCGGAATCATTGTCAATATTGTAGTCACATCAGGCACAATCTGAAATTGTGGAGCAACAATCTTATTAATAGCGTGCAAATCAATAATGAAAACGGAAAGGAATTGCATTATCTCCTTTCTTATATACTGGTAGGATCGGACTATTACACATACTTCCTGCAATTTCCTCAATCACTCCTCGATGTACAAAATCATAAACAATACTCTTCAAAGCTTGTTCACCATCAACTGAAATAATATACTGTGGAATACGTGGTAGTTTAACACCTGGTTTCAACACAATTTTAAGAGGCTCAATTTGTAAAATACCAACGTCATTATCATCAACCGCCCATAAACATGCCGGAACCTTATCCAATTCAGTCGGTTAATGCCTAGTCAAGAATTGTGAAACAGAAGTTCAATGAGGTGAAATGGTTAAATGCACTCCATCCGGAGAACAGTAAACCACAGCATTCAAATCTTTCAACAAATTAAATCCCAACAAGTTCTCGCCTCAATTCTTCGTAAAAAGAAATGGACATGTATCAGTAAATGGCCACAGTGAAATCGGTACCGGCTGATAGACCAGACTAACCACTGGTGTACCAGAGAACCCTACAGAAATGTTGTTCTCCCCTGAAGATGGAATATCTGGAACCCGCAAATGATGAACGGAACACTTCTGTGCTCCTGTATCTATCAAAAATAGATGCTTCCTATTCCCCACATCATCTCAACGTAGGACCCTTTCTGATCGACGGGGATAGGTATAGGTTCCAGACTCTGCTTCGGGCTATCCTAGCAGAACAGTACATCATCAAATGTAAGATCCTCAGAAAAATAGACAGTCGAGGGATAATCAAAAATGTTCCCATTATTAACACTATGGTGCTGACAGTCCTGTGAAAATGACTTGATTCAAAGTGAACTGACTTCTAACAGGACTCCCTATCCTAGGACGGCCTCTGGATCGTCTACCCACCATACGTGTTATTCGATCGTTGCTGAAGGATCGGGCACTGTGCTCGCCAATGACCTTCCTGTCTGCAATAGGCACATTGGTTCATGTGTACAGGACCCATTTGCGCATTACTCTGTGGTGCAAATTAACCCCTAAACTGTGTATTCCCTCCTCTGGTTCCTCTTACTATTTGCTGTAACAAAACTTTTGTTTTCAAGTCTCCCTTTTTCTTTTCTAGCTTCTCTTTTTCAGTATTAACCCTATTCTCATAATACTGAGCCATATGCAATACCTCAGACTGCGATTTTGCTTGCAGGGCGCTTTCGGAAGTAATAATTTGTCATTGGATTTCAGGCAACAATCCACGCATAAATTTGTCTACAAACAGCCTTTTACCTGACTCGGTACTTAAGTCCTGACTGCTGAAGTCTGAAAACACTTGTTCGAACCGATAAAAATATTCGGTAGCACCTTCAGACTACCCCTGGATGCAAGCTGTAAACTTGTCCCAAACTATTCTTCTCTCTGGATCCAAAGTTTTCAATTTAGTTAGCTGCCTGGCAGTGTCAATATCACCTGTGGTGGTTTCTCACCAGCATGCCTTCTCCATCTAACCGTACCAAGTTAACCCATGTGTCACCCAGTCCTGCCCGATCATCTACAGCTCTAATCTGTTTCTATAAATCAGCAGGTAGGATCACAGGGAACATCAAATCTATATCACCGAGCATGAAAACTGACAAATGAAAGACAGATTCAATTGCTTTATAAAATCCTGTTGTATTCTTCCTAATATCTGAAATTGTTTGTCTAATGGTATTCACTTCCTGTCTAGAAAATGGGACATGCACAAACTGTGAGACATAATGAGCTTCAATAGTAGTGACTGCTGCGCCTGTTGCGGCATTAGCTGGAATTTCTACTTTAGGAACAAATGTCGGAGGAATCTCCCTCATTGGCAATTGAGAAGTAGGCAATTCTGAACGTTTATTAAGCAACAAAGTTAAATCAAGTGACAAAGTAGTCAAAGCAGTATCGGGCAAAAATGCTCTCTTATAAATGACCATCAAATCTGCGGGACAACAAACCTTTTTCTTCATAAAATCATCCTGTAGATACTCTACCATTACCTGTAACACTTTCCTTTGCATAGCCGGAGCATACTGAGTAAATGTGTGATACACTTCAATGGGAGAAATTGAAACATTCGAAATCCATCTAAGAGCTTCTCGTGTAAATACGCGTCTCTTCACTCATTGGTTTACATGAAGGAAGAAATAGTTTCTGCACATATGAGGCTTCCAATCTATTACCATCTATTTCATTCTGTAACCAATCTAGCTCCCTCTTAAACTCAAATACCTTCTCAACATGCTCATGTACTTTCTCCACAGTGTCCTTTGAGCAAGCTAGGACATTCAAATCGCTCAACCCCTGTGGGACATTCATGTCCGTCAAATCACTCCAAATATCAGCCAAATGCATTCCCATCCCCTCTATCAAAATATTCTGTTCGGGAATACTTTTTTGGACAGAAATCACAGCTAAGCCAGCTGATTTTTAACCTTCTTCTAGATATCTTTTAGCCAGAGTATACAATTCTCTTTTTCTAGCTTTGGATACTGTGCTACGAGTTACTATTCTTGAATCAGCTCCCGCCCCTTCAACCTCTACAAGTGGAGCAGAACCACTTGGAAAAGAGTTCAGACAAATCGTGCTCAATAGGCAGTGGAGACACTACAGCTGGCTGTGGAGATGGAATTAAGGGAACGACAACTATCGGTAAGGGTGAGGATGCAGAAGGGGAAACAACAACAGGAAGAGGAGCAACAGTAGGAAGAGAAGCAGCAACGGGAGGAAGCCCAACAGCAGGAGGAGGTAAAACAACAGGGAGAGTCACAAAAGGAGGTGGTGCAGTGGCAACAGTCCTACGTTCATTCGATAGCTTATTGATCAGCTCGTCTGAGGTATGAAAATCCTGAGACGGATATATTTTCTGTACTCAAGTTGAAAAGCCCTATCCATACTTCAACAGAAACAGTCAGAATCTATTAGATCATACAATAATGCTTTTTCAGTATTATACATATGTTGATGTGCATGTTTTTCTTTACTCTTAAGTTGCTGCATAGCTTCCTTTCTCCAATCCTTAATTACATCAATTGTTGCGGGCCTAGCATTTTCTTCAACAAGATAGACTCTAAATACTCTGTATGTGCAATTTCAAAACTACCATGAACTGGCCACTGAAATTCGGAAGCATGTCTAGTTTGTCTGTGCCAAATATCGTTAAATCCAATACGATTTAGGCCGAACTTACAGTACATTAAACAAGCCGATGAGTCAACAGGTGGCACCGGTTGGCCTTGTCCCAAAGATTGTCGGTCTATGCGGAATAGACCCCTGAAACAGGCAGACAATTTCCATTTCCCATGCATGTCAGATTACTGGTGTTACCTGGTGTTGTTTGTGCTCATGAGTACAAAACTGCAACCAATATCAGGATTCTTAGGAATCGGGGCACGACTAACCTGATTTCAAACAAAGGAGGTCCGATGTGATTACAAAGGATCCTTGTGGTTGCCGATTTCGGCAAAGAGCCCGCCTCGATATGGGGACCCTCGCCAAGATGCCGTCTCGAACCGCTTGCTCACCGTCCAAGGATCGGATCGTGCAGTACAGTCGAGGTGTCGCGTCTCATACAAAAGGGGCCCGCTTTTTTTCACTCTCCGATCCCGGTCCGATAGCCGCGTCTTTTCAGCGAGGTGACCTCAATCTTGAGTCTCCCTATTCGGGCGCCATCTGAAAGACCAAAGAAATATCAAAACTTAGTACCACAAAATGAAATACGCCAATCACGGGTCGAAAGATACAAGTATCTTTGTTTCTGTACAGATTCAAAGCAAAACAGATAGCTATCTGGCTCCCAACACCTCACAGTGTGTACCAGCAGACACAGTGAGGAATGAGAGAGCTAGACATCCAAATACAGGCTTCTTTATACACCAGTCCGGTCATTGTCCAGCCCCTCTACAAACTTAATAATTTACATACTAGGGTTCGTGCCCAGTTCACATGACAAATATGACAATATTGTTTAACACATTGAACATGTTTGCTTGTCCATGAAAATTCAATGGCGATGTTGGTTCTCCAGTCCACAGTAGGCCTTGTTTCAAGAATGAACACAATGCAGTTCAGCAAAAACACAGGTTTGAGTTTGTTCTACATTGTTTCGTTGTTTAAATGAGGATGAGGCTGTGAGTGCAGAAAACACTTAGATTGCAGTTCATACGAGTCACAAGGTTTCTTTGCACAGAACAAACATTCTGCTCTCGGCAGCCTAAATGTTGACATAGCTCAAAGTTCCTTTGGCTCAGCTATAGTCGAAAACACAGTCCACCATTTTAGTACACAAAGCAAGAGTTAAAATCAAAATGGTGGATGGTTCTTAAAATGCCGGCGAAGTCAATTTGAATCGGAGCATTTCAAACACGGTTTTCTGTACAACGCGAATGGGCTTAGGCCAATATTCATAACCAAACTATATTTATACGAATACGGTTTAACAGAGGTCCCTCAGATTGTTTGTTTCTGACATGGGGTTGCATGAAGTATAGCGCAAGTACAGCTGTTGTAAAGCAGAAACAGTCATAACCCAGAAACATCCATATGCCTTCTACTCCAGTAAGGGAGGAAGGGTGGGCACATGTGAATCTAACAGATACAAGCACCAGAAATACGATTACGGTGAGTAATGTTTCCCTTCTGGAGCTTGTGGATCGGCTTATCACATGCTCTGCATAGATTAGCGAGCAGTATCTGGAGAAGGAGGTGGGAAGTTAGAAGGTACAGTGGCAAAGATATGTTTTAGAACCGCTTGGCCCACCTGTGAATCTGCTTTAGAATGTGGGTCAATGCAGTAATGTTGTGTGAATGTATGGATGAAACTCCATGTAGCACCTTTTTAGATGGCGTCTAGAGGGATGTTTGTAATAAAAGCTAAGGTACCTCTGGTAGAGTGTCCCCTTGAAAGTAAAAGGTAGAACCTTTTTGGATAAGGAATAGCAAGAGTTGTATGCATTTGACTATCCATCTGGAGATGGCACCCTTTGATATGTGCTCGCCTTCTCTACCAGGCGCTACGGAAACAAAGAGTTGATCTGTATTCCTTAGGAGTTTTGTTTTGTTCATATAGTAGAAGACCGCCCTCCATACATCAAGTGTATGGAGGCTTCTTACTGATGAGTTTGATGGATTCTGAAAGAAGGTGGGAAGTTCTATGGATTGGTTTACATGAAACTTTGAAATAAACTTAGGCGAAAACCTAGGATGTGTTCAGAGGACAACATTGTCCTAGTGTATGATGAAAAAGGGGTTTTGTACAGACAAAGCCTGTAGCTCACTGACTCATCTTTCCACACACTCAGAATCTGCACTTGCTGCCTTGATTCCCCCTTAGAAAATAGCTTCTATGACTTAGAAATTGTTCACAGCAGCTTCACTCGCATCTGGAGGATGTCCCCTTAGATAGTAATTTAATCTATTTGCCTGATCTGCTCACTTGGAATTGCTCTTGTTGGCTTAATCCACATAGAGAAAGTGCCCACTGTGATTAATGTACCTCTAAAAAGTGCACACTGTGATATTTCTGTAATTTAGTTGCCTCTGGTGCTCAATTATAACTCCTGACTTATTTGTACCAGAAATGTGCCCTTGCTGCATTGAATCTCATCTAGAAAGTACCCTCTATGACTTAGAAATTGTTACCAGTGGCTTTATTCACATCTAGAGGGTGCTCCCTTAAATAATACTATAATCTATTTGCCTGCGCTGCTCACTTAGAACTGATCCCGTTAGCTTAATCTGCATCTAGAAAGTGTCCACTGTGATTGATACACTTCTAGAAAGTTCACATTGTAATATTACTGTGCTCTAGTCACCTCTGCCGCTCACTTAGAACTCCCTACAGCTACCCTCGTTGGCCCTCTATCACTGCCCAGCGTTCTGAATCTAGATGCAGATTGTACATCTTGGGCCTATACATCTACGGTTACTAGTCCCTGAACCTCTAGCTACTGCCCTGACCTACGCCAGGATGGAGATCCCAACTCTTGATATACTCATCCCTCCCACCTCCCAGTGCATGGCCCACGCTCTTACACCCAACTTCATGATCCCCCCTCTATTCCCCACCTGATCGCAACCCACTTCCACTCCCTCCATACATCAATACACCCAGATGCCGCCCGGCCACTCTCCTACCATCATCCCTCGTCCAACTCTAAAATCAGAGGAGCACTCTGGTGCCCCAAACAACTGGCCCCTCAAGCGCTTAACCCCCTCTCCCCATCCCACCCTAACACATTGGGCCTCATTACACGGTAGGAGGTAACCATGCCGCTATTAGCGGCATGGCTACTCCCTTACCGCATACCGGGTCTGGGTAGGCGGTATGGGGACTTACCGGGTCATTCCGACCATGGAGGACCCAGTAAGTCCCCATGCCAAATACCATTCCCCATTCCCATTCGAGCCCCCGTAGGGCTCAATGGGAATGGGGAAGGAGCTAATAACGGTACTGCAATTTGCAGTACCGTTATTAGCTCTGAAGTCCCTTAGCAGGTCCCGCTGAGAGACCTCGTAGTAGGGTGCTAAGGGATTACCGGCACCGGTGACCTTACCGGTACAGGTAATCCCTTAGCGCCTACCGTGTAATGAGGCCCATTGACTCCTACGCTCCCTCTGACATCTATTGAGAACACCCTAATACCCCCCGCTCATACACTTCGCCCTCTATCGAACTCCCAAGCCAGGGAAGCCCTCTCGTGCTCCAAACAGCGCAAACCCACCTCCACTCCCACTCCATCCTTGTGCCCTCTGAGGAACTCTACTCCCTCTCTGCCAACCTCCCAGGCCGCCCACTTCCTCCCCCTTAGCCCACTGGCGAACACTCCACCCCCTCGACAAACCTGACAAACCTCCCATCCCAACCCCCATAACCCCTACTCGACCCCGCCAACAAACCACCCCTTCATATCCCTTCCCCTCTCTGAATGTAGCGTGTCTCACCCTTGCTAGAACGGTAGCCTCATCTCACTCCCCCTCCGTCGCCCCCATCCTCTCTGACAGCCCTATAGCACCAAAACCCATGAAATGCAGAAAACATGACTGGCCCTCTCCCTTGATCCTCTACTCCTCACCACTTCTGCCTCAGCCCACCCTCCCAGCCTCAACTTCCCCTACCCCCTGCACTCCCCTCTCCCAGTTTCCACCTCCTTTCTCTTGACTTCTTACCCCATACACCAAATCCCCCTTTGCCCCAGACTCATTTCAAAATCTGCCCACCTAAACCCCCCTCACGCCATCCGACCCATCCACCACCCTCCCAACCCACCTTGACCCACCCCTCGTCTCTCACCTTCCTACCTCTGCCCGCCTACTCTTTCCGCCCCCAATCGACATAACCCTCACAGCAGACACTCAGGCACCCAGACCTTCCCGTGCCCCTCATCAACCTGTCTCAACACCCCCGAATGTTCCTACTACACCCACCACCCCAATGTGCAGCAATGTCCCCCACGCTCCCACTCCGATGAGCACTATGAAACCCACATCCCCTCACAAAGTCACTCACATCATCTTTAACGCCTGTTCGGTAGCAAGAAACAAACAGCATTTTTGACCTCCTATCCTCTGAGAAGCCAGACCTCATTTTTATCACCAAAACCTGGTTCTCCGATGACTTCACCCCTGTAGCAGACGGAGCCTTCCTCCCTGGCTACTCGCTCAATGCCCACAATAGGCCCTCCAGAGGTGGCAGAGTAGCCGTCCTCTACAATCGCCATTTCTCTGGCTCACTCGTCAAATCCCAGACATGCACTGCCTCCTGTGAATCCCTTCTAGTAAAACTATCTCTACCACGACCTTCACGCACAGCTTTCTCCTCATCTACAGACCCCCTTGATAGTACAGACATTTTGCCAACAACCTCTGTGATTCAATAGCTACTATTCAGGTAAATCACCCATCACTTACACTCCTAGGAGACTTTAATATTGGGTTTGATATTCCCACCAACCCCATGACTCATCTGCTGGTTAACAGTCTTGATGCGCTCAACCTCTCCCATCGTATGACTGGTCCAACCCACTCAGGTGCGCATACCCTTAGTGCAATTTTCAGCTCCCATGACCTGAGTTACTTATCCCATCCCAAACCACTCATCTGGACTGACCACTATGCCAAACATTTCTCTAGCCACAAACCTGGCCCTCCTCCTATGCGCTCCCGGTCCCCCACGGGATCTCAAATACTGGAACAAAATCAAGATCCTCCCATACCTAGCTGAAGCCCGGCTTCTTCGCCCACCTGCAATGTTCCCCCCCACCGATAGAGCCTTAACCATCGGCTCCTTCGACTCCTGGCTTAATGACTTACTAATTCACCCCCCATTCCTGCGACGCCCGCTTCCTCACGCAATGGACCGTCCCCCAAATGGTTCACACACTTCCTGAGGAATGCCAAAAAACAAAATAAAGCTCTTGAACGCAAATGGCGAGCATCTAACTGATCTCAGTAGATCCATGTTCGCCCTCCATGGGTTGCCTAAAAATCTGTCCCTGGGACCCTGACCGGCAAAAATGATGTCCACATTATGCATCACTTAATGTCATGTACAGCACCAAAACCTGCCAGCGATCAATTTCACTTTGTTAGCCTAATGCAAACATCACTGAAAGACATTCATCAATAACAGACTGATGTTTCCCTGTTTTGACACTGGTATTGTTATGTATTAAAGATTGCCGGCTTTGAGAATTCTGTTTTTTATGTTTCATGTACACTTATGCGTGGCAAAGCACTTGGGTATGGATGCTCTGGGGTAGCCACAGTGTGTGTGCTCAGTGCACAGGGTTGTATTGTATTGTATTTATTTGTATAGCGCACCGAGCCCTGAGGCAACTGGGCACATTTCTTGGTACATATGAGATACAGTATTTACAGTTACAGGCATATTCATAACAAACGTTTGTATACTTTGCAGGTAATGCGATTACCCTGGTTATATAGACACCATTTATACAGTAGTGCCAGAACGCAGTGAGAATTCGCAAGAGGTAAGATGTGTGGCTGAGTCGGCGTGTTTAGTTTTCATTCAGTATGTGCCAGGATTTAGCCTCTTTCCGGAATTTGTGGAATGAAGGTTCTAGGCTAATGTTGGGTGGTAGTGTGTTCCAAGTTTTGGCTGCAAGGTCTGGAAAGCTTTTTCCTCCTGCTTTTTGTAATTTGAACCTCGGTATGACCAGATAATTGGATAAGGAGGATTTGTTTTGTCTTGCTGAAGTGTTAAGGTTGAATTTATTGCAGAGGTATGTCGGTGCTTGGTTGTGTATACATTTATGTGTGAGGGAGAGGGTCTTGAGCTTAATCCTTTGGTTAATTCAAAGCCAGCGAACATTACGCCTCAACACCGAGATGTGCAGATTTCTCAGGAAGTTTGTGGCTGCTCCGAGTGCGCTGTTTTGGTAGATCTGAAGTTTGCACAGATTGTACTGACTCGTGCCTAAGTATAGCGCATTGCAGTAATCTAGTTTGGTTAGTACCTGTGCTCTGGACTTGAAGGTGATACAGTTAGCAGGTGTCAGGAAGGGTCTACAGGCGTTGATGAGCTTACATGTGTAGGCTACATGTGTAGGCAGTGGTGGTGCTGTGGCATTGATTTGTCTTTCTAGTGAGAGTGGAGTCGATGTACATACCTAATGTTTTCACGTCTCGAGACTTTGATGTTGTTGCCGTCAATGTTGACGGTGTTAAATTTGTTGTCGAGTTTGTTGATTTTAGCTTGGGTGCCTACTAGGAGAAGCTCAGTCTTTTCGTCTTTGAGGCAGAGACCATGTTGTGCCATCCAAGCTTGGATGATGAGATAAATATCATTGAGTTGTTGTGTGTCTAGGTCGTGGTTGCTGGTGATGTGGATGAGGACATGTGTCGTCAGCGTAGTTAGTGTCCGAGATGCCTAGTTGGTCAAGTATGTTGAATAGTGGTTTTGTAAATATGTTGTAGAGTGTTGGGGAGACACAAGAGCCTTGCGGTACACCGCAGGTGAGTGTCGATGGAGAGGCAGTGGCTGTTAGTGCAAATACTCTAGTCTTTCTCTTGTTCAAGAATGATTGAATCCAGGCAATGGCATTGGTAGAGAAGTGTGCTGCTGAGGAGACATGGTTGCAGAGGGTTTTATGGTCAACAAGGTCAAATGCCGCCGATAGGTCTAGTAAGAGGAGGAGGGCAACGTTGCCTGAGTCTTTAATCTGTTCAATCTGGGTTACTAGATCTATCTGGGCAGTCTCAGTGCCGTGTCTTGGGCGAAATCTGGATTGTCGTAATCCTCACAGGTTGTTGCTTTCTAGGTGGTGCTGGATTTGCAGGTAGGCTGCTCTGACAATGATCTTAAGGAGGAAGGGTACCGTGGTGATTGGTCTGTAATTCGAGGGATTATTAGGGTCCAGGGTAGGTTTCTTGAGGAGAGGCATGACCCAGGCATCCTTAAGGTTAGCGGGAATGGTACTGGACTTGAAGGTGGCGTTGATATCGAGGTAATGAAGGGGGCAATCTCCTTTGCTATCTCTTTTATGATAGGTGCAGGGCAAATGTCGCCCATGCATCTAGAGGGTTTTAGGCTGAGGATAATTTCTTCTACTTCTTTGACGCTGAGTGGGGTGAATTTGAATAGTTTGCAGTGGTCAGTCGGCGATGTAGGTGCTGTAGGCGAGGGAAGGTTGTTGGTTAGGTTTGCCTTTTTGGACTCCATTTTTCTTTGTAGGTGTTCCATCTTATCTGATAACGCTTTTTGGATGTTCTGACACCATGTCGAGTCCTTAGTGCAGGTAGGAGGGGGGTTTGGTGATTGTAGCTCTCTAAGTATGGTGAACATTTCCCTAGTGTTGGATTTGGCGTTATGAATATGATCATTGTAGGAATCAGACTTGGCTAGGAAGATAGCAGATTTGTAAGTAGCTGCCGCTGAAAGGAAGTTTTCTTTAAGGGTTGAGGGGAGGCTGTTCCAGCTCATTTCGGCAGCTCTTTTGATTTTTCGTAGTGATCTCAAATGTGGGGTAAACCATGTATTTAGGTGGGCAAGAGGTTTAGTTTTGCAAGGTGTTATATGTGCTATTTTGTCAATAGCATTTAGGATGGTAGTACTGTAGAGGTTAACCAACTGGGTGGGGTCTTTAGTTAGATTGGTGTCTGTGACCACCTGTAGGATTGGTTTCAATAGTGGGAGCAGCTTGGAGGCTATGTCTCTAATATTTCTAGCTGATCTAGGAGGGGCTGTTGATTTGTCTTGAGTAGGGATGTTTCTAGGAATGGAGAAGAGTATGGCGTGATGGTCGATCCATGCGAGCGACTGGTTGGCGGTGATACGGGTATTACAGTTGCAGTCAGCTATCCAGTCTAACTGTCTTCCTTTGGAATGTGCGGGATGTGCGATTCTTTTAGTGAACCCTAGTTCTGAGAGGCTTCTACTGATTACTAGTGTGTTTTTGTCATTAGTGTCATGGAGGCCCAAGTTTAAGTCTCAGAGAAGGAGGGTTTGTGAGCTTGGTTTAGTGTTGTTGGTGAGCAATACCCAGGGGGTCTGTAGATCAGATGGGCTGTGATAGTTTGTGAATGTGATAAGGGCAGTTTCAATGATAGGTGCTCTGTGGATGGGAATGTTAGGCTAGGAACTTGTCCGAGGCTTAAGGAGGATTTGCCAATAATGGTGACTCTGCCACCTTTGGAGGATGTTCTGTCTTGTCTGAGAATAGTGTATTGGTCTGGTATGGCTAGCGATAATGGGCCTGAGGCTGGGTGGAGCCACTTCTCCGTGATAGCTAGGAGATCTAGGTCGTTGGAGAGAATGAGGTCATTGAATGTTGAGTGCATGGGCTGTTAATGACCTGCCGTTGATGAGGCCTCCTTTCGCGGTCTCATTGGTGATAGTTGGTGGCAATTGGTGGCTGGCGTTTTTATTTGGAGTGTTCGGTGATGGCTGAGGGTTACTTAGGATGTTTGTCTGATCCTGCTCTGCGTTGTGGTGTGGTGTTGCGTGAGGGAGTAGTTGGAAGGTGCCTTAGGATGTCTTTTAATGAATCTACGACCTAATCTTGAGTTCCTAATTATGGTACGGCAAGGTATGTTCGATGTGGGTTTACGGGCAAATAGGTTGATCCATTGTTGAGGTGTAAGGTGTTTGTGGGCAGCCTTGGCTATGGGTTTTACACTAGTTTGTTCGAGGTCTGGTAGGAAGATGGTAGGCTTAATGTTAGCTGAGCATGGTAACGTGGTAGCCATGGACACTGTGCGGCTGCAATCTGACTTCCTTTGTAGGCAATTGTCACTGGATTGATTCATTATTGTGCTGCTGCAGGATTGATATTCTATTGTTTTTAGGGGGTAGTTGCAGGCGATTAGGTCTGGTAATAGATTGAAGATAATCAGGCAGGGGAGTGTCCTAGCTGATTTGATGGGCAGAGGGGCCATAGGTAGGTTGTAGTGTGCCGGATAGATACAACAATCAGCTAGTAGACAGTACTAGGTTAAATGCAATCATCAGCTAGTGGGCAGTACTAGGTTAAATGCAATCATCAGCTTGTAGAAAGTAGTAGGTTAAATGCAATCATCAGCTAATATCAAGCAATGGGCAGTACTAGGTTAAATGCAATCATCAGCTAGTGGGCAGTACTAGGTTAAATGCAATCATCAGCTAGTAAGCAGTAATAGGTTAAATGCAATCATCAGCTAATATCAAGCAATGGACAGTACTAGGTTAAATGCAATCATCGGCTATTGGGCAGTAGTAGGTTAAATGCAATCATCAGCTAATAGGCAGTACTAGGTTAAATGCAATCCCAGCTAATATCGGGCATGTTTGGCATGCTGCTGACGGTGTGAGCTGCAGAGCACTCTGAAGTTGGGTGTAGGGTTCTGTGGCAGAGAAGGATGTGACGACTCTGGGGTAGTGAAGGTGTACCTCCTTCTGCAGTAGTGCAATGCTTTTACTAAGTTTAAATTAAGTAGTGTTCGTTTGTACTTGTGCCGATAGGCTAGATAACATCTTTCTCTTACCCTACTTATGCACGCAATGAAACAATAATAGAATATGGGTGTGTTTACACAGAAAAAAAGCTATCTGCGATTTTTTAACGGGGCAAACGGGAAAACACTGATAAACACAGATCCCGCCCGTTCTTGAAAACACTAGAAAAACACCCCAGAAGTAAAAAATAAATAAATAAATTTAAACAGGAAACCCTAGAAATAATAAAGAAAACTCCTAACTTTCCTTAAGCTAAGGGTTTCTCTACCTAACAACTAAACTAGGGAGCTCGTCCTCAGTAGTGAAGTCTATAACCAAAAGTCTGTCCTCCATCCCAAAATGAACCTAGCGAGACCCTACTACTTTCCCTTCTCCTGGGTTGCATTTTCAGCATAGCTCTCACAGTTCTCACAGCTCACCTTAATAGGAAAGCCACAGGTAGTCCCTTTCCACTTCTTGTAGCAAGTCTTCTAGTTCTTGAAAGGGGGTCCTTCAGGCCCTTGTATTCGGGTTCCTTTTCTTCCTCTGAGATTTCTCTGAAAAATTCTCTCTCCTTGCTATATTCTTCTTCTCACTGAACCATACAGGTTGAATCCTTGTTAAACCTTTACTCTTCTTATCAGTCTTTGTTGGAATCTCACTCTTCTCACAACTTTGCCCTTCACCGAGACAAGTACGATAAGTCCTGCTGTAATTCTCACTCTTCTTACTCTTTTGCCAGTCACTGGCACAAATATGATTAGTCCTGCTCTGTTTATAGGTTTGCTGCTAACTGGGACGAGTGTGATTAGTCCCACTAGGGTTCGTACTCTTCGTATCTAAGGTCCACACTCACTGGGAGGAGTATGATTATTCTCGCTGCAAATCTCACTCTACTTATGAGTTTCGTACTCACTGGGACGAGTCTGATTACTCCACTCTTTATGTTTGGTTTCTCAACAGTTGTAGATATTACTGTTCCCTTTTGTTCTCACACCCATTTTCCTGGGTCTATCGTTCTACCCTTTACCTGCACAGTAATGGGGCTGCGTTACCGGTTTGGCATTCTTCCATTTTCCTGGGTCTATCGTTCTACCCTTTACCTGCACAGTAATGGGGCTGCGTTACCGGTTTGGCATTCTTCCTTGATTTAGTTTCACTGTTCTTCAGGATGTTTTTTTTCTACTTTATTCCGATTTCCCTAAAGACTTGCTTGGGTGTCTGAACATGGTAACGGCTATGTCAGGGTTCATCTTTCTAACTCCCTGTTGGCCACCACCTCTCGTACTTGTTGCCCCCACCTGGATTTCGCTTCAGTCGGGCAGACCTGTCGTGGTCTGCAGATGCTATGTTTTATCCACGGCACATGGAGGTTGGGTTTCTCCGTTAGCCCTGGTCAACAGTCCCTCCTGGGACTTCCAGCTTTTGGACACTCCTTCAGTCGGCTGCTCGCACTGTAATGCTCCTAGGGCACTGCTTGTCATTTGGTTTGCCGCTGTGAAAATCAGCGTTCCTGCAAGTCAATGGCTTCCCTCAGCCAGCTATGAATCTCCCAGGTTTCTCTCCCTGGTTCTTTGGATCCTCCCACTTTTATCACGCAACGCTGAAGCTTCCCCAGCCTCTCATCATAGTCTTTCCTTGGTGTTGTTTTCTTTAAAACTCTGTATGGGCTATTCGTCTCAGTAGCTAACAGACAGTTAATCTTCATTACTTCTGCATTCTCACTCTTCACAATACCACAATGACGTCTGCCTTTAGCAAGTCAATTGATAGAACTGTATTGGATATTTGAGGATAATACAAAGGGCGCTTCTTATTGGAAAAGGAATCCTTATCCCCAAGAGGGTAGTCTCTGGCTGTGAGGTCCTGCTTACCACCATCCCTACGGGGAATGCTGTGTAGCGGGCTCACCTCCCTAGCCTCACAGGTAGGAGCTCCCCTCGTGGGGGAAAGTGACTGAATACCTCTAATCGTCACTAATAATATATATAGATTTTAAGAATAGGGCAGCGCTGCCCTATAGTTAAGGTGAGACGGACTCCCACAGGAACCACTTAACATTCTATTGTTAATAACTTTTGATTTGAGTAACAGATTTGACTGGAATTTCTAAAGTGATTAAGGACTCTCCGGACCCCCGTAGACTGCAGTTTCGTAAAGATTTGCTGGAAAAGAAAACGTATTAAGAATGTAAAACATTTTTTTTCAAAAGTGCAGCCTACTTCCCATTAATTTTCCTCATAGACAAACATTGTCAATTTTTGTCAAAGCGCACAGCTGAAACCGCTGGATGGATTTGTACCAGGTCCAAAACAACTTGGGCACAAAGCGTTGACTCGCGATCAATGCATGGTTTGGGATTAGTCTGTGCAGCAGTTTAAAAAAATATGGGGTGCCCCTTCTCAAAAACAGATAGCTTTATCTCAGGGATTTACCCCAAAGGAGGTTTTTTTTAGAAATGAAATGGCTGCTATCTTGTTTTTCTCTCGATGCAAGATATAACTGCAGCTACAGCCGAGTATACGGGAAAATGAAATGCAAGAAAAAAGCTATATGCAGGTCAAAAAAACATGCAAATGCCATCAGGCTAGAGGTAGGGGTGGTGGGTAGAGGGCATCAAGTGATATTTGTGAGTGGATGGGGTCTAGAAACTGAGTTTTCAACACAAAGCTTTCTGTAGCCTCGAATAGCCGACATCTCAAAGCAAACTGTCAGGCACTACATGTTTTGTGGGGGCAGAGCGGACACAGATAAAGGGGGCACTTGGTGACGGATTTGGGGGGCTGCAAAGCATATTTTCAGCCATTTTTCCGATATTGGAGGCTATAAAAGAATATGGGCCTCATTACAAGGTTGGAGGTGATCTAACACTGAATCCGGCGCCCAACTTCCCAGTGCCACCGGGATGCAAGTCGGATTTTGTAACTCCCCATTCCCATAGAGTCCCATAGGATTCTATGGGAGTGGGGAGATGGAATCACTGGCCTCGATGAGAACGGTGCTGGTGCTTCTGTGAAAAGTCTGCCTATTGGGGCCGCTGCGCCCGGCAAGTCATAACTGCCAGGCGCGACAGCCCCGGCGGGCAAAATCGTAGTGTGGCGGTCCAGAAACAAGGGTGCCGGTAAGCTTACTGGCATCCCTGTTTCCAGACGGCCACACTCGTAATGAGACCCTATGAATAGCCGAGGGTATGCGACATTAAGACATTTTTTGTAGCTATAGTGACATCGGGGGTGAAAAATCACTGGCCATGGCCAGTGACACGATTGCCATCCAGGTCTCCCATCTATGCAGAAACCAGGACAGACCCTGCTTAGCTTTAAAGTGAGGAAGGGGACAGCCTCCTCAGGCCATGTTGCCCGAGAAATGAACCAAAGTTACAAGAGCACTTGGAGAAACGGGCTGGCCTTTTGAAGCGAAGCATGGTCAGTCCAGCTTTGAAACTAAGCAGGCTCAGTTCCGGTTACTGCATGGATGGGCATCGAAATTATTATTATTTTTTTAAGCTGTGCTAGTGTCAGTCCTTGAAAGTTTTGAACTCAGAGAGCATTTTATGCCTTTTGCTGAATTGCATTCTGGTATTCATAGTCACCCAGTCCAATTTTTTTTTTTAAAAGTTATTTTTACAGCAACAGTGGGTTTCCTATCCCAGCAGTAACTGTACGAGCCCTGCTTAGCTTCAGAGGGAGGAAGAGGTCATGTTGCCTAATAAATGATCCCACCTTACAAGACTGCTTAGAGAAACATGGATCCTTCTGGCTTTGAAAGTAAGCAGGGTCGGTCCCGGTTACTGCATGGATGGGACACAGTCCACAGTCCCGAATGCTGCGTGTTTTCTTAGTTTTAAATATCTCATAACACACAGCAATGGCATTCTTTTTTTTTAAACCATGCCACTCTCGGTCCTTGAAGGTTTTGCACTCAGAGACAATTTGTTTGCCTTTTGCCTAATGGCATTCGTAGTCTCACAGTCAATATGGGGGGGGGGGCTATAATGCCTTAATTGTACACTTCTTTGCCCAACATAGTTCTATAAGCATTTATAGATTTGAGTGACACTGTGGTATGTGTGCTTTTAAAGTTAGCTTTATAAAGCAGAGTATTGTTGAAAGCCAGACCTGGGTGTGAGGAGGGGAAATGATGAGAGGTTGAGGAAGTCATGAGTATTTGCCCATGATGTAGCAAGAGAGTTTGCAATCCTGAACACTGGTGTAGTTATTCTCCCCTAATTGTGGCTAATTTTCAGGGCACAAGTAAAGGACACATGGATGAAGAGCGTAACTTATTTTCAGAGGACGGACGCAACACATGGGATTTTTTGAGGTTAGCAAGCTTGCTCAAATATTTTACTCAGTTTGTCATGTTCCCAGTGCAGACACTTACCAACAAGACCACAAGCGCATGTTTCACATTGGGATTTCATTTACCAGGGAATATTTCACTACAGATTTCTAGGTTTAAAAGGTGAGCACCTTTTATACTTTGCCAGCATATTTATTGGAACATTTCCTCTCTCAGGTAATTTTTCAGGTGTTCATTACTTTTAAAAAAAAGTCAAATGCCATTATGTCTTGCACACTTTCTTGTAAGGGGAAGGTCAAATGAACTATTTGTATATTTCACTGAAGATATATGTTCACTTACTGTGCGTATATTCATGGATGCCAGCTTTTGATTTTCTTTATGGGTGCAGAACGTATGTTATTCTTGCAGTTGGTCATAATCTTCCACATTTCCGTGCTGCTTATATGTGGTTAGTTGGGGTTATGCAATGTATCGCAACAGTCACGAAGAGACCGGCCATAAAACAAAGGGCTTGGAGCACGCTGCTTAACCAAAGTCTGTGGTCTATGGCAAATAATGTAATCTCCCTGCGCATTGCCTAAAAACATGAGTTCACAAAGCCTGCAATCTTTTATACATAACAATACCACTGTCAAAACAGGACAAAATCACTTTAAGATTGATGAATGTCTTTAAGCGATGGGTTGCAAGTTTTTTAAAATATAAAGTAGCCGTGCACACCGTCCATGGCCGAAGGTCACTGGTGACAACATTAATTACAGTGTATATAACTGATTACATCAATAATGGAATTAGACATAACATAATTTATAAGATAGCTCATGAAAAATGATTACCTTAATAACAATTTAGGCCATGGACCTGGCCATGACAAAGGCTGGGGTTACTGCCCAATACCAAAGGCCATAGGTAGTGGCCGGTTAGTGTTAAAAATACCAATGTGCATGGTTAGAAGACATGCCTAGTAGCCCATCATTGTTTTAAAATATAAAGTGGCCAAAATTGATAGCTGTAGTCAGTGGCCATGGCTAAAGGACATAGCTGGTACCCATTAATATGTTAGAATACACAGTCGGCACAGCCAAAGGCAGTGGCCACTGGCTAGGATTGTGTTGAGGACCATGGCTAGTGACTGGTTAGTGTATATAATATACAGTGGGCGCAGCCGAAGGCCATCGCTTATTGCATTTCTTTTATTTTCAAATATACAGTGGACATGGCCAAAAGATGTACAAACTGCTCAAAGTCAAAGGCCATGGCTAGTGGCCCATTTATATGTCAGAATATATAGTGGGCACGGCCAAAGATTGTGGCCACTGGCCAGTATTGTGCTAAAGTCCATGGCTAATGCCTGATCAATGTATATAATATACAGCTGACAGATGTATCCACTGGAAAAGGCCAAAATCTATGGTTGGTAGCCTGTTAGTGTTTTAAAATATTCAGTGCACATGGGTGAAGGTTGTGACCACTGTCCATAACTGGAGGCCATGACTGGAAGCGAGTGTGGAGGGTTCTTGGGGAATGGGAATGAAGTGTCCTCAAGAGAGACGCAGTATTTCCCCTTTCCATAACGTGATGAACCCTTAGTCTCATAAGCCTTTGTGGGATATTGTTATTCTTACAAATGGGAATGGGGTAACATCAGGAGAAATGACAAACCTTGAAGACCCAGAAGTCGGGTTAGAAAGAACAAGGGGCACACAGGCGAGACATGGGATCCCCCTTTCCCTATTGACGACCAACCCAACCCTTCCCCAACCTTTATAGGTTATTGTAAGTCAGCTCCTCTCTTTTCCCCGCATGTAAACCCTGACAGTACTGGGATGAAGAAGAGGCAAGAGCAATGAAGACTACAATCTTTTACCACTCTGGTATTGGGACAAGAAAGAGGTCTGCGTAGAGCTGTGAAGGTCAGCCATGTCCCTTTGATTGTTGTCAGGCAGGACTAAATTGAACATTCACACCTGCAACCTGTCAAGGGGCTGCAGGTGTATAAAAGGAGACCAGCCCAGCTGGGCATAGAGCAACAGGAGAAGCAGTAGGGAGGCCGGTGCAAGTAGCAAGGAACCTTAATTGAGAAGCACGCTGAGTCGCTGAGGTCTGCAGAGAGAGGCAGGCTATGGAAGCATGGCGTGGGAGCTGAGGCTCCGGGGAGCAGACAAAGTTTTGAAGGGAGCTGTGTGGAGAGGCTGTCCCTTTTCCTGGTGTTCGGGGTGCTCGTTCCCCTGTTTTAGGAGGTCGCCAAAGGAGTGTCTGAGGGGCAGGAGTTGGACCCTGACATGAAGAGCAGAAGGCCGTATGACCCGCGCTGCTGGGTAAGCCGTGAACACGTCCGGTGAGTTTCTACCAATTGAGAAACCTGGTGCACGAGCATTTGAACTTTCTCATTCTAGAGGAATACTTTGCATCGGAGTGGTCGCATGTTTAAGCAAACACGTTTTCGAACGTATCCAGGTGCTGGGAATTCCATTTAAACCAAGCTAGAGGAACATTAAACAGCGGGTTGAAGTGAAGGTGAATTATGAATGCAACCCATGTCTCTAATTCTCTTCTCTTCTCTTCCTTCCTTCCTTCCTTCCTTCCTTCCTTCCTTCCTTCCTTCCTTCCTTCCTTCCTTCCTTCCTTCCTTCCTTCCTTCCTTCCTTCCTTCCTTCCCCCTACTCCGCCTGCCTCCTGTCTTACTTCTGCTCTCACCTTTCCTCATACCCACCATCTCTTCTTGACCCCTCCCTTCTCTTCTTCCCCTTCCATAATGTAAATTGATTTTGTACTGCTTTCTGGTTTAAATCAATTGTTATGTAATGTTTGCTGTATATTGTTGGTTCCTTTTGTAAAGCGTTTTGGATTAAAACGCTATATAAATTCAATAAAATACAAATATCTATTGAATACCGAAATAAATGAAAACTTTACAAATAAGCAGAATTGTTAAATATTGAGTTCAGAAGTGAACAAAGGTTTAAATTCAAGTAAACCCACGGTTTGCTGAATTCTAAACTGAATAGAACTTTAAACTCAAGTAAAACGACCATACAATGAATTCTAAAATGAATGAAGCTTTAACATTGAACCAAAAATAGGCATATTGAATATTAAATTGTGTGAAAAATACATACAGCAGAAATATGTATCGAATTAACTGAACCTCTGAGGTTTAATCCAACACAGTCAATATATTTACATGTAAAAGAGGGTGCAAGTGTTGCAAAGAACCCTAAGAAAACAAAGGATACATTTTTTTTGTGATACTGCAACTAAGTCTTGGGGAAGGGAATCCTGAGACTCGGAACATTTATGATTTAAAGACAGACTCTCAAGGTTCTTTTGTGTTTGAAACTGTGTTACTTGGAACTTGGAGAAGAGAACCCTGAGTATTGGTAGAAACTGTTATCATCCTGAACTAAGAAAAGTAACTTTGAGACGTTTTGTCGAAACCGTTTTATACTTGGGGAATGGAGCTGAAAGGAAGCCACAAGCTGGAAGAAGCTCAGAACATTATGTTGGAGTTTGTTTTGGTTGCTGACATCCCTAAACACTGTACAGATTAGTGGGGAGGGCAAGCAAAGGTTTGGACACAGACAGATTAATTTGAATTCTTGGACTCAGACTTTCCTTAGTTTCATTTAGGTAGAGAGAGAAATCAGAGGGCGGTCTCACATTTAACCTGCTTAAGACCCCACTCGGGTAATAAAGAGAAGGGTAAGACTGCTATCTTCTGATCCCACGGGTAAGTCTGAGAAGGGGTACTACTGGGATGGGGGGTCCTTGAAGAATGGAAGTGGGATGCCCGAGGGTAAAACATGGTATCCTGCTTCCTAATCCCAATCTATCCTACCTCCCCCCTTATGGTCATAGAATATTGTCACACATATCCTGCCCTACCCAAAGGCCTTCTGTCAAACACTCACACTTAGAGGAAAGTAAGGGAATGTGAACCCCAGGGCAGCAAACCAATTTCTCTAACTACAACACCAATGTATCCCTCTGTCCCATTAATCTTATAAACTACTGAGAGACCCAATCTTTTCCTTCCCCGTTAACCTCATTTATTGATAATACCCGAGTGAAAAAGATATAAACACCTTCCTGTCTTCATTTCCCCAAGTACTATCTAAGTGCTGTGATGAAGAGGAGGAAGTCAAGAGGAGTGCAGACTTCCTATGAGAAACTGAGAAGAAGATACACATCAAGGAACATCAACCTCTTCCTTTTTTATGTCCCACTAACACGGCCAGGTAAGGTCTGGCAATTGACATTAACCACTGAATAATGTCAATACAGGCACACCTGTAGCCGGTCAGGTATTCGGGACAGTAAAAAAAGCACCCAAGCACTCCATGGTTAGAACGAGTTGGGAGGAGATCTGTGTAGCCGTGGCTACCCAGGTCCAGATGGGGAAATGTCGGATGCTGAGACGCAGAGGGCTGGCACGAGGGAGCACCTTATAACAGCGTGGCCAGAAGCCTGACCGTTCAGTCGCGTGTAAGGGTCTGGAAACGGGATCTAGGAAGCATGCTAACCGCATTATGTGAAGGCCAAGTACTCGTTCTCCTGGGCCGAGTCGGAGACCCAGAAGTGTTGAAGACTCTGACCTCAGGACCCTGACCTCAGACTACAATGACGCTGTTAGTAAAAGTCAAGGAAAGGCAAGCAATGCAAATGCCTGGTGTGTTTGAGCAAGATACATTACACTAAACCAAGAAAGTTGAGTCACCACAGAGGCTAATCTAGGAGGGCCACAGAGACCCCACAAGGAGAACAGGAGAGCTCAAAGAAAGTAAGGCACCTGGTTGCACAGTGGACAGTGCAGTGTGACAATTGCACAATGGTCATTTGCCCATGGAGCACCAATTGGAGGGAAAACAATATTGCATGGCTTAAGAAGATCCATTGCTAACAGTGCATGTGACATCAGTTATGATATCAGAAGAAGAAAATGTAGGATTACAGGTGGTGGGAGATCTAGCATAATTAAAAAGAAAATGTAGTTATGAGACAGTTAAGGTGAATAATTTCAGTGCAACAAAACACTTGAAATTCAATGAAAAAGCATTAAATGTAGTGATGTTAAGGTGTCGGTCTGGCGCAACAAAACCCATGTGTTGCAAGTTATACCTTCTTAACTATGAGCCGCCCAACCACCGATTGCACAGCTCGTAGGCACAACACTGGAAACTATATCACATATGACATCCCTTTTGGAATCACATATTGCCTCTACTATTAACTACAAGTCATGGAGAAAAATGCTCATCCTCTGTGATAAATCTAGTCACTCCCTTTGCGTGGAAACTGTCTTTCCGTATGGCCAGTGAAGGGCAGCAGCTACCTTATCCCGACCCTCGGGGTGGCTGCCCAGGGAGGACCACATGAGGAGACAACCCGTGTGGGAGGGAAGGAGACTCAACGGCAGAACAGGACTCCCATTTCGACGCAGGGTATGACATCACCCCAAATTCCCAAACCTATGTGGCGTATTGTGGCATAGATACAATCCAACCACTTCATACAGACATTAGGGATCTTTCTGACTCTTTCTACAAAAGTACTGAGACGAGGAAGAGCACAAGTGTAATGCAGAGCACTAAACCTGACGAACTAGAGTCACGCTCTAGTGGTTGGGAGGATTCCATAGGTGCCAGGACATTTAAAACCCTGGTACTGCGAAGAAGATGGAGTTCCACTTTACCTAACGTGGGTCGGGAAGAAGAAGGAATCCAGCGACAGCAGGGAGCCTTTAATAATGGTTTATATCAATCATCACAAAGGCCCTGTATTCGAGTCTTACTCCTGATTCGTTACATTTAGTTCAAGAGATATGGGGCATAGTAACACAGATGTGATATACCCAGTCATTGTTTTCATGCATACTTAAATGTAAAAACATATTTTGCCTGCATTGTAATTAATGATAGAATAACTATTTTGTAATGCTTGTGAGAATCTACAACTTTTTTTTTTATTAAAAACTTTATTCTTGGCGAACACAAATTAACAGAAAATAAAAAGTTGTCATTACGTACATGAAGAAAGACCTCAAAACTTGTGTTTTTACAGGGCATATGGCATCAACAGCATAGAACAACATTGGTAAAACAGTGTGCCCTACGTAGCCATTCCATCATGTCGAGTTCCCATCCCACCCAGATCGCCCTTAGGAATCATTAACGTTGACTGGAGGCTGGCCAGGTAGACCCAATATTTGCACCATATGTCCTTTGGTTCAGACTTATCTGGCAACATGGAGGTATAGAGGTCATCACAGTTCTCAACCCAAATCAAGTCAGACATCCAGTCTTTGCCCAGCAGTGCCGCAGCATCCTTCCACCTTCTTAATACACGGAACTTAGCAACGATGCATGAAATATTAAGGAAGGATCTAATTCTCCTTTCTGGGACATTTTCCCACACTCCAATTAAAACACTCATGGCTGAATGTACTGCATTGACAGATGGTGGGAGGATCTGAGGAAATGGGCAACAGCTGAAACGGGAGTGTGGGAGAAGGCTCTTGGAGAGCAGAAACAAGAACTTGGAACATACATTCAACAGTGGCTTGCCCCAACAGCGACTTTGTTCGATCAAAGTAAGGGCGAGAATGCCACACAAGACAGAACTAAGGAGAGTGTATCACAATAAGGACTTTAAAGGTTAGACACTATACACAGACAGTTAGGGGGGGTGGGAAGTTTAAGGGGGTATAGCGGAATTAAAACTTGAAGAATATGATTATTTGTATTACTGTATCGCAATTGTTACATGTTGAAAACGAATAAAGATATTTTTTTTAAAAACTGAAAACACTCATGGCCGAACATGGCTGTGTGCGACTCACAATTTGCATTACGTTGTCTATTAAATGCTTCCAAAACCCCTCTAGTTGTGAATGAGTTTAACTCTAGAATTAAGCAACACAGTTTTGGTCAGCAAGCTGTAAGAAACCTGAGGGCATTCTCACATCTACTCCCCTTGGATCCTCTATGCAGGTGGGCAGGGAAGGGCCATCGCTTTCGCATCCCAACCCAGGGGGTGGACGAGCGAGGGAGGATCACCTGACTGGAGGGTCCTTGGGGATTGGAAGTGGGATGCACTTAGATGAGACGCAGTATTCCACATTCTCCTTTCAGGCAAGAACCCCTATCCCAGAGGTGGCCATGGAATATTGTTCCCCATGCCCCCTTGTCACTGAGAAGAACAGGAGATATTAGAGAAACCCAGATGTACAAGAAAGAAGAGAAGGATTGGGAATGGGGTACCTTTTGATGAGACATAGTATCCCCCTTATCCTCGTGACAACCAGTTTAACCCTCACCCCACCTTTATGGGTTACTGTAGATCAGATCCCCTTTTGAGAAGGGAGCCCAGGAGTGTTTAAGGGTCCGCTGGCGAGGCCCTTACCTCAAAAGGAAAAAGACGCTGCAACTGAATCCAGCTGAAAGCCAAGAACACAACCAGTGAGTTTCAGATAATGGGAAGCCCAGTATGTGAAAGGCGCAAATGAATACAATGTAGTAGAATAATACACTCATAGGGTACCTGACAGTACTGTGAGTAATGAACACCACTCACTCTCACCACTTTGGTACTGGGACAAAGAAGATGACTAAAGAGGCACACCAGTGTTCTGAACAGACATGTCCAACTAATAGGTTCATGCAAAGTCAGGCAAATTAAACTACGTAAGCCCACCTGCAACCTATCAGTCTCACAAGAGTAAAAATAAGCAGTAATTGGAAGGAAGGCAAGCGAGTCCGGAGAGCAGTTGCGACGCCAGAGTTTCCCAGCATCAGCTGGTGGAGAACGTAACTCAGAAGCTGAGAGTCTGCAGAGTAAGGCAGCGCGTCGAGGGAGCTGTGTCTCCAGGCAGCCGGAGAAGTCCAGAGAAGGGAGCCATGAGGCGTGTCGATTCCTTATGAAGTAATTGGGAAGAAATGCTTGTTGCCCTGGGCTGAGAAGGGAGCCCAGGAGTGTTTAAGGGACCGCTGGCGAGGCCCTTACCTCAAAAGGAAAAAGACGCTGCAACTGAATCCAGCTGAAAGCCAAGAACACAACCAGTGAGTTTCAGATAATGGGAAACCCAGTATGTGAAAGGCGCAAATGAATACAATGTAGTAGAATAATTGCACGTGAGGAAATACACGTTCGCAATCTCCAAACAAGGCTTTATGAATTACTAATGATGAAATGAGAAGTTAAGGAATACTAAGTAACAGAGTGGTCACATATCAAGAGATATGTTCTCGAAAATCTTTGGATGAAGAAAAAGCCTTTTACAAAACGGGGAGCTATGCGAGAATGCGAATTGTGAGCAAAACAGCATTTAACAAAAAGGGGAGCCACGCGAGAGATGAAGTATGAGCAAAATCCCCAAGAACATTAAGAATGAAAATAAGCAAATTGCTGATATTGAATACCGAACTAAATGAAATAGCAAACCTGCTACTACTGAATACTGAACTGAATGAAACAGCAAAACTGCTAACCTTGAATACTCAATTGTTTATTGAAAATTGAACTATAAAAAGAGAACTCATGATCTGCTGGAAGAGAATTCAAGTTTCCCGGTTGCGTGACCTGTGGTGGGTGGACCGGGGGTCTAACAACTATGCCAAGACCAGAGAACCCCTATATGCTAACAAGGGAACCCGCTATTGTGTCGAAAGGAAAACTACCATTGGTGCATATGAGACTTGGGGAAAGAAACCCTGAGCTGTGGAGAATTGTTGAAACTCAATTTAAAACAAAGCTTCAAGATACTTCTTTTTGTAACATCTCTTGATATTGAACTTGGGGAAGGGAATCCCGACACTTGCTGTCCTGGAACAATATTGAATTTGGGGACGAGCATCCTGACATTTACAAAAGGTGTAGCATGTTATGACTTAATTCCAAAAGAAGGTAACCTGAACATCTGCGCCTGTCCGGGATTGAACAGCGTTTCAGCGCACCTCACCTTACCGGCACCGCTAGAAGTTCCTATACAACTCTAATACACTAGGTAAGGAGTACACTATCCTTCCATTGGGCTCCTATTACCGTAAAGTATGCCGTTTCTACCGTTGTCCGACCTCATTCCCCTTTGGATATCTCTCTGATGCATGCCTCGCTTGTCAGCTAAAAAGCCTGCGGCGCAGCGTTGCACCAACCCATGCCTCCTCTAAGCAAATCCAAAAGGTAAAAGCACCAACACCTTCCCACTAATTCATATCTATCCTGTTCTCTCTCCCCCTCGCCACCTACTATGGGGCCCTGTGCACCACTATATGCTTCGACTCAGCCGCAAAATAGCTGTGTCAGTTCAAGAATGTGGATCTTTACCTCGTTTCACTGAAGGCTGATCTCTCTCTGTGCCACTCCTCAGGCCCTGTTCATTTACCATTCCTATTAATGTGCATTCTCACAAACTGATGCTACAAGACTATGCCTCTGTCCATAATGTGGACTTCCGCATCTTGATGGGCACATTCCGTCACGCTGTACTTTTGACTTCTTCTGACTTACAGGCCGGCTCACTCATGACTTACTGCAGTTTTTGTACTTACCTGACCTTACCTATTGGCCGCACCAACTGCAACTTGTACCTTGCCATGCATCTAGTCCACATTCTCATTGTCTTATACCACTCTCACAAGCCTGCTAGCAACCTGAGCTAGGCGTATCTAGTAGTTATTGCCTCCACCTTTCTTGTCCTTGCCCTTTGGGTTTTCACGCACTTTATAAGCCATCACGCACATCACAGACTAGAATAGACATATTATTGTCAAGCGTCTGATATTATCAAAGTGTCACTCATACCGTCACTATGCCTTATGTAGATTCTATACTTTTCACCTTATTGCACACCAATTCTCCTATCTTATATATGCATCCTGGATGTAGCTCCCATAACATCATGTGAGGCTTTACTAGTTTGTATAACTGCACTACACATCCTCCTGTTTGCATGCTTGATGTAGCTCCCCGTAACATGAGGGGAGGCTTTACCAGTATATATAACTGTACTAAACTTGTCCCTTTGTATGCATGCCCGATGTAGCGCCCTGTACATGAGGGGGAGGCTTTAGCAGTATGTATAACTGTACCAAACGTATCCCTTTGTATGCATGTCTGATGTAGCTCCCAGTAACATGAGGTGAGGCTTCATGTATCAAGCTCTTACTGTAACTAGCGCCTAGATACCTGTGGACTTTGTGCGCTGTAAATGAACGCCAAATAAATGGTGCTGAATTTGATGACATTTGGGGAAAAGAGGCTGAAGAGTAAGTCCGAGATGGAAATAGCTCAGAACTTTACTTTTGGAACATTATTTGGTTTATGGTTCACATCTTAGTTGTGAGTGCAAGCATAGGCTTTGGACACAGACTTTTCAGTTGAACTTACTGACACAGACTAACCTTAGTTTCTTTAGGTAGGGAAATCCCACCATGGCATATGGCAAGTTAGGCTTTACACCATCCTAACCGTTTCATTAATAAAAGCCTATTGTTACATATTGAATCTGTTGTCTGTGTCTCCTTCTATGATGCCAACCTCACAAAGCACATCCTGGCCCACTGTTCATTGGATATTTCGACCTGTAGCTCATGCCCCCATTTTTATTTAGCGGAGGGCATCTGCCCCAAGGACTTAACTGCAATCAACACATTCAGTACAGCATGCCGAGGAGTTGGGAGATAGAGGCCAGGAACTCATCCTCTGGGGGTTAAATAGGGGAGCCCTCCCACAGCCTTAACACCACAACCCGGAGTCTATAATATTGCAGGATTTCAGCCATAGTGCCAGCGTGTCCCTGTTTCCAGGTCTGCATGCTGAGAAACTTCCCCTCAGGAAATAAGGTCTTCCACTGCCTGATATCCCAGTTATTCCCATGAGACACAGAGTGAGCTATCCCAAGTGGGTCAAGTCTCAGGAACCACCACAGTGGGAGCCATTTGTAATAGGGGTGGGTCACACCCGCCTTGCAAAATATTCTCTGCCATGCCCCAATAGTGGTGTGCACTGGATCAAATGGGCAGTCATCTGGGTACGTGACACTAGGAGGCTAGTTCTGGTGTCAATTTTATCAGCCGCCAGACGCTCGAGACGAACATGCAGAGGGGACCCCTCTCCCCATACCAGTAAGAAGCGAATTGCACCTAGGCAGCGAGCCAATAGTTCTCGAAGTGGGGCAAGCAAACCCTCCCCTGTCACATGACTGCGCCAAGTCTGCCCACTTTTTTTTAACTGCACCCATGTGCCAAAGGAACTTCAAGAGGGACTGATGTGAGCGCAGTGAAGTATTCCCAAATATTTGATACCCCCAGATGTCCATTTCAGAGGATACACTCCTTGTGGCCTAGCCGTTTTAATCGGTTGGGAAATATTTCGGACTTGGTGTAATATCGTAAATCCCAAATGTGCCCCAAACTTTGATGTCTTGCATTATTGGGTCCAGATTAATATGTGGGTCTCTGATGTATAGTAAGAAGTCATCCGTGTAGAGGGAGACAATTTCTGGCGCTCCCGCCAGCCCGATTCCCTTCTTCCCGTGGTTCCCTCTAATCATATCGGCCCTGGGCTCTATAGCTAATGGGAACAGTAATGGAGCAGCGGTTTTGACAACTGGGAATTGACAACTGGGCAGGGCTACTGTGCAGCAATGGACCTTGCACATAGGCGAGACCTGGTGGAATTGTAATTCAGCCGAAATTACTGGCATTTCTCATGGTTGTGCAAGCGACAAAATTAACTGGCACTGTTAGCAATACTAGTATTGAGGGTATCACCACAAGACTGAAATCATCACGTGCGCCAGCACCGGACAGCTCAGCTAACATTCTAATGAAAAGGAGCCCATTGTTCTGGGCTGAGATTTTGCATATTGGGTTCATGGAGGTACTGCATGGCGACGAGATTTCCGGGTAGCTGGCGGTATTCAATCCATATCCCAGTATTCAAAAAAGGATCACACAACGACCCTTGTAATTATCGCTTACTCACCATGCTGGAGTCCAGTAGTAAAATCATTACTACGATCCTCCTTAAATTATTGGAGCAATGGGTTGAGAAACTTTTCATCTCCCACAGCAATTAGGTTCCCGGAAAATCTGCTTGTCAGTTCATGCTATGGGGCCCTGCAGGTATTAGCGGCTGATGTGTTTAATGGGACAGAGGGAGCACTTTACCTCTGTTTCGTTGACTACTCAGCCGCTTTCGACTTGGTTGTTCAGATTAGTCTTTGGAACAAATGTGTTGTCTGGGATATCGACCCCCAGCTGTCCGCTTCTCTTGACTTCTATATACAGACACCTATGGCATAGTCCGAACATCACAAGAAGGTTCAGTTACAGCCCTCGTAGCCACCAACAGGGGTTGCAAGCAGCGGTGTATTTTGCCACCCCAGCTGTTCAACCTTTACATGGCAGATATGGGGACAGCTTTGTTACAATGTCATAATTTTCCACAGCATTTGGGGGGGGGGGCACGGCCACTGCATGGCTTGGCTATGCAGATGACTCAGTGATAAGTGACCACAACCCAGTGGGTTTGAAACACTCTCTAGATGCCTTACTCCAGTATGTAAACAATAATTACCTGAAGATGAACAAACAAAATGCAAAAATATTACAACTACAACGCAAGGATAACTGGTGGATTGATGGGGCAAAGCTGGAAGGGGTAAACGTATTTATACTTAAGTTGACCCTTCCAGGGACCCTCTTCTTATCAGCGTACGGGGGCTGGCATCCATTAAGGTGTTTCGCAAATGGCAGGTCCTGAAAAATTTCATTAGTAGGGCTGGGATGTTACGGCTGTCCAGTGGGGTCTCGCTGCTTCACTTTCCCGTGTGCCAATGCCCGCGGTTTTTCCCAGAATCGGGACTTGCAACATGGAGAAGCCCGAAACTGTAAGCAGCACACTAGTGTTGCTCGCTCCTCAGACCGAGCGATTAGCCCCGCCCCGACTTCCGGAATCGAACGGCTACTGGAACTTCGGTACTACGCGTTGCTTCTCTATTCAGAGTCGCGCTGCACACCGTAAGTTCGTTACCTTTTCAATTTTGAATTCATATCTACAATTGCTTTCTAGAGTTGCTCACTTCACTTCCGTCATTCATTTCTCTTTCCATTTTCATTCTGAACATTAGAATTCTCGATCCTTTTCTATGCTCTGTGAATCAACAGGAAGCCATCTCCTAGTTTCAACAACTGCTCCTGATGCCGTTGGTTTGTAGCTTAAATTTGTTTAGCTAGAAAGAGTTTGTGATTCTCACAGGGTTTTCCTCACGCCTAATCTTGTTATTTACAATCTACATTAGGACCCAGCCTTAGACATCCTTTACAGCCTTCTATTCCTTCGAGTTCAAGACCTGTAATCTGCTCTTTACTATTCATCCCTGGGGCAAGTGCTTATAGGTAAGATCTCAATCTCTTACTGCATTTCTCATTTCACATATGTCAAATACAATTGGACATATTCTTACTCCTTACATGCTCTCTTAGGCGCCTTGCCAACATTAACCATCAGATTGAAATACAAAGACCTAGTAGGGAATAGGCTTGTCAGGGTAAGCTTCTTTCTATACCCTCTACTATTCAACTAGACTTGGGAAACTATATTCTTACTTACCTGCACTTCTACTCTGTTTTAATTAGAATCCTTCCTGACAAGAATCCGGACCACATTAAAACTAGCGTGATCCTTCACCAGCTGCTTGCAGGAACCCACGCACCCCAGCAGCGCATCACAGGGTTTTTTCCCCTATTGGGGTTTTCCCTGGAGATTCCACTTCTACCTAGCCTTTTGGCTGGGTTTAGGAGGGGTTTCCACGTAATTCTCTCCTTCATCTATTACGAGACTGTTGACCATCACAGAGGTAGGTGTTATTTACAACTGCCGAGAGACATATGGTTTCAAGTGCTTTATTATTATAAAGTTATTACAGTGGAGGGCCTCTTGAGGTATACTCCAAATCGGCCATCCCAAAATTATATGGACTTGAAACTGTGTTCGGCGTTACTACGGTTTGGCTAAATAGAATCGAAGGGAAGCTATTGAAATCCATGCTAGGACTACCAACGACAGTCTCGGTGGAGGCCTTTTGAATGAATTGTGTGTTTGTTGGAACTTCCCCAAAATATTGTATATATAATGCTGAATGCATTCGGCATTATATAAAATGCTGAATATGAAAATACCGAACCATGTTCGGTATTTTCCGATTCAGGGGTTGCGCGGTCCCCTGCATGCATTAAAAGTAAGGCGTTGCAAAACAATAAAAACCGAAGAGCTCCAGTTGCAAAATAAGTAAAAATTGCAATGTTACAACTCAAGCTTTTTCAGATTTGTTCATTTAACGTACATCTGGGTGTGGCATTGCATGCCACCCAATAGAAGCCGAGATGTACTAAGCCCCTAATGAAGATCCACGTCGCCAAGACCAGTACTTCAACAAATACATTAATGTAATTACTGGAAAGCACAGAGCTTACTAAGCCAGTAATGCAGCTAATTTGCGACTGACACATATTGCCATCAAGTTCCTTGAGGATATCGCCCTGCCATTTGCCGATATTACCCCTCAGGCCTCTTTCTGGCTGATTTAAAGAAAAATGTCCTTCTTTGGGACTGGGTGACGATGCTGAACGTGTTAAGTTCGCACAAAGGATACACTGAGTTTGTCAAACAGGGGTTTGCCTAGTATGAACCTCAAAGTTACCTCACAAAATATTGGGGTTTATCACTACACCGTTTTATTCTATACCTACGGCTGAACATATTGCCTGTTCATGAGATCACTGGGGCTTGAGTCCAGGAACCCAACGAAGTCTGGTTCTGTCATATCTGTAAGGAGAAGGTAGAGTCCAGCAGGTACATTCTAACAGGTTGCCCAGAGTTTATTTCCCACTAGGTCAAGGGTTATGCAAGATTCTGGGCCACAATACATTTATCAGAACCTTTGATTATTGTTGCTGCAGCATACCATATCTGGGAAATTGCCAAAGCTGGACTGTCTACTTCATCTCCTAATGTTAATGACCAGCAGCTACGAGTTTTAGCCCAGATTGAGTGGAGAGAAGTTCTTGATAATAGAGTTGAGTGAGCTTGAAAAGGTATTATTGGTTATGTTACTCTCCCCTCCTTGTGTTACATTGAAACTGTATGGAGAAGCCCGAAAGGGTATATATTTCATTTTATGTGTTATCAAGTTATTTTATTAGTGGATGGAATGCTTTTCTTTTGTAAATGCTGTTTTATGCTAATGAAATGTGGTTGTTTTTTATTATCATGCAAAAGAATTGAATTAGCCATAAGCATTAAATAAAAAATAAATAATTGAAGTAGGCCATGTCAGTGACGGAAGCAATATTCGCCCGGATCGTCTCAAAGATCATCTTGCATTCAGGGGTCCAGATTAACTCTTATTTGTCCCTTGTAATCTGTAAGAGAGGAGCGCTCACAGTTGCATAGTTTGGTGAACCGTGAGCAGTAACTGGCTGTGCCGAGGAGTGACCTCAGGTCGGACACATTTGTCAGGCGACGGGCCACATTGAGAGGCCACCTTGTTGAGATACGGGCACAGGTCTTGCTTGGAAAATATGTGGTCAAGAATTTCAGTGTTTTCTTCCTGAATTCACATTTGTCTTTATTTAGTGTCACCATGGCTACCTCTAAAGCCCGGCAAACACAGAGTGTCATCATGTTCCTTTGTTGAGGCAGTTGGGTATGCCCATCTCCTCCTGGAAAATCCCTGCTGCAGAAGATATCTAGAAGTTCAGTGTCTTGTAGAGGTACATATGAGTCACAAAAGTGGCTCTGGGCCAAGATCCAGCTGATGGCAACCTTTGATGAGATCTAGCTTGGTGAATACGGTCACCCCGTTGAGGAGATGAATCATATTCGGGATTCTGGGGGCCTGGTGACGTTCCCATTGTATGGCTTCATTATGCCTATACAAAGACAGATGGGCCCCTCCGCTGACTTTTTTGGGACTGGCACTATCTGCAAGACCCACGGAGTGGGTCGAACGGCCGGCTCAATGATGTTTAAGTCGAACAGCTGCCGATCTTCTTCCTCCACCTATTTCTGAATGTCAATAGCGATCCTTCGGGAGTGTTAGGCGACAGGTTCACTGTTGGGTGAATGTGGAAACATACCTTGCAATTGCGTAGGTTGGTTAGGCACTTGAAGAGGTTAAGCAAGGCCTGCACTAAGTCACCCTCAGGAGCCATGTACTTGTGGGCCATCATGGGATATAGGAGGTGTACGAGGCCCATATGAATTGCAGTCCGAAAACTCAGGATACACCCACTGTTGGCTTCCGTGGATAGCATGTGGAGCTGAATGCGAGCTGTGTGGGATTTGTGCGCACATATGGTTGTGAACATTCCTTTGCTGGGCAAAGGCGTGTTGCAACCACAAGGATATGTGTCCACTGAAGACTGTCTAAGTTTCGGCGGGTGGGGGAGCCGGTGATATGCTTCTTCACTCATCATGTTCACTGTTGAACCCCTTGTCAATCAGGACTTTAGTCGGTGTGTTGTGAAACTGCAGGACGAGAACCGGGCTGTGCTCCTTTGCGACTCTGCTACCCAGTGCCCACATGTATCCCTTTTTCCATTGGTTGTCTGGAGAGAAAAAAAAAAAAAAAAAAAAAAAAAAAAAGTCCCTCTCCGACTGAGATCTCACTTCCACATTTCTCACGTTCCGCAGGGTACTGTATGACCCACCTGTCTGGGGTTTTATGTTACCTTCCAGTCTGATGCCCGTCACTTTCGCCCTCTGCCAGGCGATATTTCCGGTACTCTCCGCTTGGTTTCCGCTCTTTGGTGCAATACATGGATGCCTTCTCCCACTTCTCAGTGATTGTGGCATATTAATAGGGGCATTGCGGCACACCGCCCGGAAGTGCCCCCCCCCCCCACAGGCTGTGCACTTGGTCCTAGCGCTGGGCACGTGCCTTTGTGGGGGGAATTCGAATCCACACTGAAGCATGTCTTGTTGGTGGCTTTTCTGGAGATGCCAGCGCAATCTTCTTGATGGATTCCTGGTCGCTGGGGACCCTTTCACCCTGCCCGTGTTTACTACCTGTTGTTAGATGGCAGAGTCTGCACGTGCCATGGCGAGGATCTAGTCTAGGGAACGTTGCTTCTGTAGCAGGTTTTTTTCAGAATTCAGGAGATCGCTTCCCGCAACGACCTCAGAGCGCATTGCCTCTTCATTGGAGTAGCAATGTAATGCGCAGTTTTATACGAATGCGGAGGCACACAACAAAATTGGCCAGTGTTTTGCCTCACTCTTGCATGGTGGTGTCCACATACCAAAATATGTTGCTAGTGCTTCTTGTATCTCCCCGAACGTACCCTTTTCCTCGTCCAACAGCTCACATACAATGTCACAAACAGGCACCCCTACTGCCAGTGTTAGCATGATGTTCTTCCTCTTATCATCCATAAGGCCCATGGCACCAATATATACCTTAAAGTCCTTGGCCCAATGCATCCACCGTGGGCCTAGATTGCTAGTATCAGTTTAGCATCAGTTCAAGTCAAAAGCGGTGTGGCCTCGCCCAGTGCAATCTGGAATACGTCCGATGGGCACACAGGCACCGTCGCTGGCACCTTTTACTCTGCTTTGAAGCACTTCACCTGCAATGACCCGGGACCAGTGATCGTGTCTCTTAGTCATGAAGGTATGAGCCATCCTGGATGGGTCTCAGCTACTGACCCTGCTCTATTGAAATTAGGCGCTGCTCCGCTCCTCCCCCTGTAACCTTGCGCACTGGGGTTCCGGGGTAAGTTGGCAGTACCTGTAGAGGGCACGTGTTCTTGCCGTTGTCCTCTTGATGTCAGGACCAGGCTTCTGCTCCGTCTGACAGCATGTAACAGCAGGTGACCGTCAATGGCAGGCCGTATCCCTGTCTTGTCTTCAGAATGTAGGCGCTCCCTTCTGCAACGGAGCACCCGCACCTACCGAGTGTGATGGGGCTTGTGCTCCGGTGTTTCTGGAAGGACAGGATGTGAGGGAGGGTCCTGAAACTCCCTGTCATTTGTCTCTAGGAGTGCCTGAATGAAACCAGTCCTGATTGGCAGGCTGGCTGTCCTGAAAGGACAGCCACCCTGCTGTGTGATTGACAGCCTAGGCAGTGAATGAATGGAAACTTGCTTAAAAGGCGAGGGTTTTGGGACTAGAGGCCGAGTCGACCACTAAAGAATTATCTGAAGCAGAAAATCGTGAAGCGAAGCACGGTGCAACCTCCTGGACCTCGAAGTACCGGTGAAGCCCTGCTACTGTGCTGACCTCCTTTTTCGTATCGACAGAGAAGCTCTGGACGGGATGACTTCTTCCCCTGGGTTAGTGGGACCAACTAAGCCCGAGACGAACTCCACTTTGGCGCAATCCGCGACAATATGTGCCTCTCCGTTGCTGCAGAGGCCCAATTCCAGGGGTTGAGTGTCTATAACGGAGTGCAACATCTGCCACGGAACGAATCTGGCCAAAAGCTCCAGGAGGCTCATAAGGACACTCCAGAAGCAGGGAACCCTGATCCAGAGTCCCCTCACCAGAGTCCAAAACCAAGGGAGCAAGGAAAGTCCAACCGGAGATATTTGTTCTGCATCAGTGCTGTTTGCGAAGCACTAAAACCGTGAAAATCTGCTGAATTGAAGAGAGCCCATGCTGCCTCAGGAGCCCTCCGGACGTCCTCCCTCTTTTCCCCACGACTGAGGCTCAGGAACCAGGGTCTACTTGGCTGTGGCAAGACGACATCCAGCTGGACCACCTTCTTCAAATCAGAGGTACTTTTTGGGCTTTGGGTACTTACCTTCTCCCCTTAAGTCGTGCTTTCTCACTTGAGATTTGCACTTGCTTAATTTTCAGAGTTGATCTCAACTCCCCTTGCACAGGCTTAACAGCTTGTGACCCTTCAGTGATTCATTTGTACCATCTGACATTAAGACTTTTATCCATGAAGTGCATCAGAACCATAGACTTTGTCCAATTGGCTTTGGCTGTTCTGGCTCTCTAAAGGAACCTTTCTGAATCCATTGACTTCATTACTTGTCCCTTCATAGGTTGTAATTTGTTGAACACTTTTACTGCTGGGAAAGGCGTACCTAGCATTCATTGGGGGATTCAAACTGTCTTCCTGTTAAAAGAAACTATGTTCTAACCTTTCTATTTCCCTTTATCCCTTCCTTTCTGAAACTCAGTCTAAAAGGTATATTGGTGTTATATATAAATGCAAGACTACCCTTGTTATTGAAGTGACTTCATGGTGTAGGAGAAATGTATTAGCATATCCAAAAAATATTCACCAACTTTATTGATTTTGAAAAGTGATGCCAAAGCTTGCTGGACTGTTACAAACAACTGCCTTTTTATAGAATGCTTAACTAAAATGTGATGTATAAATACAAACATATAACTGAAACCTTGAGAGTTTAAGTTTTACTTGGTTACTTACATTGACTGATTTCATCTGCTGAGCTCTACAGCTCATATTTACCCCTCTTGAAATAGCCTGACCGAGCAGCAAGGCCTACCAACTTGTGTAATGCAGACCTATACCAAAGTGTGGGTTACCTAATACCAAGCAGATATGTATTGTGTAGTCTCACAGTGTGACTGCACCAATTCTTACCCAACAACCATGGATCACGGATCTCCTTCCGCGTGAGGGTAGGGTTAGCCCCCGCTGGGCACAAATGAGCCAGAGGGCAGCGCATTCCCAGGATGCGGCCAGCCACATGGTACGCGCCTACGAACACCAGGCACAGCCACAATCCAGCTAACCGCAGGGCAGCATGTCAGCACTTGTGCGTGTCTGGCCGCCCAGGCCTCTGCATGCAACACTGCACCGCTTCGGCCCGAGTGACTGGGAGTTGACTGGCAACTTGCGTATGCTCCATCGCTTGTCCAGGGACACCGTGGGTTCCTCGTCGCCAGTGTAAACACTGGGGCAGGCAGCACTATATTTATATAAATAATGGAGGCCCATATTGTCAGCTTGCTTCAACTCCAACTTTAATGTAATCGAGGACTTCCTGTCCTCCAACGTCATTTCCCTTTCACAATGATCCCTCCTAGCCCCGCCTCTAACATAACTAGGCTGATGCAGAACATGACATCCATGTGAATGAATCTATTTCAAGGTGAGTGGCACCTCCCTATAGCGTGCGAGTTGAGAGGTATGTAAAATGTAAGGCTTTTTTCCCACCCCAATTCTTGCTGTTAAAAGTGCTGTGCACTGTTTTTACCTGTGATGGGTAGGGCTCCCTTGTTTTGCTCATTGTGGGAATGTTTCCCCTGTAGTGAAAATCCAAATGTGGTTCTGCACCCATAGAGAAAATCAAAAGTTGGCCCTCAAGATTTCATTTACTGGCAAAAGAATTCTGTTAGGATATTTACAGGTACAGTATTTAAAATTGGTATTATTTTTTGTGACGAAGCACTAAGGGCGTCAATGTTCTGCCAGGGGTACAATGCATGTGGTGGATCAGTTTCTGTGATTCCTTTTTTCTAAGCTCTGAATCAATTGGTTTCAATAATCATCCAATTGTCTAATCGGTACCGACATATAAATTCAGTTCTGCAGAAACAATAGCACGTAGCATTTAAAGAAATGTGATTACTCCATTTAAGAACCCCCAGGTCTGAATATTCCACTGGAGGCGCACCAATGCATTTCTTTAGTCTGCTTTAGATGTTCCTGTCCTTATTCTCTATGATCTGCGTGCCAGCGAGAGGTGCTCTAGCCCACTTCTATGGCACTGGCTCTCACCCTGGTGACAGCGCAGCTCCCCCAGCTGGCCGAGACCGGCTGTGCTTCGAGGCCTGGAGGGCTGCTGTCCGGGGTGGGCCTGGGTAGAGGGTGAAGTGTCTATGTGGCCCTCCCCCAGGCAGGTAAGCAGATGGAAGGAGGCACAGGTGCGGTGGACGAGAGCAGCCCCCCATGTGACAGGAGTAAATTCTCTTGAAACCAATGACAGGACCCTCCCCCCCCCCCCATTGTTCATCCTACGATGTTGCAGACATCAATTGAGCACTGACGCACAGTACTGGTTGGCATGTAAACAGCGATTTTAAAATGTATTTTCCTTATTGTATTGGAAAGGGAGATAGTGTTGTACTATGGGAATATGAAAAGGAAGATGCTGGGGGCTTACTCTGGTAAAGGGACATCTTTAAGTGTCCCAGAAAGACCCTTTAGGAGTTTGGGGGGGTGCGGGGGTTAGGGGAGAGGCGATAGTTTGGGATTGGTACTTTGAGGGAAATGCACCTCTGAGGTTTGTCCCGGTGAGGAAGGGAGGGTGCAGCATGAATTTAAAGGAAGGCAGCATATTAAAATACATGTCTGTTCGGAACTCACAAGTGTGCACTGTCGAAAGTAGCCTCCTTGAGTGGTAGTACGGTGATGCCCTGGTAAGTAACGTGACCCTAGGAAAAGGTGACCCCCCGCCCCTGATTGGTGACATCTGGAGGAGTTACACTTTTGACAGAATGATGAGGTGTACACTAGAAGGATAGTAAAACCCCGGGAGAACCGTGAGGTAGGGGCAACAGCTAAGGGAATGTAGCTCTGTAGGCAGTGAGGTACTACGATGAGGTGGCGTGCAGGAAAACTGGGATTAGCAGCGGTATGGTCTCATACAAACAAGCAGCCTTTTTATCAGCATTGAATTTTATTGTTTTCAATCAGACGCTCACCCATGTGTGAGATTAACATTTGTCACTGTCCTTGGTCTGATCATAGGTTAGTGAATTTGTCCATCTCAATACCAGCCACCCCTTCTTATCCGAAACCTACCCTTAGACAATATGCCACCATAGGAATCTAAAGAAGATTATGGCAAAATCCTTATTGTCTCAGCTTTCAATTAAACTTAGACCCGTGGATACGTTTAATAATTCTAATGATTTGGCTTACCATCTCACTAACACCATTAACACAATTGTGGATGACCTTGCCCCAAAAGAACGTAGGTTGGTGAAATCTAAAAACAGCAAAAGTACTTGATTTAATGACTCCATTGCTGATCTACGTCGCTTAAAGAGGAAAGCTGGGGGTGGCGAAGGAATTCTTCTCCTCTCTCACACTCTCTCTATACACAAGCTGTTCTTAATCTGAAGAATGTGGAAATCGGTGCTTAACCTCATAGTCCCAATGATAGGATCTCTTCTGCAAAATACAACACACAGATGTTTTGCAATCCTTATCGAATTTGAAATAAAATACTCAGTTGAAACGACATTAGTGAAGGACTCAGCTTGGTGTCAAGCAATACACGATGAGTTCAACCAGAACAGTTTCGGGACACCTACAATCGATAGCAGCTTAGCTAGATCTTGATCAGCCCTCAACTGTTCCAATGCCTCCAACATTCCAGACCACGTCCTTGGTAAGAAACATGTACAAGCTTTATTTCACCTCAAACCGTGCTCAGAGGAACACATTTTTAAAATTGTTGCAGGTATGAAGCAAACATCTTGTTTAAGGCACAGTTGTCCGTCCAATATCTTCAAGACCTGTATGGATACGCTCGTACTATGGCTGACACGTCTTGTCAATCTCCCTTTCTCCGAAGCTAGTGTAACTTCGGGCCTTAAAGAGGCATCGATTAACCTTTTAAAAAAAAAAAGAGCACGCTGGATACCAAAATAACAAAGCATCTAATATCGCCAGTATTGTAGCTTGTGGTAGGCCAGCACTCTCTTAGCCATAGCCTTGATTAACTCCCACCTTGATTATGGCAACAGCCTCTTAGCAGGAACCTCTAAAGCCAATCTCAACATGTTCCAAGTCGCACAAAAATCGTGCTGTAGGAGCTGTCTTTGGTCTCTTTAAAAGAGATCATGTTACTGAGGCCAGAAGGTAGCTTCATTGGCTCCTCGTTAAACATCGGGTCACTCATACGATCCTGTCGTTGACTTTACAAATGTTGCAATAAGGACGGTCCGTAATATCTAATTGATCGGCTCAGTCCCTCCAAGTCTTGTCGCTCTCTCCGTTCATATGATCCGACAAAACATGTACAGCAAGATTGAAGCTCACTAGATTTGGTGGTTCCACGTTTAATGTTCAAGCACCAGCGGCCTGGAACAAGTTACCCCCTTATCTCAGGCTAAATTAATTCATTTGCTGCCTTTAAGTATTGAGTTAAGACTCTTCTTCAACCTTGCTCCTGGTTAAGTCTTACATTGGTCCAGTTTTCCCCTGTTTCAGTTAGCTTTGTTTGTGTTGTGTCTTATTCGTTACTTAGTGTGCTTTGAGGCCTACGGGGGATTTAGCGCGTAATAAAAATTATAAATATATACACAATAGAAAGTGACGTTGCATGACATTTATACGTGAAATGTTTGCATTTCATGTAGTTTGTCTTAATTGAAGAAAAAGCATGGGACAAATATATTTTTTTTAAAAGAACAGATTTTCCAATAACATTGCTGGTTAAGTACGAAAGGCACAAGTCTTTCATACCTAGGAATCTGTAACAAACCATTTCCTATATAGCACAATGTCATTATGAAACATTTTACAGTGAGACATTCATATGGTCCTGTAGCTAAGGTGCCCTGTCTGCTTCACAACCCGGGTTAGGATCCTGGATGCAGAACTGCTTACTTCTGTGGGTGAAGTACACATTTTATATTCTTTTTTTTAATTCCTTGAAAATACACAGTGGAAAAATCATCAGCCTTCTACAAAAAACGCTTTCCCTCGACTTGTGCCCTGGAGGTATAAACCTCAAGTAATTTAAATCCAGTAAGGGGGAGCCATTCAGTTGGCAGTGGCACTAGCGGTGAAAACCACCCTAGAGGCCTGAAACTGGGGAAATGAAGATCCTTGTTGGTGGATATGGGTGCAGTGGTGATACAGTGCCAAGGAAGCCCAAGTCAAAAAAGGAAGATCTTCCTGGAATCATTTGGTTTCTCCATCCTAGAGTCTTCCATGGATAATTCAGGGAGATTATCCGAAACCATCCTGAAGTATGGGTATAAGCCGAAATATTTAATTGCGATGACACTAGAGTTATCAAAGCAACTACTCCAGGATGAGTTCTGATTACTTCCAATGATGATCTTGTAATATGACTTCAAGACAACTTCAGGATGGGAGGGAGAGTGTGGGGGGGATTACTCCAGGATGGGTGGGGATTATTCCAGGATGACCCATCACCCATGACAACCTCATGATGGGTGAGGATTACTCCAGGATGACCCTCAAGACAACCTCAGGATGGGAGGGGATTACTATAGAATGGTTCCATGACAGCTTTAGGATGCATTTGGAATTGTGAATGATTATTGCAGACAACTTCAGGAGGGGTTATTTCATGATGCTTCCTAAAGATTTAGGAAAAGGGTTTGGATTACCCCAGGATGCATCCCTTGTGTGTAAGACGGGTGGTATTACTATAGGGTGAGTCTAGTTAGACTTATGAATAGTGTACTATTTGCAGCGGTCACTTTCCATCTTTGCCTTCTATGCTAGAGCACTCAAATGTCGTTAACTAGGTTTGCCGATTTAGTATACAAAACTATAAATCCACACCACAATGTCACAAACCAACCTGTAAACTCCCTCATTTCAGTTCTTACCCTTAGCTAACATGGCATCACGTTCAAACTCTGAAAATTACAAATCACTGCACTAAAATACACACTTTCAGAGACCTAAACAGAATCTGTTAGAGGTCTACCTGCATGACAAACTGTCGACAGTCACTTCACCCAATATCACTATGCGCAGCTAACAATTAGTTCGACCATTGACCACACCCAAGAAAACACTTGCTGACCCCACCAGAAATCAAAGGCAATACCAAATAGCACAAAAACATATACCATTTACAAGTTGGAACTAACCTACAAATTCATCAGATCAACTGTATAGTTCTACACAGAAGAGCACTTGCATCTTCAATTTCACACAGCAGTGAGTGAGATACAATTATGTTGTTGATTAGTAGCAGGGGCTGACGTAGCAACCAAACTCCGTTATTGGGATGTTCCAATTCCATTGTTTTGAAAGACCGTAATCAAAATAATTGAGCAGGTGTGTGGGAACGTGTAGGTGTCACTTCAGTGTCTAAACAGGCATGACCATAATACTGTAACAAAGACACACTGTTGAGAAGAAGTGGTGATAGAGTTGAGCTTGTCAAATTCAATCTGTCCGACAAATCATTTGTAGCAGACAATTGACTGTTACTTGATAGTCCAATATTTTACAGTTGTTGTGCAGCGACATTGGGAATTACACCGAGACATCTGCTGATTTACTGCTGTGTCTTTAAATTTTCCATGTGAAGTAAATGAGGCGGGTTATGAAGCTGAAATGAAGAACACTTGCCATCCTTGCCAAAAGACCTAGGTTTTCCAGCTTTAGTGACCATAACTGTGAAGAGCAATTACTCAATTTCGGAATATTCGGTTTCCACCCATCAGCTTTTACAATATAATTCTTTTTGTTTTCTTCTGTTTTTTTCCACTGCATGTTCTTCTTTTAGTTCAAACAAAACTCAAGTTTTCCATCGCTTGCCAGATTACACCAGTAGCCGCTTTTCCTCCTCTGCCTTTCTTTTTAAAGCCTGAATTAGTCCCTCTGCATAACAACAATAGGTTTTAATTATTTCGTCAAATTTTTTCTGTGTCTTAATACACTGTTTCTTGGCTGCGGGTATGAGAAAGGCAAGTTAAAACTTCAAAATGTGACTATAAATACAAGAGACTTTTTGCTTGAGCTGTACACTGGGGTAAGTGACTCTGCTTAAGCGTGATCTAATCTGCCCCCTTGGTTTCATTTTTGCTTATTCTTGCACACCTTAGCGCTTTCCCCCACCCCCTATACAGCTACCCAAACCTCAGTCTAGCTGCACACATACTCTGACCTTGACTACGGTCCCCGAGGGCGATCTACCAATAGCGCTTTGAGATCATACCAATGGTAAAAGGCGTTCTACAAAAGAATGCAACATAACAGACATGTAGACCATATATACTTACTTTAGAGGGAAAAGAGGCTGTAAAAGAATGGTGGGGATTGAGCAGCATTCATCTGTGAAAAAGAGAATGCCTCCTCGTAGGGATGTCAGATGCACCCTCCTCCCCCAAACATCAAATGGATGGACAAAAAAAAAGAAATACATTGCTTACCTGCTGACTGGAAAAGCACTACTGCTTTGAAATCCTTTTCTTCATGCATTTCTCTTCTACTTTCATCAAGACCCTCTATCAGCCATTAACAATTAACTTCACCAGGAATTTCCAAAGGCTTAAATGCCCCATCCTTTCAAATACACAGAGAATTGTCGGAATCAAAGAAAATCACATTAAAGAGTGCCATGATTTGAATTATTGCCTAAAAGAAGAAGAAAAAAAAAGTCAATTTAGTATGCTCCAAGTATTTGTGAAATTTATAGTGGGCTTGCTATTGATGTTCCTGCCTGATGTGTCCCTATTTGTGAATGAAGCGTCTTGGTGCTTGGCAACTTCACCCATTGTGGCTTCAACTAGTTCCATCTGCTCGCTAATAAATTAGAGGTGGGTGTTCTGGAGACGCAATACGTTCTTAACTGCAGAGCTCTTGTACCTAAAATGCTGCTTTAAAAGACAAGCACCTGTTTCAGTTTCTTCAATGTAAATACCAACCTTAGAGAGTCCCAGCTTGCGGACAGCAACATGTCCAGGAAATTATAGGGACCGGAAATAGGAGGATATGCAGGGACCATGACCAAAGTGATCTTTACTGGCAGGGACAAAAAGTAAATTACACCTTAGCAGGTAGGCCTTTGTTAATAAGAGCCAGGCACTACGCTCCAGAAGGATCTGAAGCCCCCCCACCGCTGCCTCCCCCGATCCCCATAAGCATTGCTACTGTGCCATGAATTATGCACTACTGCTGAAATAGTGCAGGGCTCATGAGCAGTAGAAAAATCCTGCAAAAATGCCAAGCCATGGATATATTTTGCAGAGGCAAGGTTTCTCACACATGCGCCATGGCCAGATAAACATATATAAGCCAAATTATTACTTAGAGGGTCGGGTGCACCTATCGGAGGAAGGCATGGACCTATTCATGTGGAACATTGTGGGGTCATTGGAGCAGCAACAGCGTTAAAGCCAGAGAGTCGCAGCTAGTAGGAGCATTTATCCTCTTCTTGCCGGTTGAAAGCGATCGGACTGATCAGCAGAACAGTCATTGTGTGGAACTAGAAAGGGGAAGGGAAGGAATCATCCCAACCACAAAAAGGGGGCCTCTATATGCTGAGCAGCTAGGGTGGTCTTCAAACTGGGGGGCTGATCTAAACCCACCCCCCCAATGGGGGCCTGTCAGATTGGGGGTGGGGGCGGCATTAATCTCCTAAAACAGGATTATGGTGACGCGTAATAGAAAATATAAGCATTTTTGGCTAGTGTGTGGGGGGGGGCACCAGAAACTAGATTTTTACACAAAGGGGGTTGGGGGTTAGGGGGAGAGGCTCAGCATAAAAAGGTTTGAAGACCACTGCCTTAAAGGAATAAAGTGACCTCCCACTTTCAAATAGCAAAAGCAATTAAAAATAGAACAATCACGCACAGGTCCGAAAACTCCTGCTTTCGAGCCAGTCCTCGGCTACACAAGGCTGCTGAAAAATCCAGAAAAGCAAGAAAAAGGCTCCAAGCTCCACATCAAACGAGAATAAACTGGTCCCTTCATTAGAGACTAAAAAATAAAAAAAGAAAATCATAAAAAGCATTCACCCCAGAATCACAATGACAAATCTAATTTGGAGCTTTTGTAAAGTAAAGCCCAAAGTGGCCTGTGCCACCAGAAGCAGGAAGGCAGGAGTCAAAAGAGCGCATTCATCAGGGCATTTCAACCATCCCCAGCCTGAGACTGCAGCACACCCCGTAGTACACAGCAACAGTACGCCAAACAAATCTTAGCCAGCCTTCATACCAGCCAAACAAAACTGTGCCTCTTGACACCCCGCTTCAGAATTAAGCAATATTGAAGATACTACGAAAGTCACACACCCTTCCCATGTGCCACACATCAACAATCCTCACACAAGGGAAATCTATGCTAGCGGGCAACTGAGCACCGGCATGCAGCTGTCTGGGCAACTTATTGAAAACTACAAGCATAGCACCACCGTGCCCTTTATATACAATAGATACATTCTCACAGGGTCTACGCGACACTACAATGTTCTTAAGCAGACGACCGAGTCAAATCTTAAGTATCGATCGCTGGGCCTGTGTGACTCTTTCCTTCACAGTAAAGCACTTGAATGATTTTCTTGTACCCACTGAAGGTGCGGTCATGTGTACAAGTTGTATGTGCACCGTAGTGTACACATAGCAACGTTGCACACAAGGGCACCGCAAGCATGCGGATAATGGACCACTTTAAAAAGCAAAGAAGGTTTGTTTCGTATATTAAGCTTCCGCCGTTCAAGCACCATCCCCTAGGGACCTGGGAGGGTCTTTGTGCTCTTTCAAACTAGCATTCAAAAGATTACATATAATGGTGCCAGCAAGATAGCAATTAGGTTTTTCGCCTTAAAAAATATTCTTCATAACAAGATAGTCACTCTACAGCAGTGGTCTTCAAACTTTATTGACCTCAACCACCATTCCTAAGAAAAATGTACCTGGCTTGGGGCCCCCCCCCATATGCATGGGCTCCAAAATGTTTATCGGTTGCGAACGGTTATCGCGCACTGGTGAAGAATGATGCCCCGAATGGAGGTGTGGATGCCAAACCCTAAATTCTTTCAAAATCATTGCTTGCAATAACTCAAATTAGATTAGAGGACAAAAATATTTGTAAACACAGCATTCATAAAGTTATGCTACAATACAGAGGACTTGACTAAAAGTAGTGTTGGATATTTATTTCTTACAAAAGAAAACAACCAATATTGCTGTCCTACAGTATCGTTTGACAAGTAACTGATGTAACAATTAGTAAGTATAACAACTGAGATTACTATCAATGCTGTTCCTGCAACTTGTAAAGTGGCATATTGGAGAATCAGTGTGAAGGGTCGACCCGTCTTTCAGCAGCCAACCTGTCATTATTGGGTTAAATTTTCCCCGATATGCAACATTTGTATGACAAGGCTCGGTGACATGGTGGTAGGCACTTCTCATGTAAACGGAGATAAAGCGACCTGGGCAGATGATTAAGGTTCTGCTGGTCGTCTGAAATGTTTCAATGAACTAACTTTCTGCTGTGGGAATTGGGGGTGGATTGTGATGTCACAAGTTGTAATTGAGGGCGGTGTGGGAAGGTTTGTGGACCCAATTATTGAACACAATGCATACTTTTCTATAAGGGTTCAAAATGCAAAATCCAATCAGCTTTGTGTGATGTTACATGATGATGAATACTAATTATTTGTATGGTATAAAAGTTCTCAATTTAGGGGCAGCGTCTTTTCATGCAGTTCTGTTCCACAATCTGCTTGAATTAGCTGTGACAGCTGCACCTGGGGCCCCTGAATAAAACTGTTATTTCTTGCACCGGTGTACACTCCTTTTTTTTACTACTTTGGTGAGTCACTCCCCCCACCCCGGACACTTTTTTGGAGGCCTTAGCAAGAGATCTCTGCCATTCGACCAAGGTGCCAGCCGTGCTCCACGAGAAGTGCGGGACAGCGTACTAAGAGCTTGAGCCAGAAGAGGTGCACGGACGCCACTTACCAAAGGTCCACCTGGTATGGCGCTGCCTTCACTCCGACTTTAAAAAAAGACTCAGAGAACGAGAGAAGTGGAGAATCTCCTAAAAGGATACGCATGTGTACCCGTGCATGAAAGCGCTAGAGACTATTTTTATGGTGTATAGGCCGCACCCTCATTTGTGGTGGAGGACAATTGACCGTAGTAGATATTAGGTCTGCTGTTCCGATAGGAAGCAGGTAGGTGGCACAGAGGTTTATGTAGTAAGTGGCGGACCTTGTTAGACAAGAGGCAATGGGTATAGTTGCTTCACTTTATTTTCTTTGGGGAAAAGAAAGGTTCTTTTGGGACACATACTCGCTCTTGTTTTGTGAGTAGCGACAGTTTGTTTTTAGTATTGTGTAAAATGGTCATAGTATTATTTGAATGTGGCTATGGAGCAGACGGAAGTGCTAGAGCCGAAATAACGTGTACAGAGCTGCGTAGCGCAAGTTACATTTTTAAATTGTTGTGCCTAGGGAGAAGGCCTCTCGTGTACTAATATAAGCTAACAAGATGGGCCTGTGTAGAAGGCCAGAGTCAATGAAAATCGGGTGATTGAGTAAGATAAAAATTGAGCGATTGGGACTGCCCGAGGAAGAGTAAGAGTTTAAAGGGTTAATATAATAAGGAGAAAGAGAAAAGAAAAAAAGGAGAGAAGAATATTTCAATGAAAAGGATTAAGTCGGGGACAATGATGACATGTTGGATGGATGCCCCATTTTAGCACATGTGAAGAAAATTGCCCCAATAACGTGATACAATATCAAAATACCATTTCGAGTGGGTATACAACACAGTGGGATAGTGTTATAAAGAATGGCCTGGGGAGGGAACATTCAAAAGACATATAGAAAGTATGTATTCGTACTTGGCAGCTACTTACAAAGGGGCAAAGCTTAAAAAGAGACAGGATATTCTAGGGCTTTGGAAACTGTATCAGCTGTGGGGTATTCAAATCCTAAACTGGCGTCTTAAGACAAAGAAGGGACAGATAAAAAGAAAGAGGAGAGAGACAAGCATTATCAGCAAGGACAAGAAAGGGCGGAGGACATTTTAATGACATAAAATAGAGAGCACAGCAGCAACTTGGCAGTGTGCTCAGGAAGGCAGAAAAGGCAATGGAAAGAGAAACAGTGGACACTTTTCACACCGATGCATATTATATAATCTGTGCCCCCCCCCCCTCCACGAAACTGGTAGACATCTTGGAATCCCCCGCACACCCATATGCTCTGCAAAGCCAACCTCTGCTCCGCTCCTTAGACATCATCGGAAGAAATCTTCCTACTTCCCCCGACATTGTGCACATGGCAAAGGGAACATCAACTTTCTGCGTAACCTGCAATAAACATATGTTTATTTTCACTTTTGTTTGCTACTACCTTTATTGAATCCGACTAACGACTAGCCGCCAATGATCTGTTCTACAACAGATACTGTGCAGTCCTTCTCACTGTATCACGTTAGATTACACCCAGCATGTTTGAATTATATGTACATTCAGGATTAGTGCCATCAATGCTCTATGTCCTAACAAGTACTGTGTATTCCTTATCCACGCATTATTCTGATTCGAGTATGGTACGCTTCATTTGTATGCACTTGCATTTGATCTAGGTCATGCCCAACGCGAATACATGTCTCTGACCTACCTAGATACTTGCATCTACATTTGTTTGAGGTTTTGCCTATTGCCAACTGCCAATTCTGATCCTCGCTAATATCTGGTTCTGCTCTTGATCTTACTCATGGTATGCCCATTACCAACACTTCAGTTTGCATCGATTTGTGCTGTCCCCATCATGTGCTGTTTCCATTCCACCAATTCTCCCTAATGCTAACGCCATATCTGCATTTGATTTGTGTGGTACACTCTTCCAATAGTTGATCTCGCCTTATGCTCACATATGACTGTTTTGTTTTGACTTTTGGCATGCCCGTTGCATACATCCGCTTCTGCGTCTGTCTTGTGGCGCGCCTAATTCCATTATCTGAATCCACCTAATGCCAACATCTGCATCTGATCTGTGTTATGCCCATTGCCAATTACAGTTTTTTACCCCATGCTAGTAGGTGATCTTGCTCCTTATCCGGTCTGTGTCACAATGCCAATATTTCAATCTGCACTAGATTTATGTTGTGCCCTTTGCTAATTGCTGACTCGTGCCCAAGGAGACCCTGCTTTGCCATAGGGCCCAGATACTATTGTATGCCCGCACTGCCATATTACTGTATCCCAGCCCACCACAGTGGTATCATAAGTGCACTATGTATGCTACCACCTACCTGGTACCTTACCTACTGTGCGCCCTACTGGCAATAGGCCAACTGGCCACGGTCATAGGCTATAACCATACAAACATATAATATCTAACTATGGAGACCTGTACTGCACCCATAGCGAGTATTAAACATACCTTATTCCTGCCCTTGCTGAAGTCTAACTACCAGACCATTAAACCTACTAGATTTCTACCTTCGCTGGTGATAAGACGCTAAACCTAAACCCCTCCAACCTGAACAACGTAGCAAAGTCCACATGCCACCTACCATCCTTACCTTTGACCATGGTCTCATCAAAACTAACCAACCTTGCTCCATTACTATGAGAAATATTAGACTCCGAGCTAGATTAACTAGACACTATGAGCCACCAAACGGAACATTAGACAAAATATGTCCCCCCACCATGGGGAAACACCCAACTATGATAAATAATTCCAGAAACAAAAATATGGCCACGCCCACTCTTCACACATCGAAGACTAGTGATCTCACTAACAAAAATCTATGCCAGAAAAGTAAGCCAGGGCAAACCGCCTACCTCTCTGTCTAATAACAACACCCCCAACATCAAGGCTGCTCTAATCAACGCCAGATCACTGGTGATCACTGGTGGCACATGCTATTGGGATAGCTGACCTGATCAGGGCGGAAGATTATGACTTCCTTGCAAAAGGCTAAATGTAGCTGCGGGCACTGCCCTCCTACCTGCAATACCTGACCATTATATCATCTTTAGAGCAGATAGGGTTGACTCCAGAGGGTGAGGCATAGCAGTCATTGCCAAGTCTAACTTAGCTAGGAGACTAGCCTCATCACCAGCAGTCAAATCCTGTGAAATACTCACTGTTAAATTACCTATCTTTGACTCCAGAACCCTTACAACCCACCTTAGCTAAAGACCTCCAGGACCCACTGGCTCATTCGAGGAGGATATTTCCATAATACTCTCTGACACACAAAAGCGTCCTCTGAAATATTACTACTTGGGGATCTTAACCTTGGTTTCAACGATCCCAATGACCAACAAGCCTTAGTGATAATCCCAATGAAACAACAAGCCTTAGAAATATCCAATATGTTCCCCGAACACGGTTTCAGCCTAAGAGTAACCCAGCCCAACCATGATAAAGGCAGACCCTTAGATTGGGTGGCAGACCTCAACTGCAATGCAGCTATCGCCTCCATTACTCCTCAAATATGGACAGATCACTTCCTTCTGTCCTTCACCCTTTTCCCTATCAGTAAGGGCAATTTAATAGCACCTCCTTCCCTCAACAGAAACAAGAGGAATATTACGGTGGATAAGATTTTACCACACTTAATTCCCATCCTCAACTCTTTACCGGACTCATTAGACCCAGACTCATTCGTAGACGAGTACAATGCCACTACGAGCAAAGCCCTAGACATTATTGCCCCCTAAAAATACGCAAAAGTAAACCGAGAGCCCACCTGAACTCCTGGTTTACCCCCTAACTTAAAACTCAAAGTCCTATGGAGACACCTATCTGCAGAGGAAAATAAAACTAACCTAACCAATATCTCTGCCCTGTATAAAAGAGAAATAATTCACACTAAACAGGAAACGTATAATGACAGAATTCATCAAGCTAGCTCAAGCACCAAGGAGCTCTTTGTTATTCTAAGGGAGATGGAAGCCCCTATACCCCCATCAGACAACTGCGTGAAGGACAAACTCTGGTGTTACAATATCCAGAAAGCATTAACACACAAAAATGCCTTACTCCAGAACAAGGTTGCGGACAAAAGAGCTAACCTACCTGACACAGACAGGCATGCTAGTACTTTAACGCACCTTACTAAACCGCCTCATTGCTTCAGATTCTCTCGAGTCTCTATCCTTGAGGTAGAAAAAATCATCTCATCTCTCAAACACTTAAACTGTCAGGGAGATATCTGCCCTGCTCAGATTATTAAATATTCTGCTAGAGGCCTGGCACAGTTCATCACTAAATTAATTAATGCCTATTTCTTATCTGGCACTGTCCCGAGTAACCTAAAAGGAGTCGTGGGTCTTAACTCTCCTATAAAAAAAAAAAAAAACAAATCTCTAGACCCTACCATCCCACCAATTATAGGACTATTACCACAGTACCATTCCTTCTCAAAATCCTAGACAAAGTAGCCTAAATTCAGATACAGGAGTATCTTGAGACCAATCTCCTCCTAAGAGTCCGCCAATCTGGCTTTAGGCCACAACACAGTACCGAAATAGCACTGACTGATCTTAAAACACAGATCAATGAACTCAGAGACAAAGGCAAAACAGCCCTACTTCTTCTCTTAGATCTTTCGGCCGCCAACGATCTGGTGGACCACAAAGTGCTATGTAAACAACTTGACTCAGCCACCCACTTTTCCCAGGACGCTATAGTATGGATTCAATCCTTTCTGAATAACAGGACCATGAGAGTCTTCTCGCTGCCAGCGGCTGCAGACCTGATCCCAATTACATGGGGTGTGCCGCAGGGTTCCTGCGTCACATCAACCGCGTCTCACCAACCATGTACCAACATATTTACGAAGCCACCGTTTGACAATTTGGACCATCTGGGTGTCACCTACATGAATTATGCTGATGACACCCAGATCCTCATACCACTTACCGGGGAGTGTGACAAGGACATAGCCCTTGTAAATAAAATGTATCTAATCATCCAGGCATGGATGGCCGCCTATGGTCTCTGCCTGAATGATGATAAAACGTAGTTCCTTATACTCGGCACTGCAGGCAACCTGAACAAACTCAGCCCTAAATATACTTCATTCAAAATCGATGGAAATCGTATCAAAGTGGTAAAAGAGATAAAGACCCTAGGCTTTTACCTAGACTCTACCCTCACACTAGACAAACAGGTCAATGCCATGACATCCGCCACAGCATATACCTGCAAGTTGATCAGAGCCTACAAACCTTTTCTTTCCAAGGACAGTTGCAATATCTTAGCCAGAGCTCTCATCCTCTCCAAACTGGACTATTGCAATGCCTTGTACTTGGGCGCAAGCAAGCACATTGTCAATAAAATCCAAATTCTCCAGAACAATGCTCTCAGAACTGCACAGGGCATACCCAGAAGAGAGCATATCTCAGAAATAAGGAGACAGAGAAAATGTCTATACATCGGCTATACATCAATGACAAAATCTTGCTTAAAACTGTCTCCCTAACCTATAAATGCCTCAACAAAGCTGCCCCACTGTAAATTTTGGAGAGAATCAAGACACCCCACCAGGATAGCTAATTCCTTCTGCCTGGTCGTACCCAGATTTTAACTAAAGAAAGCTGGGGGGGGGTGTAGCTTCCATGTTATGGCTGCACAGTACTGGAATGCCCTCCCTCCGGCCTTGAGAGCAGACCAATGCTTCCCTAACTTTAGATGTAACACTCTAAACTGGCTCACAGCCAAGGACTACTGACACACCTAAATGTTGGACACTTCCTGTACCTCACCGTACAACCCTCTGTACCTTAATGCATATAATTCCTGAAATATTTTGCAAACATGCTGTCATCAGTCATGTATATAACTGCTGTTAGCATTTTTGTATTTTTTGCTGTAATTATTGGAACCATATACTGAAAGTATACATGGAACGTCTTGTAAGAATATGTAACCTCATTGTACACCACTTTTATGTATATAACCACTGTAACTGCTTTTTTGTAATTTTGCTGTAATTATTGTAACCTCATGCTGAAAGTATACATGTAACGTCTTTGCGCCCAGATACCTTTGGGTCCGTTGCGCCATACAAATAAATAAACAAACAAGGAAAGGAACACGAGAAGGGAATGGACAGCAGGACGTATAAAGTTTAAAATGGTGAAACTGATATGGCAGAGGAAGGGGACACCATATCAGACTGGGAAGACAGAGGTGACAGCGATCATGGGGATGTCGTAAACAGACGCACGCAATTTGACAGATGGCAGAATGGAAATAAGAGTGAAGCAGGAAAGAAGAATCACTGGTAGATGGAGAAATAGGCTTCAGAGCAGGAAAACCAGAATAGCGGTAGCAAAGAGGCCACAATGTGGCAATAAACACAGAGCGTGCACAGAAAGGCCCCTTTTACAAAAAGCAAGGGGCGAGGTTCAATATATACCATAGCAGACAATGGACAGGGACAATTTGGTTTACAGGTTACCTTCGTTAATGGTGAGGGCGAGCAAGTGGATTTATGTTTTTTGAAAAGGAGACAGCGGGAATACCATTGGCCATACGAGATATAAAAAGTTTATTGGCAGTATTAGGTGGGGACAGAAGTGACATAATATGTCAAAAGGCTGGATATGCGGGGCATAATTAAGCTTTAATATAAACAATGGAGCACCCTTGAACAACTATTGAGCACATGTTTGGAAGGCTCCAAGGGAACTGTATCCAGATACGATAATGGGTTCTATATTGGCTCGTAAAATGAAGCCTGATGAGGATCCCACGAAATACATACAAGAAATGTGGACACAGGAAAATAAACAGTCATGGGACAAAAAAATACCTTTGTTTTACCATATTTTAGTGAGGGGGCTCCCCGCAGATGTGCAGGTCTCTTTAGAAAAAATAGTGGGAATTGAGGCAAAGCGGTGGCACGAGATACAGACGACAATTGTACACTTTTGCAAAAGGAGGCAGCAGAAGGATAAGGACACAGTCGATAATGCAAACAAAGCGGAAAGCAATGTGTTCAGAAAAATCTGGCAAAAATACACATGGAGGGAACAGTACTCACAGGGCTAGTTGTCGTTCCACAAGCTCAGCAAGGAGGGTTTCCAGTGGCCACGGTAAAGCAGCCAGGAGTTTACTCAGTGGCCACACAACCAGCAGTAAGGAATCATACAAATGCAGCAGCAGTCTGCTTTCATAAACGTGCAGCAGATGGATTCATGCAGGGAGGCGGAGGCAATGGGTACATTGGACAGTGTCCGACTGGGAGAGGATACTATGCATGTGGAACGTGAATGGGATACAGGGGAGCGATGCCACATTTTGGAGTACAGTGCTTCTTCATATGTGGGAATTTTTGACATTTTGCACGAACATGCCCCCTTATTGCACAGGCAGGGCAGCAACAGAAGACATGCAGCAGACTCCTCAAAAAGTGCAGGTCGTGTCACTGCGACTACAGATATGGCCCGCACAAACACCTTGCTACCCAGGGACAAGTGCAGGTACAAGGGGGGAAATGGCAGGAACTTGAGGTACAGTGAGCATACTTTTAGGCACCAGCACAGACCCAAATACCAGAAGGGGTAACAATATTGGGACAGAATACCGTGCCACAATACACAGGAGTGACAGTGGTGGGCGATAATCCATTTAAGTCATCCGCAAAAAACATTTGCACAATAGGGATTCCCACAGGGAGTGCAAGTGTGTCCTGTTCTAGCAGTAACTAAAGGCGCAGAGGAGGTACCGGAGGCAGCAGTTCAGATAGGTTAGAGATGATTTCTCTTTTTTATAGACAGTGGAGCGACTAAATCATGCATCAAGGAAGAAGGATTTCCAATATCTAAACGTTTGGACACACAAAACATTTCGGGGACAATTTTGAAAGTTCCTCTGACAAAAGACTTCCCCTTGACTATAGAGACACAGCATATTTTAGCACCTTTGTTGTACTCAAAAGACACTCCCATTAACATTCTGGGGAGGGACCTACTCAGCAAATTGAACTCCACAATTTCAGAAAGGGCTGGTGTGCACCACACCTGGAATGTATCCAGCTGGGGTGGCAGTGCGGATTCAGGCTTACTATGCACACAGCACAATGAGAGGGATACCCACACACAAAGAGCTGTTTGTGTACAGGGTACACTTGTTGGGATGGTTGCCAGGGTTTGATGGGGAAGGTGTGCCTGCTGTGCAATAAATTTTTGTTCAGGCCTTATTATCCCTCCTCGGTTATCTGATGTGCACAGACACAAACTACTGTATTTGGAGGAAGTAGTGGTTCAAATTTATAGCCACTGATGAGAACACTTTTGACAGAAGTGACAAAAGAGTTGTTTGCAACAAAGGACAATGAAGGAGAGGTAGTGTTTGAGCTGAGCATACCTTGCCCAGCACAAATAAAAGAAAGGGCTGTGCCGCAGATGACTCAAGAAGAGAGCACAATATTTGCAGGAAGATTTGGAAAAGGTGCCCAAATGTTTGTGGACAACAGGACCCCATGATGTAGGAATACTTAAAGGGGCTGTGGCAGTACACATCAAGTTGAAAGAAGGAGCGCTATTGCAATGAGTAAAAAAGTACCCACTTTATCAAGAAGCAGATGACGGCATATAGGAGACAGTGTATGCCCTATGGCAGCAAGGCATAATACAGGTGAGCTCATCACCTTGCAACACGGCTATTTATCCGATCAAGAAAGCAAAGGGAGGGTTCTGGCATTTTATACAGGATTTACGCCCTCTGAACAATATTATTAAGGCATAGTATCCATTGGGCCTTAAACCTGCAACAATTTTGCAGCATTCCCGCAGAGGCAAATTTTTTCATAGTGGTCAATTTAAAAAAAATCATTTTTCTTCATTGCACTACATCCAGACTCACAGTATTTTATGGCATTTACTTATTGCGGGATCAGGTTCGAACACTGTAGAATGCCTGTGAGGGACCTAGCATTTTTAACAGAGTAATACAAATGGATTTTAGCAATTTACAGGTGGCAAGTACAGTATGTGGACGACTTACTGGTATGTAGCATAACAGAAAAAGACTGTAGAAAGAACTCAGGGACGCTACTGACGTTGCTCTCTGACAAAGGATACAAGGTGGACAAAGAAATTGCAATACTGTCAAAAGAAGGTGGTGTACTTGGGTCAGAGTATGTCAGCAGACAGGAGAAAAATAACACCAGAAAGAGTAGAAGCCATACACAAGACTACATGACCAAAAACAGTAAAGTAGATGAATCCGTTTTTGGGCCTGTGCAGCTATTGCAGAGCGTGGGTTTTTGATTAGTCTACATACACACTAAGACACGGTTGCAAGCACTAAAAGCAGCACAGAAAAACAAAAACACACAGAAAATGGACAGCTGAAATGGGCGAAAGCTTCGATGAGCTAAACCAAGTAAGCACATACACCAGTGTTAGCAATTTCCAATTACAAAGAAAAGTTTCACCTATTCACACATTCAGATGGAAACATAATCCAGTATTGACACAGAAAAATTGACAGGGACACAAGCCACTTGCATATTACATTGGGTCATTGGACACAGTAATGCAGGGACATTTCCCATGTGAGCAGGCACTGCTGCATTTTCTATTGAGAAGGCTTCCACAATAACTATGGGTGCCAGTAGTTTTGTATGTGGAACATGCATTATTCGCAATACTGGAGAAAACAAAATCAACACTGACAACTCAGAGATCCTCAGTGTATGAGGTAATACTAACCAACCCAGCAATAGAACTGGGGAAATGCAGGACCATAAGCCTAGCAGAGTTCATTGCAGAGAAAATAACAGGATTATGTACATGACTGCATAGCATGCATAGACAGAAGTGAGGGTAACCTCCTGGATAAGGAAGAAGTGATAGATGGGGAGGTGGGAAGGACATGATTCTTATTGACAGAAACTCCAGCATTGACCAGACAATGGGGCAAAGGCATTCAGGTTCCACAGTGGTGGAGCACAGACAAGGAGTAAAAAAAGGGGAGGAGTTGATAGTGTACTCACAGACACGACTACCAAATCATTACTCTGCACAAACAGCAGAGCTCGTGGCCTTGACTGAAGCACTAAACATGTCAGAGGGCCAAGTAGTGAAGATTTCCTCTGATTCAGCCTATGAAACCTCTAAAGTACACTCAGGATTAGCAAGATTGGAAAACAAAGGGTTTACAAGAAGTAATGGTACTCCCGTTCAGCATGCAGCATTACTGAGTAAACTACTAGAAATGTTACCACTTTGAGTAGAGTTGGCATTAATAAAGTGTAAAGCCCTTACATGAGGGGAAGTTTCTCTCACTAGGAAATAAAAGAGCAGGCAAAGCAGAAAAAGAAGCAGCATATATGCCAGAGGGATCACATGTGCTGTTCCCTGGCGAATCAGAGAAAATACCTGATAGCAGTATTGAAAGTGAGCAAAGAAAAACATGCATTGCCAGAAAACCTTACTGCAGCCCCAATATTGCAGATAATGAGTTACAAGGAGAAGCATCAGATGCTGAAAAAGAGTTGTGGAAAAGGCGAGCATGTTCTCTGTCCCCCAACTGACTTGGTTTGGCGACATTATATAGGAAAGGTTGTTGTGCCGAAACAACAGTTACAATTGGCATTGAACAGCTTCACTACACTACCCACGTATCGAAACAGCATTTGGCTACAGGGATAAGTGAAGACTTGTTTGTGCCAAATCTGTATGAACATGTCACTGAATATGTATATAACTGCATGACCTGCCAGAACTTGTACAGGGAACATTGCTGCGACCGCAAGGCCCCTTTCGACACTTGCAGATCGATTATGTTGATATGCAATAAAGGTGTACTTTTTACACGTACCTGCTTGTAGCTGTATGTCCATTCTCATGTTGGCTTGAGCCAGGTCCCTATGCTCAAAATGATGACCGCTCTGCGGCTAAGTTTTTTGTGAGGGAGGTGCCAGATGAAATTTGTTCTGATAATGGGTAGCACTTTGCCAATGATTTAATAAAGGAGATTACATCACTCCTGGGGATAAAGCAAACTATGTACGGTTTACCATCCTCATGTCAACTGTTTGGTAGAGAAGATAAATGGACTGCTCAAAATGCGATAGGCTAAGCTTACGTAAACGCTTGAAAAATCATGGGTGCACTGCTTGCCTTTTGCTTGGTTTGCGCTAAGAAATACGCCTGGAGGAGATCACCATCTGACTCCTCACAAGATTGTTATAGTGCAGAGAATGTATGCGCCAATTCAGCAATCGTGTACAATCTCAGACGCTCGCTCTACCTCTGCTATTCTGGGTGGGAGGGAATTTACCAAGTTGCTTAAATTGATCGCCTTGCAGAGACAATCTGGACAATCAGGTGATCCAAACGGACATGTCATACAAGCAACACCTCTTTATCCACGTCCTCGTGAGAAACCACGTCAGAAAGTGGAAATAGGAGCGCTTCTCTGGCCCACATACTGTCGTCTATTCAACCCCAACTGCTGTCAAGCTCGAAGGAAGGCGTGGATGGGTCCACACAACGGACATTCATAAAGATAACAGCACCGCCTCCCAAAGCACAACATAATGGGGAGTATAGCCGAACTTTCTTTCAGCCATTAGAATGTATAAAAAGCCAGTGAAAAAGGGTGCTGTAGGTTTTGTTATGCAAAACGTGTAGCAAACGAAAAGACATTCAGTTTTTGGGAGCATAATGTTAATATGTTTTAGTTTAGTATTAAGACTTGTTTTATTTGACTTTTAAAGCAAAAAGTGAAAAACAAATGAATGAAAAAAAGATGGGGAAAAATGAATGGGGAGGGCTTCCACCATGGCATTGAAGAGGAACATAGTTCATTAACTGGAAACATTTATTACGATGAAATGATAGGGACGAGAGAGTAAATGAGAAAATGCCATGTCTGCTCTCTAATCCCACACGTAGTGTCCAAGCTTTTCCTGTCCCGAGCTGTGTCCTAGGAGGAGGCGGGATGCTTACTGCACCCCTCTCTCTGTAGAACGACAAGTTTATTCTAGGGGAAAAAAGCAGCTGTTCACTGGGTGGATGAAGGGGAAAATGTGTACGAGGACAATTTTGTAAAGTTAACACAAATGCTTCAAAATGGGGAAATGCGGCATAAGGTGGTGCAATATGTCACTGAGGGTCCTAAACAGGGGGAATTACAAATAGGAGACCATAAAAGATTACAGTGCAGAACTAAAGAAGGGCAAAGTGTCCCCTTGTGTCGCACAAGGCCACTGATGAGAATAGAAGGAGCAGTATGGTATATGGACAAATGGAAGGAGGGGATAATGCAGTGTAGTGCTGAGGGATTGGAGGGCTTTCGGCATAACGTGGTAGCCAAGGTTAATGACAGCTGTGAAATATGCCTATGCTTTAATCTGGCTCCATGAAAAACAACCAGTTGACATAAGGAGCTTCACATGATTCCCTTTGTGTTTCAGGTCAAGTGGGTCAATTTTCGAAGGGATTTTCAGGGGACTAATTCGGCTCTGCCAAGGTGGTGAAGAATGCAGCACTGACCCGGGGAACAACAGCAGTGATGGGTTTTTGGTGGGCCTGCGGATCCAAAGCATTTGCCTAGCTACCTGCTATCACGGATGAGTACCTTTATGATACCTTTTTCACTTCATTGGTCTTTCCAGGAGTAGAGGCTGCAGCTAATTCGAAATGGCTATGAAAAAAGAAATGGCTTTTTCAACATTCTGATCAGCCTCAGAAAATGTAACCAAAGTGCAGCCGGAAACCTTGGAAAATAAACTTCAATATCAATTACTTTAAAAACATTAAGAGTTTGCAACACGTTGTGAAAGGCTGATTTTTGTCATTTACAATCTAATTCGAAATGGCTGCAGCTGACTTTATAGGAGTTATTGCAGCTGGCCAATTCAACAGCTAAAGGTTTGAACGCAATTAAAGAGGAAATGAGGGCCTTGCGCTTGGTGGCCCTTCAAAATCGTTTGTCTTGGACAGCCTAACATCCATCAAAGGAAGTGTTAGTGCCTTGTTTGGGACAAGTTGCTGCAGGGCCATACCTGATGGAGAAGCCTCTAATGGAACTCTAAATGCAGCCATACAAGAGCAGAAACTCCAGGGCAAGATGACGAGCGAGGTCAATGGAGTGCAAGCAAAAGACTGGCTGAAAAACATCTTCATATGGCTTTTTGGATTGTTTCGAGTGGCTGTCCCGTGTTGGTTCTAATTCTCATCAACTTCTGCATTTTTAGGAGCATTTTAAAAGTATATTTTAACAAGCAAAAAAGACAGTTGATGTTACCCTTAAGTGTTAACAAAAATGTTTTTGAAATGAAGAATAGAAACAGAATAATGGGGAAGATGAAGAGGAGGATCCTGATGGGGAGGTTTTTACACAGCTTGCAGATGTTGAAAATGATAAATAGTTCTGGATTGAATGTTTTAAGGATGGGACAGGGTGTGTATGGGTGGGGGAAGATCTGAATGGTTGGGAGGAGACTAGACATGATGGAAAAAATATGGATACATAAAGATAATGTTGCTAGGAATGAGAGGCCCAAAAGATTTCGTCATTAATGAATAAAAAGGGGGGAATAATGTAGTAAAGATGCAAGTCCAACGCAGTATAAAGGAACCCACTTATCGGCTGCAAAAGTAGCACTGTAAAAAGGGGAGGGATCTTTCTTATATCTCTGAAATAAAATGCTTAATACAATTAATCTATAAATGCAGAGGCACAGGCAAAGGCAAGTATATTCAAACTTAAAACATCTGTTGCATTTTATGTGCGGCAAAGGCCGCTGTGGCTGGTGTTTTAGTGCAGAGTCTGCAACCCTAGGCCAGTACACAGTGGTTATTCTTCAAGGACACAGATTTCAAATTGCCCCGTAGAACATTTTCCCTGGTAAAAGGGTTAGAGTGTCCCTGATATGCAACATTTGTAGGACAATACAGCTGTGAAAAATTTTGAGCTGAGAAGAAGTGGAAGTAGAAACAGACCAGGAGCTCCTAGGAGGCAGGCGCTTGTGATGGATGACACCATGGCGCTGAGAAGTTCCAAACTGAGAGCTATCGTAGATCTTCCACTTCAAAAGGTTGAACTCTCAAAAACAAGCTTCCCATTGGGTAAGCGAAACTTTAAATCAGTATCTTTAAATATTTCACTTGCTAACGCTAATCCTCCTGATAGAAGTGGCATTTAAGAGTGTAATGTTTCACAAACACCTCACTCATACCACCCACGCCCATTACCTGCATCCCCGGAAAGGCTTTTGACATCAAAGTCACCCACTCCCCGCTTGTGAAAAGGCTTGATGCCCTCGAACTTTCCAGCTGCTATGACGGCAGGGGGCGGGCGACTAAGGTCCTAGGGTGGTGGAGGCAAGAGACCTGTATTTCCGGGAAAAAACGACACTAAATCCTTGCAAACAATCATGGCAGAGGAACCTTCTGTCAACACCCTTGTTAACATCACTGTCAATGATGAATCTTTAGCCAAGGATTTCGGGTTTGAATGAGCCGAAGCCCTAGCTGAAGCCCCATGTGCCATTGTGACTTTGCACCCTCACTTTGGGAATGCTGGACATTTGCTCCTCGAATTATCCAGACGTCGACACCCCAAAGAATGGGTTTGAACGTTAGAGCTCAGGTCCACTCTTCAGCTTTGGTCTCTCTGAACCCATTACTTGAGATCTCCCAGCTCTAACGTCAGGGACCCTGTGTTCGCTTACAGCCTTATCAAATGCTTCCCTTTCGGTTGAACCAGGTCACTTGCCAGTGAGACATTCATCCATTTTCAAAATGGAGGGTCCGAACCAAGAGTGGAAAGACCCAAGGAAACCCAAGACGCTTGACCTAAGGAAACCGAGGTGAATCTAGCCACTCCCCCTAGTCCTTTCAAGGGGGCCCAAGTTGTTGACACGACATGGGAAGGCTCCTCTCCTCTGCGTTATTGGGAAGAACAGCATCTGCCTCAGAAGCCCCATCAAAAACAGTGAAGGCCCTCAAGGCCTCATCTTCTAAACCATTAAGATTAAACAAATATGGTAGTAAAGGGAGACCATCCTTGACCCCAAAACTAACAGCATTTTTCCAACTGAAGACGAAATCGACAAGGAAAAACATCTTTGAAGCACCAGGGGAGCTATCAGATGCCCAAATACTAGAGAGCGCTGGAGAAGCTTTGTCCAAAACTTCTGGTTCAAAGAAAGGAACTCACGCAAAACAGGTTCGGGGAACAGGGACTCCTACCAGCTCCAATTGATATTTTGCATGTCTGGAGACAGAACTTACGTCGGGATCACGAAAAGAAACCCGGAATGAACGTAACCTAGGGACCCAGACCCCTCCAACAAACAAAAGTCACCAGGTCTTCTGAAAGCCCTAAACCTATAAAACGAAGTTGGCTCACAATCCAGCCAACCAAAAACATAACAGGGTGTGGGGGGTCACGATGAACTAACAGTCCCCAAAACCCAGAACCACTCCCCAAAGAAGCAGTCGGAGAAATAATCAGAACATCACAGTGGAATCATCGGAAAAGGAGGAAAGTGCCTGTGAAGGTAGGGTTCCCAGGGTAAGCTTGAATACTCACTCGAGAGCTGGATCCCAAGGCACTGCTCTGACTGAACTCAACATCTTCAGAGTCACGATCGGAACCAGAAACAAGTAGACGGAGGGAAGAGCGTACCAGGCCATCCTTGGTACACCAGAGAAATCAAACTACTAAGCCGGATTTACTATTGATCATGTCATCTATAACCATTGCAATGGCACCCTTCACCAAACTCTATGAGTCACCAAATGACACTCTGAAGGACCACACCACCCTCTTGGCGATGGTCCACAAAAAAATGTCATATGTTGAGGGATTCCTAACAGGCGTGGAAACAAGGCCTAAGAACTTATTCGAAGATTCAAATAGAACAAGAAACCGTGCATCAAACTCCAAAAATGTACAGGACAAGCCTTCTAAAGACCAGTCCCCAGGGGCTGTGCTCGACTATATTCTTGTCTCAGGTACTTTTCTGCCAGCTGTAGTGTTACTTTTAGAGTAATCGAGACAAACCATAGTGACCACAAACCTTTAGAAATGTCACAAAAGGTAGCATCCCAGGGGCCCATCCATCTGTGGGAGAAACCTGTAGAGACCTGTAATGGAGGTACTAGACTGAGGATGTCTAAAACATCAATAGTAAAGCTCTCAAAGAATTTCTCTGAACTATACATCGAAACTGAGACGCCCGAGAGGATCCCTACAATTGACTAAACGCCTCTACTGGCAAGCTTCATTACTAGTAACCATGAGGGAAGCAAAAGACAACTAACTACACTGCATATTTTTAACGTAAGAATAATAGAACAAAGGAAGGCACTGAAGCGGATAAAACGATGAGCCAGGCGAATGAAGTAGCAAGAGGACATGCGTGAAGCCAGAATAGCATTAAGGAACTACAAAAAATTGCTTCTTGCTTATAGAGACAACCTTTAACAACACTACACAGAATCAATGTTGAGCATAGTATGTGGGAGACAAGTTAAGAGGCTTTTGATTTCTCATAAACTCCCCCTCTGGGACCAATGACATCTCTCAAACAAACAATGTCTCGGAAAACGCCTGGATTTCTAATTTCAGTTCCTTATATAGAGAAGTCGTAAAAAAACAACTATGGACACGACTGTGAAGAATGTCAATTAATGGGACGTCCCTTTTGACATGGACAACATAAGGACAAAAATACACAAGCTATCTGGTTCTCAAGCTTAATGGCCAGGCGGTCTCAGTAACGAGACACTAAAAGAACATCCGGAGGAATGGGCAGGTTTCATCCAACTCCTTTCCTGGAACGTATCAAGGAAACTCGTACAATACCAGATTCTTGGAAGAGGGCGATTGGGAAGATCGCAAGAACTATCGCCCAATCACCCTTCTTGACATTATTGGTAAGATCGTTTGTTCTTTCCTTCTGTTCCAACTTGCTAACTGGTTGAAGACCCAGGGTTGCAACAATCCCTTTCAAACCGGGTTCCGAAGAGGGATCAGTACAGGCGCTAACATCTTGATATTGAGCAGCTTGTAAGCAAAGGTCTGGGAGTGCAAGACTAAGATTTGCCTGGCTTTTGTCGATCTCGCCCAGGCGTTCAACCATTTGGGCTGTACTCGATTATTGGTCAAGTTGACCAAAACAAACTGCCCGGAATCTATCCTTGCCCCACTCAGAGCACTACATTCAAACACATCTATTAGAATAAGATTGAACCAATCCAGCCTTTTAGCAGCAGAAATTCTAACTGCAAGAGTGTTAAAACAGGGATGCTCTCTAGAACTGGAGCCCTTTAACTTATTTCTGGCAGATATTGGGGGTGCACTGGATATGGCAAGAAGTTTTCCTCCACATTTTGGTGGGATTATTATACGCTGATGACCTAGTTTTGCTCGATCAAACTCTGGTGGGTCTCCAGCGTCAGCTTGGCCAACTGATTAAATATGTGGAGGAGAACGAGCTCCAGATTAACACAGAGAAAATTCTTGTCTTTGAGAAAAACAAAAAAGAAGCAAAAAACTCTTTCATGGTATTTGGGATGCACAAAGATCGAACAAGTGTCAACCTTCAAAAATCTAGGAACATGGATCAACAACAGCGAATCCGAAGCCCCGATGGTAGACTTTCTGAATAACGAAGCAAAAGCCGTGGCGAGTCAGGCCTGTAGACTAAAACGGAAATATTAGCGCTTCACACTAATCCCAGTATTGGACTTTACAAAATGGAAGTCGTGCCAACCCTGACCTATGGCTCGGAGGCAATCTTGAAATTGCCCCATAAATGATGGTTACATTTAGAGGGGCTCTTTTGGAGGACGGTCATGAGAGTTCCTCAATCCTTACCCATGTACATTCTGAGAAGAGAAATGGGTTTAGCCCCTCCCTACAAGCAGCCGTGGAGTGCAAAAGACTCACTATATGGGAAATGTGTAGGAGTTGCAAGACCACACATTTTTGAAATTATTAATAATGAGATGGGTCAACGTCCAAATGGACCTCTAAACATTTGGGTGAGCGCAAACAACCTAAACCTAAACCAGATAGGCTGTACTGTGGAGGAGCTCCTAACAAACCCACATAGAGTAAAAAGAAACTATACAACCTGGACTGGATATCAACTTTGGACCAAACCTTTATGTATAAATTACACCATAAGTTGGACCACAAGGTAATAAAATTGGGTATTCTTCCTAAATACCTCAGACAATTTCCACACATACACTTTAGAAACCGGTTTATGTGGATAAGAATTAACCTTCTCCCAACAAATGAAGTATCAGATGCAAGATCCCAACGAGACGGAGGCCAATGTCGGTTTGCAAAGAAACTGACAAACTAGAGTCTCTAAAACATCTTCTGCTCTTCTGTCCTGGACACACTGAGCTGAGAAAATTACACTTCGGAGCATTGATTAAGCTTGTTCCCAAGCTTGTTCCCTCGCTATGCCCAGAGGACTGGTGGATTGAGCTAACAGATGGAGAACAGGTTGCTTGAGTTCTCTCTGTTGTGAACTTTATGAACAAAGTTCTACTAATGGCCTCAATGCGGGGAACTTCCCCGAGCTGAAAGGGGTCGCAGATTGATAGATATCTTCAGGGGACTGAATGTAAAAAGTAAGCAAAACCGAGCTCTATTGTTTTTGATCCTAGCAGAAGGAAACCTAGACATTAATGGATGGAAGGGGGAATATGGAAGAATTTCTTTGTCAAAAAAAGTTTTATATTAAACTAATGCAATAAATTACAAAAATTAAAAAGTTGGCACACATGAGCCCAGTTTAATTTCCTAATAACTGCTGTCAGCACAACCGAAGCATTTATTTGTGATTAACCAGTTTGACAAACATAACATCTTTACAAATATAACCTGTGATAAACTCAAAGTAAGGGGCACACAAATTACAGAGTATTGGCGTGATGCTCTGACAAATAAAAAAGAATTATAAGAAAACGGGTGAACTAGTGAATGCAAGTTTCAGCAGAATGTTTGAGTTTGGAAATTACTTTTTTCATATGAACGTGTGAAATGCACATTTGAACACCAATAATGTTCCCAGTATGTAGAATACCCGCTTTCAACAGTAATGCCCCCTTCCCACCCCAGTGATAATTATGGCCCATTGTTTCCCGTGGTATCCCTTTCAAGACAGAAGAAAACAAACGGGATGAGCAAATAGAGCCAGGAAATGCACAAGTGACGGCTGGGAAAAGGAGCACAGAGAAGATTAGGTCACTGAGCCCCAAGCTTCCCACAGCAAAGCTGGGGGCTTGGTAAAGCCTGGTCAGAGCTGAGGCAGCCCGGGTCCCGAGATCCAGCCAGACATCGGATGCCGGATCTCAGACCGGGCCAGAGTGCACCCATGAGCGAGGGGTGGCACGCCCCACAGATTGAAGACCTCTGCCTACAGTATGGCTAATTCTAAGGGAAAATACTAAATTGTTGTTATCTTGCTGGCAAGATTAGGTAGGAGTCTGCATTTTCACTGACTAGCATAGTATATATGAACATGCAGGCATCTTATCAGTGAGACAGCACAGAGAAATGAAGGAACTCTTTCCTATACAGACAGCGGAAGAAATGCTAGGGAGGGGGAAATCAAGAAAGACATTTGGTGGTACAGGCAGACTCTGGCCAGTACAGCCCAATGCACTGCCTGGCAGCATTGAGTGGTAAAGTTCCTCCAGAGCCCTGGGCTGCCGCCGCACTTGTCCGCCGCTCTGGTGGCGGCATATATATCAACCCAGCCCATACCTGACTAACCTCTGGTTTTAGCCAGGAGACTCAGGGTTTTCAGGCTCTTCTCTAGGTCTCCAGGGAAGATCGTGGAGTCTGAGGCTCGGAAAGGCTGGAGCAGTCAATATTGAAGTGGCTATGGCAGCACTTGCCACACCTGCATCCCTGAAAAGGGTGTTTTTTTTTAATTGCCTGTAATTCTCTAATTAAGGGTTACTTTTATTTGTTCCTGCAAGGGAAGAGCTGATCAAGGGTTAAAGAGATGTCTCAGCAGGACTTCATAGGCTGTAGGCATTTGCCCCTGATTCTCTTTGTTTCTTTTAAGTAACCCACTTGGCACGTCTTATTGCAGGCATTAGCAGAACAGTGTGAGGGAATGGCCCATTTGTTGGTCAAGCCACAGCTCACTAGGATGGGCTGCTTAGCATTTAAAAGCCCTATAATCTGCATCTAGTACTAGACTAACAATGCATAGTAGTCTGTGCCATGCCTGCTTGGCTGACATGAAAACAATGTTTTTACCGAGGCATTGCACATATTTATGTACTGCGTAGCAACATGCATGCCAGTGTGAAATGACTGAACTGCATTGTGGAACTGTAGTTATAACGGGAAACCAGGGGTAAATTCACAAAATCAACTTAAATAGACTGCAAGGCCAACTCCGAATGCAATGGTGTGTGGGTGCGCATTTCAAAATGATGTTTGGAGGTCCCTTGCCTGGAGCTGAGAAGACATGCCTGCACGTTAGCAAAAATGCCTTACTTTGGATTAGTGTAATGCTTCCAAATGCAAAAGATCACTGTAAAAATGGTAAATGCGCTTTTTGAGGGCAATTTCATTCGATGCAGTTTTGTGCACATACCCAATCACACATTCAAGATAGTTCACTTTTTGACATGTGGGCGGGGCCTTGTGTAATTGGGCGGAGTCTTTTGTGGCTATGGGCGGGGCTTCGCTCTCTGGGGTTTTTGATTTTGAAACGTAGGCATACCTGCCGCCGGCGCAGGAGGGCTCGGCAGCCCCGGTGGCATCCGCATGAGCCTGTGGATAATGTCAGCCAAGAAGACTCACAAAGACCGCAAACAAAATGAAAATATGAAAAACAAACCCACCCGTACCTAAATATACCTGACAATTCGAAACACTTACAAATACTCAATAAAAAAGAAACACCTGCCCGTGCACGGCATCTAGTCCTCCTTCCACCATGATTATCTACCTAAGTACGTAGCCATCCTATGTGACGACCACTTAACGGCATTTCAGAAATACGTGAATACGTCATGCCCTTAAAGGCATTTCAGAAACTGTCGGCAAACTTATAAAGAGACAAACTATGCTAGCATGTCTCATAGGGACTTTAAATGTGTGTTTCAATTGAACATAAGGCCTCCCTTTACCAAACCCTCCTTTTTAGTTTCCAGGCAGTGTCAGGTGAGTGCGTCAGGTGAGTGCATGCGATCCTGCTCTTGAAATGAATTTTAGATGCATTTCCTTTAACATCCATTTACCTTAGATCGTTCTCACCCCTTTGTTGTTATATTGGTTAGAGCAGCAGTTGTTTTGCAGCCTCTGGAAATGCACGTTAAAGCAGGAGGCTGCAGCTGAAGCTGTCATTGGTTGTATTGTACTTATCACAGGTTGAATTAAAAAATTGTAAGTACGTCAGTTTCTAAACATCTGGTTTGAAATTACACCGGGCGGTCTGTTGTTGTTGGCATGTAGAACTAGTAGTTGCACCGAAGCTCATTTACGGTACGGTTCAACATTCTGTGACCAAAAAGAGGTAGGATTTTTCGAGGTTCAAAAAATAGTCCTTTGCAAAATGGTATCATCGCAGGACATGACATTACACAAAATGTGCCCCTGATCAGATTACAAGAAATATCTAACCGGCCTGGGGTCATCGGATTTCTTGAGAAATCACATAATGAAGGAGTGACTGTGAGAGTGTGAGTACTGTGATAAACCTTCTTAGTTTTGGCTATTAAGCTTGTTGACAACGCTGCCTTTAAGTCAACCATTGGCAAGGGAAGTGTAGATAGGAGAGACCCATGTGCTATGAAGAAGCACAGCCTGTTGGGGGATCAGGGGAGAGTTATGACTTCAAACCCACCCATTCACCACGCTAATCCAGATGCCCATTCACACCCATTGCGTGCCCCTCCCTGTGCACAATAGACACCAATTGAATGTGTATGAGCAAGCTTTGTACTTTTAAGGTGACTACAAAATTATTAATAAGTAGGTTATTGAAAGGCAATGGATTAATTGCAGCTGTAAACCAGCACCTAGTGTAAGAAAAATGTCTTGACCAAGTATGCTTTCAGTCACTTGATTTATTAGGAAATGGGTGTCCTTGCATCTGTTCCTTGCACTATATTCCTGTTAAAAACAGGCATTGGTAAAGTCAACAGTATTGGATCTTTTATAGGCATTAAATAGGCATTTAACACGCACATGTATGAGGTAAGGCAAGGAACCCTCCTTTTTTTTTTATATAAGGGGGCTTGACATTGACGCTTTGGTAGGATTCTTTTTTGAGAAGCAGTGGAGCTAAATTAGCACATATCGATTAGCTCTTAACATGAACACAAAGAAGTTAGATTCTTTTTCAAACATAAAAAGTTGTGATTTATTAAATTTTCAAGAGTAGATATTTTTAAAAGCGAAATATGCCATCCTTGGCACAGAAAAACATTTTATACACAAAGTTATGTAATGATTGTGCATATAGGTGGGTTAGTACATCAATGGTGACTGTAATTACATGTACTGCTAGTGTTGCGGCAGTATGTAAAAATTGTCGATACACGCAATTCAAGTGTTTCTAGTTCGGTGAGTAGATTGAGCGGCCAGCGGTTGTAAGTGTGGAACCTGCTGGTGGATGCACCAGACTGTCTTGAGGACTGGGGGAACTTTTGAGCACAAGAGTGCTTGTTAAGTGCCAGGCACCCGAAAATGGTGAGACAAAGGATGGGAGTATTATAAGGGAAGATTTAAAAACAAGGGGTGTTCAAAGGGAGACACTACGAAAAAAGAACCTACCTAGGGTAGTTGAAGCGTCATGGCTAGCGTCGTTTGATAGGGGCCAGATTCTGGGTAAGTCGCTGGCGAATGGTTTAGTCCATAAAATGGACCAACGGTCTCTGAAACAAGTTGGAAAACGGAGTTGGTTGGGATGTAATGAATTACAATGAGCAATGAAGGCAATGGTAGTATGTAAACAGTTACCTGGTCTGGTCAGAAAATTGAGTCCCAGGTGGTTCTAGATGAGAAGATGTCTCTATCTAGGGTGCGGGGTAAAGCCGCGGTCTGTTGTAGACAAAAGAGAGAAGGGGAGTAGGCCTGTAGGCAGCTAGTTTCAGAGTTAAGAAGTAATACTGAGGCATACTAGTGCAAGCGTCGAAATGTCATGCTGTTGGTGCATACTTGTACAATCAATATCGAGTGCCTGTGATCGAGGTAGTTGCCTGGGTAATGGTAAGGCATACTGGTGCAGGTGTCAAGTATCTTGGTGCTAGTGCCCAGCGGTCTAATCAATATCAATGACCAGAGTAGCTGTTGACTCCACCCTTTTCTCAACATTTTTTTTACCAGGCACAGCCATAATGTGACAGTTACCAAAATAATGTTCCATTTGTTAATGTTTTATGGCAGGCAGCAGTACCATTATAGAAATGCCTGGAAAGTGCCCATGGCAGGCATACACAACCGCCAAAATGCCTAGTTTTGCCATTGCTCGTTTTCAACAGGAATGTAGTGCAATGCACAGATATTTTAGGACACACGTTTGCTTATTAGCACATCTTAACAGTTTTTAGTTTTGTGCAGGCATTTGTGGTATTTACCAGGCACAACCATAATGTGCCACAGTATTACCATTATGGGAGCGCTTAAAAAAAAGTGCCTGTCACCTGCCTACAGAGAAGCCAAAACATTTGGCTTTTACATTGCTTTTCTTTAAACATTTAGTAGGGAATCGAACTACAAACACAAGAAAAGGAATGGATGTAACCACATGATGTTTCATTATAGAACCATTCAAACAGCCTAAAACATACAGATCACAAACCTTACCAGCAGAGAGAATAAAGGCCCAAAGATAAGTACATAAAAAAAGGAAATGAGACTTTCGGAAGTTCAAGTAAAAGAATTAACCAAAACATCGAATAAACATAGTAAGACGTGGTGGGTGCTACTAATCAGCCACAGATGTTCTCACAGAGGATAGTGTTGGGGCATTCAGTTTACTGTGGTGGTCTTAACCTCATTAATTTTTACTTATTCATAAAACGTGCACTGCATCCACACACTAACCCATAAGCAAACACACAAACCATGGTATAAAACGCCCCTCTTTTAAACATGGTCATCTAGAATTTAACAAATGTAGACAAAATTAAATAAATATGCCAAATATCCTCCTTCCTAAATACTGATGCGCTTACCTTTTAGCCTACAAATCAAGAGTGCCACAATAAACCAGTCATTGTGAAAAAATAAGTCTGTTGCATGCAATTTATCTGGGAAAAAACGACATTGGTTTCTTGCAGGATTTTAGCAGGCTCAGACTGGCTTGTAGGTGAATAGGGCACTGCCGAACCAAAAACTCAAAATGCTGGTGTGGGCCCGTTTTTTGGGTCAATGTGGGGCAGTTTGATGTTACTTCACTATGTGGCTATCAGTTTTGGCCATTGTTGCTGAATACATATTCTTTAAAATACACAATTTGCATCACCTTTTATCAAAAAACCTCCCCTTGGGTACGATTCAGTGTGTTACAAAAGGAATGAATAGCCATTTGCAACTGTGGGCCACTTTTCCATTGGTGTCCGAAACTATTTTATGCCCCAGTCCGACCCTGGATACTAGATAGGGTAATTACATTCCAATAACTGAAGCTTGGTTAGCTTGTTGAAAAAAGTGCTCATCACTTAAACCCACCTTGTTCAGAAAACACAGATATGTTGTTTTCATTACTATGGATGTGAGACAATCCAGCCAGCACGTGAAAGCTAGAGGGATACATGACAATTCTGTGGATATATGACAATTCCTCTGTTGCTCTAGTCAGAGCCTGTCAGACGTGCGGCCCCAACCATCACCTCTAGGAATTACCAGAAACTAGAGAGTAATCTCATGATGTGATGTGTCACAGCCTACACCAGTTAAAAATGTGGTAGGATACGATTGTAAAATCTGTAGGCGGTAGGTTTGCCTGAAAAGCAGTAGCCTACCGCCTAAATCCATAGGGTTGGCAAGTATGGTTCAAGCGGAATGCTCGCAGACCGTGGTCTGGTGTAAGTGACACATATATACACACGCCGGCTAATGATTGCAGACTTTTCCCCTGAGCTAATGGCTGCAGATCCGGTACAATGACCCTTCAGTGGATAATAACTGCAGGCATAGTGTCTGTTCTAGGTCTAATGGCTGCAGACGCAGAAACAACACTCTGATGAATATCAGCAGGCAATACCTTCTCTAGCGCTAACGGTAAAGGCTCCTCTGGCTGAAGCAAATGAGTGCAGACACAATACCTGTTCTGGAGCTAATAACTTCAGCTATAGTACGTACCTGCTCATCAGCTACATCTGACAATAACTGACCTGGGGTAGATAATTACAGACACAGTACCGCATCTGGAATACTGATTCGCCCTGGAACTAATGACCTTTCATACAGTACCTGCTAATCCATTACATACAACAGAATACCTGAATGATGGCGTGCACGGTACGTACTCTGGGGCTAACGATTCCAGTCACAGTATCTGATTTGGAGCTAATGGTATTTAACACAATACCTGCTCATGAACAAATCTGGGGTTAATGACTGCAGAAACAGTAAAAAAAAAACATGCATCCTATCCACAGTCCTTTCCCGTTCCTAATTTCGCTCTGACGCCTTGAAACACACTTTCTGAAATTAACGTACAGCGTAAAAGTGATCAGTAGGGATAAACCATCATGCCACGATTTTCAAAACGTGTTTGGTGCAACTGATGGGATGCTCATTCACTTCACTTGCACCAAAAAGGTGGTGAACCGTGCACAAAGGACATGTGCATCATAGTTGTGCACATTGAGGTGCCCTTTTCCCACCAAATGCACAACTGCGCATGGCAGAGGGTGGAAAAGGGGTTTCTGGGCATTTTCAAGCAAATCCTGATTTTCAAAAGTGGTGTACTTTTCAAAGCACAGGGAACAAAAATCCTTTCCCTGTGCCTATTTGGAACACGTGCAGGGCGATATAAAATGTATGGGAAGGTCACTTATGATTCTCTCATGCATTGTGTGAGGGCATATGAATAAGCAAGTGAATGTTGAGTCAAAGAATGTACATGTGTTTGTGCTGGGCCAGGGAACTGATTTTGGCAGGTGAGGGCAGCACAATAACAATGCACATTTTTAAAAAAATGTATTTTATTGACATATTCAACAGTAAGAGCACATGTAACCCCCCTAGATCCCAACACGTGTAACCAACAACGCAACCAGTCCTGCCACGGCCCCAAGTCCATGTAGATGGCTCCCGGTCCCAAGTTTCGGTGAGTGGGCAGCTCTTTCGCCAGCCGGTGTACGGGCCCTTGCACCGTTTGAGAAAGATATTACTTGCTTTCCATAGAAACGTAAGCCATATCTCCTCCCAGCTTCCTGGGAAGTCACCCTCCACAAGTGGAGCGAGTACTCACAGCAGCCCCAGTAATGTCATTTTCCTCGGGCACCATGAGGCCCACTGCAGGTGATGCAGGACTATGTCTCAGTCCGAGAGAAACCTTTGGTAATCCACTTGAATCGAATGCGTGGAGTGCCACAAAGTCCAGATTTTACTAACCTGTTCGTGTTCTTTGGGGGCAGCTTTTTTATTTCCATTTGTGTGCCACCACAAGCGTTGCTGCCACTATCAGGATGACGTATGTCTTTCTTTGAGCATTTGAGGGTAGATTTTCCAACTCCACACATTCCCAGGATGGCCATTCTTATGTTGTCCGGCATCTGACTTCCAGAAATACTATTCATTGCTGCACAGATCATGTTCCAATAAGGCTGTATGGCTGGCCAGATATGCTTCCACAATCCCAGTTCTCCACATCCCCTCCAGCAGAGCACTGACATAGTTGGGTAGAAGGTATGTAGTTTTTCTAGGGTGAGCCGCCATTAGACCATTATCTTAACCCACATCTCCCGAATCCGGATTGCCTGTGTGAGCTTGGGGATATCTGCTCATAACTGAGTCCAAAGTTCCCGGCTGCCCCACTGCAGTTTCCCACTGCTCCATATAGTGCGATGCCTGGCTCCTTGCCCCTTCTGCTATAATCCGATATATAACGCTCCTACCAAATGCGTGTCCATCGTTCGAACCATTCAAAGCGCGGGAGATCCCTGTTGGCCTCTGACCTGACCCTTGGGTTCGTAAGCAAGTGCCTCAGTTGAGAGTAGCGATACCTCTCCCCCTCATCTAGCCTGAAGTCCTGCTTGCACTGTGCAAAGGATTTAATGTCCTGATCCGAGAGCATGTCACATAGTTTGCGGCACCCAGCCGCCTTCCACCCATTGAAGGCACCCCTCTCCATACCAAGTGTGAACTCGGGATTCCTAAAAAGCAATGTCTGCGGGGAGGGGAAGGTTCATCCTCCCCACCAGCTCATCCCACGAGTCCCAAGCTAGGGCCCCTATCCTGCTACGTTACATGCAGGTCTATTCCCCCTTCGGTCATCACAACACCTCGTCCAGCTGCGAGCCTACCACCGCTTTGTCCCTTCGACACCAGACCTTCCCGCGATCGTCCCTGAACCAATCCCGGATCACTCTGATTTGAGCCGCAAGGAAATGGAGGCAGAAGTTTGGCGCTCACAGCCCTCCCTTGCTTCCAGGAGACATTAGTATCTCCATAGCTACCCTGGGTCTCTTGCGGTTCTAAATCAATGACCCCAGATGTTTCTGAAGAAACGTTGGGGAACCCCCACTGGCAGGGTCGTGAAATACTAGTACAGTGGTTTTGGCAAAATCACCATTTTAAGGGCATTTATCCTCTCCATCCAGGATATTGATAAGGGCACCCATTCCGACCAGCAGCCGGTGCAGCTTTTATGCTACGGGTGGGTAGTTAGTATGCTAAAGAGCACCCAGAGAACCAGTAATCTGTACCCCAAATATCTAATGCCTGTTTCCGCCCATTTATAGGGTACTCAACCCCACAATTCCTGACCCTTTTCTGAGGGACAGTCAAATTTAAGAATTCTGACTTGTGGGCATTTTTATTTTTAACCTTGCCACCCCTCCAAAGATAAGTTTGTGTGAGATCCCTGGGAATGATGTTTCTGGTTCTGTGATCAAGAGGAGCATGTCCTCAGCAAATGCTGTGACTCTATGCTCCTCACCCCCCAAAGGGAATCCCCCTGCTATCCGGGGAGGCCCTTATACTGGCCAAGAGTGCCTCCAGTTGGATGGCGTACAAGAGTGGGGGAGAGCGGGAAACCCTACTTGGTGCCTTGTGCTACTGTGATCCTCTGGGAAAGTTCCCCCTTTGATTGCATGGCGCAAGGAGGGAGTTCGCTAGTTGGCTCTTACCATTGAAATTAATTTAGAAATGAATCCCATAACCTCCATGTTATGGAAGAGGAATGGAAATAAAACCGGTCAAATGCCTACTCGGCATCCAACGTTAGTATAAGTGCAGGGGTTCTAGATTTATTTACTTTTTCAATCAGAAGACGGACACGTTGAATGTTATCTGAGGTCTGCCTATTCCTAATAGATCCCGACTGATCGGGATCAATCAGTTTGGGGAGTAGGTTATCCAGGCATGACGCCAGAACCTTGGTGTAGATCTTCGTGTCTAGATAGGCTGGTACAAACCGCATAAAGTGACATCCTTACCCGGCTTTTGGAGCATCACAACCATGGCTTCTTCCATTGTCGGGATTGCCCCCCTACTCCCAAAGAGTTGAAGATCTGGACTAAGCACAGTATCAGTGCTCCTCTAATGCTTATGTAGAAACACACTGGAAAGCCGACCAGGCTGGGGCCTTTCCTGATGGCAAGGCAGCTATATCCGCCCTTACTTCTTTGGGAGTAATGTCTCCCTCAAGTTCTTCCCGCTCTTGAGGAGTGATCTTAGGGAGAGGGCATCGGAACAGGCATTCACTTTGGACTCCCTCCTCAGGGGGATCTATTGTGTACAGGGATCGATAATATTCCATAAAGACTGAAATGATGTAGGGTATAGCAGTGCTTTCTTGCCCCCCCGCCTTTATTTTAAGGATTGTCACCAACGCTTCTTTTTTCCAAATCAACCTCGCTAACAGTCGATCCACCTTATTGGCTTTGAGATAATACCTCGGTTGGAGGTAGAGCAATGAACGCTGTGCAGTTCTAGTCTGCAGAACATCTAATTGCCCACTAATCAGCTGATATTAGCATTTCAGTTTACTCCCTGCTTTATTTGCCATTTGAGCCATTATTTGTTTAGGTTTAGCTTCCAAATCCTGAGACCTAGTTATTTGTCCCTCTGGCACATCATCGCAATGAGCTCTCCCCTCAATGTAGCCTTAAACGCGTCCCAAGCAGCCTGGTTTAGTACACCCTCTGTTGCCTTAAAGTAATCCTAGATTTTATTCTTTTTCCTCACATAGGACTCCATCCTTAAGGATGTGGCTAGGGAACGTCCACCGCCATTGACCCGGTTTGTTCTGCCCCATATTTAAGGTAATCGTTATGGGTGCATGGTCTGACGGGGTGATCACTCCTAGCTCTATCCCTGTGACCCTACTCAATAGTGACCTCAAAATCCAGGAGTAATCAATCATTGAGAAGGATCTATAATAGAGGGAGTAAAATGTGTAGCCACCCCTCCCCCCATCTCAGTTCCCTCCAGCCATCTACCAACGCCAATAGGGCCATGTGTTTGTTCAAGCAGGCATATGGCACCACCTGGTTGTGTAACACCCTTGCGCTCCTGTCTTCACTTGTGTCCCACGTCAGATTTAAGTCATCTACCAATATCTGCCCTTTGGCAAAAGTCTCCAATTTGGTCTGTGTCGCCCGCAACAACCCATCTTGCCCGGTATTGAGGGCATAGATTGCTGCCACTGTATATGTCTCCCTCTCCGATTGGAAAGAGGCCGCCAGATACCTACTATCTGTAGCTATGACCTGGGATGTCCCGAATAGCGATAACACCCATACCCCCACTCCCTGTCTTCCCTTGGGTGTTGGATTGGAACAGATGCCGGTACCCCTTGATTTTCCGCTTATGCCTGTCTCCCCTTAGAACGTGCATCTCTTGGAGGGCTATAATTACCGACTTCCCCGCCCCAAGAACTGTTCCACCTTCCTTCTCTTATCCGGGAAAGTAAGCCCCCTGACGTTTACGGAGGTCACCCGAAGCACTTCCCTCTTTCCCATGGTCGGCTTACCATGCGGCTCATACTAATGAGTGGCTTGCCATTGGGATCCCTGGGCGGGCTCAACCAGCCTCTAGCTCCCCTGACCCTCCATCTCTGGAATTGAACATTCCTTCCTGTAACACTCCTTTTCCCTCCACATGGTGGTCCTGTGTCAATGGGCGTGTAGGCATCTTCCACTCCTACCCCCTTGTCGTGGGGGTGGGGGTTTAACCGGGCCGCTTAGGCCCCGTTTATTTTAGCCCCTTGTTGAAAAAAATTTGTACACTCCCACATTTTCCTCTTGAGTGGTTCTCTTGCCGGTCTTTGTTTTTGCCCTGGTAACCCTTCATCTTCACTCTTGAGTACTCTTGCTGAAGTTCTGACCCATTGTAGCTGTTTGAGCTGGCACTCCTGGTAGCTGCCAGCACATTCATCTGCCCGTACTCGTGTAAGGTCCACCACTACATCTGTGTCTGGTCCCTGTCTCTTCCCTCTTTGGCCTCACTCTTTGTATGCAGTCCAGTTCTATCCCCGGCCATTCTACCACATCCAGCATGTCCACAAACACTTGCTGCACCATTGTGTGTAGATCCTTGTCCACCACCACCTCCGTGAGGCCCTTTATTCTGAAGTTGGATCTTCTTAAGCGGTTTTCAAGGTCTTCGCTCTGGGTATCAAGGTTCTGCGTGACCCTTGTTTATTGCTCTACCATCTCATCTATCTTCCTTGCATTCTCTGCAATCCCTTGTATGACGCTCTCCGCTGCATTGGTCCGCTCCTCTAGTTTCGTTATGTCCCCGATCACCTCTTGTAACGATTGGTACAGTTCGCTTCCATTCTGCTCCACTGCGATTTGAATGGTGTTCGCTATCTTGTCCCCAAAATCCTGAAAATATTGGCGAAGGACCTCCTGGCTGACCACTTACTCTTTTGCGCTGCCTAACAGCGCCCCCAAATCAAGGGCCTCTCCTGCTCCGGGCCCCTGGTCTCCTAGAGCCGGTACCTTGCTGTCTCTGCGACAGTCTCTGCAGATTGCTTGCATGTCCTTCACCCTGTTTTTGGACATAGTGTGTAGGCAGGTATGTTGAGGGGGAGCCCTGCCCCCTCCTCTTCTCCCTATCGTATTGCACACTTCAGACCTCTTCTGGACACTTTTTCAGGGCGTAGGAACCTCCTCCCTCCGGGCCGCTTTGTGTGTCGCCCTTGACTGTGCGGAGGTTTTGGAATTGGAACTCCCCTCTAACTGTGCACAGGTGAGCCACTGTTTGTCCTCCTCTTCGGACTACAAATGACCCACCTCCTGGCCTTGATGCCAGGATCACTCTGCCCTGAGCCTGACCAAATGGCCTCTCCCTTATTATTCCTTGCACACCATGGATGTAGATGGAATCTATAGCCCTCTATTCGGCCTCAGGATTGGCCCGGGGCCCACCGTTAACTCTCTCCAATGCTGTTGAGTCTCTTGCTCCCTTGTCTCCCTTGCTGTGCTTCTGGATGGGAGTGCGCTGGCTGAGTTACTATATGCAACTATAAAATCCAAACTTTACCTCAAATGGGCCTCCAGCTGCCCCGGCTATAACACCACAGGGTCTCCGCTGGTCTTCTCTGTGCTGGCTTCAAAGCTTGGGCAGGGGCCCTTACGCCACGCTCCTCCACTCCTCACTGTCATTTTGCTCAAAGCTGGTGATCACGGCCTGCACTGGCCAGCCACTGCTGCTTGCACCCTTTCCTTGGGCCAGGGCGCATACTGACCTGTGATAGTCTCCCCCCCCAGGGGTCGGGAGGGAGAGCCAAGCCCATTGGGGTCCGCGCCTTCCTGGCTCTTGACCTTTGGTGTGCAGCACCTCCCGGGCCTCTAGGCCACACCAGGTGCTCTTCTCCGCTGCGCAGCTCTCAGCAGTGGGCTACGGGTATGGCGCCTCCGGATCTCTCTGATGAAACGCTGCTTCTCCGGCACAGGGGCAGCTCTGTCCTGCCTCGATCTTCCCATGGGCGCTTTCCAGCAGGGGAGCCCCCGCTCCACAAATCCAGCCCTGGTGGGCCTCCTATTTCGAAGGCAGCTCCTTCCGGACAGGCTCCTCTGCCGTCCGGCAGCAGCTGCTTTCCACCACCTTGCAGCCACAGTGTCCTCGGCCGCCCCAGGTCTCACTGAGTGGTTCTTCTTGCTCAAAGTCTGTGAGCGTGTCTGTAAGCTCTGCCTGCACCGAGCGCAGTGCCTTTGCACCGCAGAGACGAAGGCCGCACACCCGCCTCTGCCTAAGTCCCCCAGCGATCCGGGCTGCTGCACTCCACCACCGCAGCCTACATCGATAAGGCAGTTGTTGAGGTTATTTTGGTCCAGTGTTTTGTTTGTTTTCACCATCATTTGTTGTCATCTGCATGGTTGTAGGCAGTAAGTTTGTGGGAGCAAATGATTTTCATCAGTGGGTCCATGTAGATGTTGAAAAGTAGAGTGGAGAGGCTGGAACCCTGTGTGACTCTGCAGGATATATCTTTGGTGTTTGAGGTGAACAGTGTAGGTAGGTTCTTTCACTTTGGTTTGTTAGGCATGAGGTAAGCCACTTTAGTGCGGATTCCTTTATGCCACATTCCATCAATCTTTTTATTAGTTCTGCATGGCTGATTGTGTCAAAAGCCACTGATGTGTCCAATAGAATGAGGGCCAATTGGGTGTCGGGGTCTGCGATTGTTTTCAGGTCGTCCCATATCGAAGTGCTGATTCTGTCCGTCTGAAGCCAACTTGTGATTGTTCGAGTATTCCACTTGTTTAGACTTGTTTAAGAAGGATTTTGTAAACCTGGTTCTTCAGGATCTTCGCTGGGTAGGGCAGGTTGTAAATCGGTTTGTAGTTGCTTGGGTCTTCTGCGCTTTCTGGCCTTTTTTTATCAGTGTTTTGATGTATGCTGATTAGAAGGAAGACGGTACTATTCCTCTTTTGAGTGATAGACTCATTAGGTTCTGGAAGTGTGTCGCTGGAATTCTGTGTTTGAGGATTCCTTTGAAGATGTCTGAGGGCCGGGGTGCTTTGGAGATCCTGTAAGGTTGGTGTCCTTGATCAGTGTGGTGAAATTTTCCTCTGTGGTTAGTTCTAGGCAGATGAGTTTTGGTGTAATCTTCATCTGTAGTGCGGTGGTCGCGGTTGTATTTTCCCCAGGCTAGGTTGATGGTCTCCTGTATTGTGTCTATTTTTGCTCTCAGATGGTTAGTGATGTTGTCATAAAGTGTTTGTGTAGGGGTGATGGAATGTTTGCAGACAGAGGTGTTTATCTCTGATTTTGATGGGTCTTTATGTGGATTGCTTGCCGATTCTATTCTTGTGGCATAATAGTTTTTCTTATTTTTGCTTTGAGGACTGTTGCTTTGCACAGTTGTCTTTGGTATTTTATTTTGTCTTGTTTGGTGTATTGTTCTCTCGCGGTTGTTTTTTTCAGTTCTTCTGTGAACCATTTTGCTGCCTATTTTTTGGTGTTGCTTTGAATGTTTTAGCTGGTGCTAATTGGTCAAGGGCCTTGGTGATCCAATTGTTGAATGTGTCTTCTGTTGTACCTATGTACCTATGTTTGTATCAGTGGGATCTCTTTTGCTTGGTATGGTTGCGCCTGGAAGGTTTGTTGGGGCCTCTAGGTCCAAGTTCTTCCAGTTTCTTTTCTTGCTGGTGTGGAGTAAGTCCTTCCCGGCTGGTAGGCGGGTTTGAGGTGTGATGTAGAATGGTATCGAGTCACTCCAAACCATCGGTGTAGGTGGCGCGGATGCGCATAGTCCTTCATTACAGAAAATTGCAACCAGGGTCGTGGGTGGATCCATTTACTATTTGCTTGAACTTCAAGGTTTCCGGGAGTGTGCAAAATGAGTTTGCTGTGTACTCGTTTACTTTTTCAAACCATATGTTGAAATCGCCCAGTATGACTAGGTTGTCGTCGTGGGTTGATAGCATGGCGGTCTCGTCCGCTAGCTTTGTTGCAAAGTTGGGGTTGAAAGAAGGTGGTCTGTAGATTGGGAGGAATAATATTTTGGATTGGTTGTTGCATTCTATCTTGATGAGTAGTGATTCATAGTGTTCCGCGTTGGTTGTGATGATATGAGATGCTCGGACGTGTTCTTTGTGTATAATTGCAATTCCGCCTTCTCTTCGGTTTTCTCTATTGGCATATATTTATAATTGTCGGGTATTGCTTCGTTCGCGATGGCTTTATAGTTGTCTGGTAGCCAGGTTTCTGTAAGGAAGAGCACGTCTGTGCCTCCTTCGCTTCGGATTTCTGTGAGTGTTTTGCCATGTACTAACGTTGAGGAGGCTGCAGTGTAGTGTGCTTGATTTTTCTTTTGGGTTGTTAGCGTTCTTTGTTCTGACCGGTGTGGTGTTTGGTTTGATTTCCGTTCCAGGTTGGGTTTTTTTCCCAGTGGAGTCTGTTGGGTGGGGTGGTTCTTTTTTTGGTCAGTCTTTTCGTTGAGTAGAACGATAAGGTGTATGGTGGGGTTGGTTGGTTGGTTCCGGTTTGTTCCAGGTGATAAATAGGGTAACTACCCCTATGTTGTTCCAGTCTTGGTGATGTTAGGGGGTGTAGAGTGTGATGGATTCCAACTTGTCCCTTGTTCTGGTTGGGGTATTGTCCATGGTGCAGACCGGTTTGGGATGATTTATTAGTTGTCGTGTTCATTTTGGTGTCCTGGTTGGGCCTGTATTTGTTGCGCTTGTTGGCTGTCGGTTTGTTGTTGCTGTGCCATTTTTGTTTACCACGGTGTCGTATGTGGACAGGTAGTGAGCAATGAAGTCTGTCTTTTCTCTGTTATTTGTATGTCTTCTTGGGCCATCTGGGATGTTTATTGTCGAGTATTTTGGGGTTGTGGGATCGTGCTGGTTGGTGCCTTCCTAAGTGGTTAGGGTTTTCTTATTATTTCTGTTTTCTGTTCTGCCTTCTTTGTCTTTGTTGTGGTGAGACATGTGTGGGTTGTGTTCCTTTGAGTGGGCGTCCTCTCATTTTGTGTTTTTCCTGGTCTTTTGGGTTTAGTCTTTGCTGTTTGTAGTTTGTTGTTGCTTGGATTTTGTAGGTTGTGGGTAGTTGAGACCTCATTTTATGGGACTTTGTGGTTCCGTTTGTTTATTTGCTTCTTTCTTTTTTGGAACCTGTTTAAAAAAAAAAAAAATACTGATGGTCCTTTTGCTTATGGTTGTTGATTGTTGGATTATGTGCAAAGCAAACATGAATATATGTGAATTCTGGCAAAGGATTTTCACCCAGGGAGTGCATGCTATGTTTAGGCCTCTAGCTTCCACTTTTGCCCAACATAGTCTCAAGCTTTATCATTGTCACATTGGGGATTGTGAGGGTGCGGAGTGCCTGTTTTTGACTGGTATGGCAAAGGATTCTCGCCCAACGTTGCATGCTATTATGGCAATTTATGGCACTACCCATGCCCAACCTACCTGTGCGGCATACTCCCTCCCCCATGCTCAGACAGAAACTCCCTTCTCCTTCCATGACGTCACCGAAAGTCTGCGATCTCCTTTCCCACCTTAAGCCCTCCACCTGCAAAGGTGACATCTGTCCCCCAGCCATCATCAAGGACTGCGCCGAACCTCTAGCTCCTCTTTTAACGGCATTTATTAATGCATCATTCCCTTCCAGCATCAAAGAAGCTTGGGTATGCCCACTCCAAAAAAAAAAACACCCTAGACCCCTCCTCCCCCACCAACTACAGACCCATTACCACTGTCCCTTTCCTCCTCAAAATCTTGGACAAGGCAGCCCACAATCAGATCCAGCACTTCCTAGAAACCAACACCATTCTGGGCAAGAGGCAATCTAGCTTCCGCAAAGGCCATGGCACGGAAACAGCCCTCTTAGACCTTAAAAACCAAAGTACCACTATTATGGACAAAGGCAAACTCGCTCTCCTCCTTCTCTTGGACCTCTCCGCCGCCTTTGACCTTGTAATTCACAAAACTCTCACCACACACCTCACCCAGGCTGCACACTTCTCCTACAATGCCTCTTCATGGATCACCTCCTTCCTCTGGAAGGCAGAGTCATGAAGGTCTTCTCTGACCTAGCCATTGCAGAACCCTCCACCATCCACTGTAGAGTCCCACAAGGCTCTTGCACAGCACCGACACTCTACAACTTATTCAACAAACCCCTTTTTGACAAACTAGACTTCTTCGGCATAGCTTACACAAACTGTGCCGATGATAGGCAAGTACTCCTGCCTCTCTCAAGCTCCTATGACCAAGACTCCACAGCACTCTCCAGGATCTACTCCATCATCCAAGCCTGGATGGCGGCCAATGGTCTGTGCCTTAATAGAGACAAAACAGAGATAATCATTCTGGGCCCAAAAGAAACACTTGCCAAACTCAACCAACAATATTGCAAATTCTCCATTGACAACTTCACTATCGAGGTTTCTTCCTCAGTCCAAACGTTGGGGGGGGGGTCTACCTAGACTTCACGCTTTCCATGTCCAGGCAAGTTAGCGCAATTGCCTCTGCTCACACCACCAAACCCATTAACGCTGTCGCTCACTTCCTCTCAAACCAGAACTGTTTATCGTTAGCTAGAGCCACCATTGGGGCAAGACTAGACTATTCCAATGTCCTCCTGGCTGGCACCAACGCTTAAAACCTGAACCGCCTTGAAACTGTCCAAAACTTGGCTCTCAGAGCTGCCCTCAGAATCCAAAGAGAGACCATATCTCACAGGCCAGGAGAGATGCCCACTGGCTTCCCGTTATAGAATTGATCACCTTCGGATCACCTTCAAGACCCTTACCTTAACGCACAAATGCCCCTCCCTACCTCTGAGAAACCATTGCCAGAGACATCTCGGCTTGTCCTAAAAGATCTGACCATGCCAATAAACTAGGCATCCCCAACATTCGCAGAGCTAAAGCAGGAGGCATTGGTTTCCCCCACATTGCACCCAAACTCTGGAACTCCCTCCCTAACACACTCCGAGCAGACATCCCTCACAGCTTTTCGCAAAACTCTTAAAACCACTCTTTTTAACCAGCTTCTGCTTCTGTAATGAAATGTAACTAAGTGTGTACCATACTCTCATGTATGTATTTGCAATCCAAGTTCTCTGTCGTAACGGCGCCACGATGCCCACGGGTTGCTGTGCACTTTATAAATACTAAATAATAAATAATACATGCTATGTTTAGGCCTCTTGCTTCCACTTTGGCCCAACATAGCCAATTTGGCCCAACATGGCCTCAAGCTTTACCCTTGCCACATTGGGGATTGTGAGGGTGCTAGGTGCCTGCTTTTGACTGGGATGGCAAAGGATTCTCACCCAAGGGATGCATGGTATGTTTAGGCCTCTGGCTTCGGCTTTGGCCCAATATAGTTACAAGCTTCACCCCAGCCACATTGGGGGTCATTCAGCACAAGCGCAACTAAGCAAAAGCGGAATGACAATCTGTATTAGTCTGCATATCATCCTACAAACTCTTGATGTTCTGACATAATCGGTAAGTCATCCCCAAATAATCGACAACAACCCTGTTCCGTGGCAATGCTCTTGAAGTAATCAGCAGGTCATCCCAGAATCCTCCCCAAATCATCAGGGACAAACATGCAATGTCTTGGACTGATCAGCAATTCATCCTAAAAGTATTGGGAACACAGTTTTTTAAAATAGGGATGATTATAGCATATTCATTGTCATCCTAAGCTCATCCCCAAATCATCACCCACCATTCTGAGACATTTGCTGATGACTTTAACAGTGTGATGCTGCCTGATGATGTGGAAATGACTTCTAGTGTAGTTCGATGATATCAAATGACTCCAGAATGGTCTCTAAAGTCATCCTTTTAGACTAGGGTGGAGACCTTTTAGAGTAGGCTACTGTAGCACAGTAGACTTATTTGCAAGTTGGAACTTTGATGGTATAACACCTTTAGGAAGGGAGCTCTTTGCTTTGAAAAGTGGCCTTATGGAGGCTGGGGTCACTGAAGTAAGAAAATCTCTTTGGGGTGTGCTACTTGAGATGATGGTTGCGTGTCATATGCGGCCTTGAAGGAAGGGACTCCCTTTGTTGTTCTATTCTTTGGGGAGTAAATCTAGGGAAACCCTGTTATGGGTTGTGACGCAGTTGCAAACGATACTTGTTATGGATATTTTGTCATCTTTCAGTGAACGGAATGATTGACCAAGTCTCAGCAAGTACTAATCAGATTGAAGCATTCCTGCATGAGATGGGCAGGTGCTGTGCTAAAACAAATCTTGTTCTGGTATTGGTAGTTGGCCAGGTACTTTCTAATTCTGATATATGTTAAATGCTTTAATAACTCGAAAACCCTATAAAGCATTAAACAAGTAAACCTTACAGGGCTCTAAATTGATGGGAGCTATTTAGCGCCTGGTTGACCTGACAGCAACAGATATTGGCAGCTATTTCTGGCTTCACAGGCCACTAGTGCCAAACAAACATGCCTATGTAACATTAACTCTCGTTTTGGGAATGTGTGTGAATGAGCATTAGAAAGCGAAGGCATTTGAAGCATTATTGGTCATATATAATGGGGATGGGGGCAAGGTATAGTTGGCATCTCATATGGAAGTTAAATTGTTGCCACACTTCAGGCTGCACAGAGGTAGCTCCTACTTATTAGGCAATGTTGGATACCAGAAACTGCCTTAGCTGCCTGCTAATCCATTCCTTTTTTCAATCCCTACTTTATTTTCAGAAGGTATCCATCGAACTTGCATCAAATAACATTTCAGTTCCCGGATTACCATTTCAAGCTGGAAATTGATTACTGGGGAATCCCACCAGGTACCGACAGCTGAGTGGGAGAGAGGTTGGGGGGGTGTTATGTTTGAACTTATCTCCCCAAAAACATTTGCCTTTCAACCCCATAGGAAGATTAAATATGAAACCGTGGAAACTTGCCCACTTTCTTATGTCAGCAAAGTATAAACTGCACAACTTTTAAACCTTAAAATTACTTCAAGATTTTCTGTGGAGTGCAATATTAACCAGGGATTTCACATGGCTCCTACTCACCACTTCCTACTTGCCACTTCAAGTGGTCTTGTGGTGAAGGTTCTCGCCCCTGATACTAGCGACCACGGTTCAAATGCCACCTCTGTTCAAATCCCGCAGCTTAAAGCATTCTGAGTGTTCTAAAAAAAAGAAAAGTGTTGGGTGCAAATGGATTTCCTGGGATTGGGGAGCAGAATCCGAGATGCAGGGATTTTTGCTGGCTCCCGGATCCGGGACGATCCGACCCAATGGCCGCACTGGCTAGCCAGGAATCGAAAGCCACTCGCCCCCTCAGTTTTCCGTATTCACACAGTATACAATGTGTTACTCGCCAATGGCTAGTGGCCAGTGTGTTGAAGCCTGTCCCATTACAAACTTATTCGTGATCTCAAGTTCTGGGGTCTTCTGTTAGGGAGGTTACTTTTGATTTATTTTAAATCTTAACCTCCCAAACAGATTTTTAATGTATTTGATAGAAGGAAACATTGTCACTCCTCAGAAGTTCAGTTTAGGACACATATTTGGGCAAGATACCCTCTTTCTTGCCCTTCATACCCTATTCGGGTTGATAAAGGATGTCTTCCATGCTTAAAGCTGATAGATTCTCCAGAAGTCTCAAAGGCAAAGATGGTAATCCAGTTGAGGCCCTAGATTCTAGACTGGTTTTAAGGCCCAAACGGAATTCATAAATCCTAAATGGAGACCACTCTTAAAATGGGGTATTTGGGGAGGTTGGAGATGCATACTTTTAGGGAATTAACCCACCAATTTGGGAGCTGTCCAACAACCTGGAATAAGGGAAGTGGTGAATACGTTGGCTGTGTTTTGAGGCTAAAAGGGCTTTACCAAGACTTTCATGTTTCTGCTAGGACCCATTTCACCCCTCCTCATCCTCCTGTCGCAACCTCTAATTTGTTCTTTCCATCTTTGGCAAGGGGCATAAACGACTGAAAGGTAGAAAACAAATGCCATTTGAGTTTTTCTCCATCATTATTATAATTTATTTGGTAAGTTGGCTGGCTCTGGGTGGTGTTGTACTGTTTAAGGCTTCCAGTTGCACTTGGACCAAGGTAATACAGGGTTTTTACCAGCTCACTGGTGGAACCATGATTGCAGGTACTTAGGATTGTTAGTTTGATGCTTGCAGAGATATACCCACTTGCAACAAGGGGTTCTATCTGACTGTTGAGCAATATTATTCCAGCCTGTCCAGCAATATCTTCATTTATTGATTTTATCAATAGACCCAATTGCTCTGTGACAATAGCAAGAAATGATGTCTGTAGTCTAGCAGAGTTCATTACAATATGCATGGTTCATTATGTCATTGACCGTAAAGGAACTGGAAAAATAACCCTAGTGAGCTTATTTTACACAGATATTTTTTTCACAGCTGTTCAGACTTGGGGAGTAGAGATGGAGGAGGCTTTTCCTTTTTTTAATCTGTGGATGGCATTGTTGCTTGTTGACTCTGAGTTTGGGGATATCCTTTGGAGTGCAATAATATATCGCTTTGATGGTTGACATTGGATGTAGAGACGATCCTTTGGGGGAACCTCATCGTTTGGTTAGGATGAGGGGAGCAACCTTTATTTGTGTGATGTATGGACCTCGGTGCTCTACCATCCTTTTCTGTGAATATTAAGCATTTAGACTCCTGAACTGCTTTGATAGCACAACCTCTAAGGTTATGCTTAGCATTTATTTGTTTGTTTGTTTATTCATAATGCGGCAAAAGCCAGCAGGCATCAGGGCGCAGGGCGGGAGACACTTACACAATAGGACAAAAAAAAGACAGGACAAACAAAAAGACAGGACAAGTTAGGGAGAGAATACCCCCAGAGGAAGAAAATCAGGTTAGTCAAATAGGTACGTTTTCAGCTGTCGACGAAAATGTGCCAGATTTGTTTCAAGTCTCACAAGGCAAGGAAATACAGAGTCGGGCTGAGGTTACTGGGAATGCCTCCCCTAAGCCTTTTACACATTTGTAGATGGTTTGTGTCACAAGTGCCTGGTTGGAGGAGCGAAGGGACTTGGTGACCCCTCACCTTTCAGCAAGAGGAAGGTGAGGCGTCACCAAGTTCTTGAGGTATACTGGGACATGTCCATAGAGACATCTGTGGACAAGCAGTGCTGATTTGAATTGTATACGCACATAGACGGGTAGCCAGTGGAGAGGTTTCCAACTACTTGAGATGTGATTTTTTTCTAGATTTGCCTTAAACAATTCTCACATCGTCATTCTGGGAGATTTGTAGTTTAGCCATGTTTTTCTTACTAACGCAAGAGGATGGTGGCACGTGCAATGGAGGCACAATTGGTCTCCGAAAGAAACAGACAAATGTTCCTAAGTAGGCGCAGATAATATGAGAAAGATCTAGAAGTTTGGTTAATCCAGGTGTCTGCATTGAGGGAGCAGCTCAGATGGCAACCTAAAGTCTTTCATTTTTCAGTGACTAAGATGGTACAATCTTTTTTTTTTTATACAATTTTTATTGTTTTTTTACATAAAGAAAACATACGTCTCGCGCAGCGAGATAAAGGTTATGTCCCTACCCCACCCACCAACAAATGCATTCCACGTACCCATTACAATAGAGCTTCTTAGCACTGTCAATTGTCTTTGTTATGCCAGTAGTGTGTGATTTTACAATTTCTGTTCATGTCCTTGGATGTCAGTCCAATTCCTGACGGGGGCCACCTTTCAGTGTGCGTCTTCCCACTTTTGCCAAATTCTTGGGCCTTTCTCAGGACAGCACCTGGCCGTGTAGACTCTCTTCTCCATTGCGATACAAATGTTCACGTCCGTGGTCCATTGTTCATAGTTAGGTGCCGTTTCAGAGCCCCAGAGTTGCGCTGTGTTTCTTTTGATTAACGCAGTGGTTGTGAATAAGAGCACCTTTTCGTAGCGTGACAGTTCGACCTCATCATCTATCCCCAGTAATAACAGTTTTGCATTTCTATGGATAGTTCTACCCAGTACTCTTGAGAGATCATCGCAGCACTGCTGCCAGTAATGTCGGATTATGGTACAGTCCCATAGTATGTGACAGTATGAGCCCTCTTCTCGTTTGCATCTCAGACAGGTTGAAGAGGAGATCTTACCCCATTTGAATAGTGCCATCCTTGGGTAATATATTCTATGCAGTACTTTAAGTTGGATCAGTCTTAGCCTGGAGGAAATCGCTGTTTCTCTGGGGAACATCAGGGCAGTTACCCATTCCTCTGGGAGTATGTCACCTACGTCCCCCTCCCATTTGGCTTTGAGGCTCGCTAGTTCTCCGGTGGCAAAGGATGTTATGGCACTATACGTGGTGGATGTGACTTTGTTTTTAATCATATCTGGGAATAGGTTACGTTCTAAAGGGGTGTAATCAGGCATGTCAATCATCTCAGGGAGATGGGTCTGTAGTGCGTGTTTGAGTTGTGTGTAGCAATATTGCTCATTTATCGTCAGATCTGAGGTGGTGATTAGGTCCGCAAATGGTGGTATTATTTCGTTCCCTTTTATTACGTCGCCAATTTTAGTGATGCCCGTTTGGGTCCAAGAGTGCCATTTTGGAAGTTTATTCACTTCCGGGAGTAGTCTGTTATCCCACAACGGTTGAGCTGGGGTCAGCTTATTGTCCCAGCCCAAGTATTTGTGGGTGTTTGTCCATGTTAGGGATATGTGTGACAGCATGGATGGGGTAGCAGATCGGTCTTTTTTTCGGTAGAGGTATCTAAATACGGGTCTTTCATTTCGGTTAGGATCTGGTTCTCTGTTATGTGGTAATGTCATGTCCGCGTGGAGTCTGTCGTTCACTGTTGCCATCTGACTAGCCCAGTAATAGGTTTGCAATCGGGGCAGTCCGATTCCGCCTTCCCATACAGATCTTTGTAGTGTGGTTAATGCTAAGCGAGGGTGACCTCCATTCCATAGCAGTTTTCTGAGTGTCTGGTCTATTTTACGGAATTTGTTGGGCGCTATAAATAGTGGCGCGTTTTGAAGTATATAGAGGAAGCGGGGGAGTGCCAGCATCTTGAAGAGTGCGGCTCTGCCTAGTAGTGTTAGTGGTAGGGACATCCAGTGCCGGACATCTTCTTTAAATCTCGTCATTATTGGGTACAGGTTATTGGGCACATAGTCTGTTAGGTTGTTCGTGATTTGGATGCCTAGCTATCTGAATTTCTCCTTTTCCACATAGTATGGGCACTCATCTGGCACCACGTTGTCTATTTGTTTCAGTGGGAATAGTATGGATTTAGTCCAGTTGACGCGAAGGCCGCTGAACGCACCGTATTTTATCAATAATCGCGTCACTATGGGGTAGGATTTGCGTGGGTCTTTCAGATATACTAACAAGTCGTCTGCGTATAAGGATACCCTGTCCTCCCAGTCGTCTGCCCATCTGAAGCCGCTCCATGTTTGTGTAGATCTTAATAGAATTGCTAGCGGCTCAATTGCTATTGCAAAGATTAGGGAGGACAGGGGGCAACCCTGTCTCGTGCCCTTGCCTAGTTGAAAGGGATTGGGGACGTGTCCATTTACCTTTGTGGCTGCTTCGGGGCGGTTGTAAAGTAGTTTGACCCAACTCATGAAGTGCGGTCCTATGCCCATGCGCTGCATAATAGTCTATATTGCCTCCCAGTAGACTGAGTCGAATGCCTTCTCGAAGTCTATGGCGAGTAAAGCCAGGGGGTCCTGTATCTCAGATAGCTTCTCCAGTGCTGTGTGTAGCCTATATATGTTTTGTCTAGTGGATCTTTGTGGCATGAATCCACACTGGTCGGGATGTATTAGTGTGTGTATGACTTGTTGGAGGCGATTGGCTAGTACCTTTGCCAATATTTTGGCCCCGCAATTTATGAGAGAAATGGGCCTGTAGGAGCTGCATTTGTCGGGTGGCTTATCTGCTTTGGGCAGGACTATAATTGTGGCTTTCCTTAAGTCGGGGAGACAGCCCTGTGAGTGTGAGTGTTGTAGTAAACGAAGTAAGTGTGGGGAGATTACATTTGCTCCTATTTTTTTCCATGTTTCAATGGGGAAGCCGTTCGGGCCCGGGGTCTTGCCCGATTGGAGTTCTGACATGGCTTGGGTTAGTTCCTCCTCAGTGATTACCTGTTCTAGTAGAGTAGACTGCTCTGTGTTTAGGGTGGGGAGAGTAATCTCCTCTAGGATGTCCATTACGGGTGGTGAGGTTGGTGCTTTGTATAGCTCAGTGTAGTATTTTGCAAAACCCTCCGCTATGTCTACGTCTGTCACTAATAGTTCTGATTCTCCTGTTGTTAATTGCCTGACATGGCTGAAGCCCAGGTCTCTACGTTCCAGCCATGCCAGCATTTTCCCGGCTTTATCCCCTGTTTCGTATATCTTTGCGCGCATTGCAATGTGCGCCTGTTTTGCATTGTCTAGGGCTATGTGTTGGAGTTGCGCCTGCGCCAGTTGTAGTGCGCGGTGCGTTTCCGAGTTGTCATGGGTTAGGTGATCGGTTTCTGCTTTTTGCATTTTCGCTTCGGCATGGCCTATTGCTTCTGCTTGTTTTTTTTTTTTTTATGAGCTGTGGTCCAGGCTATTATTTCCCCTCTGAGTACTGTCTTGAATGCCTCCCATAGTGTTACCGGGTTATCCACTGAGTTAGTATTCCTCTCAAAATATTCTTCAGTGGTCTTTTGGATATGTTCAACTAGCTCTGGGAAGCCTAAGTAGTAGCTGTTCAATCCCCAGCTGGGTGGGGGGATCGACCTGTTGGTGTTAAGTGTTATTACAAGTGGGGAATGATCTGATATACCTCTGGGGAGAAATTGTGCCTCACGTACTTCGTGCATGTTATTCAGTGGCAGTAGGAGATAGTCCAGCCTAGACAGCGAGGCGTGTGCGCCAGAATGGTATGAATATTCCCTTGTGGCAGGGTGCAGCGTTCTCCATACGTCTTGCAGCCCCAATGCGCTAGTGAATGTGGCAAGTTTTGTACGTGTGTTCGGGTTTCTGGATCTTCTATGTTCTGTCAAGGTCCAGGTCCATTACCTCTTTAAGGTCTCCCCCAATCAATGTAAGGTCTGCAAGATTATTCATAATTAGAGGCGTAATGTCATTAGTCAGGGGGGTCAGTAGGTTAGGAGGTGCATACACTGCCATCATGGTCACCGAGCGTTCCCCAATTGTACCTGTCGTTAGTACAAACCTCCCTCCCGTGTCTTGCGTAATGGATGCGGGCACAAAGGGGAGTCTTTTGTGTACTAGGATCAGTACCCCTCGTGACCCCATGGTAAAACCGGCGTGGAATGCTAGTCTGTAGTTGGTGCGTCTAAAGAATGAGCAGTTGGTACCGGCTAGATGTGTCTCCGTCAGGAATACCACATCCGGGGAATGTCTATTCAGTGTTTGCAGTACTAGACGTCTCTTGATACAATTGCTGAGCCCATTTACATTCCATGTCATCACTCGGATTGTCCTGTTTTTGTTCACGTGAGTGACTCCTGCCATTTGACACGTGTGTGGATGACAACAGTGTGCGTCTGGCCCTCGATAGCATTGTGGTGTTTCATGCTATGGTAATATCCGGCAAGGCTAAGGGCAGGCTGGTTTTCTGTCAGGACATGCGTTTCCATTTGTGTTGTGTGGACTGCTGGCAAGAGTGGAGTGACAATTGGTGTGCTAGGGATGGTGTGCTTTTTGACATTATAGATGGTGTGGTGTCTTGGAACATAACTAACATGAAACAAATCCCCGCCCCCCCCTCCCTATACTCCTCCCCAACATGAAGTATCTGTCGCCCTAACTCTACTGTCGTCAAACAACTATACCGCCAGATTAACTTAGTGTGAACTGTTTACACCTTTCTCTCGACTTACTGTTCTTTGGCAAGTCTGGTGTTCTGAGTCTCAAGTCTTGAGCTGAGGGCGTGGCTTTGGCCGATGCAGTGAGTACTCCCGTGCCTCGCGGGCCGCGGGCCTTATTTACATCAGTGTGGCATGATAGTTTGTTAAATGGGCCACGATGGAGTAGTATTTCTTGTTGGTGTCACTGTTTCTGCCCATTTCCTCTTGTTGTGGTAGTTCCTGCATCGGAGGTTGTGGAGCTGGACACCTTCTGTCTAGTGGCTCGCGTCGATTCCTGTTTCTGATTGTTTGCAAGTCTCCAGTCGCCTTCAATGTGTTTCTCTGCCCAGTTCCACGCTTCTTTTGGGTCCGTGAAGTGTGCTGTTGTCCCGCCGTGGTAGATCTTGAGCTGGGCCGGGAAGAGCAAGCCGTATTTTACGTGTAGGGACTGGAGTTGTCTTTTGAGCTGATCAAAAGATTGCCTGGCTCTCTGGACCTCCCTTGTGTAGTCAGGGAAGAATGTTACCTTGGATCCATTAAAGGTCAGTGTGCCTTTGGCTCGTGCCGTCTGGAGTAACGCATCTCTAGCGCTATAGTTCAACAGTTTTGCAACTATGGTGCGTGGGGGTGCGCCAGGTATCGGTCTTCCAGTGGGCACACGGTGCGCTCGTTCGATTGAAAAGAACTTCGAGAATGTCTGGGGTTCAAACATGTCAGTTATCCATTGTTCAAGGAACAGTTCCATGGAAGGGCCTTCTGTTTTTTTCCGGTACGCCCAGGATGCAAACGTTATTTCGTCTTGATCGGCCTTCACTGTCCTCTGCTTTCTCCTCCAGTGTTTTCAGGCGTGTCACTACCCCGGCCATCCTTTGTTCTATGGTGCGCAGCCCATCTTCAGTCCCAGAGATCCGCTGTTCCGCTTCTCCTGTGCGGGAGAACAGTTTCTGAAGATCATGGCGGAGGAGCGAAACGTCTGTGCTGATGCTACCCATCTTTTGTTCCATGGAGGTTCTGGAGTTTGTTATCGCAGCCATGATATCCTTCAAGGATATGTTTTGTTCTGTTTCTAACATGGTGTCTGATTGTTCGTGGTCCACTTGTGCGCTTGCTGCGGCCGTAGTGAATTGGTCCATTTTGCTTGGACTTGTCAATTTTTTTGCTTTATCTTTCCCCATAGCAGCTGGCATGGTCTATAACGTTAATCGGTGGGTAGATTCCGCCTGTTTGTCCGAGGCAGTTGTTCCGTTGTAGAACTTCTTCCCCCCCCCAGTTCGGGTGCAATCTGCCGGATACTGTGTTAGGGTTTGGTGTGTAGCTAATTTTTGCTTTGGGATTACACAACGTTCAACACCGCACCCTCCAGTACTTCTTTGGCGTAGCTGTATCGGTGTTCCCACATAGGCAGGTGCGTCGTGAGACAGTTTCACCATGTGCCACCGTGTTCTGATCACCCTGCCCAGTGTTGCTTATTTCGTTGAAATTTGGTCGGTCCTGCTATGCTCGGTGGGAGGGTGGTGGCGGGTCCAGTAAGTGTGCTCCCACCGGGGCCACAACGACGATTTCTCCTGGGCAGCGGGGGGGTGGGGGAGTGAAGATGGAGGTCGCCTGTTGATCCCAGCCCGCGTTCCCTCTCGGTGAGGATGGAGGGTATCTAGGTGCCCCAATATGGCGAATCCGTTTTGTTATGGAGGGGCAGCTGGGAGAGTCTTTGTAGCGGGCCCATCGGCGGCGAGGAGGAAGCATGCAAGTTCCTGCTTTCCCGTCCCCTCTTCTCCTTACCGCAGGATAGAGGCAGTAGCTGTTCGACAGCGAGCGGGGGCCACCTCAGGAGTCTGGCGGGCGCTCAGCGCTAAGTGGAACGCTGGAGGAGCCCCGACGGCTCCGGACGCTCCGATGGCGCCAGCAGGCAGAAGCAGTGTGCGGGCGTGTACGTCGCTATGCCGGTGCGGATTTGACTGCCTGTGAACGTCAACCGTTGATGCCGCTTCCAAGGGTGTATCCCCTCCGCCTCACGATTTGCCGTTGGAGGGTAACTTTCACGGTTTCACCGGCGGGAGGCGGGGAGGCACCCAGTGGGGTCCCGCTCCCCGCAGTCCGGGAGAGGCACCGGAGGTCGCTTGGTTCTATTTTAGGGTCCTTTGCCTGTCATGTGGCCCAGCACAGCACCGCACTCGTCAGCCGCTGGTATTCGGGCAGGGTTCGATGGTGACGCACGCTGGCCTCCGCTCATCCGCGGTCCGCAGCCGCCATTTTGTGTGCTCTGTGGCGCGCACGCTTGCTTTCTTCAAAGTCTCGCCAAGTGGGTTCTCCGGCACCGACTTTCACCAGGAACAGGTAGGGACGTACAGTAGAGGTTCCCACATCGAGTAGGCACTTTTGGGTATTTGTAGTCTTGCAGGAAAACAGGATTGTTTCAGGATTTGGCTGGCGGCCTGGGAGCGAAGCGAGCTCACATCCTCATCGCTCAGCTGCTGGCCACGCCCCGAAGATGGTACACTCTTGAATCATAAAGCATTGGTAGTCAGGGTGCAACTTCTCTAGTGTGAGGAAGACCAAAAATCAGTAGCTCAGTCTTCTTACCGTTAAGGCACATCCAATGGTGGTTCATCCATGACCCGATTTGAGCACAGGTCTGTCTGAGCAGAGTAGCGCCTTGCTCGTAGGTGCCAGATATTCCAGAACGATCCGGTTGTCATCAGCATAGTTTGTGAAAAAGATCTCATTCTTTTCCAAGCCGTCACAGAGGGGTCTGAAGTAAAGATTAAAAAGACGTGGAGATCGACCGGCCCCTTGTGGAACACCACAAGTAATGGGAGGGTGGAGGGGGCAGGGAGGCAATGAGGCCTCACACCAGCATACTCTTGAAACTCGTTGAGATGGGAAAGACTGGAACCAGGTGATGAGTCTTCAGAACATCTGCCGATGTTTCTAAGGGTGGAAATTAGCCCAACGTGATCCAGAAGGTCAAAAGCAGCTGCTGGGGGCAAAGTAGGCCTACTGGTCCTTTTTGACCTATCAGTAACGTCAAGCCAATGAGGGCTGTTTCAGTGCTATGAAGCGGTCTGAAACCCAATTGTGGCGGAGTCTGTGCTGAGTCTTGAGGAGTCTGCACATTAGACTCTACGCTGCTGTGTTTTGTTTGTCACCCGATGCTGTTTTCCAGTATTGCCAGTCTGTTTACCAGTTTTACTGCAGGAGGAGGAGTGCAAGACTCATAAGCACCTGACGTGGCGCAGAGTCGGTGTTGAGTCTTGAGGAGTCTTAAGGAGATGTGAGGAGGCGCCTCCTACTATCAAACAACTCATCTAAATGGCTCCTCAGACGCGCCTACGTTCCAAAGTTGAATCACTCCACGCTGCCGATCAACACTCTCCATGTATAATGATCTCCACATCTGCCAGCCCGGACACAGTGGTTATTACAGCAAAGCCGGCTCAAAGATCAAGCACTAAGCTGCGGATGGTAAGCGAGAATGCGCTGCGCCCTGAACTAGAATCGTTGGTGGCTGAAACAATTTTTCACCAAGCGTCGGCAGCACTTCCCTGCTGCCCTGACGTCCTTCCCCCTCCGGCGCTCAATCCCCCCACCTTGAAATCGGGTGCTCTGCCCTCAAAACAGATTTTTTTGTTAAACCGCTACAATAGAAAATATCTCTGCAAATGTCATGCTGGAATAGAAGACGTGTAAGGCGGAGATGCAAGCTTGGACAGAAAACAAATGAATTCATTTAACGTACAAAGAAAAAACACCAATCTGCTCGTTGACAGCATACAATCTATTGCTGATAATGTTATGCCAACGTCTGATCATATTTCAAACGGAAAACCTTGTGCGTCTTGTCACGACTCATCGGATGAAATATTTCTCCCTGAAGCAAAATACTTTAAACCTACACAAGTTGTGAATGAAACGTTTAACACACAGTCAACTGCTATTCATCCCTCAACAACGGATTTTATGAAAACCGTGCTGAAGGACCTAACTCCTCCACCTAATGAGAATCTTTCAATCTCACAGCTAACTCTACACCAGAAAGCCATACATGCAAAGCGGTTATTGCAGCAGAACTTTCAACAAATTTCATTACAAACCACCACTGATAATATCATTCCTATTGGCTTTGGGCACAAGGCAGTGAGGCTGTCTTTAGATCTAACAGAGATCAAATCTTTCATGCAGAACCACGAGAAGCGGCATGCACTATTTACCAACCCGCTAACTAGTGGCATGAACCTCAGAGCTCGCGAGATGACCTCGACTCTGACGCATGAATTAAATGCAAGACCTATACAGACTCCACATAGAAATTGAGAACATCATTTTGTATATAAACAGGATAAATCTCACTTGAGGCACTCGCCAGTAACCAGTCCAGCTCTAACCAAACCGGTGCAACAACACCAGAGTCATGATAATGAAATTGAGTCTGCATTAAAACTGTCACTGCACCACCCAACATCAAAAAGTATATCCCGCTATACACACAACGATGCTGGATTTGCAAAACACATTAATTTCAGCAACAACCCATGCACTAATTCCATTTATGAATTTATATGAAACAATGGCATATGCCTTTAAAAAGATCAGGCTACCCTGATAGCCCTACTTCATACTAAGCAAATCAACACTGAATCATTTATAACCAAAGTTCAGCAAATATTAGATGCAGAAGCCTCCCAACAATGGCATGCGCGGCCTTTTCAGCTGGCAAGAGGTTACAGAATAGAAAAAGATTTTATGGCCGCCACGCTGACCGAATTGATGTCGACTCATAAAGAAATTAGGACTAAACAAAGATCAACTGGCGCATCATCATATTACTTATGATTCGTCTAATGCACTAGAGGATAAAAGCAGAAATCTGCTGCGTAACGAAGTTCATATTCTCCCGAAAGATACTAAACAAACTCATACAGAATGTATTGCTTTACAACATGACACACCTATCTTACAGATGAAGAGGTCAGAGGAGACCGCATCAGTTCGCTCAATGTTATCTAAGAACCTGGAGTGTGACATTCGGATGAGCTCTGACCAGCTCAAACGAGTGGATTTAACATCTTCACAAAATATCGATAGTTCCAAACAAAAGAAGATCGTGTATACTGACATAATTACAGTTGATCATGCAGAGCCAGAGACTTTTCCAATATTTAATTCGAAATCTAGAAATTTGAAAATGGACAACTCCAAACTGGGAATGAAACGGGCACTGAGACCCGTTAAGCCTAGGAAAAAAGGGAAACCATCTACGAGAGGCTTGCAAGCATTTCTGCGTAATCTGACTTTACCTATAAATCGGAAGACTGTACAATCACAAAGTCCGGAATCAACATCCTCAAAGAAAAATCCTGTTAAAGATATCACCAAACCTGTTCTAATGACTGAGGATCAAATATCGACTAATGACAATGAAGAGATAGAAATTCAACAAACTGATGAACCTTACCATGTATTCTGAAGGACGAGATTCAAAGATTCTCCTACATGAGAGCAGAGCCAACTCTATTGGTGAACAAGATGAATATATAGTTGATGTATATGAACAAGGCCATTGTGTGAATATTGATAATGCCATCCTTGCAGTTGAAGTTATCTCTGACTATGCTATAATGACACACTCCTCAATCTCTTATTAATGGAAACGGGATATGAAATCTGTCACACATCCAAACGGTCGTATCGGGAGACCAATTCAAAATTCTAGAGGTCCATTTAGAATAGTGATAGACAAGGAGCCTCAAACGGACATGCTACAGAGCTTAAGCAATGATTTAACAATACCGACCTTTGTAAAAAAAAGATGCCTTTTGTGTTAAGGATTGAACGGATAGAATCTGAAGATGATGGTTTAATTCTTAACCAAACCAACATTCTCTGTTAATTGCAGGTGATACAACTCTCCGGACCCTAAGTTCACAAGATATTGCTTTAATTGAATTTCCATTTGAATCCGAAACGGATATAGTCGAGGTACAATTTCATACGAAAGCCATGCATGATCAAATATTCGACACCTATGACCAATTGCAGAACCTAGGATTCCGCTGCTTTAATTAATGATGTAAACTTCCAACAACTTTGCAGCCAAATTCAAACAGAAACCAAAGCTATTCTGTATCTGACATATCAGACAATTCTCTGCTGCAGCTGGTTGCCTCTCACGACTTGAAGCAAAGACTTGAACGGGTGAGGCATACAACCTTGCCAATGCAACCAATCAATATTAGTGGTCAACAGAGATATGTGGATTCAGGAAATCTGATGACAGTAGTAATCAAGGAAAAGTTCAACATTAACAATTACTAGAGCCACCAATGTGCATGCTGTCTCTGTTCATGGAACACGAGGGGTTCTTTGCATCTTTTTGGACCGGGTAATTCAGACTTACTGACCTTTTGATGCGATATGCCTCCAAGAGAAATGGCTATCGAAAATGCCAATTTGTGATGAATGTATAATTAGAATGAATGCGGCCATCACACGATTAAAGGGCCGGCCTTCAGCAGGTCTTTTAACCTTAATTAATAGTTAGTCTTATGATCCGACCCCATTCATGCAAATTACTGTTCTTGAACCGAAATTACCAAATGAGACAGAAGAATCCGCTTCTCTTCGGAAATACATTTCAACACCTTTGCTTTGGTAAATGTTTACTGGAGCATAACTGCTATGCAGGACACCATGTTCTGGCTCATGCTCTTTGACTAAAATATGATCTGATAGACGTAATAATTTGTGGTGATCTGAATCTACACTTATTTTATGCAGATGGGTCGAATGATTCCTGTACAAAATTTGAAACCTAAGGCACGGATTTGGAAAACTGAAATTGACAAACTATGGTTCTCGCAAGTTAGCTGTTTACAGACGATCTAATACTTCGACCAACATGGCGAAGTGGGAAATTGAAGGCCGTTTTGGAATATATATAATCTGTTACTATAAGAACGCAAATACACACCTTAGAGGTGATCGCAACACAAGTGAGTGACAACTATGATGTCACGATGAGTTGGGAAGTTGCAGGCTATTCAGCTCAAATCATACTACTACCACGACTTGAGCTCACGAAAGGGGCCTCGCAACTAAGAATATCAAACCAACAACTTCATACGTTTAAGGAAACACTCCTTAATGTAAGACTGACCGCCAGAGAGAAACTAGAATTTGATTTTTTCCTGATCCCCTTTAGAACGCACTCAGAATTTCTCTCCTCCTCTCCCCTGCTGAATTCGTGACTGAAACTGCACTGGTCACCTGACTACCCTCTGATCTCCGGCCCAGGTCCCTTCTCCCACATGCTTCACACCTGCACTGCCTCACTGGCAACCTCTACACTTGGGGGCTGTTTCTGTATCCCTACAGTACCCTCTGCTCTTGACACTTGATGCCTGCACTTGCCACTAGTTGGCCGCACTTTTATCTTGTTTTATTTATTCTTTACTGTTGATCCTATGTATTGCACTGCACTCCCCTTCCCCTCTGCACTTTCCCTTTCCCCCTCCCGCAATCTCAATTTCACCTGGCCTAGTAAGATTGTTGTCTTTGTCTTCCCTCTGTTCCCCCTCCCTTGCCTCGTCGTGCCTTGAAACACTTATGTATAGACGAGTTTATAAATGCCATATGATATCATTATTGCATAAGTCATTGGTATTTACTTACTTTACCTATAGAAGGGTAAAATGATTGTGCCCTCTGAGGTTCTAACCTTCAGCAGGTGCCCAACCTAGGGAGATGTTTAAAGTTGCTAAATAATGCTTAGGCTCTGTGCCATCTCAATTGAAACAAACAATGGTCATCTCTTTGCTGATATGTTCTGGACTATCGGAACCCCTCTAATTTTTTACCCATCTCCTACCTCCCCCATCCAGTGAAGGTCATTATGTGAGCTGTCTCAGGGCAATTCAAGTAACATGCGAAATAACAGGGTCTCTTGACCCATTTGAAACCAATTTAAGACTTGGTAAGTGTCCAGAGTCTGTCATAGTAATCGGATACAAGCCTGTGGTGCAGCACGTAGTTTTATCAAAGTTCAATTAGCCTCAGGATAAGTGGCAGCTGCCTAAGATGTACTGCAGGCAAAACTGACATTATTGTTGTTGTGGGCTATAATCCTTAGACCGACAACACAAAAAAAAAAACCTACTGGGGTGGCCCAGGAAATTGCCATTCCTTTCACTTGGCAGCATACATTTTTTAAAACTAACTGGGACCAAATCAACCAACTCCAAGTCACATTATAAATCAAACACTGACTGGCGAATGAAAGACTGCTATGCTTTCCCTAGGAGAAAAGAACTGCAAGCCCTAGTATGGACTGGCGTATCGCCTCTGCTTCCTCCAGACAGACTATCGCCGACATTCTCTTCGCTGTTCCGTCCTCTGACCTATGAATTCCCCATATGGTTTCTGTCCTCTTCCCTTTCTCTACCTCTACCATGATTGGCGGCGCCAGATGGGAAGTGCTCTTGACTCATTTACATCTTCCAAATGCGCCATTAATGTCTATCACAATGGCACTATCGTGGCCCAGCGCTCCCAGCCCAACCTTCTCCTTCTCGAGGTGTCTTCCATCTCTTTTCAACTCTTCCCCCTGCGCTTTCCCCAGCCCTCCTTCTCCCTTCCCCCACCCCATCTCTCTCCTCTAGTGGCACCCTGCCACTGTGCCCCCCGCCCCAGAAAGCATAAAAAGGGGCAACCAGCTTCACTTAGGTACTCTCGCTCCGCTGTTGAACATGCCTCCGACATCTGTCTCCTCATTGAAGACCTTGACGTCCTTGCTCTCGCTGAGACGTGGTTCAAGGCCAGCTCTGTCACTGCTTTTGACATTCTTCTGCCTGAGGGTTTCAAGAGCCTTTCCAATCCAAGGTCCTCCCAGCCTGGCTTATGATCTTCCCTGGGTGGGTGTCTGCCTCCATCATCTCCACTCAAACCTACTCATCCTTTGAATGCCTAGTCTGCAGGATTGCTGTCTCTCCTACCTTCTCCATTACTCTTACTACCATCTACTGGCCCCCTGGACCAACTTCCCTCTTCCTCTCAAAATGGGCAGACCTCTCCTCCTATCTTCTTGCCTCCTCCCCCATCTTCCTTGGGGACTTTAGCATCCATCTTTACTCCCCGGATGTGGCTACCATACTCTTTTGTGGCCTTTGCAACACTCTTTCCCTCGCTATCCTTCCCTGTGGTCCTACCCACTCTGCCGGACACACCTTGGATGCTGTCATCTCAAGACCTCCCACTCTTCAACCATCTCAAGACCTCCCCTGTGCCCTGATGATGCCTCAGTCCGCACTGCCAGTCTCCTTCTCTGTAATTGGAACGATGAAGCGAGTGTCAGTTGCTGTATTTGCCTCTTCTTTCACTCTTCCCCCGCCCCTTCGTTGACCTCTCCTTCTGACTCTGTTCTTGCCACCCTCCATCTCTCTACCTATAACACCTTTGACATCCTTGCCCCTGTCATGAGGATCTGCACGAAGTCTGCCTCCAAATGCATCTCTTGGTATGATTCCGGCCTGGCAGCTCTGAAACGCAATTGCAAGGCTGAGCGCATCCTCTGATAAACTGGCCTGCCGCCTACTCCAAAGGCAATACAGTCCTACTGTTTCTTCCAAGAAGAGGGCTCATGTCCAAGCATGCATCTCTGAAGCCACCAATAACGCAACTGAGCTCCTTAAAATATGAAAGGAGATTGCCAATCCTAACGTAGTCTCTTCCTTCTCTTCCTCCTCATCCTCCTCTCTCCCAGGCACTCTGCACTGGCAGCCTACTTCTCCAAAACACGGGACATCATGTCCTCTCTGTCATCTGCTGCCTCCCCACCCCCTTCTCCTGCCCTCCTTGACCTCCCTCTGCCCCCCAATACTCTCCTCCTTCTCTTCAATTAAACCTGACAACATCTCTGGAGCCATACACTGAGAGTTTCCTCTAAAAAAGTGTCCCCCTGCTCCTCCAGAACCTTCAAGGACAACACCATCTCCCTCTCCCCAGCCTTGGCAGACCTCTGCAACCATTCCTTTGCTGCTTGCTCCTTCCCACAACCCCTTAAGCACTCTCTTGTGCACCCCTCCTAAAAAAAATGCTACCACCCTATCATCCCTTCCTGGGCAAACTCATGGAGAAGCTGCTCATCCCCCAACTGACCCTCCACTCTGAAATGGCTGGCTGCCTCATGACAACCAGTCTGGTTTCAGGGTATCCAGAGGCCTAGGAAGACCTGCTCTCTAACCTGGACTCTAACACTCCTTCCGTCCTGATCCTTCTTGATCTTTCTTCTGCCTTTTGCACACTCAACAACTCCATCCTCCTAAACCGTCTCCTTGATAGCCTAGGCATCACGGACAGGGCACTGGCGTGGCTTACCACCTTCCTCTAAAATGCACCCTCCCAAGTACAAATGCATCCCTTTCTCTCCTCCTCCTCTCTTTACCAGTGTGTCCTCAAGGCCCTATCTAATCACCATGGCTCTTCAACATCTATTTGACCCCTCTGGCCCACCTTCTCTCCACCTTCACCCCTCATTTTCAGTGTTGTGCAGATGACACACAGCTCTCGTTTAAACTTTCATCCTCGTCCTCCTCTCCTTTCTCTCTCATACCTGACTGCCATTGTCATCGTCCTCTGCCAATGATCTCTGCCTTAATGCCAGTGAGACAGAGATCCTTCTAATTGGGACGCCTGCTCCTTGCTTCTCCCCACTCTCTGGAAATTCTCCTTGTCCCCCACCCTCTCACCCTCATGCAGAAAACCTTGGGGTTATCTTTGACTCCTTTCTCTCCGCACATCACAGACCTTGCCAACTTTCAGCTCCTCCTCCACAGAGGCATTCTACATTTCCTCACCTTCCCCAGAAGCTGAACATCTCCAGAGCCCTGGTTCTTTCTAGGCTGGACTCCTGCAAGAGCCTCTTACTCAATCTGCCTGTTTCCTCCCTTCGCCCCCTTCAACAAATCCAAAAATGTACTGTGAGCTTATCCTTGGCCTCAAGCCCAGGGACCACATCGCTCCAGCTCTAAAATCTTCACTGGCTCCCGATGACTACAAGGATCAAATTTAAGACCCTTTGCACCATCCACAAGGCTGTCTGTGGCCTGGGACCTCTCTACATCCAGCTTTCTCTCACTAAATACCTCCCTGCTAGAGTTCTTCAATCCTCTGTCTCAAACTCTCTGCTGGTCAAGTGTTTCTCCAAGCAGAGAGTGGGAGGTGGAATCCTCTCCTCAACAGGTTCCTCCCCCTGGAACTGCCTCCCTGCTCCCCTGCCCCCCTCAGACTCTAAATGGATCTTCTTAAGTTCAGGAAACTTCTCAAGACCTTCCTTCCCTCTCCTCCTCCGATGCGACTGGGGGCTGGCCCTTCTGAGCTATACAGGGGCTAAACCCCCCCCCCTGCCAGTTCTCCCAGAATCCTTTGCTAGCACTTGCCCTCAAGCACCTCTCCTTAGACTAACCCACCCTGTTTACTGCACATATTCTCCCTCTCCCCACTCCCTAACCCTGCACTACCTTTGTCTCGCACTTGCATGGTAGTGTTGTCACCAGGCCAATATAACCTTTTATTGCAGTTTCTCTTTCCTATGTCCCCTCCCCCTCAAATGTGTCTCTGGGGCCTGTAAATAATGATAGTAATTTTGCATTTATATAGCTCTGCGAACCCTCGGGCATCTGTGCGCTTCTTATTATTACCCACGGTGTGTGGTGCTCATTTACCGACCTCGGAAGGATGAAAAGCTGAGTTTGGCCCTGGTCAGATGTCAAATCGAGCTTTCTACTCACAGTGCTAAATACTTGTATATAGGCGCCATACGAATGTCCAATATATAAATAAGCATTCAGGGACACCTTCACATAAGTACCAACTTTGTTTGTTTGATAATTGTATGTAAATCTGTTTTATGTACAGAGCTTTGAAAGCGCTATATAAAAAAAATCATTATCAAAATCACATACTATAGGCGACAGTTGTTGGTGTACCTTTTCACACAAGATGTCTTACTAAAACAAGTTTTTCATCCTCTTTGTTTAATTAAAGCTTTCTAAAACTCCCTTTTATTCGTAGGTCAGGGACAACGGTGTCCCAGTAATAGTGATTTGAAATGTGTAAGATGAGGACCGCATAATTGAGCAAGCACCTTCTGTCACCAACACTGACCACTGGTGTATTGTGTTTGTCCTGATGAAAGGTATACAGCGCCTTACCAGCTGATATTAGTAGCGATTTCACAATGTTTTTGTTCAACCTTAGCTTTGAAAATCATTGTTTGTAATCAGTGTTATTTTTGATAGGACCACTGTTGTCATTAATCCATGAATAGAAGTAATTTGATATGGAGACAGATCGCATTTCGAATTCGGTGGGAAGTGTAAAGAGTAACAATTACCGCCACATGTACCATTCCCCCAAATAAGAGTCACCGAAAACGGGTGCTATTTCCTCTGGCAGAATTGGCGCTTGTGCAATTGCTGCTAAAAACAGTTGGTAATGCTGCCGGAGGAGTTGGCGCCAGAAACAAGAGTCCACCATGTTACAAGTGGAAATACTGCCACAGTGCCACCAAAATAGGTGATAATTCCACTAAAAGCAAAGTGCTGATACCTCTACTGAAAAGGTGGAAGTAAATGCACACAGTTGATGGAGATGAAGCTCCAGGTGCTCTCATTTGGCCCTGAAATGGTATGTAAGCCCACACCTTCCCCCAAACACTCTGCAGCCATTAGCAGTAGCTAACCTTGAGATCCAGGACCTTCCGTACATTGAGCTTCAGTGGCCTGCACAGCTGCACCACAGTGTGCAAGCAACAGAAAGCTAGTAGGAGAGCGCACATCCGAGTCAGGCCACCACCCTGGGCACTCACTGTTGGGCAGCTGATTACACTCTTCCGCTTTAACCGGGGGGACCATAGCAGGGCTAGTCTTCCTGATGCAAGGTGATCTACAAAGCAGAATGAACTTGAACACATCCATCCACCACTGATGAAGCTTGTGTCTGTGCTGCACAAGGCACCTTCCAGCACACCGTGGACCTGTCGCAGCCCACGTTTTGTATCAGGCTTGCCCAGATGCTGGATGTGCTTGGGCAGCGTGCACATCAGCACATCCCCCCTGCCCACCACCCGTGCACAGTTAAAATTCAACAAAACACAGTTCTATGCAGCTGCACACTTCCCTAATGTCACCGCTGCTCTGGACTGCACACATGTGCCATTGGTGGCCCTCTCGCGCATCAGAAGAGGTGTTTGGAACAGAAAACAGCATTCCCTTAACATACAGGTGACCTGTGCCACAAATCTCTTTGATCCACTGTCTGTGTCCTACCCATGATGCCACGGCCCTGTGAAACACTACTCTGCCACCAAATATGGAGACCCACAGCGGGCAATGGGCCTTAATACTGGGTACATCGAATTACCATCAAACAACACATACAGGCTTCTGAAGTGCAAAGGGTAGCAACGATTGACGGGCGTGGGGAGGGGACCCTTACCTGTTTGATGTCAATATAATGCATAGCCTGTCAGTCAGGACCTGGCCCAACACCTAAGAAGCACTAGCCCGATGGACATGGTATTGCACGACAGCGTCTGGGCCATGTTAGAAATGCAAAAACACAAATGTACTAAGTGTGAACAACAGGTACAATAATGAATAGGGAAACCATACCTACACAAGACAAAGCACAGTTCTCCTGTGCAAGATGACAGTGCAATGCAACCCATGAATGTCGTTTCGCAAGAGCATGAACACCATCATAAAGTGCGCTAGATTAGCTTATCAGAGCACATGCATAAGTGCCCACTACTTGTTAGAGAGAATTCTCTGTTTAGGTTGAATGTCCTAACCTAGTGAGGATTTTTGGGGTTTATTTTTTTCTCCTGCCAAGAGTGAGACTCTTTTACCCTCACTCTTGGGCATGATTTGAGTGTGTTTCTTTGAATCTAGATTTGTTTAATGGGCTATGGGGTCTTTTACTCCATAGGGATTTCTGTGTTTTTGTGATGTGTGTTACACAGCACCCTCCGTGCAGTAACACAGGGGTGTCATAGTGACCCCCCAGTATAGACTCCATACCCTGGGACTGACTACTGTCTCCCAGGGCATGTAAAGTCACCATTGACTTTACTAGTCTTAAATTCTGAACAGAACCAATACAAACCATCATATTGTGGACGTACTGGCTGGGGCAATTCAATTGCCCTGGGGTCTGTTAGTCGAGGGGGAACGTCTCCGTCCCCCCTGATGGAGTTTTGGCTGGTGGCAGTGGATACTACCTTTTTATATTCAACCGTGAATATTTTCCTATGGGATTTCCCATTGTTTTAAGCTACTATCTTTATTTAATTATTTACGGTAGCATCGAACATACCGCCGGTTTATTTAATTAATATTAATTCTCCGGTTGGTGTTTTTTGCCAAAACTTGATTCTAAAATGGCGTTTGTGTTCTCATCTGTGACTCCAACCCAAGTCGAGCCCTTTTGTTCCACTTTTTGGCGGGCTTCTCCACAGAAGCCCTCCAAAGTGGTGCCACTCTGTCTGGGGTACTTAGGAGGGGTGGAGGAAAATTTAGGCACCCTGGACTGAGTTGCCTAGGCAACTCAAGTCGCACTCCATCCTGATTGGCCCAAGTGGTGAGCCGGCCGCCTCACCACTTAGCATGTTTGAGTGACAGCTAGGCTGAGTGAATGGGGGTTTGCTGCATAAAAGCAGGGATTTGGGGACTGGAACTTCAGAAGTCGCCACAGGACCTAAGAATCCGACAAGGGAGAAGCTGAGCCGACCTGCCACGACACCACTACCGGTGGAGCCCTGCTGGACTGCCTCACCACTTTTCCCAACGACAGAGGAGATCTCCCGCCGGAGAGTCTTCTTCCTTTGACTGGTGGGGATAACCAGTTTCACTGTCTTTTCGATTTCCTGACGTACCTCGTGGCCGCCTTGCCCGTGCCAAGCACCCCGGTAACCAGGATACCACGTTTTACCACGACCGCGAAACAAAGGTACCACCTTTAACCGGAAAACTCTGCGGCTGGTTTCTGCCCTGGTAGTGCAACGACCTTCATCTTTCCTCCAAGTCGAGATCTTCTCTTCCCCTGGACGACGACGCAACTTGCACCCACTACCAGGAACAACTGCCACCGCTGGAGGATCCTTCCCACTTAAGGTACCGTGTCCCGCCTGGCTTCCCTTGCTACCGACTGTACGGGGTAGATTTAGCCCCCGGCTTTCGAACCTGGGTTAGCCTGGGACACCCTGGCTAAACTTTCCTAAGCCTCTGTAAACTCTTTTTGAACCCTCTGCAAGACTTTCTAAGCCTAGTGTAACTGATCTTGGGCGCATTTGTGCTCTGCTCTCTCTAAGAGTGGGCCCAGTCTTTGGACTTTGGCTCACCAGTGACTTTTGCTCTTCTGCCTTGCTTATAGTGTTCCTGAATCTTAGAGTGGTGTACCTTTCCATATTCTGTATTGTTCCCCTCCCTTTCTCACAAACTTATTGGAGTGCAATCTAGCTAAGCACTCACCTCTGTATGAAAATAAGTGGTGTTTTACTGTGACTTATCTGATAAGGAAAAAGGGGTGTATATATTACAATAGTAACTGTGTTTAGAATATTTTACAATAAGAGTGCTGGAGTGTTTCAAACTGTGTGTTTTTAAATCAATAATTATATACTTTGATACCAAAGCTCTGGTCAGTGTTTGCTTGTATGATTGTATCTGAGTGCCTATTGTGTATACTTTGCATACTGCCTAACTCTTCTTGAGGGAAGTCTGACTGCTCAGCCACAGCTACCAGGTAAATATGGGTGGTGCAGACTGCTACCAAGTGGGTTTACTGCCAACACCTGTAGTCTTAAATCTTTTGCAGTGGTCCCTAAGGTAACTGCACAGGTTTCTGCCTAACACTACTGAATATCCACATACATGGTCATTGGCAATCCAGTTTCAGTGTATGACTGTTACCTCTGGTGGGTCAGTGAGAGGGATTTCCTTTTTGACATATTTCATGAGGAATTCTATTCCATGAGGAATTATGTAATGGAGAGAGGGTGAGGGAGGAAGGGTGAAGGAGAGGGAGATAGAGATAGAGAGGGGAGGGGGAGGAGGAGGGAGACAGACCTTGTGTGAATTTCATATGTGCCATATGAACAGTAGCTGACATGTTGAGCCGCTTGTCATTATCAATTGTTACACTTGCATTTAGTTCTGTAACCTACACCTATCCCCATTGCCTTTGCAGGTGGGTCTGACTATCTCCAGCTCCCATGGCTGATGACACCTATTCCGAACCGACGCAGAGCACACAAGGAGGCGGGAAATGAGACGCATATAAGGACCAGCCTCTGAATAGAGTGTACCTTTGGCCTGTTCAAGGGGCGATTCCAGTGTCTCCATCAGACGGGAGGCACCATAATGTACAAGCCAGACAAGGTGGGCAAAATGTTTGCTGTGTGCGCGCCATGCTGCACAATAGGTGCATTAGGAGACATGTCCATCCCACTGCCCCCGGTAGTCAACACAGCACCCCAAGAGGAAGAGGCAGATGATGCACATGATGGGGACCAATCGCCACAACACAGTTACAGTGATGAAGGCAGGGACTGATGTCTTGTGCATCAAAAATTGATCTCGCTTACTTCACACACATAGTAAATAGTTCACATAGTAAATCTGTCACACCAATGAGTGTGGTTGCATCTGTTCCAGTGTATGTGATAAGTTATTTTATTTTTTTTATTCTTTTATTTTGCATTCCAAAAAACTTGCTTGCACTCCCGCTTCCCTTGTTCCTGACATGAGTGTCACATGTTTTTCAGTCTCCTTTGAGTAACTTCTTTGGCATGGCATCTTGCTCAGCCGGCATTCTCGCTGATGTGGGCTGCCAGGCATTGAGTCTTCTATGGGGTTGACTAAGATTGAAGGTTTGAACTCCTGACCCTGGCTGTGCTCCAAAGTACTTGCATGGTCTCTGCAACAGCTGAGATTTCCTCTGTGCGTCCTCTGACCCACTGGACCACCACCACCACCACCGTATTCGATGCAGTTGCTACATATAGGTGGCACTGCCTGCCCATAGCCTTTGCCATACGGCAAAGTTCCCTGCACAGCATCCCTAATTGCCTGCAAGTGTTGCAGTTGCTGCTCTGTAGTATGTTCTTTGCACCCTTGGTGCTCACTGTACTTTATTGTTGAACCTACTCCAGATACATTCAAGGTTGTACTGGAGCCACTCCCATGGGTGTGCCCAGAGATAGGAGTCTTGATCGGGTACCTGTTTCTCCCCGCCCAACAACCTTCTTTCACTGGTCCAATGCCATCATCCTCTGTCCCTGTGTCCTGATGCTGGTGATATTCGACCCATGGATCAGCTGAAGTGGGGGACTGAGGCTCCAGGAGAATAATTGCCATTGTTACCCCATTTGTGTCCATGGTGGCTTTTGAGCTGTCACTGGTCTTCGCAGGGGCATGCAGGCTGGTGGTGATGGCAGATGGGGGTGGCAGATGGAGCAGCGGCATCTGTGACAGTGTAAGCATCGATAACAGCTTGGATGGAGGCTGTGTGGCTTGTGTGTGCAGCTGGTAACTTGGTGCTGCCGCCAGATGCTGTTTTGGCAAGGGTCTTCCTCCAGGTGCCACGATTACAGGGTACAGGGGAAGAGACAAAGGTCCTAGCGGTTGTTGTTGCCCATTGGTGCTCCCAGTGGCATGACCCGTTGACTGTTATGTACTAGGCCCGGCTTCATCTTCCTTGGTGGGCTGGGAACCTGTTGGGTGATGTATGATATGCATCATGCGGACATGGACATGGAAAAGCAATACACTTATGCGTTTTGGAGGATGCTGACCAGGACTAATGGGGTAACGTTGCTTGAAGGAGGTTTGCTACCAAACTATTGGTACTTTTGGACTCACAGGTGCACACTCTTACTGGATGAGAAAGTTGACTTTCGTGTTGTATGGTGTGTGTCATGATGTCCACCTTGTGGAATCCGCATGGGACTGTACCATCCAGGACAGGGTAATCTGTCAGGTCTTGCACACAGTACATGCAAGGTTGGACAGGAAGACTAAGCCCGCCTTTTCCGCATGCCCTGGTTGGCAGATGCCTTACTCATGGCATTTGCATGTGTCAGGCCAGTTATTGGCACAAGTGTTTTCAGTGTGTGTCGATTCGTATTTGGATGTTTCAGGGATGCATCTGGGCAGAAGTTTGGCACTCTTTCTGGGATTGGATGGCAACAGGAAATGTGTGATTCGGAATGGATTGAGTTTTTAATGATGGCCACCGCTGTTGTTCCGTTTGTGAACGTTATTTCTGCGTAGTGCAAATTCCGCTGGTGGAATTACCTATTGGTAATTCTTCCAATTTTCCAGCATTAACAATATTCTGCCAAATAATGGATGATTTACCAATACAAATTTTATTTCTGTGCCAATTCCACTGCACGGAATTACTGTTGGCGCTGATAGTTGGTGCACTCACCCGTCCACATATAATGTGGCGTTAATGCTGCCTGACACCACAGTGGTAACAGTAATTCCGTCTGGTGGAATTAACGCTGATTCCACCACCCAATTTGTAATGAGGCTCATTGTGTCTTTCTTTCTAAGGATTTTGTTAACACTTGGGGTGCACACATCAATTTAATAAGATGTCCCAGAAGGATATTGTGATAAAAACTATACCTAAAACTATCGGCACTAGCTACCTTTGATGCAGATGTTTCCAACAAGAGGATCCTTCTAGGGATATGTGATAAAACCGGCATAGTTAGAGAGCCTTTCTCCTAAGTGAAGTGTAGCTGTCCGTTTCTCTTTCTGTCTTTGATTTGAGTTGATGTTGTCTGATTTGGTACCTTCTGTTTCTGTAATCCATTTCACGATTTTGACTTTGGTTCCCTTTAGCTACTTTATAGAGCTCCAGTCACCAAAGCGTTTTGCTTTTGTAGTGACAATTGAACTAACTCAGAAAACCAAAGGCAGACACATTTGTCTGTTGAATTTGCATTAAATGTGGGTGTCACTAAGTCCTTTATTCCTGTGTCAGAGATACTGAGATTGTTGCCCACTGCCTTAACATGACTTAACATCTAGCCAGAGAATTCCTTTTCATACATTTCCCAGGGATGGGTGGCTGCTACACCCCAGGACCAATATCCTCAGTTAGTTAAAACATGTTCTCAATTTGTTAGCCTTCCTTCAACCCCACATCTTTCAGGCTCACTGCCTCGTTCTGACCGTTCAGCTGTGTATAACTTACCTCTCGCACTCTATCATGATAAATATTATCTAGGCTACAGGACAAATGCCTTCACTTTGGCATTAAAAACTATTGATATTGTCAATATTTCTTGCGAGGATGTTAATGTTAAAGGATATTTGTACCGCACACTATCGCCACTGGAGTGGTCCCCTCTCGCGGCTCTGAAATGGGAAGGGGGAGAGTTAGTGGGAGTAAGCGGGAAAGGTGCAAGAGATCAGTGATGTGCTGTTGGCAGCCTCAACACGGTTACCACTGTTCGCTGGGTTTTGGGTGTTTTCCGGTCGGTAGACGTCATGTGCTGTTGTGCGAGTTTGTTTTGTTGTTGCGGTGTAGTGAAGTTTGTGCAGTTTGTTGTGATATAGGGTTGTGGTTGTGTCTGGTTAGCATTTGAGAGGTGTAGGCGGAGGGGTGAAATTGTTAATGGATTGGTTATTGGCATTGTTGTCTATAAGCGGTGTGCTGAATTTACAAGTTTTTCTAGGTGTGGCGCGCGAACATCACTGCATGTCAATCTAGCTCCGGCACCAGCCGATATTCATTCCTTTCATAAATGACGCTCGCTGATATTCACAACTGTACCCATATTCGGCCCATGCCCACCATTGAACATGTCTGTGTGCGGCTAGCTGGTATTCGTGATTCCATCCTAACCTGGCCTCGGTGGCATTTCCGATGCAGTCTGGATGTGGCTCTGCTCAACAACCGCTACTCTATCCAGATGTGGCAATGGTCGGTAATCGCAATCTTACCCAGTTGCTCAGGCAGGCTATCGCTCACAACCCTGTCGTGCAAGCCAGGTACATGCCAACACTCGAAGCTGCCTCTAGGCACGGCATCTGCCATCATTCACAACTTCGTACGGGCACTGCGCATGCGAACTTCCATAGGTCCGTCCTAAAGTGGCAACTGTTAAGATTCATAATTGGCACTTGATAGAGTTCATGGAGTGGGTGAGGTTTTAGGATGGAGTTGGGCGGGGGTGCTAATTCGGTCCTCATGGGGTTGTTGCTTGTGTCCTATCCAACCTAGCGTGGTCTCTCTTGTTATTGTATGACATTCCCTTAGTCATTTCTGGGTGTTGTCTGTGTCATCCTAATTTCTGTCAACCTGTTCTGTGTTTCCTGTTTGGTTGTTTTGTTGTTTAAATTTGTTTCTGCGGAGTTGAAGGGCCAGGTTTTTCATAGTTTTCCAAATTGTAGGTGGTCTTTGTTGTTTCTTATTTCTTTCGAGATGTTGTTCCAGGTTTTTGCGGCCATGTGGCAGAAGGAGGAGCCTCCTAGTTTTTTCTTGACGTATGGTATGGGCTCCAGGCGGATTTCATTGCTTGATCTGAGCAGTCTCGTTGGCTTGTAGATTATTTTCTTTTGTATCAATTCAGCTCCCTGTCTGCTGATTGCCCTTTGTGCTATGCACATTGTTTTGAAGGTGATGCAATGTTTGACTGGGAGCCAATGTAGTATTTTTAGCGCTGGAGTGATGTGGTCTCTTCTCAATAGTTTGAGGAGGAGTCTGGCTGCTGCATTTTGGATGCGTTGTAGTTTCTTCAGGAGGCATTCTGGCATTCCGAGGTAGAGGCTGTTTGCGTAATCGATTCTTGACATGATGAGGGAGACGATTGTGAGTGTTTTGTGGGTGAAGGAGAGGAAAGGTAGGATTCTTCTTGTTGTGTGAAGGAGGAAGAAACATTTCTTGATTATTGCGTTTATTTGTGGTTGTAAGGTTAGGGTGTTGTCCATCAGGGCTCGCAGATTTTTTACTACCTTAGATGGTGTGGTTCCCATTTCCGTCGGCCAGGGAATGTAGGTGTTCTCTTGGATTTTGGATATAATCATGATTTCTGTCTTTCCTGGGTTGATTTTCAAGCTGTTGACGGTCATCCAGTTAAACACTTTTAGACACTCAATTCGGGTTGAGTGATCCGCTTGAGTGTCTTTGATTTTGTAGATGATTTGAGTGTCGTCTGCATAGTTGTAGCATCTGATTTTGTATTTTTTGAAGATTCTGATTACTGGAGTCTGGTAGATGTTGAAGTATAGTGGCGATAGTGAGGATCCTTGTGGCACTCCTGTCGTTAACTCAGGGAGTACATTTGAAGGGTTTTAGCCATACGGTTTCTGTCCTGTGTACTAGGAATGATTTAATCCAGAGTAGTGCCATGTCGGTTATACCTATGCCTTTCAATCTTTTGGTTAGGGTGTCGTGGCTAACTGTGTCGAAGGCTGCAGAGAGGTCGAGCAAAATCAGAGATGAGGTTGTGTGGAGTCTGTTTTTGTTTTTAGGTCGTGCCTAGTAGTGCCGATTGTGTTCTATTGCAGGTCTGAAACCGACTTGTGCTTGGTTAGCAGTTGTTTTTTTCTACATGTTCTTGGGTTAATTTGTATACGTAGGTTTCTAGGAGTTTTTTGCGGGGTAGGGAATGTTGGAAATCTGTCTGGAATAGAGAGGTCTTCCACATCGCCACTTGTGTTTTTTAAAAGTAGTTTGATATATGCTGATTTGAAGGATTTTGGTACAGTTCCTGTTGTGAGTGAGAGATTGATTTAGGAGGTTTCTGTGGTATTGTGATGGTGTTCCTTGTGCGAGGATTGATTTGTAGATGTCAGGGAGGGCAGGGATCCATGGTTGATCCTGCTTTCTTTCTGTGTTTTACCAGCTTGGAGAATTCTTCTGCTGATATTTCACGAAGTTTTGTTGTTTGTGTAAATAATTTTTCCGGGGCAATGTTTTCAATTGCATCAGCAATCAATTTTTGGAGTAGCTCCACTTTCCCGTATAGGTCAGCCAGCTCTAGTTCTGTAGTTGAGGGTTTGGTCATCTCCAGTTGTTCCATTTAGGTTGCTTGCTTTGAATGTTTTCCAGTTTCTTTTTGTGATGGTTGAGAGCTTGGGCGGGCTGTATGTGGACTTGAGTTGGTAGTGTGATCACGATTGGGATGATGAGATGGTCGCTCCACAGTATTTGTATCGGTGGTGCCGTGCTGATTTTTTTTTTTTTTTCTTGGCAAAGATTGCATCAAGGGTGTGTCCTGACGAGTGTGTTGCCCCTTTGACCAAGTGATGTTGTTAGCTTCCCAATTAGTGAGTTTTTGGAGTTGGCATGTTTTTTGAAACCAGATGTTGAAGTCTCCCAGGATTATTAGATGTTCGTGCTTGATGGCTATGTTGGTGATGACTTCTATGAAGTTGTCGACGAAGGTTGCATCGTATGTCGGTCTGTACACCAGAATTAATGTGATGTTAGCGTTTGGGTTCGCTGATGGGTGTATGACCATGGTTTCGCAGTTGATGATGTTGAGGGATTTGTCTGTTTTTATTTTCAGGTGTCCTTTGAATGCTATTGCGAGGCCTCCTCCTTTTTTATTTTTCTGGTTTACCTGAAGGCATTTGAAGTTGGTCGGGAGGCAGCTTTTGGAGTGTGATTTTGTAGTCGTCCAGCCATGTTTCTATGATGAATAGGATGTCTATGCTGTTGTCACAGAGAAGGACAAAGATCTCTGTTCAGTGTTTTGACATGGATCTTGCATTTATTAGGTTGCAGTGGATTCTAAAGGTGTTGTTTGGTTTGTGTTTTATTGTCGGCCTTGTTTCCTGAATGTTGTGATTTCCTTTCAGGTCGGTTTCTTGTTGAGGTGTTGGTACAGTTGTGTCTGTGTCGTTGAATGGTTATTTTAGGTTCAGTCTTGGGTTTTTGTTTTCATCAAGTTCTTCTCAAACTTTTGTGGCTGTGGAGTGGAAGTTCTTCTTGTTTTGGTGATGTAAGGTGTTAGTGTGTTGATTCTGTTCTTGTTATTTCTAGCGTTGTCCGTTCTTCTGTGGGATTGTGTTTGGTTGGTGTTGTTGATTCATATGTTGGGTTGGCTCGTTCTGTTGACTGGTTATTTGCAAGGTGTGGAGTTGGGTGGAGTGATTCTCTCTTCTGCCGGCGTTGGTTCTGTTGTTGTTCCTGTCTGCAGTAGTGTGCTCTGCAGTTGTGAGTCTTCAGTGGTGTTTAGTTGAGTTTGTTCTTTTTGCTCTCTTTCCTTCGGTCCAGTTAGTTTGCGCAGCATTTTGAGTTTGAGTGTTGTTTTTGTTGATCTTTATTTCTGTTTGTTGACGCCAAGTAGGTTTTGCTTTGGTCCGGCTGTCTTGTGGTGTTGTACTGGGTGCATGGGGATTGCCCGGTACAAGTTTGGGCTCAGTCTGTTGGCGGTCTTGTCAGTCGATATCGTTGGCTTGTTCAGTCAATATCGTTGGCTTGTTTAGTCGTTGTCTCGGTAAGGTAGGGGAGGTTTGCTAGGGTTATATCGTTGGGTTATTAGTGGCTGTCCCTAATGTGGGGCTCCCTGGAAAGGTTCACTGCAGTAAACCAATTAAGTGGTGTGAAGAAGGGCATAGCTGGTAACTATAGAATTGTCCTATTGAGTGTAGCTGACAATCACTGTATCATCTCATGGGGCGCGACCCAATAATCAGTATCACTCCACAGTAATCAGCCAATAAACCCTTTATCCCAGGAGAGCGGCCTATAGCTAACAATGTAATTTGAAATAGGGCACAGCTAGATTTGAGTGTCACGTATAGGGAGAGTGTCCTAAAACCAACATACTAGACCCAGCTAGATTTAACAATGTGGGGTCGAGGGATGCAGCGGAAATATATACAGTGTTTTAGATAAGTCTGATAAGTGGCTAGGCTTCCGGGGTAGAGTGATTGCTCTATTTGCCACCTAGATCGCTTCTACCGTACTGGTCCTGGTCGTTGCTGGTTGACAGCTGGCCACTGGATTCCCCTGTGGACACCTGCTGAGACTTTCTGGAGCCGTCTCTGTTGGAGCTGCTGCCCTTTGCCTTGGGGCCCTTGGCCGCGGGGGCTGCTGGGCATAGGGCTGCCCTGGAGAAGGCCCTTAAGATCTTAGTGGAGAGCCAATCAAGGGCGATGGCCAGGATGGGAGGTGGGAAAGCAGGAAGGGTTGCATGAGGGGAGCGGGCGCGGGGGAGACTTTTTTTTTTTTTTTTTAATTTGGATTCAAAGGCCAAGATGGGTCTGGGGCCTCAAGCAATCGCCTGCCTGATGAAAAGCTGAGTTGGCTCCACTGGGGTATCGAACGAACCCTTGACGCCTGGCATTGTTCTGTACCCGAGGTGACGACCTTGCACTTGAGCTATTAGCCACCACCCATGTCCTTGCGCGACTAGAAAGTTTACATACATGTTGCTGTCCCTGTTGTGTGGGGTTAGCTGGTACACTAGTGCTGGGTCTTGTTACAACAAAATATTCTCCTCTTGCTCTAAATAATAGTCTGTCAATCAGTGCATGCCCTCAAACACATGCTTGTATGTATGCTGCATGTATTTGTATTTCGGCGTGACCCTGTACTCCTCTTTAGCCCTGTAGGAAATAGATTGTTAGGGTTTCTGCCATTCTACTATCCATAGTTTATGGCCCTAGGTAATTGAGGCTTGAAGGTGTGTTAACATTATTAATGATGCCATGCTGGAGGGTACAGAGACCAAACACTTTTGATGCGCCTCCCCAGAAGACTGTGTGCAGGCTGCAATGTAATTAGCCACTAAATTGGGGCAGCTTTCATTCAAATGCATAATGACTGACCCATTAGCTTCCATTTTCTTTGAGCTGGACTTGCTTCTTTATGGGGCCAACACAATTTCCCGCTTGTAAATATGCTTTAAATTACAAATCTATTAGTTTTCCCAGTTCTTGTTTTAGTATAGTACTGTAATTAGACACACTTTTCAATGCAAGCTAAGGTAATACATTATTTTGTGGGGGTAAAAAAAGTGGTGTGATTTATTTTATTTTCACCAACGGGAGCATTGTGCACTAATTAGGTTAGCATTATGGGACATCTACTGTTTGGTATCATTCGGCTCACTGCAGAGGTCTCTACTTTTTTATTGAATTGAATCTTGTCTGTAGTTTAGCTTTGTTTTGAATCCCGAAAACCAAACTTATTTCCCTCTTTTCCCAGGTCAACTTTCTACATTGAGAACAAAACATCAGTCATGAATGAGAACAAGCAGCTGGATGTCAGCCGAGCGCTGGGAGTTGCTGGGGTCTTCCAGTTCCTACACTGTGTGGCAAAGTCTTGCGTCATGCCCTTTTTGACGATTTACTTCCGGCATCTTGGCCTTACCCCTCCACTGGTCGGTATTGTCATGGGAATGAAGCACTTGACTTCTGTTTTGTGGGCCCCCTTCTGTTCCTATTTTGCCAAGAACCATCGGAGACGAAGGATACTCATGTGTGGATCTCTGCTCTTGTCGGTAGGGGCAGGATTGCTGCTTACCCTAATCCCTCCCATGCATAAGGAAGTTGTGTATAGATTGTGCAATGGCAGCCTGCATTCGGGTGACAGATTTATTTTAACCGGGATCTGGGTCATGAAGGATGTGAACAACATGACCACAACTAGACCTTTGGCTCTGGCCACCAGCCCAGAAATGGTGTCCAGTAGCCCCATTCCTAGAATGACTGCATTGACTTCCAGCGAGAAGGGTGCTGATGGGAAGAGGGCCCTTCTAACAACATCTGCAAAGATGAATAACATCACTGATAAAGATGAAGGAACCAGAAAAAATAATAATGAATCCATTAGTACTGGACTTGCATCTGCCATGGAGGGAGTTGCCAAAAAGCTACAAAATTCCCAAATGAAAGCTCTGGAGCCTTTGGCGATGGAAGAGACCCAGTTCCATTCCCTTGAGGCCGAAACCAGCAACCATCAGTCTGCGTTAAACTATTCGGAGGACGATGTTTTTAGTGGGGATGTTGGTGAAATCCCTGCCTCTCTTGCGGGCTCCAAGGTCTTGGAGAATCCACCCAACATTTCAAGACACTGGAAAACAGCTAGGGATGTGAATTTTGAGGTTGTACATGGCACTTATGTTTTTAATCCTGAGCACAAAACGTTTCTGATGGTGCTTGGGGCGGTCGTCCTGTGGGAGCTGTTTGCTTCTCCCCTCGAATGGACAGCTGATGACAGCCTCTATGAATATCTAGATTTTGTCGATGCCACAGACAGACATGGCAGGTTGTGGATTGGGGGTTACCTGGGCACCTCAATAGGAGCTTGCAGTATTGCTGCCCTGGTGGATAATATGAGCTGCTACCTAAGTGCAAACATACCTCGAATGGCTGTACATTGTTATGGCTATGCTCTTCTTATAACTGCTTCTCTGCTTGTGGGTGTCTTCTATCCTATTCACGTCTCCAAGAAAACTGAACACGGCAACAAAACATTGAAGGCCTTGGGCTTGATTGGCAATGATGGGAGAATGTTGCTAATGGCAGTCACAGTCTTCCTGACTGGTGCAGTAGTTTCTACAGCAAACAATTTTCTCTTCTGGCAAATGCAGGATATTGGCAGCTGTGAGTTGTACATGGGCGTCTCAATAGCTGTGGCACTGCTTGCTGAACTCTTACTGTTTGCCTTTAAGAACAAGTTATTGAAGTCTTTCTCAGCCAGCTGCATCGTAGCCCTTAGTTTGAGTTGCCTTGCCATACAGGTTCTGTATTACTCTTTCCTGTGGACGTCATGGGCAGTACTACCTATTCAAACTTTGAGTGCCTTCAGTAATGGTGCGTTATGGTGGGTAGCAAACTCTTTGGCGGATGATGTTGCCACACCAGGGACAGAACGTTCCCTGCAGATGGTCCTGAATGGCCTCTCCTATGGTTGTGGGGCCAGCCTGGGCAGCTTCTCCAGTGGTTTCATTGTGAACAGCTTCAGCTTGGCTGTCCTGTACCGCGCCTCCTCTATCGCATTGATACTTTGGCTGGTGCTGTTCCTGATTGTACAAACCAAGCTGCCCCGCCAGAGGAAGATCAACTATTCTCGGCTGTTGGCTGCTGACACTAGTGACCTCAGCGACTCCGACGAGGATCAGGAAAGAGACTGGCTGGTGAAAGCTATGAAAGACGAGAGCACAAATAAAAAACGGTAGCAAGCTTTGACACCGACCAGTAAGAACAAACTAAAACAAATATAATTTATGGCAGCTGCGATTGGGGGTGGGGGTACAAATTGGTCTATTAGAAAACTGCAATGAATTCTAAAGGTTTAAAATGAATCTGTGGTGTGTGATCACAGGATGGCCCGGGATATGTGAAGACTACGTTTTATATAGGTTTTATTTTCTTATGATTAATTTATTGTAAATGTATACTATTTGCCAAAAGATTCAATTTCCAGAACCGATCAATGTCTCTGTAAGGGATTTCTGTATGCATTCTTGTATTGGGATATGATTTGCGTCTGCACCTTTTTGTTATTTGCTCTCTTTTGGTGAGCATTTTTGAAATTCCGGGGAAAGCATGTTTTTGAAATTGCAATGTGGGTATAAACTGGAAAACAAAGCACAAATTGACAGTTCGCAACTTGTGGCTTATTGCTGGATTCTTGTTTTCAAGCTTTTTCTCAATTCTTTTAAATGCACCCTTGTGTGATCTTTATGTATTTGACATTTCTCAACAATATTAACGGTTTAATGCTCGTTTTGCACACATTCAGAGATATTTGTGGTACAGAGCGGAAACATGTTATTAACTGCTGTAACCTGAACAATGAATGCGAGTGTCCAAGTATAGTATCCATGAATCGCCTAGAAAGAATACCGAACTCCTTGTCCCACCTTTTGTAGGGTTTATTTTTTTATAGTGGGTTAGATGCTACTGCAGAACTGAAGCCAAACTATTCCCCACCGGTACCTCAAGCCATTCACACCTCTTGCAGCTCCCACAGTGCACTGAACTGGTGAGTGTTCAGTCTACTTTGTAATTCCCGCTGCCTTCAAAGCACCAGTACACAAGGATACTGTAGTATTATTTGAGACACCTTAGTATTGAATACTCCCATAATCACAAGTGTCCTGCACCCAACGGACATTTAGGCTCTTGCCATAAGCCACTGGTGTATTGTAGAACATTCTCCTGGGCCATAGGGGTGTGGAGAGAAGAGCAGATGAGTGGCTTTTTGATACTGGATGCTTTCAGATATGTTTTAGACTCGCTGGTAAAGCGAGTAAACATGCGTACTTTATAATCTTTTATAAGGTTCTCTTGAAGCGATGTGGTCTAATTGTGTGCTGATGAGCATGGGGCTTACATTCTAATATTGGTTTACCGCAGTGTCTAAATCGAACAATCCAATGGAAATAACATGACGCGCCATACAGGTCAGTTTATTTATGTGCCATTTTACTAGTGCATTCCGAGTAAAATATTATAGAACTCGTCTCAGTATGAAAAGCGAAACGGTGATGTATGTTTTGCTCTGGCCAGGTAAGAACACAGGTTGATTTTCTAGAGCATCTGCTGATTGCTAGCACTAGTGATGCAGAGAATGGAAGGGCGACACAACCAGGCTCCTTGATTAGGTTAGCTCTCCTCTGCCTCCAACCATGATCTACTACTTCTAATTAGAAGAGTGTCAAATATTCTCACTTGTTCAGTTCCATGGTCATCTGAAGTGATCTTCGTGTCTCTTGGACATCGCCCTGAAGTTACCCAAAGTGTGTTTGACTTGAAGGGACCACCTGAACGGGCGGAATTCTTTCCCATGATGCCCTTGCAAAGCAGCTCTACACATTTGCTTATTTCGTCGAACACAAAGAACCTCTTTGCTTTTCCCTGATGTACTCCCTTTCTTTTTCTTCACAATTTCCCATAACGCCTCTTATGCTTTCTGTTGACTTTCACACAAAAATGACTACTGTGCTTTTCATTAGCCTTTCAAACAAAAGCCCCCCTTCCTATTTGGGCTGCCAAAGGATAACTTGTGTTTTACCTTATCTCTTGTGAAAGTGTAATCTCAGTGTTATTTTTTCTTGCTCTGTCCTACCTTCACATCGTTTCCTTCCAAACCATGCTGAGCGCTCTTTTGTTGCTCTTTACATATTTCTTCTGACTGAGAACAGTTAATCAAGCTTTTTCTATTCTCATATAGGTGCTACAGGGTGGGAGAAAGCACGTGGGACATACGACATGGTACAATTATACCATTGCCATCCTTTTACAGATTCACACGTTTTGAAGCGACATGATGTACGTTTGCGCTGCAGTATAAAAAAAAAAACATGAATGTGGAGGCAGTGAATATGGTGTAGTGTGTTCATTCTCTGAAGGAAGTCCCACTGGACGGATCAACGCAGGTTACGAACTGTGCTCTTCCGATCTCTACGAGCGGTCGTCTGTTTCCTGACCAAAGACCAAATTCAGGGTTTATTTGCAAACGTTGAATTTAGTCTTGGTGTTATTCCTATTATAGTGACCCAAACCTCACACTTGTAACTTTGCCAAGTCTGGTGTATGCTGCTTTAAATAGAGCAGACATAGTAGGATAAATGTACAACTGGAACTCGGTCCTTAGGATCCCAACCCATTTGAAACTTAGCTTGTAAATCATGGTGGCTGCTGAAATAAGACTAATTGAAATATGAACGTTTCTGTCCTCCCCATTTGCAGCATACACTTGGCTGCATCTAAAGGTTAGCATTACTTGAACGGGATAGTCTGAGAAGGGATAGAAAGCTTACCCAATTCTATGGAAAGGGGCTCTTTCCAAACCAATGAGAATCTGCGGATCCAAGAGATAAATATTTAGAATTGCAAAAGCTGCAGGATCCTTGTTCTAAACCTGTGCTACCTCTTAACCACAGTCATTCCAGGAGCACTCTGAAAACACACCCTCGAGGTACATTTTATGTAAGATTTTGTTGACACTCGCTCAGTGGTCGATAGATGTAATTTCAAGTGTCCAATAACCAATGAGAGGTGTGATTTATTCTCTGCGTTATGGTTTTCGATCTTGGAGAGATGAGTCCCCTGAATTTGAATCCTGACTCTTGCGCCCTTCACCCTCTCCCCGTGGAACCACCTGTTTATTCTTGAGAAATCCCCTTTACCCAGATTTAGCTCCGTTCTAGGAACTGTCTCTATAAATGTGAATTAGATGCAAGAAGTTTTGCAGATTTTTTAAAAGCACATATGGGTGTTAAATATGGTCTTTTTGGGATTAATGTCGTCTCCCACACATGCAGTGTTCATTATCTTTTACATGTGTGAAGTAATCATAAAAAAAAAAAATCGACAGCTTTAGGGGGGAATGCGGATACCCCTTCTGTGATGAGGACTACATTGTTCCTAGCCCCACACTTACTGTTGTCAAATAAGGGATTTGTGGCTGTTTGTGCTGCTACACACTTCAATTTATATTTGTTCTCAATACACCCCTATCCATTTGAGGTTCATCATAAACCGACATATAGTGTAACCTGCAAGTTGGGTGCTACACTATAATCTGTTGATGAGGCTGGAGTCTATAGGTTGTAAACTCGGCTTCCCCACTTCACCAAACTGTGTTATCTGGGTGAGTCACGTGACTTATTTGGCCTCGTTTCCATAACATGGCAACATTTTTGGTACACCTAGAAATTGGTTAACATTAGTATTATGTGCTCGGTAACAAAACCGTGGATATTTACTTTTAGAGCAAAGCTCAGTTCCACCTCTAAGTTGATATTGGTGGTAGAATGTAAGCCCTTGTTAATTCCTTTTGCTCCACATTTTGCTGTCATACATGTTCTTCTCATCTGTGATCTAATTCTCCAAGTGAATATTTATTTTTAGATGTACCCGTTTTGTAATCAATATGTTATTTTGTAGGAAAATTGACTTTCCAAACATCATAAAAACATTCTTTCTTGTTTACATACAAAACCTCGATGGATTTAGAATTGGAATGCAATTCTTTATTAAACGAAGAACAATTTATAGTTGGTGAAAATAAATTGCATTTTGCCATAGCAAATAGCTGCAAAAAAGTGCAGATTACTAGTTGGAAAGTAACTTAATTTTGTGCCCAGTACTGGACAGAGTATGCGATTAGCTAATATATTACTTTATTATTAATTCCAATCCATGGTGTGCAAGCCCACCAAGTGAACATAAAGCACCACAGTTGACTAGACCTGGTCAGAGCTTCCTGAAAATGTGTTAATCGGGGGCTTTTCCTTTTTGAACACGAGATTACAGGAACCCGTTCTCAGTCTACATTAAAAGGGACACAGAAGCCTCAGATAATTGTGTTGTTTGACATCCTGATGTCCACATCTGCTTGTCGCGTTCAAGAACACATCATTTAGCAATCTCCACTGCAGCAGGAGTACATCTGAGCAATATTTTATGTACATAGGCTGTAAGGTGATGCTCAGATCTACCCAATATTTGGAGATTTGTTAAAATCGAAATATGCCACAGGCCTGTTTCAGCTTCATGTGCGAAGGAGAATGGTGTGTTCAGAACAAGGCCTTACGTTGCCCCCAACCATTTCATGCCCCAGTTTCTCCCCAGCCTTCAAAAGACCCATAGAGTGGGCCAATTTCTGAATATCGGAAATCTAAGGAATCCTTTTACACTATCCAGGTAACTCAATTTTCTACTGCTGAGGTTTGTAGACCTGTCCCAAGAGATTAAACCAAAAGCAGAGCCAGAAAAAGTGGGTGTACATTGGTATTCTGGGATCCAACCTCTTCATACATTCGAGTTTGCATACTTTTCGGGGTGGGTGAATGTAATAGTTTGAAATCTCTTTGCACTGTAGCTGCACACCTATGATCTATCAGGCATACTCGCCAGACTACCTCTCTACACCCACGTGGCTGCTCAACATGGGTGGCTAGTAGGGACTTGGCCACCCCTACCTACCTTCACATCTGCTAAAATGCACACATGTATTCTACAACTTGGACACATTTGCAATACTTGTCTTCAGTCCCCCAAGAGCAATCAACCTACAGCGCATTGAGACCATACCAATGGTGAAAGGTGCTATACAAATTCCCATTGCATTACATGTAGTCATCAAACTACCTCTTTCACCCGCATAATACAGTGCAGCCAAAGAGATATGTAGCCGCTTAGCAATGAAGGGATGGCTGTTCTCTGAGCAATGCAACACTAGCCAATTTACTCAGCGGCCACAGAGATTCAAAGAATGAGGCAGTGGCTGGGTACTAAATGGTCTGTCTGAGGCAAAACAGGTTTGTTGGTTGACATTCTTTTCTGCTCTCCTACCTGGTTATACCGGATAGGGCAGCATGAAGGTGTGGCTCTTACTGATTGTCCTTCAGAGGGAGCTGGGTTTGGCTGAGTTTTGTAGCCAGTTAATCGTGTTTTCTGGCAGGTGACCTCTCTGTAGCTCTTGTACATGAATTTGCTTAAGCAAACGAACAATGAAGGATTTGTTTTTGAGGCATCTTACTCCTTCATGGTGCCCCAAAGAGACAGCAGCACGGGTGTGTGTTTGGATTTTTAATGTGATCAAATGTATAATTTTGTATTCTTTTGCTGTAACATGTTTTTTAAAATGGCCAAATAACTTTCCACCAATTGTGTGTACACCTATTCTCGCTTGGCCACAAACTGGCCACCCCCCTTGAAAGAAGCCTAACTCTCCGTTTTGCTGTGTCTCTGAAGTAGTGGTCCCTACTCTGATATAACGTACACCTTCTGTGGAGTAGGATTCTGCTGATGAGTTCCCACTATCCAACAAAAGCTTAAGCTTCCAATCACTGGCCTACATTATTATGCTGTAAGAGTATGACCATGGCTGGAAAAGGTTACATGGTCATTTTCATGCAGATTTCCCCTTATGCTGAAAAAATAGATATTTGACTGTACCCACTCTTTAGATTAGGACTTGTGAATTCAAATCATTTTAGGAGCTTACACATAACATGGGGCAATAAGATCCACCTGTTGTGGCCTTGTGTGTGCTGTGAAAGTGGCATAGTTTATCAATATTGAAAATATTAATATTTTTCCATCGCACATTTTGAAGTTGCATTATGGAAGGAAGAATTGAAACTTGTTATTTTTCTTCTAATGGAAGCCACATCGTATTGTGACTAAAGGGAAGGCTTCCATTCTGTGGCACACAAGCACATGGGTGCTTGGACATAAAGGGGGCTAAAAAGCCAACCACGTAGTTAAGCCTAGGCCGATACATTCTTTAGAGTCCCTTGCTTGTCTCGGCGTGAAGTGCTCAGAGGCTTCATGACCTTCTGAGAGACTTTGTCCTCTTCTATTTTACTTTGTGGGTTTCCACTTTGTTGGTCTGAAAAGTCAAGTCGCTTATTTGCTAGTCCTCTTGCAATGTTTGGTATTGAGCACTGGTAACTATCTTTTGTAACATACTTTTCCCTACCACCCCTGTTTCTTCGTGCCGCCAGGCTTACCATGTATCTTGCAATGTGTCTAAAGATCCATAGCTGCTCTTCTTAATATTTTATTTCTTCTACCATATCCACCTTTTACACAGTCTATTTTACACTGGACCACATCTGGTCTTCCATCGTGGAAATTCTAAATTACTATGTTTGCTCCATGGACAAATTAAAAAGGTAATCCCGGGTCAAAAAGCCACCATGATTCAACTGGACGGTTGGAACACATGTCTATCTAGACAATAACGCATCCAAACATTGTGTATTAGGAACTATCCATTGCTCCTCTAAACTGCTTCAGAAAGATGATCCGTTTGATGCTTAAACAGGTTCAGAACAGACCTTGATTTCTGCAATCCCAAACTATGGTCCACTGTAATGGATACAAGGCTATGGCAAAATAGTTATTTTCCATACTCTTTCCGCTGCAGATAAAGGACTGGATACCCCAGATGGGGGCACAATCCACCAACCTCCAGGCAAGTCAAGTGCTCTGAGAAAACTAGGATCTAAGCTTGGAGGATAGCTGAGGGGGCCCCACGTTTGTTTTGAAAGCAAGACAACGCAGGGCTAGACCGGTTCAAATCCTTTGTCTGCGCTTAGAGACTGGTCTCCGGTATTAAGTGTGTTATGAAAGATTAATTACAGTGATGCTTTGGTGCACCATACATTCCTTGTTACATAACATTTAACGTACATGTGCATATATATATTTTAAAAGCAACATAATATCTTTGTATAGCTTCACACACTTCTGATCTTGATTATAAGCCGCACAAATGCTAGCAATTTCTTACCTATTCTTGTTGACATGCCTGAATCGTGTGTTCATGCTTGTCAATTCACTTTTATTCGGCACAAAGTTATAAAAAGTACACAAAATACAATTCATCAATCCAATAATTAAACTGAATAAAAATGAAATTGACTTCTAAATTATTGTGAGCATATGAAACCATTCTTAAGACAAAATCATCAATTTTACAGTCTGGTTTGGTAATACACACCTTTTAAAACCTGGTGATTCGCTGTAAATAATGTATCATTAAAACTAGATGCAAAAACAAGCATATAAATCGCCACAATCATAACTGTAATATAAAAACGTTAAGTTAAGGGGATACCACACACAGCATAAGTGGAGAGAAAAGGAAAAACTCACAGCCCCACCAACATCCATGTATCCCCTTTAATCTTAATACTATAAAAGGCCTTGCGCAGTAGATGCTTCCTGGATACACAACCAGCTGTTGCCTTACGATATATAGTGGTCCTACTGTGTTAACGAAAACCTGCACTTTGGCCTGTGTACATGGGCTGTAACACTAGAGCTTTAATGAAATTGTACTCAAAACATGCCCATAATTTCAAGAAACAAGCTCCAACTACTCCCTATGTCTTGATATCCAGGCCCTTTGAATACATTTGGTAACCCTGTAAACCATATTCAGATCTTCTGTTCGTTTACATAATAACAGAGCTGAGACTGTAATGATGCCAGCTCGATCTTAGAATTGGTTTCAGATAAAGGCCTTGTCTCTCATGATTGCCACAAAGGGTGCAAATAACAGAACCAGCAGTTCCCTAGAATTGAGTCCCCATCCTAAAACTAAGGAAAAGTGAGCGAGCAAAAGAATCCACAAAATCCAGCTAGTCTTCAAACCCAGGTCCTGTTTATTCCTAAGGCACCCTGGGCCCAATTTCAAACTATAACAGACTTCCTTCTTTATAGTATTCGCTATAAACAGGTTCTTTATTCGAAAAGATAGTGCTTTGGTAATTAGTGCTGGGTACTCCTACAAGTTACGTTCACCCAGATCAAAAAGAGTGTTCTTTATTTTGGGGATCCAGGGTAAACGTGCTCTCCTTTCCAAGCTCAACCGATGTAGCAGAGCTTTGATATTCAACAAGACCAGGGACGTACCATAGCCTTAACCAACACATGACTGGCTTCACAGGGACCATATGGCCTATGGGGTATAAATATATTTCCATGTGGATTAACACATTTGGTGTCCCCTGTGAAAGCATAAGTAGACTCTTCAAAAATATGTTTTCTAAATTTGACAAACATGCAGAGTTTACATATCCCTACAATTCAGATGCAAAGAGGGCAGAAGTAACGACTTGCTACCTGTACAGCTCAATTTCAGGACTTAATACCCACCCCCCATGTAGATTAAATAATGACCCGAGCAGCGCCGCTATATTTTTCCAAGTTGCCACAAACTTTATTTCATTGTGCCGATCAGAGCCAATTCTCATGGAGGCGTGTCCCTAAATGATTGCAAAACCTGACTTGTTGAATTCTACGACTGGCCACCCTGAGGTAAAAATAGCTTGTTGTTTTGAATACTTGATTCTGAAGACCAAGGACTTGGTTGTATCTATATTTAGTAGAAGTAGTTTTAACTCCCCACACTGCTTCAGGAATGATGTTCGTTCTATGGCAGTGTACATGAAAAGGTGAAACTTCAAGATTCTTCTGGCTAACGGCTTCTCCCTATTTCCACAATGGTTTCCTTGTTCTTGCGTGTCGTTATGGTGTATGTGTTAATCATATCCATAATGATTTGAACGTTTTCTTCTTTTTTCACTATCCTCCTTCTTAGGTCCCAACAGATTAAGACAGAAGTCTAATGATAGTGCTTGTGGATGCTAAACCAGCTTGTGGCATTCGCTTGGGCCCTTAACTTGGTCGGCAGGGTGTTACCGACGGGGTCTTCCTACCGCCTCGGTTAATATCGCCTCATTATGAATGTATTTTTCTGTAGTGGATAAGGTGCTACTTATTCTTGCAGAAATGAATGCTGCTCCTTTGACATTTGGTGCGCAAAGGGCTTTCTTGATCGAGCTCGTAGCGGGAGAAAGGGGTTTGGACAGATGTTTTTTATCTGTGTAGAAAACTTCATATTTAGTTCCTTTTAAATGTTTTACTTGTAAAGCAAATATATAACTCGAACGATGAAAATCTGAAGCGATGTGGAACAAAGCTGGTTGTAGGTGAAAGTAATATAATGCCTAGAACGCTTAGCACTTGGTTCACTAATCTGCTTCTCCCTTGATCATCCCAGAACGTATGTCATCGTGGTGAGTCCGGTCTCCTGACCGGAACCCCACTGCCTTAATAAAATGTATTTATTTTTGTTTAAATCTAGGGACCTTGGACCCCAGTCTCCTGTTGAGGGCTCACAAAAAGACCCATCTTGCAACCACTTACCTATGCCTGCCAAATATCTGCCTCTCAACACATAGGCCTTCCCATAAAATGGGTATTGGAGAAACTATTGAGACAAGAAAAACAGAAGAGTAATGAAGATTACAAGAAAGTAATATAGGTGTTACTTCCTATTTCCCCTTCCACTTATAATTCAGGATGTATTCAAGCAGTATACCTTTGTTTCGAGTTCCCCATAAAGCAAGCACACACCTTCTTCAACCAGAAGCATACAGCAAAAATTTGCATTTTATTAGCCATCGTAATCACGAGAGTAAAGCACAATTGAACACCTCGAAACCTAAGGACATGAAATTCCGATTGTCCCACCTTCCCCGTTCCGAAATGATAGTTAGAAAGGTGGATGGGGCGACCCATGTGGCTGCTTGACAGAGGTGTAAAGAAAAGCCTAGGTGGCTGCTTTGCAAACATCAGAGAAAGATGCTCCTACAGCAACTGCCCAGAAAGTTGCCCTATCCCTGGAGTAATAACACTGGATCCCCTGGGAATGCCTGCTTCAGCAAAAAATAGGCTAAAGAGAGAAACCTAGCCCCCCCTCTAGGTAGCATACCTGCTGAGGGCTTTTTGTCCCTTAGTTGCAAACAGACCACAACAGATCAAATCTGCCTAAATAAATCTCCACTGCCCTCTTGTCATCTAGCTTGTGTAGGGTCTCCTTCTGCCGAGGGCGTGTCAGGAAACAATAAGTAATAAACACTCTCCTGATTGAAATAATCAGGTCAGACGTCCTCGGATCCAAACGTAGGACTAAATGACGAGGGGGAAAGTAATCTTATTTTCAAAAAAGGGCACAACGCTCACAATTATCTACCTTATGAGATGTCGAGAAAGAAAAAACTACAGACAAATGCTTCACAGTGGTCTCTAACAGACGATTAAGAGAGGTTGTGTTCATCGAATGGAAACAGTAGATCCTACCCTGGTGTAAGAACTGTAGGAGTAGGGCTGATGAGCGAGAAACTCTTTCCGAGCCGGCAAGCATACGTTTCCATAGACAACAGAGCTCAACATGCCTAAAATCCTTAATTGCTTCAACTGAGCTCAGGGTGGCTGAGGACAAATCCACCTCAGAGCTCCTCTGTAAAACCTGGAGTATCTGAGCCAGTTTTCCAATGACTAGACCTGGTCTTTCACATGCAGCAGTCCAGGAAAGTGGCTCAATGGTGATCGTTGGAGGAACTATAGTAAGAAAAGTCTGTTGTTAGGCCACTGATCACCAAGATAATTCAAATCTATCTGGCCTATGCTCTCAGCATCCACACAGACCTATGTAGATGCTGGCAAAATTGGATCAAAAGAACAGGGAGACAGAGAAATCAGAAGTGCCCTTTCTGGGGCTTTTGCCCTCTGTCTGAGGAGCACAAGCCTCCATATCGGCTGTCGGAAGGGAATAATTGGAATTAACCGCTTAACTGCAAAGGACGAGATTGCTTTTGCAATCTTGTCTTTTTTTTTTTTTTTTTTTTTTTTTTTTTTTTTTACACTTCCCTTTGGGGGTATGCAGATCACTCCACCTGGAGGAGCGACATGTTTCCTGACCCCCGGGCAATGGAGGGGAGGACTTCCTCCACCCGCGCCTGGGGGTCAACCGTGAGGATGTCAGCACATGCTACGTGTGCCGATGTCATCAGGAAATTAAATGTACATGCTGAAGCCAAAAGGCTTCAGCATGGTAATAAAGCATAAACACTTGTGTGCAGCGTTAGCAGTTTTTACCCGATTTGCTAGTGTGAGGGCACTTTGGAAAAAGGAGACTCTCCCCTTTCAAACAAGCCCTCCCACAAGCAGATTGCTGGTCAAGGATTGTTTCCCACTGTACCACCAGGGAATTGATTTTGGAGGTGGTGGGCGCCTCCAGGCAAAACTGCCCCTCACCCCACCCTGAACTTTGCCACAAAGTAAAATGTTGTTTTGCCTTCTTTAGGGGCAAAGTGTTGGTGTTTTCCACTGACTTGCACCCAAAGGAAGGCAAAACAACATCCCACTATGTATATAGTGGCAAATTTTGGGGCATCGGGGCTAGCTCTGTGCCTGTGTGCCTGCCCTCCCAAGAATTGTCACCCCCCAACCCCCGGATGGGTGGATACTTGCTGATTCCTGGTGGCGGGGGGGCAAGATTGAGGATCTGGCCCCATTTCGCCACCCCAGGGAAGCAGCAAGGGCCACGAGAGCACCAGGGAAATTATTTTGGGAGTGTGGTGGGGGGGGGGAACACGGTGTTGTTTTGCCTTCTTTGGGTGCAGCGTCACAGCTTTTTCCTGTGGGGAGGGAATGGGGCCCAGCCGGGGCTCCCCGGGACTGCTGCTGTGCTGGGAGATGGTCGACCCACATGTGAGGCAGACGCCCAAGGCTGCGTGCAGCACCCCCGGCCGTCCTAGAGCTCTGGCCAAGCTGCATTAGAGATTCTCCTTCCAAGGAGGGACGGAAACCCCACTGGGGCTCCCCGGGACTGCTGTTGTGCTGGGGCGGGGGGGCCAGAATGCGAGGTAGATGCCCAAGGCCAGGCCGGGCTCTATTACAGCTTTTCCCTCTAGAGAGGGATGGGGACATTTTTATTTTCCGCCTAGGTAAGCGCACCCACACGTGAGGTCTGGTTTTCATCAGAAAATCTGTGTGAATGTAGGGTGGGAGGAAATGTGTTTTATTTATTTTTTTTGGGAGCATTTTGTTAATTTCCCTCTGGGAAATGTGTGAAAATTGTATATTTTTGTCACATTTACAACTTTGCAGTGTATTCTGGATAGGAAATTGTACTGCGATTCATGCAAATGATGCAACCTTGGATTCCCACATTTCTTATTTTCAGAAATGCAGGGGATTCCCTGGTTTGCTTGGTGGCTGTGACACCCCAGGCCCAAATGTGTAGGGCAGGCTGAATCTTGCATTTTCAGAATAGTTGACATAACAATGGTTTACCCTTTTTCTTTTCCGCCCAGGTAAACGCACCCATGTATTTGTGGTTTGGATTTCGTCGGGAGATCAGAGTTGAAAGTTGGAAGGTGGGACATGGGGTGTTTTGCGAGTGTTTCGGTCATTTGCCACTGGGAAATGTGTGAAAATAGTGTATTTTTTGTCACATTTATAACATTCCAGTGCATTCTGGGTAATACATTCTGGTGCGGTTCATGCAAGTGATGCCACTTTGGATTCCCATGTATGTCTTTTTTTCAGAAATGCATGAGGTTCCCTAGTTTCCTTGGTGGCTGTGACACACCAGGCCCAAATCTTTGGGCTATCCACAAGGCCAAATTGTCAAGGATGGCACTCTAATACGAGTGGCACAAGACACCCAGACGAGTTTGGGTGTTGAAATAAAGTGGACAGATAGGAACACACACCGCGGAAAGGAAAGGGAGTGAAGAGTAGGGAAGAGTAGCAAGGGAAAAGGTATAGAGTGAATACCCTCTTGGGGTGTATGCAGAATAGGAAAAAAGTATTCCACGAACCTTGGAAATACTCTAGCCTTCTGCACAGTTTGCTATAACAGAGTCCCACGCTGTTTGCTCATAACTTGGAACAGCAGCTATGGGTGTCTGTGATATAGAAACAAGACAAGGGAAGGGGCAGAGGTTGACTGATGGGAACCAGCAGACAAGCTCTGTACAAAGGGTCTACAAACAGTACAAGAGTAGATACAACAGACAAATCCAGGAAAGGAGATGATAGCAAACTAGCAGAAGGATAGGAAGGGAAAGTCGAGTAACAGGATATGATAACAGAGGACAGAAAGGTAGGTGGAGCGCTCAGAGGAGCAGGAAGGCAAGGAGAAAGCCCACAAGAGTGGGACGGTAAGGTAGAAATATCAGAGGAAAAGGGCTACGGCAGCCGGAGTGAGGAAGGCTGCAGAGCAGGGAGCCCAGAGGACAAGGGCAAAGGCAGCCGGAGAGAGGCAGCCTGCAGAGCAGGGAGCCCTGAGGACAAGGGCTAAGGCAGCCGGTGTGAGATAGGCTGCAAGCGGGGAGCCCAGAGGACAAGGGCAAAGGCAGCCGGAGAGAGGAGGCTGCAGAGCAGGGAGCCCTGAGGACAAGGGCTAAGGCTGCAGCTGAGCGTGATCCGCTGTAATGTGGAGAGCCCGGCAGGGCAAGGGCGAAGGCTGGAAGGCAGCAGAGCGTGATCCGCTGTAATGTGGAGAGCCCGGCAGGGCAAGGGTGAAGGCTGGAAGGCAGCAGAGCGTGATCCGCTGTAATGTGGAGAGCCCGGCAGGGCAAGGGCGAAGGCTGGAAGGCAGCAGAGCGTGATCCGCTGCAGGGTGGAGAGCCCAGCAGGGCAAGGGCGGAGACTGGAAGACAGCAGAGCGTGATCCGCTGCAGGGTGGAGAGCCCGGCAGGGCAAGGGCGGAGACTGGAAGGCAGCAGAGCGTGATCCGCTGCAGGGTGGAGAGCCCGGCAGGGCAAGGGCGGAGAGCCCGGCAGGGCAAGGGCGGAGACTGGAAGGCAGCAGAGCGTGATCCGCTGCAGGGTGGAGAGCCCGGCAGGGCAAGGGCGGAGACTGGAAGGCAGCAGAGCGTGATCCGCTGCAGGGTGGAGCAAGCAACAAGGCAGGGAGCCCAAAGGGCTAGGGCTGTAGGCAGCAGGGTGTAACAAGCTGTAAGGCAGGGTCCCAGCAGGAGAGAGGATAAACAGCATACAAGGATCCGAAGACACTCACGAAAGGTGGAGGAAGGACTCTCAATGCAAGAGGCTGAGCCACTGCAGACAGCAGCCTTATATACTGCCTAGCCCAGCACAGAGGCAGGCCAATTGGTTTCACCTGGCGAATCACACCTGCAGGCAATCGGCCACCGCCCTTTCTGTTCCTGGGCTGGTGGAAGCAGGACCAGACTCTAAGGCTTCTGGGGGGTGTAGTTCCATAGAAATCCAATAGGAACGGCCAGAAAACAATGCTTGCGGCCAGGTGCATTATGGTATGCGTAGTTGGATGACCATAATCATTAATTAGTAAAGTCCAAATGGAGCAAAAATGGATGTGCCCATGGCGCATGCATGACAGTATGCCCCTCTCCAGGCCCCTCTCCAGGCTCCCTGAAGACCGACCTGTAGGAAGAGTGTCTGTTCCACAGTACAAGAGTCTTACTCCAAAAAGACACATCATGAGGCACCAGAAACGAGTTGTAAGGTGAGTCTTGAATGACGGAGCCGGTACCAATGTTCTGAACCTTGGATGTAGAATTCAGAAAAGATGAAGTCTTTGGAACACAGACCCCAACTGTGTGTGCATGAAGAGAGGAACTGTGAAAAACTGCTGCAGGCTCCAAGATAGATTTTTCCTTGATGGGCAACAGTATGATGCTGGAAAGTGGAGCCATAGGTACAGCAGAGTTGGTACCTTTAGGAAGGTTTTCCAAGACATCCGAAGTAGTAATGACAACATCAGGGTTTGCCATAGAGAGTTCAGAGGATACAGCAGCGGTGAGATCTTGGATGGCTGTAGGGGGTATCAAGGCTGTAACAACTAGGTGTGAGGGAGCCATGAGAGAGCCAGCGGGCTGGAAAACACCTGAGACTGGTAGAGTAAAGTCTGGCAGTCTTAGTGCTATGGATATACCAGCAGGAACAACTGGAGTAGTAGTTTCAGGTTTCATAATAGCTATAGCGACCTCAAGATCTGTAGTAGGGAATTCAGGAGTCTCAAATGTGTCCGGGGGTTTTGGAACCACAGCAGTAGGCAGATCATGAATAGCAGTTGGAAGTTCGAGTGATATAGCAGCTACAGACAAATCAGGTGTTGCAACTACTGGTAGATCGGGTACCACAACCACTTGCGATTCAGGGGGTATCGAAGAAACAGAAGATGATAATTTCTCGAGAGTGATTTCTGATAGCACAGCCACACTTTGGCAAGCCCCGCTTGCCACTTCCGCATGCTCGGTGTGAACTGTGCCAGTCTCTTCAGCTGCCATTGTCATTGCAGAGGAGGTTGTAGGTGTGGGTACTGGACGATGGGCAAGGGTGAGGGCGGAAGCATCCTTTGACTCAGAAGGATTTTCAATCAGTGGACCACCCTTGTCTTGCGGTGTAATGACTGTGTGTGTGATATGACCCACCGGAGGAGTTAATTCTTTTCTATCAGTCCAACAACCTGAGCTTCTGCGGCTGGAAGGTGAAAGAGCTGTGTCAATCTCTAGAAGGGATACATATGATATATATAGGTCTTCCATCTGCTTGGTAAATGTCTGTATACTTTTCTGTATGGCAACTCCAGGCCTTATCATGTCGATCTCTAAAGATAAGATGTCAGGTGTTGGACATAGAGTCAAAAGGTCTGGTGACTTGTGTCCCTTCATAAGATTCTTGTGATACAAATAAACAAAGTCATCATAAAGGTCTTCGGTCTTTCTTTTAAGTCGTAGGAGTTGTTTGTGTAGCAGGTAAGTATCAGTAGTTTGATCTACAGCTTCAGAAGCGGGTGTGGCAGAAAATGTGGTTGTAGCAATGGGAAGACTGACCTTAGGGTTATTGTGGTTAATAGATACTGTGGAAGTATTAAGACAACCAATGGTTAGTATAGGTCCTTTGTACCCGGAACCAGATGCACAAACCTCAGGATAATAACTGCCTTGTCCTGTCGAATAAGGTTTTCCAGCATTCTGGGGCGCTTGCCAAGGTGATCTTGCGCATATTACACTGGCAACAGCGTATTCTGGTTTAGATTCTCTCACAATGAGTGATATGTCCTTAGCTGTTACGGTGTTAGCAGGCGTGTCAGAAGACGCAGGAGAGTTTTCCACTGTTTGGTCTAATAAGATCTGTAAGAATTCATTATCTTGCTGTAGCTCTGCAACAGATAAGGACTGCGGATCATAGTCGCAAATGTCATAATAATTGTACATGGAAGAAGGGTCAGCTAGCCAGTGGGTATAGTACCGTGCTTGTAAATCTTTGTTTTCTAAGGCGAGACTGTCCTTTACACTAAGTTTCTTGTTTGCTGTCCTTAGGGAAACCATAGGTTTATGCAAAGGTTTCTTAACTCGAAAGGGAAGCATCTTTGGTCTGTGTGTGCCCTTCCGGCCAATGGAATAAGAAATCTTTTGCTCTTGCATTCTGTCAAGGATGGCACTCTAATACGAGTGGCACAAGACACCCAGACGAGTTTGGGTGTTGAAATAAAGTGGACAGATAGGAACACACACCGCGGAAAGGAAAGGGAGTGAAGAGTAGGGAAGAGTAGCAAGGGAAAAGGTATAGAGTGAATACCCTCTTGGGGTGTATGCAGAATAGGAAAAAAGTATTCCACGAACCTTGGAAATACTCTAGCCTTCTGCACAGTTTGCTATAACAGAGTCCCACGCTGTTTGCTCATAACTTGGAACAGCAGCTATGGGTGTCTGTGATATAGAAACAAGACAAGGGAAGGGGCAGAGGTTGACTGATGGGAACCAGCAGACAAGCTCTGTACAAAGGGTCTACAAACAGTACAAGAGTAGATACAACAGACAAATCCAGGAAAGGAGATGATAGCAAACTAGCAGAAGGATAGGAAGGGAAAGTCGAGTAACAGGATATGATAACAGAGGACAGAAAGGTAGGTGGAGCGCTCAGAGGAGCAGGAAGGCAAGGAGAAAGCCCACAAGAGTGGGACGGTAAGGTAGAAATATCAGAGGAAAAGGGCTACGGCAGCCGGAGTGAGGAAGGCTGCAGAGCAGGGAGCCCAGAGGACAAGGGCAAAGGCAGCCGGAGAGAGGCAGGCTGCAGAGCAGGGAGCCCTGAGGACAAGGGCTAAGGCAGCCGGTGTGAGATAGGCTGCAAGCGGGGAGCCCAGAGGACAAGGGCAAAGGCAGCCGGAGAGAGGAGGCTGCAGAGCAGGGAGCCCTGAGGACAAGGGCTAAGGCTGGAAAGCAGCTGAGCGTGATCCGCTGTAATGTGGAGAGCCCGGCAGGGCAAGGGCGAAGGCTGGAAGGCAGCAGAGCGTGATCCGCTGTATGTAATGTGGAGAGCCCGGCAGGGCAAGGGCGAAGGCTGGAAGGCAGCAGAGCGTGATCCGCTGTAATGTGGAGAGCCCGGCAGGGCAAGGGCGAAGGCTGGAAGGCAGCAGAGCGTGATCCGCTGCAGGGTGGAGAGCCCGGCAGGGCAAGGGCGGAGACTGGAAGGCAGCAGAGCGTGATCCGCTGCAGGGTGGAGAGCCCGGCAGGGCAAGGGCGGAGACTGGAAGGCAGCAGAGCGTGATCCGCTGCAGGGTGGAGAGCCCGGCAGGGCAAGGGCGGAGACTGGAAGGCAGCAGAGCGTGATCCGCTGCAAGGTGGAGAGCCCGGCAGGGCAAGGGCGGAGACTGGAAGGCAGCAGAGCGTGATCCGCTGCAGGGTGGAGAGCCCGGCAGGGCAAGGGCGGAGACTGAAAGGCAGCAGAGCGTGATCCGCTGCAGGGTGGAGCAAGCAACAAGGCAGGGAGCCCAAAGGGCTAGGGCTGTAGGCAGCAGGGTGTAACAAGCTGTAAGGCAGGGTCCCAGCAGGAGAGAGGATAAACAGCATACAAGGATCCGAAGACACTCGCGAAAGGTGGAGGAAGGACTCTCAATGCAAGAGGCTGAGCCACTGCAGACAGCAGCCTTATATACTGCCTAGCCCAGCACAGAGACAGGCCAATTGGTTTCACCTGGCGAATCACACCTGCAGGCAATCGGCCACCGCCCTTTCTGTTCCTGGGCTGGTGGAAGCAGGACCAGACTCTAAGGCTTCTGGGGGGTGTAGTTCCATAGAAATCCAATAGGAACGGCCAGAAAACAATGCTTGCGGCCAGGTGCATTATGGTATGCGTAGTTGGATGACCATAATCATTAATTAGTAAAGTCCAAATGGAGCAAAAATGGATGTGCCCATGGCGCATGCATGACACAAATACAGTGTTGATCTAACTTTCCCAGAGCACCTGCCATACACGTACCTTAGCCTTTTCCTCTTTCAGATTTGGGCGGTGAACCCACACATGTGAGGTACTGCTTTCAACGGGACACCTGTGGGAATGTGGGTAGGTAAAAATAATTGTGTTCCCAGTCTGTTGTTTCTCATTGGCAAATGCATCAAAATATTGTATTTTTCCAACTTGTCCTATTTGCTGTGCCTTCTGGGTAAAGAATTCTTCTGCGATCAACAAAAGCAAGAGGTTTCCCATGGGTTTCTCCTTTTTTTAAACGGCATGGGGTTCCACCTTTCCTTGGTGGTTGTGATACCAGAGCCCTCAATACATGTGTTTGCCGCAAGCCCAAATATGCTCTTCATTGAGCATTTCCTTGATGGCAGTTTAGCCCTTTCCCTTCGTCCCAGGCCAGTGGACCCACACATGTGAGTTACTGTTACGCTTACCTGGTATCCACAGGGACGCCACCCAGCTGGGTTACTCGCTGGTATGCTTCTCAGCTTTGCCCTGATGTGGTTTGCGGGGAAGGTTCTGCCTTCTGGTAGAATTAGGCGTGCTCTCCATCCTGCCTTCTTTGCAGGGGCGCGTTGTCTTTCATGGGCGAGTGCGGTCCAGTTACTTCACTGACGCCGGCCCGTTTTAAATTGTTCAGGTAGGTCTTATTGCTGTTCTTTAGTTTTGTTGCTATCCTGCATGTCTTTCTTTGTTTAAAATTTATTTTTTCTCCCTTAGGTATGCAGAGCTCCAGCGCGGCGAACTGGCTTGGTTGAGCCCCACTGGCAAATGATGGCGCATTAAGAGCGCTATGATGCGGTAAGTAAGTGCTATCTGCAGCGCTGCGAAGTCTTGCCTTTGCTAACCTGTGTTTTCCTTCCTTGTAGGTTGCGGTGTTCTTCAGCGCGAGTGGAATGTCCGGAGTGGTGCCAGCCGAGAGGCCACCAGCCAGGTAAGCCTTTTGAGCAGTTCGTAATTTGAAAATGTCTCTACAGCTTTCTTTAATGTTGCCTCTGTCTTCCTCTTTCAGGTCGTTCTGTCTGGGAGGCGTGCACATTCGAGGAAGCTGTTCTCAGTAGCTGCGAGTGTTTAAAGATGAAGACTGCAGTTAAGATGATGCTGCTGCTAATGATGTTCCTTTTGTCTCCTTGCAGGTTCTGCTTCTCTGAGGTTCGAGGGAATAGCTGGACACGGTGAGTGTCATGTTGCAAGCTACAAAGTAACACGAAGCATGTTCTGCAGTCAGGGTGTGGTTTATATAGCCCAGGTAAAGTAGTACCAGGGAAAGTAGTTCCAGGCCTGCCACACCCAAAACACTAGACTGCATAGCTTGGTTCTTAGGAACCAAGCTATATGGATGCCTCCATGTTGGCTGACAATACAATAAAGTAGTTCCCAAGCACATTGTTGTTCATGGTATATGAGCCTGGCGCCCTAGGCGCCAGTACTGGCCCCATGAGGGCTTTTGAAGAGGATGCCAGGCTCTAGAGGCCCGAGTCCTGACTCCACCTGGACAATAGGTTTGCCAGAGGGGGTTTTGGACGAGGGTCGTGACAGTTACCATTTTTATCGGGTCGAGAAGGTAGGTCATGTATTGTTGGCTGAAAATTTCTGTGTTTTCCCAGTAGTACAAGTCTCAAAATACTTATTGTCTCCACTGTTATGCATTTGCTGTGCATTCTGGGTAGAATATTCTTATGCCAACAATGGATGCTGGGTGCATTTGAATTTCCACATGTCATCTTTTCGAAAATGTATGTGGTTCCTTGTTTTCTTTTGCGAGAGTAATAACCAATTCCTAAACTAAATCTATGGGCTGCCCACAGGGCCCAATACACTCTTCCCTGAACGTTTGCTATACCCATGGTTTAGCCATTTCTTTTTAGGCCAGGGATAGTGAACCTACACATGTGAGGTACCATTTCTATCGGGACACATCTGGGAAGGTAGAACTTTTCTTGTTTTCTCTATGTTGGGATAATGTTTTCATACATTTTCTAATGTGCTTTGTTAAACCACCCTTTAATTTCCTAAATGTGTCCTACATTCAGTTGATGCTTTAGGCACTGGACACTTTTGTGACCTGCACAAGTGCCCTTTCCTTCAAATGATCAGTCTGCATTCTTTCAATAAATGTATGCTTGGCATTCATCACCACACTGGTTTTTGTTATTTTAAAATGTTAAGATGTCAACATAAAAGTACTGTGTACCATGGCGTGTTGTATTGTTTGTTTTGTGAAACATTATGAAAAAGGTGTGATTTCCCAATTAGAAGTGTCGGGGGAATGTAGCAGTGCATTTATTGTCAAAGTATGGGAATTATGGATAAATATCCTTTGCCTAATCTGCGCAAATGACCCCTTCATTGGATTGTCTTTCTCCTGGAGATTGCTCATTCGATAGATATCCATTCCAGCATCAGCTGCATGGAAAACCTTTTGACAGGAGGTGTAGTGCACCCCGACTCGGCCGTTGATCCGTCTTGCTTCCATGCCGCTGTCGTCGATTGTGGACATGATGTTGGTCGTCTTCCATATAGTACGCCACTGCACCTCCGTTCCTTTGAGAAACACTCACTCAAGAGAATATTTTTTGGTAACTGTTGAAGTGTCGATTGTTCGATGCAGCGGTTTAGAATTCCTCTCCCAGTGTCAGGGTTTAAGCATTGCAAAGACTGCCCACCCCTAGTGCAAGTCATCTTCAACAGTTATTAGATACACAGCTCATCATCGGCTCTCAAACTACAAGGCCCTTCGTTACATGGCCTTCTACAATTGGTTGGCACGCTTGTGCCCTTCTGGAACATTCAGATCCCCAGGTGTCAGTGGGTGGACTTTGACCATGTTTCCCCACCCATTTAGCTCATCTCATCGTCCATGCCATCTGCCATGAAGATTGCCTTTGAACTTAGCCTTGCTCCTGGGAATATAAGGGAGTGGGAGCACGTGCTATCTTACGTCTAGAGCTGCATGCCCACCTTCTATTTCTATCCATAGCCCACGTGACAGGAGACCGAAATTCGGTTCATTTTCTAGCATTAATTGTATTCAATGAAAATAACTTGGCACTCCTAGTGTTCTTTCTTTGCACCTTAACAAGGGAAGATTCAGCGTCTCACGTTGACTGTTCAAGGATAGATGACCAGTTCTTGGCCGCTCCAGCCTTTGACACCAGGCCAGATAGCCTGCCTCGGTCTTTCCTCGATTCCTGCTGCGACACAGCTTTCGATCCTTCTTTCTCCGTGGGCCTGAGCTTACTAAATATGTGACATCGATGTCCAGTTTCTATATAATGGCAGCACTGCCTGCAGTCTATTCACTATGTATAGCTAGCTTCTATGATTACTTGCGTTTCTACATCTGTACAGTTATTAAACAGCTTGCATTTTCTGCAGTGCTTTTCACACATGTAGTCTTCACTTCACATATGAAAGTTTATGCAATTCTTACTTCGGCATCAGATTCCATAAGGTCTATACATCCTCTTCTTAAGACACTTTTCTCAGTGTGCCATGCTTGCTTCTTGTGATGTCACCAACTTCTTTCTTCTTCATATTCCTTTGGGGATCTTTTCCAAGAGATTGCCATATCTACGAGGATACATCAGATAGGGTTTTTTTAGTGGATTTTCTTGAAGGTTCTCCATGGAATAGGCACTGGTGTCATGCATGGCGCGATTTCTGTCTTCCAACATAGAGGAAGGATGTGGGCGGGACTTCTTGCAGAGGCATTCCGCTGCTCCTCTTCACGTCAGTGCCCCTAGGCCAGGGTGGTCACGGACAAGTCACTGAGAGGTTGGGGTGCTCACTGCGAGGACTTGCAGGTGAGCGACTTATGGTCAGCGATGCAAGCACAGTGGCACATAAACAGGCTGGAGCTGCAAGTGGTCAGGTTGGCCCTGAAAGCGTTTGTTTGCTCTTTAAAAGGGAGTACGCCTCGGTCTAGATGGATAATATGGAGGCCATGCACTACCTGAACAAGCAAGGTGACGTGCACTTCCCTCCCCTTTGCACAGAGGTGATGCAGCTGTGGTTCTGGCTTTTAGAGAAACAGATCAGTCTCAGCAGTACATCTGGCAGGGACGGAACAGATTTTGGATGCTCTGAGCAGGCAAGTGTTCCAGGAGACCCTAGAGGAGGTCCTCTCTCAGTGCAGGAAGTGCAGACAGTTTTGTTCGAGGTATATTCCCGGTGAGAGGTGCACTGGGGTAGGGTGGGATGTGTTTCTTGTGGACTGGACCTTCCATCGCCACTACGCCTTCAATCCAATTCCTGTCATTCCTTGGGTACTGAGGAGTTTGAGGAGATTCCGATCGACCCTGATTGCCCCAGATTGGGCAAGGAGAACTTGCTACTTGGATCTCCTGGACTTGACCATCTGCACACCTCTCTGGTTGCCTCTGCGGCCGGAACTTCTATCTCAGTCAGAAGTCGGGTGCTCCACCCGAACCCGGAATCTCTTAACCTGTATGCATGACTCTTAAGAGGATGAGGTTTGACAACTGGGACTTCTCAGAGGAAGTTGTTGAGGTGCTACTGGCTGCATGTAGACCGTCAACAAGATTGCTGTATGTGTGCAGTTGGAGAAGATTTGAGGCATGGTGCAGGGTGTACCGGTACACCCTATCTCCTGCCCTACCACTGCGATTATGGAGTGCCATCTGTCACTGGCCTCGTCGGCCCTTCAGGTCACCAGTCAAAGGATACTTGGCAGCTTTGTCTGTGTTCAAACAGTCTCTGGATCAAGGATCTTTCTATACGATCCCGGTTATGGCCCAATTCCTGAAGGGCCTTGTGAATAAACTTCTGCCTGTTCCTTTTGTTGTTCCAGACAGGGAGCTTATCTCGGTTCTTACCTACCTCTTGGCAGCTCACTTTGGGCCTTTGCAATCTTGCTCCATTTGCTTGCTCACTCTGAAGACTGCTTTTTTAGTGGCAATTACATCAGTCAGACGCTGTGCGAGTTGCAGGCCCTATCAAGAAGGTTACCTTTTCTCTGTTTTTTTTCGGGAGAAATTTTCTTTGAAGGTGCATACTGGGATTTTGCCCAAAGTGGCCTCAAGTGTTTAGTCTGTCCCAAGCCATTGATCTGCCAGTGTTCTACCTGCCTCCGCATCCCTCCAATGAGGAGGAGCGCGTTCATGCACTGGATCCTAAGAGGGCTCTGAGATTTTATGTGGGAAGAATGGCAGAATTCAGGAAGCAGAACCAGTTTGTGGCTTTCTCGATGTCGAGTAAGGGTTTGGTGTTCACCAAGCAAACCATCCTGAGGTGAATTACCCATTGAATTGTGGAATGCTACCACAACTCAGAGGAGTTGCCTCTAGGCATCAGGGCACACTTGACAAGGGAGGTGGCTGCCTCTTCAGCTCTGCAAAGGGGGGTGCCGGTGAGGAACATCTGCCGGGCGGCAACCTGGTCTTCACTGCATACCTTTACCAAACACTAGTGCCTGGATGCAGCCTGTAGAGCTGACACTCGTTTTAGAAGTGGTTTTGCAAAGTTCCCTCGTATAGGAGCTTTCATCCTGCCTCCATCACACATACTGCTAGGAGAGTCTATCTGATTAAGAATCTGGGAGAAATGATTGACCATATTGTTCTTTCTATGGATTCTTTCTGCAGATTCCTCCTCACCCTCGCATCCAACCCTGCCATGAAAGTACCTACAGCTTATGGTGGCCTTCTCTAATGGGAGAAAGAGGAAAGCTCTCTATTAAAGGGCTACCATAGACCTTAAGGGTGTGTTCAGCATTCTTTCAACAGTCCTGTTTCTCCCCAAAGAAATCCTGGTTCGCTTTTCTTCTTTTTCCACGTGTGTTGTGACTGTTTAGCCTTTGTTTGATCTTCCTCTCCAGCGGCTAGTGGGGGGGAGTTGGGAAACTGAGGTGGCGGGACGTAGTGACTTGTATATGTGTACGATGGCGATTGACGTCATGTCCGGAGTCTGAGACGGTAGCGGCATCGAAGCAAGATGGATCGACGGCCGAGTCGAGGTGCACTATGGCCCCTGGCGAATGGTTTTGCAAGAAGCTGAAGCTTGAATGGATATCTATCTAATGAGGAATCTGCGGCCGAAGAATCCATAGAAACAGGCCTCCAGTAAGGTGCGCGTACTAGGCGTTTTTACGCATGAAAATCTTGTAAATACGACAGCTTTATTATTTTCCTCTGTACATTTACACACAAGTTGTGAGCAGAAGGCTGTGCAAAGGTCAGGTTACTGGACAGAAGCCAGAACGCTTTCAACACTTAAATATATACAGGAGAGATCAAATGGCCAAACATTAGAGAAATAAGGAAAGGTGTATTCTGTCACAATGCAGAAGGCTGCCGCATAGCAATGATTTCCATACGTTGGCTGGATGTCACATACATTTTACTCTCTTGCAAAGGAGAAAAGTCATTTTTACTCTCTTGAAATCACATTTACGCTCAAAGTTTAAAAATAGGGAGTAAAATACTCCCACCTCAAAATCTTATCTGGAGCACTGCATAGAAAGAACATGGTAAGTAATTTCTCCTTCCTGAACTTGGAATTGTATCTGCTGTTCAGAAATGTCTGCCTTTCTATGTTCCCATTCAGCTTTCCTACCCTCCTCTTTTATTCCGTGCAAGCATGTTCTATTGAACAAAAAGGGAAAAATTGCCTACCTCTCACAAAACGGAAGGTACACTTATGAAAAATTGTTTTTTTTTTTGTTTCCACTCAACCAGTTTTTTGAAAGCTTGGACATTTCTGAATTCAGAGCTGCAACCCTTTTGTTCATAGCTCTTTCAAGAAAAAGAAAAACGGGCGGCTTTGTACATAATTTTATTGTCATTTTTGAAAATAACACAAAATCATGTCACTTTTTTGTTATTTTCTCACACCCCACTACAGCAAACCACAAATGCTTGGTGGTGTTACAACTACCTACATTTGGGAAGAAAAGGTTGCAACTTTGGCCAGGACATTGCTTGTAATAAAAAAGGTTACAATGGATTTAATGGCAACATACCAAAATGTCCAGAAAAAAGGCCTGAGCACTGCGAGGAAAAACCCTCAGCAGTTAAGGGGTTAATGAGCTGCCCTTCTTATCCTGGACAGTAACCATGTGGGGCAAGGGTGTACACCATGCATTTATATCTGAGACGTACAATGTCAACTGTCTGTCAGGAACCCGTTTCTGAAATTTGGAATAGAAAAGGGAGGGCCAAGCAATCCACAGCAGACGTTATGCAAATAGGGCATAACACTGCAGATCTCTTCCAGGATAGAAAAAAAGCCTTTGTGGAAGGAATTTCTCCAAAAGCTAATCTGGAGAATCAGAACCTTTACAACATGTGACCAAGCCCTACTCATTTTATTTAGATATATTTTCCCTCTGATCAGAACTGCCCTCTTTCTTGGCCTGTAGGAGAGAAAAACACATACTTTGTCTAATTTGAGGAGTGCAGCCTTCTCCAATGACCCTTTGCCATGAGATAATTGCTACTCCAGAGTGGCTCCTGTGACCATGTAACATGCTCAGACAGCAAGGAGAGAACCTGGAAACTACCACAGGGGAATTCCGTGTGCGTGCCCGACAGATGGAAGCTAGATCAGGCGGCGGTCCATCGGAGGGAGTTTGCTCATAGTTTAGCCCTTGAGGAAGGTGCTGGTTCATGGGAAAGTTGGGCAATGCTTGTGAGGGACAACATTCTAAAAAGGGATACAATGGGGCACATCCATGTAGTGGCAGAAAGAAAAAACCTCTGACCCATATCTCTGTCTTGTCTGATCTGAAAGGGCTGCTCCGCTATTTGAATATCTAGCCCATTGGTTCATGGCAGATCATGTTTGAACGCTATTCACTGATGAGGTGCCAAGGCAAGCAGGATCTACGCAATCCCAGGCCTTATGCAGGGGCTCGGCACAGGAGGGGTTGGTTAGAGAGAAAGCGAGAGAGAGAGCATGAAAGGAAGGAAGGCCAAAAGAGGCAGGAGGAGAACTGTGGGAGGCCCTGGGAGGTAGTGGACAGGATGGGGCAGAGTCAAGATGAGCCAGAAATTGGAAGAACAGGAAGGTGACCTGGAGAAGGAACACTGGAGAAGACAGAAAGAAGTGCAAACGAGGGGAAAGGCGAGAAAGGGTGAAAAGGGGAAGGATTGTGAGAAGAAAGTAATAAAGGCTGAGACTGAAGAGAAGGGAAGGAAATCTGAGAGAGTGGAGGATGTGAAGATGGAGCGAGTAGGAGAAAAGGAGGAAGAGGAGAGAGCTCACTAGAGTACAGAGATGAAGGAACTCTTGGCTTACAAAGAGGGAGAGTTAAAAGAATAGGGGGGACTGAAAACATAGAGCGAAGGGTGTACCGAAAAGGAGGTTATAAAGGAGGGAAAGAGTGAGGGGAAAATGAATGGTGGGAGCAAAGAGGAGGATAGTTGGTGAAAAAGGAGAAATCCGGGTTGGTTGCAAGTATTCAAAGGTTAGGGCACAAGAGAGTGTGGGAAGATCTCCCATGGAAAGGAATGGGTACTGTAAGGAATCGGGGCTAAGACTCTGACACAGGGGCATTGTGGTGATTATTATAGACTTTAATAAAAGTAAAAAGAGGGTTAGAAAAAGACCTATATTGCTATGAGGTGCTTCCCTGCCTCAACAAAACTAAGGGATGTCAATGTGAGAGTGTCCAAAAGTGAAGAGTTCTCTGTTCTCTGTCCAGAATCCTCACCTGACCCTTGCATGCTAAACTCAAAATAAAGTGAAAAGGGATATAGTCTCTCAGCTCGTCATTGGGGAGGGGAGATAACTCAGGGGTAACATGTTTGTCTTGGAAGCAAGACATTGCAGCGCAACGCAGGTTTGAATCCCGATCCCGCGCTTTGAAACCAATCTCTGGGATTAAGATTCTTTTAAAAGAACAATTATAATAATTATAATTGGTAGTTTTTTTCAATAGTTCTAACAAGTTTCAAAAGCGCAAAAAGTAATGAATAATCAAAGTTCCACAATTCTCAGGAAGTGGAAAGCGGATCTCCTGAGTTTCTCTGGTTCTTTACACTTCACAATCTCACTTCTCAGGATGACTTCCCTTGTTACTTAGGGACCTTACAGTTCACAGTACTTAATGGGATATGGTTATTCCTGTTAAATTTATTTTATACACTATGCAACTTTCCAGCCCAGCGGGGTATGGTTCCCTTCTCCTGGATTTCACACATTTAAGAGGTTGCCTTTACTTCCACAATTTCACAGTTGACTTTTACAATTTCACAGTCTATTCCACTTTCCAGGCAAGGGAGCATGGTTCCCTTCCCCTGGATTTCACACCATTGGGTGTGGGTCCAGAATCGCAAATTAATTCACCTGGTATACTCTCCTGCCGGGACTTTCTAACTGTTCACCTATTTTTTGGGTGCAGAGCCCAGACTCGCAAAACCGTTTGCCTGGTGTACTCTTCTGCCAGGACTTTCTGAACATGTAACAGTTTGACTCATTCATGTACTTGGTCTTTGACCCTCTTTCACCTGCTTCAATTAGTAATGTACTCAGCATCCCAGCTCCCATGCTCCGGTATGCCCCATCAGTATTACTGTCTCTTATCGATGTGTGGTATACACAGTGAAGCGCTCCAGCATCCCAATTCCCCTCATTGGGCTCTCGTGGCTGCTTCAGCGGTCTTTGCAGTCTGCGGTTCCTCCAGCAGGGTACCCGCTGCGCCTTGGCATTCTCTCCAAAGCTTCTTCTGCTGCCGGCCTCTGTGTGGCATACCTTTTGATCTCCGAGCCTCTCGTGACGACACTGATTGGTGCTCTCCTGCTCCCTGCTTCAGCTGGCTTCTCCCTTGCTTGCTGTCGAGAATTGTGGATCGCCATCATCCTTGCTGTGCAGGTTTCTTTTAAATGTCCCGACACCTATCGGATCCATCCAACATCTAGAGTGCATCTCTGGTTCTGTGGCTTCAGCGCCCCGCATTGCTTTTGTGCTCTTCCTCATCCCAGTCCTTTTACTTAAGGTATAGGAAAGAATATTATTGTCGGTGCAAATTGAATTGTCTGGTTCCACTTTGCAATAGACCAGTGATCCCCCAACGTGTAGCTTGCGAGCAACATGTTGCGCTCCTGACCCTAGAATGTTGCTCGCCCGTTGCTCTGGGCCATTGTGTGGAGGCCAAGAATGAGGACATTCAGGGATGAGACATCAATGGCGGTGTACCCTGAGCCAGAACTACGCGGGTAGGCTAGCCAATCAGCCTGCTCTATTTACCAGTAATGGCACACTGTTAGTTGTCAAAGCATTAGCTGTGGAGGCATCAGTAGAATGGTCCGAGTGGTGGGGAAGGCAATGTGGGTGCAGAGAGCAAGAGGGTGGCTGCAGAGGACTTCAGGTGAGACAGACCCAGTGATTGAAGACAGCCTGGAGCACAGAAACTAGGCTGGCCTAGTCATCCATGTGAATACCCATTGTACTGCTGCTGTAATCTGAAGTAAAAATGACCCCACTTGACCCGGACTTATTGAGACAGTCCCAGTCTTAGCGCTCTAAAATTAAGGCGGCCGATTTCACATGCGTCATTAGCCAAATGTCTCTTTTAGGTCACCAATCCGCATCTATACAAGGTTACACATTGTAATAGGGACTCTAAATAGATGCATTTGCACCTTTAACAATGCCCGATTTATCATTTTCGGCACCAGCCTTCTTCATTCTCATCACGTGAAGCTCACACGTGACCAGTTACATCACAGAAAAACAGGAAGTCTTTTCATCATATGGAATGGTCACACACATCTCGAGCGTGATACAATCAAGCGGCAATAGACGCCGGGACTTGAAACCTCAATGAACATACTCAACTGTTATGGTCTGGGGGTTAATTATAGCTTTGATGGGATAGGGTCCAATGTATCTGGGATTGAAAGTCTGCGGTCCTTTGAGAGGCAAATGCTTGGTTGCCAGCCACACCTGGTCTCCAATATGGTACGAAGGTGCTTCACTCCGATGTAGATCAGCATTTTCTTTGTATTTTTCTTGGCTTGTTGCCAATGAGTTGTAGCTTCCTTGAAGGCTCGGGTTATAGTAGAATGCAAATGATCAACTGCAGGCATTTCCAGGTTTTGAGGAGGGTCTAGGTCTGAGGTTCTAGGATGATGACCATACAAGGTGTAAAAAGGGGTTTGTCCTGTTCCAGAATGTACAGAATTGTTATATCCATACTCTGCGATCCATAGCATATCTTTCCAGCTGTTTTCAGATTGATGCAACATGCACCGAAGATATTGTTCAAGGGTTTGGTTAGTCCTCTCGGTTTGACCATCGGTCTGGGGGTGTGACTAGTGGATAAGCGTACATCAATTTGTGCCAGTTGGCAAAATTTCCTCCAAAAATGGGAAATAAATTGGCTTCCTCGGTCTGAGATTAATATGGATGGAAAACCATGCATACGAACTATGTTTTCCAGAAATTCCTTGGCCAAGATGGAGGCTGAAGGTACCCCTTTTAAAGGGATAAAGTGGGCCATCTTGGAGAACAGATCCACGATTACCAAGATAGTGTTATATCCATAGCAAGGAGGCAGTTCGGTAATAAAGTCCATTGACAAGGTGTGCCAATGGCCCGGTGGAATATCCAAGGGTTGTAGGAGACCGGCTGGTCTCTTCTTTTGACCTTTATTTTGGGCGCAAACTCCGCAGGACATCACAAAAGATTTTATGTCTTTTCTCCAGGATGGCCATCAGAATTGTCGTTTGATCTTTTCCTCAGTTTTTGCAATACCAGGATGTCCTTCCATTAATGTATCATGATAGTGAGCAATGACAAATTCTTGCAGTTCTGTGTTGGGCAGAAATAACCGCCCCTGGAAGTACGGTAAATCGTTATTAACGGAAAAGTGTGACCCCTTTTGAGTCCATTCTTGCAAGGCTGTGGAATTTAAAAGTTGTTTAACTCGAGTTTGAACATCCTCTATAGTTTGTAAAGAGGTCAAGCCTAAAATTCTTTGTTCGGGTATAATTGGTACTGGTTCTAAGTTTGAATTTGTTTCATCCATTCCAATCCGGGATAAAGCGTCCGCTTTGCCATTCTTGCAACCAGGGCGGTAGGTGATTATGAAATCAAATTCTGCAAAGAATAAAGCCCATTGGAGTTGGCGGGATGATTGGGCTTTGGCCGTTTTTAGATATTGCAAATTCCTGTGATCTGTAATCACCGTAATGGTGTGTCTTGCGCTGAGGAGGTAATGACGCCAAGCCTTGAAGGCGGACTTAATAGCTAGTAATTCTTTGTCGGTGATTGCGTAATTGATTTCAGGAGCCGTGAATTTCCTGGACCAAAAGGCTACAGGGTGCATCTGGTTAGTTTCTGGATCCCTTTGAGACAACACAGCACCCATGGCCAAACTGGAAGCGTCGGTTTCAACAATGTAAGGGAGATCTGGGCGCGGATGCTTCAATACAGGGGCGGAGGTGAATTTGGTCTTTAGGTCTTGAAAGGCCTGTTCTGCCTCAGGAGTCCATTCGAAACGTTTATTCTTCCGTAAGAGGGCTGTTATGGGTTGAACCACTCGAGAAAATTCCGGGATGAATCTTCGATAGAAATTGGCAAAGCCAAGCATACTCTGAACCCCCTTAACAGAGTTAGGAGATGGCCATTTGAGGATGGTGTCCACCTTTCGCGAGTCCATTCGGACTCCTTTAGGTGTCAGGATGAATCCGAGAAACTCGACCTCTGTGGTATGAAAAACGCATTTTTCGAGTTTCGCAAACAGGTTGTGCTGGTGCAATTTCTCAAGAACTGCCCTGACATGTTTTCTGTGTTCAGATTCCGAGGAGGAGTATACCAGGATGTCATCGATATATACGATGACACAAACATCGATAAGTTCCCGAAGAACATCATTCATAAAGTATTGAAAGGTGGCAGGTGCGTTGCATAATCCGAAGGGCATCACCTGATATTCAAAGAGCCCATATTTGGTGCGGAATGCAGTCTTCCATTCGTCGCCTTCTTTTATACGTACCAGGTGATAAGCTCCTCAGAGATCTAACTTGGTGTATATACAAGCATCTTTTACCTGGTCAAGAAGTTCAGGGATCAGAGGCAGAGGATAACGATTCTTAATCGTTATTTGATTTAGGGCGCGGTAGTCAATACATGTTCTAAGGTCGCCTTCTTTATTCGGCACAAAGAACAGAGCAGAGGAAACAGGAGACTTTGACGGGCGAATAAAACCGTTGGCAAGATACTGATCTAAATACTGACGCAAATGAACGTTCTCAGGTTCAGTAAGAGCATAAATCCTACTACAGGGCAGTTGAGCATTGGGTACCAGGTCGATTTGACAATCGTACGACCGGTGGGGAGGTAACGTGTTCGCCTGTTCTTTTTGAAAAACGTCTTGGAAATCTTGGTATTCAACCGGTAGTTGTATCGTGGTGGAAGTTACTGTGGCCAGACCCATATCTGGATTTCTTGGATAACAAGTCAGTTCACAATCAGGAAAGGTTATTCTCTTTGCTCGCCAGTCAATTCGAGGATTATGTGTTTCTAACCAAGGGATTCCTAGAATTACTTGAAATTGTGGGGCCTTGATTACATCGAACACAATTGCTTCCCGATGTCCATCCTGTCCCACTAGTGTTATTTCTGTAGTGGAATGTGTTACCGGCCCTGAGGCTGTTTCGGTTCCATCTACTGTAGTAATGACATCCTTGTTAACTTTCGGACGGAGAGGAAGAGTAGAGGTCAGAGTAGACTTTCTCACTCACCACATTGACTGTGGCTCCGGTGTCAATGAGGAACTCGGTTGGCCTCTCTTGCAGTTTAATGATGAGTGTAGGGCTGTGCGCTGTTGCAGTGAGGTTTCCCAGAGCGTACATGTAGGCCTTCTTCTGATCACTCCCCGATGAGCTGGGGTCAGAGTCTGTGGGGGACTGCTCCACCAGGTATCGGACATGGCGCCTTGATCTGCGCTCGGGTCTTGCGCGCATTACGAACCTTCTTCTTTCTCTCCTCTTCTGCTGATCTTCTCCGGAGTCTCTGTCTCTTGGTCCACCTGTGGCTTGAGTCGAGGTGGTCGGTGCGCTTGGGGCTGGGTTGTTGTTTGATGATGCTCCGTATCGGCCTCTCGAACGGGCCGGGTTGTCTTTGGGTCGGTCTCTCCCCCGGTCTCGGAACAGTCTACATACAGCTTTGAAGTGGCCTTCTTCGCCACGCGAGATGCAGCGTTGTCCGACCGCGGGGCATGTCCCGTCATGTGGGTATTCGAACCCGCATTTATAAAAGAAGAGCTCTTCGGTCTTCCTCTCTGGTTGTAGTCTATTTAGGGTTTCCCCTGTGGTGGTGTTGCCAAAACTCTCGACTTGGGAGTCAATGGCTCTCTCGACTCTTGCCAGCGCTAGGATTTCCTCCAGCGTGCAGGATTTTTGAAGCAGCTTCCTGCGGAATGCTTGAGACTCACATCCTGAGATTATTTGCGACCACAGGGCTTCATTGTTTGAGTAGTTTGCGAAGTCGCAGTGCTTTAGCTTGGTGCGTAGTCGCATCACATATGCGTCCATGGTTTCCCCTTTGGCCTGCTTGGTGCTGTGAAATAGGTGCCTTTCATAGTCTACATTGGTATGCTGTGCAAAATACGCTGCTAGCGCGTCTTTGAGGTCCTGGTTTGAGTCTATTGAGTCCTGGGGCATTTTATCAATGATGTCTCGAGTGGCGAATCCTACGGCCAATTTTAGGAGGCACACTTGCCTGGCGTCTGCGACTGGCCCTGTGGCTCCCATGTATAGATCAAAGTCTCTGATCCACTTGGTCCACCTGGGACCCATGTTGCTGGTGTCTGTCACATCGAATGCTCCTGGCATCTGAGCTGCCAGTGTGTCCGGTAGTTGGTACGGGACATGATCTGGTGCCGGTGTTACTGGCACTGGGGGCCCATTCCCTTGAGCCTGTGCTCCATGTCCGTCATCTTGGCCCGACATTTTGTTTGGTGGGGTAGTCATTTACTGAGTAGTGTGTCCTGACAGCTCACTCTCCCTGATGGCCGCCGCTGGGGCACGAGCACCATCCACTGGGTAGGCCGATGGATGTGGTTCCTTAGTGTTTTCTCCCGCTTCTCAGGGATTGGCTTTGTCACTCGCCAACGTTGGATGGCCGCCACATATGGCACGAGCACCATCTATGAGTTCAGGGCCTCCTCCTTGGATTTCACAGCACTCGTGTGCTATAAGCCTCTATCCTAGGCCTTTATGTGCTCCGTGCACGGGCTATCTCTTGCAGGTGGTGCCTGCGCCTCCCTCGCCCAGTGCGAGCCTAGGATCACGTGGGGCACTCCCCTCCGTGGGATGCACGTGCACCATGTAGATGGGGGAGGGGGGCCGGGTGCAGTGAGGGAGGAACTCTCGCTCCCGTGAGTGGGCACGTTGTTGGGCGCCTACCGTTTCAGCTGCTGCCAGCATTCCACGGCCCCTCCTCCCGACGGATCCCCGCTGTGGCCCGGGCCGCGTCGTGAGATGTGCGGTGGTGGGGCTGGCTCGCGTCCTCGAGCTCTCGGCTCTCCTCGGTTCCGCTGAAGTCGGGTGATGTTACGCTCCTACGAGAGCTGCACTGCCTGGGCTGCCGCCATCCTCGTCGCCATTGTTATGGTCTGGGGTGCGCAGTGCGCAGGATGTCGCAGCAAGGATCAGGCCGACACAGAGCGGTACTCTCAAACGTCCTCTTTATTTCACACTCCGACACGAACTGGAACTTCCCCCTTTTCCCCCGCCCCCTCCCACGTCACTTCCCCTTCTCCCACCCCCCACCCCCCGTTGTCCTGGAAACATCACCGTGACATCAACACATATAGAATGAACATACACATCCTGCGCGTGTGTTGAGCAAGTGGCAAACAGACGCCGGTACTCGAAACCTAAATTAAGGTACGGGAAAAAAAGGAAATATCTCTGCACTGCACGGATCTGTTGCTTATGCGAGCATTTTTCGCTCTTGTAGTGTCCTGGAATTGGAGCCAGGGAAGCAGGCTACTCAACTCAAACCATACTTTTGCCATTTTTACAGGCTGCCTAATATGGATATGACACAGAAACGCTGAAAATTGTTTATGAAGTCTGACGAATTAAGTCGAAGTAGACTTTTGTATCACAAGTATCAGGTAATCGCTTTGCCTATCACCGCTAAACACATTTAGATGTAGGAATGTTTCCATCTATTATTTGTCCGACAATTATATTCATGTCTTGCAGAAACTTGACTAAACCTGTGTATTCACCATAATAAGCACCCCTGCTCGACAGTTTGGATATTGGACAGAAATTAACACGTTCGGTAATTCTTGCGAATACTCCTTTTTATTTTTATTCTCTCTCTCACTCCAATGGGATACACGGGTGAGCAATGCTGTTTAGTCATCCCGCACTTGCTTTTATACATGGCACATGGTCCATTTAGGCTCGTAACCAGTTTGATTAGCGTGGAGCGCTCCTATTCTATATTGTTTGGACAGGAAATGGTGCTTGGACATCATGCTCTTGCACGGGGATCTCCCCACTGCATTTTCAAGCCACTTGTATGCATGACATGCAAAGATACATACATATTAAGTGCTGGTTACGGCCAGGCATGACATGGAATTTTGGCATTGAAAAGAAGCGGTTTTGTTCGCACTAGCTGGGTGACCAACCTGGGGTGCTATATAACTTTTCGCCTAGTAAAGAATATGGTTATATTACAATAATGTGCACTTGTGTTTGAATAAGTTTGTGAATCTCTAAACAGGGCTTACTCTCTCTTTTTTGTTTTTCTTTCCTGTTTCGGTATTTGATTCTGTGGTTTTATGATGATTTGTTCCTGGCCACATGAATTGCTTTTCTCCTTCACCCATGGTAATGTACTGGGTTTACTTTTTGATTTTCTGGGACATTGTGTTGCTGTTGTTTTCATTACTTTTGCAATTGGCATTTCTACACATGGATCCTTTGAGAAATGTCATGCTATGTGCTATGCTGGTCTCTGTGTTGTGTTTGTTAAATGCACAGTCTTGCCTTGAGAAAGACCTGGTATAGGTCGAAACACGTGTCGGCAGACTAGTCTCTGTGTCATTAACAGCAATACAATATGAAATTTCAAAAAACTGATATTGTCTCAGTCATTTTATCTTCGATATTCGGATTCAGACAAATTCTTTAACATGCAGCGCATCTAACTTGTGGAGCACACCTTTCCCTCTAACATTTCTAGGCCACTTGGAGCTTTAGTATACAATGAGGCGGGATCAAGTACACAATCTGTAAAGAAAATGTTGCAGCCTACTTAGCCTTCCCTGCAGCACCAAGGTGGACAGTAAAAGGTTAGTTGCCAAAGCTTGGCAAATGAAAGTAAGAAAATAAGTGACTTGAATGCCCAACTGTCAATGAAGTTCCAATGAGCTTCTTTTGTACATATAAGATTTGTGTTTGTTGCAAGAAGAACAAGTTACTTACCCCTGGTAACATTCTTTCGATTGGATGTTCCTCCCATGTATTCCTCAACTTTGATACATGATATCCAGCTTCAGCTGCTCCGGAAACAAGATTTTGGCAGAGGGCGCTGTGCATTGATGGTGTCGACTCGATGTCCCTCGAAAGTCTCCGTCTCGAGGATGATGTAATTGAAGGCATATGTAGCCCGCGCAGCGCCTGTTGGCTTCAGTTCTGTTTTTTTCCCTTTACAGCAGAAATACCCATATAACCACATGAATGACTGCACTCAGCCTTGAAGGAACAAAAGCTGTAATAGCATGGGAAATTCTACTGTGGGGTAGGCTTGGAGGGTGATGAGGAATACATGGGAATAACATCCTGTCAAAAGAACATTACCAGAGGTAAGTAACTTGTTCTTCGAATGGATTGTGTCCTCCCACATATTTCTCATCTTTGATAGACTCCCAAAGCAGTATTTGATTTGGTGGAGGGAGTAGAATTTGTATTTTAATAGTTCTCATGAACCGAGTGAAGGACTGCTTTACCAAAGCTACCATCCTGACCAAGGGAAGATTCCAGGCAGTAATGCTTTGCGAATGTGTGGATAATAGACTACGTTGCCGCTTCACAAATTTCTATTATTGGGACACCCCTTTGAAGTCCTGTAGAGGTAGCCATGCCCCTGGTGCAATGGGCCCTTTATCATTCCGGAGGATCCTTCCCTGCCATCCTGTAGCATTCTGAAATGGCTAGGATGATCCGTCTGGACAAGGTCTGCTTAGAGACAGCCTGACCCAGTTTGTGGCCCATATAGCCAATGAACAGCTGATCATCAATACAAAGTTTTGATATTCTAGATATATAAAAGCCTAAAGCTCTACGAGGGTTCCAACCTATGTAATCTCTCCTCCTCCCTAGGATGAGAGGGGGGAGAGGGGAATTGAAACAAGGCAAAACAGTTTTTGTCCTATGTGGAAATCAGAAATGATTTTGGGCAAAAATGATGGTTTAACCCGTAGAACAACCCTATCCATGTGGAAGATAGTAAAGGGTGGCTTGGACGAAAGTTCCTGCAACTCCCTTACTCTACAGGCTGATTTTAGAGCTACCATTAAAACGGTCTTCAAGGTTCAACAAGGGCACACATTTGAAATTTTAGAACCAGATTAAGATCCCAAATTGGAACCTGGAACGGAGATGGGAGGAATACATTGGTAAGCCCCTTTAGAAATTGTCACCAGTGGAATTTTGAAGTATGAACATTCTTCTGACGAGCACTTAAAGATGTACAGCGCCGCCAAATAGCCCTTAAGAGCCCCAGATTGGCTAAAAATAAAACATATGGTGTTTTACATAGAAAAGGATCTACATTCTTTTCTCTGCACCAGTTGCAGAATTTATTCCAACTGCAACGGTACAAAGATTTTGCTGTTGGCCTTCTGGCCGAAAGCAAAATCTCGATTACGTCATCCAGGAGGTCCCAATCCTTGTATCTCAACCTTTCATAAGCCAAGCACGAAGGTTGAGTGTCTTGACCTCTGGATGGAGAACCCGACCCTCCTCTCGCAAGAGAAGGTTCTCTCTCTGTGGAACACATATTGGAGGACAGATGGACATATCCGAAGGTCCGGGTACCACGTCGTCCTGGCCCAATCCGGGGCAATTAGGATCATGTGTTTCTTGAACTTTCTCAACCTCCCTGATTACTTGAGGAATGACGGGGACTGGAGGAAAGGTGTACAGGAGTGGACATTCCCAGTCCACCACAAACGCGTCTCCTAGAGCTCCTCTTGGAGGAAATTCCCTGGAGCAGTACAGTTTGTCCTTCCGGTTGACACCGGTTGCGAACAGATCCACCTGAGGGCTTCCCCAAAGGGTGAAGATATCTTGAAGGACTTCCTGAGCTAGTTCCCACTCATGGGATACTGTGCTCTGCCTGCTCAGTGCATCCGCCACCGTGTTCTCCTCTCCGGCTAGGTGAAAAGCTAATAGGGAGATTCCTTCTTGCATTGCCCAGAGTCAGAGCTGTATTGCCACTCTGCACAGTGGTAGTGACCCTACATCACCTCTCTTGTTGAGGTAGTACATGGTCACTGTGTTGTCCATCATCATCAGGACATTTGTTCCCCGTACAGATGGCAGGAAGGCCTTCAGCGCTAGTCCGATTGCCCTCAGCTCCAAAAGACTGATGTGTAGTTTGGACTCTGATGGAGACCAACGACTGCTGACTGTCAGATCGTTGGTGTGGGAGGACACAATCCATTCGAATGCAATTTGTTGCCCAAAATGCTCCACAGTAATTGCATCTTCTTTGTGAATACCTTTTTATCTTCTGATTCTTTTGTCCAGTACGAAAGTGCGCTAATGGGAAACATAACCAAACTAAATGCCCACGTTTGTTTTCTGGTGGAAACTGCTAACTTCTGTGCCTTTGTAGAGCTGGCACTTGCATATTGGACCAATAAGTGGCATGCACGCCCAAGCTTTCTGTGGTGAATCCGGTGGGGTCCTCACTAATCTTGCAGCGGTAACCTCCTCCGGTGTGGCATGGGGATGGCAGCTGCTACCTGATCCTGATCCTGACCCTGACCCTGGGGCTGATATATGAGGAAGGATCACATGGGAGGAGACAGCCTGCGGGGCAATGTCATAGCTCCATCGAACGAGACATGGTTTCCCCCGCTTTCTCTTGAAAATAACATTGCAGTGTCTGAAATCTTCATGGCCTATTGTCATGCATCAACTCCTTTTCCTATAAAGAACAGTGAAGCCCCTTTTATCAAATTTGATCAAATCACCTTTTTCAATTCCACTTGTCAATCAATCAGAACTCACTAGCCATCAATAGCTTTAAAAAATAATTATTCCAATCCTATAAGTCAATGCTCAACAATGGACTTTGAGACGAAGAAGAGAAATCGAGCAATGTGAAGCAAAAGACACTACAAGCTCAAAGAGCGCTCTAGTGTTTTTTGGCACACACCTGTGCCTGGGAAATGTAAGCAGCCCAAACCATGAATTCGATTACGGGTGCTGTGGTGACTGGTTAGCCAGGACCGCGGTGGAGCCAGGTGGCTCATCAACTGAGAAAGAAGCTGCTTAGCCAAGAGACGCTGCAGGAACGTCAGGAGCTGGTGAGGGACTCATGGGCATTCGCAGATAAAAGAAAGCAGCATTTTACTTACTGGAGCCAGGAGGAAAGCATGTGTGTTAAGTGGAAGCCGCAGAGGACTGGCGAATGAGGGAAAGGTGCCCGCAAGAAGGAGGCAGGCGGGAATCCTTCATCTGCAGACCGCAAGAGTTCACCAACACAAGCAAAGACTGGCGAGTCCACCCAGCAGCAGCTGGGACATCGGGCGTATCGGCGATCATGCACAATTTGGGAACCAATTAACAGAGAAAGAGATAAAGAATGGATGTATTGAAAAGGGGAGCCTAAATCACAAACATCCCCCCTTCTAATGTGTGAATGTAAAAAGTACAACTACTTAAGAGGCAGAGAAGAGATAACATATTCGAGGGATACATTATCTACAAGGAACTTTGAAGTGGGTGAAGACTCTGAATGAAGCAAAGTCCTGGAAGGAGAGTACACCCAGCACTTTCAAGAGTGTTAAACAGAAGCCCAGCAAGTATACCAGGCAATTGAAAAGTATTGTTTTTTAAACAAGAAAGCAGAAACTACACCATTGGATAGAAATACCAGATGTCCTGAAAGAAACCAAAATTGTAAAGGAAGACAGTTTTTGTGTGGATGTGTAGAAGTTGGCCAAGAGAGGCCCACATAACTATTGTGTATAAAAACCTCAAGGAGCAAAGAAGAATCCAGGGACAGGGAACTACCCTCTGGTGCCAAGAATCTTCTTCCCTGAAGAACTTTTGTTTGAACCATTTATTCTTCCTTTATGAACACATTTCTTAACATTCCAATGTTAAAGGCATTCCTCTTTTCACCTTATAGTTTAGTTTATAGTGTGAGGGTCGAAATAGAACTTCGAACAGAGCTGTTTTTATTAACATCCTGACACGGATAGATCCTTAGTTTTGGGTGAGGGAGGGAAATTCCTCTTAGAGCAGGGTCAGAGAGGCCTTTTCCCAACCCCTTTATAAAAGTCTTTAACCAAAAACATGGCAAACCTCTGTCTGACTTTCATTCCCGACTCCTCACGTTTCCTTCATAAACAATTTGCTTATGCCAATTTCTTTACATGAAGTTTGTGGGCCCCATGCATCATATTTGTCACAAATGTACCTATTTCTTGTATTTCAATGTCCTGGTGGAACATTTCTCACTGTATTATGCTTTGCTTATCTGGCATGTGGCCAATTGACAATTAAGGTGAATCAGTACCAAATTGTGCACGTTAATAATTCGTATGGCTACCAATTGCTCTTAAGTTACTGAAAATAATTTCTCAGTGGCATCGTCATTATTTTTATTTAGTATAGCATTTCCTGCTAGATTCTTCTGGCTCCTGTTCCCCAATGTAATGTACTAAATGTATCAATCTTGAAAGATGAATGGCTAAGCATACCCTGCCAGAGGTTTGAACTTGCGCAGTGCAGGCTGACCAATTGTCAAGGGTGAGCACTTAAGTGAGGTATACAACCATAAACATATAATATGCACAGTATCAAGGAAAACCTCTATTCCTTCTGTAAAGTTGTCTTCAAAAGTTCCAACCCAGGTAGTACAGCTCAGTGGCAACGCGCCCGTCTTGGTCCGTGCTTAGAAACCTCTTCTTTATTAAGCGCATTTTAAAAAACCAACTATAATTATAATAAAAAGTTGTGAACAATGTTATTGACCTACTAATGTGCCTAAAAATGCACCACTTACAACTTTATTTCTGAGAGGATTGCTTGGGGAAAGAGTAGCCGAAACCATCAGAAACATTTTCTTTTAAATCCTAATCACTTGGCTTCAATGTAAGAGACCTAGAGTGCTTTAAAAAGCAATATTTGCCATTACATTTCACAGGAATTCGTAGGTGGATAGCCCCCTCCCCCACCAAAGCTTGGTTGAAATGATGTTTAAATTCTACCATAGTCTGTCCAGTGTCAATCATTCTCTGCTCCTAAAAAAGCCAAATGTTCTACTAAAGATCCTGACAATCCTTTATTGGGGGAAAACGGGGGATGGACCCAAAACAAGCCTTTAATTTTGATTTAAATGTTCTTGTTCAAATATGCTTGTAACATTTGCGATTAAATCTCTTGAAAATGTCCTGGGAGAGAACTCCAAGCACTCACATATTTTGTTACGCTTCGCAATGTTGAATAATTCTGCGGTGTTAAATAAACTGTTTGCCACTTAATTTATACTAATTTATACTAAATATACTAAATATTGTATTACAATACCAATTTAATGGCATGCCTGGACTAGACTTGCACCTGGATGAGATTGCTATTAATTACTGATCATTAACGTGTACAATTAGCAATATTGAACTACAGTTATGATTTGTGTTCCAATCATTTTACCCCCAACTGAATGTCATAAATTACATTAAAGCAATGAAGTTGCTCACCATTCTGACGTGGAAATGTTGCTCATTGCTAACAAAAGGTTGGAGCCCCCTGCAATAGACCATACAGGATTGGGCATTACAGGGGTTGATGTCATACCCTCAGTGAGTCTCCTTCCCTCTCATGAGAATTGTCTCCCCCCATATGGTTCTCCCTCAGGCAGCCATCTCCAGGGTCGGGTTCAGGGAGTGGCTGACTTTCCCTGGCCATAAGGGAAGAGAGGTTACCTGGAGAGGTAGTGATGACATCACCAGATTCATCACAGTAAACAAGAAAAGGAGGAAAAGCCCTATGAATTAGGAAGGAAGGGAAAGGTATCGGAGAACAACACCCAGTGACGTCTCAGGTGTGAGGATAAAATGAGGCAGATAGAAAACATCCAAGAGTGAATGGGGCTGAAGGTAGAAGGGAACTGAGATGAATGCCTACCCCTGCCCCAGAAAGATGAGCGCATGGAACCAAAGGAAAAAGAGAGAAATGGGTGTAATAATGGGTGTAATAATGGGTGTAATAATGGGTGGAAGGAGAAACATTCAGAAAAAGAAAAAGGTATGCAAACAGGAGATGGTATAGAATAACATCCTGGGAATAAAGAGAAGGGGGGGAGGCCACTGACCAAAGGATGGTTCAAGGTGCAAGTGGCCAAAAGAGACATGTCCGGAAAGGTGCCCTGAAGGCTGTGGCACTGAGGAGTCCTGCTGACCCACTAGAATTATGTATGGGTGCACCTAGGAGTGTAAGTGTGTTGTGGCCTAAGAATGACTGGACAGTTGGGCACCAAGAGAGAGGAAGGTATAGTATAAAGCTATCCACCAGACAATCCAAGACAACCCAGGGCACCAGAGGTAGTGGTGCCAGATGAATGAAACTTCCTGAAGGATCAATGCAGCCCCATGACAAAATAAATGTGAAGTTTAAGAGAAAAATGTGGAACACTTTAAATCCCACAAATTGTTAGATGATAGGTAGTGGCATAATGTAAATAGGCTAGTCCAGAATATCATGACCAGTTAGTATAATTTAGCTTAATTTTGAGAGGAAGCAAATGTTGGGTGGCTTGTGCCTCATTAAATCTTTTTGGATAAGTGTGAATTGTCTGTGTGCACTGCTAAAACTCTTCTGAGCAGTACCCAGAAGAAAGCTGGGCAAGCACAAATGCGCACAGATTAGAGGGAACATTTACAGGTTTTTTACTTAGGCGCAAAAGCAGACTTTGGGCCCTGGTCCTACAGGTAGTAGATTTGATCCCATTATTAATCCCCTCAATTGGGAGACATCTTGGTTTACTGCCCCTCCAAGTAGAAAACTTGTGTTTTGTCGTTTTTGCTTACTGTTTATGTTAGTTAGTAAAAACTGTCAGAAGTAAAACCAAATGATGTGTCCAGTTTGTAATCTCTGGGTGTGTGACACCCTCCATCTCCAACTGTTTGCATTCATTGTCAACACCAACAGTGGAGAATCCAACAGCAGAACCTCCCACAAATATATTTGGACCCGATCCCATTGTAATTCTCCATAGATTCTGCATGCGATTGAGGGCTTGGTCATTAAGAATTGAGATGTCCTGGGAAGAGGCCAGGATAACATGTTTTCAAAGTAACCACAAATATGGCTGCCAACTGCAGGGAGATAACAAAAGTTAATGAAAGATAGTGAATCATAGCCCTTATAGAGACTAAGAGCTGGAGGCAACCAAATCCCAGAAAAACGTGTCATGTCTTCCTAGGTTCTTAGTCATTCGATGGCCTAGGCAGATAACTCGAGTAGCAGATTCAAAAGGGGATGACTTCGTTTTTCTCCTATTGGTCCTGGAAAAAAATACTGCCCCCGTGCCCCTCTAAAAGTCAGATCCTGGAATAGGGAAAGCAGTGGTTCTTAAGGATGATGAAGACCAAACTATGTGCTCTTCTCCTTTGGAAGTGAGTGGATCAACTATCAATCCCACTATAACAACGGTTCAAGGGAGAGGGGAGTACTGCAGATCTGACCAAACCAATGGCAGATTACATACTGGTATAACGTTAATTCTCGTAGTGTCAATCTCATAGAGTAACCTTTCTGAAGCCAACCTCCAAATGTTTTATTGAAGCCATGCCTGCACCTTCATGAATACCCTCAGAGCAGAATTTAATCCAAATGGAAGCACCTGGCACAGAAAATGAAACACGCCTATTACAAATTGTAAGTGCCTCTGTTGGGGTTTGAAGGTCGGGATATCTAGATATGTATCCTCTAAATTCAGGAAGTTGTGATAATCCTGTGGCTGAACTAAAATGATCCATTGAAGTGTGTTGTTTATAAAATGTCTAATTTCTATGTACATAGTCTCTGTTTTCAAACTGATAATGAGATTGAAAAACACAGTAGGCCCACTGAGATAGGTGACAGCAAAAATGCTGAATTACTGAGATTGGGACATTATCTTGCAAGAGGCAAGAAAGAGCGGAACACCGGAAATTAATGAGGCAAACGTTGTGATCTACCCAGACTTCACCAAAGAGGTACAAAATGCCTGACAAATCCTTCGATGTGGTGCAGAAAAAGCTAAGAGTAAAAAGAGGTGAAGTATGCCACTATCTGTTCGGCAACACTGTGTGATTGGCACTAAGGGGGTTAGATTATTTACAAACCTGACTGAGGCATGGTACTGTTGGCCAAAACCGTAAAGGAAAGTTGAATGGTGAAAGTCAGGAGGACACAGCCTCGAAGGATAATTAAACATAGGACACAGGAAGATCAGGAACATAAGGCTGTCGCAACGGAACAAGGGAAGATGCTAAAATCTGTACAGCCAACAGCTAGGGGAATGGCATCACGTCATAACATGGACAGCACCTGAAACAGGATAAGAAATGCATTTATGATTGACTGAGTTCGATTGCAGTGGATCAGCCGATAGCTCGGCCCATGCCCAACACGTTCTGGTCCCTCACCAATGGCTGAGGACTAATGATTTCCAGTTCTTGGGGTCTATAGCTGCTTCACATTGGGGGGGGTATGGGATGGGAGGAGTTCAACAGGTTCAGGTTTTTATTTTGTTAAAAAGGCGAGGTCTTGGTCTGGAGGGGAGTCCCATTCTCAATGAGTCTCAGGAACACTGGGCGGAAAGAATGATCATGCACCAACAGGATAAACATGACACCAACTGCACAAGGAGGTGATGCGAAAAGAGAGTTGAAATGTCAACGAACTGAATGATAAAATCAAGTGGGGGTTGGTCACCAAATACCTTAACAGACACAAAGCAGATTTAGTGCTGCTGCAAGGGCCACACCTGATGGGAACTGTGTGCAGGCTGCTAGACGGGAAATCACAGGTGTATGGGAGGACAGGTCTGTAGGACCCCTCTCCCCCACATTGCCCACCTACGTGAGACTCATGACTCGTCGGCAGCCCCCCATGAACCTGGGCCCAGGAAGCAGGGTGGCTGCGGATCGACATGTGAGGCTGCATGGCTCGCCTTGTAGCATAACATAGACACTATTTTTGTAATACACTTAGACTCCATTTTGAGTATACTGAACCCAGGCCTCAGTAGAACCGTCTGCGTACAGAAGCTGCAGCTCAGCCCCCACTTGACCGCGCACCGAGAGTCCTGCACTTCCCCCCAGCCACCTCCCCATGGCAGATCCACTGAAGGCCCGTTCTCACGAGCAACTAGATGCAAACATGTAACAGAACAAACACTGTATCATTTACCTTCCGCAGTACATCATTGCCCTGGAGGTGACTGGACTTTTTAGTTGGGGTCTGGGAAAGAACAAAGTTGTCCCTATCAAGTATACCTCGACCCTGCGCCTAACCCCTGAGCTTGTGATATATGGTGCTCATGACCCCCAACCCAGTTCCCCCAGATGAAGCGTCGAACATGAGTGTTAAACTCCCGAGTCTCCCAGTCTCATCTATGCTGCTAAGATGTTTGTTAAAAAGTTTTAAAACCTATAATGCCAGCAATGTGACCCCCACCCATCCCTGAACACCTTCGTGTTCTGATGCCTAGAGTATGGACATTTGAGAATCCACCTTGTACTGACCAATGTTTTGCTGCTATTCTAAAAAGGGTAATGAAAAAGCAATATATAAAATGCTTGCGTACGATGTGATAGAAAATGTTGTAATGCATGTGAGCCACCTAAGGCACTGAGCCAGTTTTCACTATAAACAAACGTTGTTTCCTTGCTCCTGAGTGTATGATTACAAGCTTAATGATCACTGAACTCCACGCATTAACCAAACTGGCACTACCTCATGCTTTTGTATGTTCGCCTTCCTCATGAGTTTCAAGCATCAGACTGACTAACATTATGTAAAGTAAGTGCCAATGAAAACCTTTCACTTTATGAACCTAGTAAATGTGAGCACATTGGAACGGTAGAAATGTGCACTTTACCTAATGCCCCCAGCCCTAGCAATCCGTCCTCTCTAATAGTATTTGTGCAGCCCAGTGAATAGAGACTTGCATAAAGTTACAAGGCCATTTCCCCCAAGGCCAGCCGGGGCTTGCTGGTGTTAGAACAGTACAGCTTCACCTCCCCGCATTCCTGCTGGACCTGCATCAAGTATTTACCTCCCCCATATCAGAGACCGGCATACAATCACTGTGTACTTCCATGGCCAGGCCAAGTGAATTACGAGCCACCCGGTCCCAAATCCTGCCGCCTTTGAGGTGCCATCCATTTGCCCCCACTGACCCAATGGTATCACAGTTCACCCCAAACTTAACGGACCATAAAGACAGTTATTCGTCCTTGTACTAACATCCCCTAGAACCATCATTTACTTCATCTAACAGAATGAAATGATGAAGATAGCCTGACCCGTGCCCCCTGATAAGACACCTGGACCCATGAGACTGAACCCTTTGTTAATGACAACTTTACGATGATGTATGAAGGAAGCCTCGTATTGCATACTGTTTTCCTGTGTCCCCACCCAGGTATTAGATTGATGTGTTAAAGCTTTTACATAACAACTCGATATAGATGAGTGTGATGTATGAATGGCCACAAGGGCAAGTTTCTAGGACCAAAGTGGTGAATCTCCGTTGACAGCCAGTGCCCTGGAGCTCCATCCCGACGAGCCCAGCTGACCCAAGCACTTTGTGATGCCACCACGCGGATCCCCGCCAATCATGGAGCACAAAGCCTATAGTTAACATAGTAGCTAGACGTTGCCATCCAATCCCCAAGACCATGTGGCCCTTTAGCTTAGCTCATGCATGACATGTATTTGTAATATAAATGACTGTCTTTGCTATTGTCAGACAGAGTACTCTCAGAGTTTGCAGAGTCCTTTGCATGCCCTATATCGATCTAGATAAAAGACTTTTAATTTCAACCGCACTTGGTCTTGGTCTCATTCCCTCCAGGGGTGTGTCCTTTATTGACTCACATTAAAGGGGGGTTAACTGCCTTATTGGGGGACACTTACTTTCAGTGGTGACCCCTCAGACGTGATTCATCTTTTTGTCTCCTTTTGGCACGAGATGTCCGCGGCCAGAGTGGAGATGCACGGCACGCCCCCTCAAGAGAGCTACCCGCCTACGGCAACTGGTACGCTTAGACGTGTGCACGCAGTAGGGCAAAAGGGTCCGGGTCCCGCTCCAAAAAACCCTTAGTACCGATCGCCGGGGGTGGCCATTGAATGTGAGGCAGCGCCGCCTGGACGGATCGGGTCCAGAGAGTCTCGGATCAAGACGGGCACGTGAGTATTAAGTGTGAGTGACAATAAAAGGAGGGGGATAAAGACCAGAGTGTACGAGGTCAAGCGAGGTAGACAGGGGATTTCTTAGGGGTAAATTGACTGGTGCTTTAATATTTTTCTCTTTCTCTGCATATGGCCATTAGGATTACAAGGTGAAAAAGGAAGACAGGAACCTAGCTCTGCAAGGGGGTAGAAGGCGGCGCCGCATCTTGACTAGTGCTGTGAATAAGTGAAATAATGGAGAATAGAAATAAAGGTGTATAGATTAGAAAACGCTTTTTTTTTCTAATTGTGGATGAAATTATATTAGGGGAATACACTATAGACTTTAAGGGTTGCAGGGAAGAACTGGGTAAGGTAAAGAGGGTCCTTTTCAAAGAAAATTATAGAGCAAGGAAAGGGAGGGTGTTTGTTATGTGTTGTAAATTAAATGTTTGTCGAATGTCTGTCATATGTTGAATATGCTATCTCTTTTTTGAAACTGCAAATGCAAGGTTAAAATGCTGAATTACAGTAACAAGGTTTTTGTGAAATGGTCATTGTAAGTGTCACCTGGTAAGATTCAGGGCCGAGATATTTTGCAGAAATACATTAGTGTCTAAGAATTGCTATTACTAAACACGCACACGTAAGGTACCGTAATAGTCACCGATAACACAGGAGAGTGAACAACGAGAGGATAACATGGGGGCAGAAACACCCCTGGCCCACATTTGTAAAAATTGACTGGGCTATGCAGAACGCATAACCAAATGCCACGACCAGTGGGTCACGGAATTGAAGGGAGAAGGGCTACCCCAGGTATGGCCCCAAGGAGGGTCGTTTGATAAAAGTGTTCTGGGCATGGTAGCCACATGCTTATTCATAAAGTACAAGGGAAAACAATTCCACAATAGAAGGGAAATGCTAGTTTTATGGAGGCTATTCGAAGAAGTGCCTCCAACCAAAAGGAAAGAAATGGCGCAGGAGCAAACAACCACTACCACCACTCCCCTGGCAGAAGAAGACAGTGAAGGCGAGGGTAGGGGGAAAGAGGGGTCAATAGAAGTAACGCAATTGCACCCCCTCCTGACTAAACCTGTACCCGCTGAGGGGTATAGTGATCCCGTGTATGTGTCCACACCTACTCCCGCAGTTGTCCCACGACCCACTGCACCGCCACCATTTGATTGCCCCAGAACTAGTGGACAGGTAAGTACTCCTACAGTAGATATTGAAAAATTAACAGAAGACCTAGACTCCCGACTCTCAATGGCTCGGAGTGAGCTATCTAGAATACAAAATATATGTGAACAAAGTGGGACAAGCATGTCAAGAACAGAGCAAACGCCAAGGGCACAAGCACTTGACAGGTCCTCCGAGGAAGGGTGGAAAAAGGGGGAAATACTATTCCGAATACAGGAAGAGCCAACTAGAATAATAGAATTGGAAACACATACGCCCGGAGGAAACACAGGGGAGCGAGGAATGGCCACTGGAGGTATGAAGGAGCTGTGGTGTGACATAGAGGACGATGAGCTGGAAGCAGGAAGACTGGGGGTAGCAGCAGGGGGAATGTCAGAAAGGTTGGATGAGACAACTCTGGGGAGGGCCATGGAAGAAGAGTGGACTGGGAGATTGAGGAATAGAACGGGAAGAATGGCCACATTGGGGAGAAAAGGGTCAAAGGTGAGTATTGGGAAAGGAATAAACTGCAGCTTCCCCTGATACATAGAGGGGGTGGGAGGCCAAATTACATACCCTGGGCTCAAATGGATAAAGCCAACTTATTGAAATTACTGCCCCCACTGTTGGGGGGAGCAAGTAAGTGGATATATGCATTCGAGAAAAACACAGCAGGAGAGCTATTAGCAGTGGGTGATGTCAAAAGTTTGTTGGTATCGACAGTGGGTGACCAAGCAGACAGGGTGTCGGCAAAGGCTGGTTTCCCGGGAATAACATTAGATTTTGACCGCCATGATGGAGCTTCCTTCAACACTGTGCGCGCAAGGATATGGGATGCTTTGAGAGACTCATTCCCAGACACACCTGATTTACAGGCAGTAATGCAGTGTACATGAATGATGGGGAAGATGCTATGGATTTCATTTTACAGGTGCAAGAGATGTGGAGAGCATTAACGGGTGCGGCCTGGGATCAATCAACATCCCTATTTTACTTTATAATAAAGAGAGGGCTCCCAAAAGAAGTTCAGAAAGCACTCGACAAAATAGCAGGGATTGAAGGGAAGGGCTGGCTCGAAATTCAAAGTATAATCGTACACCACTGCAAAAGAATCAAAGAAAGGGAGAAGTAGATAGCACAGAGAAGGCAGATGAGGCAAAGTTAATACAAACGAAAATGGTTAAGGTCGCTGCAGCTGTAGCAACCCTCCCCACAGATAGGGACGCGGAGGAGGAGGAGGGATCGGTAGTGATACAAGGAAGGATGGCAGCAAATTGGGCTGGCAATGGGCAGTCACCAGTGCCTTAAGTGGCACTACTAATTGAGCCAGGGCTCATCGAGGGGGGGTGGCCTATCACGGGGGTCTTGATGGCCCATTAGGCCACATGCCCTTGCCGAGCCCTGGCTCAATGGGCTACTGGCACCCCTGCCAGGCAACCTTTTGTAGAGATTAGCACCCTCTCCCCTTTGGGGCAAAGGGTGCTGATCTCTGCATTTATTTTGTATAGGCTTGCCTGGCAGGGGACAGCGCCTCGCCAGCTGGGGAGGGGCAGCGTCACCATTAAGGCTGAAAGGGTGAGGCCACTGGAAGCAGAGGCCTTTTTCCTAAAGACTGAAACTCCCGCAAATCCGCGGGAGCTTCAGTGTTTAGAAAGCAAGGCCTCTGCTTCCAGCGGCCTCACGTTTTCTCCATAATGGTGGCACCAGCCCACGTGCATCGCTTGATTAAAGGGATGCCTCGCAGGTGCGGCTCCACCGTTATGGCTAAAAGGCATTTTTTCTGAAACCTGAAGCTCTCGCACACGAGCGAGAAGCTCTCGCACACGAGCGAGAGCTTCAGGCTGTAGAAAAAAAATGCCTTTTTCGTGTAGTGGCTGGGGCTGCCAGGGGAGATTAGTGGGCCCCGGCAGGGCACCGCCTCAAAACGAAATTTCGGAGACAGCCGGGGCCCAGCCCCGGCAGGCCCCGACCCACTTAAAGCCCTGCAGTCACAGTGGAATGGACAGGAGCAATATGGAGGAGTGTGGAGCGGCCGGGGAGAAAAAGGTGGGTACAGAGGGCGCAGAGGGGGTGGTCCAGGGTACGGAGGAAATGGCAGGTATGGGGGGCAGGGACCTAGGGGAGGACAAGGAAATTGTTGGAATTGTGGGAGGTGGGGACACTTCTCACGAGAATGTAGAAGCAGGCCAAACAATAATTATCAAGATGACCAGCATTATGGTCACCCCGACCCGGGGAGCCCATACAGATTACTGATGGGAGGGGGGCAAGGACAACAGGATCAAAGGTGCCCAGAGGAACACAGGGAGCAACCACATAATATCCAAGAGCACCCACAATGCCGCAAACACATGCCATACACACAGGGTAACCCCTTCGCCACAACAGCAAATGGTGCACCTGCACCCTATGGAGGAGTGGCTGGGTATCAGGAAATGTGTTCAGTCAAGGGGGGACTACGAGACACCCAGCATAGGACAGCCTACAGAGAGCACTTGCGTGTCCAGTACTATCGACGACCCTCGATGCATCAGAGGAACCATTGATAGGGGCGGAGATATGCAACAAACAATTCATTTTTATGGTGGATTCGGGAGCCGAAAAGTCATGCCTACGTGAAGGCAGGTTTCTGCTATCTAATCGTGAATTGGAGACGCAGGGGTTCTCTGGGGCGGTGGTCGAAGTTTCTTACACAGAAGAATTGGATGTAACAGTGGTGGGTAAAACAGTAAGAGCACCCCTATTGTATTATGAACAATCCCCGATTTACTTGCTGGGAAGGGATCTCCTCAGCAAGCTTAACATCACTATTTCTTTTACCAAGAGGGGAATAGTTTTCTCAACACCCAGGATTTGCCCTATGTGAGTGATGCTGGTAGTGCACACACAAGCAAACGCACCAGAAGTGCGCGACATACCCGTGGACCCAGATATGTTCATCCAGGGGTTAAAAACAGTGGCATGGGTGGTCCCAGAATTGAAGTACCAGGAGTGGAGGGTACCTGCAGAATTTGTTTTCCGCCCCATTGCTCGCCCAGAAATAGTGCCAGGAACAGTGATGTCTTTAGACTTACATGCAGTACAGGTCTCAGCACAAAGAATAGCGGTCATTGCAATGGACATACATGGCTGCGAATGGCGCACAGTGTTGTGCATCAATGCCGACATTGCACTGCAAGATTTATCAGACGAAGACCTCTTCACAGACTCAAATAGTGATGGTGAAATAATAATGGAAATAGCAATCCCATGTGACATCATGATACAGACAAGATGGGTACCAGTGCAGCTGATGGCAGTGTTAGGGGAGCCACCACCATACTTCGAGAGTGTCATGAAAGCAGTGCCAGATGACCTGTGAACAACAGGCCCACATGACGTGGGACTGCTACATGAAGTGACGCCAGTTAAGATAAAACTCAAACAGGGAGCATTATTGCCCAGAGTAAACGGTACCCCCTATCCCGGGAAGCAGAGGAAGGGATAAAAGAAACAATGACCGCACTGTTAGCACAGGGAATAATAGTACCATCAAATTCACCATGCAATACCTGTATCTACCCAATCAAGAAAGCAAAAGGAGAGGCTTGGAGGATGATCCAAAACCTACGCCCACTCAATGACGTCATACAAAAAGAATTTCCATTGGTCCCCAATCCTGCATCAATATTATGCAGCATCCCAAAGGATGCATCTTGTTTTGCAGTGGTCGATTTGAAGAACGCATTCTTCTCAGTACCAGTAGCGGAAGAGTCCCGATATCTGACAGCATTCACACTGGGAGGAAAAAGGTATGATCATTGCAGACTGCCCCAGGGATACTGTGAAAGCCCAAGCATATTTAACAGGATTTTACACGAAGACCTAGGAAATGTAGTCACAGACAGCACAATTATTCAATACGTGGATGATTTCCTGATTTGTGGAAAAAATGAGGAGGAGTGCAGGAAAGACTCTATTACACTTTTGACATTGTTGGCCCGCAAAGGTTACAAGGTGGACAAAGGAAAATTACAATATTGCCAACGAGAAGTGTTGTACCTGGGACAATTAATTTCAAAAGACGGTAAGAGAATCATACCAGACACAGTGGCTGCCATTAGAGCAGTAAACAGGCCGAAAACAGAGAAGGAAATGCATACATTTCTCGGCATGTGTAACTACTGCTGAGCATGGATAATAGATTACGCAGCATACACAAGGTCATTACTGCAGGGACTCAAAGAAGCTCAGAGAGAAAACACAGAAATACAATGGTCAGCAGAACTGGATGATGCCTTCACATCACTTAAAGAGTTAATTTCAAGCGCGCCAGTACTCGCGAACCCAGACTATGAGCGCAAATTTTATCTGTTCTCACATTGCAAAGGGGCACTAATGACAGCAGTACCGACACAAAAAACATCTTTGCAACACCAGCCACTGGACTATTAGAGTGGAACACTGGATGCAGTAATGCAACGACACTTCGCTTGCGAGCAATCTCTCGAAGCTGCAGCGTTCGCAATTGAGAAAAGTGCAACAATAGTGATGGGATGTTCCCTGACACTGTTCGTGGAGCATTCCCTATTCGCTTTATTGGAAAGGTCCAAAAGCACCCTCACAACGCAAAGAGCCACAGTGTATGAAACAATTCTCTCCAGTGCAAACATACACATAGTGAGATGCAAAACAGTGACCCTTGCAAGATTCATCACAGAAACATGCACAGTGGAAGACATGCAAGTGCACGACTGTGCAACTTACAGAGGTGCGGAGGGAGACACACCCATAGTAAGTGAAAACGCACTGGCTGAAGGAGAAATATTCTTCGACAGGTCAGCATCAATAAATTCAGAGAAAGGAGAAAAACACATGGGAATCGCTGTTGTGAGGTTAGAGGAAGGTGAATACGAAGTTATAGTACAATAGCGCCTACTCGCCCATTACTCAGCCCAAGCTGCAGAACTAGTAGCACTCATTGAAGCATTAATTGCCGCAAAGGGGTGTTCAGTTACAATTTACATAGACTCAGCTTACATGACTACTAAAGTACACAGAGGATTGGCCAGATGGGGACGGAGAGGGTTCCACAGAGCAGATGGGTCACCTGTACAACACGCAGAGCTTCTCAGGGAACTAATAGAAGCATTAAAAGACCCTACCGTGGTAGCTAAAGTGAAGTGCCAGGCCCATACGAACAATACTGATGTTATCTCCTTGGGAAACGCAGCAGCGGACGCTACTGTCAAGGAAGCATCTTACTTAATAAAAGAGAGAACAGGTGAGTACCTGATACAGAAACATGCAGAGGAGGACCTCCCAGATGGCTATAATACCATGCCCGTTTCACAAATATTGGAGCTGCAAGATGGGGCAACAGTAGAGGAAAAGGAGTTGTGGGAAAAAAGGGGGTGTAGCCAGTCATCAACAGACCTCCTATGGCGTCAAAACAGCACAGGTAAAGTAGTGATGCCCATCAAACTATTGGAAATAGCATTCCAACAACTACATTTTCCAGCCCACAATGCAAAGCAACATATTGCTGCAGAAATACAAGAGAATTGGTTTGTCCCAGGATTACAGGAACAACTTTCAAAAATGGCAATCGAATGTACGACATGCCAAATATATAATTCAGGGATGATACTGAGAACATTACGATGAACACTACCCAAACCAACAGGCCCCTTCAGTGAGCTGCCATTGATTATGCAGATATGGGTGAGAGGTGCAATGGGTCATGCTACATGATAGTAGTGGTTTGTCCATTTTCACGCTGGGTTGAGGCAGGGCCGTGTGCACATGCGGATGACAAGTGTGCTGCAAGATTCTTAATGCGGGAAGTATTCCCACGCTGGGGAATTTGTGACGTAATTCGCTAAAATAACGGCACACACTTTGTCAATGATCTCTTCAAAGAGGCAACTGCTCTGCTAGGCATAAAACACAAACTTTGCTTGATTTTCCACTTGCAAAGCAACAGCGTGGTTGAGAAAATCAATGGCCTCCTTAATGGGAGGTTGTCGAAATTGTGTTTCTCACTCAAGAAAAACTGTGTGCACTGTTTGCCCTTGGCCTTGTTCGAGCTGAGAAATCAGCCTAGCAAGGACCACCATTTTGTCACCACACGAAATAGTTACAGGAAGGCGCATGCACACGGCAAACTCCCCACTCCGCAGACATTCGGACGCCCACAGAAGTGCCACTGTATTGGGCGAAGAGTTTAATGAGTACTTGACAAAACTCACAAAAGCGGCTCGTATGATAGCAAAACAGCTTGCACCACCGTTCACAAATGAGGAAGGAAGCGAGGCCATAACGCTCACAGAAGGGAACTCAAAAGGTCAACTAATGCCAGGGGAGATGGTGTATGTAAGGAGTTTTGTGCGTAGGTGGAATGCTCCAAGGTTTCATGGCCCATACGAAGTAGTGTATTGCACACCGACGGCAGTTAAGATGAAGGACCATATTGGATACATTTAACAGACGTATGAAAAGCCTATGATAATGTCACACAAGGTCAGAATAACAAAGTAGAAGCAATAAGAAAAGAGACACAATAAATGAAAAACAAAAAAGCAACTGCCTCCTACCATTAAACAGTGGGGAACTTAAAACAAAATAACTGAGTAACTTTTAAAGTGTACATAATGTTGATAATGCAACACAAAATCTAATCTATCGATATGAATGAGGGGGGAGGGAATGGAACCAACATGGGGAAAGGAACCAAGATGGTCAAAGAAGGAGCCTATCTAATATGGGACGGCTTTCAGCTCATATGGGGATATGACACTCACCCTGATCACGCACAGCACCCAAATGACACCAGCAATAAGCTGACCCCACGTCCCATGTCCCCATACAATGCCTCTGAATATAGTGTCTATGGTTTAAATGATCGTAATCCTTCTGTTTTATCATGGTTATATGATACCACCGTCACCCCTGTCACGCCAACAGTCCATCAGTCCATAGAATACAATTCCCCCACAAGTATACAGGAAGAAAATGCAGAAATGACTGAAAGGTTCTTGGCCCTATATGATGAGTGGGAAAGGGGGGGCGTGTGAACAGAGCACAACACTACAAGCAGAAAGGAATGCGAGAGGGTACCTCAAGAGCAACAGAAGGAATGGGGCTGTACACAATAGAAGACCCTAGACACCCACATCAATCAAATAAATGGTATGCAGATATGAGCTCCGCCGCAAAGCAATCAACCAATGAGAGCTGCTACGTGTGCTCCCTGATTCCCCATGCTTCAGGTACGCCTAAGGTACTACTGCCTCAAGAATTGCCTCTCGCAGATGCCCAGTGTCTCCTTCATCTCACCCTATGTAGAATTAAGAACACCTTCCAGGCCCACACAGTATCTTTTGAAATACTGCAAAATGAGAAGACCTGCTACTCGAGACCCAAAGGAGTGATCTGCTTAAAAGAACCGTTCTTAGTGATTAAAGGAACATTATTTTCAGAAAATAAGTGGAAAGAGGAAGTAATAACATGCAAAGCAGAAGCGCTACAAGGATTGCCAGCAGATAAATTGCAATGGGTCGAGAAAACATGCGTGCCAGTGTGGACTGAGCACATCACAAAGTTAACCTGGGTGACAGCCATAGAAAAACCCTTCAAATTTCAAAAAGAAATCACATATGAACTATGCTTCCTTGGTGAGGGGAAAAACAACATGGGCACAAATAAGAACTGTAATAAAACTCTCATTATCCCAGACATGAAGAAAGGGACAGCTGCCCTTATGGACACTTACTGGGTCTGCGGTAAACAGGCATACTTGCACCTCCCACAATCTTGGAGGGGCACATGTTCTTTGGCGACGCTGCACTCTGCCCTGATGGTGGTTCCGGAGAGTCATATCGAAGGAGAAGAAGAACTGCCAGCTGCCCACCGTCCAGAACATCCACAACCAACAGAAGAGCCGCCAATGTATGTCCTGTCCACGGACAACGCACACAGTGCGATATCGAGAAAGCAGAGATCATCCAACTACATATCCAAGGCCTCCACAGAACTGTTGGCACAAATTCCCGACAGGTTCTGGCTCTTCAACTCCGCTGAAACATTTTTTGCCTCCCTTGTCCATAGCATCCAGATGCAAGCCAACGCAAAGTGGCTGCAAATCATGCGCTGGGAGCTGATCCAATTGGCTAACGACACTGAAGAAGGGTTCAACGTGATCAAGGTGGAGCTAAGAGCCCTACGGCTAATGACAATGCCGAACAGGTATCTCCTAGACCTGTTAACAGCGATGGATGGAGGTGTTTGCCGAAGAATCGGGAGCGCATGCTGCACATTCAAGCCTTCTGCAGATGCGGACAATGGAACACTATCGCACGTTATCGCGGCAGTGCACAATTTGGGGGAGCGAATGAAGAAGGAAGGTGGAGTTGACCCGAGCTCTTGGTTCGACAACATTTTTTCATGGGTACCATCCTGGCTAGGAATGACTGTCAAAATGCTGATACCCATCATCGTATTTTTCCTCCTGATTTTTTGTGTGTGCCAGCTAGGTCTTTGGTGCAGCGCAAACACAGTCCCTAACGGCGCAATGATGATGGCGACAATGGGCAGCACTAGGGGAGCAGCACAAATTATGCAGGAGGCACAAGTACAAACAGGTGAGGATCCTGAACCCAAATATAGAATGATGGCATTATACTATGATGGGGACATAGAGGACATAGTGGACAGGTTATACCACACAGCAATAAAAGAACCTCTGGAACGAGAATGGTATAAGGAGGTATGGATAGACCTGGAGGGGGATGGGGAATGCATATACAGGACCTGCATACCAGATGAGTATGCTAGGGCGGGAGAGAGTCTCTGAGGGGTGTGTAAAGCCTTGATGCCAATCAAGGTGACACCAGCAGTAGCTGATGAAAAAGAACGCCAAAGGTTGGATGAGTTACAATATTTGTTACTTAAGTAACAAAAGGGGGGAAATGTATGGGAGGACAGGTCTGTAGGAGCCCCCCTCCCCCACATTGCCCACCTACATGAGACTCATGACTCGTCGGCAGCCCCCCATGCACCTGGGCCTGGGAAGCAGGGTGGCTGTGGATCGACACGTGAGGCTGCCTTTAAGCATAACATAGACACAACATAGACACCATTTTTGTAATACACTTAGACTCCATTTTGAGTATACTGAACACAGGCCTCAGTAGAACCGTCTGCGTACAGAAGCTGCAGCTCAGCCCCCACTTGACCACGCACAGAGAGTCCTGTACTTCCCCCCAGCCGCCCCCCCATGGCAGATCCGCAGAAGGCCCGTTCTCACCAGTAACTAGATGCGAACAAGTAACAGAACAAACACTGTATCATTTACCTTCCGCAGTACATCATTGCCCTGGAGGTGACCAGACGTTTTAGTTGGGGTCTGGGAAAGAACATAGTTGTCCCCATCAAGTATACCTCGACCCTGCACCTAACCCCTGCGCTTGTAATATATGGTGCTCATGACCCCCAACCTTGTTCCCCCAGATGAAGCGTCAAACATGAGTGTTAAACTCCTGAGTCTCCAAGTCTCATCTATGCTGCTAAGATGTTTGTTAAAAAGTTTTAAAACCTATAATGCCAGCAATGTGACCCCCACCCATCCCTGAACACCTTCGTGTTCTGATGCCTAGAGTATGGACATTTGAGAATCCACCTTGTACTGACCAATGTTTTGCTGCTATTCTAAAAAGGGTAATGAAAAAGCAATATATAAAATGCTTGCGTACAATGTTATAGAAAATGTTGTAATACATGTGAGCCACCTAAGGCACTGAGCCAGTTTTCACTATAAACAAAACGTTAGGTTAACACGTTGTTTCCTTGCTCCTGAGTGTATAACCCAGCCTGATTACAAGCTTAATGATCACTGAACTCCACGCATTAACCAACCTGGCACTACCTCACACTTTTGTATGTTCGCCTTCCTCATGAGTTTCAAGCATCATACTGACTAACATTATGTAAAGTAAGTGCCAATGAAAAACTTTCACTTTATGGACCTAGTAAATGTGAGCACATGGGAACGGTAGAAATGTGCACTTTACCTAATGCCCCCAGCCCTAGCAATCCGTCTCTTATAGTATTTGTGCAGCCCAGTCAATAGAGACTCGCATAAAGTTACAAGGCCATTTCCCTCTACCCCCGCCAAGGCCTGCCGGGGCTTGCTGGTGTTAGAACAGTACAGCTTCACCTCCCCGCATTCCTGCTGGACCCTCATCAAGTATTTACCTCCCCCATGACAGAGGCCGGCATACAATCAGTGTGTACTGCCATGGCCTGGCCAAGTGAATTACGAGCCACCCAATCCAAATTCCGCCACCTTTGAGGTGCCAGCCATGTGCCCCCACTGACCCAATGGTATCACAGTTCACCCCAAACTTAACGGACCATGAAGACAGTTATTCGTCCTTGTACTAACATCCCCTAGAACCATAATTTACTACATCTAACAGAATGAAATGATGAAGATAGCCTGACCCGTGCCCCCCTGATAAGACACCTGGACCCATGAGACTGAACCCTTTGTTAATGACAACTTTACGATGATGTATGAAGGAAGCCTCGTATTGGATACTGTTTTCCTGTGTCCCCACCCAGGTATTAGATTGATGTGTTAAAGGTTTTACATAACAACTCGATATAGATGAGTGTGATGAATGTGTATGAATGGCCACAAGGGCAAGTTTCTGGACCAAAGTGGTGAATCTCCGTTGACAGCCAGTGCCCTGGAGCTCCACCCCAACGAACCCAGCTGACCCAATCACTTTGTGATGCCACCACGTGAATCCCCGCCAATCATGGAGCACCGAGCCTATAGTTAACATAGTAGCCAGACGTCGCCATCCAATCCCCAAGACTACGTGGCCCCTATAGCTTAGCTCATGCATGACGTGTATTTGTAATATAAATGACTGTCTTTGCTATTGTCAGACAGAGTGCTCTCGGAGTTTGCAGAGTCCTTTGCATGCCCTATATCGATCTAGATAAAAGACTTTTAATTTCAACCGCACTTGGTCTTGGTCTCATTCCCTCCAGGAGTGTGTCCTTTATTGCCTCCCATTAAAGGGGGTTAACTGCCTTATTGGGGGACACTTAGGTTCACAGGGTGGAGGAGCAGGCAGGATACTACAGGGGTTTAAGAGGAGTAGTCATTTTGATAAAGCACACCACCCCACTTAGAAATGAGAAGGTAAAGAGGGACACTCACAAGATCATGGTAACAGGCGAAGTGTGGGTTGGAAACCGTAACCACACTGAATGTATATGCACCATCCCCATTACAAACACATTTATTTTACAATGTTACAAGCTCTCCTGGCAAACCATGAAGCAAACTGAACAATACTGGGTGTAGATTTTAACGTGAAGAGCACTGACCTTTAAGAGAACCACACATAGGGGCTCTATGCCACATGCACAAAATTAATGATATTTGCAGAAGCAATAGGTATGAGGGACGTCTGGAGAGGGATGCATCCTAGAGATAGAGATGACTTGTTTTATTTGGGTGCGCATGCAACTCTTTCAAACGTAGACTATATTTGTATCCATTGTACAGGGGCGGGCAGAGTGACGGAAGCAGAATATCTACAGAGGAGGATCTCAGACCATACCACATTGCTGGTCAAAGTAAGTGGGAAGGAAAAGAGGGGGTCGAGGAAAGTGGAGATTCTATGCATATTACCTGGGTTCCTGATGCTGCTTGAGGACTATGGGCTAGCACAGAGGGACTTCTACACATACACAACTGTGGCATGCTGTCCAGGTACAATTCAGGAGGGAGGTGGATATACTGGAGCACACAGAAGTAAATTTACTGATGGAACAGCTGGAATAAAAAGCAATAATGATTTTATGCAAGGTGATAAACAACTAAACGTCCCTGACATGACAAAACTAAAATCCAAGTGGGCACAGAACTTGGGCACGCTAAAAGAGGAAGGGTTGGTGGAAGCGGTGATAGCCATGAGGGATGTGAATATGTCTATGAGATTAAGGCTAGTGCAATTCAAGATACTACAGAGTAAATTAGCCAGAGAAAAACTGTACAAGATGGGTACGATTGATGATGACCTCTGCCTGAAATGCAGGCATAACGTAGGGACCTTCCACCTACTATGGGGATACACATGGATCAGAGCATCCTGGGCAAAGGTACTGGCAACCATAGACAGATTGACTGAGCAAGCTATTCCACGGTCCCCCCAACTGACCCTTATCCATATTCTGGGGTGTCTATGCGGGCACAGGGGGGAGAAAAGAAACTGATTAATACAGCGCTGATGATAACCAAGAGGGACCTGGCAATTTACTGGTGGAACAGTGAGGTGCCGACGGTGACCAAATAGAAAGAGGGAATGGATCACTCTCAAGCACTGGAGGTGAAAACATACCGGTGAAGAGTTAGGCCCAGGATCACACAATTAGTCAAAATAATACTGAACAATTGAGGTCAAATGTGCATATCAAAACCCAGCTTTATTCACCCAACGAATCCAAGCTGGGACAGTATACACGCATCTCAGTTCTCATAGCTCTCATTTTTGCACTGGTTACAAGTTAGTTTTGTATCACAATTACGTCATTGTTGATGTCACATTTCATTATCATGATGGCAGTCACCCTGCCTCCTGGTTCTACTCGGCCGCTTTCAATACAGTAGACCACCAGGCACTTGCAGACATCCTACATGGGGATCAGCATTGTGTCCTATACTGGTTCAAGTCCTACCTTGCCAACTGCAGCAGTTTGTTCAGATGGACTCCTCTAGATCGCCAATCCTACCCATCACCAGGGTTACATCCTCTCCGCAAGGATCTTCAATCTATACATGGAGCCTCTGGGAGCCCTCCTAGCCACACACAACATCCACCAATACACTGATGGCATACAGCTATACCCCATGAACAATGTTATCAAGGACATACACAGGCTCAAAACCTGCCTCTCGCTGATCCAGTCTTGGATGCCCAGTGCATACTTAAAGCTCAACCCCTCCAAGACCGAATTCCTACTCCTCACCAACAGCACTGAACACCCACACATACAGACCTGGCTATCAATCATGAACCCTGAGGGCTTCACACCTGACCACACTTCCTGCGCGAAGTCCCTCGGGTTCCACATCAACAAACACCTCTTCTTCAAGACACACATAGCTGAGAAAACTCAGACAGCTTGGTATCAGCTTTTCCTCCGGCAGAAAACCAATCCCTTCCTGCCTCCGGACCACTTTAGATTCACTGTTCAAGCTCTGGTCCTATCCCACCTGGATTGGGGCAATGCCCTTCTCGAAGGCCTCCAGTCGTCCTAACATATGCCCCTGAGAAGTGTCCTGCATGCGGCTGCACGCCTCATCAAGGGTCTATGCAGATACAACCACATCGCCCCAGCCCTCATCGACCTTCACTGGCTCCCATGCAAGAATCACCTTCAGATCTTGCTGCATCATCTATAAGGCAGTCACCTTCAACTCACCCAGCTACTTTGCGTAGAAACTCAGCCTCTCTGGTGGACAGTGCACCACCAGAAGCCAGTCCATGTGCATACTTTAAGTCCACTACTGTAAAAAGGAAAGTATCAGAAAACAAGCCTTCTCTGCCTACGCACTAAGACTATAGAACCTCCTCCCAATCAGCATCAGACTCGGCCCCATGCTCCTAGAATTCAGAAAAGAAGTCAAGATCCACCTATGCAAGGAGTCTCTCCTCAACAGCTAGGCCATGGCGTCACCCCGGTGCCACCTGACTCACTGGACATCTCCCACCCCTCTCCTCCCTGCCACCCTGTACAACTGTACCCCTCCTCTGTGCCCTACCACCTGCTGTATATCTGTTCTGTTTTTACTTCTGAAAAGTGTTCCGTTATGCATCTGTACTGTTTCATACCTCTGTAAATCATTCAGTTGTATATCTATGTTGTTGTATACCTCTGTAAAGTGCTCTGTTGCTTCTCGAAACTAGGTCTGCATTCAATAAATAAAATAATAATAATCAATTTACAAAACCTACGGGAGAATTGGGCTGGTTAAAAGTTCAAGCTACGTATAGAATGCATATATGTTAGTAACTTCATTGATTAGTTTTTATCTGATGACTCCGCCTTGGGCTATCCTACTATTGATAATATTTTGTATACATCATTGCGGGGATCGTTAATTGGTTGGCTTTGTTCATCGGGGCTGTTGTAGTGAATGGGTTCTGTATTGGTTGGCCTCTAGCTTACCAACCTTGGACGCTTTGACAAGGCGTCAAGATATGTGTGAAACCCAAGTAGGGGTATCAAACTCCGTAGTCTGCCATAGTTACAATCAAAGAATATCTTCCTAATCATCCCAAGGAGATGAGGACTTGTCTCTCCTTTGAATTCGTCCTTGTGTGCTGCCTGGTGTCTGCGTGTGCTCTGAGGAGGCCCTGCAGGTGTCGGATCACTATTTGGCTTGCAATAAATAGCCAATGTCTTCATGTCTGGATCACGTGTTAGGGCACTTTCACAGTGAATTATCTTCTATTTATTAAGATTTTAGCTCATTCTAACATGCATGTTGTGTTCTTCCTGACAACAAGGTACACTCTTTCCCTATTCTCTATAGTGTCTTGTCATAATATGCTTGTGCACCTGGGCAGCAAGGGCTGATTGTTCCTATTCATTCAATTAGCTTGGAAGGTTACTATTTCGTCCCCTGGGAATGATCTCATCTCTGTGTCCATCCGGCATGCCTGCTACATGTGGTGACTGCTATTCTAAGTAATATTTTCACCTCCTCAAAAAAATGTGTTTCTGTAAGCTCAGCGCTTGTCTGAAGCCTTAGTGTTTCTGAGCCAACTGTGGCCTCTGTGTTAGGAAAATGGAATTACCCAATCTGTCCAATTACATTTGGTCGTTGGGTAAGCTTGACCTAATTATAGGTCTTACTTTTGACCGTTTTTCTTTTTGACCTTATTACTTGAACATGAGGAGCGGGAGTTGTGGGGGTGTCCCCTGCATCCTTAATCCTGGAGACGGGGGATAAAATTTGCTCGGACCCCGTTTTCAATGAACTGTCAAAACGGGGCAGATCGTATACATCCAAGAAAATGGCTGCACCTTGGTTCATTCTCTGCCACGTTGTACTTTGCACTTCTTACATGTGGAGGTTCTTTGGAGCTATATATACATATTTATGTGTATATGTTTTTCATGTCTACGTGCAAATAGATTCTTCATGTCTTTCATGCATTTGTGTGTTTTTCATGTCTTTGGCTGAATATTCTTCATGTCTGTGCATTCTTTTGTAGAGGAGGTCCCAAACATGATTCACACCCTTACCACCCATTTTGAGGTGCCAGGAACGCTCACGCTGAAATATGTGACGTATGATGAGCAAATAAACCAGCAGAGAGCAGCAGCAGGGCTCTGCCCCATTACCTATCGGCCTTGGACAGTAAGGTATCCATTGAGAAAACCATATCGACAAGTGAGACAGAATGACGATTGTCAAAATGCAATACCGGAAGAAGCCAAGAAAGTCCTAAAAGAAGACAAATGGTGACGTCCCAAGAAACCGTGCTGACTCACATATAAAAGATATGACGAGCTGGACCCTATCAAAATACATAATAAAATCCTTTGAACCGTCTTCAAAAGTTGTGTCCTTGGGGCCATGGGTGACAACAAGTATGGGTAACAAAATATTCATTTTTGCATTACTAATCCCATTTGTTTGTGTGTTTTTACTGCTAGGCCTTGTAAGATTTCCACTCCTTTACCCCAGCTTGTCTTTAACCCACAAAATATTAAAAAATGGTTCGCTTTTACATTTCTGCTTGAATGTTAAACTTAAATAGTCACCAGATTTGTGTGAGAACTAGAGAATTATTGTGTGTGCAAGAACCCCATATGAATCCACTTGCTTTTCCTAGTCGGTCACTTGCCTTTGTGGTTTTTGTCTAGGATTTGTTCCCTCTTACAAAGGAAATCAAATGGATAAGTATGACAGGACTTTGTATTTGGATGTAGAGGTGGAGGAGTTAGAGTAGGTTCATTTCTTAGAGGACGAGGATGTTAATTGGCAGGTCGTTGAGCTGATTGGTGTGAGCAGGGGTAGGATACAGTCTCCCACAGCCACAATAGGAGTTACTTGAGGTTTGAGAGTCATTGGGAATGGCTCAGGAAAAGGATAGGAGACAGGATTGACAATGATGGGTTTGCCACTGTCACAGAGGGAGGAGTCAATCAGTCAAATATGCTTTATTTGAAAAATGTGCATTAAGCAGTAACAACAAACACTACAATTTTATAGCATAAAGCCAATAAAATGAGTAATAAAAAGCATTACTAGATAGACAAATGTGCATTACCAAACATGTTTCCTCAGTGTCATTGCAACTACAAGATAGCGTTCTAAGCTCCATAAGACCCATGAATCTTTAGCATTGAGCAGAAAAAAACAATGCGAAATTACATGATAACATCTTTTGTAGTCTAAAACTGGTTTTAAATATTTTGATTTTGGAGCTTCATAAAGTGGACTAAAGAACATAAAGTGCATCACATTTTCTTCCTCAAGATTGTTGCAAGGACAAAGTTTCAGACCAGAAGGACACCACTTAGCTGTACTTGCTGCCAAGGCCGATGGATTCATGCAGAATAATGTAATAAGCTGTCTTGTCATAGGATTTGAGACATATCTAAGATAATTCAAAAAATGATTCATTAAATATGAATGTGGGGAAAAAAGATCTTTACGTTTGGCACACATTCAAAAAAGAGGAAAGATTAGTTTCATAGATGGTCTTTTTCATTAGACCTTTGCCATCAGGGTTATAACATGTGGTTTGAGATAATAATCCAAAATGCCTGGTCGAGAAAACACCCTTTTAACCCCATTAAGCCACAACTATGATTTACAATTCTCTGTCTTTAGAACATCTGACAAAATGTCCCTGTTAAATATAGCTTTCACATTAAGCCAAATCGAGCACCATAACATTTCTGGAATCAGTGATGCACATCCGATGATGGGGTTAACTGATAGTCTAGATAAAAAAGCTCATTTGCCATGGATTGGTTAAGCCCCAACAGGGATCATTGAAACTGACGTTCCTTTTAGATTTAGAGCTCACCTGTGGTTTGCCGGGGTTCTTAATCTTGGTGTTGAGCAAGTAAGGTCGGTCTTCCATGGCTGCCAGGACTCCCTAAGGTGAAAACAGGGTGAACCAGCCGCCACAGAGGCCAGTCCCCCAAAGACAAAAAAAACCCTGAAGCTGTAAAAACCTTTATCAGGATTCTGGGGTAGCTGAAGATCTGGAATGGCAATGATAGATGCAGTTGATGTAGAAATGCCAAGACAAGTGGATGAAAATCAGGAAGCAGTGTCTTGATGCTGTCTGGATGGATGTTAAGAAGGCAGCGGTTCTCCAAGATTGGAGCTGCTCGCAGGATCCAAGCATGTAGTGCAGAGAGGAGTGGAAGAAAGAGGGACAGGCCCAGAATGAGGAGTGCTCAGAGGAAACTGCTGTGGGAGAATGAAGGTAAGCAAAGCGCAAGTGGAACAAGCGTTTAAGGAGCAAGCATATACAAAGTAATAAAATTGCAACATGAGGAGCCAGCAATGTTCTCTGTATTTGTTTGGTAAGTGCTAAGCCCCTCCTTCCAGTGCGTATGACGTACACTTCACGTGGTGGCCATCTTGGGATTGGCCGATGCAGTTCCTAGAGCGTTGACAGCCATTGAGAGGTTGGCAAATTGACAGCAAGCGTTGGGATAGCCCTTGTTGTGCTCCAGTGGTGAAAAAAGGACCAAAGAGGACACCGAGATTTTACAGTTTCACTACGTCAAGAGTTGTAAGAGGGGATGTGACCCAGACACCACTTGCATTTTGGCCATACCTCGACATTTTGCTTCATAAACCCTCAAGTTAGGTTAGAAAAAGCACCACCTCCATGGTGTTTTGAGAAATGTAAGACACCTCCACCAGCCCATTTCATTTTACTTGCAACTTTCTCTATTTGCTGTAACCAACAGTTCCGAGATAGAACAAAAACAGACTCCTAAATAGTCTAAATTACTAAAAATTTCTAATCTATGATCTTTAAAACAGAAGGAGCAGGGTTTCTTTTTTACAAGTTTGCAATGTGGGAGGAGCTATTTAATGGTTTGGTGCCTTGAGGACCTTTCAAGGGACAAAAAGGCGGGCACTTCTTCCACAATGCCCTTACCAGGAACAGCCTCAGATGAGAAAAGTGATGCAGACCCACTGGCTGAACATTGCAGTTTCGAATTTCAGATGTATTGGAACCTCACAGAAATACAGCTTAAGGTTTGGCATTTGCATTATATATATATATATATATATATATATATATATATATATATACACACACACACACACACATATATTCACTAAAAAAAACTTTGTTATGGGGACGTTATGGTTAAGTTGCGCTACTAAAAACCTGCCAGTTTCCAAAAAAAACTTTATAAACGTGACATTATGGTTCTAAGTAAAACCGAAAAACCCCTGAATTACGCAAGTTATGGAATTATGGAAGGCTAAGCAACCATAACTGCCTGCACCACTGTGCACTGCTAACACTAACACCCAGCACATCAAAGATGACATCACAAATGTCATTGATGGCATCACTTGCTAAAATGGAATACAACAAAAATTACAAAAAAGGCTCTTTTCAGAGCCGCCTTTCTCAGTTTAACAACTATCAAGTGGCCGGTGTAGGCCCCCGTGCATTTTTCAAAAAGGCAGCGGACAGTCGTAGGACGCACACAAATGGAGGGTGCAAGCGGAGCACAACCAATGCACTTTTCGCTGGGAGTAAGTGGTGGCTCTGAAAAGAGCCTTTTGGTGGTGATGTTTGTGTGTTTCAAACTGTGGATTCAAAAAAACAGATTGCCAAATAGGTGACTATGAATCCAAAAAAAGGTTGCAATACATTTTGAACATTTCAAAGAAAAATCTGATTGCCAGCAGATGGACTCCATCTCTGCGAAAAATGAAAGTGCTGTGAAACAAAATGTTTTCATTGTGGAATGAGGACATGCCAACCTCTCTTAGTAAGGCACAAACAGCCTTATTAACATTGCTCCTCGCCTTCTCCATTTGTGGACCAAATGCAGAAGAACGCAGCCACATTTGTCTTTGTGCAATACGGGAAAAAACTACTTGGTAATTTGGAAACATGTCCATGACCTTCGCAAGTCCTTCCTTCATGGCAAATTGCAAAGAAATTCCAGAGACATGCCCTAAACTGTTTCCTCCACAATGAATGATAATTATATCAGGATGACGCTCTGTCTGTAAAGTAGCACACAAAGATACCAACTCCAGCCACTTCCCTCCACGCACTCCATGCCAGTGCACTTCCACATGAGAAAATCCAAGATCTGCAGATATACCTATACAACTTTCTGCATGCACCTTCAACCAATGTGTCCATGAGTCTCCCAAAATCCATATAATCTGTTTTCGAGCACACAGAGCCATAGCTGTCTGGTCTCCTGTCAGGTAAAAGATGTTCTGACTAAATCTCTCCGTTCGGAACACACCCACTGAACTTTACTGACCAATCCCTAGCTTCACGCATTCTCATTTGCATGCGTCTCCACCCCAGAAACTCTGTTGATAATACGCGCTGCCTGCAGACTACCGCCATGTCCGCGGACACGTAGAGGATCTGAGCGTGGCGACTGTACATTTAAATACTATTCCCCTTTTCCCCTTTAAGGTGGCCTCTGAAAAGAGCCTTTTTTTGTTTTTTGGGCAGATGCCTGACGGACACCTGTCATTTAGTGTTTTTTTGATTTTTTTTCTTCTTACTTTACTCCTACAATCATTACAGAACCTTCTCCAAAGCAAGCCTTACATTCCAAAAGAACGTGGCATTTCCCAAAAAAAGATAACGAAACTGCTTCAAAATAAGCCACATTACTGGAAACAATGTTCTCGTGGCTGCAGTAAAACATGCCAGCGCGTAACATGAAAGCATGCATGCCGCGATTGATGATACACCTCCCAATGTTTTGATCAGGACAGAAAAGAGAATTGTTGTCCCATTTTCCTCTAGGGAGTAGGGAGAAAAAATTACTTCTGCAGTTGGAAAGATATTAATGACTGCTTGCACCAACTGTTCCAAATCTTCCAACAAAGTAGGTGAAGTCACGTAGCCCAAATGGCAAGCACCGTAGTGCAAAAGTACCACATGGGGACTGGTCATCCTACGCATATCTCTGCAAACTTGGAAAATTGCTGCAACATTGCAATCAGTTGCAGCACTCCACACCACCTCCACTCCTCCAACATCGAAATTGTGTGCCACATGCCTACTTTCGGAATAGTGCTGTAAACCATGGACAAAAATATCTCCGAGCACCAACACCCTGACTGTCTCCACCTCTGTCATCTTCACTACATGCACCATCTTTCGACACAAATGAACAATGTGAACATCTGATTGGCTGATGCCTACAGCCCCTTTTCCATGCTGGATTTGTGGTAGAACTCTGTATGTGCCACGCCCTACCCACGGACAAGCGCGGTCTATGTGCGGCATGTAACTCTTAGCCAGTCCTTCTACCCTTTCCACATCACTCGCAAATCCATTCCTTCATTGGACACAGCTAAGCAGTCACACAACCATCCAGCAATCACATTCAAGAACTTTACATCTAACTCCGTCATCAGAACCCCACACTTCAAATGTACTGTTGATCACTCTGAATGCAAGTCGCATATCATTGCAAAGCACCTACTTCAAAAATTACTGTGCAAGTGTCGCGGATTTCTACTTACATCTCCATGCATACGCACATGCATGAGTACAAAGTACAGGTATGCATATTTTATTCAGAGAACATGTGCAACCCTTATGATTTAATTGAAACAAATTAATGCCACTAAATCTACATAGCCAATACATACCAATGCTCCCCCTTTAAGTGCAAGACTTCCGATTTTTCATTGAGAAACCGCACTACTTCTTACTGTCTCCCGCATAACCTATACATACGTAACAACCCTCCCGATTTAGGCGTGAAACTCGATTTTCCATTAGAAAATGTCACAGTTTGTTACCGTCTACTGCCTAAATTAATGCTACTTCCAATGCGATCGTATGAGAAAAATAAACGTTCCTGATTGCTGTGGTGACATCTCCCTCTGAGGTTCTCCCGATTTTACGCATTCGTACTTATAATATGAAAGTAGTCACATTTTCCCATCTACTATAATGACCTATCACTTACAAACCTCTCTGCTACAGACAACACAGCTTAAAAAAAACAAGGGGATTTCATGAACTGAAAATTGTACTAATTTGCGAAGCAGGTTCAACTAACATACTGCAAATAATATATAAAGGCTGCACATAGTGAAATAAAATGCACACATGCACTGTGTTAAGATATCAAAGGAGAATACTCCGACAAAAGATGCAAAATGAACGTGTACATTAACATCACTGCTTTAAACACACAAAGTTGCTAACTTCTTCCTTTTACAATTGCAGTGACGACTACTCTCCTGAAAATCAACAGCATCTACACTGCAAACAACATATCCGAAGAAACCTGGTCATTCCACACAAAAAAAGTAAGTACAGTACTACCTTTGTATTCTTACTGTTCCTCAAAGAGACTGTGTGGGTTATTTATGTAATTTGCGCACCAAAAAAATACATTGATTTCTGAACCATTCTACCCACAAATCCCCATTTATTAAACAAAGAATAACAGGCAGAATGGCACATAAATCCCTGTGTTTTTGGAACACAAATAACATACAGAAGCCTTAGGGCCTCATTACGACCCTGGCGGAAATCGAAAAACGATGGCGGAAATGCAATACCGCCATCGAATAGCGCTCGGTGCGATTATGACCCGTCACCGCAAAGTACGATGCCATTAGCGACACCGTAGTGAACGCCAACGCTAACTGCACCAAGTACGCGCGCGCACGCCATGCCAAACCGTAAATACCACCATGGCGCAACGGTACGCGAATTCTGACCCTAGCGGACATGCACCTAACGCCATCAAGCACGGCGGAAAGTACCATTCCGCCATGGTGAGAAGTACGGCATCGCGAATCAACCGTAACGGCCCCACTGAGTGCCTGTACACCGCTCCCTGGCCACATTGTACAACTCCCCGTAGGTGCAATGAAGTCACAATGCAACCAGTGAAATGTACAAGTCACCCATGCAAAAGAATCTCAAGAGGGGCCAATGGGAGCTGCAGGGCACAGATGACACGAATACAGAAGCTATTCCAATGGACATGACCTCAGTCTCCCACCAAGAAACGCACACAAACACAGGCACCTGTGACCAGCAACATTCAGAAAATCACATCATTCCACCAATCCACCTGGCTGACCGGCATCTGTTACACAAAACCTAATCCCCCGCCCCTGAGCATGACATCATTCAAACAGTCATATTGGCAGCCCTTATCCCTGACCTCACTGGGCTTCGTAGGCAAACGCGCCCAGCACAGTACCACGCAACTATACTCCGAAGCTGGAACCCAATGCAGATCTCCTCACAATACATCGCTCCCCAAATAGGAATATGCCACATCACTTGCAAAGAAGAACGCTACACGGCCCATATCAGAATAGAAATTTAATGCACAACAAATTCACCAAGCCCATACAGCCATTAGGCCATGAACTCCAAAACACATTTCACCATTGTGGGCTGCATCCGCAATAAATGACCAGCTACTTCTTGTGTGACGCCCTGTTCCTTCATGGTACACAGGGCCACATTCTCGTACGAAAAGGCAACATGGAAGCGCCCAGAACCGCAGGGCCGACCCAATGGGGAGGCACTAGTCCAGCTGAAAGGCCGAAATGTTGCTCCGAGCCACTAGAGCCACTAGTACTGCGTAAGGGCATGTGGCCCATTGGCGATCGTCCCATAAGATCGTAATGCTGCTCCACTGATTAACACGAAGCAGCAGGTGTCGGGAGTAAAATCCATCTGCAGGAGTGGCATACAGATGGCAGTGGCAAAAGGGGAGGAGATACCTGTCAACCAAATGAAATGAAAAAGAATAGAATGGCCATCAGAACTACATTTGAATTACTCACTTCAATGATCACACCAAATCCACAGCCATATGCATGCTAGCCCACTCCAAAGGATCATCACCACCCAAAAACCACTTGCGACTCATAACTATCTATATCGAGGTGAAAACACCATCACAAACGAGTGTACCTGTGCATGCGTCTGTTAAAACAGAATCCATCAGATGGGATTGGTAACGTGCATGGACACAAGTGTCTGAAGGCGCATCGAGACAGGGAGGGCTCAACAAGGCCAGATAGACGATGGTCCCACTATGGCAGCCCTGCATCACATAGCGCAGGGGAGGCGGACAGATCCCAAGAAGCCCTGTACATGGCAAACTCTGTATCAAATCATCTGTCCATGCATCCATTCATCATTCCCTCATCCCGTAATGATAACGCCTGTTCCCATACTCACATAACATGTGAAAATTCCATTGAGTCTGTGCGTCATGCAGCCTGCATAATCCACTGTGCCCCAGCCCGTAATTCCAGTGTTGTGAAGTAACATGTATTTGGGAACGTCCGGCCTCATCGTCCACTTCGCTATTGCGCATCCCAAACTATTCATATCAATCATTGCATCCCCGCCATGGCCCCTGTCCCAAGGACATTGAACAATAGAACGTTATATTTGCAGTCAGACCTGTGGGCATCTCCTCGCCGCTAGCTGAAGACCGAAAGCGCCGCCCTTCGAATTCCTCATTTGCAACATCACGTCGAAAAGGCATCTGTGGCCGCTTGAAATCACAAATTAATCCATCTAGTGCGGCTGTGTGTGTAAATGGCAACTGCCTTCACTCACAAATGGGACGCCCCGCCCGTCGTTGAAACTCGGTACAGTGATGCATGAGGGTCCACCGTCACTCGAGTACTACGTTCCACTGACCCTTCACAAGTCTGTTCGCGACTGCTAAGATAGTATGTGAAACAATGGGACCATAGCCGAATGAACATATCAACCAATGTTACACTGCCATCGGGTACAAATACATGATTGTAATAGCAAGATGCCATTCCTCGAATTGCAGCGTTGTGTGCGGGACGTGCTCGCCCAAAGGGGAGAGCAGCTTGCACAGGTGGAATGAATCACCACAGGTGGAGGCCATACAGCCTGAAAACACATAAATAGCACACCCAGTCTCCTCCCACAACCACACCCACTCCGAAATGCTACCGGCAGGACTCGCGATGTTGGCCCTGGGGGACCTGATAGCACTGCAAGTACTCCAACTCCAAGAAGAAGACGAACACCAACCACAACCGGCCGCACGGAGGAGACGCAGGAGGAGGAGGAGGGCAAGGCAGGGCCAGCAAGGGCCGCCAGCACAGCCACTACCACCACGCAGGCAGCCCGCAATCCCACGCCTCCGAGCACATCCGTTCAACCTCACTGATGAGCAGATCCACACCCTCTACCGTTTGGACCGGGACACCATAGCCACCATTGTGGACATGACACAGGCTGACCTTGTCAGCATGATAGATAGCCCAACCGCCATCCCACCCCTACTGAAGGTGGTGTCTGTACTCCACTTCCTGGCCACAGGCACCTACCAGCACACAGTCGGACAGTTGCATGGCATCTCACAGCCACTGTTCTCACGGACACTATTGCAAGTGCTCGATGCCCTCCTGAAGCACGCAGACGACTACATCTCTCTACCACGCTCGGAGCAGGAAATTACCAACACAAAAGTGGGATTCCATGCACTTGCCGGCATACCGGGTTGCATTGGTGCCATCGACTGCACCCATGTGGAATTGGTCGTCCCACATGCCATGGAGGCCCAGTACCGCAACCGAAAACAATTTCATTCACTGAATGTACAAATGGTGTGTGACTCCAACAGGATCATTACACATTGTTGTGCCCGATTCCCTGGATCAACCCATGATTCTATGATCTTGAGGAACTCTACAATACCACGCTACATGGAGCGACACGCAGGGAACAGATCCTGGCTACTCGGTGAGTCACATTTCATGCATGCTGATGTGGGGTATGTGATGCGGCAATGACCTGGCAGGAAGGGGGGGGGTGCGTACGTAGCAATGGCATTCCACATTATTCGTTTATCGTCCACATACAGGTGATGCCGGATATCCACTGAAGAGATGGCTCCTCACACCAGTCCGGAACCCACGGGACCAGCATGAGGAGGACTACAACCATGCCCACTCACGTACCCGTGTAGTCATTGAACAGGCATTCGGCCTACTGAAGACTCGTTTCCGGTGCCTCAGCAGGTCTGGCGGGGCACTCCTGTACCGCCATGTGAAGGTTGCAAAGATGGTGATGGCATGTGTCATGCTACACAACATGTGCGTACGTAAAAATGTGCCCATGCCCCCTGACGCAGAACTGCAAGCACCTGAAGATGGTCATGATGAGGGTGGGGATGTGGCAGCACCTCAAGGAGTCTGCGAGGCACAGGAGGGCCGTGACATTCGTCAGCATCTCATAGATGCATGCTTCTAGCACTCACGCCTGGTGGCTGATACATGGACACGGGACTCGTGGCACTGTGTGTGTCTGGTACATGCACAATATGGACTGTACGCCTATGATGGCCTCGTACACAAAGATCAATGTTCACACATCTCATTGGTTGATCGTGCATTGTTTATGGCATATGTGATATCATGTTGAACACCTTATCGACCCGCCACCCAAGAGAGCCCAACACCCCCCCCTCCGCCCTCCTACCTCCCCCCCGAACACCAGTGTCCAGAGATGCTCATTGCCAGTGGGCAGTCGCTATTGCAAGCCCCCTCTGCGGGTATCAGGGGCACCCCTGCCTGTGGAGCGCAGGTTCCTCCCAGATCTACGTTGGGGGCTGCCCTGGACGGAACTTGCAACGGATGATGTCTCTGCCTGCTCACGTCCATGCATGTCCCTAAGGGTTTGTGAGAGCTCAGTGAGCACACGGCGCACTGCGGCAAGTTCGGCACATACGTCTTTGGACGTCGCATGCAGTTCCCCCCCTCAGGCTCTCGGTGCTTCTCTCCATTTGGACTCTCAGGCTCTCGGTGCTACTCTCCATTTGTGCCCTTAGTGTCTCTGTACTTCTCTCCATTTCTGCCCTAAGTGTCTCAGTTGATGTTTCTATGTCTGCCTTAGTGCCCCCACATTCATCGGCATGGTCCTTGAGGAGCGTGGCCAGTTGCTGCTGTTGCAGGATTAACTGGTCGAGGGACTGTTGCCTCTGCTGGGCCATGGCCATTTGCGGTGGTGTCACAGAGTGGCTGTTCGCCTCATGTTGCCCTGCCACAGGGCTTGTGGGGGATGGCCAGTCGTCGTCTTGTGGGTGCCCCTGCGTGGTATCCTCATGGTGTACGGGATGGAACAGACAGGGGGATTGGGACAGGTCATGGATGGATCTGACTTCGACATCCCCGTTTTCTGTGTCGGAGCATGCTGCCATTAATGCAGTGTCACCTATGGTGCTGCTGCCACCAGAAGCACTGCCTACTGTGGCATCCATTGGGGGGACCTGTGGTGGTGGTGGTGTGGGCATGCTGGCTGCTGGGGTGCCTGTTGGAGTTCCCTCCTCTGTGCTGCCACTTGATTTGTGCTGCTGCCGTGTCTTGATGCGTGCAGCTGAGGTGGGAGGGTCTTTGGCCGTTGGTCTTGGCCCTCTTTGCAGGTGTGCTGGTAGGGGTGTCCAGAAGCTCGTCGTTTGGATCGGACCCTGTGGTGGAGTAAAGGAGGGCGAGCGTTATTAATGGGTCTGTGGGAATTGGAATGGCAATGTATCACATGCATTGGGGTGGTACCTGAGGGTGATTTGGGTCGGGGCCTTGGAGGTGCTTTCTTTTGTGTGTGGAGTGAGGGTGCAGTTGTTTGGCAGCCTGCAGTTAGGGTGTGCCTGCTGCACGTGTAGAGGGTGTTTTTGGGGTTTTTAATTATTTATGTATTTATTGTGCGTTTTAAAGTGCGCTGTCAGGCCAATGTGTGTGGACGTTCTCCTGGACATGTGTTACTGTTGCGCTATGTGGACACATGGTGATTCACATGATTGGACATTGTGGATTTGGCATGGTTTTATTTGGGCCACCTACCGGATTCTTCGGATGTCTGCACTCCTTTCTCCATCCCTCCGACTCCCTCTATACTCTCCATTCCAATGGTGGAGGCACAGATTTCTTCCCAGGGGGTCAACTTGATGGGTGATTCCGATCCTCCCCCGGTGGCTGTGGCAATGTTGCGGTTGGCAGAAAGTATGCTACGGACGCGTATCCGCAGGTCGTCCCATCGCTTTCTGCATTGCTGTGGGTTGCGGGGTGCGGTCCCCACCGCACTTACCCGCTGTGCCACCAGGGCCCATATGGCCTTCTTGTTCGCAAGTGCCGTCCTGGTCATTTGCGTGGAGAAGACGGCGGCAGCATTCTCCTGGAGGGTCTCTGTGAGTACGGTGAGTTCCTCACGGGAGAAGTGGACCTGCCGCTTGCGGTCGCACGCTTTCTTCGCTACTTTTCCCATTTTTCTTGGTTACACTAGGGTGGATGACGGGTTGGGATGTGTCTCAGGGTAGTGTTTTTAGTGGTTGTGTGGATTTTGTGGTTTTATAGGTGTACGGCGTGATGTTTCCCGTTCCGGGACCATGTTTTTACTTCCGTTTCCGTATATTTACGGTCACCGTACTTTCCGGTTGGCGCTCACTGCGGTGTCCGCTAAGATGGGTGGCGGTATTGCACCTAGGGCGCCGTACGGCGGCGGTGTGGGCCGTTTTGGGGTCATTTCCGCCATCGCGGACTTTGCACTTCCGCCATGGCGTGGTGCTCGTGCCCGATGGGTCGGAATGGGCCGCACTTTGCTCCATCGTGCAATGGCGGAAACGCTATTTACGCTGTGGCGGTCCGGTCAGTCACTTTCCGCCAGGGTCGTAATGAGGGCCTTAGTATGTTAGTACTACAAAACAAATAGCTGTTTTAATTTTATACCATTACGTTTACTAGTAATGCTTCTCCTCACCACTAGCTCACTTTCTACTCTCATCTGAAGCACAGTGTAGTAATATACAAACAGAAAAATAGCCTTCCCAACTCATTGTAACTGCCCATTGCACATTCACACATCACCACAAACAGTTATCCCAATCAAACACATGCACACATACATTGTACAACTGACCAAACCATGCCTTCTTTTTTTTCCACAGACCTCAAAGAATGCCTATCAAAAAGCAAGTCCATAGAAAGGAACACAGAAATAGAGCAAATGAAAATAAAAGTGTCCAAAGTAAGCATCCATTTCTAGCAGAGTTTGTAGAGAAAGTTGGAACCAAACAGTTCATACAGTCATTTAGCGAAAAAAGGAAGCTTCAACTACCGAAACTTTGGCTCCTCTATCAAAATGTGGCAAGAAACGCTTTAAAAAAAATCGGATACCAGTACTGCTAACAATGCTCCTATGAATCCTGATATAGTAACAAGAACTCATAGTAAAAAAAGTATTTTAGCAAAAATGTTTCACCACAGAGTCCTTCCTCGTAGACAGTGCAATCCATCTCAAAAGGGAGTTATTAATGTTAGTGTTCAATAGGATGAAACCACTAACCAAGCTAAGTACTAAACTACAAAAGAAACTTCTCAATAAACGCAATGTCAACAAAAATAAATTCTTAAATATTTGTGGAGCTGAATGGAGTCACATAACGACCACAGAACCATAGAAGCATACAAACAAAATCAAAAAAACACAATTGCCATCCATAGCAGTGGAGAGGGTATGAAAAAATCAATAATACCATCATGGAACAAGAAACACTGCTTACAAAAGTATCCCCTGAAAACTCAGAATGACCTCTCCATTCAACTGAACCAGACTGTCCATTATACAAATGGCCGTGCACGTCAATGTGTAACATTCCTAACAAATCTTTCAAATCTTTATGTCAGTTCCTCAATCAGTATGTGAACGGTAAAGACAAAATCAAAATGAAAGTGCTGCAAAATATGGATATCTGTCCAGTGCGCAAATACACAGGACTACAAGGACATTCATTAGCCTGCATTTCAGGGCCTATTTGCAAAAGCACCTTCCATGATATCAAAATAATATCAATACATCATTCAACTGTAAGAAATCTAGTGTACAAACTGTACTATGCTAAAAGTCCAGCTTTAGAATTGGCCAATTTAAATAACACTCTTCTACATGGTACACCCAAATATCTACAAGAAGAAATCGACCATATCCAGAGAAAATATTTTGGAAGTGAAAGCCACTTACAGAATGCAATAGTTTTAGAACCGACTAGCAACAATTCTGCACATAGCAACCTTCTATTACACACATACAAAAAAGAAATACTAAAATTTAAAAGTACATCGGCTGAAGTACCAAACCATGTGTGTGCGTGTGTTGACGCAGAACGTTTTACAAAAGGAACACAAAAACTATAGACGTAACATACAAAATAGAAGACAATGAAGATTCCAAATGGTTTGAATTAGCTCTCTACCTTTTAGCAGAAAACAAATACCAAATAAGTGAACCCCTAGTATGTTGCAGTTACTGCACTACAAAACTGGACAACAAACAAACTCCTTCACGTGCTATCACAAATAATTTGGAATTATTCCCACTACCAAAACCCCTGCAACAACTCAATTTGTATGAGAGCATCATAATTCTAACAGTTCACCCATTTCAAGCAATAATACGCCTTCAACCAAAAACAGCAAAATTACCTCCCTCTGAATTGGTGAAAGGCATTTGTGGCAAAGTAGTTTATTTGCCATTAGATCACAGAAAATGTGCACACTCTTGGAGTGCAACGTCCAATAGAGCATTCTTTAATTGTCTTAGTAAATGGTGTACCAACAAAGGACAAAAAAATGTGGCAATAACTGGTGGGCTTACATAAAGTTAGACAAGCCTTGCAATATCTGAAAGACAATAACGAATACTACAAAGAAATAAATATTGAAGAAACCTTAAGGGAAACAACTGAAATAATTCAAGAGTCATCAGAAACTGGTCAATTTGAACTTCTGGATCCTGCTGCAGTATCCACTCTTTTGGACCATTACACATTTCATCCATTGCACTCTAATAAGAGCATAGATGATGCACTAGAAACTTACCAAATGTGACAAACCAAAGGGTCACCAATGAGCATATGGGGAAAAAAGTATAGAAGCACATGCTTTTCCACTGCTATTTCCTACTGGCAAAGGCGGAAGATACGATGATAGACCCACTCAGATTATGGCATCAGAATACCGCTCATTACGAATGTTTTCTCAAAATCCCAGATTTAGACAAAATGTGAAATACATATTCCACCTACTCTTTGAAAGTGAACTAGCAACTCTATGTTACGAAGTTGCACACATATTGAAATCTGGAACCCACTTTCAAAATATGTCAGCTACACAATTAATACAAAAAGTGCAAGAAAAAGATGAGGTTTTATAATCAAGTATAAAAAATCTGTTTGCAAACATGCGTGGTACGAAAGAATACTGGTTCCAACGGCACGGAGATGTACGTTGTATGATCAGAAACCTTGGACCACCCACTTGGTTTGTTACATTAAGTTGTGCAGAGTATGCATGGGAAGATTTGCATGAGTTCCTATGCATATCAAACAACAACAAAACCAACATAGATATACTAACACCTGGAGAACGATGCTCTCTAGATCCTGTTAATGTGTCAAGATATTTACATCATCATTTCATTGCAATGATACACTTTATTTGTAATAAAACTGTTCCTTCCCTCGGAGAAGTGCAACACTTCTTTTGGAGAAAAGAATACCAAGCCAGAGGAGCACCACATATTCACATGCTTTTGTGGATCAAAGGTGCACCTAAATTTGGTCAGGACAGTGATGCTACTGTTTTGCAGTTTATCCAAAAAAAATGTCACTTGTGAAATCCCTTCAAAACTGACACATAGTGACCTTCATGGATAGATTTTACAATTTCAAAGACACAAACGTGACAAATATTGTCGTCGCAAATGTTTGGTTTCCCTAGACCAGTTACAGAAACAGGTGAAGTGAACAACTTCATGTCTTCAGTTCGACATAGAGTTAAAGGTAAATCACCTAAGAACACGTATTACATAAAAAGAACAGAAGAATCAAAATATATCAATGATTATAATGCAATCATTGCCCTCTTATGGAATGCAAACATAGATGTGCAGTACATTGCAGACAATTCCACTGCAGTTGCACGATATGTTACAGCCTACTTAACAAAAACAGAAAAAACAGAGCTTCAAGACCTCTGGAATGACCTATCATCAGACAAAACATTATCTCAGAAATTGTACACCCTTGGCATAAAAATGCTCTATCATAGAGAATGTGGCGCCTATGAAGTGGCAGATCGTTTAACCGGTACTGCTTTGTATGTAAAATCAGAAAACATAGTATGGCTAAGTCTTGGTCCTGCTAAATCTAGAAAAAGAGTTCTGAAATCATATGAGGACAGAGAAACAATTGCCAGAAATGATCCCAACAGCCAAGACAACTATTTACTGGAAACATACTATCCGAACAAGAGTACCACTTTGGAAACCATGTGTCTATACTACATAGCTCAAAACTTTGCATACAAAAATAATATAAAACCTGATTAAAGCAAAGGTAGATATAGAGTGACAGATTGTGAAGGCAGCTTAGTGAAACTTACCAAACAAAGCTTAATTAATCATGTCAAATTGTCATTAAAAACTCCTCAACAGAAAGAACTATATTACATGTCCCTGCTACAACTTTTTAAACCATGGAGAAAAGAGGAAGAGATACTAGATAACTATGACTGCTATGAAGATGCTTTCAAAGCAAATGAAATCACTATCACCGATGTGAACTTTACCCAGTACAAAACAATGTTGCACAATGAACAGCAACACAAAGAAGAACTTCAGGCCCAACTAGATAAGGACACTTCCGACAGTCGTCAACCTTCTGTAACAGGGAGGCAAGAACCACGAGGACAGCCACTAATAGTAAATGAGGCAGAATTAGCTATGACAGAAGTGGAAAACACCATCAGGGTAATTCATAGATTTCAGCGCAGAAGCAGCGCACGCGAGCAGCGCAGAGAGCTAGCGTGCACCAGTCGTGTGCGCTAAACAGCATTCTAGCGCACGGCGTATTCATGGAATATCCAAGCCATTTTGAGCACTGGTGCAGAGAACATCCCGCAGCGCCAGTTACGCCCCAAGAACGCCCCTTGCGCACGGATAAGGCATTGAAATCCCCAATGCAGCGAAAAGGGGCGCGCTAACCCTGCACCAGTTCACAGGGCTCGGACAGTGCATTTGGGGGATGCGCTGGGAGATTCACACGCGATAGGCCTTGGGGAGCGGGGTACGTGTATTCCAGCGGTGCGCTTGGAGAATCACACACGATCGGCCTTGTGCAAGCGGGGTACGTGTATTTCGGGGGAGCACGTGGAGAATCACACATGATAGGCCTTGTGCAAGCGGGCTACGTGTATTTCGGGGGTGCGTGTGGAGAATCACATGCAATAGGTCTTGTGCGAGTTGGGTGCGTGTATTTCGGGGGAGCACGTAAATTATCATACGCGATAGGCCTTGGCCGAGCGGGGTACGTGTATTCTGAGGGGTGCGCGGGGAGTATCACACGCAATACACCTTGTGCGAGCGGAGTACGTGTATTTTGGGGGTGCGCATGGAGAATCACACGCGATAGGCCTTGTGCGAGCGGGGTAGGTGTATTTCGGGGGTGTGCATGGAGAATCACACGTGATAGGCCTTGGGGAGCGGGGTAGGTGTATTCTGAGGGGTGCGCGGGAGTATCACACGCGATAGGTCTTGTGGAGCGGGGTATGTGTATTTCGGGGGTGCACGTGGAAAATCACACGCGATCGGCCTTGGGGAGCGGGGTACATGTATTCCAGGGGTGCGCGGGAGTATCACACGCGATAGGTCTTGTGCAAGCGGGGTACGTGTATTTCCTGTGTGCGCATGGAGAATCACACGCGATAGGCCTTGGGGAGCGGGGTACGTGTATTCTGAGGGGTGCGCGGGGAGTATCACACGCAATAGGCATTGTGCGAGCGGGGTAAATGTATTTCGGGGGTGCGCATGGAGAATCACACGCGATAGGCCTTGGAGAGCAGGGTACGTGTATTTTGGGGGTGCGCGTGGAGAATCACACGTGATAGGTTTTGTGCGAGCGGGGTACGTGTATTTCAGGGGTGCACGTGGAGAATTACACGCGATAGGCCTTGGGGAATGGGGTACGTGTATTTCAGGGGTGCACATGGAGCATCACATGCGATAGGCCTTGTGCGAGCAGGGTACGTGTATTCTGAGGGGTGCGCGGGAGTATCACACACAATAGGCCTTGTGGAGTGGGGTACGTGTATTTCGGGGGTGCGCGTGGAGAATCACACACGATAGGCCTTGTGCGAGCGGGGTACGTGTATTTCGTGGGCTGCGTGGGGAGTTTAACATGCATTTTCACTGTCACAGGAGGAGTACGTGGATTCCTGGTGTGCCCCAACGTGAATTGCCAGGGTGTGTCCTCCCAGGTGTGCCCTCTCCCCCCTCCACAGGCCCTGCAGGCAGCCCACAACACAGGGGACTACCCTGCACCCCTGGCCATGCCCCACAGGTAGCCCATCCACCCTGGCCATACCCCCCAGCCAGCCCACGTCACCATGCACAAGTGCGCACCGACACATGTTCCGCTGCACCCCCACCCACCTAGCAGTGACAGGCACCTGCCAGCAGGCCCCGACTCATGGCCCCCCACCCACCCACTCACCCACCCAGCAGTGACCGGCACCTGCCAGCAGGCCCCGACTCATGCCCCCCACCTACTCACCCACCCAGCAGTGACACGCACCTGCCAGCAGGCCCCGACTCATGTCCCCCACCCACTCACCCACCCAGCAGTGACAGGCACCTGCCAGCAGGCTCCGACTCATGTCCCCCCACCCACTCACCCACCCAGCAGTGACAGGCACCTGCCAGCAGGCCCCGACTCATATCCCCCTCACATGTCATGACGATCCACAATCATGGGCCTTATGGCCACCCAAATGACACCCCACGCCACCCCAGTCGAAACACACAACCAGGTATTACATCCAGCCCACAATGAAATCCACATGACATGACACATCCCAAATGGAAATATGCACATCAACACATTTCCGTCACACCCACACAATGGGTCCATGTGAAAACACACATCGTGACATGCATGAAACCAAAGAGAGAATACCACACATTGAAGTAGGAAATAAAAATGTATTGAACACAAAATCAAGGGAATTAAATGAAACACAAAAAAATGGAAATAAATAATGAAAGGCTGTATGTCCAAAATATAAACCAAAAATGCATGAAAGCAAAATCCAAATCGATCCAAAAGCATGTGTCCAAAGTGCCAGTCCGGCAAAAGAAATCCAAACAAGAAAAAACCATTGATCCATGGAAAAAAAGAAATAAGAAGCCAAATCCATTGTCGAACTATTTACAAAGTACAAATCCAGGGTCCATGTGCCCAATCTTTTAAATGAAACCTATAAAAAAAAACCTACCTAATGAAGAACTATATACAAAAACGTGGGGCATTGTCCAAGCGTCCCAAAATAAATAAAAACAGAAAGGAAACCTAACACTAACTAACTATATACAATGGCGGTGGGCAAGTCCTACGGCTCACTCTGTGATGTCCCGGGCCAGGGCATCATCGAACTCCATGTCGATGTCCCGGAGGCGGGCCTCTGCCCTGGCCCCGAGGTCTCGCAGGGATGCAGTCATGGCCTGTTCCAACTCCCTGCGAGTTGCCTCGAGACAGTCAGCCCGCCTCAACGCCCGGCGCATGTAGAACTCCGCCCTGACCATGGTGAGCCGCGCCTCTTCCACCCGCCACCGCTCCGCATCTATCTGCTGGCCCAACCGCTGCCACACGGAAGACACTCCCATTCCAGTGTCCTTCTGCCCTCTGGCCGATGCCTGCCCCTCTGATGTTGATGGCCCAGAGCCATCATCGCTCCCACCTTGAGCCTGCTGCTGCTGTCCATGTGCCCTGCCCGATGATGCCGGCACATCCTCCATCTGCTGGTCTCCAGTTGGTGGGGTGTCCACCCATGCTGGACCTCCAACTCCCGACTGTGGCAGGGATGGGAGCTCCACCAAGCTGGCTGCATTGGTTAGGCCAGGTCCACAGGGGGCCCTGATGGAATCTGGGCCGGAAAACGGCAGGGAGAACTACTGGCGCATAGTCTCCACAGAGGAGGAGAGGGCTGCCAGATTGCTTGACACATGTAGGAACCCCCCCACCAGGACCCCTCCCAACTGTGCCACATTGCCATGCAGCTCTTCGTGATGGCGTGCGTGGTCCCCCCAGGAAGCACGCACGTCATCACGAATGACACGTGTGCGCAACGCAACATCAATCAGGACAGAAGCCATACAGTCAGGGGTCTCCTCGTCCGCAGGTAGTGGAGTGCCAGATGACGTGGGCCTCCCCCCCACCTGCAGACAGGCCTGGGACGGGGCACCCCTGTTGGTGCATGGTGGTGCAGTCACAGGGTCAGGGACAGTGACATGCACAGGCCCCTCAGCGGCAACCTGTGCTGCCTCCTGTCCCTGGCCCTGGATTGCACCACTTGCACCAGTGGTACTAGCCCCACCAGGCCCCATATGTGGCTCAGTAGCGGCCTCCTCCTCCTCCTCTGTGTAGACCACCAACCTGGATGGCTCTGCACCGTCTTACACCATTGCAAGCCCTGTGGGGGCTCACCCGGCCCTTCCGCTGCAGCCGTAGTGGCAGACGCGGCACCATTCCCCTCGCTCCCGGATGATGGCAATTTTCGGGAGGGTGGCTGGGCCTTGCATCGCCGCCCGGTGGAGGCACCCCGGCCGCTTTGCTCCACAATGCCGTCCCCGCCCTCTTCTTCACTCGACGCTGCGTAGAGGGAGACATACAACACAAGCATCAGGGTACTGTACAAAAGTCCCCTAGACAGGAAGTAATAGAACATGAGTGGCACTGTCAAACGTCACTTCCATCCTGTCCCTCCACAACACATGGGTCAATGCAGGCAGCACACATGCAGAAACAGGCACGATGCATGCAATCAACATCAGCATCATGTACAAGGGCCTCTATTGACATAAATGTTGGCTTCAAACTCACATGCATCATGGCTCATACTGATCCCATGCACACACATCACCGGAGGGTCATGCATCAGGGCTCGTACACCACAGAAACATACAAGGATGACTACTACTCAGACACACAGACATGACTAGACTGCATAAGAGAATCAACACATTGTCACGGACGTGTGTCATGCATCCATGGTGTTTCAAAGTCACACAAACGCTACTCAGACACACAGACACCATACATGTCCCTGACAGCAGCACCCATCTCTCACACCCCATCCATGTCCAAGAACAGAGACAGGCATGCATTCATATGTGCATTCCGCATGCTGCTCCCCATGTTGCATTGTAAGACATCCACCATCCATGTGGTTCACGCATGACTGGTCTCACATGCAGCACCATGATGTCCATGCACACACACATCCATCCATGGCCTATGTCACACATACAGGCAATTAGCTGACTACCAGCACACTGCAACATGCCCTGTTTCACACAGCAATGCATGGCCACTTACTGCTCAACTCCAGACGGGTCTGCCTCTGAAGGATATGGACGTGGAGCGCTGGGCTTATGCATTCCAGGACCCTCATCTGGATGTTGGTTAGGCTGACCCGGCACCCCTCTGCATCCTCTGCCTTCAAGAGGCGCCGGGCCTTGTTGAGGGTCCTGGACCTGAAGTCATCCCAGTGCTTCCAGACATGTTTGATGTCGTGGGTTACCACCCCCTCTGCGTTGATGGCAACCACTACGTCCTCCCAGATCCTCTCCCGTCCTTCCTTGTTAGCGCGCAATGGTGTGAAGAGGGCATCATAATGCCCCAGAACTTGCTCCACGAGGGTACCAACTTCCCTATTGGTGAAGCTGGTAACCCTCTGCCTCTCTGGCTGGGTGTCACCAGTGGTCTCGGATGGTGTTTGCCCGACATGGTGACCCCCGAGGCAGGTGTGGGTGGGCAACTGGGTCCTGGGGCTGGGCTGTGGAGCGATGCTATCCCAGTCGGGAGTCTTCCGTTCCAGAAAGGGGTGGACACAGCAACTGGACCACTGCAGATTGCTGAAGTGCAGGCACCAAATAGCAGGGCACGTGGGCAGCAGGCAGGCAGCAGAAGATGGCAGGTGGGAGCATGCTCGGGGCTCTGCGGGGCAGGAAAATGGCCTTTTGGGCGGGAGCGTGGTCTTCCATGTGTTGTCGCGTGGCCAGCTTGATACGGAGTGATTAGGCACGTGAAAAAAGTGCACGTCGGCGTGTAATTCGAGGAAAGGCCCTTAGTGCGTAAGCGCGCCTGTGATGTTACACGCACGGGCGTTTCCCCATGTCCGCGTGTTAATGCGTGTAATCCGAGAGCGCGTAAGTGACATGATGCACGTGGGCGTTTCACTCATGACGGGTGCATAGTGATTCAGCACGTGAAAAAAATAAACATGTCCGCGTGTTAACCGAGGAAAGGCCCTAAGCGTGTACGCGCTTCAGTTACGCAACGCGCGCGGGCGTTTCCCTCAGCACGGGTTAAAGGTGAGCGGGATCAGCAGTTCGCTGTACGTGCCTTTTGTGGAGACCGACGTGTGTTGCTACTCCATGTTGTTTCTCGCACCATCACAACTTCACAGCGGATCAAGGACGTATCTTTTGGCGGGGGTATTGGCTACGCATGTTTTTCATTATCACGCTAGTCTGACGGTGAGTCGCGCATGCTATTTTTCCCACTGCGGGTGCCCCTGTGTATCGTGTACCCGTTTTCGAGGTCATAGTATCTTGCGTGTCCCACGCGTACGTGTTTGGGTTCCACCACGTACTGTGGGAGGTTAATTCCACACACGTGGGTTACCAGGGTTGCGTGCACGGTTATACTGCAGTTTTGGGGTGCCTGAGTGTTGCGTGACCCGTCACTTCATCACCGGGGCCACATACAGTCTTGCAGGTGCAGGGGTGCTTTTAACATCTTGTATCCCACCCCCTTCACCCCAATTGCACAGGAACATTTGTCGTGCACACCTCCCATTGGCTCTTCTCCAGCTGTGCCGGCACTACTCGATCTGTGCCATGGTTGGGAGGCCACCAAATGAGAGGGGTGCCTCTGCTGGGCGTACTATTTGTGGTGGGCGTGTTCAGGGACGTGGTCAGGGTGACCAGGGAGTAGGGGGACTCCAGGGTGTCCAGGGTGGCTACAGAGGGGGAAGAGGCAGGGGTGCACCACTTCAGCACAATGTTGTGCCATGTGTTGGTGCAATCATGCCACCACCCCTATGGTTCCGGGAGATGCAGCTTCTGCATCTGGCACTGGCGCCCATGTGACCCGGAAGTCCGTTTCATCAACTGCCACGGGCCCAAGGGTAGTGGTAGCTGCAGGTGCAGCTGTGGACACCACCACCCAGGTTTAGGGTCTGCCAACGCAGCCTGCGTTGGCACTTGAAGAGTCCATGGAAGATTTCCAGCAGGTCAGGAAGAACACTGTAAGTGCATGCAGGGCTGCCGTGACCGAGACACATGTCCCTGGGGCAATGATGTCATCTGCTGCCCCGACCAGCCGGGTGTTGGTCAACAACCAACAACACCACGGTTGTGAGTCTACCAACCAGGACAGTCGCGGTCAATGACCCTTGCACAGTGGATGTTGCTGCACAGGGTCCATTCCAGGGCCCCCAGAAGCGACTGACGCAAGTCGGGGCTTCACTCCATGTTACACCTGCCACTCCCTCGGCACATTCCACCAGCGCCACTGCCCATACTGATCAGCGGGCATTTGCCAGCCAGAGTGTCATGATCTCTGCTTCCAAAAGATCAGGACTTGCCCGACTCCATTGGAAGCAGACCCATAACCCCGGTTCCGAGTGCCAGCCAGTCCCAATTGGGACCTTTTGGACCCTGTCCTGGCGCCAGTGGCACCAGGCTCATAAAGATGCCCAGTCCCAGCGCTGGAAGCGCCGGGCTCATAATGCTTGGGTGGACTTACCTGCAGCAGACCATGCTGCTTACTTACCTGCCAGTTGAACCCCTGATCCTCTTCTGTTTGGGACTACTTTTCCAGTTGGGTGGGGCAGGAGCCACTCCCTAGGTTCAGAACACTGGAACTCTTCTGGAAAGCAGGAACTCTTTTCTTACCTAGGCGTGGCTGTGGAAGGAGGGACCTAAGCACTACAGGAGGCTATTTAAACCACACCCGATGGATGAATCTTGCTTTTTGTTATTCTGCATTCTCTGCAGCAGAACGCTCATCGTGTCTTCTGCTTCTGATCCTGGGCCTAAGGGAACAAAGGCTTACCATCCTGGAATCCAGTCTTCAGCAGCACCTGTAAAGACAAAGAAAGAACAGGTTAGCACTACGGTCTTCAGTGGCAGCGCATCTCTTACCTGGTCCATCGGCTGTCAACAACGCCTCGCGCTGCATTCCGGCATCTGAAAGACAAAGGCTTACCTACTCTTCGCATGCTCCGGAGGTCTTCGCACTGCATTCCGGCATCTGAAAGACAAAAGCTTACCAGCTCTTCGCACGCTCCGGAGGCCTTCGGCGCTGCATCCCGCATCTGAAAGACAAAAGAAGGTGCGTTTAAAGACATTGGGCAACTTTATTACTCACGTGCCATTACTCCTTCCCACGCCGAATCCAGTGGGTATTCCAGCACCCTTCAGCTTCTCTAAAGCTCCGAACTTGTACCTGCAAGATAAAAGGGACAGTTAGTGCGCATCGTGAAGCAGGCTACAAGCGCTTACTTACGTGCTTCCAGGCGCTTCTATTCCTCACGCGGGTTCGATCCTCAACTCTCATCAGCCCGCCATCCGCCATCGCCGGAACCCTGCAAAACAAGAGATATCATTACAAAAGACTTTTAAGACATTTGAAGTGCCCAGAACTTACCGTTCGTGCAGTTAACGACGGACAGCAGTCCTCTGAGGTCAAGAGGCCTGCACCCTTATCCAGTGAAGAAACTGGTTACGGCACCCTGCCCCGAGGCAGATGGAGAGCTCGGCGTTCACTTACCTAAGGTGAGGGCGTTAACCTTTGGGGTTCTACAGGAGAAGAGAAAGGGAAGAGGAGAGAGGCACCCAATAACCCCAGTTCATTAATCCCATATTTTCTATCTGCAGACATCTTACTCTTCGAGTCAGACATACAGTGCACAGAGGTCCAGCCCAAAGAGCCAACCGTGTGTTACACATCACCTTTGAAGATACGGCATTCACCCAGTCAAGACCGGCACCTCTGCGGGAATCAGGTGAGCGTTACAGAACACAAAGCCTACCGCAAAACTCCCACCCAGGTGCTATGGAAACCTCGGATACCGACCAGCTAGTCCAGTTACTTGGGGAACTAAGAGCAGAAGTGCATGCAGCCCGTCAGGAAACGAATGCTCTAAGAAGGGAACTGATTATTTCCAAGGAGCGAACAGACGATCTCGCTAGACAATTGCTACAGTCACAAGCCGGACAAACTCCGTTACCCGCATCAGGGGCAAATCTTCCTTCAACATCCTCTACGAACCCAGTGCAGATCAACCTACCTGGGAATGTACCTCTGGCTCAGCCCAAACGATTTTCTGGTGACCCAAAGAGGTTTGCAGTATTTATTAATCAGTGCCGGTTGCACTTCTTATGCCGGCCAGCAGCCTTTCCAACTGATCAAGCTAAGGTAGCTTTCGTGCTTTCGTACCTTAGTGGCAATGCGGCAGACTGGTCGATCCCTCTAGTTAATCAAGATGATCCGGTTCTCCATGATTTTCAAGCTTTTCAGCTCAGTATGGAAAAACTGTTTGCAAGACATTCACAGGGGCAGGCCTTGGACAATGAGCTCCTTTCATTGCGACAGGGTAATCAAGACCTTTTGGCTTATATTGCGTCTTTCAACAGACTGATAGTGGAAACTCGATGGCCTGAGGACAAAAGGATTACGCTGTTTTATAGAGGTCTACGTGGAGAGCTCAAAGATGTGTTAGCCCAAGTAGTGAATCCCCCGCAAGACTGTTCGGACTATATTGACTTAGTCGTTCAAATTGACCACAGACTGCAGAACAGGAAGGCCGATCGTTCCAAGTTTGATGCTCGAGTATTTTCCAAACCACCAACTCCTACCAAAGGAGTAGACTCCGGGGAGACCTTGTCAGCATGATAGATAGCCCAACCGCCATCCCACCCCTACTGAAGGTGGTGTCTGTACTCCACTTCCTGGCCACAGGCACCTACCAGCACACAGTCGGACAGTTGCATGGCATCTCACAGCCACTGTTCTCACGGACACTATTGCAAGTGCTCGATGCCCTCCTGAAGCACGCAGACGACTACATCTCTCTACCACGCTCGGAGCAGGAAATTACCAACACAAAAGTGGGATTCCATGCACTTGCCGGCATACCGGGTTGCATTGGTGCCATCGACTGCACCCATGTGGAATTGGTCGTCCCACATGCCATGGAGGCCCAGTACCGCAACCGAAAACAATTTCATTCACTGAATGTACAAATGGTGTGTGACTCCAACAGGATCATTACACATTGTTGTGCCCGATTCCCTGGATCAACCCATGATTCTATGATCTTGAGGAACTCTACAATACCACGCTACATGGAGCGACACGCAGGGAACAGATCCTGGCTACTCGGTGAGTCACATTTCATGCATGCTGATGTGGGGTATGTGATGCGGCAATGACCTGGCAGGAAGGGGGGGGGGTGCGTACGTAGCAATGGCATTCCACATTATTCGTTTATCGTCCACATACAGGTGATGCCGGATATCCACTGAAGAGATGGCTCCTCACACCAGTCCGGAACCCACGGGACCAGCATGAGGAGGACTACAACCATGCCCACTCACGTACCCGTGTAGTCATTGAACAGGCATTCGGCCTACTGAAGACTCGTTTCCGGTGCCTCAGCAGGTCTGGCGGGGCACTCCTGTACCGCCATGTGAAGGTTGCAAAGATGGTGATGGCATGTGTCATGCTACACAACATGTGCGTACGTAAAAATGTGCCCATGCCCCCTGACGCAGAACTGCAAGCACCTGAAGATGGTCATGATGAGGGTGGGGATGTGGCAGCACCTCAAGGAGTCTGCGAGGCACAGGAGGGCCGTGACATTCGTCAGCATCTCATAGATGCATGCTTCTAGCACTCACGCCTGGTGGCTGATACATGGACACGGGACTCGTGGCACTGTGTGTGTCTGGTACATGCACAATATGGACTGTACGCCTATGATGGCCTCGTACACAAAGATCAATGTTCACACATCTCATTGGTTGATCGTGCATTGTTTATGGCATATGTGATATCATGTTGAACACCCTATCGACCCGCCACCCAAGTGAGCCCAACACCCCCCCTCCACCCTCCTACCTCCCCCCCGAACACCAGTGTCCAGAGATGCTCATTGCCAGTGGGCAGTCGCTATTGCAAGCCCCCTCTGCGGGTATCAGGGGCACCCCTGCCTGTGGAGCGCAGGTTCCTCCCAGATCTACGTTGGGGGCTGCCCTGGACGGAACTTGCAACGGATGATGTCTCTGCCTGCTCACGTCCATGCATGTCCCTAAGGGTTTGTGAGAGCTCAGTGAGCACACGGCGCACTGCGGCAAGTTCGGCACATACGTCTTTGGACGTCGCATGCAGTTCCCCCCCTCAGGCTCTCGGTGCTTCTCTCCATTTGGACTCTCAGGCTCTCGGTGCTACTCTCCATTTGTGCCCTTAGTGTCTCTGTACTTCTCTCCATTTCTGCCCTAAGTGTCTCAGTTGATGTTTCTATGTCTGCCTTAGTGCCCCCACATTCATCGGCATGGTCCTTGAGGAGCGTGGCCAGTTGCTGCTGTTGCACGATTAACTGGTCGAGGGACTGTTGCCTCTGCTGGGCCATGGCCATTTGCGGTGGTGTCACAGAGTGGCTGTTCGCCTCATGTTGCCCTGCCACAGGGCTTGTGGGGGATGGCCAGTCGTCGTCTTGTGGGTGCCCCTGCGTGGTATCCTCATGGTGTACGGGATGGAACAGACAGGGGGATTGGGACAGGTCATGGATGGATCTGACTTCGACATCCCCGTTTTCTGTGTCGGAGCATGCTGCCATTAATGCAGTGTCACCTATGGTGCTGCTGCCACCAGAAGCAGTGCCTACTGTGGCATCCATTGGGGGGACCTGTGGTGGTGGTGGTGTGGGCATGCTGGCTGCTGGGGTGCCTGTTGGAGTTCCCTCCTCTGTGCTGCCACTTGATTTGTGCTGCTGCCGTGTCTTGATGCGTGCAGCTGAGGTGGAGGGTCTTTGGCCGTTGGTCTTGGCCCTCTTTGCAGGTGTGCTGGTAGGGGTGTCCTGAAGCTCGTCGTTTGGATCGGACCCTGTGGTGGAGTAAAGGAGGGCGAGCGTTATTAATGGGTCTGTGGGAATTGGAATGGCAATGTATCACATGCATTGGGGTGGTACCTGAGGGTGATTTGGGTCGGGGCCTTGGAGGTGCTTTCTTTTGTGTGTGGAGTGAGGGTGCAGTTGTTTGGCAGCCTGCAGTTAGGGTGTGCCTGCTGCACGTGTAGAGGGTGTTTTTGGGGTTTTTAATTATTTATGTATTTATTGTGCGTTTTAAAGTGCGCTGTCAGGCCAATGTGTGTGGACGTTCTCCTGGACATGTGTTACTGTTGCGCTATGTGGACACATGGTGATTCACATGATTGGACATTGTGGATTTGGCATGGTTTTATTTGGGCCACCTACCGGATTCTTCGGATGTCTGCACTCCTTTCTCCATCCCTCCGACTCCCTCTATACTCTCCATTCCAATGGTGGAGGCACAGATTTCTTCCCAGGGGGTCAACTTGATGGGTGATTCCGATCCTCCCCCGGTGGCTGTGGCAATGTTGCGGTTGGCAGAAAGTATGCTACGGACGCGTATCCGCAGGTCGTCCCATCGCTTTCTGCATTGCTGTGGGTTGCGGGGTGCGGTCCCCACCGCACTTACCCGCTGTGCCACCAGGGCCCATATGGCCTTCTTGTTCGCAAGTGCCGTCCTGGTCATTTGCGTGGAGAAGACGGCGGCAGCATTCTCCTGGAGGGTCTCTGTGAGTACGGTGAGTTCCTCACGGGAGAAGTGGACCTGCCGCTTGCGGTCGCACGCTTTCTTCGCTACTTTTCCCATTTTTCTTGGTTACACTAGGGTGGATGACGGGTTGGGATGTGTCTCAGGGTAGTGTTTTTAGTGGTTGTGTGGATTTTGTGGTTTTATAGGTGTACGGCGTGATGTTTCCCGTTCCGGGACCATGTTTTTACTTCCGTTTCCGTATATTTACGGTCACCGTACTTTCCGGTTGGCGCTCACTGCGGTGTCCGCTAAGATGGGTGGCGGTATTGCACCTAGGGCGCCGTACGGCGGCGGTGTGGGCCGTTTTGGGGTCATTTCCGCCATCGCGGACTTTGCACTTCCGCCATGGCGTGGTGCTCGTGCCCGATGGGTCGGAATGGGCCGCACTTTGCTCCATCGTGCAATGGCGGAAACGCTATTTACGCTGTGGCGGTCCGGTCAGTCACTTTCCGCCAGGGTCGTAATGAGGGCCTTAGTATGTTAGTACTACAAAACAAATAGCTGTTTTAATTTTATACCATTACGTTTACTAGTAATGCTTCTCCTCACCACTAGCTCACTTTCTACTCTCATCTGAAGCACAGTGTAGTAATATACAAACAGAAAAATAGCCTTCCCAACTCATTGTAACTGCCCATTGCACATTCACACATCACCACAAACAGTTATCCCAATCAAACACATGCACACATACATTGTACAACTGACCAAACCATGCCTTCTTTTTTTTCCACAGACCTCAAAGAATGCCTATCAAAAAGCAAGTCCATAGAAAGGAACACAGAAATAGAGCAAATGAAAATAAAAGTGTCCAAAGTAAGCATCCATTTCTAGCAGAGTTTGTAGAGAAAGTTGGAACCAAACAGTTCATACAGTCATTTAGCGAAAAAAGGAAGCTTCAACTACCAAAACTTTGGCTCCTCTATCAAAATGTGGCAAGAAACGCTTTAAAAAAAATCGGATACCAGTACTGCTAACAATGCTCCTATGAATCCTGATATAGTAACAAGAACTCATAGTAAAAAAAGTATTTTAGCAAAAATGTTTCACCACAGAGTCCTTCCTCGTAGACAGTGCAATCCATCTCAAAAGGGAGTTATTAATGTTAGTGTTCAATAGGATGAAACCACTAACCAAGCTAAGTACTAAACTACAAAAGAAACTTCTCAATAAACGCAATGTCAACAAAAATAAATTCTTAAATATTTGTGGAGCTGAATGGAGTCACATAACGACCACAGAACCATAGAAGCATACAAACAAAATCAAAAAAACACAATTGCCATCCATAGCAGTGGAGAGGGTATGAAAAAATCAATAATACCATCATGGAACAAGAAACACTGCTTACAAAAGTATCCCCTGAAAACTCAGAATGATCTCTCCATTCAACTGAACCAGACTGTCCATTATACAAATGGCCGTGCACGTCAATGTGTAACATTCCTAACAAATCTTTCAAATCTTTATGTCAGTTCCTCAATCAGTATGTGAACGGTAAAGACAAAATCAAAATGAAAGTGCTGCAAAATATGGATATCTGTCCAGTGCGCAAATACACAGGACTACAAGGACATTCATTAGCCTGCATTTCAGGGCCTATTTGCAAAAGCACCTTCCATGATATCAAAATAATATCAATACATCATTCAACTGTAAGAAATCTAGTGTACAAACTGTACTATGCTAAAAGTCCAGCTTTAGAATTGGCCAATTTAAATAACACTCTTCTACATGGTACACCCAAATATCTACAAGAAGAAATCGACCATATCCAGAGAAAATATTTTGGAAGTGAAAGCCACTTACAGAATGCAATAGTTTTAGAACCGACTAGCAACAATTCTGCACATAGCAACCTTCTATTACACACATACAAAAAAGAAATACTAAAATTTAAAAGTACATCGGCTGAAGTACCAAACCATGTGTGTGCGTGTGTTGACGCAGAACGTTTTACAAAAGGAACACAAAAACTATAGACGTAACATACAAAATAGAAGACAATGAAGATTCCAAATGGTTTGAATTAGCTCTCTACCTTTTAGCAGAAAACAAATACCAAATAAGTGAACCCCTAGTATGTTGCAGTTACTGCACTACAAAACTGGACAACAAACAAACTCCTTCACGTGCTATCACAAATAATTTGGAATTATTCCCACTACCAAAACCCCTGCAACAACTCAATTTGTATGAGAGCATCATAATTCTAACAGTTCACCCATTTCAAGCAATAATACGCCTTCAACCAAAAACAGCAAAATTACCTCCCTCTGAATTGGTGAAAGGCATTTGTGGCAAAGTAGTTTATTTGCCATTAGATCACAGAAAATGTGCACACTCTTGGAGTGCAACGTCCAATAGAGCATTCTTTAATTGTCTTAGTAAATGGTGTACCAACAAAGGACAAAAAAATGTGGCAATAACTGGTGGGCTTACATAAAGTTAGACAAGCCTTGCAATATCTGAAAGACAATAACGAATACTACAAAGAAATAAATATTGAAGAAACCTTAAGGGAAACAACTGAAATAATTTAAGAGTCATCAGAAACTGGTCAATTTGAACTTCTGGATCCTGCTGCAGTATCCACTCTTTTGGACCATTACACATTTCATCCATTGCACTCTAATAAGAGCATAGATGATGCACTAGAAACTTACCAAATGTGACAAACCAAAGGGTCACCAATGAGCATATGGGGAAAAAAGTATAGAAGCACATGCTTTTCCACTGCTATTTCCTACTGGCAAAGGCGGAAGATACGATGATAGACCCACTCAGATTATGGCATCAGAATACCGCTCATTACGAATGTTTTCTCAAAATCCCAGATTTAGACAAAATGTGAAATACATATTCCACCTACTCTTTGAAAGTGAACTAGCAACTCTATGTTACGAAGTTGCACACATATTGAAATCTGGAACCCACTTTCAAAATATGTCAGCTACACAATTAATACAAAAAGTGCAAGAAAAAGATGAGGTTTTATAATCAAGTATAAAAAATCTGTTTGCAAACATGCGTGGTACGAAAGAATACTGGTTCCAACGGCACGGAGATGTACGTTGTATGATCAGAAACCTTGGACCACCCACTTGGTTTGTTACATTAAGTTGTGCAGAGTATGCATGGGAAGATTTGCATGAGTTCCTATGCATATCAAACAACAACAAAACCAACATAGATATACTAACACCTGGAGAACGATGCTCTCTAGATCCTGTTAATGTGTCAAGATATTTACATCATCATTTCATTGCAATGATACACTTTATTTGTAATAAAACTGTTCCTTCCCTCGGAGAAGTGCAACACTTCTTTTGGAGAAAAGAATACCAAGCCAGAGGAGCACCACATATTCACATGCTTTTGTGGATCAAAGGTGCACCTAAATTTGGTCAGGACAGTGATGCTACTGTTTTGCAGTTTATCCAAAAAAATGTCACTTGTGAAATCCCTTCAAAACTGACACATAGTGACCTTCATGGATAGATTTTACAATTTCAAAGACACAAACGTGACAAATATTGTCGTCGCAAATGTTTGGTTTCCCTAGACCAGTTACAGAAACAGGTGAAGTGAACAACTTCATGTCTTCAGTTCGACATAGAGTTAAAGGTAAATCACCTAAGAACACGTATTACATAAAAAGAACAGAAGAATCAAAATATATCAATGATTATAATGCAATCATTGCCCTCTTATGGAATGCAAACATAGATGTGCAGTACATTGCAGACAATTCCACTGCAGTTGCACGATATGTTACAGCCTACTTAACAAAAACAGAAAAAACAGAGCTTCAAGACCTCTGGAATGACCTATCATCAGACAAAACATTATCTCAGAAATTGTACACCCTTGGCATAAAAATGCTCTATCATAGAGAATGTGGCGCCTATGAAGTGGCAGATCGTTTAACCGGTACTGCTTTGTATGTAAAATCAGAAAACATAGTATGGCTAAGTCTTGGTCCTGCTAAATCTAGAAAAAGAGTTCTGAAATCATATGAGGACAGAGAAACAATTGCCAGAAATGATCCCAACAGCCAAGACAACTATTTACTGGAAACATACTATCCGAACAAGAGTACCACTTTGGAAACCATGTGTCTATACTACATAGCTCAAAACTTTGCATACAAAAATAATATAAAACCTGATTAAAGCAAAGGTAGATATAGAGTGACAGATTGTGAAGGCAGCTTAGTGAAACTTACCAAACAAAGCTTAATTAATCATGTCAAATTGTCATTAAAAACTCCTCAACAGAAAGAACTATATTACATGTCCCTGCTACAACTTTTTAAACCATGGAGAAAAGAGGAAGAGATACTAGATAACTATGACTGCTATGAAGATGCTTTCAAAGCAAATGAAATCACTATCACCGATGTGAACTTTACCCAGTACAAAACAATGTTGCACAATGAACAGCAACACAAAGAAGAACTTCAGGCCCAACTAGATAAGGACACTTCCGACAGTCGTCAACCTTCTGTAACAGGGAGGCAAGAACCACGAGGACAGCCACTAATAGTAAATGAGGCAGAATTAGCTATGACAGAAGTGGAAAACACCATCAGGGTAATTCATAGATTTCAGCGCAGAAGCAGCGCACGCGAGCAGCGCAGAGAGCTAGCGTGCACCAGTCGTGTGCGCTAAACAGCATTCTAGCGCACGGCGTATTCATGGAATATCCAAGCCATTTTGAGCACTGGTGCAGAGAACATCCCGCAGCGCCAGTTACGCCCCAAGAACGCCCCTTGCGCACGGATAAGGCATTGAAATCCCCAATGCAGCGAAAAGGGGCGCGCTAACCCTGCACCAGTTCACAGGGCTCGGACAGTGCATTTGGGGGATGCGCTGGGAGATTCACACGCGATAGGCCTTGGGGAGCGGGGTACGTGTATTCCAGCGGTGCGCTTGGAGAATCACACACGATCGGCCTTGTGCAAGCGGGGTACGTGTATTTCGGGGGAGCACGTGGAGAATCACACATGATAGGCCTTGTGCAAGCGGGCTACGTGTATTTCGGGGGTGCGTGTGGAGAATCACATGCAATAGGTCTTGTGCGAGTTGGGTTCGTGTATTTCGGGGGAGCACGTAAATTATCATACGCGATAGGCCTTGGCCGAGCGGGGTACGTGTATTCTGAGGGGTGCGCGGGGAGTATCACACGCAATACACCTTGTGCGAGCGGAGTACGTGTATTTTGGGGGTGCGCGTGGAGAATCACATGCGATAGGCCTTGGGGAGCGGGGTACGTGTGTTTTGGGGGTGCTCATGGAGAATCACACGCGATAGGCCTTGTGCGAGCGGGGTAGGTGTATTTCGGGGGTGTGCATGGAGAATCACACGTGATAGGCCTTGGGGAGCGGGGTAGGTGTATTCTGAGGGGTGCGCGGGAGTATCACACGCGATAGGTCTTGTGGAGCGGGGTATGTGTATTTCGGGGGTGCACGTGGAAAATCACACGCGATCGGCCTTGGGGAGCGGGGTACATGTATTCCAGGGGTGCGCGGGAGTATCACACGCGATAGGTCTTGTGCAAGCGGGGTACGTGTATTTCCTGTGTGCGCATGGAGAATCACACGCGATAGGCCTTGGGGAGCGGGGTACGTGTATTCTGAGGGGTGCGCGGGGAGTATCACACGCAATAGGCATTGTGCGAGCGGGGTAAATGTATTTCGGGGGTGCGCATGGAGAATCACACGCGATAGGCCTTGGGGAGCAGGGTACGTGTATTTTGGGGGTGCGCGTGGAGAATCACACGCGATAGGTTTTGTGCGAGCGGGGTACGTGTATTTCAGGGGTGCACGTGGAGAATTACACGCGATAGGCCTTGGGGAATGGGGTACGTGTATTTCAGGGGTGCACATAGAGCATCACATGCGATAGGCCTTGTGCGAGCAGGGTACGTGTATTCTGAGGGGTGCGCGGGAGTATCACACACAATAGGCCTTGTGGAGTGGGGTACGTGTATTTCGGGGGTGCGCGTGGAGAATCACACACGATAGGCCTTGTGCGAGCGGGGTACGTGTATTTCGTGGGCTGCGTGGGGAGTTTAACATGCATTTTCACTGTCACAGGAGGGGTACGTGGATTCCTGGTGTGCCCCAACGTGAATTGCCAGGGTGTGTCCTCCCAGGTGTGCCCTCTCCCCCCTCCACAGGCCCTGCAGGCAGCCCACAACACAGGGGACTACCCTGCACCCCTGGCCATGCCCCACAGGTAGCCCATCCACCCTGGCCATACCCCCCAGCCAGCCCACGTCACCATGCACAAGTGCGCACCGACACATGTTCCGCTGCACCCCCACCCACCCAGCAGTGACAGGCACCTGCCAGCAGGCCCCGACTCATGGCCCCCCACCCACCCACTCACCCACCCAGCAGTGACCGGCACCTGCCAGCAGGCCCCGACTCATGCCCCCCACCTACTCACCCACCCAGCAGTGACACGCACCTGCCAGCAGGCCCCGACTCATGTCCCCCACCCACTCACCCACCCAGCAGTGACAGGCACCTGCCAGCAGGCTCCGACTCATGTCCCCCCACCCACTCACCCACCCAGCAGTGACAGGCACCTGCCAGCAGGCCCCGACTCATATCCCCCTCACATGTCATGACGATCCACAATCATGGGCCTTATGGCTACCCAAATGACACCCCACGCCACCCCAGTCGAAACACACAACCAGGTATTACATCCAGCCCACAATGAAATCCACATGACATGACACATCCCAAATGGAAATATGCACATCAACACATTTCCGTCACACCCACACAATGGGTCCATGTGAAAACACACATCGTGACATGCATGAAACCAAAGAGAGAATACCACACATTGAAGTAGGAAATAAAAATGTATTGAACACAAAATCAAGGGAATTAAATGAAACACAAAAAAATGGAAATAAATAATGAAAGGCTGTATGTCCAAAATATAAACCAAAAATGCATGAAAGCAAAATCCAAATCGATCCAAAAGCATGTGTCCAAAGTGCCAGTCCGGCAAAAGAAATCCAAACAAGAAAAAACCATTGATCCATGGAAAAAAAGAAATAAGAAGCCAAATCCATTGTCGAACTATTTACAAAGTACAAATCCAGGGTCCATGTGCCCAATCTTTTAAATGAAACCTATAAAAAAAAACCTACCTAATGAAGAACTATATACAAAAACGTGGGGCATTGTCCAAGCGTCCCAAAATAAATAAAAACAGAAAGGAAACCTAACACTAACTAACTATATACAATGGCGGTGGGCAAGTCCTACGGCTCACTCTGTGATGTCCCGGGCCAGGGCATCATCGAACTCCATGTCGATGTCCCGGAGGCGGGCCTCTGCCCTGGCCCCGAGGTCTCGCAGGGATGCAGTCATGGCCTGTTCCAACTCCCTGCGAGTTGCCTCGAGACAGTCAGCCCGCCTCAACGCCCGGCGCATGTAGAACTCCGCCCTGACCATGGTGAGCCGCGCCTCTTCCACCCGCCACCGCTCCGCATCTATCTGCTGGCCCAACCGCTGCCACACGGAAGACACTCCCATTCCAGTGTCCTTCTGCCCTCTGGCCGATGCCTGCCCCTCTGATGTTGATGGCCCAGAGCCATCATCGCTCCCACCTTGAGCCTGCTGCTGCTGTCCATGTGCCCTGCCCGATGATGCCGGCACATCCTCCATCTGCTGGTCTCCAGTTGGTGGGGTGTCCACCCATGCTGGACCTCCAACTCCCGACTGTGGCAGGGATGGGAGCTCCACCAAGCTGGCTGCATTGGTTAGGCCAGGTCCACAGGGGGCCCTGATGGAATCTGGGCCGGAAGACGGCAGGGAGAACTACTGGCGCATAGTCTCCACAGAGGAGGAGAGGGCTGCCAGATTGCTTGACACATGTAGGAACCCCCCCACCAGGACCCCTCCCAACTGTGCCACATTGCCATGCAGCTCTTCGTGATGGCGTGCGTGGTCCCCCCAGGAAGCACGCACGTCATCACGAATGACACGTGTGCGCAACGCAACATCAATCAGGACAGAAGCCATACAGTCAGGGGTCTCCTCGTCCGCAGGTAGTGGAGTGCCAGATGACGTGGGCCTCCCCCCCACCTGCAGACAGGCCTGGGACGGGACACCCCTGTTGGTGCATGGTGGTGCAGTCACAGGGTCAGGGACAGTGACATGCACAGGCCCCTCAGCGGCAACCTGTGCTGCCTCCTGTCCCTGGCCCTGGATTGCACCACTTGCACCAGTGGTACTAGCCCCACCAGGCCCCATATGTGGCTCAGTAGCGGCCTCCTCCTCCTCCTCTGTGTAGACCACCAACCTGGATGGCTCTGCACCGTCTTACACCATTGCAAGCCCTGTGGGGGCTCACCCGGCCCTTCCGCTGCAGCCGTAGTGGCAGACGCGGCACCATTCCCCTCGCTCCCGGATGATGGCAATTTTTGGGAGGGTGGCTGGGCCTTGCATCGCCGCCCGGTGGAGGCACCCCGGCCGCTTTGCTCCACAATGCCGTCCCCGCCCTCTTCTTCACTCGACGCTGCGTAGAGGGAGACATACAACACAAGCATCAGGGTACTGTACAAAAGTCCCCTAGACAGGAAGCAATAGAACATGAGTGGCACTGTCAAACGTCACTTCCATCCTGTCCCTCCACAACACATGGGTCAATGCAGGCAGCACACATGCAGAAACAGGCACGTTGCATGCAATCAACATCAGCATCATGTACAAGGGCCTCTATTGACATAAATGTTGGCTTCAAACTCACATGCATCATGGCTCATACTGATCCCATGCACACACATCACCGGAGGGTCATGCATCAGGGCTCGTACACCACAGAAACATACAAGGATGACTACTACTCAGACACACAGACATGACTAGACTGCATAAGAGAATCAACACATTGTCACGGACGTGTGTCATGCATCCATGGTGTTTCAAAGTCACACAAACGCTACTCAGACACACAGACACCATACATGTCCCTGACAGCAGCACCCATCTCTCACACCCCATCCATGTCCAAGAACAGAGACAGGCATGCATTCATGTGTGCATTCCGCATGCTGCTCCCCATGTTGCATTGTAAGACATCCACCATCCATGTGGTTCACGCATGACTGGTCTCACATGCAGCACCATGATGTCCATGCACACACACATCCATCCATGGCCTATGTCACACATACAGGCAATTAGCTGACTACCAGCACACTGCAACATGCCCTGTTTCACACAGCAATGCATGGCCACTTACTGCTCAACTCCAGACGGGTCTGCCTCTGAAGGATATGGACGTGGAGCGCTGGGCTTATGCGTTCCAGGACCCTCATCTGGATGTTGGTTAGGCTGACCCGGCACCCCTCTGCATCCTCTGCCTTCAAGAGGCGCCGGGCCTTGTTGAGGGTCCTGGACCTGAAGTCATCCCAGTGCTTCCAGACATGTTTGATGTCGTGGGTTACCACCCCCTCTGCGTTGATGGCAACCACTACGTCCTCCCAGATCCTCTCCCGTCCTTCCTTGTTAGCGCGCAATGGTGTGAAGAGGGCATCATAATGCCCCAGAACTTGCTCCACGAGGGTACCAACTTCCCTATTGGTGAAGCTGGTAACCCTCTGCCTCTCTGGCTGGGTGTCACCAGTGGTCTCGGATGGTGTTTGCCCGACATGGTGACCCCCGAGGCAGGTGTGGGTGGGCAACTGGGTCCTGGGGCTGGGCTGTGGAGCGATGCTATCCCAGTCGGGAGTCTTCCGTTCCAGAAAGGGGTGGACACAGCAACTGGACCACTGCAGATTGCTGAAGTGCAGGCACCAAATAGCAGGGCACGTGGGCAGCAGGCAGGCAGCAGCAGATGGCAGGTGGGAGCATGCTCGGGGCTCTGCGGGGCAGGAAAATGGCCTTTTGGGCGGGAGCGTGGTCTTCCATGTGTTGTCGCGTGGCCAGCTTGATACGGAGTGATTAGGCACGTGAAAAAAGTGCACGTCGGCGTGTAATTCGAGGAAAGGCCCTTAGTGCGTAAGCGCGCCTGTGATGTTACACGCATGGGCGTTTCCCCATGTCCGCGTGTTAATGCGTGTAATCCGAGAGCGCGTAAGTGACATGATGCACGTGGGCGTTTCACTCATGACGGGTGCATAGTGATTCAGCACGTGAAAAAATAAACATGTCCGCGTGTTAACCGAGGAAAGGCCCTAAGCGTGTACGCGCTTCAGTTACGCAACGCGCGCGGGCGTTTCCCTCAGCACGGGTTAAAGGTGAGCGGGACCAGCAGTTCGCTGTACGTGCCTTTTGTGGAGACCGACGTGTGTTGCTACTCCATGTTGTTTCTCGCACCATCACAACTTCACAGCGGATCAAGGACGTATCTTTTGGCGGGGGTATTGGCTAAGCATGTTTTTCATTATCACGCTAGTCTGACGGTGAGTCGCGCATGCTATTTTTCCCACTGCGGGTGCCCCTGTGTATCGTGTACCCGTTTTCGAGGTCATAGTATCTTGCGTGTCCCACGCGTACGTGTTTGGGTTCCACCACGTACTGTGGGAGGTTAATTCCACACACGTGGATTACCAGGGTTGCGTGCACGGTTATACTGCAGTTTTGGGGTGCCTGAGTGTTGCGTGACCCGTCACTTCATCATCGGGGCCACATACAGTCTTGCAGGTGCAGGGGTGCTTTTAACATCTTGTATCCCACCCCCTTCACCCCAATTGCACAGGAACATTTGTCGTGCACACCTCCCATTGGCTCTTCTCCAGCTGTGCCGGCACTACTCGATCTGTGCCATGGTTGGGAGGCCACCAAATGAGAGGGGTGCCTCTGCTGGGCGTACTATTTGTGGTGGGCGTGTTCAGGGACGTGGTCAGGGTGACCAGGGAGTAGGGGGACTCCAGGGTGTCCAGGGTGGCTACAGAGGGGGAAGAGGCAGGGGTGCACCACTTCAGCACAATGTTGTGCCATGTGTTGGTGCAATCATGCCACCACCCCTATGGTTCCGGGAGATGCAGCTTCTGCATCTGGCACTGGCGCCCATGTGACCCGGAAGTCCGTTTCATCAACTGCCACGGGCCCAAGGGTAGTGGTAGCTGCAGGTGCAGCTGTGGACACCACCACCCAGGTTTAGGGTCTGCCAACGCAGCCTGCGTTGGCACTTGAAGAGTCCATGGAAGATTTCCAGCAGGTCAGGAAGAACACTGTAAGTGCATGCAGGGCTGCCGTGACCGAGACACATGTCCCTGGGGCAATGATGTCATCTGCTGCCCCGACCAGCCGGGTGTTGGTCAACAACCAACAACACCACGGTTGTGAGTCTACCAACCAGGACAGTCGCGGTCAATGACCCTTGCACAGTGGATGTTGCTGCACAGGGTCCATTCCAGGGCCCCCAGAAGCGACTGACGCAAGTCGGGGCTTCACTCCATGTTACACCTGCCACTCCCTCGGCACATTCCACCAGCGCCACTGCCCATACTGATCAGCGGGCATTTGCCAGCCAGAGTGTCATGATCTCTGCTTCCAAAAGATCAGGACTTGCCCGACTCCCTTGGAAGCAGACCCATAACCCCGGTTCCGAGTGCCAGCCAGTCCCAATTGGGACCTTTTGGACCCTGTCCTGGCGCCAGTGGCACCAGGCTCATAAAGATGCCCAGTCCCAGCGCTGGAAGCGCCGGGCTCATAATGCTTGGGTGGACTTACCTGCAGCAGACCATGCTGCTTACTTACCTGCCAGTTGAACCCCTGATCCTCTTCTGTTTGGGACTACTTTTCCAGTTGGGTGGGGCAGGAGCCACTCCCTAGGTTCAGAACACTGGAACTCTTCTGGAAAGCAGGAACTCTTTTCTTACCTAGGCGTGGCTGTGGAAGGAGGGACCTAAGCACTACAGGAGGCTATTTAAACCACACCCGATGGATGAATCTTGCTTTTTGTTATTCTGCATTCTCTGCAGCAGAACGCTCATCGTGTCTTCTGCTTCTGATCCTGGGCCTAAGGGAACAAAGGCTTACCATCCTGGAATCCAGTCTTCAGCAGCACCTGTAAAGACAAAGAAAGAACAGGTTAGCACTACGGTCTTCAGTGGCAGCGCATCTCTTACCTGGTCCATCGGCTGTCAACAACGCCTCGCGCTGCATTCCGGCATCTGAAAGACAAAGGCTTACCTACTCTTCGCATGCTCCGGAGGTCTTCGCACTGCATTCCGGCATCTGAAAGACAAAAGCTTACCAGCTCTTCGCACGCTCCGGAGGCCTTCGGCGCTGCATCCCGCATCTGAAAGACAAAAGAAGGTGCGTTTAAAGACATTGGGCAACTTTATTACTCACGTGCCATTACTCCTTCCCACGCCGAATCCAGTGGGTATTCCAGCACCCTTCAGCTTCTCTAAAGCTCCGAACTTGTACCTGCAAGATAAAAGGGACAGTTAGTGCGCATCGTGAAGCAGGCTACAAGCGCTTACTTACGTGCTTCCAGGCGCTTCTATTCCTCACGCGGGTTCGATCCTCAACTCTCATCAGCCCGCCATCCGCCATCGCCGGAACCCTGCAAAACAAGAGATATCATTACAAAAGACTTTTAAGACATTTGAAGTGCCCAGAACTTACCGTTCGTGCAGTTAACGACGGACAGCAGTCCTCTGAGGTCAAGAGGCCTGCACCCTTATCCAGTGAAGAAACTGGTTACGGCACCCTGCCCCGAGGCAGATGGAGAGCTCGGCGTTCACTTACCTAAGGTGAGGGCGTTAACCTTTGGGGTTCTACAGGAGAAGAGAAAGGGAAGAGGAGAGAGGCACCCAATAACCCCAGTTCATTAATCCCATATTTTCTATCTGCAGACATCTTACTCTTCGAGTCAGACATACAGTGCACAGAGGTCCAGCCCAAAGAGCCAACCGTGTGTTACACATCACCTTTGAAGATACGGCATTCACCCAGTCAAGACCGGCGCCTCTGCGGGAATCAGGTGAGCGTTACAGAACACAAAGCCTACCGCAAAACTCCCACCCAGGTGCTATGGAAACCTCGGATACCGACCAGCTAGTCCAGTTACTTGGGGAACTAAGAGCAGAAGTGCATGCAGCCCGTCAGGAAACGAATGCTCTAAGAAGGGAACTGATTATTTCCAAGGAGCGAACAGACGATCTCGCTAGACAATTGCTACAGTCACAAGCCGGACAAACTCCGTTACCCGCATCAGGGGCAAATCTTCCTTCAACATCCTCTACGAACCCAGTGCAGATCAACCTACCTGGGAATGTACCTCTGGCTCAGCCCAAACGATTTTCTGGTGACCCAAAGAGGTTTGCAGTATTTATTAATCAGTGCCGGTTGCACTTCTTATGCCGGCCAGCAGCCTTTCCAACTGATCAAGCTAAGGTAGCTTTCGTGCTTTCGTACCTTAGTGGCAATGCGGCAGACTGGTCGATCCCTCTAGTTAATCAAGATGATCCGGTTCTCCATGATTTTCAAGCTTTTCAGCTCAGTATGGAAAAACTGTTTGCAAGACATTCACAGGGGCAGGCCTTGGACAATGAGCTCCTTTCATTGCGACAGGGTAATCAAGACCTTTTGGCTTATATTGCGTCTTTCAACAGACTGATAGTGGAAACTCGATGGCCTGAGGACAAAAGGATTACGCTGTTTTATAGAGGTCTACGTGGAGAGCTCAAAGATGTGTTAGCCCAAGTAGTGAATCCCCCGCAAGACTGTTCGGACTATATTGACTTAGTCGTTCAAATTGACCACAGACTGCAGAACAGGAAGGCCGATCGTTCCAAGTTTGATGCTCGAGTATTTTCCAAACCACCAACTCCTACCAAAGGAGTAGACTCCGGGGAACCCATGCAAATAGGGGGCCTGAAAGGACCACTAACACAAAAGGAGCGGGAAAGGAGAAAACAGCTGCAATTATGCCTCTATTGCGGAAACTCGGGGCACTTTCTTCGAGACTGTCCGGTGAAACCAGCCAAGAAGGCAGTAGGAGCTGCAGTTACCAGGGTCACAAACTCTGAACAGGGAAACGACCTCGCCCGACAAGAATAGAGGTCCTCTTGCCGAGCGTTAAAACCAGTTCAGTGACCTCGCATTTCGTGATACCTATGGTCCTCATTAGCCCTGAACATCCGGATCGATTACATGCGATTGAAGCTTACGTCGACAGCGGTGCCATCGGCAATTATGTGGATCATGAAATGGTTTTGAGGATGAATCTGACTCTTTGTCCAAAGGCTGTAAAGGACGTCATTACTACGGTGGATGGTACGGAGATAGCCTCCGGACCAGTAACGCATACCACCCAAGAAGTGACGCTAGTAAGTCAAGATGGACACCATGGGAAGATCGTGTTCGATGTGATCAAGGCCCCTCAGTTCCAGATTATTCTAGGAATTCCTTGGTTAGAGAAGCACAATCCTCAGATCGATTGGCGAGCAAGAACGGTTCAGTTTCCAGAATGTGTCTCTACTTGTCACCCTCGACCTGGTGTTGCACTGGCAGCAATTTCCTCGGAGGCTCCCCAGTTACCTCCTGAATACCTAGAATTCCAAGATGTTTTCCGGAAGGATCAGGCTAACTCTCTTCCTCCTCATAGGTCTTATGACTGCCAGATAGACCTGATACCTGGATCTACTCCTCCTTGTAGTAGAATTTATGCCCTCACCGAGCCTGAGAATCTTCACCTCCGACAATACCTGGATCAATACCTAGCGAATGGGTTTATTCGTCCTTCCAAGTCCCCTGCTTCCTCAGCTTTGTTCTTCGTTCCAAAAAAAGAAGGGGACCTTAGAACTTGTATAGATTATCGCGCCCTGAACCAGATCACCGTTAAGAATAGATATCCGTTACCTTTGATCCCTGAACTCCTGGACCAAGCCAGAAAAGCATGCATATATACAAAGCTAGATCTTAGAGGAGCCTACCACTTGGTACGAGTAAAAGAGGGCGATGAATGGAAGACGGCCTTCCGCACCAAGTATGGGCTATTTGAATATCAGGTCATGCCCTTCGGACTTTGCAATGCCCCGGCCGCCTTTCAATATTTTATGAACGATGTCCTCAGAGAGCTCATAGATGTGTGTGTTGTTGTTTACATTGACGACATCCTCGTTTATTCTTCATCGGAATCTGAACATCGGAAACACGTGAAAATGGTCCTCGAGAGATTGCGTCAACACAAACTTTTCGCTAAGTTGGAAAAATGTGTTTTCAACGTGACTGAAGTTGAATTCTTGGGATTCATATTATCACCTAGCGGAGTGCGTATGGATTCAAAGAAGGTCGATGCAATTCTCAAATGGCCATCGCCATCCTCCGTAAAAGGTGTTCAAAGCATGTTAGGCTTTGCTAACTTTTACCGCAGGTTTATCCCTGAATTCTCTCGAATAGTCCAGCCCATCACCGCCTTGTTAAAGAAAAACAAACGTTTTGAATGGTCTACCGAGGCGGAACAAGCTTTCCAGAATTTGAAGACTAGATTTATCTCTGCACCGATCTTAAAACATCCTCGCCCAGAACTCCCCTACATCGTTGAAACTGATGCTTCGAGCCTTGCCATGGGGGCAGTTCTATCACAAAAGGACCCAGTAACCAATCAGTTGCATCCCGTGGCATTTTGGTCCCGAAAATTCTCGCCTCCTGAAATCAATTACACTATTACTGATAAGGAACTTCTAGCTATCAAGTCCGCCTTTAAGGCTTGGCGGCATTATCTTCTGGGGGCCCGACACACTGTTACTGTGATTACAGATCACCGAAACCTGCAATATTTGAAAACCGCAAAAGCTCAATCCTCTAGGCAACTCCGTTGGGCACTATTCTTTGCCGAGTTTGACTTCATAATTACCTATCGACCTGGTACAAAAAAAGGTAAAGCTGATGCCCTTTCTCGGATGGGAGTGGAAGAACATTTGATCAATCCTAAACCTGTACCTATCATTCCCGAACAAAGAATTCTAGGTGTAATCGCCACACAATCCATAGAGGAAGTTAAGGATAAAGCCAGGCTACTGGTAACTCCAGCAGACATACAGAATTGGCATCTGCAGGGAAAGGACTTTACGGTGAAGGACAACCTATTATATTTCCAAGAACGGTTATACCTGCCCAGCACAGATTTACAGAAAAAGGTAATCTCTTGTTATCACGATTCTTTAATGGAAGGACATCCCGGTATGACCAAGACCTCGGAAAAGATCAAGCGCTACTTCTGGTGGCCGTCTTGGAAAAAAGATATCAGAGACTTTATAATGTCCTGTGGAGTATGCGCCCAAAACAAGAGTCAAAAGGAAAAACCAGCCGGCCTCTTACGCCCTATTGACATCCCGCCTCGCCCTTGGCATACGCTTTCTATGGACTTCATCACCGATCTACCTCCATGCTCCGGATACAATACGATCCTAGTAATCGTGGACCTATTCTCCAAGATGGCGCATTTCATTCCACTCAAAGGCTTACCAACAGCAGCAACTCTGGCCCGAGAATTTCTCGAAAACATCGTCCGACTGCACGGTTTTCCTTCAGTTCTAATTTCGGATCGAGGTAGTCAATTGATTTCTCATTTTTGGCGAAGTTGCTGTCGGTCGGCTCAAATTGATGTGAGACTTTCGACCAGCCACCACCCTCAAACCGACGGACAAACCGAGAGGACCAATCAAACTCTGGAACAGTATTTGCGCTGCATGCTACAACAAACTGAAAAAACTTGGAAAGATATCCTTTGGATAGCCGAATATGCCTACAATAACTCTGTCCACTCGGGAACTGGGAAGACCCCGTTTTTTCTTTTATACGGTAGTCACCCTCGAACCTCGGAGTTGGATCCACTCCAAGATCTTGGAACACCAGCAGTAGACCACCTGCATTCTACAATCACCCAAGCCTTTAAGGAAGCCGTTTCTCACCTTCAAAGGGCTAAAGAACAATACAAGAAAGGAGCAGACCAGCATCGGAAGGAAGCCCCCCAATATCAAGTAGGAGATCAAGTCTGGTTATCCACCAAATATCTACCTCTAAAAGGACCACGCACATTCAACCCAAGATACCTTGGTCCCTATTCCATCACTACCATAGTAAATCCAGTAGCGGTCAAGTTGGACTTGCCCCCTCACATGAAGATACATCCGGTCTTCCACGTCTCTATTAAAACCCGTGCAACCTCAAACCCGACTAACTACATCTCCAAAACCTATTCTAGTTGATGGAGAACTCGAGTTTGAAGTCAAAAGCATCCTGGATTCCAAGATCTCCAAATCTAAACTATTTTACCTGATTGACTGGAAAGGCTACGGTCCCCAAGAAAGATCCTGGGAACCTGCAGAATATGTCCACGCGCCTCGTCTAATCAAAAGATTTCATCGAACATTTCCTAACAAGCCCAAACCCCCGGAGAAGCCCGGTTTGGGAGGAGCCTTGAGGGGGGGTGCTGTCATGATCTCTGCTTCCAAAAGATCAGGACTTGCCCGACTCCCTTGGAAGCAGACCCATAACCCCGGTTCCGAGTGCCAGCCAGTCCCAATTGGGACCTTTTGGACCCTGTCCTGGCGCCAGTGGCACCAGGCTCATAAAGATGCCCAGTCCCAGCGCTGGAAGCGCCGGGCTCATAATGCTTGGGGGGACTCACCTGCAGCAGACCATGCTGCTTACTTACCTGCCAGTTGAACCCCTGATCCTCTTCTGTTTGGGACTACTTTTCCTGTTGGGTGGGGCAGGAGCCACTCCCTAGGTTCAGAACACTGGAACTCTTCTGGAAAGCAGGAACTCTTTTCTTACCTAGGCGTGGCTGTGGAAGGAGACACCTAAGCACTACAGGAGGCTATTTAAACCACACCCGATGGATGAATCTTGCTTTGTGTTATTCTGCATTCTCTGCAGCAGAACGCTCATCGTGTCTTCTGCTTCTGATCCTGGGCCTAAGGGAACAAAGGCTTACCATCCTGGAATCCAGTCTTCAGCAGCACCTGTAAAGACAAAGAAAGAACAGGTTAGCACTACGGTCTTCAGTGGCAGCGCATCTCTTACCTGGTCCATCGGCTGTCACCAACGCCTCGCGCTGCATTCCGGCATCTGAAAGACAAAGGCTTACCTACTCTTCGCATGCTCCGGAGGTCTTCGCACTGCATTCCGGCATCTGAAAGACAAAAGCTTACCAGCTCTTCGCACGCTCCGGAGGCCTTCGGTGCTGCATCCCGCATCTGAAAGACAAAAGAAGGTGCGTTTAAAGACATTGGGCAACTTTATTACTCACGTGCCATTACTCCTTCCCACGCCGAATCCAGTAGGTATTCCAGCACCCTTCAGCTTCTCTAAAGCTCCGAACTTGTACCTGCAAGATAAAAGGGACAGTTAGTGCGCATCGTGAAGCAGGCTACAAGCGCTTACTTACGTGCTTCCAGGCGCTTCTATTCCTCACGCGGGTTCGATCCTCAACTCTCATCAGCCCGCCATCCGCCATCGCCGGAACCCTGCAAAACAAGAGATATCATTACAAAAGACTTTTAAGACATTTGAAGTGCCCAGAACTTACCGTTCGTGCAGTTAACGACGGACAGCAGTACTCTGAGGTCAAGAGGCCTGCACCCATATCCAGTGAAGAAACTGGTTACGGCACCCTGCCCGAGGCAGATGGAGAGCTCGGCGTTCACTTACCTAAGGTGAGGGCGTTAACCTTTGGGGTTCTACAGGAGAAGAGAAAGGGAAGAGGAGAGAGGCACCCAATAACCCCAGTTCATTAATCCCATATTTTCTATCTGCAGACATCTTACTCTTCGAGTCAGACATACAGTGCACAGAGGTCCAGCCCAAAGAGCCAACCGTGTGTTACACATCACCTTTGAAGATACGGCATTCACCCAGTCAAGACCGGCGCCTCTGCGGTTATCAGGTGAGCGTTACACAGAGTCCGGTCCAGCCTCCAAGAGGAGGAAGGTTGCACCTGCAGCACAGGCTGGGACCCCACACACAGCCACGACCTCCTGCATGTCGAGGAAGAAGCCTTTCTGTGCACAGGAACTAGACTTCCTCGTGGACTACGTGCAGGACCACAACCGTGACATGCTAGTGGGGCCTAATTGTCAAACTACGGCTGCCCATCGTGATACCCACTGGAAGCAAGTTGCGGAACATGTGAGTGCATTCGGCCATGAGGTGCGCATGCCGCAAGAGTGCAAAAAGCGTTGGAATTACCTCAAACGCAGTGCTAAGGCAAAGCATGCCTCAAATTACAACATGACTCTGGTGACTGGCAGTGGGTCGGCACCTGAGGAGGAAGACCTCACTCCGCACGAATCACTCGTTGTGGAGTTCATACCACCTGAATTGGTCGAAGGAGTGGGAGAGATGCAGGACTTTGATTCCCAGTCCAGTGAGTGTTGATGCGTGTTTGTCGAGGCCATGTGTGTTTTACTTGTGTGATGTGTTGTGCATGGCTGCTCTGTAATGCAGTAATGCAATGCTTCACTGATGCATGGCTGCTCTGCAGGATGGTGGACATGTGGAGCAGACGGGGACTGTCCTCATCACCACACTTGCACCCTACTCACATGCTGGTCACCTCAATGCCCCTCTGGTCCATGTACCAGCTCACTGGCCCTTCTGCATGTAGCCTGGGGTGTCCTTCCTCTCTGCACTGGGACTATGTCATAGCATGACTGACGTGCATGTGTCCTCTGCCTGCATGCGGGTACTCAATGTAGGCATGCTCCCTTGCCCCTCCACCCCCCCTGCACCCCAATTTCACCTTTGCACTGGTGTGCATAATTTTACCGTAATGCAATGTCCTGTTGATGCCTCCTGTGTACATGCTAACTTCCACCAGCCAACCTGACAGACACATGCAATGGGGTACATCCTTTGTCCTTGATGCAGGGTGTCTCACTTGGACTGTGCAGATGGCAGATGCTCCGTTCATGCTCCATGTGCATTCCATACATGCCCCTATGTGTCCTTGATCATTGCAGTACGTGTCCAGGGTGACCTACATTTCATGGCATTACATCAGCCTTCCCATGCCCACTGTGCCTCAGACCTGCGTCCCACACATGTTTAGGGTGTGGCAGTATGTGTGGCTCACAGGCCTCACCCTGTTTCTGGCCCAATGACTCTGTACAACTGGTGTAGTGGCTTCTGCACACATGGCTGTACTACTGAGGGTTCATCATGTGTCCTGCTTACTGTCCCATCATCATCTGCTGTGTTGTCAGTTGACTCAGCTGATGCAATTGATGCTAGTCAACACTGTCTGCTACTACACAGGTCTCTGGTCATCTTTTTGATACCATGCAAGGCATCTGTGCATTTCCACTTAGGGGGAGGGGTGGTGTGCTTGTAGCCATACAACCCATTGCATGCACATTGCACGTGATGCCTGAACTTGACCTTGCACTGCCTTCACGTTTTCTGATACACATCATGAAGTAATTGTACATGTAGATAGTGAGTAATGTACACATGTTCTGCAATGCATCTACTCACTTCTGAGCCATATAACACCCTTCTACATGCCTAATCACTGAAGAAATGTCAAGTTGACCTGACATGCATGGCAGGTTCTCTTTTGTGTGTGACATGTCTGCTTCATGTGTTGGATGTCTGTGTCATGTCTATGTGTGTGTGTGTGTGTTGTGTGCTTTTAACATGTGTAGTAATATTTTTTTCTCTCTACTTTTCAGATGATGACGCAATGGAGCCAGAGGATGGTGTTGTCATGCCAGGCACAGGGTTGTTATCACTACAGCAACCCGGCACAAGTGGGGGTCGTGGGGTGATAGACCACGAGAACACACATGTGCTACAGACCATCTTGTCTTTGGCTGGCAATGAGTCCAGCCCAGATGACCACTCTGTCCAGTCAGGCCTTGCAGGAAAAACTCTGTGTTACACGTGCTACCTTGCAAGAGGAAGCACGCGTATCACGGGAGGTTCTGCATGCAGACCTACGTGTCATCGCTGCCGACGAGGGGCAAGCTACGGCTAGGCCTGATCAGGCTCCTGTGCCACGTCCTCCTTTTCAGGATGAGCCAGACTCGGACAACAACGTATTTCCCACACAGGTCGGCTGTGCAGGCGTTGAGCCCATGTAGGTTTTTTTTTCCTCAACATCATCGCATGTGGGTGTTGAGCTGCACCCTGTACCTCCTCCCTCCTGGGTGCCTCCCCCCCGGGTCGTATGTGGCCATTTTTGATTTTTCATTTTAGTTTAGTTAGTTAACATTTAATTTGATAGTTAGTTTAATTAGGTAATATAGGTTTTTATAGTTAGTGTAATTAGTTAATATAGTTTAAAATTGCTTGTCTGTTGTGCTTTCATATGACGGTGTAGTACTTTGTGGCTTTTGAAAGCATCCACTGTCTGTTCCAGCTGGGCCCTTCAAGCTTGTCTCGTGTATGTGTTTGCAGCTTGGGGGCCTGACTCACATAGGCCACTCCTGCTTCCCTTATCCATGGGCTTGCAAGGATGGTTCGGTGTTACAGTCTATTTCACAAGGGCTTTGGACTGTCATATCTGTGGCCTGTCTGCTGCTGTACTACTTGTGTTAACGCCCCTAGTGGGGATTGTAGGGGTCTTATCGACGGTATTTCAGCATTAGAAATGGGTGGTTTCATGATTCAGGTGTCCATTAATTGTTTGTGTTGTATGTTTATTTTCTTTACTGTACATGTGCTTGATGCACTTCATGTTGTAGAGAGTGTATGCCATCCTTTGTGTGTTTGTTTGTTTGTTTGTTTATTTGATATAGCGCAAAGCCAAACCCGAGGGTAGAAGGGCGCAGAAATTACAAGAATACCTGAGAACTTGGTTACAGAGTGGTACACAAATAAAAAGCAGTTGAGACATATATTTACAAATGTTGGTAAGGTAAGATCATTAAGGCAAGATGAGATAAGCAAGAGGTAAGAGGGTGAGCATTGATGGCATAGTCAGGAGGGCGGATTGTTCAGTCAGGTTATGTGTCATTAGTACGTAGCCAGGTTAGGGCCTGGCGTCTGAAGCTTGGGTAGGGTGGTCAGTTCTGAGATTAACGGGTAGTCTGTTCCAGGTTTGGGCTGCTATGACTGGAAAGCTGGAATGGCCGGCAGTACTTTTTTTGTATCTGGGCACCATTAAAGTGTCTGCGCTGGCCCTTCTAGTGGGACGGTTTGACGATCTCTTGGTGATTCTTTCTGTCAGGTAGTGAGGGGCAATGTTGTTGAGGCATTTAGATGTGAGGGAGAGGGTTTTTAGGGTAATCCTGTCCTTGATTTTTAGCCAGTGGATGTTTCTTCTGGCGGTGGATATATGATTTCTGGGTGGGATGTTTAAGGCTGCTTTTAAAGCGTTATTTTGGAGAGTTTGTAATTTATCGAGGATGTATTTGTTTGATCCTGCATACAGAGCATTGCAATAGTCCAATCTGGATATGATTAGAGCATTAGCCAGTGTGATGCAGCTGGTCTCGGATAGGAAAGGTCTGCAAGCTCGGATTAATTTACAGGTATACGCTGTGGAGGATGCTAGGGTATTGATTTGCTTCTTGAAGGTGAATGCCGAGTCAAGATACACCCCAAGGGTTTTGACTGCAGGCATCACTTTAATGACATTGTTGTCGATGTTAAATGAGGTATAGTTGGGGTCAAGTTTTTTAATTGCTGTCTCTGTGCCAAGGATTAGCATCTCCGTTTTGTCGTCATTCAGGCAGAGGCCATGGGATGCCATCCATGCCTGAATGAGGAGATATATCTTGTTTACCAAGGCCGAATCTTCCGCATAGTTGCCCGAAAGGGGGATGAGGATCTGAGTGTCATCAGCATAATTTGTGTAGATAACACCCAGTCTGATAACTTGTCAAATAAGGGCTTGGTAAAGATGTTGTACATCGTAGGAGTTACGAGTCCTTGGGGGACGCCGCAGGAGACTTGTATGGGATCGGCAGCTGCTAGGGGGAGAAGACTCTCATTGTACGGTTTGCAAGGAAGGATTGCACCCTGGCTATGGCGTCACTTGAGAAATGGGCGGCTGAGCTGAGGTGATTGCATAAGACTGCATGATCTACCAAGTCAAAGGCCGCTGATAGGACAAGGAGGAGTAGCATAGCTGATTTTCTAGTGCCCTTCAGCTCGTTAATTTTGTTCTTGAGGTCAATCAGGGCTGTTTCGGTGCCATGAAGGGGGCGGAAGCCCGATTGGCGTGAGCCTAATAGATGGTTATTTTCTAGGTAGTCCTGTATTTGCAAGTAAGCTACTCTGTCGATGATTTTTAGTAGGAAGGGGATGGTTATGATGGGTCTGTAGTTGGTAGGTATGGCGGGGTCAAAGTCACACTGATGGTGGGATGAAATCTGATGTACGTCTCTGACATGGTCCAGTCACAACCAGCATGAAAAGACACACACAGGGGACTTTCCAGCATTAATTCTGTGTTGTGTGCCCTTTCTGCAGGAGACACCAGACCACCTTTGCCGGCAGACATGGGCCAATGTACGTCTGGCAGCTGGCCACGTTCGGTGGTGCAGATATGCGCATGTGTGCACAAGCAGTGCCACAGGGCTTGTGCTCATACATCCAACAGATTCAGATGCGTTTCCAGGTACTCCAGGCAAGGTGAGCAGCACAAGGGGCACACACCACAGCCAACCTTCCACCAGGCCTATTGCACATGCATGCTAAGTAGCGCCACTGAAGGTGAGCTTGGACAGTTATTGGTGTTGAAGCGCACAGTACAGCTAAAATGAGTTGGTGGACACATGGAAGTTGCTTTCCAAATTGTCAGGGGCACATGCAGGGGCGGTCGCACATATCCTCCAGTCCACCATGCTCCATAGAAGCAGATGTATAAGCCCAGTAGCGTTCAAAGCCAGAAAAAAAGAGCTGCGCACAGGAACACCCAGCGAGAGACAGACTTGTGTGCAGTGCATATCATTTGCATGTTCAAATTGACACATGCACTACCTCTTTTATTTGGGGGATGCCAGAACACTACTTGTACTGAAGTCGTACCTCACTATATGTGTGTAACTGCTTACCCAGGGACCATTGCATGATGTGTGAATCTTGACACATTGGTCTTCCATTTGCCACGCGCCCACGTGCGCCTGACTTACTGCATTGACAGTGTATGAACCATCACAGGGGGAATCTTACGTATGGGTAAGAAGCAGAAGACAAGAGTGTTTGTTTGTGGAGGAGTTACTTGCTTTGGGGCATGTATGGTGTTGTGTGTGTGTGTTATAGACACACACAGATTAGTAACTCTTACTATCTTTGCAGCACTGAACTGCTCCTGTTACCAGACCTGAGAGTGCGCAGACAGGAGGCCAGCACTCACCCAGAGATAAGTCTCTCTTTGACTTCCATTTGAGTCATTTGGTACAATGTGCATGATGTACGTGGTTTCTCTGATTGAGTATGTGTTATTGTGAATAGTAGATTTTTGTCTTTTCCTGACTTTCCCTTGACAATCCGACTCCCCTCTCCTGCCCCTCTTTCCGGTTACCCTGAATACCAATGCCTGTCCAGACAACATATCCCTGACCCTCCTTCCCCACCGTGGTCTCAGAGGCCTGTGTAAGTTTGACCTTGCAGGCACCCAGACCACGGAGGGGGTGGTTGGTTCGTGCCACTCCTGCGCCTGGACACCGGAGCAGTGACACTACCCATCAGTTGGTGCTGCATCATTGTATATTATGTACAAGACATGGTACACATCATGTTGTAGCATTGTTTAAGTATACTAAGCTGGTTGTTCCATCATTGTGCCTGTACGTGTGCTTTGAAATTTACTGCTACTTCAAGTCATCTACTGGAGACTCTTCAAGTATTTTTTGCTGCCTACAGGCTTTTTTCCTGGCTTGTGTGTTTGGCTCCTTTGAGTTCTCTTCGATTTGGTATTTTTGCCAGTCAAGGTGGCCTCTGAGGGTGCTGGACACTATTTACATGCAAGGTAGAAGATGGAGACAAAGAGGTAGGGTGATCCTGTGGCCAGGTAGACGCCAAGGAAGAAAGCTACATACCCCAGACACAGTTGTTCAGTAGGTCATGGTGATATGTGAATGAGGGAGAGTATTTGCTTGTTGGACAGTTGTCTTGGCCTACAGTGTGATGGGCACCCTTTCATTGTTATTGTGGTGTCCTATGTACATGATGTGTTCCGCTGGTCAATGCCTGTTCCTGTGTTGTGTTTACCTTTCAGGTGTGAGGGGATTGGTGTGGTTTGACATGCTGGGGTGTGCACATGGACAATGTTCACATGTGATGTGTAGAGGACACTGATGGTCACTTGATTGGACATGCATTTATTGAGTGCATGTCCCTACTGACACACACAGTCACTCTATGATCCACCACATGTACATCCACCCTTCCATATCCACATGTGCACACAGTTTGCCTTCTGGGGACCACTGTGTCCCTGCAGCACATGATGTATGACCATTTGTGGATCCTGTACATGCGTCAATTGTTTATTTATTTATTTATTTTGTCCTTTTCATGTGATGCTCAAGGTGTGTCTCTGACACAATGGCTGGTCACTATGCTGTGTGCTGAGCAGTGTGTTACAGGAGACGCACACAGCACACATATTCAGGAGTAGGGATTTTGCCTTTCCCAATGTGCATGTGAACAGGCATTGGTTGTTATGTTTATGCTACAACTGTTGGAATGCATTTGGGTATGACTTGTTTTGTGTGGGATGTTGTTGGTCAGTCATTTCATCAGATTCCATGACAGGCGTCATTGTGTGAAGCCACTTTCCATTTATCACATGTCACTTTGTATATTACTGGTAATCTGCTGGGTTTTTTCTATTGCTTGCCATGTCATGGTGTGTCAGACAAGGGTGATGTGGTTTAGGAGGGTTTGGATGACATACCAGGGATTGTGATGGCCTGTTTTGCAGGGGTGTGTGATACACACCTTGCATGTGTTCCTTTTGGTCACACACGATTGTTTATGTTTTAGTAGCTAGGGATGCACACAATGTAGCACTTCCATGGCAACATTCTCAGGGTGGTAAGGTTGTGACAATTGACTGTCTCTTTGTCATCATCGATTGTCACCTGGTATGTGCCAGGCCTGTGTGCACTCCGCAGCAGTGGGAGTTTAGGTGAAAAAGGTAGCCACAAGCTGAGTCCGGGCTGCCTCGCCACGTGCCCTATCCCCTCCCATGGGCAGCGCCTGTGCCTGTGGTTGGGGATGTGTGGGCACCACCATGTCCACTGGTACACCCTGCTGTGTAGCAACATTGTGCAGGACACATGCTGCCACAATTATCCTGCACACTACTGGGGATGCATAGAGTAGCTGCCCACCAGAGCGGTCAACTATGCCCCTGGTTGCAATATGGGCAGCATTGTATCTTACCTGGGGTGGTGTGGTGGGGTTCCGGATTGGCGTCATCATGTGGTTGCTCAGAGGGTAGGCACTGTCCCCTGGAGAGGTGATAATGGTTGTGATTATTGGGGTTTGTGTCTGTGTGTGACATGCATGCATGTGCACGGGCATTTGTACTCACCTAGGAGCCATGTGTCGCCATGCTGGCCAGCTTCCAGGGCCCCGCTCAGGGCGGACATTCTGTATATGAAGCTGTCATGGGTGGAGCCTGGGTAGTTTGCATAGACAGAGGTGATGATTCCCTTTGCATCGCATACCACCTGCACGTTGATGGAATGCCAGTGCTTGCGGTTTCGATAGATGTGCTCAGTGGCCCTAGGTGGACGTAGGGCCACATGGGTGCAATCTATGGCACCAAGCACTTTGGGGAAGTGTGCCACCCTGCAAAAGTCCTGGACTACGGCCTGCCTTTCTGCGGGTGTTCAGGGCATGTATATGTGCCTGCAGACTGAGGGCCGCACAGTCATGATTGCCAACACCTGGTGTAGGCAGCGCGACTGTGTGGCCTGTGAGACCCCCCCCCCACTATGGCAGTAGTCTGCTGAAATGACCCAGTGGCCAAAAATTGCAGGACTTTGAGCTACTTCTCCAAGGGGCTCAATGCTTGGGAGCAGAGGGTGGGGGGTGTAAGGGCATCTTCCCACTCCCTGACCAGATCTAGGATGATACGAGGTGGAAACCTATACCTGCCGTAGAAAAAATGCAGGCCCTGGCTATTCTCCTCCTTCTGCGGTGTCCCACGATCAGTGCTGCAACAAATGGGGAATTCATCGTAGCTGGATATACGTGTTTGTTGTTTGCGCGCACTTTTATACTGTGCGGGTCGCTTACGCCTGCCTTCCTGTGGTGGACGTGTTGACGCCTGTGCGCGTCTTTTTGCGTGCACTTGTTTCCCATATTCGATTCCATGAATACGAGTTGTTCGCGTGCATGTGGGTGTTCCGTGTATTTCCCTGCAGTACTTCCCCAGTTACGTCTTCTTTTTCACGCGTTGTTCCCCATTTGCGTGTTACGCCATGTGACCCGCCCCCTTTTTGGTGTGTGTGCCGACGTTGTGCGCTTTCACTGTGCACCAACGTTGAGCGCTTTCCTTGTGCACCAACGTGTGCACTTTCCCTGTGCGCGTCGCGCATGCCGTTCGGGTTGTTGCAATGACGTGTGCGACCATATGCACCACGCATGGATTTGGCACACAACCAGTGGAAAACACGCGCAGGCTCTTCCTTGAATCGCACGCGTGCGCATGCTCTTGCTTTTTCACGCTTGCGCCACCTTGCGCTAGCTTGCGATAAGATTTTCAGCGCACATTTGTTCCATGAATCGGCCCCCTTGTGTCACTATGAAGAAAATGTACAAGACTTAACTGTACTACAAGCAAAACTTAACAAAGATCAGCGCACCATTTTTGAAGAAGTACCCAAAGAAATTGCACATGGTATACAACAAGAAAATAAAGAATGTACCTGCCAAAATTACAAACCTATACTGCTGTACGTCAGTGGTGAAGCTGGGTCAGGAAAAACATTCTTAATCAAAATCATCAGCAAGTTCCTTCCACAATTGACAAACAACAAACTGTCAGCTGTTGTAACTGCCCCCACAGGTTTAGCTGCCTACAACATAGGCGGTGTCACTTTATACTGATTACTACTCCTTCCAGTAGAACACCAAAACAAATTAGACTATTACAAACTTTCTGCAGAAGCTGCAATGGAACTACGCAGAGTATTAAAACAAAAGAAAATGCTACTAATAGATGAAGTGAGCATGGTCTCCAACCTAATGTTGGCTTTGATTCACCTCTGTTTGCAAGAAGTACTTAAAACAAACTACGAAGAACTCTTTGCAAGGAAACACATTATCGTTTTCGGAGATCTTCAATTGACACCAGTGAAAGGGGAACCTATTTTTAAAACCTTAGGACACAAACTCTGCCGTAAAACTGTTGGCAGCATAGGAAATGTGAACCTTTGGCAACATTTCCAATACAGAGAATTAACAGAAAACATGCGTCAATCTGCAGATCTCACTTATGCCAACATTTTAAAAAAGTATTAGAGTTGGTGTACTATCTCAAGAAGCTCAAGCAATATTGAAAAATCGGCACATTCATGCACTTTATGGCTATAACGCATGTGCTACTGATGTTATGGAACAATTAGCTCACAAAAATGTCAATTGTATGGCCTTAATGCCAACTCTTGCAAGCTGTTTCAAATTCAATGAAACAATGTTAAAAAAAGAAATGCAACCAATAATGGAAATTTGCTCCACAAACTAGACGTACATGGTATGACACTACCCATGTGTGAGCAAGCCACAACAAGACTAAATACCTTAGAAAATTCAATCTCCAACACAGCTGGGTTGGAAAAAATATTAAAATAATCCTTAAATTGTAGAGTAATGCTTAAACGTAACCTTGAAGTGGAGCAAGGGCTAGTTAATGGGGCACAGTTGTTGGCTTTCAAACATACCCACGTGACAACAACATTCAGTTTGTCGCTTTGACAAACTTTCAGAAGTGAAAAGGATAGGGCGCTCAACTGCTCGATTCCTTCTCTTCAAAGACATGTATGTACGTAGAGAACAATTTTCTCTAACTCTGCATATGCAGTCACCATTCATAAATCCCAAGGTCTTACCCTAGACAAAGCATTGATAGATATAGGAAACACAGTCTTCAAAGAAGGCATGAGCTACGTAGCACTATCACGCTTACGTACACTTGATGGTATATTTCTAATCAACTTTGATGCAAGTAAAGTAAACGCTGATATTCCTTGCATTTTAGAATACAATAGACTGCGTTCACTGTACACCCCCCATCTCAAATCATATCCTGTTCCAGAAAAAGGAAAATGTGGTAAAAGAAAACTAATTCAAACAGAAATGTAACAGAATCTGACGGCAAATCCTTCAAAGAAGCAAAAGAAGCTGAAACTTAATCAATTACCACGAGCAAAAAAGGACCTATTAGGGAAAGTAAATCAGGTACTTCTTCAAAGAAGGAACAGAAACATCCGAAAAAATCACTCAGAGACAGAACTATCTGGTCCATTCAAATTTTCAAATGAAACTGGTGTAAGTTGCTATGCAAATGTAGCAATGAATATTCTATTCAATTGCCACAAATTGTTAACAATATTTACTTACACAGTACAGACCAATTGCGTTTGCAAATGTTAGTCCTTCATAGAAACGCAACACACAATCCTGACAACACGTATAGTGTTCACGGAACAAGACAAGAATTGGACTACTGTACTGGAATGGTGAGATTCACTATGAACTCACAAGAAGATCCACAAGAATTTCTAATGTACTTACTACAAGTACTGGAAAACAAAAACATAGCTATAAATGGATTCTTCCAGATTTCATACATGTGGAAACATACATGCACTCTCTGTAACAATGTGACACAGGAACAAATCCCCAATGAGCGATTTGTGTATGTATCCATACCTAATTGTGAATCCATTCCATTTCAGCAACTTCTACAGAATGCAAACCATGGCAGATTATGCACTATGTGAAATTCAGATAATCACTCCACCTTACTGACTGGATTCACACACAGTCAAGTGTCACTTGGTAAGAAAACCTTTACAACAATAGGTATAATCTACCACGCAGGAGCCACAACCAATGCAGGTCACTACACTGCATATATTAAAAAGAAATGTGGATGGGTCGAATGTAATGATAGTATCATTACTGTAAAGCAGAGATTGCCAGGTAATCTTACAAATGCGTATTTAATTTGCTTAAAGCCAACATTTTATAACTAGTCTGCACATCAACATTAACAAAAAGTTGAAGTAAAAGACTATAAACAGTTAGAATACGCCAACAGGTATCTAACTGGCCAAGAGTGTATAACAACCACACAGATAATTGAATACCACAGATCCGTAACAAAAAATACACAGTTAGAATACGCCAACAGGTATCTAACTGTTTAAAAAATCTGCAACAAGCCGACATACATAACATTAATCAGAAACAAGTAAACACTCAAAGGAAACAAAGAAATAGTTTGTTGCATAGCAAAGAAAGGGTTTTTTTAATCTGACAAGGATTTTTTTTTCCCCAGACCCAAGGATTTGAAAAACAAACACAGAAACTGAGCAAAACGCACAGTACACTGGTTTGTAAACTAAATATGAGGGTAAAAAAAAAAGCTCACATGTCTGTTGTACAATGTTATAAGTCTTTATAAAATACAAATACTAACATGCTCTTTTCTTTTATCACAGAAATTTAAAAAAGGATATTTCCGCCAAGTACTAATGTCACATAAGAAATATATGGAATCTCAACAAAGTGAAAGTAAGTATAATTTACACATGTCATACATATTCGAATCTATACGTCTGATCTACGGCAGTAATATGGTGCAGTGGCTGTAGGCAAGGCCTAGAGTGTTGGATGTATAACCTACCACCTACACCTTGCGGCCATGCAACCAAGACTGTAGGTCCTACCCACAACCATCGCAGCATATCAAAACCATGGTGGCTTATAACTTCACTGCTTATAACTTTGGTCTTGGGTGCATGGACTACGGCCAAGCACCTAAGACTCTAGGTCCTGCCCACAACCACTGCAACATATCACACCCATTGTGGCTTAAAATATCACTACGTATAAATTTGGTCTTGGGTGCATGGCCATTGGCCATGGACCCAAGACTCTAGTCCCTCCCCACAACCACCTGATCGATATGCGATACTACGGGTGTAGCTATTGCTGTGATATGCTGGGATTGTTCTGGCCAGGGCCTGCAGTCTTGGATGTATGGCCATAGATATTTGAAGTGATAAGTGTGCAATATATAAAATCCGTGTTGGCTTATTACTTCAGTACTTATAACTTTGTTCTTGAATCTAGGTCCTGGCCACAACCACCACAGCATATCGCACCCATTGTGGCTTGTAACTTCACTACGTATGCATTTGGTCTCGGGTGCATGGCCTTCACTCTAGGCCCTCCCCACAACCACCTGATTTGTTTGATACCACGCATGTATCTTTAGCTGTGATATGCTGCAGTGGTTGTGGCCAGAGCCTAGAGTCTTGGATGTAAGGCCATAGTCATTTGAGTGTATGGGTGTGCAGTATATAAAACTCATAGTGGCTTATAACTCCAGTGCTTATAACTTTGTACTTGGGTGCATGGCCTTTGGCCATGCACCCAAGACTCTAGCTCCCGCCCAGAACCACCACAGCATATCGCACTCATTGTGGCTTGTAACTTCACTTCATACGAATTTGGTGTAGGCCCTCCCCGCAACCACCTGATTGATGTTCGATACTACGGGTGCATCTATTGCTGTGATATGCTGCGGTGGTTGTGGCCAGGGCCTAGCATCTTGGGAGTATGGCCTACGGCCTACGGCCTTCGGGCATGCACCCAAGACTCTAGGCCATTGCCACAACCACCACAGCATATCACACCCATGGTGCCGTATAAATCAATAGAACACCCATAGAATGTTATTTTAACTATGGCATGTACTCAATTTTAATGTTCGCTAACACCACGCGTGTCCTTAGAACAGTTTCAAGTTGCCTGCACACACCACGGACTGAAGTACTATCCTTATGATACCCCCCATTTTCAGTACTTACAAACATCCCGGACAAGGTGGGCATATGGAATACATCATTAACACCTGCCGCCTAAACAAATATAGTATTTCACCCATCTCTTACTCTCTGAACCTCCCCACACACTCTGACACACCAAAACAGTTTCCGAAACAGCATTTCGCCTCTGGTCGCCGCCGCGCTGTCGGCGGATCTAAGATGTTGGGCGCATCCAAACAATCTGATGCACATCAAGCCTCACTCCAGCCAATTGGCGGTCATGACGCCAGCCCCTTAGCTAATCGTTATCTTGTCCGCGGAACGAACAGGGAAGTGTGACCGCAGAGCGGACATAGATATCACTAATTTTTTAGACCTACTTTTTGGTTGTTTTAAAGAAAACTACTGGACGGATTGGCACCAAATTTACAAAAGAATGCTTTCGGGACCAAGCCCCTGCTGCAAATTTGGTGAAAATCCATCCAGCGGTTTGGCCTGTAGGCGTGCGCAAAGTTTTCCCCCATTCAGTCTATGGGAAAAAAAGAAGTTTTGGGACCCCCCCTATAACTTTTCCCCCCCTGCACCAAACCTCGCCAAACTTTGCAAAATAATTCAGAGTCCGTCATATACTATTTTTGCAAAGTTTGGCGAGGATTCGTCCAGGGAGAGCAGAGTTATGAGCCACCCAAAAAGTGCTCTTCCTATGGAAACAGCAACTTAACCATAACTACACGGCCACTACTGTGGCCGTGTAATATATATATATACATATATATATATATTATTTTTTATCTTACTGTTTTATTCTCTGTTTTCTCCTCCTCTCCCTTCTCCCTCTCTCTTCCCACCCTCCTATAGTTTTTTCTATTCACTTACTCTATCAGAATTGTCCCTGGACCTAGTATGATAGCATAAAATGTTTGTCTCCTCCGCCCCTTCCTTTACCTGTTACCTGTCCCCCCACTGCCCTCCAGCACTATCTGAAATGCCGTCAGGCCTAGTACGATAGTCACTTGTTTTGTTCCTCTCCCTCCTTTCTCCTCCCCCTCCCTCACCTCTTGTTAATCTCCAGCTCTACCAAAAATGACGTCAGGCCTAGTACGGTTGTCACCTGTCAGTTTCCCATTTCCTTCCTATCTGTGTTTTAGCTCTTACACTATCTGAAATATCGTCAGGCCGAGTACGATAGTTCATTTCACATTCTTGTTGTTCATGGCCTGTAAGAATGTCATTATATTTTCCCTTGTTCCCTCCCTTGCTGTGAAGCGCTTTGAAACACATTGGGCCTCATTCCGAGTATGGCGGTAAGGGATAGCGGCCACCGGTAACGAGACCGGTGGCGGTAATCCCTTACCACCATACTCCGAGTTCCCTCTGCGCCCTCGCCCTTAACGCCTGCTTTGAGCAAGTGTTAAAGTCGAGGGCGCAAAGGGGCCTCCAAGCCAATAACGGTGACCGTAATGAACGGTCACCGTTATTTGCATCTTCCCCATTCCCATTGAGCCCTATGGGGGCTCATTTGGGAATGGGGAAGAGCCTTGGTGAATGGGGAATTACCACCCCGCCAACCTTGGAATGGGGCGGTGATTCCGCCATCCACCAAGGCGCTGCCGTTCCAGGTACGGCGTCAACCAAGGCGTTAATAGCGCCATTGGTTAGCGCCGTACTCGGAATGAGGCCCATTGTGTATAGGTGCAATATGAATAAACTATCATATCATATCAAAACCTTTCATTTAGCAGTATGAACAACAATTTACCTTGTAGTCATACAATTGTTAGGCATTTAGAAGAGCGTTTAATGCAGATCAGATAAAATGTTGTCCTTCTCTGTTCAAATGCTACTTTTTCTAGTGTAAATTTCCCTAGTAACTTAAGGGACATATCGGTCAGTGAGATAGGTCTGCAACATATGGGTATACCACAGCTGCCTTTTAAAAAAAATAGGTATGATAATTGAGTCTAGCCAGTCAGAGGGTAACTTCCTGGACATACGCTCTAAAAACATTGCCCACACCAATCGATCGGATTTGTACGCCTCACCTCACACACCATCTGGGACGCTCGGCCCTTAACACTCCAGCCTCCGGGCATCACGTTCATTCAAACAAAAATCGGATCTAAGATGGCCACCATAGATGTGGAAGGTGTGTCTCCATACAAAGTCCCTCTTCCATTTCCATGGCGGCCAGCAGGGACACCGAGCGGCAGCGGGGGCACTGCCACACTACACAATAATCAGGTAACTGGGGCTTTGGGGTGGGAAGGGACCAGACACTGAGCAGAAAGGTGCGGATGGTGGGGGTAAGATGGCGCTGTGGGTAAACAGCCAACTGGCTGCTTGGAACGCAGGCTGAGATGGTGGGAGTCAGCCAGCAATCTGAGGAAATTCATTGGTTGCTTCTCCCACCCTGGGTGCTAATAGAAGCTATTTTAGCTATATATGTTTGTTTTCTTCCTACAACTCCTCTCCCTACAAATTTTGTTAATGTCTTATTACCTCCAATGTCAGAGGGATACAATTGATGGGTTGAGTAAGAACAGTAATAGGCTTGTGAGAAATGGTCAAACTATCCCCTGATATTTTATCCTGTGATGCATCCAGATCACTATTAACTGAGCCAGGTGCCATCAGTCTCCAAAACTGCTTCGCATCCATATCATCACAGGCATCATAACCCACATCCAACCAAGTTTTTTCAGCATTTCTCTTAGCCTTTTCCATTGTTTCCCTGTAATTGGTTCTTGCAGCTACAACCTTTGTTTGTATTGGGTACGAATTCTAAAGACATCTTAGAGGGAGGAGGAAGAGTAGAAGGTAGGGTTGACAATGGAGGGATTGCCACTACCATATGAGATGGCAGGAGGGGTAGGATGGCAGGACCAGTGCATGTAGTTCTTGTACTAGAGGTGGTGGATGTGCCTGTGGTGGGGAGGCAGGCAATAGTTGACTTGATACATTGTATTACCTGCTAGACAATGCCTTAAGAAACATTGGAGTTGGAGGGGAGATTGCGGCAATGTAGGGAGTGGGATGGGGTACCACAAAGTCGGATTGCTCGTTGGGCTCCACAGCAATAAACAACCATTAGGAAATTAAAGCATGCTCTGCTGAGACCTAATTCACACATGTCAGCTTCTAGTGTCCCCTCTTCTAGAGTACCCTGCACATGTGGGGATGGCAACTAGGGAGTATCCTGAAAGAAGGAAAAACCTGCCCACAGCCAGTTCCTGACACACTGGTATTGGAAGGGAACCAGGGTCCTCCAACACCCCTAAGTGGTTTAGAGTTAGACAAGCCCTCTTTTAGGCGCTATAATGTACTAGGGGGGAGGAGGGGCACTGGGAACACTCCCTCATGCAAATGTAATTACACACACAGACATGGGCACTGAAAAGGGTAGTTAGTGTTTAAATATAAGGCACAATTAACTATTTGCTGGATATAATTGTAATGTCAGATCCTAGGAATTGTAAAAATCTTAAATGATGTAGAAGAGTCGAACTCCTTTCCAGAAAGAATGTGGCCAGTGCTAAAATTTACTGCAGACACTTCTGCAGTGTTCGTGACTATGGCCAAGCACTGGCAGCACACAAAGTGACTCACCAGCTGTCTTCTGTCCGTCAAGGGTCCATGCAGGCTAAAAATGGGATTTACATGTTATGTGTGACAAAATGCAGAATGGGACAGATTATAAAAACAAGGGTACAGGGCCCAGATAACGTTAGCAGAAGGAGCGAAATATGGACATAATGAATGAAAATTAGTTATAAAAATGTTTAGTTTTTCCGTTGGGCTAGGCCTCAAGGTTTGTAGTATATAAGCCTGCGTCGCAAGCAACCATTCCTTCTGGTGTGGCGCGGCTTGACGGTGCTGGATTCTTTCCTCTAAATGGGCCCTTCGAGCCTCGGTCTCTGTCTTTGTCTGATGTCAGATGAGGGTCAGCGCTCTCATCCTCACACACCCTATCCTGGCAGGTGAGAGGCTATGAGAGTCTAGTGCTGAGGTGGACAGGTGACGAGTGGTGAGATGGACAGGTGACGAGTGGTGAGATGGACAGGTGACAAGGTGACGAGTGGTCAGTTGCCATTGTTCATCACGTTCTGTTTCTGTTGCGCATCATGTTCCCTCACTGCCTCATATAGTTTTGGCAAGTTCTACATGGACTGGTGTTGTTCGCCTGACATGAGTTAGCTGTGTTTGTAATCCCTCTAACAAGCTAACATCTAAACAAGCTAAAGTCTTATAAAGTCACCCATGGCATGTATTCCATTCAATAAGATCTATGGCAAGTTAATTAATCAGCCGGGATTGTCTGATCTGGGGTTTCTTCAGGTTTCTTCAAATACGAGGGAGTCCAGCCCTGTTGTTTCAAAATTAAGTAGTCCTAACCCCTTCTTTATCCAGGTTCTCCCCTTGTGGGCCAAGCACAAACAGCGCTTGCAGAATCAGAAAATCAGAGATTCTAAAATCTCTCAGGAGATTGGCTTATGTAATCTAAAGACTACCGAACGGATGGGCGTCCAGGTAACTTGTTCAGATATTAGCACTGCCAGGCCCCAGTCAGATCTCCTGATTTCAGTGGCCAGATCCCCTATTGTCTCACTAACCAGCTCAAATAAAACTGTTGATATGTACGGGACGAGCCCCACCAGCCTGAAAAATAGCCTATTGGGACTGAAAGTCAAATCGAAAATGCGGACAGTTTATCTCTGGCCCTGTCCAAGGCAATGCAGTCCCCTACGAAGATCATGGGTAATGTTATTGCAGAGGCCCTTTTACAGGTCCAGTTGGGAAATAAGTGGATGGTGGATGACCCTATGAACCCTGTGAGTTGGCAATATATTAAGGAAAATATCATCCAGGATCTGTGTGTGTGATAACCTCTTGAATGTTTGCTTATGGGTTCATTGTTTTGACAAAGTGGTAATGCAGGCACACCCCAATTAGGTGGATAAATGCTGTCAATCTGGCCTGGATGTGACACTGACATCTCCCAATATGTCTGGCCTAGGCTATAAGGTGGCAACACAGGTACATCCCTGACAAATATTGTCAAACTGACTTGAACTTCATACATGTACCTCCTAACAGGATCGATGAAGGTTGTCAAACTGATCATAAGGCAACCAGTAGTGTGATAACTGCCGGCAATGAAGTCACGGAAGGTCAGACTGAACCTACGGTGTTAATGGCCCATCCAGTTTTGTTGTTAGCATCTGCAGAATCATCTTGTGTTTTCTCACCTTCCCATCAAAAGTCTGTGCATTTGACGGCCCCCACATACTCATCACGGATCACAGAAACACCATTTATTACAGATGTGGATAAGCCTGAGAAGAACGAGTCGAGGGAATCACTCCGGAAAAACACTCCTCCTGGCCTGGGTACTTATGAGGACAGGACAAGGCTCTATTTGAGCACAGGACATGAGATTCCGTCAGAGGACACAGGGCTCAAGTCGAGGCTACAGGCGGTAGTCTCCCCACTTTTTTCACAGCAAACCTTGATATGTTAATTTCTGCTGACACCACATTCAATTAGTATTTTAATGACTCCTCCACTTTTCTTTTTAGGTTTTGACCCCTGTGATTAAGGAGTGGTGCTGTGTTCCTAATACTGACTGTATTGTGATTAGCTGTGGCAGAATTCATCTCCCATTATTTTTGAGTTGATGCAAGAATCCGAGTAATGCGTCATCTACGTCAAATCTAAGAATTATATTAGACTGATTTGCATCTGCTCCTTATTTAGAGTTATTCTCTGCACTAGCATTTTTTATGTTTTTGGGAGGAGATATTGGCTATTCGGCTTTTTTGTTGTCTTGTTTTGCTTTATTAGTATGTTGGTTTTGTTTTGTGTCTGTACATTTTATGTTGTTTATAGTGCACTGAAGACCATGGGCGTTTTTCTCTATATAAAAATAAATATACATACATACATATATGAATTAAATTTGGGATTCAGTGAGTTAATCTACACTACAATGAAATCAATGGATCAGTTGTTGAATTGTGATAGCACACAGTTGTAAATTGTGATATTTTGAAATGTCATAATGTATGTTTTTGTCATGCAACGGAATGTAAAGCGCTCCACTGCTCTTGAGCTATGTTCGCTCTATGAACAATAAAACAATAAAATAAAATGACCAATCAAATAAATGAAAAATGGGCTGTCACTGGGATTCTCTCCTCTTATCATTAAAGTAGTGCAGTCACTTATAGCCAATGAATAAAATCTCAGCGACCACCCAAGAACTATAATACTTTTTCGCTGTCTCCTGAGTTGGCCTTGTGCAATATTAAAGATTTTAATTTTCCCTCTTATTTTTTGTGTGGCTGTGAACCAGTAGGCATACACTCACATGGGGTGGACCCACCTCCTCTCCGGTGGGTGGACCCATCTCCTCTCCAAGCAATGCACCTAAGCAGTGCTGTTTTGGTGCAGGTCTGCCCTGAGGCTGCATCCTACTGAAGCCCTATGCTCCTCCATAATTCGGAGCTGCTCGATCTATCATAAACGCACTATGTCTGCTGGCGATAGGTCTTCGTCTGGGTAGCTCGGTTTCCTGCAATGCAGCAGCTCTGACATGTCATGAGGGCGACAAATGCCTGCTCAGCTTTGATTACCCCGGCGGGTCCACATCCAGGATGGACGTCAGGTGGACAGAGCTGACTCACCCCCTAATCTCAACACTCGATCTCCTTCGCTCACCACACCAGCCAAGCTGATGTCCCAACAGCCTCCTGCGGCCACCACTCCTCCTCCCACAGCACAGCCGTGATCGGATCTCATTCTCATGCACCTCTCAGTCAAGCCCCGACTTACCTGGGCAAGTTGCCATACTAGTTGTTTGGTCCAATGCCTGGCTGCTCCGTTCTCAACCCACGCAGCTAAAATGGCCTGGGATTTTCAGTCCACCATCCCTGCCACCTGCAGATAGGAGATGCTGCTTCCTTTTCTTGGTGGCTTTCTCCATGCTGCTTCCTGCAACCTGGGACCTGTCCAAGGAAGCAGCTCCAAAGAACAACTCCTTGCACAGCTTCCTTCTGCTGTCTCTCCCTCTTGACCCAGGGGGTTGGCTGCTCGATGATGCACCACCCCAGGGATCACTGGTGCAGTGCTGTTTCTTTCCACTTTCTCCATGATGTCCATCTGCAACCACATCAACCATTGTTTTTCGCTCTGCTCTTTTTTTTAACCAACCAAGGCCATTCAACTATCCTGGGTCAGTGCAGAGCTCACCTACCCATTACACCTTGCCCTTAACGTTCTAAGGGGACCACACTATCTACAACTTGCTCTCACTACTTTCCCTCCAGATGTTTATGTTCCTCCGGCACCAGCTATCTGTGTGTTAAGCACTTCGCTAAATAGCAAGCTGGTGGCTGATCTCTTTGCTCGGCTGGCTTCCTCCTATGGAACAGCCCCCCCCTTCCTCTTCGTCTTGAGCTGGATCTCCTTACATTTCAGAAGCTCCTCAAGACCTTCCTTTTCACCTCGTCCTTCCCTCCCTCCCTCCTCTGCTACACTACACAGTTGCTGAGATTGGGGGTCGGGATCCTATGTGTTCACCCAGGCCCTGGCCTCCCATACCCAATCGCCTTCAGCCTCAGCCTTCTCTGAGCACTTGCCTAGGCACCCATTGGCCGGTGCTATCACAGGCTTGCACTTACTCATTTATTGTCAGTTGATCACCCTTACGAAGTCACGTGACAGCTGCTTTCTCCCTAGCACTTCCCTCCGTGGTACTCCTAGGACTTACCCCACCCCCCCTCCAATCCCGTCTCTCTCTCTGCACTTCACAAGGCCTAGTAGGTTTGCTTCTATCTTTCATTGTTATAGTTGCATTTAATTCCCATGTTCCCTCCCTGTTGCTTTGTGGACACTTTGAAACACAAGTTACTTGATGTTTAAGGGCCTTACAAATGCACAATAAAAACAAGAAAAATAAGGCCTGCCCTTAAATAGTACAATATAGCACTTGAATGAGTGATGATGTAACATATATTTTAACTGGCTGTGCACCAAATATATGTTTAAACAATTCAGTGTGTGTTTGTGTACTTTTTACTTTTTTCCCTTACAAGCATGGAGCATGTACCCCCTCAATCCCCGCCCCTCAGATGCACCCAGAATGGGCCACCGTTTACAGTTTTCTCCTGTGCTTATTCTGAAATATGAAGCCCTGAGTGGACCTGCTGTGATTCAAACGATTTTGAATGCTGCACCGCTGCTGGTCCTTTAAGAAACATCCTGACCCCTTGATTACGTGACGTCCTTAACCCGTCCTCCAGGAATAGTCAAATACTCTGCTTCCTGCACACCCAGCGCGCGCACCCAAGGAAGTACAGAAAGTACTGTTGGCTGTTTGGAATCTCTGCTCTCCACGTTTGAAAAGTGAAACAAAATCGAGCAGGAGGACGTTTTTGTATGCTGCACCGCTTTAGGACTAAAAGCCTGCTGGTCCTTTAAGAAAGTAAATACAAACAAATTTTTGGGAAAACTGTTGTGCTAACCCAAGCACTTTGTTTGTAGGTTCGTGCATGTGCTGTGTAGGCTGTAGAACCGCCCCTTTTTGGCAGTGAATATTAAAGTCCTTTTTCTGTTCTCACTGTAGAATCCTGACCCTTTGATCACGTGACGTCCTTAACCCGCCCTCCAGGAATAGTCAAATACTCTGCTTCCTGCGCACCCTGCGCGCGCACCCAAGGAAGTACAGAAAGTACTGTTGGCTGTTCACTGTGCGATGCGCGGTAAGCAGGGTGCTAATTGTAATTATATGTAAAGAGTACCGTAGGTATTAGGCAACCTATGTTGTTTGGTGAGCTGTTTATTTGTTGTTGACTCCTTGAGAGAGGGTGAATCGATACAAGAACAGGCCCACAAGCTATTCCTCGCACAGAGAGCTTATCTCTTTCGCATAACGAGAAATCCCTACTTACTGGCTAGCCCGGACATTGGCGTACCGTTGTGCATGTGCACACTCGATTTAAGTTAATCTTCTGATTTCTTATTGAAACTCTCTAACTACTTGGCTTCGACTACAGTAGTCTTGACTAATCCATGATACTTAGTGCCATGGCTGGAGGATTGCGGAGCAAACGCAATGAGTTGGGCACGTTTACTCCTGCAACTACTCTTTCATCTACGAGTATAGATGCGCTTGTCTGTAATGGCCGCACCTCCTATATTGATTCTGCCACTTTAGAACCATCAACTTTGGGCATTCTTGGGGATATCAATACTTGCTCAACTCTCACATCACATGTGGTTATGATACATGCCACTGAAAAGAGCTTACCATCTACCCCTTTCCCTGCACTTCCATCTTATCATGGAAGGAATAACAGTTCTGCTGGGCGACCCCCTGATTATGCTTATGGAAGCCGCCCCGAATTCCGTCTGACTAACCAACTCTCTAACGATCAGTATGATTGCACTATAAAAAAACATGGTTGCCTTAGACAACCAGGTATCTCGTGCTATCAGCACGTTAACCCCGCTCGTCTGTGCTCCTCTGAAATTACAGCACTTGACAAACTCGCATTTATTATGCGATTTAAGCCCGGTCAATATGCCTGATAGAGATAGTGAACCGGACATCAATCATGAGGAGTTGCCACCGCGCTTATCTTATTCTCCAGATTCGGATGATGTTTCTATCAGGCCCACCCAAATCAATCTATCAGGAACCAATATTCATACCATTGATAAAGACCTGCAATCTCCGTGTACCTTTCCAGTGATCATACAAATACTTGATTTACTGGATAAAGGACACGATCTGACCCACTTGGAGCTAAAGAACGTCAAAGTGATTTTACATCATTTATGCTCCCAAATGGATAAGATCGAGGGGTTTATTATGGCTGCTGACACGTTAAGATCTATCAATAATCAATCTGTTCATTTAGCTCCTGTTCAATTAGAAAAAAACACCCAATCGAGCAAAGAGGCAAGAGTATTGCCTTCGCCTCAGTCAGTAATTCCATCTGTTCAATCAACGTGCAACTGCATTCCTGTAATTGAGGAACTTAAAGCATCAGTAGAGGCAATGAATCTTTAAATTTCTCCCACTTTGTCCAGACATTTCAACCGGCTGATGCTTCAGATAGTCCTTCAATTCTGGTGGATGTACTTAATGAACAGCAACAGAAGGAACATGAAAGCTCTCCCACTGAAGCAAACTTTTCTTTTATGTCACGTCGTGCAAAAAAAAACACGCTTGAGAGCAATGAAAAGATTTGGTAAGAGGAGAAAGGAAGCGATGGCCAAACAGTCCACCAATAAGGTGGCTAATAATTCGGAATCATTATTGCCCGAGGCCTCTCAAACTACCGGCCAAGAATCTGCGATAGTGATTTCCGATGAGGAAAGCATTGATGTCTTGCAATTATCTAAAGAAAGTCAGGAGGCACTCATACCCATACCAAATCTGAAAACAAAATCATTAAAAAAAACTAAAAGGATTGACATAAGTTCTAAAAATTGTCTGCAAGTTGAGAAATCGATAAGCCCCGACCTTACTCCAGCAGATATACCTGGAATAAGCTCTGTAGACATTGTTGAAATAAGAGCTATTGAAGTAGAGGGCTAAGTGACTAAAATAATCTCGCTTCCTAATATCAAATCTAATTTAAACAGCTACTTTCCAGTTTTGGGAAGAAGCTGTACGACTAGGAAGGAACCCACATTTAAACAACTTAGCCCTAATCATAAAATCAACATTGATCCCAAATTGCTCTCGAAAAAATCATACAGTGCTGCATGTTCAGAGACAACTTGTTGCTTTAAAAACGAATATGAGAGGTAATGCTATTAGCTCTAACACGTCAAATGGTATGGGAAAAGTCACCACATAGAAATCCAACCATGCAAGAGCAATTCAGACTCAATAATATCTTTAAATGTCAAAGAAAGGATCATCCCTCCATTTAAGGAAGCGTTGCTGGGATGTAATTTCTCTTCTAAAATGAAAACTCTTACTGAGAAAGAAGAGTCTAAAATTGCCTTTGCTCCAAATCGTATTTCTATACATGGTCCTGCCCTTTGTAGATCACTGCCTGAAAACAGCAAGGGGTCCCACTTAAGTCCTATCAGGACCCACTTGATATCTTGAAGAAAGCTCTTCATGATGGCACTCTTAATGGTGATACGCTAAAGAAGTTATCATCTTCTGCTCCATTGCAGACAGACAAAATTTCCTCTAGTTTGGCACAGAAAATCACTGAGAATACCAATTATGGTATACGGGAAACCCTGAGAGAGGCATTTTATGAGGGACCTTTGAATGTTGAAAAATCTATTAATCCTTTATCTTCTATCCCAGTTCAGATGGCCAGGGTAGAAAACATTCCTCCATTACAAATTGAAGACAATATTCAGGACAAAAAGTCTTATCTCGTTGGCTTTGAAGGAGATATGTCTACTACTGCGGGTAGGCGCATTAACCGTTCTTTCATTTTGGCTCTATTTTCATGCATTCCCCAGTTAAGAATGATAAAATCAGAGGACATCTTGAGAGTATCTATAGCTCAGACCAATAACTGTAGAGCCCTATGTTACCTCAGTTCAGAGAATATTTTGAAGTTTCTCTGGTTTAACCGAGAAGAGATAAAAAACCAAGGATTTAAGCTATCTACTTTTGAATTGGAATCAACTGCGGACGATTTCTTAGCATATTCTAATCCAGCTCTTGCTAAGATAACGTCGTCTGGTGAGTCCTCTCAGTCATCTAATGTTAACACTGAATGTGACCTGCATGCACTTCTGTCTCAGGTAGCCACGACAACTGGCATTCCATGGCTTGAACCATTGTTTACAGCCATTGTGGGGAAGAAAGTCCAGTCCCCTTCCTCGTAGCCGCATGAAGAAGCTGAAAAAACCTCTGTAAATGTCCTTTCATGGAATTCATGTGGCTATTCTAATTTCATGTCCTGGCATTTATTAACATTGCCTGAGAACCTGCCAATGATCCTAATCCTACAGGAAACAATGAAAACAAGTGCCTTTGCCATCCCGGGGTACACCAAGTATTGTGCGCATGCCAAGAGGTCCCAACAAGGCCGTCCGAGTGGGGGTCTTGCAATTGCAATCAACAATTCTGTTAATCTACAATCAAAGTGGATATGGGAATCGACGAGCTTGCTGGGCGTACTAGTAGAAACCAACTCGACAAAATTCCCTCTAATCTTAATTATATCATTATACTGGAATCCTGCCAGTATTACGATTGATGCAATGCTGGACGAACTTGATAATTGCTTAGATAAAAAAATATCCAGCAAACACCAGCCTTTAGAAATTATCATCGGTGGGGACTTCAATTGTGATTGTAGGAATTTGAGTGAGAGTGGTATTTTTAAATCTTCTTACGTATCACGTGGAAGGGGAGCGAAATTCAGAGACTTACTTGGTGACTGGGACATGGATATGATAGTAAATATGGATAGGAAAGCACAAATTACCTGGTCTCGAGGGACCAGAACTTCAACAATAGATTTCATATACATTACGCGAATTCTAGCCTCGCTTACGTCACCTCTACATATTAATCAAATTTCAGTGAGTGACCATGCACAAATTTCTTGCACGCTAAATCTGGAATGTGAACTTCTAGCATGTGAGCCAGCTTTGGCCTGAATAGAGATTGATCGCCCACAAATATCTATTAGATGGAACCATAATTTGTGCCTGAAATTTGTTAAGTACGTTTCGCATGAGATACGAGTACTCAGCCATCAAAATACGAATAATGAAATGCTAATGATGAACTCTTATTCAGAATTGATTAATAGAGCATTGATTGTTTTTAGTAAAAGATATATTAGGGTCGATCACCCCCATCCCCTTGACTCTACTTGCAAGCTGCTAAAAAGAGAGAAAAACAAGGCTCTTAGACAGCTCAAAACAACCTCCCCGGGAACATTGCTCCGCCAAAACAAGCGGCTGCAAATTCTGAAGGCCTATAAGCGGAATCTTAGACATGCCTGCATCCTCAAATATAACAGGGAGAATTGTGATATCATAAAAGCTATTACACCTCATGACACTCGTGTAATCTGGCGCACTATTGCGAGCGGTGACAAACCCTCTTCACTGGCCACTCATAACTGTATAGCGGATCAAGTATGGCAGGATTATATAACAGCTAAATTTCATATTCCAACTAAATCTGAGGATGTTCCAGATGTGCAGCTATGCTATAGTAAGATTGCCCGATTGGAATGTTCATTGACAGATCTCAAATGGGCTATTTCAAGACTATCTTACTCCAAATCTGCATGTCTTCCCCCATGTCTCTATAAAGCTGACACTGAGTTTTGGGTAGTTTTTTTGAAAATTAAATTTGATTCCATTATTAATACCAGAGTGATTCCCCCGACATGGACTACTGCAAATATTGTTCCAATTTTTAAAAAGGGTAATCCTACCCTTCCGCAGAATTATAGACCTATTTCTCTGATTGATATGGATGCAAAGTTGTTTGCCATTCTCCTCCTTTTCGATCTTGAAAAATTCATAGAGGAAAATTATCTGTATTCAGGATACCAAATAGGCTTTAGGAAGGGAATGAGTACTTCTTTGAACACTGCTATTATGGCTTATGTGATAGATAGCACAAGAGGAAAGAACTCTCAATCTGTCTATATAGCCATGATAGATATGACATCAGCATTTGATAACGTAGTACGCAATATCTTGTGGAATAAAATGAGAACCATGGGAATTCCTTCTGTGCCACTCTACTGGTTCATTCAACTCCACACTAACACCTCCTATAAAATTCAAATCTCGGCCGATGGCAGAACAACGGAACCCATTAAAACATCTATCAGGCTTAAGCAAGGTTGTAACCTTGCAGCCACATTCTTTAATTTATATCTCTCAGATCTCAATAAAGAATGGGAACATAGTATTCTGTTTTCTGTAAATGTTGGCTCTCTGCGCTTAAAATGGATTGCGTTTGCAGATGATATTATCATCGTTGATGCTCCTCCCATGGGTCTCCAAATGAAGCTCCTTCTGTTTGAAGAATTTGCAGTGGCTCATAATTTAACACAAAACCCTGCAAAACTGCTATTTTGAAATTTGGCACTAAACAAAACAGCAAGTGATATCGATGGGAGATTATGAATACCCAAATCTCGAGCTCTATTAGTGTGATTTATTTGGGTTATAATCTTCTATCCCAAAATTCAATTAAAGTCTGGACAGACTTAATCAAAAATAAGACCCGTCCATTACTGTCCCAACTAAAAATGATCTACTCAAAATTCTGTAAGTTTTCATTAACCCCAATGCTTGATTTTCTGACGCTAAAAATAGAAAGTGTCATCCTATATTCTCTTGACATCTGCCTGTGTGACATGAGTGCAACCTTAGATTGTATCCAGGGAACGATGATAAAGAGCGCTATGCATCTTCCAATGTCCATACCAAATGCAGTCATTCGCCAGGAGTTCGGGCTTGTGGCTCTATCTGGACGATGGAAATGGCGTCAATTATGTCGCTATGAAAAAATCCACTTTCCTCCAAAAAATTCATTATATGAGGATTTTCACGAAATGTTGGATTCCACCAATTTGGCGTCTTTTGCCCAATATCAACTTAAAATGCAGCATTTACTGAATACTTTATGTATTTCAATCGAAGATGTCCATACACGTCCAGCTTATGCCAAAAAGAAGCTTTTTGAACAAGACTGGCGGATGACTATAGAAAGTATATCTAGTTATAAGATGTATAGAGAGTATGGCGCATTTCTCAAACAACGTATACCGAGATTTGATCATGTTGTTTTATTTCCCTGTTAGCACACAAGAAAAGCTTACATATGGTACAGAATGAATTTATATCATACTAGGGAAAGAATTGCTAATTGGAGTACTAATGATGAACCCAAACAAGTTAAATGTTGCTTTCCTTCATGTAACGAGTCTTTAGAAACTATGAAACACCTCATTCTTGAATGTCCTCATTTGCAAGCAATGCGCACTAACCGTTTGATGAAATTTGCGAACATCGATTTTGAGGACTGCTTGCAATTCCTATGGACTCGCATGATGCAAGACACGCATAAACCTCTGGTCTTTGAGTTGGTCAGCTTATGTAAGCACATTGAAAAAGAACTTCTTAGTTTTAACAAGTAGATGAATTTTGCGTGAGATGCGATAACTTCCCTTCTCTTCTTTAACTGTAATATGAATGTAAATGCGAATGTAAATGCAAAGGTAAAGATTTTTAATTGTCTTTTAAGCTTTTATATTTTTGTATTATAAAGGTTCTGCATTTTGTAATTGAACCAAATATAAATAAAAAAAATAAAAAAAGAAGCAGGACCGTAGTGTAGGACTCAGCGTAATTAAGAACACTGATGGCATGAGCCCTTGATACCTGGTGCCTATTGCTGCTCTTAAGCACTGACAATGTAACTATTAGTACAAGGGGTATTGACAACGAAGAGGAATACAGAAGCAAACAACACTCTAAAATAAACCAGTGTAAAGTCTAAGCATGCCCACCTCCAACAGAATCCAGAACTACAAGTCCAAATGAAGGCCGAGGCAAAGTATAACAGTTGTGATGGGAAATGGAGGTGCCAACATCATTCCATATAACTGCCCTACAACTATCCAACAGCAAAACATATTTCATTGCAGCCAAGGTGGCACATTTGACAAATCCACAACAGCAATGCCTTTCCCCCTGCAGAGGGACCTCTTATATTATAATTGTTCTTCTACAATGTGCTTAATACCAAAAAGTGGTTTCTAAGCACAGTATCGGGATTCGAACCTGTGTTGCACTGTGCTGTCTTGCTTCCAAGACAACTGCATTGCCCCTGAGCTACCCTTCCTCCTCTGAAGTCTCATTAGCCATTCAGACATGGAGAGTCATCTATCTACTCAGAGTAGGGGTGCAAGGTTTCTTACCTAGATGACTTGAGAAGAACAAGATACGCAGGGCATCAGAAGCCCTGGCCGTAGCAGTACAATGCCCTTCCCACTTTTGCTGTATGTTAAGATGCCATCAGCAAAATGTTGTTATCCTCAGGAAAGGGCAGTTTTCAAAACGTAGTCGTTTCCAGTAACGTAAAGTTTGAAAATGTTGTCATTGACCCCAAACTAGGCAATCTCAAGCCCTCCATACTCTCCCTAACATTTAATCACCACCACTGCACACTCACCGTAACCCTAGCTCCTACATTAAAGCATACCCTAACCCTAATCTAACCGTAAATCCTAAACCTTAACCTTGACCTGTCCCTAAAACTTTCCCTAAACCAACAATCACGATCCCTTCACAAGGTAATTAAGCCTAACCGTTAGCCTAGCCTGAAAACTGGGTGGATCGTTTACTGGATTCACCCACATTGAGTCTATGAGCATTGGGATCTCTTCCTGCAGAAGCAGTGAGGATTGGGGGGTGTGGAAGGAAGATGTTCTGATCATTTTGGAAATCTGACAGACCCCTAGGTCGACATGAATGGAAAGTTCTAACCCCTTAAGAAAGTAAAGGCAATACAGATTATACAGGATAACTATCAGTTCACCTAATACCCATGAACTGGGGGTTTCCCAGCCCTTTGAGATAAGATAGCTGTATCCTTAAGATGGATGGGGAAGCAGAAATTATTCAAACATCAATAATCAAAAACAACTCGGGTAGTTGGCAAAGGATTACTGTTTTAATATCAATTATCTAAAACACAGAGTACAACCGACGTAAACTGATGTTTCTCATCATGATCTCAATGCATCTTAATAAAAGCTTTCTTTTACAGCAAAAAATGTTCATAGGTGATGTTAATCCACATATTACTAATGTCATCCTATGTGGCAAACTACAAAAACCTAATGGTGAGTGTGATAGGGCCTGAAAGGATCATCTAAGTATACAAGCCATACTCGTCTAAGTGGGTGAAGGAAAATGATTATTTTCTTAACATCAGGTGGGGCAACTAAGCACTACCCCAAAATATGTCACTATGAACGTCACTAAACACACCAGGTCGCATTGGTTATACAATTATAGGACCCTTAATCATACAGTCCTCTATCATTGGTTGGCTTCTAACCTCCGTCAGTACCTTCCCACCTATGTTTAGAAGCACGTAGGCTCAGCGTCCAGGTGCTGGTGAGCTTGTCTTAACCATAGCTCCCCACCCATTAGCATTTTCCTCCATCATCACCTCAGTGGTCTGCTGTCAATTTGGACTTTGAACTTGTCCTTGGGAGTTTTCTGTGCTCTGGAGAATTCAGGGGAGTGAAGGCACGCTCTGCCCTCGTGCCTAGGTGTGACCACCATGCTCGTCTAACTTCTGCTCTAAACGTGACTGAAGACCACTAAATCGAGTTTCTAGTGTATTAAAATACTATTTTTCTACTAGACCTCTGACGTCTTCTTGTTTTTGTCCATGCCTCCTGAACAGCAGCTTCATTCTTTCACATGATTTGTATCCAATGTCAGCTCACGCCAGCCTGAAATGACCTTGGCTTCTTGGCTCATCCAGCCTCGCCTTTCTGAGAGTTGCTTTTAATTCACTTGTTTTCTAACTGCAACATACTGGAAAAGAGGACTTCCTTTGTTTTCTCAGCTCTGCTATTGTACATAGTGGAAACATTAATTCTTTACTGACTCCAATATATATAGGTTGGCGCATGCAACAACTCGGGCGCACTCGCACTCTGAAATACTTGTGCACGAGCGCAATAGAAATAAAATAGCAATATCAATATCATTTTTCATTATAAAGCTAGCCTCAAAAATACTTGGTCTGCTTGCGCTTCTTTTCAGGTGTACACATGTAAAATGACTTGATATTGTCAACGTTTCTGTAACATAAGCCTCTTCATCTTGAGCCCAAAATGTCACTTATCGTTGATACTTTCTTGATGCCTTTATAGAATATCTGCATTCTCTAGTCTCTGCATCTCTTCTATGCACGTCAGTCTTGCTTCATGTGATGTCACCATTCACCGTTCGTCTTCGCCATTTAACCTTCCTGTTTCTTCTGGTATTTCATTCAAACGACCATTATACTGTCTCGTATGTAGGTATGGTTTCCTCAGTGGGAACCTTGCTTCCCATATTCTCTTAGGTATTGGTATTTTCACTGGTACTGCACTTGTCTCACACTCTGGCTCCCAACATATAGGCACTATGGCGAGGTGATTGAGCTGGGGGTACTTAGCTCCTTCTCTACACTCCCCCCTCTGGGTGATTCATCGACCACTCTCCCATCATTCTTCATATCTAGACATCCTTGTCTGAAGAACAGCTTCTTCAGGATCAATATTTTTAAGACTTCCTTCAGGCATCCAGCTGATTTCACATGCTCATCCTTGTTCCAATTCATGAGCATGCACTGTCCACTTGGACTGCAATAGATCCATCTTCCCACACACTTCTTATGGTTCCTTGGATACAGGAACTTTGTTCCCTCAGGTGCATTAGTACTGGCCTTCGCAAAGTCTCGGATATCTTCATCTGTCAGATATCTTAACTTCCATCCTGATTCAATATTGATCATGATTTTCATTCCTATGGATTTCTTTGTTGTCTTTTTGCACTGTGTGATTATCATCTTGATCACACAGAATCCAATCAATACTAACATGATCAGGGCTCCAAGGAACTTGAACCTGTCTGCCATCCATTGTGGAACCCAAGAAAAAAGTGATTCAAACCAGCTGTCATCAGCAATGTTTTCTACTTCGCCAATCATATGGACGTGCAGCTTCATCAGCCTCTGTAGAGGTGTTATTCTCGTCATCTTGAGAAGGTATGAGCATGCAACATGATTCTCCAATTTGTTCACAAACACCTCCATCCATTGCTGTTATCATGTCTAGGACATATCTGTTCTGAAGAGTCATCAGTTGTATGGCTCTCATCTCTTCTCTGATAGCATTGAATCCATTTATGGTTGTGTTGATCGTCTGCAGCAATTCCCATCTGGTAATCTGCAGCCATTTGGTATTTGCTCCAACCTGGATTCTCGGCATGAAGATTAACGTGAAGAATGACAAAGTCTGGCTGAACAGTCTATGTTCATATGGGATAGAATCAAAGGCTTCTATTGACTTTGCAGAGAAATAGTCCTCCCTCTTCACTCGATTTATCAGCTCAACAGACCTCTTCTTTCTTAGATGAGCATCTGCTTTCGGTAAACTGTCAATGTTCACATCGTTTTTAGGAATTACTAACGCTGGAACATAAACATTCACCAGCGAACATCATCCTCCCCAATCCTTGGGCAACTTCATATATGCTTTGGATCCACAAACCCAATAATTTGCATTTGTATTTATTGAATTTTATATAGCGCCTTTAACCAAAGCGCTTTACATAGAACAACATGAGTACATTACATAAGCAAAAGTGAGTACATTTATGAATCATGAAGTAGAGAACAATATATAGAACAATTTACCATGAGACAGGCCGTAATACAAACGTGCGCCATGTGGGACAGTGATCAAAATCAGCCGTAAACAGTCAGGCAGGTGAATGTAGTAGGTGGTATTTTAAAGAAGAGCGGAAGGAGGAGTAGGAGGTGATGGAGCAGAGAGAGAGAGGGAGAGGGTTCCAGTGAAGTGGGGCAAGCAGTTCGAAGGAGCGGAAACGGGATTGTGCACAAGGGACGAGTGGTACAGTAAGTAGGAAGTGATCAGCAGAGCGGAGAGAACCAGAGGGAGAATAGGAGAGGAGGGACGCAAGGTACGGGGTTGGGGGGCAAGTCCATAGAGAGATTTGAAGACAAGACAAAGGAAGTTGTACTTGAGTTGAGAGTGAAAGGAGAGTCATCCCAGTGAGTTAAGGGCTGAAGAGATAAGAGTCATGGTGGGAAAGATGACAGAGAGAGCAGATGGCAGAATGGTAGATAGATTTGAGAGGGGCTATACGTGAGGAAGGAAGGCCAAAGAGGAGAACGGAGCAATAGAAAAGTCGAGAGAAGATTAAGGAGGATATTAGAAGTTTAGGGGTTTAGAAAGTAAGGAAGGGACGAATTTTGCATATGTTGTATAGGTGGAAGCGACAGGACCGGGAAGTGAGAGAGATGTGGTGAGTGAAGGAGAGATTAGTGTCAAGGTAGAGACCAAGATTGCGGGCAGAGGGGGAGATGGGAGATTGGAGGAGGGAAAGAGAATGGAAGGAGGAGGAGAAGGAGGAGGGAGGACATTAGCGGGAAAGAATAGAACCTCAGTGTTCAGGGTAAGAACGTGGGAGGTCATCCCGGATTTGATGGCAGTGATGCAGGATGAGAGTTTGTGATGAATGTCAGGGGTGAAAGATGAGAAAGAGAGAAAAAGCTGAGTGTTGTCAGCATAGAAGTGGTGAGATACTCCAAAGTAAGAGATAATAGGAGCAAGAAGTGAGGTGTACAAAGAGAAAAGAAAAGGGCCAAGTACGGATCCTTGGGGGATGCCGTGACCGAGAGAGGAGAAGGGGGAGGTGCAGCCACCCCAAGAAACAGCAAAGGTGACGTTGGATAGATATGAAGTGAACCAGTCAACGATGGAGCCACTGAAGCTAAAGGAGGAGAGAGAGTCAAGAAGTAAAGAGTGATCTACTATGTCAAAGGCGGCAGAATGAGGATAGAAGAGTGTTTGGAGTAGCGGGCAGTAAGGAGGGAGTTAAGGACAGAGATGAGAGCAGTTTCAATGGAGTGGCAGGGGCGGAACCCTGATTGAGTAGGAGGGAGGAGAAAGAGAGTAGAGACGTGTACTGAGAGTTGGGAGTACACAAGGCATTCAAGGAGCTTAGATAGGAAGGGTAAGGTACGACCACAGTTTTTATCCTCTTCAACTTTTCTTGTGCCATTGTTTCTGAAGCACAGCTTTGCACTCTCCAAAGGCACTATTTGTAGGGGTCCTCTTCAACCAGGTCAGTAGTTTAGCAAGTTTTGGCCATAGAGGCTTACATCCATTTTGCACTAAGTCAGTGGTTGATTTATAGACACCAATGATCAGTCCTTCTTCCCAACCATCTGGTGATAACACAGATCCACAAATCTTCTCTGTTCTTCCGTCTACGAATCTCTTCTGCAGATTTTCCTGTAACCTCAAGTTTTTTGCTTACTTCTCATCTGATTTCAGCTCCTTTTACTCCAGGCTTTTCATATCTAATCACAAGATTCTTAGTCCTTATTTCTTGTCTTTGTATCTTGGATATAATCATCTTCATTTGGATCTGTCCATTCAGTTGTCCATTTGAGATAGGCATCTGGACCCATGAATTGGCCTCTTGTATGGCAGAGTGCTATGTGTGACAGACAATGTGCTGTCTGAACGTCTATTTCAATAGCCATGAAGATCTTAGACTTCCCCATGCAGTGGAGGTAGTCATTGGCTTTGGAATGCCAATGGACCCAGTCCGGTTAACTGGGACTTCACAGAGAAGAGGGGCATTAGCACTCTTCATTAAGACGTGTGCCCGTCCCCACCCAGTAATAAAAGAAACTGACCTGGTGCATGACCATTGAGTGGCCTATGAAGCTGTGCTATGACTTCAGCAAGACTTCTTTTTTCTGTTTGTTTATTAACAAACAAACTTCTTTTTGTATTTCATGCAGGCCGACCTCCATCAAATACATTTTAAAAAGTACTCTTTCCCTTCTTTTCAGGGACAAAGATGCATACCACACAGCAGAGCAGCCTGAGACTCAGACTCTACCACCACCGGGTGGGATGGTGGGGACTGGAGAAACTGTGTAGCTGAGTGTGTGGGGCAGCGATTAAAATGTGAAAAGGCTGGGGGACTGGGAACAACACGTCAGGGGGCGCTTTGTGACCTCACAGGGGTAGTTTTAGCACTTGCAGGTAAATATGCAGGTAACATAAAATAATTACATAATTTATGGGGAAAAGCCATCGCTTTTTATAGAATCGGCTCAGGCCGGACATTCGAGCACGGCCAGTTTCCCAAGTCACAACTAGGCAGACACACACAGTGTCTGTGGCTCTGCAGGTCGTTAAGGTCCACAGGTTTCAAACACATTTCTATTATCAGTGGCTGAGGCTTTAATACGCATGATGGAACATTTCCAACTCAAAGAGCTCGCAAAGCACCACCTTGCAAATCCGTGATAGTTAAAGTGAGCAACAAGACAAAATCATAACAACGGGCTGGACATTTGTGACCAAGAATCTGCATATCTTTGTTTATTACACAACTTATCTTATTACATGTCTTAAATCACTGAAAGTACAGTGGGTTTACTCGATTTTTTAGGTTGGCATTATCTTGCATTCTGGCACTTATAGTTTACCATTCAGGATGTGAAAATTAAAGCCACAATGGTATTCTTTTTGCTTAACTTGTTGATTCAGGATGTGTAAATGAAAGCCACAATGGTATTCTTTTTGCTTAACATGTTTTACATGTTGTCATGTGTCTTTATTATGCAATTTGTTTTTTTTGTAAGTAAACTCTATAAGACATTATTACTGTAGACCTTGAAATCCAACAGTTTTTTGGGGATGCAGCTAGAGTACCACTAGTTTCACTTTTCCACTTGCACCCCTGATTATGGCCAATGGGGGTGGGGTGTACTGATCATTGTGTGCTTCAGCGTCAGCCACGTGGTTGGTGGGGAGCAGGGGAACGGTGTAGGTGATTGTGGGGGGCGGGGACGAAGTTCCATTGCGGGTGGGAGTGCAATTAAAATGCGAAATGGACGGGGAACCAGGAAAAAACAGGACACTGGTGGCAAATAAAATAATGGCGGCCCATGGGGGGGAGAACGAAAAAAGTAGCGGTCAAAGGAAGAAGAGGGCTAAAATGCTTCAGATGCCAAAAATAAAAAATATACCCGCACCTCGATTTCTCAGGGCGTGCTGTTGTCTTCTTAGGCTGGCGTTGTGTCCGTGTGCCTGCTGCTGCTGCTACCTTAAACCGTGGGTTGACCCGGAAGGAAAATAGCAGAAACTTCCAGTGGGCAGTCCCTAAGCCCTCCCATCCAGGCCCAAACACCAATATGAGGCCTAGTGGGGAGGGCTTATTTTAACATTTGTGTGGCTTCCAGTGCCACGGACCTGGCCCGGAGAGAGAGACAGTATGGAGCCCAAAACAAAGGGTCATCCATATGATATGATAGGTTATTTATAATGTTCTTAATACCCAGGTTATTTATAATGTGCTAAATACCCAGAGGTTTCTAAGCGCAGACCTGGGGATCGAACCTGTGTTGCTCTATGTTGTCTTGCTTCCAAGGTGAGCACATTGCCCTGAGCCCCATATTGATTCTCCCGGCGGGTGCCCATGCCCTGGAGCACACGCATACTCAGCACACCAGGCAGACAGTGTCTTACAATGGAATCCACCTTCTGTTTACCATTTGTAAATGTGAGGTATATTCCAGTGGAATCCTTTGACTTTATGTCTGCATGAAAATATCATGCAGACGAAAAACCGCGTGCTCTTCCAAGAAGGGGGAATTAAGGAAAGCATATATGCAAATTATGTTTTGCTGCCCTCTTAACAACTCGCAACAGCACTGTAATGAGATGGAGCACAAAATGAAAGCAGAAGGGTGCATTTATCCTTTAATTTTGCTCTCCACTTAGTCAGAAAATGACCCCCACTGTGTATTACCCTATTACAAGAAACACAATTCCCTTCAATTATGCTACATGGAAAACAGAACATGTCTATTATTTGTTAAAGTATACCTGCTGAAAAATATATGTGCGCCATACTTAGAGAATATTGAAAGAGTATTTGATAGAGCACAGAAGTGACATTCGCACTAATCTACGCTAACGAACCAAGGTAGCGAAATATTCCACATGGCGAGGGGCACATTTTTATTACAGATGGCAATTGCATGCAAGGGATGGATTTATAATGGATTCGGACTCCGCCTGCTCATTACCAGGTGCTAATGTGAGCTGTATTCCATTGGAGTCCATTAGCTTTACGCCTGCATGAAAATCTCATGTAGGTGTAAAACAAAGTTCTCGCTCAAGAGAGAGAAGGAAAGCAGGCGGTGATGTTATTTCCACTCCGTGCCGATCCTCCGCCTTGTGTCGGCACTGTAACACGTTGGAGCATAAAGGTAAGGGTAAACACATTTACGCTTTCCTTTTATGCTCCATCCAATTCGAAAATCACCCCCAAAGTGTAACCCCACAATAGCTTAACAGAAAGGTGAAGTGCGGGAGATCATTAGGCCACATCTAAGAATATACGGTTGTCACCAGGAACTATAATGCATATAGCTTTACTAGAGACACCTTTTAGGCACGGAATCTCAGAGGCATAAATGAGCACCAATTGCCATGCATAACTACTAATTAACCTCAGGACATTGTATTCGACTAAAATGTTCATATTTTCCATATGGTTCTGGGATATTCATGATTATTTTCATGCTTATGAGTCAGGTGCCTCATAGGAATAGCGTTTTCCTTAAAATGACTCGTGCCAGGAAGCGGTTGTATGAGTCTACATAGTCTATTTCAGTATTTTGAGTTGTAGTCATTTGTTACCAGATGTTATTCTAGACTCCCCTCTGGAAAGTGACGTGTGACCAGTTGCATAGGTGATCATTTCTGAGTGTGGTGTGTGACAGAGCTGATTTGTATTGATCAGTTTCTCTATTTTGTTTTTGTTTTTCTTCATCACTTGATAAAAGGGAGCACTCCTCAAAATATGTAGTGCCTTAAGCACGTCTGCAAACAGTAATAGATTGTATAAAATAAATATAAAAAATGTCTAAAATGCAAATATATAATAATATATTGATCAGTGTAGCGAATTGGTTGGCTCCTTGTTACAAAAGTGTGAATGTGTATATATGGTATTAATAAAGTGCAAAGGTATCTGGGAAGCAGCACACCACTGTACACAAGTGACGCGACGCAAGTAGTAATAAGGGTGCAGGGGTAGAAGAGGAGCTGGGATGCAAAGAGGCAGCAGGGTCATGCATTAAGAAATCACTGTTTATGCATACCTCGGTTACTCTTGTGACTGGCCAATGTTTTTTTTTACAATGTTTGTGGGAACCAAACGTTGTTGCATAGCTTCACATCCTCTAGCGATTGGCTGACGTATTGGGCCTCTGTAATCGAACATTATTATCCAATTAGATGAAAACCAGATGACTTTTTAGATGGGAATACAGTGTTTAAATCTGTCCCCTTCTGCTGTGCAATTTCTATTGAAAAGTGAAATGTCCATCCATGGTTACAGACGACAATTCCTTCACACATTAGGGAAGGGCAGATACGTTCTGAAATGTATGACTAGAGACTAATATCAGTTGCTATTCAATGGTCATAAATAGTTCATAAAGTCCTGCAACAGTACAAGGCTGAGTAATGGCTAAACCTCCTACTCAGTCCTCCCACCAGGGCTTTAAGTGGGCAGGGGCCCTGCCGGGGCCCACTAATCTCCCCTGGCAGCCCCGGCCACTACACAAAAAGGCATTTTTTTCTACAGCCTGAAACTCTCGCTCGTGTGTGAGAGCTTCAGGCTTCAGAAAAAAATGCCTTTCCGCCATAATGGTGGCGCCGCACCTACGAGGCATCCCTTTAAGCAAGGGATGCCCGTGGGCCGGCGCCACCATTATGGAGACAATGTGAGGCCGCTGGAAGCAGAGGCCTTGCTTTCTAAATACTGAAGCTCCCGCAAATTCGCGGGAGTGTCATTCTTTAGGAAAAGGCCTCTGCTTCCAGCGGCCTCACCCTTTCAGCCTTAATGGTGACGCTGCCCCTCCCCCAGCTGGCGAGGGGCAGCGCCGCCATTAAGGCTGAATAGGCGAGGCGCTATCCCTTGCCAGGTTAGCATATAGAAAATAAATGTAGAGATCAGCACCCTCTCCCCAAAGGGGAGAGGGTGCTGATCTCTACCAAAGGCTGCCTGGCAGGGGTGCCAGTAGCTATTGAGCCGAGGATCGCCAGGGGGGCGTGGCCTAACTGGCCAGCGGGACCCCCACCGTTAGGCCACGCCCCCTTGATGAGCCCCGGCTCATTTTGTGGTGCCACTTAAGGCACTGCCTCCCACTACTACAAACCAACAGTGATCCTAATCATAAAGGTGAGACAGGCACAGACAAGAGATATACGCCTTCGCCTTTTGTGGTAACGTGGGACGAGGACAGTCTATACTCATGAGAGGGGGATGAATGGGATAACACTAGCAATACAAACCACAATAATAAAAGAATCCCAAATAAAGGAATGTCCAATCAAAGGTCTATAAAACATATATACTTTTATTAAACACACCGATATACAAGAACATTGGTCTATAAAACCACTAACAAAAACGCACCCATGCGGAAAGAACGAACACAATTGAGAATGCATATGTAGCAAACAATCTGGGTAATGTAGCTGGGGTGAAAGCAAGACATTTCAAACAATATCTCGGAGTCTTGGCAGAAAAAAGTTCTAAAGGTGGGTTAATCAGTCTCTAGGGTCCCAAAAGTGTACCATGGGGCTGAACCTCACAAAAGTACCTTACTTTGTTCTTGGTGGGTTTTATGTGTCGAACCAGGCTTCGGAAGCTATCTTTGTAAATCAAACCAGGGTTTGTGTCAAGGCACGTTCAAAGTAGAGCTCTGTGTCAAGACACGTTTAAAGTGGAGCACTGCATGGCTGAATTCAGTGTTCGAGCATTGCCGTTCAAGAGGTCAGTAGGATTGGTTTGATAGTCGAGCTTAGGTTGATGCGAAGATGCTGGTTGTTCAATGAGTTATTCAAAAAGGTTGCAGTTCTAAGTCATCTGTGGTGGCAAGCTATGGTGTGATCCTACTAGGTAATGGGCTCTGCTGGTTATAATGTGTCATCAAGCCTGTTCAATCAATGCAAAACAGCAGTCTGAAGAAGTCCAAAGAAAGTTCCAAAAGCAGCTCTATGCATCCTGGTATTTCGAAGGTGCTCAAACACGATTAACTCCTGCTCGAGGGCGGTTTGAAACAGTAGAATGCAGAAATTAAGCTGCTTTGCTTCTTCTGGTGCTGTGAGTCCCAATCCAGGGGCTCAGGGACAAGATTAGTCCTTTTCCACTTTACTCCCATTCCAGGGAGGCTAGCTGGCACCTGTAGGAGCTCTTCACCTCTATTGAGGAGTCTGGGTACCGGTACATCTGGTAGAGAATGCAGGTCATGAGTTGAAAGCAGTCACCACCAATGTTGGGGCATCGATTACCTCTGCCTTGAAATACCAGCTTTCACCTCACAACTCAAGTACTTTGGAGAGGACTGCTCTTCCAGTACAGTCCAAACTAATTCTGGTGACCTCTTCCTTATAAAGGCACATGGTCATAGGGGATTGGGGAAAAGCAAGCCTACTTTTAGGGGTAAGAACCCTATAAATTTAACGAATGACGGTTGCCTTCTTGCATCATACCCAAAGTGCTTTTCTCTGCAGGAAGTTTAGAAGACAGAAAGGAAAGAGAAGCTCACAGTAAATCAAGATGGAAAAATGCTTTCTCCGTTCCCTTCTGCTCTGTCTGACTGTCTAATCCCACCTCTTTCCCAATCCTGCAGCTTCAAAAGCCCTTTTGGTATTCAAAACTGTTGTGTGAGGCTGGCCTTTTTGTTCAGGGTGTGCCTCTTTGAAACTTGGATCCCAGACATCTTCTGCTGAGAGCTTCCTGGGCTATAGAGAGGATTTACCCAACCTCACAATTGATCATCTCCCCTGCCTAGTGTCCAGCAGAGATAGGCAGTCTGGATTGAATACACACTACGTTTCTGTGACTTGTCTGAGCTAACAGTGTTGACATGAGTATGATACAAATCTGATGTGGCTCTAATAATTGTGTGAACTATCAGTCACCCTACAAAAAAAACCTTGGATGGCTTATTATTATTGATTAGCCTGCCCACAAACTGTTAGTTGTTCATAATTATTTGTGTTAAGGATCAGAGATGCAGATTTGAAGGCAACCTCTGTCTGCAGTTACTTTGCTGTCACAGAAGCTGTCACACAGGGCATATGCAACCCTTGAACCTCTCTGCACCACTGAAGAGCATTAGTTGAAGATCAGGAAACCAGACATCGGTCTCTCCTATGACCTTTGTAAAATGTCTTCAGGAGCTGGGGCAGATGCCACTTTCTGCAATCCCTCAAAAAGTGCATGCTGCTCTGGGCTTCCGTTACCTCCCTTCTGGATTGTAGGGGTCAGTCATACCGTTATTGAAGAAACCTTTGCTTGGCCTCTAAGTGTAGCCAGTTACCCTTCCTTCCTGCTGGGTCCATTCCTGGGCATGCTACCCTAGCACACGATTACAAATCAGACTGGATTTGGGGGCAAAATATCTGTGCAGTGGAAAATGACATTATCACTACACTAGCCTTGTCAGGACTCCTAGAAGCAGGTATCCTGTTCGACCACCCGCTGCTGCTTTATAGTTTGGAGGTGCTTAGAGTGGCTCTCCCTTGGTTTTGCTCCATCTTGATGGACAGGATACAAACTACTGTGGTCTTTCTTTTTACTTCTGACTGTCTTCTGTTATCTTGTGGGATCCTTAGTTCTTCTCACTGTCTACGATTATTTTTTATTTTTTTATTTTTTTTAAAAAGCTTTTTTTATTGAATTTCACAAGATAACAAATAGAACATTCCCTCCACCCGGCTCCCTCCCCTCTCCCCCCTCCACACCGGCAACGAGTATAAACCTTTTAACCGTCGTCCTCGCAGGCTGAAACTCCGCAGTTACTGCAAATCCAACAGTCTCAATCGCTGTGGGCACCACATCACCTTAAAGTCATCTTTAAGTACATTCAATAGTTCCCCCCAGTCCGCCGCAAACCGCTGTACCTTATTGTCCATGGCATAGGTCGCCCATTCCAAGGCCACAATTTCCCACATCTTCCGGAGCCAATCTTGCATCATAGGGACCTCTGGGCCCTTCCATCTCTGGGCTATTAACAGCATAGCCGCAAGAGTCATTATCACCTTGGCTTTCTCCCTTCCTCTAGGTTCTCCTGCCCCTGGGTCATCCCTAATGCCTGAGAAAATTTGTGCTGGGGTTCTGTCATCCCCCCGACCGAAGGCTTGCTCCTGTGCCTTCCCTATTTCTCCCCAGAACGGTTCTATTTTTGGGCATTTCCACCAGATGTGCTCCGCGGAGCCCACCATGTCACAGCCTCTCCAGCATTTTCCCGACACTGTTGGGTAGATCCTATGAAGCCGTGCAGGAGTATAATTCCACCCAAATAAAATTTTATACCATGCCTCCTGTAGGTGGGGTGCCTTGACCAATTTGGGAATTCTCCTCCACAACCTTTCCCAATCTGCCCTGTTGAGCTCCCGTCCTAGAACCCGCTCCCATTCACGCATGTAAGTCCATTGGACCCCAGCCTTAGAGCTATCCAGAATCTTGTAAATGTTAGAGATGAGGCCCTTTGCACCATCATTAGTGAGAAGACATTTTTCAAAGGGCGTTGGCTCCCTTGTGGCTGCCGACTTAATCCCTGGATGCAGTACCCAATGGCGTATCTGCACGTACCTCAGCCTCTCCCCTTCCTGTACTGTTAAGTACCTCTTACAGTCATTGAATGATAATAATTCCCCCCGCAGAACATATTGCATAATTTCCTACATCCACCCTCTCGCCATCTCGTGAAAGCGCCTTTCTCCAGACCTGGGGAGAAGTCCCCATTGCCAAAGATAGGGGTGAAGGGGGACGGAAATGTAGTAATCCCCTTGGAGCCCGCCAGCCTATCCCAGGTATCTGCCATGAGTTTGGTAATGGAACTCTCGTAATGATGTTTAGGTCTACAGGCTTTGGGGAGCCACAACACTTCCGCTAGGTCTCGGTGCGCTACCGCCCTATCCATCCGCACCCAAAGCTTGTCCCGTGTTCCTTCCTCCCCCTTTAACCATTCCCTGATAATGCTGAGTTGAGTTGCTTCGTAGTATTGCCTAAAATTAGGCAATGCAAGACCCCCCTCATTCTTCGCTGCCATCCGAAGTCGGGCTCCCACCCTAGGCCTCTTCCCTTCCCAAATAAATCCCATGGTCAGCGTTCCCAGCTCCCTGAAGAAGCTCGCCGCAACTGGCTGCGGGACCGCTTGAAATAAATACAGCAGCCATGGGAGCGCAATCATTTTAACAGCGTCTATCCGCCCTTCCCAGGACACCCTTAGATCTTTCCACCTTTGATAGTCCTTCTTGAAACTGGGGAAAATTTGTCGTGTACCATCCTGCCTACGTTGCCGTAATTCTCACCCTCAAATAACAGATCCCTCCCGGACTCCACAGAAAACCGGTGTTCGCCCTCAGGCTGTCCCTTTGCGCTATCCCAAGTGTTAAATTCAGAACCTCTGACCTATTGGCGTTGATTTTTAGCCCTGATGCTTCCCCAAAAGTTTCAAGGAGGGTCACACTAGCCTGTAAAGATTCCCGTGGTGCCGTGAGCATGAGCAGCATATCGTCAGCAAAGGCTGCTACCTTATGTTGCTCTCCGCCGAAGGGGATGCCCTGAATTTCTTTAGCCTCCCGAAGGGCCTGTAGTAGCGGTTCCAGATATAACGCATAAAGTATTGGGGAGAGCGGGCAGCCCTGCTTTGTCCCTCTCTGTAGGGGTATCTTTCTGGAGGCAACCTTATTCACCATCACTCTGATAGAGGGCGCTTGATAATTAGCTCTTACCATGACCATAAATTCCCCCCCAAAACCCATCTTTTCCATTACCCGGAATAGGAATGACCACTCCACATGGTCAAAAGCCTTCTCCGCGTCTAAGGCTACCAAGACCGCAGGAGTGTTTGTTTTCTGCACTTTTTCAATTATATGGGCCACTCGTCTAATATTATCTGTGGTTTGTCTGTCCCTAATAAACCGGCCTGATCGGGATGTATCAATTGCGGGAGGATGATGTCGAGTCTGTTTGCCAGGATCTTAGTATAAATCTTGGCGTCAAGATTGATCAGAGCTATGGGGCGGTAAGAGGCTCTCTCCTCAGCATTTTTATTCAGTTTAAGGATGAGAGTAGCCTTGGCCTCTTCCATGGAGGGCGCTATTCTAGCCGAGAAACGAAAGGAGTTAAACAATGATGTTAGATGCGGGACTAATTGCGAGGTGAACAACTTGTAAAAGGCAGCAGTGTAGCCGTCTGGCCCTGGGGCATTACCTGTTGGGAGAGCCCTTATAACCCCACGCACCTCCTCTTTCGATATTTCATGGTTTACGGTTTCCCTCGTCTCCCTGCTGATTTCCCCCAGGTGTACGTTTTGCAGGAAGTCCTCCTGTCTGTCACTTCGAGGGTGTAGCGAGCCATAGAGGGACTCGTAATATCCTGCAAGGGCCTCCTGTACCCCCTCCTGGTCCGTGACCCATTCCCCTGTGTCCAACCTCAACGCCGTTATCTTCTTTCTCGCCTTTTTTCCTCTTAGCAACCTCGCCAGTAGGGAGCCAGTTCTATTAGCCTTTGCATAATATTGCTGCCGCACCAATAATAAGGCTCCCTCTGCTCTTTTGGTTCGCAAGAGTTCCAACTGCCCCACCGCCTTCCTATATTCCCGCATTGCCCTCCGGGAGATGGTGCCTCCCGCCGCCTGCCTAGCTGCCTCCACTTCTGCTTCTAATTGGGATTCAGCGCTTGCAGTTGCTTTACTCGATGGGCAGAGATCGCTATTAGCTCCCTCGTAAGAGTGGACTTAAATGCATCCCACCTAGTGCCCTTGTCAGTGTCATCCTTCCTGTTGGTATTGAAAGAGCTTAATCTTCTCTTCAATGCCTCCCCTAATTACTGGGTCCCTTAAAATGGCCCCTGGGAGTTTCCAACCCCAAATCCCCCTTCTCCTCTGGCCTATATCCATCTCCAGGGAAACTATTTTGTGGTCTGCAATCCCTATCGGCCCTGTACATACTTCCCGAAAGCATCCCACCAGACCTACCGAGACCCATATGTAATCGATTCTGGATTGAGAACCGTGGACAACCGACAGGAAGGTATGGCCCTCCTCATCCCCCTTAAGAACTCTCCAGATGTCTCGTAGCCCCAATGTGCTAATCCTTTCCATCAGCTCCGCGGACATCACAGCTCCTCCCCCTCCTCCCCTCCGCCCAGTTCTGTCCCTCTCCTTGTTCCATGCTATGTTAAGGTCCCCTAGAAGAACAATTTGCCCCCAGGAGCGTTCTTCTAATAGTTTCAAAACCTGTAGCAGAAAAAGCTCCTGGCCAGTATTAGGAGCGTACAGCACAGCTATTGTCAATGGGGCCCCTTGGCATTTCCGTCTGGCCACAATGTACCTCCCTTCCTTATCTCTAATCACCTCATACGGCCTGAAGTCTACCGTATTCTTAATCGCTAAGGCAACCCCCCTTGCTTTACAGTGTCCTGAGGCATGTAAAATCAGATCAAAACCGCGCAATTTCAACCTGCCCTGGTACCTAAGCAGCAAATGTGTTTCCTGGAGCCCCATAATATCAGGCTTCTCTTTTTGCGTAAACTGCTCCAGCTTTTTCCTTTTGAGAGGGGTATTCAACCCCCTTACATTATGTGTTAGCCACTTGAGAGAATACCCAGCAGAAAGTAGTCGCCACAATGTGGAGGTACCTTTCCCTGCAGCCCTTCCCCCTCTGCTCGTCGCCGCCCCCCATTCTAACTCCCCCGTTGCCCCCCCACCACCCCCCCTGAAGGCTAATACCTTCCCGCCCACTTATCCCACCAAACTCGGGCATCTGCGCCCTTTCTATTTCCAACATGGCTGCATCCCCTGCGACCCATATGCTTCTATGCACCTTACAGAGGCCCACCACCCCTTCCTGCACCGTGCCAGGTCAAGGCTGCACCGGAGAATCGCTTCTTGCTTCACTGGATTGACCATCGCACCACTGAGCGTCTCTTCTGGGTCCCCTCTTCCTTTTCTCTCGAACCGTTGTCCACTCCCAGAGTTTTGATCTGGGTCTCGTAGCCCCAATGTGCTAATCCTTTCCTTCAGCTCTGTGAACATCACAGCTCCTCCCCCTCCTCCCCTCCCCCCAGTTCTGTCCCTCTCCTTGTTCCATGCTATGTTAAGGTCCCCTAGAAGAACAATTTGCCCCCAGGAGCATTCTTCTAATAGTTTCAAAACCTGTAGCAGAAAAAGCTCCTGGCCAGTATTAGGAGTGTACAGCACATCTATTGTCAATGGGGCCCCTTGGCATTTCCCTCTGGCCACAATGTACCTCCCTTCTTTATCTCTAATCACCTCATAGGACCTGGAGTCTACCGTATTCTTAATAGCTAGGGCAACCCCACTTGCTTTACAGTGTCCTGAGGCATGTAAGATCAGATCAAAACCGCGCAATTTCAACCTGCCCTGGTCCCTAAGCAGCAAATGTGCTTCTTGGAGCCCCATAATATCAGGCTTCTCTTTTTGCGTAAACTGCTCCAGCTTTTTCCTTTTGAGAGGGATATTCAATCCACTTACATTATGTGTTAGCAACTTGAGAGAATACCCAGCAGAAAGTTGTCGCCACTATGTGGAGGTACCTTTCCCTGCAGCCCTCCCCCCTCTGCTCGTCGCCGCCCCCCCTCCTAACTCCCCCACCCCCCCCCTCCTAGGCACCCCCCCTTGAAGGCTAATACCTTCCCGCCCACTTATCCCACCAAACTCGGGCATCTGCGCCCTTTCTGTTTCCAACATGGCTGCATCCCCTGCGACCCATATGCTTCTATGCACCTTACAGAGGCCCACCACCCCTTCCTGCCCCGTGCCAGGTCAAGGCTGCACCGGAGAATGGCTTCTTGCTTCACTGGATTAACCATCGCTCCGCTGAGCGTCTATTCTGGGTCCCCTCTTCCTTTTCTCTCGAACCGTTGTCCACTCCCAGGGTCTTGATCTGGGTCGGCTACCCGGGGCCGAACGACCCGCGCCCGAGGAGGTTCCCTCTATGTCAATGCGAAGAAGATCGGCCCCCTCCTGAAGTGAGGTAATTCACCTCTGTGATCCCTCCCAATCGAAGAGCAAACCAAACGGGAAAGTCCATTTATATCGGATCGCTCGCTCATTAAGGGCCTTTATCACTGGGCCCATTTGTCTCCTCTTCAGAAGCGTACTGCTCGCCAGGTCTTGGAACAGAGCAATCTGCCGGCCCTCGTACATAATAGGTTCGCGTGGTCTTGCTGCTTTGAGTACCGCTTCTTTCTGGGCATATCTAGCGAATGCTGCTAGAACATCTCTCTGCCTCCCTGACTGGTATTTAGTCAGTCATCCGGTTCTGTGCACTCGATCTAACTCCACCACCTCTGGGTTGCCCTCCTCCAAGATGACCGCAAAGATGCCCTGGAGTACTGCCTTGAGATTCTTATCGGGCACGGATTCAGGCAGCATTTTTACCCGTATATTGATCCTGCGGGACCTGTTCTCCAAATCCTCCACTTGTAGTTCTAGATTTCTAATGGCTACGTCCAGCCGCTCTATAGCTTCACTATTTGCTGCGTTGTCTTTATCTACTTCTTGGAGGTCTTTCTCCAGGATGTCGCTCCTCTCCCCCAATTGCCACATCTCTTGTTTCAGTTCTCCTATAGCATCATTCAGATCAGTGCGCATCAACTGAAACTGTTCCTGAAAAGTCTTTGCCTGCAAAGCATGGAGCGCACCAATAAATTCCTGTATGAGCATCTTTGTCAAGTCTTCGGCTCCTCTTTGTGCGGAGTCCTCTCTTGGAGTACCTCCGGAAGCCTCGGGCCCCTCCTTCGAGTTCAGCGTCGACCACATTGCCTGAAGGGTGCCCAGATTGTCGCCAGAGGCCTGGGGGGGTTTCCCCCATTTCCCCTTGGATTTCGTATCCATGCCATTCAGTTCCTCCCAGGTTGCCCGCCCCGGGCTAATCACACCTTCTTCTGGGACCGAAATTACTAGCAAAATGTAGGTTTCCTTAGGCCTAATGGTCGGGAGGATCTGCCTCCTGCTTCCTAGGTGAACTAAAAGGCAGCCCCGAGGAGACAGCCCTCCCGAGCTCCCACGTGCGTCGCCTGTGGCAGGAGCGGTGCGTTTGTCGTGCTTGTAATGTTCAAAGAGTTTCCATTGACCCCCTCCAGAGCGGGGAACATCCGTCGCTCAAGCCTCCTCAGGTGTATCCCCTCTGGCACCTCCTGCCCCTCAGGAACCCCGGTGCTCTCCAGGACCCTCTCTGCTCCACCGAGGGGGAGAGAGGAGCGGTTTCTGAGCACCCAGCAGCGCGGAGCGAGGCCGTTTCCTGGCCGACCCTCCCGGGACAGCGGGGCGCTCCACCTCCCGCCGTGTCTACGTGTCCGTAGATCTCCATTCCCCGAGTTGCCGCAAGTGATACGGGAGCCCCCTTCCAGCTCCGAATTGGGCCACAGACCCTCCACCGCCAGGCCCACCACAGGCCCCGCTACCTCACGACCACCACTGATCCCTGCGGGGGGGCGCACCGGGTCTCAAAGCCTTCCGGACTCCCAGGGGATCACGGGGCATTCCCCGCGATGTCAGGCCGGCTGTGTTTCATACTGAACGGCTCCCCACAACTCGCCTCCCCTCCAGGCTGTCCACCAGCAGCTCCCTCCGGGACTGTGGACCACTCGGTTTCTTCGGAGCGGGCTCTTCCCTTCGCACTGCCAGCCGGTCGCGAGCGGGCCCGCAGCAGTAGGCACCGCGGCTCCTCCTCACTTCGCCAGACCCGGCGATTCGCTCGCGTCTCCGCTTTTTCGGGTCGGGGCAGTCCGCAGCCCTCTCCCTCTCCCGCAAAGTCACGGGGGCTCGTCAGAAGCTTATCTGGATCCGCTACTTGGGTGGTGGGCGCACCGTGAGGACAGACGGGTCTGGGGAGTGCCGTCGGCACGTCTACTCAGTGCCGGCGGCCATCTTGGAATCCCTTTCTACGATTATTTTTAATCCATGCATCAACCCTTTGCAAAGCTCATTAACCCCTTTGACCTCCAGTTTTACTCAAAACAGAATTGTCAAATATATGTGCTTTTATGTGTTGTGCTGCAATCATAACTTCCTTTCAAATATAGTGGTTCAGTGAATTTCGGGGGGGGTTTCATAATAGAAGGTCTAACACTAATTAATGCTTTTTAGCATGCACTAAAACTGCCATCGAGCTTGCGCCCACCCGTAGAACCCAATGCAATGCATGGGCCTGGTCTGTGGCTCCTGATCCTTGCTCAGATCTATGGATCCAGATTTGAGCACACAGGCGATATCACCGAATCGATGTGTTTGCTTTCCAATTCAAAGGATTCTACCCTCTCAGGCACCCCCCTATTGGCTGATCATGGTATCTAAATGTCCCTTCTCAATTATTTTTCAGCAGAGAATGTGCTGACCTTCAGGTGGAGTCCACAAACCAGGATGGAGGCCTACTAGAACCAGAGACGTCATTTAGGGGTCGCCAGAGGTCGCAAGTGCGACCTCTGGGGTCTCCCTTGCGACCCCTAAAAAAAAAACTGTAAAAAAAAAAGTTAACAATGTTTTGTTTTTTTTTGTAATGCAAGCTCCTGGGCTGTGGCCAGCACCACGTGGCTCTTTAAATCTGAAGTGTATGGCTTTCTTGTTCAGGCCCCTTAAAAAAAGATGAAAAATAAGAACAGGAGTGCCACAAGTCTAACACTTTCATCACTGACCCTAAATAAGAAAGAATAGGAATACCAAATAAGGTGTCTTTCTGGAATGCTATAAAATAATTGCTAGACTCGTTAAAGGTTTATTTCAGGCACACTTCAGGGGGTGAGTCACTGATTTAGTCTGTTGCTAAACGCCTCAACTCAGCCTTTCATCCTGCTGAGGTTGATAAATGAGTACCAACACCGGTTGGGTGATATTAGGTGTATATTTTTTCTATATAAAGTGCTTAAGCGCTATATAATAACACATCATTATCATTTGGTCATGGACGTCTGCTTGCATTTACAGTAATTTGGTAGTATGGGCCTATACACACTGATCTTAACAATACATATGGCGATCCATTCTTATGTGAAATGTACATCACATTATAGTGATATGGTAACCATATTTTTCATAGTGTACAATGCTATGTGATGCCACTTCTTGTTGTGTCAACAGGTGAAAGGTTGTGTTCCATCGCTTCCCGCGATATCACTTCGGGTGGGGTCAAGTGACATCACTTCCTGTGATGTCATCAGGGTTCAAGGGTCATGTGATGTCACTTCCACTACCCCTGGCATTTTGGTGAAATGACGTCCCTGACTGGAACATTTTAAATGAATCTCTAATGATTGAGAATCGCTCTCTTTCTGTTAATCAATCAAATTGTGTTTTACTGCTCTCCGGGTAAACAGACTCAAAGCAAACAGGCTCCACAACGCCCTCCCCTTGTTTCCACAAAGTAAATTTGCAAATTACTGGTAATTTACTTTGTGGAAATTACTTTGAAATTACTTATAAATTGTGGGTTATCGGGTAAAGGAGGGTTTGGAGGGGTTTGGGGTAGGGTTGGTACTGAAGGGGCAATGGCGGAAAATCCCCATTGAAAAAAAAAACATTTGAAGTAAACATTTGAAATAATTTCCACTAAGTCATTTACCACAGAGTGATTTATTTCGTGGAAATGACATGGAACATCCACAACAGTTGCATGCAGTTCTACAAGCGCAAAATATATCTAAAAACACTTTGTTCTTTTTGGCACTTTTAAAAAAAAATACTCTGATCCTGGTTGCACCGCAGCAGGTGTAGATCCTGAGTGAGACCAGACCCCACCTTCTTGTCCCCATACAGAGTCCCCCTACAGAAGTTTGAGAAACTTTTCTAAACCAGTTCAGTCAGGTCTTTATTTTCGTGCAGTTTTGTGGTAAGGGGCCAAAGTTCTTATCAACTGGCAAAGTGCTCTACCTAAGGAGATACTAGTAAAGTGCAGCCACAGATACGCTATTGCCCCCTCTCTAATGCATATCATTTTATATGCCTGGGTGTATGTATGTAGGGTTAGTTTTATAAAGCGCAATCTTGGCGTTGTTGATGGACGCGGAGACAGACATATCGGATGTTTAAACTTGCATTATCAAGTGTGCAAAATAAGTAGGTGTTCAATGCTTTTATGAATGGAATTCAGTGGGCTGGCAACTCGAAGAGGGGCTTTTTGTGATAACATCCAAAGGCCCTAACCGTGAAGATTGCATTGGTTTACATTATCTTCTTTAAGTAGAACACAATGGAATGGTGTTTTGCTTAGCTTCGCCAAAAGACCCAGTGTGTTCAAGATACATTCAGTGCATAAGGGGGTCACGTGGTTATGGAAGGAAGCTTCAATTTCCTACTTTGAAACAGAGTTCTCTTCTGTACATTCTACAGTTTAAAAGTAGCAATACATAAAAGGCATGTCTGTGCAAAGTAGGCTGATACACAATGATGCCGCTATCTTCACTCGGCATTAACTCAGTAAGATGCATTAAAACACAGCAAGAGAGATAAGCAACGTAATGAAGATGAGGCATTTTCAAAATATGGTCTAGTACGATGTTTTTTGTATGATGAAAATGATATACAACATTTTTGGTTGTCCAACTCCATGCCCCGAGGGCCAGAAGCAAGTCGGATTTTCAGGATATCCCTCTTCAATATTCATGAAATACATTTGCATACAATGATTCAAAATCCATGTACATTTATCTCATGAATATTAATGAGGGATCAACTAAAAACCTGTCCGGCTTGTGGTGCTTCAGGCCTGCAGTTGGACACACGGCATCTTCTCACCAAATCTCACTTTCCATCCCCTTCTCTTCTTCCTCCTTCCCCCACTCTTCCAACTCCTTCCTGACCCAACTCCCTCCTCCTCCATCCCTCCCTCGTTTCCTTCCTCCCTCCCTTCCTTTACCATCCTTCTTCCCTCACTTACCGCCCTCCAATGACCTTTACCTTCCCTTTAGAAATCATATCTCTCATTCCCACCGTCCTATGCTGTCCTTGCCTGCACCCCATCAAGGCCGATTGATCTAAGTTTATGGAAGTACAAGGCATCGCTAGAATAGCAGTCAAACTTTGCCAATACATCTGCATCCTCTATAGCAGAGCTGTTCAAATTACTGTTCATCCCAGAAGCCTGGTTTCAAAGGATGTTCTCCCAAAAGTCGATGGAGGAATCCCAGAGGTATACTAGATTTCTGTGAATAAAAACCTAAACAAGAGAAAGGGGGTGTACCCCTTCTGCGTAAAGAACAGACTGCCACCACATCTGACTGTGAATCTACTGCTCCCAAGCAGATGCAGCATAATATCTCCCCTTCTTTTGTCCTTATTTACAGAATCCCATCCCCTAACCCGAGCATTGTAGACATCGGTATGAACCCCTCTACTTTCCAGGGAAGTTTGAGAACGTCTGCTTCCACCAATTGGTAAATGGCCCTACCAAGTCGGGGGATCACTCTCCATCCTACCTTTACCCACCCTCTCCCCTGGCCTCCAGACTGTTTCACTGACTAGCTTGAGGGGTGTTGCTATGTCTGGAAAAGACCTGGGGCTACGCTAATGTCGGAACTGTCTGGACTGGGGGCTAGTTAGCCTTTTGGTTGTAGTTCCTAGGATTCTAACCAGGGCTACAACCAAAAGACCAGGGGCTATAACACCTTTAGCCCCCCCTATCAACGCCTCTGACTAGCTCTGTCCCTTAAGGAGACCACAAGATAATCCCCCTTCCAGTTTTCTCCTCCCCACACAAATCCCTACCTCTTGCCCTCAGTCGCCAGTTGAAGTGCATGAAGATGCCTGGCTGATCTCTTTCCTCTCTCGACCCTCCCAGGTCCAACTTGGGTCCTTCCTATCATCTCTCTTCCTCTCTACCTGTGGTGTTCCCCAGGGGTCTTACCTCTCACCCTCGCTTTTCAACCAATACCTGCCAACTCTCGGCCACTGCATTGCCATTTTATGCTCAAATTTCCAGTGCTACGCTCACGACACTAAACTCTTTTCCAGGCTGCCCTCAACCACCTCCTCTCCCTCTCTCATGTGCCGCCAATGATCTTTGTCTGAATACCAGCAAGACTAAGATCCTCCTCATCGGCACGCCTTCACCATGCTTTCCCTTCACTCTCTGGCCGGCTTCCCTTGGCCCTCCTCCTACCCCGAGGAGGAGGGCCAAGGGAGGCTAAGAACCTCGGGGTCATCTTTGACTCCAGCCTTTCCATCTACGCCCACATCTCTGAGGTCTCTAAAAGTCAAACTTCCTACTGTACCTCCTCACTCAGAGGTACTCTGCCTTTCCTCTCCTTCCCCCAGAAGCTCATGTTATCCCAAGCTCTGCTTCTCTCTAGGTTGGAGTATTGTAACAGCCTCTTTCTAAATCTACCTGCCTCTACTCTCCGCCCTCTGTAACTAATCCAGAACAGGACTGAGAGATTTGTCCTTGGCTTCAAGCACTGGGATCGTATCTCACCAGCTCTGAAATCTCTCCATTGGCTCCCAGTGGATGCAAGGATTAAATTCAAAACCCTCTGCATTGTCCACAAGGATTTCTGGGGTCTGGGTCCAAAATACCTCCAGCTATCCCTCCGCAAATACTTCCCCTCTCAAGCTCTTCGCTCCTCTACCTCTAACTCTCTAAGGGTCAGTCGTTTTTCAAAGGAACGAGTTGTGGGTAGATCTCTGTCTTCGGCTGGGGCCTCCCTCTGGAACAGCCTCCCTGCCACTCTAAAACTTCAGGAGAACCATCTCTGGTTCCAGAAGCACCTCTAGACCTTCCTCTTTTCTCCTGCCTTCGCTCCCCCTCTCCCGTGCTGATCTGTTCTCTCTTGGCACTGTGCACCTGGCCACCCTCTGTCCTCCGGACCCAGGTACCTGCTCACCTGCCACCCTCCCGCACTGCCTCCGGGCAACCCCTTGCATTGGGGTCTGTATCTGTACCCATACAGCCCCCCCCTTTTCTTCCTGCACTTATCAGACCTACCCGGTCTGCTGCCTTAAACTTAGCACTTGCAAATTGCTGGCTGCACTACCACTATTTGCTGCCTTTATTAATTATTTATTATTATTTATCTGTTTCTCCTCTGCTTCACACTTTCCACTTCTCCCCCCTTCCATGCACTTTTCCCCTCCCCCATGCCCTTACGCGTTCTCAATGTCACTGGGCCTAGTAAGATTGCTGTTTTTTTCTCCCCTGTTCCCCTCCCTTGCCTTGTCGCGCTCTGAAACACTTGTGTAGGAGCACAATAGAAATAAAATATCAATATCAATATCAATTTTTCATTGGCAGACACTTAAATCCACTGTCTCTTCTCCCTCAAATCCTGTGGAGTGGCTTTCCTGGAACGTTAGTTAACCTCCTGATTTTATATTATGGCCATTCACCATGTTAGGTTGAGCATATCTGTAAAGGGCACATAAAGCTGGGGGTGTCTTGGCGCTAGCTGCTGGGAGAAGAAGAAGTACATGGACAGCAGCCAGGTTTTCGCTGAACGGGCGACCAGAACAGCTGTGGATAAGTAGGAGCATATTTTAAAGGCAAGATGCCAAAGCTGAAAAGGAGAATCCACCCTGCCTTTTCTTCTTAAAAGGAGCGATGTGAGACAAGGAGAGGGCACCAGGTACAGCGGGCCTGCAGGGATAAAAGCAGGAGGAGCTAGAGGTGGTGCCACTCTTTATACCTGTCATAGAAGGAGTAATAATATATAAGGTTTGCTTATTGCTTGCCACAGGGGTCTTTCTGGATAGGCTGATACTTTAGTTGTTGTTAGCAGTGGAGTAACTTTGCAGAAACTGTTGGGGGGCGGGGGGGACAGGGGTGGGGTGGAGGGAGGGCGGATGGTGGCTCTTAGGGATCATTTCGGCGAAATTGTTTGAAATGGTAGATTTGACTGAATTTGGTCGAATGGTAGATTGGTCGAATGGTAGATTTGACTGAATTCGGTCACCACCATTAGTTTGAAGCCGAAGACACCGAACATGAAGAGCTAGGGTTGCGGGGGTTTCCCCCACACCCCATGGTCAGTATTTTTGGCTTCGGCAGTTGCGGGGGTATCCCCCACTTCAGCATTGGTGGCAGGGGACCCAACAAAAAAAAGAAGAAAAAGGAACCCTACAGCATCAGATCCGACCCACGTTCGATTGAGGGATCTGACGCTGCAGGGTAAAGGAAAGGCGGCGGATGGAGAAAAGGTAAGTAGGGTGTGTTTGTGGATGTACTGGTCATTTGGGGGGGACATGGGTTTGGTTTTTTGTACCGAGGTAAAAACGTATTCGCAGTGAAAATGACTATGGTCAATTTCGCCGTGATTTTGTACCTCGGTCAAACAACCGAAATCCCTGAAGGATAACACTAGACTACTACACCACAAAAGTCCATTGCTGACGCTCTGTTATAACTTTCATAAGACTGGTGGCCTATCTTTAAAATTAAATTGGGCACCCACACATCTTCAGGCAGCCTGCCATGCACCCAGTGACCCAACATAACATTCACAAACTTAATTCCAATAAAGCATACAAACAATGCATTATTTATCATTCATTCAGACAAAAAAGTCAACACACATATGCTTGCATACACTCGGACTCACACACAAATGTATTAGGCACCTCATTGACATACACGTGTGTGCACACAACATTCATATGTACATATACAATAAAACATGGAAACAGTGGCGCAACGTCCATTGAGCAGACCAAACTCAATCACCCCTTGATCCCTGAAATTTTGGGATAAGTTGACTTGACCTAGCTGAACTATAAGCCATGGCCGAAAGGAACAGATTCACTGGAATGTCAGAAATTCCCTTGATTTTTCCTTTCATTCAAAGGCAGAAGCCATCTGTTAATGCAGTACAGTGGGTGACCAAGTATACTTGGTATCAATTTTTGAAAGTCTCCAAACTTGGGTTCTGTACAGCACCTTATATGTGTACGTGCTGATCGATTTTTTCTACAAGATTCTGACAGATTCAAATTAAGTTATGTTTTCATGTGTTCAAATGGTTTCAAGCAGTGGAGTAACAAACCGGAAGAGGCAGGGAGGGGCAAGCTGCCCCTCGTGACTCTTTTGAGCCAGTCCGGGACATTTATCATTGGGACACCAACCCGTTCAGCATATCAAAGAGGGAGCCCAACGGCAAAGGAGTCCCGCTGGCAGGACAATGTGTGCTGAGCAATTTCTGCTCAGCACGCTCATTGTCCTGGCAGCAGTACATATTACCCGTTACGAATGGTAGAGGTGTCTCGCTGCCAGGACAATGTTCCAAGGAGCTCCGGCAGCAGGGGGTCCTCACGTTGCTCAGTATCAACAGAACATTACAATGTGAACCATTAGGCACTGCTGGGAGGGAGGGGGGTACTATTGTCAGGGCCTTTTGTCCCTTTAGAAATGTGAATGGGTGGGAGAGATCAGAAGTGTGAAGGGTGCATAATGTTGCATGCTTTATGAAATTATGACTATGGCTTTAAAACTCAAGGGGGATTTGTTAGGCTTACATTAATCTACATGATGCTATTGTGACTTTGTATGCAGAATGGGGAGAATAAAACTAAAGCCATACTCCCATTGCTCAACATATTTCTATGACAATGTATATTGTTTATGGCTAGTTTGCTATGAAAGGCTAGTTTATTATGTAATGTGGTTTGCTTCAAGGCATTGCTATAATTATTTAAGCACATGAAATGTAAAGCAAAACCTTAATAAATATCTATATCAGCTAAACTTGGAAAGATGTGTGCGGTCGCTTAAATTGTCCACATACCAGTTTCACTACTTAACCAAGTGTGTGATCCTGAGCAAATCATTTAATCACATTGTGCCTTATCTGCAGCTATGCAAGTGATTCTGATTCACTTCAAAGCTCATGTTAATGTACCATGGTATTATAATGGAAAAGCCTAATGACTATAGAATTGCTCCACATATAACAATGGTGCAATTTTGGTATTTTGCACCACAAAGTTATTTGTCACTTGGCTTACTTATGGCAACTTATTCTAAAGTCACTTCCATGGTGCCTCCAAGTATCAAGGACTGATAATGCGCCTTGCAATGTCCTTTTCTGTGAAGTCACTCATGTGGTGCAATCCATATAATAATTAGGAGGTTTGCATGTATTTTGCCCTAGAGGGCTGGGACAGAGCTCTAATAGATGAGTTTCCTGCATCTGGAATTATCCTGCAGTTTTTGAATTTTTTGTTGTGTGTTAAAATGCCATCTTCCACCAATGTTAACAAAAAAGTAGATTGGGGCAGGGGTGGGTGGTTCGGGGGCGCCAATGAAATCATGTGGAATTCCACACAGTGCATTTCGTTGCCCCCCCCCACTCTTACAATTCTGTATACTCCCCTGCTTAGTTTGGTAAGTGAAGCAGTTTTTGGTGGCTTGTAACCTGAACCATGACACCCATTTACTAATTTGCACCAAACCGTCCTGAAAAAATGTCTGCAAAACTCAAATTACATTTTGCCAGTTTGGTGTAGATGATGTTTGGCGGCAGGGGGAAAAGTTATACAGGGCTCCTAAAAGTGTGCTTTTAACACAAAATCCCATATGGTTCGAGCAAAAACTGCATAACAAATGTTCACCATGTTTGGAAGGTGTATAGCACTCAAATTTATTTCACAGAATTTGCAGAGTACGACAGTTTTGCCTCGCAGGTTTTCTCAGCTTGACTCTTTCCACTTTTCTTGGGGAGGGCACACCTTCTGCCAACTTAATTTTGTAATTAGGATGCTGGTGCTTTAGTAGCATCTGAAAAGTGGCAAGACTGATTTTAGAGGCGTTGCAGAGCTGTGGCTTGCCACAGAGAATGCACCATTTGTTATTGTTAGTGTGCCTTCATACATGGGGCCTTAATGTATACTCTGAGCTCTGCTCACATTGTCCAAATGTGACATGCACCCTCACTGGGGTCCGCCCGCAGACTAGCTCCCTAAACAAACATACACAAACAATAAAAAATTATTAAAAAATAAAAGAATTACCTCTGCTCTGCATTGAAATGGCACCCAAGCCACGTCTAATGTTACACCGACCTAACCTCTTCGCACTCACGCACCTCCAGACAGAAACCATCAAGCTGAATGAGCTTCCTAGTTCCTGTCTGTGTGTCACACGAACACAAAGCCGGAAAGTGATTCTCTGCGTCGTGGCCCCTGGAAGTGCTGCTGCTAGCGTGGCAGCACAGGCGCCAGTCCCTGCAACACCCAGTTCAGCACCCTGGCTGCTGACTTTCAGTCAGGCCAGCCAGGGTGAGGGACTGAGCCATGCAGGGCATCTCGGCCCTGAATGTGTTGCAGCGCGGCTGCCAGGCATCTCAGCATTATGTAATGAGACAGCACAAGCTTTGCCGGGCACCCGGCCGGGCTTGCGCTGTCCCATTTACATAATTAATGATTGTGACCCCCCTATCCCCTCTCCAAAAGATGGGGGGGGATAAAAAGGCATGCCACAGAAGTTGGGGAGGACAAAACCCCCAGTGCCCCCCTATAATTATGCCCATGGTTGTTAGGGCTGGGATGAAGAAGATTAAACCATGAAGTAATCAGTTGCATTCAAGACGAAACCCAACAAAAGCCAGAATATCACCAGAACATCTGCCCTGGACATCATTAAAAAGCCAGACTGTGTGTAGGCTCTTTGTCTCGGGCAGTGATACCAGGACTCTGGCAGCAGAAGGGAGTGCTTCAGCAGGCAATGCAATGAGTTTTGTATTGTATGTTCTTAAAATAGCCCAAGAAACAAGAATCGTGCTGCAGAGTGCGAACGTCAAAGTGAGGGTGGAGGGTGACCTCATGATCACCTCCGAGCAGTAGAGCAAAATGGAGGAAGGAGTGGCCAGATTAGCGATCACAGTGGGTGCACAGCGTGAGCAGAATGCAAGCTTGCGCAAGAACATGCAACATCAAGGGAGAGGGCAGAGAACACTGAGAGACCCTTCTAGAAGAATACCATTCATTTGCACAGCCATGCCTGAGGGGGTAAGAAGCCTATAAGGGTTCTATTTCTAGAGAGCTGGAATAATGACAGCTTTACATTGGATGACCTCCCCAGCTCTTCACAGGTGAAAGAGCACACGGGGTGCTAGAAGTCAAGCACAGCACTGGGGGTCATTGTCAACACATTACTCAGAGGCAGAGACTAGGTCCTGCAAGTCGCCTGCCATGAAGGATGCATTGCGCATGTCGAGGAGGACAGTCTGCCATTCTCAGATAAGATTCGGAAGAAGCAAAAAAAAACATATCTTGACTTGATCCAAAAGCATCTTAGGAGAAATGACACTTGATGCTACTGTTCCTAAGTAAGCTGCAGCATTTTGTGAACCATACGTCATGAACCTTAACTTATCTCCAAAAGGCCCCAGGTTGGTGCACTCGGACTCTATTAGAGGAAGCAGGGGCCCAGAAGCAGCTGTGCAGAACGGATCAACGGCGGTGCAGGGTGTGAGCCACAGAAGGGCCAGAAATTGTCATCAGAAGGATGGGGCTAAGGACAGAGCTATGAGGCCCAAAGGGGGGCTGACGAAGACGAGGGTACTAATGACTGTGCAACAATCTACCTTTTAACACTAGACTACCATCTTATTGATTGATTGATTGATATTTTATTTCTATCGCGCTCATACACAAGTGTTTCAGAGCGCGACAATTATGTTATTATGATTCAGTCACTCTTTCCTCTGTTCACCAATAAAATGGGCCGCGGAGGAAAGCTGTGCATTGGAAAATTGATGCTCATGTGCAGTGAGGAGCACAGCAATCAGTATGGAGAGATGGTTTGATAGGATGACTTACACATGTGTTGCAAAATATGATATCCTTCATATGGGTTGGGCAGTTCATCGTTGTGTACTAAAGTTAGGCAGATATTACTGAAATGGGATAAGAACGTCCTTAATAGGGGCATGGCATGTTGTTTTGGGAAGGAGGGAAGTATGGGAACACACTATTGTTAAAAGATACACATTGCTGCATTCCTAATTAGGAGGTGGTTGCATGGGTGGTGGGAGGCAGTGAGCTGAAGGGCAGTTGTACGCAGGGTTATCGATGGAGGACTGAGATGAAGTCCACACGTTCAGCGACTGAGCTGACAATTGCTGCCCATCTATACCATGTAGTAAATGGCAGAATTGGCTGGATGTTGAGAGCCAGCAATGGAATGGTCAAGAATAGTCTATATATTCTTCCTGAATAAGTGGAAATGTGACAATGAATGATTCAGGAAGCCCGACTTCCGTGTGTGGCATCTGACGATTCATAGACCTCATGCAGGAAGCATATATTCCTCCCCGTTTTCCCCATTTTAATGTGATGTGATAATCTGAATGTATACATCAGTGACTTTTCTCCTGGTGAATAGGATATCTGACCCAGTAGATATGGGAATACCCTAGTATGCTCATAGTTTGTGAAGCATATGTTCATACTATGTTCGACTGTTTCAAGGTTTGAGGAAGAAAGCTGTTTATTGGGGATCACTCCATCTGTTGAGAAGTTCACAGCTCTCATTAAGGGTTTGCAATTACGGGTTTAGCATCTTTGCCAGTTTTTCTGGTAGTGAATACTTGTCTAGATCCCTATAAGATCATGTTCCTTTGAAACCCCCAGTTGCATTTCAGGGCAAGCCATTGCCAGTGCCCACTTCGACATTATAACTTTACACCTTGAGTGATCTAGCTTTTGGGAAACCGTGAGGTACAATGAGAAAATCATTGTAACTTCCTCGCCCAATGCATCTGCTGATGAAGGTCCTGCTTAGGAACTTTTGCATATTCAGGAACAGTTTAAAACATTGGAGGTTCTAGAGGGGAGAGATGGGGAGATGTAGTCAACAAGCAACTCCAGGAGGCATTTGAAAGACTGTGATTTACCACTAGAGAACAAGAAGGGGGGAAAAGTAGGACCTGCTCCATTCTGGTTGTAAACCTAGAAGCTTTCCGGCTATCACAGCTATTCAATGGGGCAATATGACTTACAGCCATGCCACAACCAATGGGGATTGCATGGTATTCTATTGTGATCTTCACTTGCATAAGCTGAGTTTAAGCCAGGTGTGCGGCTAACAATGGACTGATATCTTCTTGTTCTGTGAGCTGTCAACCCACCACTTGAATGTTTTCTTCTACTTTTAATATAGATTAATTGGAGCAAAACAAATCTCAAACACTTTCTCGCACCCTTATTTCTGATCTCCACTATCCATAAACCAATTAAAATCACTCATCGAAAGAAATTGATATGTATTATACATGTCCATATAATTGTCTCTGCAGTGAAAATCAACAGAAAAAGCTATTTAAATTGTAAAACATAAGTGATCAATATGTTTGTACTTCTCGAAATTCTGCTCCTTTAGTTCAATTCAATTACCAACATACAATCAAGATCTCTGTTCCAAATGGCTGGCCAAGCACTTTGCTTTAAGTACAACTTTGTCGGATGAGGAATGGTGCGGTTAGTTGATGTCTGGCGTACAAATCTCTCTGACCTTAGCCTTGCTGGCCTTTGTGAAAGAACGTTTTGCTCTAATTGAATCGAAAGAAGGGGTAGCCGTCTAAGGAAATACAGGTGTTTGTATACATCGGCCGCGGCTCCCCTGTAGTAGTTCCTGAAGCGTCAGACAGAGATCAAGAGATTTTATGTAAAATCGGACTTAACTGCTTTTCATGTTTTCTTTTTTTCTTTTTTCTTTTGTGTGTATTGCCTTTGTAGTTAGCTAAGGTTTATTATTAAAGCAATTGCTTAGTAAAAAAATAAAAATAAATAAATAAATGACAGAAAATGATTTAGCAGTCCAGAGTGGTAATCATACCTTTGCCATGAATACTTACACCGCATCTATGGGCTTATCATGCTGTAATGTTTGAATTATGTGTTGCTACTTGGTTAAACTGGCCTGCATTGCTGCAGCCAGACTTGTTAAATGTTCTTACTGTGGCACTGGCATGGCCACGCTACATAATAACACTCTTCATGTTTAGTTTACCCTTGATGCCCAATAAAAAATGCCGTGCCACAGGAAGAAAATGTAAACAGACTGGCTGCAGCAATGAAGGCCCATCTAGGCACATACCACTACTTATCATGTTTGCTTTAACCTTGATGCCCTCATTATGTTGCTTTACTAGCCTACATTACTGCAGCTAGTCTGGATATATTTTCTAACTGTGGCGTGACAATTGTTACTGGCAAAGTCAACAGGAGCATGTCGAAATATGGTAATTCTGACATGTATTGATGCAGCCTGCATGGTCGATTTTCTTCTTTTTCTGCACTTATCAGACTTACTCAGTCTGCTGCCGTAAACACAGCACTTGCCACTTGCTGGACTTACCACTGTTTATTGGCTCTATTATCTATTTATTTGTATTTATTATTTATCTGTTCTCCACTGCTCCGCACTTCCCACTCTCCCTCTTCCATGCACTTTCCCCTTTCTCTTTTCCATGCTCTTGCGTGTTCTCAATGTCACTGGGCCTAGTAAGATCGTTGTTGTGTTCTCCCCTCTTCCCCTCCCTTGCCTTGTCCTGCTCTGAAACACTTGTGTATGAGCACATACGAATAAACTATGTGGCTTTTGACCCAATGTTTCACAGAAAGTATGATGTAAAATGCACCATTTGAACCCATTATTTTAAATATTTTCTCCCGGGAGAATCCTACCAAATCCACCTTGGTTGGTTAGGGCTCCCTCACCATGCTCAGTCACGTTCACACTTTTGTGGGGACAATTTATGCACCTAAATTTAACACAAACAGTACCCGCAACTGACTAGCATCAGAATTAGCCATTGCTGTCAAGCAATCTAGACAGCCTTCCACCCCAAAATGTCATAATCACCGTTGGGGTTCATTCTCAGTTTCTCGCCTCAGACTGGTCTCCTCTCTACGTCTTGTGATTTATTCTTCAGAGAGCTTTGTCTATACGGTTGGCGGTCTCGACATACACAGCACATCCAGCCCTTGTAAGGGCTTTTAGAGAGCCCACTTTCACACACACAGTCACAAGGATAGGGCATTATGCTTCCAGATTGCTGAAGACTTTTTGCTCATCACACTCTCCTCAAGGGGTGTGTCTGTCTGCCTGCCCGGGACCTCGAATTGCACCTTCTACAAAGAGCACCTTCTGTACCAATGGATAGATGTGCATATGTAGTTACTACAACGCCTACCAGTTGTGTAATAGGGGTCCCGATATAGGCATTCCCTTTTCTTCAGTTTTCTAAAGCGGGATTATACATATGCTACCCCCTCTCTTTTCCTTTTAAATTTGCCATGCCTTTTCATGAGGCACCTGAAATCATTTTCCTGACGTTTTTAGCACCAAGATGATGACATCCATCCCCTAGAAGTGAGTAATGCTATCAAAACGAGCATTCCTGGTACAACGCCCTCCTAGAAATGCGATTTGTTATTTGTAAATTTCAGCCATGGCCATCATGGCCTTTAACCATCCTCTGGAACATTAAGCATATGAATTAGGCAGATTGTCACTATGACATGCAATACTGAAAACAGCTCAGCTCCAATAGGTGTTGAGGGAAGATCTACTAGAGCTGCTGTTGCATCCCAGGCTGCACAGAAGGGCGTGGCCACCTCACAAACGTGTAGAGCTGCCAACTGGACATCTCTGTCTGCTTTTATACTCCACTACAAACTTCATATAGATACAGAGCCATTAGGGTCATTCTGTTAGGCAGTTGTGAGAGCAACTACTGAATAATTATTCAATTCACATTTCAATGCATGTCTATTTGCCTTACAATTCTGATTGGTGTGGTTTCTGGTTCCAAGTATACTACTTGCCGTATTCTTACTGTTGTTTGGAATGGGATGGGGAGATTGGACGATGAGGTAATGCCATGTTAACCTACTGCAATCTTCATTACTTTGAGTCTGTCCCCATAGTCCTTTAATTATGCTTGCTCTGGACTTTGAACCCTGTTCTTAGATTGAGACAAGAAAGGAGAAGTTGGAGTTTATACACTATTATAGCAGTGGGGTGAGTAATACTATGTGTTTTTTCAGTGCTTGAAAGTAGGGGTCTAGGAGGCTGATACTTCACTTCTGTTAGGACTCTGATGAGGAAGATTTGGCCAATGGCCTTTCACACTCTGATTGTCTTGTGATTTGTAGTTGCATTTCCTGGTCGCCTAACGCCTTGCACACCCTGGTTAATCCATCTACACTCCCTATACACAACTCTTGCCCATCGGCCTAGTCTTTGGTCAATACTAACTCACGCAACCCACTACTCATTTCCTTTAATAGTAACCATATCCATGGTCCAACCTTCTATAGTGTGAGCATCCTCACGCTGTTCTCCTCCACCATATCCACACGTTTTCCCTCACTTTCCTATTCCTTCTCACCAATGGCCATCTTACCTTCTCCTCCTGATAGTCCTTTCTTTACCTCTTTCTGATGGTCACCACTTAACCCTCTGCACTGCACCTCTCCTTCAATTCCCCCTCTAAATTGCATCCTGGCTGCTCATCTCTTCCAATCACTACCCACTCCAGCTTTCCTGCCTATCAACTCTCAGCCACTAGTCCATCCTCCCCCGCCCCACATCACCCCATATTCACCCTGAGCCTCGGCAATGCCCAATCCACCTGCAATACAACCTCTTTTCTAACGGACCACATCGGCATCCACCACCATGAACTCCCTGCAGTAGCTATCACTGAAACCTGGATTTCCCCCATTGCACAGCAGCACTTGTTGCACTACACACTGCCTTTTCTACATTCTTCCACTTCCATTGGCTCCCAAAAAAAGATGGTGGTGTGGATCTTGTGATCAGTATAACCAGGCCATCTGCTTCACTTCCCCAATTTGACTTTACCCATTTCTTCTTTGAACACACATAAATTCAACGCTCAGCTCCCACCCTCTCATCCTCCTCCTCATTTATCACCCACCTGACACCCCCAATCTCATCTTCTTAGACATTGACCTACTGCTCTAAGTGCTACCCAGCCAATGTCGCCCTGGTTATGAAGGGGACTTCAACCTCCATATTACATCCAAGGATCACCAACTATAACTTGACTGCTTTCGCTCTGACTACTCACTTGTGAGTCTCCATACCGTCTCGATTCACACTGGTGGGATCTTTCTCAATCTTGTCTTCCTGTCCTCTGCCCTCTGTATTGATCTGCCTTCCTCTGATCATTCACTAATTCACTTCACCATCTCAGTACCCACCCCACTCGCATCCACCCCTCTGTCGACATCCACTAAAAGAAGGTTCAAACCAGACTCCATGGCTGTTTAACTGAACCGAGTCCAATCCTCAGTCCTCTTTTTTCACCTTGCCAACTCGTCAAACTGGTCCTCACCCAATGCCACTCATGCCACCTTCATTGACTTTCACTACCATTTCGGCTCCTTTACCCTTTCTTGCCCTCAACCATTGTCAACGCCACCCATTCAACAGCTAAGGACATGCATGCGCCTCCACCTGTGCCAATCGTGTAAAGATCATTCCCCCACTCTCCTTGCTGCCTACAAAGACTCCCTCATTGCCTTCACTACTGCTCTTAACTCTCCAATGTCTCCTACTACATCAACCTCATTTCTTCTCTTGGCTCCCACTCTTCCAATCTCTCCATGACCCTCCAGGCTATCCCCTCCTCCCAAATGAACCATCCCAATCCTTCTCTACTCCAACATATGACCTTTCTTCCTTCATCTCATCCCATATCAAAAGAATACATAATGTCATAACAATATTTCTATGCCTGTCAAGTATCCTTCCTTCTCTCCACCTCCTATCAACCCCTCCCTCACTTCTTTATTTCACCCCCGTCTCCCACTTATCCAACTGAACTCCTACTGAACATCCGGTCTGCCAGCCCGCTTCCCTGCCCCCCCCCCCCGCCAGTGTACACCTAGACCCATTGCACTTTTAACAATCAAAGCACTTGCAACTATCACCTGCTCAAAACCCTCCTCTCCCCTGAATCTCTCTCTCCTCGGTCATTTTCCCTGTATGTTATAAAACAGCCACCGTGATGCCTGGTCTTAAGTAACTCGCTGCTGACCCCAACAGCCCCTTCTTGTCTAGGCCTGTCTCTCTTCAGCTCCAGCATTCCAAAATCCTCGACCAAGCCATCTTCAACTGAACTGTCAGTTACTACGAGGACAATTCTCTTTGTGATCCCCTACAATCTGGATTCAGGAGGAAACACTCGACCAAAGCAGCATTTAGCCGCATCTTCAACTTTTAAGCACAGCCCATCAACCCCCCCCCTTCTACATTTGAATACTATTCAATCTCTGTGCAGTCCTACACATTGTGGACCATCCCATCCCATCCTCCTCTGATCCCTCTTCTCCCTTGGCTCATCTTCTCCTTCTGCTTTCACAACTACCTCTTTGCTGATGACACCTACATCTTCTTCTCCTTCCCACCCTCATAATAAACGCTAATCTCTGCTCTTGTGTTCAGTAAACTTGATCACTGGTCAAGCTTGCTCTTGGTCACCCCGTTTACTCCTTCCCTCCTCCTAAAAAATCCCTAAACTTTGCTACACACACCCTCTACAAACGACCACATTCCTCCACCACCACTGCACACCACTATCATGCCAGCACGCTCGAAATCCAAAATCACTCTCAGTTTAACTTCCTTCTTGTCTGCAAATCCATCCTCTGTCTTGCTTTCCCCATGTTACTGACTGCATCTCACTGTACTCTCCCTGATACACCTTATGCTCCGCCTTCCTCCATAAACTCTCTATCCCCCACTATCCCACACCTCCTCCCGCTTTTGCTCTTTCTCCTCATCTGCCCCACTCCACTGAATTCACTCCACCGAGTTATGAAAACTCTCCCATTTCTTGAACACTTCAAAGCAGACTCTTGCTTCCTGTGAAGGGTCACCTCCCTTTCAAACTAACTCCACTCCACCCCAGGCATAATACTCCATTACTGCTATCATCTATACATATATATATAATATGATATTTCATGGCACCAGATCTATATTAAGTGTACTGTCTGTGCTTGTTACATTGTCCCTGCCCCGGGTTTTTGCATCCCATTACCCATCCTCCTCAATAACTGGCTACTCCTTCCCAGATACCCTCAATATATTGTAAAGGCATCTGATCTCAGGACTTCCTACAGCTCCTGTATTATGTCCGGTGTGCATCATCTCAGGAGGAAATGACACCCTAACCTTTAATACAAACTAATGCAAATATGGTCTCAGAGCAATGAAGATTACCAGTAAATGATCAGGGCATTTCCATGAAACCATATAAGCTTTAAGTAATAAGTAATTCAAGTGGAATGTCTGCAGCACAAGTCCTTTACCACTCGTCCCCACTGTGCTCCCACTGGTCAGGCCTCAGCTAATCACTGATAGGTACGTTTATGTGAAGTCCAACTGGTGTTAGACGTCATAAGACGTATCTATTGGTATTAGGGACCCAACTCCTAATATAGGCCTGTACTACACAAGTCGGTAGAGTGGCGGAGCAGCCAGGCTTATTTTAGGAGGGAGTATGTGAGCTGAAGAGCAGTACAAAGAAATCAGTACATACAGAGATCCAAAAAAACACTTGCTCACTTAAAGTTATGTTAAAATATATTTGCTTAGATATACACAAGGCACACAAGCAAATCTAAAAGGCAGAAACTACTAAGACCATTCAATTAAAAAAGCATTAAGATTTTAAAAGGAACAATAATGCAGGTGAGTAACTTTTCATATGCTTTTCATATCTAGCACACTGAGTTGGCCTCATTACAAGTGTGGCTCGGTGGAAATAAGGGTGCCGGTCTCCACACTACAACACTGCGGGCGGGGGCTGTTGTGCCCAACAGGTCTGACCTACCGGACGTAACGACACCCGCCCGCAGAGTTTTCACAGAAGCACCGGCATGGTTAGCAACAGTGCTGGTGCTTCTAGGTCTCCATTCACATGGAGTCCTATGGGACTCTTTCCACCATCTGATATCCCGGGCCGCCGGGACTTGTAATGTCCTGGTGGCACCGGGATATCAGGCGCCGGAAACAGTGTTACAAGTCCAGCTGCATCCCGCCAGTAGCACCGGTGGGTTACCACTGCAATTGTAATGAGGCCCAATGACTTCAGTTAAGGTCAGTAAAAGCACTTATATGCATCACCTTTGCAAAATACAGTTTGAGGGGAAGTAAAGGTTAGACAGAACACAACTAGCAACTGGTAAGTAACAATGTGCACTATCCAAAAGGATTTCGGCAGTCTGTTTCCTAACTAAAAAAGTGATCACAATTCAAGTCTATTGAGGAACCAGAATGTCCAAAGCCCATAGGATCAAGAAGATGGACCTTTGAGAAAACAAGCAAAGCCACAGTCAAATGGACAGCACTAGTTCTGATGAAATTCTTCTGAGAAATGTTAAGCAACCAGTAAGTTGTTCTTGTAGAAAACACGGGAGCTCAAGAGGAGTCTTTCTGTTGGGATACAGGTTGCCAGACATGCACAGTGGTGTTGAGGTCAACTGCCAATTTACAAAAACAGCATTCCCAAAGCAAAGGAACACTGAAAATGGCCTAAGGTAAGTGTAACCCAATCCGCACAGTACTTGAAGAGTAAAGTTGTAAATGTAGCTGGTCGCTTTCTGGATGCACTGATGAAGACCCTCATTCCTGCTCTTTGGTCATAGTGATGAAAGGGGGGACGTTCAGTGGGCTTCTGTGATAGCACTCAATGGAAGCGTTTGGCAGTCAAGGATTCAGCTCACTCCAGTCGCTACTTGGTGCCTTTTTCTTAGTGCCAAGAAGAAGCAAATATTGCTGGTTGGATTCTCTTCGATTACTCAGTCCTGTTCTCTTGTGAGTGAACTTTTGGTAAATAATTCATGTCGCTGGAGGTTCACCCAGATGCCTGCAAAGCTTCAGTGAGATTCAATATTCGCAAGATGATGCACTCGCAAATCATCCAGGTACCCCAGGTATTGGTGTTCTGCAGCCCAGAAAAGTCTAAGGACGTCGGAGGATGGGCCAAATTGAAGAATGTCTTGGGGCTAGTTGGTCCCACTAGCCTAAAGAAAGAAGTTATCATGGGCGTAATTATAGAGGGGGGTGGGGGGGACACGTCCCCCCCATCTTTTGTGGCATGCCTTTTTGTCCCCCCCATCTTTTGGTGGGAGGGTCAGGGGCCGCATTCATTGATCATGTAATGGACAGCTTGAGCCTGGCTGAGGTGCCCAGCCAGGCCTGCGCTGTCTCAGTACATAATGCCGAGCTGAACGTATGTTTATTGGAAGGCAGGGCTGAGCTGCAGGCTGACCTTAGTGAGGGGGCACATTTGAACAATCACATTTGGGGTCAGGGGAGAATCGAGCATTGCAAGAGTGAGGAGTGAGGTGAGCCATGAAAAGCAGTGCGTGTAAACATTTTAATTTACTACCCCCAAACCGCCCACCCTGCCCCAATCTACTTTTTTGTAACATTAGTGGCAGATGGCATTTTCACAGATTAAAAAAAAAAAACTGCAGGATCATTGCAAATGCAAGAAACTCATCTAGTAGAGCTCTGTCCAGGCCCTCTGGGGGAAAAATATATGGAGACCTCTGAATTTGCACATGGATTGCACCAACAGAAGTGACTTCACAGAAAAGGACATTGCAAGGAGCATCATTAGTCTTTGATACATAGAGGCACCATGGAAGCGACTTTAGAATAAGTTGCCATAAGTAAGCCAAGTGGCAAATAACTTTGTGGTGCACAATACCTATATTGCATTATTGTTATATATGGAACAACTCAATAACCATTAGATTTATTTTTTATAATAGCATGATATATTAACATAAGCTTTGAAGTGAATCAGAATCAAGTACAGAGCTTTAGATAATACACAGTGTGATTTAAGGAATTGCCCAGGATCACACACTTTTGTTAAATGGTGAAACTGGGATGTGAACAATTTAAACAACTATGCATTTCTTCCCAGGTTTAATTGATGTAGATATTTAGTAAGGTTTTACTTTACATTTCATGTGCTTAAATAATGACTTCTGGCAATGCCATGGAAGCAAACCACATTACATAATATGCCAACCTTTCATAGTAAACTCACCATACACTATATACATTGTCATAGAAATATGTTGAGCAACGGGAGTATGACTTTAGTTTTATTCTCCCCATGTTGCATGCAAAGCCACAATAGCATTATGCAGATTAATGTGAGCCTAACAAATCCCCCTTGGGTTTTAAAGCCATAGTCGTTATTTCATAAAGCCTGCAGCATTATGAACCCTTATAACTTCTGATCCCTCCCTCCCATACACATTTCTAAAGAAACAAAAGTCCCTGCTAACACACGCCCCTTCCCTCCCAGCGGTGCCTCATGGCTTACATTGAAATGCTCTGTTAACACAGAGCAACGTGAGGACGCTCTGTTTCCCGGAGATCCTTGGGACATTGTCCTGGCAGCAGGACACCTCTACCATTCGGAAAGAGTAAGGTGTCCTGTTGCCAGGACAATAAGCATGCCGAGCAGGAATCGCTTGGCACACATTGTCCCACTAGTGGGACACCTTTTCCTTTGGGCACCCTCTTTGAGGTGCCGAATGGGTGTGGTAACCCCTGACAAATGTCCCGGTCTGACCTCCCGCTCGTTACGCTACTGCTTGTGGTCATTTGAACACAAGAAAACATACCTTAATTTTAATGAGTCAGAATGTTGCAAGTAATTAATGAAATCAGAATAAGCAACCTAATGTGCTGTTTTAAAATCTTGCAGGCATTCATTTTCTATTATGTCTATATGCTTGTTTGAGTCAGCGCCCTGGTGGCAATAATCACACACCAGCTCCCGTCAGCCTGCTTGCAGGCCCTCCTTAGGTAAAGGGGGCGCATGCTTTTTAACTGTTGTCAATGCAGTGAATTCTAAAGACCAACTGTAGTGTTATATGTTTCAGAAGATGGGAGTGTCCTTAGAATTGAATTTTAAAGATACGCCACCAGTCTTATGAAAGTTATAACAGAGCGTTGGCAATGGACTTGTGTGGTGTAGTAGTTTAATGTTATCCCTCAGAGCCACCGTCCGCCCTTCTTCCAACCTGCCACTTTCTTTCAGTTGTCATGTCCCCCCCAACATTTTCAGCAAAGTTACTCCACTGGAAGTCGTCCTTGGCCGAGTTTCTCTGTTGAGATGAAAATGGGGACAGCACAGGTGCAGGGCTTCACTGGTGTTTCCGCAGCTGTTGAAGATGCTTCTGGCATCTCTCCTCGTCTTCTGCTTCAAATTCCTTGTTCCAGTGGTCGACTATCCTGTAGTTAAAAAATCCTCACCTTATATGCTGGAACCCATTCATTGACTCCCATGGAGCTGTCAATCTCATAGGGGTTGACTGTCCTGCAGGACAGCCAGTCGCCCAGTTAGAACTGTTTTCACCTACACAAAAAGAAGTGTAGAGGAGCAGCCGAATGCTTCTATGGGAAGTCCCACCTCCATGCTATATGTATGCTGGAAACCAGAAGTTGCGACTTGCACAACACCAGTGACTGTGACTATTCTGTGAAGAGTCTTTGAGAAAATGTATCCATTAAGAAAACCTCATTTAATGTATCCTCAGAGAACTGGCAATCTCCTGGAAGGGATCCCTGGAGGAATATGAAAATGAAAGAAAGAGAAGCTGGTCATGTCACAAGATATGAGTGTGATGCACTGAGAAGAGGGGCTGAAGAAGAGAATGCACAGACGTTATAGAATCTGTTGACGAAGTAAAGAATCGAGAAGACTTTTATGTGCGGATTGAAGATTGCACATTTGAAGAAGCATTGAAGAAAAAGCAAGCCGTTTTTTATAACTGTACAGATGCAGAAACGCAAGTAGTCTACATAATCATAAGGGTGGCTATTCGTAGTGAATAGACTGCAGGCGGTGCCGCCATTATATAGAATCTGGATATTCGATGTTACAATTTTAGTAAGCTCAAACCCATAGAGAAAGAAGGATTGATAGCTATTCATGTGTCGCAGCAAAGAATTAGCTGAAGCTCGAAGCAAGACCAAAGAGGCTGTCTGGCCTGGTGTCAAAGGCTGAAGCAGCCAAAACTGGTTATCAGTCCTTGAAGAACAGAGAATGTGAGAGGCGGAGGCATCCCTTGTTAAGTTGCAAAGAGAGAACACCATGTGTGTCAAGTTTCTTTATTCAAGACAATTAAATACTATAACAGGGCTGATTCACAGTCTCCTGTCACGTGAGCTGAGAACGGAAATAGAAGTGGGCATGCAGACCTGAGCTACAATAAGGATGTGCCTATACCCCCTTATATTACCAGGAGAAAGAAGCAACTACAAGGCCAAGCACAAAGAAAATCTTAATGGCAGAAGGCATGAGCGATGAAAGATATGGGGCTGATTGGGTGGGAAGTCATGGTCAAGTCCACCAACCAGCACTTGGGGTACCAGCTTATGTGCTGCTAGTGAATCAAATGCTCCAGAAGGGTACAAGCGTGCCAACCAATTGTAGAGGGCCACAAAACTAAGGGCCTTATGGATTAAGAACCAATTGTATTCTTGATACTTAATAATTGACGAAGATGGCTTGCACTAGGGGTGGGCATAAATTGTCCACCTGACTGTTGAGTCCCAATCACAACCCGTCCCTACATAGAAAATATACTTAGATTTTTCCCTTGAGCCTGACACAATCCCGTGTAGGTTTTTCTTGTTTGCCAAGTAGTATGACATCACGTATGACAATGTTTTGCTATATAAGAATGCTTTTTTATGAACTGCATTGAGACTATGCTGTGCGACGTTCGTTGATGTCCGTTGTAACTCCCTATTTTAGATAATTGAAAATAAAACAGTCGAGAGAGACATTTTTCCAGCTTCCTGAGCCATTTGTTATTTGGTGTACGTTATTCTGCATCCCCTCAATCGTACGATTTGTTACCTCAATTAAAGGACCATAAGGGTTCACTTGGTAACATGTCGGATGGTTGGAAATAAGACCCATTGACCTGTAGACTTCAGTGTTTCAGATGATCGAACATCCTTTGCCATCTAGCCGGAAGATCACAGGGTTTCCTGTGGAGAGCGGCCGAATAGAAAACTTGCAAGTAGAATTGAGACGGTGGGCAAAATCCTTACCTGTCTTCCGCAAGCACTTTGCAGACAGAAGGCAAAAGTGGTCGATTGGAGGAGGGAGTCGATACCGAAGGCCTCGAGCTAAACAATCAAATGGTGAGTAGACTAAGGGGAATGACAAACTGAGGGGATGGGATTGTGGTAACAGGGAAAGTAACGGGGAAAGTAACAGGAGATTTCATGTGTAATGAGAGAGAAATCCCATGAGTCCTAACCCAAGGGGGTTTTAGGAGAGATTGTCTTACACTCCAGTCGGAGTAACTTAGGCTACATGCAGCACAGGTCCACATAAGACGACAATCTAAACTCTGTAATCAGGGTGTTATTAGGGGCAGAAATTAAGAGTGATCACTAAGGTTAATGTGAAGAGTCGACTAGTTTGTCTGTGTATTTGTATTGAAATAAGGTGTCGAAGAGCGACATATATGTAAGGAAGCTGAGAGAAAGTCAAAGAGTAATATTGTCTATCTAGGGTAACTGTTGGTTCCGACCCAGAGGTAGATTGAGATCATTGGCGAAATAAAGGTTTTGAGTGGCGATTGTTGGAGCGCGCCCATATTTGGTGTTTTCATAAAGGTATTTTATAAATGCTGGTAAGTATTGAAAGTCAATTGAGGCTTGTCACAATGGGAGACATTACTCCTCTGATGCATTTGTGTAAGAAATTGCCAAAACAAATGCCCGAGCTCAAACAATATAGTGCAGAATGGTTGAAAGGCATGCCAGATAAGATGTTTATGCCATTGCCAAAAGGGGGATCATTGTCAAAGGCGGGATTGCAACACATGACCACATACGTGCACGATGCATATACGGGAAAGAAGTTGGAGAAAAGGTTAGCTATTTTAGAGCTCTGGAAAATGTACCAGGAAGAGAGAGAGGATCCACCACCTGAGGAGTGGATGCTTAATCAGTGTAAGGAGGAAGGTGTTAAGCCTTCTTCTCCCTTTGCCTTGCCTGAAGTGAAAGGCGCTAGTACAGAAGACAAAGGAGGTCATTACAACTCAGGCGTTAAGGGTTAACGCCGTCGTTAACACTTAACGCCTGATTCCAATTTTAACGGCTGCTTTTAGCAGGCGTTAAAATCCATGGCGCTAAACCGCCTTGGTGCTAATTACGGCACCGTAATTTACGGTGCCGTAATTAGCGCCTTCCCCACTCCCATTATGCCCTATGGGGCAAAAATGGGAATGGGGAAGGGTAAATGGGAAATGGGGATTTACCGCTCCACTCACCTTGGTATGGGGCGGTAAATCCGCCATCCACCATGGTGTAAACATAGTTTACACCATGGTGGTATAGTTGGTGTACTTACCGCCTGGGTCGTAATGACCTCCAAAGGGTTATATCCCTTAAGAGAACTAAAGGCGGTGATGGGGTATAGTAATCTGATATACGAACCGCCTGCTAATAGCAGTGACGATAGCTCAGAGGAGAATAGAAGAAGAGAAGAGATCCTTAAGATCGCACAAAACAAAGAAGAGAAGAGTGAAAGAGTGACCGATCAAACATATCGACAGAATTAGAAAGATAAATCAAGAGATGGAAGAGAGAAAAGGATAAAGCTCACAGGGTAATGCTCACCCAGAACTAATGGATGGGAGGACATATATTACTCAAGCTAGATGGGAAAAACATTGAGGAAGTCAGTAAAAAGAAGATCAAGATGAACAAGATAGAAAAGACAGGGAACGAGAAAAAAGATTGAAGGAAGACGAGGGCAAGAAGGAGCAGACAGATGCAAGAACAGATGTATCAGGAGGAGCAACAAAAGAAAGAAGAAAGGGTGGAGGAACAAAGAATGTGTGATAGACATAAAGCGATAGAAGAACGAGAGGAGAGAAAGGAAAAGAGAAGAGAAGGAAGTGCAGAAATTAAGGGACAAAGGAATACAGAGAAGAAAAGAAGAGGAAGAAAGTAAAGCAGGGGCGGAAAGAGAAGAAATAAGACAGGAAGAGCAAAGAGTTAGATGGAAAGTGAAAAAGCAAAGGGAATTAGATGAAGAATTGGAATGAATGAGAAAACAGCGGGAGTGTGATATTAACCTCATTCAAAAGGAGTTGATGGAACCAAGTCTAGCAATAACAAGGGACAGTACAGAAGAGTTCCTCCTGTTACAGGGAGCAACATCAGTGCCATCTAGGGTAACCTTAGAAGAGAACTTTGACATAGGAAGCTGTTAGGAAAGATTCCCATGTATGTATGTACCCCACAACTTTTTGATGCTGTTTAAACACCATAGTCTGACTTTGCAGTGACGCGAAGCCTTCTGCTGCACTACACTGGGCTTTCGCTCGCCCAGTGTAGTGCATGCAGTGTAGTGTGTTATGGGGAAACTGACATCCCCTTAAAGACAGTCAGTGCCGGTAGACCTTGTTTCCCCTAGTCCTTTCCAATGTTGCAACTTTTCTGCAACATGTAACAAGTGGACAATGTACCTTACAGTACAGTGCACTTAGGTCCTCCTTTCATTACCAAAGGCCCTAGAGTCCCTCAAAGGATTTTTTAGGAGAAGTGCAGATGTGCCTTGGACAGGGCTGGTTGCAGCTTATCTTTTTGCATATTTTTGACCCTTTCTTGCCCTGCAAACCGCATTTACCGCGTTTGGCATAGGAAGGTGGCCTGGCTCCAAAATGGCTATGCCACGAGGTTCATTGTCCTGTTGTTTGGCCATCTTGCCCCTCTGACTTCCCCGGGTCGAGCCGCCCCGGGTCAGTCCTTATTTGGGCATGCATTCTCACGCAAAACGCCAAGCTTTCGCAGGCTTCTGCATGCCTTGGGTCTGTGCTTCCATGATGTGGGTTGGACTGTCTAGTTCCAATACACATCCTGAGTGCCAGAGAGTCTGGTGTGGTGTGATTGACTGAGACCACTGTGGTCCATGATTGGTCCACTTCTGGTGTGGCTGTATGTGAGCAGGTCTTCCACTGGTTCCTCTTTGTTTTTGGCACAAAGGACATTCTGCATAAGAGAAGGCCTGAAACACCCACACCAGGACGATCTCTTGAGTTCTCACTGAACCCAGGATAGGATCCAAGTATCCTGAAACTAAGAAGCCACTGGAAGGCTTGGCACCCTGTGCCTGCTGTCGTCCCGCTGGACCCCTCTGCAACTAGAAGGTCTGTGAAGGCACTTTGACCCATTAGAATAGTGGGAGAACCTATTCTCGGCACCTTCATCAAACCCTGCAAGTAAGTATGCTCAGAAGCGTCCCTGGGCCGACCTATGGGCTGACCAGCTTACGCAGGACCTTTGCTCGGACACTACTGTTGTTTTGAGGAGACCCTTGAAACTTGACACATCGCAAGATCTTTGTTCGCAGCACTCTCCCACCGAATTTCGTACAATTGGCATTCCCAGGTCTGGAATAAAGAGAGAGCGTGCGAACCGGAGTACACGTGGTTACTGTGTCGTCCGGCCATGGCGATGAACTTCGAAGGTGCCTTGCTGCTGGTCCCCTCTGACCCCTGAAGCCTGCTACAGTGAAACTGGCCTGATCCATCCACCAGGAGTGGAGAAATTGCCTCTGTCCCACCAGGGAATCATTGCTGTAACTTCGCTGCTGAAAGCCGCAGAGCCGCACAACTTCAACATTTGAACTTGCAACAGAAGTGGACTCGACGGTCGAAGTTCGGTCCGGAGTGTGCTGGGGGTCGGTGAGTACCTGCAACTCTTATTGGTGGCCCCTAGCGCATCCATCCACTTTTACGCACGAGATTCCCCTGAGAGTCACTCTCTTTTCCACAGATAGACTGTGCAATGGAACCATTCCCAACTCCTGAACCTGTTCTGCCCTCTTGGGAGACCCTCCACGAAAAGTGGGAACCTGTTCTTCAATGCCTTACCCACTATCCTGAGCTGCTACAGCCCCTGCAAGAGACCCTGTGTTTGCCCTGCTGCACCAGCATTTGAAAGTACACTGAGCGCTAGGCTCATCTCTTCGTAGGGCCTAGGCTGCCTCTCAGTTAGGGTTTATTTTATGAAGAACTGCCTAAAGACACTTTGCACTGCCTGCTTCCTCCCCTTGTAGGTTGTGGACCCATTCTGTGCTTTTATCCCTTTAGGCTACTTGGTATTGTATATATGTCTTATAGTAGTGTTGTGTTGGTTTGATGTCTCTGTGTGCTCATGGAGGTCCTACTGAGACCTAATCTTGACTGCCGCCAATGCTACCTTGGTCCGGCTTGTCCAGAAGGTTACCCTGTTCCAAGAAACTAGGCTGGCCTTCTGAACCTCTGCCCACAAGGTCAGAGTTCAGAAATCCATCTTAACAGAAGCATCAGAGAAAGGCTTGATTAAGCCTATCAAGAGTTAAGGGAACAAAGCAAATTGGGAAGCCGAGGGAAGGGAGATCAAACCCTATTCTTCCAATCACATAGCAAAGAGGGAAATCTGTTCTGCCTCGAGAATAGGGCCTTGTCCTTAAGCAGACTGATCTTAGATAAGGGTGAAGGGGATGAGAGCTACACTAGTTGGGGACTAGATATGTCAGACGAGGAGAGAGAATCCTTCCATGGGGAAGAGGGAGGAGGTGCATGTGCCCCAAGAGGAGGCCTGCAAGCAGACAAGGAAGTAAGATGGTCCGATTTAGAGCAACCAAAGGATAGGATGCCTGATCACATAGCATATCCGGAGCGTCCCAAAGGATGATTGTATAGTGAGAAGAGAGAATCACCGCCATATGTGAGCAGGTTAAGTTCGTTGTCGGGAAGGAAACGGTCGGGAACTATTGTCCCTACTTTGGATAAGCAGATGATGGGAGCCGATTGTGAGTCAGGATTTACGCAGTTTCCCTTATTGGAAAAAGGAGGCGTAAGACCACAGTGTATGCTATGGCCACAGATGGATAAGCATAATTTAAGGTGCAAACTCCCCAGTTTAACAGCAGGTGTTGGAAAATGGATATACGAATTAGAAAAAATGACATCAGGAAATATTTTGGCAATAGGGGATATTTAGGGTCTCCTAGCAGCCATCCTTGGGGAAAGAGCTGATGACACATGGAAGAGAGCAGGCTATTCATATGTGACAGCACAGAACACAGCGCACAATGGAACCCAGTCCAATAATTATAGAGCCGATATCTGGAGGGCTCTCAGGGTACAGTATCCTGACACATCAGATATGGGTGAATTATGACATGTAAGATGAAAGAAGACAGGGATTCTCTTGCTTACATTCAGGACATTCAAAAATGCTGGACACACAAAACACGGATCCTCGAGAAAGCAAGAGGTAGCGACTCAATTACCCTCCAAGGATCCCGAAACTTGATATACCAGGACCTATCATCCATGACCCTGGCACTCCGACGCACGTGCGGGCCTATCACCAAACATCTGAAAGAAAAGAACATAAGATACAGGTGGGGGTACCCCTTCTCTCTGTCCTTTGAATATAACGGAAACAAAATCAAGCTGAGCTCAGAAGGGGAGATCAAGGCGTACATCTCCGAACTCCTTGGATCAAGCACAGAGGAACATGATCGGGGAGACCCACGCTACGAAGAAAGAGGATGGCGTATACAGGGCCCCAGAAGGAAACGTGTCAAGGGATCAAGGACATTTCGGAGAGGTAATACCCCCCCAGGGGGGGAGAACTGATGAACTACAACACTGGTAAGATGACATATACTTTAATACATATGTCTATGGCCTGAACTGTGTAAGGATATCTAGGGTCAACAAAAAGATCCAGACCATGTACACAAAGATGGGGGCGAAGGGGGGCTCAATCAAGATTATGATGTTATAATAGTCTTGGGGACCCGAGGCGACAGTCCCTAAAGGTGGTTCGATGCGGGACCAGCGTTTTCACCTGGGTCCGCACGGACGCCGTCAATGTGGGAAGGGTGGAGGGTTGGGGGCGGGGGCAGACAAGAAATGTACAGAGGATGAAGCAATACCTGTCATGATCTCTGCTTCCAAAAGGTCAGGGTTTTCCCAACTCCCTTGGAAGCAGATCCATAACCCAGGTTCCGAGTGCCAACCAGTCCCAATTGGGACCTTTTGGACCCAGTCCTGGCGCCAGTGGCACCAGGCTCATAAATATGCCCAGTCCCAGCCCTGGAAGCGCCGGGCTCATAATGCTTGGGTGGACTTACCTTCAGCAGACCATGCTGCTTACTTGCCTGCCAGTTGAGCCTCTGATCCTCTTCTGTTTGGAACTACTTTTCCTGTTGGGTGGGGCTGGAGCCACTCCCTAGATTCAGAACACTGGAACTCTTCTGGAAGGCAGGAACTCTTTTCTTACCAGGAACTCTTTTCTTACTTAGGCGTGGCTGTGGAAGGAGATACCTAAGCACTACAGGAGGCTATTTAAACCACACCCGGTGGATGAATCTTGCTTTGCGTTATTCTGCAACCTCTGCAGCAGAACGCTCATCGTGTCTTCTGCATCCGGTCCTGGGCCTAAGGAAAAAGGCTTACCATCCTGAATCCAGTCTTCAGCAACACCTATAAAGACAAGAAAGAACAGGTTAGCATTCCGGCATCTGAAAGGCAAAGGCTTACCATCCTGAATCCAGTCTTCAGCAACACCTATAAAGACAAGAAAGAACAGGTTAGCATTCCGGCATCTGAAAGGCAAAGGCTTACCTACTCTTCGTGCGCTCCGGAGGTCTTCACACTGCATTCCGGCATCTGAAAGACAAAAGTTTACCAACTCTTCGCACGCTCCGGAGGCCTTCGGCGCTGCATCCCGCATCTGAAAGACAAAACAAGGTGCGTTTAAAGACATTGGGGAACTTTAATACTCACGTGCCATTACTCCTTTCCACATCTAATCCAGTGGGTATTCCGGCACCCTGCAGCCGCTCCGAACTCGTACCTGCAAAATAAAAAGACAGTTAGAGCGCATAGTGAAGCAGGCAACAAGCGCTTACTTACGTGCTTCCAGGCGCTTCTATTCATTACACGGGCTCCATCTTCAACTCACTTCAGCCCGTCATCCGCCATCGCCGGAACCCTGCAAAACAAAAGACATCATTACTAAAGACTTTAAAGACATTTGAATGACTCGAAACTTACCGTTCGTGCAGTAAACGACGGACAGCAGTCCTCTGAAGTCAAGAGGCCTGCGCTACCTATCCAGTGAAGAAACTGGTTACAGCACCCTGCCCCGAGGCAGATGGAGAGCTCGGCATTCACTTACCTAAGACATCTTACTCTACACGTCAGGCATACAGTGCACAGAGGTCCAGCCCAAAGAGCCAACCGGGTGCTACACATCACCTTTGAAGATACGGTAGTCGCCCAGTCAAGACCGGCGCCTCTGCGAGAATCAGGTGAGCGTTACAGAACGCAAAGCCTACCGCAAAACTCTCGCCCAGGCGCTATGGAAACCTCGGATACTGACCCCCTAGCCCGGTTACTTGGGGAACTAAGGGCAGAAGTGCATGCAGCTCGTCAGGAAACGAATGCTCTAAGAAGGGAACTAATTATTTCCAAGGAGAGAACAGACAATCTTGCTAGACAAGTGCTACAGTCACAAGCCGGACAGACCCCGTTACCCGCATCAGGGGCAAATCTTCCTTCAACATCCTCTATGAATCCAGTGCAGATCAACCTACCTGGGAATGTACCTCTGGCTCCGCCCGAACGATTTTCTGGTGACCCAAAGAGGTTTGCAGTATTTATCAATCAGTGCCGGTTGCACTTCTTATGCCGGCCAGCAGCCTTTCCAACTGATCAAGCAAAAGTAGCTTTTGTACTTTCGTACCTTAGTGGCAATGCGGCAGACTGGTCGATCCCTCTAGTTAATCAAGATGATCCGGTTCTCCATGATTTTCAAGCCTTTCAGCTTAGTATAGAAAAACTGTTCGCAAGACATTCACAGGGGCAGGCCTTGGACAATGAGCTTCTTTCGTTGCGACAGGGTAATCAAGACCTTTTGGCTTATATTGCATCTTTCAATAGACTAATAGTGGAAACTCAATGGCCTGAGGACAAAAGGATTACGCTGTTTTATAGAGGTCTACGTGGAGAGCTCAAAGACGTTTTAGCCCAAGTAGTGAATCCCCCACAAGACTGTTCGGATTATATAGACTTGGTCGTTCAAATAGATCACAGGCTGCAGAACAGGAAGGCCGATCGTTCCAAGTTTGATGCTCGAGTATTTTCCAAACCGCCAACTCCTTCCAAAGGAGTAGACTCCGGGGAACCCATGCAAATAGGGGGTCTGAAAGGTCCTCTAACACAAAGGGAGCGGGAAAGGAGGAAACAGTTGCAATTATGCCTATATTGCGGAAACTCAGGGCACTTTCTTCGAGACTGTCAGGTGAAACCTGCCAAGAAGGCAGTAGGAGCTGCAGTTACCAAAGTTACAAACTCTGAGCAGGGAAACGACCTCGCCCGACAAGAATAGAGGTCCTCTTGCCGAGCGTGAAAACCAGTTCCGTGACCTCGCATTTCGTGATACCTATGGTCCTCATTAGCCCTGATAATCCGGATCGATTACATGCAATTGAAGCTTACGTCGACAGCGGTGCCATCGGCAATTATGTGGATCATGAAATGGTTTTGAGGATGAATCTAACTCTTTGTCCCAAGGCTGTAAAGGACGTCATTACTACGGTGGATGGTACGGAGATAGCCTCCGGGCCAGTAACGCATACCACTCAAGAGGTGACGCTAGTAAGTCAAGATGGACACCATGAGAAGATCGTGTTCGATGTGATCAAGGCCCCTCAGTTTCAGATTATTCTAGGAATACCTTGGTTAGAGAAACACAATCCTCTGATCGATTGGCGAGCAAGAACGGTCCAGTTTCCAGAATGTGTCTCTACTTGTCACCCTCCACCTGGTGTTGCACTGGCCGCAATTTCTTCAGAGACTCCCCAGTTACCTCCCGAATACCTAGAATACCAAGATGTTTTCCGGAAGGATCAGGCTAACTCTCTACCTCCTCATAGGTCTTATGACTGCCAGATAGACCTGATACCTGGATCTACTCCTCCTTGTAGTAGAATTTATGCCCTCACCGAGCCTGAGAACCTTCACCTTCGACAATACCTGGATCAATACCTGGCAAATGGGTTTATTCGTCCTTCCAAGTCCCCTGCTTCTTCAGCTTTGTTCTTCGTTCCAAAAAAGGAAGGAGACCTTAGAACTTGTATAGATTATCGCTCCCTGAACCAGATCACCGTTAAGAATAGATATCCGTTACCTTTGATCCCTGAACTGCTGGACCAAGTCAGAAAAGCATGCATATATACAAAGCTGGATCTTAGAGGAGCTTACCACTTGGTACGAGTAAAAGAGGGCGATGAATGGAAGACGGCCTTCCGCACCAAGTATGGGCTATTTGAATATCAGGTCATGCCCTTCGGACTTTGCAATGCCCCGGCCGCCTTTCAATATTTTATGAACGATGTCCTCAGAGAGCTCATAGATGTATGTGTTGTTGTTTACATTGACGACATCCTCGTTTATTCTTCATCGGAATCTGAACATCGGAAACACGTGAAAATGGTCCTCGAAAGATTGCGTCAACACAAACTTTTCGCTAAATTAGAAAAATGTGTTTTCAACGTGACTGAAGTTGAATTCTTGGGATTCATATTATCACCTGGCGGAGTGCGTATGGATTCAAAGAAGGTCGATGCAGTTCTCAAATGGCCATCACCATCCTCCGTAAAAGGTGTGCAAAGCATGTTAGGCTTCGCTAACTTTTACCGCAGGTTTATCCCCGAATTCTCTCGAATAGTCCAGCCCATCACTGCCTTGTTAAAGAAAAACAAACGTTTTGAATGGTCTACCGAGGCGGAACAAGCTTTCCAGGATTTGAAGACTAAATTTATCTCTGCACCAATCTTAAAACACCCTCGCCCCGAACTCCCCAACATCGTGGAAACTGATGCTTCAAGCCTTGCCATGGGGGCAGTTCTATCACAAAAGGACCCGGTAACCAATCAGTTGCATCCCGTGGCATTTTGGTCCCGCAAATTCTCGCCTCCTGAAATCAATTACACGATTACTGACAAGGAACTTCTGGCTATCAAGTCTGCCTTTAAGGCTTGGCGGCATTATCTGCTGGGGGCCCGACACACCGTTACTGTGATTACGGATCACCGAAACCTGCAATATTTGAAGACCGCAAAAGCCAAATCCTCTAGACAACTCCGTTGGGCATTATTCTTTGCCGAGTTTGACTTCATAATTACCTATCGACCTGGTACAAAGAACGGTAAAGCCGATGCCCTTTCTCGGATGGGAGTGGAAGAACACTTGGTCAACCCTAAACCTGTACCAATCATTCCCGAACAAAGAATTCTGGGTGTAATTGCCACAGAATCCATAGAGGAAGTTAAGGATAAAGCCAGGCAACTTGTAACTCCAGCAGACATACAGAATTGGCATCTGCAGGGAAAGGACTTTGCAGTAAAGGACAACTTATTGTATTTCCAAGAACGATTATACCTACCCAGCACAGATTTACAGAAAAAAGTAATCTCTTGTTATCACGACTCTTTAATGGAAGGTCATCCCGGTATAGCCAAGACCTCAGAAAAGATCAAGCGCTACTTCTGGTGGCCGTCTTGGAAAAAAGATATCAGAGACTTTATAATGTCCTGTGGAGTATGCGCCCAAAACAAGAGTCAAAAGGAAAGACCAGCAGGCCTCTTACGCCCTATTGACATCCCACCTCGCCCTTGGCATACGCTTTCTATGGACTTCATCACCGATCTACCTCCATGCTCCGGATACAATACGATTCTAGTAATCGTGGACTTATTCTCCAAGATGGCGCATTTCATTCCGCTCAAAGGCTTGCCAACAGCAGCAACTCTGGCCCGAGAATTTCTCGAAAACATCGTCCGACTGCCCGGTTTTCCTTCGGTTCTAATTTCGGATCGAGGTAGTCAATTTATTTCTCATTTTTGGCGAAGTTGCTGTCGGTCGGCTCAAATTGATGTGAGACTATCGACCAGTCACCACCCTCAGACCGACGGACAAACCGAGAGGACCAATCAAACTCTGGAACAGTATTTACGCTGCATGCTGCAACAAACTGAAAAAACTTGGAAAGATATCCTTTGGATAGCCGAGTATGCCTACAATAACTCTGTCCATTCGGGAACTGGGAAAACCCCGTTTTTTCTTTTGTACGGCAGTCACCCTCGAACCTCGGAGTTGGATCCCCTCCAAGATCTTGAAACACCAGCAGTAGACTACCTGCATTCTACAATCACCCAAGCCTTTAAGGAAGCTGTTTCTCACCTTCAAAGGGCTAAAGAACAATACAAGAAAGGAGCAGATCAACATCGGAAGGAAGCCCCTCACTATCAAGTAGGGGATCAAGTCTGGTTATCCACCAAATATCTATCTCTAAAAGGGCACACGCACATTCAACCCAAGATACCTTGGTCCCTATTCCATCACTACCATAGTAAACCCAGTAGCGGTCAAGTTGGACTTGCCCCCGCACATGAAGATACATCCGGTCTTCCACGTCTCTCTATTAAAACCCGTGCAACCTCAAACCCGACTAACCAAATCTCCAAAACCTATCCTAGTGGATGGAGAACTCGAGTTTGAAGTCAAAAGCATTCTGGACTCCAAGATCTCCAAATCTAAACTATTCTACCTAATTGACTGGAAAGGCTACGGCCCCCAAGAGAGATCCTGGGAACCTGCTGAATATGTCCACGCTCCTCGCCTAATCAAAAGATTTCACCGAACATTTCCTGACAAGCCAAAACCCCCGGAGAAGCCCGGTTTGGGAGGGGCCTTGAGGGGGGGTACTGTCATGATCTCTGCTTCCAAAAGGTCAGGGTTTTCCCAACTCCCTTGGAAGCAGATCCATAACCCAGGTTCCGAGTGCCAACCAGTCCCAATTGGGACCTTTTGGACCCAGTCCTGGCGCCAGTGGCACCAGGCTCATAAATATGCCCAGTCCCAGCGCTGGAAGCGCCAGGCTCATAATGCTTGGGTGGACTTACCTTCAGCAGACCATGCTGCTTACTTGCCTGCCAGTTGAGCCTCTGATCCTCTTCTGTTTGGAACTACTTTTCCTGTTGGGTGGGGCTGGAGCCACTCCCTAGATTCAGAACACTGGAACTCTTCTGGAAGGCAGGAACTCTTTTCTTACCAGGAACTCTTTTCTTACTTAGGCGTGGCTGTGGAAGGAGATACCTAAGCACTACAGGAGGCTATTTAAACCACACCCGGTGGATGAATCTTGCTTTGCGTTATTCTGCCACCTCTGCAGCAGAACGCTCATCGTGTCTTCTGCATCCGGTCCTGGGCCTAAGGAAAAAGGCTTACCATCCTGAATCCAGTCTTCAGCAACACCTATAAAGACAAGAAAGAACAGGTTAGCATTCCGGCATCTGAAAGGCAAAGGCTTACCATCCTGAATCCAGTCTTCAGCAACACCTATAAAGACAAGAAAGAACAGGTTAGCATTCCGGCATCTGAAAGGCAAAGGCTTACCTACTCTTCGTGCGCTCCGGAGGTCTTCACACTGCATTCCGGCATCTGAAAGACAAAAGTTTACCAACTCTTCGCACGCTCCGGAGGCCTTCGGCGCTGCATCCCGCATCTGAAAGACAAAACAAGGTGCGTTTAAAGACATTGGGGAACTTTAATACTCACGTGCCATTACTCCTTTCCACATCTAATCCAGTGGGTATTCCGGCACCCTGCAGCCGCTCCGAACTCGTACCTGCAAAATAAAAAGACAGTTAGAGCGCATAGTGAAGCAGGCAACAAGCGCTTACTTACGTGCTTCCAGGCGCTTCTATTCATCACACGGGCTCCATCTTCAACTCACTTCAGCCCGTCATCCGCCATCGCCGGAACCCTGCAAAACAAAAGACATCATTACTAAAGACTTTAAAGACATTTGAATGACTCGAAACTTACCGTTCGTGCAGTAAACGACGGACAGCAGTCCTCTGAAGTCAAGAGGCCTGCGCTACCTATCCAGTGAAGAAACTGGTTACAGCACCCTGCCCCGAGGCAGATGGAGAGCTCGGCATTCACTTACCTAAGACATCTTACTCTACACGTCAGGCATACAGTGCACAGAGGTCCAGCCCAAAGAGCCAACCGGGTGCTACACATCACCTTTGAAGATACGGTAGTCGCCCAGTCAAGACCGGCGCCTCTGCGAGAATCAGGTGAGCGTTACAATACCGGCAACACGAAGGATCACTCAAGATGACGTGAGTCCCTATGACCAATATATATACTTGACATGGGTCTCGAATCCACAACCGAAATACTGTAATAATGGCACCAATTGAAGAGCAGAAGGGTAGGGAGTCCCTAAGGATAGGAACACTTAACGTGAAAGGCCTCAACTCGCCGACCAAGAGATCACTAGTGGCGAGGGAATTCCGTAGATCTCAAATAGACATTCTCCTTCTACAAGAGACAAAGTTTGCCAAGGGGGAGGAGAGAGGAATACTTGGAAAAAGAGGGGGAAAGGAATTCTGGGGCTCGGGTCCACTCAGGAAAGGCGGGGTCGGAACCCTGATCAAGAAAGGAATCAATTTCGAAGTGGAAAAGACCTGGTCTGATGTAAGCGGGCGGGCTCTCCTGATATCTGGGACAATCGCAAAGCTCAAAGTAACAGTCGCAGTAATATGCTCTCCCAATGCAGGACAAGCCAAGTTCCTAAAAAAGCCAATACCCAAAATAATGTTGGAAGCATCCGGCCAGGTTGTTCTTGGAGGAGACTTTAACAAGTGGGCAGACCCGACCAAAGACTGGGAACCAGGCAACCCCGAGATAAGAAGCCAAATGAGAAGTGAACGCACTGGACTTTCAGACATAATGGAGATATATGACCTACAAGATGCGTGGAGAATTAAACATCCTGATGAAAGGGGTTACACATTTTACTCCAATCCGCACAAAACATACACCAGGATTGATTACCTGTACCTCACCAAGGACCTCCTTGACACCACAACGCTATCAGAAATAATTCCGATAACATGGTCAGACCATGACATTGTCCTGGCAGATATAAGGTGGGCAGACTTACCTGTTTCAGGAGGGAAGTGGCACTGTAATGAAAGCCTGCTGAAAGATGCAGTATTTAAAGTTGAAATGGCAACTGAAATCGAGGAATACTTCAAACTAAACAACAATGGAGAAGTCTCCAAGCAGATAGTATGGGAGGCGGCAAAAGCCACCTGGAGAGGCATCCTGATACGAGAAGGATCTACCAAAAAAAGAGAGAGAAAGATCATTGAGCACAGACTTAGGTCCGAAATATGCCAACTGGAGAGCGAGAACAGAGAACACCTGGGCACGGACTGCGACAACATCAACATGGCACAACATAAAAGGGAAGAGCTAAAACTATTGGAGCACGAACAAATAGCACGCAAACTCCGATTCCTCAAACAGAAATTCTGTGAGAAGGGGGACAAGGCCGACGCACTATTGGCAGCCAGACTCAGAGAACAAAGGGCAGAACGGAAAGTCAAAGAGATAATTGAAGATAACCCTATGAACCCCCCCCCCAGCCCCCACACTATCCCAGAGAGTTTTGCCAACTTTTACGAGGCGTTGTACACCTCCGAAGTGACTCCAGGGGAATCAGGTACAAAACACTATCTCTCCCAGATAGATATGCCCAAAATCTCGTATCCCAAAACTGAGCTCTTAGACTCCCCGATATCGGAACCTGAGGTCCAAGAGGCAATTAAAAGACTAACTATAGGTAAATCCCCCGGAGAGGACGGTTATACCGCTGGGTTTTATAAAACCTTCAGCAATCAACTGACACCATTCCTGACAGAGCTCTTTAACGAGATATTAGAAACAGGGACGGCCCCCGACTCCTTTACGAAGGCACTAATAACAGTGATCCCAAAGGAGGGAAGGAACCCCAAACTTTGTGCTTCATACCGCCCAATTTCATTGCTCAACTTGGATGCAAAAATGTACACCAGTGTACTAGCCGCTCGATTAGAAGTACTGATCCCTCACCTCATACACAATGACCAAGTCGGATTTATACTGGGTAGGCAAGGGGCTGATACCATGCGTAAAACTCTTCATCTCATCCATGCATCACCAGACCTACCAAGTGACCCTGCCCTACTGTCAATAGATGCAGAAAAGGCGTTTGATAGAGTGGAGTGGGAATTCTTGAGGGCAGTCCTTCCCAAGGTGGGGATAGGGCCGAGATTTAGGAAAGAGATACAAGCAGTATACACATCCACAATGGCATCTATCTCTGTTAATGGGGAATACTCCAGATGGTTTGGCATGGGACGTGGTACTAGACAGGGGTGCCCCCTCTCAGCTATACTTTTTGCACTCTCCCTAGAACCCCTGGCCCAAAAGATACGATCCGACTCCAGAATAGAAGGCATGCAATTGGGAACAAAAGAATATAAGATAGCACTTTATGCTGATGACATACTTCTACACATTACCAACCCCTCTGTATCTGTCCCTCATGCTCTCCAACTATTAGAAGAATATGGTAAACTCTCCGGGTTTAAGGTGAACAAGACTAAATCAATATTGTTGCCTTTGCAAGGAACAAAAGAGGAAAACAAAACCAAGTTCTTGCCCTTAGGCCTCAAACTCGAACACTCTGCCTTTAAATATTTAGGCATCCAGATCACTAAAAACATAAAGGACCTATACGAAGCCAACTTCCCTCCCCTCCTCCAAAGCTTCTCGGCCGATCTGAACAGGTCGGACAAACTCACGATTTCGTGGTTAGGGCGGATTAACGCCATTAAAATGGTATGCCTCCCCCAATTCCTGTACCCCTTCCAGATGCTACCTATCGAGATACCAAATGCGTTTTTTGACGAAGCTAAAAAACGTATGCTTAGGTTCCTTTGGCAGGGAAAAAAGGCGAGGATTGCATTCAATACTCTGACGCTTTCCAAAGACAAAGGAGGGGCAGGTCTCCCCGACCTGCGAACATACTACAAAGCCTCACAACTACACATCCTTATCCCACACTTACGTGAACACAACCATCTACAATGGGTCCACATGGACAACCATTACTTCTTGCCGGCCACTGTGTCAGAATGGCTATGGACCCATCACAAAAGGATACAACGGAAAATTAAGGGCCACCCGATATTGAGTACCATCTGGAACATCTGGCAACCAAGCAAAGCAATGAACAAGATCACCACCTGGCCGTCCCTACTTAGCCACTTATGGTCCCCTGGCATAAACGATCACATACCTGAGGTAGGGAGATTCCAATCCTGGTACGAGGCGGGACTCCAAAGGGTAGGGCAACTCCAGCAGAAGGACAAATTCATTACTCTCCCAGACCTAACTGATGCCCTAGAGATAGGCCCACTGTCCACCTTCCAATACATCCAGATAAAAGGAGTCTTGACAAAATCCACATGGAAAGAAAAACTGCAGAGAGAACTCACACTATTCGAACAACTCTTGGATTCTAAGTCTGAAATGAAGGGTTTGATATTGGCTATGTACAAGGAACTTCTCGAAGCAGGCACTGGGTCCACAGAACATCTTAGAAGCAGATGGGGGAGAGACTTAGGAGAGGAGATAGACCCAGAACAATGGGAAATGATATGCAAAAACGCATCCAAGACGTCCTTATCCAGACAATATAAATCACACGCCATCAAACTCCTACATAGATGGCAATACGACCCACTCAAATTGTCCAAGATGTTTCAGACTCTGAGCCTGAAATGTTGGCGAGAATGTGGAGAAACTGCCGACTACTGGCACATGTGGTGGAGCTGCCCACGATCAGAGTATTCTGGGAGGAAGTCCTGGCATGGATTAAGGACATAGATGGCATACAGAGAGGCGCTGATCCACGTTTGGTTCTCTTCGGAATGGAAAAAAATGAGGACGAATGGACTAGACTTAGGGGTCTTGCCCCACACTTATTATTAGCAGCCCGTGCGCTGCTAGTAACAAAATGGAAATCCAAAAAGGTTCCAAGTAAAAAGGAATGGATCAATTTTTCAACCAACATTTATACAATGGAATTGATCACGGCTTCCCTGCATAACAAAGCACCGCAATGCGAGACCTTATGGTCGGAGTTTCGAAGCACACACCTCTCTGAGACGATGGACTCCCAACCTGAAGACACTACGTGATCTTAAATAAACCAAGAATCCCAAAACATTCAATGCAAGCCAGCTAAGACCCATGAATCAAGGAAACCTCATAATAGTGAACCGAACATTACCCACTATGAACATGTCAACAGAGAAAAGATGCCGCAATGATGTCTGCCCAACCACGGGGAGGGAAGGGGGTGGGTATGGAGAATGTTATTCTGATTGTTACTACTAGAGATCCGAAACGAACGCAAGGACGATCAACTGTATAATGAGACTCTAGTTTTGCTCTTTTGATGTAACCACATGCTAACAGAGTTGTAACAAGTGAAACGTTTCGAATCTTTTGATCTTTTTTTTGTTTTTCTGTTTATTTTTGTTTCAAAATCAATAAAACCAAATAAAAAAGAAAATGCTGAACTCTTGAAATGTGCGAGCCATGGGGAAAAACAGTGGCAGTATTTTACCACATTTTATGCCAAGGGCTGCCAGAGAAAGTACAGAGGCAACTTCAAAAGTTAGTGGGAAGGGAAGCAAATCCATTGGGCAGAAATATAGTTGTCTATAGTGCATCACTCACGACTGTTACAGGAGAAAAATAAGAAGAAAGAAGAGGTTAGGAAACTTGAGGAATCTAGACTAGTTGAGAAGATATCATCAAAATATGCCATAGAAGGGGCAGTACTGACAAGCCGAGAAGGGTTGGGAATACAGCAAGCAACAAATACATTGCAGGCAAATAATCAGCGCCCGATGGACCAAGGAGGGAATGGGTTTGTCCCACGAGGTAGAGGCATGGGCTACAGAGGTAGGGGTGGAATCCAAAACAATCAAGGTGTGTTTCAGAAGGCACAGAATGAGAATCAGAATGTGCAAGAAGGTTTTAACAAAGGGGGACTAGTCAGAAGGGCTCCTTCTATATGATGGACATGTGGGATGACAGGGCACATTGTACGCATATGTGGAAGCCAAGGGTTTGTACAGAATGGCCAATTCTCAAGAGGGGGGACAACTTGTCCTCCAGCACATAGCTCACAAGTTAGGGAAGGGTTCGCCCAAGATCAGACAGTGTATCAGGCACAAGCACCGCAAATGCAACAGGCGCAGCAAGCACCATTGAATCCACCACAAGTACAGTCACAGCACGCCCCTATGCGAATACAACAGGATGCAAACACAGGACAGCTATTGACACCTAGAGTAGGGGGTGTCACTGTGGTGGGAGGGAATCCTTTCACAGGTACAGCGGTATGTATGTATTCACAATAGGACAGCTCACAGGGTGACTTGATGTGTACAGTACTATATAGGAGGCAAACCATTTTTGTTTTTAGTAGGTACTGGAGCTACACGCTCATGTATACAAGAGGGAAAATATCTGATGTCGGGAATTGCCCTGAGGGTTCTCTGGAGCTATGAGTCGAGTTCCTTTTACTGATGAATTACCAGTCTCTATAGGAGAATGTGAATTGTCTGTTCCATTTTTGTACTCACAGCAGACACCAGTTAACATTTTGGGAAGAGATTTAATGACCAAGTTTAACATGACGATTTCTTTTACTGACAAAGTAATAGTGTGTTCCACTACTGGGATACATTACATGAATGTGGGTGCATTTATCTTGGCATTTACAGGGCAAATGGCTCTGTGAGGTGTACCAATGGAGCCTGAGGTTTTTCTTTACGGTCTGAGCATTCTGTTAGCATGGCTTTCTGGTTTAGTGGGAAGAACTGTAAGGATACCTGATGAATTTCTGTTAAGGCCACAGATACTTTTTTTTTTTAATTTCTTTTATTGATTTTATGCAAACAAAACAACAAAACAACAAAAACCAAACAAGCAGCATAATCATAATAGTTCAATTACACATCAAGTTATCATAGTCACTGCTCCCATTATCCCTCCCTCCCCCCGTGAGCCTATTTGTCAATCTCCTTCAGTGTTCGGCACATGCGGCCGGGGTTCGTTCTCTTCGGAGTCCGTTGGGTTTGGTATTACCCCAAACAATTCTGATATCAGCGTTTTCCAGGCCAACAGGGTGCCCGCCTCCCCTTCATCAGCCCAGCTACTCGCATCTTGCCATGCCACAGTTTCAGCCTCCGCCCATTTCTGCAGGTCCTTCCACCATACATCCACCTTAGGTTTGTGGCATTTCTTCCACCCCATGGCGATTCTACGTTTCGCCAGCACATACGCCAGATTTCTTAGTTTCTCAATATGTTTGAGTTTCCGTGGCCTAGGGAACCCGCCCAGCAAGCAGGCCCAAGCCGTATCTGTAACAAGTGTAACCCCTTTATCAGCCAGTTTCTGCGCCACTTCTCCCCAGTAGCACCTAATAATTGGGCACGACCAAAACATATGTGTCATGTCAGCGTTTTCCAGGTTACATTTGGGACACACCTATATTCCCGCATTTCAGAACTTGGATATCCTCAGGGGGGTCATGTATGCCCTATGCGTTACATACAGATGAATTTGTTTTAATCTGGCATTTCTAGACACTTTGTTGTGGTAACCCAGGGCACGCTCCCATACCCCGTCCTCCATCGGGGCCCCCACTTCCACCTCCCAGTCCAGCCTCAGATGCGTCAAATCTTTCCCCACTTTGGCCATCACCATCTCATACAATCTCGAGATCTCATGACCCCCTTCGAATATATCATACATTGTTTCCAAAACTGCATCTGGTTCTTCTATCAGAGCTGTCTCTGGCCAGGTGTTCTTAATCATCCACACCAATCTAATGTACGTGACATATTGGCCCGTGTGTAGCCCCGCCTCTTCGTTGAGTTCTATAAAATCCTTAATGGATCCCTCTTGCCAAACATCGCCTAGCGTTGCCAGCCCCACCGATTCCCAGTAGGTCCTAACAATCGCCCTCAACTGATCATCCCCTCCTGTCAAAGCAACCAGCGGTATCTGCGGGAGGCACGGGTATGGGTCTTCCATTAGGCGACAAGCCCTATGCCAAATTTTCCATCCCATCCTCAACATCGCAGGACGCCCCCTCATTTCAGTTTCGGACAGCCAGATCATTTCTTTCAAGTAAAACGGGGCGCAGTCCTGTCCAAGCACCCTGTGCTCAGGGGTCACTTCATCAGAAAGCCACTTAGCCACATATTGTAACTGTCCTGCCAAATAATAAACCTCAAAATGGGGCAGTCTGATACCTCGTTTTTCATAAAAGTTCTGCAGTTTCCAAAACGCCACTCTATTTCGGGTGCCGTGCCACAGGAAATCCCTACACATGCTATTCAATGTACTGAAAAACTTCTTGGGTATTATGTGTGGGATATTGCTAAAGTAATGTAGGAGCCTGGGCAGAACTACCATCTTGAGCATGGCCCCCCGCCCCATCATCGCCAAGGGCAATCTTGCCCAGAACTGCATACTGTTTCTAATTTTCCCAACGGCTACTTATGTATTGTGTCTGTGTTCATCTTGCACCGTATGATATACATCTATGCCCAAATAGCGAAAAGAGCTAGTTGCCCATGGTACCTGTAGCACCGGTAGTCCATCTGCAGGGATCCCCTTATACTACCTAGCGGGAACATGACAGACTTTTGGGGGTTCACAGAGATGCCCGACAACTCTGCATATCTATCCATCACTTCAAGTAAGTATGAGAGATTTTCTTCTGGGTATCGCAAGTACAGCAACAAATCGTCCGCGTACAAGGATATCAAGTGTCATTCCCCTCTCACCTCAATGCCAATCTCTCCATACTGTGCTCTAAGGCATATTGCCAGAGGCTCCAGGGCCAGGATGTAAAGCATCGGGGACCAGGGGCACCCTTGTCTGGTGCCCCTGCCGAGTTGCCATCTTTCGGATATCACCGCTCCAGTTCGGACTCTGGCAAGCGGCTCACTGTACAACATTTGGCCCACCTGATATAGCACGGCCCCATTCCATACCCTTCCAAAGCAGCCAATAGCCATGACCACTTGACCGAATCAAAAGCTTTGACTGCAACTAGAGACACTATCGCCATCTCACCCTCATTCTTACTACCCCATTCGACCACTCGATGGATTCTCCTATGGTTGTGCGTTATGTTTCTATTCGGGACATAGCCCGTTTGATCGGGATGTATGAGTCTACCGATCACTTTCTGCAGTCGATTTGCTAGGACAGCCGTGAGAATCTTGCTGTCCTGATTTAGCATCGACAGAGACCTGTAGGAACCACATCTATGCTCTGGTTTATTGGGCTTGGGCAACGGGACTATAATCGCCTCTCTGAGTGACTCAGGCAACCGTCCTATCTCAAACGCTTCATTAAGCATGTCCAGCATTGGAGGGAGGATTTCCTCTCTATATACTTTATAAAATTTGCTGGGGAACCCATCTGCCCCCGGGTCTTACAGGTAGGCAACTGCTTCACAACCTCTTCTAACTCATCCAATGTGATTGGCTCATCTAACTCTTCCCTCTCTTCGTCCCTTATCTTGGGCAGCCCTATGTCTTCTAACGTTTCGATTATCTTACGCTGGTCACCTATCTCATCATCCCCGTACAGCACTCTGTAATATTCCACAAATTCTTTGTTAACCTCCTCTTGCGTGGCCACTTCATCTACGTCCTCCGTGACAATGGTTCTAATCAGAGGCCTAAGGGTCTCGCTTTTGTATAGCCAGGCCAAAAGGCGGCCTGTCTTGTCTCCCCCCGCATGCTGTCTCTCAACATATTTCCTATAATTGAGATTGCGGAGTCTTTCCCAATGCCCTGCACATTGTTGCTGTAGCTGGAGTACCAGCTCCGTGTCTACGCCACCCCTCTTCAATGCTGTTTCCAGTTCAGTTTCCGCCCTCTGCAGGTCAGCCAGGACCCCACCCTGTAACCCTTTCGACTTAGCAATGGCCGCCCCCCGCATCACCACCTTGAAAGCTTCCCACAATGTGCCCGCAGAATCAACACTCCCAGTATTCTCTTCAAAAAAGTTAGTGATCTCTTCCCTTATATCCTCTCTAAAGATTGGATCTTTGAGCGCCTCCGCTCGGAGGCGCCATGTGGGGATCTTCGCCCTTGGGGGGCAATATTGCCATCCGAGGATCAGGGGCGAATGATCCGAGAGGACCCTGGCCTTATATTCGATTTGAGTAATCTCAGACATCACATCTGCTGTAGCAAAGACGTAATCGAGCCTAGTGTGCAGTTGGTGCGGGGCTGAATAGTGCGAGTATTGCCTCTCAGTGGGATGTTTCAACCTCCATGCATCTGTAAAGGCAAAATCATTTAGCAGCGTCTGCAATGCTCTCGCCGCTAGGCTGGGCTTACCCACCCTGCCATCCGATCTGTCCGCCACAGGGTCCAACACACAATTGAAGTCCCCTCCCCAGATCACCGCGCTCCCTATACACGTACTAAGAGTGGTACATAGGGCTCTGAAGTATGCTGCAGTGTTTTGGTTGGGGGCATATATCCCGGCCGGGGTTTCCTCAATAGGGCGCGATGCGCCCTCTCCACCGTGAATCCCTGCGAAAGATTCCCGGCTCCGATGCCTTGTAGGATCATGTTTCAACATAGTTTGTGGGGTCTTGGCCTTCTTCTCCCTCCGGAAGGCCAACCACGCGAATATTGTTTCTCCTCGCCCTTCCTTCCGCCTCTTCCACACGATTTTCCAGATTGGCGACCTGTTGTTTTAAGACATGGATCTCCTTCGCATTGCTTGTGCTAACATCGGTGTTAATCTTCACTCCACTTTCCAGACCGCTGGTCCTTTCGGCAAGTGCCCTAACATCTTGACGTAGCAGAGTGAGTTCTGTACCTACGGCATCGATCTTATTCTCTAGAGTTGTGCGTAGATCCGCCATTGCCAAGTCCACTTAGGCCCGTTATTGCCTCTAGGATCTGGTGCTTGTCCCCTTCAGGGAGGTCCTCCGCAGGGGTCACGACTGTGCTCTGCACCGATGGTAAAGGGGTCCGTTGTGTTTTCGTGAAAGTCTCCATCGTGGGTTGCTTGGTCTTTACTCTCAACCCCTTCGCCGACATGGCGCTTCTCTCCACTTCTGGACGCCTTCACCTTAGTGCTGCTGTTGCACTGTCATTGGTCTGACAATGGTACGGCTTCCAGGTCTCCTAACACACATTCGAGATGGCACTTCGAATTGTCTTGCGGATGGGCTATGGCCACACGCTCCCCATTCAATTTCCGTAGGCCTCGTCACCCAAGCATCTGGTGTTATCTCCTAATGCGGTCAGATCGCCGAGGCTCCATTAGCGTATGTCAGGCCGGGCGCTCTCATGGTACTAGTTCGACCGCTCCGCCATGTCACCCTATTGTGTTATTCCTCCAGGCAATCCACCGCGGCGGGGAATCAGTTTCGTTTCTCCTCGGAGGCCTCTCCTTTGTTAGCCGCCATCTTGGTGCCGGAGCGGTCACACAGTCGTGACGACAAAAAACATGTATATCTCACGATCCTCGGGGACTATGACTTTCTCCAGCGAACTTCACTTGGCGTGCGGCTTCCGACGCCTGATCCTCAAAGTTCTAGGCGCTCGTTGCAGTTTCAGCAGGTAACTTTGGCAAAAATAAAGTCGGATCATCAGGAGCTCCTCACGCAGCACGTCCTATTCCATGGCCAGTTAGCCACGCCCCTCAGGCCACAGATACTTATGGACTAAGAGGAGGGACAGATTATCCCCCTAGAGTTAGATGCAGCCATAGTACAAGGAGAAATGGCAATGCTCTAAGGAACAGATGACAAGGGTAGACCATGGAGAACAGTGATTGCCATTGGGGAAGTGCATAGATTGACTGTCGTCACTGACAATGACTTGTTTAGAGATGATCCAACAGATGATGAAGTGGTGTTCTTCATGAGAATTACATATTGGATTAGAAAAGAGAAAAGAGAGATCCCACAGCGCATGGCGATAATGCGGCAGTGCCCAGCATTTGTTGATGAAGACTTTGAGAAGGTGCCAAGTGCCTTATGAACTATAAGCCACTTTAACATAGGCCTATTGACGGGACTAGGGGAAGTTAAGATAAAGTTGGAGCCAAAAGCAATTTTACCTCGGGCAACACAGTATCCAATGTCTCGAGAAGCAGACAAGGGTATTTTCGAGAATATTTCAGCACTGATGGAACAAGGTATTCCGGTACCGTCAGAAGGATCATGCACCACCGCAGTGTACTGTGTGAAAAAATCAAAGGGAGGGTTGTGGAGAGTTATACAATATATGAGACCGATTAACCAGATTGTATAGGCAGAGTTTCCTTTAGTTCCTAATCCTGCGATGATACTATGCAATATCCCAGTAGAAGCTCGATATTTTAGGGTGATCAATTTGAAAAATGTGTTTTTCTCAATCCTGTTGTACAAGGACTAGGCTGCCCCAAGGGTGCTGTGAGTCTCCTTCGATCTTCAACAGAGTTCTACAGATGGACTTAGGCAATATTGATTTGAAAAGCACTGTAATACAGTACGTAGATGACATTTTGATTTGTAGCATGACAGAGGATGATTGCAGACAACATTCGATTCAGTTAATGACTATTCTAGCAGACAAGGGATACAAAGTAGACAAGGAGAAGTTACAGTACTGTCAAGAAGAGGTGTTGTACATAGGCCAGTTAATTCCACATGAGGGAAAGAGTGTAACGCCTGAAAGAGCTGAGGCGACCATGAAGACTGCATAACCACAGATGGTAAAGCATATGCAATAGTTTTTGGGACTATGTAATTATGTAAGAGCATGGGTGTTTGATTATTGTTTGTACACAAGACCTCTTTTGCAGGCTTTAAAGAAAGCACAGATGAACAAGGAGAACATAGAATGGATTGAGGAAATGGAGGAAGGGTTTGAAGAGTTGAGAAAAGCTATTTGTACAGCTCCTGTTTCAGGAATTCCCAATTATGCTGAGGAGTTTTTCTTGTTTTCACACATAAATTGGACAGTCATGCCAGCAGTGCTTACACAGAGGACTACATTAGGGTACAAACCTCTGGCATATTACAGTGGGATTTTAGACCCAGTTATGAAAGGACACTTTCCTTGCAAACAGCCATTGGCAGCCGCTGCTTCCACATTTGAGACATCTACAAGTATTGTAATGGGCTGCTCTATGATGTTTTTTGTGGAACATGCTTTGTTTGCCATTTTAGGGAAACCCAAAGGCACATTGACATCTCAGAGAGCGTCTGTCAATGAAGTAATAATATCAAATTCAGCGATTAAAATTGTCAGATGTAAAATAGTGAACCCTGTCACATTTGTAGCTGAGCCAGTTACAGATGGTAAGCATGTGCATGACTGGGCAAATTATATAGAGTTTTATGATGATGTAACGTGTGTAAATGAGAATGCACTGTCAGGAGGGAAAATTCTCTTTATTGATGGTTCTTTGAAAATTGATCAAACAAGTTGATAAAGGCATTCTGGTGCAGCTGTAGTGAGACACAGAGCAAATGGCGAGTATGAAGTGTTAGCAAGTGCAAGATTACCATCTTACTTTTCATCGCAACTGGCAAAATTTGTAGCGCGTATTGACACGCTCGAGAATCACGCAGGGCAGGAAGTGACGGTGTACAGTGACTCCACCTATGTGATGTCAAACTACGTGCAGGGCTAGGAAAAGGAGGGGCTACCTCCGAGCGGATGGCACTCTAGTGCAGCACACATTTTCTTTGGACAGGTTTATTAAGGCACTACAACTCCCAGTAGCCATAGCAATAGTTGAATGTGCAGTAAATACTAAGCAAACAGACTTTATCTCTTGCAGGAACGAAGCCGCAGACGCAGAAGCCAAAACGGTTCCATATTAACCACATATTAAGGAAAAGGTAGTCATGATTATGGTAGTGAATGAAGGATTTAATCATTTACTGAGATCACAATTAATGGAAATTCAAGGCAGTGCACCACAGAAAGAGCAGGAATGATGGAAACAAAGGGGGTGTTCTTTGTTCCCCAGGGAAGCATGTTGGCGATAGGATGGTACTGGAAAGCCGGTGATACCAGTAGCTTTGTTAAGGGTAGCTGCACTACCTTGTGCATGTAACTAGGGAGAGTCTTGCTGCAACAATTGCAGAAGATTGGTTTGTACCAAACATGTTAGAACACGTTGCATTTTAGGTAGTAAATTGCATCGTATGTCAAAAGTTTCCAATGGCCATATACTGAGAACGATTAGAGGAGTAATTCCTCAAATGAATGGTTCTTTTCAGCATTTACATATCGATTATGTTGATATGTTGCAGGTGTGTAATGGATACAGGTATCTGATAGTGGTGGTGTGTCCCTTCTCCAGGTGGATCGAAGCAGGCCCTTTTATACACCCTGATGCCATTTGTACAGCAAAGGTTTTTGTACATGAAATCTTCCCAAGATGGGGGGTGTGTGAGGTGGTGAGATCCAATAATGTGCCACATTTTGTCAATGAGGTGTTTGAACAGATAAGTCTGTTACTCAACATTCAACCTACATTTTCCTCTGCTTATCACCCACAAGCAAACCGGATATGTGAGAGACTCAACGGCCTCCTTAAAGAAAGGATTGCGAAGCTCAAGCTGATGCTGAGAAAAGGATGGCTATATTGCCTGCCCTTAGCTTTATATGCCCTAAATAATCAGCCTAATTTGGACCACCACGAGCTAGTGACGTGGAGGCGAATGAGAACGCCTCTGACTCCTACATCGAGGAGTAGAAGTGACGCCCAGAGTACAGCAAAAATGTTAGGCAATGAATTGAATTAATATTTGCCACGTATGACCGCTAGTATCTCTGTCATTTCAATTCAACTCAAGAGGCAGGGCGGTCGGTCTCAGCACACAGATGAAAAACATTCCGAATTTTTTTTCTGAACTTTTATCAGCTCCAAAGCTCTTTGTTGGTGACGCTGTGCTGATCAGAAACTTCACTAGGAAGTGGCACGAGCCATGGTTTGATGGACTGTATGTAGTGGAAAATATTACTCCCTCAGCAGTGAAAGTTGAAGGCAGACCAGCTTGGATCCACCTGAACGACGTCAAGCTCTATACCAGTGAGGGTGCAGCACCCCCAACAATCGATCCAGAAGCAAGACAAGAAGAAGAATTTCAGCATGTGCAGACTCAATTGATGACAAAGAAAAAGGACGATAAACCAGCAGATTAATAAATGCAGATTTACATTTGGACTGTGGCTTGGACACTCTTTACAGATATTATAGAAGGAGTGTAATTTTTTGATTGAGCCACAGGAATCTTTGAAAATGAACTTTAGAGTAATATTGAGTAATCACACATTTGCTTGAACTAGATTTTGAGTTCGGATTTGATCATTGGAAACGGGAGCAGTACGCCAATTCATTTATCACTGAATATCTGTTTAATTGAGCCTATGGTCCTGTCAGACGGAGATACCCATAGATGTCTACTGTCTGCCTTTGTGTTCATCCTTCAAGCTTATCCTGCTCTTGTTAGAAGAGATGTGGACATTCACACTTTCTTACATGATCTTAAAAATGGCCCATTAATCAGAAGGCTGCTTACAGCGACAGTGTAAGAAATCCTGCAGTTGCAAAATATATTGTAATTGTCTGATTAAAAAGTGTTTTTCCTTCCTTAATTGAGTATAGCAAACATGAGAAATGTTGAAAGTGGAACAGTTTTAGAGAATAGCAAGCTCAACTCAAGTCCAGAATGTCACAAATGGTAGGGATTAATATGTTGGTTTATGATCTACGTATGTGCCACCATACTTTCTGTTTTTTCTGCTTAGCATGCCCTATTACATTAACGCTCCTGTTGAGACAGGGATTACTATGATTCCTCCTACTACAAGTACTGCTCTTGATTTATTTACTTCCACTAAGGTAGAGGCTCCCATGGTTCTCCCCAGAGAGAGAACTCTTTTTGATATACTTAATGATTATTATATGAGCACTGATTTGGTAGTAGTGAGAAGCAAGAGAAATGCAGAGGAAGATAATGAAGGTATAAACACATATCTAGACAGTACAACACACTTGGGTAATTACATGTGATATCAGCACATGAAAAAGGTGGGGGAGAAAACATCTAAGGACAGTTACTATGTCTGCGCTCTCATACCCTACGCCATGGATGTAACACAAGCTTTCATTTCTAGAGAAATCCCAAAGTACGATGCCAGATGTCTCGTTCATCTTGCAGCATGCACAACAAGAGGCCAATTTCAAGGAAGTTGGGCAACTTTGCGATGGAGATCAAAATGGTCCTTACCATTCCAGGACGATTATATAAAGACTAGACAGACGGAAAAGGAACCCGCGTGGAAATGCAAGATGCTTACATATCCTGAGAAAGGACATGAAGATGTAGTAGTTGCGGAGATGAAGAGACTGAATTGCCCCGATAAAGCAGAAGTAGCAGGATGGCCTGAATGTTGGGAACAAACACAAGTCTTAGTTTATGGACATGTGAAATCTACGAAAGGATAGGTAGGAGGCCTGATGTCCTGCACAGCTCATCTATTTAAGTCAGAATATTTGCCAGAAGTACAGAGAGTGAACAATGCTTGCTTAAAATCATGGGCTAACCACGCCAGACTGTTGACATGGGTAGAAGATGAATCAGGCCTGATGATGGTGGTTCCAATGATAAATGCAACATTATGCTTTCAAAGAAAGGGAAAGAATTATGTGGGAAGAAATAAAGGCTGCAAGACAACAGTTGACATTATTAGAATGGGAGCAGGGATAGCCGTCCTGATGGATCGATATTGGTCTTGTGGGTCCAGAGCCTACATGAAGTTGCCCAAGGACTCGGGAGGTACGTGTTCCTTAGTACACATACATGTTCCAGCATTAGTTATTCCTAAAAGTGACCTGAACATTGGAGAGTTTCCAAAATCAGATGCCAATTTGAGGAAGAGAAGAACCCTCGAATTCCTCAATCGGACAAGGAGAGAGAATTACTTTTCAGCAAAATCAATAGAAGCCTTCAATGCTATTCCGTATGAGCACAGGTTGTCAGCCAGACTTCAGCAATATTCACGACTCTCTTTACGTCAGGGAACCAGACAATGGTTGTAAATCACTCGCTGGGAGCTCCTGCAGACGATCAACATGACCATAAAGGGGTTCAATGCTATCAAGGAAGAATTGAGGGCCGTAAGGTTGATAACTCTCCACAATAGATATGTCCTTGATATGATCACAGTAATGGATGGAGGATTTTGTGCCAAAAATTGGACCATCATGTTGCACGTTCATACCTTCTCATGATGACGAGAATGGGACTTTGACAGAGGCCTAAACGTTGCTGAAGAAACTGCATGATAAGATGGAAGATGAGACAGAAGATATTGCAGATGACAGTTGGTTTGTGTTGATCTTCTCATGGGTTCCACAACGGATGACAAACATCTTCAGGTTTCTTGGAGCAGTATTAGTGATGATAATGTTTGGATTCTGGGTGATCAGGATAGTAATCACACAGTGCAAGAAGACAGCAAAGAAGGCAGTAGGAAGGAAGATCATAATCATAATCAATGTTAGGGTTTGGACCTAAGGAGTTGACCGATGAAGAAATCAGAGCATGCATAAAAGCCAGCATTGTAGCACCTGAGGGAACAAAGTTCCTGTATCAAAGGAATCACAAGAGGTATGTAATCCCAATGGCCAGTGCAGCTAAATGACCTGGAGTGTTGATGAACATATAATATCAGCAGGATCCCTGAAGGGAGTAGTGAAGATCTGGACCCTAAAGAAGCATTTCTTCAAAAGAGGATGTTCAGATGTGGAGACCGGTGAAGGTTTGGTTGATGGATCAACCAGAGGGGGAGTGTAAAAGAACAGCCAAATGCCTCTACAGGAAGTCCCGCCCCATGCTACCTGTATGCTGGAAACCAGAAATTGCGACATGCACAACACCTGTGACTGTGACTATTCCGAGCAGAGACTTCGAGATAAGGTATCCATTAAGAAAACCCTATTTAATGTATTCTCTGAGAAGTGACAATCTCCTGGAAGAAATCCCAGAAAGAATATGAAAATGAGAGCAAGAGAAGCTGCTGACATAACAAGAAATTAGTGTGATGCACTGAGAAGAGTGGCTGAAGAAGAGAATGCATAGACCTTATAGAATCTGATGATGAAGTAAAGAATCAAGAAGACTTGTATATGCAGATTGAAGACGTGTGAAGAAGCACTGAAGAAAATGCAAGCCGGTTTATAACTGTACAGATGCAGAAACGCAAGTAGACTCAGTAATCATAAGGCTGATTATACGTAGTGAATAGACTGCAGGCAGTGCCGCCATTATATAGAATCTGGATATTCGATGTCACAATTTTAGTAAGCTCAAACCCATGAAGAAAGAAGGATTGATAGCTATGCATGTGTCGCAGCAAAGAATTAGTTGAAGCTCAAAGCAAGACCAAGAAGGATGTCTGGCCTGGTGTCAAGGCTGAAGTATCCAAAACTGGCTATCAGTCCTTGAATAACAGTTAATGTGAGACGCCAAGGCATCCCTTGTTAAGTTGCAAAGAGAGAACAATATGAGTGCCAAGTTTCTTTATTCAAGACAATTAAATGCTATAACGGGGCTGATTCACAGTCTCCTGTCTCGTGAGCTGAGGGCAGAAATAGGAGTGGGCATGCAGACCTGAGCTAAGATAATGATGTGCCTATACTCCCCTATATTCCCAGGAGCAAGAAGCAACTACAAGGCCAAGTTCAAAGACAAACTGAATGGCAGAAGGCATGAGCGATGAAAGATATGGGGCTAATTGGGTGGGGAGACATGGTCAAGTCCACCCACCAGCACCTGGGGCAGCTTACGTGCTGCTTGTGAATTGAATGTTCCAGAAGGGTACACACATGTCACCCAATTGTAGAGGGCCACATAACGAAGAGCGTAATGGTTTAAGAACCAATAGTATTCTGTGTACTTAATAATTGTTAAAGATGACTTGCACTAGGGGCGGGCATAAGTTGTCCACCCGGCTGTAGAGACCCAATCACAACCTGTCACTATATAGAAAGTATACTTAGATGTTCCCCTTGAGCCAACCACAATCCCACGATGGGTTTTCTTATTTGCCTTGCAGTATGATATCAGGTATGGCGAGGTTTTGATATATAAGAAAGTTTTCTATTAAATGTGTTGAGACTATGCTGTGCGGTGTCCATTGATGTCTGTTGTAACTCCCTGTTTTAGATAATTGAAAATAAAACAGTTGAGAGAGACATTTTGACAACTTCCTGAGTCGGTCTTGTTATTTGTGGTAAGAGTTATTCTGCATCCCTGCAGTTATTCTGACCATGAGGCTTCGGGACAGTGAGGTTTCGGTGACCTCCCTCACTTCCTGCCTTTCCAGACACACTGGAGCCTTGGCGGACTTCAGGGGTGATGCAGGCCAAAGGCAAAACTCACAAAGGACTCAATGTTACATGAACCGATAGAAGGAGAGCCCAGAAGGAACTGGCAAATGAAAAATGGCAAAAAAAGAAGCCAGGGACCATTTTGAGAAAATGGTCACCCATTAAAGCTCTACTGAAGCCGAGAAATTAGCCTGCTAGTAATCTGCATAAAAGGTAGAAAAAAGTCTCCACTGCCACCAATCATTTAGGTTTATTAGTCACTGTAACAAAAAGGTACCTGCGTAGTGGGAACAGGAGTTACAATGTAAACCCCCAGATCCCCACATAAGGTGGTGTGTGCTGGACCCACACAGAAAAGGGTAAGCAAGATACAAGTTATCTTACTGTAGTATGCTAATGATATCTCTTAAGCACGCGACTATGTAGCTCGCGGCCCCTGCCTGCGCGTGTGAGAGAATGTTGATGAGTGTGTGATGTGTGAGAGGTTGACAGTTAGAAAGGGATGTCGTAGGAGTGGATGTGGGCAGTGCGGGGCGCCGGTTATGATATATTTATTAAGCATATTTTATAGAAGTAAATAAAGAGTGAGTTACACCACTTACCTTGTTCGTGATTAATTCAAATGGCGACGAGGATGCCGGCGACCTGAGAACCCACGGACGAAGAGAAGTGGGAGCGGTGACTACAGCTGTCCTGAGTCGAAGTGCTGATTCCCAGCATATTTCTAGAAGAAACAGAGAGCGGATGCTCTGAGCCATTGCACTGCGCTGTACAGGCTTGTGCTGAAAGGGAGAGCGGACGCTCCGAACTAACGCATTGGATTGCGTTGGTTTGTGCAGAAAAGTTGGGTCCACGGCTGGGCCAAAGCGAAGAGCTGGTGCTCTGAACTGACGTGCTAATCACGTTGGTTTGTGCTGAGTTGGGCCCCCCCTCTACAGGCCCAGATTATCATTACAAGCTGTGTGTATGCAGTAGATGCAGCACATTGAAGGAAAGGACCCGAAATATAACCAGTCACGTGATCTGCCTGTCATCCGGGCAGAATGAGGAGTAGACAGTGATCCACTCATCCTCTTCACAGTACTTGGAAGAAAAAAAAAGTACTGTAAGAAAATAATTGACAAGGAGATAGAAGAACTATAAATACAGGATGCTGCAAGGCATCAGCATACAACCGCCGGCAAGCTTCCTTCCAACTCCTGGTCAACCTGTGGTCCTGTGGTCAGAATGGAAAGAATTCTGGTTAAACTATATTCAAGCTGTAGAACAAGAGGAACTCACATCCCGAAAAAAGAAACTATTACTGCTACACGCATTGGGGTTGGAAGGACAAAGGAAGTTTAGAGAATTACCAGAATTGACCATAGATGAAGCTGGTGACGCTGATGAACATGATAGAGCTATTAGACTACTAGACAAGTATTATGCTCCAGAAACCAATGTGGCCATAAATAGATATAAATTCTATACTAGTGTACAAAAAGAAAATGAAAGCATTGAAGAATATGTGTCTGCATTGAGAGTTCTATCAAGAACGTGCCAATTTGGCAATGGCATTACCCTAGATGAGTTGATAAGAGACCATATCATCATCCACTCAAAAGACAACATAATACAGGACAGATTGTGGATGGTTGGCAATCCGTCTCTGCCGGAAACTATAGCAATAGCCAAGCGTGTGGAACACACCCAATTGTGTTCAAAGGAGATGAGGAGCAAGAAAGAAGAGGCCGTGCAAAGTATGCATAAGCATAGCCAGAGTAACAAGTAGATACAGGATAAAGAAACAGAAGAACAAGCTCAAGTTAATGTAATACGACCTAAAGACAGAGGTGGAACAAATGTTAGGAAAATAGATAAAGTTGAAGTCAATACAGGAAGAGGCAACAGAATGAAGAATTTTGAACAAAGAGGGAGTTCATATAGAGGAAAGAATTGGGTGAAGAATGAACCCAGAGCTCAAAATGATCAGAGGGTTCAGTATAACCAACAGAAGGAAGGAGACAGATGTTATAATTGTGGTAGAACTGGTCATTACGCTTATGCAAAGCAATGTCCCGCATTGGGACAAAAATGTGGAAACTGTGGTATAAGAGGTCACTTTGCAGTCATGTGTAGAAGGAAAAAGAAAGTCTTTGCCATTATGGAAGAAGAAGAAGAGTCAGATGAAGAAAGGGTATTCCTGATACGTGAACCACCTGATGGAGAATTTAAATGCCCGAGTTGTGAAGTATTTTTAGACAACTGGAAACTTAAAGTGAAGGTGGATAGTTGTTCGCCATGGACGATTATTACCAAGAAATCTTGGAAAAATGTGGTTAAATGTGGCCTAAAGGTCAAGTTAGAAGCATCAGATATACTAAATCCGGGTGGATTTGAAGGATCCAAGATCAAGATGATTGGATGGTTCTCGAGTATTGTTCAATTCAAGGAAAGACGGTCTCAAGTGAAAATATACGTAGCAGAAAAAGGAGTAGATGTTTTGGGTTGGAGAGATCAAGCTGGACTGAGAATCAGGTTAGATCCATGTAATGAAGAGCAAATCCTAGTTGTCAACAAGAGTCAAGCACAAGAAAGTAAGGAAGTCAAAGAAAAGAAACAAGGCAAAGTGAAATTAGGTTTATTAAAAGATTTTTCACACAGAATTCGCCTCAAGAAGGGAGAGACGCCTGTTAGACACACAAAGTCCAAACCAATTCCTTTTGCCATAGCTGACAAAGTTGAGCAGGAACTGACTTTATTAGAAAATGAAGGAGTTATAGAGAAAATTGAGTCTTCAGAATGGGTGAGCCCCATTGTAGTTACATTGAAAAAAATGGCAAATTTAGGATTTGCGTGGACTTGAGAGATGTCAATAAGAACATTATAACAGACATTTTCCCACTTCCCATTATATCAGAAATGTTGAATCGTATTGACAATGCTGATATGTTTTCTACATTAGATCTATCAAGTGCTTATCATCAGATATCTTTGACAGAAGATTGTAGAGATACTACAGCGTTTGTAACACCACATGGGTTGTATAGATACAAACGTAAGCCTTTTGGATTAGCGTCTGCAGCAGCAGTATTTCAAAGAATTATGACACATGTGTTGAAAGGTTTGAGTGGAACGCTTGTATATCGAGATGATATAATAGTATTTGGTAAGGGATCTGTAGAACATGATGGGAGGTTGAAGGAAGTACTCAAGAGATTAGAAGAAGATGGGTTAAAAATTGAAAATAGTAAATGTAAATTTGGAGTAGAAGAGGTAGAGTATTTAGGTCATACAGTGAATGGTAAGGGTTATAAACCCAAAAGAGATGCCATGAGAGCAATCAAGGAGTCTCCTGAACCTAAAAACAAGGATGAATTAAGGTCGTTTTTAGGGTTGTGTGAATATTACAACAGGTTTGTAAGGAATTTTGCAAGTACAACAGAACCATTGAAAAAATTGTTAAAAAAGGATGCAAAATTTACTTGGAGTAATGAATGTAGTGAGGCTGTTGAATGCATAAAAAGAGGAATCTGTAACTCTGTAGAATTGGGAGGATTTGTATATGGAAGGATGACTAAAATCACAGTTGATGCAAGTGGAAATGGTTTAGGAGCAGTGTTAACACAAATAGATGAGGATGCAAATGAGAAGATAATCAGTCATTCTTCAAGAGTTATTTCAGAGACAGAAAGTAGATATTCTGTAATCGAAAAGGAATTGTTGGCTTTTTCATGGGCAGTGAATTATTTCAGAAAATATTTGTGGGGAAACAAATGTATAATTCAAACTGACCACAACCCGTTAATAGAAGTTCTCACTGTGAGAGGGATGTGTAAGATTAGCCAGACTCAGTTTAAAATTGCAGGATTACAATTTTTCTGTGAGGTATGTGCCAGGGAAAAGAAATATCATTGCAGATTATTTATCCAGATTACCATTGAAGAGTGATGAAGCAAGTGCATATTTAGATGATGAAATAGTGGCGGTCATTTTTGAGGTCACGTCCAAGGAAAGGTGGATTGAGGAATTGGCTAAAGATGATATTTTGCAAGAGATAATAAGGTATACGGAGTCAGGTTGGCCTGAAAAAAGGGTAATCAGCGAAGGTTGTAGGAGATTTTGGGAAGTTAAAGATGAATTGTCCATGGAAGATGGATTTTTAGTGAGAGGAGATAAATTAATTCCTCCACGAAGGTTTTGGAGTGAGTTTATTGAGAAGGCACACCAAGGCCATCCTGGCATTACAGGCACAAAGAACAATGTGCGTTTGAGATATTGGTGGCCAGGCATGGATATTATGATTGAGAGATTTATCAGGAATTGTTGGCCATGTCAAAATAGTGACAAGAGTTGCAGGATTGTCAAGTCCAAGCCAATTAACATTGACAAAGGTGATACACCGTGGGAGATGATAGGAATTGATATTATTGGACCATATGTAAGATTAATTGGAGAAAAAAAGTTCCTGATAGTATTAGTGGATTATTATTCAGGTTGGATAGAAGTCAAGGCGGTAAAGAAAATTGATACTGATGAGATAATAAAATTTATAATGCAGATATGCAGAAGGGAAGGATTTCCCAAAATAATAATAAGTGATAATGGAGTTCAGTTCAGAAGTAAAGAAATGAAAGAATTTGCTAAGAAAACAGGAATTGAATGGAGATTTTCATCATTATACCACCCACAAACCAATGGGTTAGTGGAAAGATATAACTGTGTTATTGTAGAAACAGTGGAATTGGCGTTGAGCAACAATCTACCGGTAGATGAAGTACTTAAGGAGAGGATATGGAGTACTAGGATGTCTGTTAAAAGAGCAATGGAGATTTCTCCATTTGAATTTATGAGGGGGAGAGCTCCTAATACGTTATTAAATCCTGAATGGGTTAATCGGAAAAAAGGTTTGATTACAGGATTACAAAGTTCTGATAAACAGAAAGAAATGCACAACATGCATAACATGCCCTCAGAAAAGTTTAAATTGAGAATATTGCCAGGAGATTTTGTACGAATCAAGTTTGGAAGGAATGTTAAGAAGGGTGACTCTAAATACAGCGAGCCTGTCAAGGTGATACAGGTGTTCAGGAGAGCGGTTAGAGTTATGGGAGGATCGGTATGGAATCTGGATAGAGTTAGTAAATGGATGTGGGAAGGTAAGAATGAAGAGTGTATGCAAGTCATAATGGAGAGACGATGGAGTGATTTATTTGGTGATGACCATATTATAAATGGAATGGGAAATGGAAATGGTGACTTGGTGAGGCAAGTTGGTGAAGTAAACATACAACGACAACAAGGAGGTGAAATGTTTGGAAGTGGGAGTGTGCGTAGTTCAAGAGAGAGAAGGTTGCCATTCTGGTCCAGAGATTATGACATGTGAAGATATATTACAAATGTATAAGTAATGATATTCTAATTGTTTCATTACCACATTTAATGGTATGCAAAATTTATATGTAGTTTAAGTCATTAAATTTTATATAATATTGGTAGTACTATATTGAGTTGATCACAAATGCTTGTATGTAAAATAAGTTCTTATTTCCTGTTTAAAATGTTTAGGGGGGGGATGATGTAGTATGCTAATGATATCTCTTAAGCACGCGACTATGTAGTTCGCGGCCCCTGCCGGCGCGTGTGAGAGAATGTTGATGAGTGTGTGACGTGTGAGAGGTTGACAGTTAGAAAAGGATGTCGTAGGAGTGGATGTGGGCAGTGCGGGGCGCCGGTTATAATATATTTATTAAGCATATGTTATAGAAGTAAATAAAGAGTGAGTTATACCACTTACCTTGTTTGTGATTACTTCACTTACCATTCTTGGTAACTGTAGTTCACACACAAGAATCATTTAAAACATAGAGAAATGTCCAAGGCACTCCTCAGTGACACTGCACAGAGGGTGCTGGCTGTCACAAAGTTAATAACAGATGCTTGTATTAAACTCATGGAGAAAAGCATACTCCATAAAAACAGTAAATAAAAAATCCCAGACAGAAAAAGAATGGGTGAGTGGAAAAAAGATCCACTCACTCAGGAGATAAACATCGAAAAAAAGTCCAAAGTCCAGCAAAAGTGGTTGGGGTCTCTCAGGTTAAAGGGAATTAGCACAGAAACTGAAAATTCTCCCTAACACTTGTCCCCTGCAGACTAAGGGACATGAGGATTTAATCCACTTCTGTCCCACATTTGCACCCATCTTGGGTCAGTAAAAGTACAATGCGAGTCTCTCTTTGGTCTTCTTGGAACTCAAGTGACCAGCCAAAAGGATCTCATGTGCTAGTTGTATACATTTTAGTCTTGTCTCTTGGGGTACTACTAGTCTCATGAAGTCCCCTGGAGTAGACTCTGTGGGCTCACTGCAGAGGGGTCCATCCTCCCAGTAGAGTCTATGCTTCCCTGGCTCTTGCCCTTCCAGCTGGGAAGTTGTCTGCTGACGCAGACCTTCTAGAGAGTGACACTCTCTTTGTCCTCTGCTAAAATCTGCCATAGAGGGTCCACCTTCTGCAAGTAAATTCTGCAGTTTAGGATGGTTTCTAGGATCCAGATCTGCAAAGCAGGGAAGGATCTCCTCCAGTTCTGTTCCTCCAGCAGCTGGTTCATCTAGGAGTTTCCTCAACCACCAACTCAGCATCAGCTGGAGCTGGGGTCACTGGGGTAACCCTGGACTTTCAACTGGGAAAATTCCTTTTCCTTAGAGCAGCTTTGGGCTTGAGGCCATTTTTATTTCCTGAGACTCTGGATCTCTCCTTGGTCTCTTTATTCTTGTGAGAAGTGGACGGTTGGCCTGCCTGTTGGTTAGGGATACTGGATTGCTCCATGACCTCAAACTGAGAGTTTCCCAGGCTGGGAGGCCTAGGTTTACTGGAGACTACTCCCAGAGTCCTCAGGCTGGGAGGCCTAGGTTTACTGGAGACTACTCCCAGAGTCTTCAAATCATTACCCAATAGTACCCTTGCAGGCACTTCGGACTGTACACTAACTGGAATTCTAACAGTCATGTTATTACACTGAATGAGGGCTGGCAATATGGGGACTATTTGGATAAGGCCTCCAGCAAGCTTGGTGGGACCTTTGGGTGGCTTAACTACATCCTCAGGTCTGAAAAAGCTCTTATCTACCACGGTGATGCTGGCCCCAGTGTTTCTGATGGCAGAAGTCTCATGCCCATCAACAAGTACACTGGCCTTGTAATATTCTTTTGTGTTGCCACGGATCATATTATAAACAGCAATATTCTGTTCTTCCCAAAGTCCCAAGGACACTAAAGCAATACTGGCTTGAACACCTATGGGTTCTTCAACCAGTAAGTGAAAGTTAACACCTGTGATTGGAGCTTCTCCCTCAGGGATGAAGGGTAAGGAGACAGATTGGACCCCTGAAGATTTACCCTTACATCAGGGTCACCAGACCCACAAACCACAGATTTGCCAAAGCTTTTCTGGAATGGGGGTGTCTGGCAACCTCCCTCTGGTTTGGCCCCAGAGGTTTCCCTAGACCTGTATAGTTTCCCTTGGAATTTACCCTTATGGTGTTTGTGGCCCTCTTTGTAGGGTGGGGGATTAGTACTGTATTTACCTTCTTTCTTGTGATTTTTTCCTTCTTCCTTTTTATGACTAGCCCCAGAATCCTTGTGAGTGGCCCTGTTGGCTACCAACAAGTCAGCAGCTTGTGTCAGTTTCTTGGGATCAATTTCTTTTAAGTCAGCAAGGTGTTGTCTCAGCTCTGGGAGCAGGCTTCAAAAATACTTTCAAGTAAAAATATAAACTCATTCCTTCAAAAGAGCTCACCTTGAAACCCTTTATCCACCCATCTAAGTACTTCAGGTATTCACACATCCTGATAGCCCAAAGTGTCCCATCCTTTTTATGGTCTCTGAACCTTTTGAGGTATTGGGTAGGGTCTTCCCAAACCTGGCTATAAGAAACTGTTGGACTACTTCATAGTCTTTCCTGTCTTCAGCATTTAACTCCATGACAGTATCACAGCCATTCTGGGGGAGGCTAGACATAATCAATGGAACTAAATCATTCCCACTAATATCTTGTAAACTACAATTAAAATCAAATGTACCCAGTCCAATAGGACTCTATGGGAATGGGGACTTATAATTTGCTGGAGTCTAACTTCTCGGACCACCGGGATTGTAATCCCCTGGTGTTACTGGGAAGTCAGGCACCGGTAGACACTGGCACAGTTACCGCCAGACCCGTAATGAGGCCCCTACACATTCAACATCTCTCTTGGAAGGTGAGGTTTCTTGGGACCATCAGACTGACAAGACCCTGAAAAGGAAGCAGAGTCAAGGAACACTTTCTTCATTGCATATTCATGTTGCATTTCTATTTCCCTGAGCCTTCTATCTTTTTCTTTGTCCTCAGACTGAATGGTTAGTTTCCTGAATTCAAGTTCAATTTTCATTTTTTCAAGAGATCCAGTGGGATCATGATAGAAGGTAACTGAGGTCACAGGAGATGGCTGTAGAGGCGGGTTGACCCTCTCCACCTTCTGATCCATTAGGCAAGTCAGAATAAAGCTCTAGACTTTCATCCTTAGAATTATCTTCCATATCAATATTGGGTGTAGGGGTTGCAGACCTACTCCCAGGGTATTGGTGATTTAACCGCCTTTAAATTAAATCATGTTTTCTTCCCTTACAACTCATGCTCCTTGATTTACATAAATCCTTTAGTTGCTCTACTGTTAGTGATGTAAGGGCCTGTTCATTAAAAGTATCCATTTTCATGAGTTATAAGTTTACTTTTCTTAGCAAAGCTAGCCTTGTGGATGTATCTCTTGGACACAAGTGTAACCAAAAGCAATGTAATCCAATCTACAGCATCCACTACCTGCCACCAGGGTTAGGTACGTTTTCTGAAATCCAACTGGTGGTAGACGTCATAAGACTTATCTCTTGGTCTTAGGGACCCAACTCTTAAAATAAGCCTGTACTACACAAGTCGGTAGAGTGGCTGAGCAGCCAGGCTCATTTTAGGAGGGAGTTTTGTGAACTGTAGAGCAGAACAACAAAGAAATCCTTTCATACAGATATCCAAGAAAACACATAATCACTTAAAGTCATATTAAAATGTTTTAATTTATATATTCTTAAGGCACCCAAGCAAATCTAAAATGCAGCAATTACTAATAACATTCAATTGGAAAAGGAATAAGATCGGAAAAGGAACAATAAAGCACGTGAGCAACTTTTCATATACTTTTCATATCCTGCACACAGAGTGACATCAGTTAAGGTCAGCAATAGCACTTATATGCATCACCTTTGCAAAATTCAGTTTAAGGGGAAGTACATGTTAGACAGAACACAGCTAGCAACTGGTAAGTAACAATGTACACTCTCCAAGAGGGATTAAAGCAGTTTGTTTCCTAACAGAAAAAGTCTTCACAATTCAAGTCTATTGAGGAACCAGAATGTACAAAGCCCATAGGATCAAGAAGATGGACCTTTGAGAAAACCAGCAAAGCCACTGTCAAATGGAGAGCACCAGTTCTGAGGAAAAACTTCAGACAACAGTTCAGAGAACAGTTAAATAACCATTCAGTTGTGCTTGTAGAAAACACAGTAGCTCCAAAGGAGCCTTCCTATTGGAACACAGGTTGCAAGACCGGCACAGTGGAGTTGATGTCAACTCCCAACAGAGAAAACAGCACTCCCAAAGCTAAGGAGCACTGGAAATGCCCTAAGGTAACTGTAACCCAAGCCCCACAGTACCTGAAGAGTGAAGTTGAAAATGTTGCTGGTCCCCTTCTGGATGCACTGATGAAGACCCTGATTTCTGCTCCTTGGTCATGGTGACGAAAGGGGGGGGACTTTCGGTGGGCTTCTGTAGCAGCACTCGAGAGAGAGAGGGTCAGCAGCAAAGGATTCAGCTCACTCCAGCGTCTCTTTGTGGTTTTAGCATTATTTTTCTTAGCAGCAAGAAGAAATGAATATTGTCAGTTGGATTCTCTTCGATTTCTCGGCCCTGAACTCTTGTGAGTGGACCTTTGGAGAAGAATTCCTGCCTCTTGAGGTCACATGAATGCGTGCACAGTTTCAGTGAGATTCCATATTTGTACGATGATAGAGTCGCAAATTGTGTTTTGCAGCCCAGGAAAGTCACAGAACGTTGTGGGATGGCCAAAAGTGGAGAAGCTCTTGAGGCTAGTTGGTCCCATCAGTCCAAGGGCAGAACTCATCCTTGGGGGATCTTCCCTGTAGAGATGAAAATGGGTTAGCACAGCTTCAGGGCTTCACCAGTGTTTCCGCAGCTGTTGAAGGTGCTGCTGGCGTCTCACCTTGTCTTCTGCTTTGGATTTCTTGTTCCAGTGGTCGGCTCTCCTGTAATCTAAAAATCATTGCCTTATATGCTGGAACCCATTCATTCATTCCCATGGAGCTGTTAATCACCTGGGGGTTGGCTGTCCCACAGGACAGCCAGGCCCCCAGTTAGAAGTGGTTTCAGCCAGGCATTCCTACAAACGAAGGACAGTGAAGTTTCAGGACCCTCCCTCGCCTCCTGCCTGGAGCCTGGGCGGGCTCAGGGGTGATGCCCGCCGAAGGCAAAACTCACAAAAGACCCAATCCTACATGAACTGATAGAAGGAGAGTCTGGAAATAAAATGGTGAAAAAAGAAGACCGGGGCCATTTTGAGAAAATGATTGCCTATGGGCGCTGTACTGCAGCCGAGAAATCAGGCTGCTAGTATCCTGAACAAAAGGTAGAGAAAAGTGTCCACTGCCACCAGCCATTTAGGTTTTCTAGTCACTATAACAAAAAATTACATGAGTAGTGTGAACAGGCATTACAATGTAACCCCCTAACCCCCCCACTTAAGTTGGTGTGTGCTGGACTTGCAAAGAAAAGGGTACCTGATATAAAAGTTATCTTACTACTCTTGGAAACTGTAGTTCACACATGAGAATGATAATTAATAAAAACATAGAGAGAAGTCGATGGGACTCCTCAGTGACACTGCACAGAGGGTGATGGGTGTCACAAAGTTAATATCAGTTGCTTGTATTAAACATTTGGAGGAAAGCATACTCCATAAAAACTGTAAATTAAAAATCCCAGTCAGAGAAATAGAATGAGTGAGTGGTAAAAAGATCCACTCACTCAGGAGATACAAATAAAAATTCCATAGTCCAGCAAAAGTACTGGGGGTCTCTCAGGTTAATGTGAATAAGCACAGAAATTGCAAATGCTCCCTAACACTCACATATGGCAATGCCAATGAAAATGGTCAATCCATATTCCGAACAACTTGGAATGGATACTTATTTCACTTTGCCTGTCACCGCACCCCACCCATGCTGGTGATCATGCACAAATGTGTTAAAGGAATCAGCCCTTACTATCTGGTTGAGGCTCTGACTAACAAGTCGAATGTCAGGACATTGGGGTCCAACAACAACAACAAGCTAAAAATCCCGCTCTGTAATCTCACTCTGGTTATGAGATGTGCATTTTTTATGGCTGCGCCCAAGGCCTGGAATGCCATCCCTCTGGCTCTCAGAGATATAAAATCAACGTCAATCTTCAAAACAAAGTTCAAGACATTGGGCCTCATTACGAGTCCGGCGTTAACCAAGCCGGAAAAACTGGCAGGTTACCACCGCACTCGTATTACCATTCCGCCTCCATGATTCCCGGAATCACTGGGGCATTACAACCCTGGTGACCCGGTAATTCCGGAGGCGGAATTCGGTAAATCCCCATTCCCGTGGAGTCCAATAGAACTCCATGGGAATGGAGAAGTGGAAACACTGGCACCATGCTGTAATGGTGCCGGTGTTTCCATGTCCGCCTGCAGGCGGGTGGTGTTAAACCTGCCAGGTCAGACCTGGCGGGAGTGACACCTCCCGCCTGCAGAACTCGTGATCAGCCGGTCCGGAAACAACGGTGGTGGCGGGTTTACCGCCACCGTTATTTCCGGACCGGCTGACTCGTAATAATGCCCATTGTCACTTAGAGAGTGTTCCCCTCCTTTCCTAGGCTGTTGCTATACTATTCTTGTATTTTTGTGTGCTTCCCTGTCTTTTGTGGTATGTCATGTTATTGTTTGTTGTTGCACCCTTAAGCCTCTGGTCCAATGCGGTGCAATACAAATGAATAAAATAAAGTAAAGTTCATTGTAGCAGTATCTGACAACCTCGGATGTAACAGGGGCTGTACCTTTAAACCAATCATACGCTAAACACTTAATCAACCCATCACCTTTTTCTCATTTCAGGAGTTCCACTGTGATCATGGCCAGCTTAGAACACAAATGATGTTGCCCTACGGCGCCACTTGCACCGCAATGCAGCTTGCTCCCCCATTCATGGGGAAGCCTCTTCTCCCTTCCTGGAAATAGCTTGCAGGTCTCCCATCTGCTTCTTCCTAGCATTGCAGCGGCCCTCTCATCTTTGGAACAAGGGCACCTTACACCTCTCTCTAACCCTCACAGACACAGTTGATCAGCTTTACTCCCCAGCGACTCTCTGGCGTGCAGGCAACCATGTCCCCTACCCACAGTTTGTCATAAGCCAGCAGAGGTGTAAAGACTGGAAGGGGAGTATCTGTACTTCTGCCCTTTATATGATTGGGACTGAGGAACAGAGCAGCCCTAGCCAAGGCTCTCAATTGGTATCGTGGACGAGCAACCATGGCTTAAGCTCTCAGGAGGTGATGCAGGCTGGTTCCTAAGTACAGTGAGTCCCCAAACCCCCTCAAAGAAATGTCCACACACTATGTTAGGTGATAACACAGTCTGTTTATATACAATAAGGTTCAGTAAAATACATGCATATAAATAATAACACTTTGTACTTTGGCAGTTCTATTCTAATAATGGCAAAAGTATCTATACTCTATGTGGGACCGCACAAAACTTTTAGATTCAATTTAAAATGTACCCATAGCTGGCAGTTTAAAAAACATATCAATCATATGCAGGGTGTAACTGCCTAGATAAAAGTACCTGAGATGCCACAGGAGAACAGGATCCATGATGAATCTGGGACTCCTGGATAATTCCTGAGGCTGGAAGATGCTCTTCCTTGTGACAGTACCTTTGGTGCCTTGGTGTCATACATCGCCCCTGGAAGTGCTGGCAAAGGTGGAGATATATGTAACATGGATCTCAGAGTTTCACAGAACCGTTCTAGCCTTTTTCCAAGATGGCTGCTTCCTGTTTATCAATGAGGATCTGGGACACAATCTTTGCGTTGTATCCTCTATGGTTCCACTTCTGTGTTGTTTCCTGAGACCTGCTTCGGCATCCCAACGCTCCGTTGTTAATTACTCCTATTTCATTCCTTGTTTTGCTTTCCTTCCATGCACTCAGGTGATTTCCTCTACTATTCAGTGAGGTATAGTGGTTTGTATCCCTTTTTTCTTTTCTTACTTACCATTTCTAGCACTTCCTCTTCCTCTTTCTGGCTTTCTACACTTTTGGCTGCCTTAGGATCTTTTTCGGGTAGCTGCTTATCTGTTCTGCTCCTGATCTCGAGCTCTCTTACCTCTTGCTCAGGCTCTGGTGACATGTACTGCGGTTCCGACTCTCGCAATGCCGATTCCAGCCTCTGTCTCCAGTATGCAGCATCTGCGAGAGATCGGTTTCTTTCTCTTTCCTTTGTATTGTGGTTCCGAATTTCGCGGCACCGATTCCAGCCTCTGCCTTCGGTGCGCGGCGTCCGCGAGAGTCCAGCTTCTTTCTCCCACATTTGTTTTTCTGTTTTTCACGGCTCCGACATTTCGTTTTCTTTCAGGACAATGCTCGGAGCCGCTAGGTTGTTCTTCTATTTTCTACATCGCATTTCTGACATTATACTTTTTCCGCTCAGCCATACTCTCGTCATTTTTATTCCTTACTTTCTACTTACATTGTATTCTGCTGAGAGCTTACCTGTTCAATGTGCAAGTCTTCCATCCTCCTGCAGAGAAGACAGTCAGCAGACCCTCTTCAGATTCATTATTCCGGTGAAACCATAAGTCCCATAATTCACTTCTCCATACCAGGACTCGGATTCTCTTCTTGTTTGAAATCTTCTCCTGAAGTCAAGACTTGGATTCTACTTCTGTACTCCATCTACCACGGTTTTTTCAGCCAGGAGGCGTTTTCCCTGAGACATTTGGGTCCTGCTCCCTGGTGTCCACCTGGGCTGGTTTCAATCTACAGTCAAGGAGGCCTCCGAAGGAGCACGTCCTTATCTTCATCAGAAGAAGGAAAAAAAACCTACAGAACAAAAGAAGTCACAGAGAAAGAAGACCTCAGAAGTCCTGGATAACTCCATAGAGGAGACAGGTCAGGAGGAGTGTGGGGTATTCACTCAGGAGCTTGACACTTGGCAGGTGAAGTGTTGGAGTATTTCAGCTTTAGTCAACGGGACCCCTGAAGCATGGATCCCCTTTGCAAGAAAGAGTCGCTGGAATACAGAGGCTAAGAGAAAATGAGGAACCAGACAGTGTCGGAAAGGCAGCGCTTTCAGTCTTCGCAGTAGTCTCTGTTGGTGGGTTGTTGCTTTGGCTGTGGATATCCCACAAAGGTAAGACCCATGGAGACCTTGGATGCCTTTCGGTGGTGACGGGTGCAGTAGCAGAATTAGGTGTCAGGTTTCACTTCAAATCAATCTGGCTTCCAGAAGTCACAAAAACTCCTCAGGACCCTGGGCAACACAAGTGGACTTCTTCAAATCAAGATGTTCAAACACTCCTCTTTTGGACTCATGAAGACCCCTTCTCCGGACAGCAGGCACACAGGACTGGCTTCCAGGGTACTTCTGTTAAAGGTGCACAATGGTCCCTCGTAGCTTGGGAAAAGGTCTCCGAACCAGTTCCTCTCTTGATTCTGTCCTTGGGTCAGCTGAGCAGTCTTTGGATTCCTTGAAGAAATGCAGCTGCAGACTCCTCCCTCCGACTGGACCCAGGATTCAAGCTTCAGGCTTCAGCTCCAGAACAAATTGGTGAGTGAGAGGTCTCTAGTTATACACAATTCTTCCCCATTCACTCAATCTGAGCCAGGCTGAGGAAGCCAATCATTCACGAGTGCATTCATGCAGGTAGTCAGCCAATCAGGTATTCAGGCCATTCACTCAACCCAAACACCCATAACACAGATTGTGGATTGGACTAAGCACTCAGCCTTTCGGCAGACTACACTGCATTCTTTACTTTACTTTAATGTATGTATAATACACACCATATCACCCTAAGGCTTAAGGGCACGAACAAAACATATAACAGCAAACATAGAAAAAACAGACCTATAATACTAAACACATACTCCTATAGTGAGGTGAATAGAGACAGAGGAGAGAACCATACTCTATACCGCCAACCAAAGAGCCTTATTTAAACAGCAGAGTCTTCACCTTTTTTCTAAGCATTGCTGTGAATCACATTTCTCTAAGATCGGGGGGATTGCATTCCAAGCCCTGGGACCGGCCACAAAGAAAGTGCATTTTTTCACCTGGGTGAGTTTGCAAGCTGGTATTTTGAGCTGATTGGGGTTGTTTGATCTAAGAGTCTTCATACTTGATGTATTCACCAATGCTTCATTCAGATATAATGGGCAAAGCCCAAACAGACATTCATGCGTGATCAGCCGTCTGCAGACATCAATTCTCACCTCTATTGGCAGCCAGTGCAAATTACATCTGGCATCGGATACATGATCTCTCCGGTTGAGACCACTCTCACTGCACTATTTTGTAGGGTTTGGAGCTGTGTGTACTCTGACTGGGATATTTCCACTAGCAGGTTGCTACAGTAGGCAATTTTAGCTCTTGCTAAAGGCTCACAATTAGATCTAGAGATTTATGGACAAAGTTGTGCTAGTAGCTTAAAATAGTATGCAGTAAAGGAGACCAGGCTACTCACATGGTCCCTCATATTCAGATTCTGATGCAGATAAACCCCCAACGTTTTAACTTTGTCTTTAGTTTTAATATTACATCCTGGAACTTGCAAGTGGGAGTAATCTGTTCCCAGGTTACGTATTTTTATCTTTCTGCCAATCTCCATTAGCTCAGTCTTTTTTTTATTAAGTGCCAGGCCGTTATTTACCATCCAAGATTGAATAAATCCACATATTTTATGAATTCTTTTTTGCCATCTTGATAGACAGTGGAATGACACATTACGTGTCAATGACATAGTTAGTAAAACCAACATTAGTTTCTTCCAATAGGTTGAAGAAAGGCAGAGTAAAGATATTATAAAGAGAGGGTGATAAACAGGCCCCCCTGTGGCACATCATATGCCAAAGCATCCGGTTGAACTTCTACATCCTTACTACAAACTCTGCACCATCGGTTACTCAAAAATGAGCTAATCCAGTGGGCTGCACTATCTGAGAAACAGGCCACTTCTATTAACCTGGTGACAACAGCATGTGGTCCACCAGGTCAAAAGCAGCAGAGAGGTCCAACAGCATAAGCTGAGCAGTTTGTCCATAATCTGTAGCCGTCTAGATTTCAGATCAAGCAGAGCTGTTTCTGTTCCATGGCCCTCTCTGAAACCTGACAGCCATTTGTTTAGGATCTTATTTGCCTTCAGATGTGCCACAATCTGCATGTATGCTGCACGATTCAGAATCTCCAGCAAAAAAGGTGTGTTAGTAACAGGATGATCATTTGTTGGTGCCTTTGGGCACAGGCTGGGCTTTTTAAGTAAGGCAGTAATCCAGGAATTCTTAATACAACTTGGAACATGGTTTTCTCTAAAGGAAGCATTAGCACATTTACACAGAATACCTATCAACAAGGAAAAGCATGATTTTATTGTTGCCAGGCATACAACCCCCTTACAACTTGTCGGCTTAAGATTGTTAATAATCAATGCAAGTTCTGGTTCTAAAATAGGTTTAAAATCAAACTGATTTTCAAACATTATGGGCAGACATGCTGAAGCACCTGGACTATCTACAGCCGATCCAATTGTTTTTTCATGTATTTCTATATCGTGTTTAATCCAATTGAGCTTACCAAGCATTGCTTCCTGGATGGACGTGCACCAGGCAACAACTTTAACAATAGTATCCGATGTGTTCAAGCATGGAGTTTCTAACTCTTACAAAATCTTAAAGAGTTCTTTAAACTCAGACTGGGTTTTATCGATCCTAGCAACAAAAGTGTTATTTATTTGCTGCTTTAGCGGCTTCTTTAAACTTTTTGGCTGCCATCTTATACGCCTCCTTATCATAAACGTCTTGTGAGGATTTCCATGTTTAAAAACACTTAGTTTTAATGGTCTTAATTTTTGTAAATCTGGAGTAAACCTGGCATTAACTTGTCTCTCTACTGCCTACTTGATTCTGAGTGGTACTAAAGTATTAGAAGCCTCTTGCATAGATTGCTGATAGGAACACACACACTATCATCAGCTAAAACCAGATTGTGAACCTTCTCCATCAGAGGTACTAACCATGGTCCCAGTGCCTCTGGAGTAAGTTTCTTCAAGTTCCTGGATATTATAATGGCTTTTTTCAACTCCTTCTTCTTCAAAATCTTTTCACATAATATTGTGAGATATATAAAAAGTGACCTGACCAGGGGCACAGAGAGATCATCAGATCAGTGGTTTCAATATTGTGTGTGGCAACCCAATCTAGAGTGCTTCCTTTAACGTGTGTGGGTGTTTTCATAAGGTGTTTAAAGCCCAGATCCCCCAGGGCATCTTCTAGGAGTGTGGCGTGAGGGTCGTTCCTATTACCTTGCCAAAAGTTAAAATCTCCCAAGACCCAGTTCACTCCAGTTTCAGTCAGGGCTGGCCCAGCCATTGTGTCACACACACCAAAACCAGACACCAACAACACATAATGTGAATTGACTTCAGACTACATTCATGCAGGTCACACCCGAAGGGTGTACCCACAACGCACAACCTCTGGGAAGGCTCCAGTCAGTCTGACATGGGCATCCCCAGAGCCATAGATGTTATTTCCACCCAAAAGCCAGTCAGGAAGAAAGGGACAGAGTCAGGGCTTTGGCCATTGTGCCTCTTTTCAGGAATCCATTGATTCGTATGGCAGGGTCTGGGTGTCCCAAAAATGGAGGACACTCAGAGAAACTGTCAAGTCACTACATAGCTACCACCAACTCATACCCTGCTCTGTGGGCAACACAGAGGTGCCCAAAACACACATAAGGGTTACAAGGGTGTACCCCCACCCATGGGTTCCATAAGGGTATCCCATGGGTGTTGTTCACTAAAAGGAAAAATGAAGAGCTGCACTGCCAGAGGTCCAGGCTGTCTTTCAGTGGCAGAAAACATAAGGAAAACACACACAGAGAAGGACTAGGTGGCCCTGTCCCTCCAAAGGGCATTTCCAGCATCACAAGGGGCATCTGGCCTCTCTTTAACTTCAATCGTTCCTCACTGGGCTCCACTGACCACTTTCTTTTGCACACTTCTTGAGCCTGTTTGCCTCTTCTGATACAGTTCCATGTTCATTCAGTACAGATCATACCAGGATTGGTAAAGCAGGCATTGGATCAATGGCTGTTCACATCATGTCACTTCTGTCTCATGGCATGTCATTCCCACTCGTTCCAGTTTATGGTCTTAATTCCTGGATCCTGTGTCACATGTATCTGGAGTTTTGTTTGCCCAGCTAGCCTAATTGCTGTTGATTGGTTTCAGGAGTGTATTACTCCATCAAGACTTGTCTTATTCACTTACCTTTGCTATATTATTTAATGATTCTTAATTGGGGTGTAGGAATAACAATTTAATGTAATAGAATATTTCAGTTTAATTAATACAAGATACTTTTAATCCAATTATCTGTTAATGCACATTGCTATTTGCTTATCACTCTAGTCTCCCGTTCAGCACCATCTATCTCCTGTCGAGCTACGGGTCTGAATATGATCAGATCCTGATGGTGTTCCAGCCTGATTAGGAAATCCTGCTTAACATTCTGAGTGCAGAATAAAGCTATGACTAGTATATAGGGTGTAAAAAGGCTGAGCAACACTTATAATGAGACTATCTATTTATTGAGCACAAACCTAGCTCTGGAAAGCAACACAACACGGGTCATTGGTAGGAACTACATGCTTACTTTAGTTGGTTACAAAAAGACAGTGGGCCTCTTTATAAGTTTGCCGGTCCGGGAACTACGGTACCGGTAAGCATGCCGGTACCGTAATTCCCAGACCAGCAAACTATGAGTTGTGCTCGCGGGTGCCTTTCTGCCCGCCAGGACCATGATGACCAGTTAATTGCCCATTTGCGGGAGCCAGAAAAAAAAATTTACCGGCAAGGCTACCGCCAAACTTGTAATGAGGCCCAATGTATTTTATATGTACATTTCTTAATTTATTTGTTAAAATTATTATAGAGTGTGAACAAGGCACGAGTGTACCTGAGCACTGAACAAAGCAACATATATAAATAAAATACAGAATAAAACAAGAATAAAAACACACATTGAATCCAGAAAATAAGCTGCAAGGGTATAGATTACAAGATTGAGTGGTAGGAAACACTTTTAAGTAAGTCACAATAATTTAAATAAAAGTAATGCATATAAAGCAAGCCAGTGCAAAAAAGTTAAAATCATGGAAACATGGTCCAATTTCCTAGCACTAGACACTAATCAGGCTGAAGCATGCAAGATAGCTTTTAAAGGTGCCAAAGTGGATTGTGGAAGACAAATCAAAACCGAGATTCCAAAATCAATTTTTGCTAAAAAAAAACAAGTCTGTGAGAAAGTGAGGAATCTATTTAAGGTACCTGTGTGATAGAACTCTGCGCCCTCTGTATTAATTCCAACACTTAGATTTGAAAGGTTGCATTCCTCCGGGTAACAATGGAGTCCTTGATTCCTCTACTCCATTAGGAAAGTGCAATTTCATTGAAGGTTACCCTTGCATCCACTTGTTTGATTTTAAGTGAGCAGAATTTTGAAAATCACTAGCAATACATATTTGAACCACACAATTTTGGTTTTTGAAAAGATTTAATGCCCTTTAGTGATGACACGTGTTTCGATGTGTAAAACGTCTTTTTTTCAAATCAGGGCCAATAGTTTTGATTGCATGAAATATCCTCACAGTCTTTCCATTCGGTCATGGGATAATCCCTTCTTTACACGCGTGGTTCAGTTCGACTGGTGTTCCGAAGTGTAAAACGCCTTTTTCATATCAGGGCTTTGGGTACACTAGATAACATTAATTGTGATTCCGAAAAATAAATAAACATAAATACATGGAACATGGTTAAGTGTGATTGATCACCATCATTACCACATTATTTTGTGAATAGTACAAACCAAAAATTCAAACACACATTATTGAAAACATGAAAATATATGTAAGTCATTCATTCATAAAATAAAATAAACCATGGCCATGTTTGGGGAGGGGGGAAGGGGTAGGGGGTTTGTGGGAAGTCAGAAAACGGAAGAGAACAAAAGAAAAAGAAGAACAAAAAGAAACAATGAATAAACTCTCATTGGAAAATATAATGTAGAATTTTGAAAAAGCCTTGTTTGTCTACATCTAAAATATCACATTGAACCCAAAATGATCGTCCTTACCCAATGGTTTTGATTGCATGAAATATCCTCACAGTCTTTCCATTCGGTCATGGGATAATCCCTGCTATGCACAAGAAAATATGTATATATGTATAATGCGACCACATGTTCTGAGTCATAGCCGTCAAATCCACATCAGTTAAATGTAGGCCTAAGCGTACATTCTATAATGTTTGATGATTGTTAGTTCAGCTCTGTCCTTCCCATGGAATTAAACCGCGTGATGCGCTACCTCTTAAAATGCAAAGTAAAAGGGGGATTTCTCCTTTATGTTTAGAGACTTGGCACGGGCAAAAAAACGCTTGTTCCATATTGATTTAAATATAACTTGTATTCGAAAAGTTGCATTATTGTTGCGCGCAAGCATTAGAAAATGTCCGCACGGAGTCTCCTTTCATGCTACGAGCTTAGCCGTTGCCATGGGGCTACGCTGTGCGCAGCGTGTTTACATTATAAAGTTATTGTTGGTAAACTGTATACCTTGTATATAGTGGTGGAGACCACGAGGATCCACATGTCTGTGATCTTGCTTTCTAATATGGGCTTGTACCGTTATAAAAACTCACCTTCTTTACACGCGTGGTTCCATTCTGTCCTCGTACAACTACGTCCACCCGACTCTAGTTTATTGTGTGCCATGGTTGCTAGGTAACTGTAGTCCTTCTACTGTTTCCCATCTGGCCTCCATGTTTTGGGCTACTTTGCTTATGTTTCAATGCGTAATGTGTATTGCATATCTCATTTTGCTCTGTTAAGAGTTTTTGGGAAGCAACTAACTGAGTTAATATTGCATTACTTATGCATGCCTAATATACTATTAAATCAATCTTAGTAGTTATGTTTGATTGTTGAATCTGAATTACATATTTCACAAATTTAATTCTGAATGATGCGACCCTCGTGCCGGATCGTAATTGAAAAAGGGGTTTATTATTCTCCCTAATCCATTTGTTATTTAACTTCCTCCTGCTACATTGCAATCCACGCGTGGTAGGCAGCTAACATACTTATACCTTGTGCAGGTGTTCTCTTACTCGAGTCCTTAATTGTCTTATAGTGCTCCCTATGTAGATCCTGTGGCATTCACAAATGATGGCATATATGACGTATTTAGTTCTGCAGTTGATATGTTCAGAAATGTTATGTTTTATGCCATGTTTGTCTTCAAAGCTTGATGTGCTATCCATGGCATGTTTGCACATTAAGCAGGTCCCACATTTCCTAAAACCTTTTGTTTGTTTAGGTAGCCAAGTGGTTACATTCACCGTTTTCAAATCCGGAAGTAAGGATGGACTAAATATATTCTTAATAGTCCTTGCTCGTTTATATATGATCATTGGACTGTCTTTGATGTAATCCTTAACATGTGGATCCAATTGTAAAGGATGCCAGTTTGTTTTTGAGAATTTTTCTCAGGATTACATTATTCTTGCAGTATGTCGTAATAAAGTTGACTTTTTCCTCTTGATTGTCCATTTTGGTTCTTGAAATAAGAGTTTCCGTCCTGTTCAAATATCTGTCTTTCTTTTGAGCTTTTGTAATGGTTTTAGTGCCATATCCTCTAGCTTTAAACCTTCTGGAAGAGGATGCTGTAAATCTTTTTTCCCCTAGGGCAGTAACGCTTATGCCTTTGCATCAAAACTGCCTAAACCCAGAGAGGACTTACGGTATAAGTTCGTCAAACTGGAAAGAGCTTCCAAAAAAGAAGTGGATAAAACCCTATTGGGCTCAAATGGGAATGGGGAAGAATTTTTCCCAGTGCCCAGCAATGGGCAAATACCGGGTCCGGCAATGCCGTAATGTCCCCGTAATTGCCCATTTCTGGGCACCGGAAAAAATCAAATCCTGCCGGCAGCCATGCCTGTATTACAGGCACGTCTACCACCAGCTTCGTAATGAGGCCCCTGGTTTTTTATTTTAGATGCCGGAATCTCAATAACCTTGTCTGAAAACAATGTAGCAAAGTCGTGGCCCTCCAGCTTTTATTTATTTATATGTAGCTTACACTTGTCACTACAACATGATGGCAAGCCGCAGCAATGTGCCGTGTTGGTCTTGTTGGGGCAGTGGGGTCAGGACAGTCTGGAGGATTCCTCTCCCTTAAGGCGACACGTGACCATCATACAAGGGCGACGCACAGCTGGGAGGATAGGAGATGGGCTTGTTTTCATTGACTTTGGGATGGTGCACTGGTGGTGCGGTGGGATGGGCAGCATAAAAGGCGCTGATTTAGCGGGCAGTCACATGGCCTTACCGACGTCCCTCAACTGACCGTGGTCACTGCCGAGCTGCATTAAGAGGGACGGATCCCCACACTCTTGGTGCTCACTGCCTTCTTCATGCTCAACAGTCCCTATGCAGCTCCTCATGGCCCCTGCTGCCTGGACGCCATTGTTGCTGCCGGCTGGGAGAGGAGCGAAGCTTCTGGTCTGTGCTCAGGGTACTGTTGGGCTAGAATATTCGCGAACCTGGACTGGGGATTCAGGTACAGTGAGGGCATGGTGTTTGGTGGTAGGTGGGAGCACCAGGGGTTGCGTGCGGCAGCTGTGAGTGGGAGGGATCTCAGTGGCTGCAGCCCTGATTGAGGGGTTTTGTTAAGTAGGAATTGTGTGACAGGGGCTAGCGGACGACCAGGGCACAATGAATTGAAGCAATCTGATTGACTTCTAAAAATATTAAGAAACAAATAGTACACTAATAATATTTTATGGTGCATAACTTGCAGAGTACCTAGACTTTGTATCTGTGGGGACAACCAATAATTATATGGCCTGAAAGAGGGTAGAAGTGGTACAGCAAAACAAAAGGGGTTATGGCGGGAAGGTTTAGAATTAATCTTAACCTCCGGCATTGCTCTGGGCAACCCCCCAGACCACTGTTCTTGCCTGCCAAACCATATGCTTAGTCACATCCGTTCTGCTCGAGACCAAAAGTATTCCCAAACATGTTTCGTCCTCTTTCGGCCTCGTCAGTGAGAAGTAGCTTGGGTTGCTAGGGCCAGCAGGCAGGCACAGTACCGCAAAACAAAAGGGGTGATGGCTGGAAGGTTTAGAATGAATCTTAACCTCTGGCATTGCTCTTGGCAACCCTCCAGACCATCATTCTTTGCTTGCCAAGCCACTACAAAAGGGGAAAGACCATATGCAAATAAGGCCTGGTCCCACCCATAAGGGGCAATCCAGCCAGAATTGCTTGGTCACATCGCTTCTCCACAGGACCACAAACATTCCCAAACATGTTTCAGCCTCATCAGTGGGTAGTAGCTTGGGCCTCTAGGCCCAGCTGGCACCAGGCCTACATCTGGACGTACCCGTCCCACTCAGGGTGACTACAGCAAAACAAAAATACCCACCCTCCTAGAGTCATATTTCCTAAACAAAAGGGATGATGGCTGGAAGCTTTAGAATGAATCTTAACCTCAGCATTGCTCTGGGCAACCCTCCAGAACATCATTCTTCATCTGCCAAGCCATTACAAAAGGGGAAAGACCACATGCAAATAAGGCTTTTTCCCACCACAAAAGGAGCAGTTGCAAGCTATGTTATGAAATATAATTTAGTCTGAGTGGCCCTCAGGCCCCTATCCATGCTTGTCAAGTGGACATTGTTAAGGTAAAATGGAACTCGCCGATCTTTCCCTGTTCTGGCAGCCAGGCATGTAACACTCTGCCTGTGGAATTGCCCAGGAAAAATGACTACTGAGTTTCAGGAAAAGAATAAAGACTCTACTATTTGAGAAGGTAGCTGATCCTCAGCCATCTTAATGTTCTGTCTTGTCTTCCTGAATTGTCCTCGAGTATACGTGCGCCCTGATGCTCCGGGCTATGGTGCGTTAGAAATAAATAAATAAACACAATCAATTGCTGGTGTTGGTAGGTCAGTTGAATTCCACGCTTCGGATTATCCCAGTGGGTTGGCCGTTTTCAAGGTCCATTGCAGAGTGCATGAAGGATTTCCAAGAGAACCACCATCGGACAAGAGTGCCTAGAGAAATCAAAGAGGACTTGCGGGTCTAGGCCGTCTTTCTGTTCGATTTTAAAAGATCATTGGTCTGACCGATGGTGGAAGTGTCAAGCAATGAGATTGGCCTCTTTACGGACGCTGCAGGAAATGTATGTTTTAAGGCACTTTTGAGTAGGAAGTGCTGTATGCTGCTGTGGAAGGTGAAATGGAGGAAAACTGGTTTGCTTCGCAACATTTTTTTTTTTTTTAAAGCTGTTTCACATAGTGCTGGCTTTGTCAGTATGGAAGTCGGACTTTCAGGATAAGAGTGTAATTTTTGGGTCAGACAGCATGTCAGTGGTACAGGCCAGTAATAACCGTAGGGCGTCTTGTGCCATGGTTTTGCAGTTGCTCAAGGAGTTGGTGCTGTTGTGTTTGCTTGCAAATGTGAGGTTCAGGGGGAAGCATGTGTCAGGGGTTGAGAGTAATGCTGTTGATCCTTTATCTCACTACAAGGTGCAGGAATTCAGACGGTGGTACCCAGAGGCAGAAGACCAGATGCCCAGAGACACCGAGGAAGCTTGGTTCCTGGGAATTCCACATTCGATTGCTGTGCCTCTGTTTGCTAGACAATGGTTGCTGTTGTACTTGAAGCACCTGCGGGCCAGGGGTGGGTCTCTAACATATGCGAGAAGACATGAGATGGTGATAGGGTTTTTCACAGGGCTGGCAGGAATGGGGGGGGGCACTACTTCGGGCTTCACAGTACAGAAGGTGCCAGCAGGTTGGGGCAGGCTCTAGGGCAATAAGGGTGATTGCAGCCTTAAAAATGATATGCAGAGACCAATATGAACTCCTAGTATTCAGGCCAGTATTTGTGACAGCGTTCTATGGAGCTTGCTACATAGGCGAGCTAGTGCCACGCAATAAGGGTGACACCAACAGTGAAGCACTGGTAAAACATGTTCTCCCCGTAGTAGTGTATTATACGAGTTTGAAAAGGAACAAAATATTGTGATTGCTCTTAATTTGTCTGAGGGTCCAGCAGTGAGAATTTTGTTTGGATAGTTGAAAGAAAAGGACAATAGGCAGCTTGTGCCTGCCTGTGTTTCAGAGTGACGTCAGGGAGAACATTTGGAAATGGTTGTTGTAAAGCAAATGTTTAAACATTCAATGCAAAGAATGTTTAATTATATTGGGTGTCTGTATTTTCAATGAGATGCACTTTAAATTGTATGCATTTTATATGTGAAAAATGTATTATAAATGTATGCATTTTATATGTGTGTAAAACGAAATGTATGAATAAAGTGAAATAATCATTCACAAACAAGATATGTTTTTACAAACATTGGTAAATCCCATAGTCTATCTGAAGCATTGACGCGATTAATGTGTGTATTGTGGTTGATATATGGAACCTGGGAGATCAGGGTAAATACCAGGTACCCTTTGTTGTGTATGTTGGCAATTGCTCGAGAGCAAGGGATCCATGTCTGGAGATGCTTGTGGTCTGGTATCCAGTGATTATACCTAATAAAAAATAAACAATGAAATTATAACGAATAAAAAACAATGAAAAAATACAGAATAAAAAAAAAAATGATATATATGTGGCGGAGGGGTAAGGGGTTAAATCTGGTGTGGAGGATGTTGGGTGGGGTTTTAAACATGGAGAAACTGGGGGTTGGGGGTGGGCCCAAAAAATAAACTGCTTAGAATCTGTGGTCTCAGGTAGAAGGGATGCAACCTAACACTTTTGCTTGGACTGGCCCTTTTTGGATGGGATCACGCCTGTTTTGAATATGGTCTTCCCCCTTCTGTGATGGCTTGGAGGGCTGCAAAACAATGGTCACAATGTTTGCCCAGAGCGATGCCCATGGTTATGATTAATTCAAAACCTTCCAGTCATCAAAATTTAATTTTTGCTTATGTCATTCCAAGTGGGACGGGTATGCCCAGGTATGTATGGGTCCTGACCCTGCTGGACCTAGAGACCCAAGCTACACCTCAGTGATGATGACCCATGAGACCGAAACGTATCTGGGGTTGCTCATGGTCCTGTGTAGAAGGGATATAACCTATTAGTTCAGGCTAGACCCCTAATTTTGGGGTGGGTCCAAGCCTGAATAGCATATGGTATTTGCCCTTCTCTAAGGGCTTGGCAGGCTGAACAACTATGCCATGGAGGGTTGCTCAGTGCAGTGCCTATGGTTAAACATTAGTTCTGCATTTATATAGGGGAAATTAAACTTCAATATTGCATAAAAGTGATGTAAGGCAAAATCTACGACCAGCAGAACATCTTAACTAAACAACAAAGCATCCCTGTTTCTGCATAGTTTTCAGAGTCTTAGTGGCCTTCAAAATGCTCTTATTCACGCTCACTATTATTGTGTCCCTAAACAATCCCAGGTATACCTCAACCCCACATTGCTAGATGAGAAATCTCATCATGGCTATACCCCCACAGTTCCTGGCTAAAATATGCTTCTGGCAGTATCATGCGGAGACTGATATTCACATTTGTTTCACCCTGAGAATAGGGGTTGCATGTGGAAATATGCTGTTTTTCAGGTGGACACTGCCAGCATTTGTTCTCATCATAAACATTCCACAAGTCTTAATTGCCTCCACAGTTCATTCATTAAGCCTTCTAGACCAATGGTGGGGCCATGGACCAATTATAATTCCTCCCAAGTTATATAAGACTAGTACATGCAGCCATGCAAATGAACAGGAAAGTGAATGATTTTAGGCTGCTGCTCAAGATCTAATATTTGGAATGTGGTTTAGAACAGAGATTATAGGCAGCAGTTTGAGTACTCCGAGAAGCTTAGTCGAGGTCTATAATGCCATCCATGCGTCAATAGGTTTTCTAAACACTGAAACTATTTTGGGTGCCCTTGAAATATGGAAGCATCCTGTCAGACCTATCAAAATTGAAACTTGTGACCTAGAGCTCACATACTTCTCTGCAGCAGGCCCTCAACCTACTATCCAAGGTTACCATCATTTTCTCGCATATTAGAGTATATACTGTTGTAAGTATCGCAGCACACAACTGTAATCAATTGTTAAAAGATGTGTGGACGGATGTCGAAATCTCAAATAGTGACTTTTGATAGGTCAGTGGAGTTCATGAATTTCAACAAAAACGCAACTGTTTTCCATCCTTGCATTGGATAATGTTCTATGGAACACAACCAAGATGAATTTTCTTTCCAGCACATTTTTGGGATTGACTTTTAATAATGTTATAGCTGAGAATTCTCTGTTGTGCTCTTTTGCCCTTTAGGAGTAAATACTTCTGTATTCTACTGGATACATTTCAAAAGGACCCCGGGAAACAATCCCGGCTTCTTGAATTAACCAAACTGTCATCCTGGTCAAATTCATCATTATGCTTTATTTTCCCCATGGACAAATTTAGGATCCATCAGAACTGACTGTTTTCTTGTGTGCAAAACACCCACTCTTATTTGGTTTTATAGACAACAGTGTTGCTCTTTTTAAACATTATCATTATTATTATCATTATTAACAGTATAATGCGACCTTACATACAGCAGTGTCAAAAGTAACACAATTATATTATCTATGCAGCATTCTGTAACAGTTTATTTAGAGGCCAGCCTCAACACAGGGAGTTCCTTGCCTCCCCACTCAAGGTGTCATGCAACAAACTGTTTAAAATATTATTTTATTCAGCCCTACTTCAGACACATATCATGCCCCTTGGATCCCCCTTCCCTGAGCTAACCAAGAACCAGGCCGGTGTACAGGAAATATATTTGTATTTATTTAAATTAAAAGTAATAGAAATTTGCACAAAAATGTCAATCACCACTTTATCCGTGGCACAACACAATAAACATCTCTCAAAATAAATAAATCACAAAGGTGAGTTGAAAAGAACACCAATCACAATTAATTACTTTCTACAATTTTACTTCAAGAAATAATTAGCGCTGGTTAGTAAACACATTTATAGATGTAGTGGTGCGTAATTTCGAGTTTCCTGCAAGCTTAAAAGGCTAGCAGTAGGATTTAAAGATTGGTACAAATGCATGTGGCAATTATGATTTCACCCACACTTTTGGTTTAAAATAAACACAGAGTGATTTAACGGTTTGTTTTTCAGACCCCTCGCCACCCCTGCACTTTGGTGTGTGTTGGGTAAGTCGGACAGAAACATTTCAATGATTTGGTGAATTTGTGATTTCAGACCCCCCTCCACTGAAGGGCCTGTGTTAGGGGAAAGTTGGACAAAATGGTTGGACTGATAGGGCAGGGGTCTGGTCACTCCACTCACAAGGATGGCCTCCCACTCTCCACCATAGGACCCAGTCAGCATTTAGCGCTTCCTAGCAATAGACAGCTCCATCCAGATGCACTCTCAGCAATCTCATCTGGTGTTTTCTTGCAGCTGTCAGATTGTAAGGTGCAGCACCACTCTTTTGATGGTAAATTTCAGCAGATCTGTACCTTCTTCCTAATGCAGTCCCACTTATATAGCAGCGATGACACCACCAATTTTACAATCTTGGGGGAGTACCCTGCAAGAGGTCACACAGATAGGACTGGACAGTCACCCTTCTCTAACCTCCCAAACCCAGCCTCCCATTCAGGATTGGTTTAGGGGTCTGGAGCAGACACATGGCTTCTTAATTTACAAGCCCATTTGTTCTCATGTCAACATTTTGCAGAAATCTAGGTATGTGGCTAAACTAAACAGAATTTTACTAATAACTGCCATAACATATATAATTTCCTTTTCTGTTAATCATGGGGAATGAGATAAAACGACAGCCAGGTCCGCCACATTTTGCACAGCCATGTGGAAATTTTCTTCTGTTTCTATAAAAAACATAACAGTCATGAACATGTAAATTCCTACCCATATTCCTAATTGTACCCTTCACCAGTTCGCCAACTCTTACATTCGGGACATTTTCAGATCAGCCAGGAACCTAGTTTAACTGGCCGTTACAGGTCCCTAACTCGTAAGTGCATTAATTTGATATCTCCAAAATTACCTAGAAATTACCAAAGAAATGGTACATTAATGAAGACAATCAGCTCTGCCTTATGGTTGCTGGGAAAACGGCCTAAATGATAATAGTCCTTTTAAATTAATAGTAAATCTTCATGTGGGACAAATGGCAACTCTCCTGCCTTCAGGGCATATTGTCTCAGTGGGCTTCATTGTAACCAGATTTTTCTTTCTTTATCAGTCTCTTTGAAGTGGGTTACCTGATTGAACTTGGAGTTTCATGCTCTCTTAATTGAATTGTCTTCTCAGCTCCCCTCTTGACACCTACTATCTACATTGTGGTCATGCATCAGCCAGGCGAATTGGTCCTGCAGATACAGCCAGTCTAAAGAACATTTGGCTTCCTACACCTTCCACCTTGTGACATGTGTCCAACAGCCAGCAAAAGGGTTTGCCTCTGGCCTACAGAACATTTCCCATTGAAAACAAAGTGGTATGTGCAACATATATACATCACATTTTGTCAACACACCCCATGTCTTTCTCCCTGACATTTTTCCTGTTAGCAGTGGTACAATTTTCACATTGTAACTACAAATACACATGCCAAGCTGTTTTTGTGACAGTGTTTAAAAAAATCCAGTTTTTCAAGTGAAAGGGACCTTTGATTTTTCTTCTTATTTTGTGAATTAAAATGCTGCTTTTCCTTAGGTAATGACAATTAGGCCTTTTTCACATGGCCCTTCAGTTTTCAAATGCAATTACACATGCAAAGCTGTTTTTGTGTCAGTATTAAAAAAAACCTACTTTTCATGTGAAAGGGCCTTTGAATGTACCCCACGCACCCCTCCCCTCTGTTGTTCCATGACTCTTTGGTGGGGAAGAGCAGGGCAGAGTGTGGTTTCATTAGGCACAATTTCCTTCATTGGGGAGTCAGCACCCCAGCCTCCTTTCCATCTTTGGGTTGGAGGGTGTGGCACAGCTCCCCTTTTCTTCCTTCTTTAGGGAGAGGGCACTCCAGCCTCCCCTTCCCTCTTTGGGTTGGAGGGTGTGACTCTCACCCGACTCCCCTGTTGCCTACAGGCTGGAAGTGAAGATGTTAGTTCTCTAATAATAAAAAGAAAAAGACATGGACAACAACAACAACAGGTTGAAATAAAAAGAAATGTTCACCATTTCACAAAACCCATTTTATTTAACTTCTTTCTTTTTCACCATGAGCACCAAATAAATTACTCCCATATATATATATGCTCGTCTTAGTTTCCATCTGATTTCTCATCCTTCCTTTTCATTCTTCAGAGGGTTCCTCTGCTTGACTTTCATTTGGCTTTTCAATCAGTCATAAGGCATGTCTGGGTTGACAGCTTTTCCACTGATTTATGTGGACCCATTTTTCTTCTGTCTGTTCTCCTTTTGGAATGGGGATCGTGTAGGCAACAGGTGATATTTTATATACAATGTCAAAGGCTCCACACCAAGATGGGAGGAATTTCTGTTCCTTGGCCTGAATCATTTGAAAAGTGTACAAGTAAACCTTATCTTCTTCTTCATATTCTTTCTTGGTGGTCCTAAGATCATAATAGGTCTTCATTCCTTCAGCCGACCTTTCTAAATTGCGCTGAGCATATGCAAAAGCATGCTGCAGGTGCTTCCTTAAATTTTCAATGTACTCATGAGTAGTGGACACATTTATCAGTGTCTGCTCCTGAGTCCCATAGAGCAGGTGCTGCAGTAACACAATTTTTCATCTTCTGGTCATGAGCTCAAATGGAGACATCTTTGTTGCAGAAGATGGTGTAGACCTAAAAGCCCTCAGGACAAGCAGTAATTGGATGTCCCAACTGGGTCCAGAGTCTGCCACAAACTTCTTTAAGATACTAACAATTGTTTTGTTGTCTCCCTCTACCCCCAAACCCTCTGCTTGAGGCCAGGCAGCAGGCAATGTGGAGTTTTCTTTTTTCCCCTGGAATCTCCCACATCTTCACTGGTAAAATGGCTTCCTCTGTCTGACTCAGACCTTTGCGGGAGGCTAAAACGAGAGAAGATGTGGTTGATCATTAGTGCAACAACTGTGTCTGCCTTTCAATTTGCAGCTGGAAGACATTCTACACACTTTGTGAACATGCATGTCACAGTCAACATGTCCAGTCTTTACAACATGTACTTGTATCCACTAGAGGAGCGAATGACTGGCCTGATGAAATTGATGAAATTGACTTGCAAATCTGACCAAGGCAGTGTCATTCCCCTTTTTTGTAGGGGAGCACTGTGTGTGATTGAACTGGTTTGGAGTTGAGCACACACAAGACACCCCTTTAGGTAAGTGTCCAGGTCCTGGCCCATGCGTGGCCAGTAGGCAACCTTGTGCAAGATTTCAAATGTGTGAAGTGGCCACATCATGGGCGTGGTTCAACATCAGGCTTTGGAATGAGGTAGGTACCACCCATTGGTCACAGCCAGATAGGGCTGTCCTTACCAACAAACTGTCTTGGATCCAGGAACATCTTGGAAAACTTCATCAACACCCGGAGATCCTCTTTACCATTATAATCTGACTCTGTTAGAGGAAAGCTTATGGGGTCTTCAATGTGTCGATAACATTTCTCCATGATCGGGTCCTCTTTCTGTGCAGTGATCAAATCTGTGTCTGGGGTATCTTTACTCGACTGGCAGTTGAGAATTCTCCATTTGCACAAGTTTGTGACATTGTGACAGCAGCAACTTGGATTTCACCCACCAGGCATTCTGTTTCTAGGAAATCCCCCTGAGGAGCTCTGGTTTAAGCCAGCTAGTCAGCCAAGTCATTCCCAGTCTTATCTGGCCCCTCTATCTTGGAATGACCTCTTATCTTCTTCCAATAGATGGTCATCTCATTCGAGTTCATTAGATCAACAATTGACTGGATGAGTTTGGCATGCTTTAGGGGTTTGGTGTTGGCACAAAGCATGCCTCGATTCTTCCAGTTAATCAGCTGCTCCACAAGCCCATTCCTGAAATAATCATAGTCAGTCATTATGACCAGTGCATTGAATTTGTGGTGCACTTCAGTGAGGATGTCTTGATAAATGGACATAAACTCTGCAACCTGACTATTTTGTGTTCCTATTTTATAACCAGCAGAGGGTTCCAGGGTATCCTTCATCCAGGCATTCCCAATGCCAGCCATCAGTTATTTTTCCCAGTTGCTGTCATCATGGTAGGAGCACCCATCCACATAAACTTTGGGTATCCCCTGACACATGTCTTCTTCATAGACCTTTTGTGGGTAAATTAAGTACACCTCCATGTTGTTGTTGGTCATTAGACTTTTTTTCTCAACACAGTTTTCTTGAGCACAATCATGCAAGTCTTCCAACCCTTGTGCTAGGGGACTCTTCTTGTTTTGGCAATATTTGACCTCCACAGGAAAGCCTTGCATGGACAGAATCCATGCATGGACGTTCCCCATCCATATTCTGTCACTTTGTAGAATGGTTGGTGCGGAGTATCAACAATGATGTCCTCCCCATGTATGAATGGGCAGTCATTTTTCAACGGTCTCACCATGGCCATGAGTGTCTTCTCACAGTCATTGAATTTTTCATCCACAAAGTCTTGCTCACATATGAGATGACATTGTTGACCTTGTCATGCTTTTGGTACAATACAGCTGTTAGGACAGTATCTGAGAACCCTGTCTCCAAGAAGAACTCCTTGTTCTTTATGGGGTAAGCCAAACAAGGAGTCTGTGAAAGGCTACTTTTCAGTTGTGTAACTGCCTCAGATTATTTGACCCCACTCCCACTTGGCTCCGGCCTTTAATAAATGGACCAAGGGTCGAGTGACCTCTGCGTAGTCTTCAATGAACTTCCGACTATAATTAGTGAGTCCAAGAAGGCTCCTTAATTCTTGCAGAGTGGTACAGCCTTTTATGTTCAATAAGGCTTCCACCTTCTTCACCTGGGGATTAAGACCTTCTGGGTTCATCTCGTTTCCTTGGAAGTTCACTCGGGTCTTACACCACTGTGCCTTCTGAAAGGACAGGTTTGCTCTGGCTTTCTGCAACTGGGTTAGAACATAGTGTATTTCAAAACATCATCCACATAGGCCAGGTTTCCTCTTTTGCCCAAATCAAGCATGGCCTTATGTAGGAAGATGTTGAACTCATTGGCAGAGTTTATGTATCCAAAGGGGGATTGGGTCCATGTGTACTGCTGCCCCGAAGGTAAAGGGAAGCTTGTACTGGTCTTCCCTACTCACGTGTACTGTCCAGTAACCGTTGGTCCGGTCAATGGCAGTGTACATCTTTGACCCTTGGATCGGGGCCAGTCCCTCACTGATGTAGGGAAGGGGCCATCTTGACATGTGGGCCCTGTTGTTGAACTCCCTGAGGTCTGCACACAGTCTCCACTGGCCGTTTGGTTTATGTATCCCCAGTACGGGGTTATTGAAGGTACTGTGGATCAGACAAATTATCCCACAATTATCCCACAGGATTCTCAATGCTTAATAAACTCTGTGAGTGACTCCATGGATGAGAGAGGTAACCGGTATTGTTTCACAAATACTGGTGCCATCTCGGGGTCCATGGGAATGGTGCTAGAATGAATGGATGTGAGTCCACAGTTGTATGAGTCCACTGAAAAGATATCTTGGAATTCCAGGAAGACCTGTTTCAGCTTTTATCTTTGCTCCTCGGTCTCACAGGCATTGGCATGATTGAGCCTTTTCTCGACCATCTGCTTGAAACCTGGAAAGACTTTGGCAATTTCAGCTGTATCCTCCAGTCGGGTGGAGATATCTCTTTTGATGGTGTTGACCTTGACAGGTGATTCAATGTAGCGGTCCTTGACTCTAAACACTGACTCCTCCCTCCTAATGTCACAGGTCACCTCTTCCACAACGTAGAGGCAGGAAGAGTACACAAGAAAATTCCCCCCATGCCTAGTGAAAATCTTTTCTGGAGGAATTCCGTCACTGAGGTCTAAACAGTCATCTGGGATTGGTCCCATGATTTCATTTCCTAAATCAATACATAATGTTGGACATCAACCATCATTCCAATAAAGGTGTCTGCGCACAAAGTGATACTTGGAGGGTCACGGTTTTCCACCAATATTCGAATGGTGTCAGGTTCTAGGTCTACTAGAGGTATTTAAATACAAACCTTGTTGTTGGAGATGGGAATTTAGATTTACATAGGTGTCCTGATGTTGGAGGTTCCATCCTCAGTTAATCTTGAGGGGAAGAGTAAATTGTCGCACCTGACCTAGGATGGTAACCTCTTCTCGCACTTTAACTTCAAGGGCATAGGGCAGTAATTGACCTGTCCAGAATGCTTTTCCAGTGTTGTCAAAGCCCATGGGGGTACCCCCCATTCGGGACCAGGCTTTGTTATTAATTAGGTCCAAATTGATTGCAAATCAGTTAAGATTGTCCCAGCCTAAATAAAAGGTGGAAGGGACATCTCTCACGACCCAACAATTATGTTCTATGCTTTTGTCGCCAATTGACATTTTTAGCATACACCTGCTAGGCAGGAGATGTTTGGAATTTGGAGTTTCCAGACCTACTTCCCATTTGTCAATCAATTTAAATGTAGGAATGGTCAGATATTTTGGGCATTTCCTGAATAATTAATAGCTGATGAAGCTCCTTCCCTTATTCAGGCATGCTCTGGTGAGCACCGGCTCCCCCCCTCATTAAAATGAATAAAAAAAAAACAACTGCTCACCCTTTTTCTGAATGTCCATCAGACTTTGAGCTGGCTCTTCCTTGCCTGCTTTCACAGGACTCAATGTTTGTCCTGATTTTGGACTGGTCTAACATTTTGGGGTGTTCCCTTCTAGTGTGGATTGCCACTTAAAACTGGGAGGTAGGATGATTTTCAGGAATGGAGATTGGTTCCCATCACCAGTGTGTTCTCCTACAGAGATGACAGTGATGTCAGGGACTTGGTTATTCTTGAAATGGAGCTCCACATTCTCAGAGTGTTGATCTATTACGTGACAGGTTCCATTCAGGCTTACATAATTGGAACTCATTTTTTATTTTATAGGGCAGTTAGTCTGAGTCCAGAGGACCTTGTTTACACAGTCGATCAGAGGTGATAACCTCCTCAGGAGATTGTTCGCCAGTAAACAAGGTGTGCCCTCTGGAGTCACAACTATCACTGGATGCAATTCAATTTGTATTTCCTGTTCCGCAGTCCCTTCGATGGAAATATCATTCCCATTGACATTTTTAAGTTGTCCAGGAAGTAGTGTGAGGGGGATTTGGTGGCCCTCCCCCGTCCTGAGTTTAATTGGTCAAAGGCCTTTTTGGACAGGATCCAGTATCCACCAGAGGAGATAATTCACACTGACCCTGCACCTTGACCGGTGCATAAAATCGGCTTTCTTTCTCCTCCAAGGTGCAAAGAAGTGTGAGTTATTTGACAGCCCGGAGGTCATTTTCATAATATTGAACTCGGACACTGTGTGATCTTGGGCAGTTTTTTTGTCAGAGTTCCAAAAAAAGTTGCAACTCGCAGTGGGAGTTTTTGGGGAATCCTCTTTTTCCCCTTCTCTTTGGCTGTCCACCTTTACCTGGTGACAGTTCTCACAACCTATTTTTTTTTTAACTTTATTTAATACTGGCAATTTCACAGTGTGGGAAGGATTTGTTTTAGAAAAGGCATTACAACATACAATTATAGCAAGGTATATCTTTAGTCATATTATACAAGATGTAGGGGATGAGGTAAGGAAAAAGGGGGAGGGGAGGGAGACACGACACAATGGGTCATAAAGAGTGTATTGCTGCATTCTCAGTCCTTTCCTCTTCTTCCTCCGACAGTAAGTATGTCCTGAGGGGGGTCCATATGTCTTTGGTCCTTGACGTGGATTGGATCCCTCATACGTATGACTCTTCACATTCTTGTGTGTAGATTAAATCAAGTAACCAGCTTTGGTGAGTGGGGGGATCTTTTGATTTCCATTTTCTAAGGATGCTCCGTTTAGCCACGGCTCCACCAACTGCAAATAGTCTGCAGTTCCTAACCGATGCCTTCCGGATATCTCCCAGAAGGTATTTCAGCGTTGTGGCCAGAATGTTCATGTTTAATATGTCACCCATTGTGTCTGCCACTTCTTTCCAGAACTGCTTAACTGGTGGGCATTCCCAGTACATGTGAATGGCTGTTGTGTTGGTTGGGCCATATTTGGAGCATGACCGTGGCTTGGTAGGGTCAAACTTGGAGATTTGTTTGGGTGTAATGTGCAGTTGGTTCAAGATTTTGAATTGGATAAGTCTGAAATTTGCACATAAGGATATAGCTTTTGTGTATTTGCAGTAGTTCGCACAGTGCTGTTCATCTATTTGGATATTCAAGTCTCTTTCCCACTTGGCTCTCATATCGTTCCTCGGATGGAGTGTTGGATTGAGCAAGCCTATATAGGTTGGACACGCTGCCAGTAAAGCCGTCCTCAGTCAGGATCTCTGATAGAAATTTATGAACTGGTGGTGCAATGGGCAAGGGCGGCCATTTCTTTTTACAGGAGGCTTTTAGTCATTGGTAATGCAGCGTTGTGGTTAGGCTGTTGCCTGCTCTGTTTTGGATCTCTGCCGCCGTGAGAAACCAACCTTCCGGGAAAAGGTCACCAACTTTGGCCTGTTTTGTAGGGTCCCATAATATTTGTATGGTGCGGTCTGCTGTGGGCTCCAGTCCTGGGTAATGCCACAGGTGCAGGTGCGGCCAGTATGGTATTTCACATCTCACTCTCTTGAGAATCTGTGCCCATGCTCTCGCAGTTGATCCCATAGGTTCGGCCACCGTCTTTTCTCGTGGTACTCTGGCGAATATCATGCTGTGAAGGTTCAGCAGAGATGCTGCAAATTTTTCTGCATGTTTGTGTGCAAATTGTTCAGTGGTATTTGTCCAGTATTTTGCGAAGTGTGCTTGTGCTGAGTAGTAGTATAGCTGGAAGCAGGGGCTGCTAGGCCTCCCGTATCGTAGTTCTCACACAATTTGGACCAGCTTAGTCTGGGCGTCTGCCCACCCCAGATGAAACGCGTGGCCATTTTTTGGAGTGTGTTGAAACATCTCTTGCCCGGCCAGGTCGGAATGCCATTGAATAGGTACAGTAGTTTTGGAACTACTAGCATTTTCAATAGTGATATACGACCATACAGGGACAGTGGCAGCTTGATCCAGGCATTAAGTTTGAATTCCAGCTGTGCCAGGTATGGGGAATAATTATTTGCAAACAGGGATCTTTTGTCAGGTGCCATGATAATGCCCAAGTGCTTTGCAGAGATGGGGGACCATCGTAGGTTGTTCATTACTGTGGTCTGGGTTGTGGACTCGGTCAACGGGATGATTTCGGACTTAGCTCGGTTAATTTTGTATCTGGAGTACTTGGTGAATTTGGTTATGTCTCGTAGCACTGGTGTTAGATGAATATCTGGATTCCTGATATACTGCATCGTATTGTCTGCGTAGAGCGAGATGAATTGTCGAGATCCCATAGTACAGATCCCTCTGCAGGCGTGGTTATGTCGCAGGTATGCTGCCATTACTCTATTGTCAGCGCAAATATTAACGGTTACGGTACAGCAGTTTTATAAAACGGAGAAATCCTGGGCCAAACCCCATCTTTCCCAATATCCTGTACATGAATTTCCACGAGATGGAGTGAAACGCTTTCTCTGCACCTAATGCAAAATGCCACTGCCTGTGCCCGGTGGTCCAGTTGGGATGCAATGGCAAAGAAGCGTCTGAGTTTGGTCATGTATGGATTCAGTTTATTTGTTAATGCCTTAGCAAAAATGTTGGTGTCGACGTTGATGAGAGACAGCGGTCTAAATGAGGATGGAGAGTGTGCAGGTTTATTGGGTTTTAGCAGCAATGCTACGATGGCTTCTCTCATTGTCAGTGGGAGTACTCCTGGTTTCAAGGGCTTCATCCCACACCTCTAGAAGCCGTGGGGCAAGTTTGTCTATGTAGATTTTGTAGGGATCTGCGGGCAGGCCATCTGACCCTGGGGCTCTGCCCGCTTTGAGATCATTGTTTGCTTGCTGTATGTCTTCTAGGGTAAGAGGTAGGTCTATATTGGCGCTTTCTTCTCTGGAGAGTTTGGGGAGTGGGTAGGAGTCTAGGTGTTCATATAGTTCTTCTGTTGTTACTTGGTCGGCATTCGAGTACAGCCTACTATAGAAGTCTTGGAGCACTTCAAGTGGTCCACGTGCGTCGAGCCTTGCTCATCCATAATGCTGGTGATTTGCCTGTGTCCCTGTTCAGTCTAAGAATCTGTTTAGAGAAGGAACACCCCGACAGTTTCCATTCTGTCTAGCTCACATGTTTGCGGTTGAATAGTTTCAGGTCTGAGTCAGTCTCCATACTTACCCTATTCCACTCAGGGAATTTTGAGACCCGTTTTTATTTGAGAGGAATCCCCCCATTTTTGAAAGAGATGGTCTGCTGAATCCTCCAGGGATTATTCTCTTTCAAAGGGGATAATCTGGAGTTCCTCAACAAAGTGGGTTCTTCTTTAGCCACTCCTACTTAACCTTTGCTCTTTGGGCTCTAACATTTCGGGAGTAGAAGAGAAACTTTCAGGCTGGGAAATGTTTAGGGGTTCTGTCTGGGGAAGAAAGGAAGCTTCTTCTTGGGCTTGGCATCTCTCCTCCTCCCGGGTTCCCTCCGCAGGAACCTGTGGTTTGTCAGAGATTTCCACCAGTCATTTCCCTCCTAGGGCATGAGACCTGGGTGTTGGGGATTTCCGGGAAGCAGGGTTAAGTTGAGAGTTGGACTGAGCACTCAGCATGTGTCCCAGATTATCGGTCAGTTGCTGAACCTGTCCCTCCAGTTGTGAGACCTTGTCTGGGTGGTATAGCGGTCTCAAGCCATAGCTCTGCTGTTCCCAAAAAGTGCAACTGTCCCTTTTTCCAGAGTAGTTTGTGTACTGGAAATTTCCCCCATAATTTTCTGTCCCGAATCTCCTTTCTCCCGGGTTCAGAGATCTATTTCCTGGAACCGGGGAGAGAGAGGAGGATTGTTTTGGAAGTTCTGGTTTGGGGGATATCTGGGGGAAAGGTTTAGATTGGGAGGTGGAGTGATACTTCTCTCATGAGGGAAGTTTGAAGGTGAGTTTCCCAGGGTAGTACTTACCTGATTAGTTCCCCCACTTGGGCCGGGGGAGTGTGTACATATCCCGGGATTGGTCTAGTACCCATGTACCTAGGACCTATACAGGTGGCAGAGTCAGAGGGATCATTCTGTCAGCCTGTCACACTCTACCTCTTGTCTCCCCTGTTTGTCCTTTGAAGTCTTCTTTCTCGGGGGTCTTTCTTTCTTTCTGGTCGTTCGGGACTTGTACAAGTACGGACGAGTATCCTCTGTCGCCAGTGTGTAAAAGAGATGGTAGACGTTCAGAATTCCAGGAAGGATCATGTGAGTAGTGATCTTAAGTCCGGGAAGGGTCTGGGAACCAGGAAGGAATCAAGGTACCCGCACAGTGCCGAAGGCAGAATGCGAGAACAGTACGATCAGGACCGAAGGCCCGGGAAGGAAGAGGTTCAAGCGATTCCACAAGTGGGAAGTGCAAGGAGCGGAACAGATGGATACCAGGAAGGAATTAGAGAACCGCTGACAAAAAGAGAATAGCACAGGAGTAGAGGAAAAAGCTAGGTACACACTTGCCGGTAACTCGGAAAGGTAGCGTTGAGACACGCAGAGCCGCGGGGACGTGTCTGTTTTCTAGGAAGCGGCAGGTCTAGCTGAAACACTAGACAGCGGGCTTCTCAATGGCACCGGCCATGTTGGTAAAATAGCGGACATGACATTGCGGTGCTTGATGGACCATGTAGTCCAGAAAGGGCGGAAATGGTGAATCATGACAGGGCCCCTGCCTGAGTACCATTCGATTGGGCCAAGTTGGGGGTTCCCTTCTGCCTTCCATTTTGCTTGTTGGCACAGGGTTACTTTTAGACCCACCCGTCTCCCGATCCAATGGAACGGTAGTTTTTACCTCTGCTACCTTTGCATCAGCAGGGGTGCTGGATGGTTTGGGGGTTTTGACTGTGTTTTTACTCTCACCCAATCCATGGTCCTATGCTTGTGAAAATCACACACCAACTGAGTCATTATGTATTTGGGGAGCGCATCAACATATGTAGTTATCAACTATCTACTATTGGTGTTCACCCGCCGGGAAGTATGGGCAAATGAAAGCTTTAGCTCCTGCACAAACTCTGTAGGCACCTGCTCTTCCCCACACTGCAAGTTAAATGCAGCCTTACAGGCCTCTTGTGGGTTCCTATGGATTATAAAATCTTTCAAAATGGCCACCTTATAGGTGGAATGTTTATAACGATCCTGGCCCTCCCGTCCCGCAAAGAAACTGGAGTACTCAGGTGAGAAAGTCCATTTTGCAAATGCTATACAATTCACATCATTCCTGATCTGGAATGATGCTGTCATCTGCTCATAAAGTTCCAGGTGCTTCCATACCGAATACTTGGTATTCTTGTGGTATGGACTCAGGAAGCATGTTATGGCCTTTATCTGTCGAATCGGTTCGGCACCCAAAATCTCTATGGGACTGGGAATATCTCCCAGAACCACAGGATCTGGACTCCTCTCGCCTGGACTAAATTTAACTCTCGGGGTAACTCTCCCAGGATTTCCTTTCTGGCCCAGGATAGAACCCAGTTTCCTCATCCCGCCTACCATGGAGTCTGTGGAATTCCCCCACTTTCCCTGAATATACAGAGGTTTTTAGAATGTCCTTTCTAGGCTGATGGTCTGGATTTTCTCCTTCAGTGAAGTGGCCAAGGTGTTTTTTTTCTGCATCTTCAGCCAATCTAACTCCCTGACTTTATCCTCATAATAGTTTTCATGGTCTGAAGTACTTACAGTATTATTCCTTCCTTCCCAGGACACACAGGTCTGGACCCTTTCCCTTCTGTTTTGTATAGATGAATATGCATCCTTATCAGGCAAGGACTGGCCTTCTGGATAAGTTGGGCTAAACCCGGGTAAGTCCAACTGCCTCATGTTCCCCTGTTCTTTGTTGGTGGCATACATGAGGTCAGTTCCTATTTATACCTGGGTGGTTGTAAATGATGGGCCTGAGGCCCCTGATGGGATGGGAATCTCACCTGGATCAGTGGGCCCTGTCCCATATCCTGATTGATCAGGGTGCCTCAGAGCCTGTTTGTAGTTCTCAGTTTCGTTTGTGAGACTCTCACCCCACTTCTCCCTGTCCTCCCTGTCGCCGATCAGATAGAACAGCGAGTAGAGCGCTCGCTTTGAAGAAGGTTCGAATCCCGGCAGGGCCAAACTCAGCCTTTTATCCTTCCGAGGTCGATAAATGAGCACCATACACCGTGGGAAATAAGCAGCGCTCAGATACCTGAGGGTTCGTAGTGCTATATAAATTCACAAACAAACAATTATTTCCTGTTGGTATTCAGAGAGCTGGCTTTTTAATTCTGGCTCTAAGGCCTGATTAATCTCATGCACCCTTCTCTGAGCTACCAACCAATCTTTTGTTTGCTGCACCTCATGCTGCAGTGATTCATTCTCCCTTTGTGAGCCGTGTATGCTGTGTGCATATTCAAGGTGCTTTTCCTTCAGGAGACTAATCTCTTTCTATTACCCATCCCTACAATTCGCTGCCTCTGATTGTTCAGCTTTTATTTGTCTCACACGTCTTTCTAGCTCATTCCTTTCTTCTCTAATTTTGGTCACTTCCTGAGAATCTTACTGTCCTGTTTCTACCTCCATTTCCAACTGATTTATCCTCTGTAATCGGAGGCTGTTATCCTGATTCAAGAGGTATTTTTCCTGAATCAGCTGAGTCCTCTATTGTTTCAGAGTACTTATACCTTGGTGCATTTCATCGAACTTTTTTTGTGAGTCCATCTCTTTAATGATGGACTGATTCTTTTCTCTTTCAAAATCCCTAATTGTTTGAGGGCCATAATGTCATCTAACAACCCTCTATTATGAATAGTCTGATCATTAAACTTATATTGCAGTGTGCTCACATTTTCCATACACTCTTTATGTGCATTATGCATTTCAGAAAACTGTGTTTCATGCTCGGCACTCTCTTGCTGCTTGCTGCTTGGTTTTTAACTCATTTCTGAGTTGTTCAATGAGATCTTGGGCCTGTAAGAGGTCCCCAGCCTGATTCATCTATTTTATTTATTTATTTATTTTAATTCTTATAACACACTGCATGCCTGTAGGCCTCAGGGCGTACAAAAAACAGAGACATAGACAGGACAACAAGAGAGAGCAGGCAGGATCAGAAAGGGGTCATAAGGATTACTTCATGTTAAAAAGGTAGGTTTTTATGGCTTTTTTAAATAGGAGGTAGTTTTTTATTTGTCGTAGCACTGCCGGCCGAGCATTCCACAATAGAGGGCCCTGAATTTCAAGCGTGTTGGCTCCAAATTTTGCGGTTTTAAATCTGGGGGAAGCAAGGACTGTGGCAGAGGATGAACAAAGATTTCTTCCATTGCTCTTGATGTTAATGCGTTGAGACAAGTAGATGGGACTGCTGAAAGAGAGGCATTTATGTGTCGTAGTGAGCATTTTATGTGTAATGTGATGTTTGACTGGTAGCCAATGAAGCTTCTTCCTGAAGATGGAGATATGGGAGTGACGAGATTGAGTGAAGATGGTCTGCACGGCATTGTTCTGGCCCACTTGTAAGGATTAGATATTTGCGGCAGTAGTACCAGAAAATAGGCTATTGCAATAGTCCAGTCTGGAGTTTATCAACGCCGTGGATAGAAGAGCACAGTTTTCAGCTATTAGAAATGGACTGATGTAATTGATTCGCTTATTGATCAGTCCGCAGCTAGACCTGCTGTAAGAGACATGCAGCTTCATAATTCGTCGTCTAAGACAACTCCCAGAGTTTTTACTTTCCTCTGAACTGTGATGATGTTACCTGCAGTAATCAGTATCTAGTTTGCTCCAGGTGTTCTTGGAGGATACTATCATTAGTTTAGTTTTATTGTTGTTTAAGGCTAGAGAGTTACAAGACATCCAATCCTGGATGGCTTTGTAGATGTTATTGATGGCCTCAACATCATTTCTGTACTTACCACTAAGCTGTATTACCACCTGTGTGTCGTCTGCGTAGTTGGTATACTGAACACCAAGTTTGTTTAAGAGGTCCAAGAGAGGGCGAATGTACAAATTAAAAAGCAGTGGCGACAGGCAAGAGCCTTGTGAGACACCACAGGTTTGAGATATAGGAGTGGAGTGGTGACTCCCTACACAAACCCTAACCATGCGAGTGCCCAGAAAGGAGTCGATCCAGTTAGATGCCATTGAGGAACAAATTGCAACCTCTCCGTCTAGCCTCATCATTTTGCCAACGCTCTTCCACTTAAAGCAAATGAAAATATAATGAGCAGTTAGCTGAGCCATTTTGTACCTGTTCTTCACAAGCATTATGGGTCATGTAAAATGCCTCTAGTGCTTTGTGCAATATTCCATCTTCAAGCCAAATATCATTTCTTACCGAGGTAACCTCCAGCACAATTCTGGTTGCCAGTTTCCAGCATCGCCCTCAACCCAATCTCCTTTAAGAACTAATTTAGCGAGGAGATGCTCTCTGGCTTCACCAATTTGTACAGTAGTCATTTTCACAATGGCTTTTTGCACCTTAGTGAAACTTTCAGTAATTATGTAGGGCCAAAAATCACTGTGTTGCTGCTTGATTTCCTCACACAAATCAATTCGTACACAATCTTAATTTTGCACCTACACACCTCCCTGGAACTCAGGGGTTAAGTCCTCGTGGAACTTTAACAAAGATGACTTTCCCTGCACCTTACTGCAATTTCATCAAAATGAATAGTCTGTCACAATGTACTTGTCATGGGTCAAGAATTTGTAGCTAAATCCTGGCCACGAGCCCCCAATTTGTAACAATTTATTGAGATGTCACACTCAACACAGAGAGTTCCTTCCCTCCTCACTCAAAGTGTCATGCAACAAACTGTTTAACAGATTCTTTTATTCAGCCCTACTTCAGACACATTTCATGCCCCTTGGATGCTCCCCCAGCCCCTGATATAACAATGAGCCAAGAACCAGGCCGGTGTAGAGGAAATATATTTGTATTTGTTTAAATTAAAAGTAATAAAAAATGTGCACGAAAATGTCACACAATAAACTTCTCTCAACATAAATAAATCACAAAAGTGAGTTGAAAAGAAACCAAAAAAGAAACAAATCACAATTCTTTTCTTTCTACAAATTTCACTTCAAGAAATAATTAGCGCTGGTCAGTGAAAACATTTATAGATGTAGTGCTGCGCTAGCAGTAGGATTTCTAGATTGGTATAAATACATATGGCAATTATGATTTCACCCACACTTTTGGTTGAAAATAAACACAGAGTGATTTAACGGTTTGTTTTTCAGACATCCCCCACTACTTTGGTCTGTGTTGGGGAAGTCGGACAGAAATATTTGACTGATTTGGGGAATTACGGATTTCAGACCCACCTCCACTGAAGGGCCTGTGTTAGGACAAGGTTGGACAAAAAGATTGGACTGATTTAAGAGCAAAGACACCCCTCTTCCTTGAAGAAGTCGGGGTCATTAGGACAAAAAGGATTATCCAATTAATTTATAGGTTATAGTTTTTCAGTGCATGATGAAAAGGGAGCTTTGCTAATTTTGAATTTTAACAAAAATCACCCTATAGTGTTCCACCAAATGGGGAATTAATTAAATTAATCTTTTTAGTTAAATAGGCTAAGGATCTACACAATTTTACCCACCCCCGCCAACTATAAAGGGAAAGGATTTAAGGCCAGCAGATTCCCCCACCTTTTGGTTTCCCAGGGCTCGGTTCTACTAACCTGGAAAGACTGTTTAAAGTTCAGGACAGCCAGCTGCATGTAAGCACCCTATGGAAAGATAGGATAGGGGTCTGATCATGTCTCTTTTTAAAGGCGGGCATCGCTAATGTTCATAAAGCTTGTTTCAAGTAAATTTTGTGTTCTTATAAAAGTTCAAGGCGTCATCCAATAAATGTGACGTACACAATGTCACAGAATATATAACAGGCAAGAACTGCTCAGTGGAAAGTCCACTGAGCTTGAAGACGCCTGATCTGTAGTTAATACTACTTTCAAATTGATCCTTAGAATGATCCAAATTTACAATGCTTATTATGAAGTCAATCGAAGAAGATTGACAAAAATGATTCACTCGAATTTCATTCACTTTTCAACTTTGTTTGCAAATTGTCTTTATTCATAATTAATTAGCAGAGGCCCTTGCCGATGCATTTCGGACTAAGTCCTTCCTCAGGGAGGGATCTAAAAAAACATTAACAGAATGGGGTTCACACCAACCCTATTTGCAAGAAAATCGATTTAGATAACATAACATATCACATTATTCAAGCATTACAATCTTCTTTTTTTAACATCAAACAACACATACCTGCAAACGCGCTGTATGCTCTGCTTTATAATCAATCCTTAATTTTTAAATATTGAACAAAAGCCTATGTGCTTGCGACTCAATTTTGTCTTGCACCTCTATATTGTGGTTCAAGTAAGCATGTTATATTGAAATTAGCTGTTTGGCGGTTAATTTAACAGGTATGTGCATACCTGTATGTAGGTAGTTCCCTGAAAAGAAATGAGATTGCCATGCTTTACGTACTTATTGAATTTGTAGTAACATCTATCTGCTTGCTTTCATTCTGTCATAATTCTGCATGCGACATGGACATGAGCGCTTACCTATACTGTGCGCTCACGGAACGTGCTGTAGATTGAACACGGTCATGGAGGCTCGTGTTGTCATCTGTTCGAGCTCAAGAGTCCTTTCTAAACAAGGAACCTCGATTTAGTATTGGGAAGTGAATTTAAAGCTATGTCATAAGAGTTATTGCTCAGTATGTCGCAGTGAAACACTTCCTTTATTCTTGCTTCGTTATTCACTGGCATCGAGGGTCTGCAGCATCGCTATGTCTAGGGCAACAATGGTTCCCCCTGGCATCAGGACGCTGCGTCCAGCGAGCGAGTTCTATAATACTACGTCATTACGTTAGTACGCAATGACGTCGAAGCATGTGAGTCCCGTGTGTTGGGAATTGTAGTTTCAAGGTCTGGCCGCACCAGAAATCATTGGGGCTAAGCAAATGTAAAGAGGCATATTATTGTTTACTGTTACGCTCACCTGGTATCCACAGGGACGCCACCCCGCCGGGTTACTCGCTGGTATGCTTCTCAGCTTAGCCCTGATGTGGTCTGCGGGGAAGGTTCTGCCTGAAAATACAGGAGGACTGTGTTCAAGACTGACCACTGGGGTAAGTATCCTCCCTCCACCCCCGTATGATTTCAGTCCCTCTGGCGCCCTCTCCTCACCTTGTGGTAGAATTAGGCGTGCTCTCCGTCCTGGCTTTTTTGCAGGGGCGCGTTGTCTTTCATGGGCGAGTTTGGTCCAGTTACTTCACTGACGCTGGCCCGTATGATATTGTTCAGGTAGGTCTTATTGCTGTTCTTTAGTTTTGTTGCTATCCTGCATGCCTTTCTTTGTTTAAAATGTCTCTTTTTTCTCCCTTAGGTATGCAGAGCTTCAGCGCGGCGAACTGGCTTGGTTGAGCCCCGCTGGTAAATGATGGCGCATTAAGAGCGCTATGATGCGGTAAGTAAGCGCTATGCACAGCGCTACAAAGTCTTGCCTTTGCTTACCTGTCTTTTCCTTCCTTGTAGGTAGCGGTGTTCTTCAGCGCGAGTGAAATGTCCGGAGTGGTGCCAGCGGATAGGCGACCAGCCAGGTAAGCCTTTTGAGCAGTTCGTAATTTGTAAATGTCTCTACTGCTTTCTTTAATGTTGCCTCTATCTTCCTCTTTCAGGTCGTTCTGTCCGGGAGGCGTGCAGATTCGAGGAAGCTGTTCTCAGTAGCTGCGACTGTTTAAAGATGAAGACTGCAGGTAAGATGCTGCTGCTAATGATGTTCCTTTTGTCTGCTTGCAGGTTCTGCTTCTCCGAGGTTCGAGGGAATAGCTGGACACGGTGAGCGTCACGTTGCAAGCTGCAAAGTAACGCGAAGCAAGTTGTCTTGCTCGGGTGTGGTTTAAATAGCCCCAACAAAATAGTCCAGGTAAAGTAGTCCCTAGGCTACCACATCCAAAACACTAGCCCGCATAGCTTGGTTCTTGAGAACCAAGCTATGTGGATGCCTCCATGTTGGCTGACAATACAATAAATTAGTTCCCAAGCACATTGTTTTTCATGGTGTACGAGCCTGGCGCCATAGGTGCCAGGACTGGCAACATGAGGGCTTTTGAAGAGGATGCCAGGCTCTAGATGCCGAGTCCTGACTCCACCTTGCCAATGGGTTTGCCAGAGGGGGTTTTGGGCGAGGGCCGTGACATTTACCTGTCTAACATGATTATAACTTCTCAATTTTGATTTCCATCAGTATGCCTATATGCAGAATACAGAATCAATTATTGAATGGTAAGTATATACTGCACCAGCCATAAGTAAGCATATTTCATGATCCTGCTTCTATGTGTTTTATCAATTGAGTAAAAAAGTCCCAGATACAACTGGACATACTCAATCTGTTCCTTGTAATGACTTTGCCAATTTACACAATCATGCTTGCAACTTATAAAGCCGGGTTTTGTGACTCTTTTTCCATCATTAGTTACACATAAAAAAAACCTAACACCAAGATTACGTATCATAGGATTCTGCTTGCTATCACTTGTGATAAATAGGCAACACATTGCATATAGTATTCATATTTAACTGTCCCATAATGCATTGTTTATGGAAAGCAGAATAAGTCAAGCTCTTCGTTAAGACCTGATGGGGCAACAGTTTCAAGCCTGTCAATCCAAAACGCATCACCTTGTTCTAATTTTTTGTTACATTCATTCGTAGATCTTTAGTTTTGATCACTTCCAGAATTTGAAAAAGTATTTGCGAAAGCTGGGGTTTGTGGTCTGAAAATGTCTTGCAATAGGCGAATGGTGGTTGTTCATTTTTATATTGGATTTATGTTCATTCCAGCGTATTCGAGCTTTGCGGCTGGTTTGTCCAACATATGTCAGACCACATGGACATTTGATTGCGTACACCACGTTCTGGGATTCACATGTTGCATACTCTTCGAGTTGTATTTTTTCTCCAGTTTGTGAATGTGTGATGATGTTCCCTTTTGTTACATTATTGCAGTTATTGCAAGAAAGACATGGATAAGTCCCTGTGTGTTTGCTATATAGCTTCTCTGACTGGTTTGGGTTAGTCTCCTTAGATGATCCTTTAGATTGTGACTCCTTTGAAAAGCGAAAATTGGTTTGTTGTTGAAGTTGTTCTGTAATTTTGTGTCGCATGACAACAGTGGCCAGAGTTTCAATACTGCTTTCTTGATTTTGTTTGACTGGATGCTGTATTTGCTTACACACACCAATGGTGTATCCGTTATGGTGTCCTGAATTTTTAGTGGTAACAATTGGCTATGCTCTTTTTGGTTGACTTTTAGTCTTGCCTCTTGGAGTTCTGATTCTCGATACCTTCTCGATTTGAATTTGTCAAGCATTTTGGTTGATTCGGTTTCCCAACTGTTGCTAGTATTGATGATTCTTTTGACCCTCAGCAATTGACCATATGGTAGACTTGTAATAGTTGAAGGAGGATGAAAACTAAACCTGTGTAGAAGGTTATTTCTATCTGGCGGTTTATGGTAAATGTTTGTTTCAAAATTGGGTGCTGATGGTGTGATCTGTACATTGATCATTCCACTCTCAGGGATGGGCTCCCACTCTCCACCTTAGGACACAGTCAGCATTTAGGCCTTTAGGCTCCAACCAGATACACTTTCAGCAATCTCCTCTGGTGTTTTCTTGCAGCTGTCAGATTGTAAGTTGTAGCAACATTTCTTTGATGATAAATTTCAGCAGCTGTGTCCCTTCTTCCTAGTGCAGTCTCCCTTATATAGCAGCGATGACACCACCAATTTTACAATCTTGGGGGAGCACCCTGCAAGAGGTCACACAAATAGGACTGGACAGTTACTCTTCTCTCTCTTCTCAAACACAGCCTCCCAGTCGGGATTGGTTTAGGGGTCTGGTGCAGACATATGGCAGCTTAATTTACAAGCCCCATTTGTTCTCATGTCAAATTATTACAAAAATCTAGTTATGCAGCAAAACTCCGTAGTTTTACTATTAACTGCCATAACATATATATTTTCCTTTTTAGTTAATCATGGGGAATTAAATAAAACAACAGCCAGGTCTGCACCATTTTGCACAGCCATGTGGCAATTTTCTGCCATTTCCATTAATGCATAACAGTTATGAACATGTGGATTACTACCCGTACTCCTAATTGTATCCTTCACCAGTTCACCAGTTCACCAACTCTTACATTCGAGACATTGAGCCAGGAACCTAGTTTAACTGACCATTACAGGCCCATAACTCATAGGTGCATGAATATTATATCTCCAAAATCACCTGGAAAGGTCCTAAAACAATTGTACATAAATTGCCATATGGTGACTGGGAAAAAGGCCTAAAATATAATAGTCCTTTTAAATTAATAGTAAATCTTTTGAGTTGCTCCATGTATAATAACAACTTTGGATGATACTTGCTCTTAAAGCACTGCATACCGGCCTTTCAGAGGTGCACTCTTAAAGAGGTGAGCCAAGAGGACTTTAATTAGGGCTTCTCCTACTCACACTAGCCTCTAGCTGGTACCCCACATGTTTTGCTTTTCACCATGCACCACATGTACCAAATGATGCTTCAATTGTGGATGTGTAGCATCTGTCCCTCTTGGACGCTGAGCACCAGAGATGTATGACAGCATTTATTTTTTACTGTTCTGGAAATAAACGCAGTCACGTCCAATGACCCTTGGCTAGCCTTACATGGGTGACAGTGGCAGAACCGCTGTGAATGCTACTCATGTCCCCTACACTAGCAGTGCACCCTACCTGGGGTGAGTTTCCTGTGCTGTGGCATAGATCCAGTCTTCTTATAGACCATACAGAGATGGCGGTACAGTGTATCCAGCTGTTGGTGGGGGCATGGGAGAAGATATGCACGGGCCATACTCTCATTCCCTCCACTCCTACCTCTCCTCTAAAGAAACATCTAATTCCTACCATAACAAGTCTTTCTTGCCATGAACCTCTTTTTGTATGTTTTTTAATCCAGAACCTCTGACAGGGTTATTTCATAATGTGTTCCTAGTCCATTTGAAGTGTTGTGATGCAATGTTTGGGTGACATCATCAAGCAAATAACCAGTTTCCACATTTATCATTCAAATGACCGTCAACCAGCAAAGCTCGGGATGGACAGTTGGCAGCACTGTAGTGGACCCTGCAAGGCTAAAGCAATTAAACTTCCATCACGCCACCAGTGGCATAACACAAAATGTGGGGGCCCCCCTGTGAGCCATGCTGAGGGGGCCGCCACACTCTGGGCCAGCCTAGATTACCACGCTTGCGCAATACGCACAAATGTGCTGCTGCAGGGTTACGCTGGACACTGCACTAGGAGAAAGATATAAATATGTGTTTAAATGCATTATATAGCACACTTTCTGAGAAACCTTGGCTAAAAGGCCAGAGTGTTTGCAATTGGTTTGTAGGGTAACACCAATCCAAACATCCAATATGTGCAAGTCACCAACAGTGAACAGGAACATGAATGCTTTCATTAATATAATGCTTTGCTATTAAAAATACCATGCCACAATGAAAACATGTCCAACTGGCTGCAGAATATAGGCCAGGCTAGACAGGTAATACCATATTACAGTAAAGCATGCCAGACCACATTTAGACATACCTAGGCTTATTGCATCAAAATGCCAGTCGAAGCAATAACACTTATCATTGTTATTTTATCACAGATGGCCAGAAAAATATAAAATCCTGCAGTAAGAAATGGCTAGAGTGACAGCACCCAAATGCCAGTCTAACATGGTAATTACACTTATCAGAGATACTCAGTTAAAGAAAAGTCAAGCCAAACTAAGAACTGACTAGACTGGCAGCACCACAATGCCCCTCTAGCCACGAATACCACATATCATGCCTGCATAGCCTGGACATGGATAACCATTACGATTTATCGCAGAATCCCCATCCCACTCCGCCCCACACAGATCCCCTCTTCCTCTGCCCTCTGCTCCAACCCGCAAAATCAGCTTCTTGGCCCAGAATTACCTCCACATCCCTTTTCCATGTCCCAGTGCTTGTGTATGAGGCTCCTTGCCTCATGGGTAAGTACTGGGATGAGGAAAAGTGGGACTTGGAGTGATGAAGATTCCAGGTAACTAAGCCAGGCATTATCTCCATGTTCCTCTACCTCATCCCAGTACTTATGTATGAGACAAAGTACCTCATACACAAGTACTAGGACAAGGAAGAATAGGGCTCTGAGTAATGAAGATTACTGATAAGTAAACAAGGGATTAAACACATGTAGTTGCACAACACCATCGAGCTGACTGGGCTTCAGTCCTCCCTCCAACCCCCCTTGAAATTATGAGCTATTTTGACTCTGCCTCGCTGACCTACAGAGCCGTTGCTTGACAGAACAGGACACAGATGTTAAACTGCACCTGGGATTCACTGTTAACAAAGGCCCAGCAATTACTAACGTAAAGCATTTCACTGTTAGTACCTGCATTCAAATGCATAATCTTGATGTGGGTTTAGTACTTGCAAGCCAGGAAAACGATTGGAAAGGTAGAGAGAGGACAGAAGACCACCTATTCTCACAGATGTCCATAAGTGGGTGCTTTCAGACTTAAAGGAGAGAGTTAACTGCTTGTAACATTGAAGCTGCACTAGAATAGTCTCATTAGAATGCATAAAGCTAGATGCCTACACAAATAAGTTTGCCCCTCCCCCACCACCCGTGAAGTTACTAGCTCTCACAACTTTTTAAGGGTTAGCACCCCCAAAATGTAGGCTTTGGTGCGCTCCTAAAGACAACCACACACACCATACACACACATGCACACCCAGCCACCCATACATTCAAGTGTGTACCCTTTCACCATACAGGCACACCCAGGCAGCCACCCATACATTTAAATGTGCACCCTTTCGCCATACACTCACAGAGGCAGCCACCTATTCATTTAACTGTGCACCCTTTCACCATACACTCACAGAGGCAGCCACATATACATTTAAGTGTGCACCCTTTCACCATACATTCGACATGCACACCCAGACATCCATACATTTAATTGTGCACCCGTTCATCATACAATCACACAGGCAGTCACCTACACATTTAAGTTTGCACACTTTATCCATACATTCACACACACACACACATGTCATGGGGTTGAGGGGGGCCCTATTACTTAAAAAAAAATAGATGGCCACTCCCAACAACCTCCACAGACTAAACGCCCTAGCAGCAGCATCGACGGAGGACTTAAACACACCAGTGATCCCAGCCGACATACAAAGAAGCTTTGCAGCAATCCCTATGATCTCTCTTAACCTCAAAAACATGGAAATCTAATTCAAAATACTACAGCGCATTTACTACACTCCCGACAAAATGCACAAGATGGGAATCCACCCTACCAACAAATGCTGGAGGAACTATGAGGGCATAGGAACACTGGGCCACTTGATATGGTCATGCCCAAAGATCACTTCCTACTGGCAAAGGGTGAGCCGGATACTTAACGCAATAGATGGACCCGATGTTCCCTTCTCCCCACTAACGATGTTACTGGGGGAGGATGGCACAGATTGGCACCAAGACTCACAGACAAACAAACTAATTTCCCTCATCATGTCCGTGGCTAGGAAACTGCTGCTCACCCACTGGAAAGCAACTCAACCGCCGTCAGACACTGAATGGTCACGGTCACTCGCCAAACTTTGTCGCCTGGAATGTGCAGCCTACAAAAGACAAACTATTGCCAACCCCTCCAGAGGTCATCGCTTTGAAGAAATCCTGGAGCAGTTCCTGTGACCCCTCCCGAACCCTGGCCCAATCTCGGGAGAATAGGCCAATGATCTTCACGGCAATCGCGAACTACTGTCGGAGTCACACTAAGGGGGGGGATCACTGTCCTACATGACTTTTTTTACATCCGATTAGTTTCGTACTTACAAACAGTTTGTTTTTCTCTTGGTTTACATGTAACAATGTATGTTTACTTGTAAAAACGAATAAAGAGAGGTTGATAAAAAAAAAGAAATAGTTTCTTTTTGCAGTCACTCCGACTTAATAAAGAAATTATTTCCGTTAAGGACCGAACCGTAATGGAAATCATTTCTTTATGAAGGCAGAGTATCTTCAAAAAGAAACTATTTGTTTTATGAAGTCATAGTGCTCCCCCTCCCCATTACATGGAGTTCTCCAGCCTAGAGGCTTCCATGTCATTTTCTGTCATTTGCTGGGGGGAGCCCTCGGACATCAAAAAGAAATAGTTTCTTTTTGTAGTCATTCTGCCTTCATACAGAAATTATTACTTTATGAAGGCAGAGTGACTAAAATATTTTTTTTAAAAGACCTTTTTTTTCCTTTTTTTTCTCCAAGGGGGCCCTCCTCCAAGGACATGTGGAGACGGGGCCCACCACAACACAGTGGATGCGGGATCCCCCGTTAAGCCAGTGAATGCCAATGAATGAAAGAAAAAAGCTGTATTCTCTGAAGTCCACCTGGGACCATGTTCTTTAGGGTGACCCCTAGCCTCCCAGAAGGAAGCTTTGGTTGTGTATTCAGCTGACCCTCCTTCCCAGCCATAACTGTCCTGCCACCCTGCTACACTAGTTGCCATCTATCTACGTCTCTCTGCCCCTGAGACAGAGAGTGACGAACGTGGAAGAGTACTCTGTTGGGGAGGGACATCAATGTGCCTTCATTTTAAAGCAAAGGTGCCGGTGACGGACAAAGACGCCTTGGCCTCAGTGATCTAATCTGCTCTATTCGCTGAAGAGCAGATAAGATCCCCAAGCCCCCATGTTTGCCTGGGTCTGCAACTTCCTCTCAGTAAGCTGTGACAGACGTGCCAGCCAGCCCTGGCTCAGCCCCACTTTTTGGAGACTGCCGGGGCATGGCCCTGGCTGGCCCTGGCCCACTTAAAGCACTGCAGATAGGCTTTTTTCACATGACCCTTCAGTTTTCATTTGCAATCACACATTCAAATCCGTTTTTATGTCAGTATTTAAAATATTCTGCTTTTCAAGTGAAGGGGACCTTTGGTTTGGGGCCTTTGAATGCACCCCACAATTCCTACAATACATTGTATATATGGCTTACTAAAGCTTATTTTTTTATTCGTATTTTATTGTAATTTATTCAGTGATGTCACTTCCTTTGAAGTGTAGAGGAGGTCCCAAATAAAGCCTGCACTCTAGTCGCCCATTTTGAAGTACCAAGAACGTTCACACCAAAATATGTGAAGTATGATGAGCAGATAAACCAGCAGAGAACCACAGTAGGGCTCTGCCCAGTACCTATTAGAAGAGCATCGCCTATTGAAGTACTGATACACAGGAAACCATGGACAGTAAGATATCCATTAGGAAAACCCTACCAGCAAATGAGACGAAATGAAGATCGCCTAAATACTGTCCCAGAAGAAACCAAAAAAGTCTTAAAGGGAAGACAAATGGTGACGTCACGAGGACCCGGACAGACTCACAGATAGAAGAAATGACGACCCGAGAATGACACAAAGAGACGAAGCGCCATGAATACAGATATTGTGAACCTAAAATGGAAGAACGATGTTGAAATGCAAAGAAGTTCAAGCTGTACGCAAGATGAAGATATTCAACCAGTTTACACCCTTAAATATGCTTGGAACCGCAAGACAGCTAAGAAAACAGTGCAGCTTGCTATGCTAAGTAGTGCGGCAAGCGCCATTATACATAAATCTACCTCAAACAAAGTACTTTAGTATAAGTATATTCCATTTTGCAAACAAAGCAGAATCAACTCAGGTTACTAAAGGCTGAATGAGCACAGATTCCGATTCTAGCAAAACGAGAAGAGACGGCTGAATCGAAACTCGGCAGATGCAACTCGTGCCAGGAAAGCCAAGGTCGTACCAATAGAAGGAACGAACAGTAGCTACAGAAACATAAGAACAGAATATCCTGTCTCTGAAAGGTCAAGATAAGGAGGCGTAGGCAGGTGGCAAGCTAAACAAGAATCAAATACACAAATTGACAGAAACTAGACAAATTCCCAGTGAGGAAGCACGTGACCAGCCGAGCGAGAAGAAGCACGGGTTCACACCTACACTTGGCATCCGCCCAGGCAGAGATATCAGAGCTTTTTCCAGACAGAAGATGCAGTTTCTAGGCCAACCACAGTGAAATAATTGACACATAGTTGCTGAAGCGATGATTGATTGTAACCTTAATTGAAGAAAGGCCTGGGTAGCTAAGGGGCACCCCGCACCTGGCTGACCGTTTTGTGTGCTGCTAAGCAAAGTGGGAGAATATGCATGGGGTTGGTGCCAACCCAATCAAAAGGGACCAAATAATCTACGGTCCTATAGTTTGTTTGTTTGTTTTATTATTTATATTGCGCACCAGACCCGAGGGTATTAGGGCGCGAAGGCAAAAAGAGGGTTGTTAAGCTTATGTTACATTGGTACACAGAATAAAAAACAGCTATGGTTACAGTGCTGTGTGCATGGTCAACAGTCAGAGTGAGCTTTATACAGAGGTAGGTATGCACTGCTGTAGGATAAATATATACAATAAATGCAGTGAGGTACTGTAGGACACATATATACAAAGAAATACAGTGGGTGCTAGGGAGATAGCGTCTGATGTAAACTCAAATATTGTGTTCCTTAAGCCAATGGATAAGCTTGGATCTGAATTGTAGATAGGGTAGGTCTTCTCTTAAGGCAAGGGGGAGGGAGTTCCAGAATTGTGTCACTTTGACGGGGAAGCTGCTCCCGCTGGACTTGGTACGTTTGGTAGAATCAATGAGACGTTGTACTTTTAGTGACGTTTTCAGTAGTCATTTTTGAAGGTAGGGCTTAGATGCACACCTGACAGTGTTTACCTAATCCCCTCACTCCGTTACCATATACAGATATAGTATTTATATTAAAGTTACCTTTCCCTAACCAATAGAATTGCATGTTAACTTTTGAGGGTTACACGTCAATTATGATGAGTTTTGAGTATAAAAGTTACAACTTGTGTGAAGTTTGTTGGCGTTGAAGCGAGGAGGACGATCGCATCACTGCTGATTTCCATGACTCTCCGTTTTTTGTACTTGTCATTAAACGGACTCCCTTTGCCAAAATCATTGAGTTGTCCTTATTGATTGGTGTTGGAGTAATAAATCTGCACCCCCATCCATCTCAAGGGTGCAGCTATCTCGTCTTAAAGTACTTCGGAGCAAACCTCGGCTATATGGGCCGGCCGGGGGTCTCCAGAGTACACTTGGTAGCAGAGATTGATGACTATCGATTATCGATTATTGATTACAATAAGACACCCATTGACCGTCGACATAAAGTAACTCTAGGTCTTCGGCAATGTCACGAGTCCTTTGCCATTCGGCCGAGTAGACAGTGAAGCTCCCCGTAGACAGTGGTAGTGTAAGGAAAAACTGCAGACCAGGGTCTGAAGGGACCCGTGTTCCCCACATTATCCCTTCCCATTCCTATGGGCAGCTGAGCGCGTGAAAAGCCGAAGAAGGCGGTAACAAAGGCAGTGATCCTGAGGGTACAGAGAGGAAATATGAGAACGGTGAGTAAAAAAGATTGAATGTTTTGGCAAAAGTGCATGCTTTAGAACAAGTACAGGGAAAGGGAGGTGGGAAAACAAAATATAGTTAGAAGTAGAGAAGAATGTATATATATATAAGAGAATAATGACTCGAGAATAATTAAGTAAATAAAGGTTACCGGGGAGGACACCCGAGAAGAGAGAGGTTACCGGGGAGGACACCCGAGAAGTGAGAGGATTTGCCTTAGTCCTACGCTTTTAATACAAGCGGCTAGAACAAACATGTACCCACAGTCCCAAAGAAAGGGGAACAATAGACTACCACAGTGATTAAAGACGCTGTGAAAGGGGTACGTTTAGACTCCATGAAGGGGTAATGATTAGAGGCAGAGATACCTGTGACCAGCTGGTGTTCGTCTAGTCTGTTAAGTATCTGTCTTATATGTTTTTTGTTGTGACATCATACATTGAAACATTTTCCTTGAGAAAACTGATTTCAATTTTACGTGATTGAATAGCTGTGATAATATTGCATATGAATTGATGTTTTTTGAGTAAAATAGAAGGTATAAAATGTTGTGAAAAATCGGGATTGGAGCTTGCGGTGTTGGTGCTCGCTCATATTGTTGGAACTGTTTAAGTCACGCGAAAGTGTTGACAAGTGTTACATAAGCGGAAAGGGAACAGATTTAAGCATGGAAGACAAAACTCCATTGACACACTTATGCAAACAGTTGCCAAAACACGCACCCAAACTGAAGAAATATAGTACAGCGTGGGTTAAGGGAACCGCCCACAAAATGTTTATGTGATGGCCAAAAGGTGGGTCCTTATCTAAAGCTGTCTTGCAACATATGATGACATATTTGCATGCCACATACACAGGCAAAAAGTTAGACAAACGCCTAGCTATTTTAGAACTTTGGAAAAAGTATGAACAAGAAGAGGGAGAGGAGCTGCCAATAGATTGGATACTTAACGTATGCACAGAGAGGGGTGAGACACCTACCGCGCCACCCACCCCATCCAAAATGAAAGTTGAAGAAAGTAAAGATGAGGGATTATACCCGCTGAGAGAACTTAAAGCAGCCACAGGGTATAGCAACCCCACATATGAGTCACAAATGCAAAGTAGTGATGAAAATCAAGGGAAAGATAAGGATAAGGATATTACCTCCACAGTCCCATGGGACAACGGGAGATGTGATGACGAAAGAAGGGATCAGGCACAGACAAGTGCATCTCTCGACAAAGAGAGAGAAGGGAAAAGATGGAAGGGTAACGAAGATGGAACTGATGAGATAGCATTCGCAAAAAGTGAATGGATGGGAGGGCCAATTTTATTAAAACTTGATGGCAAAGGCATTGATGACGCGAAACAAAAGGAGAGGTTAGATCATGGGTGCAAAAGATACGGCCCGTAGGCCAGTTGCGGCCCGCCATGCCATTTTGTCTGGCCCGCGAGGCACAAAGACTTCGGGCGCCCTCCATTAGGAAAGTCTTTGTTGTCTTCCGGGCCGGACAAAACACTGGCCCTCATTGGCTCAGCACACACGCACCACGTCGCTCCTACGAGCCACGTAGTGCGTGTGTGCTGCACCAATGGAGTGCCAGCACTACGGCTGGCGTGGTCCATAAGGCTTGATGCCGGAAGGCATTTCAGCCTTGCTGGCCACGCCAGCCGTGGTACGATTCCACTTACCTCGCCAGCTTACCTGCCTTCCAGCACGTCTCCGGCAAGTGGTCTGTTTGTGTTTGTGTGTCTGGTCTGTTTTGCTGTATGTTTGTGTTGTGTATGTTGAGATGGGGGATGGGGGGTGTCGGGTGTGCATGAATGTTTGTTTTTGTATGTGTGTGTTGTGTATGTTGAGATGCGGTGCTGGGGGGGAGTCGGGTGTACATGAATGTTTGTTTTTGAATGTTTGTGTTGTGTATGTTGAGATGCGGGGGTGGGGGTTGTCGGATGTGCATGAATGTTTGGTTTTGAATGTTTGTGTTGTGTATGTTGAGATGCGGGGGTCGGGGGGGTGTCGGATGTGTATGAATGTTTGTTTTTGAATGTTTGTTTTGTGTATGTTGAGATGCGGGGGTGGGGGTTGTCAGATGTGCATGAATGTTTGTTTTTAAATGTTGTGGTGTGTATGCTGAGATGCAGGGGTGGGGGGTGTCGGGGGTGCATGAATGTTTGTTTTGGAGTGTAAGTGCGGTGTATGTTGAGATGCAGGGTCTGTATGGGTGCATGCTTGAGAGTGTGCTGAGTTGGGGGGTGGGGGGTTCGGGTATGTATGGGTGCATGCTTGAGAGTGTGTGTGCTGAGTTGGGGGGTGGGGGGTTTGGCTCTGTATGGGTGCATGCTTGAGAGTGTGCTGAGTTGGGGGGTGGGGGGTTTGGGTATGTATGGGTGCATGCTTGAGAGTGTGTGTGCTGAGTTGGGGGGTGGGGGGTTTGGGTCTGTGTGGGTGCATGCTTCAGAGTGTGTGTGCTGAGTTGGGGGGTGGGGGTTCGGGTCTGTATGGGTGCATGTTTGAGAGTTTGTGTGCAGAAGTTGGGGGATAGGGGGTTCGGATCTGTATGGGTGCTTGTTTGAGAGTGTGCTGATTTGGGGGATGGGGGGTTTGGGTCTGTATGGGTGCATGCTTGAGAGTGTGCTGAGTTGGGGGGTGGGGGGTTTGGGTCTGTATGGGTGCATGCTTGAGAGTGTGTGTGCTGAGTTGGGGGGTGGGGGGTTTGGGTCTGTATGGGTGCATGCTTGAGAGTTTGTGTGCTGAGTTGGGGGGTGGGGGATTCGGGTCTGTATGGGTGCATGCTTGAGAGTGTGCTGATTTGGAGGGGTGGTGGGTTCAGGTCTGTACGGGTGCTTGTTTGAAAGTGTGCTGATTTGGGGGGTGGGGGTTCGGATCTGTATGGGTGCATGCTTGAGAGTTTGTGTGCTGAGTTGGGGGGTGGGGGTTTGGTCTGTATGGGTGCATGTTTGAGTGTGTGCGCTGAGTTGGGGGTGGGGGTTTCGGTCTGTATGGGTGCGTGTTTGAGTGCCTGTGCTGAGTTGGGGGATGGGGGTTCGTGTCTATGTGGGTGCTTGTTTGAGAGTGTGCTGATTTGGGGGATGAGGGTTTGGGTCTGTATGGGTGCATGCTTGAGAGTGTGTGTGCTGAGTTGTGGGGTGGGGGGTTTGGGTCTGTATGGGTGCATGCTTGAGAGTTGGTGTGCTGAGTTGGGGGGTGGGGGATTCGGGTCTGTATGCGTGCATGCTTGAGAGTGTGCTGATTCGGAGGGGTGGGGGTTTCAGGTCTGTACGGGTGCTTGTTTGAGAGTGTGCTGATTTGGGAGGTGGGGGGTTCGGGTCTATATGGGTGCATGCTTGAGAGTTTGTGTGCTGAGTTGGGGGGTGGGGGGTTCGGGTCTGTATGGGTGCATGTTTGAGTGTGTGTGCTGAGTTGGGGGTGGGGGTTTCGGGTCTGTATGGGTGTATGTTTTAGAGTGTGTTGATTTGGGGGTGGGGAGTTTGGGTCTGTATGGATGCATGCTTGAGAGTTTGTGTGCTGAGTTGGGGGTGGGGGGGTCGGGTCTGTATGGTTGCATGTTTGAGAGTGTGTTGATTTGGGGGTGGGGGGTTTGGGTCTGTATGGGTGCATGCTTGAGAGTGTGATGATTTGGGAGGTGGGGGGTTCAGGTCTGTGTGGGTGCATGCTTGAGAGTTTGTGTGCTGAGTTTGGGGTGGGGGTTTGGGTCTATATGGGTGCATGTATGAGTGTGTGTGCAGAGTTGGGGGGTGGGGGGTTCGGAGTTGGGGGGTGGGGGGTTCGGTTCTGTATGGGTGCGAGTTTGAGAGTGTGCTGATTTGGTGGGTGGGGGGTTCGGGTCTGTGTGGGTGCATGCTTGAGTGTTTGTGTGCTGAGTTGGGGGGTGGGGGGTTCGGGTCTGTATGGGTGCATGTTTGAGTGTGTGTGCTGAGTAGTGGGGTGGGGGTTCGATCTGTATGGGTGCATGTTTGAGTGTGTGCACTGAGTTGGGGGTTCTGGTCTGTATGGGTGCATGCTTGAGAATTTGTGTGCTGAGTTGGGGGGTGGGGGTTCGATCTGTATGGGTGCATGTTTGAGTGTGTGCACTGAGTTGGGGGTTGGGGGTTCTGGTCTGTATGGGTGCATGCTTGAGAGTTTGTGTGCTGAGTTGGGGGTGGGGGATTCAGATCTGTATGGGTGCATGCTTGGGAGTTTGTGTGCTGAGTTGGGGGGTAGGGGTTCGGTCTGTATGGGTGCATGTTTGAGTGTGTGTGCTGAGTTGGGGGTGGGGGTTTGGGTCTGTATGGGTGCATGTTTGAGTGTGTGTGCTGAGTTGGGGGATGGGGAGTTCGGGTCTGTATGGGTGCATGTTTGAGAGTGTGCTGATTTGGGGGGTGGGGAGTTCGGGTCTGTATGGGTACATTTTTGAGTGTGTGTGCTGAGTTGGGGGTGGGGGGTTCGGGTCTGTATGGGTGCATGTTTGAGAGTGTGCTGATTTGGGAGGTGTGGGGGGGTTGGGTCTGTATGGGTGCATGCTTGAGAGTTTGTGTGCTGAGTTGGGGGTGGGGGGTTCGGGTCTGCATGGGTGCATGTTTGAGTGTGTGCTGAGTTGGAGGGTGGGGGGTTCGGGTCTGTATGGGTGCAGGTTTGAGAGTGTGCTGATTTGGGGGTGGGGGTTCGGGTCTGTATGTGTTTTATGTTTTATGGGTTTGTGTGCTGAGTTGGGGGTGGGGGGTTCGGGTCTGTATGGGTGCATGTTTGAGAGTGTGCTGATTTGGGGGTGGGGGTTCGGGTCTGTATGGGTGCATGCTTGAGAGTGTGCTGATTTGGGGGGTGGGGGGTTTGGGTCTGTGTGGGTGCATGCTTGAGAGTTTGTGTGCTGAGTTGGGGGTGGGCGTTCGGGTCCGTATGGGTGCATGTTTGAGAGATTATGTGCTGAGTTGGGGGGTGAGGGGTTCGGATCTGTATGGGTGCATGTTTGAGAGTGTGCTGATTTGGGGGGTGGGGAGTTCGGGTCTGTATGGGTACATTTTTGAGTGTGTGTGCTGAGTTGGGGGTGGGGGGTTCGGGTCTGTATGGGTGCATGCTTGAGAGTGTGTGTGCTGAGTTGGGGGTTGGGGGTTCGGGTCTATATGGGTGCATTTTTGAGAGTTTGTGTGCTGAGTTGGGGGTTAGGGGGATCGGATCTGTATGGGTGCTTGTTTGAGAGTGTGCTGATTTGGGGGATGGGGGTTTGTGTCTGTATGGGTGCATGCTTGAGAGTTTGTGTGCTGAGTTGGGGGTGGGGGGTTCAGGTCTGTATGGGTGCATGTTTGAGAGTTTGTGTGCTGAGTTGGGGAGTGGGGAGTTCGGATATGTATGGGTGCTTGTTTGAGAGTGTGCTGATTTGGGGGATGAGGGTTTGGGTCTGGATGGGTGCATGCTTGAGAGTGTGTGTGCTGAGTTGGGGTGTGGGGGGTTTGGGTCTGTATGGGTGCATGCTTGAGAGTTTGTGTGCTGAGTTGGGGGTGGGGGTTCGGTCTGTATGGGTGCATGCTTGAGAGTTTGTGTGCTGAGTTGGGGGGTGGGGGGTTCGGGTCTGTATGGGTGCATGTTTGAGTGTGTGTGCTGAGTAGTGGGGTGGGGGGTTGGGAGTTGGGGGGTGGGGGGTTCGGTTCTGTATGGGTGCATGTTTGAGAGTGTGCTGATTTGGGGGGTGGGGGGTTCGGGTCTGTATGGGTGCATGCTTGAGAGTTTGTGCGCTGAGTTGGGGGGTGGGGGTTTGGTCTGTATGGGTGCATGTTTGAGTTTGTGCGCTGAGTTGGAGGTGGGGGTTTCGGTCTGTATAGGTGCATGTTTGAGTGTGTGTGCTGAGTTGGGGGATGGGGGTTCGGGTCTATATGGGTGCTTGTTTGAGAGTGTGCTGATTTGGGGGATGAGGGTTTGGGTCTGTATGTGTGCATGCTTGAGAGTGTGTGTGCTGAGTTGGGGGTGGGGGGTTTGGGTCTGTATGGGTGCATGCTTGAGAGTTTGTGTGCTGTGTTGGGGGGTGGGGGATTCGGGTCTGTATGGGTGCATGCTTGAGAGTGTGCTGATTTGGAGGGGTGGGGGTTCAGGTCTGAACGGGTGCTTGTTTGAGAGTGTGCTGATTTGGGGGTGGGGGGTTCGGATACGTATGGGTGCATGCTTGAGAGTTTGTGTGCTGAGTTGGGGGGTGGGGGTTTGGTCTGTATGGGTGCATGTTTGAGTGTGTGCGCTGAGTTGGGGGTGGGGGTTTCGGGTCTGTATGGGTGCATGTTTGAGTGTGTGTGCTGAGTTGGGGGATGAGGGGTTTGGGTCTATATGGGTGCATGTTTGAGAGTGTGCTGATTTGGGGAATGGGGGGTTCGGGTCTGTATGGGTGCATGTTTGAGTGTGTGTGCTGAGTTGGGGGTGGGGTGTTCGGGTCTGTATGGGTGCATGTTTTAGAGTGTGTTGATTTGTGGGGTGGGGGTTTTGGGTCTGTATGGGTGCATGCTTGAGAGTTTGTGTGCTGAGTTGGGGTGGGGGGTTGGGGTCTCTATGGGTGCGTGCTTGAGTGTGTGTGCTGAGTTGGAGGGTGGGGGGTTCGGGTCAGTATGGGTGCATGTTTGAGAGTGTGCTAATTTGGGGGTGGGGGTTCGGGTCTGTATGGGTTTTATGTTTTATGGGTTTGTGTGCTGAGTTGAGGGTGGGGGGTTCGGGTCTGTATGGTTGCATGTTTGAGAGTGTGCTGATTTAGGGGGTTGGGGGTTCGGGTCTGTATGGGTGCATGCTTGAGAGTGTGCTGATTTGGGAGTTGGGGGGTTCAGGTCTGTGTGGGTGCATGCTTGAGAGTTTGTGCGCTGAGTGGGGGGTGGGGGGTTCGGGTCTGTATGGGTGCATGTTTGAGTGTGTGTGCTGAGTTGGGGGGTGGGGGGTTCGCAGTTGGGGGGTGGGGGGTTCGGTTCTGTATGGGTGCATGTTTGAGAGTGTGCTGATTTGGGGGGTGGGGGTTCGGGTCTGTATGGGTGCATGCTTGAGAGTTTGTGTGCTGAGTGGGGGGTGGGGGGTTCGGGTCTGTATGGGTGCATGTTTGAGTGTGTGTGCTGAGTAGTGGGGTGGGGGGGTCTGGAGTTGGGGGGGCGGTTCTGGTCTGTATGGGTGCATGCTTGAGAGTTTGTGTGCTGAGTTGGGGGGTGGGGGTTCGGTCTGTATGGGTGCATTTTTGAGTGTGTGCACTGAGTTGGGAGGTTCTGGTCTGTATGGGTGCATGCTTGAGAGTTTGTGTGCTGAGTTGGGGGGGTTCAGATCTGTATGGCTGCATGCTTGAGAGTTTGTGTGCTGAGTTAGGGGGTAGGGGTTCGGTCTGTATGGGTGCATGTTTGAGTGTGTGTGCTGAGTTGGGGGTGGGGGTTCGGGTCTGTATGGGTGCATGTTTGAGTGTGTGTGCTGAGTTGGGGGATGGGGGTTTCTGGTCTGTATGGGTGCATGTTTGAGTGTGTGTGCTGAGTTGGGGGATGGGGGTTTCGGGTCTGTATGGGTGCATGTTTGAGAGTGTGCTGATTTGGGGGATGGGGGTTCGGGTCTGTATGGTTGCATTTTTGAGTGTGTGTGCTGAGTTGGGGGTGGGGGGTTCGGGTCTGTATGGGTGAATGTTTGAGTGTGTGCTGATTTGGGGGTGGGGGGTTCGGGTCTGTATGGGTTTTATGTTTTATGGGTTTGTGTGCTGAGTTGGGGGTGGGGGGTTCGGGTCTGTATGGGTGCATGTTTGAGAGTGTGCTGATTTGGGGGGGTGGGGGTTCGGGTCTGTATGGGTGCATGCTTGAGAGTGTGCTGATTTGGGAGGTGTGGGCGGGTTGGGTCTGTATGGGTGCATGCTTGAGAGTTTGTGTGCTGAGTTGCGGGTGGGGGATTCGGGTCTGTATGGGTGCATGTTTGAGTTTGTGCTGAGTTGGAGGGTGGGGGGTTCGGGTCTGTATGGGTGCATGTTTGAGAGTGTGCTGATTTGGGGGTGGGGGTTCGGGTCTGTATGGGTTTTATGTTTTATGGGTTTGTGTGCTGAGTTGGGGATGGGGGGTTCGGGTCTGTATGGGTGCATGTTTGAGAGTGTGCTGATTTGGGGGGTGGGGGGTTTGGGTCTGTGTGGGTGCATTCTTGAGAGTTTGTGTGCTGAGTTGGGGGTGGGCTTTCGGGTCTGTATGGGTGCATGTTTGAGAGATTATGTGCTGAGTTGGGGGGTGAGGGGTTCAGATCTGTATGGGTGCTTGTTTGAGAGTGTGCTGATTTGGGGGATGAGGGTTCGGGTCTGTATGCGTGCATGCTTGAGAGTGTGTGTGCTGAGTTGGGAGTGGGTGGTTCGGGTCTGTGTGGGTGTATGCTTGAGAGTTTGTGTGCTGATTTGGGGGGTGGGGGTTCGGGTCTGTATGGGTGCATGCTTGAGAGTTTGTGTGCTGAGTTGGGGGGTGGGGGATTCGGGTCTGTAAGGGTGCATGCTTGAGAGTGTGCTGATTTGGGGTGGTGGGGGATTTTCTGGTCTGTATGGGTGCTTATTTGAGAGTGTGCTGATTTGGGCGTTGGGGGGGTTGGGTCTGTATGGGTGCATGCTTGAGAGTTTGTGTGCTGAGTTGGGGGTGGGGGGTTTGGGTCTGTATGGGTGCATGTTTGAGTGTGTGTGCTGAGTTGGAGGGTGGGGGTTCGGGTCTGTATGGGTGCATGTTTGAGAGTGTGCTAATTTGGGGGTGGGGGGTTCGGGTCTGTATGGGTTTTATGTTTTATGGGTTTGTGTGCTGAGTTGGGAGTGGGGGGTTCTGGTCTGTATGGTTGCATGTTTGAGTGTGTGCTGATTTGGGGGGTGGGGGGTTCGGGTCTGTATGGGTGCATGTTTGAGAGCTTGTGTGCTGAGTTGGGGGATGGGGGGTTCGGATCTGTATGGGTGCTTGTTTGAGAGTGTGCTAATTTGGGGGATGAGGGTTCGGGTCTGTATGGGTGCATGCTTGAGAGTGTGTGTGCTGAGTTGGGGTGGGGGGTTTGGGACTGTATGGGTGCATGCTTGAGAGTTTGTGTGCTGAGTTGGGGGGTGGGGGATTCGGGTCTGTATGTATGCATGCTTGAGAGTGTGCTGATTTGGGGAGGTGGGGGGTTTTCTGGTCTGTATGGGTGCTTGTTTGAGAGTGTGCTGATTTTGGGTCTGTATGGGTGCATGCTTGAGAGTTTGTGTACTTAGTTGGGGGTGGGGGTTCGGGTCTGTATGGGTGCATGTTTGAGTGTGTGTGCTGAGTTGGAGGGTGGGGGGTTTGGAACTGTATGGGTGCATGTTTGAGAGTGTGCTAATTTGGGGGTGGGGGGTTCGGGTCTGTATGGGTTTTATGTTTTATGGGTTTGTGTGCTGAGTTGGGGTGGGGGGTTTGGGTCTGTATGGTTGCATGTTTGAGAGTGTGCTGATTTGGGGGGCGGGGGGGTTCGGGTCTGTATGGGTGCAGCTTGAGAGTGTGCTGATTTGCGGGGTGGGGGGTTCGGGTCTGTGTGGGTGCATGCTTGAGAGTTTGTGTGCTGAGTTGGGGGTGGGGGTTTGGGTCTGTATGGGTGCATGTTTGAGTGTGTGTGCTGAGTTTGGGGTGGGGGGTTTGGAGTTGGGGGGTGGGGGGTTCGGTTCTGTATGGGTGCATGATTGAGAGTGTGCTGATTTGGGGGTGGGGGGTTCGGGTGTGTATGGGTGCATGCTTGAGAGTTTGTATGCTGAGTTGGGGAGTGGGGGGTTCGGGTCTGTATGGGTGCATGTTTGAGTGTGTGTTCTGAGTAGTGGGGTGGGGGGTTCGTAGTTGGGGGGCGGGGGTTCGGTTCTGTATGGGTGCATGTTTGAGAGTGTGCTGATATGGGGGGGTGGGGTGTTCGGGTCTGTATGGGTGCATGCTTGAGAGTTTGTGTGCTGAGTTGGGAGGTGGGGGGTTCGGGTCTGTATGGGTGCATGCTTGAGAGTTTGTGTGCTGGGTTGGGGGGTGGGGGTTCGGTCTGTATGGGTGCATGTTTGAGTGTGTGCGCTGAGTTGTGGGGTGGCGGGTTCTGGTCTGTATGGGTGCATGCTTGAGAGTTTATGAGCTGAGTTGGGGGGTGGGGGGTTCAGATCTGTATGGGTGCATGCTTGAGAGTTTGTATGCTGAGTTGGGGGGTGGGGGTTCGGTCTGTATGGGTGCATGCTTGAGAGTTTGTGTGCTGAGTTGGGGGGTGGGGGGTTCGGGTCTGTATGGGTGCATGTTTGAGTGTGTGTGCTGAGTAGTGGGGTGTGGGGTTCGGAGTTGGGGGGTGGGGGGTTCGGTTCTGTATGGGTGCATGTTTGAGAGTGTGCTGATTTGGGGAGTGGGGGGTTCGGGTCTGTATGGGTGCATGCTTGAGAGTTTGTGTGCTGAGTTGGGAGGTGGGGGGTTCGGGTATGTATGGGTGCATGCTTGAGAGTTTGTGTGCTGAGCTGGGAGGTGGGGGTTCGGTCTGTATGGGTGCATGTTTGAGTGTGTGCGCTGAGTTGGGGGTTGGGGGGTTCTGGTCTGTATGGGTGCATGCTTGAGAGTTTGTGAGCTGAGTTGGGGGGTGGGGGGTTCAGATCTGTATGGGTGCATGCTTGAGAGTTTGTGTGCTGAGTTGGGGGGGTGGGGGTTCGGTCTGTATGGGTGCATGTTTGAGTGTGTGTGCTGAGTTGGGGTTGGGGGTTCGGGTCTGTATGGGTGCATGTTTGAGTGTGTGTGCTGAGTTGGGGGATGGGGGTTCGGGTCTGTATGGGTGCATGCTTGAGAGTTTGTGTGCTGAGTTGGGGGGTGGGGGTTCGGTCTGTATGGGTGCATGCTTGAGAGTTTGTGTGCTGAGTTGGGGGGTGGGGGGTTCGGGTCTGTATGGGTGCATGTTTGAGTGTGTGTGCTGAGTAGTGGGGTGGTGGGTTCGGAGTTGGGGGGTGGGGGGTTCGGTTCTGTATGGGTGCATGTTTGAGAGTGTGCTGATTTGGGGGGTGGGGGGTTCGGGTCTGTATGGGTGCATGCTTGAGAGTTTGTGTGCTGAGTTGGGAGGTGGGGGGTTCGGGTCTGTATGGGTGCATGCTTGAGAGTTTGTGTGCTGAGCTGGGGGGTGGGGGTTCGGTCTGTATGGGTGCATGTTTGAGTGTGTGCGCTGAGTTGGGGGTTGGGGGGTTCTGGTCTGTATGGGTGCATGCTTGAGAGTTTGTGAGCTGAGTTGGGGGGTGGGGGGTTCAGATCTGTGTGGGTGCATGCTTGAGAGTTTGTGTGCTGAGTTGGGGGGTGGGGGTTCAGTCTGTATGGGTGCAGGTTTGAGTGTGTGTGCTGAGTTGGGGGTGGGGGTTCGGGTCTGTATGGGTGCATGTTTGAGTGTGTGTGCTGAGTTGGGGGGTGGGGGGTTCGGGTCTGTATGGGTGCATGTTTGAGAGTGTGCTGATTTGGGGGGTGGGGGGTTCGGGTCTGTATGGGTGCATGTTTGAGAGTGTGCTGATTTGGGAGGTGTGGGGGGGTTGGGTCTGTATGGGTGCATGTTTGAGAGTTTGTGTGCTGAGATGGGGGTGGGGGGTTCGGCTCTGTACGGGTGCATGTTTCAGAGTGTGCTGATTTGGGGGTGGGGGGTACGGGTCTGTATGGGTTTTATGTTTTATGGGTTTGTGTGCTGAGTTGGGGGTGGGGGGTTCGGGTCTGTATGGGTGCATGTTTGAGAGTGTGCTGATTTGGGGGGTGGGGGTTCGGGTCTGTATGGGTGCATGCTTGAGAGTGTGCTGATTTTGGGGGTGGGGGGTTTGGGTCTGTGTGCGTGCATGCTTGAGAGTTTGTGTGCTGAGTTGGGGGGTGGGCGTTCGGGTCTGTATGGGTGCATGTTTGAGAGCTTGTGTGCTGAGTTGTGGGGTGGGGGGTTCGGATCTGTATGGGTGCTTGTTTGAGAGTGTGCTGATTTGGGGGATGAGGGTTCGGGTCTGTATGGGTGCATGCTTGAGAGTGTGTGTGCTGAGTTGGGGGTGGGGGGTTTGGGTCTGTATGGGTGCATGCTTGAGAGTTTGTGTGCTGAGTTGGGGGGTGGGGGATTCGGGTCTGTATGGGTGCAGGCTTGAGAGTGTGCTGATTTGGGGGGGTGGGGGATTTTCTGGTATGTATGGGTTCTTGTTTGAGAGTGTGCTGATTTGGGGGGTGGGGGGTTCGGATCTGTATGGGTGCATGCTTGAGAGTTTGTGTGCTGAGTTGGGGGTGGGGGTTTGGTCTGTATGGGTGCATGTTTGAGTGTGCGCGCTGAGTTGGGGGTGGGTGGTTCGGGTCTGTATGGGTGCATATATGAGTGTGTGTGCTGAGTTGGGGGATGGTGGTTCGGGTCTGTATGGGTGCATGTTTGAGAGTGTGCTGATTTGGGGGGTGGGGGGTTCGGGTCTGTATGGGTGCATGTTTGAGAGTGTGCTGATTTGGGGGGTGGGGGGGGTTTGGTTTTGTATGGGTGCATGCTTGAGAGTTTGTTTGCTGAGTTGGGGGTGGGGGGTTCAGGTCTGTATGGGTGCATGTTTGAGTGTGTGTGCTGAGTTAGAGGGTGGGGGGTTTGGGTCTGTATGGGTGCATGTTTGAGAGTGTGCTGATTTGGGGGGTGGGGGTTCGGGTCTGTATGGGTGCATGCTTGAGAGTTTGTGTGCTGAGTTGGGGGGTTCGGGTCTGTATGGGTGCATTTTTGAGTGTGTGTGCTCAGTTGTGGGGTGCGGGGTTCGGAGTTGTGGGGTGGGGGTTCTGGCCTATATGGGTGCATGCTTGAGAGTTTGTGTGCTGTGTTGGGAGGTGGGGGGTTCGGGTCTGTATGGGTGCATGCTTGAGAGTTTGTGTGCTGAGTTGGGGGGTGGGGGGTTCAGGTCTGTATGGGTGCATGTTTGAGTGTCTGTGCTGAGTTGGGGGATGGGGGTTCGGGTCTATATGGGTGCTTGTTTGAGAGTGTGCTGATTTGGGGGATGAGGGTTTGGGTCTGTATGGGTGCATGCTTGAGAGTGTGTGTGCTGAGTTGGGGGATGGGGGGTTTGGGTCTGTATGGGTGCATGCTTGAGAGTTGGTGTGCTGAGTTGGGGGGTGGGGGATTCGGGTCTGTATGGGTGCATGCTTGAGAGTGTGCTGATTCGTAGTTGGGGGGGTTTCAGGTCTGTACGGGTGCTTGTTTGAGAGTGTGCTGATTTGGGAGGTGGGGGGTTCGGATCCGTATGGGTGCATGCTTGAGAGTTTGTGAGCTGATTTGGGGGGTGGGGGTTTGGTCTGTATGGGTGCATGTTTGAGTGTGTGCGCTGAGTTGGAGGTGAGGCTTTCGGGTCTGTATGGGTGCATGTTTGAGTGCGTGTGCTGAGTTGGGGGATGGGGGTTCGGGTCTATATGGGTGCATGTTTGAGAGTGTGCTGATTTGGGGGGTGGGGGTTTCAGGTCTGTATGGGTGCATGTTTTAGAGTGTGTTGATTTGGGGGGTGGGGGGTTTGGGTCTGTATGGGTGCATGCTTGAGAGTTTGTGTGCTGAGTTGGGGGGTTCGGGTCTGTATGGGTGCATGTTTGAGTGTGTGTGCTGAGTTGGAGGGTGGGGGGTTCGAGTCGGTATGGGTGCATGTTTGAGAGTGTGCTAATTTGGGGGTGGGGGTTCGGGTCTGTATGGGTTTTATGTTTTATGGGTTTGTGTGCTGAGTTGAGGGTGGGGGGTTCGGGTCTGTATGGTTGCATGTTTGAGAGTGTGCTGATTTGGGGGTGGGGGTTCGGGTCTGTATGGGTGCATGCTTGAGAGTGTGCTGATTTGGGAGGTGGGGGGTTCAGGTCTGTGTGGGTGCATGCTTGAGAGTTTGTGCGCTGAGTTGGCGGTGGGGGTTTGGATATGTATGGGTGCATTTATGAGTGTGTGTGCAGAGTTGGGGGGTGGGGGGTTCGGAGTTGGGGGGTAGGGGTTCGGTTCTGTATGGGTGCATGTTTGAGAGTGTGCTGATTTGGGCGTTGGGGGGGTCGGGTCTGTGTGGGTGCATGCTTGAGAGTTTGTGTGCTGAGTTGGGGGGTGGGGGGTTCGGGTCTGTATGGGTGCATGTTTGAGTGTGTGTGCTGAGTAGTGGGGTGGGGGGGTTGGAGTTGGGGGGGCGGTTCTGGTCTGTATGGGTGCATGCTTGAGAGTTTGTGTGCTGAGTTGGGGGGTGGGGGTTCGGTCTGTATGGGTGCATGTTTGAGTGTGTGCACTGAGTTGGGGGTTGGGGGGTTCTGGTCTGTATGGGTGCATGCTTGAGAGTTTGTGTGCTGAGTTGGGGGTGGGGGATTCAGATCTGTATGGGTGCATGCTTGAGAGTTTGTGTGCTGAGTTGGGGGGTAGGGGTTCGGTCTGTATGGGTGCATGTTTGAGTGTGTGTGCTGAGTTGGGGGTGGGGGTTCGGGTCTGCATGGGTGCATGTTTGAGTGTGCGTGCTGAGTTGGGGGATGGGGGGTTCGGGCCTGTATGGGTGCATGTTTGAGAGTCTGCTGATTTGGGGGGTGGCGGATTTGGGTCTGTATGGGTACATTTTTGAGTGTGTGTGCTGAGTTGGGGGTGGGGGTTCGGGTCTGTATGGGTGCATGCTTGAGAGTTTGTGTGCTGAGTTGGGGGTGGGGGATTCAGATCTGTGTGGGTGCATGCTTGAGAGTTTGTGTGCTGAGTTGGGGGTGGGGGTTTGGTCTGTATGGGTGCATGTTTGAGTGTGCGCGCTGAGTTGGGGGTGGGTGGTTCGGGTCTGTATGGGTGCATATATGAGTGTGTGTGCTGAGTTGGGGGATGGGGGTTCGGGTCTGTATGGGTGCATGTTTGAGAGTGTGCTGATTTGGGGGGTGGGGATTCCGGTCTGTATGGGTGCATGTTTGAGAGTGTGCTGATTTGGGGGGTGGGGGGATTTGGGTCTGTATGGGTGCATGCTTGAGAGTTTGTTTGCTGAGTTGGGTGTGGGGGGTTTAGGTCTGTATGGGTGCATGTTTGAGTGTGTGTGCTGAGTTAGAGGGTGGGGGGTTCGGGTCTGTATGGGTGCATGTTTGAGAGTGTGCTGATTTGGGGGTGGGGGTTCGGGTCTGTATGGGTTTTATGTTTTATGGGGTTGTGTGCTGAGTTGGGGATGGGGGTTCAGGTCTGTATGGGTGCATGTTTGAGATTGTGCTGATTTGGGGGGTGGGGGGTTCGGGTCTGTATGGGTGCATGCTTGGGAGTGTGCTGATTTGGGGGGTGGGGGGTTCGGGTCTGTGTGGGTGCATGCTTGAGAGTTTGTGTGCTGAGTTGGGGGTGGGGGTTCGGGTCTGTATGGGTGCATGTTTGAGTGTGTGTGCTGAGTTGGGGTGGGGGATTCGGAGTTGGGGGTTGGGGGGTTTGGGTCTGTATGGGTACATGCTTGAGAGTGTGCTGATTTGGGGGATGGGCGGTTCGGGTCTGTATGGGTGCATGCTTGAGAGTTTGTGTGCTGAGTTGGGGGGTGGGGGGTTCGGGTCTGTATGGGTGCATTTTTGAGTGTGTGTGCTGAGTTGTGGGGTGGGGGGTTCGGAGTTGTGGGGTGGGGGGTTCTGGCCTATATGGGTGCATGCTTGAGAGTTTGTGTGCTGTGTTGGGAGGTGGGGGGTTCGGGTCTGTATGGGTGCATGCTTGAGAGTTTGTGTGCTGAGTTGGGGGGTGGGGGGTTCAGGTCTGTATGGGTGCATGTTTGAGTGTCTGTGCTGAGTTGGGGGATGGGGGTTCGGGTCTATATGGGTGCTTGTTTGAGAGTGTGCTGATTTGGGGGATGAGGGTTTGGGTCCGTATGGGTGCATGCTTGAGAGTTTGTGTGCTGAGTTGGGGGGTGGGGGGTTTGTGTCTGTATGGGTGAATGCTTGAGAGTTGGTGTGCTGACTTGGGGGGTGGGGGATTCGGGTCTGTATGGGTGCATGCTTGAGAGTGTGCTGATTCGGAGTTGGGGGGGTTTCAGGTCTGTACGGGTGATTGTTTGAGAGTGTGCTGATTTGGGGGGTGGGGGGTTCGGATCCGTATGGGTGCATGCTTGAGAGTTTGTGAGCTGAGTTGGGGGGTGGGGGGTTTGGTCTGTATGGGTGCATGTTTGAGTGTGTGCGCTGAGTTGGAGGTGAGGCTTTCGGGTCTGTATGGGTGCATGTTTGAGTGCGTGTGCTGAGTTGGGGGATGGGGGTTCGGGTCTATATGGGTGCATGTTTGAGAGTGTGCTGATTTGGGGGGTGGGGGTTTCAGGTCTGTATAGGTGCATGTTTAAGAGTGTGTTGATTTGGGGGGTGGGGGGTTTGGGTCTGTATGGGTGCATGCTTGAGAGTTTGTGTGCTGAGTTGGGGGTGGGGGGTTCGGGTCTGCATGGGTGCATGTTTGAGTGTGTGTGCTGAGTTGGAGGGTGGGGGGTTCGGGTCGGTATGGGTGCATGCTTGAGAGTGTGCTAATTTGGGGGTGGGGGTTCGGGTCTGTATGGGTTTTATGTTTTATGGGTTTGTGTGCTGAGTTGAGGGTGGGGGGTTCGGGTCTGTATGGTTGCATGTTTGAGAGGTGCTGATTTGGGGGTGAGGGTTCGGGTCTGTATGGGTGCATGCTTAAGAGTGTGCTGATTTGGGAGGTGGGGGGTTCAGGTCTGTGTGGGTGCATGCTTGAGAGTTTGTGTGCTGAGTTGGGGGTGGGGGTTTGGATCTGTATGGGTGCATGTATGAGTGTGTGTGCAGAGTTGGGGGGTGGGGGGTTCGGAGTTGGGGGGTGGGGGTTCGGTTCTGTATGGGTGCATGTTTGAGAGTGTGCTGATTTGGGGGTTGGGGGGTCGGGTCTGTGTGGGTGCATGCTTGAGAGTTTGTGTGCTGAGTTGGGGGGTGGGGGGTTCGGGTCTGTATGGGTGCATGTTTGAGTGTGTGTGCTGAGTAGTGGGGTGGGGGGGTTGGAGTTGGGGGGGTGGTTCTGGTCTGTATGGGTGCATGCTTGAGAGTTTGTGTGCTGAGTTGGCGGGTGGGGGTTCGGTCTGTATGGGTGCATGTTTGAGTGTGTGCACTGAGTTGGGGGGTTCTGGTCTGTATGGATGCATGCTTGAGTGTTTGTGTGCTGAGTTGGGGGTGGGGGATTCAGATCTGTATGGGTGCATGCTTGAGAGTTTGTGTGCTGAGTTGGGGGGTAGGGGTTCGGTCTGTATGGGTGCATGTTTGAGTGTGTGTGCTGAGTTGGGGGTAGGGGTTCGGGTCTGCATGGGTGCATGTTTGAGTGTGTGTGCTGAGTTGGGGTATGGGGGTTCGGGTCTGTATGGGTGCATGTTTGAGAGTGTGCTGATTTGGGGGGTGGGGGGTTCGGGTCTGTATGGGTACATTTTTGAGTGTGTGTGCTGAGTTAGGGGTGGGGGGTTCGGGTCTGTATGGGTGCATGTTTGAGAGTGTGCTGATTTGGGAGGTGTGGGGGGGTTGGGTCTGTATGGGTGCATGCTTGAGAGTTTGTGTGCTGAGTTGGGGGTGGGGGGTTCTGGTCTGTATGGGTGCATGTTTGAGTGTGTGCTGAGTTGGAGGGTGGGGGGTTTGGGTCTGTATGGGTGCATGTTTGAGAGTGTGCTGATTTGGGGGTGGGGGTTCGGGTCTGTATGGGTTTTATGTTTTATGGGTTTGTGTGCTGAGTTGGGGGTGGGGGGTTCGGGTCTGTATGGGTGCATGTTTGAGAGTGTGCTGATTTGGGGGGTGCGGGTTCGGGTCTGTATGGGTGCATGCTTGAAAGTGTGCTGATTTGGGGGTTGGGGGGTTTGGGTCTGTGTGGGTGCATGCTTGAGAGTTTGTGTGCTGAGTTGGGGGTGGGCGTTCGGGTCCGTATGGGTGCATGTTTGAGAGATTATGTGCTGAGTTGTGGGGTGAGGGGTTCGGATCTGTATGGGAGCTTGTTTGACAGTGTGCTGAGTTGGGGGGTGGGGGGTTCGTGTATGTATGGTTGCATGCTTGAGAGTGTGTGTGCTGAGTTGGGGGGTGGGAGGTTCGTGTCTGTATGGGTGCATTTGTGAGAGTTTGTGTGCTGAGTTGGGGGGTAGGGGGTTCGGATCTGTATGGGTGCTTGTTTGAGAGTGTGCTGATTTGGGGGATGGGGGTTTGTGTCTGTATGGGTGCATGCTTGAGAGTTTGTGTGCTGAGTTGGGGGTGGGCATTCGGGTCTGTATGGGTGCATGTTTGAGAGATTATGTGCTGAGTTGGGGGGTGAGGGGTTCAGATCTGTATGGGTGCTTGTTTGAGAGTGTGCTGATTTGGGGGATGACGGTTCGGGTCTGTATGGGTGCATGCTTGAGAGTGTGTGTGCTGAGTTGGGAGTGGGGGTTGGGGTCTGTGTGGGTGCATGCTTTAGAGTTTGTGTGCTGAGTTGGGGGGCGGGGGGTTTGGGTCTGTATGGGTGCATGTTTGAGTGTGTGTGCTGAGTTGGGGGTGGGGTATTCGGGTCTGTATGGGTGCATGCTTGAGAGTGTGCTGATTTGGGGGGTGGGGGGTTTGGGTCTGTGTGGGTGCAATCTTGAGAGTTTGTGTGCTGAGTTGGGGTGGGCATTCGGGTCTGTATGGGTGCATGTTTGAGAGATTATGTGCTGAGTTGGGGGGTGAGGGGTTCAGATCTGTATGGGTGCTTGTTTGAGAGTGTGCTGATTTGGGGGATGAGGGTTCGGGTCTGTATGGGTGCATGCTTGAGAGTGTGTGTGCTGAGTTGGGGGGCGGGGGGTTTGGGTCTGTATGGGTGCATGCTTGAGAGTGTGTGTGCTGAGTTGGGAGTGGGGGGTTCAGGTCTGTATTGGTGCATGTTTGAGAGTGTGCTGATTTGGAGTGTGGGGGTTCGGGTCTGTATGGGTGCATGTTTGAGAGTGTGCTGATTTGGGCTGTGTGGGTTCGGGTCTGTATGGGTGCATGCTTGAGAGTTTGTGTGCTGAGTTGGGGGGTGGGGGATTCGGGTCTGTATGGGTGCATGCTTGAGAGTGTGTGTGCTGAGTTGGGGGGCGGGGGGTTTGGGTCTGTATGGGTGCATGCTTGAGAGTGTGTGTGCTGAGTTGGGAGTGGGGGGTTCAGGTCTGTATTGGTGCATGTTTGAGAGTGTGCTGATTTGGAGTGTGGGGGTTCGGGTCTGTATGGGTGCATGTTTGAGAGTGTGCTGATTTGGGCTGTGTGGGTTCGGGTCTGTATGGGTGCATGCTTGAGAGTTTGTGTGCTGAGTTGGGGGGTGGGGGATTCGGGTCTGTATGGGTGCATGCTTGAGAGTGTGTGTGCTGAGTTGGGGGGCGGGGGGTTTGGGTCTGTATGGGTGCATGCTTGAGAGTGTGTGTGCTGAGTTGGGAGTGGGGGGTTCAGGTCTGTATTGGTGCATGTTTGAGAGTGTGCTGATTTGGAGTGTGGGGGTTCGGGTCTGTATGGGTGCATGTTTGAGAGTGTGCTGATTTGGGCTGTGTGGGTTCGGGTCTGTATGGGTGCATGCTTGAGAGTTTGTGTGCTGAGTTGGGGGTGGGGGGTTCGGGTCTGTATGGGTGCATGTTTGATTGTGTGTGCTGTGTTGGAGGGGGGGGGTTCGGGTCTGTATGGGTGCATGTTTCAGAGTGTGCTAATTTGGGGGTGGGGGTTCGGGTCTATATGGGTTTTATGTTTTATGGGTTTGTGTGCTGAGTTGGGAGTAGGGAGTTCGGGTCTGTATGGTTGCATGTTTGAGGGTGTGCTGATTTGGGGGGTGGGGGTTCGGGTCTGTATGGGTGCATGTTTGAGAGCTTGTGTGCTGAGTTGGGGGGTGGGGGGTTCGGATCTGTATGGGTGCTTGTTTGAGAGTGTGCTGATTTGGGGGATGAGGGTTCGGGTCTGTATGGGTGCATGCTTGAGTGTGTGTGTGCTGAGTTGGGGGTGGGGGGTTTGGGTCTGTATGGGTGCATGCTTGAGAGTTTGTGTGCTGAGTTGGGGGGTGGGGGATTCGGGTCTGTATGGGTGCATGCTTGAGAGTGTGCTGATTTGGGGGGTTGGGGGATTTTCTGGTCTCTAATGGTGCTTGTTTGAGAGTGTGCTGATTTGGGGGGTGGCGGGGTTTGGGTCTGTATGGGTGCATGCTTGAGAGTTTCTGTGCGGAGTTGGGGGTGGGGGGTTCGGGTCTGTATGGGTGCATGTTTGAGTGTGTGCGCTGAGTTGGAGGGTGGGGGGTTCGGGTCTGTATGGGTGCATGTTTGAGAGTGTGCTAATTTGGGGGTGGGGGTTCGGGTCTGTATGGGTTTTATGTTTTATGGGTTTGTGTGCTGAGTTGGGGTGGGGGGTTCGGGTCGGTATGGTTGCATGTTTGAGAGTGTGCTGATTTGGGAGGTGGGGGGTTCGGGTCTGTATGGGTGCAGCTTGAGAGTGTGCTGATTTACGGGGTGGGGGGTTTGGGTCTGTGTGGGCGCATGCTTGAGAGTTTGTGTGCTGAGTTGGGGGTGGGGGTTTGGGTCTGTATGGGTGCATGTTTGAGTATGTGTGCTGAGTTGGGGAGTGTGGGAATCGGAGTTAGGGGGTGGGGGGTTTGGTTCTGTATGGGTGCATGTTTGAGAGTGTGCTGATTTGTGGGTGGGGGTTCAGGTCTGTATGGGTGCATGCTTGAGAGTGTGCTGATTTTGGGGGTGGGGGTTCGGGTCTGTATGGGTGCATGTTTGAGAGTGTGCTAATTTGGGGGGTGGGGGTTCGGGTCTGTATGGGTGCATGCTTGAGAGTGTGCTGATTTTCGCGGTGGGGGGTTTGGGTCTGTGTGTGTGCATGCTTGAGAGTTTGTGTGCTGAGTTGGGGGTTGGGCGTTTGGGTCTGTATGGGTGCATGTTTGAGAGCTTGTGTGCTGAGTTGGGGGGTGGGGAGTTCGGATCTGTATGGGTGCTTGTTTGAGAGTGTGCTGATTTGGGGGATGAGGGTTCGGGTCTGTATGGGTGCATGCTTGAGAGTGTGTGTGCTGAGTTGGGGGTGGGTGGTTTGGGTCTGTATGGGTGCATGCTTGAGAGTTTGTGTGCTGAGTTGGGGGTGGGGGATTCGGGTCTGTATGGGTGCATGCTTGAGAGTGTGCTGATTTGGGGGGGTGGGGGATTTTCTGGTCTGTATGGGTGCTTGTTTGAGAGTGTGCTGATTTGGTGGGTGGGGGGTTCGGATCTGTATGGGTGCATGCTTGAGAGTTTGTGTGCTGAGTTGGGGGTGGGGGTTTGGTCTGTATGGGTGCATGTTTGAGTGTACGCGCTGAGTTGGGGGTGGGTGGTTCGGGTCTGTATTGGTGCATGTATGAGTGTGTGTGCTGAGTTGGGGGAGGGGGGTTCGGGTCCGTATGGGTGCATGTTTGAGAGTGTGCTGATTTGGGGGGTGGGGGTTCGGGTCTATATGGGTGCATGTTTGAGTGTGTGTGCTGAGTTGGGGGTGGGGGGTTCGGATCTGTATGGGTGCATGTTTGAGAGTGTGCTGATTTGGGGGGTGGGGGGGTTTGGGTCTATATGGGTGCATGCTTGAGAGTTTGTGTGCTGAGTTGGGGGTGGGGGTTCAGGTCTGTATGGGTGCATGTTTGAGTGTGTGTGCTGAGTTAGAGGGTGGGGGGTTCGGGTCTGTATGGGTGCATGTTTGAGAGTGCGCTGATTTGGGGGTGGGGGTTCGGGTCTGTATGGGTTTTATGTTTTACGGGGTTGTGTGCTGAGTTGGGGATGGGGGTTCAGGTCTGTATGGGTGCATGTTTGAGATTGTGCTGATTTGGGGGGTGGGTGGTTCGGGTCTGTGTGGTGCATGCTTGAGAGTTTGTGTGCTGAGTTGGGGGTGGGGTTCGGGTCTGTATGGGTGCATGTTTGAGTGTGTGTGCTGAGTTGGGGTGGGGGATTCGGAGTTGGGGGGTGGGGGGTTCGGGTCTGTATGGGTGCATGTTTGAGAGTGTGCTGATTTGGGGGGTGAGGGGTTCAGGTCTGTATTTGTGCATGTTTGAGAGTGTGCTGATTTGGGGGTGGGGGTTCGGGTCTGTATGGGTGCATGCTTGAGAGTTTGTGTGATGAGTTGGGGGCTGGGGGTTCGGGTCTGTATGGATGCATTTTTGAGTGTGTGTGCTGAGTTGTGGGGTGGGGGTTCGGAGTTGGGGGGTGGGGGGTTCTGGCCTATATGGGTGCATGCTTGAGAGTTTGTGTGCTCAGTTGGGAGGTGGGGGGTTCGGGTCTGTATGGGTGCATGCTTGAGAGTTTGTGTGCTGAGTTGGGGGTGGGGGGTTCAGGTCTGTATGGGTGCATGTTTGAGTGTCTGTGCTGAGTTGGGGGATGGGGGTTCGGGTCTATATGGGTGCTTGTTTGAGAGTGTGCTGATTTGGGGGATGAGGGTTTGGGTCTGTATGGGTGCATGCTTGAGAGTGTGTGTGCTGAGTTGGGGGGTGGGGGGTTTGGGTCTGTATGGGGGCATGCTTGAGAGTTGGTGTGCTGAGTTGGGGGGTGGGGGATTCGGGTCTGTATGGGTGCATGCTTGAGAGTGTGCTGATTCGGAGTTGGGGGGGTTTCAGGTCTGTACGGGTGCTTGCTTGAGAGTGTGCTGAGTTGGGGGTGGGGGGTTCAGGTCTGTATGGGTGCATGTTTGAGTGTGTGTGCTGAGTTAGAGGGTGGGGGGTTCGGGTCTGTATGGGTGCATGTTTGAGAGTGCGCTGATTTGGGGGTGGGGGTTCGGGTCTGTATGGGTTTTATGTTTTACGGGGTTGTGTGCTGAGTTGGGGATGGGGTTCAGGTCTGTATGGGTGCATGTTTGAGATTGTGCTGATTTGGGGGGTGGGGGGATCGGGTCTGTATGGGTGCATGCTTGGGAGTGTGCTGATTTGGGGGGTGGGTGGTTCGGGTCTGTGTGGTGCATGCTTGAGAGTTTGTGTGCTGAGTTGGGGGTGGGGGTTCGGGTCTGTATGGGTGCATGTTTGAGTGTGTGTGCTGAGTTGGGGTGGGGGATTCGGAGTTGGGAGGTGGGGGGTTCGGGTCTGTATGGGTGCATGTTTGAGAGTGTGCTGATTTGGGGGGTGGGGGGTTCAGGTCTGTATGGGTGCATGTTTGAGAGTGTGCTGATTTGGGGGGTGGGGGTTCGGGTCTGTATGGGTGCATGCTTGAGAGTTTGTGTGCTGAGTTGGGGGCTGGGGGTTCGGGTCTGTATGGGTGCATTTTTGAGTGTGTGTGTGCTGAGTTGTGGGGTGGGGGTTTGGAGTTGGGGGGTGGGGGTTCTGGCCTATATGGGTGCATGCTTGAGAGTTTGTGTGCTGAGTTGGGAGGTGGGGGGTTCGGGTCTGTATGGGTGCATGCTTGAGAGTTTGTGTGCTGAGTTGGGGGGTGGGGGGTTCAGGTCTGTATGGGTGCATGTTTGAGTGTCTGTGCTGAGTTGGGGGATGGGGGTTTGGGTCTATATGGGTGCTTGTTTGAGAGTGTGCTGATTTGGGGGATGAGGGTTTGGGTCTGTATGGGTGCATGCTTGAGAGTGTGTGTGCTGAGTTGGGGGGTGGGGGGTTTGGGTCTGTATGGGGGCATGCTTGAGAGTTGGTGTGCTGAGTTGGGGGGTGGGGGATTTGGGTCTGTATGGGTGCATGCTTGAGAGTGTGCTGATTCGGAGTTGGGGGGGTTTCAGGTCTGTACGGGTGCTTGTTTGAGAGTGTGCTGATTTGGGAGGTGGGGGGTTCGGATCCGTATGGGTGCATGCTTGAGAGTTTGTGCGCTGAGTTGGGGGGTGGGGGTTTGGTCTGTATGGGTGCATGTTTTAGTGTGTGCGCTGAGTTGGAGGTGGGGCTTTCGGGTCTGTATGGGTGCATGTTTGAGTGTGTGTGCTGAGTTGGAGTGTGGGGGGTTCGGTTCGGTATGGGTGCATGTTTGAGAGTGTGCTAATTTGGGGGTGGGGGTTCTGGTCTGTATGGGTTTTATGTTTTATGGGTTTGTGTGCTGAGTTGAGGGTGTGGGGTTCGGGTCTGTATGGTTGCATGTTTGAGAGTGTGCTGATTTGGGGTGTGGGGGGTTCAGGTCTGTATGGGTGCGTGCTTGAGAGTGTGCTGATTTGGGGGGTGGGGGGTTTGGGTCTGTGTGGGTGCATGCTTGAGAGTTTGTGTGCTGAGTTGGGGGGTGGGGGTTCGGGTCTGTATGGGTGCATGTTTGAGTGTGTGTGCTTTGTAGTGGGGTGGGGGTTTGGGTCTGTATGGGTGCATGTATGAGTGTGTGTGCTGAGTTGGGGGGTGGGGGGTTCGGAGTTGGGGGTTGGGGGGTTCGGTTCTGTATGGGTGCATATTTGAGAGTGTGCTGATTTGGGAGGTGGGGGTTCGGGTCTGTATGGGTGCATGCTTGAGAGTTTGTGTGCTGAGTTGGAGGGTGGGGGGTTCGGGTCTGTATGGGTGCATGTTTGAGTGTGTGTGCTGAGTAGTGGGGTGGGGGGGTATGGAGTTGGGGGGGGCGGTTCTGGTCTGTATGGGTGCATGCTTGAGAGTTTGTGTGCTGAGTTGGGGGGTGGGGGTTCGGTCTGTATGGGTGCATGTTTGAGTGTGTGCACTGAGTTGGGGTTTGGGGGGTTCGGGTCTGTATGGGTGCATGCTTGAGAGTTTGTGTGCTGAGTTGGGGGGGTCAGATCTGTATGGGTGCATGCTTGAGAGTTTGTGTGCTGAGTTGGGGGTAGGGGTTCGGTCTGTATGGGTGCATGTTTGAGTGTGTGTGCTGAGTTGGGGGTGGGGGTTCGGGTCTGTATGGGTGCATGTTTGAGTGTGTGTGCTGAGTTGGGGGATGGGGGGTTCGGGTCTGTATGGGTGCATGTTTGAGAGTGTGCTGATTTGGGGGGTGGGGGGTTCGGGTCTGTATGGGTGCATTTTTGAGTGTGTGTGCTGAGTTGGGGGTGGGGGGTTCAGGTCTGTATGGGTGCATGTTTGAGAGTGTGCTGATTTGGGAGGTGTGGGGGGGTTGGGTCTGTATGGGTGCATGCTTGAGAGTTTGTGTGCTGAGTTGGGAGGTGGGGGGTTCGGGTCTGTATGGGTGCATGCTTGAGAGTTTGTGTGCTGAGTTGGGGGGTGGGGGGTTCAGGTCTGTATGGGTGCATGTTTGAATGTCTGTGCTGAGTTGGGGGATGGGGGTTCGGGTCTATATGGGTGCTTGTATGAGAGTGTGCTGATTTGGGGGATGAGGGTTTGGGTCTGTATGGGTGCATGCTTGAGAGTGTGTGTGCTGAGTTGGGGGGTGGGGGGTTTGGGTCTGTATGGGTGCATGCTTGAGAGTTGGTGTGCTGAGTTGGGGGGTGGGGGATTCGGGTCTGTATGGGTGCATGTTTGAGAGTGTGCTGATTTGGGAGGTGGGGGGTTCGGATCCGTATGGGTGCATGCTTGAGAGTTTGTGAGCTGAGTTGGGGGGTGGGGGTTTGGTCTGTATGGGTGCATGTTTGAGTGTGTGCGCTGAGTTGGAGGTGGGGCTTTCGGGTCTGTATGGGTGCATGTTTGAGTGTGTGTGCTGAGTTGGGGGATGGGGGTTCGGGTCTATATGGGTGCATGTTTGAGAGTGTGCTGATTTGGGGGGTGGGGGTTTCGGGTCTGTATGGGTGCATGTTTCAGAGTGTATTGATTTGGGGGGTGGGGGGTTTGGGTCTGTATGGGTGCATGTTTGAGAGTTTGTGTGCTGAGTTGGGGGTGGGGGGTTCGGGTCTGTATGGGTGCATGTTTGAGTGTGTGTGCTGAGTTGGAGGGTGGGGGGTTCGGGTCAGTATGGGTGCATGTTTGAGAGTGTGCTAATTTGGGGGTGGGGGTTCGGGTCTGTATGGGTTTTATGTTTTATGGGTTTGTGTGCTGAGTTGAGGGTGGGGGTTCGGGTCTGTATGGTTGCATGTTTGAGAGTGTGCTGATTTGGTGGTGGGGGTTCGGGTCTGTATGGGTGCATGCTTCAGAGTGTGCTGATTTGGGAGGTGGGGGGTTCAGGTCTGTATGGGTGCATGCTTGAGAGTTTGTGTGCTGAGTTGGGGGTGGGGGTTTGGATCTGTATGGGTGCATGTATGAGTGTGTGTGAAGAGTTGGGGGGTGGGGGGTTCGGAGTTGGGGGGTGGGGGTTCGGTTCTGTATGGGTGCATGTTTGAGAGTGTGCTGATTTGGGGGGTGGGGGGGTTCGGGTCTGTGTGGGTGCATGCTTGAGAGTTTGTGTGCTGAGTTGGGGGGTGGGGGGTTCGGGTCTGTATGGGTGCATGTTTGAGTGTGTGTGCTGAGTAGGGGGGTCGGGGGGTTGGAGTTGGGGGGGCGGTTCTGGTCTGTATGGGTGCATGCTTGAGAGTTTGTGTGCTGAGTTGGGGGGTGGGGGTTCGGTCTGTATGGGTGCATGTTTGAGTGTGTGCACTGAGTTGGGGGTTGGGGGGTTCTGGTCTGTATGGGTGCATGCTTGAGAGTTTGTGTGCTGAGTTGGGGGTGGGGGATTCAGATCTGTATGGGTGCATGCTTGAGAGTTTGTGTGCTGAGTTGGGGGGTAGGGGTTCGGTCTGTATGGGAGCATGTTTGAGTGTGTTCTGAGTTGGGGGTGGGGGTTCGGGTCTGTATGGGTGCATGTTTGAGTGTGTGTGCTGAGTTGGGGGATGGGGGGTTCGGGTCTGTATGGGTGCATGTTTGAGAGTGTGCTGATTTGGGGGTGGGGGGTTCGGGTCTGTATGGGTACATTTTTGAGTGTGTGTGCTGAGTTGGGGGTGGGGGGTTCGGGTCTGTATGGGTGCATGTTTGAGAGTGTGCTGATTTGGGAGGTGTGGGGGGGTTGGGTCTGTATGGGTGCATGCTTGAGAGTTTGTGTGCTGAGTTGGGGGTAGGGGGTTCTGGTCTGTATGGGTGCATGTTTGAGTGTGTGCTGAGTTGGAGGGTGGGGGGTTTGGGTCTGTATGGGTGCATGTTTGAGAGTGTGCTGATTTGGGGGTGGGGGGTTCGGGTCTGTATGGGTTTTATGTTTTATGGGTTTGTGTGCTGAGTTGGGGGTGGGGTGTTCGGGTCTGTATGGGTGCATGTTTGAGAGTGTGCTGATTTGGGGGGTGGGGGTTCGGGTCTGTATGGGTGCATGCTTGAGAGTGTGCTGATTTGGGGGTTGGGGGGTTTGGGTCTGTGTGGGTGCATGCTTGAGAGTTTGTGTGCTGAGTTGGGGGTGGGCGTTTGGGTCCGTATGGGTGCATGTTTGAGAGATTATGTGCTGAGTTGGGGGGTGAGGGGTTCGGATCTGTATGGGAGCTTGTTTGAGAGTGTGCTGAGTTGGGGGGTGGGGGGTTCGGGTATGTATGGGTGCATGCTTGAGAGTGTGTGTGCTGAGTTGGGGGGTGGGGGGTTCTTGTCTGTATGGGTGCATTTTTGAGGGTTTGTGTGCTGAGTTGGGGGGTAGGGGGTTCGGATCTGTATGGGTGCTTGTTTGAGAGTGTGCTGATTTGGGGGATGGGGGTTTGTGTCTGTATGGGTGCATGCTTGAGAGTTTGTGTGCTGAGTTGGGGGTGGGGGGTTCAGGTCTGTATGGGTGCATGTTTGAGAGTTTGTGTGCTGAGTTGGGGAGTGGGGTGTTCGGATATGTATGGGTGCTTGTTTGAGAGTGTGCTGATTTTGGGATGAGGGTTTGGGTCTGGATGGGTGCATGCTTGAGAGTGAGTGTGCTGAGTTGGGGGTGGGGGGTTTGGGTCTGTATGGGTGCATGCTTGAGAGTTTGTGTGCTGAGTTGGGGGGTGGGGGATTCGGGTCTGTATGGGTGCATGCTTGAGAGTTTACTGATTTGGAGGGGTGAGGGGTTCAGGTCTGTACGGGTGCTTGTTTGAAAGTGTGCTGATTTGGGGGTGGGGGTTCGGATCTGTATGGGTGCATGCTTGAGAGTTTGTGTGCTGAGTTGGGGGGTGGGGGTTTGGTCTGTATGGGTGCATGTTTGAGTGTGTGCGCTGAGTTGGGGGTGGGGGTTTCGGTCTGTATAGGTGCATGTTTGAGTGTGTGTGCTGAGTTGGGGGATGGGGGTTCGGGTTTATATGGGTGCTTGTTTGAGAGTGTGCTGATTTGGGGGATGAGGGTTTGGGTCTGTATGTGTGCATGCTTGAGAGTGTGTGTGCTGAGTTGGGCGTTGGGGGGTTTGGGTCTGTATGGGTGCATGCTTGAGAGTTTGTGTGCTGTGTTGGAGGGTGGGGGATTCGGGTATGTATGGGTGCATGCTTGAGAGTGTGCTGATTTGGAGGGGTGGGGGGTTCAGGTCTCTACGGGTGCTTGTTTGAGAGTGTGCTGATTTGGGGGGTGGGGGGTTCGGATCCGTATGGGTGCATGCTTGAGAGTTTGTGTGCTGAGTTGGGTGGTGGGGGTTTGGTCTGTATGGGTGTATGTTTGAGTGTGTGCGCTGAGTTGGGGGTGGGGGTTTCGGGTCTGTATGGGTGCATGTTTGAGTGTGTGTGCTGAGTTGGGGGATGGGGGTTCGGGTCTATATGGATGCATGTTTGAGAGTGTGCTGATTTGGGGAGGGGGGTTTGGGACTGTATGGGTGCATGTTTGAGTGTGTGTGCTGAGTTGGGGGTGGGGGGTTCGGGTCTGTATGGGTGCATGTTTTAGAGTGTGTTGATTTGGGGGGTGGGGGGTTTTGGGTCTGTATGGGTGCATGCTTGAGAGTTTGTGTGCTGAGTTGGGGGTGGGGGGTTCGGGTCTGTATGGGTGCATGTTTGAGTGTATGTGCTGAGTTGGAGGGTGGAGGGTTCGTGTCTGTATGGGTGCATGTTTGAGAGTGTGCAAATTTGGGGGTGGGGGTTCGGGTCTGTATGGGTTTTATGTTTTATGGGTTTGTGTGCTGAGTTGAGGGTGGGGGGTTCGGGTCTGTATGGTTGCATGTTTGAGAGTGTGCTGATTTGGGGGGTGGGGGGTTTGGGTCTGTGTGGGTGCATGCTTGAGAGTTTGTGTGCTGAGTTGGGGGGTGGGGGTTCGGGTCTGTATGGGTGCATGTTTGAGTGTGTGTGCTGAGTAGTGGGGTGGGGGTTTGGGTCTGTATGGGTGCATGTATGAGTGTGTTTTCTGAGTTGGGGGGTGTGGGGGTCGGAGTTGGGGGTTGGGGGGTTTGGTTCTGTATGGGTGCATGTTTGAGAGTGTGCTGATTTGGGGGGTGGGGGGTTCGGGTCTGTATGGGTGCATGTTTGAGAGTTTGTGTGCTGAGTTGGGGGTGGGGGGTTCGGGTCTGTATGGGTGCATGTTTGAGTGTGTGTGCTGAGTAGTGGGGTGGGGGGGTTTGGAGTTGGGATGGGCGGTTCTGGTCTGTATGGGTGCATGCTTGAGAGTTTGTGTGCTGAGTTGGGGGGTGGGGGTTCGGTCTGTATGGGTGCATGTTTGAGTGTGTGCATTGAGTTGGGTGTTGGGGGGTTCTGGTCTGTATGGGTGCATGCTTGAGAGTTTGTGTGCTGAGTTGGGGGTAGGGGTTTGGTCTCTACGGGTGCTTGTTTGAGAGTGTGCTGATTTGGGAGGTCGGGGGTTCGGATCCGTATGGGTGCATGCTTGAGAGTTTGTGTGCTGAGTTGGGTGGTGGGGGTTTGGTCTGTATTGGTGCATGTTTGAGTGTGTGCGCTGAGTTAGGGGTGGGGGTTTCGGGTCTGTATGGGTGCATGTTTGAGTGTGTGTGCTGAGTTGGGGGATGGGGGTTCGGGTCTATATGGATGCATGTTTGAGAGTGTGCTGATTTGGGGAGGGGGGTTTGGGTCTGTATGGGTGCATGTTTGAGTGTGTGTGCTGAGTTGGGGGTGGGGGGTTCGGGTCTGTATGGGTGCATGTTTTAGAGTGTGTTGATTTGGGGGTGGGGGGTTTTGGGTCTGTTTGGGTGCATGCTTGAGAGTTTGTGTGCTGAGTTGGGGGTGGGGGGTTCGGGTCTGTATGGGTGCATGTTTGAGTGTATGTGCTGAGTTGGAGGGTGGGGGGTTCGGGTAGGTATGGGTGTATGTTTGAGAGTGTGCTAATTTGGGGGTGGGGGTTCGGGTCTGTATGGGTTTTATGTTTTATGGGTTTGTGTGCTGAGTTGAGGGTGGGGGGTTCGGGTCTGTATGGTGGCATGTTTGAGAGTGTGCTGATTTGGGGGGTGGGGGGTTCAGGTATGTATGGGTGCGTGCTTGAGAGTGTGCTGATTTGGGGGGGTGGGGGGTTTGGGTCTGTGTGGGTGCATGCTTGAGAGTTTGTGTGCTGAGTTGGGGGGTGGGGGTTCGGGTCTGTATGGGTGCATGTTTGAGTGTGTGTGCTGAGTAGTGGGGTGGGGGTTTGGGTCTGTATGGGTGCATGTATGAGTGTGTGTGCTGAGTTGGGGGGTGTGGGGGTCGGAGTTGGGGGTTGGGGGGTTCGGTTCTGTATGGGTGCATGTTTGAGAGTGTGCTGATTTGGGGGGTGGGGGGTTCGGGTCTGTATGGGTGCATGCTTGAGAGTTTGTGTGCTGAGTTGGGGGGTGGGGGGTTCGGGTCTGTATGGGTGCATGTTTGAGTGTGTGTGCTGAGTAGTGGGGTGGGGGGTTTGGAGTTGGGGGGGCGGTTCTGGTCTGTATGGGTGCATGCTTGAGAGTTTGTGTGCTGAGTTGGGGGGTGGGGGTTCGGTCTGTATGGGTGCATGTTTGAGTGTGTGCACTGAGTTGGGGGTTGGGGGGTTCTGGTCTGTATGGGTGCATGCTTGAGAGTTTGTGTGCTGAGTTGGGGGGTAGGGGTTTGGTCTGTATGGGTGCATGTTTGAGTGTGTGTGCTGAGTTGGGGGTGGGGGTTCGGGTCTGTATGGGTGCATGTTTGAGTGTGTGTGCTGAGTTGGGGGATGGGGGGTTCGGGTCTGTATGGGTGCAGGTTTGAGAGTGTGCTGATTTGGGGGGTGGGGGGTTCGGGTCTGTATGGGTGCATTTTTGAGTGTGTGTGCTGAGTTGGGGGTGGGGGGTTCAGGTCTGTATGGGTGCATGTTTGAGAGTGTAACGCACTACCTAGCACGCTCAGAGCAGAAACCTCTCTCACTGCCTTTCGAAAAAAATTGAAAACCACCTTGTTTAACTAAGTCCTCTTCCTTTGTGTCGTTTACTCTTTTCTCCTCCTCTCCCGTACCTACTACTCTTCTCTTGCAACTAAGTAATGACTTCATTGTATGTACAACACGTCATTTTCATATCTGTAACAAGCGCCACGATGCCCACCGGGCTGCCTGTGCGCTCAACAAATGCGAATAAATAAATAAATAAATAAATAAAGTGTGCGGATTTGGGAGGTGTGGGGGGGTTGGGTCTGTATGGGTGCATGCTTGAGAGTTTGTGTGCTGAGTTGCGGGTGGGGGGTTCGGGTCTGTATGGGTGCATGTTTGAGTGTGTGTGCTGAGTTGGAGTGTGGGGGGTTCGGTTCGGTATGGGTGCATGTTTGAGAGTGTGCTAATTTGGGGGTGGGGGTTCTGGTCTGTATGGGTTTTATGTTTTATGGGTTTGTGTGCTGAGTTGAGGGTGTGGGGTTCGGGTCTGTATGGTTGCATGTTTGAGAGTGTGCTGATTTGGGGTGTGGGGGGTTCAGGTCTGTATGGGTGCGTGCTTGAGAGTGTGCTGATTTGGGGGGTGGGGGGTTTGGGTCTGTGTGGGTGCATGCTTGAGAGTTTGTGTGCTGAGTTGGGGGGTGGGGGTTCGGGTCTGTATGGGTGCATGTTTGAGTGTGTGTGCTGTGTAGTGGGGTGGGGGTTTGGGTCTGTATGGGTGCATGTATGAGTGTGTGTGCTGAGTTGGGGGGGTGGGGGGTTCGGAGTTGGGGGTTGGGGGGTTCGGTTCTGTATGGGTGCATATTTGAGAGTGTGCTGATTTGGGAGGTGGGGGTTCGGGTCTGTATGGGTGCATGCTTGAGAGTTTGTGTGCTGAGTTGGAGGGTGGGGGGTTCGGGTCTGTATGGGTGCATGTTTGAGTGTGTGTGCTGAGTAGTGGGGTGGGGGGGTATGGAGTTGGGGGGGCGGTTCTGGTCTGTATGGGTGCATGCTTGAGAGTTTGTGTGCTGAGTTGGGGGGTGGGGGTTCGGTCTGTATGGGTGCATGTTTGAGTGTGTGCACTGAGTTGGGGTTTGGGGGGTTCTGGTCTGTATGGGTGCATGCTTGAGAGTTTGTGTGCTGAGTTGGGGGGGTCAGATCTGTATGGGTGCATGCTTGAGAGTTTGTGTGCTGAGTTGGGGGTAGGGGTTCGGTCTGTATGGGTGCATGTTTGAGTGTGTGTGCTGAGTTGGGGGTGGGGGTTCGGGTCTGTATGGGTGCATGTTTGAGTGTGTGTGCTGAGTTGGGGGATGGGGGGTTCGGGTCTGTATGGGTGCATGTTTGAGAGTGTGCTGATTTGGGGGGTGGGGGGTTCGGGTCTGTATGGGTGCATTTTTGAGTGTGTGTGCTGAGTTGGGGGTGGGGGGTTTGGGTCTGTATGGGTGCATGCTTGAGAGTGTGTGTGCTGAGTTGGGGGTGGGGGGTTTGGGTCTGTATGGGTGCATGCTTGAGAGTTTGTGTGCTGAGTTGGGGGGTGGGGGATTCGGGTCTCTATGGGTGCTTGTTTGAGAGTGTGCTGATTTGGGGGGTGGGGGGGTTTGGGTCTGTATGGGTGCATGCTTGAGAGTTTCTGTGCTGAGTTGGGCGTGGGGGGTTCGGGTCTGTATGGGTGCATGTTTGAGTGTGTGTGCTGAGTTGGAGGGTGGGGGGTTCGGGTCTGTATGGGTGCATATTTGAGAGTGTGCTAATTTGGGGGTGGGGGTTCGGGTCTGTATGGGTTTTATGTTTTATGGGTTTGTGTGCTGAGTTGGGGTGGGGGGTTCGGGTCTGTATGGTTGCATGTTTGAGAGTGTGCTGATTTGGGGGGTGGGTGGGTTCGGGTCTGTATGGGTGCAGCTTGAGAGTGTGCTGATTTGCGGGGTGGGGGGTTCGGGTCTGTGTGGGTGCATTCTTGAGAGTTTGTGTGCTGAGTTGGGGGTAGGGGTTTGGGTCTGTATGGGTGCATGTTTGAGTGTGTGTGCTGAGTTGGGGGGTGGGGGAATCGGAGTTGGGGGGTGGGGAGTTCGGTTCTGTATGGGTGCATGTTTGAGAGTGTGCTGATTTGGGGGGTGGGGGTTCGGGTCTGTATGGGTGCATGCTTGAGAGTGTGCTGATTTTGGGGGTGGGGGGTTCGGGTCTGTATGGGTGCATGTTTGAGAGTGTGCTGATTTGGGGGGTGGGGGATCGGGTCTGTATGGGTGCATGCTTGAGAGTGTGCTGATTTTCGGGGTGGGGGGTTCGGGTCTGTGTGGGTGCATACTTGAGAGTTTGTGTGCTGAGTTGGGGGTTAGGCGTTTGGGTCTGTATGGGTGCATGCTTGAGAGTTTGTGTGCTGAGTTGGGAGGTGGGGGGTTCGGGTCTGTATGGGTGCATGCTTGAGAGTTTGTGTGCTGAGTTGGGGGGTGGGGGGTTCAGGTCTGTATGGGTGCATGTTTGAGTGTCTGTGCTGAGTTGGGGGATGGGGGTTCGGGTCTATATGAGTGCTTGTTTGAGAGTGTGCTGATTTGGGGGATGAGGGTTTGGGTCTGTATGGGTGCATGCTTGAGAGTGTGTGTGCTGAGTTGGGGGGTGGGGGGTTTGGGTCTGTATGGGTGCATGCTTGAGAGTTGGTGTGCTGAGTTGGGGGTTGGGGGATTCGGGTCTGTATGGGTGCATGCTTGAGAGTGTGCTGATTCGGAGTTGGGGGGGGGGTTTCAGGTCTGTACGGGTGCTTGTTTGAGAGTGTGCTGATTTGGGAGGTGGGGGTTCGGATCCGTATGGGTTCATGCTTGAGAGTTTGTGCGCTGAGTTGGGGGGTGGGGGTTTGGTCTGTATGGGTGCATGTTTTAGTGTGTGCGCTGAGTTGGAGGTGGGGCTTTCGGGTCTGTATGGGTGCATGTTTGAGTGTGTGTGCTGAGTTGGGGGATGGGGGTTCGGGTCTATATGGGTGCATGTTTGAGAGTGTGCTGATTTGGGGGGTGGGGGTTTCGGGTCTGTATGGGTGCATGTTTTAGAGTGTGTTGATTTGGGGGGTGAGGGGTTTGGGTCTGTATGGGTGCATGCTTGAGAGTTTGTGTGCTGAATTGGGGGTGGGGGGTTCGGGTCTGTATGGGTGCATGTTTGAGTGTGTGTGCTGAGTTGGAGGGTGGGGGGTTTGGGTCGGTATGGGTGCATGTTTGAGAGTGTGCTAATTTGGGGGTGGGGGTTCGGGTCTGTATGGGTTTTATGTTTTATGGGTTTGTGTGCTGAGTTGAGGGTGGGGGGTTCGGGTCTGTATGGTTGCATGTTTGAGAGTGTGCTGATTTGGGGGTGGGGGTTCGGGTCTGTATGGGGGAATGCTTGAGAGTGTGCTGATTTGGGAGGTGGGGGTTCAGGTCTGTGTGGGTGCATGCTTGAGAGTTTGTGTGCTGAGTTGGGGGTGGGGGTTTGGGTCTGTATGGGTGCATGTATGAGTGTGTGTGCAGAGTTGGGGGGTGGGGGGTTCGGAGTTGGGGGGTGGGGGTTCGGTTCTGTATGGGTGCATGTTTGAGAGTGTGCTGATTTGGGGGGTGGGGGGTTCGGGTCTGTGTGGGTGCATGCTTGAGAGTTTGTGTGCTGAGTTGGGGGGTGGGGGGTTCGGGTCTGTATGGGTGCATGTTTGAGTGTGTGTGCTGAGTAGTGGGGTGGGGTGGTTGGAGTAGGGGGGGCGGTTCTGGTCTGTATGGGTGCATGCTTGAGAGTTTGTGTGCTCAGTTGGGGGGTGGGGGTTCGGTCTGTATGGGTGCATGTTTGAGTGTGTGCACTGAGTTGGGGGTTGGGGGGTTCTGGTCTGTATGGGTGCATGCTTGAGAGTGTGTGTGCTGAGTTGGGGGTGGGGGATTCAGATCTGTATGGTTGCATGCTTGAGAGTTTGTGTGCTGAGTTGGGGGGTAGGGGTTCGGTCTGTATGGGTGCATGTTTGAGTGTGTGTGCTGAGTTGGGGGATGGGGGGTTCGGGTCTGTGTGGGGGCATGTTTGAGAGTGTGCTGATTTGGGGGGTGGGGGGTTTGGGTCTGTATGGGTACATTTTTGAGTGTGTGTGCTGAGTTGGGGGTGGGGGGTTCGGGTCTGTATGGGTGCATGTCGAAAGTGTGCTGATTTGGGAGGTGTGGGGGGGTTGGGTCTGTATGGGTGCATGTTTGAGAGTGTGCTGATTTGGGGGTGGGGGTTTCGGGTCTGTATGGGTTTTATGTTTTATGGGTTTGTGTGCTGAGTTGGGGGTGGGGGGTTCGGGTCTGTATGGGTGCATGTTTGAGAGTGTGCTGATTTGGGGGTGGGGGGTTCGGGTCTGTATGGGTTTTATGTTTTATGGGTTTGTGTGCTGAGTTGGCGGTGGGGGGTTCGGGTCTGTATGGGTGTATGTTTGAGAGTGTGCTGATTTGGGGGGTGGGGGTTCGGGTCTGTATGGGTGCATGCTTGAGAGTGTGCTGATTTGGGGGTTGGGGGGTTTGGGTCTGTGTGGGTGCATGCTTGAGAGTTTGTGTGCTGAGTTGGGGGTGGGCGTTCGGGTCCGTATGGGTGCATGTTTGAGAGATTATGTGCTGAGTTGGGGGGTGAGGGGTTCGGATCGGTACGGGAGCTTGTTTGAGAGTGTGCTGATTTGGGGGTTGGGGGGTTTGGGTCTGTGTGGGTGCATGCTTGAGAGTGTGTGTGCTGAGTTGGGGGGTGGGAGGTCTGTGTCTGTATGGGTGCATTTTTGAGAGTTTGTGTGCTGAGTTGGTGGGTAGGGGGTTCGGATCAGTATGGGTGCTTGTTTGAGAGTGTGCTGATTTGGGGGATGGGGGTTTGTGTCTGTATGGGTGCATGCTTGAGAGTTTGTGTGCTGAATTGGGGGTGGGGGGTTCAGGTCTATATGGGTGCATGTTTGAGAGTTTGTGTGCTGAGTTGGGGAGTGGGGGGTTCGGATATGTATGGGTGCTTGTTTGAGAGTATGCTGATTTGGGGGATGAGGGTTTGGGTCTGGATGGGTGCATGCTTGAGAGTGTGTGTGCTGAGTTAGGGGGTGGGGGGTTTGGGTCTGTATGGGTGCATGCTTGAGAGTGTGCTGATTTTGAGGGGTGGGGGGTTCAGGTCTGTACGGGTGCTTGTTTGAGAGTGTGCTGATTTGGGGGGTGTGGGGTTCGGATCCGTATGGGTGCATGCTTGAGAGTTTGTGTGCTGAGTTGGGGGGAGGGGGTTTGGTCTGTATGGGTGCATGTTTGAGTGTGTGCGCTGAGTTGGGGGTGGGGGTTTCGGTCTGTATAGGTGCATGTTTGAGTGTGTGTGCTGAGTTGGGGGATGGGGGTTCGGGTTTATATGGGTGCTTGTTTGAGAGTGTGCTGATTTGGGGGATGAGGGTTTGGGTCTGTATGTGTGCATGCTTGAGAGTGTGTGTGCTGAGTTGGGGGGTGGGGGGTTTGGGTCTGTATGGGTGCATGCTTGAGAGTTTGTGTGCTGGGTTGGGGGGTGGGGGATTCGGGTCTGTATGGGTGCATGCTTGAGAGTGTGCTGATTTGGAGGGGTGGGGGGTTCAGGTCTGTACGGGTGCTTGTTTGAGAGTGTGCTGATTTGGGGGGTGGGGGGTTCGGATCCGTATGGGTGCATGGTGAGAGTTTGTGTGCTGAGTTGGGTGGTGGGGGTTTGGTCTGTATGGGTGCATGTTTGAGTGTGTGCGCTGAGTTGGGGGTGGGGGTTTCGGGTCTGTATGGGTGCATGTTTGAGTGTGTGTGCTGAGTTGGGGGATGGGGGTTCGGGTCTATATGGGTGCATGTTTGAGAGTGTGCTGATTTGGGGAGTGGGGGGTTTGGGTCTGTATGGGTGCATGTTTGAGTGTGTGTGCTGAGTTGGGGGTGGGGGGTTCGGGTCTGTATGGGTGCATGTTTGAGTGTGTGTGCTGAGTAGTGGGGTGGGGGTTTGGGTCTGTATGGGTGCATGTTTGAGTGTGTGCGCTGAGTTGGGGGTGGGGGTTTCGGGTCTGTATGGGTGCATGTTTGAGTGTGTGTGCTGAGTTGGGGGATGGGGGTTCGGGTCTATATGGGTGCATGTTTTAGAGTGTGTTGATTTGGGGAGTGGGGGTTTTGGGTCTGTATGGGTGCATGCTTGAGAGTTTGTGTGCTTAGTTGGGGGTGGGGGGTTCGAGTCTGTATGGGTGCATGTTTGAGTGTGTGTGCTGAGTAGTGGGGTGGGGGTTTGGGTCTGTATGGGTGCATGTATGAGTGTGTGTGCTGAGTTGGGGGTGGGGGGTTCGGAGTTGGGGGTTGGGGGGTTCGGTTCTGTATGGGTGCATGTTTGAGAGTGTGCTGATTTGGGGGGTGGGGGGTTCGGGTCGGTATGGGTGCATGTTTGAGAGTGTGCTAATTTGGGGTGGGGGTTCGGGTCTGTATGGGCTTTATGTTTTATGGGTTTGTGTGCTGAGTTGAGGGTGGGGGGTTCGGGTCTGTATGGTTGCATGTTTGAGAGTGTGCTGATTTGGGGGGGTGGGGGGTTCAGGTCTGTATGGGTGCGTGCTTGAGAGTGTGCTGATTTGGGGGGTGGGGGGGTTTGGGTCTGTGCGGGCGCATGCTTGAGAGTTTGTGTGCTGAGTTGGGGGGTGGGGGTTCAGGTCTGTATGGGTGCATGTTTGAGTGTGTGTGCTGAGTAGTGGGGTGGGGGTTTGGGTCCGTATGGGTGCATGTATGAGTGTGTGTGCTGAGTTGGGGGGTGGGGGGTTCGGAGTTGGGGGTTGGGGGGTTCGGTTCTGTATGGGTGCATGTTTGAGAGTGTGCTGATTTGAGGGTTGGGGGGTTCGGGTCTGTATGGGTGCATGCTTGAGAGTTTGTGTGCTGAGTTGGGGGGTGGGGGTTCGGTCTGTATGGGTGCATGTTTGAGTGTGTGCTGAGTTGGAGGGTGGGGGGTTCGGGTCTGTATGGGTGCATGTTTGAGAGTGTGCTTATTTGGGGGTGGGGTATTCGGGTCTGTATGGGTTTTATGTTTTATGGGTTTGTGTGCTGAGTTGGGGGTGGGGGGTTCGGGTCTGTATGGGTGCATGTTTGAGAGTGTGCTGATTTGGGGGGTGGGGGTTCGGGTCTGTATGGGTGCATGCTTGAGAGTGTGCTGATTTGGGGGTTGGGGGGTTTGGGTCTGTGTGGGTGCATGCTTGAGAGTTTGTGTGCTGAGTTGGGGTGGGCGTTCGGGTTCGTATGGGTGCATGTTTGAGAGAATATGTGCTGAGTTGGGGGGTGAGGGGTTCGGATCTGTATGGGAGCTTGTTTGAGAGTGTGCTTAGTTGGGGGGTGGGGGGTTCGGGTATGTATGGGTGCATGCTTGAGAGTGTGTGTGCTGAGTTGGGGGGTGGGGGGTTCGTGTCTGTATGGGTGCATTTTTGAGAGTTTGTGTGCTGAGTTGGGGGGTAGGGGGTTCAGATCTGTATGGGTGCTTGTTTGAGAGTGTGCTGATTTGGGGGATGGGGTTTTGTTTCTGTATGGGTGCATGCTTGAGAGTTTGTGTGCTGAGTTGGGGGTGGGGTGTTCAGGTCTGTATGGGTGCATGTTTGAGAGTTTGTGTGCTGAGTTGGGGAGTGGGGAGTTCGGATATGTATGGGTACTTGTTTGAGAGTGTGCTGATTTGGGGGATGAGGGTTTGGGTCTGGATGGGTGCATGCTTGAGAGTGTGTGTGCTGAGTTGGGGGTGGGGGGTTTGGGTCTGTATGGGTGCATGCTTGAGAGTTTGTGTGCTGAGTTGGGGGTGGGGATTCGGGTCTGTATGGGTGCATGCTTGAAAGTGTGCTGATTTGGAGGGGTGGGGGGTTCAGGTCTGTACGGGTGCTTGTTTGAAAGTGTGCTGATTTGGGGGGTGGGGGTTCGGATCTGCATGGGTGCATGCTTGAGAGTTTGTGTGCTGAGTTGGGGGGTGGGGCTTTGGTCTGTATGGGTGCATGTTTGAGTGTGTGCGCTGAGTTGGGGGTGGGGGTTTCGGTCTGTATAGGTGCATGTTTGAGTGTGTGTGCTGAGTTGGGGGATGGGGGTTCGGGTTTATATGGGTGCTTGTTTGAGAGTGTGCTGATTTGGGGGATGAGGGTTTGGGTCTGTATGTGTGCATGCTTGAGAGTGTGTGTGCTGAGTTGGGGGGTGGGGGGTTTGGGTCTGTATGGGTGCATGCTTGAGAGTTTGTGTGCTGTGTTGGGGGGTGGGGGATTCGGGTCTGTATGGGTGCATGCTTGAGAGTGTGCTGATTTGGAGGGGTGGGGGGTTCAGGTCTGTACGGGTGCTTGTTTGAGAGTGTGCTGATTTGGGGGGTGGGGGGTTCGGATCCGTATGGGTGCATGCTTGAGAGTTTGTGTGCTGAGTTGGGTGGTGGGGGTTTGGTCTGTATGGGTGCATGTTTGAGTGTGTGCGCTGAGTTGGGGGTGGGGGTTTCGGGTCTGTATGGGTGCATGTTTGAGTGTGTGTGCTGAGTTGGGGTATGGGGGGTTCAGGTCTATATGGGTGCATGTTTGAGAGTGTGCTGATTTGGGGAGTGGGGGGTTTGGGTCTGTATGGGTGCATGTTTGAGTGTGTGTGCTGAGTTGGGGGTGGGGGGTTCGGGTCTGTATGGGTGCATGTTTTAGAGTGTGTTGATTTGGGGGGGTGGGGATTTTGGGTCTGTATGGGTGCATGCTTGAGAGTTTGTGTCCTGAGTTGGGGGTGGGGGGTTCGGGTCTGTATGGGTGCATGTTTGAGTGTGTGTGCTGAGTTGGAGGGTGGGGGGTACGGGTCGGTATGGGTGCATGTTTGAGAGTGTGCTAATTTGGGGGTGGGGGTTCGGGTCTGTATGGGTTTTATGTTTTATGGGTTTGTGTGCTGAGTTGAGGGTGGGGGTTCGGGTCTGTATGGGTGCGTGCTTGAGAGTGTGCTGATTTGGGGGGTGGGGGATTTGGGTCTGTGTGGGTGCATGCTTGAGAGTTTGTGTGCTGAGTTGGGGGGTGGGGGTTCGGGTCTGTATGGGTGCATGTTTGAGTGTGTGTGCTGAGTAGTGGGGTGGGGGTTTGGGTCTGTATGGGTGCATGTATGAGTGTGTGTGCTGAGTTGGGGGGTGGGGGGTTCGGAGTTGGGGGTTGGGGGGTTCGGTTCTGTATGGGTGCATGTTTGAGAGTGTGCTGATTTGGGGGGTGGGGGGTTCGGGTCTGTATGGGTGCATGCTTGAGAGTTTGTGTGCTGAGTTGGGGGGTGGGGGGTTCGGGTCTGTATGGGTGCAGGTTTGAGTGTGTGTGCTGAGTAGTGGGGTGGGGGGTTTGGAGTTGGGGGGAGGGCGGTTCTGGTCTGTATGGGTGCATGCTTGAGAGTTTGTGTGCTGAGTTGGGGGGTGGGGGTTCGGTCTGTATGGGTGCATGTTTGAGTGTGTTCACTGAGTTGGGGGTTGGGGGGTTCTGGTCTGTATGGGTGCATGCTTGAGAGTTTGTGTGCTGAGTTGGGGGGGAGTCAGATCTGTATGGGTGCATACTTGAGAGTTTGTGTGCTGAGTTGGGGGGTAGGGGTTCGGTCTGTATGGGTGCATGTTTGAGTGTGTGTGCTGAGTTGGGGGTGGGGGTTCGGGTCTGTGTGGGTGCATGTTTCAGTGTGTGTGCTGAGTTGGGGGATGGGGGTTCGGGTCTGTATGGGTGCATGTTTGAGAGTGTGCTGATTTGGGGGGTGGGGGGTTCGGGTCTGTATGGGTGCATTTTTGAGTGTGTGTGCTGAGTTGGGGGTGGGGGGTTCGGGTCTGTATGGGTGCATGTTTGAGTGTGTGTGCTGAGTTGGGGGTGGGGGGTTCGGGTCTGTATGGGTGCATGTTTTAGAGTGTGTTGATTTGGGGGGGTGGGGATTTTGGGTCTGTATGGGTGCATGCTTGAGAGTTTGTGTGCTGAGTTGGGGGTGGGGGGTTCGGGTCTGTATGGGTGCATGTTTGAGTGTGTGTGCTGAGTTGGAGGGTGGGGGGTACGGGTCGGTATGGGTGCATGTTTGAGAGTGTGCTAATTTGGGGGTGGGGGTTCGGGTCTGTATGGGTTTTATGTTTTATGGGTTTGTGTGCTGAGTTGAGGGTGGGGGTTCGGGTCTGTATGGGTGCGTGCTTGAGAGTGTGCTGATTTGGGGGGTGGGGGATTTGGGTCTGTGTGGGTTGCATGCTTGAGAGTTTGTGTGCTGAGTTGGGGGGGTGGGGGTTCGGGTCTGTATGGGTGCATGTTTGAGTGTGTGTGCTGAGTAGTGGGGTGGGGGTTTGGGTCTGTATGGGTGCATGTATGAGTGTGTGTGCTGAGTTGGGGGGTGGGGGGTTCGGAGTTGGGTGTTGGGGGGTTCGGTTCTGTATGGGTGCATGTTTGAGAGTGTGCTGATTTGGGGGGTGGGGGGTTCGGGTCTGTATGGGTGCATGCTTGAGAGTTTGTGTGCTGAGTTGGGGGGTGGGGGGTGGGGGGTTCGGGTCTGTATGGGTGCAGGTTTGAGTGTGTGTGCTGAGTAGTGGGGTGGGGGGTTTGGAGTTGGGGGGAGGGCGGTTCTGGTCTGTATGGGTGCATGCTTGAGAGTTTGTGTGCTGAGTTGGGGGGTGGGGGTTCGGTCTGTATGGGTGCATGTTTGAGTGTGTTCACTGAGTTGGGGGTTGGGGGGTTCTGGTCTGTATGGGTGCATGCTTGAGAGTTTGTGTGCTGAGTTGGGGGGGAGTCAGATCTGTATGGGTGCATACTTGAGAGTTTGTGTGCTGAGTTGGAGGGTAGGGGTTCGGTCTGTATGGGTGCATGTTTGAGTGTGTGTGCTGAGTTGGGGGTGGGGGTTCGGGTCTGTGTGGGTGCATGTTTCAGTGTGTGTGCTGAGTTGGGGGATGGGGGTTCGGGTCTGTATGGGTGCATGTTTGAGAGTGTGCTGATTTGGGGGGTGGGGGGTTCGGGTCTGTATGGGTGCATTTTTGAGTGTGTGTGCTGAGTTGGGGGTGGGGGTTCGGGTCTGTATGGGTGCATGTTTGAGTGTGTGTGCTGAGTTGGGGGTGGGGGGTTCGGGTCTGTATGGGTGCATGTTTTAGAGTGTGTTGATTTGGGGGGGTGGGGATTTTGGGTCTGTATGGGTGCATGCTTGAGAGTTTGTGTGCTGAGTTGGGGGTGGGGGGTTCGGGTCTGTATGGGTGCATGTTTGAGTGTGTGTGCTGAGTTGGAGGGTGGGGGGTACGGGTCGGTATGGGTGCATGTTTGAGAGTGTGCTAATTTGGGGGTGGGGGTTCGGGTCTGTATGGGTTTTATGTTTTATGGGTTTGTGTGCTGAGTTGAGGGTGGGGGTTCGGGTCTGTATGGGTGCGTGCTTGAGAGTGTGCTGATTTGGGGGGTGGGGGATTAGGGTCTGTGTGGGTGCATGCTTGAGAGTTTGTGTGCTGAGTTGGGGGGGTGGGGGTTCGGGTCTGTATGGGTGCATGTTTGAGTGTGTGTGCTGAGTAGTGGGGTGGGGGTTTGGGTCTGTATGGGTGCATGTATGAGTGTGTGTGCTGAGTTGGGGGGTGGGGGGTTCGGAGTTGGGGGTTGGGGGGTTCGGTTCTGTATGGGTGCATGTTTGAGAGTGTGCTGATTTGGGGGGTGGGGGGTTCGGGTCTGTATGGGTGCATGCTTGAGAGTTTGTGTGCTGAGTTGGGGGGTTGGGGGTTCGGGTCTGTATGGGTGCAGGTTTGAGTGTGTGTGCTGAGTAGTGCGGTGAGGGGTTTGGAGTTGGGGGGAGGGCGGTTCTGGTCTGTATGGGTGCATGCTTGAGAGTTTGTGTGCTGAGTTGGGGGGTGGGGGTTCGGTCTGTATGGGTGCATGTTTGAGTGTGTTCACTGAGTTGGGGGTTGGGGGGTTCTGGTCTGTATGGGTGCATGCTTGAGAGTTTGTGTGCTGAGTTGGGGGGGAGTCAGATCTGTATGGGTGCATACTTGAGAGTTTGTGTGCTGAGTTGGGGGGTAGGGGTTCGGTCTGTATGGGTGCATGTTTGAGTGTGTGTGCTGAGTTGGGGGTGGGGGTTCGGGTCTGTGTGGGTGCATGTTTCAGTGTGTGTGCTGAGTTGGGGGATGGGGGTTCGGGTCTGTATGGGTGCATGTTTGAGAGTGTGCTGATTTGGGGGGTGGGGGGTTCGGGTCTGTATGGGTGCATTTTTGAGTGTGTGTGCTGAGTTGGGGGTGGGGGGTTCGGGTCTGTATGGGTGCATGTTTGAGAATGTGCAGATTTGGGAGGTGTGGGGGGGGTTGGGTCTGTATGGGTGCATGCTTGAGAGTTTGTGTGCTGAGTTGGGGGTGGGGGGTTCGGGGTCTGTATGGGTGCATGTTTGAGTGTGTGCTGAGTTGGAGGGTGGGGGTTCGGGTCTGTGTGGGTGCATGTTTGAGAGTGTGCTGATTTGGGGGTGGGGGTTCGGGTCTGTATGGGTTTTATGTTTTATGGGTTTGTGTGCTGAGTTGGGGGTGGGGGGTTCGGGTCTGTATGGGTGCATGTTTGAGAGTGTGCTGATTTGGGGGGTGGGGGTTCGGGTCTGTATGGGTGCATGCTTGAGAGTGTGCTGATTTGGGGGGTGGGGGGTTTGGGTCTGTGTGGGTGCATTCTTGAGAGTTTGTGTGCTGAGTTGGGGGTGGGCATTCGGGTCTGTATGGGTGCATGTTTGAGAGATTATGTGCTGAGTTGGGGGGTTAGGGGTTCAGATCTGTATGGGTGCTTGTTTGAGAGTGTGCTGATTTGGGGGATGAGGGTTCGGGTCTGTATGGGTGCATGCTTGAGAGTGTGTGTGCTGAGTTGGGAGTGGGGGGTTCGGGTCTGTGTGGGTGCATGCTTGAGAGTTTGTGTGCTGTGTTGGGGGCGGGGGGTTTGGGTCTGTATGGGTGCATGTTTGAGTGTGTGTGCTGAGTTGGGGGGTGAGGGGTTCGGAGTTGGGGGGTGGGGGGTTCAGGTCTGTATGGGTGCATGTTTGAGAGTGTGCTGATTTGGGGTGTGGGGGTTCGGGTCTGTATGGGTGCTTGTTTGAGAGTGTGCTGATTTGGGGGTGGGGGTTCGGGTCTGTATGGGTGCATGCTTGAGAGTTTGTGTGCTGAGTTGGGGGGTGGGGGGTTCGGGTCTGTATGGGTGCAGGTTTGAGTGTGTGTGCTGAGTAGTGGGGTGGGGGGTTTGGAGTTGGGGGGTGGGGGTTCGGTCTGTATGGGTTATTTTGCATGTTTGAGTGTGTTCACTGAGTTGGGGGTTGGGGGGTTCTGGTCTGTATGGGTGCATGCTTGAGAGTTTGTGTGCTGAGTTGGGGGGGAGTCAGATCTGTATGGGTGCATGCTTGTGAGTTTGTGTGCTGAGTTGGGGGGTAGGGGTTCGGTCTGTATGGGTGCATGTTTGAGTGTGTGTGCTGAGTTGGGGGTGGGGGTTCGGGTCTGTATGGGTGCATGTTTGAGAGTGTGCTGATTTGGGGGGTGGGGGGGTTCGGGTCTGTATGGGTGCATTTTTGAGTGTGTGTGCTGAGTTGGGGGTGGGGGGTTCGGGTCTGTATGGGTGCATGTTTGAGAGTGTGCTGATTTGGGAGATGTGGGGGGGTTGGGTCTGTATGGGTGCATGCTTGAGAGTTTGTGTGCTGAGTTGGGGGTGGGGGGTTCGGGTCTGTATGGGTGCATGTTTGAGTGTGTGCTGAGTTGGAGGGTGGGGGTTCGGGTCTGTATGGGTGCATGTTTGAGAGTGTGCTGATTTGGGGGTGGGGGTTCGGGTCTGTATGGGTTTTATGTTTTATGGGTTTGTGTGCTGAGTTGGGGGTGGGGAGTTCGGGTCTGTATGGGTGCATGTTTGAGAGTGTGCTGATTTGGGGGGTGGGGGTTCGGGTCTGTATGGGTGCATGCTTGAGAGTGTGCTGATTTGGGGGGTGGGGGGTTTGGGTCTGTGTGGGTGCATTCTTGAGAGTTTGTGTGCTGAGTTGGGGGTGGGCATTCGGGTCTGTATGGGTGCATGTTTGAGAGATTATGTGCTGAGTTGGGGGGTTAGGGTTTCAGATCTGTATGGGTGCTTGTTTGAAAGTGTGCTGATTTGGGGGATGAGGGTTCGGGTCTGTATGGGTGCATGCTTGAGAGTGTGTGTGCTGAGTTGGGAGTGGGGGGTTCGGGTCTGTGTGGGTGCATGCTTGAGGGTTTGTGTGCTGAGTTGGGGGCGGGGGGTTTGGGTCTGTATGGGTGCATGTTTGAGTGTGTGTGCTGAGTTGGGGGGTGAGGGGTTCGGAGTTGGGGGGTGGGGGGTTCAGGTCTGTATGGGTGCATGTTTGAGAGTGTGCTGATTTGAGGTGTGGGGGTTCGGGTCTGTATGGGTGCATGTTTGAGAGTGTGCTGATTTGGGGGGTGGGGGTTATGGTCTGTATGGGTGCATGCTTGAGAGTTTGTGTGCTGAGTTGGGGGTTGGGGGATTCGGGTCTGTATGGGTGCATGCTTGAGAGTGTGCTGATTTGGGGAGGTGGGGGATTTTCTAGTCTGTATGGGTGCTTGTTTGAGAGTGTGCTGATTGGGGGGGTGGGGGGGTTTGGGTCTGTATGGGTGCATGCTTGAGAGTTTGTGTGCTGAGTTGGGGGGTGGGGGGTTTGGGTCTGTATGGGTGCATGCTTGAGAGTTTGTGTGCTGAGTTGGGGGGTGGGGGGTTCGGGTCTGTATGGGTGCATGTTTGAGTGTGTGTGCTGGGTTGGAGGGGGGGTTCGGGTCTGTATGGGTGCATGTTTGAGAGTGTGCTAATTTGGGGGTGGGGGTTCGGGTCTGTATGGGTTTTATGTTTTATGGGTTTGTGTGCTGAGGTGGGGGTGGGGAGTTCGGGTCTGTATGGTTGCATGTTTGAGAGTGTGCTGATTTGGGGTCTGGGGGGTTCGGGTCTGTATGGGTGCATGTTTGAGAGCTTGTGTGCTGAGTTGGGGGGTGGAGGGTTCGGATCTGTATGGGTGCTTGTTTGAGAGTGTGCTGATTTGGGGGATGAGGGTTCGGGTCTGTATGGGTGCATGCTTGAGAATGTGTGTGCTGAGTTGGGGGTGGGTGGTTTGGGTCTGTATGGGTGCATGCTTGAGAGTTTGTGTGCTGAGTTGGGGGGTGGGTGATTCGGGTCTGTATGGGTGCATGCTTGAGATTGTGCTGATTTGGGGGGGTGGAGGATTTTCTGGTCTGTATGGGTGCTTGTTTGAGAGTGTGCTGATTTGGGGGGTGGGGGAGTTTGGGTCTGTATGGGTGCATGCTTGAGAGTTTCTGTGCTGAATTGGGGGTGGGGGGGTTCGGGTCTATATGGGTGCATGTTTGAGTGTGTGTGCTGAGTTGGAGGGTGGGGGGTTCGGGTCTGTATGGGTGCATGTTTGAGAGTGTGCTAATTTGGGGGTGGGGGTTCGGGTCTGTATGGGTTTTATGTTTTATGGGTTTGTGTGCTGATTTGGGGGGGGGTTCGGGTCTGTATGGTTGCATGTTTGAGAGTGTGCTGATTTGGGGGGTGGGGGAGTTCGGGTCTGTATGGGTGCAGCTTGAGAGTGTGCTGATTTGCGGGGTGGGGGTTCGGGTCTGTGTGGGTGCATGCTTGAGAGTTTGTGTGCTGAGTCGGGGGTGGGGGTTTCGGTCTGTATGGGTGCATGTTTGAGTGTCTGTGCTGAGTTGGGGGGTGGGGGAATCGGAGTTGGGGGGTGGGGGGTTCGGTTCTGTATGGGTGCATGTTTGAGAGTGTGCTGATTTGGGGGGTGAGGGGTTCGGGTCTGTATGGGTGCATGCTTGAGAGTTTGTGTGCTGAGTTGGAGGGTGGGGGGTTCGGAGTTGGGGGGTGGGGGTTCGGTTCTGTATGGGTGCATGTTTGAGAGTGTGCTGATTTGGGGGGTGGGGGGTTCGGGTCTGTATGGGTGCATGCTTGAGAGTTTGTGTGCTGAGTTGAGAGGTATGGGGTTCGGGTCTGTATGGGTGCATGCTTGAGAGTTTGTGTGCTGAGTTGGGGGGTGGGGGTTCGGTCTGTATGGGTGCATGTTTGAGTGTGTGCGCTGAGTTGGGGGTTGGGGGGTCCTGGTCTGTATGGGTGCATGCTTGAGAGTTTGTGAGCTGAGTTGGGGGCGGGGGGTTCAGATCTGTATGGGTGCATGCTTGAGAGTTTGTGTGCTGAGTTGGGGGGTGGGGGTTCGGTCTGTATGGGTGCATGCTTGAGAGTTTGTGTGCTGAGTTGGGGGGTGGGGGGTTCGGGTCTGTATGGGTGCATGTTTGAGTGTGTGTGCTGAGTAGTGGGGTTGGGGGTTTGGAGTTGGGGGTGGGGGGTTCGGTTCTGTATGGGTGCATGTTTGAGTGTGTGCGCTGAGTTGGGGGTTGGGGGGTTCTGGTCTGTATGGGTGCATGCTTGAGAGTTTGTGAGCCGAGTTGGGGGGTGGGGGGTTCAGATCTGTATGGGTGCATGCTTGAGAGTTTGTGTGCTGAGTTGGGGGTGGGGGTTCGGTCTGTATGGGTACATGTTTGAGTGTGTGTGCTGAGTTGGGGGTGGGGGTTCGGGTCTGTATGGGTGCATGTTTGAGTGTGTGTGCTGATTTGGGGGGTGGGGGGTTCGAGTCTGTATGGGCGCATTTTTGAGTGTGTGTGCTGAGTTGGGGGTGGGGGGTTCGGGTCTGTATGGGTGCATGTTTGAGAGTGTGCTGATTTGGGAGGTGTGGGGGGGTTGGGTCTGTATGGGTGCATGCTTGAGAGTTTGTGTGCTGAGTTGGGGGTGGGTGGTTCGGGTCTGTATGGGTGCATGTTTGAGAGTGTGCTGATTTGGGGGTGCGGGGTTCGGGTCTGTATGGGTATTATGTTTTATGGGTTTGTGTGCTGAGTTGGGGGTGGGGGGTTCGGGTTGTATGGGTGCATGTTTGAGAGTCTGCTGATTTGGGGGGTGGGGGTTCGGGTCTGTATGGGTGCATGCTTGAGAGTGTGCTGATTTGGGGGGTGGGGGGTTTGGGTCTGTGTGGGTGCAGGCTTGAGAATTTGTGTGCTGAGTTGGGGGGTGGGCGTTCGGGTCTGTATGGGTGCATGTTTGAGAGCTTGTGTGCTGAGTTGGGGGGTGGGGGGTTCGGATCTGTATGGGTGCTTTTTTGAGAGTGTGCTGATTTGAGGGATGAGGGTTCGGGTCTGTATGGGTGCATGCTTGAGAGTGTGTGTGCTGAGTTGGGGGTGGGGGTTTGGGTCTGTATGCGTGCATGCTTGAGAGTTTGTGTGCTGAGTTGGGGGGTGGGGGATTCGGGTCTGTATGGGTGCATGCTTGAGAGTGTGCTGATTTGGGAGGGTGGGGGATTTTATGGTCTGTATGGGTGCTTGTTTGAGAGTGTGCTGATTTGGGGGGTGGGGGGTTCGGATCTGTATGGGTGCATGCTTGAGAGTTTGTGTGCTGAGTTGGGGGTGGGGGTTTGGTCTGTATGGGTGCATGTTTGAGTGTGTGTGCTGAGTTGGGGCATGGGGGTTCGGGTCTGTATGGGTGCATGTTTGAGAGTTTGCTGATTTGGGGGTGGGGGGTTCGGGTCTGTATGGGTGCCTGTTTGAGAGTGTGCTGTTTTGGGGGGTGGGGGGTTTTGGGTCTGTATGGGTGCATGCTTGAGAGTTTGTGTGCTGAGTTGGGGGTGGGGGGTTCAGGTCTGTATGGGTGCATGTTTGAGTGTGTGTGCTGAGTTAGAGGGTGGGGGGTTCGGGTCTGTATGGGTGCATGTTTGAGAGTTTGCTGATTTGGGGGTGGGGGTTCGGGTCTGTATGGGTTTTATGTTTTATGGGGTTGTGTGCTGAGTTGGGGATGGGGGGTTCAGGTCTGTATGAGTGCATGTTTGAGAGTGTGCTGATTTGGGAGGTGGGGGGTTCGGGTCTGTATGGGTGCATGCTTGGGAGTGTGCTGATTTGGGGGGTGAGGGGTTCGGGTCTGTGTGGGTGCATGCTTGAGAGTTTGTGTGCTGAGTTGGGGGTGGAGGTTCGGGTCTGTATGGGTGCATGTTTGAGTGTGTGTGCTGAGTTGTGGGATGGGGGATTCTGAGTTGGGGGATGGGTGGTTCGGGTCTGTATGCGTGCATGTTTGAGAGTGTGCTGATTTGGGGGGTGGGGGGTTCAGGTCTGTATGGGTGCATGTTTGAGAGTGTGCTGATTTGGGGGGTGGGGGTTCGGGTCTGTATGGGTGCATGCTTGAGAGTTTGTGTGCTGAGTTGGGGGGTGGGGTGTTTGGGTCTGTATGGGTGCATTTTTGAGTGTGTGTGCTGAGTTGTGGGATGAGGGTTCGGAGTTGGGGGGTGGGGGGTTCTGGTCTATATGGGTGCATGCTTGAGAGTTTGTGTGCTGAGTTGGGAGGTGGGGGGGTTCGGGTCTGTATGGTTGCATGCTTGAGAGTTTGTGTGCTGAGTTGGGGGGTGGGGGGTTCAGGTCTGTATGGGTGCATGCTTGAGAGTTTGTGTGCTGAGTTGGGGGTGGGGGTTCGGTCTGTATGGGTGCATGTTTGAGTGTGTGCGCTGAGTTGGGGGTGGGGGTTCGGGTCTGTATGGGTGCATGTTTGAGTGTGTGTGCTGAGTTGGGGGATGGGGGGTCCGGGTCTGTATGGGTGCATGTTTGAGAGTGTGCTGATTTGGGGAGTGGGGGGTTCGGGTCTGTATGGGTGCATGTTTGAGTGTGTGTGCTGAGTTGGGGGTGGGGGGTTTGGGTCTGTATGGGTGCATGTTTGAGAGTGTGCTGATTTGGAGGGTGGGAGGTTCGGGTCTGTATGGGTGCATGCTTGAGAGTTTGTGTGCTGAGTTGGAGGGTGGGGGTTCGGGTCTGTATGGGTGCATGTTTGAGAGTGTGCTGATTTGGGGGTGGGTGTTCGGGTCTGTATGGGTTTTATGTTTTATGGGTTTGTGTGCTGAGTTGGGGGTGGGGGGTTTGGGTGCATTTTTGAGAGTGTGCTCATTTGGGGGGTGGGGGGCTCGGGTCTGTATGGGTCTATGCTTCAGAGTGTGCTGATTTGGGGGGAGGGGGGTTTGGGTCTGTGTGGGTGCATGCTTGAGAGTTTGTGTGCTGAGTTGGGAGGTGGGGGGGTTCGGGTCTGTATGGGTGCATGTTTGAGAGTGTGCTGATTTGGGCGTGGGGGGTTGGGGTCTGTATGGGTGCATGTTTGAGTGTGTGTGCTGAGTTGGGGGTTGGGGGTTCAGGTCTGTATGGGTGCATGTTTGAGATTGTGCTGATTTGGGGGTGGGGGGGTTCGGGTCTGTATGGGTGCATGTTTGAGTGTGTGTGCTGAGTTGGGGGTGGGGGTTTCGGGTCTGTATGGGTGCATGTTTGAGAGTGTGCTGATTTGGGGGGTGGGAGGTTCGGGTCTGTATAGGTGCATGCTTGAGAGTTTGTGTGCTGAGTTGGAGGGGTGGCGGGTTCGGGTCTGTATGGGTGCATGTTTGAGAGTGTGCTGATTTGGGGGCTGGGGGGTTCGGGTCAGTATGGGTGCATGCTTGAGAGTTTGTTTGCTGAGTTGGGGGTGGGGGATTCGGGTCTGTATGGGTGCATGTTTGAGAGTTTGTGTGCTGAGTTGGGGGGTGGGGGTTCGGTCTGTATGGGTGCATGTTTGAGTGTGTGCACTGAGTTGGGGGTGGGGGTTCGGTCTGTATGGGTGCATGTTTGAGTGTGTGCACTGAGTTGGGGGTTGGGGGGTTCGGGTCTGTATGGGTGCATGCTTGAGAGTTTGTGTGCTGAGTTGGGGGTGGGGGGTTCGGTTCTGTATGGGTGCATGTTTGAGTGTATGTGCTGAGTTGGAGGGTGGGGGGTTCGGGTCTGTATGGGTGCATGTTTGAGAGTGTGCTGATTTGGGGGTGGGGCGTTCGGGTCTGTATGGGTTTTATGTTTTATGGGTTTGTGTGCTGAGTTGGGGGTGGGGGGTTCGGGTCTGTATGGGTGCATGTTTGAGAGTGTGCTGATTTGTGGGGTGGGGGTTTTGGGTCTGTATGGTTGCATGCTTGAGAGTATGCTGATTTGGGGGGTGGGGGGCTCGGGTCTGTGTGGGTGCATGCTTGAGAGTTTGTGTGCTGAGTTGGGGGGCAGGGGGTTCGGGTCTGTATGGGTGCATGTTTGAGTCTGTGTGCTGAGTTGGGGGGTGAGGGGTTCGGAGTTGGGGGTGGGGGGTTCAGGTCTGTATGGGTGCATGTTTGAGCGTGTGCTGATTTGGGGGGTGGGGGTTCGGGTCTGTATGGGTGCATGTTTGAGAGTGTGCTGATTTGGGGGGTGGGGGTTCGGGTCTGTATGGGTGCATGCTTGAGAGTTTGTGTGCTGAGTTGGGGGGTGGGGGGTTCGGGTCTGTATGGGTGCATGTTTGCGTGTGTGTGATGAGTTGGGGGGTGGGGGATTCGAGTTCGTGCCTGATTGGGGATGGGCACCCTTAATGCGAGATGGGTGCATCTCTTCCACAAACAGTGGTCGAAGTGGGCGGGAGCAGTCGGGAGCGATGCTCCTGTACTTCTTTTAATTAAGTTTTACCGTTCCTATACTTTTATTTTAAAAATAAAATGGTCCGGAACGGTTTCATTTTAAAATAAAAGTGTAGGATTAAGTTGAAACTTGCACTTTCAGTGCACTGGATTGGACGTTCCCTTAAACAGCAGGCACATGTGTTTTGTGGTTTGTATTGTGCATGGGAGGGGGCGTGGCGGTGGGCTTTGTGGGGAGCGGTACAGACCAGTAGGGAACATAATTCCACTACTTATTTTCGTGCACTTCGACCACTGCATACAAAGCAAACAAAACCAATTGAAGAGGAACTGTATTCACAAAAGAGACTACTTTATTTGCAATAGATTACTATCAAAAGTGGAGCAGGCCAAATTCCTGTTCTACCAAACTCTCTCGTGGGCACAAAGCAAGTTCCGGTGCCATGCTCATTTGATCCTTCGAATTTCCGAGATTTGGGCTTAGAGGCCAACACAAGTCAGAAGCTAACCAATGCAGCTGGAAAAGTCTGCATTATTAGGGAATGCACTTATCAATAACGGTATATAACACAGTAAAACATTCATTCAATAACCACCCATTGTTGCATGTGCATGTTGACGGAATTTGATGCCATTGGCATGTTCCGGATTCAGGGTCCTGAAGGCTGAAAATGTCTGCATCAGTACATGAATCCCAATGCTGTCCCACTTGGTTGTGTGATGGGTGCTTGCAAAGTCAAACGGAAGCCAAACATTTATACCCTGCCACTCCACATCGCCCAGGTTCCATTGGAATGTTAGCTGGGGAGAAATGATTGGTGGGTGTCTGTCTACAGGTCTAACTCAAACACCCTGTAAATGTCCGATAGCGACGGCTCATTTAGTGATGCTCTTTGGCATTAGCTGCAATCCCCTAAAGATCATACTCCGAGGTCCAGAATTGTCCCTGGACCTAGTATGAAAGTAACAAATGTTTGCTCCCACCCCCACTAACTATCCCCTCTCCCTCTCCAGCACGATCTGAAATGTCGTCAGGCCTAGTATGATAATAGCTTGTTTTGTTCCTCTCCCTCCTTTCTCCTCCCCTCTCCCTCATCTTGTGTAATTCTCCGGCTCTACCAGAAATGTTGTAACGCCTAGGACGGTAGTCGCCTGTCTGTTCCCATTTCCTTCCTATCTGTGTCATAGCACTTGCACTATCTGAAATGTCGCTAGGCCGAGTACGATAGTTAATTTCGCATTCTTGTTGTTCATGGCCTGTAAGAATGTTTTGTATTTTCCCTTATTCCCTCCCTTGTCGAGGCGCTTTGAAGCACATTATGTATAGGCGCTATATAAATAAACTATCATATCATTAGAGATGTTGAGTGTCAAGGGTCAGCAGTGGGTGTGGTTTATTTGTACATTCCTAAAGCTTTCAAAACCGGCTGCAGCCTTTTCTAGTGTGGTCCTGGATGATGTCTGCTCCTGTAATTTTGCAACTAAACCTCGATCAAGCGTTTGAGACCCATTGAGTGTGGGTAATTGTTACCTTTCTACAACCCCATCAAGCATTGTTCAGGGGGATAGATACACGATGAAATTTATTAGAGAAGGTAACTGCTCTTTGAGGGCAAGCTTAACTGCAAAAGGACACTTGCTGCACACTACGAATCTTACATTGAAGTGGACAGTTTGAGTTATTTGATCCAGATTTTGTGGAAGGAAATGGCTTGCAATATAGTACTCCCAGAAGAACCTATTTCTCTGGCGCAATATGGTAGAGCTCCTGTCAGTTTTGCCCTGGCCAGGAAGCAACTGAGATCAGTTTCTTTGTATGTTCACTAAAGTAATTGGTCATCCTGTGATAATTCCTTTCAAAAGCTCATAATTTGGCAACAGCTTGTGCTTTGAAATGTTTTTTTTTTTAAAGAATGTCCTCAATTTCCACCTTAATCTCAAACATAGCAGTTTGATATGCTATGCAGCCCACTATTCCTGAAAGTATCCATCAATAAGTGCATGAAAAGGTATGCTGGCAAGGATATGTTCTTTATCTGATCTTGTTCTTTTGTCGCTTCTAGGCTTCTCAAAAAAGTATATAATTTGTATATACTCTAGACTTGGACCGTCGTATTGGGAGCATAACAGTGGAGTTCGTATCTTTATCCAAAGATGTCCCTGGCAATGTTCAGTACAGTAAAAAAAGAAAGATTGACCAGGAGCACCGTCAAAAAAAAGAATCTGAATGTGCCACCTTTGCGAGTTATAAGGTTGCACAGCTTATTGCAAGGTCAGCACGTCCTTTCACAGATGGGGATTTCGTTAAAGACTGCCTGATGGAAATTTGCGAGGCAGTGTGTAAAGAAAAAAAAGATGCTTTTACAAATGTTCCCCTTTCACGTATGAGTATCCAGCGGCGTATTGTAGACATGGCTGACAATTGTTACAGCCAACTGAAAATGCGGTGTAAGGATGTCAAGTTCTTTTCAGCTGCCCTTGATGAGAGCTCACAGCCCAACTCTTAATTTTCATTTGGGGGGGTCGATAATCAATGCAAAGTATTTCAGGAACTGGCTTCCCTGGTATCTTTGCATAGCAGGACTACTGGTGCTGATATTTTTAATGCCTTTCAAAAAGTCATCGATGATTTAAATTTGCCATGGGATGCTTAGGTAGCGTGACGACTGATGGGGCGCCAGCCATGGTTGGGGAGCAAAATGGGTTTATTGGCTGCTTGAAAAAGCACTTGGGCGAGAAGGCTGTCTATTAAAAAAATTATCACTGCATCATCCACCAGGAGGTATTATGTGCAAAACATTTGAAATTCACTGAAGTGATGGACTTTGTTGTGAAAACGGTTAATTTTGTCCGTGCACGCTCTTTAAATCACTGATTGTTTCAGGCGTTTTTAGAAGAGGTAAAGGTGGATTTTGGTGATGTCCTATATCACACCGATGTTCGATGGCTTAATGGTGGCAATGTGCAGAAGCGATTCTTTGCTTTACGGCACGAAATAAAAGCATTCCTTGATGAAAAGGGAATGGACACTTCTGTCATGCAAGATATTGACTGGGTATCTGACTTTGCTTTTCTAACTGACCTGACAGGCCATTTCAATGATTTAAATTTAAAGTTGCAAGGAAGCCAAAATCTCATATCGGATCTGTTTGAGGCAGTTTGTGCCTTTGAAATAAAGTTAAGGCTTCTAACAGCCCAACTGGAGAAAGGGATGCTGGTACACTACCCAGCATGTGCAGAGGTTTTCCCCCATGACAAGTATGTAGGATGGTATCGGCATGTGAAGGTCCTGAAGGAACTGCAAAATGTTTTTGAGAATCGTTTCTCACAATTCAAATCCCAGCGAGCCGCGAGCCTCTTTTAAACTTTTTGCAGACCCTTTCTCAGCTGATGTTGACAGTGTGCAACCTGAACTGCAACTGGAACTGATTGAACTTCAGTGCTGTAGTGCCCTCAAAAATAAGCACAGAGAGATGCCTTTATTAGTCTTCTATCAGTCTCTGGACACTTCTCAATTCCGCACTCTGTTACGGGAAGCATTAAGGATGGTATCTATGTTTGGCAGTACTTACATTTTTGAGCAAGTTTTTTCACAAATGAAACTACATGAATCCAGCCTAAGGACAAGACTCACTGACCAACATCTCCATGCTATTCTGAGAGTAGGAACAACCTCACTGGAGTCCGAGATCCAGAAACTGACAGCTGAGAAACGCTGCAATGTTTCTCACTGATCAACTATGTCTGGTTCATTGTTTCATCCTGTATGATTTGGGGAAATGCATAGTACAAAATGTAAGTTTTAAATACAAATAAACCGGTACACCTCCAAAAAGGTGTTCTTTTTCCAACTGTCATAGTGTTTGGTTGGGGGTGAGGGGGACATGGGGCATAGTGTTTGGTTGTGGGTTGAGGGAGCCATGGGGTATAGTGTTTGGTTGGGGGTTGAGGGGTCATGGGGCATAGTGTTTGGTTGGGGGTTGAGGGAGCCATGGGGCATAGTGTTTGGTTGGGGGTGAGGGGGACATGGGGCATAGTGTTTGGGTGGGGGTGGGAGCCATGGGGCATAGTGTTTGTTTGGGGTGAGGGACATGGGGCATAGTGTTTGCTTGAGGGGTAGGGGCCATGGGGCATAGTGTTTGGTTGGGGGTTGCGGGGGCCATGGGGCATAGTGTTTGGTTGGGGGTGAGGGGGCCATGGGGCATAGTGTTTAGTTGGGGGTGGGAGCCATGGGGCATAGTGTTTGGTTGGGGGTGAGGGGGCCATGGGCCAAACACTTTTGGTTGGGGGTGGAAGCCATGGGGCATAGTGTTTGGTTGGGGGTGGGAGCCATGGGGCATAGTGTTTGGTTGGGGGTGAGGGGGCAATGGGGCATAATGTTTGGTTGGGGTGAGGGACATGGGACATAGTGTTTGCTTGAGGGGTGAGGGGGGCATTGGGGCATAGTGTTTGGTTGGGGGTTGAGAGGGCCATGCCCACATTTACTTTTCGTCCCACTATAGCCCTCGTGTAAGGTACTTTCGGTCAAAATCAGTTGTGCACCCCTGGGTTATATGATGTACAGAGAAAGGGGAAAGAGAAGGAGTTAAGAGACGAAAGAATAAGAAAGAAAGACAGACAAAGGCGAGAACAGCTATATCGCAAAGAGCAAGAAAGACAGCTCGATTGCAAACCAAGAGCATCCAATGATCAAGACAGACAGCAACAGCAAAGGTCAGAGGAAGAACAAAGAATACGAGAGAAAAGAATAAAGAGACGAAGAGATGAGGAAATTCGAAGGGCAGATGAACGTAGAAATTAAAAGAAAAAGGAAGAAGATAGGGTCAGAGAAGAGGCGAGGAAACGCAAAGAATTTGATGATGATGTAGAACATAAGCGAAGGCAGAGAGCACGCGATCTTGAATATCTGGGGGGAGAGAGGTTAAAAAACCTGATCCTGTAGAAGTTTGGGAAGATATAGAAGAATTCTTTCCTGCGTACGATTCAGTACCAGGCGCGTCTAGGGCGAATATTGAAGATGACTTCGACACCAGAAGCATCAGAGAAATGATCGATAGAATATATGATGAATATATGATGAAATGGGGCTAGAACAAATACCCCAAAGGGAGGGGGAAGATGAGCACCTGGAGAGCACCCAGCTCTACGACACTGAGGATGTCACCCGAAGTAGTGGGAATAGGGAACTATCCCTGGATAGATTAGAAATAAGTAGGAACCAAGAAGATGCAAGAAGTTGCATGAATTGGGGACAGACAATGTCCGACTCAGAGAGGGAGGTGCGCGAGGAAAATGAGGAAGAGAGACGGAGCATAAGACGACTCCCAAGGGAAAAAGGAATAAGATGGTCAGACACTAGCGAGTCTGCACTGAGGGCATCAGAGTCAGCCACGCAGTCAGACCGACATGAATAAGTATCTCACGGTCAGAGGGGGGTGTCTTCACCGCCCTACGTGGACAGAATTAGGTCCCTACCAGGCAGGCGACGATGCGGAAATATTACCCCTGCCATAGATAGAAGAACCATGAGGGAAGAGAGAGAGAACTATGCACCCCAATTTCTGTTGCCCGAGAAAGGGGAGTAAGACCACAATATATTCCATGGCCACACATGGATCAAGAACATTTGAAGAACAAGCTTCCAATGCTGACAACGGGAGCCAGAAAGTGGCTACACGAGTTAGAGAAAATGACAGGAGGGAACATGTTAGCTATAGGGGATATTAAGGGTCTTCTTATCGCCATACTTGGTGAAAGAGCAGATGATGTGTGGACACGGGTAGGCTACCCTGGTGTAACCACAATTAATAAAGTGCATGATGCAGCTCCATTTAACAACTGCAGAGCCGCAGTATGGAAAGCGCTATGAGTGCTTTACCCAGACAGTTCTGATATGGGAGCTATAATGACACAAAAAATGAAGGAGTGTGAGGATCCGTTAATTTACATACAGAATTTTCAAGATGAATGGGTGCTCGAGACTCATGAATCTTTGATGAAATCTATACCTGTGTTCTACCATCAATTGTGCCAAGTGCTGTCAGAGCTGGTACAGGAACAGCTCAAGAAATTGGTAGGAATTGAGGCCAAACCTTGGGTAGAAATACAGCTGACCATCGCACACTATTGCAGACTACTGCAAGAAAAGAATTGCAAAAAGGAAGCTGCACGATAGGGTGAGGAAGCGAAATTGGTGCAGAAGAAATTGTCAAAGTATGCTCTTGAGGGAGCCATGATAACTAGCGCAGCTGAATCGAGCATGCAAAATGGCAGTCAAGATATGTCAAATGGGCAAATGATCTGACCACCGCCAGTATGTTGGTTGTGTGGAATGACAGGGCTCTTAGCGCGCACATGCAGAAACAAAGGCATTATGCAGAACGGCCAAGGGACAGGAGCAGGCATGGCGAATCCACCTGCAGTTTTACTGCAGGGTGTTGCACAAAATCACATGGTGCTACAACAAGTGCCAGGAGGGCAACAAGGCGTGCAACCTCAGAACATGGGGAATTTTCCACAAGGACAATCCCAACAGGCACTGATGCAACTACCGCAGACGATTGGCACAGGGCAGACCACAAACCCTGGAATGGGAAGTAACAAGGGGAATGGGGGAAATCCACCAGCACACAGTGGGCCAAATTTGTATATGGACTAGGACAGCTCTCTGGGAACCTGATGTGTTCTATCCTATCAGTGACACCAGACCCTCACAGGTAACCTAGGGTAGATGTCGTTATATGGGATAAAGAATATTCCTTCCTAGTTGACAAGGGTGCATAGCGCTCCTACTTAAGTAAAGGCAAGTTTTCCTTGTCTGGGGAGGCCATAGATACTCAGAGTTTTACAGGAGCTACAAGTCGTGTTCCCTTCACAAATGCACTTCCAGTCTCCATAGGAGAATGTGAAATGAATGTACCTTTACTATATTCACGTCAGATCCCAGTAAACATTTTTGGTCGAGATTTAATGACAAAGTTAAACATGACAATCTCGTTCATGGAGGAGGGCAATGTATGTTCAACTCCAGGAATGCACTATTCAAATGTATGTGAAATAATCAGAGCATACCCGGGACACACAGCCATGAGGGCTATACAATTAGAGCCAGAAATATTCACACATGGTATGCGTGTGCTTCTGACAGGACTGCCAGGCCTTGCAGACAGAATCATGAAAACCCCTGATGAATTCCTATTCAGACCAAGAATACTGATGCACGAGGACAAGTAATCCCATTGATGATACACACAGCTGTAGTATGAGGGAGAATGGCCTTGATTGATGGTTATGATGACGAGGGCCGACAATGGTGCGCAGTAATCGCCATTGAAGAAGGATATTGATTGACTGACGTCACCAATGACGATCTGTTTGAAGAGCAAGCAGATATGTGTCATGATCTCTGCTTCCAAAAGGTCAGGGTTTTCCCAACTCCCTTGGAAGCAGATCCATAACCCAGGTTCCGAGTGCCAACCAGTCCCAATTGGGACCTTTTGGACCCAGTCCTGGCGCCAGTGGCACCAGGCTCATAAATATGCCCAGTCCCAGCGCTGGAAGCGCCGGGCTCATAATGCTTGGGTGGACTTACCTGCAGCAGACCATGCTGCTTACTTGCCTGCCAGTTGAGCCTCTGATCCTCTTCTGTTTGGAACTACTTTTCCTGTTGGGTGGGGCAGGAGCCACTCCCTAGGTTCAGAACACTGGAACTCTTCTGGAAAGCAGGAACTCTTTTCTTACCTAGGCGTGGCTGTGGAAGGAGACACCTAAGCACTACAGGAGGCTATTTAAACCACACCCGATGGATGAATCTTGCTTTGCGTTATTCTGCATCCTCTGCAGCAGAACTCTCATCGTGTCTGCATCTGATCCTGGGCCTAAGGAAAAAGGCTTACCATCCTGAATCCAGTCTTCAGCAACACCTATAAAGACAAGAAAGAACAGGTTAGCATTACGGTCTTCAGTGACAGCGCTTCACTTACCTGGTCCATCGGCTGTCACCAACGCCTCGCGCTGCATTCCGGCATCTGAAAGACAAAGGCTTACCTACTCTTCGTGCGCTCCGGAGGTCTTCGCACTGCATTCCGGCATCTGAAAGACAAAAGCTTACCAACTCTTCGCACGCTCCGGAGGCCTTCGGCGCTGCATCCCGCATCTGAAAGACAAAACAAGGTGCGTTTAAAGACATTGGGGAACTTTAATACTCACGTGCCATTACTCCTTTCCACATCTAACCCAGTGGGTATTCCGGCACCCTGCAGCCGCTCCAAACTTGTACCTGCAAAATAAAAAGACAGTTAGAGCGCATCGTGAAGCAGGCAACAAGCGCTTACTTACGTGCTTCCAGGCGCTTCTATTCATCACACAGGCTCCATCTTCAATTCACTTCAGCCCGTCATCCGCCATCGCCGGAACCCTGCAAAACAAGAGACATCATTACTAAAGACTTTTAAAGACATTAGAATTACTCGAAACTTACCGTTCGTGCAGTAAACGACGGACAGCAGTCCTCTGAAGTCAAGAGGCCTGCTCCCCTTATCCAGTGAAGAAACTGGTTACAGCACCCTGCCCCGAGGCAGATGGAGAGCACGGTGCTCACTTACCTAAGGTGAGAGCGTTAACCTTTGGGGTTCTACAGGAGAAGAGAAAGGGAAGAAGAGAGAGACATTCAATAACCCAGTTCATTAATCCCATATTTTCTATCTGCAGACATCTTACCCTTCGAGTCAGACATACAGTGCACAGAGGTCCAGCCCAAAGAGCCAGCCGTGTGTTACACATCACCTTTGAAGATACGGTATACGCCCAGTCAAGACCGGCGCCTCTACGGGAATCAGGTGAGCGTTACAGAACGCAAAGCCTACCGCAAAACTCCCGTCCAGGCGCTATGGAAACCTCGGATACCGACCAGCTAGCCCAGTTACTTGGGGAACTAAGGGCAGAAGTGCATGCAGCCCGTCAGGAAACGAACGCTCTAAGAAGGGAACTGATTATTTCCAAGGAGCGAACAGATGATCTCGCTAGACAATTGCTACAGTCACAAGCCGGACAGACCTCGTTACCCGCATCTGGGGGAAATCTTCCTTCTACATCCTCTATGAATCCAGTGCAGATCAACCTACCTGGGAATGTACCTCTGGCTCCGCCCGAACGATTTTCTGGTGACCCAAAGAGGTTTGCAGTATTTATCAATCAGTGCCGGTTGCATTTCTTATGCCGGCCAGCAGCCTTTCCAACTGATCAAGCTAAAGTAGCTTTCGTGCTTTCGTACCTTAGTGGCAATGCGGCAGACTGGTCGATCCCTCTAGTAAATCAAGATGATCCGGTCCTCCATGATTTTCAAGCTTTTCAGCTCAGTATGGAAAAACTGTTCGCAAGACATTCACAGGGGCAGGCCTTGGACAATGAGCTTCTTTCGTTGCGACAAGGTAATCAAGACCTTTTGGCTTATATTGCGTCTTTCAACAGACTGATAGTGGAAACTCAATGGCCTGAGGACAAAAGGATTACGCTGTTTTATAGAGGTCTACGTGGAGAGCTCAAAGATGTGTTAGCCCAAGTAGTGAATCCCCCACAAGATTGTTCGGACTATATAGACTTAGTCGTTCAAATAGATCACAGACTGCAGAACAGGAAGGCCGATCGTTCCAAGTTTGATGCTCGAGCATTTTCCAAACCGCCAACTCCTTCCAAAGGAGTAGACTCCGGGGAACCCATGCAAATAGGGGGCCTGAAAGGTCCTTTAACACAAAAGGAGCGGGAAAGGAGAAAACAGTTGCAATTATGTCTCTATTGCGGAAACTCAGGGCACTTTCTTCGAGACTGTCCGGTGAAACCTGCCAAGAAGGCAGTAGGAGCTGCAGTTACCAGGGTCACAAACTCTGAGCAGGGAAACGACCTCGCCCGACAAGAATAGAGGTCCTCTTGCCGAGCGTGAAAACCAGTTCCGTGACCTCGCATTTCGTGATACCTATGGTCCTCATTAGCCCTGATAATCCGGATCGATTACATGCAATTGAAGCTTACGTCGACAGCGGTGCCATCGGCAATTATGTGGATCATGAAATGTTTTGAGGATGAATCTAACTCTTTGTCCCAAGGCTGTAAAGGACGTCATTACTACGGTGGATGGAACGGAGATAGCCTCCGGACCAGTAACGCATACCACTCAAGAAGTGACGGTAGTAAGTCAAGATGGACACCATGAGAAGATTGTGTTCGATGTGATCAAGGCTCCTCAGTTTCAGATTATTCTAGGAATACCTTGGTTAGAGAAACACAATCCTCTGATCGATTGGCGAGCAAGAACGGTCCAGTTTCCAGAATGTGTCTCTACTTGTCACCCTCCACCTGGTGTTGCACTGGCAGCAATTTCTTCAGAAACTCCCCAGTTACCTCCCGAATACCTAGAATACCAAGATGTTTTCCGGAAGGATCAGGCTAACTCTCTACCTCCTCATAGGTCTTATGACTGCCAGATAGACCTGATACCTGGATCTACTCCTCCTTGTAGTAGAATTTATGCCCTCACCGAGCCTGAGAACCTTCACCTTCGACAATACCTGGATCAATACCTGGCAAATGGGTTTATTTGTCCTTCCAAGTCCCCTGCTTCTTCAGCTTTGTTCTTCGTTCCAAAAAAGGAAGGAGACCTTAGAACTTGTATAGATTATCGCTCCCTGAACCAGATCACCGTCAAGAATAGATATCCGTTACCTTTGATCCCTGAACTCCTGGACCAAGTCAGAAAAGCATGCATATATACAAAGCTGGATCTTAGAGGAGCCTACCACTTGGTACGAGTAAAAGAGGGTGATGAATGGAAGACGGCCTTCCGCACCAAATATGGGCTATTTGAATATCAGGTCATGCCCTTCGGACTTTGCAATGCCCCGGCCGCCTTTCAATATTTTATGAACGATGTCCTCAGAGAGCTCATAGATGTGTGTGTTGTTGTTTACATTGACGACATCCTCGTTTATTCTTCATCGGAATCTGAACATCGGAAACACGTGAAAATGGTCCTCGAAAGATTGCGTCAACACAAACTTTTCGCTAAGTTGGAAAAATGTGTTTTCAACGTGACTGAAGTTGAATTCTTGGGATTCATATTATCACCTAGCGGAGTGCGTATGGATTCAAAGAAGGTCGATGCAGTTCTCAAATGGCCATCACCATCCTCCGTAAAAGGTGTGCACAGCATGTTAGGCTTCGCTAACTTTTACCGCAGGTTTATCCCCGAATTTTCTCGAATAGTCCAGCCCATCACTGCCTTGTTAAAGAAAAACAAACGTTTTGAATGGTCTACCGAGGCGGAACAAGCTTTCCAGGATTTGAAGACTAAATTTATCTCTGCACCAATCTTAAAACACCCTCGCCCCGAACTCCCCTACATCGTGGAAACTGATGCTTCAAGCCTTGCCATGGGGGCAGTTCTATCACAAAAGGACCCGGTAACCAATCAGTTGCATCCCGTGGCATTTTGGTCCAGCAAATTCTCGCCTCCTGAAATCAATTACACGATTACTGACAAGGAACCTCTGGCTATCAAGTCTGCCTTTAAGGCTTGGCGGCATTATCTGCTGGGGGCCCGACACACCGTTACTGTGATTACGGATCACCGAAACCTGCAATATTTGAAAACCGCAAAAGCCCAATCCTCTAGACAACTCCGTTGGGCATTATTCTTTGCCGAGTTTGACTTCATAATTACCTATCGACCTGGTACAAAAAACGGTAAAGCTGATGCCCTTTCTCGGATGGGAGTGGAAGAACACTTGATCAACCCTAAACCTGTACCAATCATTCCCGAACAAAGAATTCTGGGTGTAATCGCCACACAATCCATAGAGGAAGTTAAGGATAAAGCCAGGCAACTTGTAACTCCAGCAGACATACAGAATTGGCATCTGCAGGGAAAGGACTTTGCAGTAAAGGACAACTTATTGTATTTCCAAGAACGATTATACCTGCCCAAAAAAGTAATCTCTTGTTATCACGATTCTTTAATGGAAGGACATCCCGGTATGGCCAAGACCTCAGAAAAGATCAAGCGCTACTTCTGGTGGCTGTCTTGGAAAAAAGATATCAGAGACTTTATAATGTCCTGTGGAGTATGCGCCCAAAACAAGAGTCAAAAGGAAAGACCAGCAGGCCTCTTACGCCCTATTGACATCCCACCTCGCCCTTGGCATACGCTTTCTATGGACTTCATCACCGATCTACCTCCATGCTCCGGATACAATACGATTCTAGTAATCGTGGACTTATTCTCCAAGATGGCGCATTTCATTCCGCTCAAAGGCTTGCCAACAGCAGCAACTCTGGCCCGAGAATTTCTCGAAAACATCGTCCGACTGCACGGTTTTCCTTCGGTTCTAATTTCGGATCGAGGTAGTCAAATTATTTCTCATTTTTGGCGAAGTTGCTGTCGGTCGGCTCAAATTGATGTGAGACTATCGACCAGTCACCACCCTCAGACCGGCGGACAAACCGAGAGGACCAATCAAACTCTGGAACAGTATTTACGCTGCATGCTGCAACAAACTGAAAAAACTTGGAAAGACATCCTTTGGATAGCTGAATATGCCTACAATAACTCTGTCCATTCGGGAACTGGGAAAACCCCGTTTTTTCTTTTATACGGCAGTCACCCTCGAACCTCGGAGTTGGATCCCCTCCAAGATCTTGAAACACCAGCAGTAGACTACCTGCATTCTACAATCACCCAAGCCTTTAAGGAAGCTGTTTCTCACCTTCAAAGGGCTAAAGAACAATACAAGAAAGGAGCAGATCAACATCGGAAGGAAGCCCCTCAATATCAAGTAGGGGATCAAGTCTGGTTATCCACCAAATATCTACCTCTAAAAGGGCCACGCACATTCAACCCAAGATACCTTGGTCCCTATTCCATCACTACCATAGTAAACCCAGTAGCGGTCAAGTTGGACTTGCCCCCGCACATGAAGATACATCCGGTCTTCCATGTCTCTCTATTAAAACCCGTGCAACCTCAAACCCGACTAACTAAATCTCCAAAACCCATCCTAGTTGATGGAGAACTCGAGTTTGAAGTCAAAAGCATTCTGGACTCCAAGATCTCCAAATCTAAACTATTTTACCTAATTGACTGGAAAGGCTACGGCCCCCAAGAGAGATCCTGGGAACCTGCTGAATATGTCCACGCTCCTCGCCTAATCAAAAGATTTCACCGAACATTTCCTGACAAGCCAAAACCCCCGGAGAAGCCCGGTTTGGGAGGGGCCTTGAGGGGGGGTACTGTCATGATCTCTGCTTCCAAAAGGTCAGGGTTTTCCCAACTCCCTTGGAAGCAGATCCATAACCCAGGTTCTGAGTGCCAACCAGTCCCAATTGGGACCTTTTGGACCCAGTCCTGGCGCCAGTGGCACCAGGCTCATAAATATGCCCAGTCCCAGCGCTGGAAGCGCCGGGCTCATAATGCTTGGGTGGACTTACCTGCAGCAGACCATGCTGCTTACTTGCCTGCCAGTTGAGCCTCTGATCCTCTTCTGTTTGGAACTACTTTTCCTGTTGGGTGGGGCAGGAGCCACTCCCTAGGTTCAGAACACTGGAACTCTTCTGGAAAGCAGGAACTCTTTTCTTACCTAGGCGTGGCTGTGGAAGGAGACACCTAAGCACTACAGGAGGCTATTTAAACCACACCCGATGGATGAATGTTGCTTTGCGTTATTCTGCATCCTCTGCAGCAGAACGCTCATCGTGTCTTCTGCATCTGATCCTGGGCCTAAGGAAAAAGGCTTACCATCCTGAATCCAGTCTTCAGCAACACCTATAAAGACAAGAAAGAACAGGTTAGCATTACGGTCTTCAGTGACAGCGCTTCACTTACCTGGTCCATCGGCTGTCACCAACGCCTCGCGCTGCATTCCGGCATCTGAAAGACAAAGGCTTACCTACTCTTCGTGCGCTCCGGAGGTCTTCGCACTGCATTCCGGCATCTGAAAGACAAAAGCTTACCAACTCTTTGCACGCTCCGGAGGCCTTCGGCGCTGCATCCCGCATCTGAAAGACAAAACAAGGTGCGTTTAAAGACATTGGGGAACTTTAATGCTCACGTGCCATTACTCCTTTCCACATCTAACCCAGTGGGTATTCCGGCACCCTGCAGCCGCTCCGAACTTGTACCTGCAAAATAAAAAGACAGTTAGAGCGCATCGTGAAGCAGGCAACAAGCGCTTACTTACGTGCTTACAGGCGCTTCTATTCATCACACGGGCTCCATCTTCAATTCACTTCAGCCCGTCATCCGCCATCGCCGGAACCCTGCAAAACAAGAGACATCATTACTAAAGACTTTTAAAGACATTAGAATTACTCGAAACTTACCGTTCGTGCAGTAAACGACGGACAGCAGTCCTCTGAAGTCAAGAGGCCTGCTCCCCTTATCCAGTGAAAAAACTGGTTACAGCACCCTGCCCCGAGGCAGATGGAGAGCACGGTGTTCACTTACCTAAGGTGAGAGCGTTAACCTTTGGGGTTCTACAGGAGAAGAGAAAGGGAAGAAGAGAGAGACATTCAATAACCCAGTTCATTAATCCCATATTTTCTATCTGCAGACATCTTACCCTTCGAGTCAGACATACAATGCACAGAGGTCCAGCCCAAAGAGCCAGCCGTGTGTTACACATCACCTTTGAAGATACGGTATACGCCCAGTCAAGACCGGCGCCTCTACGGGAATCAGGTGAGCGTTACAATATGGGAGAGACAATAGTCGAAGTGGTTCTCACCTTTTGGGTGAAAATGATCAAAAGAGAGGTGCCTCAGAGAATGATGTTGCACGAAACCGTCCTCAATATTCTGATGACGACATGGCCCAGGTTCCTGTCTCAGTATGGACCACAGGCCCCTATGACGTAGGCCTCTTGAAAGGGGTTGGAGAGGTGAAAATTAAACTGAAACCAGGAGCAATTCTACCAAAAGCCTAACAATATCCTATGTCCAGAGAGGCAGATAAGGGGATTTTTAAGACAATTTCCGCAATGATGGAGCAAGGCATCTTAGTGACGTCAGAGTCATTATGCAATACTGCAGTTTATCTGATCAAAAAATCAAAGGGAGGGTCTTAGCATTTAATCCAACATCTAAGGCCAATAAATGATATTGTTGAGGCAGAGTTCCCTCTAGTCCCTAACCCGGCTACAATTATATGTAATATACCCGTTGAGGCAAAATATTTCACAGTGATTGACTTGAAAAATGCATTTTTTGTTAATCCTGTTGCACCGTGACTCACTAGATCTGGCGTCATTCACATTCAGAAAAATGCGTCTGAAAAGCACGAGGCTACCCCAGGGGTATTGTGAGTCTCCATCGATTTTTAACAGAGTCCTGCAGATAGACTTCACGATTCTGTTCAGCTATTGACTATACTGGCTGAGAAAGGATATAAGGTTGACAAGCAGAAGTTACAATATTGTCAACAAGAAGTGCTGTAGATAGACCAGCTGATCTCACATGAGGGAAAGAGAGTGATCCCAGAAAGGGCTGAAGCCATACTGAACACTGCAAAGCCACACATGACAAAACAGATGCAGAGCTTTTTAGGCCTATGCAACTATGTCAGAGCATGGGTCTTCGACTATATCTCTTACACTAAGCCTTTACTTCAGGCCCTAAAGAAGGCCCAAGTAAGGAAAGAAAAAAATGGAATGATCTGAGACCATGGAGAAAGGATTTGCTGAACTCAAAAAGCCATTTTCACAGCACCAGTTCTAGGGATTCCCAATTATGCAGAGGAATTTTACCTGTTGTTGCACACGAATGGCAGCGTTATGACGGCAGTGCTCACACAGAGAAACCATACAAGGAAAAAGTGGGACGGGCCAAGATTTAACGGTCCCTTCACAGTGAAGGACTGCAATCCATCCGCAGGGAAACTACAAGGCAGGAGAGCTTGGATTTTTCTGGTCGATATGAAACCCTACATTGGAGAAGGCCCCCTGCCTGCACCCCAACAAGAGGAATCGACAAGTGACGGGGAAGAACCATGGCACATGCAAACGAGATCCATGACGAGGAAGAAGGACGCATGACCAGCCAAACAAGGACAAAGAACCTTTTGCAAATTGTGGCTTAAATTGGACACTTCCTCTAAGCAAAAAAGGGGATAAGGACAGAAAAACGGACACTCTGTGCATCCTATTTGCAGGGTGAAGAAGAAAAATTGCACGTATAAGCCACAACATAGTCTGTTGACTTTGAACTTTGGACTCAGGCACACTTAAGCCTTGATGAGAAAAGAAAATGCCAAATTTTGACCGAGGACACCTACATTGGAAACAAATACAGTATTCCGACTCATTCCACACCGAGACCCTATTCGGAATCACTTATGGTGTCCCACAATAGTGACATCACAAAGGACGTGATAACTTATTTTAATCTAGTGCTAAGATCATACCCTTCATTGCTGGGAAGGCTCACCAGGGTCACTGACTTTCTTCAAGATCCTGAAAATGAAAAGATAATAAAGAGATTGCTTACTGTTATTGTCGAACAATTCCTCTTACTTCCTGAGTACAGTGAGAAAGAACCAAATGTCTCAAACACAGACGGAAATTAATGAGCTTATCAACACATTGTTCTTTCGTATAATAGAAGACTGTCCAATTCTTGTCGGAAGAACAACAGACACACTCAAGTTTCTTCGAGATCCAGCAAATACAGAGCATCTAAGCCAACTCCTAAATAAAATTGTGATCTTAGTTGGACTCCACGCGAACCGACAGTGCAGACATTGTTTACATTGAAGGGAAAGCATACAATCCTGAAAGACTCAGCAAGACAGGGAGGATGTCCCTGTCACTAGAAGACAGCAGGTTAGCTCACAATGTCCTTTTCGTCTAGTCACTGACTTTCAGGAGCTAGTGGAGAGACCGATTGATGTTGATGTCCTAACATTCATCAGAGATCCAGCTAATATTGTACAGATGAGCATGCTCTTGCATGGAATCGTTCTACAAATAGAGCTCTTGAACCATCAACAGAACTATCTGAGGAGATTCTAAAAGCCTTCCACTGAGGGATAGATCAAGGAAGCAGTGTCAAGGACTTCACTTATTGCATTTGTTGTCATTTTGTCCTTACTCTTCATATTGACCAGCATACAATATGTCCTCAGGACTGAAACAAATCCAAGGAGTGGACTGGGAGTTGACCTACTTTGAACATGCACAGCGAAAGGACGTGCCAAAATGTTATTTGATTTGATTTTTCCCATAGTCTAGCAAAGGAACTGTATCCTGAGATAAGAGACAACTCATCACCTGCAAGAGAGGGGACACTTGTGGAGCACTAGACACTCTTAAACACTGAACCTGAAAGACAATATTTGTTAAAGGATTACAATAAAAAAATTGACATTTGGCGAATGATCGAGATGGGGGTCCAGAGCAGCAATCTGGTCCTCCCACAGGTGGAGAGATGCCCATGGTTCTCTGGAAGTAAATGCTGCCGCCTGCCTTACAGGGGCATAATGTATTTGTGTATCATATTCATCATTGTTTTACTGTCACCAACGATCAGAACTGCATTTTTTATTGATGCACAAAGCGTTCCAATTCCAGTGCACCCACCTAATGATGCACGCATGAAACCCACCCAGACCATACATAGTCATTCCAATCCCTAGAATATCTGATGGAGGAATTAATGAACTTGCAATGGATGTGATTAGCAATGACACACACACACTTGTGGTAACAACCAAACAGAAGAGCAGGAGACAGGGTCGGAAAAGAATGAATGAAGAAAGATTACTGACAACCACATGCATGCAAACACTGACTGCACACGAAGCAGGCCTAGCGCCCGATTCTCATGTAGGTGTTAAGTACCGAAAAGGACGTTAAAAGGCTTAACAACCTTTTCGGTACTTAAGACCTATTCTGAAGGTAGCGCATTCTTCCGAAGTCGGAAGGAATGCGCCACTTTCCGAACACATGTGGCGGTTGCTAGTATGGGTTGGAAACCAACCTAGCAACCGCCACATTCATAAACTGGCTTTTTGGAAGCCGATTCTTGTGGCACTGCTCCAGTTTAATATGTGCGCTAAACTAGCACACACTTACGGTAACCTATTGGTGCCGTTAAACTGGAGGAGTGATACAAGAAGCCTTGTTTGGTGTAAATGGAGAAGTGTCCATACACCTGTGTTGTATATGGACACTTTCATGAACACCAAAGCAAGCAGCTTCAACGTTGCTGCAACGTTGAAGCTGCATGCTTGGTGTACATGAAAGTGTTCATATACAACACACAGGTGCACGAGTGTATATGAACACTTTCATTTACACCAAAGCGAGCAGCTTCAACATTGCAGGATGCAACGTTGAAGCTGCTCGCTTTAAATGAAAGTGTTCATATACACCAGACGGGTGTATATGAACACTTTCCTATACACCACTTTAAGCAGCTTTCACATCCCGCAATGTTGAAGCTGCTCACTTTGCTGTATAGGACCTGTGTTCTTGGCAGCATTTTCGTTAAATAACGATTCCCTTGTTATTTAACGAACATGCTGCCGAGATTCTGCAATCCGCCTATTTCCATTAGAAACAGGCGGATTACAGTGAAAGCCCTGTCGTGCTTTGCGAAGACACCCAGGCCCACATGAGAATAGCAGTGATGCCTGGGCGTCAAGAAATGGCACAGTGAGTCGTGCTATTTAGCACGCTCACTGCGCCAAGGTGAGAATCGGGTCCCTAGTGTCAATGACTGCTGAACCACAAGCCAAAACAGTAGAGAAGAAGAGACTGCTTGCAATAAGAAACTACACAGCAGAGAGTATGGAAAGAGAAGGAGAGTTGGGAAAAAGGCCAAAAGAAGCAGCCACATCCGAATCTCTTAAGAAAACAAGAGCCAACTCGGAGAAGCTCTCTGCATGGACACAACTGATTGTAGACTCATTATGGCCGTTCATAGCCAAAGCAAGGAAAATACAAAAAGAACTGAAGAATAAAACTGCAGAGACTGTATTGCCAAACATATATGTTCCAACACAGGGGACAAGTACCAGTTCCACAGTACAACCATATACTAGACCAATGCCAGAATGGATACAAACATTTCTAGCCAGATAGAAAAAGACGTATGAGGACCGGGAAAGAGCTGCCAGACTCTTGTCCACTCAAATGGCGCAGATGAGGAAGCCTGCACCATGGACCGGGATACCTGAGAATCCTCCAGCAAGAAAGAGCCATACAGATGCATTTAGGGATGTAGTTATAGAAAACTACAGGAAAACACTAAGAAGCAAGAGAAGCATGCATGGAGATGACAATGAACTAAACGACTACCTGGACAGCACAGCACATTTGGGAAACAACATTTGGTACCAGCACATGAAGGAAGTTGGAAGACGAAATTCAGAAGGGGAATGCTTTGTTTGTGCCCTCCTACCATACATCATGATGGAAATCCAAGATCTTCGTGGCTGTAGACATTGATGTCCAGACAGCCCATTGTTTTTCAGTGGTAGCCATGTGCAAAACTAGAGGTCAGTTCATGGAAAGTGACGCGTCCCTAATATGGGCAACTGAAACAGCCTATAGCGACGAAGATGATTATGTTAAGACAAGAAACAGAGCTCATACTAGGAATCATGTGATCAGGTACGAGAAGCCTGGAGTTAAAGGAGCAGGAATAAGATGGGAAGTGAACCCGAAACTAAATGTCCAAGGGAAAACTCCAGAGGAAGCTCGAAAGTGGAAGAATAGAGCCCAAATGCAGATTTGGGGAACAGTGCTTTCAGTAGATGGATGGGAGCAAGGAGTGGTGATTTGCAGAGCCTGGGTGATCACTGGACTCTACAAAGAAACTGTTGAAATCGTGCAGAATGGCTGCAAGCCATTATGGCCAAGACTTGCAAAACTGTTGACATGGGTCGAAGACACCCTTGCACATTGTGCCACGTGAGAGCCCAAAGTTCTGCTTCAGAAATAATGGCACTAGAAAGATGGGAGAATAAGAACTGTGGATGAGTTTTTGATGCTCCAGGAATGGTGCATGGAACTGCAGTAATTATGGATCATTATTGGGAATGCGTATCCAAAGCATACATCAGACTTCCAAGAGACTGGGGAGGTATATGCACAATAGTGAATGTCCATGTTCCAGCGTTGGTGATCCCGAAAAGTGACCTGAATATTGACAGTTTCCCGAAAGCAGATGCTCACCTGAGGAAGAAGAGATCTGTGGAACTGATAACTCGGATGAAGAGAGAGAATTACTTCGCTGCTAAACCAGAAGAAGCATTTCATGCAATCCCATATGAACACAGGCTGTTCAGCCTCACCTCATCAGTGTTCACGACGATCTTCATGCCGAGGATCCAAGTTGGAGTAAATACTAAATGGTTGCAGATAACGAGATGGGAGTTACTGCAGACCATCAACACCACCATAAAATGATTCAATGCAATCAAGGAAGAGTTAAGAGCCATCCGACTAATGACTCTCCAGAACAGATATGTCCTTGACACGATCACAGCTATGGATGGAGGAGTTTGTGCAAAAATATGAGAATGATGTTGCATATTGATACCTTCTCACGATGAGGAGAAGGGAACCCTAACAGAAGCCATAAGTATGCTGACAAATCTGCAGAACCAGATGATTGATGAAACTGACGAAGTTGATGATGACAGCTAGTTTGGATCACTGTTCTCTTGGGTTCCACAACGGATGGCAGATGAATTCAAGTTCTTGGGAGCCCTGTTAGTGATGATATTGCTAGGATTTTGTGTTATCAAGATAATAATCTCTCAATGCCAGAAGACTGCGAAAAAAGCCATAGGGATGAAGATCATGATTGATGTCAAGCCAGGATGGAAGCCCAAAGACCTGACTGATGAAGAAATAAGAGACTTTGTGAAAGCCAGCATTCACGCGCCAGAAGGAACAAAGTTTCTCTATCCGAGAAGGCACAGAAATTATGTGGGAAGATGGGTTTATTGCAGCCCAAATGGACACTGTCAACTAATGACATCGAATAAAGACGAACATGTAAGTACAGCAAAAAGTATGAAAGGAGTAATAAAAATATGGACTCCAAAAAGACACTTTTTCAAACCATCATGTATAGACCCAGAAGATGAAGAAGGAATGAACCCAGGCGATGGACTGAAGATAAATACAAAAGAACCGAGTAAGATGAATCCAAAGACAGAGGTGAAAGTGGTCGATGAATTGCCCAGAGGGGGGAGTGTAGAGGAGGTCCCAAATAAAGCCTGCACTCCAGTCGCCCATTTTGAAGTACCAGGAACGTTCACACCAAAATATATGACGTATGACGAGCAGATAAACCAGCAGAGAACCGCTCTGCCCAGTACCAATTAGAAGAGCATCGCCTATTGAAGTACTGATACGCAGAACACCATGGACAGTAAGGTATCCATTAAGAAAACTCTATCAGCAAATGAGAGGAAATGAAGATCGCCTAAGTGCTGTCCCGGAAGAAACAAAAACGAGAAGAGATGGCTGAATCAAAACTCAGCCGATGCACATGCACGGGAACCGAGATACTATCTTGTGACACTTAACTAACATTTGCCAGGTAGCCGCTGTGCACTAGAGACCCCGATACTGTACTCAAGACAGTCCAGAATCTTTTTCCACCTGTCCCTAGACATCACTAACTTAAGATGAACACTCGTACATCTATTTAACTCCTTTGTTGTCCTGAAGAAGGCTCTGAGCCCCTGCAAGTCATTCCTCCATCAACAAGACCCTTGTGTCCATAATAGATACATCTGTTTCATAGAGTCTAACCTGGGTCTCCTAGCTAGAAACACTAAGCCTGTGTCGACAGTTAAAAATGTGTTAGGTATTTGTTTCTACACACTAAGGAATTTCTTCATGTTGAATTTCTTGCTTGAGCCAATATCAATGTCAATACACATGCCCTCTTGTCTACTTTTTGGTTAACAATTTGTAACCCTTTTTATGTATGTTTTTAAAATGTTTTTTTTCAATTAAACTTTTTTTTATATGTATTACCTCAAGTGTGATCTTCTACAGCTAGTTAAATAAAACAATAGCTTTTTTTCGAATAGGTTTTCACCCCCCACACGCCTGAGGGAGGGGTAGCCTGGCCTCTATTTCCCTTTGCCTTGATACTTACCTTGCTTTCCAGAACCAGACCCCCTGTAACAAAAAAGAAGGCTACCGCCCTTTTTTCCTTTGTGGGGAGATCAGCTCGAGCCAATCAGGGAACACAAATCCAGGGGTGGATGGCAAAGGGCAAGTGCCAATGGTAATCTTGTGAACCCTGCAACAATGTAATAGATGGTTTCTGGGGAAGGTTCAGGCAAACCCACCTGACATGCAAGGGCCAGTCAGATAACTTCTATATGTGCCATCTATAGGTACTACCACCCCAATCACCCAATCGTGCATGCTCTTAGATTTTTGGGGAAGAGCCCTGGCTTGTATGTATGCTCCCTGTCTGATCCTTGTCTGTTATGGAAAATAAAGGACAGTTCTAGCTTGCCCTTGGCTAAGTACCCCGTCTATATACCAGGGAGGGTTTTTTGGGCCGTGGGAGTTCTGGACAGTGAATACGTAGTGTGAACCCCCGGTCCTCCCTCGTATACCTAAGCAACAACTGCCTGGGCCCCACCAATGCATTTGATAAACTGGCACCTATGCACACAAATTGCATAAACAGTATACATAGAATGCATGACAAGATGAATTCAGCAGATCTGAGCTTAGTTGTGAAGATCTGCTAGGCAGTGGGCTTATGGCCTTAGCAGTGCGCTACATAATGTTTTGTAAAGGATGTGCACTGACCTGTTTGCATGAGGCAGCCAGCTAGGGGTCCCCTTTTGGCCACCCAAGAAGACTTTCTGCGCTGAGAAATGTGGAAGGCATAAATGGTGTGGTATTACTACCAACTTGGGACGTGAGGGGATGTGGCCGCCATTTTCCCTGGTTCCTACGACCTCATTGCTTTCAGGTCAATCGCAAATCTCCCGGGAGGTAAAATGTCATCTCGGTGCCGTTTAACGGCCAACCTATAAACGGTCAAAACAATGCAAAAACAATTTCAATCTCTCCTTAAATTAATGCAAATATCTCCCTGGAGGTGGTCTGACTCACCACAAAAAAAGGGCCTCCCTCTGGAACACACGGCAAAGTTTTTTTTAAATTAAAACAAACGTCATTAGCAGATTTGAGAACTGTATTTGTGATACTATGAAGCATGTGCACGTATGTTCATGTTTCACAGTTTTTTTTAATTAAAATGTTGTTAGGAAATTGCCTGCCTTTTCTTCATAGCAAAATTAATCTCCATTTTCTTGACTTAATTATATGTCGGGTGTGCAGCTGTGCGATGCGTATCTAACCCGACATCTGCGCGCGGCTGGCTGCCAGCCTCTCTTCTTTCGCATTATTTCATAATAAGCGTTTCACGGGCTGCTTCTTTCCTATTTTATTTTAATATCGTAAAACGATGGTGTGTCGCAGGTTTGAAAAACTCTGTACAGCTTCGTGTTGCAGACACAAGTGTTTAGTGCTAAAGTGTGGCCCACCCTGTCCACAAGCATGGGTAATGGCCAACTGTTGTTTTTGGCTAGGGGGGGCAGACATTCCCACGCCGAACTAAGCGAGGGAACCATACCCATCCCCCAAGTCGAAAAAACCCATTTGAGAGCACATGTTCAAGCAAGAATTGGAATAAAAGCCATAGGATTTACCAGCAGGTCTAAACCTATGACAAAGGACAACCCCTGTAACATCAACAGGTTACATTGTCATGCATTATAAAGAAGAATAAACATACGTTGACTTACAAAAAAGATTTTAATACCTGCGTTTTTATTAAAAATTGTATACACATACCTGTATCGGTAAACAACTGCCTGTAGCCAAGTCTAAAAAAAAGAGCCCATATGCAAGTGAAAACATGATTCGGGTTACATCGTTTACAGCTCATGAAAACCAATGTCTCTGAAAGAACATTTACCAAAATGCAATCTCTGTCCTTAACTGAAGGATGAGATTCGTTTCATTACAAAAATACAGACATGGATCGCTTTCATAGCATAAACCAATGTGCACAGTGAGTTTCAAAAGAAAAGGCAAGAACAAGAAAGTCGACTCAAGATGCTGGCATTTCGGCAATTAGTCCGCGAACATTCAGAAGAATGGGGCCCGGTGCTCCTAAGGACGATGTTAATTAATGGTCAGAGTCGGCCTCATGCACTATTCTAGAAGTATTCTTTGTTGACTGTCTCAGTTGCAGTCACATTCAGATGTCTACTAGGTAGTGTTGCAGCCCCATGGCCTCCTGAAGGTCCATCATCAATTATAGCTTGTGTCTGTTTCCAATGACTCCTTGTGGGCTGATCATCAGGTGTGCGCCCGACTAAAACCACTAGACGATGCTTCTAATTACGAAAAGGTGCAGCATCCGGAGTTGCCATTTACTTTTCTGAACCATGTCTGCTGCTGGCTCCTGCACAACTCCAAGTGTAAATACTACGTATTGTGGATTCTGGATGGAGGAACACTGCTGGTCAAAACATAATAATAATAACTTAGCATTTTTATAGCGCTATGAACCCTCAGGTATCTATCTGAGTGCTGCTTATTATTACCCATGGTGTGTGGTGATCATTTATCGACCTCGGAAGGATGAAAGGCTGAGTTTGGCCCTGCCGGGATTCGAACCTGCGTCAGCAGACTCTGCACGGATGTCAAAGCAGTACTCTACTCGCTGTGCCCCTTGTCCGGTTGATGTGCCACTTGACATATCACATTTCAGCAACTGTTGCCAAACTTGCTGAGTTGTCTTTCCTCAGTATTCTGCTTCCAGATCTATACCTTTCCACTACTCCTTTTGTGCCTACCAAACAGTTTTGGTCTGTCCAGCCCTCTCAACCCCCTGCAGCAGCAATGAGAACTCCGCTGGTCCATTGATGATGAGGTGGTCTTCCTACTTTGAAGTGACCAGCTATGAGGCTGTCTTCCTACTTTGAAGTGACCAGAAATGAAGGCTCTGCTGGTCCATTGAGGAGGTGGTCTTCCTACTTTGAAGTGACCAACAATGAAGGCTCCGGTGGTCCATTGATGAGGTGGTCTTCCTTCTTTGAAGTGACCAGCAATGAAGGCTCCGGTGGTCCATTGAGGAGGTGGTCTTCCTTTGAAGTGACCAGCAATGAAGGCTCCGGTGGTCCATTGAGGAGGTGGTCTTCCTACTTTGAAGTGACCAGCAATGAAGGCTCCGGTGGTCCATTGAGGAGGCGGTCTTCCTACTTTGAAGTGACCAGAAATGAAGGCTCCGCCGGTCCATTGAGGAGGCGGTCTTCCTACTTTGAAGTGAGCATGTGCTCATTTTGAAAGATACATGCCAACACTTAACTGAGCCACAACCCAGCAGTAGTGGAGCCAGAAGCACTCATGCCTTTTTTGTCATCGCCCGTGTACAAATACTTACAGAACATCCCTGTGGATCAAGCATTAAGGGGTCAACTGCCCCTCTGCCCCAAGTACTCAGCAAGAATACATACGGTTTCATGTTTTTTGTCAATATATGGGTTTTAATTGAATGTATAGGAAATATGGAAACATGGAGCGGGAGTTGCTATCAACTATGAATCAGTGCAAGTACAAATATCACTATGGACAATTGCCCAAGTGCTAAAACATATTATTTCAATGCATTGTTGCATCACGGCAAATGACTAGGCCAAGGGCAAACGTTGCCCTATAGCAAAATTGCACTGAACACTTTGGGCCTGATTAACAGAGAATTTTCCAATGGGATTGTTCCATTGCAAGAGGCTTCTGTGAATCAGGCCCTTTGTTTTTAGCAGTAAGGCAAAGTTTGCCCTGGAAATAATTGCTCATGCACCATTGCACAGTTTCTATAATACCAATTAGCAATTGATACCAAACGTGTACATCAGTGTGAGCTTCCCACACACAAAGAGAAACTGCAGGATCTAGAAAGTAAGCTTCCTTCACACAAAGAGCATGTACAGGTGCTTGATCTAGAGTGCAAGCGTCCCTTGCACAACGAGAAGGTACAGGTGCACGAGCTACAGTGCAAGCTTCCCTCACACAGAGCAGAGAGAAGGTACAGGTGTATGAGCTGGAGTGCAAGCCTCCCTCACACAGAGAGAATGTACAGTTGCATGAGCTGGAGTGCAAGCTTCCCTCACACAGAGAGAAGGTACAGTGAGCTGGAGTGCAAGCTGCCCTCACACAGACACAAGGTACAGGTGCATGAGCTGGAGTGCAAGCTTCCCTCACACAGAGAGAAGGTACAGTGAGCTGGAGTACAAGCTGCCCTCACACAGACACAAAGTACATGTGCGTGAGCTGGAGTGCAAGCTTCCCTCACACAGCGAGAAGGTACAGTTGCATGAGCTGAAGTGCAAGCTTTCCTCACACAGAGAGATGGTGCAGAAGCTGGAGAACATGTTTACCTCCCACTGAGAGAAGGTGCATGTGTGTGAGATGCAGTGCAAGCTTCCCTCACACAGAGATAATGTGCAGGTGCAAAGGCTGTAGTGCAAGCTTCCCTCACACAGAGACAAAGTGCAGAAGCTAGAGAGCAAGTTTTCCTCAGACAGAGAGAAGGTGCAGGTGCAGAAGCTGAAGAGCAAGTTTCCCTCACATAGAGCGAAGGTGCAAAAAGTGGAGTGCAAGCTTCCCTAACATACAGAGATGGCGCATGTGCAAAGGCTGGAGAGCACATTTTCCTCACGCACATAGCAGGTGCAGAAGGCAGGTGCAGAAGCTGGAGATCATGCTTCCTTCACACAGAGAGAAGGCGCAGGTGCAGAAAATGGAGTGGAAGCTTCCTTCACGCAGAGAGAAGGTGCAGGTGCAGAATCTGGAGAACAAGTTTCCCTCATACAGAGAGATACTGCGGGTGCAGAAGCTGGAGTGCAAGCTTGCCTCACACATAGAGAAGGTGCAGGTGTAGAAACTGGAGAGCAGGTTTCCTTCACACAGAGAAATGGTGCAGGTGCAGAACCTGAAGTGCAAGCTTCCCTCACACAGAGAGAAGGTGTAGAAGCCGGAGAGCAAGTTTCCCTCACACAGAGAGATGCTGCGGGTGCAGAAGCTGGAGTGCCAGCTTCCCTCGCACAGAGAGAAGCTGCAGGTGCAGAAGCGGGATAGCAAGCTTCCCTCACACAAAGAGAAGGTGCAGGAGCAGATGCTGGAGTGCAAGCTTCCCTCACACAGAGAGAATGTGTAGAAGCTTGAGAGTAAGTTTAAGTTTCCCTCATACAGAGAGAAGGTGCAAGTGCAGAAGCTGGAGTGCATGTTTCCTTCACACAGTGAGAAGGTGCAGAAGCTGGAGAGCAAGCTTCCCTCACATAGAGAGAAGGCACAGGTGCATAAGCAGGAGTGCAAGCTTCCCCCTCACATAGAGAAGGTGTAGAAGCTTGAAAGCAAGTTTCCCTCATACAGAGAGCATTTGCAAGTGCAGAAGCTGGAGTGCAAGATTCCCTCGCACAGAGAGACGGTGCAGGTGCTTGCTGGAGAGCATGTTTCTTTCACACAGGGAGAAGGTGCAGGTGCAGAAAATGGAGTGCAAGCTTCCCTCACACAGAGAGAAGGTGCAGAAGCTGGAGAGCTTGTTTCCTTCATACAGAGAGATACTGCGGGTGCAGAAGCTGGAGAGCATGTTTCCTTCATACAGAGAGATACTGCGGGTGCAGAAGCTGGAGAGCATGTTTCCTTCATACAGAGAGATACTGCGGGTGCAGAAGCTGGAGAGCATGTTTCCTTCATACAGAGAGATACTGCGGGAGCAGAAGCTGGAGAGCTTGTTTCCTTCATACAGAGAGATACTGCGGGAGCAGAAGCTGGAGAGCATGTTTCCTTCATACAGAGAGATACTGCGGGAGCAGAAGCTGGAGAGCATGTTTCCTTCATACAGAGAGATACTGCGGGAGCAGAAGCTGGAGAGCATGTTTCCTTCATACAGAGAGATTCTGCGGGAGCAGAAGCTGGAGAGCATGTTTCCTTCATACAGAGAGAAGGTGCAGGTGCAGAAGCTGGAGTGCATGTTTCCCTCAGACAGAGAGAAGGTGCAGAAGATGGAGAACACGTTTCCCTCACACAGAGAGCTGCAACAGTTCACATAGCTTTGTATTTAGCTACATATTTATTGGATAGGTTCAGCAGACACTTCTAACAGAAGTGCCGAACATAAAATAATAGTACAGATAACGGAGCCAATGAAGATATAGTTGATAGTCGGCCAGGAGCTAAATGTGTATTGTTCGCATTGGTGCGGTAGTGCATAATCTAAAGACCAATATTAATTGAAATAAATTGAAATAAACTCGACCACTCTGGATTCTGCTAGAGACATTTCATTCCTCGTGTTGTACAGTAAACATCTTTTCTCTCGCTCTCTCATCTGCATCCCTATGCAGAAGGCACATGAACCAATGTGCTAATTAACTGTTAGCTATTACTACACCACAGTCCTAGGCAGGAGGCTGCTATTGTGTGCTTGTGTTTCAAGCAATGCATTTCAATTGAGCAGCTGCTTTATGCGATGTCTGCAGCAAGTGTCACAGTGAATGTAGCAGAGCACCTTTTCACTGGCAAATTTCAGCTCATATTCAGTGTCAGTGATTGTGTGTCAGTGGCACTCGGTTGTTTTATTTCAAAATCCTTAATTGGCTTCGTAAGCGCTGCCTGCTCTAAGAAAAGTGAAATCACAAAGTAATTAAACGTTAGAAAGCTGAGTGGCCGACGGTGGCTACTTGTTTGATGTGTAACATATGTGCTCACTTCCTTTGTGATACTACAAAGGTTTAGCACATTATGTATAACAAGAAGGTGCATGCTTGAAACAAACATTGACTACAAGCTGCTGACTTTATCGCACATGCTCTTCTGGGATGTGCCTAAGTCTTGAAAGACAGTCAACCCATAGGAACGTTTACAGTGATTTCGAATTGGCCTATGTCAAGTGTGACATCATGAACTAGTCCTGACATTCAGGGGCACATCACTCTTGGTTCAAAGGGCCAGGAGCATTGGTGTGGATCCTGTATGGAGGAATAGATTGACATACCAGGGAACATGGAGTCTGAAGAAAGTGGGGAGCCATTTCAGGACTCTGCACTCGAGCCACACACACTGCAATGCGGAGTTGCGAGGATGCCGGAGGAAGGGTGTAACTCCGCCTGATTTCAAAATGGCCAGTAGGCCAGAAGCATCATGATAACAGATACTGGCAATTCCAATTACCAGCAGAGGATTAACACCTGCATATCAGACAAAGCAAGTGGATGATTGAATGGGGAACAACAGTCAATGAACCAGCAAAGGCGGGAACAGAGAAACACCATGCGGTACAATGGATGAAGAACGTACCAGCGAGAAAATGTGGAGTGAGAGAGGACGTCAAGACTCTGTGCAGGTGGTAAAGTGGGGTGGATGCTGTCTCTTTGGAAGGCAAAAAAATAATCCCTATAGAAACTACAGAGCATACTGGAAGCTATATCCCTGGATGCACAGTGCAAGCTGGGTGCTATATCCCTGTGTCCAGAACAAGCTGGGCAAAATAAATCTGGGACAGAGGCATGCTGGCTGCTATAACCTGTATGGTAAACCTCCAACAACCAGACAGAGAAATAACTACCCTCTAGGGAAGAAGGCTTGGTGCACCGTTTTATAAGAAGAACAAGAGCTTTATTTGTATACAAAAAGGAAATGACGACAGGGTATTGTTAGTCCTCTGCCGTGAAGCTGTTTCCCTTCTTCAAAATCAATCTGCACATTATAACTGCAAAAATTGTCATCTGTGACTCACTCGATATACAGGGTTCATCCCCGATCTGCATATGCTGCCACCTATAGAGACACTACTGATTACATATGGTACCCCAGTTCATTGACCATATCCTCTTCGACTCATACTTCTTCACATTTGGGTCTCAATCTCTTCACCTTGGGTTGCAACTAGGTGAATGGTTAAATTACTGAAGTAACTGCCCTGCCCTAAGGCCTAATCACATGATGTGCACCTGGCCATCAACATGAGCTCAATTGAGAACTTCGAGGTCAGTCTGGTCCTTATGAATAAAGCAACTCTTCTCTTATCCCAGTCACAAAGGTGCCCCTAACATGCCTCCCTGTCGAAATCTTCTATGAGTTGGTATTACCCATTGCTCTCCCTGGTACAATTCATGGGTCCAATTGTTCTGTGCCCCCCCCCTATCAGCTACCCCTCCTGGGGAAAGCCTGATTCTTCTGCTGTCCCACTAATCACTCTAGTTTGTGAAGGATTTAGGTAGTCGGCTCTCAAACATCTGATAGTTCAGATGGGATGGCCAGTATCCTGTGGGGTGCTGGTGTCTGAAATCTCAACTTGTGTTTTGGCAGCTCAAGACCTCTGCCCTGGCTCCCATGGTTATGTCCTTCACTGCCAGCCGCAGCCGTACTCGTATTAGGCTGTTCACATTCCTTTCTAATTCCACAAAGCTCTAACAGGATACATTTGTGTGTGTGTGCATTCGTGTTCCCTACTTCGCCTGGGGTGGGGTTTGAATACTGGAGCACAGGGTCTCGTTGATATGTGTTCACAACACGGCCTACAAGGACCCAGGTCTAACATCATGCATGGTAACACATTTATATTTCTCGTCAATGTGATGTGCACATTCAGTATACCTACCTAACACTCTATAAGGTCATTTTTTATTTAGCTTAAAACCATCTATGTTTATATGCTTAATCTACCCGCACTACTTGTCTATGCACACAGAACTCTCCCCACACCACTGTACTCGCTCATCTTTATTTCCTGTGTATTGATATATTTTCCGCAGCATGAATCCTTTGGGAGGGGTGGGGATCTGAACGTGCATTCCTACATTCCCCACTTTAGTTAATCCTTAATGAACAAATCCCTCCTTCTCTATCCTCCTGTCTGCTTCATACTTAGGGACCCACACCCTACACATATGACATAAACTTTCACCATCTCGGGCGTAAATACATCCACCATCACCCACTAAATCAACCCAGTGCTCTGTATAATTCTCTGGATCTGGTGGGGGAGAGGTCAGTGTCCCTGGGGGGTTTATGGGTATTTCAATTTTAACCATTCATGGTTTATTTGGGTTTTCCATTTGAACCTGCCCATCCAGTGTGCCACAGAAAGCCATTCCTGCCCCAATTGTGACCATCATCATTGCACTGTTCGGGATTGTCTTTGCACAATCGAAGTATCATCCGGCATTTGACATCACCAGCAAAAGCACCACGAGGGGGGCCAATATCGCCAGCCACTGCACCGAGCCAGGTAGACGCCCAAGAGAACATTGTGTCAAACCAATCTTCAGCCTGCACTCCTGCTTCACTTTCCATGTCTGTCTTCAACTTGTGTAGAGCCCCTATAATACGTGATGTGGACCCATTTTCTGCATCATTCGGGGGGAACGTACGTGCAGCATTACAGTCCTATTCTTTTGCACACGCCCCCCTCCATCACCATAAAAAGGTCCAAAATGTACCGGTTCTGGAGGGTCATCAATCAGATCACCTGCCGTTCACTCTTGATAGCATTCAGGCCTTGTTCTGAATCATCACCCAACTCACAATTTGTAACTATTTAGCATTTGCTGCGGCCTGAACCCCTGGCAACAGAAAGAGGGAAAACATATGTATGTTGTAGAGGAGAAGGTGGATGCTTTCTCACTAGCTCCCGTCCACTCACCACTGAATACTGGAACAGCAGGAGAAGGGCTATATGTGGGACACCATGTTTTGTTCCAATACCACATTGAGTGTATGTGAGATGTTATGAACTCTGACAGCCATAAAGAATGTACCCTCGCACTGAAAGTATGGAAGGATGCCTCATGGAGGGATGCACCTATGGACATCCATCATGGAACATTAAAGAGAAATCTGGCAAGGCATAGTGCTATCATAAAGAGGATATATGAAAATATTGGCAAACAACATGAAAATACAAAAGAGTGACAATGTGGCTGAAGAACCAAGAGAAACATGTACCTAAAGTTAAAGTAATCCTGAATACAAAGAAGATTAATTAACTTACTAGTCAATGACTGTAAATACGCAGTAAGGCAAGGTAAAAAGGAAACATATAGAGGTTTACTATCGAGGAATGTATAACGTGGCAATGACAGCTATTATAAGAAAATGGACCCCGACTCATGTCAAATTCAACCAAACTACCTCAGAGACAGACTAAGGTTGCAGAATCAGGAGAGGCTGAAAATCTCTGTATGCAGAACAACAAGAGGGCTATGTTGGCCCAGGATCAAGGATGCTATTTTAAGGAATAATTGCAAGGCACAATGGGAGTTAGCCTAGATAAGCTATGAATGAAGGGCACAGTTCTTTTAGATTAAAGGAGAAGAAAACATATGCACGGCCAAAGTATCGGGAAATTAAAAGTGTATGACGTCTATACAAGGAAGAGTGAGCAAGTCTCTAAAGGTCATGAGGAGTAACAGCACTCAAATAGCAGTAAATAGTAGGCTGAAATTGACACTTTTGTGGTCTCTTCACATGTGACCCAGAAGTCAAAAACAAGGGCTATCCATTAGAGCCTCAGCCGAAGATAGCGGTGTACTCACACTCCCTTGAATGTTCCAGGACAGTGACCAGGCTACAAGGTCAACTACAGATGGAAGACTTTGGCTTATGGCCGACCGATGAGAGAATGGACTAATTGGGAAAACAGGGAGTAGTCTTATGGGATTCAAACACGTAATTTTTGTTTCACGTACGAGCTGCTAAAGAACTGAAAGTCCAGGGTAGTGAGAGCATGCTAACAAATAACTTGGTTTAAGGGGCTACGTAACATACAATGTTGCATACACTGATCCACTGCCATTTTCTCTGCTATCATCAGTACTGTACTTATTTAGAAGTAGTTCAAGGCATGCCTTACAGAAAAGGGGTAGAAAATGATGTACTAATTCGTACTTGTTCTATACATAGATATGTTCCCTTAACTAATCCCTTCCCTCAATAGGTTTTGTAATTTGCCATGTAGAATGACATCACAGATGACTCCTATTAGGGTATAAGACCTCAATATAATTAAGTTACTGTTTGAGCGTACATGCATCAGTCTGATGCTTGTCAGTTCTCCCTGCTTTATTAAATGAGAATAAAGTAGTACTTTGCCACATTCTTTGAGTCTGTCTGATTATGTGGTCTTAGATCCTTATTTGTAATTCCATCTAGCAAAAAAAGACCATTTAAGTTGTTAGAGCACATTTTGGTAGCTGTGCAGATGGTTACGGTCCAATCAACCAGGGCCATATCCATAAGCCAGAGCACTGCAGAGCTTCCTGTTGAGATCAGCATGCATAGTCACATGCAAGAAGAGTCAGTCGGCAGGTGGCCCTTTGATGAAATTCCTGTCCGTTCCCCGCAGGTGCCCCGTGTCCAAAAGGCAAACTGGTTGGTTGAGGGAGAGTCAATGCCGAGGGACTCAAGCTGAGTCACGGATGTAAGTAGAATAACAAAGGTGGCAAATATAGGGGGGTTGTGTTGTGAGAATAATATGTATAAAAAGTAACAGGATTTTTTGGGGAAGATTTTAAAGAGAAGAAGTAGATACCTTGATTCCTATTTCCAAGGGGGCAGAAGGGTACGCACTAAAAGTAAAGATTTTAAAAAGGGGTGTTAAGGATTCCTGAGGCAAGGCCCACAGAAGAGTGCGTATCAAACTCCAAAATGGAGTGAAAGAGAGAAGGGATACATTTACTAAAATAGTAAAGGAAGGCGTACACAGTAAAATTGTCATGATCCCAACACAAACACCTGCTGACACCATGATCCCAGCTCAGGCACACACAGTAGGCATGATTTGGACCCAACATATGGCTGGCGGGTAAAGGAATCAGGGTATGGACACTGCAGCCCACACCGAGTTGGCCCCCAGATCAGGATGCCATATAGGACCCAAGATGGCCCCCAGATATCCATGCTCCAAGATCCATGGTAGTCTGGCGGTGCTGGGTGGAGCCCATGGCTATTTAAACCATGGCCTGGGCCACACCCAGTGCTATGTGTTCTCTAACTAGGCAGCGTAAGCGTAACGCTTATCCCTGCAGTTCCAGCATCTCTGTGTGCTTTTTATCAGCACGCGGTCGGGATCGTTTACCAGCTTTAGCAGCTCCGGCTGTATCCCGCCGTCAGATTTACTTGACCTGCATCGTAGCTTTAGCAGCTCCAGTTGCATCCCGCCGTTGGATTTACCCGGCCTGCATCGGAAGTCATCCGAAGCTCCAGCAGACTCCTCCTCTTCACCGTGGGCCAGTGGAACGCCTCAATCCCACGGCAAAATGGAATCTGCAACAAAAACACAATGAGCATTTAACTTGGTGATCCTTACAAACCCACATATTTCTACTACCACGAGCCGCGCATCTGCAAGGCTCACCCCGGGTCTTGGTACCCCAGAACGCAGTACTATCACATGTGTTCCATTCCGCTGCATCTGCATTCCAATCGCTGCATCTGCATTCATTCTACCTCACCTGCAAAGAAACAAAGGCAACCGTAAGTAACCTGACATGGTTTGCAGTAGACGTTACAGAAAGACATTGCCACTACGGAAAGACAACCGGATATGTGTGCGATTATGACTAGGAAAATGGGAGAGGATGAAGACCCTGTTGCTTATATTCAAGATATTCAAGATAGATGGCATCAGGAGACTCGTGAACCATGAGATAAAACGGTATCATTATTTTATCACATTTTATGTCTGGGGCTGCCCAATCCAGTGCAATGGCAATTGAAGAAACAGGTGGGAATGGATGCAAAGCCATGGCCAGAAATACCATTGACAATAATGCATCACTGTTGATTAATGAAGGAGAAGAATAAAAAAAGGCTGAGAACAGAAAGCAGGAGGAAGCAAAGTCAGTCTAGAAGAAGTTGTCAAAAATAACCATAGAGGGAGCAGTATTGACGAGTAACAAAGGAGGCGTGACACAGGTGAGGCAGTTCAGGCAGCAGAATAGCACAGGGTATCCCTCCCTCAGATCAGAGTGGGTAGGACATTTGGCAAAGAGGAAGCAGGAATTGTCCTATAGGGGTAGGACAAGGTGGATTTCAAAATCCCCTGGGAAGAGGAGGATTTAATGGCAGACAGCCACACCAATTCTGGAATTGTGGAAGAATAGGACACTTAGCTAGGACATGCAGAAGCAGAGGAGGCATGCAACAGAATTGGCAGGCTCCAAGAGGTGGGATGGGTTATGCTCCACAATATAATTCAGAACCACAGCAATATTATGCCCAAGATCATACGCAGGCAGAGACATATGCGCCACAACCCCAACAAATGCAGCCAGTTCCGCTGCAAATGCAAGTACCACAAGGGCAACCACAGCAAGTATCCATGCAAGCACAGCAGGTACAACCACAGCAAGCAGAGAGCTACTTGTCCCTGTGTCCATGAGGGAAAATACCAAATGTCAGGTACTGCCATGAATGCTCAGGCATTCTCTGGGTTGATGAGTTTAGCTCCTTTCACAGATGAATTGCCAATCTCTTTAGGAGAACATATGTCTATGACATTGTTATATTCGAGGCAGATGACAGTTAACATTTTAGGATGAGACCTGATAACAAAGCTTAACATGACGATACCTTTTACTGATGAAGGAATAGTGTTATCTACTCCAGTGATACACTATATGAATATGGGACAGTTTATATTAGCCTTTACAGGACAGAAGGCATTACAAGGAGTTACTTTAGATCCAGAGGTATTTTTGTATGGAGTGACTATGTTATTATCATGGTTACCCAGATTGGTAGATAAAATATTGAGGACAACTGATGAATTCTTGTTTAGACCAGAGATTCCTACAGATGATGAGGAAGGGCAGATTCTCACCTTAGAGTTAGAAGCAGCAGTGATCAGAGAGGAAAGGGTGATGCTTCAAGGGATGGATGATGAAGGAAAGGCATGGAGAATAATTATAGCCTTCATTGAAGGATATAGGCTGAAAGATTTGACGGACGAAGAACTGTTAAGAGATGACTACTCTGACGATGAACTAGTGTTTTTTATAGGTCTCACTTATTGGATTAAGGTAAAGAATATTGAAATACCACAGAGAATGGTGTTGGCAGAGCAGGGATCGCTCAAACTGTATTCCAACCCCCGGGCTATGTGAGGGAGAGGTCCCCCCTCACTGCCAGGGGGCTGGATTACCTTCAGTTTCACGTTGGCGTGCGTAAAACACGTCGGCGTGAAAGTGAAAGTAATTTTCACCGCAGCAGCCATTTCGGGCTGCTGCGGCGAAAACTGAAGGTGAGTGTTCACCTTTCTCCGCCTCGATCTCGGGCTGCATTTCAAGGGTATTTCAAGGGTTTCAAAGCCAGCAAAGAAAACAGGGAACTCCATGCATTTCCCAAAAGAGGACACCCGTGGGAATGCACAGAGGTCTGACTTGCGCGAAGCGCCCCAGGTTTTACTACCCAGAACCCCAGACAAAGTGAACATTGTGTTTTTTCCCCACCAAATATCATACTTTGTGATCACCAGAAAGTGCGCAGTGAAAATCTGAGAAGTAGGCCGCCATCCACTTTGTGCCTATGTCAGTGGTAACACAGGAGACCACTGCCAAAACTCATCATTTGGCTGCCCACAGAGCAAAATAATTGCAAAAGAAACAGAGGTGTTTAAAAAATCTGTTTTTATTTGGTGTCAAATTTGCAAAAATCATGGCTCACAAACCACCCAAAAAGATCCAACCTCCTTGTTGGGTGGTCAACATCATTCCACTTCAAGAATCTACATAAATATAAGGTCCACAGAAGTATGTATTATCTGAACAAAGTCCACTTTCGAGGATTGCTTGCTGGAAGAAATATGTCAAAAATGGGTGTAATACCGTTACTGAACTCTATCAGAAGCCGGCGATTTAAAACCATTTTGTGTAAAGTTGTACATTGAACCCAAACTATGCCAAAGAAGGACTTGCTATCAGAAGCCTAAGAGGTGGAGACAATTCAAAACGATATTCTGAAAAGGCTTAAAGTAAGAAAATGTTTGATGTATGTGTTAAAAATGTGAGTTATATTATAAAATGAGACAATTTTTAGACATTGGGTTTAGGAGTTAAAGTTTCCCACACTGTGCTTCTAACAAATCCACACCTCTCCCTGAACAAAGGAAACTTCCCCCTGCCCTTGGCTAAGAAAACAATGGAGCCCTTGAGCTGAATAGAAATGCTAATTCCGGTGTGACTGACAACAAACTGCTGGCAGGAAGAAGGACATGTGACCCTCTGAGTCAGCCCAGCTCTGGAGGCGGACCAGACTGAAATGTGGATTTAACATTGGAGTAAACTTATGTTTTCGAAAAATGCTTATAACAAATTGCACTGAACTGGCAAAAATGTGAGATTGTTAAAATGAAAAATTCGCTCACAGTTTAAGACTAAGCTGGAATCCGTGCGATGTTCTGAGACTAAACCCCGGAATTTATTCATGTTGTGGCTACTGTGTTGATGCTAGGAACCTGAAAAATTACAGAAATATGCCCAGATGGGGAGTGCATGCATATATAAAAAGTGGTGCAGAACTAATATTGAGAAACCCACCAAAAGTGCAAAAAAGCTGTCATTTCTGAACCAAAGCTCTTAGAAAGATGCGAGTGGAACAGAAATGTACCTTAGGCAATCTGTCATGTGATTTATATAGTATTAACAAGTTGTGTATACTGTAAATATGTGTTTTATGAAAAATAAGATATACTGTACAGAGAAAAAGGGAGGGCTCTTCCCCTAAGCCATAAACATGACACATGATGACACAGAATGACACACTGCTCCTTTCTCCAATCAGGGGACAGAGAATCCTCTGGCCTATAAGATCCTTAGAGGGTTGGGCATAGAGAATCAGCCTCCCCACTCATTTTGGAAATACATAGAGATTGCTGAGGGCACACAAGGCACACACTTTTCACTTCTCAACTGATTTCTTGGCGAAGCAGCCTGCAGGAAGATCCAGACATAGATCCATAAACCAGACTCCAGAACCAATCTCTACAACCAAACTCTAGAACCTTGAAGCAGAGAGGACTAACCCACAAGCTGAACCTTTTTCAGAGGCCTTCAGAATCTTTAGCAACCTGATTCTAACCCCTAAACTTCCAAGGGGCATCTCAAAAACCAAAAGCCTGGCTGAGCTGTTTTGCTATTCTAGCTAAGAACCCTGTGCTAGAACCGATATCCAGACCCAGAGAGCACAGCTGTATCCAGAACCCATCAGATCCAGTCCAAGAGGCCGCACAGACCAGAAGCTGTCCGGTGGCAAGCGAATCCCAGCCAAAACCTTGACCAGATCCTTGATGGGCCCATTCCATCCCAAAGCCTAGGAGTGAGTATTTAGTCTAGAACGGCCCACATTCATCTCTTAGTATTAAGTAACCCATTCCATCCATTTCAACCTATTCAGAACAGCATTATAGAATCTTGTGTCCATCCTGAATTCTTCTCATTATATTGTCTGTGATAATTGTAGCAATAATCATCTTTGCTTTGATATTTTTCTGAAGAGAGACAAGTGTTTTGACGGACAGAAGTCAGAGCGGAGGCGCCGCTGTTCTGGTGGCTGCCCGTTGAGTGTTTTGCTTCTTCATACCCCCGAAGTATAAGTCCATATTGATTCCAAATCTTTAAAGCGCAATCTGTCATTTTGAAATCTTGACTTTACTTCTGAAAAACCTACCTTCACAAAAACCTCTGCAAATTTTGAAATGTAGCTGTCATTTAAAGCTAAGAACCTAAGCTTTCTAACGAACCTAAAACAGCATTCCAATTCCTTACAGTTTTTCCGTAATCTCGTTTTGCGCGAATTGCAATTTAGCTCAATTTCACCACTTGTCAAAATAGCTGTTTCTTGTTTTCCACAGCTGAATTTCGTTTTCAATCTGATAATCATTCATTCCTTGTGTTGACCTGAACCAATCCAAAGTAACTCTCACTAATCCGGAATCTCCTTTAGTGAATTAAAATCATTTTTAGCATTTTTCCCATTCATTGCAAATCACATTCACAAGAATATTGACCTGTTTTATAATCATTCCTGTGTCTCTCTAAGCTTGCTGAGGGAACTGGGATTGAACTGCATTGTTGATTAATACTACTGAAACCTGTGTGCCCACATTTCCACCTCTTCATATTGCATAATAGTGGGGGGAGTGAGTAGTCACAGGGCAAAGAGTAATCATATTGCCTTTTGATTGTAATCATACCAAGTTTTATTTCTGTGCTGCATTCTTTCCTATTATTGCATTTCCTTGAATCCATATAAAGTATTCTCTGCTACAGTATCCTTCCTGTTCCTAATCCTAACTGATTAAAGAGATTTTTGATATTGTAATATTACCCATTGCTGATCATTGTTCATATTCATCATAAGTGTGCTATTCAGATATTATTCATATTCATAAAAGTGTAATCTATATATTGTTCAATTCTTCAAATAAATCTTTTAATTTGCAAAACAAACCTACTTCTTGGCTCAGTGAGGTCGGGGAGATCCAAAGAGAGGGGCATTATATAAGGGTTCATCATCCAGATTTAAAGAACTTTTGACATAAAAGTATAAAAATAAGGGTTTCCATTGGGCATCCCAGACTAGGCATTGACTTAGTTGGAATGCTAGATTGAAGTCACTTACAGATTGAGGGCTCGTACGGGACTTCTGGAGTAGATCTACCACTTGTGCAGCTTAATACAGTGTGCTAACTAATAGGATACATAAATCCTGTTGGGCTACCATGCTGTGTTACGCTGTAAAAGCACCCCTCAAAAGGGAACGCTCTAAGGAAACGGTCTGTTTTACAAAACAAAATTATAAACTTCTGTAAGTCAGGAAGGAAATCAATTTCCAGAATGGCCACATTGGTAGACATCAAGATAGCTAGAGAGCACCTTTTGCATAAGTTGTTTGTGAGAGGTGAATGGACTGAGCAGGACCAGAATGTGTGGTTGCAGGTAAACACACAACAGATCACTGCAACTAGGTTAGATATCTGGAGAGATCAGGGTCCCTTACATGTGGACCTGAGTGAACTATATATGGCCCCTAAGGCCAAGGATGAGCACAATAAGATTGCCAAGATAGCGGCATATTTATATTTATCTATGGGAGCCATACAGGACAAATGTGCTGAAGGCCAAGATCTGCCAAGTAGGCAACTGATGGCATTAGAGAACGCCCAATCTCATCTGGACTCTTCTGAGCAGAGGCTGCAGAGGAGCCAGGAGTCAGAAAACAAAAGTAGGCAGTATCTAGTTAAAATCAAAGAGGATATGGGTATCCTGCAACAGGAAAGGGCAGACCAGGATACCAGAATTCTGGCCTTGCAGAAGGAGTATCAAGAAGGTTTGGACTCCCTACTGCAGAGCCAGAAAAAGTTGGAGCAACAAATGGATTTCAATAGTGCATGCGCAGAGCAGGTAGTCACCCTGCAAAGCCACCTAGATAGAGAGAAGGCAGAGAGCAATACATTATTTCTGAACGACCTGGACACCCAGGCAGAATTTGAGGAAGAGCGCCAGAAAGCTGGTGCCCTTCAAAGACAGAGGGACGACCTGGCGGCGCAGAGGCAGGCTCTTGCTCAGGAAAGGGATACCTTAGGCCAGGAAGTCTGCCACTTAAAAGAAGAAAAATCACCTGGCCCTCCAGGGACGGGGTGACCACCAAAAAGAGCATCAAAACTTGTAAGAGCCCACCAGGAGGGTGGAAGATGCTCTAGCAAGGAATGAACAGGCCAGTAGGGATGGAACTCAGGAGGTAACCCTCCTGCAGAAAAGACTGGCCCAGTACTCCAAGACAAACCAGGAAGCACAGAGAGAAAATGAGGCTCTCTGTCAGCACAATGATAGGCTCCAGCGACAGGTAGCCATGCAAGAGAGACTGATAGAGTCTAGTAAGGCCTTGATTGAGGAACAGAAAGCTCAGACTCTTGCAATGCAACAGGGAGCAGGGGCTGATAGAGATGAGGTTCGCTGGGAAAGGGAAACACCTGAGAATAACCTCAGGAGCCCTAGTACCAGAGGCCTTCATCTCTTCCAGTCCCTGGACTCTGCCACCCATATGTCCCCTGGCACACAGGAGCCCAGGGCCACAGGGATGGCAGATTACTATTCCAGGCAGAAGCATGGAGCTCATAGGCCCGTACCTCCCAGGAATGGATGGGTGGGTTTCCAGGTATGGGCACCCAAGTACTGTGAAGTTTAGTGGGGAACCTCAGCAGAGTAGGCCCACTAAGGGCATCCTGAAAACCTCTGCCTAGTTAGGTCAGTGGGGGGTACCCATCAAATCCTGGGAGCAAGGAGGAATCAGAAGAGAAGACTCCTCTGAGCATCCCATGACACAGGAGACTAGGTCCCCTCATTCTGCCAGCCATTCCCAGGCTCTGCGAATCCGGGAGAACCTAGAAGATCAGACAGGCACCTCTGGGAGCAGTGCCTCTGAGTCAGAGGATGAATGGACCAGGGTTACCCGAACCAAGAAGGCCAATAAGGCAAAAAGGGCCTTGCTTAAGGACCCCGTAAAACAGATTAAGGCAATAAGGAGTGTCATCACGCCTTATCACAAGAACGCCAAGTATTCTGTGTGGGAACACTTAGAGTTCTTTGAACAAATGATGGAGACTTTCCATTTGAAAGACAGCAGTAGCTGCATTCAGTATGTAAAATGGACATTCTCCCCAGAATACTCCAGTTTCTTTGCGGGGCTGGACGACCAAAATCATTCAAGATGGTCCACATATACGGTGTTACGCTCACCTGGTATCAACAGGGACGCCACCCAGCCGGGTTACTCGGTGGTATGCTTCTCAGTTTTGCCCTGATGTGGTCTGCGGGGAAGGTTCTGCCTGAAAATACAGGAGGACTGTGGTCAAGAGTGGCCGACTGGGGTAAGTATCCTCCCTCCACCCCCGTATGATTTCAGTCCCTCTGGCGCCCTCTCCTCACCTTGTGGTAGAATTAGGCGTGCTCTCTGTCCTGCCTTCTTTGCAGGGCCGCGTTGTCTTTCATGGGTGAGTGCGGTCCAGTTACTTCACTGACGCCGGCCCGTTTGATATTGTTCAGGTAGGTCTTATTGCTGTTCTTTAGTTTTGTTGCTATCCTGCATGCCTTTCTTTGTTTAAAATGTCTCTTTTTTCTCCTTTAGGTATGCAGAGCTTCAACGCGGCGAACTGGCGTGGCTGAGCCCCGCTGGTAAATGATGGCGCATTGAGAGTGCTACGATGCAGCAATCAAGAGCTAGGCGCAGCGCTGCGAAGTCTTGCCTTTGCTAACCTGTGTTTTCCTTCCTTGTAGGTCGTGGTGTTCTTCAGCACGGGTGGAATGTCCAGAGTGGTGCCAGCCGAGAGGCGACCAGCCAGGTAAGCCTTTTGAGCAGTTCGTAATTTGTAAATGTCTCTACTGTTTTCTTTAATGTTGCCTCTATCTTCCTCTTTCAGGTCGTTCTGTCTGGAAGGCGTGCAGATTCGAGGAAACTGTTCTCAGTAGCTGCGAGTGTTTAAATATGAAGACTGCAGGTAAGATGCTGCTGCTAATGATGTTCCTTTTGTCTCCTTGCAGGTTCTGCTTCTCCGAGGTTCGAGGGAATAGCTGGACACGGTGAGCGTCACGTTGCAAGCTGCAAAGTAATGCAAAGCGTGTTGTCTTGCTTGGGTGTGGTTTAAATAGCCCCAACAAAATAGTCCAGGTAAAGTAGTCCCTAGGCTGCCACACCCAAAACACTAGACCACATAGCTTGGTTCTTAGGAGCCAAGCTATGTGGAGGCCTCCATGTTGGCTGACAATACAATAAAGTAGTTCCCAAGCACATTGTTGTGCATGGTGTGTGTATCTGGCGCCATAGGTGCCAGGACTGGCCCCATGAGGGCTTTTGAAGAGGATGCCAGGCTCTAGAGGCCTGCGTCCTGACTCCACCTGGCCAATGGGTTTGCCAGAGGGGGTTTTGGGCGAGGGTCATAACATAGGACGGCCATCCTAAAGCATTTTTCTGTTCACAGAAATCCCCAAGAGGCTCGCAAGGCAGCCTACAATTTACAATGTGGGGAGGATCAGGCCCCACAAGAATGTGTGCAGGAGTTGAAGCGTGCCTTTGCGCAGGCTACCAGAAGGGTGCGCACCGATATCAAGGAATTTGTTAATACGTTTTTACATGCGCTGCCAAAATACATCATGACGCAGCTAGTGAGAGATTTTCACGAGAAAAGGGCACTAGACTGGGTCATTGAACAGGCCACCCGGATCTATGAGGTGCAGAAGCCCATAGAAAATAAAACTAATGTGAAAAGCCCCAAACCAACCAGCACCCCTGCTGCTGCCAAGGTGGCAGAGGTAAAGGTTCCCCCCATTTTGGATTTGGAGATGGAAGGGGCCTAAAAACGTGCCTGCACAGAATAATTCCAAGCCCAGAAGGCCCTCGGGCCAATCACAGACAGGGAGTCAAGGAGGTAGTCCCACAAATGGGATCCCTCACTCCCCTGACTATGTAAGTCCCCGCTACAACGGGAATAGACCCATCCTGGGTTATGTGTGGACTCCTCCTGCCCAAGCGGGTGATCCAACCAAGCACCTAACCCAGGGAACTTCCCTCCTAACTTCCCCCAGGAGGGCAGAAATTCCCCAAATCGTGGGCAGAACTTTTTCTCCAGGTGCCCACAGAACTTCCAACACCAAAATCATCCATCCTTCTTTCCCCACTTTCCTGAGCCCAGACAACCTAATCCGGGAGAGGGGAGGTCAAGGGTGGAGGGGTACCCAAATCTTCCCAACCTGGGGTAATACCAGAGAAGGAATAACTACCCTTCCGGGATCAGCCCAGGGGAGAAAACAGAACCCCGTATCAACCTGAGCGGGGTTCACAGTTAGAGTGTCAGGTCCAAAACATGGCACAGGATCTGGGTTGCATGCTGAGGGCTCAGCAGAACCCTCAGATGGGCATGCCGGCACAGAATGCCTCCAACTCTGGACCTGGTGCTCCAGAACAATGATGGGGGCAGCACCCCGACAACTCACCGGTTCCAAGGGAGGAGGCACAAGGGGAAGGGGGGTGTGAAGCCTTGGAGGAAGCTTCCTTCCCAACTTGTAAACAGCCCCTGGAAAACCAGGAACCGGAAACAAAATCTCCTGCCACTGAAAGCCTGTCTCCCAAGGAGCAGAGGTGGGGTAGGAGAAACAAAGTACGCAAACAGGCCCAGTTTGTGGAGGAGGTACAAATTTTCCAATTTGAAGGAGAGGGGTCCTTACAGGATCCGGGGAAAAGGATCTTCTCCTTCAGAGATGGGGGAACTCCTCCCAAAGAAAAACGGGTCCCAAGGGATTCAAATTCAAACTGGGTAGATGTGGGGACTGAGCTAGCGCCACCCATCATCCAATCCCAGAACCAACAGCATAAAAATCCCCTGGTTCAAACCCATCCTGGTGACTGCCTCCAAAAAGAGGGGGGCGGCCCAGAACCGGAAGCAGGGGAACTCAAACCTTCTCCCATCTCTAGCAGTATCTGTGTGAAGTGGGATCATATATGGAAAGAGCGCTAGTGACCACTCTAGTTTCCACCTTTTCTTGCAGATTCCTAAGACTCTCCACAGAATTCTGCCCAAATCTCTTCTCTCTCCATGTCCAAAACTAAAAAACTAGCCGACCAGTTGAAGGAGAAGGAGGGAAGATACTATGCCCCGGTTCAAATAAAGGGGCAGGGTACAATTTTGGCACTGGTGGACACTGGATCCCAAGTTACACTTCTCTCCAAAAATGCCTTTGAGGAACTAAATTCAGGGAGGGGGAGAATTACCAAATTACTCTCACCTCTCTTCCTGGACAACTTCAGAACTTTGACAGGAAGGAAATTCCTGTCGAGGGGACTGCGGATTTGGACATTAAAATTGGGCGACACAAGGTGAAGCACCCGGTCATAGTTGTGACTCCAGAGGGCACCCCTTGTTTAATAGGGAATGACCTCCTGAAAAGGTTGTCACCCCTAATAGATTGCGTAACTAGCCGACCAATAAAGTTAAAACAGAGTGTCAACCATGTTAGTTTAAACGGCACATGTGACATGGTTCAACAGAAATCTGACCAAGTAGAATTTCACTTCCAGAACAACCAAATTCCAGACGTGACAGTAATAGCAGTAGGACAACAAACTGGTGATGGGGGGTCCTCTCTATTTCTGAAAATCAACCTTCCTTCCAGCTTAAGGTGTCATTCCACACTGGAAGGAAACACTCTGAAATTCTTTACCAATCCACAATCAGACATTCCCACTCCTATAGTCCAGAAAGATGAGAAATCAGTTCAGAGCCTGGCTGATATTCAGCAAATTAGAGAGCAGTTGTTCATCTCTGTTCAGTTAAATGAAGGGAAGGACTCTGTTCGCGCCCGAGTGTGTGTGAACAACGGTAAGAGCTTCATCAGCGAAGCTATGTTCCGCCAACTCCCAAAAGATCCAACCATTACCACATTTAGACTCATAGACAAATGGGAAATGGATCTGGAAGCACCCAATTTCAAACATTGCCTGCCAAGCTTGTGTATGCTCAAAATCTCCATAGGCAACAAGAGCATAGTTCATAATTGTTGGGTCGTGCGAGACGTCACTGCCGCCTTTTACTTTGGCAGTGACATTCTCAATCGCTTTGCCATTAGTTTGGACCTAATAAACATCAAAGCTTGGTCCTGATTAGAGGATAATCCCATGGGATTTGATGATCCAGAGAAAGCATTTAGTTCAACTCAACTGCTGCCTTATGCAGTTGAAATTCAGATTGGAGAGAAAGTCACCATCATAGAAAGGACCCGACAATTCTCCCTGGAAGTGAAAGTTAAAAGAGGACAGAAATTGAAAAACCCTGATGCTTATATTCATCTAAATGCTTCTCTCCAACAGCACGGGTTATGGGTAAACCCAACACCACTAGTCAATATAGAACATGACACCATTCCAATAGAGGTGGATAACAGCGACTTAAAGAGTATCACTCTAGCTGCAGGCACCATTATTGGAATGGCGGTTTATGACCGACATTTTTCCATTGATTTAGGCAATGAACCGTTAGGACCAATCCCCAAGGACTGTTTTGACAGTGACAGTGATGACAACACAACACCAGACAGGATCTTTACCAGGCATGGGGGGAACTTCCTAGTGTACACTTCCTGCCCTAATGGCAAGGAAGATGTGACTCGTGACTTCAGAAGGGATGAGGTGATTTTCCAGGTCCATGAGGGCTGCCTTTCCCACCTGAAGCTGCCAGTCCAAATCAGCACTTGACCAGGGACTTCTCCACCCAGCTGGAGGAGGCTGCTGAGATAGCGAAACCAGAAGTCTTTCCAGGCTTCAGGCAGATGGTTGAAGAGAGAGTCACCCTAGCGGATGCCTGTGTGACTCTGGAGCAAAGGCAAAACTTGAAACAAATTTTTTTGGGATTTTAAAGCTCTCTTTGCAGTGGACTCATATAACTGTGTTCACACCGACATCCACACAACAATAATTACCACAGACCCTGGCATGACTCCAGTGTTTGTGAAGCAATATCGCTTGACTCTCGCATCAATGGAGTCCCTTACTGAAATCATTAAGAACTTGAGTCCTGTGGGATAATCCGTCCAGTCCACAGCACCTTCAATAATCCGGTCCTGGGGATATTGAAGCCAAATGGCCAGTGGAGACTCTGCGCCGACTTTAGGGAGCTCAACAAATGGGTCCATACTTCTTGATGGCCTCTTCCCTACATTGACCAAGGGCTGGCCCAGATCCAGGGGTCACAGGTATTCACAGCAATAGACCTGACCAATGTATACTGGACTGTGCCTGTCAGTAGGGAGGACCAATACAATCTGGCTTTTACCTTTGGGGGCCAGCAGTACATATGGACCCGGACTCCCTTTGGACACCTCATCTCTGGCAATGAGTTCAACATTTTTCTACATAAGGCCATGCCCGACCTGGGTCAGAGAGGTAACCTGGCTTATGTAGATGATGTCCTCATCAAGAGCTCAACTGTGGAGGAACACATAGCGGAGATCCTTTATGTTCTGACACAGTTGAGGGCTGCCGGAGCAAAACTTTCCTTTCAGAAAGCACAGTGGAGTAGAACCCATGTTAATTTCTTGGGTCATGAAATTACTACTCAGGGTCTCGGTCCCCAGGAAAAGAAAGTGGAAGCACTCCAGAAATTGAAAGACCCCACAACTCTGTGGGAACTAAGGAGCCTCCTTGGACTGACTAATTACAGCAGAAAGTTCATTGAGGGCTACGCAGAGAACACCAGACCCCTGATTCATCTTTTGAGGGGGGGGTCAAGTGGGAATGGGGTCCAGAACAAGCCAATGCAGTAAGACAACTCAAAAGAAGCCTCTCACAAGCGCCTTGCCTAGCTTACCCTGTCCGAAACAAGGAGTTCTTCTTGGAGACAGGGTTCTCTAATACATGCTTGACTGCAGTATTATACCAAAAGCATGACAAGGTCAATAAAGTAATCTCCTGTGTGAGTAAAACTTTATCCTCTGTGGAGGAAAAATTCAACGATTGTGAGAAGGCACTCCTGGCAATGGTGGGGGCATTGAAGAATTACCACCCGTTCATCCAGGGGGAACACATCATAGTGAAGACTCCACACCAGCCTCTGCAATATCTCCAAAGTGACAGAATCCCTGCCCGAAATGTGAGTAATTCCCGAATTACTTCCTGGATTCTGTCAATGCAAGACTTTCCTGTGGAGGTCAGATATGGCCAAAACAAGAAGAGTCCCCTCGTGCAAGGTCTGGCTGACTTGCATAATTGTGCCACAGAAAACTGTCTCGAGGACGAGAGTCTAAAAATCAAGGACAACACGGAGGCATACCTTAATTCCCCACACAAAGTCTTTGAAGAGGACAAGTTTGAGGGGATGTCAACTGTCTATGTGGATGGATGCCCTTACCATGTTGACAAAAACAGGGAAAAAGAACTTGTGGCCGGCGGAGGGAATGCATGGGTGAATGAGTCCCCAGAACCCTCCGCTGGGTACAAGATTGGTCCCCGAAGTAGTCAAGTGGCAGAGTTGATGGCTGTGCATCAAGCCATCCTCACTGCTGTCCAACATCAACTCCGCGAACTGGTCATAATCACAGATTCGGATTATGTACGGAACGGGTTCATGGAGCACCTGGTTAACTGGAAAACCAGAGGCATGCTATGTGCTAATAACAAACCCTTGAAACATGGGAAATTAATTCAACATATTGATGATCTGGTCACCTCGAATGGGATGACCATCTACTGGAAAAAGATCAAGGGTCATTCCAAAGTAGAGGGACCAGACAAAACTGGAAATTACTTAGATGATCAGCTGGCCAAAACCAGGGCCATTCAAGGGGATCTAATAGAGATCGAGTCCCTGTTGGGGGAAATCCAGGTCACTGCTATCACTAGGTCCCAGACAAATGCTCACCATGATCTTTCAACTGCACAATGGAGTAAGGAGAACCCAGATGCTGATTTGATTACGGCTCAGAAAGAGGATCCAATAATTGGTAAGTTTTATCAACACATTGAGGACCCTGAGAACTTTCCCCTGACGGATACCGATTACATTGGGAAAGAGGACCTCAGAGTGTTGATGAAATGTCCAAAAATGTTCAGAATCCAAGACGGTTTGTTGGTAAGGAAATCCCTAGCTGGCCATGATCAGTGGGTGGTTCCTACCTCATTCCGAAGCCTGATGTTAAGTCATGCCCATGATGCGGCCACAGCCGGTCATTGGGGGTTTCATACAACAATTGAAATCTTAAGAGAGGTTGCATACTGGCCACACATGGGGCAGGACCTCGACCAATACTTGAAGGGGTGTCTTGTGTGTGCACAATTTCAGCCAACTTCCCTCACACACCGTGCGCCTCTCCAAAAGAAGGGGATGACACTGCCATGGTCAGATTTGTAAGTAGATTTTATCGGGCCCGTGATTCGCTCCTCTAGGGGGAATAAGTACATGTTGACTGTGACATGCTTATTTACTAAATGGGTGGAATGTATCCCGGCCCCAAACTGCAAGGCAGAAACAGCAGCTGCCCTGATGATCAACCACATCTTTTCGCGTTTCGGTCTACCCCAAAGGATCGAGTTTCACCAGCGAAGTAATGACAAAGATGTGGAAGATACTTGGGGTTAAAAGGAAGCTACATATTGCTTACCGGCTAGCCTCTAGTGGTACAGTGGAACGATACAACAAAATCATTGTGAGCATATTAAAAAAGTTTGTGGCAGATGCTTGGCCAAGTTGGGATATTCGATTACCTCTTGTCCTAATGGCCATCAGATCTAACTCTTCATCTGCAACTAAAATGTCGCCGTTTGAGCTGATGACTGGACGCAGGATGGTGCTTCCCCAGCATCTGCTTTACAGGACCCAAGAGGAGACATTGATCAATGCCTCCACAACACATGAGTATGTTGAAAATCTAAGGAAACACCTGCAACATGCTTTTGGCCTATGCTCAGCGAAATCTAGAAAGATGAGCCGACAGCATGAAGACTCACTATGACTTAAAGACTACTCGAAAGGAATACAATGTAGGAGACCGGGTCTATCTATACAATTTCCAAAGGAACCAGGCCAAACAGCGAAAATTTCTGCCTACCTGGAAGGGACCTTTTGAAATTGTAGACAAAATCTCACCAGTCGCCTGCAAGATCTGCATCCCCAAAGGCAGTTTGGAAGAAGGGGAAGATAAGTGGGTCCATATTAATCAACTAAAGTGTTGCCATCCTAGGCACACTCTGCAGCAACTGGAGGAGTCTTCTGGAACCCCAAAGGGGGCCACTCCAGATCCATAAAATTCCAACCCTAAAATATTCCACATATAGTCTATAAAATACAATAATGCAAATGTCTCCCGATTTATAAAATGTATATGTCCACTCCACTACATTAATAGTGGTGGGGAAATGTCTACAAATATGTTTTTGCTTCGTCACCCTAGGAGAGAGAGATAACCTATAGTTAATTGGAAACCATGGAGACTGACCCAGAAGAACGACCCGGGGACTGGGAGCAAAGATCCGAGGGGCCCGGAGTATCGCTCAATACTCCCATCAGGATCTGCGAGGAGAACCGATCGATCCACCCCTGATGGAGGAAAAGATGCTAAACTTTGCCATTTGTGGAATTCGGAGAGATGAGGCTGACATCCCAGTCTTGCGAATTTCCATTGATGGAAGTTCAACACCCATCGCAAGAGGGGGGCTTGTGGGATGTCTCAACCCAATAATCCAAGCCCTGCAACATCACTGTGCATTGCTGGCAGCAGAAACATCATAATAGCTGCCGGAAAGCATGCTGCTTGCAAGAAATCACTAGAAAGTGTGCAGTGAAATCTGAGAAATAGGCCGCCATCCACTTTTTACCTATGTCAGTGGTAACACCGGAGACCACTGCCAAAACTCATCATTTGGCTGCCCACAGAGCAAAATAATTGTAAAAGAAACAGAGTTGTTTCAAAAATCCGTTTTTTATTTGGTGTCAAATTTGCAAAAATCATGGCTCACAAACCACCCAAAAAGATCCAACCTCCTTGTTGGGTGGTCAACATCATTCCACTTCAAGAATCTACATAAATATGAGGTCCACAGAAGTATGTGTTATCTGAACAAAGTCCACTTTTGAAGAGTGCTTGCGGGAAGAAATCTGTCAAAAATGGGTGTAATACCGTTACTCACCTCTATCAGAAGCCTGCAATTTAAAACCTTTTTGTGTAAAGTTGTACATTGAACCCAAACTATGCCAAAGAAAGACTTGCTATCAGAAGCCTAGGAGGTGGAGACAATTCAAAACTATATTCTGAAAAGGCTTGAAGTAAGAAATTGTTTGAAGTATGTCTTAATAATGTGAGTTATATTATAAGACAATTTTTAGACATTGGGTTTAGGAGTTAAAGTTTCCCACACTGTGCTTCAAACAAATTCCACACCTCTCCCTGAACAAAGGAAACTTCCCCCTGCCCTTGGCTAAGACACTGACAGGCTGTTGTGAAAGGGAACTAGGAGGGGCACCCTGGCCTGTTGCTCTGAGTGAAAACAATGGAGCCTTTGAGCTGAATAGAAATGCTAATACGGGTGTAACTGACAACAAATTGCTGGCAGGAAGAAGGACATGTGACCCTCTGAGTCAGCCCAGCTCTGGAGGCGGACCAGACTGAAATGTGGATTTAACATTGGAGTAAATATATGTTTTAGAAAAATGCTTATAACAAATTGCACTGAACTGACAAAAACGTGAAACTTTGAGATTGTTAAAATGAACAATTTGCTCACAGTTTAAGATTAAGCCGGAATCCATGCGTTGTTCTGAGACTAAACCCCGGAATGTATTCATATTGTAGCTACTGTGTTGTTGCTAGGAACCTGAAAAATTACAGAAATGTGCCCAGATGGGGTGTGCATGCATATAGAAAAAGTGGTGCAGAACTAATATTGAGAAACCCACCAAAAGTGCAAGTTGTCTTATCTGAACCAAAGCTCTTAGAAAGATGCAGGTGAACAGAAATGTACCTTAGGCAATCTGTCATGTAATGTATGTAGTATTAACAAGTTGTGTATATTGTAAATATGTGTTTTATGAAAAATAAGATATACTGTACAGAGAAAAGGGGAGGGTTCTTCCCATAAGCCATACACATGACCCATAATGATACAGAATGACACACTGCTCCTTTCTCCAATCAGAGGACAGAGAATCCTCCGACCTATAAGATCCTTAGAGGGTTGGGCATAGAGAATCAGCCTCCCCACCCACTTTGGAAATACATAAATAGGGACTGCTGAGGACAGACAAGACACACACTTTTCACTTCTCAACTGATTTCTTGGTGAAGCACCCTGCAGGAGGATCCAGACATAGATCCAGAAACCAGACTCCAGAACCAAGCTCTAGAACCACACTCTAGAACCTTGAAGCAAAGAGGACTAACACACAAGCTGAACCTTTTTCATAGGCCTTCAGAATCTTTTGCAACCTGATTCTAACCCCTAAACTTCCAAGAGGCATCTCAAAATCCAACAGCCTGGCTGAGCTGTTTTGCTATTCTAGCTAAGAACCCTGTGCTAGAACCCAGATCCAGCGAGCAGAGCTGTATCCAGAACCCGTCAGATCCAGTCCAAGAGGCCGCGCAGACCAGAACCTGTCCGGTGGCAAGCGAATCCCAGCCAAACCCTTGACCAGATCTTTGACGGGCCCATTCCATCCCAAAGCCTCGGAGAGAGTTTTTAGTCTAGAACTGGCCATATTCATCTCTTAGTATTAGGTAACCCATTCCATCCATTTCAACCTATTCAGCACTGCATTATAGAATCTTGTGTCCATCCTGAATTCTTCTCATTATATTGACTGTGATAATTGTAGCAATAATCATCTTTGCGCTGATATTTTTCTGAAGAGGGACAAGTGTTTTGACAGACAGAAGTCAGAGCGGAGGCGCTGCTGTTCTGGTGTCTGCCCGTTGAGTGTCTTGCTTCTTCATAGCCCCGTAGTATAAGTCCATATTGATTCCAAATCTTTAAAGCGCAACCTGTCATTTTGAAACCTTGACTTTATTTGTGAAACACCTACCTTCACAAAAACCTCTGTAACTTTTGAACCGCACGTCCTAGAACCGAAATGTAACTTTCATTTTAAATCTAAGATCCTAAGCTTTCTAAAAAAGCAATTCCCATAATCGCGTTTCCCGCATCCAGAAGAATTGCTGCGAATTGCAATTTAGCTCAATTTCATCACTTGTCAAAATAGCTGTTTCTTGTTTTCCATAGCTGAATTTCGTTTTCAATCTGTTAATCATTCATAAATCATTGCTAGTGTTGACCTGAACCAATCCAAAGTATTGCATAACTATTTCTAATCCTGAATCTCCTTTAGTGAATTAAAATCATTTTTAGCATTTTTCCTATTCATTGCAAATCACATTCACAAGAATTTTGACCTGTTTTAAAATCATTCCTGTGTCTCTCTAAGCTTGCTGGGGGAACTGGGATTGAACTGCATTATTAATTAATATTCTTGAAACCTGTGTGCACTCATTTCTACCTCTTCATATTGCATAATAGTGGGGGGAGTGAATAGTCACAGGGGAAAGAGTGATCATATTGCCTTTTGATTGAAATCATACCAAGTTTTATTTCTCTGCTGCATTCTTTCCTATTATTGCATTTCCTTGAATCCATATAAAGTATTCTCTGCTACAGTATCCTTCCTGTTCCTACTCCTAACTGATTAAAGAGATTGTTGATATTGTAATATTACCCATTGCTGATCATTGTTCATATTCATAAGTGTGCTATTCAGATATTATTCATATTCATAAAAGTGTAATCTATATATTGTTCAATTCTTCAAATAAAACTTTAATTTGCAAAACAAACCTACTTCTTGGCTCTGTGAGGTCGAGGAGATCCAAAGAGAGGGGCATTATATAAGGGTTCATCATCCAGATTTAAAGAACTTCTGACATACAAATATATAAATAAGGGTTTCCATTGGGCATCCCAGACTAGACATTGACTTAGTTGAAATGCTGGATTGAAGTCACTTACAGCGCCCAGGTAGGTGCACCCACACATTTTTTCCACACATTTCGGATTTTGCAGGGGTGCCTGGGTAATACATTTGGGGCCGATGTGCGCAAATCATACCTCTGGGGATTCCCACGGGTGTCGTCTTTTTGGAAATGCATGGGGTTCCCTGTTTTCCTTGGTGGCTTGGACACCCGAGGCCCATATCTGAATGTTGCGCTTGTCTGGAGAAAGTGTCAAATTCAGGTGTGAAAACAGACTTGGGGTTACCTGTGTTTTAGGCTTTCCCCTTGGCGCCCAGGTAGGTGCACCCACACATGTGAGGTACAGTTTTCATCGGGACACCTGTGGGAATGGGGGACAGTAGGCCATGTGTTGTTGGTGGTGTGTTTCGATGGGTGAGCCGAGTGAAATGTGCAGAAAATGCTTTTTTCCCCACATTTCAGACTTTGTGGGGGTGTCTGGGTAATACATTCGAGGCCGATGTGCGCAAATCATACCTCTGCGGATTCCCATGGGTGTCCTCTTTTCAGAAATGCATGGGGTTCCCTGTTTTTTTTGGTGGCTTGGACCCCCGAGGCCCATATCTGTATGTTGCGCTTGTCTGGAGAAAGTGTCAAATTCAGGTGTGAAAACAGACTTGGGGTTACCTGTGTTTTAGGCTTTCCCCTTTGGCGCCCAGGTAGGTGCACCCACACATGTGAGGTACCGTTTTCATCGGGACACCTGTGGGAATGCGGGACGGTAGGCCATGTGTTGTTGGCGGGGTGTTTCGATGGGTGAGCCGAGTGAAATGTGCGGAAAATGTGTTTTTTTCCCCACATTTCGGACTTTGCAGGGGTGTCTGGGTAATAAATTCTGGGCCGATGTGCGCAAATCATACCTCTGCGGATTCACCTGGGTGTCCTCTTTTCAGAAAGGCATGGGGTTCCTTATAGTTTTTCCGTACTCACGTTTCCCGCACGCGGAAAAATTGCAGCGAATTGCAATTTTACTCAATTTCACCACTTGTCAAAATAGCTGTTTCTTGTTTTCCACAGCTGAATTTCGTTTTCAATCTGATAATCATTCATAAATCATTGCTAGTGTTAACCTGAACCAATCAAAAGTAACTCTCACTAATCCTGAATCTCCTTTAGTGAATTACAATAATTTTTAACATTTTTCCTATTCATTGCAAATCACATTCACAAGAATTTTGACCTGTTTTAAAATCATTCCTGTGTCTCTCTAAGCTTGCTAGGGGAACTGGGATTGAACTGTATTGTTGAATAATATTCCTGAAACATGTGTGCCCTCATTGCCACCTCTTCATATTGCATAATAGTGGGGGGAGTGAGTAGTCACAGGGGAAAGAGTGATCATATTGCCTTTTGATTGAAATCATACAAAGTTTTATTTCTGTGCTGCATTCTTTCCTATTATTGCATTTCCTTGAATCCATATAAAGTATTCTCTACTACAGTATCCTTCCTGTTCCTACTCCTAACTGATTAAAGAGATTTTTGATATTGTAATATTACCCATTGCTGATCATTGTTCATATTCATAAGTGTGCTATTCAGATATTATTCATATTCATAAAAGTGTAATCTATATATTGTTCAATTCTTCAAATAAATCTTTTAATTTGCAAAACAAACCTACTTCTTGGCTCAGGGAGTTCAGGGAAATCCAAAGAGAGGGGTGTTATATAAGGGTTCATCATCCAGATTTAAAGAACTTTTGACATAAAAATATATAAATAAAGGTTTCCATTGGGCATCCCAGACTAGGCATTGACTTAGTTGGAATGCTGGATTGAAGTCACTTACAGCGCCCAGGTAGGTGCACCCTCACATTTTGTTCCCAAATTTCGGACTTTGCTGGGGTTTCTGGATAATAAATTCTGGCCGATGTGCGCAAATCATACCTCTGCGGATTCCCACGGGTGTCGTCTTTTCGGAAATGCATGGGTTGCCCTGTTTTCCTTGGTGGCTTGGACACCCGGGGCCCATATCTGTATGTTGCGCTTGTCTGGAAAAAGTGTCAAATTCAGGTGTCGAAACAGACTTGGGGTTACCTGTGTTTTAGGCTTTCCCCTTGGCGCCCAGGTAGGTTCACCCACACATGTGAGGTACCGTTTTCATCAGGAAAATGGTGGACATGCAGGACGGTAGGCCATGTGTTGTTGACGGCGTGTTTCGATGGGTGAGCCGAGTGTAATGTGCAGAAAATGTTTTTTTTTCTCCCACATTTCTGACTTTGCAGTGGTGTCTGGGTAATACGATTTGGACCGCTGTGCGCATATCATACCTCTGCGGTTCCCACAGGTGTCCTCTTTTTGGAAATGCATGGGGTTCCCTGTTTTCCTTGCTGGTTTGGACACCAGAGGCCCATATCTGTATGCTGCACTTGTCTGGAGAAATTGTCAAATTCAGGTGTGAAAACAGACTTGCGGTTATCTGTGTTTTAGGCTTTCTTCTTGGCGCCCAGGTAGGTGCACCCACACATGTGAGATACCGTTTTCATCGGGATACCTGTGGGAACGCGGGACGGTAGGCCATGTGTTGTTGGCTGCGTGTTTCGATGGGTGAGCCGAGTGAAATGTGCGGAAAATGCGTTTTTTCCCACATTTCAGACTTTGCGGGGGTGTCTGGGTAAAAAATTCTGGGCCGATTTGCACAAATCATGCCTCTGTGGATTACCACAGATGTCCTCTTTTCGGAAATGCATGGGGTTCCCTGTTTTCCTTGGTTGCTTGGACACCCGAGGCCCATATCTGTATTTTGCGCTTGTCTGGGGAGATTGTCAAATTCAGGTGTGAAAACAGACTTGAGGTTATATGTGTTTTAGGCTTTCCCCTTGGCGCCCAGGTCGGTGCACCCACACATGTGATGTACCGTTTTCATCGGGACATCTGTGGGAATGTGGGACAGTAGGCCATGTTTTGTTGGCGGCGTGTTTCGATCGGTGAGCCGAGTGAAATATGTGGTAAATGCAGTTTTTTTCACACATTTCGGACTTTGCGGGGGTGTCTGGGTAATAAATTCCGGACCGATGTGCGCAACTCATACCTCTGTGGATTCCCACGGATGTCCTCTTTTCGGAAATGCATGGGGTTCCCTGTTTTCCTTGGTGGCTTAGACACCCCTGGCCCATATCTGTATGTTGCGCATGTCTGGAGAAAGTGTCAAATTCAGGTATCGAAACAGACTTGGGGTGATCTGTGTTTTAGGCATTCCCCTTGGCGCCAAGGTAGGTGGATCCACACATGTGAGGTACCTGTTTTATCGGGACACCTGTGGGAACGCGGGACGGTAGGCCATGTGTTGTTGGTGGCGTGTTTCGATGGGTGAGTCGAGTGAAATGTGAGTAAAAGGCTTTTCATTTCCCACATTTCAGAATTTGCGGGGGTGTCTGGGTAATAAATTCTGAGCCGATGTGCGCAAACCTTACCTCTGCGGATTCCTACGGGTGTCCTCTTTTCGGAAATGCATGGGATTCCCTATTTTCCTTGTTGGTTTGGACACCCGAGCCCCATATCTGTATGTTGCGCTTGTCTGGAGAAAGTGTCAAATTCGGGTGTGAAAACAGACTTGGGGTTACCTGTGTTTTAGGCTTTCCCCTTGGCGCCAAGGTAGGTGCACCCACACATGTGAGGTACCGTTTTCATCGGAACAGGTGTGGGAATGCGGGACGGTAGGCCATGTGTTGTTGGCGGCGTGTTTTGATGGGTGAGCCGAGTGTAATGTGCAGAAAATGCGTTTCATTTCCCACATTTCGGACTTTGCGGGGGTGTCTGGTTAATAAATTCTGGGCCTATGTGCGCAAATCATACCTCTGCGGATTCCCATGGATGTCCTCTTTTCGGAAATGCATGGGGTTCCCTGTTTTCCTTGGTGGCTTGGACACTCGAGGCCCATATTTGTATGTTGCGCTTGTCTGGGGAGATTGTCAAATTGAGGTCTGAAAACAGACTTGGGGTTATCTGTGTTTTAGGCTTTCCCGTTGGCGCACAGGTCGGTGCACCCAAACATGTGACATACCGTTTTCATCGGGACATCTGTGGGAACATGGGACAGTAGGCCATGTGTTGTTGGCGGCATGTTTCGATGGGTGAGCCGAGTGAAATGTGCGGAAAATGCGTTTTTTTCCCCACATTTTGGACCTTGCGGGGGTGTCTGGGTAATAAATTCTGGGCCGATTTCCGCAAATCATACTTCTGCGGATTCCCAGGGATGTCCTCTTTTCGTAAATGCATGGGGTTCCCTGTTTTCCTTGGTGGCTTGGACACCCGAGGCCCATATCTGTATGTTGCGCTTGTCTGGAGAAAGTGTCAAATTCAGGTGTGGAAACAGACTTGGGGTTACCTGTGTTTTAGGCTTTCCCCTTGGCGCCCGGGTAGATACACCCACACATGTGAGGTACCATTTCTATCGGGACACCTGTGGGAACGGAGGACTGTAGGCCATGTGTTGTTGGCAGCATGTTTCGATGAGTGAGCCGGGTGAAATGTGCGGAAAATGTATTTTTTTCCCACATTTCGGACTTCGCGGGGGTGTCTGGGTAATAAATTCTGTGCCAATTTGCACAAATCATACCTCTGTGGATTACCACTGATGTCCTCTTTTCGGAAATGCATGGGGTTTGCTGTTTTCCTTGGTGGCTTGGACACCCAAGGCCCATATCTGTATGTTGTGCTTGTCTGGAGAAATTGTCAAATTCAGGTGTGAAAAGAGACTTGCGGTTACCTGTGTTTTAGGCTTTCCCCTCGGGACCCAGGTAGGTGCACCCACCTATGTGAGGTACCGTTTTCATCTGGACACGTGTGGGAATGCGGGACGGTAGGCCATGTGTTGTTGGCGGCGTGTTTCGATAGGTGAGCCGAGTGAAATTTGCGGAAAATGCGTTTTTTTCCCCACATTTCGGACTTTGCGGCGGTGTTTGGGTAATACATTCTGGGCTGATTTGCACAAATCATACCTCTGCGGATTCCCACGGATGTCCTCTTTTTGGAAATGCATGGGGTTCCCTGTTTTCCTTGGTGGCTTGGACACCCGAGGCCCATATCTGTATGTTGCGCTTGTCTGGAGAAATTGTCCAATTCAGGTGTGAAAACAGACTTGCGGTTATCTGTGTTTTAGGCTTTCCCCTTGGCGCCCAGGTAGGTACACCCACACATGTGAGGTACCGTTTTCATCGGGACACCTGTGGGAACGCGGGACGGTAGGCCATGTGTTGTTGGCTGTGTATTTCGATGGGTGAGCCGAGTGAAATGTGCGGAAAATGCGTTTTTTCCCACATTTCAGACTTTGCGGGGTGTCTGGGTAATAAATTCTGGGCCGATTTGCACAAATCATACCTCTGCGGATTACCACAGATATCCTCTTTTCGGAAATGCATGGGGTTCCCGTTTTCCTTGGTTGCTTGGAAACCCGAGGCCCATATCTGTATTTTGCGCTTGTCTGGGGAGATTGTCAAATTCAGGTGTGAAAACAGACTTGGGGTTATCTGTGTTTTAGGCTTTCCCCTTGGCGCCCAGGTCGGTGCACCCACACATGTGACGTACCGTTTTCATCGGGACATCTGTGGGAACGTGGGACAGTAGGCCATGTGTTGTTGGCGGCATGTTTCGATGGTTGAGCCTAGTGAAATGTGCGGAAAATGCGTTTTTTTCCCCACATTTTGGACCTTGCGGGGGTGTCTGGGTAATAAATTTTGGGCCGATTTCCGCAAATCATACTTCTGCGGATTCCCACAGATGTCCTCTTTTCGGAAATGCATGGGGTTCCCTGTTTTCCTTGGTGACTTGGATACCCGAGGCCCATATCTGTATGTTGCGCTTGTCTGGAGAAATTGTCAAATTCAGGTGTGAAAACAGACTTGCGGTTATCTGTGTTTTAGGCTTTCCCCTTGGCGCCCAGGTAGGTGCACCCACACATGTGAGGTAATGTTTTCATCGGGACACCTGTGGGAACACAGGACGGTAGGCCATGTGTTGTTGGCTGTGTGTTTCGATGGGTGAGCCGAGTGAAATGTGCGGAAAATGCGTTTTTTTCCAACATTTCAGACTTTGCAGGGGTGTCTGGGTAATAAATTCTGGGCCGATTTGCACAAATCATACCTCTGTGGATTACCACAGATGTCCTCTTTTCAGAAATGCATGGGGTTCCCTGTTTTCCTTGGTTGCTTGGACACCCGAGGCCCATAACTGTATGTTGCGCTTGTCTGGGGAGATTGTCAAATTCAGGTGTGAAAACAGACTTGGGGTTATCTGTGTTTTAGGCTTTCCCCTTGGCTCCCAGGTTGGTGCACCCACACATGTGACGTACCGTTTTCATCGGGACATCTGTGGGAACGTGGGACAGTAGGCCATGTGTTGTTGGCGGCATGTTTCGATGGGTGAGCTGAGTGAAATGTGCGGAAAATGCATTTTTTTCCCACATTTTGGACCCTGTGGGGGTGTCTGGGTAATAAATTCTGGGCCGATTTCCGCAAATCATACTTCTGTGGATTCCCACGGATGTCCTCTTTTCGGAAATGTATGGGGTTCCCTGTTTTCCTTGGTGGCTTGGACACCCGAGGCCCATATCTGTATGTTGCGCTTGTCTGGAGAAAGTGTCAAATTCAGGTGTGGAAACAGTCTTGGGGTTACCTGTGTTTTAGGCTTTCCCCTTGGCGCCCAGGTAGGTGCACCCACACATGTGAGGTACCATTTTCATCAGGACACCTGTGGGAACGGAGGGCGGTAGGCCATGTGTTGTTGGCAGCATGTTTCGATGGGTGAGCCGAGTGAAATGTGCGGAAAATGTATTTTTTTCCCACATTTCAGACTTTGCGTGGGTGTCTGGGTAATAAATTCTGTGCCAATTTGCACAAATCATACCTCTGTGGATTACCACCGATGTCCTCTTTTTGGAAATGCATGGGGTTTGCTGTTTTCCTTGGTGGCTTGGACACCCGAGGCCCATATCTGTATGTTGTGCTTGTCTGGAGAAATTGTCAAATTCAGGTGTGAAAACAGACTTGGGGTTATCTGTGTTTTAGGCTTTCCCATTGGGACCCAGGTAGGTGCACCCACCTATGTGATGTACCGTTTTCATCTGGACACGTGTGGGAACGCGGGACGGTAGGCCATGTGTTGTTGGCGGCGTGTTTCGATAGATGAGCCGAGTGAAATGTGCGGAAAATGCGTTTTTTTCCCACATTTCAGAATTTGCGAGGGTGTCTGGGTAATAAATTCTGGGCCAATTTGCGCAAATTATACCTCTGCGGATTCCCACGTGTATCCTTTTTTCGGAAATGCATGGGGTTCCCTGTTTTCCTTGGTTGCTTGGACACCCGAGACCCATATCTGTATGTTGCGCTTGTCTGGAGAAAGTGTCAAATTCGGGTGTGAAAACAGACTTGGGGTTACCTGTGTTTTAGGCTTTCCCCTTGGCGCCCAGGTAGGTGCAGCCACAAATGTGTGGTACCGTTTTCATCGGGACACCTGTGGGAATGGGGGACGGCAGGCCATGTGTTGTTGGCAGCATGTTTTGATGGGTGAGCCGAGTGAAATGTGCGGAAAATGCATTTTTTCCCACATTTCAGACTTTGCGGGGGTGTCTGGGTAAAAAATTCTGGGCCGATTTGCACAAATCATGCCTCTGTGGATTACCACAGATGTCCTCTTTTCGGAAATGCATGGGGTTCCCTGTTTTCCTTGGTTGCTTGGACACCCGAGGCCCATATCTGTATTTTGCGCTTGTCTGGTGAGATTGTCAAATTCAGGTGTGAAAACAGACTTGGAGTTATATGTGTTTTAGGCTTTCCCCTTGGCGCCCAGGTTGGTGCACCCACACATGTGATGTACCGTTTTCATCGGGACATCTGTGGGAATGTGGGACAGTAGGCCATGTTTTGTTGGCGGCGTGTTTCAATCGGTGAGCCGAGTGAAATATGTGGTAAATGCAGTTTTTTTCACACATTTCGGACTTTGCGGGGGTGTCTGGGTAATAAATTCCGGACCGATGTGCGCAACTCATACCTCTGTGGATTCCCACGGATGTCCTCTTTTCGGAAATGCATGGGGTTCCCTGTTTTCCTTGGTGGCTTAGACACCCCTGGCCCATATCTGTATGTTGCGCATGTCTGGAGAAAGTGTCAAATTCAGGTATCGAAACAGACTTGGGGTGATCTGTGTTTTAGGCATTCCCCTTGGCGCCAAGGTAGGTGGATCCACACATGTGGGGTACCTGTTTTATCGGGACACCTGTGGGAACGCGGGACGGTAGGCCATGTGTTGTTGGTGGCGTGTTTCGATGGGTGAGTCGAGTGAAATGTGAGTAAAAGGCGTTTCATTTCCCACATTTCAGAATTTGCGGGGGTGTCTGGGTAATAAATTCTGAGCCGATGTGCGCAAACCTTACCTCTGCGGATTCCTACGGGTGTCCTCTTTTCGGAAATGCATGGGATTCCCTATTTTCCTTGTTGGTTTGGACACCCGAGCCCCATATCTGTATGTTGCGCTTGTCTGGAGAAAGTGTTAAATTCGGGTGTGAAAACAGACTTGGGGTTACCTGTGTTTTAGGCTTTCCCCTTGGCGCCAAGGTAGGTGCACCCACACATGTGAGGTACCGTTTTCATCGGAACAGGTGTGGGAATGCGGGACGGTAGGCCATGTGTTGTTGGCGGCGTGTTTTGATGGGTGAGCCGAGTGTAATGTGCAGAAAATGCGTTTCATTTCCCACATTTCGGACTTTGCGGGGGTGTCTGGTTAATAAATTCTGGGCCTATGTGCGCAAATCATACCTCTGCGGATTCCCATGGATGTCCTCTTTTCGGAAATGCATGGGGTTCCCTGTTTTCCTTGGTGGCTTGGACACTCGAGGCCCATATTTGTATGTTGCGCTTGTCTGGGGAGATTGTCAAATTGAGGTCTGAAAACAGACTTGGGGTTATCTGTGTTTTAGGCTTTCCCGTTGGCGCACAGGTCGGTGCACCCAAACATGTGACATACCGTTTTCATCGGGACATCTGTGGGAACATGGGACAGTAGGCCATGTGTTGTTGGCGGCATGTTTCGATGGGTGAGCCGAGTGAAATGTGCGGAAAATGCGTTTTTTTCCCCACATTTTGGACCTTGCGGGGGTGTCTGGGTAATAAATTCTGGGCCGATTTCCGCAAATCATACTTCTGCGGATTCCCAGGGATGTCCTCTTTTCGTAAATGCATGGGGTTCCCTGTTTTCCTTGGTGGCTTGGACACCCGAGGCCCATATCTGTATGTTGCGCTTGTCTGGAGAAAGTGTCAAATTCAGGTGTGGAAACAGACTTGGGGTTACCTGTGTTTTAGGCTTTCCCCTTGGCGCCCGGGTAGATACACCCACACATGTGAGGTACCATTTCTATCGGGACACCTGTGGGAACGGAGGACTGTAGGCCATGTGTTGTTGGCAGCATGTTTCGATGAGTGAGCCGGGTGAAATGTGCGGAAAATGTATTTTTTTCCCACATTTCGGACTTCGCGGGGGTGTCTGGGTAATAAATTCTGTGCCAATTTGCACAAATCATACCTCTGTGGATTACCACCGATGTCCTCTTTTCGGAAATGCATGGGGTTTGCTGTTTTCCTTGGTGGCTTGGACACCCAAGGCCCATATCTGTATGTTGTGCTTGTCTGGAGAAATTGTCAAATTCAGGTGTGAAAAGAGACTTGCGGTTACCTGTGTTTTAGGCTTTCCCCTCGGGACCCAGGTAGGTGCACCCACCTATGTGAGGTACCGTTTTCATCTGGACACGTGTGGGAATGCGGGACGGTAGGCCATGTGTTGTTGGCGGCGTGTTTCGATAGGTGAGCCGAGTGAAATTTGCGGAAAATGCGTTTTTTTCCCCACATTTCGGACTCTGCGGCGGTGTTTGGGTAATACATTCTGGGCTGATTTGCACAAATCATACCTCTGCGGATTCCCACGGATGTCCTCTTTTTGGAAATGCATGGGGTTCCCTGTTTTCCTTGGTGGCTTGGACACCCGAGGCCCATATCTGTATGTTGCGCTTGTCTGGAGAAATTGTCCAATTCAGGTGTGAAAACAGACTTGCGGTTATCTTTGTTTTAGGCTTTCCCCTTGGCGCCCAGGTAGGTACACCCACACATGTGAGGTACCGTTTTCATCGGGACACCTGTGGGAACGCGGGACGGTAGGCCATGTGTTGTTGGCTGTGTATTTCGATGGGTGAGCCGAGTGAAATGTGCGGAAAATGCGTTTTTTCCCACATTTCAGACTTTGCGGGGTGTCTGGGTAATAAATTCTGGGCCGATTTGCACAAATCATACCTCTGCGGATTACCACAGATATCCTCTTTTCGGAAATGCATGGGGTTCCCGTTTTCCTTGGTTGCTTGGAAACCCGAGGCCCATATCTGTATTTTGCGCTTGTCTGGGGAGATTGTCAAATTCAGGTGTGAAAACAGACTTGGGGTTATCTGTGTTTTAGGCTTTCCCCTTGGCGCCCAGGTCGGTGCACCCACACATGTGACGTACCGTTTTCATCGGGACATCTGTGGGAACGTGGGACAGTAGGCCATGTGTTGTTGGCGGCATGTTTCGATGGTTGAGCCTAGTGAAATGTGCGGAAAATGCGTTTTTTTCCCCACATTTTGGACCTTGCGGGGGTGTCTGGGTAATAAATTCTGGGCCGATTTCCGCAAATCATACTTCTGCGGATTCCCACAGATGTCCTCTTTTCGGAAATGCATGGGGTTCCCTGTTTTCCTTGGTGACTTGGATACCCGAGGCCCATATCTGTATGTTGCGCTTGTCTGGAGAAATTGTCAAATTCAGGTGTGAAAACAGACTTGCGGTTATCTGTGTTTTAGGCTTTCCCCTTGGCGCCCAGGTAGGAAAATGGCACCCACACATGTGAGGTACCATTTTCATCAGGACACCTGTGGGAACGGAGGGCGGTAGGCCATGTGTTGTTGGCAGCATGTTTCGATGGGTGAGCCGAGTGAAATGTGCGGAAAATGTATTTTTTTCCCACATTTCAGACTTTGCGTGGGTGTCTGGGTAATAAATTCTGTGCCAATTTGCACAAATCATACCTCTGAGGATTACCACCGATGTCCTCTTTTTGGAAATGCATGGGGTTTGCTGTTTTCCTTGGTGGCTTGGACACCCGAGGCCCATATCTGTATGTTGTGCTTGTCTGGAGAAATTGTCAAATTCAGGTGTGAAAACAGACTTGGGGTTATCTGTGTTTTAGGCTTTCCCATTGGGACCCAGGTAGGTGCACCCACCTATGTGAGGTACCGTTTTCATCTGGACACGTGTGGGAACGCGGGATGGTAGGCCATGTGTTGTTGGCGGCGTGTTTCGATAGATGAGCCGAGTGAAATGTGCGGAAAATGCGTTTTTTTCCCACATTTCAGAATTTGCGAGGGTGTCTGGGTAATAAATTCTGGGCCAATTTGCGCAAATTATACCTCTGCGGATTCCCACGTGTATCCTTTTTTCGGAAATGCATGGGGTTCCCTGTTTTCCTTGGTTGCTTGGACACCCGAGACCCATATCTGTATGTTGCGCTTGTCTGGAGAAAGTGTCAAATTCGGGTGTGAAAACAGACTTGGGGTTACCTGTGTTTTAGGCTTTCCCCTTGGCGCCCAGGTAGGTGCAGCCACAAATGTGTGGTACCGTTTTCATCGGGACACCTGTGGGAATGGGGGACGGCAGGCCATGTGTTGTTGGCAGCATGTTTTGATGGGTGAGCCGAGTGAAATGTGCGGAAAATGCATTTTTTTCCCACATTTCAGACTTTGCGAGGGTGTCTGGGTAATAAATTCAGGGCCGATTTCCGCAAATCATACTTCTGCGGATTCCCATGGATGTCCTCTTTTCGGAAATGCATGGGGTTCCCTGTTTTCCTTGGTGGCTTGGATACCCGAGGCCCATATCTATATGTTGCGCTTGTCTGGAGAAAGTGTCAAATTCAGGTGTGAAAACAGACTTGGGATTACCTGTGTTTTAGGCTTTCCCCTTGGCGCCCAGGTAGGTGCACCCACACATGTGAGGTACCATTTTCATCAGGACACCTGTGGGAACGGAGGGCGGTAGGCCATGTGTTGTTGGCAGCATGTTTCGATGGGTGAGCTGAGTGAAATGTGCGGAAAATGCATTTTTTTCCCACATTTCAGACTTTGCGAGGGTGTCTGGGTAATAAATTCTGGGCCAATTTGCGCAAATTATACCTCTGCGGATTCCCACGTGTATCCTTTTTTCGGAAATGCATGGGGTTCCCTGTTTTCCTTGGTGGCTTGGACACCCGAGGCCCATATCTGTATGTTGCGCTTGTCTGGAGAAAGTGTCAAATTCGGGTGTGAAAACAGACTTGGGGTTACCTGTGTTTTAGGCTTTCCCCTTGGCGCCCAGGTAGGTGCAGCCACACATGTGTGGTACCGTTTTCATCGGGACACCTGTGGGAATGGGGGACGGCAGGCCATGTGTTGTTGGCAGCATGTTTTGATGGGTGAGCCGAGTGAAATGTGCAGAAAATGCGTTTTTTTCCCACATTTCAGACTTTGCGGGGGTGTCTGGGTAATAAATTCTGGGCCGATGTGTGCAAATCATACCTCTGCGGATTCTCACGGGTTTCCTCTTTTCGGAAATGCATGGGGTTCCCTGTTTTCCTTGGTGGCTTGGATACCCGAGGCCAATATCTGTATGTTTCGCTTGGCAGGAAAAAGTGTCAAATTCAGGTGACGAAACAGACTTGGGGTTACCTGTGCTTTAGACTTTCCCCTTGGCGCCCAGGTAGGTGCACCCACACATGTGAGGTACCATTTTCATCGGGACACCTGTGGGAACGTGGGAAGGTAGGCCCTGTGTTGTTGGCGGCGTGTTTCGATGGGTGAGCCGAGTGAAATGTGCGGAAAATGCGTTTTTTCCCAACATTTCGGACTTTGCAGGGGTTTCTGGGTAATAAATTCTGGGCCAATTTGCACAAATCATACCTCTGAAGATTACCACAGATGTCCTCTTTTCGGAAATGCATGGGCATCCCTGTTTTCTTTGGTTGCTTGGACACCCGAGGCCCATATCTGCATGTTGCACTTGTCTGGGGAGATTGTCAAATTCAGGTGTGAAAACGGACTTGGGGTTTTCTGTGTTTTAGGCTTTCCCCTTGGCGCCCGGGTATATGCACCCACACATGTGAGGTACCGTTTTGATCGGGACACCTGTGGGAGCGCGGGACAGTAGGCCATGTGTTGTTGGCGGTGTGTTTCAATGGGTGAGCCGAGTGAAATGTGCGGAAAATGCGTTTTTTCCCAACATTTCGGACTTTGCAGGGGTTTCTGTGTAATAAATTCTGGGCCGATGTGCGCAAATCATACCTCTGCGGATTCTCACGGGTTTCCTCTTTTCGGAAATGCATGGGGTTCCCTGTTTTCCTTGGTGGCTTGGATACCTGATGCCCATATCTGTATGTTGTGCTTGTCTGGAGAAAGTGTCAAATTCAGGTGTGGAAACAGACTTGGGGTTACCTGTGTTTTAGGCTTTCCCCTTGGTGCCCAGGTAGATGCACCCACACATGTGATGTACCGTTTTCATCGGGACACCTGTGGGAACATGGAACGGTAGGCCCTGTGTTGTTGGCGGGGTGTTTCAATGGGTGAGCTGAGAGAAATGTGCAGAAAATGCGTTTTTTCCCCCACATTTTGGGCCTTGCGGGGGTGTCTGTGTAATAAATTCAGGGCCGATTTCCGCAAATCATACTTCTGCGGATTCCCATGGATGTCCTCTTTTCGGAAATGCATGGGGTTCCCTGTTTTCCTTGGTGGCTTGGATACCCGAGGCCCATATCTGTATGTTGCGCTTGTCTGGAGAAAGTGTCAAATTCAGGTGTGAAAACAGACTTGGGATTACCTGTGTTTTAGGCTTTCCCCTTGGCGCCCAGGTAGGTGCACCCACACATGTGAGGTACCATTTTCATCAGGACACCTGTGGGAACGGAGGGCGGTAGGCCATGTGTTGTTGGCAGCATGTTTCGATGGGTGAGCCGAGTGAAATGTGCGGAAAATGTATTTTTTTCCCACATTTCGGACTTTGCGTGGGTGTCTGGGTAATAAATTCTGTGCCAATTTGCACAAATCATACCTCTGTGGATTACCACCGATGTCCTCTTTTTGGAAATGCATGGGGTTTGCTGTTTTCCTTGGTGGCTTGGACACCCGAGGCCCATATCTGTATGTTGTGCTTGTCTGGAGAAATTGTCAAATTCAGGTGTGAAAACAGACTTGGGGTTATCTGTGTTTTAGGCTTTCCCATTGGGACCCAGGTAGGTGCACCCACCTATGTGAGGTACCGTTTTCATCTGGACACGTGTGGGAACGCGGGACGGTAGGCCATGTGTTGTTGGCGGCGTGTTTCGATAGGTGAGCCGAGTGAAATGTGCGGAAAATGCGTTTTTTTCCCACATTTCAGACTTTGCGAGGGTGTCTGGGTAATAAATTCTGGGCCAATTTGCGCAAATTATACCTCTGCGGATTCCCATGTGTATCCTTTTTTCGGAAATGCATGGGGTTCCCTGTTTTCCTTGGTGGCTTGGACACCCGAGGCCCATATCTGTATGTTGCGCTTGTCTGGAGAAAGTGTCAAATTCGGGTGTGAAAACAGACTTGGGGTTACCTGTGTTTTAGGCTTTCCCCTTGGCGCCCAGGTAGGTGCAGCCACAAATGTGTGGTACCGTTTTCATCGGGACACCTGTGGGAATGGGGGACGGCAGGCCATGTGTTGTTGGCAGCATGTTTTGATGGGTGAGCCGAGTGAAATGTGCAGAAAATGCGTTTTCTTCCCACATTTCAGACTTTGCGGGGGTGTCTGGGTAATAAATTCTGGGCCGATGTGTGCAAATCATACCTCTGCGGATTCTCACGGGTTTCCTCTTTTCGGAAATGCATGGGGTTCCCTGTTTTCCTTGGTGGCTTGGATACCCGAGGCCCATATCTGTATGTTGCGCTTGTCTGGAGAAAGTGTCAAATTCAGGTGTGAAAACAGACTTGGGATTACCTGTGTTTTAGGCTTTCCCCTTGGCGCCCAGGTAGGTGCACCTACACATGTGAGGTACCATTTTCATCAGGACACCTGTGGGAACGGAGGGCGGTAGGCCATGTGTTGTTGGCAGCATGTTTCGATGGGTGAGCCGAGTGAAATGTGCGGAAAATGTATTTTTTTCCCACATTTCGGACTTTGCGTGGGTGTCTGGGTAATAAATTCTGTGCCAATTTGCACAAATCATACCTCTGTGGATTACCACCGATGTCCTCTTTTCGGAAATGCATGGGGTTCCCTGTTTTCCTTGGTGGCTTGGATACCCGAGGCCAATATCTGTATGTTTCGTTTGGCAGGAAAAAGTGTCAAATTCAGGTGACGAAAAAGACTTGGGGTTACCTGTGCTGTAGACATTCCCCTTGGCACCCAGGTAGGTGCACCCACACATGTGAGGTACCATTTACATCGGGACACCTGTGGGAACGTGGGACGGTAGGCCCTGTGTTGTTGGCGGCGTGTTTCGATGGGTGAGCCGAGTGAAATGTGCGGAAAATGCGTTTTTTCCCAACATTTCGGACTTTGCAGGGGTTTCTGGGTAATAAATTCTGGGCCAATTTGCACAAATCATACCTCTGAAGATTACCACAGATGTCCTCTTTTCGGAAATGCATGGGCATCCCTGTTTTCTTTGGTTGCTTGGACACCCGAGGCCCATATCTGTATGCTGCACTTGTCTGGGGAGATTGTCAAATTCAGGTGTGAAAACGGACTTGGGGTTATCTGTAATTTAGGCTTTCCCCTTGGCGCCCGGGTATATGCACCCACACATGTGAGGTACCGTTTTGATCGGGACACCTGTGGGAGCGTGGGACAGTAGGCAATGTGTTGTTGGCGGTGTGTTTCAATGGGTGAGCCGACTGAAATGTGCGGAAAATGCGTTTTTTCCCAACATTTCAGACTTTGCAGGGGTTTCTGGGTTATAAATTTCTGGGCCGATGTGCGCAAATCATACCTCTGCAGATTCTCACGGGTTTCCTCTTTTCGGAAATGCATGGGGTTCCCTGTTTTCCTTGGTGGCTTGGATACCTGATGCCCATATCTGTATGTTGTGCTTGTCTGGAGAAACTGTCAAATTCAGGTGTGGAAACAGACTTGGGGTTACCTGTGTTTTAGGCTTTCCCCTTGGTGCCCAGGTAGATGCACCCACACATGTGATGTACCGTTTTCATCGGGACACCTGTGGGAACATGGAACGGTAGGCCCTATGTTGTTGGCGGGGTGTTTCGATGTGTGAGCTGAGAGAAATGTGCAGAAAATGCGTTTTTTCCCCCACATTTTGGGCCTTGCGGGGGTGTCTGTGTAATAAATTCAGGGCCGATTTCCGCAAATCATACTTCTGCGGATTCCCATGGATGTCCTCTTTTCGGAAATGCATGGGGTTCCCTGTTTTCCTTGGTGGCTTGGATACCCGAGGCCCATATCTGTATGTTGCGTTTGTCTGGAGAAAGTGTCAAATTCAGGTGTGAAAACAGACTTGGGATTACCTGTGTTTTAGGCTTTCCCTTTGGCGCCCAGGTAGGTGCACCCACACATGTGAGGTACCATTTTCATCAGGACACCTGTGGGAACGGAGGGCGGTAGGCCATGTGTTGTTGGCAGCATGTTTCGATGGGTGAGCCGAGTGAAATGTGCGGAAAATGTATTTTTTTTCCCACATTTCAGACTTTGTGTGGGTGTCTGGGTAATAAATTCTGTGCCAATTTGCACAAATCATACCTCTGTGGATTACCACCGATGTCCTCTTTTTGGAAATGCATGGGGTTTGCTGTTTTCCTTGGTGGCTTGGACACCCGAGGCCCATATCTGTATGTTGTGCTTGTCTGGAGAAATTGTCAAATTCAGGTGTGAAAACAGACTTGGGGTTATCTGTGTTTTAGGCTTTCCCATTGGGACCCAGGTAGGTGCACCCACCTATGTGAGGTACCGTTTTCATCTGGACACGTGTGGGAACGCGGGACGGTAGGCCATGTGTTGTTGGCGGCGTGTTTCGATAGGTGAGCCGAGTGAAATGTGCGGAAAATGCGTTTTTTTCCCACATTTCAGACTTTGCGAGGGTGTCTGGGTAATAAATTCTGGGCCAATTTGCACAAATCATACCTCTGAAGATTACCACAGATGTCCTCTTTTCGGAAATGCATGGGCATCCCTGTTTTCTTTGGTTGCTTGGACACCCGAGGCCCATATCTGTATGCTGCACTTGTCTGGGGAGATTGTCAAATTCAGGTGTGAAAACGGACTTGGGGTTATCTGTAATTTAGGCTTTCCCCTTGGCGCCCGGGTATATGCACCCACACATGTGAGGTACCGTTTTGATCGGGACACCTGTGGGAGCGTGGGACAGTAGGCAATGTGTTGTTGGCGGTGTGTTTCAATGGGTGAGCCGACTGAAATGTGCGGAAAATGCGTTTTTTCCCAACATTTCGGACTTTGCAGGGGTTTCTGGGTAATAAATTTCTGGGCCGATGTGCGCAAATCATACCTCTGCAGATTCTCACGGGTTTCCTCTTTTCGGAAATGCATGGGGTTCCCTGTTTTCCTTGGTGGCTTGGATACCTGATTCCCATATCTGTATGTTGTGCTTGTCTGGAGAAACTGTCAAATTCAGGTGTGGAAACAGACTTGGGGTTACCTGTGTTTTAGGCTTTCCCCTTGGTGCCCAGGTAGATGCACCCACACATGTGATGTACCGTTTTCATCGGGACACCTGTGGGAACATGGAACGGTAGGCCCTATGTTGTTGGCGGGGTGTTTCGATGTGTGAGCTGAGAGAAATGTGCAGAAAATGCGTTTTTTCCCCCACATTTTGGGCCTTGCGGGGGTGTCTGTGTAATAAATTCAGGGCCGATTTCCGCAAATCATACTTCTGCGGATTCCCATGGATGTCCTCTTTTCGGAAATGCATGGGGTTCCCTGTTTTCCTTGGTGGCTTGGATACCCGAGGCCCATATCTGTATGTTGCGTTTGTCTGGAGAAAGTGTCAAATTCAGGTGTGAAAACAGACTTGGGATTACCTGTGTTTTAGGCTTTCCCTTTGGCGCCCAGGTAGGTGCACCCACACATGTGAGGTACCATTTTCATCAGGACACCTGTGGGAACGGAGGGCGGTAGGCCATGTGTTGTTGGCAGCATGTTTCGATGGGTGAGCCGAGTGAAATGTGCGGAAAATGTATTTTTTTTCCCACATTTCAGACTTTGTGTGGGTGTCTGGGTAATAAATTCTGTGCCAATTTGCACAAATCATACCTCTGTGGATTACCACCGATGTCCTCTTTTTGGAAATGCATGGGGTTTGCTGTTTTCCTTGGTGGCTTGGACACCCGAGGCCCATATCTGTATGTTGTGCTTGTCTGGAGAAATTGTCAAATTCAGGTGTGAAAACAGACTTGGGGTTATCTGTGTTTTAGGCTTTCCCATTGGGACCCAGGTAGGTGCACCCACCTATGTGAGGTACCGTTTTCATCTGGACACGTGTGGGAACGCGGGACGGTAGGCCATGTGTTGTTGGCGGCGTGTTTCGATAGGTGAGCCGAGTGAAATGTGCGGAAAATGCGTTTTTTTCCCACATTTCAGACTTTGCGAGGGTGTCTGGGTAATAAATTCTGGGCCAATTTGCGCAAATTATACCTCTGCGGATTCCCACGTGTATCCTTTTTTCGGAAATGCATGGGGTTCCCTGTTTTCCTTGGTTGCTTGGACACCCGAGACCCATATCTATATGTTGCGCTTGTCTGGAGAAAGTGTCAAATTCGGGTGTGAAAACAGACTTGGGGTTACCTGTGTTTTAGGCTTTCCCCTTGGCGCCCAGGTAGGTGCAGCCACAAATGTGTGGTACCGTTTTCATCGGGACACCTGTGGGAATGGGGGACGGCAGGCCATGTGTTGTTGGCAGCATGTTTTGATGGGTGAGCCGAGTGAAATGTGCAGAAAATGCGTTTTTTTCCCACATTTCAGACTTTGCGGGGGTGTCTGGGTAATAAATTCTGGGCCGATGTGTGCAAATCATACCTCTGCGGATTCTCACGGGTTTCCTCTTTTCGGAAATGCATGGGGTTCCCTGTTTTCCTTGGTGGCTTGGATACCCGAGGCCAATATCTGTATGTTTCGCTTGGCAGGAAAAAGTGTCAAATTCAGGTGACGAAACAGACTTGGGGTTACCTGTGCTTTAGACTTTCCCCTTGGCGCCCAGGTAGGTGCACCCACACATGTGAGGTACCATTTTCATCGGGACACCTGTGGGAACGTGGGACGGTAGGCCCTGTGTTGTTGGCGGCGTGTTTCGATGGGTGAGCCGAGTGAAATGTGCGGAAAATGCGTTTTTTCCCAACATTTCGGACTTTGCAGGGGTTTCTGGGTAATAAATTCTGGGCCAATTTGCACAAATCATACCTCTGAAGATTACCACAGATGTCCTCTTTTCGGAAATGCATGGGCATCCCTGTTTTCTTTGGTTGCTTGGACACCCGAGGCCCATATCTGTATGTTGCACTTGTCTGGGGAGATTGTCAAATTCAGGTGTGAAAACGGACTTGGGGTTATCTGTGTTTTAGGCTTTCCCCTTGGCGCCCGGGTATATGCACCCACACATGTGAGGTACCGTTTTGATCGGGACACCTGTGGGAGCGCGGGACAGTAGGCCATGTGTTGTTGGCGGTGTGTTTCAATGGGTGAGCCGAGTGAAATGTGCGGAAAATGCGTTTTTTCCCAACATTTCGGACTTTGCAGGGGTTTCTGGGTAATAAATTCTGGGCCGATGTGCGCAAATCATACCTCTGCGGAATCTCACGGGTTTCCTCTTTTCGGAAATGCATGGGGTTCCCTGTTTTCCTTGGTGGCTTGGATACCTGATGCCCATATCTGTATGTTGTGCTTGTCTGGAGAAAGTGTCAAATTCAGGTGTGGAAACAGACTTGGGGTTACCTGTGTTTTAGGCTTTCCCCTTGGTGCCCAGGTAGATGCACCCACACATGTGATGTACCGTTTTCATCGGGACACCTGTGGGAACATGGAACGGTAAGCCCTGTGTTGTTGGCGGGGTGTTTCGATGGGTGAGCTGAGAGAAATGTGCAGAAAATGCGTTTTTTCCCCCACATTTTGGGTCTTGCGGGGGTGTCTGTGTAATAAATTCAGGGCCGATTTCCGCAAATCATACTTCTGCGGATTCCCATGGATGTCCTCTTTTCGGAAATGCATGGGGTTCCCTGTTTTCCTTGGTGGCTTGGATACCCAAGGCCCATATCTGTATGTTGCGCTTGTCTGGAGAATGTGTCAAATTCAGGTGTGAAAACAGACTTGGGATTACCTGTGTTTTAGGCTTTCCCCTTGGCGCCCAGGTAGGTGCACCCACACATGTGAGGTACCATTTTCATCAGGACACCTGTGGGAACGGAGGGCGGTAGGCCATGTGTTGTTGGCAGCATGTTTCGATGGGTGAGCCGAGTGAAATGTGCGGAAAATGCGTTTTTTCCCACATTTCAGACTTTGCGAGGGTGTCTGGGTAATAAATTCTGGGCCAATTTGCGCAAATTATACCTCTGCGGATTCCCACGTGTATCCTTTTTTCGGAAATGCATGGGGTTCCCTGTTTTCCTTGGTGGCTTGGACACCCGAGGCCAATATCTGTATGTTGCGCTTGTCTGGAGAAAGTGTCAAATTCGGGTGTGAAAACAGACTTGGGGTTACCTGTGTTTTAGGCTTTCCCCTTGGCGCCCAGGTAGGTGCAGCCACACATGTGTGGTACCGTTTTCATCGGGACACCTGTGGGAATGGGGGACGGCAGGCCATGTGTTGTTGGCAGCATGTTTTGATGGGTGAGCCGAGTGAAATGTGCAGAAAATGCGTTTTTTTCCCACATTTCAGACTTTGCGGGGGTGTCTGGGTAATAAATTCTGGGCCGATGTGTGCAAATCATACCTCTGCGGATTCTCACGGGTTTCCTCTTTTCGGAAATGCATGGGGTTCCCTGTTTTCCTTGGTGGCTTGGATACCCGAGGCCAATATCTGTATGTTTCGCTTGGCAGGAAAAAGTGTCAAATTCAGGTGACGAAACAGACTTGGGGTTACCTGTGCTTTAGACTTTCCCCTTGGCGCCCAGGTAGGTGCACCCACACATGTGAGGTACCATTTTCATCGGGACACCTGTGGGAACGTGGGAAGGTAGGCCCTGTGTTGTTGGCGGCGTGTTTCGATGGGTGAGCCGAGTGAAATGTGCGGAAAATGCGTTTTTTCCCAACATTTCGGACTTTGCAGGGGTTTCTGGGTAATAAATTCTGGGCCAATTTGCACAAATCATACCTCTGAAGATTACCACAGATGTCCTCTTTTCGGAAATGCATGGGCATCCCTGTTTTCTTTGGTTGCTTGGACACCCGAGGCCCATATCTGTATGTTGCACTTGTCTGGGGAGATTGTCAAATTCAGGTGTGAAAACGGACTTGGGGTTATCTGTGTTTTAGGCTTTCCCCTTGGCGCCCGGGTATATGCACCCACACATGTGAGGTACCGTTTTGATCGGGACACCTGTGGGAGCGCGGGACAGTAGGCCATGTGTTGTTGACGGTGTGTTTCAATGGGTGAGCCGAGTGAAATGTGCGGAAAATGCGTTTTTTCCCAACATTTCGGATTTTGCAGGGGTTTCTGGGTAATAAATTCTGGGCCGATGTGCGCAAATCATACCTCTGCGGATTCTCACTGGTTTCCTCTTTTCGGAAATGCATGGGGTTCCCTGTTTTCCTTGGTGGCTTGGATACCTGATGCCCATATCTGTATGTTGTGCTTGTCTGGAGAAAGTGTCAAATTCAGGTGTGGAAACAGACTTGGGGTTACCTGTGTTTTAGGCTTTCCCCTTGGTGCCCAGGTAGATGCACCCACACATGTGATGTACCGTTTTCATCGGGACACCTGTGGGAAGATGGAACGGTAGGCCCTGTGTTGTTGGCGGGGTGTTTCAATGGGTGAGCTGAGAGAAATGTGCAGAAAATGCGTTTTTTCCCCCACATTTTGGGCCTTGCGGGGGTGTCTGTGTAATAAATTCAGGGCCGATTTCCGCAAATCATACTTCTGCGGATTCCCATGGATGTCCTCTTTTCGGAAATGCATGGGGTTCCCTGTTTTCCTTGGTGGCTTGGATACCCGAGGCCCATATCTGTATGTTGCGCTTGTCTGGAGAAAGTGTCAAATTCAGGTGTGAAAACAGACTTGGGATTACCTGTGTTTTAGGCTTTCCCCTTGGCGCCCAGGTAGGTGCACCCACACATGTGAGGTACCATTTTCATCAGGACACCTGTGGGAACGGAGGGCGGTAGGCCATGTGTTGTTGGCAGCATGTTTCGATGGGTGAGCCGAGTGAAATGTGCGGAAAATGTATTTTTTTTCCCACATTTCGGACTTTGCGTGGGTGTCTGGGTAATAAATTCTGTGCCAATTTGCACAAATCATACCTCTGTGGATTACCACCGATGTCCTCTTTTTGGAAATGCATGGGGTTTGCTGTTTTCCTTTGTGGCTTGGACACCCGAGGCCCATATCTGTATGTTGTGCTTGTCTGGAGAAATTGTCAAATTCAGGTGTGAAAACAGACTTGGGGTTATCTGTGTTTTAGGCTTTCCCATTGGGACCCAGGTAGGTGCACCCACCTATGTGAGGTACCGTTTTCATCTGGACACGTGTGGGAACGCGGGACCATAGGCCATGTGTTGTTGGCGGCGTGTTTCGATAGGTGAGCCGAGTGAAATGTGCGGAAAATGCGTTTTTTTCCCACATTTCAGACTTTGCGAGGGTGTCTGGGTAATAAATTCTGGGCCAATTTGCGCAAATTATACCTCTGCGGATTCCCACGTGTATCCTTTTTTCGGAAATGCATGGGGTTCCCTGTTTTCCTTGGTGGCTTGGACACCCGAGGCCCATATCTGTATGTTGCGCTTGTCTGGAGAAAGTGTCAAATTCGGGTGTGAAAACAGACTTGGGGTTACCTGTGTTTTAGGCTTTCCCCTTGGCGCCCAGGTAGGTGCAGCCACAAATGTGTGGTACCGTTTTCATCGGGACACCTGTGGGAATGGGGGACGGCAGGCCATGTGTTGTTGGCAGCATGTTTTGATGGGTGAGCCGAGTGAAATGTGCAGAAAATGCGTTTTCTTCCCACATTTCAGACTTTGCGGGGGTGTCTGGGTAATAAATTCTGGGCCGATGTGTGCAAATCATACCTCTGCGGATTCTCACGGGTTTCCTCTTTTCGGAAATGCATGGGGTTCCCTGTTTTCCTTGGTGGCTTGGATACCCGAGGCCAATATCTGTATGTTTCGCTTGGCAGGAAAAAGTGTCAAATTCAGGTGACGAAACAGACTTGGGGTTACCTGTGCTTTAGACTTTCCCCTTGGCGCCCAGGTAGGTGCACTCACACATGTGAGGTACCATTTTCATCGGGACACCTGTGGGAACGTGGGACGGTAGGCCCTGTGTTGTTGGCGGCGTGTTTCGATGGGTGAGCCGAGTGAAATGTGCGGAAAATGCGTTTTTTCCCAACATTTCGGACTTTGCAGGGGTTTCTGGGTAATAAATTCTGGGCCAATTTGCACAAATCATACCTCTGAAGATTACCACAGATGTCCTCTTTTCGGAAATGCATGGGCATCCCTGTTTTCTTTGGTTGCTTGGACACCCGAGGCCCATATCTGTATGTTGCACTTGTCTGGGGAGATTGTCAAATTCAGGTGTGAAAACGGACTTGGGGTTATCTGTATTTTAGGCTTTCCCCTTGGCGCCCGGGTATATGCACCCACACATGTGAGGTACCGTTTTGATCAGGACACCTGTGGGAGCGCGGGACAGTAGGCAATGTGTTGTTGGCGGTGTGTTTCAATGGGTGAGCCGAGTGAAATGTGCGGAAAATGCGTTTTTTCCCAACATTTCGGACTTTGCAGGGGTTTCTGGGTAATAAATTCTGGGCCAATGTGCGCAAATCATACCTCTGCGGATTCTCACGGGTTTCCTCTTTTCGGAAATGCATGGGGTTCCCTGTTTTCCTTGGTGGCTTGGATACCTGATGCCCATATCTGTATGTTTTGCTTGTCTGGAGAAAGTGTCAAATTCAGGTGTGAAAACAGACTTGGGTTACCTGTGTTTTAGGCTTTCCCCTTGGCGCCCAGGTAGGTGCACCCACACATGTAAAATACCATTTTCATCGGGACACCTGTGGGAACGGAGGACGGTAGGCCATGTGTTGTTGGCATCATGTTCCGATGGGTGAGCCGAGTGAAATGTGCGGAAAATGTGTTTTTTTTCCCACATTTCAGACTTTGCGGGAGTATCTGGGTAATAAATTCTGTGCCAATTTGCACAAATCATACCTCTGTGGATTACCACAGATGTCCTCTTTTCGGAAATCCATGGGGTTTGCTGTTTTCCTTGGGGGCTTGGACACCCGAGGCCCATATCTGTATGTTGTGCTTGTCTGGAGAAATTGTCAAATTCAGGTGTGAAAACAGACTTGGGGTTATCTGTGTTTTAGGCTTTCCCCTTGGGACCCAGGTAGGTGCACCCACACATGTGAGGTACCGTTTTCATCTGGACACGTGTGGGAACGCGGGACGGTAGGCCATGTGTTGTTGGCGGCGTGTTTCGATAGGTGAGCCGAGTGAAATGTGCGGAAAATGCGTTTTTTTCCCACATTTCAGACTTTGCGAGGGTGTCTGGGTAATAAATTCTGGGCCAATTTGCGCAAATTATACCTCTGCGGATTCCCACGTGTATCATTTTTTTGGAAATGCATGGGGTTCCCTGTTTTCCTTGGTTGCTTGGACACCCGAGACCCATATCTGTATGTTGCACTTGTCTGGAGAAAGTGTCAAATTCAGGTGTTGAAATAAACTTGGGGTTACCTGTGTTTTAGGCTTTCCCCTTATTGCCCAGGTAGGTGCACCCACACATGTGAGGTATCGTTTTCATCGGGACACCTTTGGGAACATGGGATGGTAGGCCCTGTGTTTTTGGCGGCATGTTTCGATGGGTGAGCCGAGTGAAATGTGCCGAAAATGCGTTTTTTTTCCCACATTTCGGACTTTGCGAGGTGTCTGGGTAATAACTTCTGGGCCGATTCGCACAAATCATACCTCTGCGGATTCCCACGGATATCCTCTTTTCGGAAATGTATGGGGTTCCCTGTTTTCCTTGGTGCCTTGGACACCCGAGGCCCATATCTGTATGTTGCGCTTGTCTGGAGAAATTGTCAAATTCAGGTGTGAAAACAGACTTGAGGTTATCTGTGATTTAGGCTTTCCCCTTGGGACCCAGGTAGGTGCACCCACACATGTGAGGTACCATTTTCATCAGGACACCTGTGGGAACGTGGGACGGTAGACCCTGTGTTGTTGGCGGCGTGTTTCGATGGGTGAGCCGAGTGAAATGTGCAGAAAATTGGTTTTTTTTCCACATTTCAAACTTTGCAGGGGTTTCTGGGTAATACATTCTGGGCCAATTTGCACAAATCATACCTCTGAGAATTACCACAGATGTCCTCTTTTCGGAAATGCATGGGCATCCCTGTTTTCCTTGGTTGCTTGGACACCCGAGGCCCATATCTGTATGTTGCACTTGTCTGGTGAGATTGTCAAATTCAGGTGTGAAAACAGACTTGGGGTTATCTGTGTTTTAGGCTTTCCCCTTGGCGCCCGGGTATATGCACCCACACATGTGAGGTACCATTTTGATCGGGACACCAGTGGGAGCCCGGGACAGTAGGCCATGTGTTGTTGGCGGTGTGTTTTGATGGGTGAGCCGAGTGAAATGTGCAGAAAATTGGGTTTTTTCCCACATTTCGGACTTTGCGGGGGTGTCTGGGTAATACATTCTGTGCCGATGTGCGCAAATCATACCTCTGCGTATTCCCACAGGTGTATTCATTTTGGAAATGCATGGGGTCCCCTGTTTTCCTTGCTTGCTTGGACACCCGAGGCCCATATCTTTATGTTGTGCTTGTCTGGAGAAAGTGTCAAATTTAGGTGTGAAAACAGACTTGGGTTACCTGTGTTTTAGGCTTTCCCCTTGGCGCCCAGGTAGGTGCACCCACACATGTGAGGTACCATTTTCATCGGGACACCTGTGGGAACATAGGACGGTAGGCCATGTGTTGTTGGCATCATGTTTCGATGGGTGAGCTGAGTGAAATGTGCGGAAAATGTGTTTTTTTTCCCACATTTCAGACTTTGCGGGGGTATCTGGGTAATAAATTCTGTGCCAATTTGCACAAATCATACCTCTGTGGATTACCACAGATGTCTTCTTTTCGGAAATCCATGGGGTTTGCTGTTTTCCTTGGTGGCTTGGACATCGGAGGCCCATATCTGTATGTTGTGCTTGTCTGGAGAAAGTGTCAAATTCAGGTGTTGAAATAAACTTGGGGTTACCTGTGTTTTAGGCTTTCCCCTTGTTGCCCAGGTAGGTGCACCCACACATGTGAGGTATCGTTTTCATCGGGACACCTTTGGGAACATGGGATGGTAGGCCCTGTGTTTTTGGTGGCATGTTTCGATGGGTGAGCCGAGTGAAATGTGCCGAAAATGCGGTTTTTTTCCCACATTTCGGACTTTGCGAGGTGTCTGGGTAATAACTTCTGTGCCGATTTGCACAAATCATACCTCTGCGGATTCCCACGGATATCCTCTTTTCGGAAATTTATGGGGTTCCCTGTTTTCCTTGGTGCCTTGGACACCCGAGGCCCATATCTGTATGTTGCGCTTGTCTGGAGAAATTGTCAAATTCAGGTGTGAAAACAGACTTGAGGTTATCTGTGATTTAGGCTTTCCCCTTGGGACCCAGGTAGGTGCACCCACACATGTGAGGTACCATTTTCATCAGGACACCTGTGGGAACGTGGGACGGTAGACCCTGTGTTGTTGGCGGCGTGTTTCGATGGGTGAGCCGAGTGAAATGTGCAGAAAATTGGTTTTTTTTCCACATTTCAAACTTTGCGGGGGTTTCTGGGTAATACATTCTGGGCCAATTTGCACAAATCATACCTCTGAGAATTACCACCGATGTCCTCTTTTCGGAAATGCATGGGCATCCCTGTTTTCCTTGGTTGCTTGGACACCCGAGGCCCATATCTGTATGTTGCACTTGTCTGGTGAGATTGTCAAATTCAGGTGTGAAAACAGACTTGGGGTTATCTGTGTTTTAGGCTTTCCCCTTGGCGCCCGGGTATATGCACCCACACATGTGAGGTACCGTTTTGATCGGGACACCAGTGGGAGCCCGGGACAGTAGGCCATGTGTTGTTGGCGGTGTGTTTTGATGGGTGAGCCGAGTGAAATGTGCAGAAAATTGGGTTTTTTCCCACATTTCGGACTTTGCGGGGGTGTCTGGGTAATACATTCTGTGCCGATGTGCGCAAATCATACCTCTGCGTATTCCCACAGGTGTCTTCATTTTGGAAATGCATGGGGTCCCCTGTTTTCCTTGCTTGCTTGGACACCCAAGGCCCATATCTTTATGTTGTGCTTGTCTGGAGAAAGTGTCAAATTTAGGTGTGAAAACAGACTTGGGTTACCTGTGTTTTAGGCTTTCCCCTTGGCGCCCAGGTAGGTGCACCCACACATGTGAGGTACCATTTTCATCGGGACACCTGTGGGAACGGAGGACGGTAGGCCATGTGTTGTTGGCATCATGTTTCGATGGGTGAGCTGAGTGAAATGTGCGGAAAATGTGTTTTTTTTCCCACATTTCAGACTTTGCGGGGGTATCTGGGTAATAAATTCTGTGCCAATTTGCACAAATCATACCTCTGTGGATTACCACAGATGTCTTCTTTTCGGAAATCCATGGGGTTTGCTGTTTTCCTTGGTGGCTTGGACATCCGAGGCCCATATCTGTATGTTGTGCTTGTCTGGAGAAATTGTCAAATTCAGGTGTGAAAACAGACTTGGGGTTATCTGTGTTTTAGGCTTTCCCCTTGGGACCCAGGTAGGTGCACTCACACATGTGAGGTACCGTTTTCATCGAGACACGTGTCGGAACGCGGGACGGTAGGCCATGTGTTGTTGGCGGTATGTTTCGATGGGTGAGCCGTGTGAAATGTGTGGAAAATGTGTTCTTTTTCCCACATTTTGGACTTTGCGGGGGTGTCTGGGTAATAACTTCTGGCCCGAATTTCACAAATCATACCTCTGCGGATTCCCACGGATGTCCTCTTTTCGGAAATGCATTGGGTTCCCTGTTTTCCTTGGTGGCTTGGACACCCGAGCCCCATATCTGTATGTTGCGCTTGTCTGGAGAAATTGTCAAATTCAGGTGTGAAAACAGACTTGGGGTTATCTGTGATTTAGGCTTTCCCCTTGGCGTCCAGGTAGGTTCCCCACACATGTGAGGTATTGTTTTCATTGGGACATCTGTGGGAACGCGGGACGGTAGGCCATGTGTTGTTGGCTGTGTGTTTCGATGGGTGAGCCGAGTGAAATGTGCGGAAAATGCGTTTTTTTCCCACATTTCAGACTTTGCAGGGGTGTCTGGGTAATAAATTCTGGGCCGATTTGCACAAATCATACCTCTGTGGATTACCACAGATGTCCTCTTTTCAGAAATGCATGGGGTTCCCTGCTTTCCTTGGTTGCTTGGACACCCGAGGCCCATAACTGTATGTTGAGCTTGTCTGGGGAGATTGTCAAATTCAGGTGTGAAAACAGACTTGTCGTTATCTGTGTTTTAGGCTTTCCCCTTGGCGCCCAGGTTGGTGCACCCACACATGTGACGTACCGTTTTCATCGGGACATCTGTGGGAACGTGGGACAGTAGGCCATGTGTTGTTGGCGGCATGTTTCGATGGGTGAGCTCAGTGAAATGTGCGGAAAATGCGTTTTTTTCCCCACATTTTGGAACCTGTGGGGGTGTCTGGGTAATAAATTCTGGGCCGATTTCCGCAAATCATACTTCTGCGGATTCCCACGGATGTCCTCTTTTCGGAAATGCATGGGGTTCCCTGTTTTCCTTGGTGGCTTGGACACCCGAGGCCCATATCTGTTTGTTGCGCTTGTCTGGAGAAAGTGTCAAATTTAGGTGTGGAAACAGTCTTGGGGTTACCTGTGTTTTAGGCTTTCCCCGTGGCGCCCGGGTAGATGCACCCACACATGTGAGGTACCGTTTTGATCGGGACACCTGTGAGAACGCGGGACAGTAGGCCATGTGTTGTTGGCGGCGTGTTTCGATGGGTGAGCCGAGTGAAATGTGCAGAAAATGCGTTTTTTCCCACATTTCGGACTTTGCAGGGGTTTCTGGGTAATACATTCTGGGCCGATTTGCGCAAATTATACCTCTGTGGATTCCCTCGTTTGTCATCTTTTCGCAAATGCATGGGGTCCCCTGTTTTCCTTGGTGGCTTGGACACCCGAGGCCCATATCTGTATGTTGCGCTTGTGAGGAGAAAGTGTCAAATTCGGGTGTGAAAACAGACTTGGGGTTACCTGTGTTTTAGGCTTTCCCCTTGGCGCCCAGGTAGGTGCACCCACACATGTAGGTACCGTTTTCATTGGTACACCTGTGGGAATGCAGGACGGCAGGCCATGTGTTGTTGGCGTCATGTTTTGATGGGTGAGCCGAGTGAAATGTGCAAAAAATGCGTTTATTTTCCCACATTTTGGACTTTGCGGGGGTGTCTGTGTAATAAATTCTGGGCCGATGTGCGCAAATCATACCTCTGCGGATTCCCACGGGTGTCCTCTTTTCGGAAATGCATGGGGTTCCCTGTTTTCCTTGGTGTCTTGGATACCCGAGGCCCATATCTGTATGTTGTGCTTGACTGGAGAAAGTGTCAAATTCAGGTGTGAAAACAGACTTGGGGTTACCTGTGTTTTAGGCTTTCCCCTTGGCACCCAGGTAGGTGCACCCACACATGTGAGGTACCATTTTCATCGGGACACCTGTGGGAACGGAGGACAGTAGGCCATGTGTTGTTGGCAGCATGTTTCGATGGGTGAGCCGAGTGAAATATGCGGAAAATGTATTTTCTTTCCCACATTTCGGACTTTGCGGGGGTGTCTGGGTAATAAATTCTGTGCCAATTTGCACAAATCATATCTATGTGGATTACCACCGATGTCCTCTTTTCGGAAATGCATGGGGTTTGGTGTTTTCCTTGGTGGCTTGGACACCCGAGGCCCATATCTGTATGTTGCGCTTGTCTGGGGAGATTGTCAAATTCAGGTGTGAAAACAGACTTGGGGTTATCTGTGTTTTAGGCTTTCCCCTTGGCGCCCAGGTCGGTGCACCCAAACATGTGACATACCGTTTTCATCGGGACATCTGTGAGAACGCGGGACAGTAGGCCATGTGTTGTTGGCGGCTTGTTTCGATGGGTGAGCCGAGTGAAATGTGCGGAAAATGCGTTTTTTCCCCCACATTTCGGACTTTGCAGGGGTTTCTGGGTAATACATTCTGGGCCGATTTGCGCAAATTATACCTCTGTGGATTCCCACGTTTGTCCTCTTTTCGGAAATGCATGGGGTTCCCTGTTTTCCTTGGTGGCCTGTACACCCGAGGCCAATATCTGTATGTTGAGCTTGTCTGGAGAAAGTGTCAAATTCAGGTGTGGAAACAGACTTGGGGTTACCTGTGTTTTAGGCTTTCCCCTTGGTGCCCAGGTAGATGCACCCACACATGTGACGTACCGTTTTCATCGGTACACCTGTGGGAATGCGGGAAGGCAGGCCATATGTTGTTGGCGTCATGTTTTGATGGGTGAGCCGAGTGAAATGTGCAGAAAATGTGTTTATTTTCCCACATTTTGGACTTTGCGGGGGTGTCTGGGTAATAAATTCTGGGCCGATGTGCGTGAATCATACCTCTGCGGATTCCCACGTGTGTCCTCTTTTCGGAAATGCTTGGGGTTCCCTGTTTTCCTTGGTGGCTTGGATACCCGAGGCCCATATCTGTATGTTGCGCTTGTCTGGAGAAAGTGTCAAATTCAGGTGTGAAAACAGACTTGGGGTTACCTGTGTTTTAGGCTTTCCCCTTGGCACCCAGGTAGGTGCACCCACACATGTGAGGTACCATTTTCATCAGGACACCTGTGGGAACGGAGGGCGGTAGGCCATGTGTTGTTGGCAGCATGTTTCGATGGGTGAGCCGAGTGAAATGTGAGGAAAATGTATTTTTTTTCCCACATTTCGGACTTTGCGTGGGTGTCTGGTTAATAAATTCTGTACCAATTTGCACAAATCATACCTCTGTGGATTACCACCGATGTCCTCTTTTTGGAAATGCATGGGGTTTGCTGTTTTCCTTGGTGGCTTGGACACCCGAGGCCCATATCTGTATGTTGTGCTTGTCTGGAGAAATTGTCAAATTCACGTGTGAAAACAGACTTGGGGTTATCTGTGTTTTAGGCTTTCCCCTTGGGACCCAGTGTAAAGAAGACCGGTGGGGGGGTCTGTACTTCTGCTCTCTATATGGTAGAGGGGAGGCACAGAGGACCCCAGCCAAGATTCTCTAATACGGTAGCGATGGACGAGCAATCAAGGCCTAGCTTCTCAGGAGGTGATGCAGGCTGGTTCTTAAGTACAGTGTATCCCCAAGCCCCCACAAAGGAATGTCCACACACTGTATTACTGAAAACACAGTCTTTATATAATTAATATTCAAGGGTTATGTACACTTATCACAATAACGCACTTTGTGCTCAGGAAAATCAGCAATGGTAAATATCTACAATTCTAAAGTGGTACCACTAATATTAGACCTCATTAAAGTGCATTCACAATACTGTAGAAATGGCACACAGATCAATAAGAAGGAAACCAGCAATAGAGAGAGGAGAGATAACAGAGGGTTGAAACAATAGGCAGAATACTGGCCCTTGCTACTGGACACAGTTCTGTGTGGAGATCCCCCCACCTGGGCAACCTGCAAAATAAAGAGATATAACCCCAGCCCAGTCCAGATATTGTTCAATAGTCTATTTTTCTCCTATAATGTTTTTACCCCCCCAATGTACCTGGTGGAGTCGAGTTCCTCGAAAAGGCGTCGACAAGCGTCGAGGGACTCGCTGTTCGGCGACGGGGAATCGACGGCCCTTCTTGAATGCCTTCCTTTTCAGGCGGGAGGCACGGGGCGTCGAACGTCCGTCGACGAACGAGGCCGAACGTTGTCGAAGAGGCGGCAGCTCCGTCCGAGCGGTGCTCGTCGGCGTCGGGGCGTCGGCGTCCTGCAAGGCGGAGGTGTGCGGGGCACCTCGATGACAATAGTTCTGGACCGCAAAGATTGTAGAGACGGGAGCCCAGCAAGGGCGTCGAGTCGTCCGAGTCTTTGGGGTCGTCGGGTGGCGGGAAACCCACCGGCAGGTTTCTCCTCGGCGCGTTGGTCGTCCTCGACTTTCTCCGGCAGGATAAGCGGTCGACGATGCGGTCGAGAGAGTCCTTCGATTGAATGTTCTTAGGCAATGGAGCGGACGGCTCCGATCGTCGGCGGCACGGCGTCAAGTGGTTCCCACGGCTGGGCAACACAACTTCGACGGGCCTCCAGCGGTTACACAGACCTGCGAACCCTGGTCGACGGCAATGGACTTCGACAGCGTCGATGTCCGGGTGCTTCACTTCGATCTCCTCGGCGGTCCCGTCTCGGGTCGGCAGCCTTTCGAGGGTCTGACTTCCAGGGCGCTTCGGCGAAGATTCAGCGGTGCTCGATGGTCCCTCGGAGCACGGGAAGAGGGCGCCTTACCAGGTCCTCTCTCGGGTCAGTCCTCGACGATTTCGACAACCTTCAGTTCCGTCGAAGCAAATGCCACAGCAAGTCTTCTTCTTCCAGCTGGACGTCGAGGATCAGCAAATCCAGTTACTCTTGAGTGGAGACTCAGCTTCTGAATGCTTCTGAACAATTTCCAGTGGTGAGAGGTCCCCAGATATACTATTCTGTCTCTCATCCACACTGCTGGCACACACACAGCAGCCAATCACACAGAAGGGCATTCATGCAGTCAGTCAGCCAATCAGGCACACAGTGCATTCAGGCCACACTCCTCCCTTTCAGACACTCACAACAAGGAATGTGGATTGGGACAAGTACCCAGCCATTCAACACTACACACTGCATTCAGGCCAGTTTCGGGCAGGGCTGTCTCAGTCTTTGTCTCTCATGCCAGAAACCAGACAACCACAACAAGGAGTGTATATTGGTCACACACTCCATTCACCCAGGTCCCACCCACAGGAGGTACCCACAACATACAGTCACTGGGAAGGCTCCAGTCAGTCTAGCTGGGCCTTCACAACAACACCATATATGGAACTTCCACCCAACAGCCAGTCAGGGGGAAGGGACAGAGTCAGGGCATCCCAGGACTTTGGGAAAACAAGACAACAGGCAATAGAAAGCAAGAGGCCACAGGGGCCATCTTGTTTCTATCAGGAATCAACTGATCCCAATGGCAGGGCCTGGGTATCCCAAAATGGAGGACACCCAGAGCACCTGTCCAATTCAGCATGGAGCTGCCACCAGCCCATACCCTGCTCTGTGGGCCACCCACAGGTGCCCAAAAACATACACTAGGGGCACAGGGTTGTACCCCCCCACCCATGGGTGCCATAAGGGTATCCCAGGGGTCTGTTCACCAAACCAAAAGAGAGAGCTGCACTGCCAGGAGTCCCAAATGGATTCCTGGGCAGAAAACATAACAGAACACACGATAAAAGGCAGAAGAGGACAAGGATTCAGAGGCCCTGTCCCTCTGATACATTTCCAGCATCACAGTCGCCCCCCCCAGACTGAGGTGGAGGGTGCCTAATCTCCCACGGGATAGACACCCTCATCCAGACGGTCAACATACCTTCTGGAAAGGCCATCTGCATTATCGTGACTCTTCCCTGGTCTGTGCTCTATGGTGAAGTCTAGCCCTTGTAGGCTAATCGACCACCTGAGCAATTTCGGATTCTCACCCTTCATCTGCATAAGCCACTTCAGGGGCTTATGATCGGTTTGGACCTTGAAGGTGGACCCCGTAAGGTAGGGCCTAAAACGCCTAAGGCTCCAAACTATACTAAAACATTCCTTTTCAACAGTAGCCCACCTAAGTTCTCTACCCTTGAGTTGTCTACTGATGAATATGATAGGATGTTCTCTCCCTTTGTCATCTAACTGGGACAAGACAGCTCCAATTCCGGTGTCGCAGGCATCCGTCTGGACGATAAAGGGTCGGCTGTAGTCAGGCGCACTCAACACAGGTGCCCTACACAGACTTTCTTTCAAGCCATCAAAGGCCCTCTGACAGTCTTCAGTCCAATTAACCTTCCTAGGCTGTTTGGGTGAAGTTAGAGCTGTCAGGGGTGCAGCTATGGTTCCATAGTCTGCCATGAAATTGCGATAGTACCCAGTGAGGCCCAAAAAGGCTCTCACCTGGGTTTGAGTAGTGGGAGTCTCCCAGTTCTGTACGTCCTGTACTTTACTGGAGAGAGGTTGGATTTGACCCCCTCCTACCTCATGACCAAGATAGGTAACTTTCCCCTGAGCTATCTGGCACTTGGTGGCCTTGATAGTGAGGTTAGCCCTTTTCAAGGCCTGCAACACCTTATCCAGATGTGTCAAATGCTCTTCCCAGGTGGAACTGTAGACGGCAATGTCGTCTAAGTAAGCCACACAAAAGGCTTCCAGCCCACTGAGCGCATGGTTGACCAATCTCTGGAAGGTGGCAGGGGCATTCTTCAACCCAAAGGGCATGACCCTAAACTGGTAGAGTCCCTCAGGTGTGGAGAATGCCGTCTTTTCCTTGGCATGGTCCGTCAGAGCTATTTGCCAATAGCCTGAGGTAAGGTCAAAGGTGCTCACAAATTTGGCAGCACCTATAGTGTCCACGAGCTCATCAGCCCTGGGCAATGGGTGCGCGTCAGTTTTGGTGACGGCATTGACTCCTCGGTAGTCCACACAGAACCTCCAATCCTTGGTACCCGCCGGGGAACTTGCCTTGGGGACAAGGACCACTGGACTGGACCAGGGACTGGTGGAGGGTTCAATAACACCCAGATCCAACATCTTGGCGACCTCAGCCTGGATGTGGTTTTTGACGGTATCTGACATACGATAGCTCCTGCTTTTGACAGGCACACTGTCACCAGTGTCAATTTCGTGCTTACACCACGGTGTAAGGCCCGGTGTCAGTGAAAACAGAGGGGCATACTGCTGGAGCAAAGCCCGGCAGGCCCTCTGCTGCTCTGTTGTCAAATCGGGAGAGAGTTGTACTCCCTCCACTGAGCCATCCTGAGGGTTGCTATGCAGCAAATCAGGAAGGGGCTCACTCTCATCCTCTTCTTGCCCTGAAGCTAGCAAGAGACATGAGACTTCTGCTCGCCTGTGGAAAGGCTTGAGCCTGTTGACATGGAATACCTGGGGGGCTACCCCAGAGGCTCCCATGTCCACCAGATAATTGACTTCGCCCATCTTGGAGATGATCCTGAAGGGTCCAGTCCACTTGTCTGCCAAAGCTCTAGGCTTGGTAGGCTCCATCACAAGGATTTCCTGTCCCGGAGTCCAATCCACTTGCGAAGCTTTCAGGTCATGCCAGTACTTATTCAATTCCTGGCTGGCCTTGAGATTTGCTGTTGCCTGACCCATCATTTGTGTCATCCTCCGCCTGAGGCCTAACACATAGTCCCCCACTTGCTTGGCGGGACCTGGAGGGGTGGCTTCCAAGCCTTCTCGGATCAAGGCGAGGGGCCCCCTCACGGGATGTCCAAAGAGTAACTCAAAGGGGCTGAAACCAACACCCTCTTGAGGTACCTCTCTGTAAGCAAACAGCAGGCATGGCAGGAGGAGATCCCATTTCCTCCTTAGGGGCTCTTCCAAAGCACCTAGCATGCCCTTGAGAGTTTTGTTAAATCTCTCAACCAGACCATTGGTCTGGGGGTGGTAAGAGGTGGAGAACTTGTAGGTTACCCCGCACTCTTTCCACATGGTTTTCATGTAACTAGACATGAAGTTGGATCCTCGGTCAGAGACAACCTCCTTGGGGAATCCAACACGGGTGAAAATGCCCAGGAGAGCCCTGGCAACCACCTTGGCAGTAACAGTCCGAAGGGGTATTGCCTCAGGGTACCTGGTGGCATGATCTACCAAGACCAGGATGAACCGATGTCCACCTGAAGTGGGAGGGTCAAGGGGACCGACGATGTCGATGCCCACCCTCTCAAATGGGGTGCCAACCACTGGTAATGGCTGCAGTGGGGCAATGACCCTGCCTCCAGTCTTGCCAGACAACTGACAAGTTGGGCAGGTCCTGCAGTGGGACTCCACCTCTACTCCCATCCGTGGCCAGTAGAAATGGGCAGAGAGCCTCTGCTTAGTCTTCTTGGTCCCAAGATGACCAGCCAAGGGCACCTCATGCGCCAACTGCAGTAGGAAGGGCCTGTAAACCTGGGGTACCACCAACCTCTTGCGGGCACCAGGTTCGGGCTTAGTGGGCTCACTAACAAGGAGCTCACCCTCCCAATAAATCTTGAATGTCCTAGGCACTTCACCTTGTGCCTGGGACAGGGCCTGTTTCCTCAGGCCCTCGAGAGAGTGGCACTCTCTCTGTCCCTTACAGAAGTCTGCCCGGGAGGGTCCCCCTTCAGCTAACAAGCATTGAAGGTCGGGATGATCCTCCGGGTTGAGAACCTCTCCCACAGGAGAGTCTTCTGTCTCTTCTCCCACAGGAGTTGAGTTTGGGTTTTCCGCTGGACCCAGCCCGTCCGGAGCATGGATCCCATTGGGTGCTGTCGGAACAGCAGGAAGAGAAGGTGTTCCCTCCACAGAGGTGGCCTTCTTGGTCTTCCTTCTTCTTGCCTTAGGCCTCGCCTTTGGCTCGGATACCTGACTCACAGCCAGACCCGGTGTCACCTGTGACCTAGTGACTGCAGCAGCAGTCATGGGAAGACCATCCGAGATCAACCCCAACTCTACTAGATCATTTCCTAACAGAATGTTAGCAGGGACATTGTCCTGAACCAGGACAGGAAGCTTTGCTGTCTTGTCTCCAATCATGAGTGTGACTAGGGCTACAGGCGATAATTTGGGAGGCCCACCAGCTAACCTGGTGGTTCTCAGAGGAGCACCTACATAGTCCTCTGGCTTGAGCAGGGTCCTGTCCACCACTGTCATGCTTGCCCCAGTGTCTCTCAAACCAGTAGAAGGCTGGCCATTCAAGAGGACACTTCTCAAAAACCTACGGGTGTTCTGCGGGATAGTTGCCAGTACTTCTGCGTACTGGTCCCAGGCCCCAAGGGACACTAAGGAAATCTCTACTGGAGCACCAAATGTGATTCCTGTAGAGGAGGGGAGGACAGTGGCCTCCACCTCAGACACGGGGTAAGGGTAGGTCAGGCTGACAGCCTGTACTCCAAGTGCCTTACCTTTACACTTGGGGTCACCCCTTTTGTGATCCAGAGCCCCACAATCCCAACAAGTGCCAGGAGTGCGGGGTACGGTACTGGAACCACTGGGAGCCTGCTTTGCAGCAGGTGGACCACTACTCTTATTCCCACCCACAGAGGACTTATCCCCACTAGATTTTTGGGTCTTAGGAGAGGAAGGTTTTGGTTTACCCGACTGTGACTGCTTTTGGGACTCCTCAGCTTTCTGAGAGGCCCCCTTTTCTTTGTCCTTGTCCTTCCCACTGGAGTCCTTAGGGGACACCCGGTGGGAGACCCACTTGTCAGCCAACCTAGCCAGCTTAAAGGGGTCCAAAATGTTCTGGTCAGCCACATACTGACGCAGCTCTGGTGAACAGGCTTCAGAAAAATGCTCAAAAAACAAGAGGTGGGACAACTCAACAAAAGTTTTCACCTTGTATCCATCAATCCACCCCATCATGTTCATGTGCGCAGTACTCACCCAGTCAACCCAAGACACATTCTCTCTTTTCTTAAATTCCCTGAACCTTTTAAGGTATTGGGCAGGTGTCTTGCCAAACTTGGCAATCAAAGCAGACTTCATACACTCATACTGACCCCTTTCTTCCACACTCAGCTTCAGAATACAGTCATATCCAGTTTGAGGCACTCTGCTTAACAAACACTTAGCCCAATCTCTTTTATCTACATCATGAATTGCACAAGCCATTTCAAACGCTTCAATCCATTGGAGGATATCTGAACCCTCCACAAACACACCAACCAAATCTTTCATAAACTTGGTGGCTGGGGACCTGACACTCTCACTGGATCTAGCTGAAGTCTCCACTCTGGCTTTCTCTAGCTGGATTCTCTGACATTCAGTGTCCTGGCTTTTGAGTTCAAGGTCCTTATTTCTGAGTTCAAGATCCCTATTCTTGAGTTCCACTTGCTGTGCCAGCTCCTCTTTCTTAAGCTCAGCTTCTATTTCCAACTTGCGATATTCAAAGGCTAACTTCATCCTCAATAACTCAAGTTCCATGGAATTGCTGGGGTTTGGAACAGAGGCAGCAGGAATGGTGGCATTCCCAGAAACAGATTCAGCGACAACCCCAGGGGCAGAGTCCTCACTGGTTGCATCCCCCCCTTCCTCAAGAGTTTCACCATCAGTCTGGTAATCCACCAGGGCAGCTATCAGCTCAGCCCTAGACTTATCCACAAAGTCTAACTCCCTGGCTTCACAAGCACTCTGGAGAGCCTCTAAGCTCATCCGAGTCAATTTACCATTTGCAATGGCCTCCATTGCTTGTAATGCAGTTATTTGGTACACACCCAAACCTTAATCTAATAAAAGTGCGGATATTTTGTAAGTGGCACGGTTATACACTGAGTCTTAAAACCATAAGCATCCCACCGCTGCCACCAGCTTTGTAAAGAAGACCGGTGGGGGGGTCTGTACTTCTGCTCTCTATATGGTAGAGGGGAGGCACAGAGGACCCCAGCCAAGATTCTCTAATACGGTAGCGATGGACGAGCAATCAAGGCCTAGCTTCTCAGGAGGTGATGCAGGCTGGTTCTTAAGTACAGTGTATCCCCAAGCCCCCACAAAGGAATGTCCACACACTGTATTACTGAAAACACAGTCTTTATATAATTAATATTCAAGGGTTATGTACACTTATCACAATAACGCACTTTGTGCTCAGGAAAATCAGCAATGGTAAATATCTACAATTCTAAAGTGGTACCACTAATATTAGACCTCATTAAAGTGCATTCACAATACTGTAGAAATGGCACACAGATCAATAAGAAGGAAACCAGCAATAGAGAGAGGAGAGATAACAGAGGGTTGAAACAATAGGCAGAATACTGGCCCTTGCTACTGGACACAGTTCTGTGTGGAGATCCCCCCACCTGGGCAACCTGCAAAATAAAGAGATATAACCCCAGCCCAGTCCAGATATTGTTCAATAGTCTATTTTTCTCCTATAATGTTTTTACCCCCCCAATGTACCTGGTGGAGTCGAGTTCCTCGAAAAGGCGTCGACAAGCGTCGAGGGACTCGCTGTTCGGCGACGGGGAATCGACGGCCCTTCTTGAATGCCTTCCTTTTCAGGCGGGAGGCACGGGGCGTCGAACGTCCGTCGACGAACGAGGCCGAACGTTGTCGAAGAGGCGGCAGCTCCGTCCGAGCGGTGCTCGTCGGCGTCGGGGCGTCGGCGTCCTGCAAGGCGGAGGTGTGCGGGGCACCTCGATGACAATAGTTCTGGACCGCAAAGATTGTAGAGACGGGAGCCCAGCAAGGGCGTCGAGTCGTCCGAGTCTTTGGGGTCGTCGGGTGGCGGGAAACCCACCGGCAGGTTTCTCCTCGGCGCGTTGGTCGTCCTCGACTTTCTCCGGCAGGATAAGCGGTCGACGATGCGGTCGAGAGAGTCCTTCGATTGAATGTTCTTAGGCAATGGAGCGGACGGCTCCGATCGTCGGCGGCACGGCGTCAAGTGGTTCCCACGGCTGGGCAACACAACTTCGACGGGCCTCCAGCGGTTACACAGACCTGCGAACCCTGGTCGACGGCAATGGACTTCGACAGCGTCGATGTCCGGGTGCTTCACTTCGATCTCCTCGGCGGTCCCGTCTCGGGTCGGCAGCCTTTCGAGGGTCTGACTTCCAGGGCGCTTCGGCGAAGATTCAGCGGTGCTCGATGGTCCCTCGGAGCACGGGAAGAGGGCGCCTTACCAGGTCCTCTCTCGGGTCAGTCCTCGACGATTTCGACAACCTTCAGTTCCGTCGAAGCAAATGCCACAGCAAGTCTTCTTCTTCCAGCTGGACGTCGAGGATCAGCAAATCCAGTTACTCTTGAGTGGAGACTCAGCTTCTGAATGCTTCTGAACAATTTCCAGTGGTGAGAGGTCCCCAGATATACTATTCTGTCTCTCATCCACACTGCTGGCACACACACAGCAGCCAATCACACAGAAGGGCATTCATGCAGTCAGTCAGCCAATCAGGCACACAGTGCATTCAGGCCACACTCCTCCCTTTCAGACACTCACAACAAGGAATGTGGATTGGGACAAGTACCCAGCCATTCAACACTACACACTGCATTCAGGCCAGTTTCGGGCAGGGCTGTCTCAGTCTTTGTCTCTCATGCCAGAAACCAGACAACCACAACAAGGAGTGTATATTGGTCACACACTCCATTCACCCAGGTCCCACCCACAGGAGGTACCCACAACATACAGTCACTGGGAAGGCTCCAGTCAGTCTAGCTGGGCCTTCACAACAACACCATATATGGAACTTCCACCCAACAGCCAGTCAGGGGGAAGGGACAGAGTCAGGGCATCCCAGGACTTTGGGAAAACAAGACAACAGGCAATAGAAAGCAAGAGGCCACAGGGGCCATCTTGTTTCTATCAGGAATCAACTGATCCCAATGGCAGGGCCTGGGTATCCCAAAATGGAGGACACCCAGAGCACCTGTCCAATTCAGCATGGAGCTGCCACCAGCCCATACCCTGCTCTGTGGGCCACCCACAGGTGCCCAAAAACATACACTAGGGGCACAGGGTTGTACCCCCCCACCCATGGGTGCCATAAGGGTATCCCAGGGGTCTGTTCACCAAACCAAAAGAGAGAGCTGCACTGCCAGGAGTCCCAAATGGATTCCTGGGCAGAAAACATAACAGAACACACGATAAAAGGCAGAAGAGGACAAGGATTCAGAGGCCCTGTCCCTCTGATACATTTCCAGCATCACACCCAGGTAGGTGCACCCACACATGTGAGGTATCGTTTTCATCGGGACACCTTTGGGAACATGGGATGGTAGGCCCTGTGTTTTTGGCGGCATGTTTCGATGGGTGAGCCGAGTGAAAAGTGCCGAAAATGCGGTTTTTTTCCCACATTTCGGACTTTGCGAGGTGTCTGGGTAATAACTTCTGGGCCGATTTGCACAAATCATACCTCTGCGGATTCCCACGGATATCCTCTTTTCGGAAATTTATGGGGTTCCCTGTTTTCCTTGGTGCCTTGGACACCCGAGGCCCATATCTATATGTTGCGCTTGTCTGGAGAAATTGTCAAATTCAGGTGTGAAAACAGACTTGAGGTTATCTGTGATTTAGGCTTTCCCCTTGGGACCCAGGTAGGTGCACCCACACATGTGAGGTACCATTTTCATCGGGACACCTGTGGGAACGTGGGATTGTAGACCCTGTGTTGTTGGCGGCGTGTTTCGATGGGTGAGCCGAGTGAAATGTGCAGAAAATTGTTTTTTTTTCCACATTTCAAACTTTGCGGGGGTTTCTGGGTAATACATTCTGGGCCAATTTGCACAAATCATACCTCTGAGAATTACCACAGATGTCCTCTTTTCGGAAATGCATGGGCATCCCTGTTTTCCTTGGTTGCTTGGACACCCGAGGCCCATATCTGTATGTTGCACTTGTCTGGTGAGATTGTCAATTCAGGTGTGAAAACAGACTTGGGGTTATCTGTGTTTTAGGCTTTCCCCTTGGCGCCCGGGTATATGCACCCACACATGTGAGGTACCGTTTTGATCGGGACACCTGTGGGAGCGCGGGACAGTAGGCCATGTGTTGTTGGCGGTGTGTTTCGATGGGTGAGCCGAGTGAAATGTGCAGAAAATTGGGTTTTTTCCCACATTTCGGACTTTGCGGGGGTGTCTGGGTAATACATTCTGTGCCGATGTGCGCAAATCATACCTCTGCGTATTCCCACAGGTGTCTTCATTTTGGAAATGCATGGGGTCCCCTGTTTTCCTTGCTTGCTTGGACACCCGAGGCCCATATCTTTATGTTGTGCTTGTCTGGAGAAAGTGTCAAATTCAGGTGTGAAAACAGACTTGGGTTACCTGTGTTTTAGGCTTTCCCCTTGGCGCCCAGGTAGGTGCACCCACACATGTGAGGTACCATTTTCATCGGGACACCTGTGGGAACATAGGACGGTAGGCCATGTGTTGTTGGCATCATGTTTCGATGGGTGAGCTGAGTGAAATGTGCGGAAAATGTGTTTTTTTTCCCACATTTCAGACTTTGCGGGGGTATCTGGGTAATAAATTCTGTGCCAATTTGCACAAATCATACCTCTGTGGATTACCACAGATGTCTTCTTTTCGGAAATCCATGGGGTTTGCTGTTTTCCTTGGTGGCTTGGACATCCGAGGCCCATATCTGTATGTTGTGCTTGTCTGGAGAAAGTGTCAAATTCAGGTGTGAAAACAGACTTGGGTTACCTGTGTTTTAGGCTTTCCCCTTGGCGCCCAGGTAGGTGCACCCACACATGTGAGGTACCATTTTCATCGGGACACCTGTGGGAACGGAGGACGGTAGGCCATGTGTTGTTGGCATCATGTTTCGATGGGTGAGCTGAGTGAAATGTGCGGAAAATGTGTTTTTTTTCCCACATTTCAGACTTTGCGGGGGTATCTGGGTAATAAATTCTGTGCCAATTTGCACAAATCATACCTCTGTGGATTACCACAGATGTCTTCTTTTCGGAAATCCATGGGGTTTGCTGTTTTCCTTGGTGGCTTGGACATCCGAGGCCCATATCTGTATTTTGTGCTTGTCTGGAGAAATTGTCAAATTCAGGTGTGAAAACAGACTTGGGGTTATCTGTGTTTTAGGCTTTCCCCTTGGCGCCCGGGTATATGCACCCACACATGTGAGGTACCGTTTTGATCGGGACACCTGTGGGAGCGCGGGACAGTAGGCCATGTGTTGTTGGCGGTGTGTTTCGATGGGTGACCCGAGTGAAATGTGCAGAAAATTGGGTTTTTTCCCACATTTCGGACTTTGCGGGGGTGTCTGGGTAATACATTCTGTGCCGATGTGCGCAAATCATACCTCTGCGTATTCCCACAGGTGTCTTCATTTTGGAAATTCATGGGGTCCCCTGTTTTCCTTGCTTGCTTGGACACCCGAGGCCCATATCTTTATGTTGTGCTTGTCTGGAGAAAGTGTCAAATTCAGGTGTGAAAACAGACTTGGGTTACCTGTGTTTTAGGCTTTCCCCTTGGCGCCCAGGTAGGTGCACCCACACATGTGAGGTACCATTTTCATCGGGACACCTGTGGGAACGGAGGACGGTAGGCCATGTGTTGTTGGCATCATGTTTCGATGGGTGAGCTGAGTGAAATGTGCGGAAAATGTGTTTTTTTTCCCACATTTCAGACTTTGCGGGGGTATCTGGGTAATAAATTCTGTGCCAATTTGCACAAATCATACCTCTGTGGATTACCACAGATGTCTTCTTTTCGGAAATCCATGGGGTTTGCTGTTTTCCTTGGTGGCTTGGACATCCGAGGCCCATATCTGTATGTTGTGCTTGTCTGGAGAAATTGTCAAATTCAGGTGTGAAAACAGACTTGGGGTTATCTGTGTTTTAGGCTTTCCCCTTGGCGCCCAGGTAGGTGCACCCACACATGTGAGGTACCATTTTCATCGGGACACCTGTGGGAACGGAGGACGGTAGGCCATGTGTTGTTGGCATCATGTTTCGATGGGTGAGCTGAGTGAAATGTGCGGAAAATGTGTTTTTTTTCCCACATTTCAGACTTTGCGGGGGTATCTGGGTAATAAATTCTGTGCCAATTTGCACAAATCATACCTCTGTGGATTACCACAGATGTCTTCTTTTCGGAAATCCATGGGGTTTGCTGTTTTCCTTGGTGGCTTGGACATCCGAGGCCCATATCTGTATTTTGTGCTTGTCTGGAGAAATTGTCAAATTCAGGTGTGAAAACAGACTTGGGGTTATCTGTGTTTTAGGCTTTCCCCTTGGCGCCCGGGTATATGCACCCACACATGTGAGGTACCGTTTTGATCGGGACACCTGTGGGAGCGCGGGACAGTAGGCCATGTGTTGTTGGCGGTGTGTTTCGATGGGTGACCCGAGTGAAATGTGCAGAAAATTGGGTTTTTTCCCACATTTCGGACTTTGCGGGGGTGTCTGGGTAATACATTCTGTGCCGATGTGCGCAAATCATACCTCTGCGTATTCCCACAGGTGTCTTCATTTTGGAAATTCATGGGGTCCCCTGTTTTCCTTGCTTGCTTGGACACCCGAGGCCCATATCTTTATGTTGTGCTTGTCTGGAGAAAGTGTCAAATTCAGGTGTGAAAACAGACTTGGGTTACCTGTGTTTTAGGCTTTCCCCTTGGCGCCCAGGTAGGTGCACCCACACATGTGAGGTACCATTTTCATCGGGACACCTGTGGGAACGGAGGACGGTAGGCCATGTGTTGTTGGCATCATGTTTCGATGGGTGAGCTGAGTGAAATGTGCGGAAAATGTGTTTTTTTTCCCACATTTCAGACTTTGCGGGGGTATCTGGGTAATAAATTCTGTGCCAATTTGCACAAATCATACCTCTGTGGATTACCACAGATGTCTTCTTTTCGGAAATCCATGGGGTTTGCTGTTTTCCTTGGTGGCTTGGACATCCGAGGCCCATATCTGTATGTTGTGCTTGTCTGGAGAAATTGTCAAATTCAGGTGTGAAAACAGACTTGGGGTTATCTGTGTTTTAGGCTTTCCCCTTGGCGCCCAGGTAGGTGCACCCACACATGTGAGGTACCATTTTCATCGGGACACCTGTGGGAACGGAGGACGGTAGGCCATGTGTTGTTGGCATCATGTTTCGATGGGTGAGCTGAGTGAAATGTGCGGAAAATGTGTTTTTTTTCCCACATTTCAGACTTTGCGGGGGTATCTGGCTAATAAATTCTGTGCCAATTTGCACAAATCATACCTCTGTGGATTACCACAGATGTCTTCTTTTCGGAAATCCATGGGGTTTGCTGTTTTCCTTGGTGGCTTGGACATCCGAGGCCCATATCTGTATGTTGTGCTTGTCTGGAGAAATTGTCAAATTCAGGTGTGAAAACAGACTTGGGGTTATCTGTGTTTTAGGCTTTCCCCTTGGCGCCCGGGTATATGCACCCACACATGTGAGGTACCATTTTGATCGGGACACCTGTGGGAGCGCGGGACAGTAGGCCATGTGTTGTTGGCGGTGTGTTTCGATGGGTGAGCCGAGTGAAATGTGCAGAAAATTGGGTTTTTTCCCCCATTTCGGACTTTGCGGGGGTGTCTGGGTAATACATTCTGTGCCGATGTGCGCAAATCATACCTCTGCGTATTCCCACAGGTGTCTTCATTTTGGAAATGCATGGGGTCCCCTGTTTTCCTTGCTTGCTTGGACACCCGAGGCCCATATCTTTATGTTGTGCTTGTCTGGAGAAAGTGCCAAATTCAGGTGTGAAAACAGACTTGGGTTACCTGTGTTTTAGGCTTTCCCCTTGGCGCCCAGGTAGGTGCACCCACACATGTGAGGTACCATTTTCATCGGGACACCTGTGGGAACGGAGGACGCTAGGCCATGTGTTGTTGGCATCATGTTTCGATGGGTGAGCTGAGTGAAATGTGCGGAAAATGTGTTTTTTTTCCCACATTTCAGACTTTGCGGGGGTATCTGGGTAATAAATTCTGTGCCAATTTGCACAAATCATACCTCTGTGGATTACCACAGATGTCTTCTTTTCGGAAATCCATGGGGTTTGCTGTTTTCCTTGGTGGCTTGGACATCCGAGGCCCATATCTGTATGTTGTGCTTGTCTGGAGAAAGTGTCAAATTCAGGTGTGAAAACAGACTTGGGTTACCTGTGTTTTAGGCTTTCCCCTTGGGACCCAGGTAGGTGCACCCACACATGTGAGGTACCGTTTTCATCGAGACACGTGTCGGAACGCGGGACGGTAGGCCATGTGTTGTTGGCGGTATGTTTCGATGGGTGAGCCGTGTGAAATGTGTGGAAAATGTGTTCTTTTTCCCACATTTTGGACTTTGCGGGGGTGTCTGGGTAATAACTTCTGGCCCGAATTTCACAAATCATACCTCTGCGGATTCCCACGGATGTCCTCTTTTCAGAAATGCATTGGGTTCCCTGTTTTCCTTGGTGGCTTGGACACCCGAGCCCCATATCTGTATGTTGCGCTTGTCTGGAGAAATTGTCAAATTCAGGTGTGAAAACAGACTTGGGGTTATCTGTGATTTAGGCTTTCCCCTTGGCGTCCAGGTAGGTTCCCCACACATGTGAGGTATTGTTTTCATTGGGACATCTGTGGGAACGCGGGACGTTAGGCCATGTATTGTTGGCTGTGTGTTTCGATGGGTGAGCCGAGTGAAATGTGCGGAAAATGCGTTTTTTTTCCACATTTCTTACTTTGCAGGGGTGTCTGGGTAATAAATTCTGGGCCGATTTGCACAAATCATACCTCTGTGGATTACCACAGATGTCCTCTTTTCAGAAATGCATGGGGTTCCCTGTTTTCCTTGGTTGCTTGGACACCCGAGGCCCATAACTGTATGTTGAGCTTGTCTGGGGAGATTGTCAAATTCAGGTGTGAAAACAGACTTGTCGTTATCTGTGTTTTAGGCTTTCCCCTTGGCGCCCAGGTTGGTGCACCCACACATGTGACGTACCGTTTTCATCGGGACATCTGTGGGAACGTGGGCCAGTAGGCCATGTGTTGTTGGCGGCATGTTTCGATGGGTGAGCTCAGTGAAATGTGCGGAAAATGCGTTTTTTTCCCCACATTTTGGACCCTGTGGGGGTGTCTGGGTAATAAATTCTGGGCCGATTTCCGCAAATCATACTTCTGCAGATTCCCACGGATGTCCTCTTTTCGGAAATGCATGGGGTTCCCTGTTTTCCTTGGTGGCTTGGACACCCGAGGCCCATATCTGTTTGTTGCGCTTGTCTGGAGAAAGTGTCAAATTCAGGTGTGGAAACAGTCTTGGGGTTACCTGTGTTTTAGGCTTTCCCCGTGGCGCCCGGGTAGATGCACCCACACATGTGAGGTACCGTTTTGATCGGGACACCTGTGAGAACGCGGGACAGTAGGCCATGTGTTGTTGGCGGCGTGTTTCGATGGGTGAGCCGAGTGAAATGTGCAGAAAATGCGTTTTTTCCCACATTTCAGACTTTGCAGGGGTTTCTGGGTAATACATTCTGGGCCGATTTGCGCAAATTATACCTCTGTGGATTCCCACGTTTGTCATCTTTTCACAAATGCATGGGGTCCCCTGTTTTCCTTGGTGGCTTGGACACCCGAGGCCCATATCTGTATGTTGCGCTTGTGAGGAGAAAGTGTCAAATTCGGGTGTGAAAACAGACTTGGGGTTACCTGTGTTTTAGGCTTTCCCCTTGGAGCCCAGGTAGGTGCACCCACACATGTAGGTACCGTTTTCATTGGTACACCTGTGGGAATGCGGGACGGCAGGCCATGTGTTGTTGGCGTCATGTTTTGATGGGTGAGCCGAGTGAAATGTGCAAAAAATGCGTTTATTTTCCCACATTTTGGACTTTGCGGGGGTGTCTGTGTAATAAATTCTGGGCCGATGTGCGCAAATCATACCTCTGCGGATTCCCACGGGTGTCCTCTTTTCGGAAATGCATGGGGTTTCCTGTTTTCCTTGGTGTCTTGGATACCCGAGGCCCATATCTGTATGTTGTGCTTGACTGGAGAAAGTGTCAAATTCAGGTGTGAAAACAGACTTGGGGTTACCTGTGTTTTAGGCTTTCCCCACCCAGGTAGGTGCACCCACACATGTGAGGTACCATTTTCATCGGGACACCTGTGGGAACGGAGGACAGTAGGCCATGTGTTGTTGGCAGCATGTTTCGATGGGTGAGCCGAGTGAAATGTGCGGAAAATGTATTTTCTTTCCCACATTTCGGACTTTGCGGGGGTGTCTGGGTAATAAATTCTGTGCCAATTTGCACAAATCATATCTCTGTGGATTACCACCGATGTCCTCTTTTCGGAAATGCATGGGGTTTGGTGTTTTCCTTGGTGGCTTGGACACCCGAGGCCCATATCTGTATGTTGCGCTTGTCTGGGGAGATTGTCAAATTCAGGTGTGAAAACAGACTTGGGGTTATCTGTGTTTTAGGCTTTCCCCTTGGCGCCCAGGTCGGTGCACCCAAACATGTGACATACCGTTTTCATCGGGACATCTGTGAGAACGCGGGACAGTAGGCCATGTGTTGTTGGCGGCTTGTTTCGATGGGTGAGCCGAGTGAAATGTGCGGAAAATGCGTTTTTTCCCCCACATTTCGGACTTTGCAGGGGTTTCTGGGTAATACATTCTGGGCCGATTTGCGCAAATTATACCTCTGTGGATTCCCACGTTTGTCCTCTTTTCGGAAATGCATGGGGTTCCCTGTTTTCCTTGGTGGCCTGTACACCCGAGGCCCATATCTGTATGTTGCGCTTGTCTGGAGAAAGTGTCAAATTCAGGTGTGGAAACAGACTTGGGGTTACCTGTGTTTTAGGCTTTCCCCTTGGTGCCCAGGTAGATGCACCCACACATGTGACGTACCGTTTTCATCGGTACACCTGTGGGAATGCGGGACGGCAGGCTATATATTGTTGGCGTCATGTTTTGATGGGTGAGCCGAGTGAAATGTGCAGAAAATCTGTTTATTTTCCCACATTTTGGACTTTGCGGGGGTGTCTGGGTAATACATTCTGGGCCGATGTGCGTAAACCATACCTCTGCGGATTCCCACGTGTGTCCTCTTTTCGGAAATGCATGGGGTTCCCTGTTTTCCTTGGTGGCTTGGATACCCGAGGCCCATATCTGTATGTTGCGCTTGTCTGGAGAAAGTGTCAAATTCAGGTGTGAAAACAGACTTGGGGTTACCTGCGTTTTAGGCTTTCCCCTTGGCGCCCAGGTAGGTGCACCCACACATGTGAGGTACCATTTTCATCAGGACACCTGTGGGAACGGAGGGCGGTAGGCCATGTGTTGTTGGCAGCATGTTTCGATGGGTGAGCCGAGTGAAATGTGCGGAAAATGTATTTTTTTTCCCACATTTCGGACTTTGCGTGGGTGTCTGGTTAATAAATTCTGTGCCAATTTGCACAAATCATACCTCTGTGGATTACCACCGATGTCCTCTTTTTGGAAATGCATGGGGTTTGCTGTTTTCCTTGGTGGCTTGGACACCCGAGGCCCATATCTGTATGTTGTGCTTGTCTGGAGAAATTGTCAAATTCAGGTGTGAAAACAGACTTGGGGTTATCTGTGTTTTAGGCTTTCCCCTTGGGACCCAGGTAGGTGCACCCACCTATGTGAGGTACCGTTTTCATCTGGACACGTGTGGGAACGCGGGACGGTAGGCCATGTGTTGTTGGCGGCGTGTTTCGATAGGTGAGCCGAGTGAAATGTGCGGAAAATGCGTTTTTTTCCCACATTTCAGACTTTGCGAGGGTGTCTGGGTAATAAATTCTGGGCCGATTTGCACAAATCATACCTCTGCGGATTACCACAGATGTCCTCTTTTGGGAAATGCATGGGGTTCCCTGTTTTCCTTGGTTGCTTGGACACCCGAGGCCCATATCTGTATGTTGCGCTTGTCTGGGGAGATTGTCAAATTCAGGTGTGAAAACAGACTTAGCGTTATCTGTGTTGTAGGCTTTCCCCTTGGCGCCCAGGTCAGTGCACCCACACATGTGATGTACTGTTTTCATCGGGACATCTGTGGGAACGTGGGACAGTAGGCCATGTGTTGTTGGCGGTGTGTTTCGATGGGTGAGCCGAGTGAAATGTGCCGAAAATGCGTTTTTTCCCAACATTTCGGACTTTGCAGGGGTTTCTGGGTAATAAATTCTGGGCCAATTTGCGCAAATTATACCTTTGCGGATTCCCACGTGTATCCTTTTTTCGGAAATGCATGGGTTTCCCTGTTTTCCTTGGTGGCTTGGACACCCGAGGCCCATATCTGTATGTTGCGCTTGTCTGGAGAAAGTGTCAAATTCGGATGTGAAAACAGACTTGGGGTTACCTGTGTTTTAGGCTTTCCCCTTGGCGCCCAGGTAGGTGCAGCCACACATGTGTGGTACCGTTTTTATCGGGACACCTGTGGGAATGTGGGACGGCAGGCCCTGTGTTGTTGGCAGCATGTTTTGATGGGTGAGCCGAGTGAAATGTGCAGAAAATGCGTTTTTTCCCCACATTTCAGACTTTGCAGGGGTGTCTGGGTAATAAATTCTGGGCCGATGTGTGCAAATCATACCTCTGCGGATTCTCACGGTTTTCCTCTTTTCGGAAATACATGGGGTTCCCTGTTTTCCTTGGTGGCTTGCATACCCGAGGCCAATATCTGTATGTTTCGCTTGCCAGGAAAAAGTGTCAAATTCAGGTGACGAAACAGACTTGGGGTTACCTGTGCTTTAGACTTTCCCCTTGGCGCCCAGGTAGGTGCACCCACACATGTGAGGTACCATTTTCATCGGGACACCTGTGGGAACGTGGGACGCTAGACCCTGTGTTGTTGGCGGCGTGTTTCGATGGGTGAGCCGAGTGAAATGTGCAGAAAATTGGTTTTTTTTCCACATTTCGGACTTTGCGGGGGTTTCTGGGTAATACATTCTCGGCCAATTTGCACAAATCATACCTCTGAGAATTACCACAGATGTCCTCTTTTCGGAAATGCATGGGCATCCCTGTTTTCCTTGGTTGCCTGGACACCCGAGGCCCATATCTGTATGTTGCACTTGTCTGGGGAGATTGTCAAATTCAGGTGTGAAAACAGACTTGGGTATATCTGTGTTTTAGGCTTTCCCCTTGCCGCCCGGGTATATGCACCCACACATGTGAGGTACCGTTTTGATCGGGACACCTGTGGGAGCGCCGGACAGTAGGCCATGTGTTGTTGGCGATGTGTTTCGATGGGTGAGCCGAGTGAAATGTGCGGAAAATGCATTTTTTCCCAACATTTCGGACTTTGCAGGGGTTTCTGGGTAATAAATTCTGGGCCAATTTGCGCAAATTATACCTCTGCGGATTCCCACGTGTATCCTTTTTTCGGAAATGCATGGGGTTCCCTGTTTTCCTTGGTGGCTTGGACACCCGAGGCCCATATCTGTATGTTGCGCTTGTCTGGAGAAAGTGTCAAATTCGGGTGTGAAAACAGACTTGGGGTTAACTGTGTTTTAGGCTTTCCCCTTGGCGCCCAAGTAGGTGCAGCCACACATGTGTGGTACCGTTTTCATCGGGACACCTGTGGGAATGCGGGACGGCAGGCCATGTGTTGTTGGCGGCATGTTTTGATGGGTGAGCCGAGTGAAATGTACGGAAAATGTGTTTTTTTCCCACATTTCGGACTTTGCGGGGGTGTCTGGGTAATACATTCTGGGCAGATTTGCAAAAATCATACCTCTGCGGATTCCCACGGATGTCCTCTTTTCGGAAATGCATGGGGTTCCCTGTTTTCCTTGGTGGTTTGGACACCCGAGGCCCAAATCTGTATGTTGCGCTTGTTAGGGAGAATTCTCTGTTTAGGCTGAATTTCCCTACCTAGTGAGTCCCCCAGCAGCTTTGCTGGATTTCTGGGGTTTAATTTTTTTCTCCTGCCAAGAGTGAGACTCTTTTACCCTCACTCTTGGACATGTTGAAGTGTGTTTTCTTGGTTAAACCTTGTGTTGAATGGGCTATGGGGTCTTTTACTCCATAGGGCCTCATGTATTTTTGTGATGTGGGTTACACAGCACCCTCTGTGCCGTGACCCAGGGGTGTCCTAGGGACTCCCCAACATAGACTCCATACCCTGGGACTGACTACTGTCTCCCAGGGCATGTAAAGTCACCAAAGACTTTGCTAGTCTTGAATCCTGAACAGAACCAGTACAAACCATCATATTGTGGACGTACTGGCTGGGGCAATTCGATTGCCCCAGGGTCTGTTAGTCGAGGGGGCACGTCTCCGTCCCCCCTGATCGAGTTTTGGCTGGTGGCAGTGGAAACTACTTTTTATATTCGACCGCGAATATTTCCCTATGGGATTTCCCATTGTTTTAGGCTAACACATTTAATTATTTATTTACGGTAGCCTTAAACATACCGCCGGTTTATATATTTCTTTTTATAACTCCGGTTGGGACTTTTTGCCAAAACTTGATTCTAAAATGGCGTTGGTGTTCGCCTCTGTAACTCTGACCCAAAGTGGAGCCCTTTGTTCCACTTTTGGCGGGCTTCTCCACAGAAGCCCTCCAAAGTGGTGCCACTCTGTCTGGGGTACTTAGGAGGGGTGGAGGGGGATTTAGGCACCCTGGACTGAGTTACCTTGGTAACTCAAGTCGCACTCCGTCCTGATTGGCCCAAGTGGTGAGCCGCCCGGCTCACCACTTAGCATGTTTGAGTGACAGCTAGGCTGGGTGAATGGGGGCTTGCTGCATAAAAGCAGGGCTTTGGGGACTGGGACTTCAGAAGTCGCCACAGGACCAAGAATCCGACGAGGGAAGAGCTGAGCCAACCTGCTTCGACGACACCACCCGGTGGAGCCCTGCTGAACCGTCTCACCACTTTTCCCGACGACCGAGGAGAACTCTTAACGGAGTGGCTCCTTCCCTTGACTGGTGGGGACAACCAGTTTTCGCCTTCTTTTCGCTTCTCGAGGTATCTCGTGGCCGCCTTGCCAGTGCCAAGCACCCCGGCAACCGGAACCCCACCACTTTTACCCCAACCACGAAAGTCGGTACAACCCTTTAACCGGAGGACTCCGCGGCTGGTTTCTTCCCGGGCAGTGCAACGACCCTCTTCTTCTACTCTTCAGCGAGAACTTCTTCTTCCCTGACCGACGTCGAGCCTTGCTGCCACTGCCTGGAACAACTGCCACCGCTGGAGGACCCTTTTCGCTTAAGGTACCGTGTTCCGCCTGGCTTCCCTTGCCACCGACTGTACGGGGTAGATTTAGCCCCCGGCTTTCGAACCTGGGAGTGCCTGGAACACCCTGGCTAAACTTTCTAAGCCACTCTAACCTCTTTCTAACTCTTTGCAAGACTTTGAATCCCTAATAACAGTGTGATCTTGGGCACATTTTCGCTCCGGCTACTCTAAGAGTGGGCCCTGCCTAGTGACTTTTGCTCACCTGTGACTTTGTGCTTCTTTGAGCCTATTGCAAGTGTTCTGGACCTTAGAGTGGTGTGTTTAACCTATTTCTGTTTCTTTTATCCCTTTCTTGAACCTACTAGAGTGTCATCTAACGTTAAGCACTCACCTCTGTTTTAATTATGTGGTGTTAACTTAGAATTGGCTAGATAGGAGTAAGGGTTGAAACTGCTTTCATTATAACTGTGTTTTTACTATACTTTGCTAGAGTGTTTTCAACTTATGTGTGTTTAATAAATAACTATATACTTTTGAAACCAAGCTCTGGTCAGTGTTTGCTTGTGCTATTGTGTCTGGGTACATATTGTGTATACTTTGCATACTGCCTAACTCTTCTTGAGAGAAGTCTGACTGCTCAGCCACAGCTACCAGGTAAATCTGGGTGGTACAGACTGCTACCAAAGGGGTTTACTGCTCTACCTGTAGTCTTAAATCTTTTGCAGTGTTCCCCAAGGGAACTGCACAGGTTTCTGCCTAACACTGGTGTACAGCGGTGGGATTTGTATTGAGTATACATTTTATTGTGCTTTAGATACCTTAGTGCAACTAACCACAAAGCTTAGCACTGAAAAAGTAAAACCTCTAACATGTCAGTTATAGAAAGCTATAGTCAAGAGTCCCTTGCAGCCAAAACTGCTGATTGTTTAAGAGTGCTCTGTAAACATAAGGATCTCCTGACTAAGGGCAAGAAAATGGAGCTGATTGAAAGATTGTTAGCTAACCAAAGTCTGGGTGATGGTTCAGAGGAACCTACCACTCCAGCAACTGTAGATGACAGTGTTGAAATTAACATGGAGCAAAATGTTGATGATTCTGAGGAAGAGTCAGAAGAGGAGGGTGAGGCTGTTGTAACTGTCCCCCCTAGGCCTCTGCCTGCTCTACCTGCTGTGCCTACTGGACCTTTACCAGGTCCCACATTTAGTCCTCAGTACTTTGAACTGGAGAAAATGAAGCTAGAATTGGAGTATAAGAAACTTAATGCTCAAACTGACAAAGAACTAAGGCTAAGGGAAATGGAGCTCAAGTATGACTTAGAAATGAAGAAATTATCTGTTGAGAATGTTTCTCTCTCTGGCTCCTCTAGAAGTTCCAGTCCTAAAAGACCCCGGATGCCTAAAGAATTGGTTGGTATGTATGAGCCTAAGTTGGATGTGTTGGATTGGTTGTCTCTGTTTGAATATAATCATGGGCTCCAGAACATCACAGGAAATGACTTACTCACCTGGTTGTTCTCTAGGCTTCCCCCTGTTGCAACTGATGTGGTAATGGAGATGGGGGAGGAGGATAGGAAGGACTATGAATGTGTGAAACTAGCTTTGATAGCTAGGTTTGGGAAAACCCCTTCCCAGTATCTTAAGAGGTTTAGGAACCTCAAAAAGCATGATGGTACCCCTTGGGCTACCTGGGTGAGTGAATGTTTGAAAAACTTAGAGGGATGGATTAAGGGTTACAAGGTGAACACTTATGAAGGTATGAAGAATTTGTTTATGTTGGAGACTATTTATGATGCCTGCTCTCCTGAGCTCAGGCAACACTTGGCTGATTCCAAGGAATTGGATTCCCGGAAACTAGCTAAGGCTGCTGACTTGTGGGTTGCCAACAGGGCCACTCACAAGGATTCTGGGGTAACTCAGAAGAAGGATGGGGAAAAACAGTCTAAGAAGGACTCCAAAGAGAATTCTAATAATTCCTATCCCAAAGAGGGCCCCAAACCACAAAATAACCAGGGTAAGCCACATGGGAAACCTAATCAGGCTAGTGTACCTTCTGGCCACAAGCCAGAAGGAGGTCAGAGCAAGCCACCCTTCCAGAGAGCATTTGGACAATGCTATGTCTGTCAGGGTACTGACCATATCAAAGGAGATCCCAAGTGCAAGGGTAAACCTGCAGGGATCAGCACAGTCTCCTTAGCCTTCACTCCTGAGGATGAAGTACAGATGGCTAGTGCCCACTTTGAACTCTTTGCTGAAGAACCCTTGGGTCTTCAAGCAACTGTAAACTTAGAGCCTATGGGTCTGGTTAGTCCCCAGAATAGGGTTGTGTATAACTCCCTACCTGTTAACTCTAAGGTGTATTATGTGGACAGTGTTCTTGTCAATGGCCAGGATACTCCTGCCAGGAGAGACACTGGGGCCAGCAGAACAGTAGTGGATGAAAGCTTCTTTCAACCTGAGGATGTGGCCAAAGCACCCAAAGGTCCCACTAAGATGTCTGGAGGCCCTGTCCAAATGGTTCCTATCCTACCAGCCCTCATTCAGTGTAACAACATGACAGTGAGGATCCCTGTCAGTGTTCAGACTGAGGTACCTGGGAAGGTCCTGTTAGGGAATGACCTAAGAACTCTAGGAGTAGTGTCACATACCCCCAGGCCTCCCAGTAGGGAGAAGCAGAACTTAACCAAATTGGCTAGACAGGCTACCTTGAAGGACCCTTCTAAGCCTGTGGGACCCTCTACTGAGAACCCCACTACAAGCCCTGGTGTTAGTAAGTTGACCTCTAACCCAGGCACATTTCAGGATAGTATGCTAGGAACATGGGAGCCCCAACCAAGCTCCACCCTTGTTCCCCTAGTCTCAGAGTCTCGGACTCCCCCTGCTTCTGAGGAAGAGGTGGATAGACCAACTAGGCCCCTATCTGGACCTGAGAGAACTGGTAATTCTCAGTGCTGGTGGAAAACCAGAAAAGAAAAGTCTAAGGCCAAAAACCTTCAGACTGTTGGGCCTTCTACTGAAGACCCCAACTCAAATCCTAATATTAGGGGGGAAACTCCTAAAATAGGTAAGGGTAGATCTAAGAGGAAAGGGAAGCAGGTACATTGCCTAACCCCAACCCCTCCAACCAAGAGGCCTAAGACCCAACCTGCTCCCACAAGAGAGGTGGTGAGGAACCTTGGAGGCCCCTCTAGATCTAAGGGAATCCTTTATAAGGACCCCTTGAAAAAGCCTAACATAGGTTCAGAAGTTGTACCAACTTCTGAGGGACTGGTCAACCAGATCCCCTATAACAAAAAGACTGATGTTCCTCAAAGGGTCTGTAGGTCCGTTAGCTTACAAAAGAAAACCTTTGAGTTCTCCATTGAACATAGGTCAGGGTGTCACCATCAAAATGCTGATGGACTCTCTAGGATGTATATCATCGACTAGAGGTATGAGGTTCATCCAGGAGTGGATTAAATCCTCCTGTCCCTTAGTCTGGGGGGGGCGAGTGTTAGGGAGAATTCTCTGTTTAGGCTGAATTTCCCTACCTAGTGAGTCCCCCAGCAGCTTTGCTGGATTTCTGGGGTTTAATTTTTTTCTCCTGCCAAGAGTGAGACTCTTTTACCCTCACTCTTGGACATGTTGAAGTGTGTTTTCTTGGTTAAACCTTGTGTTGAATGGGCTATGGGGTCTTTTACTCCATAGGGCCTCATGTATTTTTGTGATGTGGGTTACACAGCACCCTCTGTGCCGTGACCCAGGGGTGTCCTAGGGACTCCCCAACATAGACTCCATACCCTGGGACTGACTACTGTCTCCCAGGGCATGTAAAGTCACCAAAGACTTTGCTAGTCTTGAATCCTGAACAGAACCAGTACAAACCATCATATTGTGGACGTACTGGCTGGGGCAATTCGATTGCCCCAGGGTCTGTTAGTCGAGGGGGCACGTCTCCGTCCCCCCTGATCGAGTTTTGGCTGGTGGCAGTGGAAACTACTTTTTATATTCGACCGCGAATATTTCCCTATGGGATTTCCCATTGTTTTAGGCTAACACATTTAATTATTTATTTACGGTAGCCTTAAACATACCGCCGGTTTATATATTTCTTTTTATAACTCCGGTTGGGACTTTTTGCCAAAACTTGATTCTAAAATGGCGTTGGTGTTCGCCTCTGTAACTCTGACCCAAAGTGGAGCCCTTTGTTCCACTTTTGGCGGGCTTCTCCACAGAAGCCCTCCAAAGTGGTGCCACTCTGTCTGGGGTACTTAGGAGGGGTGGAGGGGGATTTAGGCACCCTGGACTGAGTTACCTTGGTAACTCAAGTCGCACTCCGTCCTGATTGGCCCAAGTGGTGAGCCGCCCGGCTCACCACTTAGCATGTTTGAGTGACAGCTAGGCTGGGTGAATGGGGGCTTGCTGCATAAAAGCAGGGCTTTGGGGACTGGGACTTCAGAAGTCGCCACAGGACCAAGAATCCGACGAGGGAAGAGCTGAGCCAACCTGCTTCGACGACACCACCCGGTGGAGCCCTGCTGAACCGTCTCACCACTTTTCCCGACGACCGAGGAGAACTCTTAACGGAGTGGCTCCTTCCCTTGACTGGTGGGGACAACCAGTTTTCGCCTTCTTTTCGCTTCTCGAGGTATCTCGTGGCCGCCTTGCCAGTGCCAAGCACCCCGGCAACCGGAACCCCACCACTTTTACCCCAACCACGAAAGTCGGTACAACCCTTTAACCGGAGGACTCCGCGGCTGGTTTCTTCCCGGGCAGTGCAACGACCCTCTTCTTCTACTCTTCAGCGAGAACTTCTTCTTCCCTGACCGACGTCGAGCCTTGCTGCCACTGCCTGGAACAACTGCCACCGCTGGAGGACCCTTTTCGCTTAAGGTACCGTGTTCCGCCTGGCTTCCCTTGCCACCGACTGTACGGGGTAGATTTAGCCCCCGGCTTTCGAACCTGGGAGTGCCTGGAACACCCTGGCTAAACTTTCTAAGCCACTCTAACCTCTTTCTAACTCTTTGCAAGACTTTGAATCCCTAATAACAGTGTGATCTTGGGCACATTTTCGCTCCGGCTACTCTAAGAGTGGGCCCTGCCTAGTGACTTTTGCTCACCTGTGACTTTGTGCTTCTTTGAGCCTATTGCAAGTGTTCTGGACCTTAGAGTGGTGTGTTTAACCTATTTCTGTTTCTTTTATCCCTTTCTTGAACCTACTAGAGTGTCATCTAACGTTAAGCACTCACCTCTGTTTTAATTATGTGGTGTTAACTTAGAATTGGCTAGATAGGAGTAAGGGTTGAAACTGCTTTCATTATAACTGTGTTTTTACTATACTTTGCTAGAGTGTTTTCAACTTATGTGTGTTTAATAAATAACTATATACTTTTGAAACCAAGCTCTGGTCAGTGTTTGCTTGTGCTATTGTGTCTGGGTACATATTGTGTATACTTTGCATACTGCCTAACTCTTCTTGAGAGAAGTCTGACTGCTCAGCCACAGCTACCAGGTAAATCTGGGTGGTACAGACTGCTACCAAAGGGGTTTACTGCTCTACCTGTAGTCTTAAATCTTTTGCAGTGTTCCCCAAGGGAACTGCACAGGTTTCTGCCTAACAGCGCTTGTCTGGGGAAAGTGTCAAATTCAGGTGTTGAAACAAACTTGGGGTTACCTGTGTTTTAGGCTTTCCCCTTGTTGCCCAGGTAGGTGCACCCACACATGTGAGGTATCGTTTTCATCGGGACACCTGTGGGAATATGGGATGGTAGGCCCTGTGTTTTTGGCGGCATGTTTCGATGAGTGAGCCGAGTGAAATGTGCCGAAAATGCCTTTTTTTCCCACATTTCGGACTTTGCGGGGGTGTCTGGGTAATACATTCTCGGCCAATTTGCACAAATCATACCTCTGAGAATTACCACAGATGTCCTCTTTTCGGAAATGCATGGGCATCCCTGTTTTCCTTGGTTGCCTGGACACCCGAGGCCCATATCTGTATGTTGCACTTGTCTGGGGAGATTGTCAAATTCAGGTGTGAAAACAGACTTGGGTATATCTGTGTTTTAGGCTTTCCCCTTGGCGCCCGGGTATATGCACCCACACATGTGAGGTACCGTTTTGATCGGGACACCTGTGGGAGCGCGGGACAGTAGGCCATGTGTTGTTGGCGGTGTGTTTCGATGGGTGAGCCGAGTGAAATGTGCAGAAAATTGGGTTTTTTCCCACATTTCGGACTTTGCGGGGGTGTCTGGGTAATACATTCTGTGCCGATATGCTCAAATCATACCTCTGCGTATTCCCACAGGTGTCCTCATTTTGGAAATGCATGGGGTCCCCTGTTTTCCTTGCTTGCTTGGACACCCGAGGCCCATATCTTTATGTTGTGCTTGTCTGGAGAAAGTGTCAAATTCAGGTGTGAAAACAGACTTGGGTTACCTGTGTTTTAGGCTTTCCCCTTGGCGCCCAGGTAGGTGCACCCACACATGTGAGGTACCATTTTCATCAGGACACCTGTGGGAACGGAGGGCGGTAGGCCATGTGTTGTTGGCAGCATGTTTCGATGGGTGAGCCGAGTGAAATGTGCGGAAAATGTATTTTTTTTCCCACATTTCGGACTTTGCGTGGGTGTCTGGGTAATAAATTCTGTGCCAATTTGCACAAATCATACCTCTGTGGATTACCACCGATGTCCTCTTTTTGGAAATGCATGGGGTTTGCTGTTTTCCTTTGTGGCTTGGACACCCGAGGCCCATATCTGTATGTTGTGCTTGTCTGGAGAAATTGTCAAATTCAGGTGTGAAAACAGACTTGGGGTTATCTGTGTTTTAGGCTTTCCCATTGGGACCCAGGTAGGTGCACCCACCTATGTGAGGTACCGTTTTCATCTGGACACGTGTGGGAACGCGGGACCATAGGCCATGTGTTGTTGGCGGCGTGTTTCGATAGGTGAGCCGAGTGAAATGTGCGGAAAATGCGTTTTTTTCCCACATTTCAGACTTTGCGAGGGTGTCTGGGTAATAAATTCTGGGCCAATTTGCGCAAATTATACCTCTGCGGATTCCCACGTGTATCCTTTTTTCGGAAATGCATGGGGTTCCCTGTTTTCCTTGGTGGCTTGGACACCCGAGGCCCATATCTGTATGTTGCGCTTGTCTGGAGAAAGTGTCAAATTCGGGTGTGAAAACAGACTTGGGGTTACCTGTGTTTTAGGCTTTCCCCTTGGCGCCCAGGTAGGTGCAGCCACAAATGTGTGGTACCGTTTTCATCGGGACACCTGTGGGAATGGGGGACGGCAGGCCATGTGTTGTTGGCAGCATGTTTTGATGGGTGAGCCGAGTGAAATGTGCAGAAAATGCGTTTTCTTCCCACATTTCAGACTTTGCGGGGGTGTCTGGGTAATAAATTCTGGGCCGATGTGTGCAAATCATACCTCTGCGGATTCTCACGGGTTTCCTCTTTTCGGAAATGCATGGGGTTCCCTGTTTTCCTTGGTGGCTTGGATACCCGAGGCCAATATCTGTATGTTTCGCTTGGCAGGAAAAAGTGTCAAATTCAGGTGACGAAACAGACTTGGGGTTACCTGTGCTTTAGACTTTCCCCTTGGCGCCCAGGTAGGTGCACTCACACATGTGAGGTACCATTTTCATCGGGACACCTGTGGGAACGTGGGACGGTAGGCCCTGTGTTGTTGGCGGCGTGTTTCGATGGGTGAGCCGAGTGAAATGTGCGGAAAATGCGTTTTTTCCCAACATTTCGGACTTTGCAGGGGTTTCTGGGTAATAAATTCTGGGCCAATTTGCACAAATCATACCTCTGAAGATTACCACAGATGTCCTCTTTTCGGAAATGCATGGGCATCCCTGTTTTCTTTGGTTGCTTGGACACCCGAGGCCCATATCTGTATGTTGCACTTGTCTGGGGAGATTGTCAAATTCAGGTGTGAAAACGGACTTGGGGTTATCTGTATTTTAGGCTTTCCCCTTGGCGCCCGGGTATATGCACCCACACATGTGAGGTACCGTTTTGATCAGGACACCTGTGGGAGCGCGGGACAGTAGGCAATGTGTTGTTGGCGGTGTGTTTCAATGGGTGAGCCGAGTGAAATGTGCGGAAAATGCGTTTTTTCCCAACATTTCGGACTTTGCAGGGGTTTCTGGGTAATAAATTCTGGGCCAATGTGCGCAAATCATACCTCTGCGGATTCTCACGGGTTTCCTCTTTTCGGAAATGCATGGGGTTCCCTGTTTTCCTTGGTGGCTTGGATACCTGATGCCCATATCTGTATGTTTTGCTTGTCTGGAGAAAGTGTCAAATTCAGGTGTGAAAACAGACTTGGGTTACCTGTGTTTTAGGCTTTCCCCTTGGCGCCCAGGTAGGTGCACCCACACATGTAAAATACCATTTTCATCGGGACACCTGTGGGAACGGAGGACGGTAGGCCATGTGTTGTTGGCATCATGTTCCGATGGGTGAGCCGAGTGAAATGTGCGGAAAATGTGTTTTTTTTCCCACATTTCAGACTTTGCGGGAGTATCTGGGTAATAAATTCTGTGCCAATTTGCACAAATCATACCTCTGTGGATTACCACAGATGTCCTCTTTTCGGAAATCCATGGGGTTTGCTGTTTTCCTTGGGGGCTTGGACACCCGAGGCCCATATCTGTATGTTGTGCTTGTCTGGAGAAATTGTCAAATTCAGGTGTGAAAACAGACTTGGGGTTATCTGTGTTTTAGGCTTTCCCCTTGGGACCCAGGTAGGTGCACCCACACATGTGAGGTACCGTTTTCATCTGGACACGTGTGGGAACGCGGGACGGTAGGCCATGTGTTGTTGGCGGCGTGTTTCGATAGGTGAGCCGAGTGAAATGTGCGGAAAATGCGTTTTTTTCCCACATTTCAGACTTTGCGAGGGTGTCTGGGTAATAAATTCTGGGCCAATTTGCGCAAATTATACCTCTGCGGATTCCCACGTGTATCATTTTTTTGGAAATGCATGGGGTTCCCTGTTTTCCTTGGTTGCTTGGACACCCGAGACCCATATCTGTATGTTGCACTTGTCTGGAGAAAGTGTCAAATTCAGGTGTTGAAATAAACTTGGGGTTACCTGTGTTTTAGGCTTTCCCCTTATTGCCCAGGTAGGTGCACCCACACATGTGAGGTATCGTTTTCATCGGGACACCTTTGGGAACATGGGATGGTAGGCCCTGTGTTTTTGGCGGCATGTTTCGATGGGTGAGCCGAGTGAAATGTGCCGAAAATGCGTTTTTTTTCCCACATTTCGGACTTTGCGAGGTGTCTGGGTAATAACTTCTGGGCCGATTCGCACAAATCATACCTCTGCGGATTCCCACGGATATCCTCTTTTCGGAAATGTATGGGGTTCCCTGTTTTCCTTGGTGCCTTGGACACCCGAGGCCCATATCTGTATGTTGCGCTTGTCTGGAGAAATTGTCAAATTCAGGTGTGAAAACAGACTTGAGGTTATCTGTGATTTAGGCTTTCCCCTTGGGACCCAGGTAGGTGCACCCACACATGTGAGGTACCATTTTCATCAGGACACCTGTGGGAACGTGGGACGGTAGACCCTGTGTTGTTGGCGGCGTGTTTCGATGGGTGAGCCGAGTGAAATGTGCAGAAAATTGGTTTTTTTTCCACATTTCAAACTTTGCAGGGGTTTCTGGGTAATACATTCTGGGCCAATTTGCACAAATCATACCTCTGAGAATTACCACAGATGTCCTCTTTTCGGAAATGCATGGGCATCCCTGTTTTCCTTGGTTGCTTGGACACCCGAGGCCCATATCTGTATGTTGCACTTGTCTGGTGAGATTGTCAAATTCAGGTGTGAAAACAGACTTGGGGTTATCTGTGTTTTAGGCTTTCCCCTTGGCGCCCGGGTATATGCACCCACACATGTGAGGTACCGTTTTGATCGGGACACCAGTGGGAGCCCGGGACAGTAGGCCATGTGTTGTTGGCGGTGTGTTTTGATGGGTGAGCGGAGTGAAATGTGCAGAAAATTGGGTTTTTTCCCACATTTCGGACTTTGCGGGGGTGTCTGGGTAATACATTCTGTGCCGATGTGCGCAAATCATACCTCTGCGTATTCCCACAGGTGTCTTCATTTTGGAAATGCATGGGGTCCCCTGTTTTCCTTGCTTGCTTGGACACCCGAGGCCCATATCTTTATGTTGTGCTTGTCTGGAGAAAGTGTCAAATTTAGGTGTGAAAACAGACTTGGGTTACCTGTGTTTTAGGCTTTCCCCTTGGCGCCCAGGTAGGTGCACCCACACATGTGAGGTACCATTTTCATCGGGACACCTGTGGGAACATAGGACGGTAGGCCATGTGTTGTTGGCATCATGTTTCGATGGGTGAGCTGAGTGAAATGTGCGGAAAATGTGTTTTTTTTCCCACATTTCAGACTTTGCGGGGGTATCTGGGTAATAAATTCTGTGCCAATTTGCACAAATCATACCTCTGTGGATTACCACAGATGTCTTCTTTTCGGAAATCCATGGGGTTTGCTGTTTTCCTTGGTGGCTTGGACATCGGAGGCCCATATCTGTATGTTGTGCTTGTCTGGAGAAAGTGTCAAATTCAGGTGTTGAAATAAACTTGGGGTTACCTGTGTTTTAGGCTTTCCCCTTGTTGCCCAGGTAGGTGCACCCACACATGTGAGGTATCGTTTTCATCGGGACACCTTTGGGAACATGGGATGGTAGGCCCTGTGTTTTTGGTGGCATGTTTCGATGGGTGAGCCGAGTGAAATGTGCCGAAAATGCGGTTTTTTTCCCACATTTCGGACTTTGCGAGGTGTCTGGGTAATAACTTCTGTGCCGATTTGCACAAATCATACCTCTGCGGATTCCCACGGATATCCTCTTTTCGGAAATTTATGGGGTTCCCTGTTTTCCTTGGTGCCTTGGACACCCGAGGCCCATATCTGTATGTTGCGCTTGTCTGGAGAAATTGTCAAATTCAGGTGTGAAAACAGACTTGAGGTTATCTGTGATTTAGGCTTTCCCCTTGGGACCCAGGTAGGTGCACCCACACATGTGAGGTACCATTTTCATCAGGACACCTGTGGGAACGTGGGACGGTAGACCCTGTGTTGTTGGCGGCGTGTTTCGATGGGTGAGCCGAGTGAAATGTGCAGAAAATTGGTTTTTTTTCCACATTTCAAACTTTGCGGGGGTTTCTGGGTAATACATTCTGGGCCAATTTGCACAAATCATACCTCTGAGAATTACCACCGATGTCCTCTTTTCGGAAATGCATGGGCATCCCTGTTTTCCTTGGTTGCTTGGACACCCGAGGCCCATATCTGTATGTTGCACTTGTCTGGTGAGATTGTCAAATTCAGGTGTGAAAACAGACTTGGGGTTATCTGTGTTTTAGGCTTTCCCCTTGGCGCCCGGGTATATGCACCCACACATGTGAGGTACCGTTTTGATCGGGACACCAGTGGGAGCCCGGGACAGTAGGCCATGTGTTGTTGGCGGTGTGTTTTGATGGGTGAGCCGAGTGAAATGTGCAGAAAATTGGGTTTTTTCCCACATTTCGGACTTTGCGGGGGTGTCTGGGTAATACATTCTGTGCCGATGTGCGCAAATCATACCTCTGCGTATTCCCACAGGTGTCTTCATTTTGGAAATGCATGGGGTCCCCTGTTTTCCTTGCTTGCTTGGACACCCAAGGCCCATATCTTTATGTTGTGCTTGTCTGGAGAAAGTGTCAAATTTAGGTGTGAAAACAGACTTGGGTTACCTGTGTTTTAGGCTTTCCCCTTGGCGCCCAGGTAGGTGCACCCACACATGTGAGGTACCATTTTCATCGGGACACCTGTGGGAACGGAGGACGGTAGGCCATGTGTTGTTGGCATCATGTTTCGATGGGTGAGCTGAGTGAAATGTGCGGAAAATGTGTTTTTTTTCCCACATTTCAGACTTTGCGGGGGTATCTGGGTAATAAATTCTGTGCCAATTTGCACAAATCATACCTCTGTGGATTACCACAGATGTCTTCTTTTCGGAAATCCATGGGGTTTGCTGTTTTCCTTGGTGGCTTGGACATCCGAGGCCCATATCTGTATGTTGTGCTTGTCTGGAGAAATTGTCAAATTCAGGTGTGAAAACAGACTTGGGGTTATCTGTGTTTTAGGCTTTCCCCTTGGGACCCAGGTAGGTGCACTCACACATGTGAGGTACCGTTTTCATCGAGACACGTGTCGGAACGCGGGACGGTAGGCCATGTGTTGTTGGCGGTATGTTTCGATGGGTGAGCCGTGTGAAATGTGTGGAAAATGTGTTCTTTTTCCCACATTTTGGACTTTGCGGGGGTGTCTGGGTAATAACTTCTGGCCCGAATTTCACAAATCATACCTCTGCGGATTCCCACGGATGTCCTCTTTTCGGAAATGCATTGGGTTCCCTGTTTTCCTTGGTGGCTTGGACACCCGAGCCCCATATCTGTATGTTGCGCTTGTCTGGAGAAATTGTCAAATTCAGGTGTGAAAACAGACTTGGGGTTATCTGTGATTTAGGCTTTCCCCTTGGCGTCCAGGTAGGTTCCCCACACATGTGAGGTATTGTTTTCATTGGGACATCTGTGGGAACGCGGGACGGTAGGCCATGTGTTGTTGGCTGTGTGTTTCGATGGGTGAGCCGAGTGAAATGTGCGGAAAATGCGTTTTTTTCCCACATTTCAGACTTTGCAGGGGTGTCTGGGTAATAAATTCTGGGCCGATTTGCACAAATCATACCTCTGTGGATTACCACAGATGTCCTCTTTTCAGAAATGCATGGGGTTCCCTGCTTTCCTTGGTTGCTTGGACACCCGAGGCCCATAACTGTATGTTGAGCTTGTCTGGGGAGATTGTCAAATTCAGGTGTGAAAACAGACTTGTCGTTATCTGTGTTTTAGGCTTTCCCCTTGGCGCCCAGGTTGGTGCACCCACACATGTGACGTACCGTTTTCATCGGGACATCTGTGGGAACGTGGGACAGTAGGCCATGTGTTGTTGGCGGCATGTTTCGATGGGTGAGCTCAGTGAAATGTGCGGAAAATGCGTTTTTTTCCCCACATTTTGGAACCTGTGGGGGTGTCTGGGTAATAAATTCTGGGCCGATTTCCACAAATCATACTTCTGCGGATTCCCACGGATGTCCTCTTTTCGGAAATGCATGGGGTTCCCTGTTTTCCTTGGTGGCTTGGACACCCGAGGCCCATATCTGTTTGTTGCGCTTGTCTGGAGAAAGTGTCAAATTTAGGTGTGGAAACAGTCTTGGGGTTACCTGTGTTTTAGGCTTTCCCCGTGGCGCCCGGGTAGATGCACCCACACATGTGAGGTACCGTTTTGATCGGGACACCTGTGAGAACGCGGGACAGTAGGCCATGTGTTGTTGGCGGCGTGTTTCGATGGGTGAGCCGAGTGAAATGTGCAGAAAATGCGTTTTTTCCCACATTTCGGACTTTGCAGGGGTTTCTGGGTAATACATTCTGGGCCGATTTGCGCAAATTATACCTCTGTGGATTCCCTCGTTTGTCATCTTTTCGCAAATGCATGGGGTCCCCTGTTTTCCTTGGTGGCTTGGACACCCGAGGCCCATATCTGTATGTTGCGCTTGTGAGGAGAAAGTGTCAAATTCGGGTGTGAAAACAGACTTGGGGTTACCTGTGTTTTAGGCTTTCCCCTTGGCGCCCAGGTAGGTGCACCCACACATGTAGGTACCGTTTTCATTGGTACACCTGTGGGAATGCAGGACGGCAGGCCATGTGTTGTTGGCGTCATGTTTTGATGGGTGAGCCGAGTGAAATGTGCAAAAAATGCGTTTATTTTCCCACATTTTGGACTTTGCGGGGGTGTCTGTGTAATAAATTCTGGGCCGATGTGCGCAAATCATACCTCTGCGGATTCCCACGGGTGTCCTCTTTTCGGAAATGCATGGGGTTCCCTGTTTTCCTTGGTGTCTTGGATACCCGAGGCCCATATCTGTATGTTGTGCTTGACTGGAGAAAGTGTCAAATTCAGGTGTGAAAACAGACTTGGGGTTACCTGTGTTTTAGGCTTTCCCCTTGGCACCCAGGTAGGTGCACCCACACATGTGAGGTACCATTTTCATCGGGACACCTGTGGGAACGGAGGACAGTAGGCCATGTGTTGTTGGCAGCATGTTTCGATGGGTGAGCCGAGTGAAATATGCGGAAAATGTATTTTCTTTCCCACATTTCGGACTTTGCGGGGGTGTCTGGGTAATAAATTCTGTGCCAATTTGCACAAATCATATCTATGTGGATTACCACCGATGTCCTCTTTTCGGAAATGCATGGGGTTTGGTGTTTTCCTTGGTGGCTTGGACACCCGAGGCCCATATCTGTATGTTGCGCTTGTCTGGGGAGATTGTCAAATTCAGGTGTGAAAACAGACTTGGGGTTATCTGTGTTTTAGGCTTTCCCCTTGGCGCCCAGGTCGGTGCACCCAAACATGTGACATACCGTTTTCATCGGGACATCTGTGAGAACGCGGGACAGTAGGCCATGTGTTGTTGGCGGCTTGTTTCGATGGGTGAGCCGAGTGAAATGTGCGGAAAATGCGTTTTTTCCCCCACATTTCGGACTTTGCAGGGGTTTCTGGGTAATACATTCTGGGCCGATTTGCGCAAATTATACCTCTGTGGATTCCCACGTTTGTCCTCTTTTCGGAAATGCATGGGGTTCCCTGTTTTCCTTGGTGGCCTGTACACCCGAGGCCAATATCTGTATGTTGAGCTTGTCTGGAGAAAGTGTCAAATTCAGGTGTGGAAACAGACTTGGGGTTACCTGTGTTTTAGGCTTTCCCCTTGGTGCCCAGGTAGATGCACCCACACATGTGACGTACCGTTTTCATCGGTACACCTGTGGGAATGCGGGAAGGCAGGCCATATGTTGTTGGCGTCATGTTTTGATGGGTGAGCCGAGTGAAATGTGCAGAAAATGTGTTTATTTTCCCACATTTTGGACTTTGCGGGGGTGTCTGGGTAATAAATTCTGGGCCGATGTGCGTGAATCATACCTCTGCGGATTCCCACGTGTGTCCTCTTTTCGGAAATGCTTGGGGTTCCCTGTTTTCCTTGGTGGCTTGGATACCCGAGGCCCATATCTGTATGTTGCGCTTGTCTGGAGAAAGTGTCAAATTCAGGTGTGAAAACAGACTTGGGGTTACCTGTGTTTTAGGCTTTCCCCTTGGCACCCAGGTAGGTGCACCCACACATGTGAGGTACCATTTTCATCAGGACACCTGTGGGAACGGAGGGCGGTAGGCCATGTGTTGTTGGCAGCATGTTTCGATGGGTGAGCCGAGTGAAATGTGAGGAAAATGTATTTTTTTTCCCACATTTCGGACTTTGCGTGGGTGTCTGGTTAATAAATTCTGTACCAATTTGCACAAATCATACCTCTGTGGATTACCACCGATGTCCTCTTTTTGGAAATGCATGGGGTTTGCTGTTTTCCTTGGTGGCTTGGACACCCGAGGCCCATATCTGTATGTTGTGCTTGTCTGGAGAAATTGTCAAATTCACGTGTGAAAACAGACTTGGGGTTATCTGTGTTTTAGGCTTTCCCCTTGGGACCCAGGTAGGTGCACCCACACATGTGAGGTATCGTTTTCATCGGGACACCTTTGGGAACATGGGATGGTAGGCCCTGTGTTTTTGGCGGCATGTTTCGATGGGTGAGCCGAGTGAAAAGTGCCGAAAATGCGGTTTTTTTCCCACATTTCGGACTTTGCGAGGTGTCTGGGTAATAACTTCTGGGCCGATTTGCACAAATCATACCTCTGCGGATTCCCACGGATATCCTCTTTTCGGAAATTTATGGGGTTCCCTGTTTTCCTTGGTGCCTTGGACACCCGAGGCCCATATCTATATGTTGCGCTTGTCTGGAGAAATTGTCAAATTCAGGTGTGAAAACAGACTTGAGGTTATCTGTGATTTAGGCTTTCCCCTTGGGACCCAGGTAGGTGCACCCACACATGTGAGGTACCATTTTCATCGGGACACCTGTGGGAACGTGGGATTGTAGACCCTGTGTTGTTGGCGGCGTGTTTCGATGGGTGAGCCGAGTGAAATGTGCAGAAAATTGTTTTTTTTTCCACATTTCAAACTTTGCGGGGGTTTCTGGGTAATACATTCTGGGCCAATTTGCACAAATCATACCTCTGAGAATTACCACAGATGTCCTCTTTTCGGAAATGCATGGGCATCCCTGTTTTCCTTGGTTGCTTGGACACCCGAGGCCCATATCTGTATGTTGCACTTGTCTGGTGAGATTGTCAATTCAGGTGTGAAAACAGACTTGGGGTTATCTGTGTTTTAGGCTTTCCCCTTGGCGCCCGGGTATATGCACCCACACATGTGAGGTACCGTTTTGATCGGGACACCTGTGGGAGCGCGGGACAGTAGGCCATGTGTTGTTGGCGGTGTGTTTCGATGGGTGAGCCGAGTGAAATGTGCAGAAAATTGGGTTTTTTCCCACATTTCGGACTTTGCGGGGGTGTCTGGGTAATACATTCTGTGCCGATGTGCGCAAATCATACCTCTGCGTATTCCCACAGGTGTCTTCATTTTGGAAATGCATGGGGTCCCCTGTTTTCCTTGCTTGCTTGGACACCCGAGGCCCATATCTTTATGTTGTGCTTGTCTGGAGAAAGTGTCAAATTCAGGTGTGAAAACAGACTTGGGTTACCTGTGTTTTAGGCTTTCCCCTTGGCGCCCAGGTAGGTGCACCCACACATGTGAGGTACCATTTTCATCGGGACACCTGTGGGAACATAGGACGGTAGGCCATGTGTTGTTGGCATCATGTTTCGATGGGTGAGCTGAGTGAAATGTGCGGAAAATGTGTTTTTTTTCCCACATTTCAGACTTTGCGGGGGTATCTGGGTAATAAATTCTGTGCCAATTTGCACAAATCATACCTCTGTGGATTACCACAGATGTCTTCTTTTCGGAAATCCATGGGGTTTGCTGTTTTCCTTGGTGGCTTGGACATCCGAGGCCCATATCTGTATGTTGTGCTTGTCTGGAGAAAGTGTCAAATTCAGGTGTGAAAACAGACTTGGGTTACCTGTGTTTTAGGCTTTCCCCTTGGCGCCCAGGTAGGTGCACCCACACATGTGAGGTACCATTTTCATCGGGACACCTGTGGGAACGGAGGACGGTAGGCCATGTGTTGTTGGCATCATGTTTCGATGGGTGAGCTGAGTGAAATGTGCGGAAAATGTGTTTTTTTTCCCACATTTCAGACTTTGCGGGGGTATCTGGGTAATAAATTCTGTGCCAATTTGCACAAATCATACCTCTGTGGATTACCACAGATGTCTTCTTTTCGGAAATCCATGGGGTTTGCTGTTTTCCTTGGTGGCTTGGACATCCGAGGCCCATATCTGTATTTTGTGCTTGTCTGGAGAAATTGTCAAATTCAGGTGTGAAAACAGACTTGGGGTTATCTGTGTTTTAGGCTTTCCCCTTGGCGCCCGGGTATATGCACCCACACATGTGAGGTACCGTTTTGATCGGGACACCTGTGGGAGCGCGGGACAGTAGGCCATGTGTTGTTGGCGGTGTGTTTCGATGGGTGACCCGAGTGAAATGTGCAGAAAATTGGGTTTTTTCCCACATTTCGGACTTTGCGGGGGTGTCAGGGTAATACATTCTGTGCCGATGTGCGCAAATCATACCTCTGCGTATTCCCACAGGTGTCTTCATTTTGGAAATTCATGGGGTCCCCTGTTTTCCTTGCTTGCTTGGACACCCGAGGCCCATATCTTTATGTTGTGCTTGTCTGGAGAAAGTGTCAAATTCAGGTGTGAAAACAGACTTGGGTTACCTGTGTTTTAGGCTTTCCCCTTGGCGCCCAGGTAGGTGCACCCACACATGTGAGGTACCATTTTCATCGGGACACCTGTGGGAACGGAGGACGGTAGGCCATGTGTTGTTGGCATCATGTTTCGATGGGTGAGCTGAGTGAAATGTGCGGAAAATGTGTTTTTTTTCCCACATTTCAGACTTTGCGGGGGTATCTGGGTAATAAATTCTGTGCCAATTTGCACAAATCATACCTCTGTGGATTACCACAGATGTCTTCTTTTCGGAAATCCATGGGGTTTGCTGTTTTCCTTGGTGGCTTGGACATCCGAGGCCCATATCTGTATGTTGTGCTTGTCTGGAGAAATTGTCAAATTCAGGTGTGAAAACAGACTTGGGGTTATCTGTGTTTTAGGCTTTCCCCTTGGCGCCCAGGTAGGTGCACCCACACATGTGAGGTACCATTTTCATCGGGACACCTGTGGGAACGGAGGACGGTAGGCCATGTGTTGTTGGCATCATGTTTCGATGGGTGAGCTGAGTGAAATGTGCGGAAAATGTGTTTTTTTTCCCACATTTCAGACTTTGCGGGGGTATCTGGGTAATAAATTCTGTGCCAATTTGCACAAATCATACCTCTGTGGATTACCACAGATGTCTTCTTTTCGGAAATCCATGGGGTTTGCTGTTTTCCTTGGTGGCTTGGACATCCGAGGCCCATATCTGTATTTTGTGCTTGTCTGGAGAAATTGTCAAATTCAGGTGTGAAAACAGACTTGGGGTTATCTGTGTTTTAGGCTTTCCCCTTGGCGCCCGGGTATATGCACCCACACATGTGAGGTACCGTTTTGATCGGGACACCTGTGGGAGCGCGGGACAGTAGGCCATGTGTTGTTGGCGGTGTGTTTCGATGGGTGACCCGAGTGAAATGTGCAGAAAATTGGGTTTTTTCCCACATTTCGGACTTTGCGGGGGTGTCTGGGTAATACATTCTGTGCCGATGTGCGCAAATCATACCTCTGCGTATTCCCACAGGTGTCTTCATTTTGGAAATTCATGGGGTCCCCTGTTTTCCTTGCTTGCTTGGACACCCGAGGCCCATATCTTTATGTTGTGCTTGTCTGGAGAAAGTGTCAAATTCAGGTGTGAAAACAGACTTGGGTTACCTGTGTTTTAGGCTTTCCCCTTGGCGCCCAGGTAGGTGCACCCACACATGTGAGGTACCATTTTCATCGGGACACCTGTGGGAACGGAGGACGGTAGGCCATGTGTTGTTGGCATCATGTTTCGATGGGTGAGCTGAGTGAAATGTGCGGAAAATGTGTTTTTTTTCCCACATTTCAGACTTTGCGGGGGTATCTGGGTAATAAATTCTGTGCCAATTTGCACAAATCATACCTCTGTGGATTACCACAGATGTCTTCTTTTCGGAAATCCATGGGGTTTGCTGTTTTCCTTGGTGGCTTGGACATCCGAGGCCCATATCTGTATGTTGTGCTTGTCTGGAGAAATTGTCAAATTCAGGTGTGAAAACAGACTTGGGGTTATCTGTGTTTTAGGCTTTCCCCTTGGCGCCCAGGTAGGTGCACCCACACATGTGAGGTACCATTTTCATCGGGACACCTGTGGGAACGGAGGACGGTAGGCCATGTGTTGTTGGCATCATGTTTCGATGGGTGAGCTGAGTGAAATGTGCGGAAAATGTGTTTTTTTTCCCACATTTCAGACTTTGCGGGGGTATCTGGCTAATAAATTCTGTGCCAATTTGCACAAATCATACCTCTGTGGATTACCACAGATGTCTTCTTTTCGGAAATCCATGGGGTTTGCTGTTTTCCTTGGTGGCTTGGACATCCGAGGCCCATATCTGTATGTTGTGCTTGTCTGGAGAAATTGTCAAATTCAGGTGTGAAAACAGACTTGGGGTTATCTGTGTTTTAGGCTTTCCCCTTGGCGCCCGGGTATATGCACCCACACATGTGAGGTACCATTTTGATCGGGACACCTGTGGGAGCGCGGGACAGTAGGCCATGTGTTGTTGGCGGTGTGTTTCGATGGGTGAGCCGAGTGAAATGTGCAGAAAATTGGGTTTTTTCCCCCATTTCGGACTTTGCGGGGGTGTCTGGGTAATACATTCTGTGCCGATGTGCGCAAATCATACCTCTGCGTATTCCCACAGGTGTCTTCATTTTGGAAATGCATGGGGTCCCCTGTTTTCCTTGCTTGCTTGGACACCCGAGGCCCATATCTTTATGTTGTGCTTGTCTGGAGAAAGTGCCAAATTCAGGTGTGAAAACAGACTTGGGTTACCTGTGTTTTAGGCTTTCCCCTTGGCGCCCAGGTAGGTGCACCCACACATGTGAGGTACCATTTTCATCGGGACACCTGTGGGAACGGAGGACGCTAGGCCATGTGTTGTTGGCATCATGTTTCGATGGGTGAGCTGAGTGAAATGTGCGGAAAATGTGTTTTTTTTCCCACATTTCAGACTTTGCGGGGGTATCTGGGTAATAAATTCTGTGCCAATTTGCACAAATCATACCTCTGTGGATTACCACAGATGTCTTCTTTTCGGAAATCCATGGGGTTTGCTGTTTTCCTTGGTGGCTTGGACATCCGAGGCCCATATCTGTATGTTGTGCTTGTCTGGAGAAAGTGTCAAATTCAGGTGTGAAAACAGACTTGGGTTACCTGTGTTTTAGGCTTTCCCCTTGGGACCCAGGTAGGTGCACCCACACATGTGAGGTACCGTTTTCATCGAGACACGTGTCGGAACGCGGGACGGTAGGCCATGTGTTGTTGGCGGTATGTTTCGATGGGTGAGCCGTGTGAAATGTGTGGAAAATGTGTTCTTTTTCCCACATTTTGGACTTTGCGGGGGTGTCTGGGTAATAACTTCTGGCCCGAATTTCACAAATCATACCTCTGCGGATTCCCACGGATGTCCTCTTTTCGGAAATGCATTGGGTTCCCTGTTTTCCTTGGTGGCTTGGACACCCGAGCCCCATATCTGTATGTTGCGCTTGTCTGGAGAAATTGTCAAATTCAGGTGTGAAAACAGACTTGGGGTTATCTGTGATTTAGGCTTTCCCCTTGGCGTCCAGGTAGGTTCCCCACACATGTGAGGTATTGTTTTCATTGGGACATCTGTGGGAACGCGGGACGTTAGGCCATGTATTGTTGGCTGTGTGTTTCGATGGGTGAGCCGAGTGAAATGTGCGGAAAATGCGTTTTTTTTCCACATTTCTTACTTTGCAGGGGTGTCTGGGTAATAAATTCTGGGCCGATTTGCACAAATCATACCTCTGTGGATTACCACAGATGTCCTCTTTTCAGAAATGCATGGGGTTCCCTGTTTTCCTTGGTTGCTTGGACACCCGAGGCCCATAACTGTATGTTGAGCTTGTCTGGGGAGATTGTCAAATTCAGGTGTGAAAACAGACTTGTCGTTATCTGTGTTTTAGGCTTTCCCCTTGGCGCCCAGGTTGGTGCACCCACACATGTGACGTACCGTTTTCATCGGGACATCTGTGGGAACGTGGGCCAGTAGGCCATGTGTTGTTGGCGGCATGTTTCGATGGGTGAGCTCAGTGAAATGTGCGGAAAATGCGTTTTTTTCCCCACATTTTGGACCCTGTGGGGGTGTCTGGGTAATAAATTCTGGGCCGATTTCCGCAAATCATACTTCTGCAGATTCCCACGGATGTCCTCTTTTCGGAAATGCATGGGGTTCCCTGTTTTCCTTGGTGGCTTGGACACCCGAGGCCCATATCTGTTTGTTGCGCTTGTCTGGAGAAAGTGTCAAATTCAGGTGTGGAAACAGTCTTGGGGTTACCTGTGTTTTAGGCTTTCCCCGTGGCGCCCGGGTAGATGCACCCACACATGTGAGGTACCGTTTTGATCGGGACACCTGTGAGAACGCGGGACAGTAGGCCATGTGTTGTTGGCGGCGTGTTTCGATGGGTGAGCCGAGTGAAATGTGCAGAAAATGCGTTTTTTCCCACATTTCAGACTTTGCAGGGGTTTCTGGGTAATACATTCTGGGCCGATTTGCGCAAATTATACCTCTGTGGATTCCCACGTTTGTCATCTTTTCACAAATGCATGGGGTCCCCTGTTTTCCTTGGTGGCTTGGACACCCGAGGCCCATATCTGTATGTTGCGCTTGTGAGGAGAAAGTGTCAAATTCGGGTGTGAAAACAGACTTGGGGTTACCTGTGTTTTAGGCTTTCCCCTTGGAGCCCAGGTAGGTGCACCCACACATGTAGGTACCGTTTTCATTGGTACACCTGTGGGAATGCGGGACGGCAGGCCATGTGTTGTTGGCGTCATGTTTTGATGGGTGAGCCGAGTGAAATGTGCAAAAAATGCGTTTATTTTCCCACATTTTGGACTTTGCGGGGGTGTCTGTGTAATAAATTCTGGGCCGATGTGCGCAAATCATACCTCTGCGGATTCCCACGGGTGTCCTCTTTTCGGAAATGCATGGGGTTTCCTGTTTTCCTTGGTGTCTTGGATACCCGAGGCCCATATCTGTATGTTGTGCTTGACTGGAGAAAGTGTCAAATTCAGGTGTGAAAACAGACTTGGGGTTACCTGTGTTTTAGGCTTTCCCCACCCAGGTAGGTGCACCCACACATGTGAGGTACCATTTTCATCGGGACACCTGTGGGAACGGAGGACAGTAGGCCATGTGTTGTTGGCAGCATGTTTCGATGGGTGAGCCGAGTGAAATGTGCGGAAAATGTATTTTCTTTCCCACATTTCGGACTTTGCGGGGGTGTCTGGGTAATAAATTCTGTGCCAATTTGCACAAATCATATCTCTGTGGATTACCACCGATGTCCTCTTTTCGGAAATGCATGGGGTTTGGTGTTTTCCTTGGTGGCTTGGACACCCGAGGCCCATATCTGTATGTTGCGCTTGTCTGGGGAGATTGTCAAATTCAGGTGTGAAAACAGACTTGGGGTTATCTGTGTTTTAGGCTTTCCCCTTGGCGCCCAGGTCGGTGCACCCAAACATGTGACATACCGTTTTCATCGGGACATCTGTGAGAACGCGGGACAGTAGGCCATGTGTTGTTGGCGGCTTGTTTCGATGGGTGAGCCGAGTGAAATGTGCGGAAAATGCGTTTTTTCCCCCACATTTCGGACTTTGCAGGGGTTTCTGGGTAATACATTCTGGGCCGATTTGCGCAAATTATACCTCTGTGGATTCCCACGTTTGTCCTCTTTTCGGAAATGCATGGGGTTCCCTGTTTTCCTTGGTGGCCTGTACACCCGAGGCCCATATCTGTATGTTGCGCTTGTCTGGAGAAAGTGTCAAATTCAGGTGTGGAAACAGACTTGGGGTTACCTGTGTTTTAGGCTTTCCCCTTGGTGCCCAGGTAGATGCACCCACACATGTGACGTACCGTTTTCATCGGTACACCTGTGGGAATGCGGGACGGCAGGCTATATATTGTTGGCGTCATGTTTTGATGGGTGAGCCGAGTGAAATGTGCAGAAAATCTGTTTATTTTCCCACATTTTGGACTTTGCGGGGGTGTCTGGGTAATACATTCTGGGCCGATGTGCGTAAACCATACCTCTGCGGATTCCCACGTGTGTCCTCTTTTCGGAAATGCATGGGGTTCCCTGTTTTCCTTGGTGGCTTGGATACCCGAGGCCCATATCTGTATGTTGCGCTTGTCTGGAGAAAGTGTCAAATTCAGGTGTGAAAACAGACTTGGGGTTACCTGCGTTTTAGGCTTTCCCCTTGGCGCCCAGGTAGGTGCACCCACACATGTGAGGTACCATTTTCATCAGGACACCTGTGGGAACGGAGGGCGGTAGGCCATGTGTTGTTGGCAGCATGTTTCGATGGGTGAGCCGAGTGAAATGTGCGGAAAATGTATTTTTTTTCCCACATTTCGGACTTTGCGTGGGTGTCTGGTTAATAAATTCTGTGCCAATTTGCACAAATCATACCTCTGTGGATTACCACCGATGTCCTCTTTTTGGAAATGCATGGGGTTTGCTGTTTTCCTTGGTGGCTTGGACACCCGAGGCCCATATCTGTATGTTGTGCTTGTCTGGAGAAATTGTCAAATTCAGGTGTGAAAACAGACTTGGGGTTATCTGTGTTTTAGGCTTTCCCCTTGGGACCCAGGTAGGTGCACCCACCTATGTGAGGTACCGTTTTCATCTGGACACGTGTGGGAACGCGGGACGGTAGGCCATGTGTTGTTGGCGGCGTGTTTCGATAGGTGAGCCGAGTGAAATGTGCGGAAAATGCGTTTTTTTCCCACATTTCAGACTTTGCGAGGGTGTCTGGGTAATAAATTCTGGGCCGATTTGCACAAATCATACCTCTGCGGATTACCACAGATGTCCTCTTTTGGGAAATGCATGGGGTTCCCTGTTTTCCTTGGTTGCTTGGACACCCGAGGCCCATATCTGTATGTTGCGCTTGTCTGGGGAGATTGTCAAATTCAGGTGTGAAAACAGACTTAGCGTTATCTGTGTTGTAGGCTTTCCCCTTGGCGCCCAGGTCAGTGCACCCACACATGTGATGTACTGTTTTCATCGGGACATCTGTGGGAACGTGGGACAGTAGGCCATGTGTTGTTGGCGGTGTGTTTCGATGGGTGAGCCGAGTGAAATGTGCCGAAAATGCGTTTTTTCCCAACATTTCGGACTTTGCAGGGGTTTCTGGGTAATAAATTCTGGGCCAATTTGCGCAAATTATACCTTTGCGGATTCCCACGTGTATCCTTTTTTCGGAAATGCATGGGTTTCCCTGTTTTCCTTGGTGGCTTGGACACCCGAGGCCCATATCTGTATGTTGCGCTTGTCTGGAGAAATTGTCAAATTCAGGTGTGAAAACAGACTTGAGGTTATCTGTGATTTAGGCTTTCCCCTTGGGACCCAGGTAGGTGCACCCACACATGTGAGGTACCATTTTCATCGGGACACCTGTGGGAACGTGGGATTGTAGACCCTGTGTTGTTGGCGGCGTGTTTCGATGGGTGAGCCGAGTGAAATGTGCAGAAAATTGTTTTTTTTTCCACATTTCAAACTTTGCGGGGGTTTCTGGGTAATACATTCTGGGCCAATTTGCACAAATCATACCTCTGAGAATTACCACAGATGTCCTCTTTTCGGAAATGCATGGGCATCCCTGTTTTCCTTGGTTGCTTGGACACCCGAGGCCCATATCTGTATGTTGCACTTGTCTGGTGAGATTGTCAATTCAGGTGTGAAAACAGACTTGGGGTTATCTGTGTTTTAGGCTTTCCCCTTGGCGCCCGGGTATATGCACCCACACATGTGAGGTACCGTTTTGATCGGGACACCTGTGGGAGCGCGGGACAGTAGGCCATGTGTTGTTGGCGGTGTGTTTCGATGGGTGAGCCGAGTGAAATGTGCAGAAAATTGGGTTTTTTCCCACATTTCGGACTTTGCGGGGGTGTCTGGGTAATACATTCTGTGCCGATGTGCGCAAATCATACCTCTGCGTATTCCCACAGGTGTCTTCATTTTGGAAATGCATGGGGTCCCCTGTTTTCCTTGCTTGCTTGGACACCCGAGGCCCATATCTTTATGTTGTGCTTGTCTGGAGAAAGTGTCAAATTCAGGTGTGAAAACAGACTTGGGTTACCTGTGTTTTAGGCTTTCCCCTTGGCGCCCAGGTAGGTGCACCCACACATGTGAGGTACCATTTTCATCGGGACACCTGTGGGAACATAGGACGGTAGGCCATGTGTTGTTGGCATCATGTTTCGATGGGTGAGCTGAGTGAAATGTGCGGAAAATGTGTTTTTTTTCCCACATTTCAGACTTTGCGGGGGTATCTGGGTAATAAATTCTGTGCCAATTTGCACAAATCATACCTCTGTGGATTACCACAGATGTCTTCTTTTCGGAAATCCATGGGGTTTGCTGTTTTCCTTGGTGGCTTGGACATCCGAGGCCCATATCTGTATGTTGTGCTTGTCTGGAGAAAGTGTCAAATTCAGGTGTGAAAACAGACTTGGGTTACCTGTGTTTTAGGCTTTCCCCTTGGCGCCCAGGTAGGTGCACCCACACATGTGAGGTACCATTTTCATCGGGACACCTGTGGGAACGGAGGACGGTAGGCCATGTGTTGTTGGCATCATGTTTCGATGGGTGAGCTGAGTGAAATGTGCGGAAAATGTGTTTTTTTTCCCACATTTCAGACTTTGCGGGGGTATCTGGGTAATAAATTCTGTGCCAATTTGCACAAATCATACCTCTGTGGATTACCACAGATGTCTTCTTTTCGGAAATCCATGGGGTTTGCTGTTTTCCTTGGTGGCTTGGACATCCGAGGCCCATATCTGTATTTTGTGCTTGTCTGGAGAAATTGTCAAATTCAGGTGTGAAAACAGACTTGGGGTTATCTGTGTTTTAGGCTTTCCCCTTGGCGCCCGGGTATATGCACCCACACATGTGAGGTACCGTTTTGATCGGGACACCTGTGGGAGCGCGGGACAGTAGGCCATGTGTTGTTGGCGGTGTGTTTCGATGGGTGACCCGAGTGAAATGTGCAGAAAATTGGGTTTTTTCCCACATTTCGGACTTTGCGGGGGTGTCAGGGTAATACATTCTGTGCCGATGTGCGCAAATCATACCTCTGCGTATTCCCACAGGTGTCTTCATTTTGGAAATTCATGGGGTCCCCTGTTTTCCTTGCTTGCTTGGACACCCGAGGCCCATATCTTTATGTTGTGCTTGTCTGGAGAAAGTGTCAAATTCAGGTGTGAAAACAGACTTGGGTTACCTGTGTTTTAGGCTTTCCCCTTGGCGCCCAGGTAGGTGCACCCACACATGTGAGGTACCATTTTCATCGGGACACCTGTGGGAACGGAGGACGGTAGGCCATGTGTTGTTGGCATCATGTTTCGATGGGTGAGCTGAGTGAAATGTGCGGAAAATGTGTTTTTTTTCCCACATTTCAGACTTTGCGGGGGTATCTGGGTAATAAATTCTGTGCCAATTTGCACAAATCATACCTCTGTGGATTACCACAGATGTCTTCTTTTCGGAAATCCATGGGGTTTGCTGTTTTCCTTGGTGGCTTGGACATCCGAGGCCCATATCTGTATGTTGTGCTTGTCTGGAGAAATTGTCAAATTCAGGTGTGAAAACAGACTTGGGGTTATCTGTGTTTTAGGCTTTCCCCTTGGCGCCCAGGTAGGTGCACCCACACATGTGAGGTACCATTTTCATCGGGACACCTGTGGGAACGGAGGACGGTAGGCCATGTGTTGTTGGCATCATGTTTCGATGGGTGAGCTGAGTGAAATGTGCGGAAAATGTGTTTTTTTTCCCACATTTCAGACTTTGCGGGGGTATCTGGGTAATAAATTCTGTGCCAATTTGCACAAATCATACCTCTGTGGATTACCACAGATGTCTTCTTTTCGGAAATCCATGGGGTTTGCTGTTTTCCTTGGTGGCTTGGACATCCGAGGCCCATATCTGTATTTTGTGCTTGTCTGGAGAAATTGTCAAATTCAGGTGTGAAAACAGACTTGGGGTTATCTGTGTTTTAGGCTTTCCCCTTGGCGCCCGGGTATATGCACCCACACATGTGAGGTACCGTTTTGATCGGGACACCTGTGGGAGCGCGGGACAGTAGGCCATGTGTTGTTGGCGGTGTGTTTCGATGGGTGACCCGAGTGAAATGTGCAGAAAATTGGGTTTTTTCCCACATTTCGGACTTTGCGGGGGTGTCTGGGTAATACATTCTGTGCCGATGTGCGCAAATCATACCTCTGCGTATTCCCACAGGTGTCTTCATTTTGGAAATTCATGGGGTCCCCTGTTTTCCTTGCTTGCTTGGACACCCGAGGCCCATATCTTTATGTTGTGCTTGTCTGGAGAAAGTGTCAAATTCAGGTGTGAAAACAGACTTGGGTTACCTGTGTTTTAGGCTTTCCCCTTGGCGCCCAGGTAGGTGCACCCACACATGTGAGGTACCATTTTCATCGGGACACCTGTGGGAACGGAGGACGGTAGGCCATGTGTTGTTGGCATCATGTTTCGATGGGTGAGCTGAGTGAAATGTGCGGAAAATGTGTTTTTTTTCCCACATTTCAGACTTTGCGGGGGTATCTGGGTAATAAATTCTGTGCCAATTTGCACAAATCATACCTCTGTGGATTACCACAGATGTCTTCTTTTCGGAAATCCATGGGGTTTGCTGTTTTCCTTGGTGGCTTGGACATCCGAGGCCCATATCTGTATGTTGTGCTTGTCTGGAGAAATTGTCAAATTCAGGTGTGAAAACAGACTTGGGGTTATCTGTGTTTTAGGCTTTCCCCTTGGCGCCCAGGTAGGTGCACCCACACATGTGAGGTACCATTTTCATCGGGACACCTGTGGGAACGGAGGACGGTAGGCCATGTGTTGTTGGCATCATGTTTCGATGGGTGAGCTGAGTGAAATGTGCGGAAAATGTGTTTTTTTTCCCACATTTCAGACTTTGCGGGGGTATCTGGCTAATAAATTCTGTGCCAATTTGCACAAATCATACCTCTGTGGATTACCACAGATGTCTTCTTTTCGGAAATCCATGGGGTTTGCTGTTTTCCTTGGTGGCTTGGACATCCGAGGCCCATATCTGTATGTTGTGCTTGTCTGGAGAAATTGTCAAATTCAGGTGTGAAAACAGACTTGGGGTTATCTGTGTTTTAGGCTTTCCCCTTGGCGCCCGGGTATATGCACCCACACATGTGAGGTACCATTTTGATCGGGACACCTGTGGGAGCGCGGGACAGTAGGCCATGTGTTGTTGGCGGTGTGTTTCGATGGGTGAGCCGAGTGAAATGTGCAGAAAATTGGGTTTTTTCCCCCATTTCGGACTTTGCGGGGGTGTCTGGGTAATACATTCTGTGCCGATGTGCGCAAATCATACCTCTGCGTATTCCCACAGGTGTCTTCATTTTGGAAATGCATGGGGTCCCCTGTTTTCCTTGCTTGCTTGGACACCCGAGGCCCATATCTTTATGTTGTGCTTGTCTGGAGAAAGTGCCAAATTCAGGTGTGAAAACAGACTTGGGTTACCTGTGTTTTAGGCTTTCCCCTTGGCGCCCAGGTAGGTGCACCCACACATGTGAGGTACCATTTTCATCGGGACACCTGTGGGAACGGAGGACGCTAGGCCATGTGTTGTTGGCATCATGTTTCGATGGGTGAGCTGAGTGAAATGTGCGGAAAATGTGTTTTTTTTCCCACATTTCAGACTTTGCGGGGGTATCTGGGTAATAAATTCTGTGCCAATTTGCACAAATCATACCTCTGTGGATTACCACAGATGTCTTCTTTTCGGAAATCCATGGGGTTTGCTGTTTTCCTTGGTGGCTTGGACATCCGAGGCCCATATCTGTATGTTGTGCTTGTCTGGAGAAAGTGTCAAATTCAGGTGTGAAAACAGACTTGGGTTACCTGTGTTTTAGGCTTTCCCCTTGGGACCCAGGTAGGTGCACCCACACATGTGAGGTACCGTTTTCATCGAGACACGTGTCGGAACGCGGGACGGTAGGCCATGTGTTGTTGGCGGTATGTTTCGATGGGTGAGCCGTGTGAAATGTGTGGAAAATGTGTTCTTTTTCCCACATTTTGGACTTTGCGGGGGTGTCTGGGTAATAACTTCTGGCCCGAATTTCACAAATCATACCTCTGCGGATTCCCACGGATGTCCTCTTTTCGGAAATGCATTGGGTTCCCTGTTTTCCTTGGTGGCTTGGACACCCGAGCCCCATATCTGTATGTTGCGCTTGTCTGGAGAAATTGTCAAATTCAGGTGTGAAAACAGACTTGGGGTTATCTGTGATTTAGGCTTTCCCCTTGGCGTCCAGGTAGGTTCCCCACACATGTGAGGTATTGTTTTCATTGGGACATCTGTGGGAACGCGGGACGTTAGGCCATGTATTGTTGGCTGTGTGTTTCGATGGGTGAGCCGAGTGAAATGTGCGGAAAATGCGTTTTTTTTCCACATTTCTTACTTTGCAGGGGTGTCTGGGTAATAAATTCTGGGCCGATTTGCACAAATCATACCTCTGTGGATTACCACAGATGTCCTCTTTTCAGAAATGCATGGGGTTCCCTGTTTTCCTTGGTTGCTTGGACACCCGAGGCCCATAACTGTATGTTGAGCTTGTCTGGGGAGATTGTCAAATTCAGGTGTGAAAACAGACTTGTCGTTATCTGTGTTTTAGGCTTTCCCCTTGGCGCCCAGGTTGGTGCACCCACACATGTGACGTACCGTTTTCATCGGGACATCTGTGGGAACGTGGGCCAGTAGGCCATGTGTTGTTGGCGGCATGTTTCGATGGGTGAGCTCAGTGAAATGTGCGGAAAATGCGTTTTTTTCCCCACATTTTGGACCCTGTGGGGGTGTCTGGGTAATAAATTCTGGGCCGATTTCCGCAAATCATACTTCTGCAGATTCCCACGGATGTCCTCTTTTCGGAAATGCATGGGGTTCCCTGTTTTCCTTGGTGGCTTGGACACCCGAGGCCCATATCTGTTTGTTGCGCTTGTCTGGAGAAAGTGTCAAATTCAGGTGTGGAAACAGTCTTGGGGTTACCTGTGTTTTAGGCTTTCCCCGTGGCGCCCGGGTAGATGCACCCACACATGTGAGGTACCGTTTTGATCGGGACACCTGTGAGAACGCGGGACAGTAGGCCATGTGTTGTTGGCGGCGTGTTTCGATGGGTGAGCCGAGTGAAATGTGCAGAAAATGCGTTTTTTCCCACATTTCAGACTTTGCAGGGGTTTCTGGGTAATACATTCTGGGCCGATTTGCGCAAATTATACCTCTGTGGATTCCCACGTTTGTCATCTTTTCACAAATGCATGGGGTCCCCTGTTTTCCTTGGTGGCTTGGACACCCGAGGCCCATATCTGTATGTTGCGCTTGTGAGGAGAAAGTGTCAAATTCGGGTGTGAAAACAGACTTGGGGTTACCTGTGTTTTAGGCTTTCCCCTTGGAGCCCAGGTAGGTGCACCCACACATGTAGGTACCGTTTTCATTGGTACACCTGTGGGAATGCGGGACGGCAGGCCATGTGTTGTTGGCGTCATGTTTTGATGGGTGAGCCGAGTGAAATGTGCAAAAAATGCGTTTATTTTCCCACATTTTGGACTTTGCGGGGGTGTCTGTGTAATAAATTCTGGGCCGATGTGCGCAAATCATACCTCTGCGGATTCCCACGGGTGTCCTCTTTTCGGAAATGCATGGGGTTTCCTGTTTTCCTTGGTGTCTTGGATACCCGAGGCCCATATCTGTATGTTGTGCTTGACTGGAGAAAGTGTCAAATTCAGGTGTGAAAACAGACTTGGGGTTACCTGTGTTTTAGGCTTTCCCCACCCAGGTAGGTGCACCCACACATGTGAGGTACCATTTTCATCGGGACACCTGTGGGAACGGAGGACAGTAGGCCATGTGTTGTTGGCAGCATGTTTCGATGGGTGAGCCGAGTGAAATGTGCGGAAAATGTATTTTCTTTCCCACATTTCGGACTTTGCGGGGGTGTCTGGGTAATAAATTCTGTGCCAATTTGCACAAATCATATCTCTGTGGATTACCACCGATGTCCTCTTTTCGGAAATGCATGGGGTTTGGTGTTTTCCTTGGTGGCTTGGACACCCGAGGCCCATATCTGTATGTTGCGCTTGTCTGGGGAGATTGTCAAATTCAGGTGTGAAAACAGACTTGGGGTTATCTGTGTTTTAGGCTTTCCCCTTGGCGCCCAGGTCGGTGCACCCAAACATGTGACATACCGTTTTCATCGGGACATCTGTGAGAACGCGGGACAGTAGGCCATGTGTTGTTGGCGGCTTGTTTCGATGGGTGAGCCGAGTGAAATGTGCGGAAAATGCGTTTTTTCCCCCACATTTCGGACTTTGCAGGGGTTTCTGGGTAATACATTCTGGGCCGATTTGCGCAAATTATACCTCTGTGGATTCCCACGTTTGTCCTCTTTTCGGAAATGCATGGGGTTCCCTGTTTTCCTTGGTGGCCTGTACACCCGAGGCCCATATCTGTATGTTGCGCTTGTCTGGAGAAAGTGTCAAATTCAGGTGTGGAAACAGACTTGGGGTTACCTGTGTTTTAGGCTTTCCCCTTGGTGCCCAGGTAGATGCACCCACACATGTGACGTACCGTTTTCATCGGTACACCTGTGGGAATGCGGGACGGCAGGCTATATATTGTTGGCGTCATGTTTTGATGGGTGAGCCGAGTGAAATGTGCAGAAAATCTGTTTATTTTCCCACATTTTGGACTTTGCGGGGGTGTCTGGGTAATACATTCTGGGCCGATGTGCGTAAACCATACCTCTGCGGATTCCCACGTGTGTCCTCTTTTCGGAAATGCATGGGGTTCCCTGTTTTCCTTGGTGGCTTGGATACCCGAGGCCCATATCTGTATGTTGCGCTTGTCTGGAGAAAGTGTCAAATTCAGGTGTGAAAACAGACTTGGGGTTACCTGCGTTTTAGGCTTTCCCCTTGGCGCCCAGGTAGGTGCACCCACACATGTGAGGTACCATTTTCATCAGGACACCTGTGGGAACGGAGGGCGGTAGGCCATGTGTTGTTGGCAGCATGTTTCGATGGGTGAGCCGAGTGAAATGTGCGGAAAATGTATTTTTTTTCCCACATTTCGGACTTTGCGTGGGTGTCTGGTTAATAAATTCTGTGCCAATTTGCACAAATCATACCTCTGTGGATTACCACCGATGTCCTCTTTTTGGAAATGCATGGGGTTTGCTGTTTTCCTTGGTGGCTTGGACACCCGAGGCCCATATCTGTATGTTGTGCTTGTCTGGAGAAATTGTCAAATTCAGGTGTGAAAACAGACTTGGGGTTATCTGTGTTTTAGGCTTTCCCCTTGGGACCCAGGTAGGTGCACCCACCTATGTGAGGTACCGTTTTCATCTGGACACGTGTGGGAACGCGGGACGGTAGGCCATGTGTTGTTGGCGGCGTGTTTCGATAGGTGAGCCGAGTGAAATGTGCGGAAAATGCGTTTTTTTCCCACATTTCAGACTTTGCGAGGGTGTCTGGGTAATAAATTCTGGGCCGATTTGCACAAATCATACCTCTGCGGATTACCACAGATGTCCTCTTTTGGGAAATGCATGGGGTTCCCTGTTTTCCTTGGTTGCTTGGACACCCGAGGCCCATATCTGTATGTTGCGCTTGTCTGGGGAGATTGTCAAATTCAGGTGTGAAAACAGACTTAGCGTTATCTGTGTTGTAGGCTTTCCCCTTGGCGCCCAGGTCAGTGCACCCACACATGTGATGTACTGTTTTCATCGGGACATCTGTGGGAACGTGGGACAGTAGGCCATGTGTTGTTGGCGGTGTGTTTCGATGGGTGAGCCGAGTGAAATGTGCCGAAAATGCGTTTTTTCCCAACATTTCGGACTTTGCAGGGGTTTCTGGGTAATAAATTCTGGGCCAATTTGCGCAAATTATACCTTTGCGGATTCCCACGTGTATCCTTTTTTCGGAAATGCATGGGTTTCCCTGTTTTCCTTGGTGGCTTGGACACCCGAGGCCCATATCTGTATGTTGCGCTTGTCTGGAGAAAGTGTCAAATTCGGATGTGAAAACAGACTTGGGGTTACCTGTGTTTTAGGCTTTCCCCTTGGCGCCCAGGTAGGTGCAGCCACACATGTGTGGTACCGTTTTTATCGGGACACCTGTGGGAATGTGGGACGGCAGGCCCTGTGTTGTTGGCAGCATGTTTTGATGGGTGAGCCGAGTGAAATGTGCAGAAAATGCGTTTTTTCCCCACATTTCAGACTTTGCAGGGGTGTCTGGGTAATAAATTCTGGGCCGATGTGTGCAAATCATACCTCTGCGGATTCTCACGGTTTTCCTCTTTTCGGAAATACATGGGGTTCCCTGTTTTCCTTGGTGGCTTGCATACCCGAGGCCAATATCTGTATGTTTCGCTTGCCAGGAAAAAGTGTCAAATTCAGGTGACGAAACAGACTTGGGGTTACCTGTGCTTTAGACTTTCCCCTTGGCGCCCAGGTAGGTGCACCCACACATGTGAGGTACCATTTTCATCGGGACACCTGTGGGAACGTGGGACGCTAGACCCTGTGTTGTTGGCGGCGTGTTTCGATGGGTGAGCCGAGTGAAATGTGCAGAAAATTGGTTTTTTTTCCACATTTCGGACTTTGCGGGGGTTTCTGGGTAATACATTCTCGGCCAATTTGCACAAATCATACCTCTGAGAATTACCACAGATGTCCTCTTTTCGGAAATGCATGGGCATCCCTGTTTTCCTTGGTTGCCTGGACACCCGAGGCCCATATCTGTATGTTGCACTTGTCTGGGGAGATTGTCAAATTCAGGTGTGAAAACAGACTTGGGTATATCTGTGTTTTAGGCTTTCCCCTTGCCGCCCGGGTATATGCACCCACACATGTGAGGTACCGTTTTGATCGGGACACCTGTGGGAGCGCCGGACAGTAGGCCATGTGTTGTTGGCGATGTGTTTCGATGGGTGAGCCGAGTGAAATGTGCGGAAAATGCATTTTTTCCCAACATTTCGGACTTTGCAGGGGTTTCTGGGTAATAAATTCTGGGCCAATTTGCGCAAATTATACCTCTGCGGATTCCCACGTGTATCCTTTTTTCGGAAATGCATGGGGTTCCCTGTTTTCCTTGGTGGCTTGGACACCCGAGGCCCATATCTGTATGTTGCGCTTGTCTGGAGAAAGTGTCAAATTCGGGTGTGAAAACAGACTTGGGGTTAACTGTGTTTTAGGCTTTCCCCTTGGCGCCCAAGTAGGTGCAGCCACACATGTGTGGTACCGTTTTCATCGGGACACCTGTGGGAATGCGGGACGGCAGGCCATGTGTTGTTGGCGGCATGTTTTGATGGGTGAGCCGAGTGAAATGTACGGAAAATGTGTTTTTTTCCCACATTTCGGACTTTGCGGGGGTGTCTGGGTAATACATTCTGGGCAGATTTGCAAAAATCATACCTCTGCGGATTCCCACGGATGTCCTCTTTTCGGAAATGCATGGGGTTCCCTGTTTTCCTTGGTGGTTTGGACACCCGAGGCCCAAATCTGTATGTTGCGCTTGTCTGGGGAAAGTGTCAAATTCAGGTGTTGAAACAAACTTGGGGTTACCTGTGTTTTAGGCTTTCCCCTTGTTGCCCAGGTAGGTGCACCCACACATGTGAGGTATCGTTTTCATCGGGACACCTGTGGGAATATGGGATGGTAGGCCCTGTGTTTTTGGCGGCATGTTTCGATGAGTGAGCCGAGTGAAATGTGCCGAAAATGCCTTTTTTTCCCACATTTCGGACTTTGCGGGGGTGTCTGGGTAATACATTCTCGGCCAATTTGCACAAATCATACCTCTGAGAATTACCACAGATGTCCTCTTTTCGGAAATGCATGGGCATCCCTGTTTTCCTTGGTTGCCTGGACACCCGAGGCCCATATCTGTATGTTGCACTTGTCTGGGGAGATTGTCAAATTCAGGTGTGAAAACAGACTTGGGTATATCTGTGTTTTAGGCTTTCCCCTTGGCGCCCGGGTATATGCACCCACACATGTGAGGTACCGTTTTGATCGGGACACCTGTGGGAGCGCGGGACAGTAGGCCATGTGTTGTTGGCGGTGTGTTTCGATGGGTGAGCCGAGTGAAATGTGCAGAAAATTGGGTTTTTTCCCACATTTCGGACTTTGCGGGGGTGTCTGGGTAATACATTCTGTGCCGATATGCTCAAATCATACCTCTGCGTATTCCCACAGGTGTCCTCATTTTGGAAATGCATGGGGTCCCCTGTTTTCCTTGCTTGCTTGGACACCCGAGGCCCATATCTTTATGTTGTGCTTGTCTGGAGAAAGTGTCAAATTCAGGTGTGAAAACAGACTTGGGTTACCTGTGTTTTAGGCTTTCCCCTTGGCGCCCAGGTAGATGCACCCACACATGTGAGGTACCATTTTCATCGGGACACCTGTGGGAACGGAGGACGGTAGGCCATGTGTTGTTGGCATCATGTTTCGATGGGTGAGCTGAGTGAAATGTGCGGAAAATGTGTTTTTTTTCCCACATTTCAGACTTTGCGGGGGTATCTGGGTAATACATTCTGTGCCAATTTGCACAAATCATACCTCTGTGGATTACCACAGATGTCTTCTTTTCGGAAATCCATGGGGTTTGCTGTTTTCCTTGGTGGCTTGGACACCCGAGGCCCATATCTGTATGTTGTGCTTGTCTGGAGAAATTGTCAAATTCAGGTGTGAAAACAGACTTGGGGTTATCTGTGTTTTAGGCTTTCCCCTTGGGACCCAGGTAGGTGCACCCACACATGTGAGGTACCGTTTTCATCGGGACACGTGTCGGAACGCGGGACAGCAGGCCATGTGTTGTTGGCGGTATGTTTCGATGGGTGAGCCGTGTGAAATGTGTGGAAAATGTGTTCTTTTTCCCACATTTTGGACTTTGCGGGGGTGTCTGGGTAATAACTTCTGGCCCGAATTTCACAAATCATACCTCTGCGGATTCCCACGGATGTCCTCTTTTCGGAAATGCATCGGGTTCCCTGTTTTCCTTGGTGGCTTGGACACCCGAGCCCCATATCTGTATGTTGCGCTTGTCTGGAGAAATTGTCAAATTCAGGTGTGAAAACAGACTTGGGGTTATCTGTGATTTAGGCTTTCCCCTTGGCGCCCAGGTAGGTTCCCCACACATGTGAGGTATTGTTTTCATTGGGACATCTGTGGGAACGCGGGACGGTAGGCCATGTGTTGTTGGCTGCGTGTTTCGATGGGTGAACCGAGTGAAATGTGCGGAAAATGCGTTTTTTTCCCACATTTCGGATTTTCCGGGGGTGTCTGGGTAATAAATTCTGGGCCGATTTGCACAAATCATACCTCTGCAGATTCCCACGGATGTCCTCTTTTCGGAAATGCATGGGGTTCCCTGTTTTCCTTGGTGCCTTGGACACCCGAGGCCCATATCTGTATGTTGCGCTTGTCTGGAGAAATTGCCAAATTCAGGTGTGAAAACAGACTTGAGGTTATCTGTGATTTAGTCTTTCCCCTTGGGACCCAGGTGGGTGCACCCACACATGTGAGGTACTATTTTCATCGGGACACCTGTGGGAACGTGGGACGGTAGGCCCTGTGTTGTTGGCGGCATGTTTCGATGGGTGAGCCGAGTGAAATGTGCAGAAAATTGGGTTTTTTCCCACATTTCGGACTTTGCGGGGGTGTCTGGGTAATACATTCTGTGCCGATGTGCGCAAATCATACCTCTGCGTATTCCCACAGGTGTCCTCATTTTGGAAATGCATAGGGTCCCCTGTTTTCCTTGGTGGCTTGGACACCCAAGTCCCATATCTGTATGTTGCGCTTGTCAGGAAAAAGTGTCAAATTCAGGTGTCGAAACAGACTTGGGGTTACCTGTGTTTTAGACTTTCCCCTTGGTGCCCAGGTAGGTGCACCCACACATGTGAGGTACCATTTTCATCGGGACACCTGTGGGAACACAGGACAGTAGGCCATGTGTTGTTGGCGGTATGTTTCAATGGGTGAGCCGTGTGAAATGTGTGGAAAATGTGTTCTTTTTCCCACATTTTGGACTTTGCGGGGGTGTCTGGGTAATAACTTCTGGCCCGAATTTCGCAAATCATACCTCTGCGGATTCCCACGGATGTCCTCTTTTCGGAAATGCATTGGGTTCCCTGTTTTCCTTGGTGGCTTGGACACCCGAGCCCCATATCTGTATGTTGCGCTTGTCTGGAGAAATTGTCAAATTCAAGTGTGAAAACAGACTTGGGGTTATCTGTGATTTAGGCTTTCCCCTTGGCGCCCAGGAAGGTGCACCCACACATGTGAGGTAGTGTTTTCATTGGGACATCTGTGGGAACGCGGGACGGTAGGCCATGTGTTGTTGGCTGCGTGTTTCGATGGGTGAACCGAGTGAAATGTGCGGAAAATGAGTTTATTTCCCACATTTCGGACTTTGCGGGGGTGTCTGGGTAATAAATTCGGGGCCGATTTGCACAAATCAAACCTCTGCGGATTCCCATCGATGTCCTCATTTCGGAAATGCTGGGGTTCCCTATTTTCCTTGGTGGCTTGGACACCCGAGGCCAATATCTGTATGTTGCGCTTGGCAGGAAAAAGTGTCAAATTTAGGTGTCGAAACAGACTTGGGGTTACCTGTGTTTTAGACTTTCCCCATGGCGCCCAGGTAGGTGCACCCACACATATGAGGTACCATTTTCATCGGGACACCTGTGGGAACGTGGGACGGTAGGCCCTGTGTTGTTGGCGGCGTGTTTCGATGAGTGAGCCGAGTGAAATGTACGGAAAATGCGTTTTTTCCCAACATTTCGGACTTTGCAGGGGTTTCTGGGTAATAAATTCTGGGCCAATTTGCACAAATCATACCTCTGAGGATTATCACAGATGTCCTCTTTTCGGAAATGCATGGGCATCCCTGTTTTCCTTGGTTGCTTGGACACCCGAAGCCCATATCTGTATGTTGCACTTGTCTGGGGAGATTGTCAAATTCAGGTGTGAAAACAGACTTGGGGTTATCTGTGTTTCAGGCTTTCCCCTTGGCGCCCGGGTATATGCACCCACACATGTGAGGTACCGTTTTGATCGGGACACCTGTGGGAGCGCGAGACAGTAGGCCATGTGTTGTTGGCGGTGTGTTTCGATGGGTGAGCCGAGTGAAATGTGCGGAAAATGCGTTTTTTCCCAACATTTCGGACTTTGCAGGGGTTTCTGGGTAATAAATTCTGGGCCGATGTGCGCAAATCATACCTCTGCGGATTCTCACGGGTTTCGTCTTTTCGGAAATGCATGGGGTTCCCTGTTTTCCTGGCTTGGATACCCGATGCCCATATCTGTATGTTGTGCTTGTCTGGAGAAAGTGTCTAATTCAGGTGTGAAAACAGACTTGGGTTACCTGTGTTTTAGGCTTTCCCCTTGGCGCCCAGGTAGGTGCACCCACACATGTGAGGTACCATTTTCATCGGGACACCTGTGGGAACGGAGGACGGTAGGCCATGTGTTGTTGGAATCATGTTTCGATGGGTGAGCCGAGTGAAATGTGCGGAAAATGTGTTTTTTTTCCCACATTTCAGACTTTGCGGGGGTATCTGGGTAATAAATTCTGTGCCAATTTGCACAAATCATACCTCTGTGGATTACCACAGATGTCCTCTTTTCGGAAATCCATGGGGTTTGCTGTTTTCCTTGGTGGCTTGGACACCCGAGGCCCATATCTGTATGTTGTGCTTGTCTGGAGAAATTGTCAAATTCAGGTGTGAAAACAGACTTGGGGTTATCTCTGTTTTAGGCTTTCCCTTTGGGACCCAGGTAGGTGCACCCACACATGTGATGTACCGTTTTCATCGGGACACGTGTCGGAACGCGGGACGGTGGGCCATGTGTTGTTGGCGGCGTGTTTCGATAGGTGAGCCAAGTGAAATTTGCGGAAAATGCGTTTTTTTCCCACATTTCGGACTTTGCGGGGGTGTCTGGGTAATACATTCTGGGCAGATTTGCACAAATCACACGTCTGCGGATTCCCACGGATGTCCTCTTTTCGGAAATGCATGGGGTTCCCTGTTTTCCTTGGTGGCTTGGACACCCGAGGCCCAAATCTGTATGTTGCGCTTGTCTGGAGAAAGTGTCAAATTCAGGTGTTGAAACAAACTTGGGGTTTCCTGTGTTTTAGGCTTTCCCCTTGTTGCCCAGGTAGGTGCACCCACACATGTGAGGTATCGTTTTCATCGGGACACCTGTGGGAACATGGGATGGTAGGCCCTGTGTTTTTGCCGGCAGGTTTCGATGGGTGATCCGAGTGAAATGTGTCGAAAATGCGTTTTTTTCCCACATTTCGGTCTTTGCGGGGGTGTCTGGGTAATAACTTCTGGGCCGATTTGCACAAATCATACCTCTGCGGATTCCCACGGATATCCTCTTTTCGGAAATTTATGGGGTTCCCTGTTTTCCTTGGTGCCTTGGACACCCGAGGCCCATATCTGTATGTTGCGCTTGTCTGGAGAAATTGTCAAATTCACTTGTGAAAACAGACTTGAGGTTATCTGTGATTTAGGCTTTCCCCTTGGGACCCAGGTAGGTGCACCCACACATGTGAGGTACCATTTTCATCGGGACACCTGTGGGAACGTGGGACGGTAGACCCTGTGTTGTTGGCGGCGTGTTTCGATGGGTGAGCCGAGTGAAATGTGCAGAAAATTGGGTTTTTTCCCACATTTCAGACTTTGCGGGGGTGTCTGGGTAATACATTCTGTGCCGATGTGCGCAAATCATACCTCTGCGGATTCCCACACGTGTCCTCATTTTGGAAATGCATGGGGTCCCCTGTTTTCCTTGCTTGCTTGTACACCCAAGGCCCATATCTTTATGTTGTGCTTGTCTGGAGAAAGTGTCAAATTCATGTGTTAAAACAGACTTGGGGTTACCTGTGTTTTAGGCTTTCCCCTTGGCGCCCAGGTAGGTGCACCCACTCATGTGAGGAACCGTTTTGATTGGGACACCTGTGGGAACGCGTGATCACAGGCCATGCGTTGTTGACGGCGTGTTTCGATAGGTGAGCCAAGTGAAATATGCGGAAAATGCATTTTTTTCCCACATTTCGGACTTTGCGGGGGTGTCTGGGTAATACATTCTGGGCAGATTTGCAAAAATCATACCTCTGCGGATTCCCACGGATGTCCTCTTTTCGGAAATGCATGGGGTTCCCTGTTTTCCTTGGTGGCTTGGACATCCGAGGCCCATATCTGTATGTTGCGCTTGTCTGGAGAAATTGTCAAATTCAGGTGTGAAAACAGACTTGAGGTTATCTGTGATTTAGGCTTTCCCCTTGGGACCCAGGTAGGTGCATCCACACATGTGAGGTACCATTTTCATCGGGACACCTGTGGGAACATGGAACGGTAGGCCCTGTGTTGTTGGCGGGGTGTTTCGATGGGTGAGCTGAGAGAAATGTGTGGAAAATGTGTTCTTTTTCCCACATTTTGGACTTTGCGGGGGTGTCTGGGTAATAACTTCTGGCCCGGATTTCACAAATCATACCTCTGCGGATTCCCACGGATGTCCTCTTTTCGGAAATGCATTGGGTTCCCTGTTTTCCTTGGTGGCTTGGACACCCGAGCCCCATATCTGTATGTTGCGCTTGTCTGGAGAAATTGTCAAATTCAGGTGTGAAAACAGACTTGGGGTTATCTGTGATTTAGGCTTTCCCCTTGGCGCCCAGGTAGGTGCACCCACACATGTGAGGCACTGTTTTCATTGGGACACCTGTGGGAACGCGGGACGGTAGGCCATGTGTTGTTGGCTGCGTGTTTCAATCGGTGAACCGAGTGAAATGTGCGGAAAATGCGTTTTTGTCCCACATTTCGGACTTTGCGGGGGTGTCTGGGTAATAAATTCTGGGCCGATTTGCACAAATCATACCTCTGCGGATTCTCATCCATGTCCTCTTTTCGGAAATGCTGGGGTTCCCTGTTTTCCTTGGTGGCTTGGACACCCGAGGCCAATAGCTGTATGTTGCGCTTGGCAGGAAAAAGTGTCAAATTCAGGTGTCGAAACAGACTTGGGGTTACCTGTGTTTTAGACTTTCCCCTTGGCGCCCAGGTAGGTGCACCCGCACATGTGAGGTACCATTTTCATCGGGACACATGTGGGAACGTAGGACGGTAGGCCATGTGTTGTTGGTGGCATGTTTCGATGGGTGAGCCGTGTGAAATAGGTGGAAAATGTGTTCTTTTTCCCACATTTTGGACTTTGCGGGGGTGTCTGGGTAATAACTTCTGGCCCGATTTGCACAAATCATACCTCTGCGGATTCCCACGGATGTCCTCTTTTCGTAAATGCATGGGGTTCCCTGTTTTCCTTGGTTGCCTGGACACCTGAGGCCCATATTTGTATGTTGCACTTGTCTGGGGAGATTGTCAAATTCAGGTGTGAAAACAGACTTGGGGTTATCTGTGTTTTAGGCTTTCCCCTTGGCGCCCGGGTATATGCACCCACACATGTGAGGTACCGTTTTGATTGGGACACCTGTGGGAGCGCGGGACAGTAGGCCATGTGTTGTTGGCGGTGTGTTTCGATGGGTGAGCCGAGTGAAATGTGCGGAAAATGCTTTTTTTCCCAACATTTCGGACTTTGCAGGGGTTTCTGGGTAATAAATTCTGGGCCAATTTGCGCAAATTATACCTCTGCGGATTCCCACGTGTATCCTTTTTTCGGAAATGCATGGGGTTCACTGTTTTCCTTAGTGGCTTGGACACCCGAGGCCCATATCTGTATGTTGCGCTTGTCTGGAGAAAGTGTCAAATTCGGGTGTGAAAACAGACTTGGGGTTAACTGTGTTTTAGGCTTTCCCCTTGGCGCCCAGGTAGGTGCAGCCACACATGTGTGGTACCGTTTTCATCTGGACACCTGTGGGAATGCGGGACGGCAGGCCATGTGTTGTTGGCGGCATGTTTTGATGGGTGAGCCGAGTGAAATGTGCGGAAAATGTGTTTTTTTTCCCACATTTCAGACTTTGCGTGGGGGGGCATCAGGGTAATAAATTCTGTGCCAATTTGCACAAATCATACCTCTGTGGATTACCACAGATGTCCTCTTTTCGGAAATCCATGGGGTTTGCTGTTTTCCTTGGTGGCTTGGACACCCGAGGCCCATATCTGTATGTTGTGCTTGTCTGGAGAAATTGTCAAATTCAGGTGTGAAAACAGACTTGGGGTTATCTGTGTTTTATGCTTTCCCCTTGGGACCCAGGTAGGTGCACCCACACATGTGAGGTACCGTTTTCATCGGGACACATGTCGGAACGCAGGACGGTAGGCCATGTGTTGTTGGCGCCGTGTTTCAATAGGTGAGCCAAGTGAAATATGCGGAAAATGCATTTTTTTCCCACATTTCGGACTTTGCGGGGGTTTCTGGGTAATACATTCTGGGCAGATTTGCAAAAATCATACCTCTGCGGATTCCCACGGATGTCCTCTTTTCGGAAATTCATGGGGTTCCCTGTTTTCCTTGGTGGCTTGGACATCAGAGGCCCATATCTGTATGTTGCGCTTGTCTGGAGAAATTGTCAAATTCAGGTGTGAAAACAGACTTGAGGTTATCTGTGATTTAGGCTTTCCCCTTGGGACCCAGGTAGGTGCACCCACACATGTGAGGTACCATTTTCATCGGGACACCTGTGGGAACGTGGGACGGTAAGCCCTGTGTTGTTGGCGGCGTGTTTCGATGGGTGAGCCGAGTGAAATGTGCAGAAAATTGGTTTTTTTCCCACATTTCGGACTTTGCGGGGGTGTCTGGGTAATACATTCTGTGCCGATGTGCGCAAATCATACCTCTGCGGATTCCCACAGGTGTCCTCATTTTGGAAATGCATGGGGTCCCCTGTTTTCCTTGCTTGCTTGGACCCCCGAGGCCCATATCTTTATGTTGTGCTTGTCTGGAGAAAGTGTCAAATTCAGGTGTTAAAACAGACTTGGGGTTACCTGTGTTTTAGGCTTTCCCCTTGGCGCCCAGGTAGGTGCACCCACACATGTGAGGTACCGTTTTGATCGGGACACCTCTGGGAACGCGTGATCACAGGCCATGCATTGTTGGCGGCGTGTTTCGAGGGGTGAGCTGAATGAAATTTGCGAAAAATGTGTTTTTCTTCCCACATTTCGGACTTTGCGGGGGGGTCTGGTTAATACATTCTGGGCCGATGTGCGCAAATCATAGGTCTGCGGATTCCCACAGGTGTCCTCTTTTTGGAAATGCATGGGGTTCCCTGTTTTCCTTGGTGGCTTGGACACCCGAGTCCCATATCTGTATGTTGCGCTTCTCAGGAAAAAGTGTCAAATTCAGGTGTCGAAACAGACTTGGGGTTACCTGTGTTTTAGACTTTCCCCTTGGCGCCCAGGTAGGTGCCCCCACACATGTGAGGTACCATTTTCATCGGGACACCTGTGGGAACGCAGAACGGTTGGCCATGTGTTGTTGGCGGTATGTTTCGATGGGTGAGCCATGTGAAATGTGTGGAAAATGTGTTCTTTTTCCCACATTTTGGACTTTGCGTGGGTGTCTGGGTAATAACTTCTGGCCCGAATTTCAATAATCATAACTCTGCGGATTCCCACGGATGTCCTCTTTTCGGAAATGCATTGGGTTCCCTGTTTTCCTTGGTGGCTTGGACACCCGAACCCCATATCTGTATGTTGCGCTTGTCTGGAGAAATTGTGAAATTCAGGTGTGAAAACAGACTTGGGGTTATCTGTGATTTAGGCTTTCCCCTTGGCGCCCAGGTAGGTGCACCCACACATGTGAGGTAGTGTTTTCATTGGGACATCTGTGGGAACGCGGGACGGTAGGCCATGTGTTGCTGGCTGCGTGTTTCGATGATGAACCAATTGAAATGTGCGGAAAATGCGTTTTTTTCCCACATTTCGAACTTTGCAGGGGTATCTGGGTAATAAATTCTGGGCCGATTTGCACAAATCATACCTCTGCGGATTCCCATCGATGTCTTCTTTTCAGAAATGCTGGGGTTCCCTATTTTCCTTGGTGGCTTGGACACCCGAAGCCAATATCTGTATGTTGCGCTTGGCAGGAAAAACTGTCAAATTCAGGTGTCGAAACAGACTTGGGCTTACCTGTGTTTTAGACTTTCCCCTTGGCGCCCAGGTAGGTGCACCCACACATGTGAGGTACCATTTTCATCGGCACACCTGTGGGAACGGAGGACGGTAGGCCATGTGTTGTTGGCAGCATGTTTCGATGGGTGAGCCGAGTGAAATGTGCGGAAAATGTGTCTTTTTTCCCACATTTCAGACTTTGCAGGGGTATATGGGTAATAAATTCTGCGCCAATTTGCACAAATCATACCTCTGTGGATTACCACAGATGTCCTCTTTTCGGAAATCCATGGGGTTTGCTGTTTTCCTTGGTGGCTTGGACACCCGAGGCCCATATCTGTATGTTGTGCTTGTCTGGAGAAATTGTCAAATTTAGGTGTGAAAACAGACTTGGGGTTATCTGTGTTTTAGCCTTTCCCCTTGGGACCCAGGTAGGTGCACCCACACATGTGAGGTACCGTTTTCATCGGGACACGTGTCGGAACGAGGGACGGTAGGCCATGTGTTGTTGGCGGCGTGTTTCGATAGGTGAGCCAAGTGAAATTTTGTGGAAAATGCGTTTTTTTTCCCACATTTCAGACTTTGCGGGGATGTCTGGGTAATACATTCTGGGCAGATTTGCACAAATCATACCTCTGCAGATTCCCACGGATGTCCTCTTTTCGGAAATGCATGGGGTTCCCTGTTTTCCTTGGTGGCTTGGACACCCGAGGCCCAAATCTGTATGTTGCGCTTGTCTGGAGAAAGTGTCAAATTCAGGTGTTGAAACAAACTTGGGGTTACCTGTGTTTTAGGCTTTCCCCTTGTTGCCCAGGTAGGTGCACCCACACATATGAGGTATCGTTTTCATCGGGACACCTGTGGGAACATGTGATGGTAGACCCTGTGTTTTTGGCGGCATGTTTCGATGGGTGAGCCGAGTGAAATATGCCGAAAATGTGTTTTTTCCCACATTTCGGACTTTGCGGGGGTGTCTGGGTAATAACTTCTGGGCCGATTTGCACAAATCATACCTTTGCGGATTCCCACGGATGTCCTCTTTTCGGAAATGCATGGGGTTCCCTGTTTTCCTTGGTGCCTTGGACACCCGAGGCCCATATCTGTATGTTGCGCTTGTCTGGAGAAATTGTCAAATTCAGGAGTGAAAACAGACTTGAGGTTATCTGTGATTTAGGCTTTCCCCTTGGGACCCACGTAGGTGCACCCACACATGTGAGGTCCCATTTTCATCGGGACACCTGTGGGAACGTGGGACGGTAGGCCCTGTGTTGTTGGCGGCGTGTTTCGATGGGTGAGCCGAGTGAAATGTGCAGAAAATTGGGTTTTTTCCCACATTTCGGACTTTGCGGGGGTGTCTGGGTAATAAATTCTGTGCCAATTTGCACAAATCATACCTCTGTGGATTACCACGGATGTCCTCTTTTCGGAAATGCATGGGGTTCCCTGTTTTCCTTGGTGCCTTGGACACCCGAGGCCCATATCTGTATGTTGCGCTTGTCTGGAGAAATTGTCAAATTCAGGAGTGAAAACAGACTTGAGGTTACCTGTGTTTTAGGTTTTCCCCTTGGCGCCCAGGTAGGTGCACCCACACATGTGAGGTACCGTTTTGATCGGGACACCTGTGGGAACGCGTGATCATAGGCCATGCGTTGTTGGCACCGTGTTTCGAGGGGTGAGCTGAATGAAATTTGCGAAAAATGTGTTTTTCTTCCCACATTTCAGACTTTGCGGGGAAGTCTGGTTAATACATTCTGGGCCGATGTGCGCAAATCATACGTCTGCGGATTCCCACAGGTGTCCTCTTTTTGGAAATGCATGGGGTTCCCTGTTTTCCTTGCTTGCTTGGACACCCGAGGCCAATATCTTTATGTTGTGCTTGTCTGGAGAAAGTGTCAAATTCAGGTGTTAAAACAGACTTGGGGTTACCTGTGTTTTAGGTTTTCCCCTTGGCGCCCAGGTAGGTGCACCCACACATGTGAGGTACTGTTTTGATCGGGACACCTGTGGAAACGCGTGATCACAGGCCATGCGTTGTTGGCGGCGTGTTTCCAGGGGTGAGCTGAATGAAATTTGCGAAAAATGTGTTTTTCTTCCCACATTTCGGACTTTGCAGGGATTTCTGGTTAATACATTCTGGGCCGATGTGCGCAAATCATACGTCTGCGGATTCCCACAGGTGTCCTCTTTTTGGAAATGCATGGGGTTCCCTGTTTTCCATGGTGGCTTGGACACCCGAGTCCGATATCTGTATGTTGCGCTTGTCAGGAAAAAGTGTCAAATTCAGGTGTCTAAACAGACTTGGGGTTACCTGTGTTTTAGACTTTCCCCTTGGCGCCCAGGTAAGTGCACCCACACATGTGAGGTACCATTTTCATCGGGACACCTGTGGGAACGCAGGACGGTAGGCCATGGGTTGTTGGCGGTATGTTTCGATGGGTGAGCCGTGTGAAATGTGTGGAAAATGTGTTCTTTTCCCCACATTTTGGACTTTGCGTTGGTGTCTGGGTAATAACTTCTGGCCCGAATTTCACAAATCATACCTCTGCGGATTCCCACGGATGTCCTCTTTTCGGAAATGAATTGGGTTCCCTGTTTTCCTTGGTGGCTTGGACACCCGAGCCCCATATCTGTATGTTGCGCTTGTCTGGAGAAATTGTCAAATTCAGGTGTGAAAACAGACTTGGGGTTATCTGTGATTTAGGCTTTCCCCTTGGCGCCCATGTAGGTGCACCCACACATGTGAGGTAGTGTTTTCATTGGGACATCTGTGGGAACGCGGGACGGTAGGCCATGTGTTGTTGGCTGCGTGTTCCGATGGGTGAACCGAGTGAAATGTGCGGAAAATGCGTTTTTTTCCCACATTTCGGACTTTGTGGGGGTGTCTGGGTAATACATTCTGGGCCGATTTGCACAAATCATACTTCTGCGGATTCCCACGGATGTCCTCTTTTCGAAAATGCATGGGGTTGCCTGTTTTCCTTGGTGGCTTGGACACCCGAGGTCCATATCTGTATGTTGCGCTTGTCTGGAGAAAGTGTCAAATTCAGGTGTAGAAACAGACTTGGGGTTACCCGTGTTTTAGGCTTTCGCCTTGGCGCCCAGGTAGGTGCACTCACACATGTGAGGTATCATTTTCATCGGGACACCTGTGGGAACGTGGGACGGTAGGCCCTGTGTTGTTGGCCGTGTGTTTCGATGGGTGAGCCGAGTGAAATGTGCAGAAAATTGGGTTTTTTCCCACATTTCGGACTTTGCGGGGGTGTCTGGGTAATACATTCTGTGCCGATGTGCGCAAATCATACCTCTGCGGATTCCCACAGGTGTCCTCATTTTGGAAATGCATGGGGTCCCCTGTTTTCCTTGCTTGCATGTACACCTCAAGGCCCATATCTTTATGTTGTGCTTGTCTGGAGAAAGTGTCAAATTCATGTGTTAAAACAGACTTGGGGTTACCTGTGTTTTAGGCTTTCCCCTTGGCGCCCAGGTAGGTGCACCCACTCATGTGAGGTACCGTTTTGATCGGGACACCTGTGGGAACGCGTGATCACAGGCCATGCGTTGTTGGCGGCGTGTTTCGAGGGGTGAGCTGAATGAAATTTGCGAAAAATGTGTTTTTCTTCCCACATTTCGGACTTTGCGGGGAAGTCTGGTTAATACATTCTGGGCCGATGTGCGCAAATCATACGTCTGCGGATTCCCACAGGTGTCCTCTTTTTGGAAATGCATGGGGTTCCCTGTTTTCCTTGCTTGCTTGGACACCCGAGTCCCATATCTGTATGTTGCGCTTGTCAGGAAAAAGTGTCAAATTCAGGTGTCGAAACAGACTTTGGGTTACCTGTGTTTTAGACTTTCCCCTTGGCGCCCAGGTAGGTGCACCCACACATGTGAGGTACCATTTTCATCGGGACACCTGTGGGAACGCAGGACGGTAGGCCATGTGTTGTTGGCGGTATGTTTCAATGGGTGAGTTGTGTGAAATGTGTGCAAAATGTGTTCTTTTTCCCACATTTTGGACTTTGCAGGGGTGTCTGGGTAATAACTCCTGGCCCGAATTTCACAAATCATACCTCTGCGGATTCCCACGGATGTCCTCGTTTCGGAAATGCATTGGGTTCCCTGTTTTCCTTGGTGGCTTGGACACCCGAGGCCCATATCTGTATGTTGCGCTTGTCTGGAGAAATTGTCAAATTCACTTGTGAAAACAGACTTGAGGTTATCTGTGATTTAGGCTTTCCCCTTGGGACCCAGGTAGGTGCACCCACACATGTGAGGTACCATTTTCATCGGGACACCTGTGGGAACGTGGGACGGTAGACCCTGTGTTGTTGGCGGCGTGTTTCGATGGGTGAGCCGAGTGAAATGTGCAGAAAATTGGGTTTTTTCCCACATTTTGGACTTTGCGGGGGTGTCTGGGTAATACATTCTGTGCCGATGTGCGCAAATCATACCTCTGCGGATTCCCACAGGTGTCCTCATTTTGGAAATGCATGGGGTCCCCTGTTTTCCTTGCTTGCTTGTACACCCAAGGCCCATATCTTTATGTTGTGCTTGTCTGGAGAAAGTGTCAAATTCATGTGTTAAAACAGACTTGGGGTTACCTGTGTTTTAGGCTTTCCCCTTGGCGCCCAGGTAGGTGCACCCACTCATGTGAGGAACCGTTTTGATTGGGACACCTGTGGGAACGCGGGACGGTAGGCCATGTGTTGTTGGCGGCATGTTTCGATGGGTGAGCCGAGTGAAATGTGCGGAAAATGCGTTTTTTCCCAACATTTCGGAATTTGCAGGGGTTTCCGGGTAATAAATTCTGGGCCAATTTGCACAAATCATACCTCTGAGGATTACCACAGATGTCCTCTTTTCGGAAATGCATGGGCATCCCTGTTTTCCTTGGTTGCCTGGACACCTGAGGCCCATATCTGTATGTTGCACTTGTCTGGGGAGATTGTCAAATTCAGGTGTGAAAACAGACTTGGGGTTATCTGTGTTTTAGGCTTTCCCCTTGGCGCCCGGGTATATGCACCCACACATGTGAGGTACCGTTTTGATCGGGACACCTGTGGGAGCGCGGGACAGTAGGCCATGTGTTGTTGGCGGTGTGTTTCGATGGGTGAGCCGAGTGAAATGTGCGGAAAATGCGTTTTTTCCCAACATTTCGGACTTTGCAGGGGTTTCTGGGTAATAAATTCTGGGCCAATTTGCGCAAATAATACCTCTGCGGATTCCCACGTGTATACTTTTTTCGGAAATGCATGGGGTTCACTGTTTTCCTTGGTGGCTTGGACACCCGAGGCCCATATCTGTATGTTGCGCTTGTCTGGAGAAAGTGTCAAATTCGGGTGTGAAAACAGACTTGGGGTTAACTGTGTTTTAGGCTTTCCCCTTGGCGCCCAGGTAGGTGCAGCCACACATGTGTGGTACCGTTTTCATCTGGACACCTGTGGGAATGCGGGACGGCAGGCCATGTGTTGTTGGCGGCATGTTTTGATGGGTGAGCCGAGTGAAATGTGCAGAAAATGTGTTTTTTTCCCACATTTCAGACTTTGCGGGGGCATCAGGGTAATAAATTCTGTGCCAATTTGCACAAATCATACCTCTGTGGATTACCACAGATGTCCCCTTTTCGGAAATCCATGGGGTTTGCTGTTTTCCTTGGTGGCTTGGACACCCGAGGCCCATATCTGTATGTTGTGCTTGTCTGGAGAAATTGTCAAATTCAGGTGTGAAAACAGACTTGAGGTTATCTGTGATTTAGGCTTTCCCCTTGGGACCCAGGTAGGTGCACCCACACATGTGAGGTACCATTTTCATCGGGACACCTGTGGGAACGTGGGACGGTAGACCCTGTGTTGTTGGCGGTGTGTTTCGATGGGTGAGCCGAGTGAAATGTGCAGAAAATTGGGTTTTTTCCCACATTTTGGACTTTGCGGGGGTGTCTGGGTAATACATTCTGTGCCGATGTGCGCAAATCATACCTCTGCGGATTCCCACAGGTGTCCTAATTTTGGAAATGCATGGGGTCCCCTGTTTTCCTTGCTTGCTTGTACACCCAAGGCCCATATCTTTATGTTGTGCTTGTCTGGAGAAAGTGTCAAATTCATGTGTTAAAACAGACTTGGGGTTACCTGTGTTTTAGGCTTTCCCCTTGGCGCCCAGGTAGGTGCACCCACTCATGTGAGGAACCATTTTGATTGGGACACCTGTGGGAACGCGGGACGGTAGGCCATGTGTTGTTGGCGGCATGTTTCGATGGGTGAGCCGAGTGAAATGTGCGGAAAATGCGTTTTTTCCCAACATTTCGGAATTTGCAGGGGTTTCTGGGTAATAAATTCAGGGCCAATTTGCACAAATCATACCTCTGAGGATTACCACAGATGTCCTCTTTTCGGAAATGCATGGGCATCCCTGTTTTCCTTGGTTGCCTGGACACCTGAGGCCCATATCTGTATGTTGCACTTGTCTGGGGAGATTGTCAAATTCAGGTGTGAAAACAGATTTGGGGTTATCTGTGTTTTAGGCTTTCCCCTTGGCGCCCGGGTATATGCACCCACACATGTGAGGTACAGTTTTGATCGGGACACCTGTGGGAGCGCGGGACAGTAGGCCATGTGTTGTTGGCGGTGTGTTTCGATGGGTGAGCCGAGTGAAATGTGCGGAAAATGCGTTTTTTCCCAACATTTCGGACTTTGCAGGGGTTTCTGGGTAATAAATTCTGGGCCAATTTGCGCAAATTATACCTCTGCGGATTCCCACGTGTATACTTTTTTCGGAAATGCATGGGGTTCACTGTTTTCCTTGGTGGCTTGGACACCCGAGGCCCATATCTGTATGTTGCGCTTGTCTGGAGAAAGTGTCAAATTCGGGTGTGAAAACAGACTTGGGGTTAACTGTGTTTTAGGCTTTCCCCTTGGCGCCCAGGTAGGTGCAGCCACACATGTGTGGTACCGTTTTCATCTGGACACCTGTGGGAATGCGGGACGGCAGGCCATGTGTTGTTGGCGGCATGTTTTGATGGGTGAGCCGAGTGAAATGTGCAGAAAATGTGTTTTTTTCCCACATTTCAGACTTTGCAGGGGCATCAGGGTAATAAATTCTGTGCCAATTTGCACAAATCATACCTCTGTGGATTACCACAGATGTCCTCTTTTCGGAAATCCATGGGGTTTGCTGTTTTCCTTGGTGGCTTGGACACCCGAGGCCCATATCTGTATGTTGTGCTTGTCTGGAGAAATTGTCAAATTCAGGTGTGAAAACAGACTTGGGGTTATCTGTGTTTTATGCTTTCCCCTTGGGACCCAGGTAGGTGCACCCACACATGTGAGGTACCGTTTTCATCGGGACACATGTCGGAACGCGGGACGGTAGACCCTGTGTTGTTGGCGGTGTGTTTCGATGGGTGAGCCGAGTGAAATGTGCAGAAAATTGGGTTTTTTCCCACATTTTGGACTTTGCGGGGGTGTCTGGGTAATACATTCTGTGCCGATGTGCGCAAATCATACCTCTGCGGATTCCCACAGGTGTCCTCATTTTGGAAATGCATGGGGTCCCCTGTTTTCCTTGCTTGCTTGTACACCCAAGGCCCATATCTTTATGTTGTGCTTGTCTGGAGAAAGTGTCAAATTCATGTGTTAAAACAGACTTGGGGTTACCTGTGTTTTAGGCTTTCCCCTTGGCGCCCAGGTAGGTGCACCCACTCATGTGAGGAACCGTTTTGATTGGGACACCTGTGGGAACGCGGGACGGTAGGCCATGTGTTGTTGGCGGCATGTTTCGATGGGTGAGCCGAGTGAAATGTGCGGAAAATGCGTTTTTTCCCAACATTTCGGAATTTGCAGGGGTTTCTGGGTAATAAATTCAGGGCCAATTTGCACAAATCATACCTCTGAGGATTACCACAGATGTCCTCTTTTCGGAAATGCATGGGCATCCCTGTTTTCCTTGGTTGCCTGGACACCTGAGGCCCATATCTGTATGTTGCACTTGTCTGGGGAGATTGTCAAATTCAGGTGTGAAAACAGATTTGGGGTTATCTGTGTTTTAGGCTTTCCCCTTGGCGCCCGGGTATATGCACCCACACATGTGAGGTACAGTTTTGATCGGGACACCTGTGGGAGCGCGGGACAGTAGGCCATGTGTTGTTGGCGGTGTGTTTCGATGGGTGAGCCGAGTGAAATGTGCGGAAAATGCGTTTTTTCCCAACATTTCGGACTTTGCAGGGGTTTCTGGGTAATAAATTCTGGGCCAATTTGCGCAAATTATACCTCTGCGGATTCCCACGTGTATACTTTTTTCGGAAATGCATGGGGTTCACTGTTTTCCTTGGTGGCTTGGACACCCGAGGCCCATATCTGTATGTTGCGCTTGTCTGGAGAAAGTGTCAAATTCGGGTGTGAAAACAGACTTGGGGTTAACTGTGTTTTAGGCTTTCCCCTTGGCGCCCAGGTAGGTGCAGCCACACATGTGTGGTACCGTTTTCATCTGGACACCTGTGGGAATGCGGGACGGCAGGCCATGTGTTGTTGGCGGCATGTTTTGATGGGTGAGCCGAGTGAAATGTGCAGAAAATGTGTTTTTTTCCCACATTTCAGACTTTGCAGGGGCATCAGGGTAATAAATTCTGTGCCAATTTGCACAAATCATACCTCTGTGGATTACCACAGATGTCCTCTTTTCGGAAATCCATGGGGTTTGCTGTTTTCCTTGGTGGCTTGGACACCCGAGGCCCATATCTGTATGTTGTGCTTGTCTGGAGAAATTGTCAAATTCAGGTGTGAAAACAGACTTGGGGTTATCTGTGTTTTATGCTTTCCCCTTGGGACCCAGGTAGGTGCACCCACACATGTGAGGTACCGTTTTCATCGGGACACATGTCGGAACGCGGGACGGTAGGCCATGTGTTGTTGGCGCCGTGTTTCGATAGGTGAGCCAAGTGAAATATGCGGAAAATGCATTTTTTTCCCACATTTCGGACTTTGCGGAGGTGTCTGGGTAATACATTCTGGGCAGATTTGCAAGAATCATACCTCTGCGGATTCCCACGGATGTCCTCTTTTCGGAAATGCATGGGGTTCCCTGTTTTCCTTGGTGGCTTGGACATCCGAGGCCCATATCTGTATGTTGCGCTTGTCTGGAGAAATTGTCAAATTCAGGTGTGAAAACAGACTTGAGGTTATCTGTGATTTAGGCTTTCCCCTTGGGACCCAGGTAGGTGCACCCACACATGTGAGGTACCATTTTCATCGGGACACCTGTGGGAACGTGGGACGGTAAGCCCTGTGTTGTTGGCGGAGTGTTTCGATGGGTGAGCCGAGTGAAATGTGCAGAAAATTGGGTTTTTTCCCACATTTCGGACTTTGCGGGGGTGTCTGGGTAATACATTCTGTGCCGATGTGCGCAAATCATACCTCTGCGGATTACCACAGGTGTCCTCATTTTGGAAATGCATGGGGTCCCCTGTTTTCCTTGCTTGCTTGGACCCCCGAGGCCCATATCTTTATGTTGTGCTTGTCTGGAGAAAGTGTCAAATTCAGGTGTTAAAACAGACTTGGGGTTACCTGTGTTTTAGGCTTTCCCCTTGGCGCCCAGGTAGGTGCACCCACACATGTGAGGTACCGTTTTGATCGGGACACCTCTGGGAACGCGTGATCACAGGCCATGCATTGTTGGCGGCGTGTTTCGAGGGGTGAGCTGAATGAAATTTGCGAAAAATGTGTTTTTCTTCCCACATTTCGGACTTTGCGGGGGGGTCTGGTTAATACATTCTGGGCCGATGTGCGCAAATCATAGGTCTGCGGATTCCCACAGGTGTCCTCTTTTTGGAAATGCATGGGTTTCCCTGTTTTCCTTGGTGGCTTGGACACCCGAGTCCCATATCTGTATGTTGCGCTTCTCAGGAAAAAGTGTCAAATTCAGGTGTCGAAACAGACTTGGGGTTACCTGTGTTTTAGACTTTCCACTTGGCGCCCAGGTAGGTGCACCCACACATGTGAGGTACAATTTTCATCGGGACACCTGTGGGAACGCAGAACGGTAGGCCATGTGTTGTTGGCGGTATGTTTCGATGGGTGAGCCATGTGAAATGTGTGGAAAATGTGTTCTTTTTCCCACATTTTGGACTTTGCGGGGGTGTCTGGGTAATAACTTCTGGCCCGAATTTCACAAATCATAACTCTGCGGATTCCCACGGATGTCCTCTTTTCGGAAATGCATTGGGTTCCCTGTTTTCCTTGGTGACTTGGACACCCGAACCCCATATCTGTATGTTGCGCTTGTCTGGAGAAATTGTGAAATTCAGGTGTGAAAACAGACTTGGGGTTAGCTGTGATTTAGGCTTTCCCCTTGGCGCCCAGGTAGGTGCACCCACACATGTGAGGTAGTGTTTTCATTGGGACATCTGTGGGAACGCGGGACGGTAGGCCATGTGTTGCTGGCTGCGTGTTTCGATGGATGAACCAATTGAAATGTGCGGAAAATGCGTTTTTTTCCCACATTTCGAACTTTGCAGGGGTGTCTGGGTAATAAATTCTGGGCCGATTTGCACAAATCATACCTCTGCGGATTCCCATCGATGTCCTCTTTTCGGAAATGCTGGGGTTCCCTATTTTCCTTGGTGGCTTGGACACCCGAGGCCAATATCTGTATGTTGCGCTTGGCAGGAAAAAGTGTCAAATTCAGGTGTCGAAACAGACTTGGGCTTACCTGTGTTTTAGACTTTCCCCTTGGCGCCCAGGTAGGTGCACCCACACATGTGAGGTACCATTTTCATCGGCACACCTGTGGGAACGGAGGACGGTAGGCCATGTGTTGTTGGCAGCATGTTTCGATGGGTGAGCCGAGTGAAATGTGAGGAAAATGTGTCTTTTTTCCCACATTTCAGACTTTGCGGGGGTATCTGGGTAATAAATTCTGCGCCAATTTGCACAAATCATACCTCTGTGGATTACCACAGATGTCCTCTTTTCGCAAATCCATGGGGTTTGCTGTTTTCCTTGGTGGCTTGGACACCCGAGGCCCATATCTGTATGTTGTGCTTGTCTGGAGAAATTGTCAAATTCAGGTGTGAAAACAGACTTGGGGTTATCTGTGTTTTAGCCTTTCCCCTTGGGACCCAGGTAGGTGCACCCACACATGTGAGGTACCGTTTTCATCGGGACACGTGTCGGAACGTGGGACGGTAGGCCATGTGTTGTTAGCGGCGTGTTTCGATAGGTGAGCCAAGTGAAATTTTGCGGAAAATGCAGTTTTTTCCCACATTTCAGACTTTGCGGGGATGTCAGGGTAATACATTCTGGGCAGATTTGCACAAATCATACCTCTGCAGATTCCCACGGATGTCCTCTTTTCGGAAATGCATGGGGTTCCCTGTTTTCCTTGGTGGCTTGGACACCCGAGGCCCAAATCTGTATGTTGCGCTTGTCTGGAGAAAGTGTCAAATTCAGGTGTTGAAACAAACTTGGGGTTACCTGTGTTTTAGGCTTTCCCCTTGTTGCCCAGGTAGGTGCACCCACACATATGAGGTATTGTTTTCATCGGGAAACCTGTGGGAACATGGGATGGTAGGCCCTGTGTTTTTGGCGGCATGTTTCGATGGGTGAGCCGAGTGAAATATGCCGAAAATGCGTTTTTTTCCCACATTTCGGACTTTGCGGGGGTGTCTGGGTAATAACTTCTGGGCCGATTTGCACAAATCATACCTTTGCGGATTCCCACGGATGTCCTCTTTTCGGAAATGCATGGGGTTCCCTGTTTTCCTTGGTGCCTTGGACACCCGAGGCCCATATCTGTATGTTGCGCTTGTCTGGGGAAATTGTCAAATTCAGGAGTGAAAACAGACTTGAGGTTATCTGTGATTTAGGCTTTCCCCTTGGGACCCACGTAGGTGCACCCACACATGTGAGGTCCCATTTTCATCGGGACACCTGTGGGAACGTGGGACGGTAGGCCCTGTGTTGTTGGCGGCGTGTTTCGATGGGTGAGCCGAGTGAAATGTGCAGAAAATTGGGTTTTTTCCCACATTTCGGACTTTGCGGGGGTGTCTGGGTAATAAATTCTGGGCCGATTTGCACAAATCATACCTCTGCAGATTCCCACGGATGTCCTCTTTTCGGAAATGCATGGGGTTCCCTGTTTTCCTTGGTGCCTTGGACACCCGTGGCCCATATCTGTATGTTGCGCTTGTCTGGAGAAATTGTCAAATTCAGGTGTCAAAACAGACTTGAGGTTATCTGTGATTTGGGCTTTCCCCTTGGGACCCAGGTAGGTTCCCCACACATGTGAGGTAGTGTTTTCATTGGGACATCTGTGGGAACGCGGGACGGTAGGCCATGTGTTGTTGGCTGCGTGTTTCGATGGGTGAACCGAGTGAAATGTGCGGAAAATGCGTTTTTTTCCCACATTTCGGACTTTGCGGGGGTGTCTGGGTAATAAATTCTGGGCCGATTTGCACAAATCATACCTCTGCAGATTCCCACGGATGTCCTCTTTTCGGAAATGCATGGGGTTCCCTGTTTTCCTTGGTGCCTTGGACACCCGAGGCCCATATCTGTATGTTGCGCTTGTCTGGAGAAATTGTCAAATTCAGGTGTGAAAACAGACTTGAGGTTATCTGTGATTTAGGCTTTCCCCTTGGGACCCAGAAGGGTGCACCCACACATGTGAGGTACCATTTTCATCGGGACACTGGTGGGAACGTGGGGCGGTAGGCCCTGTGTTGTTGGCGGCGTGTTTCGATGGGTGAGCCGAGTGAAATGCGCAGAAAATTGGGTTTTTTCCCACATTTCGGACTTTGCGCGGGTGTCTGGGTAATACATTCTGTGCCGATCTGCGCAAATCATACCTCTGCGGATTTCCACAGGTGTCCTCATTTTGGAAATGCATGGGGTCCCCTGTTTTCCTTGCTTGCTTGGACACCCGAGGCCAATATCTTTATGGTGTTCTTGTCTGGAGAAAGTGTCAAATTCAGGTGTTAAAACAGACTTGGGGTTACCTGTGTTTTAGGTTTTCCCCTTGGCGCCCAGGTAGGTGCACCCACACATGTGAGGTACCGTTTTGATCGGGACACCTGTGGGAACGCGTGATCATAGGCCATGCGTTGTTGGCACCGCGTTTCGAGGGGTGAGCTGAATGAAATTTGCGAAAAATGTGTTTTTCTTCCCACATTTCGGACTTTGCGGGGAAGTCTGGTTAATACATTCTGGGCCGATGTGCGCAAATCATACGTCTGCGGATTCCCACAGGTGTCCTCTTTTTGGAAATGCATGGGGTTCCCTGTTTTCCTTGCTTGCTTGGACACCCGAGGCCAATATCTTTATGTTGTGCTTGTCTGGAGAAAGTGTCAAATTCAGGTGTTAAAACAGACTTGGGGTTACCTGTGTTTTAGGTTTTCCCCTTGGCGCCCAGGTAGGTGCACCCACACATGTGAGGTACCGTTTTGATCGGGACACCTGTGGAAACGCGTGATCACAGGCCATGCGTTGTTGGCGGCGTGTTTCCAGGGGTGAGCTGAATGAAATTTGCGAAAAATGTGTTTTTCTTCCCACATTTCGGACTTTGCGGGGATTTCTGGTTAATACATTCTGGGCCGATGCGCGCAAATCATACGTTTGCGGATTCCCACAGGTGTGCTCTTTTTGGAAATGCATGGGGTTCCCTGTTTTCCTTGGTGGCTTGGACACCCGAGTCCGATATCTGTATGTTGCGCTTGTCAGAAAAAGTGTCAAATTCAGGTGTCTAAACAGACTTGGGGTTACCTGTGTTTTAGACTTTCCCCTTAGCGCCCAGGTAAGTGCACCCACACATGTGAGGTACCATTTTCATCGGGACACCTGTGGGAACGCAGGACGGTAGTCCATGGGTTGTTGGCGGTATGTTTCGATGGGTGAGCCGTGTGAAATGTGTGGAAAATGTGTTCTTTTTCCCACATTTTGGACTTTGCGGGGGTGTCTGGGTAATAACTTCTGGCCCGAATTTCACAAATCATACCTCTGCGGATTCCCACGGATGTCCTCTTTTCGGAAATGAATTGGGTTCCCTGTTTTCCTTGGTGGCTTGGACACCCGAGGACCATATCTGTATGTTGCGCTTGTCTGGAGAAATTGTCAAATTCAGGTGTGAAAACAGACTTGGGGTTATCTGTGATTTAGGCTTTCCCCTTGGCGCCCAGGTAGGTGCACCCACACATGTGAGGTAGTGTTTTCATTGGGACATCTGTGGGAACGCGGGACGGTAGGCCATGCGTTGTTGGCTGCGTGTTCCGATGGGTGAACCGAGTGAAATGTGCGGAAAATGCGTTTTTTTCCCACATTTCGGACTTTGTCGGGGTGTCTGGGTAATACATTCTGGGACGATTTGCACAAATCATACCTCTGTGGATTCCCACGGATGTCCTCTTTTCGGAAATGCATGGGGTTGCCTGTTTTCCTTGGTGGCTTGGACACCCGAGGTCCATATCTGTATGTTGCGCTTGTCTGGAGAAAGTGTCAAATTCAGGTGTCGAAACAGACTTGGGGTTACCCGTGTTTTAGGCAATCGCCTTGGCGCCCAGGTAGGTGCACTCACACATGTGAGGTCTCATTTTCATCAGGACACCTGTGGGAACGTGGGACGGTAGGCCCTGTGTTGTTGGCGGTGTGTTTCGATGGGTGAGCCGAGTGAAATGTGCAGAAAATTGGGTTTTTTCCCATATTTCGGACTTTGTGGGGGTGTCTGGGTAATAAATCCTGGGCCGATATGTGCAAATCATACCTCTGCTGATTCCCACGGGTGTCCTCTTTTCGTAAATGCATAGGGCTCCCTGTTTTCCTTGGTGGCTTGGGCACCCGAGGCCCATATCTTTATGTTGTGCTTGTCTGGAGAAAGTGTCAAATTCAGGTGTTAAAACAGACTTGGGGTTACCTGTGTTTTAGGCTTTCCCCTTGGCGCCCAGGTAGGTGCACCCACACATGTGAGGTACCGTTTTGATCGGGACACTTGTGGGAATGCGTGATCAAAGGCCATGCGTTGTTGGCGGCGTGTTTCGAGGGGTGAGCTGAATGAAATTTGCGAAAAATGTGTTTTTCTTCCCACATTTTGGACTTTGCGGGGGTGTCTGGTTAATACATTCTGGCCCGATTTGCACAAATCATACCTCTGCGGATTCCCACAGATGTCCTCTTTTCGGAAATGCATGGGGTTCCCTGTTTTCCTTGGTGGCTTGGACACCCGAGGCCCATATCTGTATGTTGCGCTTGTCTGGAGAAAGTGTCAAATTCAGGTGTCGAAACAGACTTGGGGTTACCTGTGTTTTAGGCTTTTCCCTTGGCGCCCAGGTAGGTTCACCCACACATGTGAGGTATCATTTTCATCGGGACACCTGTGGGAACATGGAATGGTAGGCCCTGTGTTGTTGGCGGGGTGTTTCGATGGGTGAGCTGAGAGAAATGTGTGGAAAATTTGTTCTTTTTCCCACATTTTGGACTTTGCGGGGGTGTCTGGGTAATAACTTCTGGCCCGAATTTCACAAATCATACCTCTGCGGATTCCCACGGATGTCCTCTTTTCGGAAATGCATTGGGTTCCCTGTTTTCCTTGGTGGCTTGGACACCCAAGCCCCATATCTGTATGTTGCGCTTGTCTGGAGAAATTGTCAAATTCAGGTGTGAAAACAGACTTGGGGTTATCTGTGATCTAGGCTTTCCCCTTGGCGCCCAGGTAGGTGCACCCACACATGTGAGGTAGTGTTTTCATTGGGACATCTGTGGGAACGCGGGACGGTAGGCCATGTGTTGTTGGCTGCGTGTTCCGATGGGTGAACCGAGTGAAATGTGCGGAAAATGCGTTTTTTCCCACATTTCGGACTTTGCGGGGGTGTCTGGGTAATACATTCTGGGCCGATTTGCACAAATCATACCTCTGCGGATTCCCATGTTTGTCCTCTTTTCGGAAATGCATGGGGTTCCTTGTTTTCCTTGGTGGCTTGGACACCCGAGGCCCATATCAGTATGTTGCGCTTGTCTGGAGAAAGTGTCAAATTCGGGTGTGAAAACAGACTTGGGGTTACCTGTGTTTTGGGCTTTCCCCTTGGCGCCCAGCTAGGTGCACCCACACATGTGAGGTACCGTTTTCATCGGTACACCTGTGGCAATGCGGGACGGCAGGCCATGTGTTGTTGGCGGCATGTTTTGATGGGTGAGCCGAGTGAAATGTGCAGAAAATACATTTATTTTCCCACATTTCGGACTTTGCGGGGGTGTCTGGGTAATAAATTCTGTGCCAATTTGCACAAATCATACCTCTGTGGATTCCCACGGATGTCCTCTTTTCGGAAATGCATGGGGTTGCCTGTTTTCCTTGGTGGCTTGGACACCCGAGGTCGATATCTGTATGTTGCGCTTGTCTGGAGAAAGTGTCAAATTCAGGTGTCGAAACAGACTTGGGGTTACCCGTGTTTTAGGCTTTCGCCTTGGCGCCCAGGTAGGTGCACCCACACATGTGAGGTACCATTTTCATCGGGACACCTGTGGGAATGCGTGATCAAAGGCCATGCGTTGTTGGCGGCGTGTTTCGAGGGGTGAGCTGAATGAAATGTGCAGAAAATTGGGTTTTTTCCCACATTTCGGACTTTGTGGGGGTGTCTGGGTAATAAATCCTGGGCCGATATGTGCAAATCATACCTCTGCTGATTCCCACAGGTGTCCTCTTTTCGTAAATGCATGGGGTTCCCTGTTTTCCTTAGTGGCTTGGGCACCCGAGGCCCATATCTTTATGTTGTTCTTGTCTGGAGAAAGTGTCAAATTCAGGTGTTAAAACAGACTTGGGGTTACCTGTGTTTTAGGCTTTCCCCTTGGCGCCCAGGTAGGTGCACCCACACATGTGAGGTACCGTTTTGATCGGGACACTTGTGGGAATGCGTGATCAAAGGCCATGCGTTGTTGGCGGCGTGTTTCGAGGGGTGAGCTGAATGAAATTTGCGAAAAATATGTTTTTCTTCCCACATTTTGGACTTTGCGGGGGTGTCTGGTTAATACATTCTGGCCCGATTTGCACAATTCATACCTCTGCGGATTCCCACAGATGTCCTCTTTTCGGAAATGCATGGGGTTCCCTGTTTTCCTTGGTGGCTTGGACACCCGAGGCCCATATCTGTATGTTGCGCTTGTCTGGAGAAAGTGTCAAATTCAGGTGTCGAAACAGACTTGGGGTTACCTGTGTTTTAGGCTTTTCCCTTGGCGCCCAGGTAGGTGCACCCACACATGTGAGGTATCATTTTCATCAGGACACCTGTGGGAACATGGAATGGTAGGCCCTGTGTTGTTGGCGGGGTGTTTCGATGGGTGAGCTGAGAGAAATGTGCAGAAAATGCGTTTTTTCCCCCACATTTTGGGCCTTGCGGGGGTGTCTGTGTAATCAATTCAGGGCCGATTTCCGCAAATCATACTTCTGCGGATTCCCATGGATGTCGTCTTTTCGGAAATGCATGGGGTTCCCTGTTTTCCTTGGTGGCTTGCACACCCGAGGCCCATATCTGTATGTTGCGCTTGTCTGGAGAAAGTGTCAAATTCAGGTGTGGAAACAGATTTGGGGTTACCTGTGTTTTAGGCTTTCCCCTTGGGGCCCGGGTAGATGCAACCACACATGTGAGGTACCATTTTCATCGGGACACCTGTGGGAACGCGAGACAGTAGGCCATGTGATGTTGATGGCGTGTTTCGATGGGTGAGCCGAGTGAAATGTGCGGAAAATGCGTTTGTTCCCACATTTCGGAATTTGCAGGGGTTTCTGGGTAATACATTGTGGGCCGATTTGCGCAAATTATACCTCTGCGGATTCCCATGTTTGTCCTCTTTTCGGAAATGCATGGGGTTCCTTGTTTTCCTTGGTGGCTTGGACACCCGAGGCCCATATCAGTATGTTGCGCTTGTCTGGAGAAAGTGTCAAATTCGGGTGTGAAAACAGACTTGGGGTTACCTGTGTTTTAGGCTTTCCCCTTGGCGCCCAGCTAGGTGCACCCACACAAGTGAGGTACCGTTTTCATCGGTACACCTGTGGCAATGCGGGACGGCAGGCCATGTGTTGTTGGCGGCATGTTTTGATGGGTGAGCCGAGTGAAATGTGCAGAAAATACGTTTATTTTCCCACATTTCGGACTTTGTGGGGGTGTCTGGGTAATAAATTCTGTGCCAATTTGCACAAATCATACCTCTGTGGATTCCCACGGATGTCCTCTTTTCGGAAATGCATGGGGTTGCTGTTTTCCTTGGTGGCTTGGAAACCCGAGGCCCATATCTGTATGTTGTGCTTGTCAGGAAAAAGTGTCAAATTCGGGTGTCGAAACAGACTTGGGGTTACCTGTGTTTTAGACTTTCCCCTTGGCGCCCAGGTAGGTGCACCCACACATGTGAGGTACCATTTTCATCGGGACACCTGTGGGAACGCAGGACGGTAGGCCATGGGTTGTTGGCGGTATGTTTTGATGGGTGAGCCGTGTGAAATGTGTGGAAAATGTGTTCTTTTTCCCACATTTTGGACTTTTCGGGGGTGTCTGGGTAATAACTTCTGGTCCGAATTTCACAAATCATACCTCTGCGGATTCCCACGGATGTCCTCTTTTCGGAAATGCATTGGGTTCCCTGTTTTCCTTGGTGGCTTGGACACCCGAGCCCCATATCTGTATGTTGCGCTTGTCTGGAGAAATTGTCAAATTCAGGTGTGAAAACAGACTTGGGGTTATCTGTGATTTAGGCTTTCCCCTTGGCGCCCAGGTAGGTGCACCCACACATGTGAGGTAGTGTTTTCATTGGGACATCTGTGGGAACGCGGGACGGTAGGCCTTGTGTTGTTGGCTGCGTGTTCCGATGGGTGAACCGAGTGAAATGTGCGGAAAATGCGTTTTTTTCCCACATTTCGGACTTTGCGGGGATATCTGGGTAATACATTCTGGGCCGATTTGCACAAATCATACCTCTGCGGATTCCCACGGATGTCCTCTTTTCGGAAATGCATGGGGTTGCCTGTTTTCCTTGGTGGCTTGGACACCCGAGGCCCATATCTGTATGTTGCGCTTGTCTGGGGAAATTGTCAAATTCAGGAGTGAAAACAGACTTGAGGTTATCTGTGATTTAGGCTTTCCCCTTGGGACCCACGTAGGTGCACCCACACATGTGAGGTCCCATTTTCATCGGGACACCTGTGGGAACGTGGGACGGTAGGCCCTGTGTTGTTGGCGGCGTGTTTCGATGGGTGAGCCGAGTGAAATGTGCAGAAAATTGGGTTTTTTCCCACATTTCGGACTTTGCGGGGGTGTCTGGGTAATAAATTCTGGGCCGATTTGCACAAATCATACCTCTGCAGATTCCCACGGATGTCCTCTTTTCGGAAATGCATGGGGTTCCCTGTTTTCCTTGGTGCCTTGGACACCCGTGGCCCATATCTGTATGTTGCGCTTGTCTGGAGAAATTGTCAAATTCAGGTGTCAAAACAGACTTGAGGTTATCTGTGATTTGGGCTTTCCCCTTGGGACCCAGGTAGGTTCCCCACACATGTGAGGTAGTGTTTTCATTGGGACATCTGTGGGAACGCGGGACGGTAGGCCATGTGTTGTTGGCTGCGTGTTTCGATGGGTGAACCGAGTGAAATGTGCGGAAAATGCGTTTTTTTCCCACATTTCGGACTTTGCGGGGGTGTCTGGGTAATAAATTCTGGGCCGATTTGCACAAATCATACCTCTGCAGATTCCCACGGATGTCCTCTTTTCGGAAATGCATGGGGTTCCCTGTTTTCCTTGGTGCCTTGGACACCCGAGGCCCATATCTGTATGTTGCGCTTGTCTGGAGAAATTGTCAAATTCAGGTGTGAAAACAGACTTGAGGTTATCTGTGATTTAGGCTTTCCCCTTGGGACCCAGAAGGGTGCACCCACACATGTGAGGTACCATTTTCATCGGGACACTGGTGGGAACGTGGGGCGGTAGGCCCTGTGTTGTTGGCGGCGTGTTTCGATGGGTGAGCCGAGTGAAATGCGCAGAAAATTGGGTTTTTTCCCACATTTCGGACTTTGCGCGGGTGTCTGGGTAATACATTCTGTGCCGATCTGCGCAAATCATACCTCTGCGGATTTCCACAGGTGTCCTCATTTTGGAAATGCATGGGGTCCCCTGTTTTCCTTGCTTGCTTGGACACCCGAGGCCAATATCTTTATGGTGTTCTTGTCTGGAGAAAGTGTCAAATTCAGGTGTTAAAACAGACTTGGGGTTACCTGTGTTTTAGGTTTTCCCCTTGGCGCCCAGGTAGGTGCACCCACACATGTGAGGTACCGTTTTGATCGGGACACCTGTGGGAACGCGTGATCATAGGCCATGCGTTGTTGGCACCGCGTTTCGAGGGGTGAGCTGAATGAAATTTGCGAAAAATGTGTTTTTCTTCCCACATTTCGGACTTTGCGGGGAAGTCTGGTTAATACATTCTGGGCCGATGTGCGCAAATCATACGTCTGCGGATTCCCACAGGTGTCCTCTTTTTGGAAATGCATGGGGTTCCCTGTTTTCCTTGCTTGCTTGGACACCCGAGGCCAATATCTTTATGTTGTGCTTGTCTGGAGAAAGTGTCAAATTCAGGTGTTAAAACAGACTTGGGGTTACCTGTGTTTTAGGTTTTCCCCTTGGCGCCCAGGTAGGTGCACCCACACATGTGAGGTACCGTTTTGATCGGGACACCTGTGGAAACGCGTGATCACAGGCCATGCGTTGTTGGCGGCGTGTTTCCAGGGGTGAGCTGAAGGAAATTTGCGAAAAATGTGTTTTTCTTCCCACATTTCGGACTTTGCGGGGATTTCTGGTTAATACATTCTGGGCGGATGCGCGCAAATCATACGTTTGCGGATTCCCACAGGTGTGCTCTTTTTGGAAATGCATGGGGTTCCCTGTTTTCCTTGGTGGCTTGGACACCCGAGTCCGATATCTGTATGTTGCGCTTGTCAGGAAAAAGTGTCAAATTCAGGTGTCTAAACAGACTTGGGGTTACCTGTGTTTTAGACTTTCCCCTTAGCGCCCAGGTAAGTGCACCCACACATGTGAGGTACCATTTTCATCGGGACACCTGTGGGAACGCAGGACGGTAGTCCATGGGTTGTTGGCGGTATGTTTCGATGGGTGAGCCGTGTGAAATGTGTGGAAAATGTGTTCTTTTTCCCACATTTTGGACTTTGCGGGGGTGTCTGGGTAATAACTTCTGGCCCGAATTTCACAAATCATACCTCTGCGGATTCCCACGGATGTCCTCTTTTCGGAAATGAATTGGGTTCCCTGTTTTCCTTGGTGGCTTGGACACCCGAGCCCCATATCTGTATGTTGCGCTTGTCTGGAGAAATTGTCAAATTCAGGTGTGAAAACAGACTTGGGGTTATCTGTGATTTAGGCTTTCCCCTTGGCGCCCAGGTAGGTGCACCCACACATGTGAGGTAGTGTTTTCATTGGGACATCTGTGGGAACGCGGGACGGTAGGCCATGCGTTGTTGGCTGCGTGTTCCGATGGGTGAACCGAGTGAAATGTGCGGAAAATGCGTTTTTTTCCCACATTTCGGACTTTGTCGGGGTGTCTGGGTAATACATTCTGGGACGATTTGCACAAATCATACCTCTGTGGATTCCCACGGATGTCCTCTTTTCGGAAATGCATGGGGTTGCCTGTTTTCCTTGGTGGCTTGGACACCCGAGGTCCATATCTGTATGTTGCGCTTGTCTGGAGAAAGTGTCAAATTCAGGTGTCGAAACAGACTTGGGGTTACCCGTGTTTTAGGCAATCGCCTTGGCGCCCAGGTAGGTGCACTCACACATGTGAGGTCTCATTTTCATCAGGACACCTGTGGGAACGTGGGACGGTAGGCCCTGTGTTGTTGGCGGTGTGTTTCGATGGGTGAGCCGAGTGAAATGTGCAGAAAATTGGGTTTTTTCCCATATTTCGGACTTTGTGGGGGTGTCTGGGTAATAAATCCTGGGCCGATATGTGCAAATCATACCTCTGCTGATTCCCACGGGTGTCCTCTTTTCGTAAATGCATAGGGCTCCCTGTTTTCCTTGGTGGCTTGGGCACCCGAGGCCCATATCTTTATGTTGTGCTTGTCTGGAGAAAGTGTCAAATTCAGGTGTTAAAACAGACTTGGGGTTACCTGTGTTTTAGGCTTTCCCCTTGGCGCCCAGGTAGGTGCACCCACACATGTGAGGTACCGTTTTGATCGGGACACTTGTGGGAATGCGTGATCAAAGGCCATGCGTTGTTGGCGGCGTGTTTCGAGGGGTGAGCTGAATGAAATTTGCGAAAAATGTGTTTTTCTTCCCACATTTTGGACTTTGCGGGGGTGTCTGGTTAATACATTCTGGCCCGATTTGCACAAATCATACCTCTGCGGATTCCCACAGATGTCCTCTTTTCGGAAATGCATGGGGTTCCCTGTTTTCCTTGGTGGCTTGGACACCCGAGGCCCATATCTGTATGTTGCGCTTGTCTGGAGAAAGTGTCAAATTCAGGTGTCGAAACAGACTTGGGGTTACCTGTGTTTTAGGCTTTTCCCTTGGCGCCCAGGTAGGTTCACCCACACATGTGAGGTATCATTTTCATCGGGACACCTGTGGGAACATGGAATGGTAGGCCCTGTGTTGTTGGCGGGGTGTTTCGATGGGTGAGCTGAGAGAAATGTGTGGAAAATTTGTTCTTTTTCCCACATTTTGGACTTTGCGGGGGTGTCTGGGTAATAACTTCTGGCCCGAATTTCACAAATCATACCTCTGCGGATTCCCACGGATGTCCTCTTTTCGGAAATGCATTGGGTTCCCTGTTTTCCTTGGTGGCTTGGACACCCAAGCCCCATATCTGTATGTTGCGCTTGTCTGGAGAAATTGTCAAATTCAGGTGTGAAAACAGACTTGGGGTTATCTGTGATCTAGGCTTTCCCCTTGGCGCCCAGGTAGGTGCACCCACACATGTGAGGTAGTGTTTTCATTGGGACATCTGTGGGAACGCGGGACGGTAGGCCATGTGTTGTTGGCTGCGTGTTCCGATGGGTGAACCGAGTGAAATGTGCGGAAAATGCGTTTTTTCCCACATTTCGGACTTTGCGGGGGTGTCTGGGTAATACATTCTGGGCCGATTTGCACAAATCATACCTCTGCGGATTCCCATGTTTGTCCTCTTTTCGGAAATGCATGGGGTTCCTTGTTTTCCTTGGTGGCTTGGACACCCGAGGCCCATATCAGTATGTTGCGCTTGTCTGGAGAAAGTGTCAAATTCGGGTGTGAAAACAGACTTGGGGTTACCTGTGTTTTGGGCTTTCCCCTTGGCGCCCAGCTAGGTGCACCCACACATGTGAGGTACCGTTTTCATCGGTACACCTGTGGCAATGCGGGACGGCAGGCCATGTGTTGTTGGCGGCATGTTTTGATGGGTGAGCCGAGTGAAATGTGCAGAAAATACATTTATTTTCCCACATTTCGGACTTTGCGGGGGTGTCTGGGTAATAAATTCTGTGCCAATTTGCACAAATCATACCTCTGTGGATTCCCACGGATGTCCTCTTTTCGGAAATGCATGGGGTTGCCTGTTTTCCTTGGTGGCTTGGACACCCGAGGTCGATATCTGTATGTTGCGCTTGTCTGGAGAAAGTGTCAAATTCAGGTGTCGAAACAGACTTGGGGTTACCCGTGTTTTAGGCTTTCGCCTTGGCGCCCAGGTAGGTGCACCCACACATGTGAGGTACCATTTTCATCGGGACACCTGTGGGAATGCGTGATCAAAGGCCATGCGTTGTTGGCGGCGTGTTTCGAGGGGTGAGCTGAATGAAATGTGCAGAAAATTGGGTTTTTTCCCACATTTCGGACTTTGTGGGGGTGTCTGGGTAATAAATCCTGGGCCGATATGTGCAAATCATACCTCTGCTGATTCCCACAGGTGTCCTCTTTTCGTAAATGCATGGGGTTCCCTGTTTTCCTTAGTGGCTTGGGCACCCGAGGCCCATATCTTTATGTTGTTCTTGTCTGGAGAAAGTGTCAAATTCAGGTGTTAAAACAGACTTGGGGTTACCTGTGTTTTAGGCTTTCCCCTTGGCGCCCAGGTAGGTGCACCCACACATGTGAGGTACCGTTTTGATCGGGACACTTGTGGGAATGCGTGATCAAAGGCCATGCGTTGTTGGCGGCGTGTTTCGAGGGGTGAGCTGAATGAAATTTGCGAAAAATATGTTTTTCTTCCCACATTTTGGACTTTGCGGGGGTGTCTGGTTAATACATTCTGGCCCGATTTGCACAATTCATACCTCTGCGGATTCCCACAGATGTCCTCTTTTCGGAAATGCATGGGGTTCCCTGTTTTCCTTGGTGGCTTGGACACCCGAGGCCCATATCTGTATGTTGCGCTTGTCTGGAGAAAGTGTCAAATTCAGGTGTCGAAACAGACTTGGGGTTACCTGTGTTTTAGGCTTTTCCCTTGGCGCCCAGGTAGGTGCACCCACACATGTGAGGTATCATTTTCATCAGGACACCTGTGGGAACATGGAATGGTAGGCCCTGTGTTGTTGGCGGGGTGTTTCGATGGGTGAGCTGAGAGAAATGTGCAGAAAATGCGTTTTTTCCCCCACATTTTGGGCCTTGCGGGGGTGTCTGTGTAATCAATTCAGGGCCGATTTCCGCAAATCATACTTCTGCGGATTCCCATGGATGTCCTCTTTTCGGAAATGCATGGGGTTCCCTGTTTTCCTTGGTGGCTTGCACACCCGAGGCCCATATCTGTATGTTGCGCTTGTCTGGAGAAAGTGTCAAATTCAGGTGTGGAAACAGATTTGGGGTTACCTGTGTTTTAGGCTTTCCCCTTGGGGCCCGGGTAGATGCAACCACACATGTGAGGTACCATTTTCATCGGGACACCTGTGGGAACGCGAGACAGTAGGCCATGTGATGTTGATGGCGTGTTTCGATGGGTGAGCCGAGTGAAATGTGCGGAAAATGCGTTTGTTCCCACATTTCGGAATTTGCAGGGGTTTCTGGGTAATACATTGTGGGCCGATTTGCGCAAATTATACCTCTGCGGATTCCCATGTTTGTCCTCTTTTCGGAAATGCATGGGGTTCCTTGTTTTCCTTGGTGGCTTGGACACCCGAGGCCCATATCAGTATGTTGCGCTTGTCTGGAGAAAGTGTCAAATTCGGGTGTGAAAACAGACTTGGGGTTACCTGTGTTTTAGGCTTTCCCCTTGGCGCCCAGCTAGGTGCACCCACACATGTGAGGTACCGTTTTCATCGGTACACCTGTGGCAATGCGGGACGGCAGGCCATGTGTTGTTGGCGGCATGTTTTGATGGGTGAGCCGAGTGAAATGTGCAGAAAATACGTTTATTTTCCCACATTTCGGACTTTGTGGGGGTGTCTGGGTAATAAATTCTGTGCCAATTTGCACAAATCATACCTCTGTGGATTCCCACGGATGTCCTCTTTTCGGAAATGCATGGGGTTGCTGTTTTCCTTGGTGGCTTGGAAACCCGAGGCCCATATCTGTATGTTGTGCTTGTCAGGAAAAAGTGTCAAATTCGGGTGTCGAAACAGACTTGGGGTTACCTGTGTTTTAGACTTTCCCCTTGGCGCCCAGGTAGGTGCACCCACACATGTGAGGTACCATTTTCATCGGGACACCTGTGGGAACGCAGGACGGTAGGCCATGGGTTGTTGGCGGTATGTTTTGATGGGTGAGCCGTGTGAAATGTGTGGAAAATGTGTTCTTTTTCCCACATTTTGGACTTTTCGGGGGTGTCTGGGTAATAACTTCTGGTCCGAATTTCACAAATCATACCTCTGCGGATTCCCACGGATGTCCTCTTTTCGGAAATGCATTGGGTTCCCTGTTTTCCTTGGTGGCTTGGACACCCGAGCCCCATATCTGTATGTTGCGCTTGTCTGGAGAAATTGTCAAATTCAGGTGTGAAAACAGACTTGGGGTTATCTGTGATTTAGGCTTTCCCCTTGGCGCCCAGGTAGGTGCACCCACACATGTGAGGTAGTGTTTTCATTGGGACATCTGTGGGAACGCGGGACGGTAGGCCTTGTGTTGTTGGCTGCGTGTTCCGATGGGTGAACCGAGTGAAATGTGCGGAAAATGCGTTTTTTTCCCACATTTCGGACTTTGCGGGGATGTCTGGGTAATACATTCTGGGCCGATTTGCACAAATCATACCTCTGCGGATTCCCACGGATGTCCTCTTTTCGGAAATGCATGGGGTTGCCTGTTTTCCTTGGTGGCTTGGACACCCGAGGCCCATATCTGTATGTTGCGCTTGTCTGGAGAAAGTGTCAAATTCAGGTGTCGAAACAGACTTGGGGTTACCCGTGTTTTAGGCTTTTGCCTTGGCGCCCAGGTAGGTGCACTCACACATGTGAGGTATCATTTTCATCGGGACAACTGTGGGAACGTGGGACGGTAGGCCCTGTGTTGTTGGTGGTGTGTTTCGATGGGTGAGCCGAGTGAAATGTGCAGAAAATTGGTTTTTTTCCCACATTTCAGACTTTGTGGGGGTGTCTGGGTAATAAATGCTGGGCCGATATGCGCAAATCATACCTCTGCTGATTCCCACAGATGTCCTCTTTTCGGAAATGCATGGGGTTCCCTGTTTTCCTTGGTGGCTTGGGCACCCGAGGCCCATATCTTTATGTTGCGCTTGTCTGGAGAAAGTGTCAAATTCAGGTGTCGAAACAGACTTGGGGTTACCCGTGTTTTAGGCTTTTGCCTTGGCGCCCAGGTAGGTGCACTCACACATGTGAGGTATCATTTTCATCGGGACAACTGTGGGAACGCGGGACGGTAGGCCTTGTGTTGTTGGCTGCGTGTTCCGATGGGTGAACCGAGTGAAATGTGCGGAAAATGCGTTTTTTTCCCACATTTCGGACTTTGCGGGGATGTCTGGGTAATACATTCTGGGCCGATTTGCACAAATCATACCTCTGCGGATTCCCACGGATGTCCTCTTTTCGGAAATGCATGGGGATCCCTGTTTTCCTTGGTGGCTTGGGCACCCGAGGCCCATATCTTTATGTTGTGCTTGTCTGGAGAAAGTGTCAAATTCAGATGTTAAAACAGACTTGGGGTTACCTGTGTTTTAGGCTTTCCCCTTGGCGCCCAGGTAGGTGCACCCACACATGTGAGGTACCGTTTTGATCGGGACACTTGTGGGAATGCGTGATCAAAGGCCATGCGTTGTTGGCGGCGTGTTTCGAGGGGTGAGCTGAATGAAATTTGCGAAAAATGTGTTTTTCTTCCCACATTTTGGACTTTGCGGGGGTGTCTGGTTAATACATTCTTGGCCGATGTGCGCAAATCATACATCTGCGGATTCCCACAGGTGTCCTCTTTTTGGAAATGCATGGGGTTTCCTGTTTTCCTTGGTGGCTTGGACACCCGAGTCCCATATCTGTATGTTGCGATTGTCAGGAAAAAGTGTCAAATTCAGGTGTCGAAACAGACTTGGGGTTTCCTGTGTTTTAGACTTTCCCCTTGGCGCCCAGGTAGGTGCACCCACACATGTGAGGTACCATTTTCATCGGGACACCTGTGGGAATGCAGGACGGTAGGCCATGAGTTGTTGGCGCCATGTTTCGATGGGTGAGCCGTGTGAAATGTGTGGAAAATGTATTCTTTTTCCCACATTTTGGACTTTGCGGGGGTGTCTGGGTAATAACTTCTGGCCCGATTTGCACAAATCATACCTCTGCGGATTCCCACAGATGTCCTCTTTTCGGAAATGCAAGGGGTTCCCTGTTTTCCTTGGTGGCTTGGACACCCGAGGCCCATATCTGTATGTTGCGCTTGTCTGGAGAAAGTGTCAAATTTAGGTGTCGAAACAGACTTGGGGTTACCTGTGTTTTAGACTTTTCCCTTGGCGCCCAGGTAGGTGCACCCACACATGTGAGGTATCATTTTCATCGGGACACCTGTGGGAACGTGGAAAGGTAGGCCCTGTGTTGTTGGCGGGGTGTTTCGATGGGTGAGCCGAGAGAAATGTGCGGAAAATGCGTTTTTTCCCCCACATTTTGGACCTTGCGAGGGTCGTCTGTGTAATAAATTCAGGGCCGATTTCCGCAAATCATACTTCTGCGGATTCCGACGGATGTCCTCTTTTCGGAAATGCATGGGGTTCCCTGTTTTCCTTGGTGGCTTGGACACCCGAGGCCCATATCTGTATGTTGCGCTTGTCTGGAGAAAGTGTCAAATTCAGGTGTGGAAACAGATTTGGGTTACCTGTGTTTTAGGCTTTCCCCTTGGCGCCCGGGTAGATGCACCCACACATGTGAGGTACCATTTTCATCGGGACACCTGTGGGAATGCGGGACTGTAGGCCATGTGATGTTGACGGCGTGTTTCGATGGGTGAGCCGAGTGAAATGTGCGGAAAATGCGTTTTTTTCCCACATTTCGGAATTTGCAGGGTTTTCTGGGTAATACATTGTGGGCCAATTTGCGCAAATTATACCTCTGCGGATTCCCATGTTTATCCTCTTTTCGGAAATGCATGGGGTTCCTTGTTTTTCTTGGTGGCTTGGACACCCGAGGCCCATATCAGTATGTTGCGCTTGTCTGGAGAAAGTGTCAAATTGGGTTTGTGAAAACAGACTTGGGGTTACCTGTGTTTTAGGCTTTCCCCTTGGCGCCCAGCTAGGTGCACCCACACATGTGAGGTACCGTTTTCATCGGTACACCTGTGGCAATGCGGGACGGCAGGCCATGTGTTGTTGGCCGCATGTTTTGATGGGTGAGCCGAGTGAAATGTGCAGAAAATACGTTTATTTTCCCACATTTCGGACTTTGCAGGGGTGTCTGGGTAATAAATTCTGTGCCAATTTGCACAAATCATACCTCTGTGGATTACCACCGATGTCCTCTTTTCGGAAATGCATGGGGTTTGCTGTTTTCCTTGGTGTCTTGGACAGCAGAGGCCCATATCTGTATGTTGTGCTTGTCTGGAGAAATTGTCAAATTCAGGTGTGAAAACAGACTTGGGGTTATCTGTGTTTTAGGCTTTCCCCTTGGGACCCAGGTCGGTACACCCACACATGTGAGGTACCGTTTTCATCGGAACACCTGTGGGAACGTGGGACTGTAGGCCATGTGTTGTTGGCGGCATGTTTCGATGGGTGAGCCGAGTGAAATGTGCGGAAAATGCATTTTTTTGCCCACTTTTCGGATTTTGCAGGTGTGTCTGGGTAATATATTCTGGGCCGATGTGCGCAAATCATACCTCTGCGGATTCCCATGGATGTCTTCTTTTCGGAAATGCATGGGGTCCCTGTTTTCCTTGGTGTCTTGGATACCCGAGGCCCATATATGTATGTAGCGCTTTTCTGGAGAAAGTGTCAAATTCACGTGTGAAAACAGACTTGGGGTTACCTGTGTTTTAGGCTTTCCCCTTGGCGCCCAGGTAGGTGCACCCACACATGTGAGGTACCATTTTCATCGGGACACCTGTGGGAACGCAGGACGGTAGGCCATGTGTTGTTGGCTGCATGTTTGGTTGGGTGAGCCGAGTGAAATGTGCGGAAAATGTGTTTTTTTTCCCACATTTCGGACTTTGCGGGGGTGTCTGGGTAATAAATTCTGTGCCGATTTGCACAAATCATACCTCTGTGGATTACCACCGATGTCCTCTTTTCGAAATGCATGGGGTTTGCTGTTTTCCTTGGTGGCTTGGACACCTGAGGCCCATATCTGTATGTTGCGCTTGTCTGGAGAAAGTGTCAAATTCAGGTGTGAAAACAGACTTGGGGTTACCTGTGTTTTAGGCTTTCCCCTTGGCGCCCTGGTAGGTGCACCCACACATGTGAGGTACCATTTTTATCGGGACACCTGTGGGAACGGAGGACGGTAGGCCATGTATTATTGGCAGCATGTTTTGTTGGTTGAGCCGAGTGAAATGTGCGGAAAATGTGTTTTTTTTCCCACATTTCAGACTTTGCGGGGGTGTCTGGGTAATAAATTCTGGGCCGATTTGCACAAATCATACCTCTGCGGATTACCACAGATGTCCTCTTTTCGGAAATGCATGGGGTTCCCTGTTTTCCTTGGTTGCTTGGACACCCGAGGCCCATATCTGTATGTTGCGCTTGTCTGGGGAGATTGTGTAACGCTCACCTGGCTCCCACGGAGGCGCTGGTCTAGTCTGGGTTGCTGTGGCCTCTTCAAGCGTGAAGCGCAGAACTCGGATCACCGATTGAAGAGGACCCCCAAATCTTGCTTGTCTGGCCCGTAGGAATATCCTTCTGCAGATGAGAAAGGGGAATTAACTGTCTGCAGAATAGTGTGCTTGCTTCCCCTTTTCCCCCCTTCGTTCTTCTCTGACTTCTTCCAAAACCCCTGGTTTAAGCTCACCTTATGGTTTGGAAGGATGAACTCTCCATCCTTCTTCTGGTGCAGGGGCGCGCGTTCCTCCAGTTACTTCACTGGTTTTCAGAATGGTGCTGGCAAAATCCACTTGACTTTTCGGAGCGATACGCCGTAAGTATGAAGATTCAAAAGTTCAAGTGTGAGCCTCTTTTAATGTTGTCTTCCTAACCTGTGATCTGTCCTTTATTTCAGGTGCAGAACGAAGGCGATGCGTTGAGGGGTTAAATTGCCGACGGTAAAATCAGGTGAGTTAGTGATGAGGGCGACCCCTCTAAATGTCTTTATAATTCCCCAGTAATGTCTTTTGTCCTTTCCCCATAGGGGCCGGGGTGCGGTACCTGCCAAAGAAGCGGCGCCGACCCGAAATGTGGAATGGTTCACCACGAAAAGCCGGTAAGTATTATGGCTGAAAATTCGGCTTTCCTCCTGTGTTCCCTCTGCTCACCTTTTGTCTCTTCTTCTCTCCTTTAGGTGCAGAGATGTGGCGACCGGTGCTGACAGCCGCGATGGAGCCGGGAGATGTCTCGAGGACAGGTGGGAGAAGCGCGACACTGCAGCGAGCAACGCAATGCTTTTAAATGGAAGTCTCTCTTCAAGAATGCTGGCGTGAAGATTCCGGATGCAGATAAGAAGTTTGAATAAGTTCTTGGTTTTCACCTTTCTCTTCTCTTCTTTCCTTACATGTGTTCCAGGTTCGAGGCGGGCGTGGCTGGAGTCCAGGTGCAGGAGCAGACACGGTGAGCGTTCAGCTGCTGGGATGCAGAACAACGCGAAGCACGTGTGGCTGTCCGGGCGTGGCTTAAATAGCCTTGGAAGAAGTCCCAGGTAAGTATTCTTCCACAGCCCCACCCAAGTAACAAAATAGTCCCTTCAGAAAAATAGTCCCTCCTAAGCCTCATTTGGCTTTGGTCTTCATGCAGCATGGTCTGCATCAGGTGAGTATGCAGCATGGTCTGCATCAGGTAAGTGCACCAAACACTTTCCTTTATGAGCCTGGCGCCTATGGCGCCCGGACTGATGTCCAACATGAGCCTGGCGCCAAAGGCGCCAGGACAGAGTCCAAAGAGCCCCTATAAGGGGCCGCTGGGCTTTTACCCGGGGGCATGATGCCTGCTCCCGGGGGTGCTGGGCCTGGCCTGGTGCTCTGGGGGTAGGCATCATGGCAGATTGTCAAATTCAGGTGTGAAAACAGACTTGGGGTTATCTGTGATTTAGGCTTTCCCCTTAGCACCCAGGTCGGTGCACCCACACATGTGATATACCGTTTTCATCGGGACATCTGTGGGAACATGAGACAGTAGGCCATGTGTTGTTGGCGGCATGTTTCGATGGGTGAGCCAAGTAAAATGTGCGGAAAATGTGTTTTTTCCCCCACATTTTGGACCTTGCAGGGGTGTCTGGCTAATAAATTCAGGGCTGATTTCCGCAAATCATACTTCTGCGGATTCCCACGGATGTCCTCTTTTCGGAAATGGATGGGGTTCCCTGTTTTCCTTGGTGGCTTGGACACCCGAGGCCCATATCTGTATGTTGCGCTTGTCTGGAGAAATTGTCAAATTCAGGTGTGAAAACAGACTTGCGGTTATCTGTGTTTTAGGCTTTCCCCTTGGCGCCCAGGTCGGTGCTCCCACACATGTGATGTACCGTTTTCATTGGGAGATCTGAGGGAACATGGGACAGTAGGCCATATGTTGTTGGCGGCATGTTTCGATGGGTGAGCCAAGTAAAATGTGCGGAAAATGTGTTTTTCCCCCCACATTTTGGACCTTGCAGGGGTGTCTGGCTAATACATTCAGGGCTGATTTACGCTAATCATACTTCTGAGGATTCCCACGGATGTCCTCTTTTCGGAAATGGATGGGGTTCCCTGTTTTCCTTGGTGGCTTGGACACCCGAGCCCTTATCTGTATGTTGCGCTTGTCTGGAGAAAGTGTCAAATTCAGGTGTGGAAACAGACTTGGGGTTACCTGTGTTTTAGGCTTTCCCCTTGGCGCCCGGGTAGATGCACCCACACAGGTGAGGTACCGTTTTGATCGGGACACCTGTGAGAACGCGGGACAGTAGGCCATGTGTTGTTGGCGGCGTGTTTCGATGGGTGAGCCGAGTGAAATGTGCGGGAAATGCGTTTTTTTCCAACATTTCGGACTTTGCAGGGGTTTCTGGGTAATACATTCTGGGCCGATTTCCGCAAATTATACCTCTGCGGATTCCCAGGTTTCTCCTCTTTTCGGAAATGCATGGGGTTCCCTGTTTTCCTTGGTGGCTTGGACACCCGAGGCCCATATCTGTATGTTGCGCTTGTCTGGAGAAAGTGTCAAATTCGGGTGTGAAATCAGACTTGGGGTTACCTGTGTTTTAGGCTTTCCCCTTGGCGCCCAGGTAGGTGCACCCACACATGTGAGGTACCGTTTTCATCGGTACACCTGTGGGAATGCGGGACGGCAGGCCATGTGTTGTTGGTGGCATGTTTTGATGGGTGAGCCGAGTGAAATGTGCAGAAAATGCGTTTATTTTCCCACATTTTGGACTTTGCGGGGGTGTCTGGGTAATAAATTCTGGGCCGATGTGCGTAAATCATATCTCTGCGGATTCCCACGGGTGTCCTCTTTTCGGAAATGCATGGGGTTCCCTGTTTTCCTTGGTGGCTTGGATACCCGAGGCCCATATCTGTATGTTGCGCTTGTCTGGAGAAAGTGTCAAATTCAGGTGTGAAAACAGACTTGGGGTTACCTGTGTTTTAGGCTTTCCCCTTGGCGCCCAGGTAGGTGCACCCACACATGTGAGGTACCATTTTCATCGGGACACCTGTGGGAACGGAGGGCGGTAGGCCATGTGTTGTTGGCAGCATGTTTCGATGGGCGAGCCGAGTGAAATGTGCGGAAAATGTGTTTTTTTTTCCCACATTTCGGACTTTGCGGGGGTGTCTGGGTAATAAATTATGTGCCAATTTGCACAAATCATACCTCTGTGGATTACCACCGATGTTCTCTTTTTGGAAATGCATGGGGTTTGCTGTTTTCCTTGGTGGCTTGGACACCCGAGGCCCATATCTGTATGTTGCGCTTGTCTGGAGAAATTGTCAAATTCAGGTTGGGGTTATCTGTGCTTTAGGCTTTCCCCGTGGGACCCAGGTCGGTACACCCACACATGTGAGGCACCGATTTCATCGGAACACCTGTGGGAACGTGGGACAGTAGGCCATGTGTTGTTGGCGGCATGTTTCGATGGGTGAGCCGAGTGAAATGTGCGGAAAATGCGTTTTTTTGCCCACATTTCGGATTTTGCAGGTGTGTCTGGGTAATATATTCTGGGCCGATGTGCGCAAATCATACCTCTGTGGATTCCCACGGATGTCCTCTTTTCGGAAATGCATGGGGTTCCCTGTTTTCCTTGGTGGCTTGGACACCCGAGGCCCATATCTGTATGTTGCGCTTGTCTGGAGAAAGTGTCAAATTCAGGTGTCGAAACAGACTTGGGGTTATCTGTGTTTTAGGCATTCCCCTTGGCGCCAAGGTAGGTGGACCCACACATGTGAGGTACCTGTTTCATCGAGACACCTGTGGGAACGCGGGACGGTAGGCCATGTGTTGTTGGTGGCGTGTTTCGATGGGTGTGCTGAGTGAAATGTGTGGAAGATGCGTTTTTTTTCCCACATTCCGGACTTTGCGGGGGTGTCTGGTTAATAAATTCTGGGCCGATGTGCGCAAATCATACCTCTGCGGATTCCCAGGGATGTCCTCTTTTCGGAAATGCATGGGGTTCCCTGTTTTCCTTGGTGGCTTGGACCCCCGAGGCCCATATCTGTATGTTGCACTTGTCTGGAAAAAGTGTCAAATTCAGGTATCGAAACAGACTTGGGGTTACCTGTGTCTTAGGCTTTCCCCTTGGCGCCCAGGTAGGTTCACCCACACATGTGAGGTACCGTTTTCATCAGGAAAATGGTGGAAATGCGGGAGGTTGGCCATGTGTTGTTGGCAGCGTGTTTCGATGGGTGAGCCGAGTGTAATGTGCAGAAAAGGTTTTTTTTTCTCCCACATTTCTGACTTTGCAGTGGTGTCTGGGTAATAAATTTTGGACCGCTGTGCGCAAATCATACCTCTGCGGATTCCCACAGGTGTCCTCTTTTCGGAAATGCATAGGGTTCACTGTTTTCCTTGGTGGCTTGGACACCCGAGGCCCATATCTGTATGTTGTGCTTGTCTGGAGAAAGTGTCAAATTCAGGTGTGAAAACAGACTTGGGGTTACCTGTGTTTTAGGCTTTCCCCTTGGCGCCCAGGTAGGTGCACCCACACATGTGAGGTACCATTTTCATCGGGACACCTGTGGGAACGGAGGACGGTAGGCCATGTGTTGTTGGCTGCGTGTTTCGATGGGTGAGCCGAGTGAAATGTGCGGAAAATGCGTTTTTTCCCCACATTTCAGAATTTGCGAGGGTGTCTGGGTAATAAATTCTGGGCCGATTTGGACAAATCATACCTCTGAGGATTACCACAGATGTCCTCTTTTCAGAAATGCATGGGCATCCCTGTTTTCCTTGGTTGCTTGGACACCCGAGGCCCATATCTGTATGTTGCACTTGTCTGGGGAGATTGTCAAATTCAGGTGTGAAAACAGACTTGGGGTTATCTGTGTTTTAGGCTTTCCCCTTGGCGCCCAGGTACGTTCACCCACACATGTGAGGTACCGTTTTCATCGGGACATCTGTGGGAACGTGGGACAGTAGGCCATGTGTTGTTGGTGGCATGTTTCGATGGGTGAGCCGAGTGAAATGTGCGGAAAATGCGTTTTTTCCCCACATTTTGGACCTTGCGGGGGTGTCTGGGTAATACATTCTGGGCCGATTTCCGCAAATCATACCTCTGCGGATTGCCACGGATGTCTTCTTTTGGGAAATGCATGGGGGTCCCTGTTTTCCTTGGTGGCTTGGACACCCGAGTCCCATATCTGTATGTTGCGCTTGTCTGTAGAAAGTGTCAAATTCAGGTGTGGAAACAGACTTGGGGTTACCTGTGTTTTAGGCTTTCCCCTTGGCGCCCAGGTATATGCACCCACACATGTGAGGTTCCGTTTTGATCGGGACACCTGTGGGAGCGCGAGACAGTAGGCCATGTGTTGTTGGCGGTGTGTTTCGATGTGTGAGCCGAGTGAAATGTGCGGAAAATGCGTTTTTTCCCAACATTTCGGACTTTGCAGGCGTTTCTGGGTAATAAATTCTGGGCCGATTTGCGCAAATTATACCTCTGCGGATTCCCACGGATTTCCTCTTTTCGGAAATGCATGGGGTTCCCTGTTTTCCTTGGTGGCTTGGATACCCGATGCCCATATCTGTATGTTGCGCTTGTCTGGAGAAAGTGTCAAATTCGGGTGTGAAAACAGACTTGGGGTTACCTGTGTTTTAGGCTTTCCCCTTGGCGCCCGGGTAGGTGCACCCATACATGTGTGGTATCGTTTTCATCAGGACACCTGTGGGAATGCGGGACAGCAGGCCATGTGTTGTTGGCGGCATGTTTTGATGGGTGAACCGAGTGAAATGTGCAGAAAATGCGTTTTTTTCCCACATTTCAGACTTTGCTGGGGTGTCTGGGTAATAAATTCTGGGCCGATGTGCACAAATCATACCTCTGCGGATTCCCACGGGTTTCCTCTTTTCGGAAATGCATGGGGTTCCCTGTTTTCCTTGGTGGCTTGGATACCCGATGCCCATATCTGTATGTTGTGCTTGTCTGGAGAAAGTGTCAAATTCAGGTGTGAAAACAGACTTGGGGTTACCTGTGTTTTAGGCTTTCCCCTTGGCGCCCAGGTAGGTGCACCCACACATGTGAGGTACCATTTTCATCGGGACTCCTGTGGGAACGGAGGACGGTAGGCCATGTGTTGTTGGCAGCATGTTTCGATGGGTGAGCCGATTGAAATGTGCGGAAAATGTGTTTTTTTCCCACATTTCGGACTTTGCGGGGGTGTCTGGGTAATAAATTCTGTGCCAATTTGCACAAATCATACTTCTGCGGATTCCCACGGATGTCCTCTTTTCAGAAATGCATGGGGTTCCCTGTTTTCCTTGGTGGCTTGGACACCCAAGGCCCATATCTGTATGATGCGCTTGTCTGGAGAAATTGTCAAATTCAGGTGTGAAAACAGACTTGGGGTTATCTGTGATTTAGGCTTTCCCCTTGGCGCCCAGGTAGGTGCACCCACACATGTGAGGCATTGTTTTCATCGGGACACCTGTGAGAACGTGGGATGGTAGGCCCTGTGTTGTTGGAGGTGTGTTTCGATGGGTGAGCCGAGTGAAATGTGCAGAAAATTGGGTTTTTTCCCACATTTCGGAATTTGCGGGGGTGTCTGGGTAATACATCCTGGGCCGATGTGCGCAAATCATACCTCTGCGGATTCCCACAGGTGTCCTCTTTTTGGAAATGCATGGGGTTCCCTGTTTTCCTTGGTGGCTTGGACACCCGATTCCCATATCTGTATGTTGCCCTTGTCAGGAAAAAGTGTCAAATTCAGGTGTCGAAACAGACTTGGGGTTACCTGTGTTTTAGACTTTCCCCTTGGCGCCCAGGTAGGTGCACCCACACATGTGAGGTACCATTTTAATCGGGACACCTGTGGGAAAGCAGGACGGTAGGCCATGTGTTGTTGGCGGCATGTTTCGATGGGTGAGCAGTGTGAAATGTGTGGAAAATGTGTTCTTTTTCCCACATTTTGGACTTTGCGGGGGTGTCTGGGTAATAACTTCTGGTCCGATTTGCACAAATCATACCTCTGCGGATTCCCACAGATGGCCTCCTTTCGGAAATGCATTGGGTTCTCTGTTTTCCTTGGTGGCTTGGACACCCGCGGCCCATATCTGTATGTTGCGCTTGTCTGGAGAAATTGTCAAATTCAGGTGTGAAAACAGACTTGGGGTTATCTGTGATTTAGGCTTTCCCCTTGGCGCCCAGGTAGGTGCACCCACACATGTGAGGCACTGTTTTCATTGGGACACCTGTGGGAACGCGGGACGGTAGGCCATGTGTTGTTGGCTGCGTGTTTCGATGGGTGAACCGAGTGAAATGTGCGGAAAATGCGTTTTTGTCCCACATTTCGGAATTTGCGGGGGTGTCTGGGTAATAAATTCTGGGCCGATTTGCACAAATCATACCTCTGCGGATTCTCATCCATGTCCTCTTTTCGGAAATGCTGGGGTTCCCTGTTTTCCTTGGTGGCTTGGACACCCGAGGCCAATAGCTGTATGTTGCGCTTGGCAGGAAAAAGTGTCAAATTCAGGTGTCGAAACAGACTTGGGGTTACCTGTGTTTTAGACTTTCCCCTTGGCGCCCAGGTAGGTGCACCCACACATGTGAGGTACCATTTTCATCGGGACACATGTGGGAACGTAGGACGGTAGGCCATGTGTTGTTGGTGGCATGTTTCGATGGGTGAGCCGTGTGAAATAGGTGGAAAATGTGTTCTTTTTCCCACATTTTGGACTTTGCGGGGGTGTCTGGGTAATAACTTCTGGCCCGATTTGCACAAATCATACCTCTGCGGATTCCCACGGATGTCCTCTTTTCGTAAATGCATGGGGTTCCCTGTTTTCCTTGGTGGCTTGGACACCCGAGGCCCATATCTATATGTTGCGCTTGTCTGGAGAAATTGTCAAATTCAGGTGTGAAAACAGACTTGGGGTTATCTGTGATTTAGGCTTTCCCCTTGGCACCCAGGTAGGTGCACCCCCACGTGTGAGGTACTGTTTTCATCGGGACACCTGTGGGAACGCAGGACGGTAGGCCATGTGTTGTTAGCTGCGTGTTTCGATGGGTGAACCGAGTGAAATGTGCGGAAAATGCGTTTTTGTCCCACATTTCGGAATTTGCGGGGGTGTCTGGGTAATAAATTCTGGGCCGATTTGCACAAATCATACCTCTGCGGATTCTCATCCATGTCCTCTTTTCGGAAATGCTGGGGTTCCCTGTTTTCCTTGGTGGCTTGGACACCCGAGGCCAATAGCTGTATGTTGCGCTTGGCAGGAAAAAGTGTCAAATTCAGGTGTCGAAACAGACTTGGGGTTACCTGTGTTTTAGACTTTCCCCTTGGCGCCCAGGTAGGTGCACCCACTATTGTGAGGTACCATTTTCATCTGGACACCTGTGGGAACGCAGGACGGTAGGCCATGAGTTGCTGGTGGCATGTTTCAATGGGTGAGCCGTGTGAAATGTGTGGAAAATGTGTTCTTTTTCCCACATTTTGGACTTTGCGAGGGTGTCTGGGTAATAAATTTTGGACCGCTGTGCGCAAATCATACCTCTGCGGATTCCCACAGGTGTCCTCTTTTCGTAAATGCATAGGGTTCCCTGTTTTCCTTGGTGGCTTGGACACCCGAGGCCCATATATGTATGTTGCGCTTGTCGGGAGAAATTGTCAAATTCAGGTGTGAAAACAGATTTGCGGTTATCTGTGTTTTAGGCTTTCCCCTTGGCGCCCAGGTAGGTGCACCCACACATGTGAGGTACCGTTTTCATCGGGACACCTGTGGGAACACGGGACGGTAGGCCATGTGTTGTTGGCAGCGTTTTTTCGATGGGTGAGCCGAGTGAAATGTGCGGAAAATGCGTTTTTTCCCCACATTTCAGACTTTGCGGGGGTGTCTGGGTAATAAATTCTGGGCCGATTTGCACAAATCATACCTCTGAGGATTACCACAGATGTCCTCTTTTCGGAAATGCATGGGCATCCCTGTTTTCCTTGGTTGCTTGGACACCCGAGGCCCATATCTGTATGTTGCACTTGTCTGGGGAGATTGTCAAATTCAGGTGTGAAAACAGACTTGGGGTTATCAGTGTTTTAGGCTTTCCCCTTGGCGCCCAGGTCGGTGCACCCACACATATCATGTACCGTTTTCATCGGTACATCTGTGGGAACGTGGGACAGTATGCCATGTGTTGTTGGCGGCATGTTTCGATGGGTAAGCTGAGTGAAATGTGCGGAAAATGTGTTTTTTCCCCACATTTTGGACCTTGCGGGGGTGTCTGGGTAATAAATTCTGGGCCGATTTCCGCAAATCATACCTCTGCGGATTCCCACGGATGTCCTCTTTTGGGAAATGCATGGGGGTCCCTGTTTTCCTTGGTGGCTTGGACACCCGAGGCCCATATCTGTATGTTGCGCTTGTCTGGAGAAAGTGTCAAATTCAGGTGTGGAAACAGACTTGGGGTTACCTTTGTTTTAGGCTTTCCCCTTGGCGCCCGGGTATATGCACCCACACATGTGAGGTACCGTTTTGATCGGGACACCTGTGGGAGCGCGGGACAGTAGGCCATGTGTTGTTGGCGGTGTGTTTCGATGGGTGAGCCGAGTGAAATGTGCGGAAAATGCGTTTTTCCCAACATTTCGGACTTTGCAGGGGTTTCTGGGTAATAAATTCTGGGCCGATTTGCACAAAATTATACCTCTGCGGATTCCCATGTGTATCCTTTTTTCGGAAATGCATGGGGTTCCCTGTTTTCCTTGGTGGCTTGGACACCTAAGGCCCATATCTGTATGTTGCGCTTGTCTTGAGAAAGTGTCAAATTCGGGTGTGAAAACGGACTTGGGGTTACCTGTTTTTTAGGCTTTCCCCTTGGCGCCCAGGTAGGTGCACTCACACATGTGAGGTATTATTTTTACCGGGACACCTGTGGGAACGGAGGACGGTAGGCCATGTGTTGTTGGCAGCATGTTTCGATGGGTGAGCCGAGTGAAATGTGCAGAAAATTGGGTTTTTTCCCACATTTCGGACTTTGCGGGGGTGTCTGGGTAATACATTCTGGGCCGGTGTGCGCAAATCATACCTCTGCGGATTTCCACAGGTGTCCTCTTTTTGGAAATGCATGGGATCCCCTGTTTTCCTTGCTTGCTTGGACACCCGAGGCCCATATCTTTATGTTGTGCTTGTCTGGAGAAAGTGTCAAATTCAGGTGTTAAAACAGACTTGGGGTTACCTGTGTTTTAGGCTTTCCCCTTGGCGCCCAGGTAGGTGCACCCACACATGTGAGGTATTATTTTTATCGGGACACCTGTGGGAACGGAGGACGGTAGGCCATGTGTTGTTGGCAGCATGTTTCGATGGGTGAGCCGAGTGAAATGTGCAGAAAATTGGGTTTTTTCCCACATTTCGGACTTTGCGGGGGTGTCTGGGTAATACATTCTGGGCCGGTGTGCGCAAATCATACCTCTGCGGATTTCCACAGGTGTCCTCTTTTTGGAAATGCATGGGATCCCCTGTTTTCCTTGCTTGCTTGGACACCCGAGGCCCATATCTTTATGTTGTGCTTGTCTGGAGAAAGTGTCAAATTCAGGTGTTAAAACAGACTTGGGGTTACCTGTTTTTTAGGCTTTCCCCTTGGCGCCCAGGTAGGTGCACTCACACATGTGAGGTATTATTTTTATCGGGACACCTGTGGGAACGGAGGACGGTAGGCCATGTGTTGTTGGCAGCATGTTTCGATGGGTGAGCCGAGTGAAATGTGCAGAAAATTGGGTTTTTTCCCACATTTCGGACTTTGCGGGGGTGTCTGGTTAATATTTTCTGGGCCGGTGTGCGCAAATCATACCTCTGCGGATTTCCACAGGTGTCCTCTTTTTGGAAATGCATGGGATCCCCTGTTTTCCTTGCTTGCTTGGACACCCGAGGCCCATATCTTTATGTTGTGCTTGTCTGGAGAAAGTGTCAAATTCAGGTGTTAAAACAGACTTGGGGTTACCTGTGTTTTAGGCTTTCCCCTTGGCGCCCAGGTAGGTGCACCCACACATGTGAGGTACCGTTTTGATCGGGACACCTGTGGGAACACGTGATCACAGGCCATGCGTTGTTGGCGGCGTGTTTCGAGGGGTGAGCTGAATGAAGTTTGCGAAAAATTTGTTTTTCTTCCCACATTTCGGACTTTGCGGGGGTGTCTGGTTAATACATTCTGGGCCGATGTGCGCAAATCATACGTCTGCGGATTCCCACAGGTGTCCTCTTTTTGGAAATGCATGGGGTTGCCTGTTTTCCTTGGTGGCTTGGACACCCGAGTCCCATATCTGTATGTTGCGCTCGTCAGGAAAAAGTGTCAAATTCAGGTGTCGAAACAGACTTGGGGTTACCTGTGTTTTAGACTTTCCCCTTGGCGCCCAGGTAGGTGCACCCACACATGTGAGGTAACATTTTCATCGGGATACCTGTGGGAACGCAGAACGGTAGGCCATGTGCTGTTGGCGGCATGTTTCGATGGGTGAGCCGTGTGAAATGTGTGGAAAATGTGTTCTTTTCCCCACATTTTGGACTTTGCGGGGGTGTCTGGGTAATAACTTCTGGCCCGATTTGCACAAATCATACCTCTGCGGATTCCCACGGATGTCCTCTTTTCGGAAATGCATTGGGTTTCCTGTTTTCCTTGGTGGCTTGGACACCTGAGGCCCATATCTGTATGTTGCGATTGTCTGGAGAAATTGTCAAATTCAGGTGTGAAAACAGACTTGGGGTTATCTGTGATTTAGGCTTTCTCCTTGGCGCCCAGGTAGGTGCACCCACACATGTGAGGTACTGTTTTCATTGGGACACCTGTGGGAACGCGGGACGGTAGGCTATATGTTGTTGGCTGCGTGTTTCGATGGATGAACCGAGTGAAATGTGCGGAAAATGCGTTTTTTTTCCCACATTTCGGACTTTGCGGGGGTGTCTGTGTAATAAATTCTGGGCCGATTTGCACAAATCATACCTCTGCGATTTCCCATCGATGTCTTCTTTTCGGAAATGCTGGGGTTCCCTGTTTTCGTTGGTGGCTTGGACACCCGAGGCCAATATCTGTATGTTGAGCTTGGCAGTAAAAAGTGTCAAATTCAGGTGTCGAAACAGACTTGGGGTTACCTGTGTTTTAGACATTCCCCTTGGCGCCCAGGTAGGTGCACCCACACATGTGAGGTACCTTTTTTATCGGGACACCTGTGGGAACGCAGGAGGGTAGGCCATGTGTTGTTGGCGGCATGTTTCGATGGGTGAGCCGTGTGAAATGTGTGGAAAATGTGTTCTTTTTCCCACATTTTGGACTTTTTTGGGGGTGTCTGGGTAATAATTTCTGGCCCGATTTGCACAAATCATACCTCTGCCAATTCCCATGGATGTCCTCTTTTCGGAAATGCATGGGGTTCCCTGTTTTCCTTGGTGGCTTGGACACCCGAGGCCAATATCTGTATGTTGCGCTTGGCAGGAAAAAGTGTCAAATTCAGGTGTCGAAACAGACTTGGGGTTACCTGTGTTTTAGACTTTCCCCTTGGCGCCCAGGTAGGTGCACCCACACATGTGAGGTACCATTTTTATCGGGACACCTGTGGTAACGCAGGACGGTAGGCCATGTGTTGTTGGCGGCATGTTTCGATGGGTGAGCCGTGTGAAATGTGTGGAAAATGTGTTCTTTGTCCCACATTTTGGAATTTGCGGGGGTGTCTCGGTAATAAATTCTGGGCCGATTTGCACAAATCACACCTCTGCGGATTCCCACGGATGTCCTCCTTTCAGAAATGCATGGGGTTGCCTGTTTTCCTTGGTGGCTTGGACACCCGAGGCCCATATCTGTATGTTGCGCTTGTCTGGAGAAAGTGTCAAATTCAGGTGTCGAAACAGACTTGGGTTTACCTGTGTTTTAGGCTTTCCCCTTGGCGCCCAGGTAGGTGCACCCACACATGTGAGGTATCGTTTTCATCGGGACACCTGTGGGAATGTGGAAGGGTAGGCCCTGTGTTGTTGGCGGGGTGTTTCAATGGGTGAGCCGAGTGAAATGTGCAGAAAATTGGGTTTTTTCCCACATTTCGGACTTTGTGGGGGTGTTTGGGTAATAAATCCTGGGCCGATATGCGCAAATCATACCTCTGTGGATTCCCAAGGGTGTCCTCTTTTCGGAAATGCATGGGGTTCCCTGTTTTCCTTGGTGGCTTGGACACACGAGGCCCATATCTTTATGTTGTGCTTGTCTGGAGAAAGTGTCAAATTCAGGTGTTAAAACAGACATGGGGTTACCTGTGTTTTAGGCTTTCCCCTTGGCGCCCAGGTAGGTGCACCCACACATGTGAGGTACCGTTTTCATCGGGACACCTGTGGGAACGCGTGATCAAAGGCCATGCGTTGTTGGCGGCGTGTTTCGAGGGGTGAGCTGAATGAAATTTGCGAAAAATGTGTTTTTCTTCCCACATTTTGGACTTTGCGGGGTTGTCTGGTTAATACATTCTGGGCCGATGTGCGCAAATCATACGTCTGCGGATTCCCACAGGTGTCCTCTTTTTGGAAATGCATGGGGTTCCCTTATTTCCTTGGTGGCTTGGACACCCGAGTCCCATATCTGTATGCTGTGCTTGTCTGGAGAAAGTGTCAAATTCAGGTGTGAAAACAGACTTGGGGTTACCTGTGTTTTAGGCTTTCCCCTTGGCGCCCAGGTATGTGGACCCACACATGTGAGGTACCGTTTTCATCGGGACACCTGTGGGAATGCTGAACGGTAGGCCATGTGTTGTTGGCGGCGTGTTTCGATGGGTGAGCCGAGTGAAATTTGCGGGAAATGTGTTTTTTTCCCGACATTTCAGAATTTGCGGGGGTGTCTGGGTAATAAATTCTGGGACGATTTGCACAAATCATACCTCTGTGGATTCCCACGGGTGTCCTCTTTTCGTAAATGCATGGGGTTCCCTGTTTTCCTTGGTTGCTTGGACACCCGAGGCCCATAGCTGTATGTTGCGCACGTCTGGAGAAAGTGTGAAATTCAGGTGTGAAAAAAGACTTGGGGTTACTTGTGTTTAGGCTTTCCTCTTGGCGCCCAGGTAGGTGCACCCACACATGTGAGGTACCGTTTTCATCGGCACACCTGTGGGAAGGTATAACATTTGTTGTGTTTGTGTGGTTTTGTCACACAACCCTTTCATTTCCCAAATGTGACCTACATTTAGTCGCTGCTTTAGGCACCATGCACTTTTGTAACCTGCACAAGTCACCTACCCTTGAAAAGGTCTGCCTGTGCTCTTTCAAAAAATGTGTGCCTGCCGTTCCTCACCACATTGATTTTCCCGATTTACACATGCAAACTGCATCTGTTCAGGCCGTGAGCGTAAAACTCCTGTCTGCCATGGCTCAGTGTTTGGCTTGTGGTATTGCTTCTTTTGTAAAACACTACAAAAAATGTCTGCTTTGCTAACTGCAAGAGTCGGGGGAATGTAGCAGAGCATTGCTTTTCTCAAAATTCATAGAAGCCATTGCCGTACCAAGCCAATCATGTCCAACACATACCTTTTTTTCAGTCAATGTCCCGCTTTTCCCCCAATTTATGGCATTTTCCCCTACCTAGTTGTTGCCTGACCTACGCAAATCACCCCTTCCTAAACTTGGAATTTTGTCTACTTTTCAGAAATATATGCCTTCGTGTCCTCCAATTTGGCTTTCCTACCCTTTTCTCCCATTCTGTCCATGCATGTCCAATTGGCAAAAATGGCCAAAATCGCCTACCTCTCACAAAACAGTTGATAACCACATACAAATATTTTTTTTTCGTTTCCACTCAACCTGTTCTTGAAAGCCAGGAAATTGTGGAATTCAGCATAGCAAACCATTTGTTCCTAGCTCTTACAAGGAAAAAACACAGGCTTCTTTGTACATCATTTTATTGCCATTTTTTGAAAAAAAACAACATTTTCTCCCTTTTTGCTTGTTTTCTCTCACCCCCCTATAGCAACCTAGAATTCCTGGGTGGCGTTACGGCCGCCTACATGTGGGAAAAAAAGGAGCCAAATTTGGCCAAGATATCTCAAGTAACAAAAACGTTACAACACTTTGAATGGCCACATACCAAAATCACCATAAAAGGCCCTGGCACTGGGGGGAAATACCCATGGCACTTAAAGGGTTAAAGAAGCACAGGTGCACAAAAGCCCAAGAACAAAAGCCTAACATCTTACTCACACGGAAACATGGACCCTCCTCCATGGTTGAGCTTTATAACCAAACTTTCTTAGAATCCATTAACAAGGTAGCTCCCTTGAGCAACCCCAAACCCAAACCAATAGCCCTACGCTCCACAAAAAGCAGCTGAGACTGCTTGGACAAGATTCCCACAGACGCAAACAAAGAGCCCTTTCTAAAAAATACAAACAGGCCATTTTCCAATCCAAAATCGATACATACAACGAGAGGATCCAAAAATCCAATTCGGATACAAGAGAGCTTTTCGATCTTATACAGGAACTTAAAACACCAGCTTCCTCACCAGATAACTGTACTGAAGACCTCCCCTGGTGCTTGAACATCCAAAATGCAATCCTTGACAAAATCTCCCTACTACAAACCAAAATCACAGCAAAAACTAAACTCATCTTAGCCTACCTGCTGCTAGGCCAGCAACCCCCACCCCCTATCACCACACCCTGGTTTAAAATCGCCCTGGTCACAATTACTGAAGCTACCAAAATTATGAAAGGCCTGAAACCATCCAGATGCCAAGGGGACATATGTCCGCCTCTTTTGTGAAAGACTTTGCTGAAGAGCTTGCCCCTTTAATCACTGTGCTGATCAATACATCCTTCTCAACTGGCAATGTGTCAGGGAAACTCATAGAAGCTTGGGTACTCCCCCTCCTCAAGAAGCCTACATTAGACCCTAACATTTCCACCAACATGCCATCATGACTGTATCCATCCTCCTTTAAAAACTAGACAGAGCAGCCTATCTGTAAATCCAAAAATATCTGGAAGCTCACCACTATGCCAATCGGATGTCCGCCCTGGTCACGGCACGGAATCCACCCTCTTGGACCTACAAATCCAAATGGATAAAATCAAAGACAATGTCAGTCTGGCCCTCCTCTTCTTACTTGACCTGGTAAACCACAAAATTCTCTGCCAACAGCTCTCTTCAGCAGCCCATTTCTCGGCTAAAGCCATAGCTTGGACAGGGTCCTTCTTATCTAACCGAACAATGACAGTGTTCTCCACTTTTGCAGCAGCCTTCCCAGCCCCAGTCACCGACTGAGTGCCACAAGGCTCCTGTGTGTCACCAACACTATACAATATCTTTACTAACCCCTTCATTGACCTCCTAGTTGACTTGGGTGTCACCTACACTAACTAAGCTGATGACACCCAAATCCTCCTGCCTATCTCCTGCAACTACGACACTAACTCCAAAGCACTGAGCGAAATTTACCAAACCATTCAGGCCTGGATGGCATGACACAGACTATGCCTTAATGATGAGAAAACTGAACTTCTCCTTATTGGCACACAATCCCAGTTAAACAAACTCAACGACTCCTACAAATCCTTCATTATTGATGGGAACATCATTATAGTTGCTAAAGAGGTAAAAACCCCAGGAGTATACTTAGACTCTGAGCTATCCCTAACCAGACAGGTGAATGATATTGCATCTGCAGCAGCATGCATCTAAAGAGATCAATGCCTGCAGGCCCTTCCTGTCCGCTGATAGTTGCATCACATTTGCCAGAGCCCTTATACTATCTATGCATTGACTATTGCAACTCTCTCTTTGCAGGCTCCAACACCCACAGTATAATAATAACTACAGTTAATTAAGTATAATGCCGTAAGAGCTGCGCTAAACATCCCTAAAAAATACCATATCTCCACAGCTAGACGATAAATCCACTGGCTCCCTGTCCAAGAAAGCATCATGTTCAAAACATTGTCTCTGACCCACAAATGTCTATCAAAGTCTGCCCCGACTTACTTGTTGAGAAAATTCTCCAAAGCTTAATCTATCAGACATATGCAGACTGCCCACTCCTACCTACTCACCATTCCCAGATACAAACGCCAGAAAGCCAGTAGCTTCCTTGTGATGGCCGTTAAACATTGGACCACACTCCCTCTAGCTCTAAGATCAGATGCCTAATTCTGGTCCTTCGGTAAGTGCCTCAAAAGCTGGCTCTTCACCCAAGACCTCTTAAAGTAATTGAGGATGCACAACTCTATAAGCACGTGACAACTGCTACTTCCACCTAAACCAGAAACTCCAACTTATGCACCTTGGCCCTCATTACGACCCTGGCGGAAAGTAACTGACATGACCGCCATAGCGTAAATAGCGTTTCCGCCATTGCAAGATGGAGCAAAGTGCGGCCAATTCCGACCCATCGGGCACGAGCACCACGCCATGGCGGAAGTGCAAAGTCTGCGATGGCGGAAATGACCCCAAAACGGCCCATTCCGCCGTCGTACGGCGCCCTCGGTGCAATTCCGCCACCCATCTTAGCGGTCACCGTAATGAGCGGTCAGCGCAAATTACGGTCACCGTAAATATACGGAAACGGAAGTAAAAACATGGGGCCGGAACGGGAAACAGGACGCCGTACACCTATAAAATCAGAATCCCAACACAACCATAAAAAACCGACCCTGAGACACATCCCAACCCGTTAGCCACCCCATAATAAAAAAGAAAAATGGGAAAAGTTGCTAAAAAAGCGTGCGATCGCAAGCGGCAGGTCCACTTCTCCCATGAGGAACTCACCGTGCTCACAGAGACCCTCCAGGAGAACGCTGCCGTCGTCTTCTCGACGCAAATGACCAGGACGGCACTTGCGAACAAGAGGGACATATGGGCCCTGGTGGCACAGCGGGTAAGTGCGGTGGGGACCGCACCCCGCAACCCACAGCAATGCAGGAAGCGATGGGACGACTTGCAGATACGCGTCCGGAGCATACTTTCAGCCAACCGCAACATTGCCACAGCTACCGGGGGAGGATCTGATTCACCCATCAAGTTGACCCCCTGGGAAGAAATCTGTGCCTCCACCATTGGAATGGAGAGCATAGAGGGAGTCGGAGGGATGGAGAAAGGAGTGCAGACATCCGAAGAATCAGGTAGGTGGGCCAAATTAAACAACGCTAAATCCACAAAGTCCAATCATGTGAAGCACCATGTGTCCCCATAGTGCAATAGAAACACATGTCCAGGCAAACGTCCACATACATTGCCATGATAGCGCCCTGTAAAAGTCAGATTAAATACATAAATAAGTAAAAATCCTAAAAACACCCTCTGCATGTGCAGCATGCACACCCTAACTGCAGGCTGCAAAATAACTGCACCCTCAATCCACACGAAAATGAGACCTCCCCCAAGGCCCTGACCCAAATCACCCTCAGGTACCACCCCAATGCATGTGATACATTGCCATTCCAATTACAACAGACCCATAAATAACGCTTGCCCTCCTTTACTCCACCACAGGGTCCGAATCAAACGACGAGCTTCAGGACACCCCTACCAGCACACCTGCAAAGAGGGCCAAGACCAACGGCCAAAGACCCTCCACCTCAGCTGCACGGATCAAGACACGTCAGCAGCACGAATCGAGTGGCAGCACACTGGAGGGGACATCAACAGGCACCCCGGCAGCCAGCATGTCCACAACAGCAGCACCACAGGTCCTCCGAATGGATGCCACAGAAGGCACTGCTTCTGGTGGCAGCAGCACCATAGGTGACACTGCTTTCATGCCAGCATGCTCCGACACAGAAAACGGTGCTGTAGATGTAGGATCCATCCATGACCTGTCCCAATCCCCCTGTATGTTTCATCCCGTACACCATGAGGACACCACGCAGGGGCACCCACGAGACGACGACTGGCCAACCCCCACAAGGCCTGTGGCAAGGCAACATGAGGTGATCAGCCTCTCTGTGACACCACCGCAAATGGGCATGGCCCAGCAGAGGCAACAGTCCCTCAAGCAGATGATAGTGCAACAGCAGCAACTGGCCACGCTCCTCAAGGAGCATGCTGATGAATGTGGGGGTTCTAAGGCAGCCATTGAAACATCTACTGAGACACTTAGGGCAGAAATGGAGCGAAGTACAGAGACACTAAGGGCACAAATTGAGGGAAGCACCGAGAGCCTGAGGGGACAAATGGAGAGAAGCACCGAGAGCCTGAGGGGGAACTGCATGCGACGTCCAAAGATGTATGTGGTGAACTTGCCGCTGTGCGCCGTGTGCTCACTGAGCTCTCACAAACCCTTAGGGACATGCATGGACGTGAGCAGGCAGAGACATCATCCGTTGCAAGTTCCGTCCAGAGCAGCCCCCAACGCAGATCTGGGAGGAACCTGCGCTCCACAGGCAGGGGTGCCCCTGACACCCGGAGAGGGGGCTTGCAATAGCGTCTGACCAATGACAATGAGCATCTCTGGACACTGGTGTTCTGGGGGGAGGTAGGAGGGTGGAGGGGGTGTGTAGGGTTCTTCCGGGTGGCGGGTCGATTGGGTGTGTAATACCATTTCACATTTGCAATACATATATACACATTAATCCAATGAGATGTGTGGACATTGATCTTTGTGTACGAGGCCTTTCTTGGCGTACAGGCCACATTGTGCATGTTCCCGACACACACAGTGCCACAAGTCCCGTGTCCATGTAACAGCCACCAGGCGTGAGTACTAGAAGCATGCATCTATGATATTCTGACGAATCTCACGGGCCTCCTGTGCCTCGCGGACTCCTTGAGGTGCTGCCACATCCCCACCCTCATCATGACCATCTTCAGGTGCTTGCAGTTCTGCGTCAGGGGGCATGGCCACATTTCTACGTACGCACATGTTGTGTAGCATTACACATGCCATGACCATCTTTGCAACCTTCTCATGGCGGTACAGGAGTGCCCCGCCAGACCTGCTGAGGCAGCGTAAACGAGCCTTCAGTAGGCCGAATGCCTGTTCTATGACTACACGGGTACGTGAGTGGGCATGGTTGTAGTCCTCCTCATGCTGGTTGTGTGGGTTCCGGATTGGTGTAAGGAGCCATCTCTTCAGTGGATACCCGGCATCACCTGTATGTGGACAAAGAAGGATGTTTGTGGAATAACATTGCTACGTACGCATCCCCCCCCTTCCTGCCACGTCATTGACGCATCACCTACCCCACATTCACATGCATTAAATGAGACTCACCGAGTAGCCAGGATCGGTGCCCTGCGTGTCGCTCCATGTAGCGTGGTACTGTAGAGTTCCTCAAGACCATAGAGTCATGGGTTGATCCTGGAAATCGGGCACAACAATGTGTAAAGATCCTGTTGGAGTCACACACCATTTGTACATTGATAGAATGATATTGTTTCCGGTTGCGGTACTGGACCTCCATGGCATGTGGGACAACCAATTCCACATGGGTGCAGTCGATGGCACCAATGCAACCCGGTATGCCGCCAAGTGCATGGAATCCCACTTTTGCGTTTGTGAGCTCCTGCTCCGAGCGTGGTAAACAGATGTAGTCGTCTGCGTGCTTCAGGAGGGCATCAAGCACTTGGAATAGTGTCCGTGACAATAGTGGCTGTGAAATGCCATGCAACTGTCCGACTGTGTGCTGGTAGGTGCCTGTGGCCAGGAAGTGGAGTACAGACACCACCTTCAGTAGGGGTGGGATGGCGGTTGGGCTATCTATCATGCTGACAAGGTCAGCATGTGTCATGTCGACAATGGCGGTTATGGTGTCCCGGTCCAAACGGTAGAGGGTGTGGATCTGCTCAGCAGTGAGGTTGAACGGATTGGCACGGAGGCGTGGGATTGCGGGCTGCCTGCGTGGTGGTAGTGGCTGTGCTGGTGGGCCTTGCTGCCCCTGCCTTGCCCTCCTCCTCCTCCTCCTCCTGCGTCTCCTCTGTGCGGCCGGTTGTTGCAGTCGTTGGTGTTCGTCTTCTTCTTGAAGTTGGAGTACTTGCAGTGCTATCAGGTCCCCCAGGCCCAACATCGCTAGTCCTGTCGGTAGCATTTGGGAGTGGGTGTGGTTGTGGGAGGGGTTTGGCTATGCAATTTATGTGTTTTCAGGCTGTATAGCCTCCACCTGTGGTGATTCATTTCACCTGTGCTAGCTGCAATTACTTTTGGGCGAGCACGTCCCGCACACAACGCTGCTATTTGACGCATGGCATCTTGCAATTACAATCATGTATGTGATCCCGATGGCAGTGAAATATTGGTTAATATGTTGATTCTGCTATGGTCCCATTGTTTCACATACTATTTTTGCAGTCGCGGACAAACTTGTGAAGGGTCAGTGGAATGTAGTACTCGATCAACGGTGGATCCTCATGCAGCACTGTACCGACGTTCACCGACGGGCGGGGAGTCCCATTAGTGATTGAAGCCAGTTGCCATTTTCACACACAGCCGCACTACATAGATGTATTTGTGAATCCAAGCGTTCACCGATGCCTTTTCGACGTGATGTTGCAAATGAGGAATTTGAAGGACAGCGCTTTTGCTTTTCAACTAGCGGCGAGGAGACGCCCACAGGTCTGACTGGAAATGTAACGTTCTATTGTTGAATGTCCTTGGGACAGGGCCCATGACGAGAATGCAATGATTGATGTGAATTGAATGGGATGCGCAATAGCGTAGTGGACGATGAGGCAGGACGTCCCCAAATACATGTTACTTCACTACACTAGTGAACCGGGCAGGAGCACAGTGGATTTTGCAGACTGCATTACGCACAGACTCAATGGAAATTTCAAATGTAATGTGAGTAAATATTCAGGCGTTTCTATTCCGGGATGAGGGAATGATGAATGGATGCATGGACAGATGATTTAATTGAGAGTTTGTCATGTGCATGGCTTTTTGATATCTATCCCCTTCCCCTGCGCTATGTGATGCAAAGCTGCCATAGTGGGTCCATCATCTGTCTGCCCTTGTTGAACCCTCCCTGTCTCGACGCGCCTTCAAACACTTGTGTCTGTGCACGTTACTAATCACATCTAATGGATTCTGTTTTGACAGACGCATGCACACATACACTCGTTAGTAATAGTGTATTGAGCTCGATTCATGTCGTTATGATTCGCAAGTGATTTTTTGGTGACATTAATCCTTTTGAGTGTGCTAGCATGCATATGGTTGTATATTTAGTGTGTTGAATGAACTGAGTAATTCATATGAAGTTCGGATGCCCATGCTATTATTTTTTTCTTTTGGGTGACAGGTATCTCCTCCCCTTTTGCCGCTGCCATCTGTACGCCACTCCTGCAGATGGCTTTTTCACTCGACACCTGCAGCTTCGAGTTAATCAGTGGAGCACCATTACGATCTTATGGGACGATCGCCAATGGGCCACATGCCCTTACGCAGTACTAGTGGCTAGGAGCAACATCTGTACCTTTCAGCTGGACTAGTGCCTACTTCATGGGACTGCCCTGCGGTTCTAGGCGCTTCCGTGTTGCCTTTTTGGTCGTAAATGTAGGCCCTGTGTACCATGAAGGAACAGGGCGTCACACAAGTAGAAGCTGGTCATTCATTGCGGATGCAGCCCACAGTGATGGAAATCATTTGGGAGTTAGTTTGCGAATAGCTGTATGGGCTTGGTGATTTGGATGTGCATTAAAATTATGTTCAGATATTGACCGTGTGGCCTTATTCTTTACTAGTGATGTTGCATATTCTGATTTGTGGCACGATGTATTGTGAGATGATCTGCATTGGGTTCCGGCTTCTGAGTGGAGTTGTGTGGTACTGTACTGGCCGCGTTTGCCTACGAGGAGTTGTGCAATGTGGGCAGGGAGTGGAATACAGGCACTCAGTAGGGCCATGTACGGTTGGTTCGCGATGCCGTAATTCTCACCATGGCGGAAAGGTACTTTCCGCCATGCTTGATGGCGTTGAGTACATGTCCGCTAGGGTCAGAATTCGCGTACCGTTGCGCCATGGCGGAAATTACGGTTTTGCAAGGCGCGCGTGCGCGTGCTTGGTGCAGTTAGCGTTGGCGTTCACTACGGTGTCGCTAATGGCATCGTCCTTTACGGTGACGGGTCATGATCGCAACGAGCGGTATTCGATGGCGGTATTTCATTTCCGCCTTCGTTTTTGGAATTCCGCCAGGGTCGTAATGAGGGCCCTTGTATGTACCAACTCTGTTTGTAGCCTTTTGTAAACCAGTGCCAAGATGGTAATGTACAGACTGCACAACATATATTGAATGTTATAATGATAGTCCCCAAGCTAGAGAAAATCCCCTCGGGAGGGGGGGGAGTTGTTTTTATTGACGGCTCTTCTGGAATTGACTGAACTACTGGGAAACGGCATACTGGATGAGTAATGAAGCTGAAACGAGAAGGTGAATTTGAGGTAGTGACAAGTATGAGACAGTCATCGGACTATTCAGCACACACTGCAGAATTAGTTGCGCTCATTGAAGCACTGCAAAGATTTGCGAATGAGAAAGTGACGGTGTACTCTGACTCTGCCTATGTGGCATCAACTGTACACAGAGACGTGTCGCACTGGAAAAGGAGAGGCTTTCTCTGTGCAGACAGCACTCCAGTGCAACATGCAGCCCTATTGGGTAGGCTTATAGAAGCATTAAGTCTCCCATTGATCCTAGCAGTTGTAAAAAATGCACAGCGCATTCCAAAATAACAGATTTAATTTTCTGCGGAAATGAAACCACAGATTTAGAGGCCAAAAAAGCAGCCTATTATCCACCCATATCTAATCTTGAAGAAAAAGATGTTAAACAAATGAAAGGACGATGCATGTTAATAGAGGGCTTTAACATGCAGTCTATTGTCAAGTTAATTGGAATACAGGGTCGAGCCCCACAAGAAGAACATGATTTATGGATTTATGGAGAAAGTGGGGGTGTTATTTATCCCTCACTGAGGCAATTTGGAGATGGGATAGTACTGAAAAGCCAGTTATGCCTCTAGAATTATTGAGAATCACATTGGAGAAGCCTCACTACCCAGCACACATGACTTGAGAGAGTCTAGCTGCTACAATAGTAGAAGAGTGGTTCTCGGCCATTCTATTAGAACATGCGGCAGAGTTCATTGTATATTTCATCATGTGCCAAATATTTACTGCAGGGCACACTTTGCGAACAGTAAGAGGACTAATTCCTAGACCCAATGGCCCATTTCAGCATCTACATATAGATTATGTGGATATGTTACAGACATACAATGGCTACAGATATATGCTGGTCGTAGTATGCCCTTTTTCAAGATCTAGGCAGGTCCATGCATGCACCCTGATACTTTGTGTGCCGCCAAGTTCATTGTACGCAAGGTATGGTATTTTTTTAATTATGTAGAGCCTATACACAGGCAAGTGTGTCAAAGAGCTCAAAGGTGTTCCACAGGTGAAGTGTGTGTGAGGTTTTGCGGTCTGACTATCGACCACATTTTGTAAATGAACTGTTTGAACAGATAGTTCTTCTATTAGGTATTAAACATGAATGGTCTTCTTATCACCAACAGGTGAATGGTGGCTGTGATAGATTGAACAAAGTATTAAAGGAAAGAATAGCAGAAGCACAAAATAACCTTAAAGAAGTCAAACCAGCTCTTCTCCTGCATCTGGATTTATCTGCAGCATTTGACCTGTGGACCATAAGACCCTATGCAAACATCTCACGAACTCAGCCCAATTCACCCCCGTAGCCACTACCTGGATCACCGCCTTCCTTGAAGATAGAGCGTGAGGGTTTTCGCGGATCAGGCTTGCGTGGCACCCACCACCATTCATTACGGAGTCCCACAGGGTTCTTGCACCTCACCCACCCTGCACAATATATTTACCAAACCTCTCTTCGACAAGCTGGACGTTCTCGGGATAGCGTACACAAACTGTGCTGATGACATGCATGTCCTCTTCTCACTCTCTGGCTCATATGAAAAAGGCACAGAGTTACTGCATGAGACTTATGCCACCATCCAAGCCTAGATGGCAGCCAACGAGCTCTGCCTCAACGGGGACAAAACCAAAATCCTCCTGGTCGGCCCCAAGGAAACGCTTAATAAACAATACAGTGCCTTCACCATAGACAGCACACAAATCACTGTCTCACCTCCAATTAAGACCCTGGGGGTGTACCTTGATTCCACACTCTTCATGACACACCAGGTAAGCGCTATTGCCTCCTCGGCTTCATTCACAACAAAACTGATCAATGCAGTTAAACCCTACCTGTCTACTCAGAACAGTCTATCAATAGCCAGAGCCACCAATGGGGAAAAACTTGATTATTGCAAAGTTCTTTTTGCTGGCACATCAGCTAAAAAATCTCAACAGACTTCAAATCATTCAAAATAATGTGCTCAGACCTGCACTGAACATTCCCAAGAGGGAGCATATTTCCCATTCTAGGCGCGATGAACACTGGCTCCCTGTCAAAGAACGCATCATTTTCAAGACACTAGTCATAACCCACAAGTGCCTCTCATACACAGCCCCCTCTTATCACATCTCTCAGAAAAAGTAGTCAGAGCCAGCTCCTCCAGACCCAAATGATCACACTACTCCAACCAGCTAAACATCCCCACCTTCAAAAGGGCCAAAGCGGGTGGCGCCAGTTTCCCATTCTTATCTCCTAAACAATGGAATTCCCTCCCTAATACCCTAAGGAATTAGACTTCTCACTTGTCCTTCCGCAAAGCACTCAAAACCAGACTCTTTAACTAGTCCACACTACAACCCGAGGTTAACCCAGATATCTGGTCCAGGAAGGTATTAGTTGTTTCTGGTTCCCCTGTAACCATTGAACTGTAGAGCCCCCACATCCATTGTAACAATGTTACGCTTAACTACCACCTGTCTGGTATTAGGTTCATTGTAACCACGAACCACAGACAGACTGTCTTGCCATGCTGTCTTTTCTTCTGTTTCCTGTAACTAAGTAAGCCTTGCTTGTAACAGCGCCATGATGCCCAAGGGCTGCTTTGTGTGCTTTATAAATGTATAATAATAATAATAATAATAATAATAATAATAATAATAATAATAATAATAATAATAATAATAATAATAAAGAAGGGATGGCTACATTGCCTGCCCCTTGCCCTATATGCCCTGAGAAATCAGCCTGACTCAGATCACCATCTAACTCCTCATGGGTTGGTGACTGGATGCTGTATGAGAACCCCACTTGCTCCTCCAACTAGGGTAAGAACTGATGCCCATAGTGTAGCGAAGACATTGGGTGATGAGATGCATGATTGCCTAACAACAATGACTGCAAGTATTTCTTTCATGTCTCAACAGATCAAGAACCAAAGGGAGGGGTCAAAAAGAAGCGCTAAAGATAATCAACCTATTGAAAAAGAAGAATTGCTAAAGCCCCCAAGTTTGTATCCAGGCGATCAGGTGATGGTGCGGAAATTCCAACATATCTGGAGTACGCCCCGCTTTGAGGGGCCACATGAACTGGATCTACATCTACATAACCTCAAACCCTTTGAAGGCGAAACATCAACCCCTCATGCAGCTACCCACAGTGAAGCAAGAGAAGTAGATTTGTGCATGCTGACTCGTTCGATGGCCAGAGGCAAGGATAAAGAGAATGACAAGCACATCAGTCCTTTAGATCAGGGATTAACTTTTTCCAAATACGATCAGGGGAAAATAGACTTGCAGCTACCCTGGAACTTTCTTAGATAAGATAAAAGAGACAATGAGAGAAGAATCCAGAGTTTGAAGAGAAAAAAAAAGTATTGCTCATCGTGTATGCTACCTCTCATAGTAACAATACACACGCACTCTTGTATGCAATTTTGACCTACATATTACAGTCTTATCCAGCCCTAATAAGAAGAGGACTAAATATTATGACATTTTTCAGAGATCCCAAGAATAATTGTATTATTTGGAGAGTGATAATCACAATCATATTACCATTTTTCATGTAAAAGTGATTCAAAAAATAAAATAACAAAAATGTGCATAGTAAAGTAAACACAAAATAGAGAGGCTTCAAAATGTCATAGATTCACTACCAACCAGAGCATCGATAGGTTTTCATGGAATATTGATGGTGATTTCATTTGGTATTATGATTGTTGTTATTCTCCTTATCATTATTGCATTTCAACCTGTTATAAAAAGTTAAACAGGTATGGAGGGTGTCAAGTAAACATCTATTTTGTCCCCACTAGAGATACAGAGAGCCTGTTTTACAACATAACTAGGAGTCTATTTTGATTTACAAGGGATGTTGAGGAGAAACGTAAAGATATAAATATGTATCTAGAGAATTCAGTTCATTTAAAGAACAACTTATGGTATCAGCATATGAAAGAGGTGGGAAAAAGGACGTCAGACACAAGCTGATATGTTTGTTCCCTAATACCATATGCCATGAATGCAGCAAGAACATTTATTGAAAGAGAAATGTCTATACATGATGCAAAATGCCTCAGTCATCTAGCAGCATGCACAGCTAGAGGATCATTTGAAGGAAAATGGGCTATGTTACAATGGTGATCAAAATAAGCAATCCCATATGAAGACACCTATGTAAAAACAAGAAGGATGGAAAATGGACCAGGATGGACAAGCAAGAACAATATGTACCCATCCCAGATTGGACAACGAATAAAAGTTGTCCAGATGAAGAAGCTGAATTGCTTGGACATAACTGAAAAACCAGGAGAGCCAAGATGCAGAGAGAGACCTCAGCTAGTGAGATATGGAAGTGTTTTCACTAGTACCAGACGGGAAGAAGGACTGTTGGCTTGCCCTGCATGCTTATTGAAGAACGAATCGGCAAGGATAGTGCAGATAGTGTGTGACAAATTCCTGGAATCATGGACTAAGTACTCAAAGTTACTTACATGGGTCGTCAACGAAGCAGGACCATTATCCATAATACCACTAAGGAATGCAACAACATGCTTCAAGAATGATGACTTGATCCTGTTCTTTTGGATCATTGACACAGTAGAAGAGGAGGTGAAGAAGCAAGAGGAGGAACTAAACATTTTGGAACGTCAAATCCAACATGAAGGTGTGATAAAAGACATCAAGAGCAAATTGGACCAGTATCTCTACATTCAGCCCAATCAGTAACAATCTCAAGACAATGATCGTAAGAAACTGGAAAATGATGCACACACCAGGTTTTACTCCCAGTAAACCAAAATTCAGCTATAAAAGACAAACAAATCTTGGTTCACACCTTTGAGAATCCGAAATCTTCCCATGATAAACAAAGAACACTATGGGACATACCACTAGTAGTTGGACATTATGTATGTGGAGGTTGTTCAGTGTGTCAATTGACTCAGAACATGAAGGGCCTACATCGTTGAAAATGGTAATTAAGCTCCTTCTCCAATTGCAAATCACAATGGCCCTCATTACGACCCTGGCGGATTTTTTCCGCCATCGACGGACTTTCCGGCCATGGCGTAAAGTCCGTTTACGCCATGGCGGATGGTGGACTTACCGCCCCATTCCAAGGTCGGCGGGGCGGTAAGTCCCCATTGACCCATTTACCCTTCCCCATTCCCATTTCGGCCCCATAGGGTATAATGGGAGTGGGGAAGGAGTTAATTACGCCACCGTAAATTACGGTGGCGTAATTAACACCAAGGTCCCATAGCGCCATGGATTTTTACGCCCGCAAAAAGCGGGCAGAAAAATGACCATGGCGCTATGGGAACTCGTAGTTGGCGGTAAGGGGTCGGCGCAGCTAACGCTGGCGCAAACCCCTTACCGCCAGGGTCCTAATGAGGCCCAATGAGTGATATACAGGATTAGATGCCCCTGTGACCTGATTTACTTTGGTAAAACAAAACGGACAGTGAGACAATGGATTTTGCAAGCACCGCTCATGTATTAAGAACAAGGTGGAGGACAAACCAATAGTAGCCCACTTCACCAGCCACCAACATAAACACACTGACATCTCGTGGTTCATCATTCAGAGTATTGAGGCATCCCTAAGGGGAGGCAATAGGGATGTGAGACTCAGAAAAGCAGAACAAAAGTGGATTTTCAGACTTAACACAGTCAACCATGGGTTAAACACCAATATTGAATGGGGTTTATTTATGCATGATAGATACATTCTGTTGTCTGTTCTTTCGTTTTTTCCTTGTGATGCTCCTATGATGACAGCACCACTAATAACATCACCACACAGACATCTTTCGAGCTGGTGTGCTCCAACACACACCTAAGGTGGCCGCCATTATAGATCCCAAGCCTCGTTTTGATCTCGAGGCTTGGTTGTCTCATGTAAACATAGAAGCATGAAGCTTGCATTCGGAATTGTGTCATTTGGAGTACAGACAGCACCTTAGTGAATTGCTGAACTTCAGTACTTTTGCCCAGATGAGGTAAGACTATGATTTAGAGCAGAAACTGTTGTTTCTAACAACAACATCATAGCGATGCATGAGAATTGACACGAATGCAGAGCAAAACACTGGGTACAGCATCACATGTGGGTGCAGGCCGAAACTCAGCCTAGGGTTGTACCATACCCCCCCTCCCTCAACACCCCCACCTATTTTTGAAATATGAAGGGTCAATCTGGGCAAAATCACAAAAAGTAACGTCATATATCATAACAGAAAGTCATTTCCTTGTGTATAGCATAAATGAAAGCAGGGGATGAAGAAAAACAACGTCTGTTTACATTAGAATCACTCAGGTTTTCTTGTTACAGATTGCGTGCCTTATCCACATGCATGCAGGAAGAAGTGTCTCCTCTTTTGCATGATCTGCCAATCGAGTGAAACAGTAAAGCCTGGGCAGGTCAGTATTCATTTTTTCTCACTTTTTCATATAATTCGTAAACTAAAATGTTGGAGATGTGTAGCACTCCAAAAGAGACAGTATAAGACAGGACCTCTGATTATTGTCTTTTTAGGGGAAATAATTGATCCCTCCTCAACAAACTGTGCTGGAACAAGTGGTTCTGCTGGCTTTATGTTTCGATGGTCCCTACAGCACCTGCCTTAATCTCTAAGGTAGCACATTGTTTCACTTGTTGAAGGGGTAACTGTGTTACCAGTGAATAGAAGTTTTCTGGAGAGTGTTGTATTTTTTAAAGAAAATCTATGATATGATATGATTGTTTATTTATATAGCGCCTATACACAATGTGTTTCAAAGCGCATCAAGGCAAGGGACGGAACAAGGGAAAATACAATGACATTCTTACAGGCCATGAACAGTAAGGATGTGAAATTAACTATCAAACTCGGCCTGACGACTTTTCAGATAGTGCAAAAGCTTAGACATAGATAAGGAAGGGAGGGGAAGAGTGGGAAGGAAATGGAAACAGACAGGTGACTACCGTACTAGGCCTGACAACATTTCTGGTAGAGCATGAGAAAACAAAAGGTGAGGCAGAGGGGTGCAGAAAGGGAGGGGATGAACAAAACAAGTGACTATAGTACTTGGCCTGATGACATTTCAGATAGTGCTGGAGGGGGGACAAGTAAGGAGTGGGGGGAGGAGACAGACGAGGTTGCTATCATACTAGGTCCAGGGGTAATTTTTATAGAGTAAGTGAATAGAAGAAAGTAAGGGGAGGAAGGGAGGAAATAGGAAAAGGGAGAAATGTAGAGGAGGAGAGAACAGAGGGTTAGCAGTCAAAAAGAGTGGAGAAGCAAGAGGAGAGAGAGAATACAATTGCAGAGGTCAGTAGTAGCACATAATGTTGCAAGCCTGGAAACAAGATGAAGATGGGAACAGCATGATTCAGGGCAACCATGAGAAAGGGTGATGCACCATGAATCAATGAAGTCCATAAAAGTCAAATCCAGCATTGGCCACAGGACAGTGATGGTGAAACCAGAATGTATCAGGACAGACTCCTGCAGAAGTAGGCTTGGGGGGAAAGGAGGAGGAGCAGGGTAGAAGAATCAAGCAAAATAGGCAACACATGAAAGCGAGACCGGGGGGCACAATGGAACATCACAGGGGGATCAGAGGGGTGGGGATGGCCCGTGGGGACAGAGAGAGTAAACACATGTTGGTGCATGCTTACCTGCTGTCTGAGCAGGGGTTCAGGCCCTGGATCCTCCTGGTCCAAACAGGAATTGCCCTTTTCTTTGTCTGCCCTTTTCTTCGGATGCCCGGGTAAGAGACACCCTTGACCTAAGAGTTAAGAGAAGGAAGGAAGAGGCAGGGCTAAGTAGGTGGGTGTTGCTTAGGCCAGGTGACCTAGATCTACTTGCACCTGCTCCCCATCTGCAAAGGAAAAGAGGCTGTAGGGCTCCTTAAGTAGGGAAAAAGATCAGCAACCAGGAAGGCACCAGGTGGGCGGGGCTTACGCCAGATGAGCAACATCCACTTGCACCTGCTCCCCATCTGCAAAGGAAAAGAGGCTGGAGGGCTCCTTAAATAAGAAAAAGAGCGGCAACCAGGAAGGCACCAGGTGGGCGGGGCTTGGTAAGTGGGGCAAAAGAGCGGCAACCAGGAGGGCACCAGGTGGGTGCGGCTTAGGCCAGGTGACCTAGATCCACTTGCACCTGCTCCCCATCTGCAAAGGAAAAGAGGCTGGAGGGCTCCTTAAATAAGAAAAAGAGCAGCAACCAGGAAGGCACCAGGTGGGCAGGGCTTGGTAAGTGGGGAAAAAGAGCGGCAACCAGGAGGGCACCAGGTGGGTGGGGCTTAGGCCAGGTGACCTAGAGCCACTTGCACCTGCTCCCCATCTGCAAAGGAAAAGAGGTTGGAGGGCTCCTTAAGTAGGGAAAAAGAGCAGCAACCAGGAATGCACAAGGTGGGCAGGGCTTAGGCCAGATGACCAACATCCACTTGCACCTGCTCCCCATCTGCAAGGGAAAAGAGGCTGGAGGGCTCCTTAAGTAGGGAAAAAGAGCGGCAACCAGGAAGGCACCAGGTGGGCGGGGCTTGCTAAGTGGGGGAAAAAGAACGGCAACCAGAAAGGCACCAGGTGGGCGGGCTTAGGCCAGGTGACCTAGATCCACTTGTACCTGCTCCCCATCTACAAAGGAAAAGAGGCTGGAGGACTCCTTAAGTGGGGAAAAAGAGCAGCAACCAGGAAGGCACCAGGCGGGTGGATCTTAGGCCAGCTGACCAATATCCACTTGCACCTGCTCCCTATCTGCAAAGGAAAAGGGGCTGGAGGGCTCCTTAAGTAGGGAAAAAGAGCGCCTTTGTGGTTGCTATTGCATTATAGGAATGGCAACCAGGAATTGAAGGAATATATGTATTGTGTCATTGCATTGTAGGAAGTGTGATATATGGGGTTCTCCACAGACTGAGTCTGGCTTTTAATCATTTGTCTGTCCTGATGATGTCCATATAAACCAACTACATGAGCACGTGGGTTCAAGTTTATCATGAGTAGAGGGCCGAAACACGGGTTAACCTCAACAAAACCCGCCATTATTGGAGTTTTGATGTTTCCCACAGATGAAAACAAACAGAATAGCAGTGAATGAATCTGTACCTGTACAATCAAATTGATGTTGAGTTGCAAACATAGCCTTAGTACAGCAAGGCCGTAGTACAGACTACTAGTCCATTCTGTGTTGTCTATTGTAGATATATATATTATTTTGTCCACGTTACCACATACTAACCCCAGTCACTGATTTTTTTTCTTTTTTAACAACCTTTCTGCGTTTAAAAAAAATAAAAAACATTTTTTGAATGATGATCTGTTCTCTTTCTTCAGCTGTGTGCTTACAACGTGGTAAGCAGTAGTGCAAGTGAACGGTGTAGACACATTAGTGTGTCGAATAGTAAGGGAGGGGTAACCAGTTTCCCATAGATAGGTAGGCTGATCCTGGTGGGAAAAAAACAAGGATGTGGACAGACAATTGAAGTCCCAGGAATTAATGAAGGAACTGCAGTGTGTTCATGGATTGATATTGGGCCTGTGGATCCAGAGGTTATATGCAGCTGCCTAAGTATTGGGGAGGAATATGTTCTATAGTAACAATTCATGTTCCAGAATTGGTATGTCCCCAAAAGGATCTTCATATTGATGAATTTCCAAAAATGAATGAACACCAGAGGAAGACAAAAATCACCCAACCTATGCCGACTGAAGTGAGAGAATTCTTTTTGAGCAAAATCACTGGAGGCCTACGAAAAAATTCCAGATGAGCATGAGCTGTTCAGCAAGATGGCAATGATAATGACAGCTATATTTTTGCAAGGACTTCAAGATGCAGTAAATGCTAAGTGGCTGCAGATTACAAGATGGGAGCTACTGCAAACGATTAATGCAATGATAAAAGGATTTAATGCTATCAGAGAAGAATTGAGAGCCATCAGACTGATGACCCTCCAGAACAAATATGTCCTAGAACTAATTACAGCAATAGAATGAGGCGTGTGCACCAATATCGGGCCTTCTTGCTGTGCGTTCACACCATCTCATGATGGAGGAAATGGAACCCTGGCAGAGGCATAACTATGCTGATGACCCTGCATACAGAAATGGAAGATTAAGCTGATGAGACAGCTGAAGATGATTGTTTTTCATCTTTACTGTCGTGTATTCCAACCTGGCTGGCAAATGCTTTTAGCATACTTGCAGCAATACTAGTGTTGATGTTGCTAGTATTATGTCACAAAAGGGTCATCTTGGGACAATGCCAGAAGCCAGACAAAAAAAGCTATTAGGATGAAAATCCGGATTGATATAGACTCTGTAACTGGTGACTAGATGCAGAATGAGGCAAGCATCTAAGCTGGCTACACTTGTCTGTGGCTTTCCTCAGGGCTCTGCACTCTCTCCTATTCTTTTCAACATCTATATTAGATCTCTCCTACTTCTTATTCATTCACACGGTTTCCGCTATTATTCCGTGGATGACACCCAGATTCTCGTTCGCCTTGATCTTACTCAAGCTGAGAGCGCTGTACGACTTAGGAACTGTTTGGAGGATCTGGGGCACTGGATGATGACTAACCGGCTAAAATTGAATGTAAAACCGAGGTCCTGGTTGTGGGCACCTCGTCTCCCCTTATTTTTTGGACCTCGCCATTCTGGCCTTCGAGCCTTGGCCCTCTTCCTCTTCCGGTTCAATCGGTCTGTAATCTCGGCATTAAAATCTCTGCCTCTCTCTCTTGATAACCAGGTGGCTAGAGTTTGTAGTGCTGGTCATTTTAAACTCTGCATTTTGCAGAAAGTCCTGCCCTTCATTCCTGCCGAATGCCAGGCTGCGGTAGTGGCAGCCTTGGATCTCAGCACTCTTAACTATTGCAACTCTCTTGTTTTGGCCCAGCCTCGCTATCTGATCCAAAGGCTTCAACTGCTGCAAAATGCTGCTGTCCGTTCCATACTCCGTCCTCCCTTTGGATCTCATATCTTTCTGTTGCTTAGGAAACTACACTGGCTTCCTGTGGCCAGCCGGATCTTGTTTAAATCATTGTGTCTGGTGCATCGTGCTTTTTATGGGTTGGGTGCTGAGTATCTCCAAGCAAAGTTTACTCACTACACTTCTGCTCGTCTGTTGCGCTCTCAGTCTGCGTGTCTTCTCATTGCTCCCCGCTATCGTTTATCTCGTATGGGAGGCTGTGCCTTTTTGGTGGCGGCTGCTAGAGCCTGGAACAAGCTGCCCACTGCTCTTCATGCAACTGAAGACCATCTCACCTTTCTCCGGCTGCTGAAAACCACTCTTTTCTAGGCCATCTCTCTCTTATGCTGTTCTCGGCTGCTTTGTTCCTTGATTTCTCTTCAGTAACCAGCGCCAACATGCCTTTGGGTGTATGTGCGCTTTATCAAGTTTACATAACATAACATAACATAACATAACATAACATACCTTTGAGAATATGAAGAAAAGTTCCCTTTGTGAGAAACTAGAAAGTTTCCCACCTGCTAGTCCCCACAGATCTCTCTTTCAGGTGGCCAGGGCACATCCATCGCCTTTGGATCTGGACCCTGGGGGTGGGCCAGTGCCGGAGGATCACCTGAGTGAGGGGTCTTCGGGGAGTGGGACACCGGATGGTGAGACGTGTTATCTCTCCCCCTGTAACACCTTTATCCTCGCCCACATTAGCGGCAAAACATTGGAACGCACTACCTCCCTATCTCAGAGCTGAAAACTCCTTTTGGAAATTCTGCAAACAACTGAAGAAACACCTATTCACACAGGGCATTACCACTAACCCAAATGTCTTTGTAACTAAATGAATACTGCGGTTGCTCTTCTGTGTCCCCGCTCCTGCACAATTGTAATTTACCATACCACTAATGACCAATCATGTTCTCGTCTGTATAAATATAAATGTACCATTAATGACCAATTATGTGTAACTTCATGTATGACTTTGTAAGATAAGCTCCTAGATGCCTTTGGGTTAGGAGCGCTATATAAATGCAAAAACAAATAAATGCCACGTAGGATACATGGGAACCTTACCCACCCTTTCCCTTCTCCAACAATTTCACACACCGCTCCGGGAGAAAACAGAGTCACACCCGAGCAGTGTATCTAACATGTCCCGCGACTATGGTCAGGTGAGGTTAGGCAATTACTGACAATCACTCACACCTGACTTACATTAAACTTCCCCACAACGATAAAAGGTGGAGCACGAGAGCACACTCTGAGTGAGGCAAAGCACACAAAGGTACAGCAGTTTCGAGTCGGCAGCTGAACGAGGGGAGAAAGACGGCAAACCAAGAAGTGTGTGTGAGAAGGGAATTACCCTTGACCTTTTCAGCAAGATGCCGGTACTTTCAAGAAACCTTTGAGGCAGAATGCGTAAGGCCAGGAAACCAGATGGAGGAATCCTGCATTGTGTGTCAGAGATACAGAGGGCCCTCCCGCGTAACTGACCAAGGTGGGGAGGAGCAGCAGTGGCCAAGGACAATCTAAGACCCAAGCTCACATCAGTGGGAAGTTCTACTGGCCTGGTATCCATGTGGACATAAAGAACTTCATCTAGACATGCAAAATATGCCAGAAAACCAGTTCACATATTCCCTTACCTTACCCTCTATACCCCTTACCAATCATTGAAGTCCCTTTCTCCCGAATTGGGATGGATATCATTGGGCCGTTGGAATCCTCTAGACTGGGTAATAAATATGTCCTAGTAATCTTTGATTATGCTACCCGATACCCAGAAGCATTCCCCATGCGGAACAATTCAGCCCAACAGATCTTAAAACATCTTTTACCATTCTTTTCTAGGGTTGGTTTCCCCAAGGAAATTCTAAAGGATCAGGGATCCAATTTTATGAGCAAATTCATGAGTGAAGTCAAGGAATTACTACATATCTCCACCTTAAGAACCTCGGTTTACCACCCTCAAATGGACGGATTGGTCAAAAGGTTTAATAAAACCCTTAAGATAATTTTAAGAAAATTCATAGATCAAGATGGAAAGGACTGGGGGTAGCATCATCCCCTTCGCCCTATTTGCAGTAAGAAAGACTTTTCAGGCATCCACCAGTTTCTCCCCTTTTGAACTACTTTATGGTAGAGAACCAAGAGATGTTTTATACATCCTCTGGGAGACCTGGGAAGAAAGGGAAGAGGAATCTATTCCTCTTTCAGAAATAGCTACCCGATTACAAGAGCATATGAACCATGTTCGAAATCTAGCCTACACTTACACAGAAAAATTTCAAGCCCAACAGAAGTCCACCTATGACAAGAAAGTAAATTTAAGAACTTTTTCAGTAGGACAAAAAGTATTAGTCCTCTTACTTACCTCTGAAAATTAACTTGTCTTAAAGTGGCATGGGCCATATGAGGTACTAGAGCAAACAGGGAGCTGTACCTATAAAATAGCCCAACCTGATTAGAAGCAAAAGACCCACCTTTACCATGTAAATCTCTTAAAGGAGTGGAAAGAAAATCCTTCCACTACCTCCACCTCAATATTGTATTGTTTAATACCAGAGGGGATAGACAACTCAGAGCTTATTCACCAAGAACTATCTAGACAGAAGCAAGAAGACTTAAACGATATGGTCATGGCATTCACTGATGTAGTCAGGGTGAATACATGGTACTTATCATTATATCAGAACTCTAAAGGGAAATGTGGTCCATTTAAAATGCCACAGACTCACAGAAGCCCAAAAACAAAGAGTGGTAGAGGAGTAAAATAAATGCTGATGGGAAACGTTATCGAGCCTTCTTCCAGCCCCTGGTTCTCCCCTATTGTATTGGTAACAAAACCAGATCATTCTTGAAGGTTTTGTATAGACATCAGGCAGCTTATAGCCATCTCTGAATTCAATGCCTATCCCATCCCCCGCACATCGATGAGTTAATAAATAAACTCGGAGGTGCTGTCTTTCTATAGACCCTAGACTTGACCAAGGGATATTGGCAGGTCCCGTACATGGACCTGATAAGGAAAAGACAGCTGTATCGATGCCCCTGGTACTATTCCAGTTTAAAATCCTCTCTATTGGCTTGCATGCGGCTCCAGCCACTTTCCAACAGCTTATGGACATATACTACAACCGTACTCCAAATGCTATGGGGCTTACATTGACGACATAGTAATTTACAGTAAGACTTGGGAAGACCATCTTTTCCATCTTTATACCATCATGAGAACCCTCAGAGAAGCCAGCTTAATTGCCAATCGATTCAAATGTAAGCAGGCCCAATCAGCCGTGAAATACTTCAGCTTCTTTGTATGGAATGGCCCCAATGAGGAAAAGTGAAAGCCGTCCTAGATACCCCCCACGCCTAAGACTAAGAGAGAACTCAAGGAGTTCCTAGGTTTGATTGGTTATTACCGTAGGTTTACCTAACATCTCGAATAAAACAGCTAGGCTAACCAACAAATTAAAGAACACTGAACCCCAGCAGCTTCATTGGACTGATGAGGATGATATGTGCTATAACAACTTAAAACAAACCTTGTGCCAGGACCCAATCCGAAAGGTGGTAGACTTTTCAAAGGAGTTTGTGTTACAAACTGACACCTCTCTCACAGGGTTAGGAGAAGTCTTGTCGCAAATTTGTGATGGATTAGAACACCCTATCCTATCCACTGGTCGGAAACTCTTCCCTCGTGAAAAGAACTACTCTGTATTGGAGTTGGAGGCCCTTGCCATCAAATGAGCAATCACCCATCTAAGATACTACCTTTTGGGGAGGAAGTTCACACTTGTCACAGACCATTCACCTTTAGTATAGGTAAGCCAATGAAAGGATTCTAAGCCTGGAGTCAGGCGATGTTTCTTAGATCTGCAACCCTACTGTTTCACTGTGGAACACCAAAAAGGCAAAGACCAGGGAAATGTCGATTTCCTTTCCCGGTTTCCCTGTGAAACAGATGCAGCTACATCACATAGGGGAAGAGTATGTGAGAAAAAAGGTTTCTCACCCGCTAGTCCCCGTGGATATCTCTCTCAGGTGGCCAGGGAACGGCCATCGCCTTTGGATCCAGACCCCTGGGGTGGACCAGTGCGGCAGAAACACCTGGGTGAGGGGTCTTGTGGGAGTGGGACACCAGATGGTGAGACACGGTATCCCTCCCCCTGTAACACCTTTACCCCATCCTACCAGGTAGGATACATGGGAACCTTACCCCCCCTTTCAGTTCTCCAACCCTTTCACACAGACAGCCTGCTCTGGGAGAAAACAGACTCACACCACAGCAGTGTATCTGACTTGTCCCGCTACTATGGTCATGAGAGGTCAGACAAATTACTGAAAATCACTCATACCTGACTTCCATTAAACTTCCTCACTCACATAAAAGGCGCAGCACAAGAGCACACTCTGAGCGAGGCAAAGCACACAAAGGTACAGTGGTTTTGAGTCAGCAGTGGAACGAGGAGAGAAAGAGAGCAAACCAGGAAGGGTTTGTAAGAAGAGAATTACCCCTGACTTTTGGGCAAGACACCGGTACTTTCAAGAAACATTTGAAGCAGAAAGCTTAAGGCCGGGAAACCAGACTGAAGAATCCTGCACTGTGTGTCAGAGATAATGAGGACCCTCCCGCGTAACTGACCAAGGCAGGCAGGAGCAGCAGCGGCCGGGGTATCGTCCTTGGCTCTAAGAACAAAGAAATGCCAGAGAAATCAACACAGCCCGTGAGTTGGGGAAACCGAGCCAATACTGGTCTGTGTTGAAGTCAAGGTTGCAAGCTGCAACATTGTATAACGAGCGCTGGAATGAACATTGTAAAACATGTGTGATGAAAGACGTGAATACAGCTAAACTGCTGATGAATGTTTGAACTTAAAAAGGAAACATATGATACTGTAGACAGAGTGATCCGGCATTGTGATTCTGTTCAATCAAAGGTCTCTGTAAGGTATCCCACCAAAAGAAACGAAAGTAGAAGACTGATGAGAACATTTGTGTGAAGTGAATCGAAGTGGTCCTGGACGGTTTAAGCAAAACCCATTGCACATTCGAAAGTCTTCGATTTTGATATTAGGAAGACCCAAGCCCGAACAAGGGAGACCCATATCAAGAGGATCCAAGCTTTAATGAGGGAGATCCATATCAAGAGGATCTGAGCCCAAATGAGGGAGATCCATGATCCAAGCCTGCAGAAGGGAGACTAAGAGTGAACATTGTGATTAAAAGGGGGACTCAGCCTGAAGGAGGGAGACCCATGATGAACATTGAAACAGAGAACTTGTGCATGTGAAAAAATCCTGATAAGTAGGGAACTTATGACAGGCCCTTTGCAGTAAGGGACTGTTATTGGAAAAGGGGCTTTTGCACAAGGCCCTGATGTCTGTGCTTTGAACTGTACTCTCGTGGCCGAGAAGCCAGGGTGTGTGCAAAGTTTGAACGTGCCGCCTGGTCCCATGCTGAAAACGTGGGGAAGGGAAACCAACTGCACAAAAGTCCTGACATTATTTCTTGAACACTTTCTTTTTGGATACACCATTGTCCCACGCCCTTTTGTATTCAGAAGCAAGGATTGGCAATAGCTTTATTATTATAGGTCCTTTTATTTTGACAGAGACTCGACTAGGACTGTGTTATTATTGTTTTACGGTCGTAGCTTGCACCGAACCTTAGATTTAGGTTTAGATAGGCGTCCAACCAACCCATTTGAAGTTCAATAAACACCATTGAGCTGTGAGCACTTCTGTCTGTACTGTTTGATACCATGCCTTCCTGACATGTGGTGTCAGGAGTGGAATGTTCCTCAACTGAGACAAATTGGGGCACCCTAAAATTCCAGAAACTTAGTCACAGAGCCTCAGATCCTTCCACCGCTACAAAAGAATCCATAGGCTTTAACATTTGTAGTAGCAGAGACACTACTATCCCTCGAAGGGAAAGAGGGATGGTTCCTGTGGACTGACTCCTAATACCCCATGAGGGTTGTTATATAAGACTGGCCCCAAAATCTACCCTAGCCTGGAAGTTTGGTCTGTATGTCCTAGCAGGCGTCATAGATCCCTACCGTCTTCACTGTTTGATACCATGCTTTCATTACACTTTGCACCTCCGAGAACCAAGTTCTACTACCGCAAGGATAGTGAAAAATATGTAGGACGATGGATATTCTGTACATCATCTGACTTGGGGTGTGGATAAACATATAAATAATGCAGGTCACCTGAGGGGGGTGGCAAAGATATGTATTCCAAGAAATGATCCTATGAAGAAATGACAAAGGAGAATGGAAAAGAGTATGAAGAGAAGATGAAGTTAAATGAAGAGAAGATGAAGACAATGGAAGAAGAGAATGTGGTCAAAAAAATGCACCCAGAAGGGGGAATGTAGAGGAGCAGGTGAATGTTTTTTCTGTAGCTCCCACCCCCTCACCGCTGTCATACTGGAATATCACGAGAAGGGCTATATGTGGGACACCATGTATTGTTCCTATACCGCATCAGGTATATGAGAGAAGTTATGCATTAACACAGCCATACAGAATGTACCCTTGCACTGAAAGTACGAAGGATGCTGCATGGAGGGATGTCAGTACACACCTGTGGACATCATGGACCGTTAAAGAGAAATCTGATGAGTACAGAGTGATGTCATGAAGAGGATATGTGAACCTATGTTTTAATAATATGAAAATACTAAAGAGGGCCAATGTAACTGAAGCACCAACTGAAGAAAAGAGAAACATGTACCTAAGAATAAAGTAATCATGAATACAAAGAAGATGAAGTAACTTGTTCGGGGGAACATGACAACTGAAGGAAAGGGATGGGGTTAAGGGAGGGTGGATGGTGGCTCTGAGGGATCGTTTCGGCTAAATAAAAATAAATTTTAAAAAATTGGCCGAATGGTAGATTTGACCGAATTCGGTCACCACCATTAGTTCGAAGCCGAAGATACCGAACATGAAGAGCAGTGGTTGCAGGGGTTGTGCCCTCAGCCGATGTTCGGTATGTCTGGATTCAACGATTGCGGGGTGTCCCCCACTTCCTCAGCATTCGTGGCAGGGGAACCAACAAAAAAAAGAAGAAAAGAGACGCTGCAGCATCAGATCAGATCTGCATTAAAGGGATGCATCTGACGCTGCAGGTTACAGGTGAGGCAGCGGATTGAGAAAGTTAAGTGGGGGGTTTATGGGTGTACTGGCGGTTTGAGGGGACATGTTTTTTTTTTGTACCTAGGTAAAAATGTATTCGCAGAGAAAATGAACACGGTTACTTTCGCCGTGATTTTGTACATCGGTCAAATAACCTAAATCCCTGAGGGATAGCACTAAACTACTACACCACAAGAGTCCATTGTTGACGCGCTGGTATAACTTTCATAATACTAGTGGTGTATCTTTAAAATTCAATTGGGTCCCCACACATCTTCAGCAGGCCTTCCATGCACCCAGCGACACAATATAACATTCACAAACTTAAATCCACTAGAACATGCAAACAATGCATTATTTATCATTCATTCAGATACAAAAGTCAACACACATATGATTGCACACACTCTCACTCAAACACAAATGCAAACAGTACCGCCACTGACATACACTGTGTGCACACAACATTTATATGTACTTTTACAATAACACATGGAAGCAGCGGTGCAACATCCACTGAGCAGACCAAACTTTATCACCCCCGATACCTGAGATTATGTGCTATGTTGACTTGACATAGCTGGACTATAAAGCCGTGGCCAAAAGGACCAGATTCAATGGAATGTCAGCAATTTGCCTGATTTTTCCTTTGATTCAAAGGCAGAAACCATTGGTTAATGCAGTGCAGTGGGTGACCAAGTATAATTGGTATAGATTTTTAAATGCCATATATCTCCAAACTTGGAGATATTCTGACTGATTAAAATGAAGGTATGTTTTCCTGAGTTCAAATGGCTCCAAGCAGTGGAGTACCGAGTGGGAGAGTCGCAAGGGGGTGGTCAACCTCCCTCCCCCCGTAGCTCTTTAAGAGCCAGACTGGGACATTTGTCATTGGGACACCTCTCCCATTCGGCACCTCAAAGAGGGTGCGGAGCGGCAAAAGTGTCCCGCTGGCAGGACAATGTGTGCTGAGCAATTCTTGCTCAGCACGCTCGTTGTTCTGGCAGCAGGACACCTTATTTGTTCCGAATGGTAGAGGTGTCCCGCTGCGAGGTCAATGTCCCAAGGAGCTCCGGGCAGCAGCGGTCCTCATGTTGCTCTGTATCAACAGAGTATTACAATGTGAGCCGTTAGGCACTGATCGGAGGGAGGGAATTTACTATTAGCAGGGACTTCTTCCCTTTATAAATGTGAATGTGAGGGAGTGATCAAGGTGCATAATGTTGTATGCTTTATGAAATAATGACTGTGGCTTTAGAATCCAAGGAGGATTTGTTAGGCTCACATTAATCTGCATGATGCTATTGTAACTTTGCATGCAGAATGGGGAGAATGAAACCAAAGCCATACTCACATTGCTGAACATATTTCTATGACAATGTATATAGTGTATGGTTAGTTTACTATGAAAGGCTGGTTTATTATGTAATGTGGTTTGCTTCCAATGCATTGCTATAAATAATGTTATGTGTATTATATACATAAAGCAAAACCTTAATAAATATATGTATCAACTAAGCCTGGAAAGATGTGCACAGTCGCTTAAATTGTCCAAATCCCAGTTTCACCATTTAACCAAGTGTGTGATCCTGAGCAAATTATGTAATTATATTGTGCCTTATCTGCAGCTCTGTAAGTGATTCGGATTCACTTTGAAGCTTATGTTAATGTATCATGCTATTATAATGGAAAAGCCTAATGACTATAGAGTTGCTCCACATATAATAATGGTGCAATTTAGGTATTTTGCACCACAAAGATATTTGTCACTTTGCTTATTTATGGCAATTTATTCTAAAGTTGCTTCCATGTTGCCTCCAAGTACCAAAGACTGATTATGCGCCTTGTGATGTCCTTTTCTGTGAAGTCACTTCTGTTGGTGCAATCCATGTGCTAATTTGGAAGTTTGCATGTATTTTGCCTCAGCGGGCTTGGACAGAGCTCCCCAACAAACATACACAAACACAATTAATTATTATTATTATTTTTTAAAGTGCCCCTGCTCTGGTTTCAAATGCCGCCCGGGCCACGTCTCACGTTACACCGACCTAACCTCTTCGCACTCACGCGCCTCCAGACAGAAACCAGGAAGCGGAATGAGCTTCCTAGTTCCTGTCTGTGTGTCGCACGAACACGAAGCCGGAAGCCGATGCTCTGTGCCACTGTCCCCAGGAAGTGCTGCTGCTAGCTTGACAGCACAGGCGCCAGGCCATGCAGCACTGAGTGCAGCACCCTGGCTGCAGACTTTGAGTCAGGCCAGCCAGGGTGAGGAACTGAGTCACGCAGGGCATCCCAGAGTTGAATGTGTTGCAGCGTGGCTGGCAGGCTTCTCTGCATTATGTAATGAGACAGCGCAAGCCTTGCTGAGCACCCTAGCTGGTCTCATGCTGTCCAATTACATAATTGATGATTGCGGCCCCCCTGCCCTCCCTCCAAAAGATGGGGGGGACAAAAAGACATGCCACAGAAGTTGGGGGGGACAAAACCCCTGTCCCTCCCTATAATTACGCCCATGGCAGTAAAGCAGGGTGGGAAGGAAACATTTAGAGGATTGCTATAGAGAAATATGTAATATGGCAAGGACAGCCATTTTATGAAAATGGATGCTGGCTCATGTTGAATTCAACCGAGCTACCTCAGAGACAGACCAAGGTTACTGAATCAGGAGAGGTTGGAAGGCTCTGTGTGCAGAACAACAGGAAGGCTATGTTGGCCCAGGCTCACGGATGCTATTTTTAGGAATAATGACAAGGCACAAGGGGAGTTAGCCAAGATAAGCTTTGCATGAAGGGCACTTTTTTTTAAGATTAAAGAAGAAGAAACCATCACAGTCAAAGTATTGAGCAATTAAAAGTGTATGAAATCTATACAAGGCAGAGTGAGCAAGCCTCTAAAGTCGAAGGGGAGTAGCAGCACTCTGCATAGTTGAATCAAATAGCAGTAAATAGAAGGCTGAAATTGACACATTTGTGATCTCTTCACATGTGACCCAAAAGTTGAAAACAGGGGCTATTCATTAGAGCCTCAGACGAAGATGGCGGTGTGTTCACACTCCCTTGAATGTTCCAGGACAGTGAGCAGGTGACAAGGTCAACTACAGATGGAAGACTTAGGCTTATAGCCGACCGATGAGAGATGATGGACCAATTGGGAAAACAGGAAATAGTCTGACGGGATTCAAACACCTATGTTTTGTTTGAAGTACGTGCTGCTAAGGTAGCAATAGCATGCCAACCAATCAGTGGGTCTAAGGGGTAACCTAACGTATAATGTTGCATAGACCAATCCACTGTCATTGTGTCCGCTCTAATCAGTACTATACGTATTTAGTGGTAGTACAAGACGTGCCCTACAGATAAGGGGAAGCCAATGATGTACTCATTTGTATATGTTCTATAAGTAGATATGTTCCCTTAACCAATTCCTTCCCTCAATAGGTTTTATACTTTGCCACATAGAATGACGTCATAGATGACGCATATTGGGGTATAAGACCTTTATGTAATCAAGCTACTGTGTGAGTGTACATGCATCAGTCTGATGCCTGTCAGTTCTCCCTGCTTTATTAAATGAGAATAAATGAGTACTTTGCAATATTCCTTGAGTCTGTCTGATTATTTAGTTTGAGATCATTATTTGTAATTCCATCAAGCACAAAAGACGCTTCAAGGTGCTAGAGCACACCGTCTTGGTGTTCAGGCGATATTTATCTGGGATTGCTTTGAGCAACTTGGACAAGTCTTCAGACAGATAATTCGATCTTATACTTTGTATCTTAAGTGAGCACTTCTTTCTACTTGCCCGTGGGGGTTATTTGTTAAATTTATTTTATTGGACATTTGTATACACGAGTGTTTCCAGGCACCACAAGACAAGAAGGGGGGCATGGGATATTATAAGAAAACAACAAGAATAAAGAAACTGTTATATTGTTCATGTGACAATCCTACCCTGCAAGTGCATGACAAGGTGTTAAGTGTAAGGGGTAAGGGAATAGACAGGGAAGTGCAAGAGACGGGGTACCCCAATGTGTAGGGGGGCAAGTGCTATTAGGCCAAGGCAGCAAGTTCCAGGGGAAGAAGGGGAGGGGAGGAAAGGTACAGTGGACAATAGGACTGGGTTGGGATAGTCCGGGAAAGGGAGCCTGAGGGCAATTGCTGGCACAGGATTCTGGGAGGGACTGGTAGGGGGCAGGGGGTGTTCTGGTCACTGTATGACTCTGAAGGGACGGGGCTCTAGTGGGAGTGGCAGGTAGAGAGGTTAGCACAGGAGAGGGTTTGAACAGAACTTGATTCTGCTGCTCTGTGATATGTTTAGATACAATTGTTTGATGACCTTCAGGAGCCACAAGAATGGCTGAGTGCAATGTTGTCAATGTACAGGTGCCTCGCCAGGATGGTGAAAGATGCAGGTATACTTGCTGGCCGCATACCCAGTAGATATCCATGAGGTCTGCTGTTTCCTTAGCAAGATCTGGAATGAATAACGTTTTATTGCATTTGATATTCATTCCAACAGGAACTGTTCTATCCCCTCAAAAGCAAAACTCATATTCTTCAGCTGCTTGAACCTTCGCTAGAACTTCTCGTGTCTCAATCATGTCAGTTTCGATACATTTGTGGCCCATATTGTAAAACAGTTCTTGTTGATATTCCATGTCACTTCTTCTCCAAAACCTGCCAAACACCCTGCCACACAGCTTACCACAGCCCTTTTCCCATTTATTTGACACAAATAGCACTCCGTCCAACTTCAGCAGGGGTTGTGGTTTGCATTGGGCACCATTATCCTCTAGCAAATTCATCTTGTGCCCCTGAAACAAACTGCAAAACCTGACGCAGAGGCAGATGAACCAAACACTGGACTTCCAAGGATGGCATTTCCTGGGATACTAACATTTTCGGTGCCCCTGAGGCATATGGGATGAGGGAGCAGACGTAACAGCTCCCGTTATACCGCTGTTTCCCCAATGAACGCATGTGATTATACCACATGTTTCTAAATTCTGGATGGTGTACATCAGATATTGTGTCAAAAACAATTCCTTTATATTGAGCATATTCATTGTCTTCTTCTATTCCCCTTTTTACACACATCTTCCATTGCTATGATACTGTGCCACATATACGTAGTCTTTTAAAATCCACTTGTTAAGTATTTCAATCAGGCGATACACCCTGGTCTCAGCCTAGTATGCAGCGCATAACTGAAATGCTTATTTTGTTATATATATATATATATATATATATATATATATATATATATATATATATATATATATATATATATATATATATGTTCAATATTTGAGAGATACACCAGTCATATCACACCCCTTATTCAAATACCCTGGATCACGATGGACCAGGAACCAAGCTCAAATCAAACATATACGTTTTGATAGGGAGCAGCAATCACCAATGTGGTGACAATAACAAAAATGCCATTAAATTAACCCTTTAGCAACACAGATGGAAATCCTCAGAGAATAGAACACTTTTGGCTTGTTTGGAAAGATAGCACTTAAGTTAGGATTTCCCCCCTCCAATATTCCTCAACCCACAAATAATCAATTCTAAAGATATATGAGGAAGAAGCAGGTAATCAGGAATGAGAAGTATGAAACTAAATTTGAATCCACATTTCCCTCCTCAAATGAGAGAGAAAAACGGATTAGAAACTTTGCAATGATAAATGACACTTGAAAATGGCTGAATAAAACACTGAAAGTGTGCAAAAATCCCTAAATCAGTACAAATTTCTATGGGAGAAACATTGGAAAGATACTAGCAGTCATAAGCAATAGTTTGAGCAAAAGTAAACAATTTGAATGTGAATGGAAGGTTTAAAACAATTGATAGCAAAAATAACACGTGTAAAATTTAGCAAACTTTTGCAATTCCCGCCTGAAATTAAACAAACGATTTTTAATATAAACGGTGGGTTGGGGTGTAGCTATAGGTCTTAGGTATAATCAAGAACTGAAATGAGGTCTCTATATTATGTAGAATAAGATGTGTTATTAGAAAAATCGGGTAGTGAAAACAGAAAAGAAACTCATTTTGGACAAGAATAGTTTTACTCTAGTTTCTATTTTATTTAATGGGGGGGCCCTCCTCTCAACCCCTGTTTTTTTTTATTTTAAACACTTATTTTACTATATGAAATTAAAGTGAACCCTTTGACAATACCTTTTGAAAATAAATACATTCAAAACGTTTTTTTTTTTAATACTTTTGGGTCAGAAACTTTGGCATTAGAAACTGTCATTTCAAAACTTTGAGTGGACAGCGAAATGGCACTTAGCAAGATAAATCAAGGACAGGATTGCAATAAGGATTCTGACAATGTTAAAAGTTATTAAGGTAAGGATAGGGTGGTTTAGAGATTGGGATAGGACAAAGCAAGGCAAGGTATGCTATGGTTTTCTAAGATTCCTATTATTACTTACAGTCCACTTTAATTTAGGATTTTAGACCATCAAGCATTCTGGTCACCACACGGATCTGGTCTAATACAGGACAGCTGGGCAGATCTGGCGGGACACGATAAGCTGGGCTGTTCTGGTCATCGGACTGCACTGGACCGGCACTTCTGGTTACAGGATACTACAGATCAGCGGGGGAGCAAGTTTGCAGCAGGCATGCATCTACTAGCAGCAAGCCAGGCTGGATCAGGATGCTTCCCTTGGGTTTTGGAGATTTTTTATTTTTTAGGCGTAGCTGAAAATGGGGTCAGCAATGCATAGGCCTTGGCTTTGTAATGATGCTCTGCAATCAGGATCCAACAGAATGAAGAAATCAGGAACCGGACACCACGCAGGAATTCAGGAAGAAAGTCAGGAATCAGAGTGTATGCTGTGTGCTGTCAGGGCCCTTATTTATCATGCCAGATGACATCACTACAGTATATGGCAGGTGCAGGCTTACTACCCACGCCCCTGATACTAGGATTGGGCAAGAGCATATTTTCCGCCTTGCCCACAGCTGATTGGATCACAAAAAAGGATATCATGTTTATGGGGTGATTTTTACAGTGTTTAGAAACCTCCCCTAGATACTGGCACCAAAATCTAATTTTGCCATAAAGACATATGTCTGCAGTTGCAACCTCTGAGAAAATCAGATACACAGGTTAAATATTGTGTGTGTCATATTTCAATCCAAACCGCAAGTCTGTGGGACCTGGTCTAACCTTGATGACACATTTTGTTAATTATAAACATGAAAGATTTGGCCTAAAATTCCCAAATTTTGTACACAGATGTGCATTATCCCCAGGAATGTATGTACAAAATGTTATGTTCGCAACATCAATACTTTCCCATAACCTTTTTATAACTTCTGTTCTTTATGCAGTAATGAGTTCTACCAAGTCTTCAAAGAAAGAGAATAAAATTAGATTTAGAACTACAAACTTTTCATATTTTTCCTAATTCTTGCTGCAAAGTTAAAAGTATTTAAAGTTCAGTTACAAAACAGCCTTTAAAGCCAAAAGGAAGTCCATTGTCACTTGATCATTTCTTTTTTCTTTCCCCCAACTTCTGTCAATTGTCAGTTTAGTTGAAGCAGGATGAGGGGCTCTCTCTTGATTGAAAGTTTTATTGCCCCTCACACTTAACAGGTGAGAGTCTCAGCCTGCTATTGTCCCACACTGGAGCAAAGACGAATGTCTGATGAACTTGTGACGTTTCTTTGATGTGGTGCATTCAAAGTCTTTTAAGCTGGCAATGAGTGCTTTCCTGTGCCAGAAGTTTATGAGGTGTCACCCTTTCTCAAGGCTAGCAACTGACAGAGCAAGTATTTTTTTATAGCTTGCCAATTTAGCCTATGAGTTCTAGCCTTCATTCTCTAATTTTAAATCTCGACTTAAACAAAACCTGTAGAATCAAAACAGTTTATAGGTGTACTTTTACCAGCAACAAATCCTTTTACATTGCTAAGTAAGCAGGTCTTCACACAACAATTTACTTTTAAATAGGCGATGTTCTCTCTTCAGTCAGAAAAAGCACATTTTACTATTTCTTTAAATTCGATTTTCATCTCCAGCAAGTACACACGTTATGAGCTATAGTTATTTTCTTGAGTGCTGGAGTTGTTTTGCAGCATGGATACATTTGAACAGGCATCTATTTAGAGTTTTTCCCTGAACAGCTGATTTTTCCATACTTTTGCAAAATAGACACTTTTTACGTGTAAAATGAAAACAAAGCCCCTGGTTGATTTTTCAAAGATACTTTTGATAGGAGCTGTCATTCAAGAAGTAGGCTTGGTTCTGCTGAGACACAATGGATGATCCTGGGCATTGCAGGGCCTTTTTAATCACAGTGGATCCTAAGGACTGGGTGAGTTTAGCGCCAAGCAGCACTTTTAAAGGTTGAAAAAGGTGTCATTTTAAAGAGGCATTTTGGGTTTTTAGCAAAGTATTGCTGCCTCTTTCACTTCACTCCATGTTAAAAGTTGCAGAGCACACTGGCACATTCCTGCGGTAAGTACTCTGTTCCACCCCACATGAAGTGTGTGTGGCAGGGTGGTGCAGCCATTTTCCAGTTGTTGCAAAAATGCAGTTTTGAGATCCTGACGTGCACAGGAGTCAGCGCGGCCATTTTGCAGTTTCTTTCACCACTGCAGCAAAGTGATGTAGTATAGCACAGCTGAGTGGGTCAATATATCCCACATATTCCCCCCAACTTCTTCGGGACTTCCAGTCATAGGGGAGTCGGGCGAGTGGGATTTCTTTCTTGAAAAAGGCAGGTTCAGTTGGATATATGTCCTTCTTCCATCAGCAAATGGTGCAACACTCTCCCTTCGCTTCCTCTGGTTGGAATGTGGAACGATAACCCCAGGCTCCTCTCGGGTCTTTCTTTTCTGGTGTGGAGCGACACCCCAGATTTCCTTGGGTTTCTCCTTTCGGGTCTCCGAGGAGGTCCTCCTCGGTAATGACAGAGCATTCAGTATGAATCTATAAAAGAGAACACAAACCAGCTTCGACAATTTCCCACTAACTGTCCTCCAATCGAGATGACAGCATTGGGATACGCATGCATATATTGACAATTGAAATATTCCTATGCTTCAGATGTATCCACCACTGGGTTTTCTATGGAGTCCTCTATTTGTTGCAAAGTGTGCCTGTGGTGGCAACTCTTTAGCTGATTTATGTGGATCCACTTATTCTCTGTCAAGTCACCTTTGGGGATGCAGATTCTGTAGGCAAGGCCTGGGAGGGTGACCTCTCTTCCATTTCTGAACTTCAATTTCCTACCGTAGCACTAGGGCTGACAAGAAGGCTTTCTTTAGGATTGCCAAGGCCCGGAGATTTGCTCCCCACTTGAGACCGGGCTTGGCAATAACTGGGATCCAAATTAATCTCAAACCGGTTGAGGATGTGACTGCCCATGTAAAAGGCGGAAGGAATACCTTGCACGACCCAATAATTGTGTTCTATGCTTCTGTCACCTCTAGAAATTTTGATCATACAACTGCTAAGCAGAAGATGTTTGGAACAGGGAATTTCCAGGTCCCATACTCATTAATAAAGGGACTCTACAGCAGGTAGGGTCCGGTCTTCGGGAGTTTCTTGAATAATACTTTGCTGATGAAGCTTTCTTCGCTATTCAAGTCAACTCAGGCGAGGACAGACTACTTCCCATCATTTAACTGAATTGGAAAGAAGAGGTGTTTGCCTTCTTCTGAATGCCAGCTACACTTTGTGCTGGTTGGTTATCAATTTTGGCTATAGAATTGGGATTTTCAGATGGTGGATTGGTATAAAAGTTCAAAGTGTTTCCTTCCAGTGTGGAATGCCAATTGAGACTGGAAGGAAGGTTGATTTTCAGGAATGGAGAGGAGTTCCCATCACCAGTTCGTTGTCTCAGAGCAATTATGGTAACACCGGGTATTTCATTAATTTGAAGATGAAACTTAATTTGATCTGGTTTTTGTTCAACCATGTGGCAAGTGCCATTTAGACTAACATGGTTGACACTCTGTTTTGTTTTGATTGGCCTGTGAGTCTGGGTCCAGAATATCTTATTCATACAGTCTACTAGTGGAGACAACCTACGGAGGATGTAATTCCCTAATAGACAGGGGGTTCACTCAGGAGCCACGACTATGACCGGCTGCTTCATCTTGTGTCTCCCTATTTTAATTTACCGCTCTGCAGACCCATCGACAGGAATTTCCTTCCCGTCGAAGTTCTGGAGTTGTCCAGGAAGAGGGGTGAGAGGGATCTGGTATCTCTCCCCTCTTCCTGAATTTAGCTGCTCAAAGGACCTTTTTGACAGAAGAGTTGCTTGGGATCCAGTGTTCACCAGTGCTGGCATTGCACATTGCACTTGCACTTGGACGGTGGTGTAGAATCTACCTTCTTTCTCCTCCAATGGGCAAAGGTAATGGGCATTCTGGGCAAGTTGTGTTGTCAATTTCATTATTTCTGACTCCGACACAGGGATAGTTTGGTCATGATTCGGTGTTGAAGTTGGGGAATCTGACAGAGAATTTTGACACACAGCTATTTTGGGAGTTTCAGGCTTCCCTTTTTTCTGATTCTGGGCTGCCCCCCTTTTTTGCAGGCAGTCAACAGAAGTGGTTGGTGAGGTTTGGGGTTTCTCTTGTGCTGGCTCTGGGCAGCCCACCCCCTTCTAGGAGGTGGTCCCCTGAATGGAGTTGGGTAGTTTGGGAATCTGAAAGGCACATTTCACACTCAAGGATTCGAGGAGTCTCGGGTTCTTCCTTTTGTGATTCTGGGCTGCCCCCCCCCTTTTTGGAGACGTTCACCAGAATGGCTTTGGGGGGCTGGGGAATACTCTTTTTCTGATTCTGGGCTGCCCCCCCCTTTTTGGAGGCAGTCCCCAGACTTGGTTTGGGCAATTTGGTTTCCTTGATTATCATTCTGGGGTGCAATGATGAGCGGTTCTAACTCAGTCCCCACATTCACCCAGTCTTCATTCGGATCTCTTGGGACCCATTTTTCTTTGGGAGGAATTCCCCCGTCCGTGAAGGAGAAGATTTTTTTTTGCAGAATCCTCTGAGGATTCCTCTCCTTCAAATTGGAGGAAACTAACCTCCACAAAATGGGTCTTTTTGGGTTCTTTATTTCTCCTACCCGCCCTCTGTTGCTTGGGTGGCAGGTTTTAGGGGGCAGGAGGTGTCTAGGGGCTTTTCACAAGTAAGGAGGGAAGCATCCTCTAGGGCTTTACACCTCCCTTCCCCCGAACCCCCTACTCTGGAACCAGTGATTTGTAGGGGTGTTCCCCCATCATTGTTCTGGAGTACCAGACCCATGGTTGGTGGGGTTCTGAGCCGCCATGTTCCTTTGAGGGTTCTGTTAAGCCCTTAACATGCAACCTAGATCCTCGGACAGGTTCTGGACCTGGGGCTCCAGTTGAGACACCCATTCCGGCTGTTATGGGGGTCTAAGGTCAACCCTAGGTGAGTCACGGGAAGGGTAACTATTCCTTCTCCCAAAGAACCCTGGGTATGGAGAATTTTGGTAACGCTCCACCCCTGACCTCCCCTTTCCCGGATTGGGCTGTCTGGGCTCCTGAAAGCGGGGAAAGAATGGAGGGTTGTCCAGCAGGTTGGGGTTTTGTGGGTACTGGGGAAAGAAACTCAACCCGGCATTTGGGGGATTACTGCCCTCCTGGGGAAAGTTAGGAGGGAAGTTTCCTGGGGCAGAACCTACCTGGTTGGATCACCCCCTTGGGCTGGGGGAGTCCATACGTACCCCAGGATGGGTCTGTTACCCTTGTGTCGGGGCTGATGCAATCAGTGGAGTTAGGGGTCCCATTTTTGGGATTACCTCCCTGACTACGGCCAGTCTTGGATTGGCCCGAGGTCGTTATGGTTCTTTGATTGGATTGATTTAGTACAGGTATATTTTTAGGCCCCCCATCTCCAGATCTAGAATGGGGCAACCTTCACCTCCGCCACCTTAGCAGCAGCAAGGGTGTTGGCTGATTTGGGGTTTTTGTGTGTGTTTTTGTTATCTGCCTGTTTTTGTACCTCATAAATGCTGGTCACCTGTTCTATGACCCAGTCCAGTGATCTCTTCTCCTGAAAGTCCCTCACCAGCTGGGTCAATATATATTTGGGGATTGCATGAAAGAAGGTAGTGATGAACTCCCGACTATCTGTGCACACACTCCTGGTGGTCTGCGCAAAGGCGCGTTTGAGTTCCTGCTCAAATTCTTGTGGGGCCTGATCTTCCCCGCAATGCAAATTGTAGGCCACCTTGTGGGTCTCTTGGGGGTTTCTGTGTGCGGGGAAATGTTTTAAGATGGCCGCCCTGTATGTGGACCATCTTGAGTGGTTCTGATCCTCCACTCCCGCAAATAAACTGGAGTATTCAGGGGAGAATGTCCATTTCACATACTGTATGCAGTTCTGGCTGTCCTTCATATGAAAAGTGTCCATCATCTGTTCATATAATTCTAGGTGTTCCCAGACAGAATACTTTGCATTTTTATGATATGGAGTTATAACACTCCTAAGGGCCTTGATCTGCCTAAGGGGATCTTTTTGCATAGCTCTCTTAATTTTGTTTGCCTTCTTGGTTTTAGTCACCCGAGTCCACTCGTCCTCAGACTCAGAGGCACTGCTACTGGAGGTGGCTTCTTGATCCTCTAGGCACTCCCTGATTCTGCAAGCTTGAGAAGGGCTTGCAGAATGTTGGGGCCTAGTTTCCCTATTCCTGTGGTGCTCAGAAGAGTCTTCTGACTCTCCCCTGCTCCCAGGATTGGCGGAGTACCCCCGCCCACTGCCTTAACTGGGTAGAGGTCTTCAGGATACTCTTTTTGGGCTTTATTTCCTAGAGTTCCCCACCCAATTTCACAAACAGATGTTTTGGAAGGCGGTATTTTTGTGGGTCCAATTCCCTGGCTCTCCCCTCATAGGAGTCTTCCTGGTCAGAGATTTCAGCCCTAACATTTGGGGATCTGTATAGGGACGCCCGTCCATCAATTTCTGGGGGGCGCTGATCTGTCAGTCCCATCTTACCAACCCTATTGAATCCTGCCATCCCCATGGCCTCCGGTTCATATGAGCCAGTAGACATGAAGCTGGCAGTGTTCATGGTATTGAATTGGATGGAGTCCCTGAGTACAGAGGTCCTTATGTGATGATCAGAGGTTGCCCTGTCCCTCTCTACCTGTTCAGGGTCCCCCCAGTTAGAATTTAGCCTCGCACCCTCTTTCTCTAATCTTGCTACCTTTTCTTTTTCAGCACCTATTTCCTTGTGATAAGCAAAAATCTGAGCCTTTTGTTCATCTATCAAGGCCTATCTGGTCTCAATGATTCGCTCTTGCACTGCTACTTGTTTCTGGATTCCATCAATCTTTTCACAGAGGGCCTCATTGTCCCTCTGCGCTTGCTTCCTGCATGTTTTGGGAGTACTGGGACATTCTCTGTTGCAAGTGATTCATCTCCTGGGTTTGTGTGTCTTTGGCTTGGGTGTTCTCTATCAGAGCACCTTCTACCCGTCTGGTGTGCTCTAGTAGCTTCCCATGCTCTGTTCTTAATTCCTTTAGCTCATGAAGGGCCATCTTACTTTCCTGTAACTCAGTCCTTAACTCACTTATTACCTGGCCTAGGGTATCTTTCTCTTAAATTAGGGTGCCCATCTGCTCCACCAGGTCATCTCTTTGTTTTTTATAGTGTTGGATTTCTGGCGTTCCTGATCAAATTCCTCTTGAGAGTGGTGGTCTTTAACAATTAATTTATTATTTTCCTCTTTTAATTTGTCTATCTGGGCCTGTAGGGTAACCATTTGCTCTGTGCAGGCTCTATGAAACTGTAATTGTTGTGCCAGCTTGTGTTGACTCTCTTGCAGAGAGGTAACTCTTTCCTGACACTCCTCTTTTAGTGCCTGTAATTGGGTGTCTTGCTCTGCATTCTCTTCCTGTAGGAGAGCCAGATTTTTTTAAATTTTGTTACAGAATCCCTAGATTTTACCTCCAATTCTTGGCTCTTGTAACGCTCACCTGACTCCCAAGGAGGCGCTAGCCTGGTTCGCGCTGCTGTGACCTCTTCTAAGGTGATGCGCAGGGTTCGGAAGACGGACTCGACCGGGCCCCCAAATCTGGCTTGTCTGGCTCGCAGAAGTATCCTTCTGTAGGCGAAAATAGGGGATTAACTGTCTGTGGGGTAATGCAATCAGCCTCCCACTTTCCCCTCTCACCCTCCTCGAAAACCTTCTGTGATTCCTCGTAGCGTCTCACCTTAGGGTCTGGAAGGGCGAGCTCTCCATCCTGCTTCTGATGCAGGGGCGCGTTGGTATCCAGTTACTTCACTGGATTTTCGGATTAGTGAGAACCAAACTTGCTTGGCTTCCAGGTAAGTTTTTTGATAAGAAGTTCCCCTTGTGTCCATGCATTAATGTACTAATGCTAGTGTCTTTTTCCCCATAGGGGCCGGGGTACGGAATGCCGGGGAACAGGCACCGACCCGAGATGAGAGGTGAAATCCTTGTAGAAATCAGGTAAGTCTTTAATGAGCGTTTTTTGCTAATGTCTTTTCATTCGCTCATTAACGCTGATGTCTCTTTTTCCCCTTAGGGGCCGGGGTCCGGAAATGCCAGGATGCGGCGCGGACCCGAAATGAAGAGGGAATGAATCAACAGGTAAGTCTTAACATGGAGATTTAGCTTTCCTTATTCCCTTTTCTTTCTCACCTTTTGTTCTGGTCTTTTTCTCCCTAGGCGCTGGGGCGTGACTGCGATTCCGGATGATCGCTGCTGAACATGGAGGTGCCCAGTGAAGGTGAGTGGAATGCGGCGCTGCAGCGATCGACGCGATGAGCTTTTAAATAAAAGTCTTCCTTTTCAGGATTGTCGGCGAGATGTCTCTGGGATGCGGATTTAGCAGGTAAGGACTTTTCCTTCTTCTGTTCTCTTCTTCTCTTCCTTTGCAGGTGATCCAGGATGCTGGCAGGCGTGGCAGAAGTCAGGATGCAGGAGCAGACATGGTGAGCGTCCAGCTGCTAGATGCAGGACAACGCGAAGCACGTGTGGCTGTTCGGGTGGGGTTTAAATAGCCTTGGAAGAAGTTCCAGGTATGTATCCTTCCTCCAATCAGGTATGTATCCTTCCCTGACCACACCCGGATGGTAAATTAGTCCCACAGGTAAAGTAGTTCCTTTCAGGCCTCAAGGAGGCCGGGATCCTGCAGGATGGTCTGCATCAGGTAAGTGCACCCAAGCACATCCATAAAAGACTGATGTCTTTTATGAGCCTGGTGCCATAGGCGCCAGGACACTGTCCAAAGGGCCCCTATATGGGGTTGCTGGGTCCTTCCCTGGGGACTGGATGTCCGCTTTCGGGGACGCAGGGCTTGAGCCGGCTCCCCGGGAGCGGGCATCATGACAGCACTCCCCTCCAAGGCCTCTCCCAAGGTTGTTCCCTCCGGGGGTTTTGGTTTGTCTGGGAAGAGTCGGTGGAATTTCCTGACTAATCGAGGTGCATGCACATGGTCGCTGGGTTCCCACGACCTCTCCTGAGGTCCGTACCCCTTCCAATCAATTAGGTAGAACAGTTTTGACCTAAACATTTTTGAGTCTAAAATGTTCTTCACTTCGAATTCGGGCTCCCCATCTATTAGAATAGGTTCTGGAGGTTTGAGTAGTCGGGTTCCGGGTACCACTGGTTTCAGAAGTGACACATGAAAAACAAACAGGGTGAATTTGCATACTAGCTGGTAAATCAAGTTTAACAGCCACTGGGTTAACTATTGCCGTAATAGAATAAGGTCCCAGATATTTTGGGTTAAAAGTTCGAGGCACTTTGAGTGGTAAATGTCTGGTAGCTAACCACACTTGATCCCCAATCTGATACAGAGGTGCTTCACTCCGATGTAGATCAGCATTCTCCTTGTATTTTCTCTTGGCTTGTTGTAAATGCGTAGTTGCCTCTTTGAAGGCTTGGGTAATTGTAGAATGCAGATGTTCTACTGCAGGCATTCCGAGGTTCTGAGGTGAGTCAAGGTTTGAGGTTCGAGGGTGATGCCCAAACAAAGTATAAAAAGGACGGTGGCCAGTTCCAGAGTGTACCGAATTATTATATGCGTATTCGGCTATCCAAAGAATGTCTTTCCAGTTGCTTTCAGATTGCTGTAACATACAACGTAAGTATTGCTCAAGGGTCTGATTTGTCCTCTCGGTCTGACCATCGGTCTGAGGGTGGTGACTGGTCGATAATCTTACGTTGGTCTGCGCCATTTGACAACATTTGCGCCAGAAGTGGGAAATGAATTGGCTTCCCCGGTCAGAGATTAGTATAGATGGGAATCCATGTAGCCGAACAATATTTTCGAGGAATTCTTTGGCTAGGACAGAAGATGAAGGTAAACCTTTCAAAGGAATAAAGTGGGCCATTTTGGAAAATAAATCCACAATTACCAGAATAGTATTGTACCCCGAACAAGGAGGCAGGTCCGTAATAAAATCCATTGATAGGGTGTGCCAGGGCGCTGGCGGTATCTCTAGAGGTTGAAGGAGACCGGCTGGTCTTTTCTTTTGACTTTTATTTTGGGCGCAAACACCACAGGACATCACAAAAGATTTAACATCTTTTCGCCAAGAGGGCCACCAAAATTGTCGTTTCACCTTTTCCTCTGTCTTGGCAATACCGGGGTGTCCCTCTATTAATGCATCATGATAACCGGAAATAACTAGTTCGTGTAATTCCTTATGTGGCAGGAATAAGCGTCCTTGAAAGTAAGGTAATGTAACGCTCACCTGATTCCCACGGAGGCGCTGGTCTTGGCAGGAAGGTGTCTGTGACCCGAAAAGTGATGTGCAGGACTCGATTTGCTTCTGGGGCCGAACCTCTTCGCACTGTGTGTCGAACTCGAAGAGTGAGATTTCTGCAGGTGAAAGAATATGGGGGATAATGATCTGGGTTGTTGAATGTCCCTCTCTCTCTCTCTCTCTTCCTAGCTTCTCCGTAGAGCCCCCAGGTCAACGTGCTCACCTTAGATAGGTGAATGCTGGACTCTCCATCTGCGTCTGGTGCAGGGTGCCGTTGCCAGTTCCTTCACTGGTGAAACATAGGCCTCTTGACATCAGAGGATCGCTACCGTCGTTAACTGCACGAGCGGTGAGTTTCCGGACACCTTTTTAGTCCTTATAGTCTTTAGATGCGTGGGCACGTTAATATAGAACAGGACTCTGTATAATGCTTTTTTCTATTTGTCTTGCAGGGCTCTTGAGATAGGAGATGGTGTGAAGAGAGCCGAAGTTGGAGCCAGAGCCTTGGAATGAAGCGCTTGGAAATGCGTAAGTAAATGCAAGTGCTCTAACTGTCTCTTTTCCCTTGCAGCTGTGAGTTCGTGCTGAAGAGATGCTGGAAAACGCCGGAGTATTTGCAGGCGTTCTATTGTGGCGAGCGCGATGGACGTGAGTAAATACCTGTCTAATGTCTCTTCGTTTGTCTTTCAGATGCTGGGTTGCAGCGTTGAAGAAATCCGGAATTCGCGGAGTGCCGGTAAGTAATAACAATGCTTTTGTCTTCACAGGCGGAGGTGCAGCGTGAAGAAATGTTCGCTGCCGATGGATCAGGTGAGGAAAGCGCTGCGTGTAAAGGTTGCCGTGCTAACCTGTTGTTTCTTGTCTTTGCAGGTGCTGCTGAATACTGGATACAGGAGTGGTAAGTATTGTTCTTGCAGGTTCAGGATCGGAAGGAAGAAAGGCTGGAACAGACTCGGTGAGCGTTCTGCTGCAGATGCAGAATAACGTGAAGCACGTTTGTTCAATCGGGTGTGGTTTAAATAGCCTTGGAGTGATGATGCGTCTTCCTCCACGGCCCCGCCTAGGTAAGAAAAGAGTTCCAGTTCCAGAAGAGTTCCCGTGTTGTATCCAGGGAGTGGAGCTTGCCTCACCCAGGTAAGAAAGTAGTTCCTGTTCACAGAGGATTCCTATGTGGCTGGTAAGTAAGCAGCATGGTCTGCTGCAGGTAAGTCCACCCAAGCATCTTCATACATATTATGAGCCCGGCGCTTCCAGTGCCGGGACCTATGGCTTTGATGAGCCTGGTGCCACCGGCGCCAGGACAAGGTCCAAAAGGTCCCAGTGGGGACCGGCTGGTGCCTAAGATAACGGTTAGGGGCCTGCTTCCAAGGACGTTGGGCTGTTCCTGACTCCTTGGAAGCAGTGATCATGACAGTACCCCCCCTCAAGGCCCCTCCCAAGCGTGTCTTCTCCGGGGGTTTTGGCTTGTCGGGGTGATTCAAATGGAATTTCTTGACCAGACGAGGTGCGTGGACATGCTCTGAGGGTTCCCAAGACCTTTCCTGGGGGCCGTATCCTTTCCAATCAACCAGGTAATATAATTTAGATTTGGAGATTTTGGAGTCTAGGATGTTCTTTACTTCGAACTCAAGTTCTCCATCTACTAAAACAGGTTCCGGGAGTTCGGTCAATCGGGTTCCTGGTTGCACTGGTTTTAGTAAGGAGACATGGAATACTGGATGTATTTTCATCTGCGAAGGCAATTCCAATTTAACAGCCACCGGATTAATTATGGCAGAGATAAGATAGGGTCCAAAGTATCTCGGGATGAAAGTGCGGGGTCCTTTTAGAGGTAGGTGCTTAGTGGATAACCAGACCTGATCTCCCACTGCGTAGTGAGGGGCCTCTTTACGGTGCTGATCTGCTCCTTTCTTAAATTGAGCTTTAGCTCTTTGCAGATGGGCAGTGGCTTCCTTAAAAGCACGAGTGATCTCCGAGTGCAAGTGATCCACAGCAGGTGTTTCGAATTCTTGGGGAGGATCCAGGTTAGAGGTTCTAGGATGGTGTCCGTATAATAGGAAGAAGGGAGTCTTCCCGGTTCCAGAATGAGTCGAATTGTTATAGGCGTATTCGGCGATCCAAAGAATGTCCTTCCAAGGGTTTTCAGTTTGTTGGAGCATGCAACGTAGATATTGCTCTAGAGTTTGATTTGTCCTCTCGGTCTGTCCGTCAGTTTGGGGATGGTGACTGGTAGAAAGTCTCACATCAATTTGGGCTAAATGACAGCAACTTCGCCAAAAGTGGGAGATGAATTGACTTCCCCTATCGGAGACCAAAACCGAGGGGAAACCGTGTAACCGAACGATGTTTTCTAAGAATTCTCGGGCCAATACTGAAGCTGAAGGTAGGCCCTTCAGGGGAATGAAGTGAGCCATCTTGGATTATAGATCCACGACTACTAAAATGGTATTATACCCTGAGCATGGAGGTAAGTCCGTGATGAAATCCATGGACAGGGTATGCCATGGACAGGGAGGGATGTCTAGTGGGTGTAAGAGACCGGCTGGTTTCTCCTTCTGACTCTTATTCTGGGCACACACACCACAGGAGATTACAAAGTCTCTAATATCCTTCTTCCATGATGGCCACCAGAAATGTCTTTTGACCTTTTCCATGGTTTTGGTTATGCCAGGGTGACCCTCCATTAATGAATCGTGATAACAGGAGATTACCTGTTTTTGTATTTTCTAACTGGGCAAGTACAATCGTCCTCGGAAATATGGTAGGTCTCGATCCACTGAGAATTCTTTTCCCTTTAATTGCCAGTCCTGTAAGTCGGCCGGAGTTAAAAGTGATTTGACTGTAGTCTTAAGGTCTTCAAAGGATTGAGCGCTGACCAAGCCCAAAATCCTTTGTTCTGGGATTATGGGTATTGGTTCTGGATTGGTCAAATGTTCATCTATTCCCATCCGGGAGAGGGCATCTGCTTTTCCATTTTTACTGCCTGGTCGATAAGTAATTATAAAGTCAAACTCAGCCAAAAACAGAGCCCAGCGAAGCTGCCTGGAAGACTGAGCTTTGGCTGTCTTCAGATACTGTAAGTTGCGGTGATCAGTCATTACGGTGACTGTGTGTCTGGCTCCCAAAAGATAATGCCGCCAGGCTTTAAAGGCCGATCTGATAGCTAAAAGTTCCATGTCTGTAATTGAATCGTTGATCTCGGGAGCCGAGAATTTGCGGGACCAAAAGGCTACAGGATGTAATTGGTGTGTGACCGGATCCCTTTGTGATAAAACTGCCCCCATAGCAAGACTAGAAGCATCTGTTTCTACGATGTAGGGGAGTTCTGGGCAAGGATAACTTCCTCCTGGAGCGGGCAAAGGTGTCTGTCCTGCCTGCGTTTGTAGCAATTGCCTAGCGAGGTCCTCTGTTCGCTCCTTGGAAATTATCAGCTCTCTTCTTAGAGAGTTTGTTTCCTGACGAGCTGCATGTACTTCTGCTCTTAGTTCCCCAAGCAACTGGGCTAATTGATCAGTGTCTGAGGTTTCCATTGCGCCTGGGTAGGAGTTTTGCGGTGAGCTTCGCGTTCTGTAATGCTCACCTGATTCCCACGGAGGCGCTGGTCTTGGCAGGAAGGTGTCTGTGACCCGAAAAGTGATGTGCAGGACTCGATTTGCTTCTGGGGCCGAACCTCTTCGCACTGTGTGTCGAACTCGGAGAGTGAGATTTCTGCAGGTGAAAGAATATGGGGGTTAATGATCTGGGTTGTTGAATGTCCCTCTCTCTCTCTCTCTTCGTAGCTTCTCCGTAGAGCCCCCAGGTCAACGTGCTCACCTTAGATAGGTGAATGCTGGACTCTCCATCTGCGTCTGGTGCAGGGTGCCGTTGCCAGTTCCTTCACTGGTGAAACATAGGCCTCTTGACATCAGAGGATCGCTACCGTCGTTAACTGCACGAGCGGTGAGTTTCCGGACACCTTTTTAGTCCTTATAGTCTTTAGGTGCGTGGGCACGTTAATATAGAACAGGGCTCTGTATAATGCTTTTTCCTATTTGTCTTGCAGGGCTCTTGAGATAGGAGATGGTGTGAAGAGAGCCGAAGTTGGAGCCAGAGCCTTGGAATGAAGCGCTTGGAAATGCGTAAGTAAATGCAAGCGCTCTAACTGTCTCTTTTCCCTTGCAGCTGTGAGTTCGTGCTGAAGAGATGCTGGAAAACGCCGGAGAATTTGCAGGCGTTCTATTGTGGCGAGCGCGATGGACGTGAGTAAATACCTGTCTAATGTCTCTTTGTTTGTCTTTCAGATGCTGGGTTGCAGCGTTGAAGAAATCCGGAATTCGCGGTGTGCCGGTAAGTAATAACAATGCTTTTGTCTTCACAGGCGGAGGTGCAGCGTGAAGAAATGTTCGCTGCCGATGGATCAGGTGAGGAAAGCGCTGCGTGTAAAGGTTGCCGTGCTAACCTGTTGTTTCTTGTCTTTGCAGGTGCTGCTGAATACTGGATACAGGAGTGGTAAGTATTGTTCTTGCAGGTTCAGGATCGGAAGGAAGAAAGGCTGGAACAGACTCGGTGAGCGTTCTGCTGCAGATGCAGAATAACGCAAAGCACGTTTGTTCAATCGGGTGTGGTTTAAATAGCCTTGGAGTGATGAGGCGTCTTCCTCCACGGCCCCGCCTAGGTAAGAAAAGAGTTCCAGTTTTGAGTTTGTATCAGATTCTCCCATTCCAATTTGGGATAAGGCGTGTGCTTTGCCATTCTTGCAGCCAGGTCGATAGGTAATCACGAAATCAAATTCAGCAAAAAACAAAGCCCATCGGAGCTGCCGTGATGACTGAGCCTTGGCGGTTTTCAAATACTGTAAATTCCGGTGATCAGTGATCACTGTGATGGTATGTCGAGCGCCAAGCAGATAATACCGCCAGGCTTTAAAAGCGGACTTAATGGCTAACAGTTCTTTGTCCGTGATTGCATAATTAACCTCGGGTGCCGAGAATTTTCTGGACCAAAATGCTACGGGATGCAGTTGGTTGGTTTCGGGATCTCTTTGGGACAGGACAGCTCCCATGGCTAGGCTGGATGCGTCAGTCTCGACGACATAAGGGAGATCTGGACGTGGGTGTTTCAATATAGGTGCAGAGGTAAACTTAGCTTTTAAATCCTGAAAGGCCTGCTCGGCTTCTTCAGACCATTCAAAACGTTTATTTTTCCTCAAGAGTGCAGTAATGGGTTGTACCACGTGTGAAAATTCTGGGATAAACCTGCGATAGTGGCAAAGCAGAGCATGCTTTGAACCCCTTTGACAGAGCTAGGTGATGGCCATTTGAGGATGGCATCCACTTTTCTTGAGTCCATTCGGGCTCCTTTGGGTGTCAGGATGAAACCTAGAAACTCGACTTCTGTGGTATGGAAAACACATTTCTCCAATTTAGCAAATAGTTTGTGTTGGCGCAGTTTTTCAAGTACTGCCCTGACGTGTTTTCTGTGATCAGATTCCGAAGAGGAGTACACCAGAATGTCATCGATATATACGACAACACAAACATTGATGAGTTCCCGAAGGACATCATTCATGAAGTATTGGAAGGCAGCCGGCGCGTTACACAATCCGAAAGGCATCACCTGGTACTCGAATAATCCGTATTTAGTACGGAAGGCAGTTTTCCATTCGTCGCCTTCTTTAACTCGTACCAGATGATAAGCCCCCCGGAGATCTAACTTGGTGTATATGCAAGCGTCCTTCACCTGGTCAAGGAGTTCAGGGATCAGAGGCAGAGGATAACGTTTTTTAACCGTTATCTGGTTCAATGCGCGGTAATCGATACAAGTTCTAAGGTCGCCTTCTTTTTTGGGCACGAAGAACAAAGCCGAGGATGCCGGGGACTTTGACGGGCGAATAAAACCATTAGCTAGGTATTGATCCAAATATTGTCTCAAATGCAGATTCTCAGGTTCGGTAAGGGCATAAATCATGCTAGGGGTTGTGCACTGGGCACCAGATCGATTTGGCAATCGTACGATCTGTGAGGAGGTAACGTGTTGGCCCGTTCCTTTTGGAAGACGTCCTGAAAGTCTTGGTATTCCGGAGGTAGTTGCATGGAGGCAGAGGTTACAGATGCTAGATTAATATTCAGGTTTTCTGGGTAGCAGGTTTGTGTACAATCCGGAAGGTTATTCTCTTAGCTCGCCATTCAATTTGAGGATTATGTGTCTCTAACCAAGGGATTCCAAGAATAACCTGAAACTGTGGAGCCTTGATTACATCAAACACAACACCCTCCCGATGGCCGTCGGGACCAATAAGAGTCACCTCAGTAGTGGAATGTGTTACCGGTCCAGAGGCAATTTCAGTTCCATCGACTGTGGTGATGACATCTTTGCTGGTTTTAGGACGGAGAGGGAGGTTAATCCTAGAGACCAATTCACGATCCACATAGTTTCCAATAGCCCCACTATCGATGTATGCCTTTATTGCATGTAACCGCTTAGGCTGTTCTGGATCTACGAGAACCATTGGCACAATGAAATGCGAGGTCTGAGAGTTAGTTTTCAAGCTCGGCAAGCGGACCCCTACACTTGTCGGGCGGAGTCGTTTCCCGAAACAGAGTCTTCATGGTTTTTATCAGCGGCTCCTACCGCCTTTCGGGCGGTTTTGCCGGGCAATCTCGTAGAAAGTGTCCAGAATTCCCACAATAAAGACATAATTTTAACTGCCGCCTCCTTTCACGTTCCTTTTGAGTTAAGGGTCCTTTAACCCCTCCAATTTGCGTAGGCTCAGAGACATCAACTCCCTTGGGATTAGCATGGGTCTTGACCAACACCCGGGTCTCAAACCTGGACCGATCTGCTTTTCTGTTTTGAAGTCTGTGATCCAATTGGACCACTAAGTCTATATACTCTGTGCATTCTTGGGGCGGATTTACAACTTGGGCCAAGACATCTTTAAGCTCTCCGTGTAGGCCTCGATAAAACAACGTGACTCTTTTATCCTCTGGCCATCCCGTTTCCACAATTAGTCTATTAAAGGTTGCAATATAGGATAGGAGGTCCTGATTGCCCTGTCGCAGGGATAGAAGTTTGTCATCCAGAGCCTGCCCCTGAGAGTGTCGAGCAAATAACCTTTCCATGCTTGCTTGAAACCTTTGAAAATCACAGAGAATCGGGTCATCTTGAGTAACCAGTGGAACTGACCAATCGGCAGCGCAGCCGCTGAGATATGACAATACAAAGGCTACCTTGGTCTGATCATTAGGGAAGGCCCCAGGTCTGCATAGGAAGTGCAAACGACACTGATTCATGAATACGGCGAATCGTTTGGGGTCCCCAGCAAAGCGTTCGGGTGGGGCCAGCGGCATGTTTCCAGGTAGATTAATCTGCACAGGGTTACTGGAAACCACAGGAGCGGCATTCCCTCCGGAACCGGGTAGAGGAGTTTGCCCAGCTTGACCTTGCAAAAGCTGTCTGGCCAGGTCATCAGTTATTTCCTTTGATATTATTAATTCCCTCCTGTGGGCATTAGTCTCTTGACGCGCGGCATGTACTTGGGCTCGTAATTCCCCCAGTAATTGGGCCAACTGATCAGTCTCAGAACTTTCCATAGCACCTGGGTGGAAATTTGTAGGAAGGCTTCGCGTTCTGTAACGCTCACCTGACTCCCACGGAGGCACTGGCCTGGTTCACGCTGCTGTGACCTCTTCTAAGGTGATGCGCAGGGTTCGGAAGACGGACTGGACCAGTCCCCCAAATCTGGCTTGTCTGGCTCGCAGAAGTATCCTTCTGTAGGCGAAAATAGGGGATTAACTGTCTGCGGGGTAATGCAATCAGCCTCCCACTTTCCCCTCTCACCCTCCTCGAAACCCTTCTGTGATTCCTCATAGCGTCTCACCTTAGGGTCTGGAAGGACGAGCTCTCCATCCTGCTTCTGATGCAGGGGCGCGTTGGTATCCAGTTACTTCACTGGATTTTCGGATTAGTGAGAACCAAACTTGCTTGGCTTCCAGGTAAGTTTTTTGATAAGAAGTTCCCCTTGTGTCCATGCATTAATGTACTAATGCTAGTGTCTTTTTCCCCATAGGGGTCGGGGAACAGGCACCGACCCGAGATGAGAGGTGAAATCCTTGTAGAAATCAGGTAAGTCTTTAATGAGCGTTTTTTGGTAATGTCTTTTCATTCGTTCATTAACGCTAATGTCTCTTTTTCCCCTTAGGGGTCGGGGTCTGGAAATGCCAGGATGCGGCGCGGACCCGAAATGAAGAGGGAATGAATCAACAGGTAAGTCTTAACATGGAGATTTAGCTTTCCTTATTCCCTTCTCTCTCTCACCTTTTGTTCTGGTCTTTTTCTCCCTAGGCGCTGGGGCGTGACTGCGAATCCGGATGATCGCTGCTGAACATGGAGGCGCCCAGTAAAGGTGAGTGGAATGCGGCGCTGCAGCGATCGACGCGATGAGCTTTTAAATAAAAGTCTTCCTTTTCAGGATTGTCGGCGAGATGTCTCCGGGATGCGGATTTAGCAGGTAAGGACTTTTCCTTCTTCTGTTCTCTTCTTCTCTTCCTTTGCAGGTGATCCAGGATGCTGGCAGGCGTGGCAGAAGTCAGGATGCAGGAGCAGACACGGTGACAGCTCTCTAGATCATTCTGAATTTTCTCTAATAATTCCATTTGATTCTGTGCCAGAATTATGTTTTCAGCGTGCTTTTCCCGTATCACTCCTATGTGGAGGTATAGCTAGGCCGCAATTCTGGCAATTTTGCTTTGCTCCTCTTTAATTTTTGGGGCCATTTACAATTCACAAAGAGCGTGGTGTAATGGGCCATTGTCCTGCCATGTATCCAGGTCCATGGCAGTGACTTGTTGCGTGATTTCCTGTAGTCAGACATGTTCATTCTGTTCTGGCCACTCACCCCTGACAAAAAGCTTGTGCAAAAAGCTTGTGCAGGAGGTGCTCCATAGCCATACTGACTTCTATTGGCATAGCTATTTAGAGAATGTTATTTGTTTATTAATTACTTTGGGGTTGATTTACTTTTACTTTTACAGACCAGCCTGGTTTAGTTTAGTTTTAGTTTAGTTTATTCATTTGTATTGCGCACCAAACCTGAGGGTATGAGGGCGCATGAGCAGCAAGGTGATTCAAAGCTTGGTTACAGGTTGCTTATACTTTACATTACATAATTATACTTTACATTACATAATTACAGTGTGACGATGAAGGAACATGTGTACAGTTTGGCAGGAGAGAATGCAGTAAATGTGTTTAAAGAATTACAAATATATACAAGTTTAGCATTACAAATTTACAGATTCACTTAAAGCATGCCACGCGGAGAGCAGCCGTGTGGTGTTAGAGGTGTTAGTGGTTCGTGTTCTTTAACCAATGGATGTAGTTGCGTCTAAAAAGTGAGTAAGGTTGGGGAGTTCTGAGCGATGGTGGTAGGGAGTTCCAGTGTTGAGGTGCTTTCACCTGGAAGCTGTTGCCACCCATTTTGGTGCGTTTAAACCTGGGGACGGTGAGCAGATTAGCATTGGAGGTTCTGGTGGGTCTGATGGGGGTGTGTTTGCATATTCTGTCTGCCAGATAGCGTGGGGCAGCATTATTCAGGCATTTGTGGGTGAGCGATGCTACTTTAAGCAGGATTTTGTCTGTTGTGCTGAGCCAGTTATGGGATTTCCTGATATTGGAAATGTGTTCCCTCCTGGGAATATTGAGTGCTGCCCTAAGGGCGTTGTTTTGAAGTGTCTGAATTTTGTTGGTGATTTGCTTGGTGGCTCCTATGTAGAGGGCGTTACAATAGTCCAGTTTGGATAATACCAATGCTCTGGCTAGTGTAGTGCAGCTGTGAGTGGAGAGGAAGGGTTTGGCTGCTCTTATGAGCTTACATGTGTAGGCCGTAGAGGATGCCATCGAGCTAACCTGTTTGTGGAAGGTTAGGGAGGAGTCGAGGTATATTCCTAGGGTTTTTACTTCTTTCGAGACCTTGATTAGGTTCCCATCTATGATGAAGTTGGCATAATTGTGGTCGAGTTTGGTTAGGTTGGACGTGGAACCAAGGATGATGAGTTCAGTTTTGTCATCATTCAGGCATAGACTGTGCGAAGCCATCCATGCCTGGATGATGAGATACACCCTGTTCACCAAGGCCAAATCCTGGTTGTAATCTCCCGTCAACGGGATGAGGATCTGTGTATCATCGGCGTAGTTAGTGTAGGTGATACCCAGGCCATCTAGATCATCAAACAGGGGCTTTGTGAACACGTTGTACAGAGTGGGGGAGACGCACGAGCCCTGTGGGACTCCACATGTAATGGGGATGGGTTCGGCGGCGGCAGAGGAGGAGAAGACTCGCATGGATCTGTTGTTGAGGAATGACTCAATCCAACTGATGGCTTCTTGTGAGAAGTGGGCAGCTGAGTCTAAATGATTACATAGGATTTTATGGTCAACTAGGTCAAACGCCGCAGAGAGGTCTAGGAGGAGTAGTAATGCAGTTTTCCCGTTATCTCTAAGGACGTCTATTTGGGCTTTCAGATCTATTAGGGCTGTTTCAGTTCCATGTTGGGGTCTGAAGCCGGATTGTCTTATTCCTAGAAGGTGGTTTGTTTCAAGATACTTTTGGATTTGTTGGTATGCTGTCTTGTCTAGTATCTTGAGCAAGAATGGGACGGTGGTAATCGGTCTGTAGTTGGTTGGGATGGACGGGTCAAGGGAGGGTTTTTTGAGGAGAGGGAGGACCCAGGACTCTTTAAGGTTACTGGGGACTGTTCCTGAGGAGAAAGAGGCATTGATGAGTCTGGTGATGAATGGGGAAAGGTCTCGTGCCGCGTCTTTAATGATTTGTGGGGGGCAGAGGTCACCTTTGCAGTTGGAGGGTTTAAGGCCAAGAATTATTTTTTCTACTTCGAGAGAAGAGACTTTGGAAAAGCTGAAGCGAGCAGTGTTAGGTGTGTGGTGTGAGGGTGGAGGGCTCGAGTGGGCGTTGATGGGGTTGGTAAGATTGGTGAGGGAGTCTTTCTTATTTTTAATTTTTGTTTGAAGGCCAGTGACTTTGTTGTTTAGTGCATTTTGGACACTGGTGCACCATTGTTTGTTTTTAACGCAAGTATCTGGGATTGTTACCGGGGTTTCCAATTCTTTCAGGATAGTAAATAATTCTCTGGAGCTGGAGTTGGATTGGGAGATTCTCTGGTTATAGGATTCTTGTTTGGCCGCTATGATTTCTTTTTTATAGTTGGCCGTTATTTTGTTAAGCAGTAGTTTGTTGTGGTCAGTCGGAGATTGTCTCCAGACTTGTTCCAGTTTACTCTTTTCCAATCTAAGGGTTTTAAGATGGCTGGAGAACCATTGGTTGAGGTGCTTTTTTGGTTTGGATTTTCTAAGTTTCAATGGTGCAATGGCGTCTAAGGCTATGCGCATGGTGTTGTTATAGCCTTCTACGAGGTCATAGGGATTAGAGTCTTGGAGTTGGCTTAGTGTAGGAAGAATGAGCGGGATCAGTTTTTCTACTGTAATATTTTTTTTGCTTCTCGTGTGGATGGCTGGGGTTAGTGCCATGTTGGTTGTAGGGCTTGAGGCCTCAAGTGAGAAGGAGAGGAGGTGGTGGTCGGTCCAGGATTGGGGAGTGTTGTTAGTGATCGATACGGCACAGTTATAGTCTGCTATCCAATCAAGGGTTCTCCCTTTGTTATGGGTGGGGCTGGTTACTTTTTGTGTGAAGCCTAGTTCAGACAGGGTGTTACTGATGAGAGTGGCTTGATTGTCTTTGGGGTCTTTGTAGCCTAAATTGAAGTCTCCTAAGAGAAGTCATTGTGAGGAGTTTTTTAGGTTGTCGGTAAGGATGGCATTGAGGTCTTCCTCGAAAGATCCCGGGGGTCCGGGCGGTCTGTATAGTAAGTGAATGGATATTGTTTGGGAGTTAGCGATGGGTAGCTTGGCTGTAAGTGATTCACATGATGGGAGGTGTGTGGCGGAGTTGAGTCTGATGTTAAGGTGGGTCTTGGCAATGATGGCCAAACCACCGCCTTTAGCTTCAGTTCTGTCCGCTCGGATGATGGTGTAGTCAATGGGGATGGCTAGCGAAAGGGCTGGGCCTGCGGCTGCGTGAAGCCAGGACTCTGTTATGGCTAGGAAGTCTAGATCTTCAGCTAAAATGAGATCAGCGATGTCCGTGGCATGGGCAATCATGGAGCGTGCGTTGATGAGGGCACCTTTTATAGGTAGGGTTTTGGCTTTGGCAGGGGTGGGGTGGTAGCTGTGCTGAGCGCTCTATTGTTGGTTATAGTGGAGTTGACGGGTTTAGGTTTGGGTTTTTTTAGCGTAAGGTTAGCGCAGGAGCTAATGGATGTTCGGTGTGTGAGTATGGATTGTGTAGAGTCCCTGGCTCTAGGCTCGTGTATTTTGGGAAGTCTGGCTTGTAATCTGGTCAGCCTGTCCGAAAGGCATGGGGGAGCGAGTAGGGTAAGCATGATTGTGGTGCTGGGCTTGGAGTATTTGTTTTGGAGGCGCTTGTAGAGTGCAGCACAGTACACCAACCACGCAAAGCATCACTACCCTGCAGGTTATACTGCTGTGCTAGACTGTCACGGGTGGTAATCAAACTCAAAATCATTGCACAAGCCCCCAAATCTGTTAAGTATTTCAATCAGGCGATACACCCTGGTCTCAGCCTAGTATGCAGCGCACAACTGAAATACGTATTTTGTTATATATATGTAGGTTCAATATATGAGAGATACATCACTCATATCACACGCCTTATTCAAATACCCCGGATCACGATGGACCAGGAACCATGCTGGTAGGTAAAGGTAATATTTATTTATTTATTTAAAATTCAAATCAAACATATACTTTTTAATAGGGAGCAGCAATAACAAATGTGGTGACAATAAACGATAGGAATGTGAACAATGCCCTTCAATTAACCCTTTAGCAACACAGATGGAAATCCCCAGAGAATAGAACACTTTTGGCTTGTTTGGAAAGATAGCACTTAAGTTAGGATTTCCCCCTGCAATATTCCTCAACCCACAAATAACCAATTCTAAAGAGATATAAGGGCACAGAAGGTAATCAGCAACGAAAAGTATGAAACAAAATTTGAATCCGCCCTTCCTTACTCAAATGAGAGAGAAAAACAGATTTGAAACTTTGCAATGTTAAAATGACACTCGAAAATGGCCGAATAAAGCACTGAAAGTGTTAAAAAATCCCTAAATCAGAACACATTTATATGGGAGCAACATTGGAAAGATACTAGCAGTCACAAGCAATAGTTTGAGCAAAAGTAAACAATTCAAATTTGAATGGAAGGTTTAAAACAATTGATGGCAAAAATAACATGTGTACAATTTAGCAAACTTTTGCAATTCCCGCCTGAAATTAACCAAATGGTTTTTAATAAAAACGATAAGTTGGGATGTAGCTATATGTCTTAAGTATAATCACCAATTGAAATGAGGTCCCTAGCTATTAAACTGAGGGAGATATGCAATGTAGAATAAGAGGCGTTTTTAGAAAAATCAGATAGTGAAAACAGAAAAGAAACTCAGTTTGGACAAGAATAGCTTTACTCTACGTTTTACTCTATACTAGAGCATTCAGGCTAGAATACCAAAGAGGGTACAGTAAGCTCTAGAGTTGATTCATGTCTTCAACCCCAGATCCCCAGCGCCGCCCTGGCGGAACCAGTACGATTTCTCGAAATAGGATTGATAGTTCAGGATTTACACAAGATAAAATGACTAAAGAAATGGCGCTTAGCAAGATAAATAAAGGAAAGGCTTGCAATAAGGTTTATGACAATGTTACAAGTTATTAAGGTAAGGATAGAATGGTTTAGAGATTGGGATAGGACAAGGCAAGGCAAGGTATGCTATGGTTTTCTATGATTTCTATTAATACTTACAGTCCACTTTAATTTATGATTTTGGACCATCAAGGATTCTTGTCACCACACTGATCTGGTCTAACACAGGATAGCTAGGCAGATCTGGCGGGACAGGATCAGTTGGGCCGTTCTGTCCACCGGACTGCACTGGACTGGCAGTTCTGGTTACTGGATACTACAGATCAGCGGGGGAGCAAGTCTGCAACAGGCATGCATCTAGTAGCAGCAAGCCAGGCTGGATCAGGATGCTTCCCCTGGTTTATTTTTTTTTTTTTAGGCCTAGCTGTAAATGCGGTCAGCAATGCATAGGCCTTGGCTTTGTATTGAAAATCTGGAATCAGGATCAAACAGGATGAAGAAATCAGGAACCGGCCACCACGCAGGAATTCAGGCACCACACAGGTATTCAGGAAGAAAGTCAGGAATCAGTGTGTGTCCTGTGTGCTGTCAGTGGCCCTTATTTATCATGCCAGATGACATCACTACAGTATATGGCAGGGGCAGGCTTACTACACACGCCCCTGATACTAGAATTGGGCAAGAACATAGATTCCGCCTTGCCCACAGCTGATTGGATCACAGAAAAAGGATGTCATGTTCATGGGGTGATTTTTTACAGTGTTTATAAACCTCATCTAGCTACTGGCACCAAAATCAAATTTTGCCATAAACACATAGTTTTGCAGTCACAACCTCTGAGAAAATCAGATACACAGGTTACATATTGTGTGTGTCATATTGCAATCCAAACCCCAAGTCTGTGGGACCTGGTTTCACCTTGATGATACATTTTGTCAATTTTAAACATGAAAGATTTGGCCTAAAATTCCCCAATTTTGTACACGGATGTGCATTACCCCCAGGGATGTATGTACAAAATGTTATGTTTGCAACATCAATACTTTCCCCTTAATCTGTCATTTTATATAACTTCTGTTCCTTATACAGTAATGAGTTCTACCAAGTTTTCAAAGAAGAGCATAAAATTAGATTTAGAACTACAAACTTTTCATATTTTTCCTAATTCTTGCTGCAAAGTTGAACGCCTCTAAAGTTCAGTTACAAAATAGCCTTTAAAGCCAAAAGTCCATTGTCACTTGATCAGTTTTTTTTCTTTCCCCCAAACTGCTGTCAATTGTCAGTTTCTTTGAAGCCGGATGAGCGGCCTCTCTCTTGATTTAAGGTTTTATTGCCCCTCACACATGTGAGAGTCTCAGCCTGCTATTGCCCCAGCCTGGAGAAAAGATGAATATCAGATGAGCTTGTGAAGTTTCTTTGTCCTGGTGCATTGAAAGTCTTTCAAGTTGGTAATTAGTGCTTTCCTGTGTCAGAAGTTTAGCAGGTGTCACCCTTTCTCAAGGCTAGCAACTGGAAGAGCAAGTTTTTTTTATACCTTGTCAACTTAGCCTATGAGTTTTAGCCTTCATTCTCTCATTTTAAATCTTGACTGTGGGATGTCTCAACCCACTCATCCAAGCCCTGCAACATCACTAGGCATTGCTGGCAGCAGAAACATCATAATGGCCACTGGAAAGCATGCTGCTCGCCAGAAATCACCAGAAAATGCACAGTGAAAACCTGAAAAATAGGCTGCCATTAACTTTTGCCTATCTTAGTGAGCACCGGAGACCACTGCCAAAACCCATCCTTTGGCTGCTCACAGAGCAAAATCTCTGCCAAGGAATACAGAGCTGTCTCAAAAATCCGTTTTTATTTGGTTTCAAATTTGCTAAAATCATGGCTCACAAACCACTTAAAAAGATCCAACCTCCTTGTTGGGTGTTCCACATCATTATACTGCAAGAATCCACATAAACCCAATGTCAGAAAGAATCATGTGTTATTAGAACAAAATCCACTTTTAAAGATATTTGATGGAAAGACAGCTGTCAAAATGGGTGTAGTACCGTTACTCGCCTCTGTCAGGTGCTGGCGATTTATAATTCTGACAGGAGAGCTGTGTTTCAGAAGTTGACTATGCCAAAGAAGAGAATTCCATCAAAATGCCCCATAGAGTGCCACACAGTGATTTCATTGTTGAAAAAGACTTGATTTAAAGATATTTTGCTTATTGTGAGTTTATAAATGCATTTTTTTACAAGGAACTATGTTGCAATTGACTAGAAGGTAATCTGATTTAGTTAAAACTTCAAGAGGCCTTCTGTTCACGGAAACCTTTCACGCCTTATCCCTAGACAAAGAAGCTTCCTTCTGCCCTTGGCCAAGAGATTGACAGACTGGTGTGAACAGGAACTAGCCAAGGCACCCTGGCATGTTGCTCTCAGTCAAGACAATGGGGCCTTTGAGATGAATAGAATATGCTGATTTGGGTGTGACTGGTCAACAACTGCTCTGGGAGAAACAAGACATGTGACCCTTGAGTAAGCCATCTCTGAGGGCGGGGACAAACCATTGTAGATTCAGGTAGCCCAGCAAATATATGTTTTATAAAATTGCGTATAACAAATTTTACCAAGCTGACAAAAATATGAAACTTTGGGATTCTTAAAATGAAAAAATCACCCACAATTTAAGACTAAGCTGGACGCTGTGTGATGTTCTGAGACCAAGCCCCGGAATTATTAATATTGCAGCTGCAGTGTTTTTGCTATGAACATAAGAATTTACAGGAATGTGCCCAGAGAGGATATGTGTGTTTGTGTAAGATTTGGTGCAGAACCAATATTGGGAAACCCACCAAAAGTGCAAATAAGTTGTCATTTCTGAACTAGAGCTCTTAGGAAGATCAGAGTTGGACAAGAATATACCTTAAGTAATTTGTGATGTGTATATGTATTATGAACAACTTGTGTATCTGGGAAATATGTTTTTGGGTAAAATTGATTTTCTCTGTAAGAGCAAAGGGGAGGGATTTCAGTTAAGCCATAAACATGACACCGGGTGACACGCTGATTCTTTCTCCAGTCAGCGGACAGAGAATCCTCTAAGCTATCAAATCCTTAGGGGGTTGGGCATAGAGAATCAGAACTACCCACCCACTTTGGAAAAACATAAAAAGAGACTGTTCAGGACAGATAGGAAACACTCGTTTTTCTACTACTCACCGATTCCTGCGAAGCACTTTCCCAGACCAGATCCAGACAATATCCAGACAGAGACTTCAGACTCCAGATCTAGATCCAGAGACCAAAACTCTAGAACCCAAACTCTAAAACCTTGAAGCAGAGAGGCCTAAACCAAAAGCTGCATCCTTTTCAGCAGGCTTCTGAATCTTTTGCAAACCTGATTCTCACATTCAACAGCCGGGCTGAGCTGTTCTATTTTAGCCAAGAACCCTGTGCGAGAACCAAGGTCCAGACCCAGAAAGCAGTTCTGTAATCCAAGACCCGACAGATCCAGTTCAAGAGGCCGCAGACCGTCGTGCAGTGCTGAATGCAGAACCCAGAGGGCCTGAGACCTGTCCGGTGGCGAGAGTGAAGCCAAACCCCTTGACCAGATCTTTGACAAGGCCCATTCCATTCCCAAGCCTCGGAGTGAGTATCTAGTCTAGAACTGTCCATAACCAAGCTCTTAGTTTAAAATAATCCCCTTCCATCCATTTTAACCTGTCCAGATCTTCATTATAGAATCTTGTGTCCATCCTATTGGTTCCAAATATGGAAAGCGCGATCTGTCATTTGAACTCTTTACTTTATTTCTGAAAATCTACCTTCACAAAAACATCCGTAACTTTTGAACCGCACGTCATAGCAGCGAAAAATGTAATTGTCATTTTAAAGCTAAGATCCTAAGCTTTCCAACAAACACAAATGACATTCCAATTCATTATAGTTTTTCCGTAACCGCGATTTACGCATGCAGAAAAATTGCAGCGAATTGCAATTTGGCTCAATTTCATTTTCTGTCAAAATAGCTGCTCCTAGTTCTCAATTGCTGAAATTCTTTTTCAATTTGATAGTCATTCATGAATCATTGCTAGTGTTGACCTGAACCAATCTCAAGTAACTATCACTCATCCTGAATCTCTTTTAGTGAATTAAAATCAATTTAGCATATTTTCACTTTCACTGCAATCACATTCAAAAGTAGTTTTGCCTGTTTTAAAACCATACCTGTTTCTCTAAGCTTGCTGGGATAATCCAATTGGATAAAGAACAAGAGGAGAGCAATACATTGATTTTGAAAGACCTGGATACCCAGGCAGAGTTTGATGAAGAGCACCAGAAAGCTGGTGCCCTTCAAAGGCAGAGGAACGACCTGGTGGCACAGAGACAGGGTCTTGCTCAGGAAAGGGACACCTTAGGCCAGGAAGTCTGCCACTTAAAAGGGAAGCTGGAAGAAAATCAACTGACCCTTCAGGAACTGGGTGATCTCCAAAAAGAGCATCAAAACTTGTTGGAGCAACCCAGGAGGGTGGAAGATGCTCTGGTAAGAAAGGAGCAGGCCAGTGGACGGGACTCAGAGGTAACCATCCTGCAGCAAAGACTGACTCAGCACTCCAGGACCAACCAGGAAGCACAGAGGGAAAATGAGGCTCTCTGTCAGCATAATGATAGGCTCCAGCAACAGGTAGCCATGCAGGAGAGACTGATAGAGTCTAGTAAGATCTTGATTGAGGAACTGAAAGCACAGGCTCTTGCATGGCAACAGGGAGCAGATGCTGATAGAGATGAGGTTCGCTGGGAAAGGGAAACACCTGAGCATAACCTCAGGGGCTCTAGTACCAGAGGCCTTCATCTCTCCCAGTACCTGTACTCTGCCACCCCCATGCCCCCTGGTGCACATGAGCCCAGGGCCACGGGGATGGCAGATTACTATCCAGCCAGAAGTATGGGGCTCATCGGCCAATACCTCCCAGGAATGGATGGGGGGGGCATCTGGGTATGGGCACCTAAGTACTGTGAAGTTTAGTGGGGAACCCCAGCAGAGTAGGCCTCCTAAGGGCATTCTGAAAACCTCTGCCCAGTTAGGTCAGAGGGGGGGTACCCATCAAATCCTGGGAGCAAGGAGGAATCAGAAGACTACTCTGAGCGTCTCGGACACAGGAGACTAGGTCCCCACATTCTGCAAGCCAATCCCAGGCTCGCAGAATCCGGGAAAACCTGGAAGATCATACGGGCACCTCTGGGAGCAGTGCTTCTGAGTCAGAGGATGAATGGACCAGGGTTACCCGAACCAAGAAGGCCAATAAGGCAAAAAGGGCCTTGCTTAAGGACCCCTTAAAACAGATCAAAGCAATAAGGAGCGTCATCAGTCCGTATCATAAGAACTCCAAGTATTCTGTTTGGGAACACTTGGAGCTCTTTGAGCAAATAATGGAGACTTTCCATTTGAAAGACAGCAGTAGCTGCATTCAGTACGTAAAATGGACATTCTCCCCAGAATACTCCAATTTTTTTGCGGGGCTGGAGGACCAAAACCATTCAAGATGGTCCACATATAGGGTGGCCATCTTAAAGCACTTTTCTGTTCATAGAAATCCCCTAGAGGCTCGCAAGGCAGCCTACAATTTGCAATGTGGGGAGGATCAGGCCCCATAAGAATTTGTGCAGGAGTTGAAGCGTGCCTTTGCACAGACTACCAAAAGGGTGCGCACGGACAGTAAAGAATTTGCTAACACTTTTTTCCATGCGTTACCCAAATACATCATGACACAGCTAGTGAGATATTTTCATGAGAAAAGGTCACTAGACTGGGTCATTGAATAGGCCACCTGAATCTATGAGGTACAGAAGCCCATAGAAAATAAAACTAATGCTCCGAAAAGCCCCAAACCGACCAGCACCCCTGCCTCTGCTAAGGTGGCAGAGGTAAAGGTTGCCCCCATTTTAGATTTGGAGATGGGGGGCCTAAAAACCTGCCTGAACTGAATAATTCCAAGCCCAGAAGGCCCTCTGGCCAGTCACAGACAGGGAGTCAAGGAGGTAGTCCCACAAATGGGGTCCCTCACTCCCCTGACTATGGAAGTCCCTGATACAAGGGAAACCGACACATCCTGGGTTATGTGTGGACTCCAGCCCAAGGGGGGGATCCAACCAAGCACCTAACCCAGGAACTTTCCTCCTAACTTCCCCCAGGAGGGCAGAAATTCACCAAATCCTGGGCAGAACTTTTTCCCCAGGTATCCACAAAATTTCCAACCCCAAAAACATCCATCCTTCTTTCCCCACTTCCCTGAGCCCAGACCACCTAATCCGGGAGAGGGGAGGCCAAGGGTGGAGGGGTACCCAAGTCTTCTCAAACCGCGGTACTACCAGAGAAGGGATAGTTACCCTTCCCGGGATCAGCCCAGGAGAGAAAACAGAACCCCGTATCAGCCTGAGCGGCTTTCACAGTTAGAGCGCTAGGTCCAAAATATGGCACATTATCTCGGTAGCATGCTGAGGGCTCAGCAGAATCCTCAGATGGGCATGCCGGCGCAGAATGCCCCAAACTCTGGACCTGGTGCTCCAGAACAATGACGGGGGCAGCGCCCCGACAACTCACCGGTTCCCAGGGAGGAGGCACAAATGGAAGGGGGGTGTAAAGCCTTGGAGGAAGCTTCCTTCCCCACTTGTAAACAGCCCCTGGAAACCCAGGAACCGGAAACAAAATCTCCTGCCCCTGAAAGTCTGCCACCCAAGGAGCAGAGGGGGGGTAGGAGAAACAAAGTACCCAAACAGACCCATTTCGTGGAGGAGATACAGATCTTCCAATTTGAGGGAGAGGGATCCTCAGAGGATCCTGGGAAAAGGATCTTCTCTTTCAGAGATGGGGGAACTCCTACCAAAGAAAAATGGGTCCCAAGGGATTCAAATCCCGACTGGGTAGATGTGGGGACTGAGCTAGCGCCACCCATCATCCCATCCCAGAACCAACAACATGAAAATCCCCTGGTTCAACCCATCCTGGTGACTGCCTCCAAAAAGGGGGGGCGGCCCAGAACCGGAACCAGGAAAACACAAAACTTCTCCTTTCTCCAGTTGCCAACTTTTTCTTTCAGATTCCCATGACTCTCCACAGAATTCTGCCCAAATCTCTTCTCTCTCAATGTCCAAAACTAAAAAATTAGCCCACCAGTTGTCCAAAAATGTGCATTATCTGTGCCCCCTTGTGGAGAAGGAGGGAAGATACTATGCCCCGGTTCAAGTACAGGGGCAGGGTACAATCTTGGCACTGGTGGACACTGGATCCCAAGCTACCCTTCTGTCCAAAAAGGCCTTTGATGAACTAAATTCAGGAAGGGGGGAGGAATACCAAATTCCTCTCACCTCTCTTCCTGGACAACTTCAGAACTTTGACAGGAAGGAAATTCCCACCGAGGGGACTGCGGATCTGGACATTAAAATTGGGCAACACAAGGTGAAACACCCGGTCATAGTGGTGACTCCAGAGGGCACCCCTTGTTTACTAGGGAATGACCTCCTGAGAAGGTTGTCACCCCTAATAGATTGCGTAAACAAGGTCCTCTGGACCCAGACTAGCCGACCCATAAAATTGAAACAGAGTGTCAACCATGTTAGTCTAAACGGCACATACCACATGGTTGAACAAAAATCTGACCAAGTAGAATTTCACTTCAGAACAACCAAATTCCAGACGTGACAGTCATAGCAGTAGGACAACAGACTGGTGATGGGGGGTCCTCTCTATTTCTGAAAACCAACCTTCCTTCCAGTTTAAGGTGGTATTCTACACTGGAAGGAAATAAATACTCTGAAATTCTTTACCAATTCACAATCAGACATTCCGGCTCCTATAGTCCAGAAAGATGTAAAATCAGCTCAGAGCCTGGCTGATGTTCGGCAAATTGGAGAGCAGTTGTTCATCCCTGTTCAGTTAAATGATGGGAAGGACTCTGTTCTCGCCCGAGTGTGTGTGAACAACGGTAAGAGCTTTATCAGCGAAGCCATGTTCCGCCAACTCCCAAAAGATCCAGCCATTCCCACATTCAAACTGCTAGACAAATGGGAAATGGATTTGGAAGCACCCAATTCAAAACATCTCCTGCCAAGCAGGTGTATGCTCAAAATCTCCATTGGCAACAAGAGCATACTCCATAATTGTTGGGTAGTGTGAGACGTCACCGCCGTCTTTTACTTAGGCAGTGATATTCTCAATCGCTTTGCCATTAGTTTGGACCTAACAAACTTCAAGGCTTGATCCTGATTAGCGGATAATCCCATGGGCTTTGATGACCAAGAGAAAGCATTTAGGTCAGCGCAATTGCTACCTTATGCAGTTGAAATTCAGATTGGAGAGGAAATCACCATCCCAGAAAGGACCAGACAATTCTCCCTGCAAGTGAAAGTTAAAAGAGGACAGAAATTGAAAAACCCTGATGCGTATATTCATCTAAATGCTTCTCTCCAACAGCAAGGGTTGGGGGTAAACCCAACCCCATTAGTCAATATAGAACATGACACCATTCCAATAGAGGTGGATAACAGCGACTTAAAGAGTATCACTCTAGCCTCAGGCACCATTGGAATGGCGGTTGATGACCGACATTTTTCCATTGGTTTAGGCAATGAACTGTTAGGAGCAATCCCCAAGGACTGTTTTGACAGTGACAGTGATGACAACACAACACCAGACAGGATCTTTACCCGGCATGGGGGGAACTTCCTGGTGTACACTTCCTGCCTATATGGTAAGGAAGATGTGACTTTTGACTTCAGCAGGGATGAGGTGATTTTCCAGGTCCATGAGGGCTGCCTTTCCCACCTGAAGCCACCAGTCCAAATCAGCACTCTGACCAGGGACTTCTCCACCCAGCTGGAGGAAGCCACTGAGATAGCGAAACCAGAAGTCTTTACAGGCTTCAGGCAGATGGTTGAAGAGAGAGTCAACCTAGCTGATGCCTGTGTGACTCTGGAGCAGAAGCAAAAGTTGAAACAAGTTTTCTTGGATTTTCAGGATCTCTTAGCGCCGGACTCATATGACTGTGGTCGCACCAACATCCACACAACAACAATTCCCACGGATACTGGTATGACTCCAGTGTTTGTGAAACAATATCGCTTGCCTCCGCATCAATGGAGTCCCTTACTGAAATAATTAAGAACCTGGAGTCCCGCGGGATAATCCGTCCAGTCCACAGCACCTTCAATAATCCGGTGCTGGGGATATTGAAGACAAACAGTCAGTGGAGACTCGGCGCCGACCTTAGGGAACTCAACAAACGGATCCATACTTCCCGATGGCCTCTTGCCTACATTGACCAAATGCTGGCCCAGATCCAGGGGTCACAGGTATTCACTGCAATAGACCTGATCAATGGATAGCCTGTCAGTAGGGAGGACCAATACAAGCTGGCTTTTACCTTTGGGGGCCAGCAGTACACATGGACCCGGACTCCTTTCGGATACATCAACTCTGGCAATGAGTTCAACATTTTCCTACATAAGGCCATGCCCGACCTGGGTGAGAGGGGTAACCTGGCCTATGTAGATGATGTCCCCATCAAAAGCTCAACTGTGGAGGAACACATAGCGGAGATCCGTTATGTTCTGACCCAGTTGAGGGTCGCCGGAGCACTTTCCTTTCAGAAAGCACAGTGGTGTAGAACCCGTGTTAATTTCTTGGGGCATGAGATTACTCCTCAGGGACTCTGTCCCCAGGAAAAGAAAGTGCAAGCACTCCAGAAACTGAAAGACCCCACAACTCTGCAGGAACTAAGGAGCCTCCTTGGACTGACTAATTACAGCAGAAAGTTCATTGAGGGCTACGCAGAGATCACCAGACCCCAGATTCATGTCTTGAAGGGGGGTCAAGTGGGAATGGGGTCCAGAACAATCTGAGGCAGTAAGACAGCTCAAAAGAAGCCTCTCACAAGCACCTTGCCTAGCCTACCCTGTCAGAAACAAGGAGTTTTTCTTGGAGACATGGTTCTCTAATACATGCTTGACTGCAGCATTATACCAAAAGCATGACAAGGTCAATAAACTAATCTCCTATGCGAGCAAAACTTTATCCTCTGTGGAGGAAAAATTCAACGATTGTGAGAAGGCACTCCTGGCAATGGTGTGGGCATTGAAGAATTACTGCCCGTTTATCCAGGGGGAACACATCATAGTGGAGACTCCATACCAGCCTCTGCAATATCTCCAAAGTGACAGAATCCTTTCCTGTGGAGGTCAGATATGGCCAAAACAAGAAGAGTCGCCTCGTGCAAGGTCTGGCTGACTTGCATGATTGTGCCAGAGAAAACTGTCTTGAGGACGAAAGTCTAAAACTCAAGGACAAAATGGAGGTCTACCTTAATTCCCCACACAAATTCTTTGAAGAGGACAAGTGTGAGGGAATGCCCACTGTCTATGTGGATGGATGCTCTTACCCTGTTGACAACAACGGGGAAAAAGAACTTGTGGCCGGCGTAGGGAATGCATGTGTGAATGAGTCCCCAGAACCCTCCGCTGGGTACAAGATTGGTCCCCGAAGTAGTCAAGTGGCAGAGTTAATGGCTGTGCATTAAGCCATCCTCACTGCTGTCCAACATCAACTCCACAAACTGGTCATAATCACAGATTCGGATTATGTACTGAACGGGTTCGTGGAGCACCTGGTTAACTGGAAAACCAGAGGCATGCTATGTGCTAATAACAAACCCTTGAAACATGGGAAATTAATTCAAAATATTGATGATCTGGTCACCTCGAATGGAATGACCATCTACTGGAAAAAGATCAAGGGTCATTCCAAAGTAGAGGGACCAGACAAAACTGGAAATTACTTAGATGATCAGCTGGCCAAAACCAGGGACGAGTTCGTGGAGTGTTAGGGAGAATTCTCTCTTTAAGCTGAATTTCCTAACCTAGTGAGTCCTCCAGCAGCTTTGCTGGATTTCTGGAGTTTGTTTTTTTTCTCCTGCCAAGAGTGAGACTCTTTTTCTCCCATTCTTGGACATGATTTATGGTGTTCCTTTGACTGTTCATGTGTTTTATGGGCTATGGGGTCCTTTACCCCATAGGGTCTCATGTGTTTTTACTATGTGTGTTACACAGCACCCTCCGTGCAGTGACACAGGGGTGTCATAGTAACACCCCACCATAGACTCCATACCCTGGGACTGACTACTGTCTCCCAGGGCATGTAAAGTCACCATTGGCTTTACTAGTCCCAAATTATTAACAGAAACCGGTACAAACCTTCATATTGTGGACGTACTGGTCGGGGCAATTTGATTGCCCCGGGGTCTGTTAGTCGAGGGGGCACGTCTTCGTCCCCCCTGATCGAGTTTTGGCTGGTGGCAGTGGATACTACTTTTTATATTCAACCGCGAATATATCTTTATGGGATTTTCCCATTGTTCGAGGCTACCAACTTTAATTATTTAATTCTCATAGCCTCGAACATACCGCCGGTTTATTTATTAATTATTAATTCGCTGCTTGGTATTTTTTGCCAGGACTCGATCCTAAAATGGCGTTTGTGTTCTCTTCTGTGACTCCAACCCAAGTCGAGCCCTTTGTTCCACTTTTTGGCGGGCTTCTCCACAGACGCCTTCAAAAGTGGTGCCACTCTGTCTGGGTACCACAGGGAGTGTAGGAGAGGGTTTAAGCACCCTGGACTGAGTTACCTTGGTAACTCAAGTCGCACTCTTGTGTGATTGGCCCAAGTGGTGAGCCGGCCGTCTCACCACTTAGCATGTTTGATTGACAGCTAGGCTGAGTGAATGGGGGTGTGCTGCATAAAAGCAGGGCTTTGGGGACTGGAACTTCAGAAGTCGCCACAGGACCTGATAATCCGATGAGGTAGAAGCTGAGCCGACCTACCACGACGACACCACCGGTGGAGCCCTGCGGAACCGACTCACCACTTCCCGGCAACAGAGAAGATCTCCCGGCTAGAGAGGCTTCTTCCCCTGACTGGTGGGCACAACCAGTTTACCTTCTTTTCCTCGCATCCCAGGACATCTTGTGGTCGAATTGCCCATGCCAAGCACCCCGGCAACCGGATAGCCACTTACCACTGGACCGCGAATAAAAGGACCGCTCCTTTTACCTGAGAACTCCGCGGCTGGTTTCTTCCCTGGCAGTGCAACGAACACCTGTCTTCCTCCCCGACGAGATCCTCTCTTCCCCTGGACGAAGCACCGACTTGCAATCGCTGCCAGGAACAACTGCCCCCGCTGGAGTATTCTCACCACTTTAAGGTACTGTGTTTCGCCAGGCCTCTCTTTCTAAAGATTGCTACAAGGTAATAATAATCCCTTAACCTTCTGGACTAGGCTGGCCGCCTTGACCTTCTAACTGGTCCCTTTCTTTTGGTCCAATCTTTTTGAACCCTTGCAAGACTCTTGTGCACTTCGACCGTGTGACCTTGGACACATTTCGTTCTGATCCTCTTAAAGTGGATCCGGCCTTCTGAACTCTAACTTCACGGTTTTACTTGCCTTCCTCTCTTGTTGTGTTCTTGTGAAAGTGTTGGGATCTGTTTCAAATTACACTCTGCTTTTCTCTCCCTTTTAAAACAAATTATTAGAGTGACATCTGCGTTAAGCACTCACCGCTGTCTGAAAATAAGTGGGGCTTTACTTAAGACTTGTCTAATGTTCTTATAAGGGAGTGTATATCTTTTAGTTACCGTGTTTTTGAAATGCTTAACATTAGTGCCTGTGTGTTTTTCTAGATGTGGTTTTAAATAAATAATTATATCTCTTTTACTGTAACGCTCACCTGGCTCCCACGGAGGCGCTGGTCTGGGTTGCTGTGGCCTCTTCAAGCGTGATGCGCAGAATACAGACCACCGATTGAACAGGACCCCCAAATCTTGCTTGTCTGGCCCCTAGGAATATCCTTCTGCAGATGAGAAAGGGGATTAACTGTCTGCTGAATAATGTGCTTGCTCCCTCCTTTCCCCCTTCGTTCTCCTCTGACTTCCTCCAAAACCCCCGGTTTAAGCTCACCTTATGGTTTGGAAGGATGAACTCTCCATCCTGCTTCTGGTGCAGGGGCGCTCGTTCGTCCAGTTACTTCACTGGTTTTCAGAATGGCGCTAGCAAATCCACTTGACTTTACTGAGCGATACGCCGTAAGTATGAAGATGCAAAAGTTCAAGTGTGAGCCTCCTTTTATGTTGTCTTTTTCTGTCCTTTATTTCAGGTGTAGAACAAAGGCGATGCGTTGAGGGGTTAAATTGCCGGGGTAAAATCAGGTGAGTTAGTGATGAGGGCGACCCCTCTAAATGTCTTTATAATTCCCCAGTAATGTCTTTTGTCCTTTCCCCATAGGGGCCGGGGTGCGGTACCTGCCAGAGATGTGGCGCCGACCCGAGATGTGGAATGGCTCACCAAGAATAGCCGGTAAGTAAAATGGCTGTGGCGACCGGCACTGAGAGCCGCGATGGAGCCGGGCGGCGTCTCGGGAACAGGTGAGTGAAGCGCGGCGCTGCAGCGAACAACGCGGTGCTTTTAAATGGAAGTCTTCTTTCAGGAATGCTGGCGTGAAGATTCCGGATGCAGGTAAGAAGGTTGAAATAGTTCTTGGTTTTCACCTTTCTCTTCTCTTATTCCCTTACAGGTGTTCCAGGTTCGAGGCGGGGGTGGCTGGAGTCCAGGTGCAGGAGCAGACACGGTGAGCGTTCAGCTGCTGGGATGCAGAACAACGCGAAGCACGTGTGGCTGTCCGGGTGTGGCTTAAATAGCCTTGGAAGAAGTTCCAGGTGAGTATTCTTCCACAGCCCCACCCAAGTAACAAAATAGTTCCTTCAGAAAAATAGTCCCTCCTAAGCCTCATTTTGCTTGGTTCTTCATGCAGCATGGTCTGCATCAGGTGAGTGTGCAGTATGGTCTGCTTCAGGTAAGTGCACCAAACACTTCCCTTTATGAGCCTGGCGCCTATGGCGCCAGGACTGATGTCCAACATGAGCCTGGCGCCAACGGCGCCAGGACAGAGTCCAAAGAGCCCCTATAAAGGGCCACTGGGCTTTTACCCGGGGGCGTGATGCCTGCTCCCGGGGGTGCTGGGCCTGGCCTGGTGCTCCGGGGGTAGGCATCATGACAGCACTCCCACCCAAGGTCCCTCCCAAGGCCTTTTCCCCAGGAGGTTTCGGTTTGTTCGGGAAATTCCGATGGAACCTTTTTACTAGCCGAGGTGCATGTACGTGGTCGCTGGGTTCCCAAAATCTTTCCTGAGGCCCGTACCCCTTCCAATCAATTAGATAGAAAAGTTTTGATTTTGAGATCTTAGAGTCCAAAATGTTCTTCACCTCGAATTCAGGCTCCCCATCTATCTGGATTGGTTCTGGTGGCTTTATTAATCTGGTTCCTGGTTGCACTGGTTTCAAAAGCGACACATGAAAGACGGGATGAATCCGCATGTTAACTGGTAGATCTAGCTTGACTGCCACTGGGTTAATTATAGCTTTGACCGAGTAAGGGCCTAAATACCTTGGATTAAAAGTCTGAGGTCCCTTGAGCGATAAGTGTTTGGTAGCCAACCATACTTGATCCCCTATTTGGTAGGGAGGCACCTCCTTGCGATGCAGATCCGCATTCTTTTTGTACTTCTCTTTCGCATGTTGTAAGTGTGCAGTAGCATCCTTGAAGGCTTGAGTAATCGTAGAATGCAAATGGTCGACTGCGGGCATTTCGAGGCTCAAAGGTGAGTCCAGGTCTGAAGTACGAGGGTGATATCCACATAGGGTATAAAAGGGGCTCTGACCAGTTCCAGAGTGTATCGAGTTATTGTATGCATATTCAGCCACCCATAAAATGTCCCTCCAATTACCCTCTGATTGGTGCAACATACATCATAGATATTGTTGAAGGGTCTGGTTCGTTCTCTCCATCTGACCATCGGTCTGTGGGTGGTGACTGGTTGAGAGTCTTATGTCGATTTGTGCCACTTGACAACACTTTTTCCAAAAATGAGAAATGAACTGGCTTCCCCGATCGGAGATTAGTATGGACGGGAATCCATGCAGACGGATGACATTTTCGAGGAATTCCTTGGCAAGAACAAAAGCTGAAGGTAATCCTTTCAACGGAATAAAATGGGCCATCTTGGAAAATAAATCCACCACAACCAGAATAGTATTGTATCCATTACAAGAGGGCAGGTCTGTGATAAAATCTAGTGACAAGGTGTGCCAAGGTGCTGGTGGAATGTCTAAGGGTTGAAGAAGACCGGCGGATTTTGTTTTTTGACCTTTGTTTTGGGCGCAAACTCCACAGGACATCACAAAAGATTTAATATCCTTTCGCCAGGACGGCCACCAGAATTGTCGTTTAATTTTTTCCTCTGTTTTGGCAATGCCAGGATGTCCTTCCATCAGAGTATCGCGATGACGGGAAATAACCAGTTCTTGCAATTCCTTTTCTGGCAAAAATAAACGTCCTTGGAAGTAAGGTAAGCTATCGTTGATTGAAAAGGCAGACCCCCTTTTGATCCAATCCTGCAAGGCTGAAGAGTCCAGGAATAGTTTTACCCGTGCTTGAATGTCTTCAAGGGTTTGTAAAGTGGTTATCCCCAAGATTCTTTGTTCGGGAAATATCGGCACAGGTTCTGAGTTTGTGTCCATTTCTCCCATTCCAATTCGAGATAGCGCGTCCGCTTTGCCATTCTTACAGCCAGGACGGTAAGTGATTACAAAATAGAACTCAGCAAAGAATAAAGCCCGTCGGAGCTGTCGTGAAGACTGAGCCTTGGCAGTTTTTAAATATTGTAAATTTCGGTGATCACGGTGATGGTATGCCTGGCGCCAAGAAGATAATGCCGCCAAGCCTTAAAGGCGGACTTAATGGCTAATAATTCCTTATCGGTGATTGCATAATTTATCTCCGGCGGCGAGAACTTTCCGGACCAAAATGCTACGGGGTGCAGTTGGTTGGTTTCGGGGTCTCTCTGAGACAGGACAGCTCCCATGGCTAAGCTGGATGCATCGGTTTCGACTATATTTGGGAGATCAGGACACGGATGTTTCAAAATAGGTGCGGACATAAATTTAGCTTTTAATTCCTGAAAGGCCTGTTCAGCTTCCTCGGTCCATTCAAAACATTTATTCTTCCGCAAGAGTGCAGTGATGGGTTGCACCACCCGTGAAAATTCTGGGATAAACCTGCGATAAAAATTGGCAAAACCAAGCATGCTTTGGACACCTTTCACCGAACTAGGTGATGGCCATTTGAGGATGGCATCCACTTTCCGTGAGTCCATTCGGACCCCTTTAGGTGTCAGGATGAATCCAAGAAATTCAACCTCAGTGGTATGGAAAACGCATTTTTCCAACTTTGCAAACAGTTTGTGCTGGCGCAATTTCTCAAGGACGGCCCTGACATGTTTTCTGTGATCAGATTCCGAAGAGGAGTACACCAGAATGTCATCGACATACACGACAACACAGACGTCGATGAGTTCCCGAAGGACATCGTTCATGAAGAATTGGAAGGCAGCAGGCGTGTTGCACAACCCGAAAGGCATCACCTGGTATTCGAATAGTCCATATTTTGTACGGAAGGCCGTTTTCCATTCGTCGCCTTCTTTAACTCGTACCAGATGATAAGCCCCCCGGAGATCTAACTTGGTGTATATGCATTCGTCCTTCACCTGGTCAAGAAGTTCAGGGATCAAAGGCAGAGGGTAACGATTTTTAACAGTTATCTGGTTCAATGCGCGGTAATCGATACAAGTTCTAAGGTCGCCTTCTTTTTTTGGCACGAAGAACAAAGCCGAGGATGCCGGAGACTTTGATGAGCGAATGAAACCATTGGCTAGGTATTGATCTAAATATTGTCTCAAATGCAGATTCTCCGGCTCAGTAAGGGCATAAATCCTGCTACAAGGCGGTTGTGCACCGGGCACCAGATCGATTTGGCAATCGTACGATCTGTGAGGAGGTAACGTGTTGGCCTGTTCCTTTTGGAAGACGTCCTGGAAGTCTTGGTATTCCGGAGGTAGTTGCATGGAGACAGAGGTTACTGATGCTAGACTGACCTTCAGATTTTCTGGGTAGCAGGTTCGTGCACACTCTGGGAAGGTTATTCTCTTCGCTCGCCAATCAATTCGAGGATTATGTATTTCTAACCAAGGGATTCCGAGTATAACCTGAAACTGTGGAGCCTTGATTACATCAAACACAACTGCCTCCCGATGGCCGTCCGGACCTACAAGTGTTACCTCAGCTGTGGAATGTGTTACCGGTCCCGAGGCAATTTCGGTTCCATCGACTGTGGTGATGACATCTTTGCTGGTTTTAGGATGCAGGGGGAGGTTAATCCTGGAGACCAATTCACGATCCACGTAGTTTCCTATAGCCCCACTATCGATGTATGCCTTTATTGCATGCAACCGCTTAGGCTGTTCCGGATCTACGAGGACCATTGGCACAGTGAAATGCGAGGTCTGAGAGTTTGTTTTCAAGCTCGGCAAGCGGACCCCTACGCTTGTCGGGCAGGGTCGTTTCCCGATACAGAGGTTTCATGGATTTTTTCAGCGGCTCCTACCACCTTCCTGGGCGGCCTTGCCGGGCAATCTCCTAGAAAGTGTCCAGAGGATCCACAATAAAGACATAAGTGCATCTGCCGTCTTCTTTAACATTCCTTTTGTGTTAAAGGTCCTTTAATTCCTTCGATTTGCATTGTGTCTGAGGATTCAGCCCCCTTGAGGTTATCGTGGGTCTTGACTAACACCCGGGTCTCAAACATGGACCGATCTGCTTTTCTGTTTTGCAGTCTGTGATCCAATTGGACCACTAAGTCTATATATTCGGAGCACTCTTGGGGCGGATTTACAACTTGGGCCAGGACATCTTTAAGTTCTCCGCGTAGACCTCGATAAAATAACGTGATTCTTTTATCTTCTGGCCACCCAGTTTCCACAATTAGTCTATTAAAGGTTGCAATGTAGGAAAGGAGGTCTTGATTGCCCTGTCGCAGAGATAGAAGTTCGTCATCTAGAGCCTGCCCCTGGGAGTGACGAGCAAATAACCTTTCCATGCTTGCTTGAAATCTTTGAAAATCACGAAGAATCGGGTCATCTTGAGTAACCAGTGGAACTGACCAATCGGCAGCACTGCCGCTGAGATATGACAATACAAAGGCTACCTTGGTCTGGTCATTAGGGAAGGCCCCAGGTCTGCACAGGAAATGCAAACGACACTGATTCATGAATACGGCGAATCGTTTGGGGTCCCCAGCAAAGCGTTCGGGTGGGGCCAGCGGCATGTTTCCAGGTAGATTAATGTGCACCGGGTTACTGGAAAGCACAGGAGCGGGGTTCCCTCTGGAACCGGGTAAAGGAGTTTGTCCAGCTTGACCTTGCAAAAGCTGTCTAGCCAGGTCATCAGCTCTTTCCTTTGTTACAATCACTTCCCTCCTGAGAGCATTAGTCTCTTGACGAGCGGCGTGTACTTCGGCCCGTAATTACCCCAGTAGTTGGGCCAACTGGTCAGTCTCGGAAGTTTCAATAGCGCCTGGGTGGGAATTTGTAGGGGTGCTTCGCGTTCTGTAACGCTCACCTGGCTCCCACGGAGGCGCTGGTCTGGTCTGGGTTGCTGTGGCCTCTTCAAGCGTGATGCGCAGAATTCGGACCACCGATTGAACAGGACCCCCAAATCTTGCTTGTCTGACCCCTAGGAATATCCTTCTGCAGATGAGAAAGGGGATTAACTGTCTGCTGAATAACGTGCTTGCTCCCCCCTTTCCCCCTTTGTTCTCCTCTGACTTCCTCCAAAACCCCCGGTTTAAGCTCACCTTATGGTTTGGAAGGATGAACTCTCCATCCTGCTTCTGGTGCAGGGGCGCGCGTTCGTCCAGTTACTTCACTGGTTTTCAGAATGGCGCTGGCAATTCCACTTGACTTTACTGAGCGATACGCCGTAAGTATGAAGATGCAAAAGTTCAAGTGTGAGCCTCCTTTTATGTTGTCTTTTTCTGTCCTTTATTTCAGGTGCAGAACAAAGGCGATGCGTTGAGGGGTTAAATTGCCGGGGTAAAATCAGGTGAGTCAGTGTTGAGGGCGACCCCTCTAAATGTCTTTATAATTCCCCAGTAATGTCTGTTGTCCTTTCCCCATAGGGGCCGGGGTGCGGTACCTGCCAGAGATGTGGCGCCGACCCGAGATGTGGAATGGCTCACCAAGAATAGCCGGTAAGTAAAATGGCTGAAAATCCGGCTTTCCTCTTGTGCTCCCTTGCTCACCTTTTGTCTCTTCTTCTCTCCCTTAGGTGCGGTGCAGAGATGTGGCTACCGGCACTGAGAGCCGCGATGGAGCCGGCCGGCGTCTCAGGAACAGGTGAGTGAAGCGCGGCGCTGCAGCGAGCAGCACGGTGCTTTTAAATGGAAGTCTTCCTTCAGGAATGCTGGCGTGAAGATTCCGGATTCAGATAAGAAGGTTGAAATAGTTCTTGGTTTTCACCTTTCTCTTCTCTTATTCCCTTACAAGTGTTCCAGGTTCGAGGCGGGCGTGGCTGGAGTCCAGGTGCAGGAACAGACACGGTGAGCGTTCAGCTGCTGGGATGCAGAACAACGCGAAGCACGTGTGGCTGTCCGGGTGTGGCTTAAATAGCCTTGGAAGAAGTTCCAGGTGAGTATTCTTCCACAGCCCCACCCAAGTAACAAAATAGTTCCTTCAGAAAAATAGTCCCTCCTAAGCCTCATTTGGCTTGGTTCTTCATGCAGCATGGTCTGCATCAGGTGAGTGTGCAGCATGGTCTGCTTCAGGTAAGTGCACCAAACACTTCCCTTTATGAGCCTGGCACCCATGGCACCAGGACTGATGTCCAACATGAGCCTGGCGCCAACGGCGCCAGGACAGAGTCCAAAGAGCCCCTATAAAGGGCCGCTGGGCTTTTACCCGGGGGCGTGATGCCAGCTCCCGGGGGTGCCGGGCCTGGCCTGGTGCTCCGGGGGTAGACATCATGACATTTACACCAAACTCTGGTCAGTGTCTACTTGTTCTACTGTGTTCTTCTGACCTATTGTGAATACTCTGTATACTGCCTAACTCTTCTTCAGGGAAGTCTGACTACTCAGCCACAGCTACCAAGTGAATCTGTGTGGTACAGACTGCTACCAAGTGGGTTTACTGCCAAACACCTGTACTCTTAATTCTTTTGCAGTGGTCCCAGAGGGAACTGCACAGGTTTCTGCCTAGCATGGAGCACCTGGTTAACTGGAAAACCACAGGCATGCTATGTGCTAACAACAAACCCTTGAAACATGGGAAGGTAATTCAAAATATTGATGATCTTGTCACCTTGAATCGGTTGACCATCTACTGGAAAAAGATCAAGGGTCATTCCAAAGTAGAGGGACCAGACAAAACTGGAAATGACTCAACTGATCAGCTGGCCAAAACTGGGCCCATCCAAGGGGATCTAATTGAGATTGAGTGCCTGTTGGGGGAAATCTAGGTCACTGCTATAACTAGGTCCCAGACAAAAGCTCGCAATGATCTCTCAACTGCACAATGGAGTAAGGAGACCCCAGATACTGATTTGATTACGGCTCAAAAAGGGGATCCAATAATTGGTAAGTTTTATCAACACATTGAGGACCCTGAGAACTTTCCCCTGACGGATACCGATTACATTGGGAAAGAGGACCTCAGAGTGTTGATGGAATGTCCAAAAATGTTCCGAATCCAAGACGGTTTGTTGGTAAGGAAATCCTTAGCTGTCCATGATCAGTGGGTGGTTCCTACCTCATTCCGAAGCCTTACGTTAAGTCACGCCCATGATGCGCCCAAAGCCGGTCATAGGGGGTTTCATACAAGACTTGAGTGTCACGTCTCGGCTAAATTGGAAACTGCTTTGGCGATTGTCTGAGCGCTATCCGGCACGTAAAACCCTTTGAAACTACAACTCCCACAACTCTTGCTATTATAGCCACGTGACATACACGCATGACGTTGCTGTGTTTTCATTTGTTTGTGAACTGCATTTAACTCCTGTCTATCCGGAGATCGAGTGCTCCTAAACTGTTGTTAGTTACGAGCTCTGTTCCCGGACTCCTGTTTGAATCCTTGACTACCCGGCGCTCGAATCAAGTTGTTGTCTCTGCCTTGTCCTTGTCTGCCTCCCGACGCCTGCCGCCCTCGATTGTTCCCCTTGGATTATATGAACCCGGCTTGCTCGTTATTGACCTCCCATTTCTGAATCCTTAAGTTTTGGTGACCTGATAACCCGAACATTTCCGTAAGGGAAATAGCGTGAGGTGAACGCCCGCTTCCCTGATCATTTCATTTCTTTCCTTGTCCACTCCTGTTACTTTGAACACTTTTGGGACGCTCTGCTGCATTAACTCTGGATTGCTTTGAACACTTTTTGGGACGCTCTGCTGCTTTCACCGTGGTGTTCCTAGGATACCGGCACACCTTCCCTTCACCAGACATCCTCCTTGTTTCTGCATTTCGATACTAGTAGGTTACTGGTATATTGTTCCTACGGAGCAGGTAAGAGTGGGTAATTGTGGGCGGTGTTGGCTGTTTGTTCTCCGGCACTACTTGGCTGCATTTCCTGAACAAATGTTTTGTTCTTTGTCCCTCTAGCTCTGACGATTCTGCTCCGGCCTTTTCACTCAAGCCCCCGGCCTGCCAGGTGTATTGATCCCTGTAGGCTGAGCTCTTGGGAGGGAAGTCTTTGGCACATCACCATAAAGATTTCAGATTCCTTTATTGAAAGGAACTTCCCCAGAAGAGTGGGGAAGTATTATCTGCAACGACCAGAAAACATTGAGATCTTAAGAGAGGTTGCATACTGGCCACACATGGGGCAGGACCTAGACCAATACTTTCAGCCAACATCCCTCACACACCGTGCGCCTCTCCAAAAAGAGGGGGGTGACACTGCCATGGTCAGATTTACAAGTCGACTTTATCAGGCCCATGATTCGCTCCTCTAGGGGGAATAAGTACATGTTGACCGTGACATGCTTATTTACTAAATGGGTGGAATGTCTCCTGGCCCCAAACTGCAAGGCAGAAACACCAGCTGCCCTGATGATCAATCACATCTTTTCGCGTTTTGGACTACCCCAAAGGATTGAGTCAGACAGAGGTAGCCATTTCACCAGCGAAGTAATGACAAAGATGTGGGAGATACTTGGGGTTAAAAGGAAGCTACATATTGCTTACCGGGCAGCCTCTAGTAGGGCAGTGGAACATTACAACAAAACCATTGTGAGCCTCTTAAAAAAGTTTGTGGCAGATTCTGGGCCAAGTTGGGATATCCGATTACCTCTTGTCCTAATAGCCATCAGATCTACCCCTTCATCATGTCACCGTTTGAGTTGATGACTGGACACAGGATGGTGGTTTCCCCAGCATCTGCTTTACAGGACCCAAGAGCAGACATTGATCAATGCCTCCACAACTCATGAGTATGTTGAAAATGTAAGAAAACACCTTCAACGTGCTTTTGGCTATGCTCAGCGTAATCTAGAAAGATCAGCCGATAGCATGAAGACCCACTATGACTTGAAGACTACCAGGAAAGAATACAATGTAGGAGACCGGGTCTATCTATACAATTTCCAAAGGAACCAGGCCAAACAGTGAACATTTCTGCCTACCTGGAAGGGACCTTTTGAAATTGTAGACAAGATCTCACCAGTCGCCTACAAGATCGCATCCCCAAAGGCAGTTTGGCGGAGGGGGAAGATAAGTGGGTCCATATTAATCAGCTAAAGTGTTGCCATCCCAGGCACTCTCTGCAGCAACTGGAGGAGTCCTCTGGAACCCCAGAGGGGGCCACTCCAGATCAATAAAATTCCAACTCTAAAACCATTCCACACATAGGCCTTCATTACAACACCGGCGCTAAACCATGGCGTTATTAGCACCGTGGTTGGTGCCGGTGTTGTAACGAGTCCGCCATGGTGAAATGGGGAAATACAGCCCCATTCCAAGGTTGGCGGGGCGGTATTTCCCCATTTCCCCATGGCCCTTCCCCATTCCCATTTTTGTCCCATTGAACTCAATGGGAATGGGGAAGGCAGCCATTACGGTACTGCAAATTGCGGTACCGTAATTGCCTGCGAGGTCCCTTTGCGGGTCCCTTCTTTAACGGCTGGTCCAGACCAGCCGTTCAGGTTGCGTCCCGCAAAGGGACCTCGTAGTAAGGCGCTAAAGGGTTAACGGCGCAGCAGCCTTTTACGGCGCCGTTAACCACTTAGCGCCTGGGTTGGAATGAGGCCTATAGTCTATAAAATACAATAATAAGAATGCAAATGTCTCCTGATTTACAAAAAGTATATGCCCGCCCCACTACATTTTTAGTGGTGAGGAAATGTCTATGAATATGTTGTTGCCTTTTTGCTTTGTCATCCTAGAAGAGAGAAACCATGGGAATGACCAAGGAGGACAACCCGGGGACTGGCAGCAAAGATCCGAGGGGCCCTGGGTATCGCTCAATACTCCCATCAGGACTGGCGAGGAGAACCGATCGATCCACCCCTGATGGAAGAAAAGATGCTGAACTTGGCCATCTGTTGAATCTGGAGAGATGATGCGGACATCCCAGTTTTGCGAAGTTCCATCGATGAAAGGTCAACGGCCATCGCAAGAAGGGGGCTTGTGGGATGTCTCAACACACTCATCCAAGCCCTGCAACACCACTAGGCATTGCTGGCAGCAGAAACATCAGAATGGCCACTGGAAAGCATGCTGCTCGCCAGAAATCACCAGAAAATGCGCAGTGAAAACCTGAAAAATAGGCTGCCATCCACTTTAGCCTATCTTAGTGAGCACCGGAGACCACAGCCAAAACCTATCCTTTGGCTGCTCACAGAGCAAAATCTCTGCCAAGGAATACAGAGCTGTCTCAAAAATCCGTTGTTATTTGGTGTCAAATTTGCTAAAATCATGGTTCACAAACAACCCAAAAAGATCCAACCTCCTTGTTGGCTGTTCCACATCATTATACTGCAAGAATCCACATAAACCCAATGTCAGAAAGAATCATGTGTTATTAGAACAAAATCCACTTTTAAAGATATTTGATGGAAAGACAGCTGTCAAAATGGGTGTAGTACCGTTACTCGCCTCTGGCAGGTACTGGCGATTTATAATTCTGACAGGAGAGCTGTGTTTCAGAAGTTGACTATGCCAAAGAAGAGAATTCCATCAAAATGCCACATAGAGTGCCACACAGTGATTTAATTGTTGAAAAAGACTTGATTTAAAGATATGTTGCTTATTGGGTATTTATAAATGTATTTTTTTTACAAGGAACTATGTTGCAATTGACTAGACGGTAATCTGATTTAGTTAAAAGTCCAAGAGGCTTCTGTTCATGGGAACCCTTCACACCTTATCCCTAGACAAAGAAGCTTCCTTCTGCCCTTGGCCAAGAGATTGACAGACTGGTGTGAACAGGAACTAGCCAAGGCACCCTGGCATGTTGCTCTCAGTCAAGACAATGGGGGCTTTGGGATGAATAGAATATGCTGATTTGGGTGTGACTGGTCAACAACTGCTCTGGGAGAAAAAAGACATGTGACCCTCTGAGTCAGCCAGCCCTGGGGGCGGGGACAAACCATTGTGGATTCAGGTAGCCCAGCAAATATATGTTTTTATAAAATTGTGTATAACAAATTTTACCAAGCTGACAAAAATATTAAACTTTGGGATTCTTAAAATGAAAAATGTACCCACAATTTAAGACTAAGCTGGATGCTGTGTGATGTTCTGAGACCAAGCCCCGGAATTATTGATATTGCAGCTGCAGTGTTTTTGCTATGAACATAAGAATTTACAGGAATGTGCCCAGAGAGGATATGTATTTTTGTGTAAGATTTGGTGCAGAACCAATATTAGGAAACCCACCAAAAGCGTGAATATGTTGTCATTTCTGAACTAGAGCTCTTAGGAAGATCAGAGTTGGACAAGAATGTACCTTAAGTAATTTGTGATGTGTATATGTATTATGAACAACTTGTGTATCTGGGAAATATGTTTTTTGGGTAAAATTGATTTTCTCTGTAAGAGCAAAGGGCAGGGATTTCAGTTAAGCCATAAACATGACACCGGGTGACACGCTGATTCTTTCTCCAGTCAGGGGACAGAGAATCCTCTAACCTATCAAATCCTTAGGGGGTTGGGCATGGAGAATCAGCCTACCCACCCACTTTGGAAACACATAAAAAGAGACTGTTTAGGACAGATAGGAAACACTCTTTTTTCCACTACTCACCAAATCCTGTGAAGCACTCTGCCAGACCAGATCCAGACAATATCCAGACAGAGACTCCAGACTCTAGATCCAGAGACCGAAAATCTAGAACCCAAACTCTAGAGCCTTGAAGCAGAGAGGCCTAAACCAAAAGCTGAATCCTTTTCAGCAGGTTTCTGAATCTTTTGCAAACCTGATTCTCACATTCAACAGCTGGGCTGAGCTGTTCTATTTTAGCCAAGAACCCTGTGCTAGAACCAAGGTCCAGACCCAGAAAGCAGTGCTGTAATCCAAGACCAGTCAGATCCAGTTCAGGAGGCCGCAGACCGCCTTGCAGTGCTGAATGCAGAACCCAGAGGGCCTGAGATCTGTCCGGTGGTGAGAGTGAAGCCAAACCCCTTGACCAGATCTTTGACGAGGCCCATTCCATTCCCAAGACTAGGAGTGAGTATCTAGTCTAGAACTGTCCATAACCAAGCTCTTAGTTTAAAGTAATCCTCTTCCATCCATTTTACCCTGTCCAGAACTGCATTATAGAATCTTGTGTCCATCCTATTGGTTCCAAATATGGAAAGCGCAAGCTGTCATTTGAAATCTTGACTTTATTTCTGAAACTCTACCTTCACAAAAACATCCGCAACTTTTGAACCACACGTCCTAGAAGTGAAATTTAACTGTCATTTTAAAGCTAGACCCTAAGCTTTCCAACAAACCCAAGATGACATTCATTACCATTCTACCATAACCGCGATTTACGCACACAGAAAAATTGCAGCGAATTGCAATTTGGCTCAATTTCATTTTCTGTCAAAATAGCTGCTCCTTGTTCTCAATTGCTGAAATTCGTTTTCAATTTGATAATCATTCATGAATCATTGCTAGTGTTGACCTGAACCAATCTCAAGTAACTATCACTCATCCTGAATCTCTTTTAGTGAATTAAAATCAATTTATCATATTTTCACTTTCACTGCAATCACATTCAAAAGTATTTTTGCCTGTTTTAAAATCATACCTGTTTCTCTAAGCTTGCTGGGGGAACTGGGATTGAACTGCATTCTTGATTGTCTTCTTGAAACCTGTGTGCCCTCATTTCCATATCTTCATATTGCATAGGGGGGGAGTGAGTAGTCACAGGGGAAAAAGTGACCATATTGTCTTTTGTTGAAATCATATCAAGTTATTTCTGGGTTGCATTCTTTCCCATTATTGCATTTCCTTGAATCATATGAGGTATTCTCTGCTACAGTATCCTTCATATTCATGCTCCTAAGTGATTAAAGAGATTGTCAATTTTGTAATATTACCCCTTGTTTATTACCGTCCATATTCATAAATGTGCTATTCAGATATTCTTTTGTTCATAAAATTGTGAGATATATATATATATTGTTTAATTCTTCAAATAAACCTTTTAATTTGCAAAACAAACCTACTTCTTGGCTCAGTGAGGTCAGGGGAATTCAAAGAGAGGGGCGTTATATAAGGGTTCATCATACAGATTTAAAGAACTATGACATAAAAATATATAAATAAGGGCTTCCATTGGGCCTCCCATCCTAAGCATTGACTTAGTTGGATTTCTGGATTCAAGTCACTTACATGACTTAAACAAAACCTGTACTTTTACCAGCAACAAATCCTTTTACATTGAAGTAAGCAGGCCTTCACATAACAATTTACTTTTGAATAGGCATTTTTCTCTCTTCAGTCAGAAAAAGCACGTTTTACTATTTCTTTAAATTCGGTTTTCATCTCCGGCAAATACACACTTTATGCAGCTATAGTTCTTTTTTTGAGTGCAGAAGTTATTTTGCAGCATGGATACATTTGAACAGGCATCTATTTAGAGTATTTCCCTGAACAGCTGATTTTTAGATACTTTTGCAAAATAGACATGTTTCCTGTGTAAAATGAAAACAAAGCCCCTGGTTGATTTTTCAAAGATACTTTTGACAGGAGCTGTCATTCAAGAAGTAGGCCCGGTTCTGCTGAGACAAAATGGAGTCAGCACGGCCATTCTGCTGTTTCTTGCACCCCTGCAGAAAAGTGATTTAGTATAGCACAGCTGAGTGGGTCAATATATCCCACAGACCCCCCTGACTTCTTTGGGACTTCCAGTCTGGGGGGAGTTGGGCAAGTGGGATTTCTTTCTTGAAAAAGGCAGGTTCAGTTGGATATATGTCCTTATTCCATCAGCGAATGGTGCGACATGCTGCCCTCGCTGCCTCTCGATGGAATGTGAAATGATACCCCCAGCCTTCTCTCGGGTCTTTCTTTTCTGGTGTGGATCGGCGCCCCGGATTTCCTTGGGTTTCTCCTTTCGGGTCCCCGAGGAGGTCCTCCTTAGTAATGACGGTGCAATCAGTATGAATCTATAAAAGAGAACACAAACCGTTTAAGACAATTTCCCACTAACTGTCCTCCAATCAGGATGACAGCAGTGGGATACGCATGCATTCAGTGACAATTGAAATATTCCTATGCTTCAGATGTATCCCGCACTGGGTTTTCTATGGACTCCTCTATTTGTTGCAAAGTGTGCCTAGGGTGGCAACTCTTTAGCTGATTGATGTGGACCCACGTCTCTTCTGTCAAGTCACCTTTGGGGATGCAGATTCTGTAGGCGAGGCCTGGGATGGTGACCTCTCCTCCATTTCTGAAATTCAATTTCCTACCATGGCACTGGAGCTGACCAGAAGGCTTTCTTTAGGATTGCCAGGGCCCGGAGATTTGCTCTCCAGTTGGCACCGGGCTTGGCAATAACTGCCCATGTAAAGGCGGAAGGAACACCACGCATGACCCAATAATTGTGTTCTATGCTTCTGTTACCTCTAGAAATTTTTATCATACAACTGCTAAGCAGAAGATGTTTGGAACGGTTAATTTCCAGCCCCAATACCCATTGATAAACTGATTGTACAGCGGTAAGGTCTGCTCTTTTGGGAGTTTCTTGAATAATACTTAGCTGATGAAGCTTTGTTCACCATTCAAGTCAATTCGGGTGAGGACAGACTCCTTCCCGTCATTTAACTGAATCGGAAAGAAGAGCTGTTTGCCCTTCTTTCTGAATGCCAGCTACACTTTGTGCTGGTTGGTTATCAATTTTGGCACTAGAATTGGGATTTTCAGATCGTGGATTGGTATAAAAGTGTGGAATGCCACTTTAGACTGGAAGGAAGGTTGATTTTCAGGAATGGATAGGAGTTGCCATCACCAGTTTGTTGTCCCACAGCAATTATGCTAACGTCAGGTATTTCATTATTTTGAAGATGAAACTTAATTTGATCTGGTTTTTGTTCAACCATGTGGCGTGTGCCATTTAGACCAACATGGTTGACACTCCAGAGTACCATATTCACACAGTCTGAGTCGCCATGTTCCTCTGAGGGTTCTGTTGAGCCCTCAAAATGCAACCCAGATCCTGGGACAGGTTCTGGACCTGGCGCTCCAGTTGAGACACCTGTTCCGGCTGGTACGGGGTCTCTGGTCAACCCTAGGTGAGTCATGGGTAGGGTAACTATTCCTTCTCCCATATTACCATGGGTATGGAGCATTTTGGTAATCCTCCACCCTTGACCTCCCCTCTCCTGGATTGGGCTGTCTGGGCTCCTGAAAGCAGGGAAAGAATGGAGGGTTGTTCTGCAGGTTGGGATTTTGTGGGTACCGGGGAAAGAAACTCAACCCGGCATTTGTGGTATTACTGCCCTCCTACGGAAAGTTAGGAGGGAAGTTTCCTGGGGCGGTAGCTACCTGGTTGGATCCCCCCCTTGGGCTGGGCGAGTCCATACATACCCCAGGATGGGTCTGTTACCCTTGTATCAGGGGCTGATGAAATCAGGGGAGTTAGGGGTCCCATTTGTAGGATTACCTCCATGACTACCGCCTGTCTAGGATTGGCCCAAGGGCCTTCTGGTTCTTTGATTGGATGGATTTTGGACAGGTATATTTTTAGGCCCCCTATCTGCAGATCTAGAATGGGGGCAACCTTCACCTCCACCACCTTAGCAGCTGCAGGGGTGTTGGCTGGTTTGGGGTTTTTGTTTGTATTTTTGTACCTCATAAATGTGGGTCGCCTGTTCTATGACCCAGTCCAGTGAAATGTTCTCTGGAAAGTCCCTCACCAGCTGGGTCATTATACATTTGGGGAGTGCATGAAAGAAGGTAGTGATGAACTTCTGACTATCTGTGCGCACCCTCCTGGTCGTCTGCACAAAGGCACGTTTGAGCTCCTGCACAAATTCTTGTTGGGCTTTATCTTCCCGCACTGCAAATTGTAGGCTGCCTTGCGGGCCTCTTGGGGGTTTCTGTGTGCAGAGAAATGTTTCAAGATGGCCGCCCTGTAGGTGGACAACCTTGAGTGGTTCTGATCCTCCAGTCCCACAAAGAAACTGGAGTATTCAGGGGAGAATGCCCATTTCACATACTGTATGCAGTTCTGGCTGTCCTTCATATGAAAAGTGTCCATCATTTGTTAATATAATTCTAGGTGTTCCCAGACAGAATACTTTGCATTTTTATGATATGGAGTTATAACACTTCTAATGGCCTTGATCTGCCGAAGGGAATCTTTTTGCATAGCTCTCTTAATTTTGTTTGCCTTCTTGGTTTTAGTCACCTGAGTCCACTCGTCCTCAGACTCAGAGGCACTGCTACTGGAGGTGGCTTCTTGATCCTCTAGGCACTCCCTGATTCTGCGAGCTTGAGAAGGGCTTGCAGAATGTGGGCGTAGTTTCCCTATTCCTGTGGTGCTCAGAAGAGTCTTCTGACTCTTCAGCTCCCAGGATTGGTGGAGTACCCCCACTCCCCCCCACTGCCCTAACTGGGTAGAGGTCTTCAGGATACTCTTTTGGGCTTTATTTCCTGGAGTTCCCCACCAAATTTCACAAACTGCTCTTTTATAAGGCGGTATTTTTGTGGATCCAATTCCCTGACTCTCCCCTCATGGGAGTCTTCCTGATCAGAGATATCAGCCCTAACATTTGGGGATCTTTACAGGGATACCCGTCCATCAATTTCTGGGGGGCTCTGATCTGTCAGTCCCATCTTACCAACCCTATTGAATCCTGCCATCCCCATGGCCCCCGGTTCATATGAGTCAGTAGACATGAAGCTGGCAGTGTTTGTGGTATTGAATGGGTTGGAGTCCCTGAGTACAGAGGTCCTTATGTCACGATCAGGGGTAGCCCTGTCCCTCTCTACCTGTTCAGGGTCCCTCCAGTTAGAATTTAGTCTAGTACCCTCTTTCTCTAATCCTGCTACCTTTTCTTTTTCAGCCCCTATTTACTTGTGATAAGCAAAAATCTGAGCCTTTTGTTCATCTTTCAAGGCCTTACCAGTCTCAATGATTTGCTCTTGCACTGCTACTTGTTGCTGGAATCCATCAATCTTTTTACAGAGGGTCTCGTTGTCCTTCTGCGCTTCCTGCATGTTTTGTGAGTACTGGGACATTCTCTGTTTCAAGTGATTCATCTCCTGGGTTTGTGTGTCTTTGGCTTGGGTGTTCTCTTTCAAAGCACCTTCTACCCATCTGGTGTGCTCTAGTAGTTTCCCAAGCCCTGTTCTTAATTTCTTTAGCTAATGAAGGGCCAACTTACTTCCCTGTAACTCAGTCCTTAACTCGCTTATTTCCTGGCCTAGGGTGTCTTTCTCTTGAATTAGGGTGCCCCTCTTCTCCGCCAGGTCCTCTCTTTGTTTTTTCATAGGGCTTCATTACATGGTAGGCAGTAAGGCTTTACCGGTACCAGTATTTTACCGGTACCTGTAAACCCTTACCGCCTTACTACGAGGTCCCTTTGCGGGTTGGTACATTAACGCCTGCTTTTAGCAGGCGTTAAAAAATGAACCCACAAAAGGACCGGGGTGTGAGCCCTATGAGGCAAAAATGGGAATGGGGAAGGGCAATGGAGGAAGGAGGAATTACCGCCTTTCCAAACTTGGAATAGGGCGGTAATTCCCCTGTCCTCCAAGGCGGTACCAGTAAATTACCGGCATGAACCATGGCGCTAATAGCGCCATGGTTTACCGCCTACCGTGTAATGAGGCCCATAGTGTTGGATTTCTGGTGTTCCTGATCAAATTCCTCTTGAGAGTGGAGGTCTTTAACAATTAATTTATTATTTTCCTATTTTAATTTGTCTATCTGGTCCTGTAGGGTAACCATTTGCTCTGTGCAGGCTCTATTAAACTGTAATTGTTGTGCCAGCTTGTGTTGAATCTTTTGCAGAGAGTTAACCCTTTCCTGACACACCTCTTTTAGTGCCTGTAATTAGGTCTCTTGCTCTGCATTCTCTTGCTGTAGGAGAGCCAGATCTTCTTTTAATTTTGTGACAGAATCCCTAGATTTTACCTCCAATTCTTGGCTCTCCCATACCCTTTGTTCTACTGAGTCTAGATCATTCGAAATTTTCTCTAATAATTCAACTTGATTCTGTGCCAGAACTATGTTTTCAGAGGGCTTTCCCGTATCACTCCTATGTGGAGGTATAGGTAGGCAGCAATTCTGGAATTTTGCTTTGTTCCTCATCAATTTTTGGGGCCATGTACAATTCACTAAGAGCTTGGTGTAATGGGCCATTGTCCTGCGATGTGTCCAGGTCCATGGCAGTGACTTGTTGTGTGATTTCCTGAAGCCGCACATGTTCATTCTGTTCTGGCCACTCACCGCTGACAAAAAGCTTGTGCAGAGGGTGCCACTAGCCATACTGATTTTTACTGGGATAGCCATTTAGAGAATGTTCTTTGTTTGATAATTATTTCAGGGTTGATTTACTTTTACTTTTACAGACCGGCCTGGTCTTGGAGTATTTGTTTTGGGAGGCACTTGTACAGTGCAGCACAGTGCACCAACGACGCAAAGTATCATTACCCTGCAGGTTAGCCTGCTGTGCATGACTGTCACGGGTGGTAATCTAATTCAAAACCACGGCACAAGCCCCCAAATCTGTTAAGTATTTCAATCAGGCGATACACCCCGGTCTCAGCCTAGTAGGCAGTGCACAACTAAAATGCTTATTTTGTTATTTATATATATATATATATGTGTGTATATATATATATATATATATATATATACATATATATATATATATATATATATGTATATATATATATATATATATATATATGTATATATATATATATATATATATTTGAAACAGATAATTAAGCAGACAAATTGCGCTCTGCCTCATTACTGAGCTGGTGCTACCGGGCTAGAGCAGGCTACGCTCAATATAAGTCAAACAAAAGGTAAAAGGTGCTGAAGAGAAGAAGGACTCCACCACAAACACCTACCAAAAATGCCCAAGCACACAAGACTACAAATGTGTTCTAAAATTTCATTTATTATTAAAAAAAGAGTAAACATAGCATAAAAAGCATACATAGCAAAAGCGTTTTCCACCCGTTGTGGGTGAGTGCTGCATGACACCTGGTCTGCCAAGGTATTGCTATGTATGCTTTTTATGCTATGTTTACTCTTTTTTGAATAATAAATGAAATTTTAGAACACATTTACCTTTTGTTTGACATATATATATGAAATATGTATATTATATATATATATATATGTTAAATATTTGAGAGATGCACCACTCATATCACACCCCTTATTCAAATACCCCGATCATGATGGACCAGGAACCAGGTTCGTAGGTAAAGATAATATTTATTTCATTATTTAAAATTCAAATCAAACATATACTTTTTAATAGCGAGCAGCAATCACCAATGTGGTGACAATAACAGATAGGAATGTGAACGATGCCCTTAAAATAACCCTTTAGCAACACAGATGGAAATCCCCAGACAATAGAACACTTTTGGCTTGTTTGGAAAGATAGCACTTAAGTTAGGATTTCCCCCAGCAATATTACTCAACCGACAAATAATCAATTCTAAAGAGATATAAGGAAGCAGCAGGTAATCAGGAATGAGAAGTATGAAACAAAATTCAAATCCACCCTTCCCTCCTCAAATGAGAGAGGAAAACGGATTTGAAACTTTGCAATGTTAAAATGACAATCGAAAATGGCTGAATAAAACACTGAAAGTGTGCAAAAATCCCTAAATCAGTACACATTTCTATGGGAGCAACATTGGAAAGATACTAGCAATCATAAGCAATAATTTGAGCAAAAGTAAACAATTTGAATTTGAATGGAAGGTTTAAAACAATTGCTTGCAAAACTAACACGTGTAAAATTTAGCAAACTTTTGCAATTCCTGCCTGAAATTAACCAAATGGTTTATAATATAAACGGTGGGTTGGGTTGAGCTATAGGTCTTAGGTATAATCAAGAATTGAAATGAGGTCTCTAGCTATTAAACTAAGGGAGATATGCAATGTAGAATAAGAGGCGTTTTTAGAAAAATCAGGTAGTGAAAACAGAAAAGAAACTCAGTTTCGACAAGAATAGTTTTACTCTAAGTTTTACTCTATACTAGAGCATTGAGGTTAGAATACCAAAGAGGGACACAGTAAGCTCTAGAGTTGATTCATGGCTTCAACCCCAGATCCCCAGCGCCCTCCCCTGGTGGAACCAGTCCGATCCCTCGAAATAGGATTGATAGTTCAGGATTTACAGAAGATATAATGACTTAAGAAATGGCACTTAGCAAGATAAATCAAGGACATGATTGCAATAAGGATTCTGACAATGTTACATCTTATTAAGGTTTAGAGATTGGGATAGGATAAGGCAAGGCAAAGTATGCTATGGTTTTCTAGGATTCCTATTAATACTTACAGTCCACTTTAATTTACGATTTTGGACCTTCAAGGGTTCTTGTCAGGAACCACAGGTGGAAGCTGTGGCATAGCTGGAAGCATTAGCCTTAGGAACATTTTTCCCGCTCTAGTCCTCATCTAAGATGGCGGACTTCAGTATTTAAGCAGACTCCACCCCCCACTCTGTGCGTTGTATCTGTTTTTCACCCTACAGTGCTCCGCTGCTTACCTGGTATTCTTACCAGTGACTTCCAACCTTTTTCATTAGGGAATTCCGCTTCTGTGCCCTTCCAGGTTTTCTGCTACTTGATCCCTACTTCAGTTAGTTCTATTTGTTTGTTTCCCTTGTTCGAGCTTACTTGGCGTCCGTGATCCGTTAGTCACTCACCTTCGCCCCTTCTTCTTTCTGAATCTTCTACGGTGCTTCCGCATTTCTATCGGGTAAGTGTCCATGCCTTCTGTTCTGGCGAGGCTTGTTTTGTCTATCACTTGGCGTTCTACAGCCATTCGTTCTTACCTGACACCTTCCTTGGTTTCCCGTTTCTTGCGCGGTTCTCTGCGGCTCCATCTGTGGAAGGGGTTGTGTACCTGACAGCCCTTCAGGTCACTGTTCGGCCGTTTGGTTTCTTTCTAGTTTTCACGATAAGCCTTAGCCATCTTTCTATCCTAAACCTTATGTTATTTTTTCTTCTTGTATTTTCACCCATGAAGTTTCTGCTCCTCTTCCTTGGAGGAGCAGACTTTCTACAGCACACTATCATTTCCAGTCTTCTTTCTTATTGACTCCTACTTTCCTCTCACCTCTGTGCTTTCTTTACTTTCATTAATTCTATTCTATTGCTACTTGAGATTCTTTACCTTCAAAGTGTTCCCGTGCTCTAATTCTGGGAATTTGCCTTACTACAAATCCGCTTCAACCAAGGCTACAGACATCTTTCCAGTGATCTTGGATATCATGGTTTTTTCCGCCCATTGGCTTTTTCCCTGACTGGGGGTTTGGCTCCTCGGGGTCCCCCAAGGGCAGGTGCCAATCCCTTCCAAGGTGGCCTCCGAGGGAGCCAGACCCTACTTGCACAACCAAACGTCTAAGGAGAAACAGCCCGCAGACAAGAGGAAGAATGTCAGGAATCAGTGTGTGTCCTGTGTGCTGTCAGGGGCCCTTATTTATCATGCCAGATGACATCACTACAGTTTATGGCAGGGGCAGGCTTACTACCCACACCCCTGATACTAGAATTGGTCAAGAGCATAGTTTCCGCCTTGCCCACAGCTGATTGGATCACAGAAAAATAATTTCATGTTTATGGGGTGATTTTTACAGTGTTTAGAAACCTCCCCTAGCTACTGGAACCAAAATCTAATTTTGCCACAAACACATGTTTATGCAGTTGCAACCTCTGAGAAAATCAGATACACTGGTTACATATTTTGTGCATCATATTGCAATCCAAACCCCAAGTCTGTGGGACCTGGTTTCACCTTGCTGACACATTTTGTCAATTTTACACATGAAAGATTTGGCCTAAATTTCCCCAATTTCGAACACAGATGAGCAATATTCACAGGGATGTATGTTCAAAATGTTATGGTCGCAACACCAATATTTTCCGAGTAATCTGTCATTTTTTATAACTTCTGTTCCTTATAAAGTAATGAGTTCTACCAAGTTTTCAAAGAAAGAGCATAAAATTAGATTTAGAACTACAAACTTTTCATATTTTTCCTAATTCTTGCTGCAAAGTTAAATGCCTTTAAAGTTCAATTACAAAATAGCCTTTACAGCCACAAGGAAGTCCATTGTCACTTGATCAGTTTTATTTTCTTTTCTCCAACTGCTGTCAATTGTCAGTTTCTTTGAAGTAGGATGAGGGGCCTCTCTCTTGTTTGAAGGTTTTATTGCCCCTCACACTTGACAGGTGAGAGTCTCAGCCTGCTATTGCCCCAGCATGGAGCAAAGATGAATGTCTGATGAGCTTGTGAAGTTTCTTTGTCCTGGTGCATTCAAAGTCTTTCAAGCTGGCAATTAGCGCTTTCCTGCGCCAGAGGTTTATGAGGTGTCACCCTTTCTCAAGGCTAGGAACTGGCAGAGCAAGTTTTTTTTTTGTATAGATTGCCAATTTAGCCTATGAGTTTTAGCCTTCATTCTCTCATTTTAAATCTTGACTTAAACAAAACCTGTAGAATCAAAACAGTTTCTAGGTGTACTTTTACCAGCAACAAATCATTTTACATTGCTAAGTAAGCAGGCCTTCACACAACAATTTACTTTTAAATAAGCAATTTTCTCTCTTCAGTCAGAAAAAGCACATTTTACTATTTCTTTAAATTCGGTTTTCATCTCCAGCAAATATACACTTTATGGAGCTATAGTCCTTTCTTTGAGTGCAGAAGTTGTTTTGCAGCATGGATACTTTTGAACAGGCATTTATTTAGAGTATTTCCCTGAACAGCTGATTTTTAGATACTTTTGCAAAATAGACGTGTTTCCTGTGTAAAATGGAAACAAAGCCCCTGGTTGATTTTTCAAAGATACTTTTGACAGGAGCTGTCATTAAAGAAGTAGGCCCGGTTCTGCTGAGACACAATGGATGATCCTGGGCATTGCAGGTCCTTTTTAATCACAGTGGTTCATAAGGACTGGATCAGTTTAGCGCCAAGCAGCACTTTTAAAGGTTCAAAAAGGTGTCATTTTAAAGAGGCATTTTGAGTTTTCAGCAAAGTAATGCTGCCTCTTTCACTTCACTCCATGTTAAATGTTGCAGAGCACACTGGCACATTCCTGCAGTGAGTGCTCAGTTCCACCCTACATGAAGTGTGTGTGGCAGTGTGGTGCAGCCATTTTCTAGTTGTTGCAAAAATGCAGTTCTGAGATCCTGAGGCGCACAGGATTCAGCGCGCCCATTTTGCTGTTTTTTGCACCACTGCAGCAAATTGATGTAGTATAGCACAGCTGAGTGGGTCAATATATCCCACCCACTACAGTAGACATAACATTATCCATAGGTACTATAAAACCAAAAAGTCCCTACTTACACATCCCTCTATACTGCATCAGCATGATGCAAGAACGCTTATTAAACAACTTGAAAATCATGTGAAAAAAGGACGTAAACCATGTAATGTCAATGAGACGAGCTATCTTATTGATATTATACAATACAAATACACTCATATAGGAAATTAGTAATCCGATGATGTAAAGGTGAAAACTCCGTTACTACAATGGAAGAACAACCTTCTGAACTTTATAAGTGTTTATTCGATACAACAATTTGCAGAAAACATTCAGAACATATGTTCACAGAAGGAGTTGATATATGGGGTTCCCTCCTGACATCAGAGAGGTGCATCCAATACCGCAGTTCCTTTACTTTGACAACAAATGGAGTGGCATACACTACCATTTAAGGTCCATTATAGCATGGCTCACTCCTCCTGCGGACAAAGTTTCTAATATAGACAGCATCCCCTGGGTGCAGCAGGAGAGGCAGCGAGCTTGCAGAATGCAGTGCAGTGGTGTTCTCTTCTTCCGTTCGTTGTGGCACTATCTGTTGAGAAAGGCATTGTATTGACTTTGTTAATTCAGTTAAATACAACCCAAACTCATCTCCTAGAATTGACACAGCTCTTTGAGTATTGGAAGCACTCTGCACAGGTGATAGTAGTGTGTGCATATGTCTCCCTGTCACAATCTCAAGCTGGGAGAGGTGATGGTCCTTGCAGGGCTGAGTCCTCAAACTGAAGAGGGGCAAAGGCAAGCAATGACCCAATTCTTTTTGAGACTAGCACACAATTTAGATAGTTTAGCCTTCAAGAGGTCATTCACCCTCTCAACAATACTGTTAGCCTGGGTGGTAAATGGAGCACATCTTGTGTTCAAGTCCTAAAAGAGCCTCAATTTCCTTGAACAGCACTTTAAAGACATGGGTGTCATTATCACTTTTTAAGATTCTCGCACACTCCCCATCGGGGAAACACTTATCCGACCCAGAATTTGGCTGCCGATTTGGTATCAGATGTGCACATGGGCCATCCTAATTCAAACGTGAGAAGGGAAACACCACTACAATGCGATAACGAAAGGTATTGCACCATTCTCACACATCTGCAAAATCAATATGAAGGTTTCAAAATGGCCTGCTTGGAGGGGGCAATGTGTCCCACAAGGACCTCAATGTGTGCCCACTGTTATATGTTTGATAGACAGTACAGTTTGACGTAAACACATTCAAAAGATCTTGTATGTTCGGCAGGTACCAATCCTCCTGTATATCTGCAGCAATATGCTGCTTAGACACATGTGAGAGGTAGGAGAGCTGGTTTAGTGCGACCAGGGCCAGTTCTTGGGGCATCACTTATTTCCCTGTACTAACTTGTCTCCACACTATGTCTCTGGGACACTATGCACGTTCCCTCTTCTGCCACAACACTTTCTCATTATGCGATGTTTGACCATGGAACTCTATCACTTCTGTAATAGGTAATGCAGTATATGGAACCTGTATTTGCATCTACATACTGGTGAGAGCTGGGTGCTCAGGGATATTTGGCACTGGTAAATATGCTGCTAATTTTGCTACCCTGTCTTCTGCTTTGTTACCAAGTGAAACAACGTCTTTTCCATTAGTATGGGCAGCAAACTTGACGATTGCGACAAATGTTGGCTGTGCAAGAGCATGAATTAATCTATCTAAGAGGTGTGCATGCTGTACTGGAGACCCATCTGTGTTGGAAACCCTCTTCTCTTCCACCTCGACAACTCCGAGTGCACAGTTGTTGTCACATAAGAAGAGTCAGAATAAATCGTCACCCAGCGTCCCTGTGCTGCCTCCAGGGTGTCAATAAGGGCGATCAATTCAGCTGCCTGGGCCGAATAATGCAAGGGCAATATATTTTGGATAAAAAAATCATACTCTCAATAAACCAACCAGACCACTGCTGCCCCCGTGTGTCTCTGTCTTGTCTCTTGATCAATAGTCTCTGACCCGTAAACAAAGAACACATCATACAGAGCACAATCTCGTGCCATAGCTATATCATTATCCAAACCCTCGAATGTCACGCAGTCATGAACATCATCAGAGTCAGTAATGCGTACTGTCAAAAAGGTGGCAGGATTTACAGTTTTACAATGAACAATGTGGATAGATGGCTGGAAAGAATTACTTCATATGTGGATGCTCTCTGTGTTGTCAACGTCGACTTCGATCTTTCAATTATTGCAAATACTGCATGGTCTACTTATAAAGTCACTGAGCACCCCATGGTTATTGTGGTTGACTTATCAATAGCGAAAGCAGCTGAAGCTAGCACTTCTTCTCAGAGTAACTGTCCTTGCATGACCAAATCTAACATACCACTGTAATCTGGGCTCAAGTCGAGGATGCACGTGGCTGGACTGAGTCCCCCACTTCTTTTCAGGAGTCACCCTACTTTTTTCCGAGGGCACCTTGATATGCTAATTTCTGGTTATGCCATATTCAATTGGTATGTTTATGAGTCCCCCAGCTTTCTTGTTTAGGACTTAACCCCTGACTGTACTACGCTAAAGGCTTGTAGCCCATGGTACTATGTTGTGCCAAGACTGCAGGGACCACAGTGCAAAAGTAAACAGAGAGTTCAAACACGGCTCCAGTGGCGGGTTCTGCTGATATGGAAATGCAGCCTAATCACTGACTTGGAGCAACATCTAATCATAAGCACTGAGAGAACAAAAATTATAAAAAGAGAAATAAAGGATTACATATAAACAGCGAGAACCACGGCCAGCACAGCCAGAGTCTAGTCCAAACAACTTTGCAACCTCACGTTCACCATAGGGTATAGACACAAGACCCCAAGATACGATGTACTGGAATGTGTAGAGACCCCACAGCTGACAGTTCCATTACAGTTTGGAAAAACTTGCCAAAGATAAGACTCAAGTAAATTTCAGAAGAGCAGTTTGGGTCCACTCAGACCAAATAAACCCGGATCTATCGAGTAGAAGAGATTGAGGGACCTCATTGGATCAATTAACAAGACCCAGAGACAAGACACAAGGAAAGCAGGAGATAGCAAACCTGTGAAGAAATTCCTATAGTTGTTTTTAACTTAGCAGAAGGATTGAAACACATTGGGTGAATGGATTGTGATTTGTATGATTGAGTAAAATTGGATCTTAGAGTGAATAATTAGTATTGTGTAATTAATCACATGCATTGTTGAGCACGAAGCACTTTAGTTATCTTTTTGTGTGTTATTGCTATTTTGACTTTCCTGTTGGATTGAAATATTAATTATATTTTTGTACATTTCCGAATTGATTGCACTTTTAGAAATGTTGTAAAGCAATGTGAAACAGAGTTAGGTAAGGTGTGATTCAGACTCTTCTGACACATTCTGACCCAGTCACACTGTTGTTGAAATTAGGTTAGTAACCTGCAGAGGGGTTGTCTAACTGGGTCGTTAAATTTCCCTCTAGTCTCATTCTTTGTTTTAGAGTGTCAAGACTGCTGTTAACATCTGATCTGATCATCAGAGTGTGAGAAAAGATAGAACTCTTTGGTATATTTGGGGGTTGCTAATACAGGGGCAGTGGAGATGACATCTTTCAACTCATGGAAACTAGTGATCATCTCATCAGTACAGGTTATAACACATTTAGTCTGTTGTGCTTCTTTAAGGACTTGCTGCATTGGTGCAGTGTACGATGAATAGTCAAAGATCCATACCCTACAATAATGAGCCAGTCCGATAGCACAGCGAGTAGAGCTCTCGCTTTGACATCTGTTCAGAGCCTGCTGATGCAGGTTTGAATCCTGGCACGGACAAACTTAGCCTTTCATCCTTCGAGGTCGATAAATGAGCACCACCTACAGTACCGTGGGTAATAATAAGCAGGGCTAAGATGCCTGAGGGTTTGTAGCACTATATAAATGCTACATTATTATTATTATTATTATTAATTACACAACCCCAGAAATGTCTGCATGTCCTTAACTGTTACTGAATGGGATGTGCCACACACCTCTGCAGCGCATCCTGGAGTCACTCTTTTCGCATTTACCGAGATCATTTGACCTAGATACAACACTTCCTATTGACAGTACTGTAATGTTGCACTATCCACCTTGTACCCTTAGTCAGTCAACAACTGTAATAACGCAATAGAATCTTCCCTGCACTGTTGCGCATTATGGCTACACACCAATAAGTCATCCACATACTGAACAATAGTACTTGGGACTTGATTGTTACTTAAATCTTCATGTAGAACCTTGTTAACAATACTGGGGGACTCACATTACCCCTGTGCAGTGGCAGCTGCTTGTTAATGGTGGGGGCACCACCCCCCTCGGCCTCCAGAGAGTATGAAAAAAATGAAAACCGTGTGCTGCAGCATATATGATTTATTGTTTGACAACAACGTGCCGCATAGCCACTGAAAATAAATAAATAATTTCCTGTTCACATCGCGTGACTGGCCCTGAATGGGACATACATTGGAAGAGGGGCATGTCCCACTTCACACAGTTTTTCACTATGTCTACTGCAAGGAGCTCATAGGCTATGCGCAGTTAGCGTAATAACTGTAAACCAGTTGTGTTAGGAGGCTGGCGGGGCCCTCGAGCTGTGGCCCTGCCTATTCGAATGTTTGCGCAAACAGCGCAGTGTAAGCAGACACAAGATCTGCATAGTAATAGAGTGAGGTTAACATTTGTTCATTGGCTGTTTGTCAGCCAATTAAACGTGGGTGGGGTCAGGTGGTCATGTAGGTGCATGGCACGAGAGTCAGAGCTGCATGGTGCCACCTTCTGACTGGAGTGTGTGTTTGAGCCCTAGCTGCGCCCGAAGGAGTCGAGGCAGAGCCATGTGCGTACCAGTCAGGGACTCCATAACCTGTGGTAAATAAAGTGTGAAAGTGCAGGAGTATGTATGTGACCTCCCCAGCAGGGCTGGACTGCCACACCGGGACATCCCCCCGTAGGCCTCTGGCCCATAGGGCCTGTTTGGAGAGCACACACATTGCCAGCGCAGGTCAGCAGGGCAGGCTGCAGCAGCCAGCCAGGCCGGGATCAATGTGGACTGGAAGATAAGCAAACAGACACGTGATTAAACAAAAAGATATGAAGGAACTTTTCATTTGAACTGTGTGTGTCACTCGCTGATCGTAGCTATAATAGGACTGGACTTTCACCATATGAACGCTGCTGTTCAAGCATTCTGCCTCTCTGGCTATACCCAGCATGTGTGTATGTTACACAGCGCTGTTAACCCCTTAGTGCCCTTGTCGACCCTCTTTTAATCAAGTGACCCTCCCAACATCTCTGAATGGCATGCTGTTTTATTCACACGGTGAGACCAGCCTCTAATAGCCTTCTGTGAATGCACCCAACGTGGTGTCGCCACCATGAATGAAATAAATTCTGCAAAGTGGGCCTCGGGAAAAGGAACCCTCACAGACCTTACACTCTCCGCATTTCATCATTCATCCAATCATCCCAAGTAAGCATACATGACTTCTCACCATACAACCTCTCTCTGGCCAGAAACCCCACCAAGTGTCAAACCTCTGGAAAGTAACCCTCACAGATCTTACACTCTCCGCATTTCATCATTCATCCAATCATCCCAAGCAAGCATACATGACATCTCACATACAACCTCTCGCTGGCCAGCAATACCACCAGCTGTCAACCTTTGGGCATGGAACCCTGACAGATCTCACACACGCACCAGATATTCTGCATTCCACATTCCAAGGCGCATGCAAACATCCAAGCAAGTGAGCATGACACGTCACCACACATCTTCTCTGCAACGAAAACAGTACACCCCAACACAGGAACATGGCATATCACAACAGGCTGTGTAGTGAGCAATGTGACCATGCCTTAATAGGCATCATGAAAGTTTTTCACCAAGTCTGCTGTGTCAGCCAATCAGCAAGCTCAGATTGGTGGCTTTATCGACTTATAGAAACCCTGATTTTTGCCCGCAGCCATGCGTACCCCCATTGCCCACCCACTCCTCTATGTTTAAAAGAAAAGAAACATGCCTACAGCCACTTTCCTCTTGGTCCTGCTTAGGCCGGCACCTCTTTAAGATGAAACTAGAAAGAGGACCTTATGCATTTTGAAGGAGCTCTCTTCACTTATTTCATTGGTGCCTTTGGTTCCCTTTTTTGAAGAATCCTTTCTGCCCCGTTTGTCTGCTCGGAGCACAAATAACCTTTGGAGAAATGGGGCACCCCGTCGCTATTAGCAGCCCAAACGTTTGAGCAAGGGGCAGACTGTGTACCAAAAGAGGCCCTGGATATCATTTTCAAAGTGGTCCTATATTACACCTTTTCAGCGAGCCCAATCCTTTTCCTAAGGAAATAAAATAGGTAAAAACACAAAAACAGCTCAGGGTGCAGAGGCCTACCAGGAAATCTCTAGAGATCCCTGTAGGCCAGTCCACCCCTGGCCAGGGTGCAGAGGCCTACTAGGAAATCTCTAGAGATCCCTATAGGCCAGTCCACCCATGCCCCTGGTGCAGCGGCCTATCAGGAAATCGCCAGAGTTCTGAATTCCATATAGGCCAGTCCACCCCTGCCCAGTGTGCAGAGGCCTACCAGGAAATCTCCAGAGTTACCTATAGGCCAGTCCACCGATGAGTAGGGTGCAGAGGCCTGAAGTGGCTCTACGGTGACATGTATGCATGCCACCAAAACCGAGTACGAAATTAATTATTCAAAGAAGCCCCTTTTCTTTAGTCTTTGTGCCATTAGAGATACATGAGGACAATAACTGCCTCCCTCGAGCTAGATGGGTGGTGTTTCTGATATTTCTAGTTTTTTGCAATCATTTAACTGAATAGTGGTCTTTGGAGTCCAAGGATCACAGTCATCAGATCTTACTTAAATCAACCGCAATGAAAGTCAGCCCTTTACAGGATTCTATGGGTATTTAAAGCGGAGCTACGTTATGCCCCCGTCCTCACATAATGGCAGTTTACTCATACATGATGCAATCCCCAATCCAAAATGTGCCTTCTATGACATTCCTAGTGTATGCAGCTGGATTCCAGGTGCTGGAAAATTGAGTGAGATAGGTACTGGTTTCTCTTCTGAGTTGCGACGTGAAATCATATATTTTTGGACAATGGGCACCCCCCTTCACATGATTGTTCGCCAGGCAATTTCTCAAGGTCTTGCTCTGAAGAAAGCAAGTTTCCTCGGGGCGAAGGCAAGAACAATATATTTTTACCTGGGGCTTTTATTTGGCATTTATCCTTTCTGAATCCTTTGACTTAAGAGTTGTTACCTCAAGAGTTGAACGTACATTTAACAAGAGTCTTGCCAAAATAAACAATTATTGAGTAATGCCAACAGGTTGGGCTTTTGTGTAGGCATGGGAAAGGCATTTACCTGGGCATCTAAAAGCAGTGCCTGTCAAAAGCCTAATACTTATATACACAACCTGAAACTGTTGGCTTTACCAATGCTTGTTTTTAACAGGACTTCAGTGGAGGATAGTGCTTATAAATCAAGTGGCTAAAGGCAGACCTGGGTAAGACATTATTACACCAGTAGTGGGTTTACATATCTAATTAAGTCATTAACTCTCAGAAGACTGCTTTGAAAAAACACTGGCAGGGACTTCAAATGCAAAGTTTGATGGTAAGGCTTTATTAAAGCAAGCTCGAGGAGTTCCTGTGAGGAGATGTTTTGGGCTGGGAGAGGCAGAAACTGGGTTGGACAGGCAATACAGATTAGCATGGCCATGGGCAGTCAATGGGTGGGCACATAACCAAACAACACCTACAGGCTATGAGTTCCTCCCCTTATACCATGTCTCTCTATCTGTACTCCTATGCAATAGTTTCAGCTTATAGGTGGTGCAAGTACACATGGTGTTTCCCTTCTGGTCCAAAAGCTGAATGTGCTGACTTTGTGTGGGATACGGATGTTACCATGTGTGATCATGATCTGTGTCTGTATCGGAGAGCAAGGGCTGCCGTGTGTAGAACCTGATATGACCATTGTCACAGCGTGAATACAACAAAACATTTGTGGCACAAGTATGTATTATTTATATATGGAGCTGGGTAGGAAAAGCTCCTTCAAGGTTATGGGGAAACTCCCTAAAATATTAAGGGGCGGAGGCCCTATAGTAACAGTATCAGGATGGAGAAATCTGGTGCAAGAGTCTAATCTAAGGGGACCTAATGTCATAGTCAAGTATCCAATGTCCTATTGTAAGCAATAAGGGAACCTCATTTTCAAAATCCCAATAATTGCACAGATGGGCATTTATGCTTGATGCGCAAACAGGTCCCCTCTGTGCACGTTAGTAATTTGCAATACAAAGTGCAAAACAAAGTTGTACATGTGTGAGTAATCGACTGTGCACCTTTGTTTTTGCACATCACAGTGCAAATAAGCATTGCCTGATGTTTATGCATGGCAGGCAGCATCTAAAATGGATTCAAAAGGAATCTGCCTGCTTTTTGCTGGTTTAAAAAGCATTCAGATTGTATAGGAATCTACATCCTTTACACCAGCATGAATATGTCATGCCGGCGTAGTGCTGTGGCATATGGATGGCGGACAGAATGGGGAGACTGAATCCGATATTAGGTTCCATGACCCCTTTCTGCCATATGCATGAAAGAAAATCAGGCATGACATCAAATGGATGTGTACAATTTTACACGTACATTTTATGCATGCACTGTATGCTACAAACTGCTCAACATGAGTCCAAAGTTGCCTGGCCCTTAATGTTTTCTTCAGTGCACTCACTATCTCAGGGGTTTAAAGTGGCTAATAGTGAACTCTGAGAGATTTCCTGGTAGGCCTGTGCACCCTGGGCCCCTTTTGTGTGGTATTTACACATTTTCCCATAAGAAAATGTCTGGGCTCGCTAAAAATGTCCAATATGGGGCCTCTTTGAAAATTATTTCCAGGGCCTCTTTTCGTTCCCAGTCCACCCCTGCTCTCCAGCCAGGCTCTACCACGGCTGTACAGACTACTGGGCCGGGTTAATTCCCTGGCTGCACAGTTAACCGGTGCGTTCAACTTTTCTGTCCGTCGTTGACAGGAGTACGTTAAAGCAGCACTGTTATAGCACAATAGCAGTCCAAAAACTGCTGCTGTCTCCTAAACATGCCCCTCCGTATACTTGAGTGCCAGTACACCCTCCATAACCCTCTCAGGTGACAGGGGCTCCATGGACTGAGAGGAGAGGCCCTCTGGGCAGGGGCAGGCAGCTCCTAGAGAAAGAACACTTCAAGTTTCAGGGTCCTCGAAGAAGAGCAAGAGCCCAGAAGCCCTTCATATAGCTGCGCCTGAATGCAGTTATCTGCCTGGTGTGCCTAAGAAATGAATCAAAATCAAAATCAAGCTATGAGATCACAGGACCATGGCGAGTCTGCACCTCGAGGACACCAGGTGCCGAAAAGCCAGCCCCCCATGCAGAGTATACAAACCAAAGCCTTGTGTCGTTTGATAGCTCCTACAGCAGCAGGCACATGGAAAGACTGCGCGTTGTCCTTTCCACATAACGGAGAGGTTCAGCATGTTTACCCGAAAAGACAGCGCCCTTGAGCAGGCCCTGAAGACGCAGCGCCTTTTATCAGAATCCAAAATCGTCAGATCTCCCATGCTGCAATGCTGAGTTACTACAAATGCACAGTGGAGATGCTGCTAAGTGTTTAGAATGCATGTCTGCCAGCATAGACCTCTGGTTGCTATATTTAAAGTGGGTGGCGGTTTCCTTTTTCTGGTAAGTGAGCTCGACTAGTTAAATGGTCTCCTGATAGCCCTGTGTGAAGCCTGCAGTCACAGAGTACTGGCGGCAGGGCCGACTCAGCCCCACGCACTTATTTGGTGATACATTTAGTCCCATTTAAGAGATTGCTAACTTTTGTTGGTAGGGCTCTTCAGGGCGGGGGAAGCTGGCATGAGACACTATATCAAAAGCAATTCCATTGTTATGTGCGCTAGGCCGGATCTGTTCACTATCACATTGTGTGCATCGTGTGTGCGGCACGGGTGCACGCCTCCATGCGATGGGAACCCACAATGAATTTGCCACCATAGCGGACAATGCACGTCCAGTGACGCATGAGCCTTTCCCTAACAGTAAGTGCATGCATCCTTGTAATGTCTGCATATGTGCTTTCCCAACGTAAAGAGTGACGAGGTACGTTTCTCTGCAATACATATCTTTAAAAGGCAAAAGAACTGCCAACTCTACAACAACCTAACAATACATCACAAACACTGGCAAAACTTTTAGTTCATTTATTGAGTTTTGCGAGGAGTGAATTGTTTCACTATTATGAGTTCTCTTTGGGATTTATATATACCATAGTCAATTATGTTGTATAAATAAAATAAAACGAATATTTGTGCAGATTTCTTTTTTATAATTTGCTTTGTGCAGGCACCCTTTCACGATGCAAATTGAAGAAATCAAATAGATGTGTGGCGTATTTAGGGCAGGTTCATTATTTGTGAGGTGAAAGCGAGTACATGGAGCATTGCCTGTAAATGCTAAATCAACAGTTTCGGCTTTGGTGAAGGCGTAGGAAATGCACTTGCCAGGCACAGTTGTAGTGATACTCATTGTTGGCAGCAGGTGCAAAATGGTGGGTACCTGGGCATCTAATAGCAGTGCCTGGCAAGTGCTTACAACTTATGCACAAGCCAAAACAGTTGGCTTTGCCAATGCTTGTTTTAAACGGAACTTCAGTGGCTTTGGAAAAAACTTGTTTTTAACAGGAGGCCAGTGAAGGGCACGCAGAGCGCGTTTGAATCGAGTATCTGAAAGGCGCCCTGGTAAGACATTTTCAGTGGCAACTGAAGTCGAAGGTGGCAAAGGGAGGTGTCAGGTTGGAGAACGTTCCAACACACATGCAGGTTTTGGTATGCAGGGCCCCTTCCTGTTCCCCTGCAGGTGTTTTGTTTACAGAGGTGCAAGGGTGTGTACTCACTTGTAAGGACTGAAATGTGCAACTCTGTCTGACTAAGATGCATGTGGAGGAGGCAGGGCGGAGTATCTGGGCAGGGGTTAAGGGGGGGCAAGAAGTCCACCCCTCCCCGCCACATTTCCAGGGGTTTGCTGGGATGCAGAGGCAGCTCAGAGGGGACCTTCGCTTTTGGGCTGTGTTCTGAGCCTCACAGGATGTATCCTTAATGCCCCACTGCTTCCCTCCATAATGAAACCACCCATTCACTCCTCAGACACAATCAATAAACAGCTTGGTGCTCCACAAAGAACCGGCAATTATTAAGAAAAGTGTGCCATTCTTAGCACCTGCTTTCCTAAATGCATACATGTTCGTGAGGCGTGGTAGTACTTGCATGCCAGTCACGGGAGTGATTGGGTAAGGGGGACATAAGGCACCGTTGTCTCACAGGCATGAAGGAGAGAGTTAACAGCGTGTAACATTTAAGCTGCACTAGAATAATCTCAGAATAGGTAAAGAAGTTGGATGCACCCACACAAGTACATGTGCCCCTCCCCCACAGTCTCGAAAGTTAGCCCCTCTCACAACGTTTGTTGCTGCAAGTTAAACGTATCATTGTTGATGCGCAGTCTGGCCCTTCAGCAACTTCAGTGCTGCAGCACAGGATAGCTATGTGCGTAGCAAGGCTGGCACTATTGTCTTTTTGGTGTTTTTGTTGACCCATGGCCAAAGTACTTTTCTAATGGTGCTTCAGTCGCTTACTAAAAGGGCTCAATGCTTATAGAGTCTTCCCACTCTTCCCAGGTGCTGTGAGCCTCAACGGCTTCCCTTGAAGGCCAGGGAACCTAGAAATAAATTATTCCAGTCTCCAACGGTTGTTCTCACTTCATTAAGAACAGTTGGAAGTGCTTAGACCAACGAAGGGTTCAGTCTTTTCCAGTAATGATTTGCACAGCCTCACAAGGCCAACTTTGATGCACCTCTTTGAATTAATCAGCTCTTTGTGGATAAATATGATACAATGTGTGCATGGTGATTTTACACTTAGCTGCCACATCCCTCTAGCCATTGTTAGTACCTTAGTTTCTCCCCTTTCAGATAATGCCTAAAAGCCCACCTTAGTAGGAGAATCAATGCATATGAGTGCCAGTAACAGCATGAGCAAACTATTATTTTTCCAGAAATACTGAATATTTATATTATTAATTTCTTTATGCATACAACATAGTACCAGCTATTCTCAATACAAGCAGCTGTAAAATACACCATCACACTTGCACAGGCAAGAAAATTGCCATCATTAGTACTTAAAACCTAATGCATTTTAGGTCATGTTTGTGCAGTTTTGGGCAGTAAATTGCACATTTTGGAAGAAATGCTTCCAAACTTTTCATGAGGGGAAGCCACACTGCATCCCCTTCAGGTGGGTCTGAGGTGCGCGCTGCGTGCGCTTGCTTGCAAATTCGCCCTGCAAATTTATGCCCCACCACCTTTCAAAGTCACTAGCTGCCACTGCCCCTGTGGGAGCGTAGTATGTTGGAATCTCATCCTGGCAAATCTAAACGCAGTGAGGTATTGAGAATCTGGGTGCAATGTGACAGCAAAGAAACCATTCCTGAGAGCCACAACAGTAAAATGTGTTTCCTCAGTGGGTATATTATACAATATCGTGGCAGGGTTAAGGACCACTTGGAACGCTGCCTGTACTATAGTATTAAGAGGACGCAAATCCTGAATCATCCTCCAATTGGACCCCTTCAATTTCTTCACAGGATAGATGGCTGTATTACATGGGGAATTGGATGTTACTATGATGCCTTGGTGTGGAAGGGTCATAATGGTGTCATATACCCTTGCTCTGTGTTTTGGACAGGGGGGCACTGTTTTACTCTGGGTAACACTGCACCTTGCTTCAGTATGATATGCATCATTGTAACACTGCGCAAAAGTGCTACATCATGAGGGTTACTCATCTACAACTTGTCAGGTACTTGAGATAAGTCTCCTTGAGCAAAGGAAGGGACACTCCCTATCAATAACATGGGACTTGGGATATTTTGATACTGTATCATTATTTCACAAGGGACACATACTTCTAATAATATTATCTCCCCATAATTGTACTTATTCTCAAAAGGATCCTCATCTGTTATGTCTCTCAAGGGCTGGGTTGGATCAATACACAAAATTGTCCGCCATGCTCCCATATCACTATCACATACAATCCTTTCCTTCAACACCAATACTCCTTCTGTATCCAGCATGCTAATAGTCCCTGCAACAAGTCCCTGCAGCATGGCTGGTCTGAACAGGAATTCGGAAGGCATGTGCCAGTACTGGTTAGCCACCTGCAGTACTGCATTAAGAAGCACTGTGATTCCATATATAAACAAATCAGGGGCCACTACTTCATTTTCCAATACATGTATGATCAGAATGACCCTCATGTAACAGATACTGGGGGTCAAACATGCCACTCCCTCTTCAGTGAATAAAATGGTCATGTTGACCTTACTTAGGATGTCCCTACCCAGTAGATCGATGGGGGTCATGGTGGAAAACAATAAGGGAACCTATACCACTCTGTCCCCTACCTTATTGGGTAATTATTTTGTAAACAGAACCTATTGTACATCCCCAGAGAAGCCCGGCATGTCCATTACCTCGTCTGAGAAAGGGAAGCCTCCCTCACTAATACACTTCATGGCACCTGTATCCACCATGAAAATAAAGGGCTTATTTGCTATCTCCACGCCTACCAAGGGTTCCTCTTCTGGGTTGGCAGAGACTGATAGAACTGGGCATGCTAAGGCTCTCTGTGGGCTGTCCTAGTCTGAGTACATGTTTGTTCCTAAACAAATGAGCAAACACGTCATTCCTGGCCCCTTGATAGTGCATCACTCTGCCATTGGGTACTGCGTTACGTTCTGTGCTTAGGGTCTGTGGTGCTGCCTGGGATGTACTGCTTATGTTGGTGTGCCATTAGAAACAGGGATGGGTAACTGCAGAAATGATGGTGGAGGAGCGGGCGATGGCACACTATATGGACTTCCTGGGGGTGCATGAAAATAAGGCTGGGGATACAAGGTGGGCCTTCCCTGGGGTGTTGGGGCATCTGCTGCTGTGGGTACACAACTGTCTGTCTACTCCTACATTCTACTGAAAAATTACCCATCCTTCCGCACGTCCAACACTGTCCCACTCCTCCTCCCCACAGCCCCATCCCTCCATATCTATATCTACCTCATCCTCCCCAAGTCCCGGAGCACCTGTCATGATGCCTACCTCCAAGGAGCCAGGTCCGACCCAGCAACCCCAGAGGCAGGCATCATTTCCCCCAGGGGAGTGCCAGCGGGCCCAAGGTGGGGCCCTTTGGACGCAGTCCTGGCGCCTTAGGCGCCAGGCTCATGTTGGACCTCTGTCCTGGCGCCTTAGGCGCCAGGCTCATAAAGCTAGACATGTGTTCAAGTGTTTTAATGTGCACTTACCTGATGCAGACCATGCTGCCACATCCAGGCCCTCTTGAGGCCTGAATGGAACTACTTTACCTGTGGGACTACTTTCCACCCGGCTGTGGTCGGAGAAGGATACATACCTGATCGGAAGAAGGATACACACTTGGAACTTCTTCGAAAGCTATTTAAACCACACCCGATCAGCAACTCACGCTTCGCGTTGTTCTGCTCCTCGCAGCTGGACGCTCACCGTGTCAGCTCCTGCATCTGGACTTCAGTCACGCCTGTCAGCATCCTGGGTCACCTGCAAAGGGAGACAAGAGACCTTACCAGCTAAATCTGCACCACGGAGACATCACACCGACGATCCTGAAAAGGAAGACATCATTTTTAAAAGCATTTCGTTACGATCCCTGCAGCGCTGCATTTCATTCACCTTTCCTGGGTTCCTCCATCTTCAGCAGCGATCATCCGGATACACAGCCACTTCCCAGAGCCTAGAGAAAAAGACAAGAATAAGAGGAGAGAGAAGGAAGGGAATAAGACTTACCTGTTGGGTCATTCCCATTTCATTTCGGGTCTTGCCGCTTCCAGGCATTTTCCGGACCCCGGCCCCTATCGGGAAAAAAGACAAAGACATTGAATGAGCGTATGCAAAGACAGTTCCCGAGCGCTCATCCAGAACTAACCTGCCATTTACTGGAACTGGAACTGCACTTTTCACTTCGGGTCGGCGCCATATCTCCGGCATTCCGAACCCCGGCCCCTAAGGGGAAAAAAGACATAAGCATTAGCGCTTGATGCAATAAGACAATGAACATTATTATTAAGCTTGGACTTTTGAACTTGCAACAGAACTTTTACAGAGCCTTACCTGAATAGTCAAGCTTACCTGAACTCCCATCAATCCGCAATCCAGTGAAGTAACTGGGTTTCAACGTGCCCCTGCATCTGAAGCAGGATGGAGAGCTCATCCTTCCTGACCCTAAGGTGAGACTTCACGGGGAATCGTGGAAGGGTATCGTGGAGGGTTGAAAGAGAGTGGGAGGCTTGAGCATAACTCAGTCAGTAGGTAATACTCCCTTTTCACGCACAGGGGAATATTCCTGCGTGCCGGAGAAGCCAGAGTAGAGGGCCCTTCCTGTCCATCTTCAGAGTCCTGCGCTTCACCATTGAAGAAGCATCAGCACTCGAAGCCAGACCTGCGCCTCCGTGGGAATCAGGTGAGCGTTACAGAACGCGAAGCCTACCCACAATTTCCCACCCAGGCGCTATGGAGACTTCCGAGACTGACCAGCTGGCCCAGCTTTTGGGGGAATTACGGGCAGAGGTGCACTCAGCCTGCCAGGAGACTAACGCTCTCAAAAGAGAACTGATCTTATCCAAGGAAAGAACAGATGACCTAGCCAAAAGGTTATTACAGGCCCAGGCAGGGCACACTCCTTTACCTAATTCCGGAGACATTTCCACATCAATGGGTTTGAGTAACCCAGTACAAATTAATCTACCTGGACACATGCCTTTGGCCCCGCCTGAACGTTTTGCGGGGGATCCCAAGAAATATGCCGTCTTTATGAACCAATGTCGTTTACACTTTCTATGCAGACCCGGAGCCTTCCCTAACGACCAGACCAAGGTAGCCTTTATACTATCTTACCTCAGTGGCAGTGCTGCCGATTGGTCTATTCCATTGGTAAATCAGGATGATCCCATTCTCCAGAATTTTCAGGGCTTCCAGGCCAGCATGGAAAGATTGTTCGCTGGACACTCCCAAGGACAGGCCCTTGATAACGAACTGCTATCCTTACGACAAGGTAATCAGGATCTTCTGTCCTACATTGCCACCTTTAACAGACTGGTTGTGGAAACTGGATGGCCAGAAAGCAAAAGGATCACATTGTTTCATCGAGGCCTGCACGGAGAGCTTAAGGATGGTCTAGCTCAGATAGTAAACCCACTCCAGGTCTGCGCAGACTACATTGACTTGGTGGTTCAACTTGATCACAGACTTCAAAATAGAAAAGCAGATCGGTTCAAGTATGAAAACCGAATACCGATCAAAACCCACGCTAACTCCAAGAGTACCGACGTATCTGAACCTATGCAAATCGGTGGTGTTAAAGGACCATTAACACAGAAAGAACGAGAGAGAAGGCGGCAAATGCAACTTTGTCTGTATTGCGGGACTTCTGGTCACTTTCTTCGAAATTGTCCAGTTAAACCACTTAAGAAGGTGGTTGGAGCTACTGATAACGAATTAGTGACACCTGATTCGGGAAACGACCTAGCCCGACAAGCATAGGGTTCCGCTTGCCGAGCTTGAAAACAAACTCTTTGACCTCGCATTTTGTCATGCCAATGGTGCTCGTGGACCCAAAACAGCCTCAGCAGTTGCATGCTATAAAAGCATACATCGACAGTGGAGCTATTGGAAATTACATAGATCGTGAATTGGCTTCCAAGATTAAGCTTCCTCTCCGCACGAAAGTAACCCAAGATGTCATTACTACAGTAGATGGAACCGAAATAGCCTCAGGGCCTGTAACGCATTCCACTGTTGAAGTGACACTGGTGGGTCAGGATGGACATCGGGAAGCAATCGTGTTTGATGTGATCAAGGCCCCACAATTCCAAGTAATTCTTGGAATTCCTTGGTTAGAAACACATAATCCCAGAATTGACTGGCGAGCAAAGAAGATAAGTTTTCCTGATTGTGAACCAACTTGTTATCCAAGAAATCCAGCTATGGGTCTAGCCTCAGCAACTTCCACCCCTGTACAGCTACCGTCAGAATACCAAGAATTCCAAGACATTTTTCAGAAAGAACAGGCTAACACGTTACCTCCCCATCGGTCTTATGATTGCCAAATCGATCTGGTACCCAATGCTCAACTACCTTGTAGTAGGATTTATGCTCTTACGGAACCTGAGAACCTGCATTTGCGTCAGTATTTAGATCAGTACCTAGCCAATGGTTTTATTCGCCCATCCAAGTCTCCTGTCTCTTCAGCTCTGTTCTTCGTGCCGAAAAAAGAAGGCGACCTTAGAACGTGTATAGACTATCGCGCCCTAAATCAAATAACGATTAAGAATCGTTATCCTCTGCCCTTGATCCCTGAGCTTATCGACCAGGTGAAAGACGCTTGTGTGTACACCAAGTTAGATCTCCGAGGAGCTTATCACCTGGTGCGCATAAAAGAAGGCGACGAATGGAAGACTGCATTCCGCACCAAATTTGGGCTCTTCGAATATCAGGTGATGCCCTTCGGTTTGTGCAATGCACCTGCCGCCTTTCAGTACTTTATGAATGATGTTCTTCGGGAACTTATTGATGTCTGTGTCATTGTTTACATTGACGACATCCTGGTGTACTCTTCTTCAGAATCTGATCACAGAAAACATGTTAGGGCAGTTCTTGAGAAACTGCGCCAGCACAGACTATTTGCAAAACTCGAAAAATGCGTTTTTCATACCACAGAAGTTGAGTTTCTCGGATTCATCCTGACACCTCAAGGAGTCCGAATGGACTCGCGAAAGGTGGACGCCATCCTCAAATGGCCATCTCCAAGCTCGGTGAAGGGAGTTCAGAGCATGCTCGGCTTTGCCAATTTCTATCGAAGATTCATCCCGGAATTTTCCCGAACAGTCCAACCCATCACCGCTCTCCTAAAGAAAAACAAACGCTTCGAATGGACTCTTGAGGCCGAACAAGCCTTCCAGGACCTGAAAACCAAATTCACCTCTGCACCTGTATTGAAGCACCCGCACCCAGATCTCCCGTACATAGTGGAAACCGATGCATCCAGTTCGGCCATGGGAGCTGTCCTGTCGCAAAGAGACCCAAAAACTAACCAACTACACCCAGTGGCCTTTTGGTCCAGAAAATGTTCTCCTCCTGAAATCAACTACGCAATTACCGATAAAGAGTTACTGGCCATCAAATCTGCTTTCAAGGCTTGGCGTCACTACCTTCTCGGGGCAAGACACACCATCACCGTAATTACGGACCACAGAAACTTACAGTATTTAAAGACGGCCAAAGCTCAATCTTCACGACAACTCCGATGGGCTCTATTCTTTGCGGAATTTGATTTTGTAATTACCTATCGCCCTGGCTGCAAGAATGGAAAAGCGGACGCCTTATCCCGGATTGGCATGGAAGAACCTAATTCGAGCTTAGAACCTGTGCCCATCATACCTGAGCAAAGAATCTTAGGCTTAACTTCATTGCAAACTATTGAGGATATCCAAACGCAAGTAAAACAACTTCTAGACTCTTCAACCTTACTGGAATGGAGTCAAAAGGGTCCTCATTACACCGTTAAGGATGACTTACCCTACTTCCAGGAGCGGTTGTTTCTGCCAAGTAAAGAATTGCAAGAACTTGTTATTGCCCATCATCATGAATCTTTAATGGAAGGACACCCTGGTATCGCTAAAACGGAGGAAAAAATCAAACGCCACTTCTGGTGGCCTTCTTGGAGAAAAGACATAAAGTCTTTTGTACTGTCTTGTGGAATTTGCACCCAAAACAAGGCTCAAAAGCAAAGACCAGCCGGCCTACTTCAACCCTTGGATATTCCACCGGCACCATGGCACACCCTGTCAATGGACTTTATAACAGACCTGCCTCCTTGTGCTGGTTACAACACAATCTTTGTAATTGTGGACCTATTCTCCAAAATGGCCCACTTTATCCGTTTAAAGGGTTTGCCTTCAGCTTCCACCTTGGCCAAGGAATTCCTGGAGAATATAGTTCGCATACATGGTTTCCCTTCCATATTAGTCTCGGATCGTGGAAGTCAATTTATCTCACATTTTTGGAAGAAGTGTTGCCAACTAGCACAAATAGATGTTCGGTTATCCACCAGCCACCACCCCCAGACCGACGGACAAACCGAGAGAACCAATCAGACTCTCGAGCAATATCTTCGGTGCATGTTACACCAATCCGAGTTAAATTGGAAAGACATCCTTTGGATCGCAGAATATGCATACAACAATTCAGTGCATTCTGGAACCGGACAAACCCCCTTTTATACTTTGTATGGTCACCATCCTCGGACCTCTGACCTAGATCCACCTCTGACCCTGGAAATGCCCGCAGTAAATCATCTGCATTCCACAATAACCCGAGCCTTCAAAGAAGCAGCAACTCATTTACAGCAAGCCAAGAAAAAGTATAAAGAAAACACTGATTTGCACCGAAGTAAAAATCCTCCTTACCAAGTAGGAGACCAGGTATGGCTAGCAACTAAACATTTACCCCTCAAGGGCCCGCGAACCTTCAATCCCAGATTCATAGGACCTTATCCCATCAAAGCTATAATCAACCCAGTGGCCTTTAAACTGGATCTACCGCCCAACATGCATATTCATCCAGTTTTTCATGCATCACTTTTGAAGTCAGTACAACCAGGAACCCGATTGTCCAAGCCTCCAGATCCAGTTCAAATTGAAGGGGAATTAGAATTCGAAGTTAAAGACATTTTAGACTCCAAGGTGGTAAAGTCGAAACTCTTCTATCTTGTTGACTGGAAGGGATATGGACCTCAGGAGAGATCGTGGGAGCCTAGTAACCATGTCCACGCACCTCGATTAGTACAAAGGTTTCACCGGAGATTTCCGAACAAGCCCAAACCCCCGGAGGGAAGAACCTTGGGAGGGGTCTTTAGGGGGGGTACTGTCATGATGCCTACCTCCAAGGAGCCAGGTCCGACCCAGCAACCCCAGAGGCAGGCATCATTTCCCCCAGGGGAGTGCCAGCGGGCCCAAGCTGGGGCCCTTTGGACGCAGTCCTGGCACCTTAGGCGCCAGGCTCATGTTGGACCTCTGTCCTGGCGCCTTAGGCGCCAGGCTTATAAAGCTAGACATGTGTTCAAGTGATGTAATGTGCACTTACCTGATGCAGACCATGCTGCCACATCCAGGCCCTCTTGAGGCCTGAATGGAACTACTTTACCTGTGGGACTACTTTCCACCAGGGTGTGGTCGGGGAAGGATACATACCTGATCGGAGGAAGGATACACACTTGGAACTTCTTCCAAAGCTATTTAAACCACTGTAACGCTCACCTGAATCCCTCGGAGGCGCAGGTCTGGGCTGGGGGTTCTCGGAGTCTTCTAGGGTCACGCGCAGGCCTCGAATGCCACCCTGGAAAGGCCCTTTCCTCACGGAGATCTTGATCTGAAGGGTGAGGTGTCTGCAATTATGAGAGCAAGGGGTTAATATGGATATATAAGCCTGACTGGGTAAGCTGCCTCCCCTTCCTGGTACTCCCAAGTAGTTCGTAGGCTAAATGTGCTCACCTTATGTAGGTGAAAGCGGAGCTCTCCATCCTGCGTCAGTGCAGGGGCGCCGAAGCCAGTTACTTCACTGGTTAATTGTCCAGCCTCTTGGTTGCAGAGGATGAAGATTTGGAGCTAGGCCGTTGTTAGCAGCACGAACGGCGGTTGCTTGAATATGGAGGTCCGGAGAGCGATGGAATGGCGAAGGTATTGCAGGCAAGTAAGTAGAAAATGTCAATTCGAAGTTAAAAGCACTTCTTAATGTCTCTGTTCCTTTTTCAGGTCGCAGAAGCAGCTGGGTAGAAAAATGGATGTCGAGGAATGCACCGAGGAGTGAGAAAGATGAGCGCTGCCCAAAACACGTGCGTATAGATGGAGTTTTGTATTTCTTAATGATGTCCTTTTGTTTTGCAGATGCGAGTAGCAGCGTCGGCGGAGGCGAGAAGAATGCAGCGCAGGTAAGGAAAGTTTCACGGAGGTTTACTAACCAATGTCTTTGCTTCCACAGGGTGCCGGAAAAAATGGAAAGCTGCAGCCCGTGGCTTGAGAGGCACCGATGGACTGGGTAAGTGCTGCGCTGGTTTTTATCTCGTGCTAACCTGGTGTTCTTTTCCCTTTTCAGATGCTGCTGAAGACGAAGATGGTATTTCGGAAGGTAAGATTGCGGATTTCTCTTCCCCAGATGCAGAAGTTGAAGATTCTCTGGAGCTGACACGGTGAGCGTCCTGCTGCTATTGCAGAATAACGCGAAGCACGTTGCTCTGATCGGGCGTGGTTTAAATAGCTTACTGGAGTGCTTAGGTGTCTCCTTCCACAGCAGCCTCGCCCAGGTAAGAAGTCCCAGCTTCCAGAATAGTTCCAGTATCCAGTCCCAGGGAGTGGTGCTGGCCACACCCAGAGGTAAAGTAGTTCCAGCCATGGATGGATGAGGATTTCATCCTGCAGGTGAGTGAGCAGCATGGTCTGCAGCAGGTAGGTCCACCCAAGCACCATTCCTTACATCATGAGCCCGGCACGTCCTGTGCCGGGACTGAGTCCCCTTATGAGCCTGGCGCCACTGGCGCCAGGACAAGGTCCATAAGGCCCCTATGGGAGCCGATGGGTGCCTGGAAATGAAGTTGTGACCCAGCTTCCGAGGCAGTTGGGCTAAACCTGACTCCTTGGAGGCTGCGGTCATGACAGCACCCCCCCTCAAGGCCCCTCCCAAGCTTGTCTTTTCCGGAGGTTTTGGCTTGTTGGGAAAAGCCCGATGAAATTTTCGGACTAGACGAGGTGCATGTACATATTCTGAGGGTTCCCAAGATCTCTCCTGGGGTCCATATCCCTTCCAATCAATCAAGTAGTATAGTTTTGATTTGGAAATTTTGGAGTCCAAGATGTCTCGAATTTCAAATTCGGATTCTCCGTCAACTTGGATTGGCTCAGGAGGTTTAGTCAAACGGGTTCCGGGTTGCACAGGTTTCAGGAGAGAAACATGGAAGACAGGATGTATCTTCATTCGAGTAGGTAATTCTAGTTTGACAGCCACTGGGTTAATCACGGCCGTGATCGAGTAGGGTCCTAAAAATCTTGGGTTGAAGGTGCGTGGCCCTTTTAAAGATAAATGTTTAGTGGACAGCCAGACTTGATCTCCTTTTTGATATTGAGGAGCCTCTTTTCGATGTTGGTCTGCTCCTTTTTTGTATGATTCTTTAGCTCGTTGAAGATGAGCTGTGGCTTCTTTAAATGCTTGAGTTATCGTCGAATGCAGATGGTCAACAGCAGGTGTTCCGAGAGCTTGAGGTGGGTCCAGATTTCAGGTTCGAGGATGACTTCCATACAGCAGGAAAAAAGGGGTTTTTCCCGTCCCAGAATGGATAGAATTATTGTAAGCGTATTCAGCAATCCAAAGGACATCCTTCCAAGTACCCTCGGATTGATGCAACATGCAGCGCAGATATTGTTCTAAAGTTTGGTTAGTTCTCTCAGTCTGCCCGTCGGTTTGAGGGTGATGGCTGGTGGAAAGTCGTACATCTATTTGTGCTAAACGACAACAACTCCGCCAAAAATGGGAAATAAATTGGCTCCCTTGGTCAGAGATTAGTACTGAAGGGAAACCGTGCAACCGGACAATGTTTTCAAGAAATTCTCGGGCTAGAATGGAAGCTGTAGGTAAACCCTTCAGGGGGATAAAATGAGCCATTTTTGAAAAAAGGTCCACGATCACTAGAATTGTGTTGTATCTGGAGCAAGGGGGTAAATCCGTGATAAAATCCATCGAGAGCGTGTGCCAAGGGCCTGGTGGAATGTCTATTGGACGTAGTAATCCTGCTGGCTTTTCCTTCTGACTCTTGTTTTGTGCGCAGATACCACAAGAAGCCACAAACTTTTTAACATCTTTCCTCCAAGATGGCCACCAAAAATGCCTTTTAATTTTCTCTGAGGTTTTGGCAACTCCAGGATGTCCTTCCATTAGAGGATCATGGTAGCAGGTGATGACCTGTTTTTGTAAGTCAACGCAGGGTAAGAATAGTCTTCCTTGGAAATACAATAGGTTCTGATCTATTGTAAAATCCTTTCCTTTCAATTGCCAATTCGATGAATCTTCCGGAGTTATGAGTTGATTGACCCTTGCTTTAATCTCTTCGAGGGATAGTGTGTTGATTGCTCCTAGTATCTTTTGTTCAGGAATTATTGGCACCGGCTCCGGATTAGCTGTAGGTTCGTCTACCCCTATCCGGGAAAGGACGTCTGCTTTTCCGTTCCTGACGCCTGGTCGATATGTGATTACAAAATCGAATTCTGCGAAGAATAGAGCCCAGCGTTGTTGCCTCGAAGATTGAGCTTTAGCTGACTTCAGGTACTGGAGGTTACGGTGATCCGTGATTACAGTTACTGTGTGCCGGGCTCCCAAAAGATAATGCCGCCAGGCCTTAAAGGCGGACTTAATTGCCAAGAGTTCTTTGTCTTTAATTGTGTAGTTGATCTCAGGAGCCGAAAATTTGCGAGACCAAAAGGCTACAGGGTGTAACTGGTGCGTTTCGGGGTCTCTTTGTGACAGCACCGCCCCCATTGCAAGACTGGAAGCGTCTGTCTCGACGATGTAGGGAAGTTCTGGACGGGGATGCCTGAAGACTGGAGCAGAGATAAATTTGGCTTTTAATTCTTGGAAGGCTTGTTCGGCTTCTGGAGTCCACTCGAATTTTTTATTCTTTTTCAGAAGAGCCGTGATAGGTTGGACTACCCGAGAGAATTCAGGAATGAACCTTCGGTAAAAATTAGCGAAGCCCAGCATGCTCTGTACACCTTTCACGGAAGTTGGGGAAGGCCATTTGGTGATAGCATCCACTTTTCTTGAGTCCATGTGAACTCCGTTGGGTGACAAGATGAACCCTAAAAATTCCACTTCCTTTGCGTGAAAGGTGCACTTCTCCAGTTTAGCAAACAAGCGGTGTTGGCGAAGTCTCTGTAAAACCGCTGTGACGTGTCTACGATGATCAGTTTCTGAGGCTGAGTATACCAGGATGTCGTCAATATAAACGACTACGCACACATCAATAAGTTCTCTGAGGACATCATTCATGAAAAACTGGAAAGCGGCCGGTGCGTTACATAGTCCGAATGGCATTACTTGATACTCAAATAATCCATATTTAGTGCGAAAGGCCGTCTTCCATTCGTCGCCCTCCTTAATGCGTACAAAATGGTAAGCTCCTCTGAGGTCTAACTTTGTGTATATGCAGGCGCCTTTTACCTGGTCCAATAATTCAGGAATCAAGGGCAACGGGTATCGGTTTTTGACTGTAATCTGGTTCAGGGCGCGATAATCGACACAAGTTCTTAGGTCACCTTCCTTTTTCGGGTCGAAGAACAAAGCTGAGGAAGCCGGGGATTTCGAGGGGCGGATGAATCCGTTAGCCAAGTACTGGTCCAAGTATTGCCTGAGATGGAGGTTTTCTGGTTCAGTGAGGGCATATATTCTACTGCACGGAGGGGTGGACCCAGGTATTAGGTCTATCTGGCAGTCGTATGACCGATGCGGAGGCAGGGTGTTGGCTTGATCTTTCTGAAAGACGTCGCTGAACTCTTGGTACTCCAGAGGTAATCGGGGGTCCTCAGAAGTGATGGCTGCTAGCTTGATTTCGGGCTGAGGATAACAGGTTGAAGTGCATTCTGGAAACCGGATTACCTTGGCTCGCCAGTCTATCTGAGGATTGTGCTTTTCCAACCAAGGCATTCCCAGAATCGCCTGAAACTGCGGGGCCTTGATTACATCAAACACGATCTTCTCCCGATGTCCGTCTTGACATAACAACGTTACCTCCATGGTGGTATGAGAAACTGGTCCGGAAGCTATTTCAGTACCATCCACTGTAGTGATTACGTCCTTTACCATCTTGGGACGTAGGGGAAGATCCATCCTGATAGCCAAGTCTTGGTCCACATAATTACCGATTGCTCCACTATCAATGTATACTTTGATAGCATGCATGCGATCTGGTCTATTGGGACTTATGAGGACCATAGGCATTACCAAATGCGAGGTCAAGGAACTGGTTTTAACGCTCGGCAAGCGGACCTCTACGCTTGTCGGGCGAGGTCGTTTCCCGATTCCAGTTTCTCAGCATTTTTATCAGAAACTCCTACGGTCTTCTTGACCGGTTTCACTGAGCAATCACGAAGGAAATGTCCAGAATTCCCACAGTATAGGCACAGCTGTAATTGCCTTCTTCTTTCCCGTTCTTTCTGAGTTAATGGTGCTTTTACTACTCCTATTTGCATTGGTTCCACGGAGTCATTCCCTTTAGCGGAGCTCTGAGGTCTTGAAAGTACCCGGGTTTCAAATCTGGATCGATCGGTCTTCCTGTTCTGTAGCCGATGATCTAATTGGACTACTAGGTCGATATAATCTGAACAGTCTTGCGGCGGATTAACCACCTGTGCTAAAACGTCTTTAAGTTCCCCACGTAGACCTCTGTAGAAGAGCGTGATTCTCTTATCTTCAGGCCACCTGGTCTCAACCACCAGTCTATTAAAGGACGCTATGTAAGCCAGGAGATCCTGATTACCTTGTCTGAGTGACAGGAGTTCATTGTCCAAGGCCTGCCCCTGTGAATGTCTTGCGAACAACTTTTCCATACTGGTCTGAAAGTCTTGAAAGTTATAGAGGAGCGGGTCATCCTGTGTCACGAGAGGAATGGACCAATCTGCAGCACTACCGCTAAGATAGGAAAGTACAAACGCTACCTTGGCTTGGTCCGTTGGGAATGCGGCGGGTCTACACAGAAAGTGCAAGCGGCATTGATTGATGAATACTGCATATCGCTTTGGATCACCGGAAAAACGTTCGGGCGGGGCCAAAGGCACATTCCCTGGCAGATTAATTTGCACCGGATTACTTGAGGTTGTAGGAGTGCCGCCCCCTCCATAGGGAGGCAGTGGCATCTGTCCCGCTTGAGCCTGTAGCAACTGTCTGGCCAGATCATCCGTCCGTTCCTTGGCAATGATCAACTCCCTTCGTAAAGCGTTTTTTTCTTGGCGAGATGCGTGTACTTCTGCCCTTAGTTCCCCAAGCAATTGAGCCAGTTGATCTGTGTCCGAAGTTTCCATTGCGCCTGGGTGGGAAAATTGCGGTAGGCTTCGCGTTCTGTAACGCTCACCTGAATCCCTCGGAGGCGCAGGTCTGGGCTGGGGGTTCTCGGAGTCTTCTAGGGTCACGCGCAGGCCTCGAATGCCACCCTGGAAAGGCCCTTTCCTCACGGAGATCTTGATCTGAAGGGTGAGGTGTCTGCAATTATGAGAGCAAGGGGTTAATATGGATATATAAGCCTGACTGGGTAAGCTGCCTCCCCTTCCTGGTACTCCCAAGTAGTTCGTAGGCTAAATGTGCTCACCTTATGTAGGTGAAAGCGGAGCTCTCCATCCTGCGTCAGTGCAGGGGCGCCGAAGCCAGTTACTTCACTGGTTAATTGTCCAGCCTCTTGGTTGCAGAGGATGAAGATTTGGAGCTAGGCCGTTGTTAGCAGCACGAACGGCGGTTGCTTGAATATGGAGGTCCGGAGAGCGATGGAATGGCGAAGGTATTGCAGGCAAGTAAGTAGAAAATGTCAATTCGAAGTTAAAAGCACTTCTTAATGTCTCTGTTCCTTTTTCAGGTCGCAGAAGCAGCTGGGTAGAAAAATGGATGTCGAGGAATGCACCGAGGAGTGAGAAAGATGAGCGCTGCCCAAAACACGTGCGTATAGATGGAGTTTTGTATTTCTTAATGATGTCCTTTTGTTTTGCAGATGCGAGTAGCAGCGTCGGCGGAGGCGAGAAGAATGCAGCGCAGGTAAGGAAAGTTTCACGGAGGTTTACTAACCAATGTCTTTGCTTCCACAGGGTGCCGGAAAAAATGGAAAGCTGCAGCCCGTGGCTTGAGATGCACCGATGGACTGGGTAAGTGCTGCGCTGGTTTTTATCTCGTGCTAACCTGGTGTTCTTTTCCCTTTTCAGATGCTGCTGAAGACGAAGATGGTATTTCGGAAGGTAAGATTGCGGATTTCTCTTCCCCAGATGCAGAAGTTGAAGATTCTCTGGAGCTGACACGGTGAGCGACCTGCTGCTATTGCAGAATAACGCGAAGCACGATGCTCTGATCGGGCGTGGTTTAAATAGCTTACTGGAGTGCTTAGGTGTCTCCTTCCACAGCAGCCTCGCCCAGGTAAGAAGTCCCAGCTTCCAGAATAGTTCCAGTATCCAGTCCCAGGGAGTGGTGCTGGCCACACCCAGAGGTAAAGTAGTTCCAGCCATGGATGGATGAGAATTTCATCCTGCAGGTGAGTGAGCAGCATGGTCTGCAGCAGGTAGGTCCACCCAAGCACCATTCCTTACATCATGAGCCCGGCACGTCCTGTGCCGGGACTGAGTCCCCTTATGAGCCTGGCGCCACTGGCGCCAGGACAAGGTCCATAAAGCCCCTATGGGAGCTGATGGGTGCCTGGAAATGAAGTTGTGACCCAGCTTCCGAGGCAGTTGGGCTAAACCTGACTCCTTGGAGGCTGCGGTCATGACAACCACACCCGATCAGCAACTCACGCTTCGCGTTGTTCTGCTCCTCGCAGCTGGACGCTCACCGTGTCAGCTCCTGCATCTGCACTTCAGCCACGTCTGTCAGCATCCTGGGTCACCTGCAAAGGGAAACAAGAGACCTTACCAGCTAAATCTGCACCACGGAGACATCACACCGACGATCCTGAAAAGGAAGACATCATTTTTAAAAGCATTTCGTTACGATCGCTGCAGCGCTGCATTTCACTCACCTTTCCTGGGTGCCTCCATCTTCAGCAGCGATCATCCGGATACACAGCCACTTCCCAGAGCCTAGAGAAAAAGACAAGAATAAGAGGTGAGAGAAGAAAGGGAATAAGACTTACCTGTTGGGTCATTCCCATTTAATTTCGGGTCTTGCCGCTTCCAGGCATTTTCCGGACCCCGGCCCCTATCGGGAAAAAAGGACAAAGACATTGAATGAGCGTATGCAAAGACAGTTCCCGAGCGCTCATCCAGAAATAACCTGCCATTTACTGGAACTGGAACTGCACGTTTCACTTCGGGTCGGCGCTATATCTCCGGCATTCCGAACCCCGGCCCCTAAGGGGAAAAAAGACATAAGCATTAGCGCTTGCTGCAATAAGACAATGAACATTATTATTAAGCTTGGACTTTTGAACTTGCAACAGAACTTTTACAGAGCCTTACCTGAATAGTCAAGCTTACCTGAACTCCCATCAATCCTCAATCCAGTGAAGTAACTGGGTTTCAACGCGCCCCTGCATATGAAGCAGGATGGAGAGCTCATCCTTCCTGACCCTAAGGTGAGACTTCACGGGGAATCGTGGAAGGGTATCGTGGAGGGTTGAAAGAGAGTGGGAGGCTTGAGCATAACTCAGTCAGTAGGTAATACTCCCTTTTCACGCACAGGGGAATATTCCTGCGAGCCGGAGAAGCCAGAGTAGAGGGCCCTTCCTGTCCATCTTCAGAGTCCTGCGCTTCACCATTGAAGAAGCATCAGCACTCGAAGCCAGATCTGCGCCTCCGTGGGAATCAGGTGAGCGTTACAGCACCCCACTCTTCTCCACTGATACCCCCCTAAAGAACCTCCTTGGTGGTGAGACAGGTACCCACCGGTCCAATCGTGATCACCTCCCCAGCTCAGTGCCCCCGTCCATCTGCCTGAAACACTCTGGGCTCTGCCTGCAACACTCTGGGCTCTGCCTGCCCTTCTGTCTATACCACCATTACTGCATCTTCCAATGCAACTTTCACCAACTTCTTATGCACCAGTCTCGCTTCCTCTATTTGCACCCTCTGAGCCATTTCCCTCTCTTTCTCTTTTACTTGTTTACAATGATGTACAATAATAGACTTATTCTGGCCACACCTTAGCTTAAATCCACACTATCTTATCAAGATTTGTCTGTACTTCCTTCTGTAGTCCTCTTTTTACAAAAAAATAAAGGAATTGAATTTCTCTGTCTCATGAATCTCCTGTCTCTGCCCTCCACATCTCCTGAATTTGCAAAATATACTGAGTGGGGTCTTCATCATCACTCATTGTCCGCTACATTATCGATAAAGGGTCTGTCGTATCTGGATATGTGTGCTGCAGCTGTAGGTGCCTAATGTTATTTAAATGTGCTGTGTCATGGCTATAAGCCCCTAACATCACCCCTGGATACCCTACTTTGACGCAAATGCCATCTGTCTGATCCCCCAGTATTGCAACAAATAAACTTTTCAGATCTCTCACTGCTAGGGTAGTACCGGCGGTTTGCTTCTCAAAGGCATATATCCATTTGCCTGCTACAGCAGTGAGAGATGGGAGTGCCTTAATTAGATTATTTGTATCTATGTGGTCCCATGGTATATTCTGGGCTCTCTCCCGGCCGTTTTGCAATAATGGAAACTGTGCCCCTACCTTCTTAGTCACTTTCTTCTTCCCCAGCTGCATCCTTTTCGCCACTGCCATGCAACCAAACCTATTTCTTAACCTAGGCCCCACAAACTCACACCTCACAACGATATTACGGGCTGCTCCTCCTCTTCTTCCAACTCATTCATGGTATCCAACTCCTCATTCCCTGCTCACGCCCATGTACAGTCATCATCAGACCGTACCGTCCTATAATGCAAACTATCTGCCTGCCTTCTCCTTCTGCCCTCCCTCTCATTCTCTATGTGCACATACTTAATCCTTAATTGCAGTACTGTCAATTCTAAACAAAATATCTCCTGCTCTCCATTTGTCAGTTCCCACAGAGTCTCACTGTCCATCTCTCCTATCTAACCTCAAACGTGCTAGCTCATCATCCTCTGCCTTCCTCAGTGCTTCTTCCAACTCTTTCTGTGGCTTCCTCGCCATCTCTCCATGTGCTCTAGCTCTCACTGCTACAGACGCTACAGGATTGGGGAGATTCTGATACTGGGCTGGTGTGGGTGGTGGGGGAGCCATAGGAGGCAAAAGGACATAAGTGGGATTTTTGTGTATCCTGATGCAGCGCATGTGGGGTAACACCCTAACGGAGCGGACTGATCTGCATTTACAGGGGACACTGGGGCAGGAGGTACTGGAGCACTTAGGGCATGGCAGAGGTCAGGACACAGGTTGTGGGCGACCTGTCCACCATCGAAGGGGGATCGTTAGGCCCATCTTCCAAGTCTTCCACCATTTTCCACACTTCCTTTCCCGTTTTCTTTAAATGTTTTACTCTGTATTTGGCTGCTGAAAGCCTATACATATGACTCAAATTTGCTCCCCGTTCTGGCCATGACTTATAAATCCCACCTTGGTCTGTGCTAGCTAATACTTATGATATTTAAGGATCTGTCTCAATAGAGGGGAAGGGCCTTACACATACACTTAAATCAATGGAGTTTCCAACTCCATTGCGGCCACTCCTCTATCACCCTTGTATAATATTTTCACTTCACCACACCCAGAACTAGTGGGGCTGTATTCTCCTGTCACCTTCTTGCCCTCCTGCTGCCACTACCCCACCCTGCCCCTCACTCACACCCCCACACTCCTCCCACTCACATCCTCAGACCACTCACCAATCTCCTGTCACTCAACAAACCTATGCCCCAACTCAGCCTCTCATAATCACAATAAAATGAAAAACAACAATAAAACAACAATGAAAACTACTTCATTCCCACACCGCCTGTATATCACGTGAGGAGATCTCAGGTCCACACGGAACTTCTACCACAACTACTTCTTGTTCTTATGCCCTACTTATACTGGACAGAGAGATCCAAGGCCCCTTAAATATACAGAGCTTCTATCTGTAATTGTTCCTCTGTTACACAGCGCTCTTCTTCCCTTATAATAGTAATGGCCCCATTACCTCACAATCCTCTATGGTGTAATCAAAGCAGCCTATGTACAATGCCACGTGGTCTTCCACACTACATACCCATTCCACGCACACTACCCTTAATTACCCCACTTGTTTTTCTCTGCAAAAAGATGCACTTACATCTACATGCTCTTCCGAAATCCTCCATCATGGGGTCCCCACAACGGCCTGCAAAATCCTGGGACAGTGCCCCGCACCAAAGAACAGACAGGAAATCTGATAACACGGCTCCTGTGAATCTCTCCAAGGTACGCATAAGGGGACTGGATGCCTCATGTGGGAGCGGCCCCTCCGTTTGTGTGGACAGGAATCCTCCGTCCTCACGGGGGTGTCGGGGTCACAAATTCTGTAGGTTAAAGCTCCTACGACCAGACAGAGAAATAACCCTCTTGTAAGAAGAACAAGAGCTTTATTTGTATAAAAAAGGGAAATGGCGACAGGGTAGTATAAGTCCTCTGCGGCAGAACTCTCTCCCTTCTTCAAAGCAAACTGCACATTATAACTGCAGAAATCATCATCTGTGATGCACACGATATACAGTGCTCATCTGCCACCCTCATAGGCAGCCACCTATAGACACACTACTGATTACATATGGTCCCCCAGTTCATTGGCCATATCCTCTTCGACTCCAACTTCTTCACACGTGGGTCTGGATCTCTTCACCCTGGGTTACAGCAAGGTGATTGGTTAAATTACTGAAGTCACTGCCCTGCCCTAAGGCCTAATCATGGGATGTGCACCTGGCCATCATCATGAGCTCAGTTGAGAACTTCGAGGTCAGTCTGGTCCTTGCGAAGAAATCAACTCTTTTCTCATCCCAGACACACAGGCACCCCCTACAGTGCCTCTGCGTTGCAATCTTGTATGAGTTGGCACCACCCTTTGCTCTCCCTGGCACAAATCACAAGCCCAGTTATTATGTGCTCCCCCCTTATCAGCTACCCCTCCTGCGGGAAGGCCTGGTTCTCCTGCTGTCCCACTAATTAGTCTAGTTTGTGAAGGATTTAGGTGGTCTGTTCTCAAACATCTGGTAGTTAAGATGGGATGGCCAGTATCCTGGGGGGCACTAGTGTCCTAAATCTCGACTTGTGTTCTGGCAGCTCAAGATCTCTGCCTTGGCTCACATGGGTTTGCCCTTCACTACCAGCCGCAGCCCTACTCATATTAGGCCGTTCACGTTCCTTTCTAATATCGCAAAGCTCTAACAGGATGCATTTGTGTTTACGTGTACGTGTTCCCTACCTCGTCTGAGGTGGAGGTGGAATATTGAAGTGCAGGGATCGTTGTTCTGTGTTCTCAACACGGCCTTCGAGGACCCAGACTTAACTTCATGCATAGTGTACTTCTATATTTCTAGTCAATGGAGCGGGAACTTATACCATATGTGATGTACACCCTCAGTATACCTACCTAACACTATTATAATTAGTCTAAACCCATCTATGTTTCTATGCTTAATCCACCCTGCACTACTTATTTACGCCCTCAGAACTCTGCCAACCCACTGTTCCCACTCATCTTTATTTCCTTTGTATTCATATATTTTCCGCAGTCTGAATCGTTTGTGAGGGGCTGGGATCTGAATGTGTATCCCAACAAACCTGAGACAGAGACGAGAAGCATACTGGACATTATAACCCTGATACTAGAAGCACGCACAGCGCTATAACCGTGAGACTGATGAGTGAACCAAGAAGCGTGCTGGGCACTATAACCCTGATACTAGAAGCATGCTCTGCGCTATAACCCTGAGACAAGAAGCATACTCAGCGCTGTAACCCTCAGACTGATGAGTGAACCAAGAAGCATGCTGTGCACTATAACCCTGAGACTGATGAGTGAACCAAGAAGGGTGCTGTGCACTATAACCCTGATACTAGAAGCATGCTCTGCGCTATAACCCTGAGACTGATGAGTGAACCAAGAAGCGTGCTGTGCACTATAACCCTGATACTAGAAGCATGCTGTGCACTATAACCCTGAGACTGATGAGTGAACCAAGAAGCATGCTGTGCACTATAACCCTGAGACTGATGAGTGAACCAAGAAGGGTGCTGTGCACTATAACCCTGATACTAGAAGCATGCTCTGCGCTATAACCCTGAGACTGATGAGTGAACCAAGAAGCGCGCTGTGCACTATAACCCTGATACTAGAAGCATGCTCTGCGCTATAACCCTGAGACTGATGAGTGAACCAAGAAGCATGCTGGGCACTATAACCCTGATACTAGAAGCATACTCTGCGCTATAACCCTGAGACTGATGAGTGAACCAAGAAGTGTGCTGGGCACTATAACCCTGAGACAAGAAGCATACTCAGCGCTGTAACCCTCAGACTGATGAGTGAACCAAGAAGCGTGCTGGGCACTATAACCCTGATACTAGAAGCATGCTCTGCGCTATAACCCTGAGACTGATGAGTGAACCAAGAAGCATGCTGGGCACTATAACCCTGAGACTGATGAGTGAACCAAGAAGTGTGCTGGGCACTATAACCCTGAGACAAGAAGCATACTCAGCGCTGTCACCCTCAGACTGATGAGTGAACCAAGAACCATGCTAGGTACTGTAACGCTGAGACAAGCATACTCAGCGCTGTAACCCTGAGACTGATGAGTGAACCAAGAAGCGTGCTAGGCACTATAACCCTGAGACAAGAAGCATGCTCAGCGTTGTAACCCTGAGACTGATCAGTGAGCCAAGAAGTGTGCTAGGCACTATAACCCTGAGACAAGACGCATACTCAGCGCTGTAACCCTGAGACTGATGAATGAACCAAGAAGCGTGCTGGGCACTATACTCTGAGATAAGAAGCATGCTCGGTGTTATAACCCTGAGACTGATGAGTGAACCAAGAAGCGTGCTTGGCACTATAACCCTGATACTAGAAGCATGCTCTGTGCTATAAGCCTGAGACTGATGAGTGAACCAAGAAGCGTGCTGTGCACTATAGCCCTAGGACAAGAAGCATACTCAGCGCTGTAAACCTGAGACTGATGATTGAACCTAGAAGCGTGCTATGCACTATAACCCTGAGACAAGAAGCATGCTAAGCGCTGTAACCTTGAGACTGATGAGTGAACCAAGAAGCGTGCTATGCACTATAACCCTGAGACAAGAAGCACACACAGCGCTATAACCGTGAGACTGATGAGTGAACAAAGAAGCATGCCGTGCACTATAACCCTGATACTAGAAGCATGCTGTGCGCTATAACCCTGAGACTGATGAGTGAACCAAGAAGCGTGCTGGGCACTATAACCCTGATACTAGAAGCATGCTCTGCGCTATAACCCTGAGACTGATGAGTGAACCAAGAAGCATGCTGTGCACTATAACCCTGATACTAGAAGCATGCTGTGCGCTATAACCCTGAGACTGATGAGTGAACCAAGAAGTGTGCTGGGCACTATAACCCTGAGACAAGAAGCATACTCAGCGCTGTCACCCTCAGACTGATGAGTGAACCAAGAAGTCTGCTGGGCACTATAACCCTGAGACAAGAAGCATACTCAGCGCTGTAACCCTCAGACTGATGAGTGAACCAAGAAGCGTGCTGGGCACTATAACCCTGATACTAGAAGCATGCTCTGCGCTATAACCCTGAGACTGATGAGTGAACCAAGAAGCATGCTGGGCACTATAACCCTGAGACTGATGAGTGAACCAAGAAGTGTGCTGGGCACTATAACCCTGAGACAAGAAGCATACTCAGCGCTGTCACCCTCAGACTGATGAGTGAACCAAGAACCATGCTAGGTACTGTAACGCTGAGACAAGCATACTCAGCGCTGTAACCCTGAGACTGATGAGTGAACCAAGAAGCGTGCTAGGCACTATAACCCTGAGACAAGAAGCATGCTCAGCGTTGTAACCCTGAGACTGATCAGTGAGCCAAGAAGTGTGCTAGGCACTATAACCCTGAGACAAGACGCATACTCAGCGCTGTAACCCTGAGACTGATGAATGAACCAAGAAGCGTGCTGGGCACTATACTCTGAGATAAGAAGCATGCTCGGTGTTATAACCCTGAGACTGATGAGTGAACCAAGAAGCGTGCTTGGCACTATAACCCTGATACTAGAAGCATGCTCTGTGCTATAAGCCTGAGACTGATGAGTGAACCAAGAAGCGTGCTGTGCACTATAGCCCTAGGACAAGAAGCATACTCAGCGCTGTAAACCTGAGACTGATGATTGAACCTAGAAGCGTGCTATGCACTATAACCCTGAGACAAGAAGCATGCTAAGCGCTGTAACCTTGAGACTGATGAGTGAACCAAGAAGCGTGCTATGCACTATAACCCTGAGACAAGAAGCACGCACAGCGCTATAACCGTGAGACTGATGAGTGAACAAAGAAGCATGCCGTGCACTATAACCCTGATACTAGAAGCATGCTGTGCGCTATAACCCTGAGACTGATGAGTGAACCAAGAAGCGTGCTGGGCACTATAACCCTGATACTAGAAGCATGCTCTGCGCTATAACCCTGAGACTGATGAGTGAACCAAGAAGCATGCTGTGCACTATAACCCTGATACTAGAAGCATGCTGTGCGCTATAACCCTGAGACTGATGAGTGAACCAAGAAGTGTGCTGGGCACTATAACCCTGAGACAAGAAGCATACTCAGCGCTGTCACCCTCAGACTGATGAGTGAACCAAGAACCATGCTAGGTACTGTAACGCTGAGACAAGCATACTCAGCGCTGTAACCCTGAGACTGATGAGTGAACCAAGAAGCGTGCTAGGCACTATAACCCTGAGACAAGAAGCATGCTCAGCGTTGTAACCCTGAGACTGATCAGTGAGCCAAGAAGTGTGCTAGGCCCTATAACCCTGAGACAAGACGCATACTCAGCGCTGTAACCCTGAGACTGATGAGTGAACCAAGAAGCGTGCTGGGCACTATAACCCTGAGACAAGAAGCATACTCAGCCCTGTAACCCTGAGACTGATGAGTGAACCAAGAAGTCTGCTGGGCACTATAACCCTTATACTAGCAGCATGCTCGGCGCTATAACCCGGATACTAGAAGCATGCTCGGCGCTATAACCCTGTGTCTGATGAGTGGACCAAGAAGTGTGTTGGGTGCTATAACCTTGAGATAGAGGGTATAATACCTAGACAGCTACATGCGTTATCCCTGAGAAGAAGCGTACCCCCTGTAAATATTCCTTTTTCTGGTTCCATGCATATTATAAGTCTCTCACCAAAGGAAGTAAAACCTCGATGGATTTATTGGAGACCCCAGTGTCAAGTAGATAGTTTAAACCAACCCGTCCTGGCTATGACAATAAATACCCGTAGAACCATAACGTTTCCACTCAGAGGGAAATAGAAGCATTGCTTTATTTATAATATTGTGATGCTGCGGCACTCACTGTGATGCAATGACGTTTATGTATGTTATGAAGCTATGTAGCTTCCAGGCTGTAGTGATGCTGGTAAAGGGGGCTTGGACTCTCTCTCGCCCTCCCTCATTCTCCCACTCACTCTCGCACTCCCACTGATTGGAAGAACGAGATTCCAATTAGGAAATACGACTTTTGAATAGCTTGCCCCCAGCCGCCATGCTGGCTTCTCCCTTACCCTTGTGCAAATGGGAACCTGAGACTTGCGAGATAAGGACCGATCTCTACAGCAAGCGCATTAACTCAGTGAGCTGTCTCTAAGACACACACACAAGTGACCAGTGGGTTGCACGTAGATCGTTGCGGCAGGTGGATTAAAACACACTCGGATCTGTCCCCGAAATTCAAACCTGTAACTTGCAGGTTACAAATGTTTACATCCAGCAAGCAAATTTACTCGCCAAGATATCTAACTAAAACGTGTCTATGGAAAGCAATGAGCCTGAGGTATTTAAGTGGAGCCTGGATTTTGGCAATGTAGTACTCTCTGGTTTATTTTATATGCCAATCTGGCGGTGATTTGGCTCCACTTTTTTTTTTTTTTTTTTTTTTTTTTTTTTTGTTTTTATAATCTAAAAGATTTTTTAACAAAGGTTTCACGGTGATTCCACTTTGAGATTCCAAAGGCGTCAGAAGTGTCTAAAAGAAAAGAAAAGAAAAAAAAAAAAAAAACGGAGAAGGGAGGTGTCCTGCGTAGTTGGTGATCCTGTAGATGAAGATTATCGTAGAGCCTGCAGCGGAAGGAGCACGTTGAAGATGTGGGACATAATGTTTGTTGTTGCCAGTTGCCAGGACTGTTTGTCACCATCTATCAATTTATTCCAGCACGATTCTTCATCTTGCAAGGTGAAGTTTGTAAAAATGTCTTTCAGGTAGGTACGGCGGATATCCGTCGTTGTAGGGCAAGTCAGAAGGAGATGACGTATAGTTTCCTTTGCCGTGGAGGATTTACACAGTCGGCAGCTGCTGGTAGGCGATAGGTGTCTGATCGCCAAGATTTCATTTGTTTCCAAAAGGTTAAGGCGGATTCTTAGGTAAAAGTTTCTCACAAGCCTATTTGGAAATAATTTCAAGTATGGTTGGACAGAGTCGAGTTTCTTGGAGAAGGCTGGAAGATGGTTTGTGAGTTTGTATCGGGTAGCTGCGTCGATAGTGGTGATCCAGTCCAATTCCTTGATTTTTTTGGTGACTCTGACTGGGTTGCAGATAAGGTCCTCCGTGCTGCAGGCAGCTGAGTCTAAGATGGATAGCATTTTGGTTTCCCAGTAAGTGAGCATTTGACACGTTCCAAGGCGAAGTTCTTCGCTTATCAACTTGTAGGCGTATAAGGCGTCTTTCTGGATGCATTTCCGATAGAGCAAAACACTGTTACAGTCGATAGTTGATTTTAATGATGAGAGGGTAAGTTCGCGTCTGATCAGTGTTATTGGCGTGGATTTTGGGAGACCTAAGACTGTTCTCCAAAAGGTTGCTTCCAGATTTTGCCACAGGTCTTGGGGGAGGCTCGGCATTGCGTCTGCGCCATATGTCAAGGATGGTATGACTTTCTTTTTGTAGAAGTCTCGTACTGGGATGATTGAGAAACGACCAAATTTGATATCGATAGCTTTTCCTTGTGCAGCTAGTTTCTTGGTTTTTCCATATAGTGCATCTTTCATCGCGTTGTCTCTTTGTGAGCTGTCTAGGGTGACTCCTAGATATTTGAAACTCAGAACTTTCTCGACAGTTGTTGGGCCTAGTTTTAAAGACAGAGTTGGTTTCTTTTTTGCAGATTTCTCTATAACCATCATTTTGGTTTTTGCATGGTTAATTTCCAGGTTGTTTACCCTCATATATTGTTGTAGATTTGTGAGTTGGCGTTGAAGGCCTATTGGGGTATTGTCCAAGAGAATTAAGTCGTCTGCATATAGGAGGCGACTAATCTGTTCTCCTCCGAGTTTAGGGGGAAAAGCTCGGATCTTTTTTTCTGTATCTTGGAAGTCGCCTAAGTAGGTCCAGAACAGAGCTGGAGCCAGGGGGCAGCCCTGTTTGACCCCTCTGGCTGTTGTTATCTCTTCTGTTAACAGGCCTTGTTGGTTCAGGCGTACCCGCATAGAGGTGTTGGCATGAAGGGCTTTGATGGGGTTGAGTATGTCTGGGGGGCATTTCCATTGAGCCAGTTTCTTCCATAGTCTTTCTCGGTCAACCTTGTCGAAAGCCTGTGTTAAGTCAACGAAAGCGATGTATAGGCTAGGGCGACCCTCCATGGTTTTGCTTTTCAAGGTACTTAGTATTAGTATGTTTGCGTTTGTGCCCAGGTTCTTTTTGAAGCCGGTTTGAAGGTTGTCTTGACAGGGTGCTTCGTTCGCCCATGCTGTAAAGTGGTTTAACAGAAGGGACCCAAACAGTTTTCCTATTGGGTCGAGGAGGGCGATCGGCCGGTAGCTGGTAGGGTCTAGCCTGTTACCCTTCTTAAAGACAGGTACCACATTGGCACGTTTCCACGTTGGAGGGATAGATTTTGTAGTGGAGCAACGTCTGAAAATTTGACTCAGCAAGGGCGCCCAGGTTTCCGGATGGGCTTTCAGATCGAAGTTCGTGATGCCATCTGGGCCAGGAGCACGTGATGGTTTTAATTTTTTGATTGACATTATGATGTCTTCAATATTGTCTAGGCAAATCCAGGAGGTGTCACTGTTTGTCTTCTTGATGGGTGTGGTCGAGGTACTTTTAAAGAGAGTACCAAAATGCGCTTCCCAGGCCGATTTGCCAATTCCGTTTAACTGACATGGTCGCGCGCCTGGCGTTGTTGAATGTAAGAGGGACCAAAAGTCTCTAGCGTGGTTTCCTGTTATGGCTTTCAGGATGTCTTCTGCATCTTGTTGGTAAAGCTTGTGCCGGTGGCCCTTTAGCCAAGACTTATATTTCGAGACGGCTTCTTTAATGGTGGACATAGCCAGCGGGAAGGCGAGTTTTCGTGCTAGTCTTTTTGTTTTCCTTAACTCTCTTTTCTTTTCGGCGACCAGGTTGTCGTACTTATGTTTTTGGTCGACTGCAGTTGACTTTTTATTCCTTTGCGGAACTCTGCAAACGGTCAGCAGGGGTGTGTAGTCCACCGCCATCAGTTTAGTGCGGTCGTTGTAGAGCTGTGTGATAGTTGTTATATCCTTATCCGTGATCCTCAGTCTTGTTCCTTGAGCATTAAGGTCGAGATCTGGGGTCATTGAATAATTTTTCGGCGGATTAGTAGACCAGGTGGTCTCGAGAAGGTTGTGGTCACTTTCCTTTGTTTTGATCACATTAAAGGAAACGATGTGTAGTAACAAAGGACATGATACCAGAATGTGATCAATTGTAGAGTTAGATTTCGCTCCTTCCCATGTAGGTAGTCTATTTGGGTCAGTGAAAACTTGATCGAGGTTATCAAAGGCTCTGGATTTCATGAGATTATGCCATTTGGTAGATCTCTGGTCGATTAGTCGCTTTTTCGATTTGGACGCTATTATCTTTTCGCAATGCTGGCTCGGGATGTTTAGGTCACCTGCTAGGACGACGTAGTCTGGATGGTGAAATACTTGCGCCCAGTCCAAGTCATGTTCTATTGTTTTGATGAACTTCGCGCAGTCGACAGTTGCAGGATTCCAGTAAATGGTGACAATTATTAATTTCTTCGTTATTGGTTTGTTTTTTTTTTCGTCCCTAGTAGTCCAGTTTAGTTTGACCATCATCATAAAGTGGTTTTCTTTTATTTTTTGTGAGTCTGTGAGGCCCCGACCACAGCGGATTGCAATGAGCAAACCCGCTGTTGGGCGGCCTAATAGGCCCTTCTTGGCCTCCACTGTGTGGATCACGTAGCCGTCGAGGACGGGGGGTTGGAGCAACCATGTCTCCTGAAGACAGATGATGTCATAATCTGATATGTTAGTGGATCCTGGAGATGTAAGGTGAAGAAAGCCTCGAGTGTTCCACGAGCACATGTTTATTTTGTCTTGAGCTTTTGGGTTTTGGTAGTCGGAGAAGTTGCTGAAGTTCCTTCTCTTGGATGGCTATTTTTGTAAATTTTGTTTGAGGGCTTTCGGCAGCCACGACCAAAAAGAGTGAGAAGGCGAGGTTTGTGATGGAGTTGCAGCTGTCTGGTATGACTCGTTTTGAACTGTTCTTTGTAACTTTTGATGTTTCATCGAATGTTTTGTTCCTTTAGGTGTCTTGGGGTGTTCAGTTTTCTTGAGCTGTGGAGTTAAGCTTTCCGGGGCTTTAGCGAGTCTAATATAGTCGTGTTTTTGGTTGGTTTTTCTCGTGGGAGGTTTTTGGGCCCTCCGGGTGGTGTTAGGAGATTTATTCCCAGACAAAGAACGAGTTTGTCGTGGTGATCGGTGCTGCTCAGTTTCTCTTTTGTGATCTTGGGTATGCTTGGGTTCTTGGTAGTCGCGCGAGTTTATTTCTCTTGATGATTTCGTAAGGTCGTAGCCCATGATTAAAAGATCTTCGAGGGCTGACTTGAAGGCGTTGTTTATTGATTGTGATGCTATGTATAAGTGTGAGATAGCTTTATGACCCTTGTGACTAGGGTCCACAATCTGAAGATCGGCTGATTTTACTAGACTGAGTGTTGGAATGTAGCTGAACAAGTCCATAACTGCCCTTCTATTTAATGTGACTTTATCGGTATTGCCTGGAATCTGCTCGAGTTTCCATATCCAACGTGTTTGAGGTTTTGGGTGGATTTTAGCCGAATTCGGTTTGTAAGTTCTCCTCGTAGGTTCCTTGGGATGCGGTCTAATTTGAGAACTCTGTGTCTCAGCTTTAAGTCTGCATGGTGGGGGGCTACTACTCGGTCTTTGAGTTGGTCTTGATAGTTGACGATGAGATTTTGTTTCGTGTTTGACTCTTTCTGATTTGTAGCGGTCTGAGTTTGGTACGGGTGCCTGCTTGCCCGGTGCGCGGTCTTTTGGATTAGAGTTAGTCAGGGTTGACCGCTGATTTCGTTCTTTGTGGGTAAGGGCTGGTAGTTCAGTGGATTCTTGGTCTTTGTCAAGGTTTTCGTATGGGATAAGGGATCTTCTAAGTAGGTTTGTTGATCCTTGCACCTCTTGGGGTGGAGTTGAGGATTGGTCTGAAAAGTGTTGAGTGATGTTCATCAAATCCTCTTCAGTTGGAGAAGTTTCGGCTATTCTTGAGCAGGGATTTTCTGTTTCATGTTTGTCCTTATTTGCTTTCCTGGGGGCGTTGAGTATTCCTTTTTCTTTTAACTGGGTTGTTGGGCCTTTTTGAGTGGTTAAGGCCTCTAATTTATCTAGGGCCCGTTGTTGGAAGATTGGTTCAAAAGTCACTGTTCCAGTTCTTTTAGGGTTTGCTTCTTTCCCTCCTGTTGATGACTTGGTAAACGCTATCGTGGTAGTTGGGGGTACCGTTAGATCGATAAGTAGGTGGGTTTGTGTACCTTTGGAAGTTTTTGGTGACGACTCTTGTAAAATAGGGCGTATAGATTGGGTCTGTTTTTGAAGTGAAGGCTGGAGAAATTCTTGAGTTTGTTTTTTCTCTGTTAGCTGGGTCTTTGCTTCTAGGGCCAAAATATAGCCTTCCAAGAAAGTTAGTTTGTGGAGCATTGACGATTGAATCGCCGTATGGTCTTTCATCGTGTCTCCGATTGCTTCATACAGTTTAATAAATGGGTTCAAGGCTATCGTCAGAGCTGACATCAGGGTACAGGTGTCAAGTTTTTTTGCCTGAGGGTCATTCGAGGGTGTAAGCCTATGTGGAGACGGTCTGCCTCTAGGGGGCGATGGTGGTCGTGTAGCTGGCGTTGTGGCAGCTGAAGTTCTTCTGGAGGGAAGGTCAAGAGAATATCTTCTTTGGTGGTTGTAACTGTCCAAGTTTGTATAGAAGGAGTCTAAAGTTTTCTCAAACTGAAGTCTGTTTTTTGCTATGACAGGGTAATTGGTTTCGAGGTCCCTTTCCTGAATCTGTTGCGTGGGTTTGAACACCTCGCCTAACGACGATGGTAAGCTCTCTGTCAGTTGTACTTTGTTGATGTTGTTGTCGGTTTGTCGAGGTCTCGGAGCCTTGTCAGGGGCCGAGTCTTGTAAGGTTGGTTCAGTGGTGCACGTCATAGGGGGATCTGCTGGTTCCAGAGACGTCCGACTATGCACCGAGAGTGTAGTCCCGTCCTCTTCCTGGGACTCTTGATTTAGAGGTTGAGATTGGGTCAGAGTTTCTTGGTTGGTGCAGTTTTGACTATGCAAAAGTGGTTGAATGAGGACTGAAGTTGGGGTCATTGTGTTACTGGCTGTAGGCACAACTGGATTATTGGTGAATGCGGTTGATGAGGTTACGGTTGTAGCGTTTATCCCCCCCTCGTTTTCCAACGTTATTTGCGGAATTATTGGGGTGACTTGGCCTGAAAAGTGCATTTTTAGCAATGGCCGGGCAGGTGCTGATCTATTGTCTTCTTTTGTGGGTGGGTAGGGTATTTTTTTACTTGCTTGTATCAGCCTACGATATTTACGGGGGGGAGTGATTGCGTCTGCGGCCTCGAGGATTTCCGCGTCGGTCAGTTCTTTGCATTTCTCTTGGATGGCTTTGGAATGTTTGTAAAAGAAGTCTGATAGGAGCTTCAAGGGGCGTTGTGGTTTTTTAGGGCCCTTTCTTGGGGCTTTTGATGATGCCAGTGATGTTTTGGAGGCGGTCACTTGTTTTGATGCAGGTTTGGCCAAGTTTAAGGATTTTCCTTGTTTAAAAGGTAGGTCTTGATTGTTGTTGTTTTTTTTGTTGGAGACGTCCAGGCGCCGAGGTCTCTTTTTTTTATTGTCTGGGGGTGAGGCCCCTGTTTCGCTTGGTGATGGTGGATCTAAGGAGATCCCCTCGTTTTTATCAGCGTTAGGGAAGGCTGTTATGGGGTTGAGGGTGTCTGCACTGTGGATTAATGAAGCTGTCAGAGCTTCGTCAGCAGGAGGCGCTGTCGTGATCTCGCCACCACTCGTCGGCGCCTGGGGAGCGTCCTCAGTTCCTGGGTCGCTCAGGCGCTGTGGCTTTTGTGCCTCGAACCGGCTCTCCCCGGGGGGGTCGAGGACCAGGGCCAGAGCCCCCGACGCCCCCCGTAGGAGAGAGGATACGCTGCCTTTCGAGGCGGCGCCGTCTAGTCTCGCCTGACTCTGCAGGCTCGCCGACGCCGATGCTCCCGGCGCGTTGGGAGGCCGTGGAGCCACCTCCGCTGCCGAGGTCCGCCCCTCGGACGACATTCGGCACCCTTCCTCCAGAACGGACCTCTCTTCCGGGAACTGCCGGCCGCCGACTGCAGCCTGTCGGGCCGACATGGACTTCCGCGGCAGACCGGGCAGCACAGCTGGGGGACTCGACGCGACCGCCCCTTCGGGCTGCCGCGGAGCTCCCTGCCGTGTCGCGCCGGTTCGCGGAGTTGGAGTAGAGGCCGCGGGCAGCGTGGGCGATGGAGGTTCCACGTCGTCGGAGTCCGGGTCGGAGTTCATGGCGGATTCCTCAGGTAAGTCCACTTCATTGGGGACTCGTAGTTGGTTGAAGGTTCGAACGCCTAGGGGCGTCTCTGTTGGTTTCTTACCAGGACTTTTTCCTAAGGTCATGTTTCCTTTGCCCAGGTGCGCTGATGTTTTGAGGCTGGGGCTCTGGGATGGTAAATGGTCGGCTAATGCTGCTCCCTGAGTTGCAGGGGGGTGATAAAAGTTGCCTGGGTGGGTTGTAAGGGTGTTTTTATGCAACGATTTTGCACTGCTTCTTAGGAGTCGGTTTGTCGAACCTTCGATGTCCTGTGATTGTAGCGTGGATGGTGAGCTGGAGTCTGGGCCCGTCCTGCCTGACATGACTGCAGGACTGCCACTCTCCGCCACTCCGCGCCGCTCCGCGGTATAGTAGGTGTTTTATGCTGTGGGGTGTAGCAGGAAACACACCCCCAGCAGTAGAGCACAAGGAAAGACTGGGTGTTAGAGAGGAGACTGCAGGACTGCCACTCTCCGCCACTCCGCGCCGCTCCGCGGTATAGTAGGTGTTTTATGCTGTGGGGTGTAGCAGGAAACACACCCCCAGCAGTAGAGCACAAGGAAAGACTGGGTGTTAGAGAGGAGACTGCAGGACTGCCACTCTCCGCCACTCCGCGCCGCTCCGCGGTATAGTAGGTGTTTTATGCTGTGGGGTGTAGCAGGAAACACACCCCCAGCAGTAGAGCACAAGGAAAGACTGGGTGTTAGAGAGGAGACTGCAGGACTGCCACTCTCCGCCACTCCGCGCCGCTCCGCGGTATAGTAGGTGTTTTATGCTGTGGGGTGTAGCAGGAAACACACCCCCAGCAGTAGAGCACAAGGAAAGACTGGGTGTTAGAGAGGAGACTGCAGGACTGCCACTCTCAGATAGGCTCCACTTCAGATAGACACAGATGGCAAGAGTTGGTAAATATTGATTCAGTCTGGGGGATGTTGTTACGTTCAAACAAACGGAGGTGTTACATTATCTGTCCACTAGAGGGCGCGGCATGCGCTGGAGACCCAGTTCCCTGGCTTTCAGTCAGAGCATCCCATTCTCCAGGGCTGAAGCTGCAAAGCAGGTGTCCGCAGATTTTGTTCTTGTTTTTATTGTTGTTTTTGAGCTCTGCATATTTTTATGCTCACTCCATGCCCTCAGAAGAGAGGATGGGTGGCGCCGCCCCTCGAGTGCCACCTGGAATAGGAGGGCACCGGAGAAAGCACCCGCTTTGAAATCCCGGGGTGCACTTTTGGAAGGAGAAACATACACAAAAGGCAGTGGTGGCAAATGGAGAGCATGGACAAGGAGCGGCGGTTATCCAAGCAGTACGGCTCGCTGGACTCCACCAAGTGGAGCGCCGTGGAACCCGCCAAAGGTAAGGGGCGCCAGGAGGGCTTTCTGAGCTATATACAATTGCTTTTCATTTGCCCCCAGCGATACGGTGCACATATAGATCCATATGCACCATTTGCACCGCTCGTGTGTGTTGCTCGCAGGGATTTTCTGTAGGCGAATAGGGGTACCGGTGGGCGCATAGGCAATAAGTTAGGGTAAAAGCCCCGGGTCGGGGTGCGTTGGGGTGCAGTACTGTGCCCTAGACAGCAGAACCATAGGCAGACACCATAGGCTCAGCATAGAGCCAGGATGCAAACCAACATCCGTACTATGCGTAAATGCGTTCTCGCCCATTCAGTCTCCCTCGCTCTCCCCATCTCTCTCTAATGCACGCACACTCGGGATCTCTCTCTTGCGCTGCCTCCCTCTCAGAGCAGCCTCCAGCTCCCACTCTGTCTCTCCCAGACTCTCCGCAACTCCCTCGCTCGCAGCCTCCTTCCCTTTCTGGCACTCTCTCTCATGTTCGCCTTCTCCCTCATTCCCTTTCCCACTCCCCTCTCTCATGCGCCCCTTCTCTCTCATTCCCTTTCTCACTCTCCTAACTCATGCTCCTCTTATCTCTACTTCCATTTCTCACTCCCCTCTCTCATGCTCCCCTTTACTCTCATTCCCTTTCTCACCCTCCTCCCTCATGCTCCCCTTCTCCCTCATTCCCCTTCCCCCTCTCCTCTCTCATGCTCCTCTTCTCTCATTCCCCTTCTCACTCTCCTCTCTCATGCTCATCCTCTCTCATTCCCTTTCCCACTCCCCTCTCTCATGCTCCCCTTCTCTCTTATTCCCGTTCTCACTCTCCTCTCTCATGCTCCTCTTATCTCTACTTCCATTTCTCACTCCCCTCTCTCATGCTCATCTTCTCTCTCATTCCCGTTCTCCCTGTCCTCTCTCATGCTCCTCTTATCTCTACTTCCATTTCCCACTCCCCTCTCTCATACTCCCCTTCTCTCTCATTCCCTTTCTCACCCTCCTCCCTCATGCTCCCCTTCTCCCTCATTCCCCTTTTCCCTCTCCTCTCTCATGCTCATCTTCTCTCTCATTCCATTTCTCACTCCCCTCTCTCATGCGCATCTTCTCTCTCATTCCCTTTCTCCTTGTCCTCTCTCATGCTACTCTTATCTCTACTTCCATTTCTCACTCCCCTCTCTCATACTCCCCTTCTCTCTCATTCCCTTTCTCACCCTCCTCCCCCATGCTCCCCTTCTCCCTCATTCCCCTTTTCATTCTCCTCTCTCATGCTCCTCTTATCTCTACTTCCATTTCTCACTCCCCTCTCTCATGCTCATCTTCTCTCATTCCCCTTCTCACTCTCCTCTCTTGCTCATCTTCTCTCATTCCCCTTCTCCCTCTCCTCTCTCATGCTCATCTTCTCTCTCATTCCCTTTCTCCCTCTCCTCTCTCATGCTCCTCTTATCTCCACTTCCATTTCTCACTCCCATCTCTCATGCTCCCCTTCTCTCTCATTCCCTTTCTCACTCTCCTCTCTCATGCTCATCTTCTCTCATTCCCCTTCTCCCTCTCCTCTCTCATGCTCATCTTCTCTCTCATAACCTTTCTCACCCTCCTCCCTCATGCTCCCCTTCTCCCTCATTCCCCTTCTCCCTCTCCTCTCTCATGCTCATCTTCTCTCATTCCCCTTCTCCCTCTCCTCTCTCATGCTCATCTTCTCTCTCATTCCCTTTCTTCCTCTCCTCTCTCATGCTCCTCTTATCTCTACTTACATTTCTCACTCCCCTCTCTCATGCCCCCTTCTCCCTCATTCCCTTTCTCACTCTCCTCTCTCATGCTCATCTTCTCTCTCATTCCCTTTCTCCCTCTCCCCTCTCATGCTCATCTTATCTCTACTTCCATTTCTCACTCCCCTCTCTCATGCTCCCCTTCACTCTCATTCCCTTTCTCACCCTCCTCCCTCATGCTCCCCTTCTCCCTCATTCCCCTTCTCCCTCTCCTCTCTCATGCTCATCTTCTCCCTCATCCCCCTTCTCACTCTCCTCTCTCATGCTTATCTTCTCTCTCATTCCCTTTCTCACCCTCCCCCCTCATGCTCCCCTTCTCCCTCACTCCCCTTCTCAATCTCCTCTCTCATGCTCATCTTCTCTCTCATTCCCTTTCTCACTCTCCTCTCTCATGCTCATCTTCTCTCTCATTCCCTTTCTCACTCTCCTCTCTCATGCTCATCTTCTCTCATTCCCCTTCTCACTCCCCTCTCTAATGCTCATCTTCTCTCATTCCCTTCCTCACTCTCCTCTCTCATGCTCATCCTCTCTCTAATTCCCTTTCTCCCCCTCCCCCTCATGCTCCCCTTCTCCCTCATTCCCCTTCTCACTCTCCTCTCTCATGCTCATCTTCTCTCTCATCCCCTTTCTCACTCTCCTCTCTCATGCTCATCTTCTCTCTCATTCCCCTTCTTACTCTCCTCTCATGCTCATCTTCTCTCATTCCCCTTCTCCCTCTCCTCTCTCATGCTCATCTTCTCTCTCATTCCTTTTCTCCCTCTCCTCTCTCATGCTCCTCTTATCTCTACTTCCATTTCTCATTCCCCTCTCTCATGCTCCCCTTCTCTCTCATTCCCTTTCTCACTCTCCTCTCTCATGCTCATCTTCTCTCATTCCCCTTCTCCCTCTCCTCTCTCATGCTCATCTTCTCTCTCATTCCCTTTCTTCCTCTCTCATGCTCCTCTTATCTCTACTTCCATTTCTCACTCCCCTCTCTCATGCCTCCCTTCTCCCTCTCCTCTCTCATGCTCATCTTCTCTCTCATTCCCTTTCTTCCTCTCTTCTCTCATGCTCCTTTTATCTCTATTTCCATTTCTCACTCCCCTCTCTCATGCCCCCCTTCACTCTCATTCCCTTTCTCACCCTCCTCCCTCATGCTCCCCTTCTCCCCCATTCCCCTTCTCCCTCCCCTCTCTCATTCTCATCTTCTCTCTCATTCCCTTTCTCACTCTCCTCTCTCATGCTCGTCTTCTCTCATTCCCCTTCTCACTCTCCTCTCTCATGCTCATCTTCTCTCTCATTCCCTGTCTCACCCTCCTCCCTCGTGCTCCCCTTCTCCCTCATTCCCCTTCTCCCTCTCCTCTCTCATGCTCATCTTCTCTCATTCCCCTCCTCACTCTCCTCTCTCATGCTCATCTTCTCTCTCATTCCCTATCTCCCCCCCTCATGCTCATCTTCTCCCTCATTCCCCTTCTCACTCTCCTCTCTCATGCTCATCTTCTCTCTCATTCCCTTTCTCACTCTCCTCTCTCATGCTCATCTTCTCTCTCATTCCCTTTCTCACTCTCCTCTCTCATGCTCATCTTCTCTCATTCCCCTTCTCACTCCCCTCTCTAATGCTCATCTTCTCTCTCATTCCCCTTCTCCCTCTCCTCTCTCATGCTCATCTTCTCTCTCATTCCCTTTCTCCCTCTCCTCTCTCATGCTCCTCTTATCTCTACTTCCATTTCTCACTACCCTCTCTCATGCCCCCCTTCTCCCTCATTCCCTTTCTCACTCTCATCTCTCATGCTCATCTTCTCTCGCATTCCCTTTCTCCCTCTCCTCTCTCATGCTCCTCTTATCTCTACTTCCATTTCTCACTCCCCTCTCTTATGCCCCCCTTCTCCCTCATTCCCTTTCTCACTCTCCTCTCTCATGCTCATCTTCTCTCGCATTCCCTTTCTTCCTCTCCTCTCTCATGCTCCTCTTATCTCTACTTCCATTTCTCACTCCCCTCTCTCATGCTCCCCTTTACTCTCATTCCCTTTCTCACCCTTCTCCCTCATGCTCCCCTTCTCCCTCATTCCCCTTCTCCCTCCCCTCTCTCATGCTCATCTTCTCTCTCATTCCCTTTCTCACTCTCCTCTCTCATGCTCATCTTCTCTCATTCCCCTTCTCACTCTCCTCTCTCATGCTCATCTCTCTCATTCCATTTCTCACCCTCCTCCCTCATGCTCCCCTTCTCCCTCATTCCCCTTCTCACTCTCCTCTCTCATGCTCATCTTCTCTCTCATTCCCTTTCTCACCCTCCCCCCTCATGCTCCCCTTCTCCCTCATTCCCCTTCTCACTCTCCTCTCTCATGCTCATCTTCTCTCTCATTCCCTTTCTCACTCTCCTCTCTCATGCTCATCTTCTCTCTCATTCCCTTTCTCACTCTCCTCTCTCATGCTCATCTTCTCTCATTTCCCTTCTCACTCCACTCTCTAATGCTCATCCTCTCTCTCATTCCCTTTCTCACTCTCCTCTCTCATGCTCATCTTCTCTCCCATTCCCTTGCTCACTCTATATCATGCTCCTATTATCTCTACTTCCATTTCTCACTATCCTCTCACATGCTCCCCTCCTCTCTCATTCCTCTTCTCACTCCCCGTTCTCATGCTCTCCTTCTCTCTGACACCCCTTCTCACTCTCCTCTCTCATGCTCATATTCTCTCTCATTCCCTTTCTCACCCTCCTCTCTCATACTCCCCTTCTCTCTCATTCCCTTTCTCACTCTCCTCTTCATGCTCCTCTCCTCTCATTCCCATTCTCACTCTTCTCTTCTCTCATGCTCCCCTTATCCCTCATTCCCTTTCTCACTCTCTTCTCTCATGCTCCTCTTCTCTCTCATTCACGGTCACCCTCTTCTCTCTCATGCTCCCTTCTCTCTCATTCCCTTTCTCACTCTACTCTCTCATGTTCCCATTTTCTATCATTCCCTTTCTCACTCTCCTCTCATGCTCCTCCTCCCTCTCATTCCCTTTCTGACTCTCCTCCTCTCTCATGCTTCCATTCTCTCTCATTCCCTTTCTCACCCTCCTCCCTCATACTCATTTTCTCTCTCATTCCCATTTCACTATCCTTTCTCATGCTCCTCTTCTCTCTCATTCCCTTTTCACTCTCCTATCTTATGCTCCCCTCCTCTCGCATTACTCTTCACACTCCCCTTTCTCATGCTCTCCTTCTCTCTCATTCCCTTTCTGAGTCTCCTCCTCTCTCATGCTCCCATTCTCTCTCATTCCCTTTTTCACTCTCCTTTCTCATGCTCCTCTTCTCTCTCATTCCCTTCTCACTCTCCTCTCTCATGCTCATATTATCTCTCATTCCCCTTCTCACCCACCTCTCTTATACTCCCCCTCTCGCTCATTTACTTTCTTACTCTCCTCTCTCCTGCTCCTCTTCCCTCTCATTCCCTTTCTTACTCTCCTCCTCACTCATGCTCCCCTTCTCTCTCATTCCTTTTCTCACATTCCTCTCTCATGCTCCCCTTCTCTCTCTCATTCATTTTCTGACTTTCTCTCATACTCCCCTTCTCTTTCATTCTCATTCTCACACGCTCTCATGCTCCTCTTCTCTTCCATTCCTTTTCTCACTCTCTCATGCTCATCTTCTCACATTCCCCTTCTCACTCTCCTCTCATGCTCATCTTCTCTCATTCCCCTTCTCCCCTTCTCTCATGCTCATCTTCTCTCTCATTCCCTTTCTCCCTCTCCTCTCTCATGCTCCTCTTATCTCTACTTCCATTTCTCACTCCCCTCTCTCATGCTCCCCTACTCTCTCATTCCCCTTCCCCCTCTCCTTTCTCATGCTCATATTCTCTCTCATTCCCTTTCTCACCCTCCTCCCTCATGCTCCCCTTCTCCCTCATTCCCCTTCTCCCTCTCCTCTCTCATGTTCATCTTCTCTCATTCCCCTTCTCCCTCTCCTCTCTCATGCTCATCTTCTCTCTCATTTCCTTTCTTCCTCTCCTCTCTCATGCTCCTCTTAGCTCTACTTACATTTCTCACTCCCCTCTCTCATGCCCCCTTCTCCCTCATTCCCTTTCTCACTCTCCTCTCTCATGCTCATCTTCTCTCTCATTCCCTTTCTCCCTCTCCCCTCTCATGCTCCTCTTATATCTACTTCCATTTCTCACTCCCCTCTCTCATGCTCCCCTTCACTCTCATTCCCTTGCTCACCCTCCTCCATCTTGCTCCCCTTCTCCCTCATTCCCCTTCTCCCTCTCCTCTCTCATGCTCATCTTCTCTCTCATTCCCTTTCTCACTCTCCTCTCTCATGCTCATCTTCTCTCATTCCCCTTCTCACTCTCCTCTCTCATGCTCATCTTCTCTCTCATTCCCTTTCTCAACCTCCTCCCTCATGCTCCCCTTCTCCCTCATTCCCCTTCTCCCTCTCCTCTCTCATGCTCATCTTCTCTCATTCCCCTTCTCACTCTCCTCTCTCATGCTCATCTTCTCTCTCATTCCCTTTCTCACCCTCCCCCCTCATGATCCCCTTCTCCCTCATTCCCCTTCTCAATCTCCTCTCTCATGCTCATCTTCTCTCTCATTCCCTTTCTCACTCTCCTCTCTCATGCTCATCTTCTCTCTCATTCCCTTTCTCACTCTCCTCTCTCATGCTCATCTTCTCTCATTCCCCTTCTCACTCCCCTCTCTAATGCTCATCTTCTCTCTCATTCCCTTTCTCCCTCTCCTCTCTCATGCTCCTCTTATCTCTACTTCCATTTCTCACTCCCCTCTCTCGTGCTCCCCTTCTCTCTCATTCCCTTTCTCACTCTCCTCTCTCATGCTCATCTTCTCTCGTTCCCCTTCTCCCTATCCTCTCTCATGCTCATCTTCTCTCTCATTCCCTTTCTTCCTCTCCTCTCTCATGCTCCTCTTATCTCTACTTCCATTTCTCACTCCCCTCTCTCATGCCTCCCTTCTCCCTCATTCCCTTTCTCACTCTCCTCTCTCATGCTCATCTTCTCTCTCATTCCCTTTCTCCCTCTCCTCTCTCATGCTCCTCTTATCTCTATTTCCATTTCTCACTCCCCTCTCTCATGCCCCCCTTCACTCTCATTCCCTTTCTCACCCTCCTCCCTCATCATCCCCTTCTCCCTCATTACCCTTCTCCCTCTCCTCTCTCATTCTCATCTTCGCTCTCATTCCCTTTCTCACTCTCCTCTCTCATGCTCGTCTTCTCTCATTCCCCTTCTCACTCTCCTCTCTCATGCTCATCTTCTCTCTCATTCCCTTTCTCACCCTCCTCCCTCATGCTCCCCTTCTCCCTCATTCCCCTTCTCCCTCTCCTCTCTCATGCTCATCTTCTCTCATTCCCCTTCTCACTCTCCTCTCCCATGCTCATCTTCTCTCTCATTCCCTTTCTCCCACTCCCCCCTCATGCTCCTCTTCTCCCACATTCCCCTTCTCACTCTCCTCTCTCATGCTCATCTTCTCTCTCATTCCCTTTCTCACTCTCCTCTCTCATGCTCATCTTCTCTCTCATTCCCTTTCTCACTCTCCTCTCTCATGCTCATCTTCTCTCATTCCCCTTCTCACTCCCCTCTCTAATGCTCATCTTCTCTCTCATTCCCCTTCTCCCTCTCCTCTCTCATGCTCATCTTCTCTCTCATTCCCTTTCTTCCTCTCCTCTCTCATGCTCCTCTTATCTCTACTTACATTTCTCACTCCCCTCTCTCATGCCCCCTTCTCCCTCATTCCCTTTCTCACTCTCCTCTCTCATGCTCATCTTCTCTCTCATTCCCTTTCTCCCTCTCCCCTCTCATGATCCTCTTATCTCTACTTCCATTTCTCACTCCCCTCTCTCATGCTCCCCTTCACTCTCATTCCCTTGCTCACCCTCCTCCCTCATGCTCCCCTTCTCCCTCATTCCCCTTCTCCCTCTCCTCTATCATGCTCATCTTCTCTCTCATTCCCTTTCTCACTCTCCTCTCTCATGCTCATCTTCTCTCATCCCCCTTCTCACTCTCCTCTCTCATGCTCATCTTCTCTCTCATTCCCTTTCTCAACCTCCTCCCTCATGCTCCCCTTCTCCCTCATTCCCCTTCTCCCTCTCCTCTTTCATGCTCATCTTCTCTCATTCCCCTTCTCACTCTCCTCTCTCATGCTCATCTTCTCTCTCATTCCCTTTCTCACCCTCCCCCCTCATGCTCCCCTTCTCCCTCATTCCCCTTCTCAATCTCCTCTCTCATGCTCATCTTCTCTCTCATTCCCTTTCTCACTCTCCTCTCTCATGCTCATCTTCTCTCATTCCCCTTCTCACTCCCCTCTCTAATGCTCATCTTCTCTCATTCCCCTTCTCACTCTCCTCTCTCATGCTCATCCTCTCTCTCATTCCCTTTCTCACCCTCCCCCTCATGCTCCCCTTCTCCCTCATTCCCCTTCTCACTCTCCTCTCTCATGCTCATCTTATCTCTCATCCCCTTTCTCACTCTCCTCTCTCATGCTCATCTTCTCTCTCATTCCCCTTCTTACTCTCCTCTCATGCTCATCTTCTCTCATTCCCCTTCTCCCTCTCCTCTCTCATGCCCATCTTCTCTCTCATTCCCTTTCTCCCTCTCCTCTCTCATGCTCCTCTTATCTCTACTTCCATTTCTCACTCCCCTCTCTCATGCTCCCCTTCTCTCTCATTCCCTTTCTCACTCTCCTCTCTCATGCTCATCTTCTCTCATTCCCCTTCTCCCTATCCTCTCTCATGCTCATCTTCTCTCTCATTCCCTTTCTTCCTCTCCTCTCTCATGCTCCTCTTATCTCTACTACCATTTCTCACTCCCCTCTCTCATGCCTCCCTTCTCCCTCATTCCCTTTCTCACTCTCCTCTCTCATGCTCATCTTCTCTCTCATTCCCTTTCTCCCTCTCCTCTCTCATGCTCCTCTTATCTCTATTTCCATTTCTCACTCCCCTCTCTCATGCCCCCTTCACTCTCATTCCCTTTCTCACCCTCCTCCCTCATGCTCCCCTTCTCCCTCATTACCCTTCTCCCTCTCCTCTCTCATTCTCATCTTCTCTCTCATTCCCTTTCTCACTCTCCTCTCTCATGCTCGTCTTCTCTCATTCCCCTTCTCACTCTCCTCTCTCATGCTCATCTTCTCTCTCATTCCCTTTCTCACCCTCCTCCCTCATGCTCCCCTTCTCCCTCATTCCCCTTCTCCCTCTCCTCTCTCATGCTCATCTTCTCTCATTCCCCTTCTCACTCTCCTCTCTCATGCTCATCTTCTCTCTCATTCCCTTTCTCCCCCTCCCCCCTCATGCTCCTCTTCTCCCACATTCCCCTTCTCACTCTCCTCTCTCATGCTCATCTTCTCTCTCATTCCCTTTCTCACCCTCCCCCCTCATGCTCCCCTTCTCCCTCACTCCCCTTCTCAATCTCCTCTCTCATGCTCATCTTCTCTCTCATTCCCTTTCTCACTCTCCTCTCTCATGCTCATCTTCTCTCTCATTCCCTTTCTCACTCTCCTCTCTCATGCTCATCTTCTCTCATTCCCCTTCTCACTCCCCTCTCTAATGCTCATCTTCTCTCATTCCCTTCCTCACTCTCCTCTCTCATGCTCATCCTCTCTCTAATTCCCTTTCTCACCCTCCCCCTCATGCTCCCCTTCTCCCTCATTCCCCTTCTCACTCTCCTCTCTCATGCTCATCTTCTCTCTCATCCCCGTTCTCACTCTCCTCTCTCATGCTCATCTTCTCTCTCATTCCCCTTCTTACTCTCCTCTCATGCTCATCTTCTCTCATTCCCCTTCTCCCTCTCCTCTCTCATGCTCATCTTCTCTCTCATTCCTTTTCTCCCTCTCCTCTCTCATGCTCCTCTTATCTCTACTTCCATTTCTCATTCCCCTCTCTCATGCTCCCCTTCTCTCTCATTCCCTTTCTCACTCTCCTCTCTCATGCTCATCTTCTCTCATTCCCCTTCTCCCTCTCCTCTCTCATGCTCATCTTCTCTCTCATTCCCTTTCTTCCTCTCCTCTCTCATGCTCCTCTTATCTCTACTTCCATTTCTCACCCCCCTCTCTCATGCCTCCCTTCTCCCTCTCCTCTCTCATGCTCATCTTCTCTCTCATTCCCTTTCTTCCTCTCTTCTCTCATGCTCCTTTTATCTCTATTTCCATTTCTCACTCCCTTCTCTCATGCCCCCCTTCACTCTCATTCCCTTTCTCACCCTCCTCACTCATGCTCCCCTTCTCCCTCATTCCCCTTCTCCCTCTCCTCTCTCATTCTCATCTTCTCTCTCATTCCCTTTCTCACTCTCCTCTCTCATGCTCGTCTTCTCTCATTCCCCTTCTCACTCTCCTCTCTCATGCTCATCTTCTCTCTCATTCCCTGTCTCACCCTCCTCCCTCGTGCTCCCCTTCTCCCTCATTCCCCTTCTCCCTCTCCTCTCTCATGCTCATCTTCTCTCATTCCCCTCCTCACTCTCCTCTCTCATGCTCATCTTCTCTCTCATTCCCTTTCTCCCCCCCCTCATGCTCATCTTCTCCCTCATTCCCCTTCTCACTCTCCTCTCTCATGCTCATCTTCTCTCTCATTCCCTTTCTCACTCTCCTCTCTCATGCTCATCTTCTCTCTCATTCCCTTTCTCACTCTCCTCTCTCATGCTCATCTTCTCTCATTCCCCTTCTCACTCCCCTCTCTAATGCTCATCTTCTCTCTCATTCCCCTTCTCCCTCTCCTCTCTCATGCTCATCTTCTCTCTCATTCCCTTTCTCCCTCTCCTCTCTCATGCTCCTCTTATCTCTACTTCCATTTCTCACTACCCTCTCTCATGCCCCCCTTCTCCCTCATTCCCTTTCTCACTCTCCTCTCTCATGCTCATCTTCTCTCGCATTCCCTTTCTCCCTCTCCTCTCTCATGCTCCTCTTATCTCTACTTCCATTTCTCACTCCCCTCTCTTATGCCCCCCTTCTCCCTCATTCCCTTTCTCACTCTCCTCTCTCATGCTCATCTTCTCTCGCATTCCCTTTCTCCCTCTCCTCTCTCATGCTCCTCTTATCTCTACTTCCATTTCTCACTCCCCTCTCTCATGCTCCCCTTCACTCTCATTCCCTTTCTCACCCTTCTCCCTCATGCTCCCCTTCTCCCTCATTCCCCTTCTCCCTCCCCTCTCTCATGCTCATCTTCTCTCTCATTCCCTTTCTCACTCTCCTCTCTCATGCTCATCTTCTCTCATTCCCCTTCTCACTCTCCTCTCTCATGCTCATCTCTCTCATTCCCTTTCTCACCCTCCTCCCTCATGCTCCCCTTCTCCCTCATTCCCCTTCTCACTCTCCTCTCTCATGCTCATCTTCTCTCTCATTCCCTTTCTCACTCTCCTCTCTCATGCTCATCTTCTCTCTCATTCCCTTTCCCACTCTCCTCTCTCATGCTCATCTTCTCTCATTTCCCTTCTCACTCCACTCTCTAATGCTCATCCTCTCTCTCATTCCCTTTCTCACTCTCCTCTCTCATGCTCATCTTCTCTCCTATTCCCTTGCTCACTCTATATCATGCTCCTATTATCTCTACTTCCATTTCTCACTATCCTCTCTCATGCTCCCCTCCTCTCTCATTCCTCTTCTCACTCCCCGTTCTCATGCTCTCCTTCTCTCTGACACCCCTTCTCACTCTCCTCTCTCATGCTCATATTCTCTCTCATTCCCTTTCTCACCCTCCTCTCTCATACTCCCCTTCTCTCTCATTCCCTTTCTCACTCTCCTCTTCATGCTCCTCTCCTCTCATTCCCATTCTCACTCTTCTCTTCTCTCATGCTCCCCTTATCCCTCAGTCCCTTTCTCACTCTCTTCTCTCATGCTCTTCTTCTCTCTCATTCACGGTCGCCCTCTTCTCTCTCATGCTCCCTTCTCTCTCATTCCCTTTCTCACTCTACTCTCTCATGTTCCCATTTTCTATCATTCCCTTTCTCACTCTCCTCTCATGCTCCTCCTCCCTCTCATTCCCTTTCTGACTCTCCTCCTCTCTCATGCTTCCATTCTCTCTCATTCCCTTTCTCACCCTCCTCCCTCATACTCATTTTCTCTCTCATTCCCATTTCACTATCCTTTCTCATGCTCCTCTTCTCTCTCATTCCCTTTTCACTCTCCTATCTTATGCTCCCCTCCTCTCTCATTACTCTTCACACTCCCCTTTCTCATGCTCTCCTTCTCTCTCATTCCCTTTCTGACTCTCCTCCTCTCTCATGCTCCCATTCTCTCTCATTCCCTTTTTCACTCTCCTTTCTCATGCTCCTCTTCTCTCTCATTCCCTTCTCACTCTCCTCTCTCATGCTCATATTATCTCTCATTCCCCTTCTCACCCACCTCTCTTATACTCCCCCTCTCGCTCATTTACTTTCTTACTCTCCTCTCTCCTGCTCCTCTTCCCTCTCATTCCCTTTCTTACTCTCCTCCTCACTCATGCTCCCCTTCTCTCTCATTCCTTTTCTCACATTCCTCTCTCATGCTCCCCTTCTCTCTCTCATTCATTTTCTGACTTTCTCTCATACTCCCCTTCTCTTTCATTCTCATTCTCACACGCTCTCATGCTCCTCTTCTCTTCCATTCCTTTTCTCACTCTCTCATGCTCATCTTCTCACATTCCCCTTCTCACTCTCCTCTCATGCTCATCTTCTCTCATTCCCCTTCTCCCTCTCCTCTCTCATGCTCATCTTCTCTCTCATTCCCTTTCTCCCTCTCCTCTCTCATGCTCCTCTTATCTCTACTTCCATTTCTCACTCCCCTCTCTCATGCTCCCCTACTCTCTCATTCCCCTTCCCCCTCTCCTTTCTCATGCTCATATTCTCTCTCATTCCCTTTCTCACCCTCCTCCCTCATGCTCCCCTTCTCCCTCATTCCCCTTCTCCCTCTCCTCTCTCATGTTCATCTTCTCTCATTCCCCTTCTCCCTCTCCTCTCTCATGCTCATCTTCTCTCTCATTCCCTTTCTTCCTCTCCTCTCTCATGCTCCTCTTAGCTCTACTTACATTTCTCACTCCCCTCTCTCATGCCCCCTTCTCCCTCATTCCCTTTCTCACTCTCCTCTCTCATGCTCATCTTCTCTCTCATTCCCTTTCTCTCTCTCCCCTCTCATGCTCCTCTTATCTCTACTTCCATTTCTCACTCCCCTCTCTCATGCTCCCCTTCACTCTCATCCCCTTGCTCACCCTCCTCCCTCTTGCTCCCCTTCTCCCTCATTCCCCTTCTCCCTCTCCTCTCTCATGCTCATCTTCTCTCTCATTCCCTTTCTCACTCTCCTCTCTCATGCTCATCTTCTCTCATTCCCCTTCTCACTCTCCTCTCTCATGCTCATCTTCTCTCTCATTCCCTTTCTCTCTCTCCCCTCTCATGCTCCTCTTATCTCTACTTCCATTTCTCACTCCCCTCTCTCATGCTCCCCTTCACTCTCATCCCCTTGCTCACCCTCCTCCCTCTTGCTCCCCTTCTCCCTCATTCCCCTTCTCCCTCTCCTCTCTCATGCTCATCTTCTCTCTCATTCCCTTTCTCAACCTCCTCCCTCATGCTCCCCTTCTCCCTCATTCCCCTTCTCCCTCTCCTCTCTCATGCTCATCTTCTCTCATTCCCCTTCTCACTCTCCTCTCTCATGCTCATCTTCTCTCTCATTCCCTTTCTCACCCTCCCCCCTCATGCTCCCCTTCTCCCTCATTCCCCTTCTCAATCTCCTCTCCCATGCTCATCTTCTCTCTCATTCCCTTTCTCACTCTCCTCTCTCATGCTCATCTTCTCTCTCATTCCCTTTCTCACTCTCCTCTCTCATGCTCATCTTCTCTCATTCCCCTTCTCACTCCCCTCTCTAATGCTCATCTTCTCTCATTCCCCTTCTCACTCTCCTCTCTCATGCTCATCCTCTCTCTCATTCCCTTTCTCACCCTCCCCCTCATGCTCCCCTTCTCCCTCATTCCCCTTCTCACTCTCCTCTCTCATGCTCATCTTCTCTCTCATCCCCTTTCTCACTCTCCTCTCTCATGCTCATCTTCTCTCTCATTCCCCTTCTTACTCTCCTCTCATGCTCATCTTCTCTCATTCCCCTTCTCCCTCTCCTCTCTCATGCTCATCTTCTCTCTCATTCCCTTTCTCCCTCTCCTCTCTCATGCTCCTCTTATCTCTACTTCCATTTCTCACTTCCCTCTCTCATGCTCCCCTTCTCTCTCATTCCCTTTCTCACTCTCCTCTCTCATGCTCATCTTCTCTCGTTCCCCTTCTCCCTATCCTCTCTCATGCTCATCTTCTCTCGCATTCCCTTTCTTCCTCTCCTCTCTCATGCTCCTCTTATCTCTACTTCCATTTCTCACTCCCCTCTCTCATGCCTCCCTTCTCCCTCATTCCCTTTCTCACTCTCCTCTCTCATGCTCATCTTATCTCTCATTCCCTTTCTCCCTCTCCTCTCTCATGCTCCTCTTATCTCTATTTCCATTTCTCACTCTCCTCTCTCATTCTCATCTTCTCTCTCATTCCCTTTCTCACTCTCCTCTCTCATGCTCGTCTTCTCTCATTCCCCTTCTCACTCTCCTCTCTCATGCTCATCTTCTCTCTCATTCCCTTTCTCACCCTCCTCCCTCATGCTCCCCTTCTCCCTCATTCCCCTTCTCCCTCTCCTCTCTCATGCTCATCTTCTCTCATTCCCCTTCTCACTCTCCTCTCCCATGCTCATCTTCTCTCTCATTACCTTTCTCCCCCTCCCCCCTCATGCTCCTCTTCTCCCACATTCCCCTTCTCACTCTCCTCTCTCATGATCATCTTCTCTCTCATTCCCTTTCTCACTCTCCTCTCTCATGCTCATCTTCTCTCTCATTCCCTTTCTCACTCTCCTCTCTCATGCTCATCTTCTCTCATTCCCCTCCTCACTCCCCTCTCTAATGCTCATCTTCTCTCTCATTCCCCTTCTCCCTCTCCTCTCTCATGCTCATCTTCTCTCTCATTCCCTTTCTTCCTCTCCTCTCTCATGCTCCTCTTATCTCTACTTACATTTCTCACTCCCCTCTCTCATGCCCTCTTCTCCCTCATTCCCTTTCTCACTCTCCTCTCTCATGCTCATCTTCTCTCTCATTCCCTTTCTCCCTCTCCCCTCTCATGCTCCTCTTATCTCTACTTCCATTTCTCACTCCCCTCTCTCATGCTCCCCTTCACTCTCATTCCCTTGCTCACCCTCCTCCCTCATGCTCCCCTTCTCCCTCATTCCCCTTCTCCCTCTCCTCTATCATGCTCATCTTCTCTCTCATTCCCTTTCTCACTCTCCTCTCTCATGCTCATCTTCTCTCATCCCCCTTCTCACTCTCCTCTCTCATGCTCATCTTCTCTCTCATTCCCTTTCTCAACCTCCTCCCTCATGCTCCCCTTCTCCCTCATTCCCCTTCTCCCTCTCCTCTCTCATGCTCATCTTCTCTCATTCCCCTTCTCACTCTCCTCTCTCATGCTCATCTTCTCTCTCATTCCCTTTCTCACCCTCCCCCCTCATGCTTCCCTTCTCTCTCATTCCCTTTCTCCCTCTCCCCTCTCATGCTCCTCTTATCTCTACTTCCATTTCTCACTCCCCTCTCTCATGCTCCCCTTCACTCTCATTCCCTTGCTCACCCTCCTCCCTCATGCTCCCCTTCTCCCTCATTCCCCTTCTCCCTCTCCTCTATCATGCTCATCTTCTCTCTCATTCCCTTTCTCACTCTCCTCTCTCATGCTCATCTTCTCTCTCATTCCCTTTCTCACTCTCCTCTCTCATGCTCATCTTCTCTCATTCCCCTTCTCACTCCCCTCTCTAATGCTCATCTTCTCTCATTCCCCTTCTCACTCTCCTCTCTCATGCTCATCCTCTCTCTCATTCCCTTTCTCACCCTCCCCCTCATGCTCCCCTTCTCCCTCATTCCCCTTCTCACTCTCCTCTCTCATGCTCATCTTCTCTCTCATCCCCTTTCTCACTCTCCTCTCTCATGCTCATCTTCTCTCTCATTCCCCTTCTTACTCTCCTCTCATGCTCATCTTCTCTCATTCCCCTTCTCCCTCTCCTCTCTCATGCCCATCTTCTCTCTCATTCCCTTTCTCCCTCTCCTCTCTCATGCTCCTCTTATCTCTACTTCCATTTCTCACTCCCCTCTCTCATGCTCCCCTTCTCTCTCATTCCCTTTCTCACTCTCCTCTCTCATGCTCATCTTCTCTCATTCCCCTTCTCCCTATCCTCTCTCATGCTCATCTTCTCCCTCATTTCCTTTCTTCCTCTCCTCTCTCATGCTCCTCTTATCTCTACTTCCATTTCTCACCCCCCTCTCTCATGCCTCCCTTCTCCCTCATTCCCTTTCTCACTCTCCTCTCTCATGCTCATCTTCTCTCTCATTCCCTTTCTCCCTCTCCTCTCTCATGCTCCTCTTATCTCTATTTCCATTTCTCACTCCCCTCTCTCATGCCCCCCTTCACTCTCATTCCCTTTCTCACCCTCCTCCCTCATGCTCCCCTTCTCCCTCATTACCCTTCTCCCTCTCCTCTCTCATTCTCATCTTCTCTCTCATTCCCTTTCTCACTCTCCTCTCTCATGCTCTTCTTCTCTCATTCCCCTTCTCACTCTCCTCTCTCATGCTCATCTTCTCTCTCATTCCCTTTCTCACCCTCCTCCCTCATGCTCCCCTTCTCCCTCATTCCCCTTCTCCCTCTCCTCTCTCATGCTCATCTTCTCTCATTCCCCTTCTCACTCTCCTCTCTCATGCTCATCTTCTCTCTCATTCCCTTTCTCCCCCTCCCCCCTCATGCTCCTCTTCTCCCACATTCCCCTTCTCACTCTCCTCTCTCATGCTCATCTTCTCTCTCATTCCCTTTCTCACTCTCCTCTCTCATGCTCATCTTCTCTCTCATTCCCTTTCTCACTCTCCTCTCTCATGCTCATCTTCTCTCATTCCCCTTCTCACTCCCCTCTCTAATGCTCATCTTCTCTCTCATTCCCCTTCTCCCTCTCCTCTCTCATGCTCATCTTCTCTCTCATTCCCTTTCTCCCTCTCCTCTCTCATGCTCCTCTTATCTCTACTTCCATTTCTCACTCCCCTCTCTCATGCCCCCCTTCTCCCTCATTCCCTTTCTCACTCTCCTCTCTCATGCTCATCTTCTCTCGCATTCCCTTTCTCCCTCTCCTCTCTCATGCTCCTCTTATCTCTACTTCCATTTCTCACTCCCCTCTCTCATGCTCCCCTTTACTCTCATTCCCTTTCTAACCCTCCTCCCTCATGCACCCCTTCTCCCTCATTCCCCTTCTCCCTCCCCTCTCTCATGCTCATCTTCTCTCTCATTCCCTTTCTCACTCTCCTCTCTCATGCTCATCTTCTCTCATTCCCCTTCTCACTCTCCTCTTTCATGCTCATCTTCTCTCTCATTCCCTTTCTCACCCTCCTCCCTCATGCTCCCCTTCTCCCTCATTCCCTTTCTCACTCTCTTCTCTCATGCTCATCTTCTCTCTCATTCCCTTTCTCACCCTCCCCCCTCATGCTCCCTTTCTCCCTCATTCCCCTTCTCACTCTCCTCTCTCATGCTTATCTTCTCTCTCATTCCCTTTCTCACTCTCAGCTCTCTCATGCTCATCTTCTCTCTCAGTCCCTTTCTCACTCTCCTCTCTCATGCTCATCTTCTCTCATTTCCCTTCTCACTCCCCTCTCTAATGCTCATCTTCTCTCTCATTCCCTTTCTCACTCTCCTCTCTCATGCTCATATTCCCTCCCATTCCCTTGCTCACACTATATCATGCTCCTATGATCTCTACTTCCATTTCTCACTATCCTCTCTCATGCTCCCCTCCTCTCTCATTCCTCTTCTCACTCCCCGTTCTCATGCTCTCCTTCTCTCTGACAGCCCTTCTCACTCTCCTCTCTCATGCTCATATTCTCTCTCATTCCCTTTCTCACTCTCCTCTCTCATACTCCACTTCTCTCTCATTCCCTTTCTCACTCTCCTCTCTCATGCTCATCTTCTCTCATTCCCCTTCTCCCTATCCTCTCTCATGCTCATCTTCTCTCTCATTCCCTTTCTTCCTCTCCTCTCTCATGCTCCTCTTATCTCTACTTCCATTTCTCACTCCCCTCTCTCATGCCTCCCTTCTCCCTCATTCCCTATGTCACTCTCCTCTCTCATGCTCATCTTCTCTCTCATTCCCTTTCTCCCTCTCCTCTCTCATGCTCCTCTTATCTCTATTTCCATTTCTCACTCCCCTCTCTCATGCCCCCCTTCACTCTCATTCCCTTTCTCACCCTCCTCCCTCATGCTCCCCTTCTCCCTCATTACCCTTCTCCCTCTCCTCTCTCATTCTCATCTTCTCTCTCATTCCCTTTCTCACTCTCCTCTCTCATGCTCGTCTTCTCTCATTCCCCTTCTCACTCTCCTCTCTCATGCTCATCTTCTCTCTCATTCCCTTTCTCACCCTCCTCCCTCATGCTCCCCTTCTCCCTCATTCCCCTTCTCCCTCTCCTCTCTCATGCTCATCTTCTCTCATTCCCCTTCTCACTCTCCTCTCTCATGCTCATCTTCTCTCTCATTCCCTTTCTCCACCTCCCCCCTCATGCTCCTCTTCTCCCTCATTCCCCTTCTCACTCTCCTCTCTCATGCTCATCTTCTCTCTCATTCCCTTTCTCACTCTCCTCTCTCATGCTCATCTTCTCTCTCATTCCCTTTCTCACTCTCCTCTCTCATGCTCATCTTCTCTCATTCCCCTTCTCACTCCCCTCTCTAATGCTCATCTTCTCTCTCATGCCCCTTCTCCCTCTCCTCTCTCATGCTCATCTTCTCTCTCATTCCCTTTCTCCCTCTACTCTCTCATGCTCCTCTTATCTCTACTTCCATTTCTCACTCCCCTCTCTCATGCCCCCCTTCTCCCTCATTCCCTTTCTCACTCTCCTCTCTCATGCTCATCTTCTCTTGCATTCCCTTTCTCCCTCTCCTCTCTCATGCTCCTCTTATCTCTACTTCCATTTCTCACTCCCCTCTCTCATGCTCCCCTTTACTCTCATTCCCTTTCTCACCCTCCTCCCTCATGCACCCCTTCTCCCTCATTCCCCTTCTCCCTCCCCTTTCTCATGCTCATCTTCTCTCTCATTCCCTTTCTCACTCTCCTCTCTCATGCTCATCTTCTCTCCTTCCCCTTCTCACTCTCCTCTCTCATGCTCATCTTCTCTCTCATTCCCTTTCTCACCCTCCTCCCTCATGCTCCCCTTCTCCCTCATTCCCTTTCTCACTCTCCTCTCTCATGCTCATCTTCTCTCTCATTCCCTTTCTCACCCTCCCCCTCATGCTCCCCTTCTCCCTCATTCCCCTTCTCACTCTCCTCTTTCATGCTCATCTTCTCTCTCATTCCCTTTCTCACTCTCCTCTCTCATGCTCATCTTCTCTCTCATTCCCTTTCTCACTCTCCTCTCTCATGCTCATCTTCTCTCATTTCCCTTCTCACTCCCCTCTCTAATGCTCATCTTCTCTCTCATTCCCTTTCTCACTCTCCTCTCTCATGCTCATCTTCTCTCCCATTCCCTTGCTCACTCTATATCATGCTCCTATTATCTCTACTTCCATTTCTCACTATCCTCTCTCATGCTCCCCTCCTCTCTCATTCCTCTTCTCACTCCCCGTTCTCATGCTCTCCTTCTCTCTGACACCCCTTCTCACTCTCCTCTCTCATGCTCATATTCTCTCTCATTCCCTTTCTCACCCTCCTCTCTCATACTCCCCTTCTCTCTCATTCCCTTTCTCACTCTCCTCTCTCATGCTCATCTTCTCTCTCATTCCCTTTCTCACTCTCCTCTCTCATGCTCATCTTCTCTCATTCCCCTTCTCACTCCCCTCTCTAATGCTCATCTTCTCTCTCATTCCCCTTCTCCCTCTCCTCTCTCATGCTCATCTTCTCTCTCATTCCCTTTCTCCCTCTCCTCTCTCATGCTCCTCTTATCTCTACTTCCATTTCTCACTCCCCTCTCTCATGCCCCCCTTCTCCCTCATTCCCCTTCTCCCTCTCCTCTCTCATGCTCATCTTCTCTCATTCCCCTTCTCACTCTCCTCTCTCATGCTCATCTTCTCTCTCATTCCCTTTCTCCCCTTCCCCCCTCATGCTCCTCTTCTCCCTCATTCCCCTTCTCACTCTCCTCTCTCATGCTCATCTTCTCTCTCATTCCCTTTCTCACTCTCCTCTCTCATGCTCATCTTCTCTCTCATTCCCTTTCTCACTCTCCTCTCTAATGCTCATCTTCTCTCATTCCCCTTCTCACTCCCCTCTCTAATGCTCATCTTCTCTCTCATTCCCCTTCTCCCTCTCCTCTCTCATGCTCATCTTCTCTCTCATTCCCTTTCTCCCTCTCCTCTCTCATGCTCCTCTTATCTCTACTTCCATTTCTCACTCCCCTCTCTCATGCCCCCCTTCTCCCTCATTCCCTTTCTCACTCTCCTCTCTCATGCTCATCTTCTCTCCCATTCCCTTTCTCCCTCTCCTCTCTCATGCTCCTCTTATCTCTACTTCCATTTCTCACTCCCCTCTCTCATGCTCCCCTTCACTCTCATTCCCTTTCTCACCCTCCTCCCTCAGGCTCCCCTTCTCCCTCATTCCCCTTCTCCCTCCCCTCTCTCATGCTCATCTTCTCTCTCATTCCCTTTCTCACTCTCCTCTCTCATGCTCATCTTCTCTCATTCCCCTTCTCACTCTCCTCTCTCATGCTCATCTTCTCTCTCATTCCCTTTCTCACCCTCCTCCCTCATGCCCCCCTTCTCCCTCATTCCCTTTCTCACTCTCCTCTCTCATGCTCATCTTCTCTCTCATTCCCTTTCTCACCCTCCCCCCTCATACTCACCTTCTCCCTCATTCCCCTTCTTACTCTCCTCTCTCATGCTCATCTTCTCTCTCATTCCCTTTCTCACTCTCCTCTCTCATGCTCATCTTCTCTCTCATTCCCTTTCTCACTCTCCTCTCTCATGCTCATCTTCTCTCATTTCCCTTCTCACTCCCCTCTCTAATGCTCATCTTCTCTCTCATTCCCTTTCTCACTCTCCTCTCTCATGCTCATCTTCTCTCCCATTCCCTTGCTCACTCTATATCATGCTCCTATTATCTCTACTTCCATTTCTCACTATCCTCTCTCATGCTCCCCTCCTCTCTCATTCCTCTTCTCACTCCCCGTTCTCATGCTCTCCTTCTCTCTGACACCCCTTCTCACTCTCCTCTCTCATGCTCATATTCTCTCTCATTCCCTTTCTCACTCTCCTCTTCATGCTCCTCTCCTCTCATTCCCATTCTCACTCTTCTCTTCTCTCATGCTCCCCTTAGCCCTCATTCCCTTTCTCACTCTCTTCTCTCATGCTCCTCTTCTCTCTCATTCACGGTCTCCCTCTTCTATCTCATGCTCCCTTCTCTCTCATTCCCTTTCTCACTCTACTCTCTCATGTTCCCATTTTCTATCATTCCCTTTCTCACTCTCCTCTCATGCTCCTCCTCCCTCTCATTCCCTTTCTGACTCTCCTCCTCTCTCATGCTCCCATTCTCTCGCATTCCCTTTCTCACTCTCCTCTCTCATGCTCCTCTCATCTCTCATTCCCTTTCTCACCCTCCTCCCTCATACTCATTTTCTCTCTCATTCCCTTTTTTCACTCTCCTTTCTCATGCTCCTCTTCTCTCTCATTCCCTTTTTACTCTCCTCTCTCATGCTCCCCTCCTCTCTCATTACTCTTCACACTCCCCTTTCTCATGCTCTCCTTCTCTCTCATTCCCTTTCTGACTCTCCTCCTTTCTCATGCTCCCATTCTCTCTCATTCCCTTTTTCACTCTCCTTTCTCATGCTCCTCTTCTCTCTCATTCCCTTTTCACTCTCCTCTCTCATGCTCCCCTCCTCTCTCATTACTCTTCTCACTCCCCTTTCTCATGCTCTCCTTCTCTCTCATTCCCCTTCTCACTCTCCTCTCTCATGCTCATATTATCTCTCATTCCCCTTCTCACCCACCTCTCTTATACTCCCCTTCTCTCTAATTTACTTTCTTACTCTCCTCCTCACTCATGCTCCCCTTCTCTCTCATTCCCTTTCTCACTATCTTCTCTCATGCTCCTCTTCTCTCTCGTTCGCCTTCTCACTCTCCTCCCCCATGCACCTCTTCACTCTCATTCCTTTTCTCACATTCCTCTCTCATGCTCCCCTTCTCTCTCTCATTCATTTTCTGACTTTCTCTCATACTCCCCTTCTCTTTCATTCTCATTCTCACATGCTCTCATGCTCCCCTTCTCTTCCATTCCTTTTCTCACTCTCTCATGCTCCTCTTCTCTCCCATCCCCTTTCTCATTCTCTTCTCCCATGCTCCTCTTATCTCTCATTCCCTTTCTCACTCTCATCTCTTATGTTCCCCATCTATCTCATTCCATGTATCACTCTTTCTCATGCTCCTCTCTCTCTATTTTCCTTTGTCACTGTTCCCTCTCATGCTACCCTTCTCTCTCATTCCCCTTCTCACTCTCGTCTCTCACGCTCATCTTCTCTCCCATTCCCTTTCTCACTCTCCTCTCTCATGCTCCTCTTCTCTCCCACCCCCTTTCTCACTCTCCTCTCTCGTGCTCCCCTTCTATCTCATTCCCTTTCTCACTCTCCTTTCTTATGTTCCTCTTCTCTCATTCTCTTTCTCACTCTGCTCTCTCATGGTCCCCTTCTCTCTCATGACCTTTCTCACTCTTGCTCAAGATCCTCTTCTCTCATCCCCTTTCTCACTCTCCTCTCTCATATTCATCTTCTCTCCCATTCCCTTTCTAATTCTCCTCTCCATGGCTCCCGTCTCTCTCATTCCCTTTCTCACTCTCTCTCATGGTCCTCTTCTCTCTCATTCCATTTCACTCTCTCATGACCCTCTTCTCTGGCATTCCCTTTCTCACTCCTTCTCATGCTGCCCTTCTCTCTCATTCCCCTTCTCACTCTGCTCTCTCATGCTCCTCTTCCCTCTAATTCCATTTCTCACTCTCCTCTCTCATGCTCCCCTTCTCCCTCATTCCCTTTCTCACTCCTCTCTCATGCCCCACTTCTCTCATTCACTTTCTCACTCTCCTCTCTCGTGCTCCCCTTCTTTTTCATTCCCTGTCTCACTCTTGCTCAAGCTCCTCTTCTCTCTCATTCCCTTTCTCACTCTCATTTCTAATGCTCCTCTTCTCTCACCCCCTTTCTCACTCTCCTCTCTCATGCTCCCCTTCTCCCTCATTCCCTTTCTCACTCTCCTCTCTCGTGCTCCCCTTCCCGTTCATTCCTTTTCTCACTCTCTTCTCCCATGCTCCTCTTCTCTCCCATCCCCTTTCTCACTCTCTCTCATGATCCACTTCTCATTCCCTTTCTCACTCTCCTCCCTCATGCTCAATTTTTCTCTCACTCTCCTCTCGCCTGCTCTCCTTCGCTCTCATTCCCCACTCACTCTCCTCTCCTCTCTCATGCTCCTCTTCACTCTCATTCCCTTTCTCACACTCCTCCCTCATACCCCCCTTCTCTTGCATTCCCTTTCTCACTCAATCTCATGATCCCCTTCTCTCTCATTCCCTTTCTCACTCTCCTCTTGCATGCTCATCTACTCTCTCATTCCCTTTCTCACTCTCCTTTCTCATGCTCCCCTTCTCTCTCATTCCCTTTCTCACCCTCTCACATGCACCCCTTCTCTCTCATTCCCTTTCTCACACTCCTCTCTCATTCTCTCCTGCTCTGCCATTCTCTTTCTCACTCTCCTCTCTCATGCTCCCCTTCTCTCTCATTCCCTTTCTCACTCCTCTCTCATACTCCCCGTCTCTCTCATTCCCTTTCTCACTCTCCTCTCTCATGCCCCCTTCTCTCTCATTCCCTTTCTCACTCTCCTCTCTCATGCTCCCCTTCTCTCTCATTCCCCTTCTGATCTCTACTCATGCCCTCCTTCTCTCTCTTTCCCTTTCTCTCTCATGCTCTCGTTCTCTCTCATTCACTTTCTGACTCTCTCTCATGCTCCTCTTCTCTCTTATTCCCTTTCTCACTCTCCTCTCTCATGCTCCCCTTCTCTTTCATTACTTTTCTCATTCTCCTTTCTTATGCTCCTCTTCTCTCTCATTCCCATCCTCACTCTCTCTCTCATGCTCCCCTTCTCTTTCATTCCTTTTCTCACTCGCCTTTCTTATGCTCCTCTTCTTTCTCATTTCCTTCCTCACTCTCTCTCATGCTCCCCTTCTCTTTCATTCCTTTTCTCACTCTCCTTTCTTATGCTCCTCTTCTCTCTCATTACATTCTGCACCCTCTCTCATGCTCCCCTTCTCTCTCATTCCTTTTCTCACTCCTTCCTTATGCTCCTCTTCTCTCTCATTCCCTTCCTCACTCTCTCTCATGCTCCCCTTCTCTCTCATTCCTTTTCTCACTCTCCTTTCTTATGCTCCCCTTCTCTCTCATTCCTTTTCTCACTGTCCTTTCGTATGGTCTTCTTCTCTCTCATTCCCTTTGTCACACTCTCTCATGCTCGTCTTCTCTCTTTCCCTTTCTCACGCCCTTCCATTCCATGTGCCGCTCTCTATCACCATTTCTTTTTTCCCACCCTCTCTGAATCTGTTTTCCGCAATAGTCCTGTTTCTCTTTTTCCCTCTCTTTCTCTTTCTTAAATTGCGATCCCTCCCTCACTCTCTCACCCCTTCTCTATCTCTGTTTCTTCTTACTCACCATACATTCTCTCCCTCTCTCTCGAGCTCTCTCATGTGTTTGCTTCTCCCCCTCTCTCTCGCTCTATCAACCACCCCTCTCTTCCACACTTCGTCATTCTCTCCTTTGCCTTCTCTCTTATTCCCCCTCTGCTTCCCTCCCTCGCCATGTCTTTACCTCCACCTCTATCACTTTCTGATTCTCACATTCTCCCCTTCACTCTCAGTCCATTCATTTCTATTCTTCGCTCACATTCCCTCAGCATCATTCTCTCGTCTCGCTTCCTGACAATGTTTCTCTCACTTTCCCTCACACGCTGTCCCTCTCTATCCCTCTCTGCATCTCACCGTTTCATTGTCTCCCAACATCTCCATCCCACTTTCTGTCGTTTTCCCTCCCTCCTGCCCTCATTCTCCCCCTGTCCTGCCTCTCATCTTTCCCTATCAACCCCTCCTGTCTCCATCTTTCATCTCTCATTTCCCCCTCTCTCGCTGTATGCCTCTCTCTCTCTTCCCCTTTCTGTTTCCCTCCCCACCTGCCTTCCATTCTCTGTCTGTCTTCCTCTCCACCTGCATCCCTTTGTGACCCACTCACTACTCTCCCCTTCACCCGCCATCTCTGTCAGTGTCCCTTCTTCCCCCTGTCATCCCTCATCCTTATTCTCTCCACCTCTCTCTCTCTCTCTCTCTCTCTCTCTCTCATTCCCTCTACCCCTTCTGCTCTCTCTCTCTCCCACTTTCTCTGTTTTTCTCCCTCTCACCTTTCACCGGGTGGGGGCAGGGCTTGGGACGTGGTGGCATGTCTGGCATGCAGAATAGGACTGGCCTATAGGTCAATAGGCCCATGGCCGAACCAAAAATGCAAATTGCTGGTGCAGGCCCATTTTTTGGTGCAAAGTGGGCCACTTTTTTTGCCCAATGTGGGTCCGTTTGATGAGTTACTTCACTGTGTGGATAAGAGTTTTGACTATTGTTGCTGAATAAATAGTTTTTAAAATGCACAATTTGCATCACATTTTTATCAAAAAACTCCCCCTTGGGTGCTATTCAAACAGTCTCACAAAGGGAATGAATTGCCATTTGCAACTGTGGGCCACTTTTTCATTGGTGCCCAAGACAATTTTATGGCCCAGCCCGACCCTGCTGGCATGGGTTATGTATGTGTTGCCACTGATTCGGGATTATGCCACTTTTGGGACCGTGTAATTTCTCTTCTCCAGTGCCCAGCTTCCAACCCTGCGCTTATGACTTTGCGTTCTTCCTCTGGCTCGCTTCTGGTGTAATCCCATCCGCGTGGCCTGAGGTGAACAAACAGCACAGTAGCAGGGCTGAAGTCGAGGGCAGACATGGGGGACGGAGTCCACACACTTTTTTCAGAGGGTAGACTCAGCCCCCCCCCCCCGACCCCAGCTAAAGTGAGAAACATTGAATGTCCTCTTTGAATGTATGTATAAAGCCAACCGGTAGGATTGAATCACAGTCATCAGGTTTGTAGGTCGAACACTTCACCAATGCATTATATAACCTGATGAAAAATAAACAACTAAATGTGAAATGTCCCATTCCGGTACTGCAAATCCCAGGGAAAACATTTGTATTGGTTCTTAGAGTTTAAAACATGCGCACCTTTTAACGTTTTCAAAAACACTATCAGAAGAAAATATCCTCTCTTGGTTTTCTGTGTGTTGATTTTATGAAAGGCAAATGTCATTAGTCCTGTTCAATTTGGGTGGTTATGCAAAGCCAACTTAACGAAATGTGCCTATTTCACCTTGATATGCTAATGTCTGCCAACGTCACATCCCATTGTATTTGTTGATGAGTCCCCCACTTTAATTTTTAGGACTTGACCCCTGCACAGCGGGGATCCCTATCATACACGCCTGACCTTACTCCTGTGGCCAAGGTTCATGCAGGCTTCCGTTTACCTTGGATGGGCCCCAGTGTTTTCAAATCACTGATGTTTGTTAAAAGTCATTCACGGTACCCCCATGCTATGTGTGACATCTAAAGCAACTCCTGCGTTCTATCAAGTATTTCGCATTCTGGGACATGTTGTTTTGTTTGTTCCATTGTGACAATGGCATGAAAGAGCTTTTTGGACAAATACGACCTTGCTGAGGGTTTCACCGGTGGGCCAACTGTCGCAGCTTTTCATGACATCCCCCCCCCCCATGTAATTGTGTCAGATCTATATTACTCAGTCAGGCCTGTATGGCATTACACTGACTGTGCCCCAGCTCTCCTGGCATTACACTGACTCTGCCCCAGCTCTCCTGGCCTTTTCAAGGTGGCAGCCCTTCATAAAAGGTCTCAATTTCACAGTATGCACCCCAGTGGGGCTACATGGCTAGGGCCTCGCTTCAGACTTCCGAGCAGATGCGTCATTCCCGGCTGTGACAATCAGGGTGTTTACCTGCAGCTGCCACCAGCTGACTCCAGTAGAGGGGGAGTGGGGCGAAGAAGCAGTGGGGGTTTCTCAGCAGTCACACCCGAACTGAAAGCCCTTTCCTAATCCTGATTCCCACACATGAAGCTTTCATTCAGTTTCACACTTTAAAACCTTTTTCCCCTTCACATTTGAATATCATGTTGTCGATGTTTTATGTTTGAAAAAATGACGTTTTCTTCAATACGTTGTTTCTGTGCCGTCAGCATTCATGAAACTGCTTCTGCAGCTTTTTTTTCCCGATAAAAAATAAATAAATAAACACGCACTCGCGCGCGAGGGCCGGCAGATAGAGGGGTTTCATAAGAGGAGAGGGTGGGAAAGGATTTAACACAGGCAAGGGGGGAATTAGCGAATGATATTGAAATGTAAAACTTCATAACAGGCCGGTACACTCAAAAGGCTAGTTTAAACTGGGGTGGAGGCACTCACGCGTCAGGTGTGCGTGGCTCAGGATTTCAGGTGCAACAATGAGTGCCTTGGGAAGATTGTAAGGCAACCTGTCCCCTCTGACAGACCAACACGCCTTTTGCAGAGGCAACCATGTGTCAGAGGTGCTACACTCAATCTTTGATCCTTCGGTGGCAGAGAAATCAAATACCACAGTGCTTTGAAATGGGAAGACAACAATAAAGTTACGTACGTCTGAGGCACATTCTGTCGTACGTGAGACGTGCCCAACACAGCGTTTCATCATTCTGCGAGCGATTAAATGAGTTCTACTGGGATAGGTAATATTGATATTAAACAAGTCCATATGCCTGTAAGGCTAGAGGGGCAAAGTCAATCATTCACAAGTCAATTGTGCCTGACACAGACTTTCATCCTCTTAAGTGAGTACCATGCATGAGAGTAATGTTAAATGGGGATATTTTATGATGATAATGGGGCACCTCCAAAAGGACATGGAGGGTGGCAGAGAGTAGCATTTCAGGCATGTCTCGCTCAGCATTTCAGTTGTCTGAGGTTAATCTGTAAAACTTTACATGGGGAGAAATCATGAAATGCAGGTACTTCTGAATGGCAAGTAAAGCTGGGGCAGAGTCAGTCACGTGTCAATGCTTGTTTTTAATAGGAGATCAGTGCAACTACATATACAAGGACACAAATCAAATGGCTGAAGACACACTTGGTTAAAACATTTGTATTACCATAGGAGCAATTAAGCCGTACACTCTCAGAAGACTGCTTAAAAATAACACTGTCAGGCCCTATGCTTCACAAAAAAGTGATCACCCTGAGAAATAGAGCTAGCTCAAAGAGATACTAGAAGGTTGTGTTATGGGTGGAGAGGACTGGTGGTGTGTGGGAAAGGCCACAAGGATTACAACGGCCAGAAATGGTCAATGCTCCTAGGCTGTGTGCCCCTCCTCACATCCCATTTCCTTCCAATGTGTACTCGAGTTCAACAGTTTTGGCTATTTGATGGCACCAATCGCCACCTAATAGCCAAAACTAAACGTGGAATTGGTATATTTCATATCTGAAGGTCTGGGGGAAAACAGTTGCATGATCGGAATTACAGAATGTCATCTTTGCCCCAGGTAATAAAGAGTGTTAGAGAGGTGGGTAATATTAAATGGTGAAGTGCCACATAGCATCAACAGTTACGTATCAGCCGACCTGACTCAGCCTGCCCTCCTTCTGTGATGAATGAAACAAGTACCACTAAGGTGGATAATAGGAAATGAGTAGGCATCCAGCAGTACCAGTGGAGGTGAGTCAGAGGCTGCCACATCAGGTTGGCTTCACCTAGCCTCTCATTATGCGGTTACATTATGGCTTCTTTTATTTATGCAGCACACTAGCTGGCAAAACTGGCTCCCCACTGCTAAAGAAGCACACCACATCCCTACCTTCCACTCACTACATTAACACAACACATTACATTGTTTGGTGACTTTTCACTTTTGCCAGATACATGTGGTATATGTAATAAACAAGAGTGGGTCACTGTTTATCCGGGCACCCCCTGATTATTTTCTCTTATATGTACAGTACATGATTACCTGGGTAGATCAGGGAGTTGCCAGGTGCCCCTACATATATTCAATTCTGCATTCATACATGGAATTTGCTGGAGCCCGGCCTGTTTGAGCTCTGTGTCACACGGTCAATAGTCAAAGGTGCCCTTTAAAACCCTCAGAGAGACGAACATATATCCTATTAACTGCTGTAGTGTTTGGGGCCGGATAAAGTCCATTATTAATCAAAAGATCCACATTTGTTGTCATTGGAAATGATCAGACTCACTTTGTCTTTGGGAAGATCTCAGACAACCGCGTTCACCTGGGCACAACAGCCAGAGTCTCTGTTTTTAATGCATTCCTCCACAGATTATTCTGTCTAGCAATCATATCAGGCCGCTGAATGTGAAAGGATGATAAGGCTTGTAGGATGTTGGAATAGGGCGACACCCAATTCAGGGGAATTTCCCACCCAGCCCAAACCAGGCATGCCCAATTTATATTTGATGAATACAGCTCTTTTTATGAACCTTGGACCTCCAATTTAATAACAATGATTCCCAACAGCCTCCCTCCACTTTCAAGACAAGAAGCACACAAGGTTGCAAAGAATAAAATAGAAATAAGTGAATACATTTAAATATCAACCTATAATGCATCGAAGAGCATCCAATGTCAAAAGGTACTACAATGAAAAATGATCAATACACTGGTCACATCACTTTTCTATGCTACATTTACAATAGACTTTTGTAAACACACATCACCATGTGTACATTTTGTTTACCCTAGGCACACATGCAATGCAGATTGAAAAATACCTGAGGGTCGCAGGATAAGGCTTCATTTGTTAAAAACCAAATTAAATCAATATGTCCCTGCCTGTCTAAATCTCTCTACTTCCCCTTAATTGAAAACGGATAACTCCCCATTTACCCAATGGACCTGTCATGTTCAAACCGTGTTCTAGAAAACTCAATTGAAATAACAAGCTACTTAACATTCCCCCATTTGACTCACTTACAATGGGAAAGCATATGTGTGCTAAACTCCCTTCAGTGGCGTTTCTATTGCATTATTGTGTAAAAGGGTACATTTCTCATTTTCAATGGGCAATTTAAAAGTTGGAAAATAGGTGGAAGTTAATAAACCCTTTCTCCCTTTTCTTGAATGGATCAGCACCAGTAACAGAACTCTGCTTGGTGACATAGCCAGGCAATGCCTTCAATTACTTTATTTTTCTTAGTATGCACACAGTGAGGTTTTATTTGCTCTTCTGTGCTTGTTCGTTGCGCAGAAAAGGAGACAAGGGATCTCCCAGTATACACACCATAAGATCCATTTGACCAAATCTATAATTCCAGAAGCACATAAGCTTCTGAAATATTCACTTATTTCACAGGATGTACAGTCAATTTATATACCCCCCGCTCCTTGGTACTTACAATGACAAGGGTTGGGGTTAACATATTTCACTTTATAGTATTGTTCGCCTCAGGATCATTTTCCCGTTATATACGATACTTACATCTGAGTTTCTTTTGGCTGTCTCCCAGACAGGTGGGCACATTCTTAAGGACTGGTTAAATTCTCCAACTCTAAGAACAGGTGGGGATCAGTCAGCAAATGGGTTCAGCTTCCCTCCACAGCCTGGTCTCCCTCTTTCTGTATTGGGACTTGCCTGCTGTCGCTCTACTTATAATCCATAAAAAGGGTTAAAAAAAAGGAAGGCAATCTATTCCATTCTCCTTTCTTTTGTTTTAAATTCTCCTTTCTCTCCTGCTTCCTCTCCATCAGCCAGTGAGTGAGCGAGTCTGTCCAGAATCTATTGGTTTGAACTTTTAAAGGGCAGAAACCACACCCCTTAAATCTGTGTCATTTCTCTAATATAATTGGTCAATGCATGTGATTGGACAGTGTTCCATAAGTGACATCACACTAAAACAACCCGCATATTAATGAAGGGGCTGTCTGATGGGAGTAACGTCTAAACCCAGTGTCTCTTGTTTGATGTGATGTCAACTTGGAGATCTTGATATTAAACAATAGTAACTTTCTGAAACTGCATATTCCACACATGTAATCATGTTACTAATCGGTTCATCAGATTGCTCTCAATCAGACTAATTAAATGCTTATCTGATCTCATCACAACATGGGATGTGTGTGCCACACATTTATGTCTTTTTCACTTGTATACCTTTGCAAACACATTCCATTTCCTGCTCAGAATAATGGACTTTCCAGCACATATACTAGAATATATGAATCAATAACATGTACTATGTCTGTGCAAATCTATCGACATTTACCTAATTTTCATAATGAAGCTAACTTTAAAAAAACTGTATGACCACCTAATGCGACCTCTCAAGCTGAAATGTTTAAAAAAAAAAAAAAAATTAGCTCTCTACAACTTTTCAGATAAAAGGTAACAGAAATATGAGTCCAATGTAATTTCAGTGGTGCATATTTTGTCAATTATTATATGTCAACTCCAGTTATTCTGTCCAGCAAACAGGACTGGGGCTTTTATGACCCCTGTAAATGCTTGGTCTATGGCAAATGTTCTTTGTAGTAAAGCTTGCAGGGATGTTTTATTGACAACAGTCCCGCCTGCTTGGGTGATTGCCAGAACTGGCTTCCCCTTTAAAGCAGACCTCAAGTCCAGAGAAGTGTTACATTCCTTTGTTCAGGAGAGGCCTGGCTGACTGTGATATCAGATTAGATGAGAGGACCATTACTGACTGCTGTTCAGAGTAAATTCAATGGACCTCATTACGAGTTTGGAGATAACCATGCCCCTAATAAGGGCATGGCTACCCCCAAACTGGGGTCCAGGTCCCGCAAAAGGGGACTTACCGGTCCATTCCGACCTTGGAAGGCCCGGTAATTCCCATTTGTGGGACCCAGAACGTCCCTATTCCCATTTGAGCCCCCATAGGGCTCAATGGGAATGGGGAGGATGGTAGCAGCAGTACCATTAATAACGGTACCGCTGCTACCATCCTGGTCTGCTCGCAGGTGCCGCTCTGCACGCCTGGTCTGACCAGGCGTCCAGAGCGGCACCCGCGAGCAAACTCGGTGTTGCGGCGAGGTAACTACAGCACCAGTAGCACTACTGGTGCTGTTGTTGCCTTACCGCAACACTCCTAATGAGGCCCAATGTATATTTAAGGATTTAAGTCCAAGTACTTAGACAGATGTAAATTCAAAATGGTCATCCTTTGTTTTTCATTACCTAGGCATGTCTGTGTGAACCAGGATCTAAGCAGTCATCAACATGTATGGTTCAGCTTCAAAAGCCTTGAGTTTAATTTCTCCTATGGGAAAGCAAGCCCCATGTCCTTTGGCTTGTTGGGAGAAGGTCGCGTCAGGTCCCATTGCTTTCTATTTCCAAAAACAGCTATTTCTTTAATGCAGCCTCAAAAAGTGCTTTTATTCTCCATGTTGCAATTGTCCTTTCAATAGAACAACGTTATACCTTTTTCTACTACTTGCCTGTGCTGGTCTGTTGGTGGCATACTTGGTGGTAATATCTGGGCAGAGCACCTTTGGAACCACATTACTCCTGATTCCATCCCTTTCTTCTACATACATTTGGATCACAGTGCTGAAGTGGTGCTACTACTTACATGTATTGGGCTTTTGGCGGCATACTTGGTGGTGACTGCTGGGAAGAGGGCTGTAATAACAGTGTCACGCCAGACTTTGTCCCCTTTCTTCCATGTACAATTGCATAATAGCTCTGAAGCAGTGCTACTACGTACAGGTACAGTCTGACTGCATACTTGGTGGTAACTGTAGGGCAGAGCCCCCTTGGAACCATGTCACTCCTGACCCTGCCCGCTTTCTTCCACATACATTTCTTTCATAGCGCTGAAGCGGTGCTTCTGCTTACCTGTGCTGGACTGTTGGCAGCACACTTGGCCTTTACTGCTGGGCAGAGCACCCTTGGAACCACGTTGCTCCTGACCCGGCCCCCTTTCCTCCCATACCAATGGTACTTGAGGTGCTATACAAATGTACAATAACATAACATAACATAAAATACGTTTGGATCATAGTGCTGAAGTGGCATTGCTACTTACCTGTGCTGGACTTTTAACAGCATACTTGGCAGTGATTGCTGGAAAGAGCACCCTTGGAACCACGTTTCGCCTGACTCCACCCAATTCCTTACACAAATGTGGATAATAGCACTGAAGCAACAATACTACTTACCTGTGCTAGGCTGTTGGTGGCATAGTTTGCGTGACTGCTGGGCATAGCCCCTGTTTGGAACCGCTTGGAACTGTGCCACTTCTGACTCGGCCCCCTATCTTCCACATACATTTGGATCATAGCGCTGAAGTGGCGCTACAGCAGTGTGACAGCGACTTGCACGTCATGCGCAAAGCGTGCAAAGCGTGTTGCCATCATCCACCTAGCCAGTGGGTGGCTTGAAGCTACAACCTGAGGTTATGGCGATCAACTCTGTAGGACAGCAGGTTGTGAGTAATCACTTGGTGACTCAATTCATGACACAGGGCAGATCACACTATCAAAAAGGTGATGATTCTGTCCCATAAACACTTAGTAATATTGGTCTTGTTGACTTTGCTGTAAATAATGATTCCTTGGCCAGAAACGATTCTGGATCAACCCAGAATGATAAAGTCAAGATCACGGCCTACGTTTCCTCTGCGATAAACAACATTGAGAATGCAACTATTGATAACACACCCAAGGCAACTGTGAACACTGGGGAAGAAATCAGAAACAATTTGGCTTGTTTGGGGACTTATTCGACTGAATCCCTAACCGAGATCTTAATTTTGAATGGCGACAACTCTAGCATTGGTCCTGTACCTATTAATGGTTAATGGTGGACAGCAAAATATGTCAAGTCTTCCAGTTAATAAATCAAGTTCTCAAATAGGAGCTCATAGTGGTATTAGTAAAGAGATTGCTCCCACTGATTTGATGACTAATGACAAACCCTATATAAAAACAGTTACCATTAATGTTATCGAGGTACATCATTGTAATGCTGAAATCCTTGTAAAAGTTTAATTCAGACTCCTGACATACTCATGTTAACCTCGACATTGATGGGCACTGGCAGTGAATTGAATAAAAGTACTTTTGATAGAGACAATGAGATATATGGTGCTGATGATATGCACTGTGACGTGCTTGGAGATATTCCACCTAGTTGTGAGGAAAGTACTGCTCAATCCCTACCTTCTATACCAACAGATGAGTCTAGTGTTTGGCAAGTCACAACTTCAGGTTTTCTTTTTTCTTCTTTGGTCACACTTTGTGAATCTATTCACTCTGAAACTGTTAAGTAGACTAAAAGCTTATGCAATATTGAATCTATTGTTGCCTATTGTTCTGACTTGAGTGTCGTGTAGACCGTTGAGACCTCCGTCCCCAAGTGACGCACAGGGGAACCAAAAGAAACCCGCTGTGCGACCTTTGGGGCCACAGGTGGGAGATGTTACTTCCCGGATCCACGGAACCTCTGGAACACCGATGCTGCTGCAAAAAGAACGAGGTTAAGTACCAGGCAAATACAATATATCACAAGAACCAAAGGATCTGAATAGTCTTACCTATCCAGTGTTTGGAAAACCCGGGAAACCTAGGAGGGAGGTGCGAGACTCAGATGAGAGGCGGTCCCCAGAACAAGAGGGTAATCTTCATGACCATCAATCCGGCTTCAGAGCGGCCAGAAGCACGGAAACTGCTCTCCTGAACATCCGTGAGGACCTGCTCCTGAACCTCGATTCCAACACTCCCTGTGTTCTCATTCTGCTCGATCTCTCCTCTGCCTTTGACACTGTCAACCATGCCATCCTGCTCAACTGTCTCCGTGATAACCTGGGTATCACTGGTCAGGCTCTGGCATGGCTGACCTCTTTCCTTTCCGGTCGACCCTCCCAGGTCCAAATGGGCTCCTTCCTCTCTGACATCTTTTTCTCCACCTGTGGTGTCCCCCAGGGATCCAACCTCTCTCCCTGGCTTTTCAACCAGTATCTGGCACTCCTTGCCCACCGCATCGCCGCTCTCTGCCCCCACTTCCAGTGCTATGCGGACGATACCCAGCTCATTTTCAGGCTACCCTCGACCTCCTCCTCTCCTTCCCTCATCTCTGACTGTCTGTCTGCTATCCAGGAATGGTGTGCCGCCAATGACCTCTGCCTTAACGCCAGTAAGACTGAGATTCTACTCATCGGCGCACCCACTCCCTCCTTCCCTGCAGCTCTCTGGCCGGCCTCCCTTGGCCCCCTTCCGGCCCCTACCTGCAAGGCTAAAAACCTCGGGGTCATCTTCGACTCCACACTCTCCTTCTCTCCTCATATATCTGACGTCTCTAAGAAGTCACACTACCAGCTGCACCTCCTCAGAGGTATTCTTCCCTTCCTCTCCTTCCCCCAGAAGCTCACTGTCTCCCGAGCCCTGGTTCTCTCAAGGCTGGACTACTGCAACAGCCTCTATCTTAATCTGCCTGCCTCCACTCTCCGCCCTCTGCAACTTATCCAGAACAGAACTGCGAGACTTGTCCTTGGCCTCAAGCCCAGGGACCGTATCTCTCCAGACTGAAATCTCTTCACTGGCTCCCAGTGGCTGCGAGGATTAAGTTCAAAACCCTCTGCATTGTCCACAAGGCCTTCTGGGGCCTAAATACCTTCAACTCTCTCTTCCTAAATATCTTCCTTCACGAGCCCTTCGCTCATCCGTCTCCAACTCCCTCATGGTCAGCCGCTTCTCTAAGCAACGAGCTGGGGGTAGATCTCTCTCCGCAGCAGGGGCCTCCCTCTGGAACAGCCTTCCTGCCTCCCTGAAACTTGAGGAGAACCATCTCCGGTTCCGGAAGCACCTCAAAACCTTCCTCTTTGCTTCTGCCTTCTCTCTCCCTCTCCCCTGCTAAACCTTCTTAACTCCCCACTGAATTCTGCACTAAACCTGCATCTGGGCCACTCTCAGCGACCTCGGTCCAGGGCCCAGCCACTCTCCACTTGCACTGCCTCCCTGGCTCCCCCTGCACTGTGGGACTGTCACTGTATCCCTACAGCCCCCTTCCCAGCACTTCCCAGCACTTGCTCTGCACTTACCTCGCACTTGCCACCAGCTGGCCCTTTTTATTTATCATTTATTATTTATTTTTTATTACGCTACTTACCTTGTACTGCACTTTCCCCCCACCTCCTCCCCCTGCACTTTCTCCTTTTCCCCTTACCTCTGCACTTGCGCGATCTGAATGACACCTGGCCTAGTAGGATCGTTTGTCTGTCTTCCCCTTGTTTCCTTCCCTCCCTGCCTCGTCGCGCCTTGAAACACTTGTGTATAGGCGCGTTACAAATACCATATCATATCATATCATATCATAACGCAGACAAGCGTGGATACAGGATAAGCCACCTGTAGAGCTGAAGGCATAACTTGGCGTAGAAGTTCAACACAGTACCAAGGGATGATCCGAAGACAGGTGGGGGTCGTGTCGAGATTCAGCAATAGGTAAGCAGTTCCAAGCAAAGGTACAAAAGGATAATCCGAGGGAGTCCAAGTGAGAGTTCCAAGATCAAGGTAAACCAGTAGTGTTATCAAACGTAGCGCCAAACAGGGTCTGAAGACAGCTGAGAAGCGATGAGTGCTCCGTGCATCAGGCTTTATATACTGTGCGCTTCGGGGTCATGTGACGTCCACCAAGGTCACGTGGGAAACGCCGCTCTGAATCACGTGAGCAAATGAACGATCTACGCGGAGATGTTCCGCCGCCCTTTCTGCTGTATGTTCCCCATGGCAACTGCCAATGCAGGAAGGGCTGCAACCGAGCCCGTAAATTGTACCTGGTACGGAACTTTCGGTCCTTTGGGTAAACCAAATCACATGAGTCTCGAACCCTGCAGGGAATCGTGTGGGAACCCGAGGAAGGTGTTGTGGAGATGTTAGCAGTGTTCTGGTGTGCACAGGATCGTCTAACACCTATTTATATGCTAAAACAAATGTACCGCTATCCAAGGAAGCACGTGGTAATGCTTTGTTGATAAAATGACGTCCTAATGTCTAAGATGGAGGGTTTGATTCTGATGTGGGAATACACTTGGGCACAACAGACATTAATGAAATCCCTGCTGCATCTGATAACAGTGACCAAATAAGGGCTGATGATCTAGAGAATATAGTTGGAAATAGGCAAACACATTAAGAGAAATAGTGTAAAAATGTTGGCTAGAGAAAAAAGAAAAAAACTAACCAAAGTAAAAAATTAAAACACGTTTAATTGATTCATGCCCGGTCAACTTTGTTTTAGAAGATCAAGCAGAAGGTCCATATCAATAAAAAAACTGATGAATCGTATAAAATGTATATTCCTAAGAAAAAATAAATGCCTAAGGTGTGCAATGATATCAGATCTTACCTTTCTACTATTAAAAATGATACTAAATCTCTTATTCTAAAATATTAGAGTTGGATCCTGAGTTTCTTGACAGTGTCTGTGAATTATTTATTCAACCTGATAACCCCACACTATCAAAGCACTTTCTGGACAGTGCTACATCTCTTTGGCCAAGGTCTATTATTAGAAAGGGAAGGTCTATTATTAGAAAGGAGCTTTGCTATGATAATTCTGTCCCTGGTTATGAATTGGCAATTGTTGATAACGAACAAGGGACTACTAACCGAGAACGTGAGATGACAAACACAGGTCCAATGGATACAATTAATCATAGATGTGAAGCCATTCAAATTCATGGTATATTTTGCACCAGTGATCAGTTGTTCATTGATAGACGTTTTGTGCTTCACTTGTTCCATATGTTACCCCAACTTAAAGCCACCATGAGTAATGATATCAAGATTGTACATCTTTTACAGGAGGGAAACATGAGCTCTTCGGTCCATTTCTTTTCTGAAACAGTGGTTGCTCATATATTGAACTATGCTGTTGGACTGTTAAGATTGGGTTACTTATGTGAACCAACTGTGTATGTTTACTGTATAGATACTACAAGTGGTAAAATCAATAGAGCAAACAAGAGTACATTTTGAGCTATACATAATGTAGCTTTAAATATTTTTTTATTGACGGTGAAAGGGAGGTTAATATCTTGTATTGTACACCTATGGTTACGAAAGGCAATGGTGGTGAGCCAAATTGGGACTGGTTCTCTACTATACTACCTATGCATGCCTCGGTTAGATCCTCACCTTATATGTCCTATTTTTCTCTTTTTGTGGAATACATCAGATAATCAACACTACACACTACCTGGGGGATTACCAGATATTAGTGAACAATTAAACATTGTTTCACTTCTGAAAATGTGGTTAACTGCAATACCAGATATTGATGTCTGTAAAACCATCTACAAAGTAGCCAGCAAAGGTTTAAAGGGAAGTCCAAAAGATGTTTGCTTAATTAGTGTTAAGAATGAAATTTGACATCAAAGAGATACCCTCGCATAACAACAATGTCCTGGCACGGATGATAACTGGTATACCAGTTAATAATAAGCACACTGAGTTACTACTTTTTAATATTGATGATCCACCGGGAAGTATGATGAGAGTACTCTAAATGGGTATTACAATTTGGAAAATACTTCACTAATGGTGTTGGGGGACTTTAATGCAAAAATACTGCTAGTGTCTAGCTGTTATCACAGAGTAGATCTTGATAACTGTTGGAATTTATCACCTTAGTCTCTCAAGCAAGGCAAGTCCAACCCAAAAGGGATTTGGTGGAACTGGGCACTAATTCCACTAGGATTTGATATTTTTAAGGGCTGGTTTCCTGGTGATAGTCTGGGCAATTGTATCTTGGTTTCATATATGACGGCTTCCGTAATTGATTATATCTTCATCTGTGGTGAAGATGCAAGATGTATTAAGGATATGTGGGACCCAAACACAAGAGAGGAAAGTGATAATTATCCTTTGTTATTAACATGGGATTCACTGTCAGTAATGGAAGATAAGCTTGATAAAACAGGTAAAATAATTCTCAACGTAAATGCCAATCGAATAAGATGAACTTCAAAGAACATTGGGGCCTCTGTTAAAGATTTTGAATCTATGGGGATGCATTTGCTCAATTTTTCAGGAGCTATGTACCTATATGGCATGAGTGTAGATGATAAGGAAATTAGCATGGCGTGTCAGATTATGGATGGATATTCTAAATCTGCATGTGTAGTATATATTGATTTATACAGTCATTTTGTGGAACACATAGTTTCCAATAAGAAACCACTTAATCATCCAGAAAACATGTGTTTTATTATTCATAAGCATGATTTTGAGAACATAGTACGCAATTCAAAAAGAATAATGAGGAACGATCTTTGTCAATTAATAGCAGTTTATCCATTGAGGAATTGGTGTCTGCCTGTAAAACTAAAACTAGAAAAAAAAGAAAAGTAGATGGCTTCACAATCACAAACGCTGTATGAACATTAAAAGATGGCATGAGATGGTTCATATCCTTAAATTTGATAACTCTCTGCTATTTTGGAAGAAAGTACATGCCAAAACTACTAATGATAAACTTAAAACAAAGATTCAATATCTAGCTGGCAAGAGCATATTGCCAATACTCTAGTTTGTAATATTTTTGTTGCATTATATGTGCTTATTGAGTCTTTGCAATATTGGGTATATATTGACATGATGTTACAATCATCATTGAACTGATTAAAAGTTTAACCAATCCAGTGGCTCCTGGTCCTGATGGCATATGCTATGCGTTGATGAAATCTAATCCTCTGATTTGGGGACATATATTACATATATTATTTAAAGCCATTAGTGTAACTGGTAAAATTCCTAAAAGCTGGATTCACAGCATAATAGTCCCTGTTTTTAAAAGAGGGACAGAGCCGATCCTCCAAATTACGGAGGTCTAGCGATGACCGCGGTTTTGGATTAAATATTTGCAAAGATTCTATTAAAAGAACTGACCTTCTGGATTGGAACTAATATGATCTTACCGCCAAATCTGAAAGGGTTTAGGAAAGGTAATGTAATTGTATCCAATTGGTTAGCAATGGTGACTGTTGTGGAATAGGCTAAGGAGAGCTGTATCTGCACAGTGTATGCTTCACGTATTGATTTTAGTGTGGCATTCAACAGGCTCAACCAACAATTACTCTGGTACAAGCTGCGTAGATGGGGTATCCCTGAGGGCTTATTGTGGATGAAAATTGCTATTGCCTGATTTTACCCCTAAAGGTCTACAGAATCAGCTGCTAGCCTTACCATAATTTGCTGAAAAACATTATTTAGTAATTAAAACCAAGAAATCAAACAGAGGTTATGGCTTTTAACTGTCATAATAATAAGTCTAGTTTTAGATGTAAATGAGGCTGAAGTTGAATCTGTGGAGAATTATAGATATCTTGTGTTTAACATTGATAATAAACTAGCTTGGGCTAGCCATTTTGGAAATGTGCTGTATTAAACAAACACTAGTGGGACTGAAGCCTGTTTCCAATAAATATTGTGCTTACACTTTGAAACCTCTTATTGATATCGATAAAATTGAACTGGCACCGATATTACTCTGTGAGGCTGCCATTTGGGGCCTTAAGAAAATCAATTTGTAGGGTTGAGAATTGGTGTATTAAAAATCTCTTCCCTATGACACAAAAACCTCTTTCTGAATATCTCTGTTGAATTGAGTCTCATGACCATTTATTTTAATATCATGAAACAGAGCATTTCCCTCTTCCATAAACCAAACCGATTTATTCAACTCCTGGTTCCCCGTTTCATATGCTTTTTGTTTAACTTGTTTTTATTGATTTACAATATAAACATTATGCAGTTTCATAAACATCAACCCCCAACAACCCCCCCACCCTACCCCACCCACCCCCTCTCCGGAAGAGTAGCTTATTGTTCTTTTAGTTCACGGGACCAATTATGAAGAAAATATGTCTGTGAGTTTAATGTTGTGTGGGCACCATTGTTCCATATAGTCCGATTGCAGGTATTCTAAAGCCCCCCCATATTCCTTCATGAAGGATCCGCTCGAGCCCTGTATTAGGTGCGTTATCTTTTCCATGGCCATTTGAGACCAGATCTTCTGCAGCCAAGTGAATATTAGTGGTGGGTCGCGCTTCTTCCAGTTCTGTGCAATTGTTGCCCAGGCCGCTATGACCAGGCCCACTGCGCCATTGTGTTTTACTGTATCTCCTGGCCAGTGCTCTTTCCATCCACACAACCACACTTTCTCTCCCAGCTGGTCCGCATCAGGAAAAATCTTTTTCATTTCCAATATAATTTCTTTCCAGAATCCTTTGACCCCTTGACAATCCCACCATATATGCCTCCAGGTGCTGGCTTCGGGGCAACCTGTCCAGCAGTGGTCTGACGCTAGGGGGTACATAGTGTTGAGCCTTTCTGGTGTGTAGTGCCATTGGGTGACTATTTTTATCCACATTTCCCTAGTCTGCACTGCTCGTGTTGATTTAGGGATATCCGCCCAAAGCGATTGCCATTGGTGCCTTGGGATTTCCTCCCCCAAGTTCTTTCTCATCATTTCACGTAGGCCCTCTTTATTTTCTCGTCTTGTGTGTTGATAAAGTTGTAGAGTGTGGAGACTAATTTCTTGTCACCGGAGTTGGTTAGGAGGAATTTTTCGAAGGCGGTCAGATCCCTGGTGGCTGCCCATGCTATTTCAGGTGTTGATATCCAGTGTTTAAGTTGTTCGTATTTGTACCTATCCGCTGTAGAGAGATTCCACAGCCTTTTGCATTCTGCAAATGTTCTCACTACGTTGTCTTGAGACATTTCCCCTATTTTTCTACATCCTGCATCTTCCCATTTCTCGAAACCTCCTTACTGTTGTCCGGGCGGGAATTGGGGGTTCCTAGATATAGACGTGAATGGGGCTGTAGCTGTGGTCATGGTGCCCTTTCTAGTTTGTTCATCCCAGGCGTTCAGTGTGGATTTCATAATCTCACTAATGCGGAGATTTGGGTGTCTGTGTTGCTTGAGTTTCCATAGCACATCCTCTAGTGGGGTTCTCGCTACCACCCTGTCTTGGGTTACCCAGATTGTTCATTGGTCATCCCCCAACCATTCTTTCAGCACCCACAGTTGCGCCGCTTGGTAATAATGTTTGAAGTGGGGAAGTGAAAGTCCCCCCTCTATGATATGTGTCGTGAGGACGGCTCTTGCAACCCTCGGGGGTTTCCTGTTCCAGATGAATGACGAAACGGACTTATATAGAGCCTTGAAGAACAAGTTGGGAATTGAAATCGGGAGAGCGTGGAAATAGTACAACAATTTGGGAAGAGTGTTCATTTTCACCGATTAAATTCTTCCCCACCATGAAATAATTAGCGGGCACCATCTTTCTAGGTCTTTTTTCACTCTACTTAGTAATGGGGGGTAGTTCCATTTACATAGAGAATGCACCCTGTGTGTGATTGTTATCCCCAAATATTTGATTCTGCTAACTTCAAGCCTAACCGACCCACCTCCCTCTCCATAGCCCTCCTATCCCCTTCTAAGAGGAGGATTTCCGATGTATTCCTATTTATTTTTAGGCCAGAGATTTCCCCAAATGCCTCCAGCACTTGCAATGTCTCAGGCAGTGTCTTCCTAGGGTCCTCGAGTGCCAGAAGCATATCGTCTGCGTAGGCTATGACCTTGTGCTGTCTGCCTGCCATTTCTATCCCCTTGATGTGGATTGATTCCCTTAATTTGATTAACAGTGGTTCCAGAAAAATAGCATAAAGGAGGGGGGAAAGCGGGCAGCCTTGTTTGGTTCCCCTGGTGATCGGTACCCTTTCGGTGACTTCCCCATTTACCGCTATTCTAATCGAAGGGTAGTTGTAGTTGGCCTTGATCATGTTTATGTAGTGGTTTCCCAATCCCATGTGTTCCATGGTTTTAAATAGAATAGACCATTCCACCCGGTCAAAAGCCTTTTCGGCATCAAGTGACAGTAGAATTGCTGGCGTGTGTTTAATGCCTATTTTCTCTATTAGATGAATTACCCTTCTGAGGTTATCGTGAGTTTGCCTGCCCGGGATAAAGCCTGATTGATCGGGGTTGATTAGAGAGGGGAGCAATGGGGAGAGTCTAGCAGCCAGAATATTTGTGTAAATCTTAGAGTCCAGGTTAATCAGTGCTATGGGTCTATACGAGCCGGGGAGGAAGGGGTCCTTACCCGGTTTATGGAACACCAGGACCTTTGCTTCATTCATGGATGGGGTTACATTTGCGCTTTCCTTGAAAGAGTTCAGCAGTCTTGTTAGAATTGGAGTGAGGATGTCCGCATATTTTTTTAAGAAGGGGGCCGTGTAGCCGTCCGGACCAGGTGCCTTGTTGTTTGCGAGTTCTGCTATTGCTTTCTTCACTTCTTCCTCCGTGATCTGGGTTTCCAGTGCGAGTTTGGCTTCTTCAGATATTTTTGGTATGGGGAGGGACTGTAAGAAGACATCCTGTTCGACCTCGTTTGGGTGCTCGGTTGCGTATAATTTTTGGTAGAATGCCTTGAATATCTCCCCGATGTCCTTGGAGCGTGTAAGGGTCTCTCCCTGTGTGTTTTTGATGTTTAGAATGGTCATAGGTTTTTTCTTTGCAGATAGCTGCCTTGCTAGATATCTGTCTGCTTTGTTGGCCTTTATATAATATCTTTGCCTTAGGTATAAGAGGGATTTCTCCGCTTTTTGTTTTGGAGGAGTTCTAGTTGTCCCTGCGTGTGTCTGAGCGCCTTCTTGAGATTTCTGGTGGGGTGAGTCAATAGTTCCTCTCGGATGTCTGTCAGTTTCTTTTCAACTCTCTTTCCCAAAGATACCTCTGTTTGTCCCTGGTGGCCGTTAAGGCGATCATATCTCCCCTGAGTACTGCCTTGGACGCCTCCCATACTGTTCCCATTGGGACGTCGCCCGTATCGTTTTGCTCAAAGTATTCAACTATTTTGTCCTTTAATGCCTCTCCCATGACCGGGTCCATCAAAAGGTCCTGCGGGAGCTTCCAGCGCCAGAGCCCCCCTCCTTTCCCTGGGGTCAGTATGTCTAGCCATAGCGGGGCGTGATCTGACAAAGTTATGGGACCTAGTTCTACCCCCTGGACCTTGCCTAACAGCCCCACCGACACCCAGAAGTAGTCGATTCTTGATCGTATTATGAACGTGCGAGTAGTATGTAAAGCCGTTGTTTTGACCCTTCAGCTCCCTCCATGCGTCGCAAAGCGCCATTTGATCAATTTATTTTTTAGATGGTTGGATGGAGCACCCTATTTTGGGGCCCCCCCGCACTCCGATCTAACTGTGGATGCCATGCCATGTTCAAATCGCCCCCCATGATTATCTCTCCCTTCGCAAACCCTTCCAATCTCCCCATTGTATCCCACAGGAATCCATCTTGACCCGTGTTCGGCGCATATATTGATGCTAGTGTTAGTTTGGTGCTGTCTAGGATGATATTGGCGAATGCAAATCTCCCGTCCTTGTCGGTCTGCTTGTCTAATAGAGTTGTTTCTTGTCCCCCCTTTATTGCTATCATTACCCCTGCTCTTTTCCCCTCTGCATTAGATTGTTCCAATACCTTAACCCTCTAAGACCAACCCACCCTCTATCCTGTGCTTTAATGTGTGTTTCCTGGAGTAACAGAATGTCCACTTTCTCCCACCTAATCATATTTTCTATTTTTTTTCCTCTTCACGGGAGTGTTCAGGCCCCTTACATTTAGTGTAAGTATTCTGGTCTTACCCATGTTTCTGGCCCAGATTGGAAACAAATTGCGCCCAGATGCTGAGGTCCCTTCTCTCTTCCGGCGATGCCCACCTTCCCCTCCCCCCGAACTCCCTAACTCCCCCCAACAATTTAACAATAACCCAACTTTGATCCCGAGGAGGGCCCAGGTCCCTATGGTAGCTATGGCGTTGCGCCTATCGCTCCTTACCCTCAGTGTATTCGGGTCGTGCTTTGGGGGGAGTTCTAAACCCTGCATCTTCCTTGGACCTTTACAGTGTGTTTGTTCCTGATCCCCAGCCGGGCCGTGGGAGGAGTGGTCTCCGATCTCGTTGCAAGAGTGTTTTGAGTGCCTCTCCAGGATCAGAGGATGGTGGCTGTTCCTTGACGTCACCTTACTTTGGCATGTGCCCTATTCCACTGTTGCCGGCTTGGTACCCCCCCTTTTCATTTCGTCTTTTTCTCTGCCGAGCCTCCACCCACCCTCTCAGTCTTTTTGGCATTTCCCCCCTTGCCTTCGTATTCCTGCATGCTGCTTCATCTATCTGTATGTCCATTATATGAAGTCCCTCTTCGCAGGTTGTCACCCTCCTTTGCTTGCCCTGCCACTCGAATAGCAGGCCGAATGGGAAAGTCCACTTGTACCTTATTTCTTTTGTGACCAGTTCCCTGATCAGTGGGGCCATTTCTCTCCTTTTTAGAAGTGTCAGTGCTGCCAGGTCTTGATACAACTGGATGTTTACCCCATTCATCCTTATTTGATCCAATTGCCTTGCCCTCCTTAGTATGTTCTCTTTCTGTGGGTATGAGGATAGAGCAACTAGCACGTCCCTGGGTCTTTCCCCGGGGGCTCCTGTGCGTTTCGGACCCACTCTATGGACTCGGTCTATTCCTATGGCGTCCACTTCCTGTGCCTCAATTATGTCTCTAAACACTTCGTGTACCGCATTCTTGAGATCTCTATCCAACACTGTCGCAGGCATATTTTTAATGAGGATGTTAGATCTGCGGGAAGTATTTTCCAGGTCTTCACATTGGATTTCCAGGTTGTGGGTTAGTCGCACTAATTGTTCTTGTGTTTTGCTTGTCTGTAATGCTTCATCTTCCACATTTTGTACAATGTTTTCCAGGGTATCTGTCCTCTCTTCTAATTTGGCTACGTCTATTTTTATCTCGTGGACAGCTTGCTTCATGTCATTTCTCATTGTAGCAAATTGGTCCTGTACCATTGACATGAATTTGTCCTGCAGTTCCACGAACCAGGCGTGCGTGTCTTCCTTCGGCGGGGGTTGATTGCTTGGTTTGGGAGGGATGTCTTCCGCTGTGGAGTCTTCCTGTGTCCTTCCCCTGGTGGTCACTGGGGTGTCTGATGCCCATATTTGTAGAATGCTTGAATCTAGTTTGGCCACTTGTGGGTACGATTGGGAAGTGCCCCCTTTTCCCTTTGCTTTAGACATTGCCCCCCAGTGGTAGACTCTTTGTAGTTAGGTGTGTGCCTTCGTGACTTTGCCTCTGCGACTCACTTTCTATTATGGAGGGGGGTGCCCTTTTGAAATTACTTCTTGGTATGGGTTTGCTGTATTTGTTCTTTGTTGGGCAGGTACCTTCCCTCCTCTTAAGGAACTTCCAGCTTGTGAGCCCAGTTTGCTGGTAATGGGAGAGAGTATGGACAGACTCCTCCACTCCTGCTCCCCTTGCCCCTTCCCCACTGTAAGGTTAAATATGCAGAGAGGTATGGGGAGTCTGCCCCCAGCTGGTTCTGGGCCTGCCTGGCCTAATAAGTCCTCTTTTGCAGTGGGAGAGGTGGAAGTGGGGGTGGGGCGGCAGGAGGAGGCCTCTCACCTTCTGCTCCGAGTGAGCCTCTGGTTACAGTCCCTGCACTCTCTCCCGCTCCGGGGCCGCGACCGGGTCCCCTCGCCTGCTGCCTGCTGCCTCGTTTACTGGCTCCACGGCGCCGGGGCGCGAGCAGAGTCCTCCCCGCCCCTGATCGAGGTCTGCCAAGGTTCTTTTCTTTGTGAGCTGCTTCGCCGGGGGCCCCGATCGTGTACCCTGCACCCGCGGCCTCTCCTCTCCTCACTGTGGTGCGGCCCGAGCCATGGCCAGCGTGGGAGGGGCAGGGGATCCCCCGGTTTCGTAGTGCAGCTTTGACCAGCCTCCAGGCGTCAGACGGACTTGCGCTGAATTTGCCCCGGTCCGTGTCTTCCGCTCCCGCAGGTCCTGTCTGGGCCTTCCTCCTATCCTGGCCGCACCGCGCACCAGTGAGTTGCTGCTCCGGTGGGGGGAGGGGTGCTCTCCGTTGGCGCTGCGTTGGGGAGCCGCTCACGGGCACCTACTCGTGTCCTGAGATGCCTGGTGAACTGGGAGGCTTACAGGTGCCGTGTAGTCTGTCTGGAACTCACGGATCGGTGCTTTTTGAAGTGCTTAATTATCGGCCCGGCAGGAGCGAGACTTACACACGTCTCCCTGCGTCGGCGACCATCTTGGAAGTCCCCCCGTTTCATATGCTTTTATAAGCCTGCATGGCATATATTTTTAACCATCCCAAGTCTACTCTGGCCCAATTGCATCAGAGTTACAATCAATGGTTATTATCGCATCCTGTTATGGGTCTGGGAAAACAGTCCGTATCTGTAAGAAATGTATTCAATGCCATTTTGAAGAGTTTAGCTACGAGCAGACCATGGGAGATCTTGCCACGAAATCCCACTGAATACATTGCTCACTGTCCCCCACTTAAGAGACTTCCACTATATGTTAATGAGTTTTTAAATGCCACTATAAGACGCATCTATATGTGTGTGAAATTTGATATGCTTCCAGCTTTAGAAGTGACTGGTGTCTAGCATAATATGCTGTTTGTTCAAAGAAAATGTCAATTATGTATTGTTCAAAAACCACTCTTATATGTATGCCATATTTTAGAGAGTATTCTGAACCATTGTTGATAAATGAATGTGAAGAAAAGGTTTGGCCTGTAATTATGGAAGGCAAAGATGTGTATATGATCCATTGTGGTGTTAGAGTATGAAATTATATTGCTCTGATTTTAAAATCAATAGATTTCTGAATTTTGACTATGTTTTATTTGTCTTGTTACTTTTTTATGCTATTGAATTTTGAATATGTGTTTTGTATAAAAAGCTACTTGTAGTTGTATAATTCTAAATAAATAAAAAAATAACCTTTTCTTTATAATCACATTTCTTTATAGACGGTCCACATTTTAAACATCTGTTGGTTTCAAAATACTGATTCTTAATCTTGTAAAGCAAATGCACATACACACCAGCAGAGAATGCAGGCCCAATTCAGTTTTTGTGTCATTTATTATGTTTTTTGTATTATTTAGAAGGTGCCAAAAACCCACAGGCATCGGGGCACCAGGAAACACAGACATAGGGACAAAGGGTAAAACAGGACAACATAGCAAGCAAAGAGGCGTAGGGGGCTAAGGAGATTTTATGACAAGAGCAGTGTTTTCAATTCTGCTGTCTGAGCTCAACCGGAAAGGTGTTCCAAAGGTTGGCTGCGACTGCAGGAAATGAACTACGGTATGCCACGGGTATGTGCACGGTCAACCGGACAGACCAAGGATAAGGTGGATGACTGCAGGGTTCTTGAAGGCTGATAAGGGCGTATCAGGTTTTTTAGATATATGGGGCTGGAGCCATACAGGCATCTATGTACCAATGTGGCTGTGTTGAACTGAACCCTGGCCAAAATTGGTAGCCAGTGTAGTGATTGCCTGCTTTGGTTATGTGTTCTCTCCTGGTTTTCCTTTCTATAATGTGGATGGCATCATTGTGCACTACCTGAAGCTTTTGTAAACTCTTTCTTGTTGCACCGCCCAGTTGGGTGTTACAGTAATCTATCCTGGGGAGCATCACTGCATGTGCGATGGATGCACTGTTGGGTCCGGATAGGACTGGGTGGATGTTTTTAAGGAGCTTGAGATAGTATGAACACTTTGCTGCTAGTTGGTTAATGTATAAGTCAGCATTAAGGGAGGCCTCAAGATGGAAACCAAGGGTCTTGACTTTCTTGACCAATGGGATATCACAGTCATGTCGCTCTCTGGCCGGCCTCTATTGGCCCTCTTCCTACTCCCACCTGTGAGGCTAAAAACCTTGGGGTCCTCTTTGACTCCACACTGTCCTTCTCTCCACACATCTCTGACGTCTCTAAGAAGTCACACTACCAGCTGCACCTCCTCAGAGGTATTCTTCCTTTCCTCTCCTTCCCCCAGAAGCTCACTGTCTCCAGAGCTCTGGTTCTCTCTTGGCTGGACTACTGCAACAGCCTCATTCTAAATCAGCCTGCTTCTACTCTCCGCCCTCTGTAACTCATCCAGAACAGGACTGTGAGAGTTGTCCTTGGCCTCAAGCCCAGGGATCGTATCTCTCCAAGACTAAATTCTCTTCACTGGCTCCGAATGGCTGCAAGGATTAAGTTCAAAACCCTTTGCATTGTCCACAAGGCCTTCTGGGGACTGGGGCCTCAATACCTTCAACCCTCTCTTCCTAAATATCTTCCTTCCCGGGTTCTTCATTCATCTGCCACCAACTCCCTCAGAGTCATTTGCTTCTCCAAGCAACAATTTGGTCGTAGATCTCTTTTTTCAGCTGGAGCCTCCCTCTGGAACAGCCTCCCTGCTTCCTTGAATCTTGAGGAGAAACATCTCTGGTTCCGGAAGGACCTCAAAACCTTCCCCTTTGCTTCTGCTTTTTTTCCTCCCCTCCCTGCTGAACTCAATTGAAACTGCACTGGTCACCTGGCCACCCTATGATTTCGGGCCCAGGTCCCCTCCCCCACCAGTTGCACACTTGCACTGCCTCCCTGGCAACCTCGGCACTTGGGGACTGTTTCTGTATCCCTACGGTACCCTACCAGCATGTGACTCTTGATGTCTGCACTTACCCTCGCACTTGCTACCAGCTGGCCGCACTTTTATTTATTGCTATATTTATTCTTTTTAGTGTCAATCCCATGTACTGCACTGCCCGCTCCTCCGTCGCCCGCACTTTTCCCCCTTTCCCCTTCCCCTGCACTTGCGCGATCTCAATGTCACCTGGCCTAGTAAAATTGCTGTCTCTGTCTTCTATCTGTTCCCCCTCACTTGCCTCGTCGCGCCTTAAAACACTTGTGTATAGGCGCGTTATAAATGCCATATCATATCATATCATGGATTTTAAAAGATTCATATCTTGGGTCGAGTTTAGTCCTGGCCTGATGGGAGCCGCAAATGATCAGTTCTGTCTTATAAATTTTTGATTCATCCAAGTTTCTACTAGGAGATAGAGAACGTTTAGTCTAGCTAGATCCTGTTCGTAACTCCCTCAAAGCTCCAGGACCAGCTGATTATCATCAGCATAGTTGGTAAAGAAGGCCCCAGAGCTTTGTAGCAAATCACATAGTGGTTTGAGATACAGGTTGAACAGGAGAGGCGAGATACATGCTCGCTGCAGAACGCCATATATGATGTGTGGAGATGGAGAGGAGGCGTTACCTCAACAGTCTGTGGACGTGTGATTTGACAGAAATTATTGTACCCATGGGATGGAGTCAGGGCCAAGTAGGCCGTAGTGCTCAGTGTCTGGCGCAGACACTCATGATCCAAGAGATCGAATGCTGCAGACAAGTCCAGCAGCACCAGAAGACCGGTGCTACCTTTATAAAAGATATTCAACAAGAAGGTCTGAAGGTCAATTTAAGCAGTCTCGGTACTATAGCCTGGCCTAAAACCTGACTGTATGGAATGCAAAACACATGTTTCTTCAGCAAAAGTCTGAGGTTGCAGGGTGGTATTTTTGTCTAGTATCTTAAGCAAGAAATTACAGTTGCTAATTGGTCACAAATTGCTTGTGTTGTGAGGGTCTAGCCCTGCTTTATTTATTAGTGGGGAAATGGTGAACTTTTTAATAGAGTCTGGGACCATTTGGTGGTGAAAGGAGGAATTCACAAATCTCATTAAAAATGGAGAAAACAAATCCTTATAATCTAGCATTATTTTGGGTGGAATGACATTTTCAGTGCTGGGCGATGGCCGTATGGAGGATATAATTTTTACCATGTCTGACATGGTGATAGGTAAAAATCTAAATTTAGGTAGCGCTTTGCTTGTTTTTTCTGTCTCTGTTTGGAGTGGGTGAGGCATGTTGCCTAGGTTGTCTTGAATCTTAGCCCTAGCTGTTTTAATTTTAATTTTAGCTTTGAAAGCCAGTTGAACAATGGCACAATCTTGGTCTGTTTGAGTAGTATGCCGTGATAATGCTTTAGGCTTTTCCAGTGATTTCAAGATTTCAAAATGTTTTTCGAGCTATTTGCAGCATTATCGATTTGGCTGTTTAAAATGTTGCCCTTAGCCTCAAGCAATTTTTGGCTGTAGGGTTTTTCAGTTATTTTCCACTTGTCTTTGTTGGCGTCTGAGGGATATTGAACCCATTTGGTCTTGGCCCTTCTTTTACACTTTTTTAGGAAGACAAGTTCTTCTGTGAACCAGTTTTGATGCGTAACGTTGTCTCTGACTAGTTTAGATCGAATGGGGGCCACTCTGTCAAGCATAGTGTTCAAAGTGCTGGAGAATTGGTGTACCAGGTCCGATGGGAGGTCGAGTTCTGATGTGGAAGTGAAGTAGACATTCATGTAAGTCAGTTGCACTTATCTTTTTATAGTTGCGACTCATGATTATTTTTGTAAGTTTACTTACTTTCAGTGGTAACTGTGGGGCACATATTTCAAAAATTATAGCATAATGATCGGACCACACACACAGGGTGGTACTGTTGATATGTGTAATTAGATTTCTAGTGGCCACCCAGTCGAGTATGTGACCTTTATCTATGTCGGGGTCGGATTTATGCACAGGGATATTAAGGTTGTTCAAGGCTAATTCAAGATCTATAGCATCTTTGTCAGAGAGTTGATTGTACCAACGGTTGATGTCGCCGATCAGTAGAGTGAAACAATTGGGCCCACTCATGTCACTAAGAATATGGCAAATTTCGCTATTAAAGTCTGGCATGTTAGAGGGAGGATGGTAGACAAGAAGGATGTTTAGAAAGCTATGTGCAGAATAAGTCATTTTATGGTGGATTATTTCACATCCTGAGCAATCAGCACTTTTCCTGAAGAACTTAAGGTGTTTTTTTGCAATTATGGCAACTCCATCATCTTTACCCTGAGTTCGATTTTGACAAAAGTTATAATAGCCCTGGGGTGTAGTCAATTATATTTTGGGTCCACAGGCTTCATTAATCCATGTTTCTGTGAGACACAGTAAATCAATATCAAGATCAATGATATAGTCGTGGATTTCTGTGGCATGCTTGTTTAGGGATCGAGTATTGTAAATACTGTGCTTTTCATTTCAGATTGGACTGTTTTTCATTTTTAATAAAGGTTGCTGGATACTTTCATGTGTCTGAAAAGATTTGTTTTATGCTTTGGCTTTTACTTTGGGCATACATTCTGATTATAGGTGGGCTGCAAACATTGTGCATATCCCTGCACGTATGTTATTCAGATGCTTTCAGCAGGTAGCACTGATGTATATAATATAACATATGCAGACCCATTTAAAATGCATAAATGCTGGATCAGGGTCTGCCAGATGGGCCTCACTCAAACTTTAATGTTTGTAAGGGGAATAAAGTGAGTGCTGCTAAGGTGGTAAGTATTAAATAGGACAATATAGCTTGAGGCCAGTACCTTCAAAGGGTTTCCAGGCTAGGCCAGTGTTAAGATGGATTTCTGAACTCTGACCTGGAGGGGCAGAGGTTCAGAAGGCCAGCCTAGTTTCTTGGAACAGTGTAACCTCTGGCCAAGCCAGACCAACCAGGGTAGCGATGGCGGCGGTCAAGACTAAGTCTCAAGAGGGGTGAGGGTGACTGAAAGACCTCAATGAGCACACAAAGCAAGGACACTTACAAATTACTCCAGACAGGTGTTATATTAAAAATATAGACACATTTATTACAAGGCCTTTGTAATATCGACCATAGCAAAGAATCACAATAATACTAAAGTAAACCAACACATCACAATCAATAGAATATATATACAAGACCGAGGGGTCTAATGAGTTATGAGAACATATTATGTAGACCACCTAGATGGTGAGGAAAACAGGCAGTGCAAGTAATCATTAGACCCAGTTCGACATCAGAAATACACCTAACTAGGAGGAAGTCCGAGCCCTACGAAGAAAGGAGCCTTATGCTCAAAAGTACCTGCATGCACTGGTGCCAATGGATAAAGTAGGGTCTCTTCAAGGGTCTCAGGCAGTTCAGGAAGGTGAATGAAGCGATGCAGAACAAGTCCCCACTACTCAAGAAAGGCCTCCACTTGTGGGCAGAGGCAGGGCGAGAGTGTGGGTTAGAGTCGCTATTTTGCAACAGCGGTAGAAAAGAAATGGGCTCCTGCGCGAGGGGCCATCCAGTTCAGTTCACGTTGCTGGCAGGTTCAGCTGCGATGATCAGGACATCTCGACACCGTGTAGATTCTGTGTAGCAGGATGCAGGGTCGAGGGTGTCCCAAATGCAGCGCACGTGCACAGGTTGTTACCACAGCAGGGCAATAAGGCAACCACGTTTACTCTGGTCCGGGCTCACTCGTCTCACTTCAGACCTGGGAATGCCAAGTGTACGAAATTCGGTGTGAGGGTGCCGTGGACGCAGAGCAAGCAGTAGACCAAGTTTCGAGGGCTCCCTGAAATGGCGGCGGTGACAGAGCAAAGGGCTCCTGCGTAAGCTGGTCAGCCCACTGGTTGGCCCAGGGACACTTCCGAAGAGGCTTACTTGCAGGGTTTGAAGAAGGTGGCAGGAATAGTTGATCCCACTATTCCAATGGGTCGCAGACCTTCTAGGATGATCAGATGCAGAGGGGTCTTGCAGGATGACAGCAGTTCAGGGTGCCAACCCTTCAGCGGGTCACCAGCGGTTCCTCGACTCAGCTTCTTGTTGCAGGATACTTGGCTCCTTATCCCTTGTTCGGTGTGAACTCGGGAGATCGACATGGTAGTGGTGTTTTCAGCCTCTTCTTATCCAAAGTTCCCTTCATGCCAAAACAGAGAGGACCCAATGGGAGATCTGCTCACAAACACTCACACAATACGTGGAGCTATCACAGACCACGGTGGTCAAAGGCATTCAGGACACTCTAGACTCTCTGGCACCCAGGATGTGTATTGGGAACAGACATCCCAGCCCACATCCTGAAGGCATACACACAAGGCATGCAGAAGCCTGCGAAAGCTTTGGGTTTCGTGGGAAAGTGCATGACCAAATAAGGACTGACCTGGGTTGGCTTGACCTGGGGAAGGTGAAGGGGCAAGACAGTCAGCGGACAGGACAAAGAACCTCGTGGCATGGCCATTTTGGAGCCAGGCCACTCATTTGTGCCAAACGTGGTAAGCGCGGATAACATGGCAAAAAGGGTTCCAAACACACAAGAGAAACGATAGCTGCCACCAGTCCTGTCTGTGACACACTTGCACAGTTCATAAGAAGTCCAGCGAGAGTTTCTAGGGCCTTTGGAATGACTAGAGACCCAAGAGCACGGTAAAGTAAGTTACAGTGCACTCTTGTTTCATGTTGCACAAAAGCTGCAACATGAGGAAAGGACTAAGGGAACCGAAGCTCTCCCATGACGCAACATAAGAGATGTCCATAGGCATCATCTAAAGGAATGTGGAAACCATAGGTGTCGGAGAGTCAAATAGATCACAAGTCACCGGCCTAGTCCTTATAGAAGCGACTAACATACCATGCCTTTGTGACAAAATGGACTCCAGCTCTGTATACCTCCTGAACTCTTTCCTCCCCAGGCCAAATTTACAGCAAAGAGAGGCAAAACACACCATCCTCCCATCGCTCCAAACGTCACTGACCTGCAGTATCCCCCTCGAAATCCAACTATGCTAACACATGGTCTTATTCCCAATTTGCAAACCAGGATTGTGCCACAGTGAGGCGCCATAATGCATCTATACATTCTGACCATTACTAACCATCCTCGACGCAAGGGCCATCCTGGTAGAATCAATGGAAGGTAACTTAGTAGCTAAACTGGGCATTTTCCCCATGCACTATAAATTACCCAGAGCATACAGGGAGAACTCATCCCTCTCTATACTCATCTAAAGCGTAACGCTATAGGCCCAACTTAAATATACACACTTGGCTTTTACCACAAAAATATTTTACTGCTGCCCCTACACCTAAATCAAGTGTCACTTATATAAACCCTTCTCATATTTATCTTTTTGAGGCCTAACTCTTCATTCCAGATTGCCCAAAGAATTCAATATCATCTCTGAGTGATTGTATGCCCACATTTTGGCATCACATCTATTATTTCATCCTGAACATAAGTGATGTCAGTCTGGTGTTTGCAGGGTTGGAAGTCGAGCTCATGGTGAGGCTGATCAAAACACTCGAGCGGATCCAGTCACTAGGCCTCACCCTGCATAAGGAAAAATGACCAGCATCAAGATGTTTGGGTTTGTCTTCAAGGAAGGAGGTGTATCGCCCCACACAAGAAAAGTGAAGGACTTCAAGGAAGCCAGACCCCTGGAGACGGTAATGAAAGTGCCAAGCTTCTTGGGGATGGTGACAAATTGTGTAAGATTTATCAGGAACCTGGCCACGTGGTCGGAGCCGTTGAGAAACCTGACGAAGAAGGACATCATCTGGCAGTGGGGCCCACTGGAACAGGCCACGTTCGATGATGTGAAGATGGCCCTCACTGCGAACTGCACTATGGTGGTTTTTGACCCGTCCCTTCTGTCTGAAATAGTGGTGGATGCAAGCCCATTTGGTCTGGGGGTGGTATTGACACAGCTTGATGCCAGTGGGGAGGTAAGACCAATAGCATTCGCCAGCTGCGCCATCTTGGAAATTAAACAAATTTTGCAGATTGAGCGTGAGACCTTGGCGGTGCTGTGGGGGTGCTGGGGGACCTGTAACAGTGGTAACAGACCATGAGGCCCTGGTGCAAATCATGGTGGGGTCGTCCTCCAAGCCCCTGGCCAGGATAGAGAGGTGGATGTTGGCCCTCCAGGAAAATGGGGTCTGTCTGGTGTACAATGTGGTGGGCTACCTGTCCATGTATCCGAAAGAAATGGCGGTTGCTGAAGACACTGTCAAAGAAGTGGAGCAGCATGTACAGGTGATCATTGAATCCACCACACCAAACTCCATGCCCATCCAGGAAGTTGCGATGGCGTCGGATGACGTGTATTTTGGCCTCCTCCGAGGGGTGCTGCAGAGGGAAGAATGGAAGACGATTCTGAAAGGCCTCAGTAAAAGAAGCCTGTGTCACCCTGGAACAATTATGGAGGGTACGAGAAGAGCTGGCTTTTGCAGAGTCTGACCTACTGCTAAGAGGGGCCAAATGGTGGTCCTGTGAGCAGAATCCAGCAAGTGATCTCGTTGGCTCACCAGGGACTTCAGGGTACGGCCAAAGCCAAAGCTCACCTTGAGATTGAAGGTGTTGTTTCCACACCTGGAGGGGAAGGTGGATGAGTTTGTTGCAGGCTGCATTTGGTGTCAGGCGGCTGTCCTAGCCCAATGGGAGCCAGCTATTTAGTCCATTCCCTCGGAGCATACAACCTTGGGAAACTGTACACATGTACACATTGATTTTGGCTCAGCGGGGAGAGACACACACTTTCTGGTGGTTGTGCAGCAATGAACTAGCTATCCCGAAGTGGAGGTTCTGGAATCAGTGGCATTTGACGATGTGGAACCAGCATTGGAAAAGGTGTTTGCGATTCAAGGGCTGCTGTTTCACGGAGAGAGCTTCGGTTAGCTCATGAGAGAGTACAGGATTTGCCATCGAAAGATAATACCTCTATGGCCCAGGGCAAACAGCGACACGGAACGCTTCATGAGGACCTTCAACAATGTGTTCCACATAGCCCACGGCCAAGGGCAGTGTCTCAAGTGGGTCCTCTATCAGTTCCTGAGGGACTATTGTGCGGCTCTCCACTGTTCAACTGGGGTCTTACTGGTGGAATCCATGTTAAAAAGATGCACAATGGGTGTGTTGCCAGACACTGGGCACTGGGAACTGGCAGAGATTGTTGATAACAGGGTGGCCGTTGAGAGGCGAGACAGAAATGAGAGGTTGAAGGTTCGAAGAAGACTCAAACCGCATCAATAAGCATCGGGAGATGAAGTGCTAGTGAGAAACAGGCATCCACAAGGGAAGTTGTCACTCCCGTATAAATGTAACCCAATGGACGTAGTGGAAGTGAACGGGTCAATGGTGACAGCGTCCGATGGAAACGCCACCATCACAAGAAACGCCAGTTTCTTCAGGAAGGTCTGGGAGAACAGTCAGCTAAGCGTACCACATATATGAGGATGTGCGGAAGAGTCTGACGAAGGTGGAGGGGGTGACCGTTCTCATTTCTCCATGGACCAGGGAGAAGCAGGTGAGGAGTGGTCGAGCTGGGGAGGGGGTCGGCGATATCTGCAACGTACTGTGCAGGGGAGACCTGCTGAACACCAGAGACAGAACATTGATCAGAGTCAGATATCAGTGTTATTATTGTTATTGCACATGTTATGTTGTTGGAGAGTTTGTCACTGTTTTGTCGTTATGATAAAGGGTGAGTGTGGTGTGTTACTTTAAGAACGCACGCAATGGAGTGATGCAACTCCATCGCATGCAATAAAGGGGGCGTTCTAGCGAAGCTCGCCAGTCACACGTGGATCACGGACAGTGAACATGTCATGTGTTGTCTTTTGGGCCGGCAGTGCGCATAATGCCCACTGGGGGCGCATACTACAGAGACTAATGCTATATGAACATATGGCCTGATAATATTGATTTTACTTTCCACAATTGACATATGTCTGTTATATGTGTGCCATGTGGCAATCCTGGTACATGCTGATATGGTTTCATAATGTACATTTGGTGTTTTTCATTTGGAATTTCGATAATGGGGAAATAAGCTATGGTGATGTAATGATTTGACAAATGTGTAATATGTATCATGGTGGATATGTGTATGATACAGCCCTGACGAGGGCCTAGAAGTGGCCAAAACACATGTTGGCTGTTGAGAAATGTATAGAATCACCTTTACTAAGCATACGAGTGTCAGACCGATTATTGTATTTGATATTTGAGTTAAAGAGATTAGGAAGGGCACTTGGGCTTATATTCCTATGTGTTATTCCTTGAGATGTTGGGCGTAAATCACAAACCAACCTAGGATACTGAAGCCCACCCTAATAATTTTGTAGTATCTGTAGATTAAAAGGATAATAGTGAATTCGTATAACAGCAGGATTTAGCTCAACCCGGTATTATCCCCAATTTAGTTGTTCCCTTTCATTCTGTTCTATTTTCTCATTGTATCCCTATGATGGAATAAAAGGTAACCTCCGTTTATTCTCACTGTGCATGCCCAGATTTATTTGCCAGCTCTGAGCTCACTGAGTCCATTTCTCTGGACACTACACATTTGGGGCTATCAGGTTCTAGAAAGTAAGACCGAAAGCCTGAAATCATTTATTTCCAGGCAGGAAAGACCCCATTTTGGGGAGAGGAAGGTGCATCTGATTATTGTGCATATGTCAACATATTTATTGAGGATTTGAGAAGGATTTACTTAGAAAAATGGCCTGACACAATTCGTCCCTTTATTAATCTCAAATCCCTTTCTGCTTTAGTTCAAATTCGATTCTCCACTCAAGATGAACAGCTTGTCTTGGTATAAAATGTCCATATTTTTTTTTATCAGAAGCCAATATTGCAATTCCTTTTTCTCCAGCTCTTGGAGCCGCATCTGGAATATTCTCTGTTTTAACATTGCATAACCTATACTGACATGGTGCAGCAACACATAAAAAGGCATCAACATGTATGGCAAGGCATAAAAGATATAACAAAACACGAAAAGTTAAAGGAAGGCATGAAAAGGCAAAAGGCCTGCTACCCACACTCCTCCTACTCACTTCTGCAGATAGATGTCGCAGTCACTCTTTGATCCTAGTCTGCCTCATCGATACATTTTATGCAGCATGCAATAATGATCAGTGGATGACAGCTGCCTGGGGATTCTCCTCATTACCCTAAGTGCACAGCTAATGGTTCCGGAAGGCATAAAAGGCCAGGAAAGGACATCCGTACTATGCTGCGGCACAGGTTGAGAAGTGTCTCAGATGTCACTGTACCTTGCACAGGTGCTGTGTCCAATGTGGCCTCCTGGGACTTTTTCCCATCAGGCAGAGAGCAGCGTTTGTCAGACAATCATATAAGACATATCTGACCAGATAACTGGCACCAATGTTTCCGCAGAAGACATATCTGACCAGATAACTGGCACCAATGTTTCCAAAATGCCACAAACCGCCTCACACGCCGCACAGAGCCAAGTTCGAAGGGAAGGGACCCCCTTATTAGCAGTTATTGAGACAGCTCCTTAAGTTCAGTTTCAGAGCGCTGCTGAATCTGTACAGGAGGTTATCTACTGGGATGATATGATATGAAGCATTAGAAATGAAAGAAGGAGTGGGGCATCTTCAATGTTTCACTTGAAGCAGGTGGTTCCATCCCTCAGACTAGAGCAGGCACTGATGCAGCAGGAAGAGGAAGTGACACAGTCTTGACAGTGACAACAAGAGCATGGGAGAGAGAGGTGATGGCACAAAATGTCTACCAATGGAGTAGACCTGTAAACAAGATGAAAAGCCAGGAAAGGCAAAAGCTTGGCTCTAAGCCAGGGCGAATCTCTCCAAAACCTCCCTGTGAATCTCCACTGCCTAAGTCGCTGGATTTAGGTATATCCGCAGAAATGTTCAAAGACATTCAGCAAGCACGTGTGCGCATTTGGGACATCACATGAGTTTTCTCCTGAGAGTATAATAGTGACTAGGGGTGAGCTACATTTTCACCCACACACCGAAAGTGTAGAATCCGTAGTGGAATCCGCTTTCGCCTGTTCAGGGAAATCAACATTACGGTTCCACTGCCACTGAAATTTCGACCAGTTTCATGCAGTTTCGCACAGAGCGTCGTGTTTTGTTCCCATGTTAGTTTTATGTGGTACAACGAGAAACTTCATGCAGGTTTTTTTTATTTTATACCTGTGCTAGTTTCGTGCAGCAACACGAGAAACTTTGTCCAGGTTTTTCTGAACCATGCTAGTTTTGCGCAGTGCCACAAGAAACTTTGCACATTTTTCGATTCGTGTAACTCTTGCACAGCGACAGCATGATAATTTGCACTGCTCTTTTCGATAGCCCGGACTGGCCGAGTGGCAGATTACGGCGAAACAGATTGAAATCTTACAGATTTCGCTTCCGCAGCTATTCTTCTGTGCATTTGGGCAAGTTCTTAGGCAGAAGTTTGGAAGCCTATATAAAGAAACAGCAATTTCCTGTTTCCTTTTTGGGTTTTATTTATCTACAGGAAGGCGAGGCAGGACCAGGCTTGGACTGGTCTATAGAGCAATAGGCCCATGGGTGAAACAAAAACACAAAATGCTGGTGTGTGTCAGTGTTTTGTGTCAAAGTGGGCCACTTTTCTGGCCTATTTGGGCCACTTTGATGAGTTAATTCACTCTGCGGCTAGTAGTTTTGGCATGTTTTGCTAAATAAAAATTTAAATTTAAAATGCACAAACAGCATCACACTTTATCAAAAAACTTCCCCTTGTTTACCATTCAAACAGTGTTACAAAAGGAATGGCCATTTGCAACTGTGGGCCTCTTTTTCATTGGTGGCCGAGACAATTTCATGGCCCAGTCCGACCTTGGGCAGGGCTGATCCACACCAGGAGCCAGGACAATCCCTTGTGCCGTTCCAGGGAATGGAATGTGGGAGACAGGATCAATGCCTCAGAGGGCAGGTATTGGACAACATTGCCCAGCAGATCAGAACATTGTACCTATTGTGCAGGCACATCTTCAGCCAGGGAGAATTGGTGCATGAGGTGAAAATGGGCAGTGCACTGCTTCATTTAGAGAAGCACCACCCAGAGTAGATTGAAAAATGCTGAGAGTTTGCTGTGATGGGTTGCACATGGTAACTTTGTAAACAATGTTTGTTTTGTTTCTGGAGGTCGGATGTTCTTGTTGTTTTGCATTTTTTTCCCTCCCTTAAAAGAATTAACAAAACAATTACAAATGTTCAAAATGTCTGCACAAAAAGTTTAAAAACAAAACATAAATCACCAACAATTATTTGTTAAAACTTGGCTTAATTTGGTTTGGGGTAATGTTTTGGGTGTTGAAGAATGCACTTTAACATGAGGATTCAACAATGAAACTATGCCAGCATGTTAAAGGAGCAACACACACAGCAGGACACACGCTTGCAGCTATCTTTGCCAACAAAAACCTTATCACCACTGCACAACTGATACAGATACTCTGGAGTGACTGCCTCATCATTCCATTTGTGATTACCAACAAAAGCAACCGAACAACCCAAAAAACTCCCAACTATCGTAATAAGAAATTGGAAGATCATCAAAGCCAGCAACCTAACAGAACAACTTGAAATCACAAAACCACCAACCACTAGCCTAGACGAAACCAACCTCGACGGAAAAACAGAGCTACTTCATAGATGGATCGCCGACACAATCAACAGCATCTTGCCGGAAAAGCCTTTCACCCCATCACGAAAGAGAATAATGGCAAAATGGTTTACCCCCCTACTCGGTGCCATGAAAAGGAACAAGAAGCTCGAACTAGAATGAAGGAAGGAATACGATCAAACTAAAAAATCAATTACCAACCACAAATCCGATCTTACAAAAAGGAACTCCAAAAAGCAAAAAAGAAATTCTTCAGCAAGCGAATCACCAAAACCGCCAACACCCAAAAAGAACTGTTCAACATTATAAACGAAATGAGGAATCCACCGGGTTACAAAAACGCACCGGTACCTTCACAAAAAAGATGCAATGACCTTGTGGACCACTTCAAGAATAAAATCAGCGACATACATCTAATCATTCAAAGCAGGCCAATCATCCAAAATGCACAACCCACCCCACCAATCATGGAACCACAGAACAAGCTCAAAAGCTTCCCAGAAATATCAGTAGAGACATTCGATAATCTGGTAAGATATAGCAATAAAGCAGGCTCCCACATGGACCCATGTCCTCCAGACATCTACAAATCAATCCTCACGCGGGGCACACCAATGGAATACATCAGAAACCTCTTTAACCTGTCAGTTGCAACAGGAGAAGTACCATGATCATTCACATCAGCGTACATTAAACCACTCCCCAAGGACACTGCAGGTGACCGGGAAGACCTCTCAAACTACAGACCTATCTCAAACATTCCCTACCCAGAAGAACTGCTAGAAACCTACATCTGCAAACTAACACAGGAACACGCAGAAAAATACCAGCTGCTGGATCAGGCACAAGTTGGATTTAGACCCATGAGAGGAACAGAGACGGCACTCCTATCTATCTGGGATGACCTAAAGACAAACACAGACTCCAACACAAACTCTGCCCTGATACCAATCATCTCGTCTGCAGCGTTCAACGCAGTCAGCCATGACATCCGCATCAAGAGACTTGCAGAAATCAAAATAACCTATCTGAATTAAATCATTCCTAACTGATAGAATGGAAACTGTCTGGATAAAACTGTTTAAATCCACTCCACGACACACTGACTGTGGAGTACCACAAGGATCGTCCCTATCACCATTGCTCTTCAATATCTACCTGACTCCATTAGTTAAGCCCATCAAAATGCAGAACCTTACCTGCTACAACTACGCAGATGACATACAAATCATCTGTAAAATCAAAGACCCACAAGAAGAGAACACAACGCTGGAAGACTGACTAAATAAACTCTACGAATGAATGAACAGCAACAGCCTCAAACTCCACCCAGGCAAGACAGAAATCATGGTTATCTCCAAAAACCAGGAAAATAACATTATATCCCTTGGCCCAGAGAACTAGGAACTACCACCCACAACATCACAAATAGTCAAAAATCTTGGAGTCCTAATGAACAACGCACTTACACACTAGAATCACAAGTAAACGCAATAATCAAGAAATGCTTAATTTCTCCTACATGCGATTAAAAGAAACCTACAATTTCTCTCCTTTGCTCATAACACACTGACCATCATCGCAGTCATCATGTCCAGAATAGACTGTCTTGGTTTTATTACATGGCACACTCCAGCCAGGGACTCCTTCCCTGACAATGAAGGAGGCGTACGATAAAGCGCTTGGTAGTGGGTGCAGGAGGAACTCACACCTCCCAGCCAAGGTTTTAGCCACACTTGCTTTCCTTGAAGTCCCTTTGCCCCTGCCTTTAAGTCTGGCAGAGCAGGGAATTATAATGCCCTGAGTACTTCACATGTCCTTGCAGGCTGATTCACTAGTAGGTGCGACTTTCAGTGGAGAGCGGGGTTTTCAATTGAGAAGTTTCCTGCCTGATACAAAAAATAGTTTTTTCCGGTATTGTGAGCCTCTTCCAAGGTGATTGAAGTCTTGTGGGTGGAAGCATAAGGTACATTGCTTAATCTTAATCAACACCCTCCCCACAGCATTTTTCACTGACATTTCTGTGCGAGCAAAGGTATCCTTTCACAGTGGCTTTTTAAAGTAATTTCTTTATTTTTTTGTACACGTGTTCAAGCCGTTTCTGCATCTGATGTTTGAACTGCTATCTTGTATGTCACAGGATTCTTTAATTTGCCCTTTTTGAGTGAGTTGGCATTTGCTGTTGGTCCATTGACAGTGAGGGGTAGAGTCCCTTCCACAGAGTTCTTTGATTTGACACTGAATAAAAGGCCAAGCCGTTTTTCATTTGCAATGTTTAAAAGGGCAGATGTTCAAGTGAAATGGAAAGCAAACGCTGCGTCTGGTTGTAGGATTGCAATTCTTGCTCGTCATGTGAATGAAAAGTACAATAAGGCCGTTTTTTGATGCAGTGCATAACTTCATGTCATTCAAGTGAATCAGAAAGCAATGCAGGGCCGTTTTTGGATTGAAGGGTTCAACTGCTGTTTTTCAATTGAAAGAGTTTTCTGTTTAGGGCCTGAAATGCTCCCCACAAGACTGTGCCAACAACCTTTACCTCAGAATGCCAAAACACCTGTTGAGAAATTGCAACATATCCAAAATGCAGCGGGCAGACTTCTCCTCAAATTATCAGGAAGGGACCATATCACCCCAGCGCTAAAAATGTTACACTGGCTGCCACTCAAACAGCGAATTATGTTCAAAATAATGTGCATAGCGCACAGAGCAATTCACGGCAAAGGAGCAGGATTCTTACAAAAGAAAATAACCATCTACTTACCGACAATAACTCTCAGCTCAAGAAATGACATCCACCTGGAACCAAAACCATACATAAGAAATAAACTTGGAGGGTCTTCATTCTCCCACCTGGCAGCCAAAACATGCAATACCCTTCCGAAAGAAATACGTAATACGAAGGATCTCCGAAATTACTTAAAACCTGGATCTTGGGCTCACAATCAGATGGGATTGAAAGGAAAACAAAGACACTGACGAGGGTGCATCGAAGGAAGAAGCCAGTTAGGGAGGGAATGCAGGATATACACACTCCCAAGCCAACACCTACTCTAGGCATTGCCTAAGCAGACACCCTAGCTGCAGATGAGGGAGCACCTACAAATCGAAGGCAGGGAACCCGCCGTAGAAACTTCCCTTCCTAGAAACTCAGGGAGGCGATGGCAGGCAACCCCTTTGGCAACCTATGAGCAAACCTAGTACCATACACTTCTCGACCCAAGGGGGTGGAGCCCTCACCACCTTCATACCCATAGAACACCAAACAGTTACAAAGACACAACTCCACTATGAGCAGGACACAACGAGGGACTCAGCGAGTGACGGATGTTCAAAGCAACAAGGTAATAAAAACCCCACTGTCCCAATCGCTAAACCTCAACTCTCCTCTCTGCATACACCTCTCAACCGCAAAACATACACAACCACATCCTTGCACAGCAATCTGCATGCACTTCACTACACTGCAACAACAAAACAAACCACACATAGTCTCGCACAACAGCACATGCAAGTCTACCGATTCATAATACGCACCCATGCTCAGCAAACTATGATAAACGGACTGAAGCTGCCAACAGAACATCAACCACTTCTCGCTGTACCTTTTGTCCCAATATACCCTACTAACCCACCCCACCCTTTTACTTATCAGAGCCGTCAGAGCACCAGGGGACCACTGCGGTGGTGACAGTGCGCAGTATAAATATCCATTAACATTAACATAAACATTTGAAAAGCAGGCATCCTACTTCAGGATTGAGGATTGAATTATTTTGGATAGGATTGGAGTCATATGAAACTCACTGGGGCTTTAATCACTCTCTATACTCTTTTCGATAAGTGGTACACAGTATTGCTTGTCTAGGGAGAGAACCTGCAAATAGGGACAGTTATCTGTGCTAACAAAACCCATGTTAATAATTCAGGATGCTTAAGAGTCTACAGTGTGGTAATAGTATGGTATGCCTTGCAGGGATTTGATCATACACCACATGAGGGTACCCAGCTCAGATCTGAGAGTGGCTCATTAAGCAACTCCTCTCTATTCGGGTGAATGTATCCTGAGAGAGACAAACACATTCAGGCAGTGCCCTCAACCATGCCAGACAGAAGAAACATACACATTGAATGAGCTCTCATCCCTGCGAGATAGGAGAAACATACAAATTGAGTGTCTGATGTCATCCCCACAATGTTCACATCGCTCCTATCCTCCATGGGTGGGTGCAACACTCAACTGTTTTACCTCAGTAAGGGCCGTCATCCCTGCAAGACAGGAGAGGTAAAACAGTTCAGTGTTGCACACACCCATGGAGGATAGGAGCGATGTGAACATTCAGGCTGGCCCCACTCTGCAAGACAAGAGACAATTTAAGTTTCAGAATATGAATGCCTCTCTTCAATCATTAGAACATCTATGATGAACTAATGATGAGCGATAGTAGACACAAAATGCAGCACACTTAGTATTTCACGCTCTGGGTGGGTGCATCATCAAAATTTCGTTTTTAATAACCTCGGCCACCACCATCCATCACCACCTCAATACAATGTAATCCTGGCCTAGAATCAATGGAACACAAAGAAGCCGCACTCCTGTCCATTGTTCAGGCAGCATTGTCCACTGGGACAAACATGTCATATTCTGTCTCAACTATGGCCTGCTGCTGACTTTGAGGATCCTGTCACTGTTCTTGCGAAAGCAACAGTATTTTGCCTTAGTTGACTGAGATAAGGTGCTCGTTAATTTGAATTAATGCCAGTTTTCCTAAATGACCTACAGCAAGGCTTCTTCTGTAGTCAGAGGCAATAGCGAAAGCAGCAGTGAAAATGCACGCTGAATGTAAACTAACTGGCGTGATGTTTAGGATGTCTGTGACTGCATGAACAAGTACTGCTGACTGCCCAGACTCCTTGGAGAATGAGTACTGCAGTCGGTCGTCCTTGATATGATATGATATTTTATTTATAGCGCACCTATACACAAGTCTTTCAAGGCGCAACAAGGCAAGGGAGGGGAACAAGGGAGGACAAGACAGCGATCTTTCTAGGCCAAGTGGAATTGAGATCGCGCAAGTGCGGGGGAGAGGGAAGGGGAAAAGCTCTAGGGGAAGGGGAGGAGGAGAAGTGCGAGACATAGGATCAAGACATAGAAAAAAAGAGTGCGTCAAACAGGTGGCAGTGCAGGGGTTAAGTGCAGACAACACGTGTTAGGTAAGTGCAAGTAGGGGGACTGTAGGGATTCAGATACAGCACCAAGTGCAAGGTTGCCAGGAACCTGTGTAAATGTGCAACTGGGAGGGCGGGGACCTGGGTCTGTGGTTCAGAGGGTAGCCAGGTAACAAGTGCATTGTTGGCTTGCGTAGCTCAAATTTGCATCCATAATCTGTGGAGCTGTATGTCCACTACTCCTACCTGTTGCTCTCTCAGGCCCAGAGATTGAATAATGCAGAATCTGAAAGTCTGTCCCACAGGTGTGCATGTATAAGAGTTGTACGCACTACATGGGGTGCCTGTGCATCTGAAACAGTGCAGTGTAGAGGGCCCTACCAGATGAAGACAGACCTCTTACTTTTGGGGATGCTCAGTTGTGGCTGTTGCCTGGCCTTCAAGCCTCTGCTCTGCAAGTAAGTTATCTTGCAAACACCACTCAAATGCAGTCTTGCACATGCCACCTCTGTCTTCTGTATGTGTCGTCATACTTCCCACAGTCTGGAATACAGCCGCTTAAACTTTAAAACAGGAGTCAACAAATAATGCCAAAAGACACTCAATGTTTTCTTTTGTGTGTTTTGTACATGGATCATTCTGAAAGATTGCTTGCAGTTCTCTCATCAGCTGTGCAATGTCTAACTCAAACATGTTATGTTACGTTGCTCTTTCAGGCAGGTTCATTTCGAGCAAGTAGATCAATGGAAGTACCTCACTCAACGATACAGAGCTTTAGCTCACACGCTGTGTGGATTCCTCAAAGGGCTATAGCAAACAGCAGTCATTGTGAATAATCTGTCACTGGGATGGGGTGAACAAGGTCCCATCCAATGCTCCACTGTGACTGTAGCTCTACTCACTGACATCATTCTGCAACAGCCTCGTAATGAGGCCCATTGTCTTTACGCCAATTATAATTGTTTTCTTTCTTTGAACCGAAAACAACAAACATAGTTTTCTTCAGATTGAATTTTTTAGACCATTGTCTTTAAAATAATCTAATGCGTATTTAAGACTAGTAGCAAGTCCCCTGGGGTCGCACCTAATAGTATAGCATTGTCTGCATAAAGAAGAATAGGGTGCATTACCCCATTCAAAGAGGGAGGAAAAGGCCTGGCAGATATGAGACAGACATAGCATCTGATAAAAAGACAATAAACAAAAGCAGAGCCAGTGGACAACCCTGGCACACACCTGTATTGGTGGAGAACACACTTGTAGGGCCTCCTCTGGGATTATCTCTCGCAGAGGCACTGGTGTCAGAGTACACGCGGATGATCAGTTGTAATAGAGAGACAGGATGCCCCAATCTCTGGAGTTTATTCCAATGGAGTCAAATGCTTTAGCTAAATCCAAAAAACCTGCATATAGTACGCTATTTTAATCTTCACATATTTATCTAAAATGATTGAAAACACAAAAACATGGTCAGATGTTGAGAATCCCTTTCTAAATCCGGCCTGATAAATAGGAAGTATGTTATTTTCCTCTGCCCATGTCTCTAACCTGACCATCAGACAATTAATATAGATTTCTGAAATGCTATCTAGGAATGATATGGGGCAGTAGCAGCGAGGATCCAGCCTCGAGCCCTTTTTGAAGATAGGTTTAATTATATGCAAAGACCAAGAATGGAAAATAGTCATTGAAGCAGCGATTGAGTGAAAAAGTGCTATTAGGACCGGTGACCACCATTCTGGGAACCACTTATATACTTCTTGTCTAATACCATCTGGACCTATGCCTTGCTGGTCTTGGACCCAGTGATGGCACGCACAACTTCTTCAAGTGAAAAAATAAGGCCTGTGTCCAAATTTGCCAGCAGAGTAGATATCATAGCATCTTCAAACATGATAGCCCTAAAGTGCTGGGTCCATTCACGATCTGATATAGGACAAACCGTATCACAGATTTCTCAGGAGTTTCTTATAATTGCACTTAGCCATGTTCCTGATCCCTGCTATTTTTTGTTTTAGATGCTAACAACAGGGCAATTTTAGCTCTACGACACTCCGTGTTAAACCTTGGAGCATCGTTATGTAACCCTACCTGTAACCCTACCTGCCTCCCTGATCGATCTGCTAACATGGGGTTGTCGAAATACCTGCACCTATTGGAGATAAAAGTCACCAATTTCACACTTGCTAATACATTAGCCACAGCATCCTCTGCCAATACCTGTGAAAAAAAATGACCTCTTGCGAGCTGTGCGTTATCCAGAATTTCCGCCAACATTTCTTTGGACAATTTTCTAGAATGGTGTTCTGAGCACAGATTGTCACCTATAGAGATGGGACTTTAGAACAGGGAGTGAAAACTCCATATTCCACCCATGAATTAAAGGGTCTTGATCACTTGCCAGGTGGGAGCGTACCTTAAAATGCTCCACCCTACAAAATGAATAAGTCGACCAGACAATAATCGATTAGAGAGTTACTACCTGCACAACTAAAAGTAAATTTAGGGGGATCATCACCCGCAGACCTCCCATTTAATTTGACCAAAACGGTAGCATTTAAAAAGAGTCTAGTAAAATTCCACGTGGGTCACCAAGCGTCAGATTTTTGTTCCTCTTGGGGATCCCCCCAGCAGCTTCTAACAGCAGCCTCTCAGTAGGCATCCGCAGATCTGAAAGTTTAGTGTTAAAGTTGCCTACCATGACCATGCTTGACTCACATAGCAAAAAATCTGCCAGCCATCCCTTAGGAAATAGAATATTTTTTGAATCGTCCTTCGGGTGTAGGTAGATATTCCCTATAAGGAGCCTAGAGTCCACTGGGTTACCTTGTATAATAGATATCAACAGAATTTGATCTGAATGTGTGGGACTATGCATGGGGCCCCACTCCCTGGTGCATCGTACTAAAGTAGCAAGGCCCTTACGTAGCCTACCAGCACCCTCCCGAGTAGCCAGACCAATTGTTATCCAATGGTCCGTAAAGTATTTCACCAACAAAAAGTCATCACACAGCAATGTCTCTTGAAAACATTTCTTGGCCAATCCAGCCAGTCAGAGTCCTCTAGCTTATTTGCCACCCCTAGCACATTCCAGCTTAGCAGTCAAACAGCAGATATGATTGGAACTGCCTGGGCTGCTAAGTCTATGAACTAGTTGGGCCCCTACTTAAGAGAACCCAATGGAATGGTATCTGGTTCACAACTGTATACTGACTCCTTAGCCTGACTCAAAATATTGGCCACTGGAAAAAGTGGCCGAACCAGTCTGAGCTCCAATTCTTCCCTAGTCACGTCTATAATAAAACCGTCTGCAAAGCTGGAATGAGCAGAAGTGCTTGATCTTACAGAAAGTGAGCAAGCATCAGGTTTTGCCAGGGAATTGCCGACATACCAGGAGTCATGGAGATGGCAGAGTGAGCCACTTACATCTTTATAAACCTCAATACCTTTGTCCACCAGGGCCTCACGACAGTTTACAATACATGAACGGAGATGAGTGTTTGCAAAAGAAAAACAAACCTTACAGCCCTCACAGTACACGTAATCAGAGAGAATTCATACGCAGGGAAACAATTTAAGAGGAAGGGAAGAAGAAAAATCCAATCAGAAATCAACTGTGACAAGGAAGACCTAGTGGTTATTATATCTACCTATCAGCTATCTACATTTTAATTGAAGGTACTCCAAAAGGGGTTATCATTTGTAACAGCATTATAGCAATTTGCTACATTAAAAGATTGATTTTTTTAGGTTAAGGAGAAAATCTAAGTTAAAGGTATTTTTTGACTAGTTGGAACAACAAAGTGAGAGTGACGAAGAACCTGAGTTTCTCGAGATGGCACCTAGAAGCACTTTTTACCCACCTGTACAGAACTCGATTATCACTTTCTTTGAGAAGCTAGTAGTGGACAGTCTCAAAAACATTTACTTTCAACAATGTAAACATGGGAACTTCAATTCTAGGGAGAGGCATGTTTTAAGGGATCTATTGGACAAGCAAGATCTAATTTTTAAACCAGAAAACAAATGAGGGTCATTGGTGTTGATGAGCAAGCTAGATTGCTTGAATGAAGTATACACACAGCTAAGAGACGAGGAAACTTATCAGGAGATTCTTTACAACCCTACTGAGAAAGTGAGAGCTTTGATCAAGGAAGTCTTAGATGAAGCAGAAAGCAGAGAAGTCATATCGGAACGGTCAAGGAGGTTTCTTGAGATAATGAATCCAGTGATGCCAGTTTTACCTGTTACCTAAGATCCATAAAAACCTCATCAACCCACCAGTGCGCCCCATCATTGCTGCCACAGGCAGTCTGCTTGAACCATTGGTGTGGTATCTAGATAGTCATACAACCACTCATCCAGGAAAGTCCTACTTACATTAAGGATAGTACAAACATCCTCAATAAATTGAATGACATTCAGTTTATTTATTTATTTATTTATTACATTTATATAGCGCGCAGGCAGCCCAGGGACATTGTGGCGCTGTTACTTGTAGGGGAACCTAGTTACAGGTACAGGTACAGGTTGTGCCATGGGTTACAGTAAGGCAAGATCCTGTGTTAAGCGATAAGGAGTATCATACACCATAATACATCAACACCATAGTACATCATACATGTTAGTCATGAAGGTTTAAACATGTGGGGTTGGTTAGGTGAACAAGGTAGTTTTCATGGCTTTGCGGAAGATAATTAATGAGGGTTCAGCTCGCAGAGAGGTGGGCAGGGTGTTCCAATGTAAAGCAGCAAGGTAGGGGAAGCTGGCGCCACCTGCTCTAGCTCTTTTTACCCTGGGTATGGAGAGCATATTGGCATAGGGTGTCCTGGTAGGTCTAGTGGAGGCGGCCGGGTGGATTCTCTGGGATAGGTACGCTGGGGCTGAGAGGTGGATGCATTTGTGGGTGATGCTTAACGCTTTGAATAAAATCCTTTCCTTTATGGGGAGCCAGTGGGATGCTTTTCTGGCAGCAGTGATGTGTTCTCTCTTGGCAATGCCTTGTGCAGCACGCAGGGCGCTGTTCTGGATTACTTGCAGCACCTCAAGGTTTTTGTTAGAGGTCCCTAGAAAGAGAACATTACAGTAGTCAAGCCGGGAACCAGTTATGGCTCTGGCTATGTTGGTGCAAGTGTCTTTGGACAGAAACGGCCTGATTGCGTTGAGGAGTTTTGCATGGTAAGCCGCAGAGGAGGCGATTGAATTTACTTGTCTTGTCATGGACAAGTTGGAGTCAAGATAGACCCCTAGTGTTTTTACTGTGTCCAGTACTGGAATTCTGATTGAGTCAATGATAAAGTGACTAAACTGGGCGTCAAGTTTCTTGAGGGTTTCTGGGGAACCTACGAGTAGGAGCTCAGTTTTGTCGGAGTTGAGGCAAAGGCTGTTGATGGCCATCCACATTTGGATTGTGTTATATATGTTGTTGAGAGTTGCGCAGTCAGTGTCATAGTCACCTGTTAATGTGAGAGGATCTGAGTGTCGTCGGCGTAGTTGGTGTATGAGATGCCCATGGCGTCGAGGATGAAGAAGAGGGGGCGGGTAAAGATGTTGTCCATGACCTGAAAGACGGATAGGATATTTCTCCTATCCCGCTTGAAATTGGTACTCCAAAACAACTTCTTCCAATTTGATGGCACCTTCTATTTACAACTGTCAGGCACTAGTACGATAGCAGTGATGGCACCTAGCTATGCCAACACCTTTATGCAATACTTGGAAACAGAAAATGTACTCAACACTGCCAGGTGGATGCAGCATTTGGCGATGTATGTCCGATATACAGATGACATCTTTGGGATGTGAACGGGACCGTAAGATGAATTGCTGAATTTCTTCCGATGATGAATAATATGAACACACACTTCAATGTTCACTTCAGAATACAGTACATCCAGCATTCACTTTTTGGATGTTGAAATATATCAAGATAACAACAGATTCAACACCAGAATCTTTATGAAGGCAACAGATCACTGCAGTCTACTGTTAGCCACTAGTTTCCACCCAAAGCGCACACTGGACAGCGTGCCATTGTGCCAAATTTTACGATACCATAGGAATATCTCAATCAAGAGGAATACAAAAGACACTCGTATAAAGACAATATGACCAAGAGCTTGTTAAAGGGCCTGCGGTAGCGGCCCTGTAGTTATGGTTAAGTTGCTCAACTCAGAGGAAGAGCACTTTTTGGGTGGCTTATAACTTTGCTCCCCCTGGACGAATCATTTCCAAACTTTGCAAAAGAAGTATATGCCCCCTCTGAATATTTATGGAAAGTTTGGTGAGGGTTAATCAATGGGGGGCAAAGTTGTAGGGGGTCCCACATTTTTTTAGACACAATGGAAAACATGTTTTGCTTACGTCTACTGCCCAAACCACTGGACGCATTTTCACCAAATTTGCGGCCGGAGCGGCGCCCTGGTCCCGAAAGCGTGCGTTTGTAAATTTGGTGTAAATCCATCCAGTATTTTTTTTTTAAACAGCCCAAAAGCAGGTAGAAAAAAAGAATAATATCTGGGTTCGGTCTGCGGATTCACTTCCCTGTTCGGTCCACGGACTGGCCTCTGATTGGTTCAGAAGGCGACGTGATGTCCACGGACATCGGGCGCGCCACCTGATTGGATTGGGAAAAGCGTGAAATGCGTCAGATTTTTGGAAACACCACCCATGTTGGATTCGCCGACATCCACCCGCGTCCACAAACATTGCGGTAAAAACCTATAAAAAAACACAACATTGAACTTGTCAAACTCATGGCTGGGGGGTGATGAGGATGGGATGGGATATGGCCGTGAGAAGCCAAAAAATCAGTGTTTTTAATACCTGAAGTCTGCGAACAGTCTGGATATCCGGGTACAGTCCTATGATGTTCGCGAACACTTCAGAAGTTCGGGGGCATCTATGCCTATTTCTGCATTAATGGGTTGGTGAAAAGCAGTTTTTGGATGGCTTATTACTTTGGCGCCGCTCAATGAAACTGCATGACATTTTTTTATTGTATTCTATACCTAATTCTGAATGGTTTTGGAATGTGTGGAGCTGTTTTGTCAAGAGGGAACAAAATTAGAGAGGGTCCCAAAATATTCTAAAGGCTTATAAATGTGGTGCCATTTGACGAATCTGCACACATGTTTGCATATCGATTTTAAATCTAGATATACATGTTTTTGCAAAGTTTGTGGGATTCTGTCAGGAGGGGGCAAAATTAGATGGGGGGTTCCAAAATATTGTAAAGGCTTATAAATGTGGTGCCATTTGACAAATCCACACACACGTTTGCAAACAGATTTTAGATCTAGATATACACGTATTTGTAAAGTTTGGTGGGATTTTGTCAAGAGGGGGCTAAATTAGAGGGGGGTCTCAACATTGTTAGATGGTATATAACTTTGTTGCCGTTTGACAAATGTGTACAAAAGTTTTCAGAAAGACTATAGACGCAACCTTAAATGTTTATGAGGCGGAGTGTGGATTGAGTGGGCGCATTCTGTGCAGTCCCTACTCTTTAAGTTGAACTTTCTGCCAGGAGTCTGTTTGCGCTTACCATCATTTGGAGGAGGAGCATATTTAAGACCAGGAAGTCTGTGGAGCGGAGCAGAGTTGGGATTGAGTGGACGCAGTCTGTGCAGTCCCTACTCTTTTTGTGTTGAACTTTCTGCCAGGAGTCGGAGCGGAGCGGGGATTGAGTGGACGCAGTCTGTGAAGTCCCTACTCTTTTTGTGTGGAACTTTCTGCCAGGAATCTGTTTGCGCTTACCATCATTTGGAGGAGGAGCATATTTAAGCCAAGGAAGTCTGCGGAGCGGAGTGGGGATTGAGTGGGCTCAGTCTGTGCAGTCCTACTCTTTTTGTGTTGAACTTTCTGCCAGGAGTCTGTTTGCACTTACCATCATTTGGAGGAGGAGCATTTTTAAGCCCAGGAAGTCCGCGGAGTGGAGTGGGGATTGATTGGACGCAGTCTGTGCAGTCCCTACTCTTTTTGTGTTGAACTTTCTGCCAGGAGTCTGTTTGCGCTTACCATCATTTGGAGGAGGAGCATATTTAAGCCCAGGAAGTCCGCGGAGTGGAGTGGAGTGGGGATTGAGTGGACGCAGTCTGTGAAGTCCCTACTCTTTTTGTGTTGAACTTTCTGCCAAGAGTCTGTTTGCGCTTACCATCATTTGGAGGAGGAGCATATTTAAGCCCAGTAAGTCTGCGGAGCGGAGTGGAGTGGGGATTGAGTGGACACAGTCTGTGCAGTCCCTACTCTTTTTGTGTTGAACTTTCTGCCAGGAGTCTGTTTGCGCTTACCATCATTTGGAGGAGGAGCATATTTAAGCCCAGGAAGTCCGCGCAGCGGAGTGGGCATTGAGTGGGCGCAGTCTGTGCAGTCCCTACTCTTTTTGTGTTGAACTTTCTGCCAGTAGTCTATTTGCACTTACCATCATTTGGAGGAGGAGCATTTTTAAGCCCAGGAAGTCCGCGGAGCGGAGTGGAGTGGGGATTGAGTGGACGCAGTCTGTGCAGTCCCTATTCTTTTTGTGTTGAACTTTCTGCCAGGAGTCTGTTTGCGCTTACCATCATTTGGAGGAGGAGCATATTTAAGCCCAATAAGTCCGCGCAGCGGAGCGGAGTGGGGATTGAGTGGACGTAGTCTGTGTGTCACGGCTCGCTCCCTTTGCTCCTGTTCCCGTCACTTGGGGGCATGTTTTGGGGTTTTTTCCCTACTGGACATTTCCTCCGAACCTTATGCTACAGTGCTGTGATGAATTGGGAGCGCTAAAACCTTATTTTCCAAGTTACTTCCCTTCCGGATCCATTCCAGGTTTTTGGCAGCCAGCATGCTACGTTAATCTAATGACTATACTTCCCAGAATGCCTGGCTCACTGCCTCACCTCCTCCATTGCAGGACAAGGTTGGGTGGAGGATAGGCAACACCTGTGGCTGCAGGTGCAGCAGGCGGCACACCTGAGGGGTGTGCTCGTTAAGGAGCTTTAAAAGCCTCAGTTTACTTCAGTCCAGCGCTGGTCATTGTTGCAGTGTTCCTGTTGTGACTGGTCCCTTGTTCCTTGTTCCTAGCTTTTGTGCCTAGTTCCTAGTTCCTGTTTCTTGTTCCTCTGCCCTGGATTTCGGATTTATGTGCTTAATTGATTTCTGTTTTCTGGATTTCCCTTTCTGTCTTCCTCTGTCTGCAGACAGCCTTTCTCTGTGCTTTACCCTTTGATGCTGCCCAATTTGCCTGTGTTCTCTGTTTCATTGATGCTGTCCTTTGCTACTGAAAAACTTGATGCATTAGTCTTTCCCTTTATAGGTTTAGCTTCCTGCCTTTTCTCCTTGGATGGGCGGGAAAGGTTTCCTTTTATGATATAATTTTCCCCGCTCCTGATCCTTACTTTCTATTGGGATCCATTCCATGTTTTCCATTGCACTTCTACATGTATTTCCCATTGATTATTAGGTGTGGGGTGCTGTTGTAACTAGTCCCTGTGTGAATGCCTTTTGTTTTCCTCTCTATTCTAAAATCACCTTTCCTACTTGCCCCTTGACTAGGGTCTTATGTATTTAGTTTCCTCCACCCATTGCTGCTATAGCCTTCAGGGTCCCTGTTTCATCAACTGGGTTTTGTGGGTTTACTGACATTCAAGTGGTCTTTCCGGTCCTCGTGAGTACTGTTTCTAAGTTCCTTATTCAGTATCATCCAGAGTGTCAGATCACAGATCCTGTCCTTGCTTGCCCTCTACGTGGGTTTAGCGCTGTCAGTATCTGTAATAGCATAGTGGGTAAGGAGTTTGCCGACTTTCCTTTCAGTCATAAGGAGGTTCTAAGTGCTTACCCCACATCCCTTTTCATATATTGGTATTATTGTTTCACTCTATTTGCACTCCTGGGTTTTAGTATACACGAGTCTTGGGTATTGTATGCACATTGTTAGATTCAAAGTTTTTCACTGTGCGATTCCGTGCACATTTCCCTTGCCATATTCATTGCCTTCTTCCTTTCTTAACACTGTGCAATCCGTGTTGTCGTGTGGCGGGAGTCGGGCTGGAGCCCTTCTACGGCCTCCCATATTACAGAGATTCACATTCACCAGGTAAATCTGCAAAAACTTTCATATCGACAACAGTTGGTCACACCTCATCCTAACTTGCCCGTAATAAAAAAGGCTTCTCACGGCACTGGATTAACATGCACATATGCCATGCTATAACATTACAGATTCTTAGCTGCAGTGATCTATAGTTATAAATACACTGAACTGATCATTCTATAAACTCGTATGGCGACTGCGAGCTCTTAGCCTTTGAGCCGTATGAGTCCATTACTCGATCACTGCTATGTGAACCCGCTGCGTGTACCCATCGATTGGTACAAGCAAGGCATCCATTGACTTGAAACTTATGTGCATGCTTGTTTCCAATCCTTTGGCTCAAGACATATTACTTGTTGGTTTTAGCAAATGGTGTCTTCTTATATTTGTCATACATCAAGTTAACTTGGAGACCCACTGAAAAATCGTTCAGCGACTGCAGGCTACTGGCCTTTGAGCCGTACGAGTAGAAAGTAATTTTGTGCATCAAGTGTCCTATGAGCCCCGAGCCTCGCATGGTGTTTATACATGCGGCAGTAGACTGTTGGAACTAGGTTTCCTTTGATTCTGCTGCGTGTCTGATCCTTCTAAACCTCAAATACATTAAACACACTTGGAATGTCGAAAGTCAGATTTTCATCTTTACTTATCCATCTACCAAAACGTCTGTTGACTTTTTGAGAGGCTGTTGACTCGGTTTGCCGCCCATAGTGCTTTTACTTGAAGGCGAGACCCATACTTTCCAACAACACATATCACCAGCCAAAATGAAGCTGCGTAGTAATCCTTTATCAGATGACCCGAAAGCTCCGGAATGGGATGAAATTGAAACAATTAACAGAGCCCATACTGGAGGCCCAGAGGGTATAAATACAATCAATAGGACCAATTTGTTACAACCCCTGGGAGACCAGCAAGAGCAAGCCCAGGTTCATGTAGAAACCACCCACTTTACACCTCTTAGACTCATTGGAACACCAGAAGTTGAATCTACTATGGTGGATAATTGGAAAAAGGGCTTGCATTCACCATCACTACCACAAACATACAAAAACAAATTGAGAAATATTTTGGTGAAAAAAGACCTGCGAGTCAATAGACTTGGATGTAAGTGATCATATGTTGGAAAAATTGGATCGCTCTGGGCCTGGACAAATGCAAGACCTATCGAAAACGGGTGATGAGGAAAATGTAATAGAAATACAAACTTCTGCAGACACCAGAGACAAGCAAGTAGAACCCTCTCAAGTTGGAATGCACCCTAATGACAACACCTTGGATACACTCAACTACGTTCTAAATTCCCTGGTCTCTGTTTTTGAAATGTTAAAGGGGGAAGTTCAATCTCAAACTGGCTCCTTACTGGAATTGATAAGAGATGTAACCACATTGGATGGGGCGGTGGTCAGCTGTTGTCATGTCGTCAACACATATCTCACGCAGAAACTACAAGACTTGAAGCTAGAAACAATGAAACAAGATCTAGATATTTCTGCCATTCAAAGATCATTGGCCACAAAAGGCGTTATTGAGGAAGTAGACAGGAAAATGTACCAAGAACTACTGGCACAGCTATACCTTCTAAATCAAAGGAAAACTGAACTTCCACAAAACTGAGGATCTCACCTCACAGATGGATGACACTCCGTCATCTGAATGCGTACTGGAAGAGTTCATGATATTGGCCACCGTGGCGGAAGATTTTCAAGATGGAGATATAGGAGGCAAGCTTCCACCAACCTGCCCCTCTGGTCAAGATTAAAATCAAGGAGATCAAGTCAAAGTGATCTGTTTGCAAATTGTTCCTCCAACTGGAAAGAGAGAAAGAAAGAGGAAAGCAAGGAGGCAGCGAAGACTAAAAGACAAAGTTACCTTGAAAAAAGGAGAAATAAAAAACTGAAAAATCAAATGAAATCTAAAAATAAGAAAACTGCCTCTCAATCGTTCCTGAAGAGAATTATCAGCATAGAGCCAGCTTTGGTGGACATGGTTCAGATAACTGTTGAACTAAATCCAATAAACAAATTGTGCGGTCACATAGCGAGTGACATGAACAAAGACAAACAAGGAGAAGCTGTCAAAAAAGCTATGGATGAGGGGGGGAAGAGGCACCAAGCAAAAAGATCTGAACTGTCCCACCAATTCGAGAGGCTCACAAACTGAAAAACAAATGTTTGAGCCGCCTATGACAGAGCATCAGGAACTTTGAAGGTTGGCCTTAAAATAGCCCCAATCTTTCTAAGGTTGAAGCTCAACAAGAATCTAAATCTACTACCAGTTATGGGAAACATTGTAGGAGCTACATCAACAGTTCCATAAATTGCCTCCATATTCCTAAAAAAGCCACAAGTCTCTCTACAGGAAACCATCTCCCAACAGGTTATAGAAATAAAACTGGGAGAAGGCAAATATACAACACTGAGAGAGAATGGACAGAAGTAACATCATTAAAAAAGAGAGAGAAAATTAATAATCAAAACAAAATGATGGAACAAGTTATGAAAACAAAGAATGTCACCTCCTCGAGCACTGACCAAACAGCATGTTTTAATCGATCGAATGAGAAAACACTGCCACTTAAAAAAACTGGAACATTAGTTTCAAAGGCGATTTCCAAGAACTATCTGTTGCAGGCACAGGCACGTAAAAACAGTGTCAAAAACCATTCTGTTCTAAATCCTTCTACACAGGGATCTTCTGATGGTCTAGTTGAGGCTGTAACTAGAATGTAGGAAAGTAGAACTGTGTCTATTAAGCCTCCATTTGACCTTACATGTAAATATCAAGATGGTCATCTCACTATTCCAGTGGGAACATCACACCAGACTGTAGAAATGCACAGAAAACAGATCAGGCATGCTGTTGATGCCTACATGACAGCCAAAGCAACTCAGAAATATCTCACTTACTGTGAGTCTGGGCATAGGCCCCCAAAACGAGAGCATCATTCACAGCAATTGGCAAAAACATTAGCACCTTCATAGCCCCAGGTGAATCTCTGGGATGTTCCATGCCCCGAGCTCCTTCTCACTCCTTAGCTACAATGTAACCACAGCTTGATGTAGTGCAAAAGTTGTTGCCAACTGCACAAAATGTAACAAACTCAACTTCTGAACCCCGGAGCTCGAGTATAATATCGACGTTAGCTCCAGAAATCTATCCTTTAATAGAAACTGCTATTGCAAAATCAACTGACTCAAAGGCCCAGGGAGCCTCAGCCACCACTATCACTCAGTCAACTGGATCCCAGCTAAAAAAAGTCTACAACAGTGAATGCAAAACGACCAGCTTTACACTCATTACTTTTATTGTGTCGCCCATTCCCCTGTGTCCAGTATGATTTGAATCGGAAGTCCATTCTGACAATTTTCTCCGAAATACCTGAGTTCGAGGACATTAATTCCGTTGACATTCAATTGGTTGAATTCGAGGATCCACAAGCTCTGTCATCGGTTATACTATGGATAAACTCGAGAGTTGTTCTCAGTACAGTGGGATTTATCATAAATGTGAATAATTCAACATCTAAAGCTACACTGCCAAAACCTTTACCAAATCCTTCATTGTTTGTGTCTAGTCTAGAGTGGAATGGCACAAACAATGTTGGGTTGACTCTGAGAGAATCTAATGAAAAAAAGTCTTGCAATTGTCATACTATGCATTAACTAGGCCACACCACGGGGCAAACCACAATCCCTCTCTCAGTAGTTGGAACACGAGAGGATTCCATCACTTGATAAACGGTCGAAAATTAAATTTGGAAAATCCTGACATAGCAATGTTTCAAGAGACATGGCTCACCACAGTTCCAACTTGGGACAAATATGATGTCTATTTGAATCGGGCTCAAATATCAAGTCATGGTAGACCTACTTCTGGGCTTCTAAAAGCCGTAAGACAAAATCCATCATTTAAATCAGAGAATTGGATATCTCCTAATCCCTTTCTGCAAATGATAAAATTACAAGTAGGCACCGCAACATATGCTTTGATAAACATATACTGAAACCTTGTCGGTATCTCTGATAATATCTTTTTGAGAGATGTGGTTCTCTTATTGGATTTAGCATGCTTAGATAACACCATATCCTTTGTCATTATAGCAGGTGACTTAAATTTACATTGTCTAGGGAAATTTGTGCATACTACTAGACATAGAGCATGGAACCATTTTGTCAAATCACGAAGTTTGCAAATGTTAAATGGCACATTCATAGATGATATACCCACTCAACCAACATGGCACAGAGGTGAGGCAACAGCAATTATCGATTATATCTATGTCAATCAGGAGATGATTGCTGATGTCACTAAATTTTGCATTAAGCCTACGGCCTTGAGTGATCATAATTGGGAAGTAAAAGAACCCCTGATTAACTTTAGAGGTAAATGTCCGGCCAATCTGATTACAGTCAATACTGGAGGCAACAGACTACGATGGAGTGAAGCTTCCTTGAAAAGATTCAATCTCTTTTATGCCTTAGAGTTAACCAAAAAAAAGCATAGACCAGCATGACGAAACTGTATATCATGATCTAATGCAATTGTTTCAATCCAAAAGGAAAAAAGAAAGTGGGAAAGGTTTGAAAGGGAAAATAAAATGTGTTTGTGCTAATATGGTCATAGGGTTCTCTCTTTGCCTTCTGCAGGCTGCCATGGAAAGGGAAGAGGGGGTCTGTACGGAGCCCCGCCTTCCCTTTCCATGGTGGCCATCTTGGAAAAGGACTTTCCTTCCTAGAAAAATCCTTTATTTTTTTCACCACGGGTTCCCGCCTTGGGAACCCGGCGTGCTAATGGCTTTCATCCCCCATTGCAGGGGCTAGAATGGGGGATAATGGTCCGGAGCCCTCGTAATCCGCCATCGCTTCGCTTGGGCCGATAACTTGGGCTGCCAGGCCGTTATCCCCTGTTCCCGTCCCTGGAATGTGGGATGAACGCCACATTATTCCCATTAGCATAACACAAAATGCTAACGGAAATGTTGGAAAATCTTATTGAGTCTATGGGCCTCATTACACGGAAGGCGGTAATCCAGGGTGCTATTAGCACCCTGGACCATGCCGGTAAATTACCGGCACCGCCTTGGCGGAAAGGGGATTTACCGCCCCATTCCAAGGTTGGAGGGGCGGTAAATCCCCCTTCCGCCATTGCCCTTCCCCATTCCCATTTCTGCCCCATAGGGCTCTATGGGAATGGGGAAGGCGCTAATTACGGCACCGCAATTTTGCGGTGCCGTAATTAGCTCCGAGGTCCCTTGGCGGGTTGGTACTTAACGCCTGCAAGAAGCAGGCGTTAATTCCTCCAACCCGCAAAGGGACCTCGTAGTACGGCGGTAAGGGTTAACGGTCACCGTTGCCATTAACGGTGACCGTTAACCCTTACCGCCGTCCGTGTAATGAGGCCCTATGTACTTTACTGAGAAATGTAAAGTAGTTGGAGTACATAAGATTTATTTTTTGAGTTCTATTATTTAACTGTGAAAGGTGGTTCCTAAAGGAACATTTCTTTTGTTGTTTTTTGATGTATTTTTGTTTTGCATGATGTAAGCGACTTCAATTCAACACTACAGCTAAGTCAATGCCTAGTCTGGGATGCTGAAGAAAGCCCTTATTGATGTATTTTTATGTCCAGTTCATTTACTCTGGATGACAACCCTTATATAACACCCCTCTCTCAGAATCCCCCTGACCCCGCTGAGCCAAGAAGTAGGTTTGTTTTGCAAATTTAAAAGGTTTATTTGAAAATTAAACAATATATATCTATCACACTTTTATAGTAAATTAATATTTGATAGCACACTTGTGAGGATGATAGTGATCAACAATAGATAATGTTACAGTGGTACACTCTTTTTGATGGCTTAGAAGTGATATAGAGAGGATGAAGTAGCTGAGAATGCTTTTATGGCTTCAAGGACAATGCAATGATGAATGAAAATGCAGTACAGAAAATAAACTTGATATGACTTCAACAAAAGACAATGTAATCACTTTTCTTTGACAATTCACCCCCCTTTATGCAAGGTAAAGAGATGGAAGGAAAGCACACAGTTCTCAGGAATGCAATCAAATATAATTCAGTTCCCCCCAAAGCAAGCTTAGAGGAAAAGGGATGATTTTAACACAAGCAAAGTACTTTAAAGGTGGTATGCAAAGAAGTGAAAAATATGCTAAAATGATTTTAATTCCCTCTAGGAGGTTCAGGGTAGGTGATGGCTACTTTATATTAGTTCAGGCCAGCCCTATCAATGATTCAGGGATGGTTATTAGGTTGAAAACGGATTTTAGCAAAGGAAAGCAAGGACAAATATTTTTGCAGGTGGCTGAAATTAAGCAAAATGTCAAATCGCAGCAAATTTAGTTGCGTGCGTCGAGCGCAATTACGGAGGCACTATAAGGGGTAGCAAGTCGGTTTTAGGTTCGTTGGAAAGCTTAGAATCTTAGATTTAAGATGACAGTTATAACTCGCTCCTAGCACAAACGGTTCCGGAGATACGGCCGATTTAGTAAAGGTAGTTTTTTAGATTTGAAATTTTAAAGCTCAGAATGGCAGATGACAGTTTTCAGTTTTAAAAATGACAGAATGACACGATTCTAGGAGGCAGTTCTAATAGGCTAAAATAGTTTGGATTAGATTATTTTAAACTAAGAGATTGGTTTTGGCACAGTCCTGACTGGGTACTCACACTATAATTTAGACAGGAATGCGGCTTTGTCACCGATCGGGTCAGGATTGGCTGGACTTCTGCTAGCAGTTCTTCACAGCGATCTGGTCTCTGGTTCTCTCTGGTTCCGGATACAGGACTGCTTTCTGGATACTGCTACAGGTTCTTGCAAAAGATCTCGGCAAAGAATTCAAACAGCTCGCCCGGCTGTTGAATAGTTTGGTTGGTTTTGAGGCCTGCTGAAGAGGATTCAGCTTGTGGATTCAGGCCTCTCTGCTACAAATTCTGGAGTTAATTTCTGGTCTCTGGAGATTGATGGATTTTAAGTCTGGATCTCTGGATGTGAAGTCTGAAGTCTCCCGGCAAAGCGTCCCGCAAGAAAGTGGAAAGTGAATGTCTCTACCTGGGTTTCAATGTTCCTTTTATGTGTTTTGAAAATGGGTGTGTGCGTGGGCCTAGCTAAGCCTGCCCCTCTCACTTATCATTGGCCAAGCTTTCCTCTCTCCCTTGATTGGGGGAAAGAAATGGAGTGTCAGAGTGATGCTGTAGGTTTTATGGTCAGAGGAACCTCCCCTTGTCAAATTGCACACAATCTATTTCTGACCCAAATACATATTTATCTATGTACCATTTTTCTAATATTATCGGTCCAGTTAACATATTTTCTGTAGCACCAAACCATCCGATCCCTGTCTTTGTACGATGTTGTGTCCACTTATGACAGATTTCTCCCCTTTTCATCCAGATAACGACCTCTAAACCTTTCCAGATTTTACACAAATGTGCACCAGGGATATGGGTTTCAGATGATAAAGTGTCAGATTTTTAACATGCATACGTTTGGAGTAACAACCTTTTTTTCCGCTACTATCCCCAAGAACATCCCACATGGTCCTAACACCTCTTAAAATGTGCACAGAAAAATCCCAAGAATGATGATGTTATTTCTATAATTTTGACAAGTCTGCACTGTGAATTATCCATCTTTTTAAAATCATGCTCTGGCCCCAAAGGGGTGTGGTTTCCAAAGCACATGGTGGAATTTCTGGTTTATCCACTTCCCCCAAGCTCAGCAAGCTCTCACAGGCATTGCCCCTCCCAGTTTCTCCCAAGAGGAAGCCATTTTACGACCCCCCAATATAACATTTGCCTGAGCTAGAGACAGTGCTTTGTTTAGTTTCCTGTAGTCCCCAGGTGCTCCTCCCCTAATCCAATCAGAGAGGTGTCATCTCCTTTGGGCAGGGGCAGCAGGATGCAGCCAGGTCTGGGAAGAGTTGTTGAGCCAGTTCAACTCCTGTCGGGGTAGTTGTCAGGCAGAATTCAGCTAAATGTCACTTTAGTTCCCAGTTTTCTACATTCAAATCCAACTTACAATTTTTGCACATGTAGCTAGAATGCTGATTCTAAGTTCAAAACTATGACATTTAAACAATTGCAACCTATGTGACACTCACAAGTAGGTCACTCATTTATTCTAAACATTTCAATTTTAGTGGCTTTAAACCCAAATTCACTTAAGCTGTTGACATCCCCAGCTATTTTTTATATATACATTAAATAATTACTTCCTTCAAGTCATTTCAGAATATAGTTTTACATTGTATCCACCTCTTAGCAAGTCTTTCCTTGGCCTGGTTTGGGTTCATTTGTTCAGTTTTACACAAAAGTCTGGAGGTTTTAAAACGCCGGCTTTCTGATAGTGGTGAGCACCAGTATTACATCCATTTTGACATTAAGAAAATTAATTCCCCACAGTTCTGGGTTGCTTTTGGCAATCAGCATTGCCATTACCAATGGTTTCAGGCTACTGTGTGTGTAGCCCAATGGTGGTTTTAGGCAGTGCCCTCCTGTGCTCACAACATAGGCAGAAATGGGTGGCAGCCTATTCTTCATGTTTTCCCTGTGCACTCTCTGGGGAGTTCTGGCCATCATGATGTTTTCAATGCCAGTAATGCACAGTTTTATGGTAGGGCTTGGATGCATGGTAAAAACATCCCACAATGAGAGGTAAGAACGTAAGGTGGGGAGGGAAATTAGGGAAGAGGCACCAAACAGTAATATGGAGGGGCAGGTGGACAGGGTAAGATTTTGCGGGTGTGTTACTTCTAAGGTAGGGGGCAGTGTTTCTCATGCTCCTTGATTACAGCTTCAAAAGCACTTCAAAATTACTTCCACCTGCAGAGTGTTGTGTTGCAGTATATGCAGAGGACTGTTGTGTTCGAAAGATATGGATCAACAGCCTCTTTTATTGCTTCAAAGGTAGCTGGTGGGATTTTGTGTCCCACAGAAGTAAACTGCTTGGTTACAGTATTGGTTGAGAAAGATGAGGTGGAGGAAGACAGTATACTACTTGCTAAGAAAGGAACAATCTTTCTGTGAGCATTGCAGTGGTCGGATTTGGTGTGGCGGTGCATGCAGGTGGTCCTGTAGGAGTACTGTCCAGGTAGTTCGCAACTCATTACAAAGTTGCACTCAGTGTATTTCACTTTGGTAGCTTTAGCCTTTGGTACATCTCCAACAGTGGTAAAGAACTGCCCCACCCATGAGTCTCTCTGGGTGCTATTGGTAGGCATTTCCTCTACCTTATATTCTTGGTACACTTCATTGTCTTTAGAAGTACTGCACTTTTTTATATTGTGTAGGTCCTCCAGATGGTGGTGCTGGTGGCTCTTGGGGAGGACGGATGGCAATACCTGATGCCATTTTAAGATAAATAGCAGTTTTGCTAATATTCATCCAAGTATTTGTATTTGTATTTTGTTTATTTGTATAGCGCGCCTAGCCCAAGGGGATCTGGGCCCATTTCTTAAGTAGATTACAGTTGCATATATTTACAGGTGTTGCAAGGACAAAGCATTTAAATATATTACACAATGTTGCATAGGTATTACATACATATTGCATACATATTACATGAGCATAACAGGTTACAAAAGCAGTTAAATACAGATAATATTTACAGTAGCATTACCCTGAAGCAAAGCACAGGTTAGTTAGGCATGTGCAAGCTGGTCCTGGGATACCAGCCTGATTTTGGCTTTCCTCCTGAAGGCATGGAAAGAGGGTTCAGTTCTGAGAGGGCTAGTATGTGATTTGTAATAGCTTGTTAATGGATAATGAGTAAGAATAGGTCTATGCACTGTGCAAGGGTACATTTTGAGTTTGAAAGTACCTAGATCAGTAGAAAATGCAGTTCTGAACTGCCCTCTAAGCACAGGCCTGATCGCGAAGTGGGAACGTGTTCGCGGTCACATCATCATGCCACGCGCGAGTGCATGGTCATGTGGCACTGTCCAGAAGGTCCGTGATGACGTCAGATGTTCGCGGATGTCGAAGGACGCCAAAACAGTGGAAAAGGTTGCAAAAATTATACAGAAGTGTTAAAAATGATGCTAGATGGTGGGATATGGCAGTGTTTTAAGGTGAAACTTTGTAAAATGGACACATATTTTGCTATATTGGGGTAAGTATGATATTAATAAGTTGTAGGAAAATAGCATGCACTGGTAAAAACCCATGAAATTCACTGAAAAAACGTTGTTAAAGGGACGTAATGGTTATGTTGCACTAATAAAAACCTATGAAATTCAATGAAACATCTTTGTTAAAGTTATGATTACAAGTAAAACCGACAAACCTCAGAAGTTTGCTATGCAACCATAAATTGCACCACCACCACCGTGCACTGCTAAGACTATCACCAAAGATATCAAAGCTGACATCACAAATGTCATTGGTGACATCACTGATGACATCACATGTGAAATAAATTTTGATGAAAAGTCCCTACAACGGGTTGTGTTTATAATGTTGGTAACAAGATGTCAGGGGTGATCGGGACACCTATCATGAACTACTTAATCTATTAAAGAATGTGTTGTTGTTAATACAGGAACCCAATCATACATAAACATAGGCTAAGGCTGCAGGATGCACCATAGAAGTACAATATTTATAAGTTTGTAATTTTGGATAGTACAATAATGAATGCTACCTTATCAGAGTTTTGAGTAATGTTAAACATGTAATAACTAGCTAACATGTTAAACATGTAATAACTGGCTAACAATTCAAGACTTACTTCACGCTTGTGCTGGTACAAACAATACATATGAAGACCCACATTGCATACAAATCAGAGGCACATACAGGGAAACAAAAGTAAGAAAGAAAGAAACAGCATCATCAGAAAATGTTAATAACATTAAAGTTTATCTTCATGTATACAAATGAATTGTGTGTTTGAGGCCTGCTTATTTCCCCATGTATGTGCACCATGAGCTGAGACCAAACCCTAAGGAAAGTACTTTAAGAACATATGACAAGGTTAACATCTAGATATATAGCACCTTTTGAATTTTAATATTCTGACTGTCAGTGAACAAAACAACCTGGCCTACATATGTCAGTGAACAGAAACAAGGGGCCCGGATGTGTGATATCAACAGTGATGTCATTATGACATCTATGATGTTATCTTTGATGTCCTGGGTGTTAGTTTTAGCAGTGTACGGTGCTGGCGTGAGTTATGGTTGCTTAGCTTACCATAACTGGCGAATTTCTGAGGTTTTTCGGTTTTACTTGTAATCATAACGTCCCTTTAACAAAGTGTTTTAATTGAATTAAGGTTATAGCTGAGCGAATTGAACAAACCCCAAGGAAATCTTTGTTGACCGAAAACCAACCGGTCAATGGTCTATGTGACCACTTACTCAACACAGAGTACTCAAATCCAGAAAATAATTAAAAGACATTGGTCCATGCTGCACATGGATCCGTTATTAGATAGACTGTTCCTTAATTCCCTTTTGCGAACAGAAACAGCAGGGCGCTGAGGAACTCGCTAGTGAGAGCTGAATTGCTAGTTCCATAGAAAACAAAAATGAAATTCACAGGCACACAACCTTGTTGAAACTGTCAACATTGTGATAATATCATCAAGGGTGACACTATTAAACATCCACACTCGGGGAGAAAAATCCAGTTGAAACACTCTTACACATGTGACTCTGCAAATGTGTGATATGCTTCAAAATGCCCATGTGGGTTCTTCTACGTGGGGATCACTACTAAAAAGGCCAAGGTTCGTCAGACCGAAGTCCAATATAAGAACAAAGAACCTGAAGTCTGCAGTTCCAATGCACTTTCTAGAGGCGACACATAACATAGCACAAATGAAATGTACCATTTTGGGACATGAAAACCTACCAGGAAGGGGAGGTGACCTATCGAGATGTCTGATGCAGAATGAAATTGTATAGATTGATCGTTGGAATTCTATGACAGAGCAGACCAGGATGCTAACAATGGGCCGATCATTAACAGGCCCTTTGTTAGCATCATCCCCATTCCCATTGAGCCCTATGGGGGCTGAAATGTGAAAGGGGATGTACCGGGTCCGGTTTCCTTGAATGGGGAAATACCGGGCCCTCCAAGGTTGGAATGGCCTGGTATTTCCCTATTCAGGGAACCCAGACCCGGTACCCGGAATGGAGGTAGCCATGTGTTAGGCAGAAACCTGTGCAGTTCCCTCTGGGACCACTGCAAAAGATTTAAGACTACAGGTGTTTGGCAGTAAACCCACTTGGTAGCAGTCCGCACCACACAGATTCACTTGGTAGCTGTGGCTGAGCAGTCAGACTTCCCTCAAGAAGAGTTAGGCAGTATACAGAGTATTCACAATAGGTCAAGAGAACACAGTAGAACAAGTAAATGCTGACCAGGGCTTGGTGTAAAAGAGATATCATTATTTATTTAAAACCACATCTAGAAAAACACACAGGCACTAATAGTAAGCAATTCAAAAACACGGTCACTAAAAGATATACACTCCCTTAAAAGAATATTAGACAAGTCTTAAGTAAAGCCCCACTTAATTTTAGACAGCGGTGAGCGCTTAACGTAGATGGCACTCTAATAATTCGTTTTTAAAAAGGGAGAGAAAAGCAGAGAATAAATTGAAACAGATCCCAACACTTTTACAAGAACATAACAAGAGAGGAAGGCAAAGTAAAATCGTGCATTCAGAGTCAGTAGGCCGGATCCGCTTTAAGAGGATCGAAACGAAATGTGTCCAAGGTCACACGGTTGTAGTGCACAAAAGTCTTGTAAAGGTTCAAAAAGGAGTTGGACCAAAGAAAGGGACCAGTTAGAGGATCAATGCGGCCTGCCCAGTCCAGAAGGTTAAGGGGTTATTATTACCTTGTAGCAATCTTTAGAAAGGGAGGCCTGGCGGACACGGTACCTTAAAGTGGTGAGAATACTCCAGCGGGGGCAGTTGTTCCTGGCAGCGGACGCAAGTCGGTGCTTCGTTCGGGGGAAGAGAGGATCTCGTCGTGGAGGAAGACAGGAGTCCGTTGCACTGCCAGGGAAGAAACCAGCTGCAGAGTTTCTCAGGTACAAGGAGCGGTCCGTTGATTCGCGGTTCAGTGGTGAGTGGCTATCCAGCTGCCGAGGTGCTTGGCACGGGCAGTTCGACCACAAACCGGTCTGGGGTGTGAAGAAGGAAGGTAAAACTGGTTGTGCCCACCAGTCAGGGGAAGAAGCCTCTCCAGCCGGGAGATCTTCTCTGTCGTCGGGAAGTGGTGAGTCGGTTCCGCAGGGCTCCACCGGTGGTGTCATCGTGGTAGGTCGGCTCAGCTTCTCCCTTGTCTCAGGTCCTGTGGCGACTTCTGAAGTTCCAGTCCCCAAAGCCCTGCTTTTATGCAGCATACACCCATTCACTCAGCCTAGCTGTCAATCAAACATTCTAAGTGGTGAGCCAGCCGGCTCACCACTTGGGCCAATCACACAAGAGTGCGACTTGAGTTACCAAGGTAACTCAGTCCAGGGTGCCTAAACCCCCTCCTGCTCCCCCTGTGGTACCCAGACAGAGTGGTACCACTTTTGGAGGCTTCTGTGGAGAAGCCCGCCAAAAAGTGGAACAAAGGGCTCGACTTGGGTTGGAGTCACAGAAGAGAACACAAACGCCATTTTAGAATCGAGTCCTGGCAAAAAATACCAACCGGCGAATTAATATTAAATAAATAAACCAGCGGTATGTTCGAGGCTATGAGAATTAAATAATTAAAGTTGGTAGCCTCGAACAATGGGAGAATCCCATAGGAAAATATTTGCGGTCGAATATAAAAAGTAGTTTCCACTGCCACCAGCCAAAACTCGATCAGGGGGGACGGAGACGTGCCCCCTCGACTAACAGACCCCGGGGCAATCGAATTGCCCCGACCAGTACGTCCACAATATGATGGTTTGTACTGGTTTCTGTTAATAATCTGGGACTAGTAAAGCCAAGGGTGACTTTACATGCCCTGGGAGACAGTAGTCAGTCCCCTGGTATGGAGTCTATGGTGGGGTGTCACTATGACACCCCTGTGTTACTGAACGGAGGGTGCTGTGTAACACACATAGGAAAAAAACATATGAGACCCTATGGGGTAAAGGACCCCATAGCCCATAAAACACATTAACAGTCAAAGGAACACCATAAATTATGTCCAAGAATGGGAGAAAAAGAGTCTCACTCTTGGCAGGAGAAAAAAACAAACTCCAGAAATCCAGCAAAGCTGCTGGGGGACTCACTAGGTTAGGGAATTCAGCCTAAAGAGAGAATTCTGCCTAACACCATGCCGCAAAAAGTGGCATGGTTACCTCCTTCCTCGTAATGAGGCTCTGTGACTGCCAAGTCAGTTGCAAAAGCTTTACTTGACATATTTACTAGGGTTGGCTTCCCTAAAGAAGTTGTGTCTGTTAGGGGCAGCAACTTTATGTCAAAGTATATGCAGGCCATGTGGAAGGAATGTGGTGTCACCTATACGTTTTCATCCGCATACCACCCAGGGACAAATGGTCTTGTGGAAAGGTTTAACAGAACCTTGAAGAGCATGACTGGGGCTCTGGAAGAACCTCAAAGAAGAAAATGGGATCTTCTGTTACCATGCTTACTGTTTGCCTACAGAGAGGTACCACAAGAGGGTGTTGGCTTCAGCCCCTTTGAACTTCTGTTTGGTCACCCTGTAAGTGGACCCTTGGCCATAGTCAAGGAGTGATGGGAGATGCCCACTCCCCCTAGTACTACCAACGTAGTGGACTATGTGCTAGGGCTCGGAAAAAGGATGGTACTCCTGATGGGTGTGGCTAGTGAGAAGCTGAAGGCAGGGCAAGCACTGGTGAAACATTGGTATGACCAGAAAGCTTCCCTCATCACTTTCACACCTGGTCCGAAAGTCCTGATCATGAATCCTATAAGGCGTAAAGCTTTGCAGGACAAATGATCAGGCCCTTACACAGTGGTGGAGTCACTGGGTGAGGTCAACTATTTAGTGGACCTTGGAAGAGCTGGACAGGCTCCAAAAGGGTTCCATGTGAATAGACTGAAGGCTTTCACCCCAAGAGTTGAAATTGCTGCACTGCTGCTGGCTTCAGATGTTGAGGAAGAGGAGTCAGAACCTCTCCCTGACCTGTTCGAAAGCGGTCCTTCAGACAGCTCCATTGAGGGTGTCCATGTGGCCCCTCACCTGACTTCCTATCAACAAGCAGAGGTGAAAAGTTTGCTTAGGCAGTTTTCCCCCTTGTTTTCAGAGTCCCCTGGTTTGACACCTTGGTGCAAACATGACATTGACACAGGAGACAGTGTACCTACCAAAAGTAGGGGATACAGAATGTCAAAGTAAGGTCTTACATTACGACAGAGGTCAACAAAATGTTGGATCTTGGGGTGATTGAACCCTCTAGTACTCCTTTGTCCAGCCCAGTGGTATTGGTTCCAAATGCAGGTACTTCTGAGTTGAGGTTCTGTGTGGATTACAGGGCTCTGAATGCTGTCGCCAAGACAGATGCACACCCCTTGCCTAGAACAGATGATACTTTGGGTGCCTCCAAATACCTCAGCACATTTGACCTCACTGCAGGCTATTGGCAAATAGCTCTTGAAGAACATGCCAAGGAGAAGACAGCTTTCTCAACACCACAGGGTCTTTACCAGTTCAGGGTAATGTCTTTTGGGTTGAAGAATGCACCTGCCACTTTCCAGAGGCTTGTGAATCATGTCTTAAATGGGTTGGATGAATTCTGTCTTGCATATCTGGATGATATAGCAGTTTTCAGTGCCACCTGGGAAGACCATGTGAAACACCTTAGAATTGTGTTACAGGCTCTTCAGAAGGCCCACTTGACCATAAAGGCCAGTAAGTCCCAGATTGGACATGGATCAGTGGTCTACCTTGGACATGAAGTAGGTGGAGGGAGGATACAGCCTCTACCCAGTAAAGTACAAGCAGTACAAGACTGGCCTACCCCCACTACTCAGACCCAAGTGAGAGCCTTTTTAGGGTGATCTGGGTACTACAGAAATTTCATGGCAGACTATGGCACCATAGCTGCCCCTCTGACTGCTCTCACAACTTCAAAGAAACCCAAGAAGGTAACTTGGTCTGAAGAGTGTGAGAAGGCATTCAATGGCTTAAAAGACTCCTTGTGCCAGGCCCCTGTCCTCAGGGCCCCTGATTACCAAAGACCTTTTATTGTGCAGACAGATGCCTCTGACACTGGGATAGGAGCTCTACTATCACAAGTAGATAAGAAGGGTAAGGAACACCCTATTGGCTTCATTAGTCGCCAGTTTAAGGACAGAGAGCTCAGATGGTCCACAGTGGAGAAATAATGTTTCTCTGTTGTGTGGGCCCTAAGGAAGCTGAGGCCCTACCTCTATGGGACCCACTTCACTGTGCAAACTGAACCTAAGCCCTTAAAGTGGCTAATGAACATGAAGGGAGATAATCCAAATTTGCTTAGGTGGTCTATAAGTCTGCAAGGCTTTGACTTCCCTATTGAGCATAGGCCAGGTGTCCAACATAGCAATGCTGATGTGTTGTCCAGAATGTTTAACCGACCTGAACAAGAAACTCATCCGGGGTGGATTAGTTCCCCCTGTCCTTAGAGGGGCGAGTGTTAGTACAGATTTCATAATTGTATGTCATTTTCCCTCCATGTGTACACTCCCAAACGTCTTGCTGCTGTTTAGACACCATAAACTGACTTTGACTTCAGGTGCACTCCTCTGGGCTTTTGCTCACTTTTTATGGGGACACTGACATGCCCTTAAGACAGTCAGTACTGGGAGACTTTGTTTCCCTTAGTCCTTTTCCCATGCTGCAACTTTTCTGCAACATGTAACAAGTACACAATGTACCTTCCAGTACAGTGTACTTGGGTCTGTAGTCATGTTCCAAAGGCCCTAGATACTCCCGATGGAGTTTTTGTGAGATGTGCAGATGTGTCATGGACAGGGCTGGTGGCAGCTATCTTTTTGCATAAATTTTAACCCTTTTCTGCCATGTTAACCGCGTTAACCGCGTTTGGCACGAATAGGTGGCCTGGCTCCAAAATGGTCATGCCACAAGGTGTTTTGTGCTGTCCTTTGGCCATCTTGCCCCATCTCCTTCCCCAAGTCGAGTTGGCCCGGGGCTGTCCTTATTTAGACATGCAGTTTCCCGCGAAACGCCAAGCTTTTGTGCGCTCCTGCATGCCTTGTGTGTGTGCCTCCAGGATGTGGGATGGGGTGTCTGTCTCCAATACACATCCTGGGTGCAAGAGAGTCTGGAGTGCTGTGAATGACTGGGACCACCGTGGTCCATGATTGGTCCACGAATGGAGTGTGTGTTTGTGAGCAGATCTCCCATTGGGTCCTCTCCATTTTGGCGCGAAGGGAACTTTGGATAAGAGGAGGCTGAAAACACCCATACCATGTCGATCTATGGAGTTCTCACTGAACGAAGGATAGGATCCAAGTATCCTGAAACTACGAAGCTGAGTCGAGGGACCGCTGGTGACCCGCTGGAAGGTTTGGCACCCTGAGCCCGCTGTCGTCCTGTGGGACCCCTCTGCATCTGGTCATCCTAGAAGGTCTGCGAAGATGCTTCGATCCATTAGAATAGTGGGACTAACTATTCTCAGCACCTTCATCAAACCTGCAAGTAAGGTTTCTCGGAAGTGTCGCTGGGACAACCAGTGGACTGAACAGCTTACCCAATTGCTTTGCTCTGTCACCGTTGCCGTTTCGAGGATGCCCTCGAAACTTGGTATACTGCTAGCACTGTGTTCACGGCACCCTCACGCCAAATTTCATACACTTGGGATTCCCAAGTCTGAAGTGAGACGAGTCCGCCAGGACCGGAGCATATGCGGTTACCGTGTTGCTGTGCCGCGGCAACAACATTTTCAAGTACACTGCATTTGTGACCCTCTTGCCCCTGCAGCCTGCTGCAGTGAACCCAGGTCGATCCATCCACCCGGAGCAGAGAAATCACCACCGTCCCGTTTGGGAATGCTCACTGTATCTCAGAAACTGAAAGCCGCAGAGATGTCCTTTTTGTCGCGTTCGAACCTGCAAGCTAAGTGGACTGAACTGGTGAAGTTTGGGTCCGAGATCGCCTGGGACCGGTGAGTACTTCCAACACTAACCTGTGATACCTAGCACCAGGGCCCCTTTTTATGCACGAGTGGCCCCTGAGGGTCCCTCTCCTTTCCACTGCTAGTGCAAACTAGCGACTCCATCCCGCACTCTGGAACTGCCTCTGCCTTCGAGTGGAGGTCCTCCCTGAATAGTGGGAACGTATTCTTCATCACCTCATCCACCTTTCTGAGCTGCTAGAGACCCCTGAAGAGACCCCGTTTTGCCCAATGGGACAACCGCGTGCGCTTGCATTACATGTACTGTTGACCACAAGGCTCCTCTCTTCTTAGGGCTTGGAATGCCTCTTAGTTAGGTGTGTTGCTGATGTCAAAGGGGCCTAAAGACTACCTGCACTGCCCACAATCTAGGTTGTTGACATATTTCGTGCATTTAACCCTTTAGACCCCAAAGGTCTTGTATATACATTGTATTGATAGTGTTGTGTTGATTGTATTGATAGTGTTGTGTTGATCTACTTAGTATTGCTGTGATTCTTTTGCTATGGTCTGAGTTACAAAGGCCTTGTAATAAATGTGTCTATATTTTTGATATAACACCTGTCTGGGAGTAATTTGTAAGTGTCCTTGCTTTGTGTGCTCATTGAGGTCTTTCAGTCACCCTCACCCCTCCTGAGACTGACTCTTGACTACCTGACATAGCTACCTTGATTGGTCTGGCTTGTCCAGAGGTTACCCCGTTCCAAGAAACTAGGCTGGCCTTCTGAACCTCTGCCCACCAGGTCAGAGTTCAGAAATCCATCTTACCAAATTGGTGTACAGCAGTGGGATAGGCCTGAAGGTATCCAGTGTTGCACACTAGTGAAGGCATTTCAAGTTATTTCTACCCATGACACAGTGAATTGTTGTAGCATAACTGAAAAAGGCCATAGACGACAATACCATTTCTGAGCACACTATTCCTTTAACACAGTCTTTACAGAGAACAAGCAACACCACATACAAATAAAGGAAATCATATTAGTGCAGGATTCACAGCAGCACCCTCAACATCTTCAGGCCAGGATACTAGAACAGCGCCTTACGCTAGGTGAAAGATTTACGTTTGGAATTGTAATCGAATTAAATTAAATGTCACCAAGTGCAACAAACATGTGGTGGTATTGTTGCCCTGACAACCAAGCTCCCACCGTAGATAACACATTTCAGCACTGGACAGACTGTAGATTAATAACTTTCAAACCTCTGTACCTTGGAAACAGCCCACCACTCTATATTGCAAGTTGATCCAGCAGGAAATAAAACATATGTTCTCTTTCAGCTACTCCAAAATACATGCTTACGGCATTGTACCAGGAGAGAGCCAATGGCAAGCTATCACCTCACAAACGAGGACCCGTCTGGATAAAAAAGCCCCTAAGCGCTCGACATGTAATACCTAGAAACAACCCTGCAGCCGGAGCTCAGGTTACCTCTGGTCTGCAGGCATCAATGCAACCACAAAGCCATCTTCTATTTTGTCTCTCTCTCCCCTAACAAATCTCATTCCCGCACTTTCAGATCCACCAGAGCGCCTGGAGACTATGTAAATGGCAGCAGAGTGCAGTATAAAACCCATCAGCATTACACATTGAAATAACATTGGTGGAAAGTAGCCAAAGGCAAACCATCAAAGAGGCTAACATAGAAGGGTAGGATGCTGCACAAAAAAGGGTTTCAATCAAAAAAAATGAACAGCAAAATGGCACACAGTGTTCGCAATCGCGGGTTTCAAAAGAGAATTGCAGGAGTCCAGAAAGCTTGTTGACAGGGCGAAAAGCAATCACATCAACCCACACAAATCCTAAGAACTCATCCAAGATCATAATATCAATGGCAATCAATGGCACTCGCAATGCTTCTTGCCTCCTTCAGATGGATTTGAGTGACTTGTTATCTCTCTACACTTATAAATAGGGTTGTTGCTAGGTCTGGAAAAAGAAAACAGGGTTACACTAACGTCGGGACTGCAACATATTATTTTTTTTAAATTATTATTATTATTGTGTTATTTATTGAGCGCTAACCTAGCTTTGAGAAGCAATGGAGCGCCTTACAGAGGTATAAGCCAATACAGATATATAACGGAGCACTTTACAAAGGTGTGCATCATTACAGATGCATAACAGAGCACTTTTCAGTGGTATCAACAGAAGAGATATACAGTGGAGAGTAGGATGCAGAGGGCCACAGAGGAGGGGTACAGCTGTACAGGATGGTAGGGAGAAGAGGGGCGGTGGTGTCCAGCGAGTCAGGAGACTCTTACTCAATAGGTTCAAAGTGGTTGAGAGACAGATGACTATGCCATCTATGTTGATGGTTCCTCCCCAGGCCCACTATTGTAAAAGCGATAGATGTTATTCCTTAAGGCAACCATAATGCCCTTATCCCAGGCAGGTACTGCAAGGGATGAATACGATGTAAGCTGAAGAGGGTGAGAATAACTGAAAACTGATCATAGAATCACACATCTGCATCCATTAGATATGAAGCACATATGCACCCACCATGAAGAAAACACACTAGGTCAAATATACATTATAGATGAAGAATACTAACATTGCAACCATTAAGACATGAAGGATTACTAACATAAGTAATATAGAAGCAGAATGCAACACGAACGACACACGACTATAGCTCACTAACATGGAAATTCAACAGTAATGTACAGCCACCTTTTCTAAAAATGCAAGCTGCATCACGCTTCTAATTAAATGAAAGGCCTCAAGGCTTCACGAGGATTCAAATCGCTGAAAAAAAACGAACGAAGATCCTTGCAGAGAGTAGAAAGTAGCTCGTAGCCTGAGCCAAGGTTACTAAGAAATTATGGAGGGCCCGAGCACCACAGAAAAGGCACACTATGAGTGTTCCCATGACACAAATGGAGTACTCCCAAATTAAGTCTGGAAAAGTACAACCGACCATTTTTTTTTTTTTTTTTTTTTTTATTGTATATGGTTTACAAAAAACCTTTACAAATAGAACAAACTTTATAATTAAAAACAAAATAGTAAAAAAAAAAAAAAAGATAAACATTCATTGCTTTGCATTTACATTTGAAAAAAAGAAGAAAAAGAAAATGCCCGCTAAAGAAATACGAAATTACAGATTTACATAAGTTGCAAAAGTTTGCAAATTTTACAGAAAAGGGACAGACAATAGATAATCAACCGGTTTCAGATTTGAAATTTGATTGTCTAAGATTAATCAAGTCAATATAAAGTACTAGTTACAGAGAATAACAGATAGAATAAATACAAGGTATAAAATATGAAATACATTGCTCGTATTAAAAACACTGTGCTCATATAGTAAAAAATTCATAGTTCCAAGAATAGGAGCAGAAATCAGACCATAGGGGCATATAGGTCAAGGGCTCTGATAAAGCCCGCCACAGCCAGACCAACCTTGATGTTCGAGATTGAGAGACATTGTGACCAAATCCAATTGTCTACCCCCAGTCGCCCACTAACATTAAAAATGCCTAGATATTTGTCCCTTAAAGAGGTCAAAGCCTTGCAGTCAAGAATGAGATGCCGAGAAGTTTCAGTGACCCCCAAAAGTTTGCAGAAACGACAGGTGGGATCCAAATCAGAAAACTTCTTCCTTTTGCGTAGGACTTCCCGAGTGGGAAGAAGGTTCCATCTGAGTTTTATAAGAAGAGAGCGGTAGTGTCTATTAGGAAATTGGATCAAAATAAAGGACATCTCACCTCTCTTCTTATGATCAAATTGAAGATCACTCAGTGAGGAATAACCATGAAGTTTTTCGATAGTGTTGCTCCAATCATGGCTGAACAGAGACTCCTTTACCTTGTTAGGGTTTGTAAGTAATGTATCCCTGTCGGAGGATATGTCCATCAGGGTCTTATCGCAGAGAGTGGAGAAAAGATGGAGATATATGTTGTGGCCCGAGTGTGTCTGGGAAAAAATCATGTGGCCCACATCAACATATAAAGTATCAGGTCTAGGGGAAAGCAAGGCTGAGAACAATGAGAGAACCCTCCAAAGAATCCTAGCTCGTAGAGAAACCAGACCCAACTCATATCTAATGGCAACAGTAGGAATTGAATTGGGCAGTTTTAAAACTTTCCTCCAGTAAATACCTTCAAGAGAGTCCCAGAAGGGCAGAAGTGTAAAATAATGGAGTTCCATACCATACAATAACTTTGGAGTCACCTTACCCTTGAAAAAGTCTACCACGGGTTTGAGGGAAAACATACAATATTTATTCTCCAAAGTACGTGATTGGGAGATGAGAGGGAGCAGTTTCTGTCTAAGAAATCGTCTCAGTTCTATCACCGATGGTTGGGCCAAGATCAAAAAGCCCAAATAGACGATTTTGTTAACTCGAGAAATGTTTGTTCCCCCCATTTTCCATACTTTGTTGTTTCGGGTTCTCCCCTTTGAGAATTCCATGATACGTGTTTTACCAGGATTGATCTTCAGCCCATTTAGCAGTGCGTACTGTTCAAATTTACACAGGAGCCTCTGCAGGCCCACTTTGGTCTGGTCGAACAAGAGAAAGTCATCGGCATATGCCAACCATGAGAATCTCAGGTCCCCAAGTTTAGCACTCACCATGCCTGCATTTTTCAGGAAGTCATCCACATCAGCCAAATAGAGGATAAATAGACAGGGAGCTAACGAGCAACCCTGTCTCACCCCGATACGCGTCCTAATCCTCCTAGAGAGAGTACCAGCCAAATCGAGCCTGATGTGTATCCCCGAGTTTTCATAGAGGGCCATAATGAGAGAAAGGAGGCCCGCCGGGATGCCCCATTTAGTTAATTTTTCCCATAATCTGGATCTAATGACCAGATCAAATGCATTGGATAAATCAATAGAGGCGACATACAAAGGACCATCAGATTTTCCCCAAGAAGAGGCCTGAAGGGCAGTTATAATAAGACCATTGAGATTGGTAGAGTGGCCGGCCCTGAAGCCAGTTTGGTATTTGGGGAGAATATGATTGTCCCTAATCCATATGTTAAGATGGGAGAGGAGCAGAGAAGCAAAAAGCTTACAGTCCGCGTCTATAAGAGAGATCGGTCTATAATTCTTTACCTCAGAGCGTAAGCCTCTCTTAAAGATTGGGACAATATGGGCCGTATGCCAACTCATAGGGACCTTCCCGGAATTTACTACGTCCTGAAAAAGCAGGAAGAGTAGATTGGCCCAAATCTCGGGCTCGGCTTTGAATGTATTGTTCGTAAGGCCATTTGGGCCTGGCGCCCTAGATTTCTTAGCCTTAGAAATAAGACAGAACACTGTCTCCAGATCAAAAACTGGTTTCCATGCGTATTTCGATGGGTAAATCATCAATGCATCCGAAGCCAAGTCTTCCTCCCCAATATCAAAAAGTTTAGAGTAATAGTCAAACCATTTGGCCTCTGGGATTGCATTAAGCTGATCAGCCATCAATGTGTTATCAAGGCTGGAAACCGAAGCCCAGAAAGCCCTCACATCTCGTTTTATTAGTACTGCAAGCATATACTGTGCGTCATTTTGAATCATAGTAATTTTTCTATGCTTACAGTAGTTTTTGTATTTTTGACGAATGGTTTTAATTTTTGTTGTTTTATCTGCCCAATCCAAATCTAGGGCTTGAACATCCCTAATAAGTTTCTTAGTAAGGGCCTTAACATTGGCCAATTGTTGGTCGAAACTATGGTTGTGAAATTTTTTGAAGACTCCTTTCCTTAGCTGGCCATAAATACTACTCTGTAAGACATTGAGAAAACTATCAAAAGAAGAGGTGTTAAAGACTGCTATTTTCCAGCAGAGCGAGGTGTGGTTAAGGGAAGAGATCAGTTTGTTATTAAGAACACTGATGTTAAAAGGAGACCACCTTATCCCTGTCCCTTGACTAACAGTATAAAGCTGAGTGGGTCCACCCTCCGGCAGAAGCTTGGTGAAAAAGGGGCATAGAAATTGAACCCGGAGAATACCATGGTCGCTCCATGAGTTGAAGGACACCTCGACATTAGAAGAAAATGGAATCAGGGAATGGTCGACAAAGACGTAGTCTAAGGTGGAAGATGAGGACGATCTACGCCAAGTTGGGCAGGAAGGATTAGTAGCATCATAATGGCTGTTAAGACAAGTTAGGCCAATTGAATCCAAAGCCAGATTCCAAGATCGGCCCCATGTAAGTTTTAGTCCTGTACGTGGATCGTCTTCCATAACCAAGCCCAGGTCATCATAATTGGATTCCAGACAGAGAGTACAGTCTGAATTTAGATCGCCCGCCAGAATGAGTTTGCCCATGGGGTGCAGATATCTCCAGGCAAAGATAGTATCAGTTAACTTCTCCAGAAACAATTCGAGAGGAGAGATTCCCATATGCCAGTAAACATTGACCAAGAGAAAGTAACAATTAGAATCCGGAAAAAGCACCTCTAAGGCCATAAAGCCAAAAGGTGTATCCGAAAGCTCCTTAGCAACAGAGCCGAAGGAGGTTCTTACCCCTATAATGAGTCCCCCCGATGCGCGGCCTCCCAGGCTAGGTTTGGCACATTGAGAGAAAATATCGAATCCATCAAGAACTGGAGTTGAAAGTAGCCAAGTTTCTTGGAGAAAAAAACAATGCGAAGCCTTAATCACGGCAACCGTTTCTAGGTTCGTGAGCAAATGGGAATTACCTCTAGAGTTCCAAGAAAAGAAACTGAAGCTATTTAGAGGGCGGGCCTTCGAAGAGGATTCTGATTTAGCGGGAATTAAATCATTTCCATAAGCCTGCGGTGACATGTGCCCAGCTCGCGGAGTCTCCATTAGATTTGGGCAAAAAATGCCTCCGTTGGGGTGGGGGAGTTCTTTCTGGATGGTAGACCATTGTAAGATTACCTCTATATTCAGCCCCCTCTCCTTTATTTTTGGCAAATTGAGAAGAGTCCACTATTTTTGCTTCAAATCCTAGTTGCTTCAACCCTTCCATATGCCCCATGATCAAGTTTAAAACTACCTTCGATCTAAGAATAATATTACTAACATCTACCCGATCATGGAAAGGGAATAAAATGCAATCTATGTCATAGCTAGAGATAAGCGAAAGCGAAGGAAGTTGGTGAAAGATTTTAAGTATGTTACCACGATTTAAACAGATTGGCATATCTTCGCCCCAAAGACTGGAAAGCTGTATAACATCACCAGAAACTTTTGTTGTTGCAGAGACAGGTAAGGACTCAGTAATTTTTTTGGTAAAGTGACCAAGGGGGTCAGCCGCCAGATCACAACCCCTTGCCCCTCTTAGTATAGTCCTATTATGGTTGACATTTGGCCCCAGTGGAAATCTTTCCCAAGATTTGGAAACGTTCTTATTATGGGCAAAGTCAAACCCAGAGGGGACCGCTTCTCGAGCCGCAGACATGCGCATATTTGAGATGCTAAGAGAAGCATGGTTAAAAGGGGGGAGAGTCGATAAGACATTGTCTGATCGATCTGTCATATCTCCATCCCTCTTAATGCAGTCCATATTAACAGGGGGCTCCTCAGGAGCAGACAAGAATGCCGGGTCAGAAGGAGAGAGCCGAGTAGTAGGAACCTCGTCCTGTGACAAGCTTACGTTGGAATTAGACACTGTCACCTTGCTGATCTTGGGAACAAGTAGTGACTGAAATAAATGTTTAACCATATCAATGTTAACCATATTAACAGTCGGCGTAGTTAGAGAAGTGTCCGGATGATTCAGGCTTTTTCCAGAAATAGACTCCAGAGAAGTAGAAGGGAGAATTGCTTCTGGGGCAGAGTCCATAGCCTCCGCTGCAACAATATCAGTTGGCAGTGCTACAGGGTTGGTACTAGTGGATGCTGGTACGGTAAGAGGTGTTATCCGAATGCTAGAAACTGCAATTTCACCAGTACCAACAGTCCTTGGCCCCGCATCTATAGAAGCAGAGGTATTAATCAGCATACCCACCGCATCCGTTAAAACAGATGCAGGTGGAAAAATAGGTGGAGCATTGGTGGTATCTGGAGTGGTCACATGGATGGAAGAGGGGATTGGTTCAACAGAGTTATCAGTCCCCTGTGGAACTGCAACAGTGGTTGAAGGGACTAAAGAGTTTGCCATAAAGAGGTTTTTGAAAAATTGATTAGTATACGAAGTAATCTTTTTGACATTCTTCTGATTTTTTGTTTTCTTCATTTGTTGGCTCATTTTCCTTTTCTTTCCTAGACAGGGGAGGACTTTTGGACAGGAATTTTCCTCTGGGGGCTCAGAGGAAATTGCTGCGATTTCTGGAGTTAGGATAATCATGTTTTCTCCTAAGGATGCGATATGGTCACCTTTAGAACGGACGGCCGACTCTGCAGTCCCACCTGCACATGAACGATCTTGTATAGAGGGTTTGAGGGATACCCTTGGCAGATCCTCCTGTACTTTGTCCTCTCCTCTTTCCGTAGAGAATACAGTCGGGACACTGGGAAGTATATCTGTAGGGTCGTCAGCCTCTCGCAAACCATCAAAGGCAGCTCGGGGAGTCATAGAGGAAGAGCCCCGGGAATCAAGATCTAGTGGTTGGAGAACCGGAAGACCCGGGGCCGCATTGGGGACCACCCCTAAAATAGTTGCCGTGGTCCCCGTAGGCCCCTGATGAAAATCGTGTATAGGGGCCAAAGGTGGATTGAAGGAGGTAGGGTCAAGGCCTTGAGTGTTCAAAAATTGTTTTTCTTCTTTTATAATTTTTACTAAATCTTCAAATCTATCTAGGCCCTCCAGCCTAGAATATATTTCAGAAAGTATACGTGAATGGGATGTAACCTCTAACCAGATGTTATCATAGAGACTCACAAAGGAACTCAGAACCATATTCAACGCAGAGATAGTTGGGTGGGAGAGTTTAATTCTATCATCAACATCTTTAAGGGTATGATGTAGAATAGACTCACTGGGCGGATCAGTTTTGAAGTCCGGAAGAAGACCTCTTTCTTTTAACCAGTTTTGTTTTTCAGTATACTCGTCAATAAAGTTAGTGAGATCTGAAGGGGAACCTGCCCATGATTCATCACAAATTTGTTGTGTTACATTATTTGTTTTATTAAGATGGGAGTCCAAGTGGCTATCAGCAATTGCCTTATCTGCACATTCTATGATACTGATATCGTCAATATCCTGGACTGAGAGATCTTCAATATCCAGTTTCTTAGCTACGTTAATTAAGTTAGTGTGGGCCGGGGTATGTACTGGAGGAAGAGGGTGAGGAGATTTAGCCAGAGTGCTAGAAACAGATTTCTTACCAAAAAAATGTGTGATGTTTTTCCCCTGGATTGGATTACCCTGGGTACCTAGATTAATTTTTATTTTTGATATTGAGTTACGGGGCTTGTTGAGAGGGGTTTTGAACGGCAAAGAGATCCCATTAGGGGAAAAGGGAGTTCCCCCCACACTAGTAGAAAGGTTAACGTGAGAAGAAGATGTATGCTTAATATCACTGAGTAATGCTTTGGATCCTAAAGAGGGTTGAGTGTGAGAGATAACAACGCTCCCACTGTCCTTCTTCTCTAATAGTTGTGATACAGTAACTTCTGATTCATCCACCATGACTGGGGGTATGGGCATACTAGGATTCAGTGAGGCAATCATTGGAAGAGGGATATTAGGCAAAGGGTTGTTGTCATATGCCATGTTACTTTTTGTCTTTGAGAAACTGACCCCGACCAAAAGATTGGAGGCAAGAGTAGCAGCTAGACGTTCTTCCTGAGTATCTATAGAAATGTCATGTATTCCATTGAAAATACAGTTATTATGAGCTGTATTACGTAAAGTGATACCCATAGCATTGCAAACCTCAGACCTCTCTCTCAAATGAATTTGGGCCTGGGCTATGTCCCTTAAAAGGAGAGGGTTATAATGGGCCTGAAGTGGAGCATCATCAGAACTCCCCATGGCAATAAAAATGGAGGTTTCTGGCACAATAACTGTAGATGGCATGGAGGGCATACTGACAATGGGTGAAGGGGACAAAGGAGGTGAGACCTCCATAGCAGTCTGACTTCTAAGTCCCTTACGTGTCATTCAGATAAAACCTCAGCCTGACAGTAGGCAGAATGAGAAAGAAAATAAGAGTTATGCCAGAGAAGGTACCCAGAAATACACTGGAAATAAGCCTAGGTGTCAGGGGAAGTTAGACATAGAGACACACAGCAAAAATACTAGGCAATTTTTAAATTTTAAAAATGCAAGTGTTAGAGTATGGCACAAATAGCGAAAATCAAACTCTGAAAGACCAGTACATTGTCTAAAAACCCTATGAAGTATATATGTAACCTAGTATTAAGAGCGAATTAAAATAAAAAGCAATGTTACACACTCAATTAAATAAAAGTTTTAGTAAATGAGTTGTGTCAGCGTAATAGTCATTTTCTGGGAAGGGAACGCCCGACGGCTTGTGGAGCTGCCAGAGTCCGACTCTCCACCCCAAACCCTCGTAGTAAAAATACAACTTCAATTGGGTTGGCTTGGGAAGGCCCAGAACAGTGTACTCACAGATCACAGCCAAACAGCAAAACAGTATCTCCAGCCCTTACAGTCTCCAGGGCTTAACGCCGCAAGGGCGGCTGTGCCGGCAACTTGTGCAGGCTGGCAGTCACGTGCTGTATCACGTATTCAGGAAGGGGTCCGCCCCCTCCAGGAAGCAGAATGGGCTGCAAGAGCTCTGCTCGCAGTGCAGCTGTGAGGGATGGACCTTGCAAGCACGAGCGTTCGTAGGAGAAATGAAACGCTCCTTCCAATCAGCAGAAAATACGCCGCAAGGGCGGCTGTGCCGGCAACTTGTGCAGGCTGGCAGTCACGTGCTGTATCACGTGTTCAGGAAGGGGTCCGCCCCCTCCAGGAAGCAGAATGGGCTGCAAGAGCTCTGCTCGCAGTGCAGCTGTGAGGGATGGACCTTGCAAGCACGAGCGTTCGTAGGAGAAATGAAACGCTCCTTCCAATCAGCAGAAAATACGCCGCAAGGGCGGCTGTGCCGGCAACTTGTGCAGGCTGGCAGTCACGTGCTGTATCACGTATTCAGGAAGGGGTCCGCCCCCTCCAGGAAGCAGAATGGGCTGCAAGAGCTCTGCTCGCAGTGCAGCTGTGAGGGATGGACCTTGCAAGCACGAGCGTTCGTAGGAGAAATGAAACGCTCCTTCCAATCAGCAGAAAATACGCCGCAAGGGCGGCTGTGCCGGCAACTTGTGCAGGCTGGCAGTCACGTGCTGTATCACGTATTCAGGAAGGGGTCCGCCCCCTCCAGGAAGCAGAATGGGCTGCAAGAGCTCTGCTCGCAGTGCAGCTGTGAGGGATGGACCTTGCAAGCACGAGCGTTCGTAGGAGAAATGAAACGCTCCTTCCAATCAGCAGAAAATACAACCGACCATTGTGATCCAGATGCAAAGTTATTATAAATCAGAAGACCAAATGAAGAATAAACTTAAGAGAGTTTCTAGAGGTAGAGGAGACCGTACCATTTGCATTAATTTTATTTCTTTTTTTTTTATTTATTTATTTTTTTTCAAACAATTTAATAGCAAATAAACACAAGGAGGCAACACTTGTACAAAATTATTTTTGTCAGGGTGTGTGTGTGTGTGTAATTAAAACATCCATAAGTACCCCACTGGGACAAAGAAAAAGAGCACAAATAATCCTTAAACACAGATTTGCTGGCTCTCTTGACGAACAGATCGCCTTCCAAGCTTCAAATCCACAAACTCGAAACTAAGTGACTGACAAACAAGCAACCTCCTGCTTTTTCTCGTTAAACCATTAAAGTAAATCCATTATTTTCTACATATTACAACACATTTTCACACAGAAAAACAAAACTGACATTTAGCTTTGCAAAACAAAAACAAGGGAATCCTCGGGGAAAGAAGCATGTCTGGTGAATGAGACTCAGATCCTGGTCTCTGCTCCTGCAGGCAGTACGGCCGTTCACCATCTCTGCAGCCCGTAAGTGGTCACCATCACACTTAAAGGGTCAGTGTGGATTTTGTAGGGTACACTATGCCATTTGTAACTTCCAGCAGGGGATGGCCATCATCTCTAAGGGTGGTGTCAGCACCTCTATACAAGGGAAGACATTTCTTTTAGTAGGAATCAACATCACAACTCTGTGGGTCGGTTAAAAAGTTTGTTTGGAGTCCGCTTTTGGGACAGAGGACAGCATCTGTAAAGGGAAAAGTCTGAACATATAAAGTGAGGAGAATGCAACAATAAGAGGATACCTCAGCCACAGAGGTGAGTTTACATGAAATGGGAAGCAGTATGTGATAAGGAGCTGGTCAGCAGAAGAAGCCCTTATCAGGGGGTCTCCATTACAGAGGATGAGTTACAGCCTGCAAGGTGGAGCCCACATATGAAAGGGGAGGGACTAGTCCAACAATGAAATGGGGTTTGGACAGGGTTAAAACATTTCCAGCCAACGGGCAACAGGGACGGTCAGTGGCACTTTAACTCATGAGCTTCACATTGAGAGATAATCACTTTACATGTTTTCTAGTAGAAAAGGCAAAAAAACGGTACAAAACCCTCGTGTTAAATACAATCAGTTTGTACCAATATAAAAGCCTACAGGTTTATCTCCAAAAGGTTTTTTTTTTTAAATTATTCACAAAAAGCATCCAAAAATCAGAGGCTAATGTGCTCTACAATCTTAAATCCATTAAAAACAAGCAAAATAAAAAACAAAGGGAGGAAGGCAATAAAAAAAAGGAAAACTAGAGCAGAAATGAGCAGCAGTGCTCAGTCACATTCAGATTTGGCATCTTCAAATTGTATTTAGAAACATATCCACAGGTTGTTGTGAGAAACGAGTTGTGAGTGAATTCTGCTGCTTCACACTCCAGTGCACAGATAAGTCTACCATTCCACCATTCAAGAATTGGGCTGTGCGTTTATAGTGTTATCGTGGCTTTATAACGATATTGCTTATGTGGCCTTCAATTTCACAAGGACTGTATTTGATCTGCCTCAATCAGATTATGTCTGAGCCATCAAAGACCCACTCTAGGGCAACCGCTGCACATCCATCCCACACTATCATAACCTGCTAGGCCATCAACAAAGTTAACAGCCATCTCAACAGCTTTCAGCTTTCTAATGACTTTCCAGCACACCACTCATGCGCCATTCTTTAGTCCCCACTTCAAAAGCCGTTGCCATTCTATAGGCTTTGCAGTTTCGGAGCTCATCCTTTGAATGCATGCATTCATTCATTCATTCATTCATTCATTCATTCATTCATTCAGGTTGAAGTCCTACACCTTGATAGTTCTTAGACTTGCCACCGCCTCCAGTTCCTTGACTTTTTCGGCTTTCCATTTGACCAGCACTCAACCTAGTAGCCTACAAAATCCTATTCCCAAAGTACTTAACCAAAAGAAATCTGGGCATGGAACTTAAAAGTCCCGTCTGAGTACCTTCCTGTATCCAACCTCATATGGCAGTTCCTACTCAATCACCTCTCCTCGCTCAACTCCAGCCCTCCCTAACACCCTATATACATATATTTCTAAATATACTCCTTCCCCCTCACACACTAGGTAAAAGGCTTCTCTAACAGTCATGGGCCCCATTAAAACCTTTAGAAGAGTGCAGATGTATTCCTGGTCTTTCAACGCCTTTCTGCAGATTCTCAGTTTATAAGTAAATGTTGAAGGCAAAGCTTTATCACATTCTAAGCTCTCTGGCCATCCACAGTTCCAAACTACAATCGACTAGCCTTTAATATTCAGTGCTACCCCAGAACATGTGCAAACCACTATAGAGCTCCTTGGCCGGCAGTATAACCTAATGGAAAAACAGAACTCCCAACCTCATTCATACAAAATGAGCAATGAAGGCTCCATAACCAGTATTATAGAAGTGGAAGTTGTAAAGTTAATAAGACTGATTATGATGCAGAAGAGGCGAGTCACAGGCGACCTCACAGTGTTGGGGTGGCCAATTATTAGCAGGGCACTAAAGGGTTGAAATACCCTAAGATCAAAATCTAAACGCACAGCAGGGTGGGGGTAGTAGGGTGGGGCAGTTAAACAGGTCAAAAAACAAATAGTTCACCAACCCTAAAAATGGCACAACCGAGGGTTAATGGTGAGCCATAAGGGAGGAGCGGGCGGGGACATTTTGGGAGCAGCATGAGCCTGTGCACAGATCCCACTAAACTTCTCGGCACTATGCTAGTTTGATTTTAAAATACTTTCATTTGCTGTAGAGAGCTTAAGGGAAGAGACTACTGTATTATACAGGTAATCCACTCATTAATAACGTAAACAGTGGGAAACCAGGTTGTGAAAGTAGCTCCGGTTTCCTTTTTCCTTGCATAAACGGTCACCAGAGATGAGATGGGGTGCAATACCAGTCAGTTTTGAGCTTTGGTGCAAACCATTTCCCCTCAAGCTGATGATTGCGTGAGCACTTGCCACAAGAAGCTCATGTCCTCGCCCATCCCTCTTGAAAATCTTTTTTTAATGCTTTTTTAATGTTTTTCTTTTCTGGATTCAGCCTTGCATCTGTATGTTCAGACACAAGTAAACAAGGTGTGCTAGCAAGGCTGTGCCAGAAACTGCTACAAAGAATCTATAACAAGAGCAAGTGCTTAGTTTACCAACGTCTAGAAAAAGAGATATTTTTTAAATATTCAAATGCAAAGTTGAAATGTTTCCTCCCTCTCAGCAGTCTTTCTAGAAGGACTCGGCTAGCAGCACAACAGCAAAGAAAAACAAAGAAAGAACAAAATGAACGTGATAAAACAACAAATACACATCAGTATCAAAGGTCAACACAGGGTCAAAGGTGAGAGTTCAAGCATCAGAGAAGCTGAAGAGACAAGGATTTGGACGATGTACTTGAACGCCACACCGACATGCTTTAGGCACAACGATGAACAAACGGCAGGGAGGAATCAGAACAAGGAGGAAAAGGAGCTCAGTATGGCTTGCTGTCATTTTTGGAGCGTTTCAGCTGCACCTTCAGCCTCTTAATTCCAATCTGAAAGCCATTCATGGACTGGATTGCTGCCTGCGCAGACACAGGATTGTCGTAGCTTACAAAACCAAAACACTTGTTGAGGTTTGTCTGCTTGTCGATGAAAACTTTGGCAGAGACAACATTGCCAAAGGGCATAAACATCTGTAGAATGTCCTGGTTCCCAAACTCCTGGGGCAGATGGTAGATGAATAGGTTGGCTCCTTCGGGACCAGCCTCTGTGTCCTCTCCACGTCTCTGGCTGTAGAGTGTAGGGAATCTCGTGTTCCACCTACCTTCCTTCTGGCTCCCTGCTGCTGCCCCGAGACCCTGATGAGAGAGCAAGGACTGGCTATAAAGTGAGGGTAAGGCAGCAGCAGCATACTGCTGGATGCCAGAGTAGGCCTGAGACAGTGTCTCTATGGTACTGCCTGTGCCATTGGAGAGGCCGCTACTGCCGAGCCCACCATTCAGGGCGGCCATTCCTGCTAAAGAGCCCATGTTGAGGCCTCCTGCAGCTCCAGCCAGTGACTGCAGTGCTCCAAGAGACGCCATGTGGTTGGCAGACGAATTTCTACTTGAGCTTGGGTTGGAGCCTGAATTGGCAAAGACACTGAGAGGGCTGCTGGAAGTAGAAAGGGATGAGGACACACTTGGCAAATTCTGACCTGCAGTGGCTGCAGCTGCCAATGCTGCCAGGTTTTGCAGCTGCATGGCGTTGAGCCCTCCCATCGGATGTAGACCACTCAAGTTGTTGAGGTTTCCAGTGGACGCAGTCTGCTGAAGGAGGGCTAAGTACTGGGGTCCCAGGGTATTCAGTCCAGCGAGGTAACCCCACACAGACGCTGCACTCATCTGCTGCATCTGCTGTTGTAGCTGTTGTGTAATTCGTTTCTGTTCTTTATCTCTCTGTGTGTCAGCAAACTTCACAACGATGGGCGAGGAACAGCCCTCCATTGTCTGTGCCTGGTGCATTGCTCTTGTTGCATGTTGTGCCATTGACCTGGAGGTGAAGGTTATAAACGCGCATCCACGACTCAGCCCATCTGGACCACGCAGAATTCGACACTCTTCCACTTGACCATATGGAGAGAACATGCTCCTGATGTCATTTTCATTGCACTTCTTAGAAATCATGCCCACAAATAGCTTCCTGTCTTCCACAGCATTATTCTTCTCGCTGTCAGCTGGCTTTATCTGAATGGGATGGTGCATCCCTGGGAGAATCTTCATGTTGTGCAGAGCATTCTGTGCTTCTAAAGCTGCTTTACGGGTGTAAAATGTGACAAAACAGCATCCTTTGCTCTGTGGCGGGTTAAGGCTCCTGTCACGTAGGATATTCATTTCAAAGACTGCTCCATACTGTTCAAAGAGCTCCCACAACTCCTTTTCAGACCAGGTCCGTGGTATCCGTCCCACAAACATTTTAATGGAATCCATGTCAGGTTGGTCCGGGTGATCCAACGTTCCATTCATTTTCTTTGATCGCAAGTTCTCTGGAGCCCAGTTCAGTTCTTCTTCTAGATCTATACTCATTCTTCAAACTTCTGCACGGCCCCGGCCGCCTGTCACTCCGCTTTGCCGTCTCCTGGGAAACGCTGCTCCGGTTAACTATGGCTCGCTACGACGAGGAAAGATCCAAAATCGTACCATTTGCATTAATATTAGCTAAAACCTTCATAAATGAAGGGTCCTCTCACACGTGACCCATAATTGAAGAACACTGTCTATTCATTAGTAAGAAACACAGATAAGACATCAACCTCACTCATTACGCGTATTCCCAGACACAAGACATCGCACAAGGTTAACTACAAGGGTGATCATGCTGGCTCATGGCGTAGAGATGAATTTTCGTGACTTGAATACAGGCAGCCCAAGGACCTCTCTCTCCTCACTCCCATTTGGCTCATGTCTTGATGACCTGTCAGTAGTCCAATGTTGGTCAGATTAAAGCCAACCAATCGAAACACTTGATGACAAGCCACCCGTTACGTATTGCGCCAAACAAAAAAACATTGTAATAATCCTGTATTTTTGTTATCAATTGAGAGGTGGTGTTAGGAGGAGCCGTCAGTTAATCATTATCTAACTACAAGTTTAACCCATATTGAAAATGTACATAGTCAATTCCCCTAATCAATCCCTTCATCCCATAGGCTTTGTATTAGGATGTTGTCACTCTGATGTGTTTTTGATATACACAATATTGTTTTGTATGAGAGCTGTGAGAGCTGCAATTCTCTTGCTTGTATGCTGTCCCACTTCAATTGTTGTGTTAATAAAGCTGGGTCTTGCCTTTCACTTTGACTATTTGCATTATTGAGTCTATGTTTTCTGGCCCCCTCTGTGTAATATTGGGGCTCCACTTGGCATCTTATCAAAGTGATGAGAACACATTGCTTCACAGGACATGGGTGCTCGAGTGCCCGCTCCTGCATGAAGGCTTTAGTCTGAGCTCCGCACAACAGTGGTAAATCCTGTAAAAATCCAGCGGATCTCTCAGTGGGCTTATAACAAAATAGGACTGCAGAATGTCCCTGGTAGGTCCCTGCAGAATGTCCATGGTAGCTATTCTGTGACTGAGGGCTTTGGAGATGTAGCCGAAAGTGTGGCAGCCGCCTCACTTTTCCCAGCGAGCCTGTGGGGGCAGCGGACCTGTGAGGCTGTGCTGTGCTGCCACCGGCAGAGGCGCTCACCGGGAACACATTTGCCTTGTATACAAATACGGCACAGTGTGGTGACAGAAGGGACTGTGGGTGAGCGGGGGCCTTATCGGGCCACACCTGGTTTCCAAAGTCCTGGAGGCAGATGTTCGGCTGCAAGGAGAACAACAAAGACAGCAAATGTATGACACTGATGGAATCATCACAGGTATCAAAGATAGCGTGAGGGGAGCAGCCAGCAAGACGTGCAGCCGGTGCATAGGGAAATATACTGACCCCCACCCGATCAGCCCAATTGACCATTAACCTCAGTTAGAACAGCTACAAGAGTAACTCCTGTGCAGTGAAACAGAGCTTCAGCTGTTTGAGTGCTTCTCGCAGGCACAGTCACCATAACATGCAGCTTTGGTCTGAGTGAGATGCCACCTATGAAGGCCAACTAGGGATAATGGAATGAAAAGTGCAACCTATTTTACGGGTTCCTGCTGAGAGGCCAGATATTTGCACAGTCTGTTTCATCACTGGAACAGGTCTACAGGAGGGTTGTAGAGCTATATGATGGGAGAACCCTGGTGTTTGTATCGTGGTGTGACCCGGTGGGAGTCCTACTTACTGGGTGGCCCTAGAGGAAGATAATTACCATGGGTAAGGGAGACAAAACCAAACGCAAGCTTTTGTTTGAAGGGTGAACAATAATGAGGAAACTTAAGACCCGGCCCCTCTATCCAGAACATCGGAAAGAGATGAGGATACAATAGACTCAACAGATGATCCTCAGATGGGTGTAAAGGAACTTTTGCTTCATTTCAAAGCGAGTATCGGTAAAATAGATTCCAAATTGGATGTGCTTACAAGCAAGGTCGACTTGCTTTAGCTGCACCTATACAAGCATGGCATCGGACTGGATGAGGCGGGGACCTGGATTTCGATACTGAACGATTCGTCAGTGGTGGTCTCCTCTAGGTTAAATCTTCTGGAAGCCACCTTCAAGATGATAACTGCTAAGAATTAAGACTTAGAAGGAAGGTCCCAACGCAACAACATCTGCCTGGTAGGGATACAGGAAATGCAGACGACCAGACGAATGGAAGAAAAAGTCGAAAAAATCTGCACAATGGTATTTAACAGAGGGGAGTTATCTCCATTGTTTGTAATGGAATGTGCATATAGGGTCCCTTCAACTAGGCCAATACCAAGCGCTCCGCCCCAACATATTATTGCACGCATCCTTAAACACCAGGACTCGGCTACTATACTACAGCTGTCTCGACTGAAGGGTGAACTACATAATGATGGTGGCCAACTACACATTTTTCATAGTTGCAGGCAGTGAGGGTGACATGCGAGACAATCCATGATACTCCACAACGTGAACGCCGTTGCTATCTGTAACAGAGCACTGACGTTACTGGTTTAATGTCTTATTAAATCACTGCGTGGCTGATGGCGGGAGCATCATAGTAAGCTATGGGATCACACCAATTGATGTCTCAATATGTATGCTGTTTCAGCTGGCATATGAAGGCACAGGCACCTTTGCGATAATCGCTTGGTTATGTGGGTAGGGTTGGAATTTGTGACACAGGCCAGTTGTGGGGGATTTTCTTATTCTTATTGTTTACAGTGTCTGAGTAGATGGAGATTGTTTGGACAGGCGTGTTAGATCACAAGGAATTGGACAATTTCCCCACCAATGCACTACGGAAAGTTAAATATCTGAAATGGTTCCATACCATACAACAATATGATGAAGGACACATACTAGTACCCCTAATAATACAGAAGCTCACTTTTGAGAAGATGCCTCATCAGATAGATATAATTAAAGATTAAGTAGGGGAATATAGATATAAGACATCAGATATAGCAGACATATTTTGTTCATTCTATCGTGAATTGCATACATGGAAAGGTACTCTGAGACAGTAATTCAGCACTATTTGGAGAACGTGGAGTTGTATTGGCTGTCTCAGGATCAGCGCGATGCCCTCTGCTGGGAAAAAACACTGGAAGAGATAATCAGAGTAGTGAAGGACCTTCGGGGTCCAAGGCCTCGGGGGCAGATGGCATGTCAACAGAGTTCTACAAGACTTATGTGGATGTGCTAGCTCCCTATATGCTTCGGGTGTATTTGGAGTCCATTGCACAGAGGATTCTCCCCCCGACTCTCAGGGAGGTAACAAAAGGTATGCAAAATTGCTGGCAAATAGACTTGTACCCTTCGCCGACAAATCTGGGTTTATTCCAGGAGGAAACCCCACATATGGCCTACATATTTTTTTGAGATTCTCGACACACTAGTTCAATGAGTAACAGCAGTGTCAGTGGTTCTGGATGCTGAGAAGACATTTGACAAATGGCCCTTCCTGTTTCTGCTTCTCCCAAAAATTGGTCTGGGTCCCATATTTATTGCTGCAGTGACTCTTTATATATCGCCCGATGGCCAAGATAACCATTAATGGGCAGCTATCAGAATTCTTCTTGATGGGGAGAGGGACTAGGGTGGGGTACCCCCTTCCCCCCATTGCTGTTCGCCATTGCCATGGAGCTGCTTGGGGCTTTGTTAAGAGCCCAACAGAGAGGATTACAATTCTATTTGCATAAACTGATCATATCACTCTATGCAGACGATATAGCAATATGTATTAAGAAACTGTGGGACAATCTTAATCTGGTAATGTGACAGGTAATTATGGTTGGAAATTCTCAGGCTTGAAAATGAATTATGAGAAATCAGTGTTGTTTCCCTTGACAGATTTCACCCAAAACTTTTTAGATGATTTTGGCTTTAAAACAGAGCGGGAACATACTAGGTACCAGGGAATTAAAATCTCTCAGGACCCAGATATACTTTTCAGTGAAAATTATGGTAGAGCAATTGACACCCTTAAGGAAAGGGTGCAGAGGTTGTGGGACCTACCTCTCTCCCTGATAGGTCGCGTGGAAGTCATGAAGATGATTATAGTTCCTAGGTACCATTATCTATTCTTAAACGTCCTGTCCTTCCTGCCAACATACTTTTTTGTGTGACTTAGCAGAGTCCTGTTGGCATTCCCCTGGGGTGGGAAACAGCCCAGGGTACAATGGGCCATGCTGTCACAGCCCAACGCGAAAGGAGGTCTGGAAGTCCCAGACTTTAAAAGATGTTACTGGTTGACCTAGGCTCATTTTTTATACTCCTGGTATGCAACTTGAGCAGTCCGAAAGCATATGCAAATAAAACGTGCATTGGCTGCCCCTTCTCTGCTTTGGACAGTGATATTTGAACGTCCTAAATGTGTGTGTCATGCATGGCAGGCAAATTACCTCAGGACCTGGAACATTGTCTTCACACAGAACTGGTTATGCCCATAGAACTGCTAAGCCTTTCTATTCTAAATGAGGTTGTTTGATATCTTGCCTGGAAAACAACATTTGCATTATTCACGTTGCTGAATTCACATGATTAGGGATTGTCACGTGTGTTACTGCATTACGTTTATAAGCAGCGTGGGGACATCGCTCGCTGCTTCTGATTGAACCAACATGGCGTCTGGTAATTGAAACTTTGATCTGCATCCTCACATCTCTTCAGAAACTTCTTTGGCTTTCCTCCTGTGTGTTACCTCCACACGCGAACTGCTTTCAAGAAGTTACGGCAGCTTTCCTTGTTCACATGTATCTTTCTACACGCTACCTTCGGAAGCCGTCTACTAGAAGACCAACGGATGGCTTTTCCTTCACACGCAAGTTCTGACAGTCCCATCTGCGTGTACTTCTGTTGCGTGTAAAAACACACGCGGGTTCCTGAAATCTTCACGTGCGGCTTTCCTGGCTGTGTGTACTTTTGTCGCATGTAATAACACACACGGGTTCCTGAAATCTTCACGTGCGGCTTTCCTGGCTGCGTGTAAGTTTGTCGCGTGTAAAACACCACGCGGTTTCCTGAACTCTTCAAGCCTGGCTTTCCTGGCTGCGTGTACTTCTGTCATGTGTAAGAACACATGCGGGTTCTTGAACTCTTAACTTGCGGCTTTCCTGGCTGCGTTGAAATTGGTCGCGTGTAAAACCGCACACGGTTTGCTGAACTCTGAAACGTGCGGCTTCCCGGCTGTGTGTAGATTGTACGCGTGTAAACCACACACGGTTTCTAAACGTGCTGTTTCCTGGCTGGGTGTACCATTGCACGTGTAATTCCACACGCAAGTTGTGCTACGCTTTTGATTTAAACCCTGGCACCTGTGATGAGATAACAGGTGGATTTCAACTCCTTATTTCTGCTCTACGTGGAAAAGGAAGTACTGCTGACAACTGTTAATTCGAAGGTGCTTGTGCACAGTACTTTGGACGCTATCTTGTGGTGCACCAATCCGCTATCTAGCGTGAGCCTCGTGCCGTTCGGGATAAGTTTCCCTTACTAACCTTCCCTCCTTTTGTCGTTGTTTCCTTATTTGGATTTCTTCAGAGACTTGTTGGCAGAGCGTCCAGTTATCAGAATCTACAGGTTAGAGTTGTACTAGTTGCTATTGCTGTGCTATTAGTGAGAGTTAATGTTGGGACACTTCCTCATTATACTTTATTGCATCCTAGGCTGACTTCCAATGATGTTCCCACGCCCTTTCCAGTGATCCCTCTCTCTGCCTGTTTTATTTGTCAGAGAGTTGCATAATTTGGAAGGTCTATTTTGACTTCACTACTTTCAAGCCGTTTGCCTCATCAAGGATCCAGAAGAACCCTACCAATTGTATCCTTTATGGTTATACCTGTATCCTTTTCCATAAGATACTTGAGTGATTTATGACAGAATCAGAAGCCATGGAGGGTACGGATCCTTTAGCGGTCTTGACCCAGTTAATCACTGATTTGAGAAACAAAATGATTATGACACAGGATACATTGCATCATCGCATGGATGATATGCAAGACGCCATGCATGCCTCTCCTCAGAGAGTACAGGCTCCAGTAGCCACGGCATCTGGATCCGGGACACCGGCACCACAACGGGAAGCCGTTCAAGTGGTTATGTCAACACAGTTTCCTCTGGCTCCCCCGGAAAGGTTCACTGGTGATCCTAAAACCTATAGAACCTTTGTCAATCAGTGCCGACTCCATTTCCTTTGCCGGCCTAATTCGTTTCCCGATTTAACTACAAAGGCAGCATTCATGCTTTCTCATTTGGGTGGTGCTGTTGCTGCTTGGGCTAATCCTTTATTGGAGACAAATAGCCAAGGGGTGGCATAATGCATATCAAAGACCTTACTCATGGCTGCCAGAAGGTCGTCACAATCGTAAAGCAAGGGCTTTACGATTGTGACGACCTTCTGGCAGCCATGAGTAAGGTCTTAGATATGCGTTATGCCACTCAACCCACAGATTTGGAGTTGCTTAGTCTACAACAGGGTAATCAAACTTTATTGGCACATATAGCCAGATTTAACCAATTATCAGCCGAGACCCAATGGCGTGAAGATAAGAAAACAGCTGTTTTCTACAAGGGTCTTTCAGAAGAATTAAAAGACGTCTTGTCTACCGTTCCTGTGGTCCCTACGGGGTTCACAGAACTGCTTGACCTAATTCTGCAAATCGACGCTCGACGGAATGCTCATAAAGGGGAGAAAAAACCTTTCTTGCAAGCATCTGTTCGTACTGATGTACCAGCAGCTCCCTCTAATGAGCCTGAACCAATGCAGATTGGAGCTGTGAGAGGTCGATTATCTAACGCAGAAAGAGAGAACCGAAGAAAAAACAATTTATGCATGTATTGCGGTTCATCTGAGGATTTACTGGCTGCATGTCCCAAGAAACCAGTCAAGCGTTTGGGAAATGCCAAAACTCGACATTAGCAGGAGTCCCTGTGTCGAGTGCTACATCGGACTCCCATACAATTCCGGCTTTTGCGCCTATAGCTGTGGAGGTGTCGTTACATTTTGCAGACCAAGAAATAGTTTTCAGGGCTATGGTTGATTCCGGAAGTCACAAATAATTACATTGACATCACATATGCCAAGAAATGTTCTATACCCCTGATAACCAAGGACAAGCCTGAAACAGTGAGCACTGTGGATGGGTCAGTATTGACTTTGGGTATGGTAACTAAACAGACTGTACCTATTCGAATGGTTTTACCAAACGGTCATTCACAGGAGATGATTTTTGATTTAATTGCGGCTCCTCATTACAACCTAATGCTTGGTCTTGCCTGGCTGACTCTCCATAATCCGATTATTGACTGGGTTATGGGACAGATTCAATATCCATCTGTTTATTGTAACAAACATTGTTTTACAAGTCAGGTGTCAACTAAATCACATATATTGGCCTCTATGGAGGGAGTTTCAACTATCATCAGTACTATACATCAGAGTGGTACACATATACCATGCGAGTATACTGAGTATGCAGATGTTTTTGACAAAGGCCAGGCAGAACAGCTGCCTCCACATATACAGTATGACTGTCTGAATAAATTGATTCCTGAGGCCAAAATCCCTACTGGTCGAGTTTATTCTTTAACTCCCAAAGAAGATGTAGTCTTGAAAGAGTACATAGATAAAGCTCTCGATATGGGGTTCATACAGCCATCTCAATCGCCTGCTGCCTCTCCATTATTTTTTGTTCCGAAAAAAGAAGGAGATCTAAGGCCATGCATATATTCCAGGGCTTTTAATGACATCACCATAAAGAACCAGTATCCATTACCACTGATAAATGTGTTGTTAGGACAGCTAGGTACTCCCATCTACTTTTCTAAACCGGATTTATGGGAGCATACAATCTGGTTCGCATTTGTGAAGGCGATGAGTGGAAAACCGCTTTTAAGACGCGGCCCGGCCTTTTTGAATATCTGGTGATGCCTTTTGGCCGTTGTAATGCTCCTGCCACATTTCAGTTCTTCATGAATGACATTTTCAGAGACATGATGGACCAGTCTGTGGTGATCTATTTGGACGATATATTGATATATTCATCGTCATTCCCAGAACATGTTAGGCATGTGTCAGCTGTCCTTCAAAGACTCTGAGAAAACAAACTCTTTGATAAATGCTGAGAAATGTGTCTTTCATACGCAGGAAGTTAAATTCTTGGGTTACGATATTACCAACAATGGAGTCCAAATGAGCCATTCCAAAGTGAAGGCTATATTGAACTGGTTCATTCCGCATAATGTCAAGTCTCTAGAACCTTTCTGTCAGAGCCTTCAGTCTTCTCATCCTGGCGCAGAGGCAGCACAAACGCCTCCCTTCCCGTTAGGTCTTGGGACCTGGAGATTACACCATCGCAGGATTCCGCGACCCTTCGGGGAAAGAGGGTTAGGGTCCGTGGAGTGGATAGGTTGAGGGTTGTAGGATCACCGGGAAGAGGAAGAGGAAGGAGTTGTGGAGAGGAATGGGGAAATTAGGGTAACATGCTCCTTGGCTCCTGCTTTCTTTCGGTGGAGTTGTAACCTGCCACTCCAATACTCTTTACAACATCTAGTAAACACTCAATACGGGAGCCTTTGTGCTGGAGCTCCAACCAGTTTGGCCAACTGCTTCTGCAGAGCCAGTGAGTATGCCACTGATGTTCACAAACACCTGCAAAACATTTCTCAGATTATTGCATGCAAGATTCCCACATTACTGCATGTAGAAATAAGCGCCCCCCCACATTGCTTCATGTGAGATGCAGTACACCTAGACGTGACTCACTAGGCTCGCTCTGTCATTAATAGCAACAAGAAACATAAACATGAACTTAGCTTCGTTCTCTGGTGATCTGCGGAGACTGCCGTCTTTTCTGTCCATGCACCGTTCCGCGGAGTCGTCTTCCACTAGAAACAAACAAGGAATGTCAGAACGGATGCGTGCACTAGTTCTACCCTTAAAGGGTTAATTGTTCTGAGATCGGGCGGCCCGTGTCTTTCGTTCCCCACACGGGTCCTAAGGAGTCTGGTGCCCCCCAAGATGCATGCGGCAGTTATGCAAACACTACCCATGCAGGATTAATAGTTTGTGCCCCAAGAGTTCGTTTCGTTTTGCAAGCGACTTGGTTTTCGTGGTTTTCATGTTAGTTTAGGAAAATCCCTTCCATGCAATTAGCCGCTGCGCGTAGAGAACATGCGCTACTTATCTCAAATGTGACGCAGGGCCTGGTATATGCTTTCAGGCGGGCTGGTGCCCCGCTGATGCTTGCCGACCGGAGCTCTGCAGATACACGTCAGCTCAGGTTGCCGGTCAGGATTTCGAGCGGCGCTCGTGGGGCAAGGCTCGCACATGCGCCCTCGCATGGGCGCGGTTCCCATGTGTCCTGCCGCCGGGGTTGCTGGGAAACGTAGTTTCTTGGCTGTTCTCCACCCCTGGCCTTGCGACCTGCTAAAGGGGTGGAGAACACATCTTGAGAAGCCAGTCGGGCGCCGAAGAGGCCCCCTTCTCCCTCCAAAACCCAACATAGGGACCCTTTTCCCTGCCACCACCCCAACACTTGCCAGGGTCCTGACAGTACTTCCCCTCCCTCCTACAGGCCCAGGTTTAGAGGGATTCCTTCGGTGGAACTGGCGGAGGAGCCGAGGAGCATGAATATTAGATGCTGGTTCCCAGGACCTATCCTCTGGGCCATAACCCACCCAATCCACCAGATACCACAGTGCACCTCGTCTTACTTGTGAATCTAGGATAGCTTGGACCTCGAATTCGGGGTACCCATCGATCAGGACAGGTGGAGGTTTCTTGGGCGGAATGAAAGACGGGGCTGGTTTGAGCAAAGGAACGTGAAATACTGGGTGCACTTTCATGTTTGCGGGTAGATCCAGTTTTGCTGCTACTGGACCAATCAGAGCTGTGATTTTAAATGGGCCAATGAATCGAGGTTTGAACTTAGGCGAGCCCTGTAACCGAAGATTCCGTGTTGACAGCCAAACCTTGTCCCCAATCCGGTATTGCGGGCTGGGACGCCTTTTCTTGTCTGCCTGTAGTTTGTATGCCTGTTTGGCTTTATCCAAATTGTCTCGTACCTGTTGCCAGATAACCTCTAGCTGCTTCTTCTTTGTCTCCACTGCTGGTACCTCTGGATACTCGTATTGAGGCACCGGCTGAAAGCGAGGATGATGCCCATACATACTAAAGGGCGAGGTTTTTGTTGATGTGTGAAATGCGTTATTATACGCCAGTTCGGCCAGCCATATCACCTTTGCCCAATTGTTCTCTAAACCTTGTGTCAAACAACGAAGGTATTGCTCTAAAGATTGGTTCAAGCGTTCAGTTTGGCCGTCTGTCTCCGGGTGATAGCTGGTTGAGAGCCTTATTTCCATTCCCACTGATTTTCAAAAGGCCTGCCAGAACCTCGATGTGAACTGTGGTCCTCAATCCGAGATTACACTATAGGGTACACCATGTAACCGGATTATATGTTGTAGAAACAGGTCTGCCACTGTGCTGGCCGAGGGGGTACCTTGGCAGAGAATGAAGTGTGCCATTTTGGTGAGATAGTCCACTACAACCAAGATGGCATTGTAACCTTGGCTTTGTGGTAGTTCCACTATCAGATCCATAGACACGGTATGCCATGGGGTGGGTGGTGTTGGGAGTGGTTGCTCCGACTTATTTCTCAAGCAGGTTTCACATTTGGCGATGTGCTGTTGAACTTCCTGGTTTAACCCTGGCCACCAGAAATGCCGGAGAAGTAGTTCTACAGTCTTTTTCTTCCCTGGATGTCCCACGAAGGGTGAGTCATGGCACCATCGAATGGCCTGTTGATGAAGAGGCACTGTTGGGAGATACAACGCTGATTTAAAGAAAGGCAACCCGTCTTTCACGGTTTTGTCCTTGTCTCCGGCTGTCCAATGCACTAATTCCTGTGCCGACATGGCCTTTCTAATATCTTCAAAGATAGTATCCACAGCTATGCTACCTATGACACGACTTGGGTCCAAAATCGTCTTTGGTGTTTCCATCATGAGTTCTGATTGGCTGGAATCCGAACTAGGTTCAGGGTACCGTGAAAGTATGTCAGCTTTCCGATTCTCTACTCCCGGACGGTATGTCACCACAAAATCGTATTCCGAAAATCGCATTGCCCACCGAAGCTGTCTTGGACTCAATGCTTTGGCTGATTTAAAAAACTGTAAGTTTCGGTGGTCTGTATATATCGTGACAGTGTGTCGAGCTCCCATTAAGTAGTGGCGCCATTCGTCGAAGGCTGTTTTGATAGCCAGTAACTACTTGTCTGCTATTGCATAGTTTTGTTCAGCTGGCAACAACATCCGGGAGTAAAAGGCAACTGGATGCAACTGACCGTCTTCATCTCTTTGTGATAATATTGCCCCAACAGCATAACTGGAAGCGTCGGTTTCCACAATGTACGGCTTGGCTGGATCCGGATGTCGTAGAACTGGCGCAGTGGTAAATGCCGCCTTCAAAGCCTGAAAACCTTCCTCTGCCTTCTCATCCCACTGGAACGGAACTCCTTTCCGTAATAGTCGTGTCATGGGCTGCACCTTCTTAGCAAAGCCATCGATAAAACGGCGGTAGAAATTGGCAAATCCTAAGACAGTTTGAATATCTTTCACTGAACCAAGGGAGGGCCAGTTTAGAATGGATTGCACCTTCTTCTTATCCATAGTGACCCCTTGAGGAGACAGAATAAACCCCAGGAATTCTACTGTTGTTTGATGGAATTCACATTTTTCTAGTTTGGCGTACAAATGATGTTCCCGTAGCCTTTGCAGAACGGCCTTGACATGACTGGTGTTCTTTAGGGTCTCGTGAGTAGATTAGTATATCGTCGATGTACACTACTGTGAATACATCGATGTAGTCATGCAAAACTTCATCTAGAAAATGTTGAAACGCTGCTGGCGCATTGCAGAGCCCGAAGGGCATTACCTGATATTCATACAGGCCAAATTTCGTGCGGAATGCTGTCTTCCACTCGTCGCCTTGTTTTACCCGTACCAGGTGATATGCCCCACGGAGATCTAGCTTGGTGTAAATTGTGGATCCGCGTACCTGATCTAGTAACACAGGTATCAAAGGCAGGGGATAACGATTTTTTATGGTTATCTTGTTAATTGCCCTATAGTCAATCCATGTTCTTAGATCCCCTGTTTTCTTTGGCACGAAAAACAGGGGTGAGGGAACCGGAGACTTGGAATGTCTAATAAACCCATTAGCCAAGTTCTTTTCAATATACTCTTTCAGATGTTTCTCTTCTGCTTCCGTAAGTGCATATATTCGACTGCAGGGCAGTACTGCTCCTTCCACAAGATCGATTCGGCAGTCAAAAGGCCGGTGTGGGGGTAGGGTCTCGGCCGCGGCTTTGCTAAAGATGTCCCGATATGCTTCAAACTCCATAGGCAGGTCGGTTTCTAAACTCCCTCCTACACAGTGAGTTACCTTCTCTGATGTCCCACAGTTCGCATGACAATGAGTGGAATTAAATTCCAGTACCCCGGTGCTCCAATCTATGGTTGGGTTGTGTAGCCGTAGCCAAGTCAACCCCAAAATGAACCCGAACTGGGGAGCCGCTATTACGTCGAAGCGGATCGTTTCCTGATGTGTTACTCCACAACTCAAGTGTAAGGGTAGTGTTTGCTGTGTAATCGGTCCTGAAACCAACTGTGAACCGTCCACCGATTTGACTTCTTCTGGACGGGATTTGTCACACAATGGAATTCCCAGTTTCAAGGCCACCTGACGATCCACGAAATTCCCTGTGGCCCCAGAATCCACCATCAATGACAATGATGTCCGTTTTTCTTGCCATCTGAGGTGACCTGCTATCAAAACATGACCTGCCTGGCTATGTTGCACATTCGCTAAAATTTCAGGGGTGTCTTCAACTTTGCTCGTCCTTGCCACCCTCATGGGCGAGCGGTCACGTTTCCCGAAGGACTTCCCTTAACAGGCTTGTTCGTACATTCCCGCACAAAGTGGCCGGCTTTGCCGCAATATAGACACAGTTTCTCTCTTCGCCTCTTCTCTTTCTCTTCTTTAGACAGGGGCCCACGCACAGTTCCGATCTGCATTGGTTCGTCTGTTCCTTTTTCCGATGTTTTAGGAGTCTTTTGTTGGTCGAGCCTCACTAGAGGCTTGTTCTCCCACCTGCGCCGGTCTTGTCGCCGCTCATTTTGTCTTTGGTCCAATCTAAGAGCTAGATCAATCATTGTTGAACAGCTCTCTGGTTGTGGGTCAACCTGTGCTACTAGGTCTTTTAGACCTTCCCTCAGCCCCTGATAGAACAGAGCCATCCTTTTATCCTGGGGCCAATCGGTTTCCATAGCCAGTCGATTAAAGGCCATGACATAAGTAACCAGTTCTCTATTGCCTTGTTTTAGTGTCAATAGTTCTCGATCCTTTACTAGAGTTGCAGCCCTACGATTGAAGATTTTACCAAACTCTTCGAGGAACAATTCCCAATCGTAGAGCAGACCGTCATCCTTTCGGACCAAGGGGGTGGCCCACGAGGCCGCATCGCCCGTAAGGTAGGAGATTACAAATGCGGTGCGCGCTTGGGCTGTCCGAAAAACTGCTGGTTTGGTTAAGAAATGCAGTTGGCATTGCATTATAAACTGATTAAAGTTCTGAGGATCTCCATGGTACCTCTCCGGGGCTGCTAGGGGTATTGGTGGTTCTGTGGACACTTGCACCTGTACAGGGGTAGGGGATGACACTCTAGGGGTTGGTAGTGGCGTAGCTTGGGCCTGGCTTTGGATTGTTAAGGTATGGACCTGACCCGCCAGATTCTGATAATCCTGTCTGGTTGCGGTCAATTCCGCTTTCAATTCCTGAAGGAGTGTAACCACATCAGCCATGGTTGTACTGCCTGGGCGCCTGATTTACACGTGGGCTCGCAATTCTGTCAGAGCCTTCAGTCTTTTCATCCTGGCGCAGAGGCAGCACAAACGCCTCCCTTCCCGTTAGGTCTTGGGGCCTGGAGATTACACCATCGCAGGCTTCCGTGACCCTTCGGGGAAAGAGGGTTAGGGTCCGTGGAGTGTATAGGTTGAGGGTTGTAGGATCACCGGGAAGAGGAAGAGGAAGGAGTTGTGGATAGGAATGGGGAAATTAGGGTAACATGCTCCTTGGCTCCTGCTTCCTTTTGGTGGAGTTGTAACCTGTCACTCCAATACTCTTTACAACATCTAGTAAACACTCAATACGGGAGCCTTTGTGCTGGAGCTCCAACCAGTTTGGCCAACTGCTTCTGCAGAGCCAGTGAGTATGCCACTGTTTTTCACAAACACCTGCAAAACATTTCTCAGATTATTGCATGCAAGATTCCCACATTACTGCATGTAGAAATAAGCGCCCCCCACATTGCTTCATGTGAGATGCAGTACACCTAGACGTGACTCACTAGGCTCGCTCTGTCATTAATAGCAACAACAAACATAAACATGAACTTAGCTTCGTTCTCTGGTGATCTGCAGCGACTGCCGTCTTTTCTGTCCACGCACCGTTCCGCGGAGTCGTCTTCCACTAGAAACAAACGAGGAGTGTCAGAACGGATGCGTGCGCTAGTTCTACCCTTAAAGGGTTAATTGTTCTGAGATCGGGCGGCCCGTGTCTTTCGTTCCCCACACGGGTCCTAAGGAGTCTGGTGCCCCCCAAGATGCATGCGGCAGTTATGCAAGCACTACCCATGCAGGATTAATAGTTTGTGCCCCAAGAGTTAGTTTCGTTTTGCACGCGACTTGGTTTTCGTGGTTTTCATGTTAGTTTAGGAAAATCCCTTCCATGCAATTAGCCGCTGCGCGTAGAGAACATGCGCTACTTATCTCAAATGTGACGCAGGGCCTGGGGTATGCTTTCAGGTGGGCTGGTGCCCCGCTGATGCTTGCCGACCGGAGCTCTGCAGATACACGTCAGCTCAGGTTGCCGGTCAGGATTGCGAGCGGCGCTCGTGGGGCACGGCTCGCGCATGCGCCCTCGCGTGGGCGCGGTTCCCATGTGTCCTGCCGCCGGGGTTGCTGGGAAACGTAGTTTCTTGGCTGTTCTCCACCCCTGGCCTCGCGACCTGCTAAAGGAGTGGAGAACACGTCTTGAGAAGCCAGTCGGGCGCCGAAGAGGCCCCCTTCTCCCTCCAAAACCCAACATAGGGACCCTTTTCCCTGCCACCACCCCAACACTTGCCAGGGTCCTGACACTTTCTTAGGTTTTGCGAACTTCTATCACAGTTTATCCGTTTATTCTCTAAGACAGTGGCCCCATTGACAGCCTTAACTAGTTCAAAGGTACCATTCTGTTGGAATCAGAATGCACAAGCATCATTTGAGATGTTAAAAGAGGCATTTACCACTGCACCAGTACTACAACATCCTGATTGTCAGTTTATTGTAGAAGCTGATGCTTCCAGTGTCGCTACAGGAGCTGTACTTTCGCATGTTTGTGCAGAAACCAAGGAGGAGCATTCAGTCGCTTTCTTTTCTCGTATGCTAACTCCATACGAACAGAAATATACCGTTACTGAAAGGGAATTGCTTGCAATCAAGGATGCATTCCGGGAATGGCGACATCATCTTCTTGGGGCCAAACATCAGGTGGTGGTGTACTCTGATCATCGTAATCTTCAAGCTTTCAAAACTATGAAATGTCTTACAGCTCGACAGGCTAGATGGCATGTGTTTTTTGCTCAATACAATTACCAAATCACATACCGCCCTGCCAGAGAACATGTCAATTTGGATGCTTTATCCCGCATCGGTGAGGAGGTGAAGGAAGGACCCCCAGTTCAAAATACATTGTTGGCAGACCACATGATATGTAGCTGTTCTGCACAGCCTTCTCTAAAACAGGAATTACAGGAATGGGTTGGACGAAATCCACGATTGGTACAGGAATACAACCTAGATATACACAACGGTTTGCCTTTCATACAAGGGGTGCTTTATCTACCAACAGATACCACTTGGAACAAGGCTCTCAGTTGGGGGCACGATTCCATTGTGGCAGCTCTTCCGGACAAAAGAAAACTCTAGAGCTGCTAAAGAGATGGTGTTGGTGGCCTTCCATTACACGAGATGTGAATGATTATGTTTCTACATGTTCAGTGTGCATCCAATGCAAGAAAACTCCTGGCAAACCAGTGGGTTTGTTACAATCTTTACCTGTTCCTCACAAACCTTGGCATATGATATCAATGGATTTTGTGGTTGAAATGCCAAGGAATAATGGTTACAATACCATATGGGTTGTGGTGGACTACTTTACTAAATTGGCTCTCTTTGTTCCCTGTATTGGGTTACCAACAGCTCCTGTCTTGGCTGATTTATTCATCTGACATATGTTTTGGTTTGTTGGTTTACATTCAGTGGTAATTACCGACAGGGGTTCACAATTTGCGTCACTTTTTTTTGGAGAGCACTGAACTCTGCGTTGCTTATTGATGACAGGATTTCCAGTGCTTATCACCCACAAGCGGAAGGACAGACTGAGAGGGTCAATAGTACTATGGAACAATACCTGCAGTGTTTGTGTCTTCAGTTTCAATCAGACTGGGTAACTGTTCTCCCGCCCGCAGAATTTGCTTACAACAATTCCTACCATATTGCCATAGGTACTTCTCCTTTCTACGCTTTGTATGTGCAACACCCTAGAACCATTCCTTTGGATTCTGGCTTGTCTATGGATACACCTGCAGCAGGCTGTAATATCAGAGATATCAAAACTTTACAGGCAAAAGTGAAACAGCAATTGGAGCAGGCAAAAAGACAAGATAATATTTATGCTGATGCTCACAGAGTGCCTGCACCGGTTTACAGACCGGGAATGAAAGTATGGCTGTCTACTAAGAACATGCGGATACCTGGTAAAAAGAAGCTGTTGCCTAAGTACATTGGGCCATATGAGGTACTCAACGTGATTAATCCGGCTGCTGTCCGTCTGGCATTGCCACAGTGATGGCGAGTGCATCCAGTATTTCACGTGTCACTCATCAAACCATGCTCCGATGCTACTAGATTGCCTATACGGCCTGGTGCTGTTTCCGTAAAAGGTCAGATGAATTTGAGGAACAGGAAATACTGGATATGCGCTTTGTTCTGGTCAACCATATTATCTGGTGGACTGGAAGGTGTTTGGTCCCGAAGATAGATCCTGGGAACCTCTTTCCTATATTCATGCACCCGCTTTGTTTACGTAAATTTCACTTGAAAGGGGTGTGGATGCCCCTTTGGGGGATGACACTGTCATGCATGGCAGGCAAATTACCTCGGGACCTGGAACACTGTCTTCACACAGAACTGGTTATGCCCATAGAAATGCTAAGCCTTTCTATTATAAATGGAGGTTGATTGATATCTTGCCTGGAAAACGACGTTTGCATTATTCACGTTGTTGAATTCACGTGATTAGGGATTGTCGCATGTGTTACTGCATTATGGTCATAAGCAGCGTGGGGACGTAGCTCGCTGCTTCTGATTGAACCAACATGGCGTCTGGTAGCTGATACTTTGATCTGCGTCCTCGCATCTCTTCAGCAACTTCTTTGGCTTTCCTCCTGTGTTTTACTTCCACACGCGAACTCCTGGAGCTGCTTTCAAGAAGTTACGGCAGCTTTCCTTGTTTACGTGTATCTTTCTACACGCTTCTTTCAGCAGCCGTCTACTAGAAGACCAACGGACGGCTTTTCCTTCACACGCGAGTTCTGGCAGTCCCATCTGCGTGTACTTCTGTCGCGTGTAAAAACACACGCGGGTTCCTGAACTCTTGACGTTCAGCTTTCCTGGCTGTGTGTAAGTTTGTCACGTGTAAAACCCCACGCAATTTCCTGAACTCTTCAAGTGCGGCTTTCCTGGCTGTGTGTACTTTTGTTGCATGTAATAACACACGCGGGTTCCTGAAATCTTCACGTGCGGCTTTCCTGGCTGCGTGTAAGTTTGTTGCGTGTAAAACACTACGCGGTTTCCTGAACTCTTCAAGCATGGCTTTCCTGGCTGCCTGTACTTCTGTCGCGTGTAAGTACACACGTGGGTTCTTGAACTCTTAACGTGCGGCTTTCCGGCTTCTTGTAGATTGTTTGCGTGTAAACCACACGTGGTTTCTAAATGTTCTGTTTCCTGGTTGGGTGTACCATTGCACGTGTAATTCCACACGCAAGTTGTGCTACGCTTTTGATTTAAACCCTGTCACCTGTGATAAGATAACAGGTGGATTTCGACTCCTTATTTCTGTTCTTCGTTGGAAAGGAAGTAGTGCTGACAACTGTTAATTTGAAGGTGATTGTGCACAGTACTTTGGAAGCTATCCTGTGGTGCACCAACCCGGTATCTAGCGTGAGCCTCGTGCCGTTCGGGATAAGTTTCCCTTACTAACCTTCCCTCCTTTTGTCGTTGTTTCCTTATTTGGATTTCTTCAGAGACTTGTTGGCGGAGCTTCCAGTTATCAGAATCTACAGGTTAGTGTTGTGCTAGTTGCTATTGCTGTGCTATTAGTGAGAGTTAATGTTGGGACACTTCCTCATTATACTTTACTGTATCCTAGGCTGACTTCCAATGATGTTCCCACGCCCTTTCCAGTGATCCCTCTCTCTGCCTGTTTTATTAGTCAGAGAGTTGTATCATTTATAAGGTCTATTTTGACTTCACTACTTTCAAGCCGTTTGCCTCATCAAGGATCCCGAAGAACCCTACCAATTGTATCCTTTATGGTTATACCTGTATCCTTTTCCATAAGATACTTGGGTGATTTATGACAGTGTGTTAGGGGAAGAAATGTTGTTAATACTACCTTCAGGGTGTGGCACAAGATAGCTGGGCAGTTGAGGGTTGATATTTTGCATTCTCTGATGATACCAATTAGATATGTTCTCTGAATGGCAATAACACATGATAAAGGCTACATTCAACTGGTGGCTAAGCTGGGCATAAGTACGATGGAAGATTACTATGCGGATGGTATGTTCTTGACCTTGGAAGCATTCAAGCAAAAAGGTGTGTCTTCTGCACTAGATATATGTATGTATATCTGGATTGTGAATGCTTTGAGGGCTAGATTTCTCTCCTTTCCACAACAACCACCTACATTCTCTTTCTTACACAACATTATATTGGCTCAAGGAGAGGGCTTCCTGGTCTCCCTGATATACAGCAGACTAATGTCTGACATTCCTTGCAAGGGTGATATCGGCAGATGTAGGTGGGAGAATGACCTATGTCATTGAAATACAGGAGGAGGAATGGGCCTACATAATGGGCCAGTCCAAGGCATTCTCCCATAACACAAAGTCCAAAATGATCCACTTTAACTTTATGCATTAGACATATTGCACTCCAGCAAAGCTACACAAATATTATCCGAGACCCCTCAGAAATGTTCAAGATGTAAGGCCCAATCCGTGGACTTTGTACATTTAGCGTGGACCTGTCCCCCGATAGCTACATTTTGGGGAGGGGTATTTGAGAAGATATCTCTTATCTTGAAGGAACAGGTTATGGCTGATCCGAAGTTAGCTTTGTTGAGGTTTACTGTCACACTCCTCAGGCATATATTAAAAATAGCAGGGCATTTTTTGGTACTGGCGCGTAGTAGAGTGGCCATCGCCTGGTAGAAGGGACCACTGCCAAAAATCCCAACCTGGATGGAAGATTTAGCTTACTGTTCAGACCTTGATGTTGCATTTATGCGTACCATGCCTTTATATGCTCACCCCCCATATATTTGGCGTCCTTATATGCAATATGTGTTGTCTACTTCTGAAACTGTTTCCGATGCTGACAGTCGACATTCTATTGTTTCAAGTGTATAGATGAATGTATACAGTCAGTTTATGTGATATTTCCTCTACTGTTACAGTATTTTTCTTCCCTCAATAGACACTCTGAAGTTGAGCATTATGTGTTTATGTTTGCAAAACAAACAAATAAATAAAATAAATCAATCTCTGCACAGGACACTAACAATTCTTATGCTGTGGCATCTAATGGGACCAGTCCATAGAGATATATTACATCTCTGCAGGCACACAGAGTGCTGTGAAGCAGAGTTGGGGAATGACACAAGGAATTATGTATCAACACATGTTTACATGCTGGACATACAGATGCTTCTTCATTAGAAAGTCTGCATCCAGATGTGGCTGGGTTCTTCAAGACCGTCTTTAGGAAACAACAGGGGTACAGAAATAGCCGTTGTTAAATATAGTAGATTCTGACAGTTTATGATCTCGGATGTTTTTCGGAAGACAAATATCATTAACTTTAGCTGTAATAGGTATTGTAATTATCTTGTTGATGCAAAATTGTATTAGAGTATCATTGTTTACTAGATATTTAAATGTAATATCATTGTAATAGTTTTATGTACGGTTTGAATCAAACCAAATACATAATTGAAAAAACGATTAAAAAAAGAATAACCATTCTTTCAGGGTCTCCCAGAGGACAGCACTTCAAGGGGCTACCATCAAATGACACTGTTGTTGGTCTTCTAATTTTGTTTACATTTATTTATTATGCATTTTAGGGAAACATCTTTTTTTGTCAGAAAAACAAGAATATCTTTAAAATGAATAAACACTCCAAAAATATGATAAAAGTACAAATATAAAAATTAATAAACAATTTTTTTACATGCATGACAATTAAAAATAAAACAGGCTCCGAATTTCAAAACCCTTCAGTTCCAAAAGGGGATTTTTTTCTGAGGTTCCCAAAGAAAACCAAAATAATGTATGCTCAGAACATCTTTTCAATGAGATAGTCGCAGTTCATCTATATAATTCAAATTAAATTTGAGAAGAAGTCTGCCAAAGCGCAATTTATATTCTTAGAGCAAGATAAGCTTTGTATGTATCTCAACTACAGCATGAAAATCACACTTGCAATCCTCCCATCAAATTTAATTAAACAAATTATGCAAGCTCTATGAAATCACTGCACACATTTCATTGAAAAAACAACAAAAGATGAAAAATAAATCTAGCGGAAGCTGAAGATGAAAAAATAAATCAAGTGGAAGCTGAAGCTTTATCTGTTTTTTGTTTATCATGTGATTCAGTTATTATAACTTTGCACACAGATTTAAAACTAGAGAGAGAAAAAATAAGAAATATATGCATATAAAACATTAATAAAACACAAATAAAAAATAAAACAATAATAAAAAAAATCTAATTGAATTCAATACATAAAAGACCACAATGATTTTCCCATTTAGCAACACTAAGAACACTACCTGCTCTATACATTTAAATTACCATTCCCACTTAGTAAGACCATACACCAGAGGACATCAACAGTCATAGCTACAACCTTTGCATACCTCCCTTTAAACCCATAAATCACAGACAGACTAGCTCATACTAATATAATTATACCCACTAAGTTCAACTCTGTCCTAATTGTGGTGACAATAATGCTAACATGGCCTCCACCACTTTCCAAATTCTGGTCACAGGCAGCACCATCCTAAACTACAGTCTGAGATACAGCAAAGCCAAAAGGATTCACTTGTAATCTCATACATTTCCTCCACAGCTTAATCTGGACTCACAATGTTCCTGAAGGTTTAGCATTACATAGCACCCTAGACAATGTTGACCTCAGGCTAATGGACAACATAATCAAAAGTCATGTTCTAGAAATTGAAATGTATACGTCCGACTAACAACCTTTGTCTGTAAAGGTCTTAGTGCTTTACAAACTGTATATTTTGGATTCAAAATTACATGCAAGCATAATCCATCTGCTCAGGCAAAGGAGACTCATTTGAGGTCCCTGCACCCGGGGCACCGATCCTCTCCTGTTCAAGATCACTAGAAATCTGACAGTGCTCTTTGTGCAATATGGATGCTCGCTGCAGTGTGTGGAGCTCAATTGGATAATCATACCCCTATGCTTATGTCATACAAGAAAATGGTACAACAGGCATCCCCACAACCAAGCGAATGCCATTACTCTCAATACGATTCATGACTGGAAAGGCTACCACCCCCAGCGACCCCATCTCATATAGTGGATTGTCACTCACCGCCCCATAAATATTTGCATCTCAGTCCCTCAGAAAATTAATCATGAACACTTTGGAAATAGCCCAATTTCTTATTTTGCCATCAAAGTATAAAATATGTACCCATTTTAAAGCTAAACAAAAATGGACATTAGGATATCCTGTAGTGTGCATTATTAACAAGGAGGCACATTGTGGTAAATCCTCCAATGAATATGCACTATGATCAAAATAAATGGGACAAAGTGATCCTTTCACACTTAATAAACTCTTCAATCATGCACCAAGAGTGCTGCGGTCCTGCACTTCATTTGTTGAAACAAGTGCAGCAGCAGCAGCTATCACTGGTTCTCCAGGAAAGTCAGGAGCTGGTCTACATATCTCCTTTTTGCCGATGTCAAGGTGCATGGCGATACCGGAGATGCATAATGTGCAGCTGTGCAGCATCAGCACGGCTATCCCAGATGACTATGCTCCCTCACAGAGTCTACGCAGCTTCAGTGCAGTGTCCAGTGCGTGTCTGCTGTCCGTTTACCCTGCATTGCTCACCTGCTTCTGTACTGTATGCATGAATCACTATGCTTGCCAGGAAGCCCTCTGAAGAAGACAAATGTAGTTTGATGGTTGCATGTCAGATGTCGCTATGCATTAGCTAATTTAATGTATGTGTTAGGAAAACATATGAACAGCTAATATGTAATATGTAGGAAAATATATACCCAGACCACTCTAACTCTCTGCAGGGATATGTGTTTCCTGATCTTCGATTGCTAAAGGATGGGGAACTTGCTCACGATTATAATTGTTTTAATATGGGACCCTTGGTAGTACCAGACTTGGTATACTGCCAGGCACACCCATTTTTATATTGCTAATACTGATCACCAACTAAAGAAACAGATCACTCTAAAAATAGAAACAGGATTTAATAATCATGTACCTTTATATGCTGACTTGAAATCTCCAGCACACAATGAGACATTTACCTGCACAAGGTATGAGAAACATTATGAAAACATCAGTCTGGATGTGACTTTTGTAATAATAAAGACACATACAGTTTCTACAGCTGTGCCCTGAGCACTTTCTACACTTTCAGCAAACCATGACAATATGCAGAGAAAGTAGTTCTCTTCACATTGAATATGTGCAAAAGAAACAGAAAGAACACTTTACCTTGGGAGAGAATAATATTGTTTGAAAGGCAAGACAATCTCAGACCCCCCTCTAGTATCCTGACCATGTAAAGAACCTGCCCATCAACTCAATTTGTCCCATGTTCTCAGCTAAGGTCACAAGAACCAAAAGATTTACCCGCACATTATTACAGAAAGGAAAACACAATATACAATTTCACATGTTGCCATTGGGCAAGAAAGCAACTCTTTAGTTTGCATGTTATAAACCCCCGCCCACGGCAATGATTTCTCTTTCTTCAAGCAAAACTATTTATACAACAGCACTTGGCAGAAGATGTGTGTTTGTTTCATCTGTAATCTTGGAAGTAAAACTGCCAGCCTTTAACACTCCCTTTCTCATGAATCTATATTTTCCTGCAGGGAACCCAGCTGCTCTTCGATAACTATCAACAAAAGTGTTTGTGTCCGCTTGTATTTGTTTTATCCCGATTTGGCCCTTCTCAGATCAGGCTGTGAGGTGGGGATTCAGCCTGCAGGAGGGATGCCTTCCTTCTCGTGTGCATGATCTCTTCCACTCCCAGCTACCTGCCGAAGCCCAGCAAGGTTCACTGATCCCTCTCCCTCCTTTCTGCACAGCTCAGCTGTGTCTGTCCTCTCACCGTCCAGCGTCCAATCTGAACTCTTTTTTGTTCTCCCTCTCACCTTCTCTTCACTCTCACTCCTCTCATAACCAAACCCCTGATTTCTTCTTCCTCTAGCTTTTAAGCCCCTTTTGCTTCTTCCCCCTTTACATATATTTTCATAAAGATCTATATTGTTTCATCGCCCATTTCCATGCATTCTGCTATGAGGTCATCAGTCAATCATCCTCCCCTTTTAGCCAATACCCAGGAACTTTCCAGTTCTTGTTATTGTCCTTTCTCAGTGATCCTTACACAGCACCCAACCCGGATGAAATTTCCTACATAGCATCCTGGCAACCTCTGTGTTTTTCCTGTTCAAACAAAGTAGCTGTCTTTGCAACAATACTTTCTGCTGTCTCATTGCGCTCTGAACCTCACGTCCTCCCACACTGCAATTCAGCTTTCAATGTTTGCATTTATTTTCTAAGCCATTATTGTGGTGTGAATGTCCCTGCTCCCACAGCCTGCAGTGTGGACTAGGGCCTTAGCAACCCCAGTCTAATTACTAATAATTACTAGTATTAGTCTTGTTAAGGTTAGTCATTAGTAATGTTAGTTTTTAATCATGTTAATTGTTAGCACCCTACAATACACTGTGCTAAGATAAATCCAAAATCACCCCTTCTTTAGTTCACCCTCAGTGCCTCACATCAGCACTAAATCACACCTAACACATCTGCCCCTGAAGTATCATCACCTGCCTCCAGAACCTAACCAATGTGGCCACCGGTGATGGGAGTTGGATGAACTCCCTACCCCGAGCACCAATCACCGCCATTAACAGTTACAGACTACACTCATTAGTGATCATGCAGGTTATCTCATCTACCTCTGGGTCTGTGAACCAGTCCACCATATGCTGGAGTGTAGCCGCCCGGTAATATGAAGGAAAATGTGGGGCTCCCACCAATCCTTCCCAGCTGGGAGCTGTAACGTTGTCAACGCAATCTTTGGGCCCCCACACTGCCATAGCAATTTATCCAGTTTCAGATGCATCTTATGGAAGAATTCTGTCTGAATAGGCATTGGCATGGCCTGGAAAATATATAGCACCCACGGGAGAACTATAATTTTTTACAGTGCCACCCTTCCAACCACCTATAGGGGGAGCCTCCCCAAAATTCAGTAGTTCTGTCAAATGTGATCATGCTCTGAGTCACATTATTATCATACACCCATTCGTAATCAACTCCAACATGATCCCAACGTATTTGAATCTGCCACTTGGGGTATCCATGCCATGTCCACGTCTACCCCCTCCAGGTTGAGAGTGGTTCGATCACAAGAGCAAAAATCATGGGTGACAGAGGGCAACCCCAGTGCGTACTTCTCTGTACCAGCCAAGGAGTTGACATGTTCCCATTCACCCTCAAAGTCGATCCTTCATACAGCAGCTTGACCCAAGCTGTAAAGAAGGGACACAGCCCCATTCTCTAGATCACCATCCATTGATAATCCCAGCACATGGAGTCAAACACCTTATAGGAGTCCAAACTGACCACCGCCACCTCAATACTCCACCCCTCACAGATGGGAGCCGTAACATGGTCAATGTGATCTTTGGGCACCCACTTTTCCATAGCAATTTATCCAGAATCACATGCATTTTATGGAAGAATTCTGTCCAAAGAGGCATTGGCATAGCCTGGAAAATATATAGCAACCACGGGAGCACTATAATTTTTTGTAGTGCCACCCTTACAGCCACCAACCGGGGGGAACTTCCTCCAAAATCCAGCTGTTCTGTCAAATGCGATCATGCTCTGTGTCACATTATTGTCATACACCCATTCCCAATCAACTCCAACATGATCCCAATGTATTTGAATCTGCCACTCAGGATATCCATGCCTATGTGCTCCAGTCTCCTCCCAGAACTTTCAGGTATTGTGCTTAGGGCCTACTTAGAGTGATTAATCTCCAATCCAAATAGCTCTCCTAACTGCTGACAGAGGCCAATACCTCCTCCAGCTTGATAGCATTTCCATCACAAGTATAAAACCCAAGGGTGACAGAGGGAAACCCTAGCGCGTTCCTCTCTGCACCAGCCAAGGAGTGGACATTTTCCCATTCACCCTCGAAGTCGATCCGTCATACTGCAGCTTGATCAATTCTATGAAGGAGGGAAGCAGCCCCGTTCTCTCAATAACCATCCATTGATAATCCCAGCAAATGGAGTCAAACTCCTTATAAGAGTCCAAACTGGCCAGTGCTACCGCATCAGTAGACTCCCTATAACTTTCCAAGATTTTAAAACGCCTCCTTATGTTCTGCACTGTGCTTCTGTCGGGGATATAACCCGTTTGGTCTGGGCTCACCAATTCCTGCACCATCTGACTCAGGCAGCCTGCCAGTATTTTACACATAGTTTGTATGTCCACATTAATCATTGACAGCAACCTTTAAGCACCACAGTCCAAAGTGTTCCTGACTGCCTTAGGGAGCACCACCACCAAAGCTTCCAACATGGATTTTGGGAACCCACCAATGGTCATAGTCTCACAATAAACCCCAAGAGGTCTAGAGCCAGATGGTCCTTTTAAGTCCTATGCACCTACACCGTTAAGCCATAGATCCCAGGAGTCTTGCCTAGCCCTAACCCTTTGATCACACTCTCAACGTCTTGAAGCACCAAAAGCACACCAAGCACCTCACCTTATTCAACAGTCAGCCTATTCAACCTTGCCTCGCCAAGAAACTCATCAGCCCGGGCAGCACAAAACCAGTTTGCCTAGCATAAAGCGATTCATAGAAGAGCCTGAACACCTCACATATGCTCTCGGGTTCATGGATCATGTTATCCGATGCATCAGGTATTCCAGCACATGATCGCTTACCTCCCTCTCTCCTCACCAGCCGAGCAAGTCATCTGCCTTGACTGTCCCCTTCTGTGTGCTGCTGTGCCACATATCCTGTGTAATCAAAAACATTAATTCAGTTCGCCTCGTGCTTTCCTAAGATCCCTTCCCACCTCTGCTCTTAGAGTTTGCACCTTCTCCCTCCTGCCCCCCTCTGGTCAAATCATATCATATCTCCTTCCAGACAAGAGACTGGGTCTGCATTGGTATTGGGGCCGACCTGTTTGAGTTTCATCAAAGAAATCAGAGGGGCGTGTGGTCAGACTGTGACCTGTCCAGAAACTCCACCTTTGTTACCATATTTGCCACTTCCATTACCACTAAGGCATTGTCAATTTGCGAAAAGATCCATGCACCCCATACTAATATGAATAACAACATTTTGAGCCATGCCGCTGTTGTCAGACATCAAGGAGCATGAGATCCACCATTATCCGTGTCAGTGCTTTGGTCACCCTAGGCAACGGCCTCTTGCTCACACTGGATGTGTCCAGTGCCCCACTCACAATACAATTAAAATCCCCTAAACGCATATTCTCAGTCACCTGGTGTCGAACTATGAGTGCACTCATGTTCTCAAATAAGGATGCTTGGTCCACATTAGGAGCTTAATTGCTGAGAATGAACATCAGTCGCCCCATCAGCCTACTCACTATCTACATACCTACCCACAGGATCAATCAAGGTCTGTTCAACTGACAGGAAGACCAACTTCCTGACCCATATCAGAACCCCCCAGCATTGGAAGAAAGGGACAAATCCACCACTTTGCCCCTCCATCTGGGCTGTAATATGAGTAGCACCCCTTTCATCAGGTGCGTTTTTTGAATGATAGCCACGTGGTACATTCCAGATATCACATTCAGGGTAGCCATGTGGTCAGTTCCCATATATCAAACCATCCCCCTAGGAAAACCTTGTTGTGATCCATGGCACAGCATCTCTATCCACATGCCCCTACCCGCATCTGATACCCCTACCCAGAGATGCATTCCCCCTCTCCAAATAAGGACCATTGTACAAGGAACATTGTCCAACTAAGGACCATTGTACATCTTCCAAATGGTGGTTCCCCTCCAGAAACCAGACATTAGCCAGGTCAAAATTCAGATCCTGTGAGGAAAACTCAGGAGCAGGCCAACCTCAACCAGGGCCACTGTCAAACATCCCCTGATTCCAGTACACACCAAAAGCTTCTGCAGCAACCTCCCCATAACACCAACAGTGACCATTCCAAGTACCATAAAAATACACAAAGCCAGAGGATCACTGTCCACAATACAGTATGCAGTAAACAAGATGGTCCAAAGGCCTATGTGAACGACCAGCGCAACTGCACAAGAGTTAGAAGTTTAAAAAGGCAGCGTTCAACATGAGAGTGTGAGGGAACCCGGACCAAGGACCCTCGATAAGATAATATCTAATTCACAATACAGTATGAACAACCCATGCCATCCCTACCCCCATAATATGTAGCTGTATTCATACATAAACAGAAGAGGTATCACCCATAGAGCCGAATTAAGTAGGTAAGCCCTCCAGCACCTCAACCTGCGATGTCAGCTTTCCCTGGCTATCCTCCACCCCTCACTAGAGCTAACGTACCATCCATATCCAAAACAACCATTGCAGAGGGTACCCTCCAAGTTCCTGATTCCTCCATGTGGAGCAAGCAGCCACAACCAGTTCCAGGGTGTTTCATGTCGTTTCTCCTAAATTGTCCCATGCCACATTCATGGGCCTTCAGCCAGTCCCATGCATCCTTAAGAGTGTGAAGAAAAAGCACTTGTTTTGGACCAAAACCTACAACTTTGCAGGATAAAACATAATATTTTATAGTCGTACTCCCTCAACTTCTTCACTGACTCATATGATTTCTGCTATTTCTGCACCACCTGCGTGAAGTCTTGGAAAGTAAGGAACCTTAAGTCACCCAACTGTTAGGAAGAGCGCCTCGTTGCAGCTTGCGTGACAGCATCCCTTTATAGAAGGTTCAAAAACTTTGCAATCAGGACTCATGGTGGGGACCACACTGATGGGTTTCTCCCGGGCACCCTATATGCTTTCTCAATCGTGAACCACTTTGAAAGGCCCCTTATGTCTAGCATACCATTCAGCAGCTGCTGAAGATATAGCTCTGCACGATTTGCTTCCTCTCCCTCGGTCACTCCCAAAATCTGAACATTACATATCCTTGAGTGGCTTTCAGCATCTTCTTCCCTATTTCTAGGGTCCTTGCAGCAGCAGTAAGAGCGTCCACCATGGCTAGCAACAATGCAACCAGGTCCTCCCTATCACTCATCTTCTGCTCCACTTCAGCCACTCATTCATTCACTTTCTTCAGGTCAGACAACACAAGCGTCCCTTCAATCCCCACTGACTGCACCTTATTCTCAAGGGAGGTCTTTGAGTCCTGTGTAGCTTCGATCAGGCTCTTCAAAGTGGTCACCTCACCCCCAGGTGTCGCCATCACCATCTACACAGCTGAGGGCTGCTTCCCCTTTCCATCAAAATACTGATCCAGTTTTTCTTGTTGTCCTACTACCATTCTGGGGACCCTCAGAGGGCCAGGCACTCTGTGGTACCACCATACATCAATGTATGGTCAGCAGGCAGTTGCAGTGCAGCCTCGGGGCACAACATGGTCATCACCCGCCACAGCGTTCTACCCAAGCAGCCTCCAGGGCCACCGGTGATCACCAGTAGCTCGAGGATAATGGGACCAACAGATCTTCCAGTGCAGGTCTATAATGATTCACTGCAATGCTACCCCTGGCAGGTATCTGGGATCCGCTCCCCTAATGAATGAGGTGACTCAGTCCCACTCCTCTGCTCACAGTCCCACTGTGAGGAGTGCTCCGGGCGAGGGAGAGCACTGCCAGAGCCAACTCCAAAATGGTGACCATGTCATGCAGACAAACCACCTCTGTTCTCTCTCCGTTTGATCCTGCAGCTGAGTTGCAAGTGGGCCAGCTGGTCCCCCACGGCCTCCCACCACTAGATCCGATTGAGTTGTGGCTGTCTAGAGGATTTCCTCAGGATTTAGGCAGTTGGGAAGCACAGCTCAGCAGCCATGCATCTGCTCTGCTTGGCTGTCGGCCAAGCCCTCACACTGACCAACGACCTTAAGGAAATTGTTACCCCCAAAACCCCATATCCAAGCTAATGTGGGGCTTTAAAGAATGCCAACCATGTCATAGCAGCCTGAAAATCCTTCACTGGTTCCCAGTTCAACAGTGAGAGACCTTTAAAGTTTTTTGTTCTGCCCATATATAATATTGGTGACAGAAACCCAAATAAAAAAGAAATTATCCCCCAATTAATAACACACCCACTCAAAGCTTTGTTTCCAGAGGTTTGGTGTTTCCCCTTATCCCTTCTGCCTCAACTCTCCCATACTCTTCTCCCCTTGACTACACTCTCCCTCTTACCCCAATTGCTATTTAAGAAAAAGAATGACGTACTGTTAAGAGCTGTACATCTGTCGCAAAAATGAGTTCCTAAGGTTAGCTCTAAAATATATTTTGTCCTTCCCCATTCTACCCTTTAGCATGATTTTCGTGTTTGAACAAAGCTTTTGGGTTCATTTTAGGTTCTGTAATTCTATTGCAAAAAGTTCAACAATCATAAAATGTATTGAAAAGCTTTCCATGTTATTTCTAATGCACAATTGACCTTTGCACTAGAATTAAAATGGCAAGATGAAAATGTTACCAAAACAACTTCAACAGTAGGCCTTTTGTTAGGCCAACCTCTGAAAAACGAGATTCAAGAGCGCTATCATCATCGTCTGGCTCAAGCAAAAACTTCAGAGAAATTCCAAAAGCCACCAGCGAGGTCTCCCCACCTACGCTAGCCTTTTACCACTTCAGAACCCTATCAAGAGATGTTGGACCTGATTTACAAAAGCGTGTTTCAATGAGAAAATCCCACTGAAAAATCAGACCTGGTGTCTGCACTGATGTGGCCGGTGTCACCTGCCCTGGAATTAGGTCTCACTCACGGCAAGAACCATTGCCCTCCAATGGGTTCTGATCCGCCCAAAATAAACACTTTGGGCCTCATTACAAGTTTGCCGGTCCGGTAAAATCGATGCAAGTATTACCGTACCGGCACCGTTTAGCAGACCAGACTATTAGGAGCTCCGATGCCAGTGTCACTGGCATTGGCAGGGACCGGTCACGTCCAGCCTCACCCTTGCCGGTATGATCGTCGACACGCAGCAGACGTGCCAGTGACACTGGCATGCCGCAGTTAAGCGCACATTAAAAGGGTAAACGAACATGCAATTACTGCCATGGACATGCCGGTAATAACGGATACAATGATGCCGTTAACACTGACATCGCTGTGCAGGCGTTAAAAGGAATCTGGTGAATAGAAACCTGCCACAGGTGAACACAATCAGCACAGGTGGAGACAATGGAGTCTGGCACAGCACGAAAGGAGCACTCCCACACACCACACCCCTCCCAAATCCACAATGCTTCCATTAGCACTTGCAGTACTGGAGTTAGGACATGCATGCACTGCTATTCTTTGAGGTGGCAGTGAGCCAGAGAATGCAGCAGAGACACAGTAGGAGAAGGAGGGAGAGATTGGGCCAGCACATACCCATTGTGCAGGCAGTTGTTCCCCGCCGGCAGCCACCAATCCCTCGCCTAAAGGCCAGCCCAGTCAACCTAACCCCTGCTTAGTGGACCTCATTCATGATGATCTGGTGAGCCTGATCAATATCCGGACCGCCATCCCCCCCTTGCTGAAGGTAGAGTCTGTGCTGCACTTCCTTGCCACAGGCACGTATGAGTACACAGTGGGGCAGCTGCATGGAATCTCACAACCCTGTTTCTCCCGTGTGCTCAACCAGGTGCTATTTGCACTCCTGAAACATGCAAGCAACCATATTACGTTACTGCAGAGGAGGTGGATGCAACCAAAATAGCATTCTATGCACTAGCAGGCATGCCAAATGTAATTGGTGCCCTCGACTGTACACATGTGGAGCTGGTTGTCCGGCATGCTGTGGAGGTAGTATACCACAACAGGAAGCTGTACCATTCCATGAATGTACAGATGGTGTGCAATGCACGCAAAATCATCACGCAATTGCTGTGCAAGATTCCCTGGCACCACACGTGACGCCATGGTGCTGTGCAGTTCACGCTTCCCCACTAAATGACAAGGCACGCTGCAAAACGTACCTGGCTGCTGGGTTCGGCCAGCCAGAGGGCCATGAGGGGTGTTGATTGGGGGGGAATCACAAGCATAGGCAACATTTCTGCTAGCTGGGTAATGAGGGGTATCAGAACATAACACAGCATAGGATTGCATGCACGAGGAGCACAAGTGCACACTGCATGCATTAATCCATCATCACTCCTGCAAATAGGCGTAAACATTACCAGGTATGCATTGAAGTGCAGAGAGACTGGGTCAGGCAATAGAAGGCAAAGTCAGATGAGGAATCAGACCTAGCAACCTCCCAACAGGCAAAATATTAGACCACACACATAGAATGGAACAAGGTCACACACAGTGTCCTGGGTGCCTTCAACTGTGACCTAAGTAAATTAAACAGAATGTGCAACACAGCCAATGCTTGCAGATGTGCACAGCCTACACAGCTGTGTACATGCAATCAACAGACACAGTGCACACACCAGCACATGTATCAGGAACATCAGACAACATGAACCAGATGTACCACAAAGCACCACCCTGTAGTGACATTGCATGAAATACATGGTCTCAGCAAAGGCAATCATGAGTCATGCTGCCCTGCCTGAGAGAAACCCATCTGCCACACTGAAAAATGTCAATCACTGCACTTAGCCCACAGGTACACCGCAGATCAGTATGCCTGTCATGTCACCTTAAGGGACACCTCCAAGTACAATGGCTAAGTATGAAAACGAATAAAATCAGCATGAGATATGATGGAGAGGAGCATGACTCATCCAAAGTACCTTAGTTCCACCATGCCAACCCCCACCTAGCCATATCACAGAAATGTAACCCTTCACCCGTGGCCCAGACCACCAATGTAAATCAGACCTAGTCATATGGGGGAAGGTGTTGATGGACCTGTACATGGAGACGTGAATAAGTGGAATGCTTACTGGGGATACCACTGTGTTACATGAAGCCAATTATGCAAATGTGTGATTATCCACTGTACATGCACAGTCCATTTCCATTGGTAATACATCAATGAAATCTGAGGCCATCATGGACATTTGGACTTGATTTGTGAGAGTGCAGTTTCACATTGAATCGTCCTTGGGACGGCAACTGCATCCATTCCCCCACCCATGGATCATCCCTAAGCACACTTACCCGGGCCATAGAAAGCGCAACATGTCATGTGCAGTTATGAATCCTTAGTTGCATTTAATCATGAACACTGTACAGGCAGTGCTAACAAGGAATGACCAAATTAATCTCAAGTACACTTTCTCTTGGTCCCATGCAGGTGATGCCGGTTATCCCCTGAAGGGTTGGCTCATGACCCCCATCAGGCAACCAGTCAATAGGCAAGAAGAGGACTGCAACTGTGCACATGCAAGCACTCGTGTCACCATTAAGCAGACAATTGGCCTGTTAAAGGCCCGGTTCTGCTGCCTCAGCAGGTTGGGGGGGGGGGCACTCATTTACAGGCAAGAGAAGGTGGGAAAATTGTGTTAGTTTGTGCCATGCTACAAAACATGTGCATCCGGCGCAACATCCCCCTGTCCCCTGACATGGACATGATGCTACCTGAGGATGAGGATGATGATCAGGAAAATGGTGGAATTCCTCAGCGGCACAATGTAAATAAAGGACGTGTGACACAGCAAGATTTAATTGCCCACTACTTCCGATGGATTGGAAAAGACAAGGCACTGGGCATGGGTTACACTGCACACTGGGCACTGTACATAATTAACTAGACACACACTCAAAAAGCAATGTCCAGTACTGTGTTTTTCTTTTAAACACCAGCTGTATTGAATAATGAATAACTATGTACAGATTTGCATTATTTAACTACCACTACTGTCCTGTTAAATTGACCCCACATGCAATACCCCAGAACCCCCTCCCCCACTACCTCTGCACCCAATGCCCCAAAACCCTCCCCCCATTACCCCAGAACACCTTCCCAACTACTCCCTCCCCACATGCACTTGTAAGTTGTCCTATTCACGGCCACTTTTTGGTGAAGGGGTGTGAGCCCCTGGGCGACGAATGAGTCGCTGTGAGTGACGCACAGGGTTAGTTTGAGAAGAACTGGGCGGTGTTGTGCTGGAGGATGGGCCGAGTTGGGGGGTTATGCTGCTGTTCCGTTGTTCCCCTATAGCGGTTGCTAACTGGGTGATGGACTGGGCCATGGTAGACATGACAGCATTTCCTTCCCGCACACACCTGGCCACGCGGTACACGCCTTTGCTCACCATTCTTGCAGTGTCTTGCAGGGCATCCTGCATGGTCTGCCGTGCCTGTTCTGCCTCTTTCACATACTGTGTGACCGAGGCCTGCATCGTCTGCCACCGGCCTTCCATCCATGTGAGCCGCATCTGGAGGTCTCTAACGTGGCGGAGTCCGGGTAGTGGCAAGGGAGGCGGGTTCTGAGGGCCTTGGGGGAGTGAACACAGCTCTGTCAGAGCCATCTGTTGCTGTTAGATTAATGTTTGCCTGATGGGGTGCCAGGAATTGTGCCTCCTCCAGCTGGTTGCCTACTGGTGAATAGGCATCCTCTGGCTTGCTGGCCACTGGGGAATGGGTTTCCTCTGGCTCGCTGGCCACTGGTGAATGGGCCTCCTCCAGCTCGCTGGCCACTGGTGAATGGGCCTCCTTCGACTCGCCGGCCACTGGTGGTTCAGACTCTTCAACCTGATATGCCCTCTTAGCCGCAGGTGTTGTGGTCGACTGCCGGGGCTCCCTTCTGACAGGTGGGTGCTGTGTCTGCTGGGCAGCCTGTGTTTCCTGAGGTCCCATACTTTCCAATCTGTTGGGACTCACAGGCGGATTCAATTCAAAGGGCCTCATTACAAAGTTGCTAGTAAAAAAAGAGAATTACCGGCATGCCGGTAATACTGTGTCCATGTAGCACTGCTGCCGAAATCTAAGGTGGATTCCGAGTCAGCGTGTACGCGCATTCCGGCATACCGGCGTGCCGGTAACGGCCGCTAAACCTGCAATGATACCGGCATCCTTGATGCCGCAGGCACCGACTCCGGCACCGATGACACCGCAATTACAGGTACCAATATTACCAGTACAAGAAGCAACGTCATCACGCCGAACGACAAATGCACTGGCGGCGATCTTTAAAATCACAATCCATTCCAATCCTCATCCTACAGGAGTGCAACTGCAAATCCAAGTGCACAGCTACACTGAGGAGCATGACATCGACACGACAAACCGTCCGTCGCCTCAAACCCTACTTTAGGGAGCAGGAGCTCAATATGCTTCTGGACACACTAGTTGAGCATGACGATGTGGTCTTTGGAGCAGATCTGCAGCACCCAGCAAAGTTAAGGAAGAAGGCGATATGGTAAGAAGTGGCCACCAAAGTGTCTGCGATGGGGGCAACACCCAGGACTGTCAGAGACTGCCGTAAGAGGTGGGATGACTTACATCTCCAGGTCCATAACCTTCTCACCCCAAGCGCATCCAGGTGCTGGCCACAGGAGGTGGTGCGCCATCCCCCATAAAACTCCAGCCATGTGAGGAGACCTGTAGCACCGTCATCCACATGGAGATTATTGAGGGGGTAAGAGATGCGGAGACGGGAGAAGCATCATCCGGAGATGCCGGTGAGTGCCGGTTACTTAAATCACAAATCACACACATGTATCCCCAATCCCAATGATGAAGTCCAAATGACAAGTCAGTGGCACAAGATCACTGCTGCCTTGCCACCCATCGAAAGCCTCATTGCACGCAAGTATGTACTTGCAAGGAAGACAGGCAACAAACCCCACTGACACACCACACATGTCCCCTGTAATGCACACACAGGTACCAACTGCATGCAGAGATACACATCACTGTCCAACAGCTGTCATCACCGCTATGCCAGCACATGGACCAATCCACCTCATGGGAAAATGTACACATCAATGACACCAGTCGCACACCTGACACACCCAACATGTCCATGCCCGCAGTGCCTACATCAACGCACACAAAGTTTGTAATATCCTTTGCTGAGATCATGTATTTCGTGCATTGTCACTACAGGGTGGTGCATTGGGGTACATGTGGTTCATGTTTTCTGATGTTGCTGATACATGTGCTGGTGTGTGAACTGTGTCTGTTGATTGCATGTACACACAGCTGTGTAGGCCATGCACATCTGTCAGCAGTGGCTGTGTAGCACATTCTGTCTAATTTACTAAGGTCACAGTTTAAGGCACCCAGGACACTGTGTGTGGTCTTGTTCCATTCTATGTGTGTGGTTTAATATTGGGCATGTTGGAAATGTAGAGGTTGCTAGGTCTGATTCCTCATCCGACTTTGCCTTCTATTGCTCGACCCAGTCTCTCTGCACTTCATTGCATACCTGGTAATGTTTACACCTATTTGCAGGAGTGATGATGGATTAATGCATGCAGTGTGCACTTGTGCTCCTCATGCATGCAATCCCATGCTATGTTACGACACCCCTCATGGCCCAGCCAGCGGATATGTTGCCTATGCCTGTGATCCCCCCTCCAATCAACACCCCTCATGGCCCAGTCAGCAGACATGTTGCCTATGCTTGTGATTCCCCTCCCCAATCAACACCCCTCACGGCCCAGCCAGCAGGCACATTACCTATGCTTGTGATTCTCCTCCCCCCAATCAACACCCCTCATGGCTCCGTGGTTAGACTTACCCAGCAACCAGATACGTTGTGCAGAGTGTCATGCCATGTAGCGGGGAAGCGTGGAGTTCCGCAGCACCATGGCGTCATGTGTGGAGCCAGGGAATCTTGCACATCAATGCGTGATTATTTTGCATGCATCGCACACCATTTGTACATTCAGGGAATGGTACAGATCCCTGTTGTGGTACACTACCTCCACAGCATGCCGGACAGCCAGCTCCACATGTGTACAGTCGAGGGCACTGTTTACATTTGGCATGCCTGCCAGTGCATAGAATGCTATTTTGGTTGCATTAACCTCCTCCGCACTCCGTGGTAATGTAATGTGATTGCTTGCGTGTTTCAGGACTGCAAATAGCACATGGCTGAGCACACGGGAGAAAAAGGGTTGTGAGATTCCATGCAGGTGCCCCACTGTGTGCTAATAAGTGCCTGTGGCAAGGCAGTGCAGCACAGACACTACCTTCAGCAAGGGGGGGTGGCTCTCCGGATATTGATCAGGATCACCAGATCATCATGACTGAGGTCCACTATTGTGGTGATGGTGTCCCTGTCCAGCCGGTACAGGGAGTAGATCTGAGCAAGGGTTAGGTTGAATGGACTGGCCCTTAGGCGAGGGATTGGTGGCTACCTGTGGGGATCAACTGCCTGCACAATGGGTATGTGCTGGCCCAATCTAGCCCTCCTCCTCCTCCTGCGCCTCCGCTGCATTCTCTGGCTCACTGCCTCCTCAAAGAGTAGCAGTGCATGCATGTCCTCCAGCTGTCCTACTGCAAGTGCTAATGCTAGCATTGTGGATTTGGGAGGAGTGTGGTGTGTGGGAGTGCTCCTTATGTGCTGTACCAGACTCCATTGCCTCTGCTGATTGTGTGCACCTGTGTCAGGTTTCTACTCACCAGATTCCTATTAACGCCTGCACCACGATGCCAGCATCATTGTATCCGTTATTACTGGCATGTCCATGGCTGTAATTGCATGTCCATGCGCCTCTTAACGTGCACTTAACTGCAGCATACCAGTGTCACTGGCACAGCTGTCGCGTGCCTACACTCATACCGGCAAGGGTGAGGCCGGTCACAGCGGGTCCGTGCCGATGCCGGTGACACCAGCATCGCGGCTCCTAATACTCCTGTCCGGTAAACGATGACGGTACGGGAATACCGGCATCGATTTTACCAGACCAGCAACCTTGTAATGAGGCCCATGGTGTATTCACTTGTCCATCAGTGTCCTGTGTCTATTTTGCTACAACCACAAGCACTCTGAACTGTTAAGTTCTCCACCAGCCCTATCCATATTAAATGCATTGCACTTTTAAACTAAGGTACTCACAATGTCTGCGTACCAGGGAACCAAGGGTGCACAAATCCGCCAATGACTCCTACAAACGTCTTTTAGCGATGCAGCATCACTCTAATTGTGCAGCTACTCTGTGAGACTCAGACTTTGGAATCAATTGCTGGGAGCGAGCATAATTACTTTTTTCTGCACCAGAGCACACCATGTTCCTCCGGGCTGTAATGTGTCTGCTCCTTCCTGCTCGATACAGGCTCCTCGAGCAATTCATCTCTTGCAATATGATTTAAAAAGAAAAAAAAAAGCTCTCCGCTGGGACCGACGATTGGAGTTCTATAAAGGAGTGTTATGAAACGTTTTGTGCTATTATGTTTTTTTTAATCAATGCTTCAAATGCATATTTCAGTGCAACCTTTCGTAGCTATACATAATGCCATGAGGGTGTGCTCGTTGTTGTGCAGTATGAACAGAAGACACAAGTCAAAGACAAAATGCATATATATGAACACATCCTTACTTTGGATTGATACTAGGGACTGTATGTATAACAATGCAGATTACTGCTTCTATATGTGCAAATACTATTACTTTGTCTTTTTGGTCATTTCTTTACAACAATGTGAATATGATGTAATATTTACTTCACAAAGCAATACTAACACACCCTTGATTTATACATTGTGATGTGGATTAGTTCTGTGTAAAAAATCACATTATCCATATTCTGTTCATTTATTGTATTGTGAATATGCTAGATATAAATCCAGTCTTGGGGACTGGTCCTGCTGAATAAAAGCAACATGTTATGAGCACGAAAGCAATGGCTCAGGGTATATACCTGGAACTTATATCCAGAGTAAAATAACCCTACTATTTGGATACTCATCTTACTTTTGAAGCATTATTTGAAAATAACACACTGATACAGCACAGTAGAACACTCTTAGCGAGACTAGAGTGAAAAGCATTTCCATGTGGTTGGAGCCCCCCTTTTGTTACCTGTAAGGCTAACACCCAGGACATCAAAGATGACATCTCATATGTCATTGGTAACATCACTGATGACATCACCTATCTGGGCCACTTGTTATTGTTCACTGATACATCTAGGCCAGGTGGTTTTGTTCACTGAAGTCAGAATATAGACATTCAAAAGGTGCTGTATATCTAGACGTTAACCTTGTCCTATTTTCTTGAAGTGCTTTCCTTAGGGCTTGGTCTCAGCTCATGGTGCACATACATAAGGCAATAGCAGGCCTCAAACACACAATTCATTTGTAAACATGAAGATAAACTTTAATGTTATGAACATTTTTTGAAGATGCTGTTTCTTTCTTCCTTACTTTAGTTTCCCTGTATGTGCCTCTGATTTGTATGTATTGTGGGTCTTCATATGTATTGTTTGTACTAGCACAGGTGTGGAGTAAGTTTAGTAAGTCTTGAATTGTTATCTAGTAATTACATGTTTAACATTACTCAAAACTCTGATAAAGTAGCATTCATTATTGTACTATCCAAAAGTACAAGATTATAAATGTTGTACTTCTATGGTGCATGCTGCAGCCATTGCCTATGTTTATGTATGATTAGGTTACTGTATTAACACCAACACTCCAATACAATGTTGTTTAGAGGAGTACATTCTTTATTAGATTAAATAGTTCATGATAGGTCTCCTGATCACCCCTGATATCTTACTATCAACATTAATAACACAACCGCTTGTAGGGACCTCTCATCAAAATTTATTTCACATGTGATGTCATCAGTGATGTCATCAATGGCATTTGTGATGTCATCTTTGATGTCCTGGGTGTTAGTCTTAGTAGTGCACGGTGGTGGCGCTAGATATGGTTGCTTAGCTTACCATAACTGGCGAATTTCTGAGGTTTTTCGGTTTTACTTTTAACCATAACGTCCTTTTAAACAATGTTTTTTAATTGAATTTCATAGGTTTTTATTAGTGCAACTTAACCACAACGTCCCTTTAACAAAATTTGTTCAGTGAATTTCATGGGTTTTTACCCGTGCATGCTATTTTCATACAATTTACTTATATCATACTTAACCCACTATAACATATTTTCTGTCCAATTTATAAAGTCTCACCTTAAAACTCCCATTTCCCACCTTCTAGCATCATTTATAACACTTCTATACACTTTTTGCAGCATTTTCCACTGTTTTTGCATCCGGTAATGTCCGCGAATGTCTGACGTCATCTCAGACCTTCCGGACAGTGCCACGTGACCATGCACTTTGCGCGCGGCATGATGATGTGTCTGCGAACGCGACCCCATTTCGCGATCTGGTCCGTGCTTCGAGGACAGTTTGGAACTGCATATTCTATAGATCTAGGAACTTTCAAACATCTCCTACACCTAAACTTACTCATTATCCATTAACAATCTAGTACAAAACACATACTTGGAAGAATATTAGCAAAACTGCTATTTATCTTAAAAATGGCATCCGTTATTGCCATCCCTCCTCCTCAAGAGCCACCAGCACCACCAGCTGGAGGATCTACACAACAAAAAAAGCACAGTACTTCCAAAGACAATGTAGACGACCAAGAACATGAGGTAGAAGTAGTGCCCACCTCTAGCACCCAGAGAGAATCATGGGTGTGGCAGTTCTTTACCACTGTTGGGAATGTACCAAAGGCTAAAGCTACCAAAGTGAAATGCACTGAGTACATTTGTACTCAGTCAAAGACTACCTGGACAGTACTCCTACGGGACTACACCTCCATGCACCGCCACACCAAATCCAACCACTGCAATTCTCTCAGAAAGGTTGTTTTTTTCTTAGCAAATAGAAATCGGCTGTCTTCCTCAACCTCATCTTCCTCAACCAATACTGTGACCACAAAGCCTACACAAAATCCCAGCAGCTACCTTGCAAGCAATAAACGAGGCTGTTGATCCATATCTTTCAAAGACAACAGTCCTCTGCATATACTGCAACACACCACTCTGCAGAGGAAAGCAATTTCGAAGTGCTTTGGAAGCTGTAATGAAGGAGCATGAGAAACACTGCCCCTACCATAGTAGTAACACACGCACAACATCTTACCCTGTCCACCTGCCCCACCATATTAGTGATCCCTCCCCACCTTACGTTCTAACCTCTCCTGCAAACAAAACAAAAACAACATCATCAAACAACAACAAAAGGAAGGTTCCTTTAGGAACCACCTTTCACAGTTAAAAAGAAATAGAGCTAAAAACAAAATCTTATAGACTCCATCTACTTTAGATTTCTCAGTAAATTACATAGACTCAATAAGATTTTCCAACATTTCCATTAGCATTTTGTGTAATATTAATGGGAAAAATGTGGCCTCCATCCCCCGTTCTAGGGACTGGAATAGTGGATAACGGCCTGGCAGCCCAAATTATCAGCCCAAGCGAAGTGAGGGTGGATAATGAGGGCTCCAGACCGTTATTCCCTGTTCCAGGCCCTGCAATGGGGATGAAGACCATTAGAACCCCGGGTTCCCAAAGCGGTAACCAGGGTGCTAATAAAAATAAAGGATTTTTCACCGGGACGCCTGCGTTGACCCGCTGTAGGAAGGTAAATCCTTTTCCAAGATGGCCACCATGAAACAGAAGGCAGGGCTCTTCCCTTTCCATGGCAGCCTGCAGAAGGCGAAGAGAGAACCCTATGACCATATTACCAGAAGCACCATTTTCTTTCCCTTTCAAACCTATCCCATTTTCGAATAACTTTACCACATAGCCGGTCCAGGTGGACATGATGTAACGCTCTCCTGATATTCACGGGGACGTCACTCAGCCCTGGTTGGGCCACTCACACTCTCGAACCCCTCCCTGGGTATTGGTTCAGCTGAGGATTGGGCCTGCAATACAGGAATATCGGATTCAAGACTTAACTGTCTCTTGCTGATTGGCTCCCGCCTCCCTTGAAAACCAAACATTCTTAGACCTTCTCCTCACCTTGCTTTTTTGTACGATTCACTCTGCTTCTCGGTGCAGGGGCGCGTAGCTGGTGCAGGCGCGTCACGACCTAGTTGCTTCACTGGTGAGTCCAGAGCTGCTGTGACTCCAGCTCGTTAAGGTAGGTTTTGCTGTTTTATAGTCTTGATATTCTGTCCCTTCTTTCTCTCTCTTGTCCCTTGTATTTTTCTTTTTAATAATGTCTCTGCTTCTTCCTCTAGATGTGGGAAGAGATTATTGGCATTGTCGTGCTGATTGGAGTTGAGCACGAGGCGGTGAGTAAATGTGCAATGTGCAGCGCTATCTAGTATTTTTCTTGTGCTAACCTGTGTCTCCCCTCTTTCTTGTAGGTCGCTGTGTTGTTCCGGAACGGATGCAGACCGAGAGAGCACAAGGCAGTGAGTGAATGCGCAGTGCGCGGCGCTACCTTGTCTTTTCTGGATGCTGACCGAGAGACACTCGAATCAGGTAAGAGTCTTATTGTTTTTTGCTGTTCTTGAATTGGAATAAGTAAATGCTTACTAATGCTATTTTCGCTGTCTTCTTTCCAGGTTGCAGCGTTCCGGAGAAGGATGCAGCGCCAAGATGCTGGTGTTCTCTGGACCGGGTAAGCGATGGACTGAAGACAGGATACTACTCACAGGTAAGTGTCGTATTAACAATGTTCTTGTTCTTTCAGGTGCGCGGCTCCAGGATAAGGCAGGCAAGGAACTCAGAAGACCGAACTTAACACAGTGAGCGACATGCTGCTAACCGCAGAGTAACGCGAAGCGTGTTCCTCTGCCTGGGCGTGGCTTATATATCCCTAGGTATCCCAAGGCCCAACCACACCCGAAACACTTGGAACTGAGCTATGTGGGAGCTCCATGTTGAACAAAAGCCCATTAAGAAGTCCAGGCCCCATGTTATCTTCACATTGAGTATGAGCCTGGCGCCTAAGGCGCTAGGACTGACTCCAGGAGTGTCTTTGATGAGATGGCAAGGCCTTTGAGGCCATAGTGGGAGATCGTAACCTGGCTCCAGTGACTTGCCTATGGGGGTTAGGAGTAGGGATCATGACAGCACTCCCCCCCAAGGCCCCTCTCCGGTAGTTCTTGTGCCCGGGCCTGGTTTGGTTGGATGATTCTGATGGAACCGTTTTATCAAGCGTGGCGCATGGATGCACTCACAAGTTTCCCACGTTCTGTCCTGCGGGCCATACCCATTTGAATCTACTAAATAGTACAGCTTAGATGTGGTGTATTTTGAATCTAGGATGTCTTTAACCTCAAACTCTGGTTCTCCGTTGACCACTACTGGTTTTGGTGGTGTTGTAACACGGGTTCCAGGTTGGACAGGTTTCAGAAGAGATACGTGGAACACAGGATGAATCTGCATATATAATAGTAAGGCTAGTTTAACAGCTACTGGATTTATTACAGATTTGATGGTGAAAGGTCCTAGATATCGTGGGCGAAAGGTTCAGGTTCCTTTTATGGGCACATGTTTTGATGCAAACCAGACTTCATCCCCAACTTGGTAATCGGGAGCCTTTCTACAATGCTGGTCAGAGAATTTCTTTTGTCTGTTCTTAGCTTGGAGTAAATGTTCAACTGCCTTTTTTTGAAGGCTTGAGAAATGGTCGTGTGTAAGGTTTTAATTGCCGGCATTTCCAGATTAGTTGGAACATCTAGTTCAGAAGTGCATGGATGTCTACCATAAATGGTATAGAAAGGAGTCTTCCTAGTGCTGGTGTGTAAAGAGTTATTATAGGCATATTCTGCTATCCATAACAAGTCCTTCCAACTTCCTTCCACTTGATGTAGCATACAGCGTAGGTACTGCTCGATGTGTCTGGTTTGTTCTTTCTGTTTGGCCAACTGTGTGGGCATGGTGACTTGTGGATAATCGAATACCGATTTGGGCCATAGAACTGCACGTCCTCCAGAAGTTAGACACTAATTCACTACCTCGGTCTGAGATCAGGACTGAAGGATACCCATGTAGCCATAGAATATGTTCAAGAAATACCTATGCCAGGCTAGATGCATTTGGGAGACCTTTAAAAGGAACGAAATGTGCCATTTTTGAAAATAAGTCTACAGCCACTAGAATGGTGTTGAATCCTTAACTGAGAGGAAAATCTGTGATGAAGTCGAGAGACAGCGTATACCAGGGTGCAGGTGGAATTTCCAATGGTTGAAGGAGACCAGCTGGATTTTGCTTCGGCGATTTATTTTGTGCACGCACACCGCAGGATAAGATAAATTGAATAATGTATTTGCACCAAATGGGCCACCAGTAGTTTTGTTTTACTTTGGCTAGTGTTTTAGCAATCCCAGGATGCCCTTCAATTAAGGAGTCATGATAGCCAGAGATGACTTTTTCTTGTAATTCTTTACATGGCAGGTATAAACAGTTCCTGAAATATGGTAGTTGATCTTTATCTGTGTGATGTTCTCCTTGTATACTCCATTCTTGTAATATCTTGGGACTCATCAAGAGTTGAATCTTATTCTAGAGTTCACTCTGAGTCAGTGTTGCTGTAAGGCCTAAGAGTTTGTCACTCAGAATAATGGCCACTGGATCTGGGGTCATGTATACCTTCTCATCAATACCCATGCGGAAAAGGGCATCAGCCTTTCAGTTTCTGACTCCTGGTCAAAACGTGATCACGTAGTCGTATTCTGCGAAGAAGAGGGCCCAGCGTAGTTGACATGAAGATTGAGCCTTCGCTGTTTTTAAATATTGTAGGTTTTGATGGTCAGTTATATGTCTGGCACTGAGGAGATAATGTTGCCAGGCATTAAAGGCTGATTTAAGGCTAGAAGTTCTTTGTCTGTGATAGCGTAGTTGAGCTCAGGGGTTGAGAACTTACGTGACCAGAAGGCTCCAGGATGCAACTGACCAGTTTCAGGGTCCCTTTGCGAGAGAACAGCTCCCGTTGACATGCTTGAGGCATCCGTTTCCACCACGTAAGGGAAATCCGGGCGAGGATGTCATAGAATCGGGCAAAAGTGAACCTCTTTTTGAGTTCCTGAAAGGCCTTTCTACTTCTTCTGTCCATTGGAATTTCTTATTGTTTTTTCTTAACAATGATGTGATCGGATTCACTATCTGAGAAAAACCTGGGATGAATTGGCAGTAAAAGTTTGCAAAACTCAGCATGCTCGGGATTCCATTGAGAGAAGTCGGCGATGGCCAATTAAGAATGGCATCTACTTTGTGCAAATCCATTCGGATTCCTTTTGGAATGAGAACAAAACCGAGGAACTCAACTCCGGTGACATGAAATGAACATTTTTCAAGTTTAGCATATAGTTGATGTTGGCGGAGTTTTGCAAGAACAGAGCGAACATACTTGAAGTGGTCCTGTTCTGAAGCAAAATATACTAAGATATCATCAGTGTAGACCAGGACACAAACGTCGATGAATTCCCTTAAGACATCCTTCATGAAGTACTGGAATGCAACGGGAGCGTTGCAAAGCCCAAAGGGCATTACCTGGTATTTGTACAGGCCATATTTGGTGCGAAAGGTGGTTTTCCATTTGTCCCCTTTTTTTACTCAAATGAGATGGTACGCTCCCCTAAGGTCCAATTTAGTATAGATCTGGGCGTCTTTGACTTGATCCAACAGTTCCGGAATAAGAGGCAGTGGGCAGCGATTCTTTACGGTGATTTGGTTTAATGCACAGTAGTTGATGCAAGTCCTCAAATCTCCTTCCTTCTTTGGTATGAAGAATAGAGGAGAGGCTGCCGGTGATTTAGACGGGCGGATAAAACCATTTGCCAGTTATTGATCTAAATAAGATTTCAAATGGTGGTTTTCTGGTTCAGTACGTGCATAGATTCGACCACAAGGGATTTGTGCACCGGATACAAGGTCGATCTGACAGTCAAATGGCCAATGCCGGGGTAGAGTATTAGCTTGTTCTTTCTGAAATACATCTTGAAAGTCTTGGTATTCACTTGGTATGGTACCAGTTACACCCAGGACTATCACCGCTGTCCCATGAGCAGAGGTATTTGTATCTGTTTGCTGCTTTTCTTTGTGATAGCAAGTGAGAGCACAACTGTCGGAAAAGGTCAACTTCTTTGCATGCCAATCTATTTGAGGATTGTGAGCTACCAACCACAGCATCCCTAAGATTAACCAAAACTGAGGCGCCTTGATGAGGTTGGAAGCAATAGATTCCCGGTGTCCATCCTGGCACAGAAGGGTTAATGCTGCTGTACATTGGGTTACTAAACCGGAAGCTATTTCCGTACCATCAACGGTGTTGGCCTTTTCAGTAGTCGACTTTATGCATAAGGGAAGCTCTTTGCTGCGAGATCTTGGTCCATGTAGTTCCCAACTGCTCCACTATCTATGTATGCTTCTACGGCATGCATCCGTTATGGTTATTGGTGATTGTACAAAATCACAGGTAATGCAAAGTGGGAGGTCTGTGGTTCACCTTCCTCGCTCGACAAACGGACCTCTACACTTGCCCGGCTTGGTAGTTTTCCGACTCCTTGTTGTTATCTTCTTTCACTGTTGCCCCAATGGTTCTCCTTGGTGGTTTCACTGGACACTCTTTAAGGAAATGGCCTGGTTTTCCGCAGTATATACATAGCTGCTGTTGTCTTCTCTTGTCTCTTTCAGACTTAGTTAAAGGGGCCTTTACCCCTCCGATTTGCATCGGTTCCACCATATTTTCTGCTGCACGTGAGACATTGTCCGTTGACTGAATATACATAGCACGGGTGTCCAGTCTAATCTGATCTGCTCTTCGGTCTTGCAACCTATGATCTATCTGAACAACAAGATTAATAAACAGTCTTTTGGTGGATCAACCACTTGAGCAAGAACGTCCTTTAGCTCCCCCCGTAGACCCCAATGGAATAACGTGGTTCTTTTCTCTTCAGGCCACCCTGCTTCAACCACAAATCTGTTCAAGGTTGCTATATATGTTAACAAGTCTTGATTTCCTTGCCGAAGGGACAAAGGTTTGTTGTCTAATGCCTGTCCATGGGTACGGCAAGCAAAGAGTTTCTCCATCTCTTGTTGAAAACTCCTGAAGTCATGTAGCAGAGGATCATCCTGACTGACAAATGGTACAGACCAATCCACAGCACTGCCACTCAAATAAGATAAAACAAAAGCAACCCGTGACTCGTTAGGAAAGGCCCCAGGTCTACAAAGACAAAGGAAATTAGGACGACACTGGTTCATGAACGCTGCATACTTCTTGGGATCTCCCATAATCGTTCAGGTGGAGCTAAAGGAACTGCCCCAGGAAGGGTTATCTGTACAGGACTGGCTGATGGTGTTGGCACTGATGAAACGCTACCAGGCAGTGGAGCCAGTCCCGCCTGTGATTGGAGTAGTTGCCTGCTCAATTCGTCAGTATTTTCTTTAGTAACTATCAATTCCCTCCTCAGGGCGTTGGTCTCTTGCCTGGCTGAATGTACTTCGGCACGTAACCCCCCGGCATCTGAACTAATTGGTCGGTTTCTGATGTTTCCATGACGTCCAGGTGGATAGTGGTATGAAGGCTTCCAGTTCTGTAATGCTCACCTAATATCCACGGGGACGCCACTCAGCCCTTGTTGACCACTCGCACTCTTGAACCCCTCCCTGGATATTGGTTCAGCTGAGGATTGGGCCTGCAATACAGGAATATCGGATTCAAGACTTAACTGTCTCTTGCTGATTGGCTCCTGCCTCCCTTGAAAACCAAACCTTCCCTTAGACCTTCTCCTCACCAGTGATGTCAAATGACATTTGTGATGTCATCTTTGATGTCATGGGTGTTAGTCTTAGGTTGCTTAGCTTACCATAACTGGCGAATTTCAGGGGTTTTTCGGTTTTACTTGGAACCATAACGTCCCTGTAACAACGTTTTTTTCACTGAATTTCATAGGTTTTTAGCAGCGCAACTTAACCATTACGTCCCTACACTTCTCTATATAAACCAATTAATAACCATTACTTTATGTGTACTTAACACATTATTTTTTAACAGACCACACAGACATTAAGAATAATACAGAACCAGAGACCTTAGAAAATCATCTGCAGCAAATGGAGCAAAAAATAGATCTTTTAAAAGAATAGTACGCTCAGAAATATTATTGTCCCAAGGGTTCATGCATGTGCTTTTAAGCATACATTGATCGATCGTACAAACATTTCCAATGCACCTTACCATACTTGTCCTCTTTTTTACACATTCAAAATCAGGCAGCAGGGCACGGCCATCTTGTGATAATCATATCTGTTGACGCATCCCCAAGGTGGACTGCCCTGCCGGCACTACTTCATATGCCCCGCCCTGAGGCTGACATCACCAAACCTAGTGATATTCTCCGCCGATCTCCAGGACGTTACTGTGCAGTGTAGCCAAACGCGCCCAGTCATCACCTACGTGTTACCGTTAGTTGACGCAGAACACGGAATATCAACACACATCATCTCACAGCGCAGTGTGCCCCAATTTTGAATATAAAACTATACTTTTAAAAGAAATAGCAAAACTGTACAATTTGTAAAGTACTTTTATTTCACAATAAACGCTCCAAGAACATCCGGTGATTGCCATATTCAAGCAAATGGGTGATTTTTTTCTTTGTTCGCGATCCACAAATGTTTATCGTGAGTCATGCAGTGTTCCTTTTGAGTATAGGAAGAGCATTGGGCGCACAGTGAATCACAAGGCTTGGGCATCAGTTTGGCGCTAGGCCACCATAAACAATGTCAAGTTGCTCCTTATCGCTGGTACCACATAAGGGCATATCGGTCCATGACAATCGTCCCAAAAGATCGTCATTGTGATACAGCCATTCATGTGTATCTCCTGCTGCTGATTAAAGAACCTGTCAGTTGGTATCTGGATGATGACAATCGCAGAAAGGCAGGATGTAACTATTTGAAAGATCTTTATTACAATTTATCATTCTACCCATTAATTCAGCCCGTGTTGAAACCAAGGATGAACACACACGTGAAACAATTTGCTTAAGAGTTTAGTGCTATGAAATATGTGTAGTGCGAAATGGGATGCGAAGTCTAACTCTACAATCAGGGAGCAAGCTAAGTGCAAGAAAAACACATACACAAAATTTGTATTAAATATTAGCGTTGAATTACGCGTTTGTGGAATGTTGGAGAACCCACAAGTGGACTACCCGCATCTCAGTACGGAACTGCTCATGTGGGCGAGACAAAGGCCACTACACACACACGCTGTATTTGCGTGTCATTGCAATATGACACAAACAACAACCGAGTACAATGTAAGGCAGCAATAACGGTCGGCATATGATAAGTTGACTAGTTGCTCTAAATAATTGTCGAAAATAAAACTTATAATGTTTGGCATTTCCATTCTATTGACGTAAAGCTGACACTCCGTTCAGGGCAACACATTTTTATAAAGTGAAATTACATGTTCCTTTGTCTAGTTTTCGAATGGTGAACCTTATCATACTTGACAGTGTTACATCCCTCCCTTCATGCATTCCTTTTCGAATGTTAGCTTTGGTTCAAGGTAAAAAAACAATTGAACCTTATATTGGGCCTCATTACGACCCAGGCGTTGGACCATGGTGCTAATAGCACCATGGACCATGCCGGTAACTTACCGACTCCGCCATGGCGGAATAGGGAATTACCACCCCATTCCGAGGTTGGCGGGGCGGTAATTCCCCATGCCGCCATGGCCCTTCCCCATTCCCATTTTTGCCCCAAAGGGCTCAATGGGAATGGGGAAGGCGCTAATTACGGCACCGTAAATTACGGTGCCGTAATTAGCTCCTAGGTCCCTTTGCGGGTTGGTTTTTTAATGCCTGCTAAAAGCAGGCGTTAAGTGCAACCCGCAAAGGGACCTCGTAATCAGGCGTTAAGGGTTTAACGGCGCCGACACCTTTTTACGGCGCCGTTAACCCCTTAACGCCTGGTCTGTAATGAGGCCCACTGTGTACGATGCGTGGGTTTCCTCAGCTCGGAAGCAAAAATTCAACGCTGCTGACCTTCACTCACAATGGCAGCAAATTGCCCTTTACAACGTAGTGCATTCGAAATATTTTTTTTAAAGATGTGATTTTTTTCCTACCATTCACCAATGAAGCCGACATTTATACAGATTTACTTTGTTCCTATGGAGAACTTCGCACTCTCCCAGAGACTCCCACAGGCAGGCCAGACCACCTGTCACCTCAGCCCATCTGCTCTTCACATGCCAAATCACGTGAACATTTTTCGCAAGCAGCAAATCTGGAGCCCTGACAAAATGTGCTTGTACGAGAATGTCCTATAATGTGCACACGTGTGTTTGTACTATCCCACTCTGTGTCACTAGCGAGGTGAACGGTGGGGGGGGTCTTGCCACCTTATCAATACAGAAACACAGTAAATAGGTAGTAATAATGTCTTCATTCCCCTAGTAACTTAGGGTAGGACCCAAACTTATGTAAATATGCAAAAAACAAGGGGGATCCTGGGAGTCTATCTGCCAGACAGTAGTCCTGGGTGCAAGAGCCTTACTCAGATTCTTTAGCTCACTAACTTTCACAGAGGAGGACTATCCCAATCATAACACTCTTTGCCCTGCCCAGGGGCAGTCCAGCACCGAAAAGCTAGTCAATTGTACGCTGAACAAGAGTACCAACAGCAACCCAAGACACGTGTTTCGGTCTGGTTGCACCTCATCAGTAGGGTGGAGCTGTGCCTCTCTAATAATAGTGACCAAGGGGTCAAAGTCTGGATTGCCCTAGTAATTTACGGTGAGACCCAAAGTTACTTAAATATGCAAAAAACAAAGGATGTCCTGGAATTGCTATTGGTACTCTTCTTCAGAGGAAAATTGGACTCACAAACACCACAGCACAACACACCCATTCAAGAAAACACCTGACCAAACACTACAATCTTGACTGCATGGCCGGGCCAAAACTCTTCATACATCATCACCAAAAGAAACACTAAGTAAATAATAATTAATCTCACCACCACCACAACATAACACAGCCATGCAAATAAACACCTCACCAATAAATACAACCCAAAATGCCTAGAGTCTTCAATACCAACATTCTGAACACAATGCAACAAACAAACTAAGACACATACTCTCACTGTCCTATATGCACTTCGGCCATGCACCCAAGACTCTAGGCCCTGGCCACAACCACTGCAGCATAACATACCCATAGAAACAAGCACCTACCAAATGACCACAACCAAAAAACATAATACATCCACCTCAAAACCTTCAATTAACATTCTAAAAAAGAATTACAACCAACATAGAAACTTTTCAAAACATACCCTATTCACCCAATGCTCTTCTAACGACCCAAAACCAACATCATAGTAAACTAAAATAGCCAGTAGTGCGCCCACTGTTCATTATGTCCGCGGACATCGCAAACACATCACGGCCTTCTCCCACCTAAACAAATACAGCATTTGACCCATCTCTTACTCCCACACCCTCTCCAAGCACTCATACACTCCCCAAAATTGGATTTATGCTCACTTCCAGCGCAACCAATATGGCGGGGGCATTGAAACAATTTGACGCACCTCACACTTCATCCCAACCAATCAGAGAGCACGTTGAGTGTCTGTGGACATGATGCAAGCCGATCATCCAATCTGTGTCCTGTCCGCGGAACGAACAGGGAAGTGTGTCCGCAGAGCGGACATAGATATCACTCATTGTTTTGCCTTACGTTTTCGTTGTTTAAATAAAAGCTACAGGACAGATGTACACCAAATTGACAAAAGCACACTTTTAGGACCAAGCCGCCGTTCCTGCTGCAGATTTGGTGAAAATCCGTCCAGCGGTTTGGGCTGTAGACACAACAGAAATATTTTGCCATTATGTCTATGGGGAAAAAAGATTTTTTGGGACCCCTCTATAACTTTGCTCCCCCTTGACAAACCCTCACCACACTTTGCAAAATGATTCAGAATGGGCGATATACTTTCTTTGCAAAGTTTGGTGAGGATTCGTCCAGCGGGAGCGAAGTTATAAGCCGCCCAAAAAGGGCTCTTCCTATGGGTTTAGCAACTTAACCATAACTACACAGCCGCTACCGCGGGCTGTGTAATATATATAGATATATATTATCTATATATATTACACAGCCCGCGGTAGCGGCTGTGTAGTTATGGTTAAGTTGCTGTTTCCATAGGAAGAGCACTTTTTGGGTGGCCTGTAAGTCCGCTTCCCCTGGACGAATCCTCACCAAACCATGCCAAAAAAAGTGTATGGGGAACGCTGAATTTCTTTGCAAGGTTTGGTGTTGTTTGGGGCAGGGGGGAAAAAGTTGTGGGGGGTCCCAAAACATATTTTTCCCCATTGACTGAATGGCACGCCTACAGGTGAAACCGTTGGATGGATTTTCACCAAATTTGCGGCAGAGCCTTGGTCTGGAAAGCGTGCTTTTGTAAAATTGCTGACAATCCGTCCAGTAGTTTCCTTTAAAATGACCAAAAAATGCACCTAAAAAAATTAGTGATATTTATGTGCGCTCCACAGTCACAACTCCCTGTTCGCTCCGCAGACAAGATACCGATTGGCCAGGGGTGGCATCATGACCGCAGACACGCGACATCTTACCTGATTGGCTGCAGAGAGCCGTAATGTGCATCAGATTGTGTGGATGCGCCCGACATCTTGGATCCCAGGACAGAGCGGTCGTCAGCAGAGCCGAAATGTTGTTCCTGAAACTGTTTTCCTGTCCTACAGTGCGTGGGGAGGTTTACAGCGTAAGAGATGGGTTACATAATGTACTTGTTTGGCCGACAGTTGTTAATGATCTATTCTCCATGTTTAGGAACCTACTTTGATCTCCTACAGTGCTTGGGGAGGGTCAGATAGTTAGAAATGGGTGTAATACTGTACTTGTTTGGTCAACTGGCGTTAGTGATGTATTCTCTATGCGCACCTTGTTTGGGATGTTTGTACATTCAGAAAGTGAGGGATCTAGTAAGGGTAGTGTTTCAGTCCATTGTGTGGCCAGGTACCTTTAAACTGATGTGAGAACACGCGCGGTGTTAGCAACCGCTACAATTGTGTACATATCGGTAGTACATTTCCAATTTAGTGTGGATGTGCTATTGATTACTACGCTGTCATGGGAGTGACATGCTCCGGTGGTTGTGGCCAGGGGCTAGAGTCTTGGATGAATGGCCGTAGGCCGAAGGCCATCCAAGACTCTAGCCCCAGGCCACAACCACTGCAGCTTGTCAGAGCAATGCATACACCTGCACTGTTGATTGCCGATTACATGGTTTTAGGGAGTGTGAACAGTGTTTGGAGCATGGACGAAGCCCATGCACCCAGAAACGACATTATAAGCAGTGACGTCATAAGCCAAAGTACCCCCATACATTCCCATACTTATGGCCTTATATCCACATGCCTAGGTCCTGCACACAATTGTTTGGTCAACAGTCGTTAATTATGTATTCTCTATGCGCACCTTGTTTGGGATGTTTGTACATGCAGAAAATGAGGGATCTAGTAAGGGTAGTGTTTCAGTCTATGCTGTGGCCAGGTACCTTTTAACTGATGTAAGAACACGCGTGCTGTTAGCAACCACTACAATTCCGTACATATCGTTAATACATTTCAAATTTAGTGTCGGTTTGCTATTGATTACTATGCTTTCATGGTTGTGACATGCTGCAGTGGTTGTGGCCAGGGGCTAGAGTCTTGGATGAATGGCCGTAGGCCGTAGGCCGAAGGCCATACTTCCAAGACTCTAGCCCCTGGCCACAACTAACGTAGCATGTCAGAGCAATGTATACACCTGCATTATTTCTTGCCGATTACATGGTTGTAGGGAGTGTGTACAGTCTTGGGAGCATGGGCGAAGGCCATGCATCCAGGAACAAGATTATAAGCAGTGACGTCATAAGCCAATGTACCCCCATACATTCTCATACTTATGGCCTTATATCCACATGCCTAGGTCCTGCACACAACCGCTACTGCATATTACACAGGTACATTAGTGAATGTGTTCTTATGGTGTGGTTCCTGTTTGCTTAGGAGGAGCACTTTTTGGGTGCCTTACACATCTCTCCCCCTTGGACGATTCCTCACCAAAGTTTGTGAAAAACAAATATATCAGACACTCTGCTTTTCCTTGCACTTTTTCAGTGTAGTGCAGCTGGTGGAAAGATATAAGGGGGATCGTTCCTCACAACGTCTCTTTTCAGCTTAGACTGATAGGGGGAAAAAGTTTTTGCCCTCTAATGGGAGCACAAACTGAAAAAGTGCAAGTTTTCGTGTCACCTAAGTCATACATTTAAATCGAAGCTCGTCCTCACAGTACCATTAGCGCACACTGCGTGTGGTTGAAAATGTTTTTGGAAAACTATTGTCGTCAGATTGGAGCCCTAAGTTTTCAAACCTACGCCAACATCTGCACTCTTTGCTACAGACAACGATTCCAGAGGTGTACATGAGTAGCGGTTCTCATAATTGAATATCATTATGTTGATGCAACATAAGAATGTATTTGCCTTCTGAGTCAAGGTCCCATGAGTTGCTTTTTTTGGTTGGACGCACAAGAAGCCTGCGCATTCCAGTGAACGTATAAGGGGGAATTGTTTTTTTACCTTGACTGAAAGGGAAAGCTTTGAAGACATTCACGGAATGAATGGGTGCAAAAAAATAGCAATTGATAAGGTTATGCTGTAAAAAGTTTGTAAGGGACATGCACGATCAGTCGACAAAGAATCTTTGCTGTGAACACATTGTTGTCTGACTTGCAGGAACAGAATGGAGGCAATAAAGATTATGTAAATTTACTTTTGCCCACTCCACAGCGTCCCTCCCCTTAATTTTTATTTTACAAATAATCTAATTGTGCCAATATAACTCATGTATTAACTTTCTGCCCAATTATATTTTTGGTCCAATATTGCAGATTGCACACATTCCACATTTGTAAAGTGTGCATACTGTCATTGTTTCTTACCCCTAATACTTTGATTTCAACCGTTTTGTTTGTCCATATTGCTTTGTGTATTAATTTGCACACTATTCTGAATTTCTTTGAAATCACGCGACGTAATAATTTTTGCTTACTTTACATTCCCTGTATATGGGTCTATTTGTATGCATTGTGGCCTCTTTATGTAGTGTGTGTATAGTAACCATAATGGGATGTGCGAATACATTTTTTATTGAGGTCCACAGGATTTTGTTAGGGCAACTTAACCATAACGTCCCCTTACCCTTAACAAAGTTTATATATATATATATATATATATAATAGGGTGGCGATAGGTGCCCTATAGTTAAGGAGAGTCAGAGACACATAGGAACCCCTCAACTCAAAATTCTACTGTTAATAACTTTTGATTCGAGTAACGGATTTGACTGAAATTTCAAAAGTGATTAAAAGCCTGCGCACTGCCTCCCTCAGACTGCAAAGTTTTGTGAAGATTTCTTAAACAATAACAAAGTTATTAAGCATCAAAAACTATTTTTTCCCTTCAAAAGTGCGGCCTACTTGCCATTCTTTTTCCCATAGATAAACATTTTATTTGGCAAAAGTGTACAGCCCAAACCGCTGAACAGATTTGGACCAGGTCTGAAACAACTTGGAACCAAAGCATTCACAAGAGTGCTTTTCTTGGTTTGGGGTTATTTGACAGAGAAGGGGCTGCCCCCTTCCCCCAGAAAATAGAGATCTCCCATGGTGCATTGCAGGATCATGGTTTTCAGAAATTAAACAACCGCCATCTTGTTTTTCTTTCAATGTAAGAGATATTTGCGGCTATCGCCGAGGTTATGGGAAAATGAAATGCAGTTAAAAGCTATTTGCAGGTCAGAAAACATACAAATGTCATCAGGGTAGATGTGAGGGATGGCTGGAGGGCATTGAGTGAAATTTGGGAGTTGAAGGGGCTCTAGGGACTGAGTTTACAGCACAAAGCCTTCCATAGCCTCGGCTATAACCCTGAATTGCTGACCTCTGAAAGCAAACTGCGTCACAGAAGCAGCGTGTGTTGTGGAGGGAAAGGGAGAGCGCAGGGGAGGTGAGGAGGCCATCAGGAGAGTGGGGGGAGCTGGCACAGATGAGGGGGACACTTGGTGAGGTGCTGGGAGGACAGGAAAGCATTTTTTCAGCCGTTTTGCTGATATTCATGGCTATATTCAAGGCTACAAAGGACTATGGATAACCGTGGGTATGTGTAGTTCAGTACCCGCAGTTATATTTTAACATTTAACAAAAATATATATTTTTACAAGTATAGTGAAGTCGGGGGTGAAAAATCACTGGCCATAGCATGGTCAGTAATTCGATTGCCAACCAGGTTTCCCATCCATGCAGTAACCGAGACAGACTCTGCTCAGCTTCATAGTGAGTGAGGAAGGGGCCAGCCTCATCAGGCCACATTGGCAGATAAATGAGCCAAACCTACAAGACCACTTAGAGGCACGTGCTGGCCGTTTCCTTGCTTTGAAGCTAAGCAGGGTCAGTTCCAGTTACTGCATGAATGGGCATCTAAATTTCTTTTTTTAAACTTTGCTACTGTAAGTCCTTGAATGTTTTGCACTCAGAGATCATTTCTTACCTGTTGCTGAATTGCATTCTCTTATTTGTAGTCTCCCAGTCATAATAATACAAATAAATAGTTATGTTTACAGCAACAGTGGGTTTCCCATCCCTGTAGTAACTGGGATGAACCCTTATTATCTTCAAACTGAGGAAGGGGTTATACCCCTAGGGGCACGTTGCCTAGTATATGACCCTACCTTACAGGACCACTTAGAGAATATGGCCTAAGGTGGCTGGATCCTTCCTCACTTTCAAACTAAGCAGGTTTGATCCGGTTACTGCATGGATGGCAGACAGTCCACAATCCTGAATGTGGTGTGTTTTCTTAGTTTTAAACATCTCATAACACACAGCACCCACCTTATTCTTTTTTAAACCATGATACTGTCAGTCCTTGAAAGTTTTGCACTCAGAGAGCATTTTCTTGCCTTTTGCTAAATTGCATTCTGGTATGTGTAGTCTCGCAGTGAAGATGGGGGGATTAATGCCACAATTGTGCACTTCTGCCTAACATAGTTCTATAAGGATTTATATATTTGAGTGACACTATGGTATGTGTACTTTTCAAGTTAGCTTTATAAAGCAGAGTATTGCTGAAAGCCAGACATGGTGGTGAGGAGGGGAAATGATGAGGGGGCAATTAAATCATGAATATATACCACTGATGTGGTAAGAGTGTTTGCAATCCTGGACACTGGTCCAGTTATTTCCCCCTGACTGTGGCTGCTTTTCAGGGCACCAGTAAAGGACACATGTGGGTGTACAGCATAACTTTTTTTCAGAGGGATGATGCAACCCCTCTGATTTATTTTTTTGAGGTTGGTCTGCTTGCTCAAGTATATGGATACCAAGATTTTACTCAGGTTGTCATTTTCCCAATGCAGACGCTTACCCACAAGACAGGAAGCACTTGCTTCATATTGGGATTTTGTTTTCCGTGGAATATTTCAATACAAAATGCATAGTTTAAAAGGTGAGCACCTTTCATACTTTGCCAGCATATTTATGGGAAGATTTCCTTTCTCTGGTTATTTTTCTGGTGTTCATTACTTTTTTAAAATTTCCAATACTATTTTGTCTTGTGCACTTTCTTCTAAGGAGAAGGTCAATTGAACTATTTGTATATTTCACTTTAAAATATATGAGTTTCTCTATACGGGCAAATGTACCTGGGAATATATTATTCTTGCAGGCGGTCATTTTTTTCCCCATTTCCGTGCAGCTTACATGTGGTTAGTTTGGGTCGTGCAATGTATCACAACAGTCACCAAGAGACCGGCCATAAAACAAGGGGCTTGGAGCAGGGGACCTGACATTTCGGCATGGCCAATTAGGTGCACGCTGTTATGGCACAACAGTTTTGCCGCAGATCCCATTTGGGCGTGCCCAGTTAGATGCAGCCAGTTGGCCGCAGGGACCTCTCGGCACAAGGATGTTTTAGCGTGAGAGATCACAATTGGCGTGTCATGAACCTGCAGGCCCTTTGCATTTTATATCTCTCAGCACAAGGATGTTTTTGGCGTGAGAGGTCACAATTGGCAATTGGCATGCACCTGCAGGCACTTTGCATTTTGAAATATGGATTAAACGTGAAAAACATTTATTTACTGCAACATTATAAAACAGAATGGGACATGTATTACACCGTTGTTGCAGAATTGAACATTTATTAAACATGAAACACATTTATGTACTGCAACATTATAAAACAGAATGGAACATGTATTACACCGTCCCTGGGCAACATCATAAAACAATAAAAACACATTTATGCAGAATGCTGCATTCAAGAACCATGGCCTGTAGGAGTTTGAGATGCAGCACTTAACCTTTATGCTACAATGGCATTATTGTTTGAATTCTCACAAGTTTTATACTTAGCCTTTTACAATTGGAAGAATTAATTTGTAGTATGAAATGTATGCACATTGAAGCACTAAGCCATTGTGGCATAGTGGTTGAATGCTGGCCTTTGAACTCTGGCAGAGCAGGGATCAAGACTTTTAAAAAACAAATTAAAACATTATATGCCTTTGAACCATGTGGCCTCCTTCATGGAAACGTTCACCCAATCACTGCATGATTTTAAGAAAGTCTTTTGAGCTGCACTACCAATGGGTTGATCATAGTTGTGTGTCTTCCATTGCAAGTGAGCTAGCGCAAACAAGACTTTCTTTACAGCTCAAGGGAGGGACTTGCCACACAGTCTAATTATTCCCTTAATATATGGCGTTAGTTTTACACTTTGAGAACAGTGGGGGCAAGTGGACATCACTCCTCTCCAGCCCCTTATTCTCACTTTCCCCAGCTGGAAAAGAAAATGTTTTACCTTTTTTCCCCCTCCTCTGATTCTTCACTACGTACCTCCCCCTTCAGCAACTCACAGATCTCCTACTGCCATTCAACCCAAACAAATGAAGGTGCAGGAGAAATAATATCATGAATATAGTTACATGTCTTGTATATATTGTTATATGCCACACTTCCATTGTTATTTGTAAGATGATCATTCAGATTTACTTTTTACTTTGCATTTTGGGACCTGTGGTACAGGACATGTAATGCACAAAACAAAGCAAGTCACAAAATGCAAAAAAACACACGAAATGGATGGGCTTCTTGCGAATTAAATGGAGATATGCACACTCATCCACACCCACACACACTGCCACTGAAAACTCACACTCGACATGTCACAATGCTCACATACATACACGGATGCACAACTACAGAACTCTAATTAGAAGTCTAATTAGACTAACTACTTCTAAAACAGATACGGAAGAACTACCTCTTCTGCCTAATACATTAATCTAAGAAACCACAGAGTGATCGACAAAGAAGTTTGTTGTTACCTGACACCCCTCAGATCCTTATACTGGAGCAGATTAATCACTAACCATCCACAGGAGTTTCTTATTAATTTGAAAACTCCCCTAAGGACTGTGTCCACTTACTGGATCGGTTCACACGAATGCAAGTTGAAATAGCTTAAAAGAAGAGAATACAATGTCTAATCCTCATCAAAATCATTGTGACCCACTACCTCCTCCTGAAGAATGTTTCACAATTAGTCAGAGAACATAAACATGTTGAGGCATGCCTTTTATAATTCACTATAAAAGAGTTTTATTACAATCTAATGTAATGGTACCATTGAAATTAATAAGAGCTGTCCTTGGGCCTCATTACGACCCTTGCGGAAATGGAAAAATGATGGCGGAAATGCAATACCGCCATCGAACACCGCTCGTTGCGATCATGACCCGTCACCGTAAAGTACGATGCCATTAGCGACACCGCAGTGAACGGCAACGCTAACTGCACCAAGTACGCGCACGCGCGCCTTGCAAAACCGGAATCACCGCCATGGCGCAACGGTACGCGAATTCTGACCCTAGCGGACATGTACTGAACGCCATCAAGCACGTCGTAAAGTACCATTCCGCCATGGCGAGAAATACGGCAACGCGAACCAACCGTAAATGGCCCACTGAGTGCCTGTACTCCACTCCCTGGCCTCATTGCACAACTCCTGGCAGGCGCAATGTACTCACACTATGCAACCAGTGAAATCCACGATTCACCCATGCATGCCAACGTAGAAAAGCATGCAGGGGCTCAAAGCGCCCCGTGAGTGGGCATCCATGTACGGCATGTCACCATAGCCGTACTGACGCAGCACAGGCATGTGAAGGTACAACACATCAAAATGAAAATCAAGAACACATGACACAAAACAACAGTAGTCCCCCATCGCTTGCCACCAGCGCAAGGCAACATCCACAACAGCATCCTGAGGGGGATTGCACCAGCCCTGTACTCATGCCAGTAAACAAACCAACCATCAGCAGAAGCATGTACCACACAAGTCGGCAGAGTGACTGAGCAGCCAGGCTCATCCCAAGAGGGGCCGATGGGAGCTGCAGGGCACAGATGGCATCAATACAGAAGCTATTCCAATGGACATGACCCCAGTCCCCCTCCAACAAACGCACGCAAACACAGTCACCTGTGACCAGCCACATTCTGAACAACCCATCATTCCACCAATCGACCTGGCTGACAGGCACCAGTCGGCCAAAAGCCAATCCCCCGCCCCTGAACAGCACATCATGTAAACAGACACAATGGCAGCCTCTATCCGTGACCATACTGTGCTACGTAGGCAAACGCGGCCAGTACTGTACCACACAACTCAACTCAGAAGGCGGAACACAAAGCAGATCAACACGCAATACATACCGCCACAAAGCGAAAATCGCCACATCACCTGCAAAGAACAACGCAACACGACAAATATCGGAATACAATTTAAATGCACATCCAAATGACAAAGGCCCCACATCAATTTGCAAAATCCCACCAAAACAACCATCATCACCGAGGGCTGCATCTGCAATAATTGACCGGCTTCCACTTGTGTGACGCCCTGTACCATCATGGCACACAGGGCTTACATCAACGTTCCAAAAGGCAACATGGAAGCGGCAAGAACCGCAGGTCCGTCCCATGAGGCAGGCACTAGTCGAGCTGAAAGGCCGAAATGTTGCACCTAGCCACCAGTACAGCGTAAGGGCATGTGGCCCATTGGCGATCGTCCCATATGATCGAAATGGTGCTCCACTGATTCACCCGAAGCTGCAGGAGTCGAGAGTAAAAACCATCTGGAGGAGTGGCGTAGAGATGGCATCTGCAATAGGGCAGGAGATACCTGTCACCCAAAAGAAACACAAATCAACCGATTGCATTACGGGACTCATGATGCATTACAATCTTCATTCAACACACCAAATCCACACCCATATGCATGCTAGCCCACTCCAAAGGAATATACACACCCCTAATCCAGTATCGAATCACAACGAAACCAATCGAGCTAAATACACCATTGGCAACGTCGGTTACTGTGCATGCGTCCGTCAAGATAGAACCCATGACATGGGATTAGTAACGTGCCTAGACACAAGTGTATGAAGGCGCGTCGAGACAGGGAGGATCCGACAAGGGCAGAGAGACGTATGTCCCACTATGGCAGCCTTGCATCACATAACGCAGGGCAAGGGGAGTGAACCAAAAAACCCATGTACATGGCAGACCCTAAACGGATTCATCAGTCCATGCATCCACACATCATTCCCTCATCCCGCAATGAAAACGCATGAATATTCACTCACATAATATGTGAAACTTCCATCGCGTCTGTGCGTAATGCAGTCCGCAAAAACCACTGTGCCCCTGGCCGGATCTGTAGTGTTGTGAAGCAAGATGGATTTGGGAACGTCCTGCCTCATCGTCCACTACGCTATTGCGCATCCCCTTCAATTCATATCATTCATTGCCTGCTCGTTATGGGCCATGTCCCAAGGACATTCTACAATAGAACGTTACATTTCCAGCCAGACCTGTGGGCGTATCCTCGCCGCTACTTCAAAACCCAAAATGCTGGCCTTCGAATTCCTCACTTGCAACATTACGTCGAAAAGGCTTCTGTGAACGCTTGCATTCACAATTACATCAATGTAGTGCGGCTGTGTGTCATGATGCTAACTGGCTGCAATCACAAATGGGACGCCACGCCCGTCGGTGAAGTACGTTACTGTGCTGCATGAGGGTCGGCCATCGATCGAGCCCTACATACCACTGACTCTTCACAGGTATGTAAGCGGCTGCAATCATAGCATGTGTAACAATGGGAGCATAGCATGAAAATCAGTCAAAGTACATCACACTGCCATCGGGATTTGATACATGATTCCAATCCCAAGATGCCATGCGGCCAAATGCAGCCTTACGTGCGGGCCGTGCTCGACCAGAAGGGATTGCATCTGCCACAGATTCATTCAATCAGCACAGGTGGAGGCCATACAGGCCGACAGCACATATATTGCAGACCCAAACCCCTCCCACAACCACTCCCACTCCAAAATGCTACCGGCAGGACTAGCGATGTTGGGCCTGGGGTACCAGATAGCACTGCAAGTGCTACAACTACAAGAAGACGACGAACAACAACAGGTACAACAACCGGGCGCACAGGGGAGGAGGAGGAGGAGGAGGAGGGCAAGGCAGGGTCAGCAAGGCCCACAAGCACTGCCACTACCACCACGCAGGCGGCCCGCAATCCCACGCCTCCGAGCCGATCCGTTCAACCTCACTGCTGAGCAGATCCACACCCTCTACCGTTTGGACCGGGACACCATAATCGCCATTGTGGACATGACACATGCTGACCTCGTGAGCATGATAGATAGCCCAACCGCCATCCCACCCCTACTGAAGGTGGTGTCTGCACTCCACTTCCTGGCCACAGGCACCTACCAGCACACAGTGGGACAGTTGCATGGCATTTCACAGCCACTGTTCTCACGGACACTCTTCCAAGTGCACGATGCCCTCCTGAAGCACGCCGACGACCACATCACACTACCACGCACGTACCAGGAGATTACCAACGCTAAAGTGGGATTCCATGCACTTGGCGGCATCCCGGGTTGCATTGGTGCCATCGACTGCACCCATGTTGAATTGGTTGTCCCACATGCCATGGAGGTCCAGTACCGCAACCGGAAACAATTTCATTCAATCAATGTGCAAATGGTGTGTGACTCCAACAAGATATTTACGCATTGTTGTGCCAGATTTCCAGGATCTACCCATGATTCTATGGTCCTGAGGAACACAAGAATACCACGCTACATGGAGCGACACGCAGGGCACAGATCCTGGCTACTCGGTGAGTCTCATTCCATGCATGACATCGTGGCCCATTTGATGCGTCAATGACCTTGCAGGGGGGGGGGGGGCTACTTAGCACTATCATTCCACTGACACCCTTTATTCGTCTCATACAGGTGATGCCGGGTATCCACTGAAGAGATGGCTCCTTACACCAATCCGGAACCCACAGAACGAGCATGAGGAGGACTACAACCATGCCCACTCACGTACCCGTGTGGTCATTGAACAGGCATTCGGCCTACTGAAGGCTCGTTTCCGCAGCCTCAGCAGGTCTGGCGGGGCACTCATATACAGCCATGAGAAGGTTTCTAAGATGGTCATGGCATGTGTCATGCTGCACAACATGTGCATACGTAGGAATGTGCCCATGCCCCCTGACGCTGTACTGCATGCACCTGAAGATGATGATGATGATGAGGGTGGGGATGTGGAGGCACCTCAAGGAGTCCATGAGGCACAGGATGCACGTGCAATCCGACAGAGCATCATAGATGCATGCTTCTAGCAACCACGCATGGTGCCTATTACACGGAAAGGGGACCTGTGGCACTGTGTGTGTGTAGTACAGGCACATTGTGGACTGTACGCCTATGAAGGCCTCGTACGCAAATATCAATGTCCACACATGTCATTGGATGATAATGAGGTGCTGTATTGTTGATGTGATTTGATTTATACACCCTATGGACCCGCCACCCAGTGAAGCCCAACACACCCCCTCCACCCTACTACCTCCCCCCCCAACACCAGTGTCCAAATATGCATGCTGTCCGTGGGTAGACGCTATTGCAAGCCCCCTCTACGGGTATCAGGGGCACCCCTGCCCGTGGAGCGCAGGTTCCTGCCAGATCTGCGTTGGGGGCTGCCCTGGACGGAACTTGCCACGGATGAGGTCTCTGCCTGCTCGCGTCCATGCATGTCTCTGAGGGTTTGTGAGAGCTCCGAGAGCACACGGCGCACAGCAGCAAGTTCAGCACAGACGTCTTTGGACGTCGCATGCAGTTCCCCCCTCAGGCTCAGGCTCCATTTGTGCTCTCAGGCTCTCGGTGCTTCTCTCCATTTCTCCCCTGAGGCTCTCACTACTTTTCTCTATTTGTGCCCTGAGTGTCTCGGTGGATGTTTCCATGGCTGCCCTGGAACCCCCGCATTCATTTGCATGGTCCTTGAGTAGCGTGGACGCTTCCTGCTGTTGCTCGATCAGCAGGTCGAGGGACTGTTGCCTCTGCTGGGCCATGGACATTTGCGGTGGTGTGACAGGGGGGCTGCTCAACACATGTTGCCTTGGCACAGGACTTGTGGGGGTTGGCCAGTCGTCGTCTTCAGGGTGCCCCTGCGTGGTTTCGTCATGGTGTAGGGGATGGAACATGCAGGGGGATTGGGAAAGGTCATGGATGGTACCTACGTCGCCAGCACTGTTTTCCGTGTCGGAGCATGCTGGCATGACAGCTGTGTCACCTATGGTGCTGCTACCACCAGAGGCAGTGCCATCAGATACGTTCTTTGGGGGGACCTGTGGTGCTGGGGTTGTGGACTTGCTGGCTGCTGGGGTGCCTGTTGCAGTCCCCTCCAGTGTGCTGCCACTTGATTCCTGCTGCTGCCGTGTCTTGATCCTTGCACCTGAGGTGGAGGCTCTTGGGACGTTGGTCCTGGCCCTCTTTGCAGGCGTGCTGGTAGGGGTGTCCTGCAGCTCGTCGTTGGTATCGGACCCTGTGGTGGAGTAAAGAGGGGCGAGCGTTAGTTATGGGTCTGTCGGATTCGGAATGGCAACGTATCAAATGCATTGGGGTGGTACATGAGGCTGATTTGGGACTGGGCCTTGGAGGTGGTCTCATTTTCGTGTGGATTGAGGATGCATTCATTTGGCTGCCTGCAGTTAGGGGGTGCATGCTGCACATGTAGGGGTTGTTTATGGCTTCTTGATTGATTTGTTTGTTCATTCTGACTTTTAGAGGGCGCTGTCAGGGCTAAGTATGTATTGCACTATGGGGTCACATGGTACTGCACATGTTCGTGGTTTGTGGATTTCGCATTGTTTCTCTTGGCCAACCTACCTGATTCTCCGGATGTCGGCACTCCTTTCTCCATCCCTCCGACTCCCTCTATGCTCTCCATTCCTATGGTGGAGGCGCAGATTTCCTCCCAGGGGGTCAACTTGATGGGCGACTCTGAACCCCCCCCGGTAGCTGTGGCGATGTTCCTGTTCGCAGAAAGTATGCTGCGTACGCGGATCCGCAGGTCGTCCCACCGCTTGCGACATTGCTGTGGCGTGCGGGGTGTTGTCCCCACCGCACTTACGCGCTGTGCCACCAGGACCCATATGGCCTTCTTGTTGGCAAGGGCCGTCCTGGTCATTTGACTGGAGAAGACGACGGCGGAATTTTCCTGTAGGGTCTCGGTGAGCACGGTCAGTTCCTCTCGGGAGAAGTGTACCTGCCGCTTGCGGTCACACGCTTTCTTGGCTACCTTTCCCATATTTATTTTTTTAACTGGGGTTGCTAACGGGTTGGGATGTGTGTCAGGGTCGGATTTTTTATGGTTGTGTTGGGATTCGGATTTTATAGTTGTGCGGCGTGCTGTTTCCCGTTCCGGCCACATGCTTTTACTTCCGTTTCCGTATATTTACGGTGGCCGTAATTTGCGGTGCACGCTCGTTACGGTGACCGCTCATTACGGTGACCGCTAAGATGGGTGGCGGTATTGCACCTGGTGCAGCGTACGGCGGCGGTAAGGGCCGTTTTGGGGTCATTTCCGCCATCGCAGCCTTTCGGATTCCGCCATGGCGTAATGCTCGTGCCCGATGGGTCGTGATTGGCCGCACTTTGCTCCTTCGTGCTATGGCGGAAACGCTATTTACGCTGTTGCGGTCCGGTCAGTCAATTTCCGCCAGGGTCGTAATGAGGGCCCTTGTGTTTCAACCTACTAACTCATTTATGGTCATATTGAGCCTCATCAAGAGGGAACACAATGTCACTGGACTATTGTTTTAGAATAGTTTTTAAATGTATTAACTGTATGCATAAAATGTCGAGTTTAATTTCTTTTTAACGATTGTGCTTGAAATAAAATTGATGTATTTTCTTAACTAGAGTTCAGTTGAACTGATGAAATATCTATCTAACTTCCTAACTTTTATATATTCCATATACCGCCCCCAAAAAAGTACGGCATTCACTATTTATATAGTGTAGTTTGGGTTTCCCTCCAAATATTTGAGTGCAGAGAGATACCACTCTCATGGGTCATAATCAAAGTGCAATAGTGCTGCGGCAAATGCAAGGCCTGGGGGTAAGTGCAGGAGACTGGCAGTGAAGCTTCGGACCTGTGAGGCTCTGTAGGTACACCAGGCAGCCAGTCAGCAAAACTGAAGCATAAGTAGAGAAGAGAGAGCGGGAGAGCAGAAAAAGATGGTTAGCAGGGGAGGGAGAGAGAGAAGGAGGAGGTGAAGCAGAAAGACTTGAGGAGTTTCTGGAATTTAAGGAGATCCGGCTCAAGACGGAGAGAGGCAGGGACACTGTTCCAGAGGAAGGCACCTGCAAAGATTTCCCCCCAAGTTTCTGCTTGGAGAAGTGGCTCACCCGCAGAGAGTTGGAGGAAGACTAGCGGAGGGCTCAGGAAGGTGAGTATTTAGGAAGTAAACATTGCAGATAGAGTGGGCCCAGGCCCCAGAATGCCTTGTGGACAATGCAAAGGGTCTTGAACTTAATCCTTGCAGCCACGGTGAGCCAGTGAAGGGATTTCAGCACCAGGGAGATGCGTCCCTGGGCTTGAGGCCATGGATAAGTCTTGTGGTTCTGTTCTGGATGAGTTGAAGAGGACGGAGGGTAGATGAGGGCAGGTTGAGAAAGAGGCTGTTGCAGTAGTCAAGCCTAGAGAGGACCAGGGCTCTGGAGATGGTGAGCCTCTGGGGGAAAGTTAGAAAAGGTAGACTACCTCTGAGAAGGTGCAGCTGGTAGTGGGATTTTTAAGAGATGTTGGTGATGTGAGACAAGAAGGAGAGAGTGGAGTCAAAGATGACCCCCAGGTTTTTTGCCTCGTTGGTAGGTGGAGGCGCAGGGCCAAGGGAGGCTGGCCAGCGTGAAAGAGGAATGCCAGGAGCAGGGGTCTCGATGAGGACGATCTCTGTTTTACTGGCATTAAGGCAGATGTCATTTGCAGCACACCACGAGTGAATTACGGACAGACAGTCAGGTATGAGTGAGGAAGCAGAAGAGGCCGAGGGTAGCATGAAGGAAAGCTGCATGTCATCCGTGTAGCACTGAAAGCTGGAGGTGAAGGTGGCTATCATATGGATCAGGGGGGCCATGTAACCAATGAAAAACCAGGGAGATAGGTTAGATCATTGGGGAACACTGCAAGTAAAGCCAAACTTCAGCAAAACTGAAGCGGAAGTAGAGAAGAGAGCGCGGGAGAGCAGAAAAAGGTGGTTAGCAGGGGAGGGGGAGAGTGAAGGAGGAGGTGAAGCAGAAAGACTTGAGGAGTTTCTGGAATTTAAGGAGATCTGGCTCAGGACGGAGAGAGGCAGGGACGCTGTTCCAGAGGAAGGCACCTGCAAAAATCTCCCCTCAAGTTTCTGCTTGGAGAAGTGGCTCACCCGCAGAGAGTTGGAGGAAGACTAGTGGAGGGCTCAGGAAGGGGAGTATTTAGGATGGGAGCATTGCAGATAGAGTGGGCCCAGTCCCCAGAATGCCTTGTGGACAATGCAAAGGGTCTTGAACGTAATCCTTGCAGCCACGGTGAGCCAGTGAAGGGATTTCAGCGCCAGGGAGATGCGTCCCTGAGCTTGAGGCCATGGTTAAGACTTGCGGTTCTATTCTGGATGAGTTGAAGAGGACAGAGGGTAGAAGAGGGCAGGTTGAGAAAGAGGCTGTTGCAGTAGTCAAGCATAGAGAGGACCAGGTCTCTGGAGATGGTGAGCCTCTGGGGGAAAGTTAGAAAAGGTAGACTACCTCTGAGAAGGTGCAGTTGGTAGTGGGATTTTTTAGAGATGTCCATGATGTGAGACAAGAAGGAGAAAGTGGAGTTTTGCCTCGTTGGTAGGTGGAGGCACAGGGCCAAGGGAGGCTGGCCAGCGAGAAATAGGAAAGCCAGGAGCAGGAGTCCCGATGAGTACAATCTCTGTCTTACTGGCATTAAGGCAGATGTTGTTTGCAGCACACCACAAGTGAATTACGGACAGACAGTCAGGTATGATTGAGGAAGCAGAAGAGGCCGAGGGAAGCATGAAGGAAAGCTGCATGTCATCCGTGTATCACTGAAAGCTGGAGGTGAAGGTTGCTATCACATGGATCAGGGGGCCATGTAACCATTGAAAAACCAGGGGGATAGGATAGATCCCTGGGGAACACTGCAAGTAAAGAGAGTGATAGGCAAGAGGAAGGACCCCAGTTCCACCTGGGATGGGCAGTCGGAGAGAAAGGAGGTTAGCCATGCCAGGGCCTGTTTACTAATGCCCAGGGTATCACAGAGACGTGCAATCAGGGTGTTGTGGTTCACTGTATCGAAGGCAGAGGAGAGGTCAAGCAGAGTAGTGCTGAGAGGGATTCATAAATGGTATTCCCCAGCTATCCAGTAATTTGTGCCCCTCCTTTTGCCAAACATAATTGTAGATGCAGGGGACCCCTCAATTTCCCCCACCACCTGCTTCAAGTTCTGATTATCCGGGTGACCCAGGCAATCATTCAGAAAATAACAAGCAAATCTAAGTTACACATGTGCCTCAATGCTGGAAATCCCTAAGTCCCTGAGTGCAACGCGCAATTGGGGGTACTTTGGGGAAGGACATCTAATTTTTTTTATTTTTTATCTTTAATCCTCTCCAAAGCGGAGCAGTTAGAGTATCCCCAGATCTCACTCCTGTATCGCAACAGCGTGCAAGGCTTGGCCTTGTTCAAGCCAAAACATCTGTCAAGCATGTTCCCACCATATATATGGTAAAATCTGAGCAGCCCTCCTAACCTTGTTGCACCCTTTTTTTAAAAACAATTTTTATCAATTTTTACAACACCCCAAACATAACCAGCACATCAGACATTTTCGTTTACAAGCTTCTTAGCTTACATTTACATATTGTTCATTTCTGTCTTCAGGAGATCATTCCACCACACCTCTAATCTGGGTCTGTGGGCTGCTTTCCAGCTCATAGCAATTCTCCTTTTGGACAAAATGTAGGCCAGGTCTTTGAGTTTACAAATATGTTTTAGATTGCGTGTTCTGGTAAATCCCCCCACCATGCATGCCCATACCGATTCCACATCTAGCTTAACTCCCTTTTCGGATAGGTGTTGTTTGACTTCCTCACAGAATTTTTCCACCTCCGGGCACGCCCAGAACATGTGAATCATCCCAGCACCCACCTCCCCGCACTTGGGGCATTTTTACACTACTGTGCTCCCAAAGCTGGCGATTTTACGGGGGTCATGTATGCCCTGTGGGTGATGTATACCAGAATCTGCTGCAGCCTCGCATTAACCTTGCTGCACCCTTCATTGCAATTGTCTTTATATGCCTTGACCAATTCCCATTTTTAGTAAAAAGTAAACCTAAGTAGAAATATGCTGTGACTACCTCGATTTCTTTGCTATTCAGTGCCCATCAAAATCGATTTCTGCCTTTCCTGACCAAAACCTTTGTCTTTGCCCTATTCATTTTGATGCCATGAGATGTGAAATGTTCCTCAGTGTAAGAGAGGCCACATTGCTGTCCCCTTGTGGCATATTGAGTAAAACTGTATAATTAGCATTGAGGAGGGATCCAAAAGGATGCAGCACAGGAGGATTGACCCAGGATCCAACAACTCCAGTGTTAAAGTCAGAGAGAAACAAAATAAATACCAAAGGAGCTCAAGCTCAACCCTGCTTTACCCCTTTGTTTGTTGGAAAGACTCGTGACAACCTCCCAGAACACAAAGTCCACAAAGACGCATATGTGTCCTTATAACAATTGTATAGGTTCAGGAGCACATTGGGAATCTTTAGTGCAGCAAATCTTTCCTACAGCTTATGAATCAGTAAAGAATCAAAGGTCTTTCCTAGGCCGATGAAAACCACATATAACGTCCACCCCCTCTAGTTGTAGAGAACTTGTTAATCAGTGTGTTTAAAAGCAGACTGTGGTGCGGTGTTGGGTGGTACTTAGTAAGTTGAAAGAAGTGACCCAGTCCTCCAGTAGGTAACAGAAATTTAGAAAGGACAGGTGTATCTAACAGGGAAATGTAGCAATTAGGGTCACTGAAGGATCCTTTCTTAAAAATAGGGTCTATAATACTAAACCCTTGATAATATCTGAGTGCATTCCGTCAGGGCTATCAGCTTTCCCGGAAGGGAGAATATTTTGAATCAGAGCGATCTCCTCCATGCTGAATGTGATTTCTTTGGCACTAAAGTCCTTGGTTTTCAGGTCCACAAGATTAGCATTGAAAAAGAGCAGCTGAAAATGAGAGATCCAGTTATGTGGAGAGATTTGATCACCCATATTTTCTCCCGGCACCGCAAAACCACTTCCAGAATAGCTTTAAATTATTGAATTGCCAGAAGATAAACAGCAGAAATCTGGGTATGAATATTTAGGGTACACCCCAAGTTGGGAACATAGAAAGCTTTTTTGATATCCCCCAGAGAGGAGGAAAGAGAATAAAATCCTTTAGGATCAAACACATTATAACCCCTTTGTTGAAGAAGCAGTGGCACATGTAGTAGGATTTGGTATGATAGCTGGTATGATAGTAGTAAATGCATGGAAAAAACAAGAGAAAACAAACCAGAGCCCCACTAACCCTGACCTGTCACAGTTGATGAAACTTCGGATAATGATAGCATTTACCAAGAGATGCTGACGATTTTACCCAGAAGGTGAAACCTATTTCATCTGTGATGATCTCACATGGTCTTACCCAACTTATGCACCTCAGGGGGGGGTTCTAGTGATCAGATAGACACTTCTGCTACATGAAATGCATCATGTAAGTAGTACATTGGACGATTCACAAGAGCCCCACCACAGACCATGGGCCACCCCTTTCCTTGAGGCAGACTGTAGTGATGCACAAATTCTGTCTGGAAATACTGAGTGAGAAAAATTAATCATACCTACCTGGGGCCCCAACTCAAGCAACCTCAGGGATATAACATCAGTGACACGACCAGCCCACTGCATTACCCTGAAACCTGGCAGTGGTCACATCTATGCCTACTGCTTTGAAACCCCACTCCACATCCTTATCCGCCTCATGATGTCACTTTGAAGTGTACACATGAGCGTCAGATGGGGTACTTGCAGACACCCATTCCCAGATAGACAACACAAAGGTCCCTTAGAAATCGTACAGAGGAGCAGCCTTGGTAGAGCCAGGGTTCTCCCACTTAAACCCACAAGAAGGAGGGATCCTGTCGACGAATCACTGTGGAATCTTTACTTTCTGTGCAAAGGGCTGCCAACATTGGAAAGCTGTCCCCATCGGTTCCCAATCGTTAGTCACTTACCCAGCCAATTCACGGATTACACAGAACCATACGTGTAGGCAAGGGAGAGACTCCAGCACCCACCGCTAAGCTTCACTTCCACCTGACTCTAAAATGGAGGTGCAACATTTTGAGCAATGGTCGCCACCACAGAATGCCTCCATTACCCAATCCACCAACAAGAGGCAGAGGTTCAGTAATACTGGGTAAACGGTGTCCAGACAAGTGGTCGACTGTAAATTGGTCGAAAGACAAATGGTCGACGTAATTTGGTCGAAAACCAAATGGTTGAATGTTTTATTTTTATTTACATATGTATTTTTTGGGTTTTCGTTTAGGGAAAAAAATGTTTTTTTAGAAAAAAAGGGGGATGGGGGGACCCCTCCCCCCCCAAAAAAAAGGGGGTGAAAATAAAAAAAGACAAAATTCGACCATTTGGTTTTCGACCAAATTGGTTCGACCATTTGTCCAGTCGACCAATTTTTTTCGACCAAATGTCTGGTAACCTATATGAGCTGTGGACTTTTTCCTTAGATAGTATGATTCTAGTTTGCTTTCATTTATGCTGGTTGTATGTTGTAATTATCTTTTGAAAATAAAAATCTTAAAGTCAAAGAAAAGATAAAAAGATAGAAAATTGTATAGATAGAGAACGAAGAGTTGAAGATGGGAAAATGGGGCCACATCTCAGACACTGGGCCTCATTATAACTAGGCCGGTCCGGTAACAAAGGTGCCCGTAAGCCTACCAGCACTGTTGTTAATGGACCGACACAGTATGACTCTGCGGGCGGGTGCTGTCCCAGCAGCCAGGGATAGACCTGGCGGGTGGAATGGCACCCGCCCGCAGAGTTTCACAGAAGCACCAGTACCGTTATTTAAAGTGCCGGTGCTTCCGTGGTCCCAATTCCCATTCAGTTCTAGGGGACTCAAATGGGAATGGGGATTTATAATTACTGGTGCCTGACTTCCCAGAACGCAGGGGATGTAATCCCCCTGTGTTACCGGCAAGCCAGGCACCGGTAAATCTTGCAAGTCCGGTGGCAACCCGCCGGTAACACTGGCAGGCTTACCACCGGACTTGTAATGAGGCACACTGACTCTAAACATACTAAAAGAAAGGAAAAGAGACCACACGCCAACTTAGGGCTATATCACTTACACTCGTGAAGACCATACACAGAGAAGGGATACAAGTATTCCAAAGATTTAATGAGGGATATGTCACAGGCCATTGTGTAGAGCATATACAGACTTGGTCCAGGAGGGCAACCTATGGCTGTCAGGTTAAGATTAGCACAGCCTGACAAAAAGCCTAAGAAAGAGGGAATAAATAGTTGCTGGTAAAGGGGTGCAACCTCATCATAGCAAACTCTGGAGGGTGATCCATGGCTGGAATGTGACACACTATCTAAGGCAAGCCGTACCAAAAGCTAGTGTCAGAGAAGTCCTTGCTGGCAGTAAGTGGTGGACCCAAAAATCGGGAGACTACAAATAAAGCCCAGAAGCAGTAGTGGACTGACTGTGAATAAAACCAAGATGTAGTTGGGGACTAGATTCTTAGTCTGGGTAGAGGTCAGAGACAGCAGTGCACTAAACACTGAGAATACAGTCAGGATGTGGCTGGGCGTTAAAATCTGAGAGACCTAGAAGACTATATGGGGCAGGGGTAGAAGGTTTCAGGGAACATCCAGGGCTTTAGGAAGGACACTGTAATATTATGAGTTAGCCTGACCTGACAACTTTGTGTGGTCACTTTCCTATTAATATTTGTCATTACACAGATCTTTCTTTTTCATATGCTGGTTTAAATTGTGTCCCCTCGATCCTGTAGGGGTTATTTTCAACCCTCCTGTATGCGCAATAAAATGTGTTAAACCATATTGATAGCCTTGTTTTTTTTGTTGACTCCATTCATCACAGAACGGAACTTGGTGATACAAAGTTGCAAGTCTGTGGGCAAACAACACATTTGCTGCGTGCAAGAAGCATGGGCTTATGGGGAACGTCTACAAATAGGGATGGTCCTTTTTTTACTGTTAATGCCAAGACAAAATTGAAAGGTTTTCATGTTTGGGGTCACTCCATTGAACCGTAGTATTGTAGCTATTTCCACCAGACGCAAAACCTGCGTACACCAAAGCTTTTATCAAGAAACTTGCAGATAGTTTAACTAGTCATTTGGGGTCATTGCGAGTTTGCCGGTAAAACCCTAGTAACACCATCACGCCGGTATTACCGTCCCCGGCAAGGTGACTGCCAGAAATGCTGGTGCATTACAAGTTCTCAGGTGTGCGCACAGACCCCTGCCGGTAACTTTAATACTGGCGTGACAGTAATACTGCCATCAGCATCAATCTGTCGGTATTACTGGCAGAAATGTGCCAGTAATACCAATACTGGCACACAAACTGTCGAAATAAGCAGCGCTGCAATTGCTGGTTCAGGAAATTCCCCAGCGGCCATCTTTAAAACTCAATCCACTTTGAATCTCCCATTTCCTGCTGCCATTCACCATGACTAAAGCTTCGAAACATGTCTGGGAGCAAAGTCATGAGTCCTTGATGTCCATCTGCGGAAAACCGGAGTACTCAGAGGCCGAAGCTGACTACACTGGTCGACACTGTGGTGCAGCATGCTGAGACACTCTATGAGGCTGGTCACAGAAGGACCATCCAGAAGAGGAAGATAGGCATCTGGAAGGAAGTGACAGAAAGGGTCACGGCTGAGGGGACTGTCCCCAGCATACACAGGGACTGCCATAAGTGTTGGGATGATCTGTGCCTGAGGTTCTGCAACCTCACATCAACACAGAGGAGGGAATCTACTGCCACAGGAGGAGGGGCGGTGGCACCCCTCAACCTCATGCCCTGGGAGGAGAGGTGCAGCTCCATCCTGCACATGGATGAAATAGAGGGCGTCGGGACAGCAGAGACAGGAGCTGGGATCCCAGGTGATGGTGGTAAGTACAACAAACCTGATGTTTACATGCATTTCCAGGCAGAGAAACACCTAATGGGCAAGGGAACAGGTCCAACATGTTTCAGTCAGAGCGAATGGCCAGATCACACACACACACACATGGCAGGAGATGCGGGTAGATGTAGCCATGCAGAAGCACTGTTGCCAAAATGTATATCCCCACACATGATGAGTGCCCGTGTGTGCCATGGGAGAAGAGGGCAGGAATCATAGGCCCAGCGCACACACAACAACAAGTCACTTTGGCAGACCAACAGTCAATGTGCACTCCCTCCCCCCACATGCATAAGCATACATCTGAGCCAACAGACCGAGGAAGCCGCATGAAAAGAACAGGACACACAATGTAGCATACGTTTAATGCAAGGCCACAGACATGACTCCCAGAAGGCTAACAGCATGCTCACCTCTCCCCAACAGGCACACAGTCCCCCAAAAGCGACATGCCTGGACTGTTATCATCAGGCCCAGCAGCTGCAGGCAGACCTGCAAAGGCCACACCACTCGCCAGCAGTCTCAAGCAGCAGAGCAGGGCAACTGGTCTGTCACAGCCACCATAAGCCCCATCACCTCCAGCTGCGTCAGCCCTACCACCATTCCCATCACCATCATCCCCACCACCATCACCATCATTGCCACCATCACCACCCACTGCTGGAAGTGGCACATCAGCATCAGTGCATGTGGCTGCCACCATCACCACACACCTGTGGTCAGGGGCTCCACTGTGCCTCCTGTGCCCTCTACACCATCACGGGCACAGCAGCCCCCAGGCCATTGTGGAATGGCCATCACTGATGAGGAGGAGGCAGGTGACAAATCCTACCCGTCAGCGTGTTACAGCCCCATTTCACCACACAGCCCCCATCCACTGCTACTGCCTCGCATCCGTTCCCTTGATGCAGGCCTGCGTGCAATTGAGGATCGCCACAGTCGACTCTCAATAATAGCATGCGAGCAGCTGCAAGAGATGAGACTCGTCCAAGAATGCATGCAGGCCTCCAGCCTTAGGAGTGCCAGGTCTCGAGGACATGCCACCTCTACCCTCCTCACCCTTGCCCAAAGAATGCGTGAGGGTGACAAAATTGCTTCTTGCACGGCTGAGGCCATAAACCATTCAATCCAATTGACCCTGAAACACATGGGGGCAAGGGGTCTGATTCACCAACATCGGTTACCACCACCAAAAGCTCCCAGCATGGCAGCCCAAGGCACCACTCACAGCGACTCAGGTCCCCAGTGGAGTCTGCGACCCGTCCCATGCCAAAGAGTGACTGCAAGTGACACTGAACACTGACTGTGTGCTTCACTTGCTGTGTTTGGGGAGCGGTAGTGTTTGTGGAAGGGGGAGAGGAGTGTAGGGCTTGTGCGCATTCACATTAGTGATTAATACAAGTTTCCAAACACGTTTTCTGTGATGGTGCATGATAAGTGCAAAGGAACACAGGGTGCTCAGAAAGGAGGGGAAGCTCAAAAAAGCTCTCAAGCAGCTCTTGGCAGGCCATGCACCCATCCCCGGAATCCATGCACATGTGCCTGGGCCCGGCTGGCACTGCATCATCATTATCCTCTGGAGGAGGAATGTCCAGATCTGGGGACAGGGGATGTTGCGTCTGACGCAGCTGTTATGCAACATTGCACAGGCCAGCACTATGTGCCCCACATTCTCTGGCCTGTACATGAGTTCCCCCCCAGATCGGTGTGGGCATATGAAACGTGCCTTCAAGAGCCTGAAGGCCCGATCAATGGTCATCCATGTCCTCACAGGGCCCTGTTGTGTGTCACTTCCTGCGGCGTCTGGGGATTCCTCATAGGGGTCATCATCCACGGTATCCAGAGTCACCTACAAGAGGTAAGGACACAGGTGTTGAGTAATGATGCTCATCACTGGTGTTGCCTGTGATGGTGGCATCTCAATGGCAGATGGCATTGTACATGAACTCACCCAACATCCAGTTCCTAAGCCCTCTGTGACTCTCCATGTAGGCCGGCACTGTGCTTTTCCAAAGGATCATTGCATCGTGGGTTGATCCTGGGAATCGGGAACAGCAGTGCATGATGGTACGTTCGGCGTCACTGGTGACCTGGACATTCAGGGAATGGAACTGCTTCCAGTTCCTGTAGACCTCCTCTGAGGCATGGGGGCCCCAGCTCAACATGCATGCAGTCCAATGCTGGTACCAGATTGGGCATGCTAGCAATTGCATAGAAGTGGGTCTTGGTGTCATTAAACTGTGCTGGAACGTGCCACTGGCCAGCAAGTGCAAGACCGACACCAGCTTTACCAGCAGTGGTATGGCTGAACTGATGCCCATCCTGCTGACAATGTCCTCCTGGATGTGGGTCAGGAGGTTAAGTATGGCCTCCCTGTTTAGGCGGTACAGGGTTAGTATCTGCTTGTCAGTGAGGGCCCAGGGTGTGGCCCTTGTGCAAGGGATCAACACAAGCTTATGCCTCGCCAAATGCACCCCCATCATCGGCATCCTCCTCCTCTCCCTGGCCTCCTTTTGCCTCTGCTGGTACTCCATCCCCTGCAGCTGTAGATTGGCATGCAGCTCCCCCAGCTCCATGTTTGCAGCAATGACTGGCAGCAATGTTGTGTTGGAAAGTGTTTTTGGGGAAGGTGTGGCTCTTTTGTACTCTTCCTGTGTGCATAGGGTTCACCTGAGTGGATTGGTTGCACCTGTGGCTTTATTTCCTTCACCTATGTGCGTTTACCGGCTACTCTTAGGTGTTGTTCTGTCTGGTTTGGTTTTGCTGGCATTACTGGCAAATATCCCCTGGTGTTATCGGCATATCCATTCTCATAATATGCCGGTGACACCATTGTGCCAGTATTACTGGCACAGGTTTCCGGCTTATCCTGTATTTTAATTGCCGATATTACCTGCGCCCATAATTCCATATGAGGGGATGCTGGTGCCATTAATTCTGCCAACTGTGTTCCGGCAAACTCGTACTTGGCCAGACCAGTAAAAGTGCAATTAAACGGTATTACTGGCACTATTACCGTATACCAGCTAACTCGTAATGAGCCTTGTCTTTGACATTGCATTTGTAGAGTCAGCTGTTCTTGTGTTTTGAAAGGTATTCTTGTGGCCTGCAGGTCAGTAGCAAATGTGGAAAGTAAGATGCATTTGATTGTTTAAATGAGGCACCCACAATTAGCAGCATAGCAGAGGATGAGACTACGCGATCCTACAGTTATGAATGTACTGAGACCACCAAATGGGCAGACCCCATTAAGGTGACCACACGCATGCTTATGTCACTGTTCCTGATATGCAAGCATAATCGGTTATATCCTGATTGGTATTGCATCTTAGCCAGACGTAATCAATTTGCGTGTTATGACATTGGTATTATTGTGTAGGGTTGACTGCATCCACCCCTCCTCGGCATTATCACATTTGCTAAACATGGGAGAAGTTATATCCACTGCGAGAAGGAGGAGTTACATTGGAATAGATGTTAAGGAATTATGGCTTTGCCTGACATATACGGATGTATTTCTATGTGTTTTTTTTATTATTTGCTAAAGTATGGGTGGCTATTCCTAAACAGGTGACATAGAATTGTGGAGTGATTACTGGGATCAGTGACTTGGAGCGTGATCCAGGTATGCCCAAATGCTGGAAAAATACATCCTGATGAATACTCCAAAGATGCAGTTTGGTACAGGAACATGAGTTTATGAGTGGAGATTTTCGAAATCCACATAATCATTATCTAAGTGATGCCTCCGCCATTAGATTGTTAATAGAGATAACAATTCATGTGGCGTGACCTGTGAATTAAGGAATTGTGGGACGACACACACATGGACATTTAATAATGGAGGATGTGTCTGAGCAAAGGAGTGTGTGTGGACAGACATTAGAGCACAGTAGCGAGACTCTAGGCAGCATGCATACCCGCCCACCCGTAGCAGAGGATTAGTACTTTTTCTCAATTAGGGGTAGTTAGGTCTGCTCTGAATGAGGGTGGGCGTGTAGTGGAATGTCCTCTGAAGGGTTGGATCAGAAGATGAAAGAAGAAGTTGTAGTCAAAATAGAAACACATGTATTGTTCACATCCCATTTGTTGAATTTATTTTGTTTATAATTTTTTACGAAAAGGCGCATCCTCTTGCCCCTTTTGGTGGTGGAACCCCATACCCTCTGTCTTTTGCCCCTGTCCCCATCCATCTATACCTTCCTCCACCATCCTTTTACAATTGTTCTCCCTTTTGTATCCATTAACTGAAATGCAATGTTGGGGAGGACCCCCGGGTATGCCAGAGGGACACTAGAAGTCTGTGGACTTGGAGGGCCCAACTCCCTCCCCAGGATACACAGAGGACTCAGTCAACGGCAAGTTCAAACTGTGTTTTATAACAGGCAAAACCAACAGAGATCAGCACAGGCACAGGAAAAATCCATGCACATCTCGCTCTTGCTCAGCTCAGAGACCGGTTTTACTTCCAGGTAGCGTCAGCATGATGTCACAACTTGGGCCCTTCTCCAGAAAACCTATAGGGCCAAGGGATTGAGTATTGAGTATGTTCTAACCTATACAGGACACTATAGATAGTATTCCACTGGCCCTCGCATGTCAGGTGGCTGGCCGGTTCGATCCCCAAGTTACTAACTATAACATTGTTGCTGTGTTGTGGATTTACCATTGGTCTGGCCCATTGCTACCCACCCTTAGGGTACTAAACCATGATTGGCTAGAGCTGACATCCCCAGGTCTGGGATCAGCTCACTATGTACCTCTTCAAGGTAATAAGAATGATTATGTGTCTGCATTGTAACTTGTGTGTACCACCTTAGTGCATGAGAGTGTTCGCCTGATCAGCGCAACACGTGTTACGTATTGTTGCATATTTGTTTTGGTCCGTGTCTGGCTTCCTGGGACCAGCGCTCCTTTCCCATCACTGGTCGCTGTGCATTGTCTGCTTCGGTCGCGTCACGTGTTCAAAGACCACGAATGTGAGCTGTACAGCTCTAAATTATGATGATTTATTAGTATTTTCTGCAGCTGGTCCCTTTGTTGTCGGTGGATTGGAATGTCCTTCATATATCTTGACCTTTGCTGCAGGACTTTCTCACGTGTCTTGCTCTCTTTCCAGCCTGAATCAGCTCAGCTTGTCTCTTGCTCAGAGGCCTGAGGCCTGCTGTAATTTTCCAAAACCTTATAATGCGGTTTCTACAGTGTCCACGCTATGCTACATTTACATAGGTTAGTCACACTTGGCTCTGTCAGGTCCCATAGGTGCTCCTGCAGTTCCATAGGGTTTTTTGTGCATTAAGCATCTGCATGCTTTGCTCAGGATCGCTTGTCTATTGCGGTTTCTGCATTGCTGAGTTTGGCTAATGGCAAATAATAAAAGCAATGACAGTATGTATATTTATCTGTCCTCTAACTATAGAACTGTACGCTCATGTTCTTAATGTATTAAGGTGCGTGTTTATGTCCGAAGTGCGGGTGGCACGTGTGCTTCATGTCTAACGCTGCTATGTAGTGGGGTCTCTAACAACGTCAGCAATTAGGCTTCTGGGTGCTTTAGTCCAAGATGTCAATACAAGTGGCTTTAATCAGGGCCTGTGGCTCTTCATCCATGCATGGATAGATCTGTATGTCCTTGGATTGGTATGGCTGGCTAAGGGGATACATCTCGACATACTTGTCAATCATGGGTCCATTGGGAATTTGTCCGAAATAGAATGGGTAATTGCAGTGTTTCCTGGGCTTCTTCCTTGTCATGAATTTAGTTGGAGGGGAATGGGGTGGCAGGATCCCCATCCCTCTTCTGTCCCCCCTCTTGTCGCCCTGTTGACCACATTCTCATACAACAGTCCTTTTGCTCTGGCTGCCATAGCTTTGTTATTCCTCCGAAGTGCCCATAGTAGAAGATGTGGTTGTTGAACAACCGGTTTACGTAACAGCACACTCCTTTGGGTTTGCAACAAACCCACTTCCCTTCATAGTTCTTTGCATCGAACGGGTTGTCCAACTTCATTGATTCAGTTGGGAACAGTTGGCACTGCGCAATTCTTTCTCTTATCTTATTTCTTTCTGCCACAATCTCGTCTTTTGCTCATCCTATGATCACAACCCTGAGGGCCTGCATTCGGATAGCCTCTTCCACTGTTTTCTTGCACCTTGCCATGCACATTTTTATCCCACACATTGATGTTGATGCCAACACAAGTGCTCCCATTATCACCTTTAGTCTATCTGGCAGTCATGATGGCATCCATGACCATATGTATGATATCCAGCTCTGGTCTTTTCCTGTCCCTCTTGCTTCTTCCTCCATTTTGGCATGCATCTGCGCCAGTTGCACCACTGCATCTGATAGGGTTCCATTATCTTCATCGTTGGCTGTTTTCTTGCACCTTGCCATGCACATTTTGATCCCACACATTAATGTTGATACCAACAAAAGTGCTCCCATTATCACCTTTAGTCCACCTGACAGCCATGATGGCATCCATGACCATATGTACGCTATCCAGCTCTGGTCCTTTCCTGTCCCTCTTGCTTCTTCCTCCATTTTGGCATGCATATGCACCAGCTGCGCCACTGCACCTAATAGGGATCCATTATCTTCATTGTTGTCAGGTGAGAATGTGCAACAGGAACACCCTATCTTTGTGCATACTCCTCCTTCTATGGCTGTGAGGAGGTCCAGAACATATCTATTGTGAAGCGCCACCAACCTTATGGCTCTGAGCTCTTCCTTTATTGCTTCAAACCCATTCATAGTGGAATTGATCGTCACCATCAGCTCCCAGCGGGTGATCTTTAACCACTTTGCATTTGTGTACGTCTGTACAGAAGGTATTATTGATGCAAAGAACATTGTGTCCTGCTGAACAGTCTGTGTTCTGCTGGAATTTCATGCAGGGCCTTCTCTGATGCCTCTGAGAAGTAGTTCCCTCCTCGCTTCACTCGGCTCAATCCTGCTGGTGTTTGTGTCTTGGCCATTTCAGCCATCTCAATCGATCTCTTCTTCCTCTTGTTATTGTCCATTTTTGAGAACTCATCGAGCTTCACGTCCTTCCTGGGCACGACCAACGAAGACATGTTGATGTGTACCAATGAGCAAACCCCTCCCCAGTCAGGTGGCAGATTCTCACATGCTTTCAATCTGCAAGCCCAATAGTGATCCATCAGTACTGCTGTTTCTGCCTTCATAGATCTGTGTTGTTCAATGCTTCTGAATCCAATATTCTCGCCAACTTCCACTTCACCATTATTCTGGTAGCAGAATGCTGGTGTCATCAGAGGTATTACTGGCATCGGACCAGTTTCATTTTCCACCCAGGTCAACAACTTGGCGCTCACATCTAATTCCTTCAGGCACCTGTCAGTTTCTTCCTGTACCTTGTTCACTGGCGATTGTGCTACTGTCAGTGCTTTGCTTCTCACCACTCCATCCGTCCATTAATCCGTCGTGTACACTTAGCCATACACTAGTATTTGTGGTCATTCCCAGCAAACTGCCTCTCCTCCTGTCTCCCTCACTCTTGTCCATGGACATGGTAGTTTGTTCAAGGTGATAGTCTTTGTTTCTCCTTTGTCAGGCCCATAAATTATGTACTGTATAGCTTCATCTAGCTGCCAATAATTGTTCATCATGTCTATATGTAATTATATTCATACGGGAACGTTGCCTTAGACATCCATCTCAGCGTGCCTGTCTTCCCTTGAAGTCTTCCTAGAGGTTGCACCATCGAGAGATACATTAAGCATTGTGCTCTTGCTGCGGGTATTTCAACGTGGCTATGAACGTTCTGGGGGCACTCATTGCATAGGGGATTAAGGAGCAGACATAACAGCTCTGCCCTGTGGTTTCCTTACCTACTTTTGTCATGTCTTTATACCACATGTTATTTGACACTCGAACAGTGTCAATGAGATACATGTCAACCCGCTTCATGTCTGTGTCACACTGCGCTTACCTCTCCTTACCTTATCAGCAGTGTACTCCTGTCCACCTGACATGGTCGTTCCACCTGCTTGGGTCGAGGGAATGTTAGTAGCTTATCAGCAGTGTACTCCTGTCCACCTGACATGGTCGTTCCACCTGCTTGGGTCGAGGGAATGTTAGTAGGGGGTACAGTGGTAGCACTAGGAACACAAGTCATTTTCCAAAACACTAATATAATAACACCAGTAGGAAAAAGTAGGACCAACAGCATCATCACATGTTTTAATATGTCATTCATTTTCACTTACGCTGCTTCATCCTTGCAGCTTGAAGATACAGTTGCCTGCCTGAAATGCATTATTTTGTTAGTATGGTAAATGCTCTTAAGCCCTGCGGACCAGGTAGTCCCTGATGGTAAAGGCAAACACCTCTTCCCACAATTGTCTTACTGAGGGGTCTCTCAGAGTGGTCAGTACTGGGGGACCACTGTGCTCAAGCTGTGGGTAGGTTTGGGCCAAATACTCTATAAAGGCAAGATAATATACTCCGGGGGATCAGGCTCAGGATCTGCTGGGTCTCCTGACAGTAAGGACAAATTGAACACAAAGAGGAACTCCGTATACCTTGGGAACTGAATGGAGTGGTAAACCAGAGCGAAAACAGAAGGGTGTTCCCGTGTGAAATAAATTAATGAAATTACTAATAGAGTGCCACCATTTACTGGACTGGGTCTTGCAGTGAATGAATCACTGATTTTATGGAGGAGTGATACCTATCATTGTGTTATGGTACAATATGCAATTATTAAAGCAAATGAAACAAGGGAAATGGATATGAAAAACACTCAAATCAACATTTTATTATTACAATTGGATTAAGTCAAAGGAAAACATCTCACCGCAAAACATATTCATTGTTGGTGGTGATGTATCATAAATGAAAAAAAGTGTTATCTGAAAAAGATAATAAATATTGAAAACAAAAATATTTTGAAAATGTGCAATTACACACACAAAAAAAATGCACTTATGTACAGGTGGAACTGTGTCAGACAAACACAGGCAGGGAGCTGATAATGAGAAGAAAAACACATACAATTTGTTAACAAAGAAAGAAATACAGTTAGAATAATTTAACTAGAATCAACAAATATTAAGCAGTAACTATTCATAGTGCTAGTACTGACCAACAAACTGTATTTGAAAATGAGGCATCAAACAGTAACTTTACAAAATGCAACTGACTGTCTCTCGCTAAATGATTGCTGATATCAACAGTCGATCATAGCGGTCATGCAACAAAAACACTGTCTTGTAGTTTGGTGCCACATGGATACATTTCTCAAAATAGTAGGGATGAGGCTGATACAGAACCAAAAGCCTACGCCATCCGCTGTTGTGAATGGTTATAAGCGTGATGTGCCACGTTCTCTTGTCGAGGGTGTGATCTCACATCCCAAGCTAGCACAGTGGCAACACTGGCATTTCAGTGGTAAGGAAAAGGAAGATGCACTACCTTCGTCAGGAGGAAGAATTGTCTATTCAGCCCCTAGGGAACAAATGATAAATAATATATATATATATATATTTTTTTTACTTAGTTTTTACCAAAAAAAAGTAAACTTTTTGTCAACATTATCTGCATGATCTTGATCACATTTTCGATGGTTCTTTCACATGTACTTCCATCACTTCTCTTGACAGTTTTACCAGATATAATATCTATTTATTATACAAGAGTTTATTTGTGCATAGTTAAATAATATATTGTATCTACAATAATATAGAGTCAAATACTCGTATGCTAGGTATCAAACAAGGAAGAAGCAATCATTTAGCATGTGAAGCCGGGCATTCACAGCACCTGAGATGGTCACCCAATGAGTGTCCCCCATGGCCAAACGTAGAGTCAATCCATCACCAGTAGGATATAAAGAGAGGGAAACAGCATGTTCATTGATTGGAAGTAGCCAAAAAAGAAACAAGTACTTAAACCATGCTTAAAAGGTAAAGCACTATTGTCCCAAAACTGTTGTGTAGCTAGCCAGGTGTAGTGAAAAGGAGAAGAGTGCAGGAAATGGCAAATCGAGTTTAGCACTACTACCTACCAAGGACGCTACATCATTGTCAAAATATCAGGCGTTAAAGTCCAGTGATGACATTTTGAGAGTTGTCTCGTCAAACTTCAATTATTCAAAAGCACATTCTGGCCCCTGTTGGACGTATATGTAGTCTGGTAAAGTGAAAAAGAAATTAAATAAAGCCTGGTACTACAAAACTCGAGTAAGCAGTTGGTTATTCAACATGCTGAAGCCCGTTTGAACACACTTACCTACGTGAAGTACTCCGGGCTGTAGGCATTGAATGCCGTATGGCTGAGCTGTTAGCGAGAGTTGAATCACTACTCAAGTGGCTCCCAGCATTATGGCAGTATGCTGGCGGAGAAGGAATTGAAAAAACAGTGGAGCGTTCCGGTTTAATGCAAGGTCCTTGAGTTACTGAGGTGTTGGAATTGTGGCAGCAAGCTGGATAAAACTAACCCGTAGAAGTCAGCCGAAGTTTTACAAATTACACGCATAAGTCGCAGCCGTTCCACTACTTGCGAGGCTCCTGTTTGCACGGCAACAGGGGAGGAACAGCCCCAGTAGGGGGAGTGGCTAGGAATGAGGAAGTGAATCACAGCAAGGACAGCAAAAGAGGACTATTTATGAACATAAAAGAATGTGTGCTGTACTGAAAGCGAGTAAAAGTCACTAGAAGGGAGTTTCTCGTGTCATATCCGTTGAGAAACCAGAATAAAATAAAATAAAATGCTGCCGTGGAGCATTAGGTGAAACCTGTTGCAGCCATAACACAGGCGGTTTCCAAATGGGCGCATAGAATCTGTAACGGAGTAAGAGGCTGGGGCGAATACCCAAGCAGTATGGGAGAAAACAGTGTCTCAAAATAGGAACAAAATGGAAATAAATGTATTACGGCCTCAAATTCTGGGATCCAATAGAATGTTAAAAGTATGAATTTACTGGTGTCCCTGCATCATCAGGTTGGTAGTGGTCCTAGATAGCTGGGTGGAAGTGGGCACCTACCAAATGGGAAATGCTTCATTTAAACCATGGTCAATAGTGTCAAGAAGGAAGATGCACCGCGCTTTCTTGTTAGCCAATGCTTGATATGGATTAGCCGCATTCTTTACGACATCAATGAACCACCAACGTAGGTCTTCTGTGGAGTTGCCGTGCTCCATATAGTGGCTTACTAGTGGGGAGTTGATAGATTTATATAATTCGAGAACGGTGTTCCGTAATTCGAGTATGGACAGGTCGTGTTGTTTTGCCGATATATTTGAGCCCACAAGGGCATTCAATACAATAAATGGCTCAAGATGTTTTACAATTCGAATGATGGGGTAAGTCCCAAGTTTTGCCATCAAAGGAGAATGCTTTGGTTTTATATACAAATTTACAGACCGAACAGGACCCACAAGGAAAGTGGCCTGTAAGGGGCCTTGGGTCCCAGCTAGTTCTTATAGATCTGGAAGGTTTTTTTGAAGCAGATGCATGGACAATTGGTCCTTCAAATTTTTTTGCCTTTTCATGGCAAAAATTGGTAATGGTTCTTTGGGTAACAGGAGTTGTGCCACAGACCATTATTTTTTGATATTTATTTTAATCATGAAGGTGTGTGGACTATATGTCAGAGCCCATACCAATTTATCATGTGGTAACTGATTTTTAGGTTCAAAGAGGCTATCCCGGGGGTTAAACCTCACTCGTTTGTAAGAATCTGAAATGAGCTTTTTCGGGTAACCACGTTGTCTGAATTTGGTGCTAAGATTCTGGGCATGGTGGTCATAGTCAGATTGTACAGTACAGTTCCTCCAGAGTGTAAGAAACTGAGAGTATGGCAGGCTTTCTTTTTGATTTCGTGGGTGGAAACTATCAAAATGCAACAAAGTATTCCGGTCAGTAGGTTTGGTATATAGTGAACAAATGAGTTTATTGGCTTGATGTTGAATGAGAAGGTACAAAAAGGATATCTGAGTATTACTCATTGTCATTGTCAATTTAATTGTATTGTGGCATTGATTGAGCCATGACAAAAAGGCATTTAAGTTGTCAGAGGCACTATGCCAGATGAAAATAATATCATCGATGTACCTATGCCAGATATCAATGTGGTGGTGGTGGTATGGATTGAGATCTGAGAAAATAAATGTATCTTCAAATGCTGCCATAAATATGATGGCCAGGCTTGGGGTAAATGCTGCCCCCATAGCCGTGCCTTGAGTTTGTTCAAAAAACTGTTCTTGGCATTTAAAGAAGTTTATGGTAAGTGATAATGTGAGTAGTTCCATTATGAGTTCCACTGATGCCTGGGCAGATGGTATAGAATGTGTCAAACTGGAGCGAATACAGTCGATAGCCTCGTTGCGTTGTGAAGGATATTTGTATATAGCACTACAATATCGAATGAAACCAGGAGGCTGGTGGTGGGGTCAAATTGTTTGCCTTCAAAAAGCAAAATGACTGAAGTGCTGTCCCTAAGGTACGTAGACATTGTTGGTTAATTGGTTGCAGATACTTGTAAAGGAATTGACAGACAGGCTCAAGGATGGTGCCACATCCTGCTAGAATTGGTCTATCCGGTGGTTTGGTAGCATCCTTATGTATGTTTGGGATGGACTAGAATTTAGGGATCCTTGGGTTTTATTGAGGAACTCGAATTCTTTCTGTGAAATCCAGGCACGTTCATGTGCATAGTTGATAATCTCTAGGATTAAACTCTGAATTTCTTTAGTTGGATCTCTAGGCAGTCGGCGATAGCTATCAGGTGTATTCAGTAACTCCATCACCATGGTGTGGTATTGTTCATAATTCATCACGACAATGCCACCACCCTTGTCAGCTTGTTTAATGACAATTTGAGAGTTGTTGGCAAGAGACCTTAGCACCTGTTGTTCTTGTTGCTTAAGATTGTATCGCATCGGAATGTGTTTGGCTTGCATTATTTTGAGGTCATTCAGAACACATTTTTCAAACATGAGTAGTTCCTTAGGCATGGTATTATCATCCGGTGTAAAGGGAGATTGTGGGCACAACCCTGTGTCACCCTCATCTATTGGGTTCTCCCTATCTTGAAAGAAAATGTTGAGCCGGATGGTCCTAAAGAATCTACAGATCTCAGTCTGCAGAGTAAACCAATCTGTGGGGTGAGTTGGAATGAACGTCAGACCTTTCGCTATGACTGCCATTTCCATCTGGGAAAGTGGAGTCTGCGAAAGATTGAAAATGGGGAGGTCTAGTGGCTCCATTGTTGTCTGCTGTTCCTCTTGCGAATACGTGGTCGTCTATGGTAGGCCCCCCATTGTTGGTACTGTAGTGAGAACCATCTGGGACCAGGGACTCGAGATGGGCCTGCGCCTAAAAAAGAAGGGAACCCACTGAATGGGGTTTAATATGGGGGGCAAAAGAAGTCCCCATACGATCCAGAGGAGTTACTACTGCTCCCTGAAAAAGTAACCCTACGCTGTTGTTGAGAGTTACCCGACTGCTTCCTCTGGCTGGCAATGTTTTGCAAATAGTCAGGATCTAGATAGGGATAAATAGATTCCACCTTAAAATCTTGTATATCTTTCGATAATTTCTTTTTTTTTTGTTGCTAAAGTGGCGTCTTTGAATTCTTGAAATTTCTATGAATTCTCTTTAGTGTTTGCTATGGTGGTGTCGTTGGCAAATAGTTGTTCTGCAGTATCTACTTCTTTTCGCATCTCCGAGCTGTAAAGTTACTGTTTGATGCCTCATTTTCAAATACAGTTTGTTGGTCA